>NC_140632.1:15993728-18523728 GCF_057382275.1 Copadichromis virginalis
GTTACAAAAAAACACAATACTGTGCAAAAATCTTGATCATCGATTATTTATTTATATTTTGCCAGAAAAATAGGAAATAGCTGCAGTAATATAAGATATAATTATTAATGTCAATGTTAAGTAGCAAATAAAAAAGTAAAATTTTCTGTAAATGGTGAAGTACAAGGACTGGACTAAAGCCTCAAGACATCTTTAACTTATAATAAAGCCTCACTAGTTGGAATCAAAATGTAAACAAATGAGAGGTGGCTCAAGCTCTAGTGGAAAATGAATTCTCCAAAAGGACTGTAAACATTGTTTTTCTAACATATTTTTGTATTTAAAATTACATTTTTTGATACTTTGATCACTCCCTACCTTGTAAAGCGAGGTTGCAAGTGGATGAATGAAATCTGGCTATCTGCACGGTAAATGCAACTAAAGCATGCATTACGCAATCTTGGCCTTGTGTAGTTTCTGCCACTGAAAAAAGACAGATCGTGTACTAAGAATGAGAGCAAGGCTAGTTTTCATTCACATCTGAATTTCTCTCTAAAATAATGACACTTGGAAAGGTGCATCCATCACCCTTAGTAACATATTTCTGGTCTTTCTTTTTTCAGTGCCTATACACTGTGATATTTTACAAGTTTATGGGAGGTGGGTGCAATAAAATGTTTGACGTTTGAAGTGTGTGAGCTGATATGACAACTGGATGGTAAATTATAATGCTATTGCTGGTGTAACGATGCCTATGTGGAATACCAGTTGCAGGATTTAGCTGTTTTATGGGAGTTTGTATTGTGTTCCACATGTGCTACTTTGCGTCAGCAGAAACGTTGTTCTCACTGGATTTTGTTGCATTTCTGACCCAATTTTGAGAAGTGTCAAACTAGTTGTCCTGCAACAATGTTACCTTTTTCAGTCTAATAGCCAATTTATGCTTCAGTGGCAAATCTACATCATAACCTACAAAGTAATCACAAACCCTTCTAGCCTTATACCCTACCACGTAACCAAGAAATGTAACCACACGTCAGGTCAACACAGCCCTTAACTGCTCTGATTGGCCTGTTCAGTAACGTCATACCTGCTGTGCATTTCTGGCTGCTTTTTCGCCGCATTTTTTAAATTATCAGTCAGAGAATAACAGTCATGGCCTTAATATGAGGACTCACAAAAGTCTCCCAGCTCATGGAAGGAGAATGTTTAAATGACTATAATTTATGTGAGGGAATACACAAAGAAGTGGAAAATCCCGAGGGACAAAAACTGACCAGAACAAAGCACATGAAACATCGGGACATGATCGCCGTTAACAACATGATTGCAACAGCCCAAACATGAATGTGGACAGCAAAATAGGGTACGTCATAGATTCTACAAAGGTTCCACTGAAGTCTATATCAAGCATAAACCTACCATAATTTATGTTTTTACATGCAATGTTACCATGATTTTCCTGTTAGTGATAATTTGTTTGGGGCAACCCAAAAATGCGTAGCGAATTCTCCTCTTCATTAGTAAACCTCCTGTGGGATGAGACTTAAAATCAGAATTGATACATTTATATTCAGCGTGCTTATTTGAAATGCAAAATACTGGTTGCCACACCCTGTTTGTACTGAGATGTGTGCGCTTTGCTCCATGTGCCTTGATTAATGACAGCAATGTGTGTTTTTGCATATATTTACATTTAAAAAGAAACACCCTGATACACCACTCTAACTCATTAAACATTTAGGATAGTTGCAAGCAGTTCGTATTACTACTGTCTCTGTGTAATCTAACAGTGTGTATGTTCTGTAAATGCTTTTAGTTGAAAATGTCACGGTGATCGAGTGCTTTCTATTTGTGGATATTGCAATGAAGAATATCAGGAGTGAGATAGGACAGTCTGATGTGCGAGACTTCGTGTACATGTCCCACATGAGGCAGACTGCCAGCAAATTATTGTCGCCTGAACTCAGGATAAATCCCTCGATGATGCGCTCTTGTTGACTCCGCTGCACCATAGTAGCGAAAGTGCTATTCAGGGTATTCCCCAGTATCTAAGTATGTCACATGTTAGTGATGGGATTTCCGGCTCTTTTTAGAGATCCGGCTCTTTCGGCTCTTTCGGCTCCGAACCGGCTCTTCAGGTTGTTTTGTTGCTTTAATTAATTTATTATTAACAATATTATAAAATTATGCACAAAAGGAATTACTAACGTAAAAAAACGTGGTTTTATATATATATATATATATATATATGTTTATATATAAATATATGCAGTGGTCCCTAGAGACAAAACACGTACAAACTCCAAGACACATTTCTAGCATGAACTGAACTTCCAAAGCAGAGCTACTAGATCACTTAAATTACACAATTGAAAGCATATGTGTATTCTTTGTGTATTTATAATACAGGCACTCATATATATTCAAATAATTTAAAAAAAATGTTCATTTACCGGTTATTACCACACACCAGATCCGGTCGTTGGTACTTGCTGGCTTGTGTAGCCACTCGGTAACAAAAGTTCAACACTGCCCCCAGCATCCTGGAGCACTTCTGTTGTCTTTTGTACGTGTTTTGAGTTTTTATGTGCTTCTGAGTTTTTACTGTTTTGGAGTTTGTACGTCTTTTTACGTGTTTTGGAGTTTGTACATGCTTCAGAGTTCGTACGTGATTTGAAGTTTGTATGTGCTTTGTCTCTAGGGGCCACTGTAAATATACTTTTATTTATTAACTCCATATAAAATATAATAAATAAATCATATAATACAAAAATCAACTATTCACATTTCAACTTTTAACTATTTAAATTTTCAGCTTTTTCCTTTTACAAATTTAAAGTGAAACAACACAAAACACTGCAAACCACAACACAATTAAATATAAATTAAAATATGAAAACAAAAAGAAACATGCACATTATCTGTCATATGGGCCTGCATGAATAAACTTAATGAATCCTTTATCATCTGCAACCGAAAATAGTTGTGGATGATTACTATACCTTTCTAATGTGACGTTGTTGTCCCTGGCTCTCTTTCTCTCTCTCCCCCTCTGGCTCTGTTCCTGTGTTACTGAGTGTAATTACTGCCCCTCCCCCCTCCGCCCAGCGTAAAGCACAAGGCTCGCTTGCTGAGTGAAGCAGAAAAAAAGTGCGAGAGAGAGGCTGAGAGAAAGGAAAAAAAAAAAAAACCCACGTGACGGCTCGCGATAAGGAGCCGGCTCGCGTCGTTCACGTAAAAGACCCGGCTCTAAGAGCCATTTCGTTCGCGAACGACCCATCACTATCACATGTTTAGGAGTTGGAGTTTATCTGCAGCATCGCATTGTCACAACCTGGAATGCAATCCAAAGAAATGTTTCAAGCAATTTCACCCTCACCCCCTCAGTCTCTTGCGTCACAGCCTTGAGAAAGGGACTCAAACAGAAAACGAATGTGTGATGTGATCAAACGAACTACAAGCGAAACCCCACTCGAAGAGCTTTTCCTTGCATTTGTCACATCTCAAATATTCCTTTTGCTTTCATGTCAGGAACAAGTGGGAATAGCTGCGTGACAAATAAATAATGCAAATAAATAATCTACAAGCTCTCTTTGCAAGACAACTGGAAAAGCATTGCAGTGAAAATAAAAACAGTGTTTCGGATTCATCCCGACCAAATAGTTTTAAAAACACACACACACAACTTTAATCTGCTAAAAGAAAATGAAAAAGCAGGGAATTCATATTTTCTTCACTCTAAACTTTTCATAAAACTACGACACACTTGAGCAGAAAGACGATTAATTAGAGGTAATTAAACCTAATCAGCAGAGAAGCTCAAGCCTCCTTCCTGGTTGTAAGGTCCCTGGAAAATTGGTGGTGGTGGTGGTGGTGGGGGGAAGCAGCATGATACATGTAAGCAAGAAAAAACATGGCAGCCATCAGAAGTCCTGAGTCCTATTTTAGCATAGCAAGTTTATGCAGTGCAATAGTTTAAAATAGATGTACTTTTAACTAGTGGCCATATTTGCACAGCATCAATATAAACATGTGACCATGCACTATATATATATATTGACAATTTAATCCCCTAGAAAGGTAATTTAAAAGGGGGCCAAGACACTTCTCTAAAATGATGGCACTTGTATTTTCTATTACTGAGCACCTTTTTAAAATTCATTATGAGGCTGTATTACCCAGAAAGTGGCGTACTATAATGATCTATAATGATTACTGCTAATTTATCTAATGATCTGAAGTGAACACCCCTTTGGAGCTCCAAAAAGAGTAACAAAAATGTGTTTTAGCAACTTTACTGATAATCATTTTTCCTTCCGCACTGATAAATAATTTTGTCTATTAAATGTCTGACATTTAATAAAACCAAATTCATCCAAGTAAAGATTAAAATGTTAAAATTATTAACGACTGAAACCACCACGTTTTCCTGTGCTGCAGGTATTTCTGCCAACTGATTCAGAGAAAATGAAAATCTGCATTGTAAATTATTTTTTACTTACAGTGTGACTCATCTATCTTGATCTTTTACATCCTGGGTGACGGACGGTAGCATGTTCTTCGTGGCTGTCAAATCGAGTCAGCCCTTAGAGCGATTAAAAGCGTTTGGGTCCTTTGAGTAGAATGGATAACGCTGAAGGTTTAAAGCAAACATGCAAGTCAAAGGACAACAGCCTCGAGCTCGATTCCCAGCTTATTTTTGCTATTTTTTTGGAGACTCCAGCTTAAAAAAAAAAAAAGCACATTGCCTCTTACATAACAATGGAGATGGGCATTATGGTTTGCCAATTGCCATTATAAATGAAGTGCTTCTACAACCTCTTTAAAGCTTTTTCATTACTCGATTGGATTTTATTAATCTGCAGTGATATTTCTTGAAATACTCTCATTGCTGAGGACACTTAAAGCTGAATGCTGTGACTCACAGACATCCATGTAAGGCCAGTTTGAGGGTTTTTATCGACCATTTCAAAATAAAAGACCAAAAAAACCTAAATTTTATTCTCTAACACGAGAAATTCAAAAGGACGTCAGAATAAAAGCAACACATCATCAAATGCAACTCAGTATGACAGACTGGTATGAACTGATTTACCTCTGTTCTGCGTCTTGGACACTTAAATGTTAAATCAATGCAAGACTTCTACCTCGTATAGAAAATGCATATTTATCCCAGCTTGACACTGAAAATCAATACATTACTTTCTCTACTAGCAGGCTGTGCACTGTGATGCTAATAATAGCAGAACCTAACAGCAGCATATTTGGCTTACTAAGCATAAAGTTGAATGTAATAATGTTTCTTGGTTAACAAATAAGTAAAAATAAATACATGCATAAATAACATAAAACCTGTTGCTATTGACTGTTAGAGGTTGATATGTCAGCATAGGTGAATCTGGAATCCACTGATGGACGTGTGAATAATTCCAAGAGACTAAATAAACTAACAGACAACAATAACACGGAACAGTACATTTTACTGCAGCTCGGCACAGTTTGTGTCAAATGCCCTGGAGCTATTACTCTTTACTGGATGCTGAAAGACTAAAGGGTAGCATCTGTGATTCTGGTGCTTATTTTATTGCCTGAGATTTAGGCTGTGATGAACCATGACACCCAAAAAATGTGGTTATAGTGGGGTTTCTCTCAAGGGGGCTCTCTTGTTTAGAGATTTGTAGTTTATTTTTTTTCAGTTGGTGGAAAGGGAAATTTGGGCAACAGTAAGAGAGATGAGGAGGAAATATAAAAGTGTTTTAATCAACAGACAAACCCTGAAAAATAGCTGCAGATAACCATAATTCCTAAACGTTAAAATTGGCTAATTAGTGCAAAATAAGTATGTGTTTTTCAAGACAAGAGCAGTCACAAAGTGCTTCATAGATGTGCAGCCACTTGCATCATATAATCTATGAATAGCCCTCCTCTACGGGGGGGAACTATCCATAGAGCATATCGTGTGAGGCTTTTTAATGCTGTTAAGTTGAGCATTTTAACATGGGACTCTATAGAGAAGGAGCAATTACTCGGCTCGAGGAAGAAAATGGATACGTATAATCTTACATTTACAAAGTATAGCAAAAAGACATTTGCAGGACAGGCTGGCCGGACACACCAATGAATCTTTTTGGATTCTTAAGTTACAGGCTCCCAAATACCATGTTTGTATTTTTTTAATGCATAGATATTCTCTGTGGTTGATGTTGCTGTTTATTTAACTTTTAATCAAATTTGATAAATATTGTAGGCTTTACTGTGTCAATGTCCCTTTGGACTCCTACAGCTCTCCAAGATTCCTCCTGTTGCTGGAGAATCACTTGTCGAAGATCCTAATCTTAATCTAAGTGGAAGCTTGCCATTGGTAGAATACCACTCTCATGCAATGAGAATAAAGTCATTAAAAATTTTATTTAAAAAGGTGGCGCAGTTGTCACTGTTCCCTACATTGTTACCAGGCAGAAAGTCCTGGGTTCTAATCTAATCTGCAGTCTTTCTTTGTTTGCTTGTTCTTCCCGTGTCCGTGTCGGTTCTCTCTGGGTACTCCAGTTTCCTCCCAAAGACAAGAACTGGGTTAGGTTAGTTGGTGATTGTAAACTAACCATAGTTGTGAATGTGATTGTGAATGTGTAAGTGTCTATGTAAGCACTGCAACTGATTGATGACCTATCCAGGGTTTACTACGTCTCTTGACCTAAAAAAAACTGGGATAGGCTATGGATGGAAGGAAGAGAGTGCCTTGGATTTCTTTGATGGGAATTATCTTGGTTTTGGAGCCATCCTTAAGTGGCCACCAGAGGAACTGCAGTATGTGACCTTTGTTTGTTTTGTACGTTGTTGTTTGATCTAAAGGCTAAAGGTTGACACTGAATATGCAGTCTGGCTGTGAATTGCAGACATTGTTGCGGTCCTGTTGCTTGCTATCTGTCTTCTCTATATCTATTCATATCTATATGGCTATCTAGCCCACAGCTTCCTCACCTCTTCTGTCAGGTCAACACCAATGGCAAACATGTATTTGAGTATATATGTTGGCAGCTACAGTGTGTGTGTTTTACCTCATGTACATCAAGGTATATCCACTTTGACAGCCACAGCAGAGCATCTGTCACAAAACCTGGGAGTCACAAGTTCCCATCAGCCAGCACTGTGACAGTTTGAACTGGCACCAGACTGACAGATGGAGCGACATGCAGAACAGCATTTTACTGCTTTGTACTAACAGAAAAGAGCTGAGATAAGATCGGTATATACAGGTTGTTTGAGCATAAGAAGAAATGATGAATGAAGGCAAATTTAGTGTTGGGATTAAGATTCCCATTCTGCTCCTTGGTTGCTGTACTTAGGAAATACATATTTGGGTTAGAATTAAAGTTAAGAGATAAAGAGTGTCTTTAGCAGTGATTCCTTTTCTCTAATTCTTTTTAGAGAATACTCACACTTTACATTCATGTAAATGCAATACACTGGTGTTAAATAATCAGAATAATAGCACAGATCGACAAATATGTCACTTTACATTTACTTTGATAGAATAATCACTAATTTACTAGTTAGTTCTATGTTAAGACTTTTTCTCTTGAATGTATATCAAATGAAAGTTTTTGTGCGTCTGGTTTTAAAAATAGAAAATATTAAACACAAATGTTTCTCAGGCTCGCTGTGCAGGCATCTTAACCACTGAGCATCTAGGTTGTCAAATTCATTTTTTTCATCCATTTTCTGCTGCTTATTGGAGTCTGTCTTACCGGGCTGGGTCTAAACAGAGATTCTCAGACTCCACCTCTCCTAGCTCCGTTTAAGGGTCACTGAGCAGCCAGCATAATCTCTCCAACATGTCCTAGATCAGTCCTGGGGTCTCCTCCCAGATGGACATGCTCGATACATTCCTCAGTCCTCCTCAGGAATATGCAGGCTGCCCAGATGTCAGAGTTTTCCACTCGCACTTGAAAGCAGCTTACATTTGTGAAACTACGCAGAAAAAGTTTCAAAACCACACACGTACACATGACTTTTTCTGTGCATATCAGCCAAACCATGCACAGCTTGTATAGTTGAGCAAAAAATATCTTTATTTCAATTCAATTCCGTTTTAATTGTTTAGCGCTAAATCACCACAAAGACCACATCAGGACATTTGTTCACACATCAAGTTTTTTTTACTGTGAAAATGATCAGTGATTATTCAGGTTTGGATGCGTTTATAGAATGGCTTTGTTCTCATATTGCTTTGTATAAGTATGTGGTTTGGAGCATGCATTTGTTAGTACTAAAAGATTACACACAAATAATTGCACACATTGGTAAATCTTCGTTTAACCTTATGGGTCATATCATACACATTTGCAACACTTGTGAGATCATTTTCACTCTATAGGGGAGAAAAAAACATTTTATTGATATATTATGTTGTTTTTATTATTCTGCTGTGTACAGTTTCCTTGAGTGTTCTGAAAGGCGCTTTCAGATAAAATGTATTATTATTATTATTATTATTATTATTATTATTATTATTATTATTATTATTAGTTGATGTTTTTAATATATTTTATGATATAAATATTAATTTATTTTCTCTTGTCTCTGTCTAAAATTGTTTTCAATGGATCCAAACATTCCTATTTGTAAGAAAAAAAACCCAGAACAATTACATTTTTTCTGTCTCCCCAAAAAACAAGTTCCCTATTTGATTAGTCAGTGCTAAAAGATAAAAAGTACCCTTGCCCCTCGACAGGTTTTTCTACTAATTGGTGGCCATGTTCCCTGAAAATCTATTAAATTAAAAGGAAATAAACAATTTGAGATTACTCTTAAAGTTAATTCATCATTTGTCAAAATGTTAACCCTTCAGTATTTTTAAATTTCATCTAAATTCTTCCCTTTTAAATCACTCTGTTTGACTACACAAAGAGCCCTTCATCCCTGTGTCAAGAGATAGGTGGTTTCCACAGCAACGAGCTTTTATCCTAGCATCTCTAGAGCGGTAGATAAATGGTGCGACCTGGCCTGGACATCTCAACAACACCCTGCTGCGACCTTCACGACCTGATTGTAAATCTTTATTCTAATTAATTTAACACTAATGAGAATACTTATTACACTTTGAATAATTTAACCGCCATTAAAAGAAGAGTGCACACAATATGCTGTTTTGTTTATGGTTGTATGTTTGTAGCGATGAAGCACTAAAAGCTTTGAGCCACAAAAGTGTTTTTTGTTGCTAATCTACACTGCTATCATTATGTGAACAATCTGCCCTCTTAGGAAATGCTTTTGGGTTTCAACAGCCACTTCTTCCATTGTCAAATTTAAGAAGCACTGCTAGAGGGGCAGTCCAGCTGTTTAGTTTGCAGCACTTGCTCCTTTCATTATACAGTAGCTTAATTTTTCGTGGTATTGCTGCAGCATTATTTAATCTGTCTTCAGCCCAGACATGAGGAGGAGGGTCTGTCCTCCATATTTTATGTGCCTTGGATCTGGTTAGCCATCATGAAAGCTCAACTTTTCACACTGGCTGCTTGACAATCTGGTGCAGGCTGTACAGGTATCGGGGAGGAGTTGTCCCCCACTCCACACTTCATCCTTTCTCTTCCTCTCTCTCTCTGCTGCAGTAGACTCAAGACAGATGGAGCAGTACATGACAAACCAGCCTAATTAAGAGAGTGGCGGACCTTTGAATTCCCATACGTGGAAACCCTTTTCAGAACCGTGACAGAACAAGTTGGCAGCGGGGAAAGACGGAAAAAACATTTTTCAATTTGCATCACTCGTCTTTGTCCTCAGTGTGCTTGGCTTTAATGCAACCTAGAGGCCTTGAAAAACAGAGCTTGTAACAAATAGACCATTAAAATGTGTGCTTTCGATGGCACAGCGACTCAGGTCAATGCAGGACGGCAACATTAAAAACCTGATGAGCAACACGGTTGAATGCATTTACAAACACATGATTATTTATTATATCAACTTCCTTTTTTTAGTTGTTGGATTCAACAGCTCCTACAGATGGATAACATTTCATTAAGTAATCAAGTAAAATAGGGTGAAAAATAACACCCCATTTAAAATTCTGTGTAGCATTTATGTAAATTCTTTAAGGAAAAATGTGGAATTTTGTTACTGTGCCTTGTTTTAGGACAGACACAACAATACCTGAAATAAAATGCCAATTAAATTGATCATGAAAACACTCAGCTGATGAATCTTTAATGATAATTAGTTGTAGCCCTAGAAGAGTGTGTGTTGAGTAAAAATGTGTAGTGAAAATAGGGAAAGAATGAGTCTTTTATTTAACTGCATTTTCCTTCATTTTAATGCCCATGGCAAAAGTAAGGAACTTAAAGGCTTATTAAGTTCTTTCTTATGGCAATAACAACAGTTTGATCCCCACAGCCCAATAGTAAATTTTAATACATGAAAAGATTTGCTGTCAAGTTAGAGCAACACATCCTGTTGCATGAAATTCTGTATTAGTGTCACAGCACTAACAAATAGGAGATTGTTGTAAGGAGGTGCTTTATGAAGCTGGCATTTAAAACTGTCTTGTGTTCAATGTACTTATGGACATTTTTTTAATATAGCTACTGGAAACAAAGAATATTGTCAAAATCCTTAGCAAAGTAGTTTTATGGATGACAATCAATTAGTTGGTCCTTCATAAAGCACATAAAACATCATGGAGTGATTTAATAATGCGATGAATTGTTAGGAATTGGAATAATATTTACAGATCATATTATTTCTTATTAATGTTAGACATAATCATAATGGATTGCATTTATATAGCGCTTTTCAAGACCCTCAAAGCGCTTTACAATTCCACTATTCATTCACTCACACATTCACACACTGGTGAAGCCAAGCTACAGTTGTAGCCACAGCTGCCTTGTACCCTGTGCCATATCGCGCCATCGGCCCCTATGGCCAGCACCAGTAGGTGGTAGGTGAAGTGTCTTTCCCAAGGACACAATGACTGAGACTGTCCGAGCTGGGGCTCGAACCAGCAACCTTCCGATTACAAGACGAACTGTCAACTCTTGAGCCACGATCGCTGACGATTAATATCGCTATGTCTCTTTTCGCTTTATGTGTGGGAAGACTGGATGACTACCTCAGCTGTGCCAGCTGTGTCAATCATTGTAAGCAATGCTGCTGTGGAGTAAATGTGAAAGGCTTACAGAGTGCTCTCACTTTGGTGCACACATGTGGCCACAAAGACCAGTGAGTGACACTGAGGGATAATATGCTCCTGTGTAGATGTACATGCTTCAGGCCAGAGTGAGCTGCAGCAAACGGATGCCTTTTACACACTGCACTGCACATCACTCACATGGATACTCTTTATTCAAGGCATATGCATGAAAAATGCTGTAAAAGCACTGCTGTTCTGTCACTGTAATGATACCAGACAAAGTGCGGTTTGGTCTAAGCAGGCATTGTGAATTAAACATTAAGGATGAAGATATATCTTGTGCTTTAATATTACCGTCCCTGCAGATATGATCACTGCAGTTTTCAGAGGGAACTCCATTTCCAGAATTCAATTTCTGGAAATGGAGTTCCATTTGTCCTGTCTTGCTGTGTTCTGTGTTGAGTTGTTGCTGTCAAACTGAGCCTGATATCCTCATCTTAGGTGTTTATTGGAGCTGAAACAGATGGTATATTTTTGAAAATGTCACAAAAGCTGGAGCAATTTCATGTGACGTGGGTAATTTAGGCATTTAGACGGTGACAAATATAAATCATAAAATTTAAGGTACTGCTACTATCTACTTTAGTGAACCGGGGAGAATGTCTAGGTGCTTTCTGACCAAAGGAAGGTTGTCTTAGTTTTTATAACCTTATTGCATGTTGACTTCATGGATAAAGGACACAGTGAACCATGGAGCAGTGAGTTAAAACTTTTAGCCTCATTAAAGAAGAATACTGATAAAAGTAAAGACATGTACTGTAATTGGTACTGTTTAGTATTATATTCTATCTTTACCCATTCCTAGATGTCACTGTGAGACCCTGCACATGAGAATGTAAAAAGAGCTGTGCCAGCCTTCAGGGTTATAGGTCCTCAATGAAAAATAAAGTTAGATAGCACTGATACTCTGAGTTAAGTCATTTGGACCTCCCGGGTGAATCACTGGGTACAGTCACCACAGCAAGTGTCAGGGCTCTGTGTGCGGGCAGGCAGAGAGGAGGATCCAAACGCAGGACTCAGACACAAACGTGAAACTCAAAACCTCAGCTTTATTGCTGGTATGAAAACAAAACCTGAAGTGAACACAGAATATGGAGAACAGAAACACACAGGCATAATCTGAGGGTACGACGCGACACTGAGCACAGGAAAACACAGGGCTAATATACACAGGGTGGTAATCAGCGAATAGGCAACAGGAGGGAGACACAGCTGGGAGAGATCAGGGTTAACGAGACGGGGGGAACCAAGCTGCACACACTAACATAAGACAAAGACTTTCACAATAAAACAGGACACATGAATTACTAAACAAGCATGCAGACTTTACACTGAGAGACAGACAGAGAATGACACATGGAACCTGAACTAAACTAAACGTGAGATATAACTGAGAACAAATCCTTAAGCACGGATAAATAGAAACAAGAAATAATCATCATCACTACGAGAATAAGAAAACAATCCATGAAGCAGAATTAAACCGAAATATAATAAACTCAAAATACTGGGTCCAACGGACCCAGAACCGTGACAGCAAGTACAGTTTTTTTCTTGGTCTTCAGCTTTCTCATTTCAGGGGATCACTGAATCCTCCAGTGTCCTCAGACTGGCCAACAATTACATTTCCCCTTTCTTTAATCTAGGAAACAATGACCTGAGTCAGTATTTAAGATCTTTGTTATACATTTTTTTAGTCAAATGAGAATAAAGCAATATTCCATTTGAATCTATTTCTGACTAACTGATTAAGGAGAAACTTTTGCTAAAGTCTATCAAATGTCTCAATATTCAAAACTCATATTCTTTTACACGGGGAAACTTCTGTATTAGTTACATACTGTAGTTTCCATGGAGATGTGTCAACATTTGGTATAAGACCTGAATGAGAACAGGCGTAATGCCAAACCTAAGCCTCCTACGCCATGTTTTGTTTTCTTTATCAGCTATAACTGGCCACTTCATTAGGTACACATATTCAACAGCTTGTTCCAGCAAATAACTAATCAGCCAATCACATACCTGCAGTTCATTACATTTAGGCATGTACATGTGGTCCAGATGGTCTGCTGCAGGTCAAAAACAAGTAACAGAATGAGAAAGAAAGACAAAGGTGGTTGTTGGTGCGAGGCAGACTGGTCTGAGTATGTCAGAAACAGTTACTGAGAATATACCAGAGTACATTTTTACAATATAAAAGTCTCACATTATAATACATGTTACAGCACACGCTAAACACACTTTTGGCACCTTAGAACCGATTGAGCATTGTTTTCACACACAGCCTGTATGAGTATTATTGCCAACCATGTCAACCCCTTTATGGCCATAGTGTACCAATCTTCTGGTGGTTGCTTCTAGCAGGATATCACTCCATGTCTCAAAGTTGATCATCTCAAGCTGGTTTCTTGAAATCAAAGGACTGTTTACCAGATCTCAATCCAGTAGAGCTCCTTTGGGATGTGGCGGTACAAGCGATTCGCTTTATGAGTACTCAGCCAGGAGTCCAGTCAAATACTGGCAAGGCATACAGAAAGTGGCTGGTGCAGTTTTGTATTGCTTAAACGATGGGTTAGTACTTTATGTGAAAGGCATTCAGTCACTTATGCTATCTCACATGGCTATCTTAATCTGTTATTTATTTAATGTTGTTATATTTATAGCATACCTCAGACTGAAAAAGAGACTGTACCAGTGAATCTGACCTAATATAATGAGTTCTTTAAATGAATAATTTATATAATTTCTTCATTCATGTGGATAACTTATTACATTCCCAGTATACTGCATGTCTGTATGTATAAGAAAGTATTCAGAAGCACAGATGAACACTGAAAGAACAGTATGTTTCAGTTCCAAATAAGACCATATCTTTTGTGGCAAATCAAAGTAGTGTGGGAGGCTTTACAAGCTGCTGCACAGTGAGCAGTTATGGACTTTATATCCCTATTTGGCGTTTTCTTCCGTTTAAGAGTGTAGGGAAGAGACAGAGGCTGCGTCCAGGGTGTGTGGCATCACTACAACATCAGCCAGTGTCTGCCAGCTGAGGAGAGAACAGCAGCAGTGGGAGGGAGTGGGCGGATATCAAAAGATGAAATGCAGACTCTGCTGCAAAGCTACATCAAGCTGAATACGATCTTATCTCACTTGCAATCTTTAACACTCTTTACACTTAAATAATGTTCACTGTTATCCTCACATGTATTAGTAAAAGCACAATACTTTTATTTGCCGTATCGGTAAGAATGCAGGATTTAGTTTGGTAGTAATTTTTCATTTAGCTACAACTTCCTGGTGTAGAATTTAATTTACTCTTACAACTTTCTTCTTCATGATGAAAATTAAAATATTGCCAGGATATGAAAACTTGACAAAAAATCTCCTCACACAAAAAAATCATTATTTTTAAGGTTTGGTTTGTGTCAGCAGATGAGCTTGGAAGTTAGTAAGTTTATATGACGGATGTATAATAACTAAGCTCAAAGTATTTGTCCTTTCACATGATTTACAAAATCTGTATCTGACCAAATGTCAACTATCGTCTAGAAGTACTTTTCCAGGACTTTATGTTACAGTAATAAATTTGACATCTTTAATATGCTAGAAAAAAGTGCATAGCCATCTTATAATAATCATACTAATACTACTGCTGCTACTAATAATAATAATGATAATAATAAGAAGAAGAAGAATAGCACGGAGCAGAATTTGGGCTTGTTCAGGTAATTTTAAGGTTAACCCTGGGTTTTTTGCATCACAAAGACAATTAGCTTCCTGGTACATTACCATGGTAACTTGGTGAAGACCTAACCAACACACATTCATACAGCACTTTTGGTGCTTTGGCCACCAAATATCTTGTCACTTGCCTAATAAGGCAATTAATTAAGCTATCAATTAATCTAGAGCTCTTAGTCTGAATTCTTTACAAGTTTATATATATATCAACTTGTGTATTTTGAAATACATATGTTTTCAAGATGGCTGTAATCAAACCACTATTTAAAAGCATTTAAAAAGCCTTAAAGACCAATTTTCCACTTATTTTTAAAGAGTAGTTGTAAAACAGTTCAGGTGATCTATATTTTTATACAATGATTGGAACACATAGTAGGTATTATAAGAACTGTGCTGCAATGGTTTGAATCATATCTATGCTACATTGCCTTGTGGGAAGGTGGCCTCCTATAATGGTGCCATACATTAACAAATGTTTGTAGAAACATGCCTACATGCTTGATTTTATATACATGTGGCTTTAGAAGTTATTGGAACACCTTAATTCAATGATCCGGATGGGTGAGTGAATACTTTTGGTAATATAGTGTATGACTTAATGTAGGGTCTTTACATTACAATATCAAGTCCCTTGAAAAGACTGTTGTTGTGATTTGGTGCCGTATAACTAAGGGCCAGTACCAGATAGTGCTAGATAAAGAAAGATTGTGTTAACAACAGAGTACAAGCTCATGTAGTAGAAGACAAAACTCGAGAGCTGTAAATACACCTCGATGTGACTACTGTTGCCTATTGGTGCCATATAAATGAAACTGAATTGAATTGATTGAACATAATAAGTCGACTATAAGCTTTAGCTTAACCTTTTTTTTTAACTAGATTTAAACACCAGTATTTTATGTTTCCTATTGTATTACTTGGCTGGACTGAGCTGTGTAATCTTACTGAAATCTGCCTGTTTGTGTGTTTGCTTTTTTGTCCACAAACTCCTACAAGGGTTTTAGGGCTTGAGCAACCATAGCTGACACGCAGACACATTTTAGGCAAGGTTCCTGTCTTTGTCAGATATTATGACGTCATCATGTCGCCTATTAACTACCTGAGCGGCTTTTAATATTAATGCACCTAATACACCTTTTACACCTCATTGTGTCACTTTTATTTCAACAACATAACATCCAATATATCTACAAAAATCTGAATTATGCATGACATATTATTATGCCATCATCTTGCCCGGCAACCACGTAGTAACGGGCTGGAATGATCACTTTAATTTCACAACAAAAGCATTTAATAGCTTCTAATTAAACCCCTCTGTGAAACTCTTCCATGCATGAATCATTAACCTGCCTTACCAAAGACACAAAAGAATAAAATAAATACAAGTAAAAAACTGTAAACGAGGCCCAAATTTATTGGAATTTGCTTGTACTACACTTTATAGATGCTGCATGCTTTAGTGATGATCTCCTGTTTATATGAGTCACAATCATCCAAATTAAGGACAAAGAATCACTGCATGGCAACATGAATATCATGACATGTGAAGTACACATTCAGAAGATACAACACATCTGTTTGCCCCCACAGTGCAAACTGTAAACCTAATCTACATTTCCCTGTACAGTCACCCCAGGATTTAGATTTTATAAACTCTCTTGACGTTGTTTGATTGCTCTGTAATCAGCTGTTTAGAAACGAATCTTTCCCCCCAGATTAGTCTATCCAGTGATCAACTAATTCATTTCAAGTAGAGTCAATTCATAAGTCAGTTTTTTTTAAAAAGGGACTATCGAGAAGCTATTCGAGTTTTCTCTTTCATTAGTGAGTAAGTGGTTAATTACAATGTCAGCGTAATGATATAAATGTACTTTAAGCTATCTTTACTGGATATATAGAAAGATCCAGGGTTATTTTTCTTATGTCCAGTATAACACTGATGTGGTATGGCCACAATAAAAATGCTTACTAGTCCACAAAGTAAAGGCAGGCACCAATTAAAGAAAGGGCATATACTGTCATTCCAAACAAACAATGTTTTCACAGTGTTATCCTGCGTTTATCAAGACTTGGCAGGTTGCTTGTTTTGCCTGAGAACAGACTGGCAACATCCTGAATATTTTTGAAAAACATGTCCTTTGGGGGCTATTTGTGAATGAGCCTAAAATGTGCAAGCAGCCGTTCTAAAAATGTAGAAGAAAAGTGTGCACCAACTAAAGTTTTGTGTTAAATTCACTCCAAGTGACTTTCAGCTCTACAAAACTCTAATCTTCATACTGAAAGTGGGTAACCTATTGAAGACTCCCAGGCAGACTGGGAGGCCAGTGACATGTGCCACCAATCTGTGAAGGTAGTACAGTTAAGTTAAGGAGTTCACATATCGCATAGCAACTTGGTGTAGTCAGACAACACAAACACAAATCTGCCCAAGGAGGCTTGTGTCATCCAATGTTTGCATCAGACTGCTCTGCAAGTTTTACTAATACATACTGTAGTGCCCAGTGCAGTTTTCTTTGTGCGGGGGAGGTGACATCAAGGCTGGGGATGCCGGCAGGCTCAAAAAACTGGTAAAGAGAAAAAAAGTAGCTGGATCACTTCCTCAGGTTTATCTCGGACAATACCTCCCACTCACCATACAATGAGCTGATGCAGCATTGGAGCACCTTTAGCTTCCAGCTCTTTTGCCTCAGGTGAACGATGGGGTGTTTCAAGTGCTCATTTGATGACCACGCAATGCAGATTTCACAATAGCACCAATTTCAGGCACTAATTGAGTCCTGAAGCTTGGCCAAAAGCTAAACTCTTGGTGCTTATCTGGACTTTTTTACCCTATATGTTCTGTATTCTGTATTTTTTCCCCTTGTTTGTTATTCTCTGTCTCAACACATTCTGACATTTCTACACAGATTCTATCTTTAGATCTGCAGAACCCCTATTAAAGTTTTGCAGGCAGAATAAGTCAGGACAGGAGGTAAAGGAGCAATGTGGAGAAAACCAGCTGATTTAAAGTCATAGTATTTATAGTCACGGTATAAATGTCACTGAAACTGTTTTAATGTCATCAAAAATCATAGATCCAAATAAAAGCAGGGTGTCAGTTTTGCATAGCTGACATACAAAGTACGAATACTTCAGGTAGTCATTGATTATTTTTTCATCCTCAATAGTACAGTAGGTTCCAAAAAATGCAAATACTCCCTCTTGGCTCTTTAAGAGCTTACAAGTCTATGAAACATTGATGAGAGCTTCCCTGTTTCACAGCTTATGCAACAGCTATTGTGCTGCATGATCAACAGGCAATTTCCTCTGTGCTTCTGTCAGCACCTGATGCAGCCTGTATTATCTTTTGTTTTTGTTTTTTTGAAAAAGATGCCACACATTGAGGGGGAAGATATTGGGGCCAGTGTGTAAGAGAATAACGGAGAGGGGAATGCCTCTGTGTTTTCTCTGCTCTCTGGGAAAGCATTGTGTTGCTGGTTAAAGCTCTGCTGCTATGCTGCAGTCAGCGCCTGGCCAGCATTTTTCCCAAGATGGTTGCATAACTTGGAATAAATGAGGCCTTCCTCCTCCACACCAATGCACAGCTAGCTAATGCCACAGGGAGAAACAAGGAGCAACAAGGAGTCAAACTGTAGAGTATGATTCATGGGCTATATATAATGTCACTAATACTTTATTAATCACTGCTGACCAGTTGCAGGAACCAAAATCTGATAAGAATTGCGCTGGGAGACACTTAAAAGAAGTGGAGGATCTATCGGTTTTGTGAGGAAAGAAAAGATGAGAGGTAAGTGTGTTAGCCTAACTATAGCCTAAAAATCCTCCATTAGTATTATATGAATCATGAGATTAAAACACAGTTACCTAGAATATTTTGGTTCCTGCAACTGGTCCGTCGGGTTATTGTCTCCCCAGAAACACTTGTGCTTTTGGAAATCTTTTATTATCCTATTTCTGTTTTCGTTTTTCCTATTTCAGTTGTGTTTTGTGTGCTTTTGCAGTGTTTTTTTTTTTTTTTTGTTATTATTTGTTTGTTTGTTTTTATCTAACTGCCGTCAATAAATAATTAACAGAATATTTATTCTTACCTTACAAGTCCTCACCATGGCTAAAACAACCTCCAAAGGAAAAATAATGAAAGTAAGCACCCCTTTTCTGAGCCACCATTCTCTCCATGCATTACTCAAATTCTTGCGTATGTAATGTACAAATCCTCTTCTGGCTATTCCCTTCAGGGGAACCCAACACATCGAATGCCTCCATCAGACCCCATGTCATGAAATTCTTTTCTGTCAAACCAACTCTCTGCATATCCTTCTTCACTACATCCATGAATCTCCTAGGTCGTCTTCTTTCCCCTCTGCATAGCAACTCGATATTCCACAT
This sequence comes from Copadichromis virginalis, assembly GCF_057382275.1. NCBI lineage: Eukaryota > Metazoa > Chordata > Actinopteri > Cichliformes > Cichlidae > Copadichromis > Copadichromis virginalis. Next base: position 16,013,023 of record NC_140632.1, read on the forward strand.
CCTTTGTACAATACTGTCACTATTGAAGAACAGAAAAAAAAGCAGCACAATCTAAAGCCTGAAACGTTGGCTCTTGATTTGGATCACCTGCATATACACTTACCTCATTATATGAAACTTTGGCCATGCTTAACGTCACCATTTACAACTGTACATAACAAGAATAATGAAATACATACTGGGTCCACATCAAGTCACTGTTGTTGATGAACGCAAAGTATGCAAAAAGCATATTTTTTAAGCACTTTGTCAACTCAGCAACCAATCGATATCGTCAACTTCAATGTACTGAATTCAGGAGATAGTGAGAGGGAACTTAAGGGGGACAACAGAGAGTTTTGATGGTGAAAATGAGAAAGAGAGAAACAGGAGAAGAGAGCGCTTTAACCACTACAGAGTAATTATTACATTAAAGTTGTACAGCGCTACATCTGCTGTTTTCTGTAGTCAACTCACCAAGCAGTGTATAACCTGTGCTGAAACACAGCATGAAAATAAAATATAAAAATAAATTGCATAACATGGCTGATTACACCCTCTGATGAATGGGAATGTTTTAGTGTTTTTCACTGTAGTTAGACCAATATTTAGAGCAAGGAAAGAACATAAATTGAATTATTTTAAAGTGTAATTTTATCCATTTATTGCTCTGCAACATTAAAATGGAGTTATTGGTACAAACATGCAGCGCAACAAATCCCAAGTCATGTAGTCCTGGGTATCCCTGGGCGAAAGGCATTTAAATTCTCAAAGCCTTACTATCCGGTTGTTCAGTGATGACGCGACGAATCCTACTTCCGGGTCTAAAGTAGTCTGCGTTTAATATGGCTTTTGTGTTGTTAACATGTTTAATGTTATGTATTTTCTTCTATTTGATCTCAAAAAGCTCCTAAAACAGTCAGTGATCCCTGTTGACCTCCCTCGGCTTTTATTACCGCTAATCATTTATTTAAGCTCAGTTTTTAAAACCTTAGGATGTAACTACAGCCCAGCCCATGCAGCAGTATATGAATGACTAACCTTGTATTGTGGATGGATTATCTCAGTTGTTCTCCTGGCTGAAGTTTGGTCCTTTTACAGCATCCTGCCATGCGATTACATTTGTTTCTGACCACCGAGAAAACTCACGTTAACTTTTATCGAGTGGGAAAAAAAGTTAGCTTGTTTATATTATGCTAACATAGCTATGTCGCTAGCGGTCACGTAGCATATCATTATATACCAGCTAGCCCAACTTCAGTAACCCTACAAACGTCACTGCTGTTTAGTTTTCTGTCTTCATTTATGCTGGAAGTGATAAGAAAGCTGTACGTTTTAATTTGTTTCCAAAATCCCGCAGTCAGGACATGTTATATTGTATTTAGATAGAAGCTAGCGAGCTAACTCCCTGCTAACTTCTAACTCCGTTAAATGTCATAAATTCCGTTTTCATGGATGCCTGGATGTTAAACTCAATTGTTACACCTGGTAGAGCAGAACGCTGATCATTTTATTAAAGATGAAAGACTTTAGACAGTTTTTCAACTCTCAGTAATGCCATAGTGATCGTTTGATATATGGACCTGCAGCGGAGTTTAGACCCAGACACGGCTAGTGACGTCAGACTGAACAACCGGATAATGTGCAGTTCATTTTTTGTCTTTAAATGTGTGATTAAATTCATAGTTTAGTTTTTATTGCTAAACAAAACCAAACCACCCCAACTTGTAACAGAACACTGAACATAGTAGCCCACATGGCAAATCAAGTCGTAGAGTCACGCATCAAGAGTCTGTATCGCATTACATAGTAGGTCTTTTCCCCCCTCCTTGTGAGACTGGGATACACCCCAAACAACCTTGAAAATCCTATTACAGTTCCTGGGATTTTCAGCAGTGGTTGCCATGACAACTGTGCATTTTATTTCTGGCTCCTTTGAAATGGTGTGTGCGATCAGAGATCCCAAACGTTATGTAAGGCGATGTGCACTGTTCCAGACTGGGGTTTTCTGCTGCAGAGAAGTGTAAGTAATTAATTACAGGGGACTTGCATGCACTCAAGACATCGCCTCCCTGTTTACCTTACAGTTTTCAAATCGCACTGGTAAGATGTAGGCTGTAATTGTTATGCAGGAAGATAAGCTGAGGATGGAGACTATTAATAATGGTGCCCATTCTGACACAATTCGTGGAAGGTTTTGTACATTTAAGATGTCTTCCTGCAAGTTGATGGACTACAGCGCCATAAAAATTGTGAAGATCAAGATTTATGTGAATATTGGTAATGCCTTTGATGATAAAAGTTCTATAATTAACAGGGCAGAAAATAATAAATTATAATTTATGGTTTTACATGACCTCTTTTGCATTATGTTTGCATATAAACAAGTTGCTAATCACTTCAAGGAAGCAATTTTCTCGTCAATCTCACAAATATCAGCAGTGCACACATTTGCAAATGAAGGTTGAAGATAGACACTGGATATTTTGCAAATCACTCCATAGTAATTACCGGTTTATGAGCTTTATAACACTATCATATTCTGAACTGATCTTTTTTACTCTCAGATGCTAATCATCAGTGTTGGGCAAGTTACTTTGAAAAAGTAATTAATTATAGTTACTAGTTACTTCTTCAAAAAAGTAACTGAGTTAGTAACTGAGTTACAATATTCTAAAAGTCATTAATTACCGTACTTGAAAAGTAACTATTGCGTTACTTTAAAAAAACGTTTAACCCTCTGAGGTCCAGGGTATAATTGGCCATTTTTAACTACTTTTGATTTTCCCTCCACAGTTCACCTTTAAAAACTATTTACTTTGTCTTGTTTGGTATCATCCTTTTCAGCACAACCTCATGTGTCTGAATTTACAGTTGTTTTCATTTTGACATACTGTATTAACACAATTGATCTAAAATCAGACAAAAAAACAAAATCAGAGTAGAAAAAGTTATATTTTTTACTGTAACAACCACAAACATATTTAATGAATCATATTTCATAACTTTAAATACAAATATAAATTGTCAATTTTAAAATCCTATGCACAAGTTTTGCAAACAGCAAAGTTATTTGCATCCATTTACCTTTTACCTTGATTTTTTAAATAAACATTTCAAACTATTTACAGAACAATCAGCTGTTCTGCATTCAATAAGATGCCACACAAATTATTTGTGCCACTCCAAAAAAGAATTTCTGTTCACTATAAAGGAAAACATCACAGCCTGATACCTGCAGGTCTGACAGCAGCAGGTGTATCACTCCTTTTTCTACCTGGAGACAGCAGTTGCCTCATTGTTCGGACACACAACACAAAACCAGAGGTGTGGACTCGAGTCACATGACTTGGACTCGAGTCAGACTCGAGTCATTAATTTTATGACTTTAGACTTGACTTGAAAAAATGTTCTAAGACTTGTGACTTGACTTGGACTTTTACACCAATGACCTGGGACTTGAATTGGACTTGAACCGGTTTACTTGAAAAGACTTGATATTTCACCCCAAATATAAAATTTAACATGCATATTATATAGAGATTGAAAATGTGACGTCATTCAGGGGTAAAACCGCAAAGGATTCTGGGAACTCGTGGCAAGAGGTACTAGCGCGCGCAGGCTTTCAATTGAAATCAGTTATACAGCGATAAAAAGAAACACAAAAATGTCAAGAAGCTGTTGTATTATTGACTGCAATAGCCGGTCGCATGACAGCCACGGGAAGCCGACGGGTAAAGAGATCGGTTGTTATCGGATTACGTCGTTGAAGAGAAATTGTTCGAGCCATGTTTCCGAAGTAACAAAGACGCGACTGGATTGCAGCCATTCAAAGACCAAATATAACGTCCCAGAACCCTCCAGCTCACAGGTTAATCTGCTCCAAACATTTACACAAAGGTCAGTCTGCTGTTGTAGTTAACACGTCATTTTCATAACATAATTGGTGATATAGGTTACAAGCAAGTCTGGTGCTGAACAGAAATTGTCGCGCTATGCTCCTTTATTTATTGTGCATAAATAGTGAATTGTCCTGACACAATATTGCGTTTCGCTTCTGTTATTATGGTACATTGACAAAAACATATACTTTTATTCACAGGATAAAACAGGTTTTTTTGTATCACTAATTGTCCAGTACGATTACAGCATACAGTATTATTGTCACTGCTACATTTCTGTGATGCTACCAGAAATTATTTCCACTGCTAATTAATTACCGTTGAGCTCAAAGGTTATATTAATAAACGGTTAACGATTGTGTATTTATGACGACGATTTGTGAGACTGGTAAACTTATGATACGTACGATGGTCTTTACTTTCTACACGGTGCATTTCAAGGTCCTGTACCCATCCGTCGGTAAACTGTACCTGGGCTTGTTGCAGTGACCGGAAGTTACTAAACTTCATGAGTGTATGCACTCACTCCAAGAACCGTATGATTATAAATATGCATATAAATATGCTACGATGAGATAGCTGACTTCATCTAACTAGCAAATGTTGGCCAGGCTACGTTGGTGATGCAGTTTTTTTTAATATGTATGATATTTTTGTCATGCGATTTTAAAGCCGGTCCTAAAACCGCATCCAAGAATAACATGCAGCTTATCTCAGAACTATCGGTGAAAATTATTCTTGGAGCTAGGTTTAATTGAGCTGCATTTTAAAGAGGTACAATTTCACAATTTGTGTGTATTTTCTAAGTTCACTATTTTGTCATGTGTTGAGAAAAACACAGATTTAAAAATTACATGGTCTAATATTTACATTTAGCATAACTGCAACATGCTTTTTTCGTGTTTTTTTTTTTAAAGACTCGAAAGGACTTGAAATTCAAAATTTCAGACTTGTGACTTTACTCGGACTTTTACACCAGTGACTTGAGACTCGACTCTGACTTGCCTGACATTACTTGAGACTTGACTTGAGACTTGAGGATAAAGACTTGAGACTTACTTGAGACTTGCAAAACAATGACTTGGTCCCACCTCTGCACAAAACTATCCACAACACTACACACTAACTACACAAGACAACACATTAACTACACACTCCAAACACGCTAAACGTCACAAATCTCTCACATCTCAAAACTCGTTCTCTCTCTTTTTCTGCTGTCTTTCTCTCTCTCTCTCTCGCTCGCCGTCACTCCTAAAACTTCCCCTGTTGTTTTTTTATTTTTATTTTTTGCTCATACGCAGAGAGTGCTTACTGCGCTGTCGTTAGACAGTAAACATGGCGAAACAATTCATGAAAAAACACGAGTATATATTGTTTATCATGACTCTGGTTTTACGTGGCCTATCAACACAATTTAAAAACTGGTAAATCATCACCTTGTTGCTTTGTCTTTACGTGGTCATGTGATCGGCTTACCACGACTACTTTATTCTTCCTCAGTCAAACAGCAGCACTCATGCGATTGTTTTGCCCCCTTAGCTCCAGGTGTTTTGCCAAAAAGTAATCGTGATTACCGTCCGCAGGAGCGCGCGCAGCTGCTTAAAGCTGTAGCGCCCAGCTTACTTAGTAGTCAGCTACTTCCGTGCTTCTGTTTGTTGAAAAATAGTAACGGACCGTATTTTCTTGTTAGTAACTGCAACAGTGTTGTAACGATAGGAATAGTGATTAGTTAGATTACTCGTTACTGGAAAAAGTAACGCAGTTAGTAACACCAGTGGCGGTCCTAGCCAGTTTGGCGCCCTGGGCGAACACTCCCTCTGGCTCCCCCCCACCACCACCACCACCACACACACACACACAAAACGTATTAAGGATTGTACATTAACATAAAATTGTTGTACACACACACACACACACACACACATATGAAGAGAGAGAGAGTATGCATAGTATGCAAACGGCTACCAAACAGCCATCATAATTCGTCATACAATGAGAACAGTACGCATCAACAACTGACAATGACTAATTAATATTAAAATCTGTAACATAATGTATTGTTTGGAGTTTAGTCTGTTACTGTTGCTATTTTTACCATTTCTTCTGTAACTCACATAATTTCCTTGGGGATTAATAAAGTATTCTGATTCTGATTGTTTCAGGATGACCTGCCATTATCCAATGACACATCTGCTTACCTGCATCTTTTGCTCGTTTCTCTTCCTCTTCTTTTCTCTTTTTCTAAACTGAGGACCTGATGGCTTTGAACTTTTCTTGTCCATCTTCCATTGGTTTTAATTTTGCACTCCAGTATGAACACCCATCTCAACCCAAGGATCACCACAACATGATCTAACACACCTACACCTTAGTTCACAGATTCACTTTGTCTAGGGTGCATTTCTGAGATTTCACACAACCCAGGATTCAAATCATGAATACATAATGGGCTTGGATTTACAAGATTATAAATGAAATGTGCTCTATTTGGAAGCAGCAAGCCCCCCGTCCCCTTTTGACGGCTTGTGTGTGAGACTTTAAATCATCAAACTGTAAATTGTTATTGATCCCTTTACCCCTGGTCCTAAAGTGTATATTTATTTTCTGACTCTTCTTACATATATTTTTTGTTTGCTTGCACTGCTGTAACTGGAGCCTTGTCGTCTCGTCTCTCTATATCAGGGGTCCCCAATCCCAGTCTACGAGGGCCGGTGTCCCTGCAGGTTTTAGATCTCACCCTGGGTCAACACACCTGAATCACATGATTAGTTCATTACCAGGCCTCTGGAGAACTGAAGACATGTTGAGAAGGTAATTTATCCATTTAAATCAGCTGTGATGGATCAAGGACACATCTAAAACCTGCAGGGACACCGGCCCTTGTGGACTCGGATTGGGGACCCCTGCTCTATATACTGGACTGTATGTAGCAGAGATGACAATAAAGTTTACTTTGACTTCAGCAGCAAGCAGGCGCACCGAGGGCTCTCGCGCTCACTTTTCGTGTATAGAATTTCGAAAAAAACATTAGTGCAGATTATAAGTCTGTATCATAATGTCTGGTGTTTTCGTGTTTGTTGGTTTATTTTTATTTTGTTTTACTTTGCGGGTTGTTTATTAGATGCTGCTCCAGCCGGTCAGAAAATCCCCCGCCGCCCTGCCCTCTCCTCTCTGCGCCGCAAGCAGCAGGTGCACCTCGTAAACGAAGGGCGCCCTTACTCCCAGCAAATTGGCGATAGAAAACCGATCGGTGTCTATGCCATTCCCAATATGCGCTGGCTGACGTCGGGGCAGCATGAGTACAAGCATTTATTTTTTTTTTTGTCGATGCCCGTGATGCCGCCCCCCACCAAGATGCCGCCCCGGGCAACCGCCCGTATCTAAAACCGCTACTGGCTGTTACTTGTAACGCCGTTATTCCCATCACCGCTAATCATATTATATTAACTACAGTGCAACATACAAACATTGTGTCCTCAAAGCTTTATCACTGAAAGAGTCTGTAAAACTATATTACGTACAGATTTACAAACAAAGTCTGAAAGTATAGCTGCAGAGAAAATTTGAGGGTTAAAACTTCAGAAACCTCTTAAAGTTAGGTTCAATCAGCCAGAATTAAAGCTGTGGATTTCAGGCTTGAGGAAAGTCTGTTTAAAAAAGCCAGACCAAAAATCTGCAAACTCTTTGATGAATATGGAATTTGGCATCATTACAATCAAAATTCAAAAGTAGTTGTTGCATTGCTTTTTCATGCAATGCAAATTCTAAAAATCCAATCTGTCTGTAAAAGGTCTGCACTTTTATTAACCTGAGCTACGTTTTACAAAGCACTTTATAATATGTTCTCATTCATCTACCTGTCATCCAGAGTAACCGGTGGTTCAGTGTCTTATCAAAGGATACTGTTAAACTGCTGAGCATCAAAAACCTTTGATGAATGGATAACCTGGTCTCACCCCTGAGCCTTTATTATACTTCTTTTACATTTTTTTGACTGTTGTACTACCAGTATCAGTCCAGCTGGGATGATTTTGATCATTTTGCGGTTAAAGCAGTGATGCTGTGTAGACCCAGTTTAGTTCTAACTTTTTCTGTGTTTATGTATGGACCATGTGACCCACCTCCAACCTTATATATTGACTTAAGACCAAGCAAGACCAAGTTCTTGGAGGTATTTTATATTTTCTAAATCTGTCATAGAGACTGGGGACAAAACCACGAGACAGGAATTAGGATCTTGGACACTGTATGTGGACTTCTGAACTATTCCTGAGGTTCATATTATTATTTGACCAATGATAGAAGTGCAATAATCACTAACACTTTCTTTGATTAATTTATTTTTTGTGACAACAACCCTGCTTTTAACAGTGAATCAGCCCAAGCAGTTGCAGGAAGGATATGGGATGAGTTTAGGAACATAGTCTTCTTTTACAGACAAGTATTATATTGGATTAAATGAAGCAAGCTAGCTTTTTAACTTGACAACTTGACAATAATATCTAGTAAGGGATTACATTTGCTTTAGATTTCTTCACAATTTTTGTAAAAAACATTTTGAGAAAACAACTGGAGCCTTGATTCTGTAGAGTATAGTTATATAGAAGGAAACATCTGGTTAGTGCAGAAAATCTCTACTGTAATTTATGGTTATCTATCCATAAACCGTGTATTATTGAGTCTTCAGGTCCAACTGATAACAATGTCTCTGAAATAAATGCTTGTTCTCTTTATATATTCTAAAAAGCGAAACTCCTTTACTGACATCTACCTTTACGATGAAGAATAAAATCAGTTGCAAAAAGGAGTGTATTTCAACATATATGCAGGAGATAATCAGTCATTTATGATGAATTATACATCACAAGTACATTTCCTATTTTTAAGCTTCAAAACCTCCAGGGTATTTTGTCATCTGTTCTTTTCAGATGCGATGAAATTTGACACACAAGTGCAACTTTTCATGTAGAACAAAAATATTTCATTAGCTTTTCTACTATATTAAAAGCAGTCATTACTGAGGTTAACTTAGGTTAGCGTCACATTACTGAAAGTGTCAATCAGTGTAAAAGTGTAAAAACCTATTGTGTAACATGGTCTGGCCTTTGTAGGAGTATTTACTTAATTAGAAGTGTTTTGGTACGGACTGGTCTAGATGTAAATTAGAATTGCAGGATGGTTGTGAAGCACCCCGTGAGAGTATTCGTCTGTCAGGTGTCACTATGCTCTCTCAATCTGACAGAATCTTTCTCTTCTTTTTCTCCTTCTCTGAAACAGACCAGAAGACTTCATCTTGGTCTCTGTCTCGAAAGTTCAATGAAGGCAGACGCCTCCCTCCATCCAGGAACATGAAGGGCTTATCGGGCAGCCGCTCCCAACATCAGATTCCTCTACCCCACGGCTTGGACTATGATCCCCACGTCCATGACATCCACACTCACCATGGCGCTGACTCCCGCCACCCATCCTACCTGCTCAGCCCCACAGAGAGCTGCCCTATGGACTTCCACCACCGCTACTCACCACGCAGCTCCATCCACTCCGACTGCATGATGATGTCCCCTGTCATGATGCCCCCAGCTGCTGCATCTGACCACATCTCCAGTAGCACCTTCCCCAGAATGCACTACAGCTCTCAGTATTATGACTCAGCCACACGGGACGACTGCGCTGCCATCACAGCCTCCGCCACATCCCCAGCTGTTGCGGCTGCAGCAGCTGCAGCAGCTGCCTCTTCCCACCATGCTGGCACCAAGAGCAACCGCCTTCCTGCTAATCTCCTGGACCAGTTTGAGAAACAACTGCCACTGCACCGTGACGGCTTCCACACTCTACAATACCAGCGCACCTCCACCACCACCGAGCAACGCAGTGAGAGTCCCGGCCGCATTCGACACCTTGTTCATTCAGTCCAAAAGCTCTTCACCAAGTCCCACTCCCTGGAGGGATCGTCCAAGATGAATGGCACAAAAGGTGACATTGTAGGAGGGGGTTATCACCATCATGGCCACCACTCCACAAAACACGGTAGCAAGAGGAGCAAGAGCAAAGAACGTAAGCACCGCTCTGGTGGCTGGTGGAGCTCAGATGACAACCTGGATAGTGACAGCACCTATCGCACACCCAGTGTCATGTCACGGCACCATGGGGAACATGTCGGCCACTACCACCCAGATTCCATGCACAGCCACCACTTTGGAGACCTGTCACTCAAGACCTCAAAGAGTAACAATGACGTCAAGTGCTCAGCGTGTGAGAGTATGGCCATGGGACCCGAGGGCAAGTTCATGAAGAGGAGCTCCTGGTCGACTCTAACAGTCAGCCAGGCCAAAGAGGCCTACAGGAAGTCATCGCTTAATTTAGAGAAACCCATGATGTACACGGACCTCAAGTCATCGCGGACATGTCATTACCTGCAGGTTAGTAGTACCTTTTTTTGGAAATATATGTCCTTAAAGTACAGACAAATTTGATTAGTGGCGTATTGTACTGAGCTACTGAAATACATGTTTTTGTGTGCATCGGTGTATATGCTATGGCTGGTACACAAACACTGATTTCATTCCATACCATGCAAACAATTCTGACTGGCATTGATCAGCTGCTAGTTTATGTCCACGTATAAGTCATCCTTTGCTTTCAGAATTAATGAAATCACAGAAGTTGTTTAATTTAGTTTGAAGCAATAACAGGATGTTTCCTTCCAAGTTTTGTGTTCTTCTAAATGTTTAATACTCAACTCTTTGGAAAAGGCCCACAAAAAATGTCTGAATATAGACTGAAAGGCCATTAAATGTGGAGATATTTGAAACGCCAACTATCAGATAATACAACAAACAATAACTAAGATCAATATCCACTCATCTCCGACACTGCCCTTCTCGATAAAATGCATTGATCGATTAGGAATCTAGACAGCAGGGTATTTGGAGTCTGCCTTTCTTTCTGTCATTCTCCAGAGGGCAATTACAGTGTCCACAAGTGTGAGAAGTCAATATATTTAACCAGGATTCCCTTTTGTGTGCTCACCTCAGGGAGCTATTGTCTATTAAGATATAGAGCTCGCCTGACTGAATCAATGTCATGGTGGAAAGCACTGAGAAGAACCACTGAGCTGAACTCCAGTGTAGGAAACACAAAGGCTGTGGTGTCTGCAAAAACAGCATATAGTGTGGCTTGAGTTGCTGTAGGAGCTGGTTCACCAGATTGGAAAGAGACATTACTTTATTCACAGATTTTATGCCCCATGCTTGCCTGTAACACTGTCACGAGTCACGAGACTAAAGTAAAGCAGTTAATCGAATTTCCCAGAGGAACCCACCCGAGGGATTAATAAAGTTCTATCTAATCTAATCTAAGCTACAGATAGTGACTTCTTCTAAAACGGTCAAAAGTCAAGTATTCAGTGTTTCAGCGATCTTTGAGTTTCTTTTAATTTTTAATACTAAGCACTTAGCTAATGCTCTCATCCACAGTGACTCACAGGCTACAGCATTAGAATATTAAGCTCAAAGTCCTGCTTTAAGTAGCTTTTAATGAAGGTGACTTAAGAATTGGAAATAATGATAAAAACAGTGACATGGGTAACAGTTGTTTCTGAAATGCCAAACAGATTTCCAATGGGTCGTCATTAGCATTACGATGCTTGTTGTATGCACATCTTGGGAAAAGCTGGCCTGGACTTTGATCAATCATGTTATGAAATGCTTGACTGTAATGTGAAAGAGAACAGCTGAAGTGATTGGCCATTATTAAAGCTATGCTTCCATATTACAGTTGTGCTTGTATATCACTCAATCTTGAAAATAGACAACTCCTTTAAGCCACTTTCAATGACAGCCATTATGAGAAAGTTGCAAACTGAAATATGTGCTTGCACTATAATCAACAATTACCCATGTTTTTTTACTCATGACATCAAATTTGAAGCGGCACTCATATAAACCCATAAATAGTTCTACCGAGTACCATATGCATCCCCTTCATTCATTTTGATGCTGTGTGAAATGCACAGTTACACACAGATACACAAACTGCAGTTATTTGTGTGTAATGGGTAGTCTCTGTCAATAGAGGGGCTCTCTCACTGGCATTTAACAAGCTTATATGTCAGCAGGCAGAGACCCTGCAGCTGCCACATGGGCACATTCAGCACTGAGCATGTCCATAATGAGAGCCTTATTCAGTGGAATCAATGAGCGGAGATCTGTAAAGGCGTTGTGGTGAACGCTCTTGGTGCCCATCTGATTTTATCTCTTTGATGTCTGGGTCCTTTAGGTCAATGTTCACTTGTGAGGAGGAGGACAGGCCTGCCTTAGGGAAGCTGACATAATCTTGTTTTAGCAAGTGTCACGTCTTCAGTCTGACCATCTAAGCCAACAAGGGTAGGGTGAAGCATATGTCAAAGAATATTAGAGGTTGAATCTACATATCATTTTAAGCCATTAAGAAAAATGCATACAGTGCTGTGCAAAAGTCTTGATTCACCTCTAGTTTCTTTACACTTCTTGTAATTTTTAAAAGCAGTCTCGAGCAATAGTTCTCCAGGTTTTCTTAAGGTCTTTGAAAAGTTTTCTTTGGACGTTGGTGGTTTTTTCACTCATTTTCAGTCCTGTCCTTGTAACCGACCACTTAACACTGACCTATGAATCGCTGAGACATAAAATGGACACCCGATTCCCGATGATGTTTAATCTGCCCTTAAAAACCTAATGAAACTGGAAAAGTGTAACGAAACAAGAAGTAGAAGGCAACAGAACAGTATCTGAAGGGCATGTCCTTAAGAAATAAGAAGAAATTCAGCAAAGACCTGACACAGGACCTGAGCGATGGACCCGGTCCTTCAATCTACTACTAACCATAGCCTCATCAGAAATGGTCTCAGTACAAGAAGGGCTCCTTCCCACCATATTTTTTAAAATCATAGTTATCCTGCTACCTTTGCATTTAAAAACCTTCAAATAGACTACGTCCACTCTCACCATTTCAAAAGCCAAAAAATAACTGGCTTACTCAGGCACAAAATTACAGGACCCGCACATTTACGAGCTAGAAATTGTTCTACCACATCCAACAGGTCAGTGTTGTTTTTCACTAGATGCAGTTTCACATCTGGTACATGGCGTTATGGAATTACTTTCTGCATCGAGAAGATGTTTTATCCCAGGGTTATTTTTGTACAAAGTGCCCACAGTGTAGTAGTAACTAATGATGGTGTAAAGCAGCTCATCTGTCTAGCTGCCTCAGAGGCACAGCTGAACAAGTTCTTTCAGGTATGGCATCAAATGAACACAGAAATAAGGTAATGCTAATGAGGTAGCGCACTGCTTCCATGAGTGATGACTGCCTTGTTAACAGCAGCCCCAGACGATCAATGGTTGTGCATTAGGAGGAAAATGAATCTTTTACTTTATTGCTGTCTTTAAGGCTGATTAATTTAGTTTCCAGGCATTTTATTCTATGCATGTGGGAATGGAAAATGTATTAGCCTGTGTTACACTTTTTGCTGATGGGTCTTTTTTTTCCCATGTTAACTTATGAGGTTACGCAGGTTTGCAACGTACCTACTGCCTTCATTTTTTTAGATGATAATGCACAAAATGTTATCTTATATCACAATATTAGGTAACCGAACAATCATCTCTCGTTTTCCTACGTGCTGTTGTGGAGTTTAGTGCTGAGGCAGTGAGACATGCTGCGCAAAAGAAATTCATTGTGTTTTGGCTTCAAATCGTAGCATATGGTTTAAAAGATTCAGAACGTGTTTTATGTTGACTACAAAAACAGTTGAGGAATACATCTGAGCAGAATACTTTACACTAAGGATGATGAAGCCCAGTTGGTCCTGCTTTAATCATCTGTAAATCCTCCTACTTTTTACTATGTGCCACCTTCCATACAGAAGAAAAAAGCTTTATATAAGTGCCTTATGCTGTTGAGTCCCTCACCTGTCGCCACTGAGCACAAGGGCTGTCGAGTAAGAGAGGATATTGGGTGCTAAAGAAAAAGATTATGAGGGGAAGAGATGAAGAGATGGGCAGCGAGAACAGACAGCGAGAATGGAAGTGATAGAGAAAGCATTATTCCACCTCCAGGAGAAAAAAAGGGGTGTGAGCCACTTTCTTTTCTGTGAGAGCAGTTCAGCACTTGTGGCAGAGAAACAGCCACGCTGTATGACTGGCTAAAGTGAGTAACTGGCAGAGCATGAAGAACAGTCCTGCGCCTGGGCTTGTTGTTCCAGGAGCTAAGACTGGTCTGTCCACTGGGACTACTGCTAGCTGCACCACACACTAACACTGCTGTACTTGCTACATGCCTGATCAATACGCTGTTAGCAGAATCAGTGTGTGACACACAGAGATGGTAATGTGTTACTGTAATCCGATTACTTTTTTCAAGTAACGAGTAAAGTAAGGGATTACTATTGCAAAAACGGTAATTAGATTACCGTTACTTTCCCGTAGGAACGCTGCGTTACTGCGTTACTAAAAACCGTGATTTTTTTTGCGAGAATGTCTCATGACAGTGACGTACGCGAGTGCGACGGTCGTGACAACAGCTGTGTGCAGATCAACAATGGATCATATATCGAGTACGGGAGAGAGTATGAGCGTGCAGCGTTTAAAGCGTGGAAGTACTGACCTTATTTTGAGTTTGATTCCATAAAAAGTGACAAAAACATTAGCGTCCATTAGCATTGTGCGTGGGAAGTAAACATCTTTTTACAGCGAAAAAAACCCCTAAACTTCCAAGCAAGCTCCGAGTGCTACCACGTAATGGGAAATTCACAGAGAAACTGCCGTATCCTTCCACTGACCGCTGCGGCACACCTGCACCAGGGTAAACCTCCGCCTACCCAACTCCTGCTTTACAGGTGAAAATAGAGCAAAAGGACCGCTAGTCTTTGATTTTATTTATTTTCTGCTGTGTTTTACTTGCATCTATTTGAAAGAGTGAGTGTAAACACAAAAAAAAATATTTTATGTGCTGGAATGTGCAGAAAATAGGTTTAAATGTTAAACAAATTTCTTCCAGTCAGAGAATGTTGCATATAATTAAATTTTTGCTTGATGCATAAAGTTAAAAGATTAAAATTAATAAAATTATAAAAGTTTTAAAATGAGACTTTTCCATTTGATTACATTTTGTATGATGGATTATGCAGAAAAAGTAGAATTGGGCTGAAAGATCTATCGCTTTATCACCTCTTCAGGTTGTAAATCGTGTTTTTAAAAAGTAACTAAGTAACTAAGTAATTAATTACTTTTGAAAATAAGTAATCAGTAAAGTAACGGGATTACTTTTTGGGGGAAGTAATCAGTAATTAGTTACTGAGTACTTTTTTCAAGTAACTTGACCAACACTGGTGACACATGGCCACTGTAGCTGTCCATCTTCATAAGAATTAAACCAGGGTGCAATTGAAGAACCCATGAACCTTGTTTTTAATAGTATCAATCTGATACTGTAAGCTCAAACATACACTGTGTATTCAACCCAACAATAACAGATAATCATTTTTGAAGAGTTGAACTCTATAATTTCTGTTCTATCAAAATCACTAAATCAGCGCAATTATTATGTGTAGACATCTGCAGCACTGCACAGCACAGTGTAGAGTAATTAGAACGGAATCACTTACTCACTATGCTAATCTTGATGCTGCTGTGTTAAGCAAAGTCCCTGTTTATTGTACTTATAATTGAAACACTGAAACCAATTTATGCTACATATATATAATGTTATGGCTATGAGCATCTAATACATACAGTCACATGAAAGAGTACAGCCTTTCTGCTTCCATAGAAATCAGGGGTGTACGGTAAGTAGCAGCCAAGTGCTGCTAATCGAATGCACTTAATTAACTGATCATCAGCAAGTGGGACCACCTTTGTTAAAGCAGAAGTTCTGCTGGTCTGGAGCATTCAGGTGTGTGTTAACACAATGGCATAATATTCCTAGCGGTGGATGTCCCCATGTTCCCAAGTGCACCAGCAAATCTACAGCATAATGATGGAAAAAGAAAAGAAACAAGGTGTTGCAATATTCTGGTTAAAATCCAGACCTCAGTCTGATTGAAATGCGGTGGCGGGACATTAAGAGAGCTGTACATAAGCATTTGCTTGCACTGAAGCAAAACTGTAAAGATGCGTCGGCCAAAATTCCTTCACAACGATGTGAGAGACTGATAAAGTCATACAGAATACAATTACTTCACCGATTACTGCTGCTAACGGTGGTGCCACAAGCTACTGGTTCATGGGGTGTAGTTTGTTTTTCACAGGACTGCATAGAATACTGTCAGCCTTTCTTTTTCACATGACTGTACATGAGTGTTCATTATTTTTGTCGTTTTTAATCACATTTGCCTTACAACTTATTCTGAGCTGCAGTATGCCAAAAGCTTATTTTGTGTTTATTTGGCTGACAGTCAAAGCTAATTGAAGAGCATGTATGTTTTTGTATTAGTAATACTACAGTGATGACAGTATGCTGACTTAAAAGTTACAGCCCAAGCCTCAGGGGTATGATTGGCTGCCTTTTCTGTGCGTGCATAAAAATACATACTGATTCCTTGCCAAATGTGTTCATTTGCTTCCCAAAAATCCTTTAAATATGGCCACATTTTGATTTGCATTATGAGCGATTTGCTAAAAAGGATGCTGAACCCTGTCCATTCAACTGAATGTTGACCGTGCGGATGTAAAGTGCCATTTTACTTTACTTCTAAGAAATGTGATAATGAATTTCACTCCGTAATTTAGTGATGGGCTGGGGAGTTTTGGGCTACCTAAACATTTATGAATGGAAAAAAAGCAGTGTGAACAAGCGTTTGCCCTCTTCCTGATTTCCTAGTTTTATTTGTCACACTTATGTGTTTCAGATCAAACAAACACATTTTAATATTAGACAAAGATAACCAGAGTAAATACAAAATGCAGTTTTTATGATTTAATTGATTAAGGGAAAAAAGTTGGTCCTGTGTGTAAAAGTAATTGCCCTTCTTGTTAAATCATGACTATTTCTCATATCTCTATATATGTTTATGTGGGAAAAAATCCCAATATATGACCATGTTCAATGTCACTTAAATCACCTTTCTTCCTGAAGCTCAGTTTGAACTCCAATAGGACATTTCATGCCTAAATACACCGAACTGCACTGAGTTGGCTGATTGTATATTTATGTTAACAAGCAGTTGAACAAGTCCACGTAACAAAGTAACCAGTTATTATTTCTTAATCAGCCCAAAATTAGGTACAGGTGGAGACCAACGTTTGTACACTGCTGTGAAACCACTTGGATAAATCTTTATAATTATTAAAAAATTTGCTTTATGTTACGGTCTCACAACTTTATATTTTCAATGATAACATCCTTGGCATCACTGTGATACACAATTCCTTTACTTGATTTTTCCATTTAGGTTAAAAAAACACATAGCTGATACACTTTTCACACTTATATGGGTAATTTTCAAGCTGTATTTGCGAATATCTTTCATTTACACAACCCTGTCAAAGCTGTATATTTTGTACATGGCTAAATATTGCTATAGTACTCATCATCGTTTTATCACAGACTTGCAGGAATAACAAGTAATATCCTGGACTACTTCGACCTAATTGTTATAAATGTCGGTATTGTATTAAATGTAGGTGTGCCATCTTCCACAGGTGCCCCAAGATGAGTGGAGTGGATACCCAGGTGAGAAGGATGACGAGATCCCATGTCGGCGGATGCGAAGCAGTAGCTATGTTAAAGCAATGGGAGAGGTGGATGATGAAAGTGGGGACTCTGACACCAGCCCTAAGACCTCTCCACAAAAGACCATTCGGTCAGATGCTCTTGTCCTCAAATCAGCCATGCAGAGACCCCATTTAGACTCCCACAGGTAGGCCTGGTTGCCTAACGTATTGACTTAGTGTGCCCACGGCAATGCTGTGTATTCATTTAAATATTCCAGTTTTTATCATGGGTTCACTAAGGTCTTACTCAAAAAAAGGTAAGATGATGCACTGTGATTCATTTCCCTTTTATTTCACAAGTTTCAAATATTTACATGACAAAACCAACGCTCATCAATAGCAGTATCTCTGGTGTTGCTTCAGGGTCAACCAGTTGAGCTGCTTGGATTTCAGTGTTAATTGTTGCTTGGCTAGAATTTATTGGAGTCAACGCTGAGGACACAAGTTGTTTTTTTTCATACTTCAATACAAGTGGAAAGTTGGGAGTTTTGATGCAACACTTGCTGCTAACAAAATGTTGCTGCATGCTGTGTTTAGTTGGTGCTCAAAGCAAGAACATTCAGAGTCGTCTATATAAATAAACAGTCTCACTGCTCTGCCTACATGCTGTCAAAGTAAAATTGCTGTTTGTTAATGCTGCTTTTTGTTAAGCTGTCCCTGAGAGATATGACTAAATTGAACAGTCAGGTGATTTCAAGTGAAGTTACTTTGGAAAACAATAGTACCTTTGTTGGCTTGTATGGTTGGTGTGGTTGGCTCTTTTTTGGTCTTAGGCATTGCCTGCCAAGCACTGTATTTCTACAACTGTTTCATGGGTCAGCTGCAGCCGTGCTCTGGTGATTGCTGTGGCACCAACTGGTTTTGAGTTTGATATAAATTTCTGATATACCATACACAAACACTGCATCGCCGCATCACGCTATTGCTGACAATTCTGTCAAAAGAAGAAAGAAAGAGAGCCGGTTCAAATGCAGGAGAGGTGACACATGGAAGGGCATACGTTAAAGTTAACACTGCTTGATGAAAAGCCTTGGGGGAAGTGACGGGTTTGTTCTGTAACCCAGCCAAGTGTGGAGTATATATGTCTGTGTTTTGATCCTAGACAGACTTTGACAAAGGGAGAGCATGCAATCTCCACATAGAAAGGCCCCAGTCGACCTGTGGAGCCAAACCCAAGACCCTCCTGCACTACTGTGTTGCCTTCACAATTACAACAAACCTTAATTATTGACAGTTTTACCATTCACTTTCACTCTAATGTGATCTACTCATTAATATAAATGTGGTAAATAGTATTTTGTTGATAATTATTCTAATCAGGGTTAACATACAAATAACATGTTGCAAAAGGTTCTGCACTAGACAAATTGAGATTAATTATCCAGATGATTTGTGTGATGTTACTTTTTAAAGCACAGTGTACATCAGTTGGCTGTTTTAGAACAGATAGATTTCGCTTCTCAGGATCTTACCACCTCCATTTAATGATTTCCTAATGATCTCTCGCTGGTAAATGGTGACCATGTGTATCTTTTTCATGCTAAACCAGAACAACATACAGAGTGTTTTTTAATTGGCGTATTCGTGATGTCATTGCTCTACCTAAGCTAAAACACAGCTTTTCCCCCCAATTTATTGTTCTCTGTGACTGTTTGTTTTCAGGCACTGTGACTTTCAAACGCAGCCAAATTCTTGAAGCTAGGGAGCAGTCGTGAATCCGTCATCTCTACTGCCACTGAGTGCTAATTTTGTTACCATCATCTCAGTGGGGAACTGATCACTTTTGCTTTTGTCCACAAACAAAACAGCTCTTATGTTTTGTTTATCCTCTGGTGGAGAATGTAATAATCTCTTACTGTAACTCCATGCTGTCACTGTTTCCCTAATAAGAGCCACAGCCTAGCTATGCATGCTCTCTATGATTTTGGGATGAACGAACTACTGTTTTATCATGGAACTAGAGGATATTTAAAAATGAGAGGGGTGAGGGGGTATCATGTAGAAGTGAGAGGGTAGAAGTTCATTTTCATTTAATCACAAACAAGGCCGTGCCAACAGATGCTAACCAGCGGATTTATAAACTACAGTGTGTTCCAGATGTTACCTTTGTGGCTTTTGAACTGTGAAATCGTGTCTGTCCCTGCCCCCTGTCCTTGTTCAGCCAGGGCTACCACTTGCAAACCACAAGAGATATACAGCCCCACCCTAGTGTCACGCTGGACCCCGCCACCTTTCATCCCCCGCCCTTCCGCTCTCGCAACCAGAGCTACATGCGCGCCGTCAGCACCCTCAGTCAGGCTAGCTGCGTCAGCCAGGTGAGTCTCAAACACATGCATTACACAGAAGCAACACCTGGACACATCACTGAGAGCTTATATCAGTTTGTATGTAGTAGCACTGTGCTGAGGACAGCACAGAGGCACTAAGCACCCAAGGGAGGTCCCCTGATTATTAGATTGCAGAGCAGGGGTGTCAAACATAAGGCCCAGGAGCCAGAATCAGCTGGGCAAAGACTCCAATCCGGCCTACTAGATGTCTTTGGAAAATATGAAGGAGGGCTTGAATTATGGACTTTTCACTGTACTTTCATAAGTGTTACTACTACAATTAAGACCTCCCACTTGGTCATTAATACCACACTAAAGTCAATAAGTTGTAGATAAAAAAATAAACTTACATTCGCTATCTACTATTTACTGTAGACTAATGGGTCTATAGTGAGTTAACAAGAAACTTCTGTTTTATATTTACAGGGAAGTCTGGGAAATTAACTACTAGAATTTTTCCTGTGATTTCTTTCATTAACTACAGCACAATTTCTTTATTATGTACAAAAAGACACATGCTGTTGAATTAGACTTCTTTATCTAATATTAAGATACCTCAGGGATTAAATGTGTTGTTAAATCTCTTTACAATGACAGAAAGGGGCATTTCACTGGTCTGGCCCAATTAAGTTCAAAGTGGGCTTTGTGTGGCCCACAATGTAAAGCGAGTTTGACATCCCTGTTGTAGACAAAGCCTTGGCTATATCAGTCAAACGAAATTGGAATAACTTATTGCTTTTACTGTTTGGGTACAGATGATTTATCTGAAAGCTTATGTCCAGGCACAGTCCAACATGGTTTACAGTTTGTTTCTGAAGTGTTATCTGCTCATAAAAAAAAATGTGAAATTACACATAATTATTAAATTAGGACATCAGTGTCACATCAGCAAGTTTGCATCTTGATATCTGGAACAGGCTACTGATACACAGTTAATGAGCCTAGTGTTGTTTTAGCATGCCAACTCGTTTGTTTTGGTTGACAGGGCTTTTTTGTCACCCTCGAGCAATACACTACAGTACTAGTGTAGGCCTGGAGATGAAATAAATACACGTTTTGAACCAACATCATCATTCAAATAAATTCAAATTCAAATACCTTCTTCTCCTATGAATCTATACATTTGGATAAATTAAGTCCGTTTGGACCTCCATGGTGGCTTAAGATGTGGTTACTGCTGCAAGATCTGAGACACATCCACCATTGGACCTTCAATACGTACATGGAGTAACAATGAGGAGAGATTTTGGCTAAAACACAGGTTGAAAAATCAGTTTACACCCTTACGTGCTAACACCTAGTTTTCCATTACTGGAAAAGGTCTAATTAATAGCAAATCATTCCCGTTTTTAAATAGTAAAGGCTAAAGTAATAATGAAAAGGCAATATTATCTCAATAGTACATCAACATTTACAAAAAGTGTTAAATAATTCAAATATAAACAAAAGTATGCAGCCAACACAATTTGTATCACTAAAAGAAGAAGCTATTTTTATCTCTTCCCTCGTTCACAAGGAGTTTCCACAACAGGTAAACTCCACATGTTTGATTTGGCAGAGTTTTCGTGCCAGATGTCCTTCCTGACGCAGCCCCAAAGGGATTTGTGTCTCCTCGTAGGATTGAACTGGGGATCTATTGGTGGTTAGGCAAATGCTTTAACTACTACACTACAGAGACACGTTCAGCACTTAGCTGTAAAATAACATTTCCCTTTGATGAGTACATGATTTTCACATTAACAAATTAATCTTGTTACACAGAGCAGTTTATTGTACTTCTAAGCTCTTCCACGACTTATGAGATATCTTCCATCTGTTAGCATTCAGTATACTGTATAGAACGTCTTTTGTGATCAATTTATTGCTTTATAACTCAAACTGGCTATTTTTCTTATTGTTTTTTTGTTGTCATCTGAATTTTTTTTCCCCCATTTGATCTGACATTTATTCAGTTTAAGGTCGAAACTGACAGCGGCGTTTCCTTATGCTAACACTCCTTCATATTTGCTGTGCAAAGGGGAAGAATCAAAGTGAGAAAGAGAAAGGAAGAGGAAAAATTAAGGACTGCTATTCCTGTTTTTGTCTCTCAGGTGAGTGAGACTGAGATCAATGGCCAGTTTGAGTCAGTTTGCGAGTCCGTTTTTAGTGAAGTAGAATCCCAGGCCATGGAGGCCTTGGACCTGCCTGGTTCGTTCCGCACTCGAAGCCACAGTTACCTCCGTGCAATTCAGGCTGGTTATTCCCAAGATGACGACTGCTTGCCTTCAATGACATCCTCCACTGTCACTTCAACTCTCAGATCCACAACAGGTAAAACAATCCCCCCCCTGAATAAGAGAGGGCTTAGATTACATATCTTCATATATCCTATACATGCGCACAAACTTGACATACCTAAATATGTACAGTGGGGAACCCTTGAGCTTCAGAGATGCCGGGCTGAATGATTCCAGTTATTTTCTTTGGAAGCTATGGTGTACGTGTGTTTGTTTTTTTGCCACTGCATACTCCCAGTTGTTTAGATGGACCTGCTTGTGTGTTACGTTGCATGAGTCATGCATCATTAGCCAAGCTTCTGATTGGTCAGTTGTGGTGTTGCCGAGCTTTAATCTAGGATAGGGGTGGGAGAGCTACATTTTAAACATTAAGATGGCAACACATGGCCATAGTACACAGTATAATAACACAGCACAGCCGCATTACATGGCATGCCTAAAAGGAACAGACCCGAACCAAAGCATGTTAAAGTGTGGTGTTATTTATGTATTATGAAAAGCGTGTGAGTTACTTAGGGAGGGGTGAAAAACAAAATGGGCCAGGGGGCAGGGGAGCAGTAGGTCACTGATATACTTGTTTGAGAGGACACACTGGACAAAGCATTCACCTGTACTCCCCATTAGCACAAACTTTGTAACGGACATTGCAATTGGCTACATAAAATAAAAAAAATGTTAAAAAAAACCCCCAAAACAAACAATTTAAGGTAAGTCAACAAGCTTTAGCAGCTAGTACATATGCACACCTACATGCTGGTTGCACAAAGAAACTACACTACACATGTTAGAGTTTGAAAGAAAAAAACTTTACTAACAGTATTGTTGTACTGTGTTGCATGAAACTTGAGTTAATGCTAACAAGTGTCCCAATGAATGATATGTCAATGTAAAAATGCAATAATTTCAAGGTTTTTTGTGACACAGTTCAAACAATATGTCCCTTTATTTAGCATTTCAGGTTCTTTGTGCAAGCACAGTCTTTCCGGTAACTCCCTCACTGAGTGTATTTGGTGTTTGCCTGCAAGAGTAAAGCTATGAACCCTATTGAAACATTTTTTCTCTCTAATTACATGCATTTTTTTAATATTATGGATTACCTGGATTTTTACTGTTTTTGTACACTTTTCTGTCAATTTAATATTGGAGACATTTGCAGTTTTATTCATTTTGTTGCCTTTGTTTTCTTGTTGAATCTGGACTTTTGTTTTTGTTTTTTATCCTTTCATTCTCAATTGGGTTTCCATCTACGATTTCTACGATGTGACAGAAGTACTGAGGACAAAGGAGTGTTCTCCAATCCCACCGTCTTATTTGCTTAACGCTATTCATTTAACTCTGCTCCAAATCTGTCAGCTCAACATGGGCGAAAACAAGCAGTTGACTGTACATTATGTTCTGAAATTGTATTACCAAGATTAGCATAATGCATCGATTACAACATGCAATATAAGACTGTAGCAGTTCAGAGAAAGGACTCCCTGGATGCTGATAAAATATACAGTACTGCCACCTCCCATACAACCCGTACTGTAAATATTACTTGTTTTTGGGATGCACTATAATTATGCGTGAATAGTGGCCATAAAATAAAATAAAATAAGAGAGAATCGCTTATTCATGGAATCCTGTTTTTATGTTAGTCTTCAGTACTAGATTATTACTATTATTATTAAACTGTAAGCAACTTATGACCCAAACCCTGAGGCTAGTGGGCCATTGAGTGGGGAAGGGACCCCATGGTGCTCCGTAGGGCAGACGAACAGCAAACCCCTCTCCATTTGACCATCCACCTCTTGAAGGATAACCAAGGGGAAAGAACAACTGGAGGCATCAGTGATGATTGTTGCAGGTATTTTAATGTTGACACGCATACATATATCTATGTATATGTGTGTTTTTGCACTGCCTTCTCAGTAAAAAATAGCAGATAAAGTTTATATGTAGTTGGTAGAAATATCGCCTTATGTTATCCCAAGTAGCAAACATGGTGTCAAACAACTCATAAAACCTCAGACATGTTGATTTATTTTTAGAGCACTGGTAATGCTGAATATTGATTACAGTGATGAATGTGATGCTGGCTTTTGTGAGTTGTTTACCACGTCTCTATTTTAAGTGTTCTTAGACCACATTGTAAGTGTAAATGTATGCGGTATGTTCTGCCCAGACTCTTCAGAATGTTTTCATGCTTCAGCATAAAATAGCAGTGAATGTTATCGCATTGCCACTGTCTCCAATCATTTGTGAGCGCAGCATCTACCTGTTGTACATGTGTGAACTTTTTTTCTTTTCTTTCATGAAAATCTGGCTTCTTTTCAAAAGGCCACTTGTGGCAGAGTCTAACTCTTGGCAGTGATTTTGTCAACTGTCTTGGACTGTGGGATTGCAGCCTCTCCCTGGTGCAGCCCTCACCGGGTTTGAATATTTCACATGGTCTAAATCAGCCACCTTGGACCTGATATGTTCAATAGGGTTCATATCTGCTTCTTGTGATTCTTCTACTCCCTTTGCATCTTTTCTTTTGCACAAAATTGCACAAATTTTAAGTAAGTCAGAAACATTTGACATGGTTTGAGAAAGGGTTCTCAGAAAAAAAAATGAATCTATGATTTGATAATGATTGATGTATTTCATGTTTAATTCCACTCTTTGTTGTGCTGTGCAGTGAAAAGATGGAAAGAAGCCTTGAGATGACTGAGAAGGCAGTGTAAAAACATTGTGAAAAGCCTGCAGTATGTGAGTTAGGTCATAATCGTTGCCTTTGTGGAGTAAGAGAACTGAAAAGCACATTTCAGTAAAGGTGCATTTTTAAGCAGGTTTTGGCTGACCGATATTCACCTACATCTTAGCCGTGCACATTTCTAATGCTTGTGGTGGGTGCAGACGCGTTACTTAACGTTAAACCTGTCAAACCAAATGGGAAATCAATAGATCAGAGCTTGTACATCTTTGGAACTTTCCACTCACATACTGTATGTTTTCCATAGATATGTGTTATACTGTAGATCAGAATCCCAGTCAAATCCCACTCCAGCTGTTCTTTTCACCCTGAATGTCCTTCTGTTTGCATATTCACATTTTTCTTCCAGAGGGATATGATGTATTGGATGGAACATCCTTACTAAATGATGACATGATCGAGGATGATGATGGTGCTAGCTCCTCTGCCTATGCGGAGCTCGAGAGGCTAGAGAGAGAAACTGCTGCTGCACGCAGCCAGCACAGTACTAGCTCCACGGTAACAGCCATCTCGATCCCACCGGCACCTCCACCTTCATACAGGGTCCCTACCGCCTCACCAATAGCCACCTCTGAGCAACCGGTTCCTCAGGCCATTCAGGCCTTTAAGGAGTCTGCTAACATGGTCGCTGCCTTCAACATGCAGTGGAAGGATGAAATCTCTGCAATGCGCTACGAACTAGCAGAGCTGCGCAGAGATGTCTGTGGGGAATTAAAAACTTTCAACAGCAACTTCTTCAACTTTACTCAGTGCTACAACATGTGGACTTTGTGCCGGGAGCCCTGCAGCGACAGCACCACACAAACAGATGACAGAGTTTCCATAGGAATTCAAGCAGGCTCAAGCTGGTCTGTACGACAAAACACAGAGGACAAGTCAGTGATGTGCCAACCCGAGCCAGCACCCTTCAGTATCATGGATTTGATGGACCCACCTCGAATTGAGATTATAGAGGGAACTCCTGAAAGCACGCCAGAGGGGTCAGGCAGCCCCGCCAGCCCACTTCCAATAGAGGATTTCCCATGGGAGATCAACAAAAAGCAAAAGGCTCATAAGCAGCCAGACACAACTGGCCACACAGGTGGTCACAGAAGCGCCAGTCTAGAACTGTGGAGCAGGAAGTACACCAGTGGGCCCATGCCATACCTTTCTATGTCATTTTAGCCATACATACATGTAATTGGAAAATGAAATAGGGAAAACGGGCTGAAAACCTGAAAATTCAGAAAAGGGGAGCAGAACCATGCTGTTATTAGATGTCCCTTTACGCTATGCAGACACAGAGTCTGTCATCTCTTGAACAGGTTTCACTATTGTTCAAGCAATCTTTTAACAAGTGTCTTGCTTAGCCATCGAACAAAGTAATTATTTTGTTTCACACCAGAATGAGGTGACATCATAATCTGAGGGAGAATGTGACTGATATTCAGATCCTCAAGTGCCAACGAGTGCAGCATCATCTTCCCTCCGCTGTCTTAAATACTCAAAAAAGCCAATTTAAGTAATCATGATTGGAAATTTGAGGTATATTTAACTATATAACTCAACTATCAGCCAATGTGAGGTGACGCATATCTCAGTCTGTTTCTGCACATGAATTTGAATAGCTCATGTTCATTCCAGTTTCTCTTCATGTAGAAACATTCTCTTAAGCACCTGAAAAAATACTGTGAATAACTTTATAAACCCTAGTTTTTTAATGAATGCATTAAAGATGAATACATTATTTAAGGATATATTGATATATAATTTATGTTTCAGTTATCGTGATCAAAGCATTCCTTTGCCATTGCCTTCTTCCATTTTGTAGCCAGTTCCAGTTGAAATGGGCATTTTTCTTTTTAATTTCCAACATATGAGCATATTTTCAGTGGTGAACTGATGAACCACGCAGCATAACGATCAAACAGTAGTTTAGGAAACAGCAGGTAGTGGTGAAAACAATCTGTCATAACCCTCATAAATTGTTTAAAAGTCCTATTCTCTGGAACACTGTATGGATTGCACTGTCTCAAAGCTCTGAGGACCTAGTCCCTGACCAGAATTGTTTACGATAAATTATTCTGATTGACTATGAAGTCAAACAGCCAGCAAAGCGTAAAACAGTAAAGGGGAATTCACAGAAATGATCAAGTTTGAATGTACTGGCTTCAACTCATTCCTGCACAAACTGCATTTATGTTGAAACTCTGTATATGTATATAAATGTATCATTTTGTAAATAGAGAAACTTATATTCAATACTTGTACTGTTTGCAGTTACAAACATACTGTGTTCTGAAAGCGCTGAGAGGGGTTAAAGTAGTAACTGGGTTTCTAAACCAAACACACGTTTACCAGTCTTCAATGTCCATCTTTATTTGTTTCATCCTGTTCATCACCCCACTGTTTTTTGCACATCATGATGAAGTCAGAAGTTCATAACAGTGTTTCACCTGTTGTTTTAAGTGAATGTTCTTCAACTGTTATGAAAAATGTCTTAACTAGTCACATTTATTTTATTTTAGCTCTAAAAAAACATATATTTGATCTAAATCCTATCATATTTCTCCAGTGATAAAATGCTGAGGCTGTTCATCACTATAACAGAGAAACACTGGTCCCTGTAAGTAGACAATCAGAGCCACTGAGGGCCTCTACCTCTTCGATATGTCCCCAGAGGTGCAGTATAGTGCCACTGAATGTACTAACACCGCCTCACTAGTGATGGCTTAGCTGGGCTCCTGTCAAGCCCTAATGGGTGGGAGCCCAGAATCATCTGCTCTATTTGGCTAACTGCTCATTCTGCCTCTTACTTATAAAATAATAGTTGCTCATTAGCCACTGATATTGCCCTCATCCCCTCCATTGTCACATTATACCTGCAAGGCATACCAAAGTTAATACTGAAAGGTGTGGAAAAAGAGTCCAACAGCAAACAAGTTTGACAGGACTTATCTTTGGACTGCAGCACAGGACCACAGGAAGCCTATATGTATCAAACCCCGACTGAAATGTGAACCTTCAGCAAGGACTTTAAATAAAGAAGAGGCATCATCTCTCAATTTATAAAGAGAGTGGTTCTTCTTCCTGTTTTGCACGACCCAAAAAAACAATATTCACAGAATAAAGCGGCATTTTGATAAGCTGACAGTTGTACAAAGGTGAATCAGAATTAATGTTGAAGCCACAAAAGGAGGAAGGCAGACATTTCCTTTTGAGTTTCTGCTGTAGGAGTATCCTACACCTGTTTCAGCAAGCTGTTAAACCTGAGCTCAAACACCTGACTAAATTTCAATCTGTAGATGGGGATGTTTGACAACAAGTCCAAAGTTGTGGTTTTATTAGGACATATACGGATGAGCTCAAGTGTATTGCTATGATTGTCTACTATTTGCAATACTGATTATACATTTTAAAACATTGTAACTTATTTAATTTAGCTTTAACCTAAACATAAGACGTTGAAATTTTCATTACAGACCATTACAGGTTGGGTTAGCATAATTAAATCATAAAATCATAAAAGATTACAGTGAAAGGCTTATGACTGTGACAACATTTAGCCTATAATCATTTTAGTATGAAGTGTATATATATATATATATATATATATATATATATATATATATATATATATATATATATATATATATATACACACACACATACATATATATACATATATATATATATATATATATATATATATATATATATATATATATATATATATATATATATATATATATGATACATGTACAAATATGAAAAACATTTGGATAGGCTTGTGTTCATAATTCTGCTTTTTGAATGCTTAAGAGGGGACTGCAGTGGCATTCTCTTACATTGTTTCCCATTGTTTGGGGAATGTAAACTAATTTAAAAGGTGCTGAAGACTGGCCAATCGTGACGTCTCCAATCTGCGTTCATTCATTCTATGCAAGTCCTTTGTTTCTTGTTGTATGTAGCTACATTTTAACAGTTTTAGATATGAACGTTTATGTTGAGCCTTCATGCCGGTCATCAATTTCGGAAATGGAATCACATTTTCAGAAAATATTGGTGACTCTTTGGAAAAAAAAACGTTCTTATTTCTGCATGAGCCATGGGCAACGCTAAGGTTTCCTTAAGTGTTGGCTGCAAAAAAGTTGTTTCATCCACATTTCTACTAATTTAGCCTGTATGTACCTAAGAATCTACGATTTTTGGGGGGGAGGGGATGAGATTCCAGCTATGTAGTAGCATCCACATGTTTTGTGACACTGCATACAAAAAACTGAATAATCATATAACAATTTTACCAAATACAGCCAAATTAGAAAATAGGCCTCCAATAATATATTTGGAAATGCTGTACAAATGCTTAACATTCTTCTCGATCTATATACAACTAAACTGCAAACTCATGACTGATTGATGCCAGGGAATGCACCAAATTTTTTTAAATATAAGTTTAATCCAGTCATTCATTTTCATTTATTACTTTCCCTTGAAGCAAGTTGAAATGTAGCAAAAATACAGATCTAAATAATATTTTCAAATCATATATGTGAAGGATATACATATTAAAAAAACAGACCGAAGATGAAATAGACAAAGGGTATTTGCAATTATTTTTTATCATGCAACCATATTTTCTGTAATGAAATATATAACTATTTGTAAGAAATTCTGTCTACAGTATCTAATATGTTTCAATATGTAGTCAATTTTGCCATTAGTTTTTGTTTACATTTCCTTGTCATCCAGAGATATGATGCAACAACTGTGCCAACTCTGTGAAGTCCAGTTAATGGGACAGGGGTTTTTGGATGGAATCTGATCTCACCTGAACCTGTAACACTGCTTCAATATAAATCTTTTTCTATCCCTGTGTTCTCTTCCTGCATTTATTTATGGTGTCTTGGAGAAAACAAGCTAATTTTCAGGGATCTCAGACTGCATTGTTAAGTGAATACGATTTTGTCAAATTAAAAAAGAAAAAAAAGAAAGCATTCTTTTTAAATGATAGTTTAGCCTGCACTTGTTAGCTTATGCTTATTTTGTTAAATGAATGAAAACTGTGTGATACGTTTTTTCCTCTTTTATTTTTGCTTATTGTGGTGTTTCTTGTGATTATTTATTTCAAACTTTTATTGGCCTTATGTATTTTTCATAAATTGATATAAAACAATGGATTGAAATGTTTATGATGTTTATGATAATTCAAAATGGAAAAATAGGGATCATAGCTTTACAGTGGCGTTCAAAGATGCGACTGACCTCACGGCACTGATAGCATTTTTTTGTGTCCAAAATCTATATACTCTTCAACACACTGCAAATACACAACACAAGCCTGGCACAGTGTCTTTTACTTTGACCCTCTCAATATGTCTTGCTTTTCTACTAAGCTATCACCTTTTTTGTTTTTGTTTGTTTGTTTGTTTTCCTTTTTTGTCGTTTCCCCCATTTTAGGCCTCCGTAGCTTAGCTGGGGGGCGTAGAGAGTACGGTAGGTCTGGTAGGGAACCGCTTTATTCTATCTTTTTTGTATGTTTTTCATACATTTTGTCTGTCATTAACATTTTCACTTGATAAAAATGAGATATCATAAGTTAAATATGCCATCATGTATAAGTATGTATAATACATTTCATTGTTTTCATCTGTTTCAAAATTGAGTTCAATTTTATATTAATATTTTATAGCAGTTCTGGATCTTTTTCAAAAAAAGAAAAAAAGTTTGACATATAACAAAAAATACCCACATGTTGGCCTAGTGTTAGCCACTGGCAATTTTGAACAATATACTTTTAAAATCTTTTCTGCACAACTGCCTCCTAATTTAACTGAGATGTGCATGAAGCCTTTTAACAAAGACCATAATTAATTTTTTGTTCATTTCTTTTAATATTATAGTTCTGTTTAAATTCATTAGTTTTAGCAGTGATTCACCCTCTTGCTTTAACCATTGTATATATTTTTCTTTATAAAAACCGAGGGGAGTAAAATCAGCACACACTGTGTTTAAGGCAGGTTCTGACCAGCATAACAGCTTTCTTCTACAAACCACCACAAATCAATGCTTAATATACCTTTGTTAATGTGTAGTAAAGTCACTTGTTTTTAGCAGTTGCTTTAGGATTAGTTTTAAGAGAAAGATAGACACTGTTTTCATTTTAAATGGGGTGGTGTAAATGGTATTTTATAGCATTCTACCGTCTCACATCATGGTAGAAGATTTGGGTATTTTGGACACTGATATGTTTATTTTTAAATATACCAGAAAGTGGATTTTTTTTCAAGCAGGCTACAAATCATGTTAAACTTGTAATCGGGGGCTCTCAGTAGATAAATTAACTTATGAGTAATCTTAAACTCTCTGTTCGTAGTGAGATGACTAGATATACTGTAGCAAACCTAGAACATGTTAGCCCACTAACAGTCATATCCTATAGTTACTTCTCAGTTTCTGTGAAACAAATCTTTTGATAAACCACAGGCCTGTACTACAAAGCAGGATTTGGACTTATCCAGGTAGCTTCTGAGTTAACCCTGGGTTTCTGCTATTATAAAGTTAGGGGTATATCCCCATGGTAACTAATTCTGCAGACCTAAGATGCTCTGGAGCAGGTTCTGTTTAAGATTACAGATTAAAAGCTATGAAGTCACCACTAACCAATAACCAAGGAAATTTATTCCTTGCTTTTTCCGGTTTGGGTCAAATTATTTTCTTTTTTTTAAACTTTTGTTCTATAAGCATTAATATGCAATCCGATAACAGGGTGCATTTTTGGACTCATGGATTTATTATAACAGAATTAATACTGTATATAGTCTAAGCCTATGCTTGAATTGCATAATGTCAAGCCTTTACTCCTATAGTTGAACCTCATCAGGACTGCAGCTGAAAAAATGCATATTTGCAGACTTTCCTTATTGGGTTCAGATAGATAACCTATATTGATATAGCCAATTAGACTCTCATACTGGTCATTTGTCTGCAATAACTTTGTTACTTTAGATCTATTTGTGTATTTAACCTCTTCATATTTTTCCAATAATAGTGTTATCTTCTTTTGAAAAGTCTGTTGTTCTGCTGCCAGTTTACCTAGCCATGTTTATCACTGGTCATATATACAATTGTAGCTAGACTGATAAACCCTGGGTCAACTTATTGACCTTTTTACTGATGTTAGGGTAAGTGAAGCCAGCTAACATACCCTGGGTATGTTTATCTTGCTTCATAGTACAGCGTCCAGGATAGGCCTACTTACGTTTTAGATGGAGTGCTATTGAATTCCCAACATTAGTCCAGCATGTTGTCTTTGCACACTCAAAATATACTAACCTAATCTCAGGAAACCCTTTTCTAATTTTTATCATGTTGGTCTTTGTTTTTGACAACACCTTTGAGCTTACAGTGTACAAGTAACTTTACTTTGGTTTTAACAGCCGGGGGGGGGTTATTACACTGAAAAAAAGTGGTAGTTTAGGCCATTGATTTGTATTGGTTTGTTCTGAAATACTCATACATACAAGGTTAATCCACCTTGCATCCATGGGGGCATCACCACTGTATGTATATATGTATGTGGCAATGAACAACATGTTTGTTTTATTGTAAAAGAAAGGGCTACACAAATTTAAATTTAAACATTTTGTAAACCCAATAGAATCATCTGCAATTGACCTCTACACACCGTCAGGTATAACTAGTTGTCCTACGTCAAATCATCCATTCAGTCATCCATTTACCAATCAATCCACTCCATCTTTTCAAAACACCAGTGTCATATTCAGGTTTAAACACAGGACAGAGTATAGGGCCTGAATAGGAACAAGGAAAAGAAAATTCTCTATTTCTCTTTTTCCTTGTTGCTTTTGCCAGACACAGTTATTTATTTTGGCTCAGTCAAAGTTTAGGGAACAAACTTTAGGGAAAAAAAGTTGTATACTACATGCTATATGTATGCTGTTACGTAAAACAGAAAATACTTTTTGCTAGTTTTCCATATAAAGTATGCGCTTGTCTCTAATTTCTTAGGAAATCTTTTTGATTGCAACAAAATTACTCAGATAACAGAAACACCAAAGTTCCATTTTTATCATTATCCTTGTCAAACTGAAGTGAAACTAGACATTAACTCTCTCTATAGCTAGAGTTAAATAAAACACAGCAACACGGAAGATTTCACCTTCATTTTGTTACATCCGCAGCCCCCATGCTCATGTACACAGCTCGTCAGTCATTGCATATCATTAACCCACAACCCTGATCTGAGTAAGAACAGCATCTTACCAGCCTCTTTGCCAGTCTGAGTCCACAACTATGGCAAGAACAGCCTCTGGCACAAATGGCGGGAGTCGGACGGAGCGGAGACACTGTCAGAACTTTTCCCAACGGTTTTTCTGAAATTTAAGTGTTGAACACAAAGAAGCAAAAGGTTTGAGAGGTCTGGCTGAAAAGCACGAGAGTGGAGGTCTGTTATATTTTTTGCACCAAAATTATTGTTATGGAATAGTATTGGGTTGCACTTTACATAAAGTCCATGTAAGTACAAAAGGTTTCTCTTTTATTTTCCCTAATTGTGCCGATATAATCAATTGGGAATCTGCACCACATATGCAAAATATGCTAATTTCAAATGTTTTAATTTAATTGTAATTGTAAAGTAGTGATAAGTGTTTTTTATGTGTGCCCATGTACTTGCACTTCATGTAAAGTGTGACTAAAACTCATGAGATCAAATACAAACAGAAACGCATTTGGTCATAGGGTGATCGTAACCATTTCGTGTGAAATTTTAAAAATGCCAAAAGTGAAACTTCAAAAAGATCCATATGCTGAAATACAACATGCAATGTTTTTTACTACATCAGTCAAAGCCAGTCTTCACATTAAGAATGAGAATAGGAGACTGCTTTACTTTTTAGTCTAAACATGTTCTTTGTCTGGCTGTCTCAGCACATCTCATCTTACTTCCTTACTGTCTAAACATCATTTTGGTAGTGTAAGTAAATAGTCTGGATTGGCTAATTCAGCAGTCTAATTTCAATTTGCTGACCTTACAGAAAGAACTACTTCAATATGAAATAATATGAAAACCATTAACTGAAATAATCCAAAAATATTTGACTGCATCCTGGATTTTTTAATATGGCTTGCTTATTCATATTTATGGTGATGATTTATGCTCTGTGTGTCTTCTAATTATGTGTAATATGAAAAGGTAGAGATTTAGATAATGCATGTTACAGTGAATGTTTTTATGCATTAATAACTTGCCTACTGACTTAAAAGTTAACGCAGACCTGATAAGTAGTACTGACAGATCACGAGATCCTGAGAAATGGTTAGGATATTCAGGCAACACTGATGGGCAAAATTCCTAATAGCCTAGATATTTATTGACTCTTTGAAAGTTTTTCAGCCTAATTTTACTAAAATAAATATAGCTTAATGGCTTTTTGTTTAGCCTCGTCAGATCATCATTTGCCATTCTTTTTTCATTTTAAAATGTACAAAGATGTTTTTATAAAATATTGGCAGATGGAACAGAACAAAGTCTATCCTAATATACTCTCACTCTTCTCTGACAATAAAAGCCTTGTTATCAGACACAAGGTTTTGACTCCTCAAAGGAATACTGCCTATGAGCATTGCCCATTAAACTGTGTTTAAGTTGTGCCAGTGTCATTAGAACGTCTGCATTTTGAGACAGAAACACAGTCAGTGTCTTAGAGTTGAGCAAATATGAGCATTTAAATGTGTTTTCTTTATAATGTGAAGCGTTAAGTTCATTACAGCAGGACTGTTAATGTAAATTACTCATAAGAAATGATTGCAAAACAAATGCATTTAGATCTATTGGGAAAAACAAAAGCACTGATGTAAACTGAGCATACCTGTGTTTCTCTCTCTTATCACCTGTAAATGATTGAATTAAGGATTGCATAAACTAAGACAATATATCCTGTAAACAATTTTCAATAATTCTTAGTCTGTTATGGTAGGTATATATATATATATACATATATATATGGCAAGATGATTTACTGTTGAGCATTACTGTGTTCCTACCCTGCATCTTTTCTGCCTAACCAGTGTTGCTTGTTCCTTACAGGGATTCAGTTTCGTCTCCCTACTTCCTGCAGCGTGGATCGTGCTCAGCCACCTCCAGGTACCAGTCCATCTCCATACTCTTCTTTCCCTCCATACTAACACTTATTTTTGCAGACATGCATTTCAGTCGCAGCCATAAATCCATGGGCAAAGCAAAGGAGTGATGTCATTTTTGCGAAAAAAAAAAAAAAAAGGAAAATCAGGTGAGGACCAGGTATCTGAAACAGGCTGAGAAACACAGCAGTACATCATCAAAAGGGTTGAGCAGTGTGAGACACGGTCAACTGTCAACATCCACAGGAGGTTTAAAATATGAATGAAAAAAAAAAGTGGAGTGTTGGCAAAACAGCTGCTTCACTCTCACAGATGCTAATCTGAAAGTGCTGCTGAGCCTGCATCTGCTAAACTTGCCTGTTTTATAAGACCAGACATGGTTAGAGCTGCCATACCCTCTTAATCACAGCAAGGGCGCCTCCAGAATTTTTTCACAGTGGTGGCTATATGGGGGCCACTAAAAATATTGGGGTAGCACCGGACGCAGCAGTAGGGGTGACAATGGGAAATCGTTAGGGACATAATGACAAAAATTGTATACATAGGAATAAAGCACAAGTTCATGTTGAAACTCTTTGTAAGGTGTCTTCCTCTCTTGTACTCACATTTATTAAAATCATTACCAACACAGGACAGTCTTGCCGCGGGGGGCACTGGGAGGGAGGCAGCAAATTTTGGGGGTGGCCAGTTTATTTTTAATGTTAAAGTGACACATTAGAGCCATGAAACTTTAAACTGGCTGCGCTTCATTTGTGATGTTAGTAAGGTACAGCTTGGACAAACATATTTCCCAGCGCAGAATCAATATGGCACAAAAAAGGGCTCCAAATATAATATATATATTTTAAATGATTAGAACGTGGTAGCCTAAGATGATTTTAAATCAAAACCCTGAACATAACCTGCTTCGACCAGGTTGTGTGTTCAGCTTGAATTTACCACACACTGATTTAGCCAGGTAAAAATAGAGATACTTTCAGGACACAGGGAAATCTGATTATCTCCAACCCATTAATCTCACTTTGTAGTATTGCACTCTGGTCTGCAACCCTGTAAATGTCATGATAGTAGCAGAGGTTTCAGAGGTTAGGGATTGATTCACTTTTCAGACCTACATTTCATGAGTGCTAACAATGAAAAATAACCTCAGTCAGCCTTGAAGTAAATGAATAAATAATCAGTCCCTATCCATGATTTTTAACATTCAAAAAACTGTTGGCATGGACTATGATCGAAAACAAATATTTCCATTATATTGCATTAAATAACCTAACAAACGCATTCCTAATTTTGTATTAAAAGTATAACTAAATGTAATATTTTGTTCAGGCCTGAATTTGTTACTTATTTAAATTGTTAATTATCAATAATCAGGTATGTAGTATTGTACAGGTTATGCTTATGATCACTACTTTGAATCTAGAATTCAAATATGTCGGTCCTTTCTGATTCATTTGCAACTTATTTAATTAATTGCACGTCAAAGCTGTTATAAATTAATTTCCCGACTGACCAATCAATTAATTAGGGGAACAGTTTTTGTAACACTGCACCTCAAGCAATCTGAGGAGCTACGTCATGCACACTGTTAATTCTCCAGTGCAGATGAAGAATTTAGAAAAGGCAATAGAAACTAACTATAGAGATTGTGGTGATGATATGTAGGCTACATTGGTTTGTTTGTGGTTAAATGCAGAGACAAATCTTTGCTGTTGATGTGTCAAAATTCCTGTTCTGAATGGAAAAGCTACCTGGGTCTTCACTGTTTATTTGTAATACTACGAATGTTGTACATTTAAGCAGAGGAGCAACACAATTTTATGCCATGGCACTCAGGTCTATTTAGTCTTGGCTGCACCTACAGCGTGTGGGTTTATTTGCTGAAGTGCCCAGTGCAGCAGTGCTGAGCCAAACAATCAAATTCAAACACAGCCAGGCACAACTGACTAAACAAAAGACATGATACTTCCCTGGACTATATTAGCCAAATTTTTAACAAAAGCTGAGTATTTAGAAGAGAAACCCACTGTCACTGCCTCTAGGTAGGGGATTTATTGTGTTCAAGGACTCCTACTGGTTCTCAGTATTACTGCGTGGGACAGAGGATAAGATTAAGTTGAGAAAAACTAAAACTCTGACTTCCTGTAGTACATAAAAAAAAAATGTGACAAGACTTGTGAATGCAGAGCCACACTGATTATTGAGGCTTCTCTGTCAGTGCCAGCCTCAGATTTCCACCCTCCTCTTCCTTAGAGCTCGAGGTTGTTCCTTCCAGCCTGTTGATGAGTCACACCAAATTCATAACTGTTCTGGAAAAGTCACAGCATAATTTTACAGTTTCCTCCATGGTTCCAACCCAAACTGCTGTGTTACAGTGAACAAGTGAATTAAACAAAGAACTTTGGTATATGTTACTGAAGGAGTTGAGATTGTTCTAACTCTGTTGAATAGTATGCTTGTGTAAGAAAAGATAAGACTTCTGTAGAGGTGTTTTATATTCAGCGCTGTCACATTTTGTCATAGTACACAATGACTCCCCACTTTAACCAGAGATTAGATCCAGAAACTCTACTGCAGTTACCTAACTTGTCAAATCACCACGCTATTATAAATGTCTTTTGTTGTGGCAGTGTCTGCACAAGGAGGGTTCCTGTTCTTACAGATTAAGAGCAGGAAGAAGTATCTAGACCCAGTATTAAGTTAAATGGCATTTGTGCTATATAAAATCGACTAACTGCAAAACAAAAAGGATCTGTAGGTTTATGCTTTTGTGTGCTTGTGATTGGAAGGACTTTGCTTAACCTCTTCAGGATCTGTAATTCCTTGATTGATGTGACGAAACTGTTAACAACAACATAAAACACAGATGTATTCACTGCAAGGGGATGAGTATGAAGGATGAGCCTGGTGTCAAAGTATATGTATAAAAAGTAGAATTTGCTATATTTTGTTTAAGAAGTCGCATATCCTGCAGGGTGATATGGTCCTTGGGAGTATACCCAAAATGCACTTTTTGTAGTTTTCACAGTGAAATTATAAGAAAACAGATAAAACATCCAGAATGCCAATGTTTTTTACTGTTACTCCATGTCACAGACATGGAATTGGTGTGTTTCTAGTGTTGAAATGAAAAACTGCATAATAATAATGGTCAAATCTGATTAAAGAAAATATTGCCATGAACAAAAATATTTTGCCTTTAGATGGATGTCAAATTGACTTGATTGCAGTTCATGTAGACACTAACTGCAAACTGTAAATTAATGTAGGCATACCATAAAATGCAACCTTAATGTAGTACTTTAAGGTAGCATTTTATAGTATTCAGGTAAAGATTTTCAGGGCTTCATTAAATATACTAAATTAATTGCTTGTTATCAGCTCATTCTAAGGGGGCCAGGTGGGCAGGACTGTTTGACTGTTAATAGAGTGACTTCACTTGTAAATGTATTCTTATTCTGAATTCAAATTGTCAGTTCAGTTCAGTACATACAGTCCTGTGAAATGAGAGATTTTACAGGGTCTACGAAGTCTTATGAAAAACTACATCCACCCTTACTCTGTCCATAGTAATTAAGAGGGTAAGTAGCAGTCAGGTGCTGCTATTTGAATGCATTTGATTATTGCTCATCAGCAGGTGTGACCAGTTGTAAATTTTGGCAGTTTGCTGGTGTAAAGCATTGTGCTGTGTGTTAAGGCAAAGCCACAATCTGGGAATGATCATCCCAGTAAATTCACCCAAAGGTCAGACTGGGTAGAGCTCAGAAAAACACAATGCTACATCTTGAGTTGGAGATGAAAACCCTGTCTCTCTAAAAAGAACATGGCAGCGTGGATCTGGACAATCCACAGGACTTCTGGGGCAATGTCCTTCGGACAGATGTTTGGTCATAATATGCCACATTTGGCAAAAACAGCATATGAGCACACAAACCTCATACCAACTGTCAATTATGGTGGTGGAGTAGTTATAATTTAGGCTTGTTTTGCCTTGGCACCTTGCAGTCACTAAGTTGACCATAAACTCCTCTGTTGCAATGACCAGGTCAAAATTCAGACCTCAACCTGATAGAAATGCTGAGCATAAAGAGAGCTGAGTATAATCAAATCCACACAAACCTCAATGAATTGAAGCAACGTTGTTAAGAAAAGTGGCCCGAAAGTCCTCCACAACATTGTGAGAGACTGATGAAATCATAGAGAAAATTATTATTTCAAGTAATTGATGTTGAAGATGACTGTAAAAGTTATTGAATCATGGGATGTACTTCGTTTTTCACAGAACTGCTAGATTCCTGTGAAAACCTTTTTTTTTCACATGACTGCAGGTGAAAAAAATAAGCACTTGTCAGTGGGTTTTACAGGACTATAGCATTATGCTTCACAGGTGAATGCCTCTCACAGATATTCCAACTGAAAAACAACTCTTATAATGATATTACTAAAATAAGGAAATTCATAAAACATACATACAGTACATGTCAGAGACACACGTAAAATTTCATTCATAAAATTTCCAGACTAACAGATGGAAAACATGGAAAGTACAGTACAGTCTACATTGGGGACATCTGGTGTCCAGTAGGTGTTACAGCAATATGTTGTGATTCCCCCTCCCCACACTGAAGTAGGACAATACTCTCAGAAGTCTATTAAGTGGTGACAGTGTAAGTAGAGTCAGCAAATTAAATGTCTTCACTAAACAACGTTAACCTAAGCAAATTATTCAATAATTTTGTCCAGTGCATAACTGTAAATGTGAGGGCAACAAATCTGTTTCCAAATGTCAGTTCATTCAGACAATCATGATGTACATGAATGAACTGCAGCACAGCTGTGTAGTGCTGACTCAACTTACAGGCTAATTTCTTTTTCATTACACTGTTGTGGGTGTACAGTCATTACATCTGCAGCAAACTATATGATTGCTCAGTTATTTGGTTATTCAAAAACAACACAGTGGTCATTCCTACTCTTACAAGAATGTTGGAGACTCGGTGAAGACCACCATTGGGCAAAATTAACAGCTTTGATAACTTTAAATGTACTTTTGCATTTAGAGACTGTAACACAAACAAAAATGCAGATTTATTCTAACAACTTCCTCAATGCATTAGCATTTTTTGTCTTTAGTAGGTCTGTAATAGGGTTGGGAAAATGAACATTATTCAACATATACAGTAGTATTGCTTGCTTTTGTGCTAGGTTATTGATGCAAATATTTTCTGTTACAGACAGGCAGACTCTCTCTTACAAGACTGTATGCTTTCTTTTTAATGTAAATCATTCCAAAATGAATACAGTTAAACTGAAATGAAGTTGCAATACAGCTGAAGAAACAGAAGGAAACACGATGTGAAGAACAAACCAGAGAGCTAATTGTGTTGTGAGTTAGCCGCTGATTCCTAGTCTGTACACAACAGCTGTAACAAATAAAAGAAGGTAGTTATGGTAGCTGACCTCAACTAGCAATGTAGTTAATCAATTTAATTTGAACTCCAAAAGGAGTGACTAAACCATACTTCACTAAAAATGTAGAAAATAACAACTTTCACCAAACGAGAGTAGGTTATAGGATCGTTGCTGCACATCCGCCTTTACTTGACAGGTTTTAGCTTACTAACCAAAAGCAGATGCAGTGGATTTAAATGACAAAATAAATGTCAGACACTTACATGATTTTTGCAGTTTATAATTCCAGCACAACATCCAGCATTTTCCCTTTTTCCCCTCGTCTCCATAATTTTCCTTGTTCCTTTCACTGCTATCAAGGCTGCTAGCTTGTTTACTGGCTCTTAGCTGTGGCTAGCTTTAGCTTTACCCACTTTACCTTTGTTAGCCTCTTTAAATTTCCATGTTTACTGGGGTTTTGCTGTTATGAATCTTTTCATGGTGGAGCCCTCCACCAGGAGCTGATAATGAAGAGGTGATGACGAGGTGATTGTTACATTATTTGTTTATGCATTACTTATTTATTCATCCTTTTGATTACATTTAAATGCAATGTTCCATTTTTACATTATACAATCAAACTGATCTCAAGATTCAGTCTTAAGTCAGTTTGTTTCATTGGAAATGTCTACTTTGCAGTATAGAAGAAAGAAAGTATACTTTATTGATCCCCTTGAGGAAATTCCTCTCTGCATTTAACCCATTCACTCAGTGAAGCAGTGGGCAGCCATTGGGCGCCCGGGGAGCAGTGTGTAGGGACAGTACCTTGCTCAGGGGTACCGCAGGGTAGCCGTTCAGCAGATTTGAACCACTGTATGAGTGGCCCATTTTTGCTAAATAGTTGGCCCAGTTGACTTAAACACTGCTCATATGAAATAATGTGGAAGAGCTGATGTTTCAAACAGTGTCCCTGTTAAGTGACGGCTGTGTGCAGACAGGAATAGGACCCAAGGTGCAGACTCCAGAGACAAACTTAAACCGAAACAGCTTTAATGTTGATCTCAAACATACCATAACTGGGAAAAATCAAAATAAACTAACACCGGCGGACTGACAAAACACACAGCAAAATAAACGGTAGATCACGGCACAGACACAGAGAAACACAGGGCTTAAATACACAGAGGGAGCAATCAGGGAATGAGTAACAGGAGGGAAACACAGCTGGGGCAAATCAGGCCTAACGAGACAAAGGAAGCAAAACCAGACACATTAACATGAGACATGGACTTTCAAAGTAAAACAGGAAACATAACAGAGACTGAACAAAAGACACAGACTCACATGCAGTCACTACAACAGAGGGAACAGAGACGTGGGACCAGGGCAGACAGGGGAGACAGCAACTAAGGATTACACAGACAGAAAACCAGAACACTAAAACTCTAACCAAACCCCACCCAGAGAACCTTAACTAAGAATAATCCAAAAACCCGTAAAGCAAAGCTAGAATATAATGAAATAACAAAATCAAAGAACCAAAAACACAAAACACTGGGTCAACGACCCAGGGACCCTAACAGTCCCAAGTGATTTACCAAAAAGTTACCTGTAGTAGCGCTGTATATATAAATACATACATTTAGGATTGATGTACAAGAAATAAAATGGGATTTGCTTCACATATCTTTGAAAATATCGTGAGGAAAATAAGAATTAAACATTTGACTTGGTCTAGCTGGTAATAATAGATATTATAGATGAGATTAGTGAAGACTGTTGATCTATTTAAGTTCATAGTCTTACTATTAAAGGCTACTGTGTAAACGATCTGTACTTTATATTTATTTAACTTCCTTCTAATGTAGTGTTATGTTCAGTTGTTGGATTAAAAAGAAATCTTCAAAAATAAACAGCCAATGAGCATCTTTAATATTTTATTTAAAAATCTAATTAACGAACTGACTTGAAAATGATACATTGGCGACATAATTGTGCCAGTAAACAAATACAGACAGTAGAGTAGAGACATTCAGACATTTGTATCATTCAGCTTGTTTCTGGTACCAAGCAATCTGTGACATTTTCAGCTTCTTTCAGTAAGTCAAACAAATCCAGGATGCAAAAATAGAAAGCTTTGAGTTGCATGCTGTCTGAGTCACTGTGCTCTTTATATTTTGGTACTCACCTGCTGTGTCTTACAGAACTCCAGTTGGAAGGAAGTCAAATCTGTGACTAGGTTTGGTTGAACAGGTTTCAGTGTGGCTTTTTATTACATATTGCATGTAATTACCTGCAATCAAAAGTTGATTGTGTAATTTTGCTATGTTAGAAACAGTCTGCACCTTTCTATGTCAGTGTAGAGTCAACATCTGAAGCTTGCTATGAAATTCCTGCAGTATGCTACTGAAGACTAGCATATTTTTCTATGTGTGCCTGAGTGGGAGATGTTCAAAAGCGCTGCATCAAAAGCGCTGCAGAGGTGAATGAGTGATGCTTCAAATGGGGCACAATGGCTTTTTCTCGATATAGCTTATAATTATTCAAGCTGTGATTTTGTCAGTCTTAATCTAGTCACTGGTTGATTTAGGGCTTTGTTTGGTGGTAAAAAAAAATACCAGTTTCGAGGGCCCATTAAACTCAAGCTTAATTTATGGAGAAACCTTTGGATTTAGGCTTTAATTAACTAGGGTTTTACAGATAGATGCCATTATAAAATTAAGGAACATGATTACTCTCTGGTATGTATAAAACAATATATAATTAAAGAAAGATTTCACTAATAGATCCAGTCAGGCTAAAGTAGGTAACTGTAGGGAGTTTCATAGTACTTCTACTTGAATTGTATTACTAAAACAAAAACCAGAGCATCCAATTAATAAAATGTAAAATGTATATATGCAAACAAATCGATAGTATCTACATTTACCATGGAGATCATACTTGAAAGAGGATATTATATATATTTAACTAAATTGAACTATGCTTTTTCTGCCAAGACTATTTTCCTACAAATTGAATGGCATCAAAATTTCTATGCTGAACAACTAAATCTTAGGTGTTTTAATATGCCTTTGCAAAGCAAGTGAAATTGGTATGTTTCCAATTCTGCAGTGACGTCCATCTGGATGGATTACCATCAAATTCTCATTTGCACTTGAAAGACCAAAAATCTTCCCATAATCCTTCATTGTACTTTCCAATAAACACAGACATATTACAAAGCTGCTGATGCTTTCTACCTTAATGACATTTCCCTCCCTTTAAGTGCCCTAATGCCTAATCTCTCATCAAGCTATGAAGCTTCTCTATCACACACTCGTCAGCTTTGGCCACATTTATCATTCTCATGTTATTTTTTGTTTTTATCCTCTACCCTTGTCTTGCCTTGTCCTCGTCCTCTCATCTTGCTTGTGCTATCCAGCGGTATCATATCCTCCCAGTTACAAGAAGACTCCACCTCCTGTGCCCCCGCGCACCACCACCAAGCCTCTTATCTCTGTAACAGCCCAGAGCAGTACAGAGTCCACCCAAGATGCCTACCATGAGGGCAGGCATCCACGGGGTGGTCTGTGGACCACAGACAGTCTCGGCCGTCCCATCTACAGCTCCATGGACAGCCTGGACAGCACCAAGGCGGTTACCATGGCCATGGAGTCAGCAGCAAGCAAGAGGCATGCATCGTTAGGCAGCCACACCTCGGTCCAGACATGCGACAAAGCAGTGCTGGTGTCCAAGGCTGAGGAGTACCTCAAAACCCCACGTTCCTCTATTGGGATACAGGTAACAACATAACCGCGGGCCACTCACTTCCTCTTTCGCCTCTATTGCTAAACCCCACCTCCCTCCACTCCCCTGATTACACCAAGTGCCAGGAAGGTCCCATTTGTCTTCTTTTGTTCTGTCCTGGCTGAAAGGCTACTTCTCATTTTGATAAACAGATCGCCAATGTGAATCAGACATTCAGTATAATCTCCACTCTTTGCTCTTAATCGTATAAACTTGGGTCATGATTCAGAGAATGAAAATTACGAT
Organism: Copadichromis virginalis; assembly: GCF_057382275.1. Taxonomy (NCBI): domain Eukaryota; kingdom Metazoa; phylum Chordata; class Actinopteri; order Cichliformes; family Cichlidae; genus Copadichromis; species Copadichromis virginalis. Next base: position 16,057,567 of record NC_140632.1, read on the forward strand.
GGCATTTTGGCTTCTATGATTTTTGTCAAAATGTATAAATAACTGATCTTTTTTAATACATCTCTGGGCACAGAGACATTAAAATGCTGAACTGACAAACTACAAGTGTCCGCACTAGTTCAATGTGTCATTTTTCTTTCATTGTGACTAATACCCAAATGTGCATGGCTATGGAGTCTTGTTGACCTTTACATATGTCAAGACTACCGAGGGCTTATTAAAAGAACCCAGCAGCAAGGATAAATTGGTGATTTATGTTTTTCACCTCTTGAACACACCTTCACTACCGGCTGAGGTAGCTCCCGTCATGTTACTGCTTAAACAAGGAGGTCTGCTGTGAGATAAAGAAGGTCTCTGTTTTATGTACTGTCTGGCTTAGCTAGCCCTGAAGGCAAGTGTCCACATTCCACTCCATTGCAAGAATTCCTTTGCAGACTGTATTTATTTTGGACCTGTGGGCATTTCCACATATTTTCTATGAAAATGTGTCTACCAGGACTCTAATGTAAACTAGATGATTTTCTATTGCATAGTTTGTTGCTCAAGAAGTGCCAAACTCCTGGATAAAATTCAACTTTTTCTGGGACCTGTGCAAATTTCTAGGGGTAACCAATTTTATCACATAGATCATGTACTGTAATTACAAACAGGTCATATATCCCTATGGTGCTTTTTGTATCAGAAATTAGGCACATTTGAGCTCTAAGTTCTACTTATGGCACTTTTATGGCATTTATGACTCAGTTACAGTTCTGGCAAATGTTGTGTGGGTCAAATATGGCAAGAAAGTCATGGCGTGGCAGGTGTTTTGTAGGCCAGAGATATACCAAATCCCACAGCACACCTGACATTTCGATTGTGTAAAATGACTCTTAAGTCAGGCTTACACTGAGTCAATGCCATCAAGCTCAGTGTGGTAAATAGAAAACTGCAGATCTGAATCAGCCGATCAATCAATGATAATGTAAATTGATAATGTAAAGCTACTCTTACACGTAAGTTGGGTTTTTTTATACTTGGCAGTATGTAACAAACATCTCAATGTCAAACTTCTTTTAGGTGCTAAAAATGTGCATCTGTACTTTGGCGTGTCTGTAAATTTCAGTGTTCTCTTGTTGCATTTATCAGGTGGAAACTGTGACAGACTCTGAGACTGACACTAAAGGCCTTCCTCAGTTCCATTCTATAGGGATCCAGGTGGAGGATAAAAAACGGTATGTAGCAGAGATGAAGGAAAGTGTCACAGTGCATTTTTTAAAATCTCAGTTAGAGTCTTTACATTTCATTGTGTTCCTGGTAGGCATGGGAGGTTCAAGCGCTCCAACAGTGTGACCACTGCAGTGCAAGCAGACATGGAGTTGGAGGGATTTCCCTCCATGGAGGATAAAGGTTTGCAGTTCGGTGGTGCCTTCGGCCGCCACTCTGAGCCCAGCACGCCAACACAGTATGGAGCGATCCGTACGGTGCGCACACAGGGCCTTTTCAGTTACAGGGAGGACTACCGGCCTTCCAGTGGGCCACCCAGCCCGCAGCCTGAACCCTGGCTGGTTGAACCCAGCCTGGAGAGCACCGACACAGGCCGAGTAACCCCCCTCCGCAGGGACGGCAGCTGGTTTATGCAGCTCCTTCACAACGAGACCAAGCGGTTGGAGGCATGGTGCAAAGAGATGGAGGCAGAGGCAGAGGAGCATGACCTGTCAGAGGAGAGTGAGTGTACTGATGGAAAGGACACTTTTGTCAAATCCAGTGCTTTTGTTGCGGGATTTCAATGCTTTCATGACATTTACTCTTTGAATGTTCTTTTTGCAGACTTTATAGCAGTATAGCCAAGCCGAACATTCTCAGTAATAGCTGTCATTGAAAATGAGAATACTGAATCGTGACAGGCATTTTGTGAGCAGATTGGATTCTTGTGAATGACCGAAAGATATTGCTCACCATGTTGGCTTTTGCCAAGCTGTCTGTAATAAAGCACTCTCTCTTTCTCCCTCTCTCTGTGCTTGTGTACGTGTCCAGTCCTAGGAAAAATCCGAAGTGCAGTTGGGAGTGCTCAGTTATTAATGTCTCAAAAGTTTCAGCAGTTTTACTGGCTATGCCAGCAGAATCTGGTGAGTACTGCATGTCTTTCAGACAAAATCCCTGTTTCAACATGCTGTACAAAAACACGCAAAAGGTCAGGGGTAAACTTGTTGATTGGCTCCTTTTTCTCAGCGCTTTGAGAAGGCGCTTGGCCTGACGCTGCACTTGTGTGCTTTCCAGAAATAGACCACAGAGATCGATAGCGAAGCAGTCTCTCTGCAGCTATTGACCCCGCAGTAAACGAAAGGGGAATTCCAATAGGAAGCAGCACCTGTGTTGAGGCTATCCATTAATGCACAGAGACAGCAGTCTGAATGGGAACTCAGAGTTTTAGTAATGGACTGCCACGCTGTCTCACTGTTTAGCCATCATGTCACGTCTGCTGGAAACTCATACCTTTTCTAATGCAGACTTTACAGAGTCAGCATATATCAAAAGATTGCAGAATCGTAAATGGGGATGTTTCTGCAGATACACAAAGAGGCAGCCTGAAACTTAATCACCTCTTTATAAAACGTAGATAATTAAAACAAAAATGTAAATGAAATGCAAAACCTTGTGGAGGTGGCTGAAATCACCTCTCTCACTGCCTTCTGCTGGGGGTTTTTTTGTCTCTTAACTCACTGTGTTGCTCTTCTTTAGATGATTTTGGGCCACTCTCTCTCCCTCTCTCCCCTCAGATAATAGGATGATGAATTAAGTCTAACATTGGTAGTGACAAGCTTTAGATTGCCCTGAGCTTTCAGACGTGTCTGAATGGGAGAATGGATCTGTTTCACCTGCTGGATGGAGGAAGAACTGCATTTTGTATCTATAAAAAGCTCTGAATTTGCTTTTGAAGTTTGGCTTGACAGACCTTTTCTTGATGTCAGCGCACACTCATTCTCTGTGTGGTGTCTGAAGTAATGAGGCTCTATCTGCTTAATTTTGTGAGCTGTGATGTGCAAGCAACATCCAGATGTGCATATATGTAGAAATACAGCAGCAGTGTGTACCAGGTTTCTCTTTAACATGAAATGTAATCTTCTTAGATAATAATTACATTACGGTACTGTCCGAACACAGAAACTAAATCTCTCTGGAAAAACACTCAGGCAGGCAAAATCGATGCTGTTACAAAAAGAAAAACACAACAATTTTGTAACAGTGTATCTCTTTGCTTCCGTGTCTTCAGCATTCTGCACATATGCGACTTGTTTATCACAGTAATCGCTTAAGCAAATAATGGAGAAAAAACAATTCTCAAAAACTGCCAGCTGAGGTCATGAGCCAATGTTGGTGCTATACTGCCACACAGTGGTCAAAGTGGTGAGGTTCAAGTGTAGCTTTGAGTAACGGCAAGTCCCAGAAAGAAGGTGGACTTTTGAACACTGGATTTGATGCACATCTTTATAAGCCCCTCCGTCTCTTTAGGACCCCAGTGCCATGCCCAGACCCACATCTCAGGACCTGGCTGGATTCTGGGACCTTTTGCAACTTTCCATCGATGACGTCACTGCCAAGTTTGATGAGCTGCAGCAGATCAAGAGCAACCAGTGGCAGCTGGTGGAGAGCCCAGAGAAGAAGGTTAAACCATTTGCTCTTTTCCTATGCTTCCACACACTTATAATAACAAGTCATAATGGGCTCCAGATGAACTCACTCAGCTTTAGAGGAAACTACACCAACAGCATTTCTGTTCCATTTTTAGACCCTGGACCAGCAGGAGGTTACAAAGCATAACAAAGGAGGCGGCACAAGTTAGATTAGAAAGCTAGTGGCATCCTCTAAAAGTGACTTACATTTTCATATTATCACTGAGTATCTGGTTCAGGGTGTTAAAGTAAAATTGAATGGCTCTTAAGCTTTTAGTAATTTCATCCAAGTTGCTTGTGAAAAATTTATCAGCTCCTAATGTTAATGGGGAAAAACACTTGGTGTGAGTTTCCTTAATGTCAGACTAAATCACAGGCAGTTTTCACACAGCATTTAAACACACAAATTACTTTGACTTTTTATCACAACATCTGCACCGGATAGTTACTGGCTTTTTCAGGAACACGATAGATCAAAGCCACTTTTATTTTGAAAGCTCTAACACCGTCGGACAAGCATAAAGCAAAAGTTTTCCTCCGACAGGTGCACAAAGCACAGGAGCAAATATGCAAAACAAAATCCAAGGCGTGAATAATGATCGTGGTGACATAAAAGGCATTTTAGTCATTAAACCATCCAGTTAAAGCACTTTCACCACACCATAAGTGAAAGCGCACTTACACGAGTGGCGCTCATAGACGAAAGAGCCGCATTTGGAAGCACATTTAAATGGTAATGTGTTTTTAGAGATCGACAGCATCCTTCAGGGCACTTGGATAATTATCTTCATGCTTGCGAGGAGTTGTTTACCTCCAGCAGTTAATAGACACGTTGCAATCTCTATGACGCCGAACCCTAGCGGTGACACAGATGCTCTGCCTTTTCACCTTCGAGGCAGGCTCCATTTAAACCAACACCGGCTTCCCAAACAGCCGCAAAAAGTTCACCCTGCAATCAGACTGTGTATCAGTGCGATTAAATGTTCAAAGGTGAAGATTTTCGATGACACAATCAGTATGAGTTTCCAGATTTTGTGTATTTGTGCAGCTTATGGACTGCAAGAGGCAGATTTTTGCATTTTTAAGCATCCAGCAGCAGTGAGTAATTAATGAGTAATTCTGCTGATGAATTTTCATTTTGTAGCCAATGCTGTTGGTGTAAACGACTTCTCTTCTCGAGTTAGACAACACGCTGTGATACCGGACTCTTTCCAATTTAAATTTGCTCAGATATCAAGAGTCTATATATTAAAGCCAAATTTAGCCCGAAATCAAGTCTTCATAGTGAATAAAGGTGCTTTAAGCATTTAATTAATTGGCCCCATATTAATCAACATTTATCATCTCTGCCCAATTTCATTCTACATTTGTCCACTGTGGCAGTCTTTTATCTGCTAGTTAATATTAACTTTTCCTCATAACTCTCAATTACAAGTTCTTGCTCTGAGCTCAATAAGAAACCCCTTTGTGTTTTTCCATAATGCAATCACGTACAACAAGCAAACTAAATAAAAAGTATACATTTTCATGTTTTGGGTTGTTTTTTTATTTATAATCTGATTTTTTTTCTGTTTTCTTTGCACAGTTTACTTCCACGTCCCAGCAGAAAATACCATAATAAATATCAGTTACTGGGCTGTTATCTTGTTTAGTACATATTAAGAAGCCTACTGTGAACCAACTTCCAGTTGTTATGTCATTCTGTGTCTTAAGGAGCGGAAGTGGCCACCCCCTCTGCCAAAAAGGTCAGCCAAGGGGCGTGGCGGTGTGATGCGGGAACGCTCTCTGGACCTTCAGGACCGCCAGCGACAGGAAGCCCGCAGACGCCTCATGGCTGCCAAAAGAGCAGCTTCTTTCAGACAGAACTCGGCCACAGAGAGGGCAGACAGCATCGAGATCTACATCCCTGAAGCCCAGACGCGGCTTTGAGGTCCACGGATTCATCCTCAGCTCCCCTCGTGCACCTCCACTCGACACCAGCACGTGGCGCCACATTCAGCCCCCTTGTGCTGTCAACTATTGTCGCTGCTCATTCATGTTTCCATCTGTTGTAATACCCTGGGTTGTCTCTACTGAATCTACACTAAGCAAATATTTCACCTGTAGAAACCAAAAGTGTCTCCAGAACAGTAAAAACTGGACAACAGATCATTTCCCTCTTGTTTTTTTGGTCATTTGTTTGGCTAATGATGATCTTGGGCCAGCTGAATTGGTGATGACAGTATGGTGTTTATGCACGGATGTGGATATTTAAAATAAGAACAACAACAGCAAAAAAAAAAATTAAAATCAGTTACATTTCTGCCACTTGGAGCGGCTAAAACAGAAATTTGCTTAGTGTAGTTTTAAGACCACAGGGGATTTTTTTTTTCGCCCCCACGAGTTCTGCACCATGACGATTAGTTTATAAAGCCTAAAACAAACATTCATCCTTACTACACCACATCACTGGTTTTTTTTATTTTCCACACCAGCATTTTCTTATACCTCTTTTCCACTTATACAGTGCCAGTGCCAGTTCTGCCTCGGTGCCTTTTGAGAACCAGCCCACATTTTGACAGGTCTGAAAAAACGGCCACTACATCATAGAAGTCACAGCAACAGAAAAGCCTTTGTGGATTGCATATGCCAATTATTGGTGGATTTAATGCAGTAGCCCCCTCCCATAGCCACCGATGGTTCCAGCTTTGGGACAGGCAATTTTACGGCACCTCTGCTTCTTTGGAAATGGACGGAACCAGCTGAAGATTAGGCACCTGGACTGGGCGGGTGGAAAAGGGGTACTAGACTTTTCCATCGTTCCCATTCTTGCACTGTGTTGAGGGTGATGTTATACAGCACTTGCCACATTTAAAAGAAAACACAAAAGTGCAACTTTTTTCTCACCAGCAACAGTGGTCTTGGGCTAAAGCAACCTGTGCGGGGGTGGTTTCCCATAATGATGTCACTTAGCGCGATTGACGAGCCTCTGAAAATCTGTAACTGCTGAAAGAAATGCAGGGGAAGTCATTTCTTCAACGCTTCCCATTAAATTTGAAGTCGGAATAGATGGAGAGTAACAAAAGTTTTGATAGGGTGTTTGGGACCCTTCATATCGATCCAACAATACTTTTCCATGTTTAATCAGGCATGCTGCAGCTGCTGCCCAGTGTTGCTGACTGAGATCTAAAAATATGACTAAAACTCCATCATTTCCACATCCATTCATGTTCATCAAGACTAGACAATTCTACGACATGTAGGTTATTTGCTGCTGGATGCATTTCCATTGCAGAAAAAATATGAATTATTAACAAAACAGAGTTTTACATGGCCCGAAAGAGGTGACTGTATCAAAAAAAAAAAAAAAAAAATGCATTTTGCACCTTATAATATACATGTTTGTATTTCCAAGGGAAATGTAGTTTATGAAGCTCATGCGATATTGTTGCAGTTGAATTGCAAGGACAGATATGGAAAATTTACTACAGAATTTCATACAGTATTACTCTATAGGTCATAGAAATTGCACCTTTTTGTCATATTGTTTCTTTTTTTTCTTCTTAATGGCATTACTGCCATCGCGTAAGGAAATATTGTAATTCTAACACTTTTACTTCTACTTGCAGTATCTATCATATGACCAACGTCACAATCTACAGTAAACATTTAGTATTTCTAGTTAAACCTGTTGTTGGTTGATTTGACAATGTATCTGTCCTAATGACTAAAAGGTGTTCTTTAGCTAACAAACCATTTCTCATAACTCACTGCATCTGACCTTTTTACCAAGTGGCGCATAATGAAAGCCCTTCTGTTCTTATTTTGATCTGCTCACATAGTCTAGGAAAGACAGGTGCAAATGACACTTTAACAATATTCAGTTACTATAGTAAATGGTGCTGCTTTTTACTCTAAAACTGTTGTCCTTTACCCAGTCCTATGTGCACGCACACACACACACACTCAAGGACTTTTTAAACAGAGATTTATTAATATGGTGCCCACCGTCTCTCCGATGACTTGTGGTAGATTGTGACTTTAGAAACGATCATCTTTGCAATGCTCTTGCCCTCAGTGATGTAAATGTGGAGATGGTACGATGGCTTAAGTTCCTTTCGAAACTGCAAAGAGGTCAGGGATATCTGTTTATCGCATGGGAGAGATTACAGGCTTTGACATTCCACCAACCTCAAGCTAAAATCTAATACCGTATGCCCGCCTTGAGCCAAGGGCATACTGCTATAGCTGAAAGTACATAATAATACGCGTCCATATTTTATACTCCCTGACACCTGCGATGCAAGCCCATTCATCCTCATTTGCCAATCTGAACCCCAACTAATGAATACGAATGTTGTTATGGCCACAGGAATGGCACTCAGTAGGGGAGAGCAGTCTGTGTACCATCAGTACTTCTGGGAGGCAGTGAAACATGCTTGTTGTGAGGGATTGTGGGTGTACATCAGTGCTAGAAGACCCTACCTTACCAGATGGCCTTAACCAAAACAGTCGTGAATGTACAGCCTCCGATGATGCAAAAAATAAATAAATAAATATAAAAATAAGATGAAATTCCAACTAAATTGGACAGGGCTGAAGTCACTCTCAAACCTTTTACTTTTTTATTGTATATTTGCTCATCTCAAATTTTTTTTTTTTCTACTTAATGTGACTGATTTAAAGACGAAACAGGGTGTGATAAAATAACAGGAGACACAGAGAGAATTACATCCTCCTACGCTTTTATCAAATTTACGATATCACAAATGTAGTTCACAGTTATTCCAGAAGTGTGAAGTATTGCTGAAAGAAAAGCGCACACTTATCTGTGAAAACTGAAATCGTAGTAGAGCCACTTCACACATGAATGAATATTATAAATTAAGTAAAATAGGATTTAATGAAAGCAGGATGTTTAAAGTAGGCAGATTTATATAGAAAGTAACTGTTTCGCATTTAAACTGAGTAATAAAGGTAATCTGCCATCCAGCTCCTTGTTATCCACATTTGAGTTCAGTGATTTAGTTGATCTAAATGCATATATGTCCCTGCAGGCTGTGTGTCCCACTGTAGAACAAAGAAGAAGGTACAGTAATTTCATCCAAAAGATGACAAGGACTTGGCTTTAATTTCCGAGGAATCAATACAATTTACAGCCAATAATAACACACAGCTTTTAGTGTATTGCAAGAGGGAGGATCCAGTACGTCCTGACTGGTCAGATTTATTTTCCCCTTTTCAAAGAGGAAATCGTTTTTTCATTCATATCCATTTATTTGGGGCTTTTCTTTTTTAATTCATACCGTTCTGTAGTGTTTTTGTTTTGGGTTTTTTGGGGTTTTCAGAGCAGTTGGTTGGTGGAAAGGTGTGGTCTGTCTTTAATTTATTGATGCTATACAGGCTGCAGTTTTCATCCAGCCCGTATTATCACACAGAAACCTTTTCTTTAGCCTCCTTGCTTGGGTTGCATTTGAACATTTTGTCCATTTTTCACATAATATTACAATTTACTACTTTATAATCATTCATACAATTTACCATCTTAGCGTTCATTGCCGTATGCATATAATACACGGTTAAGTGCTTCAATGAACACGTATATTCTCAATTATTACCCCCAAATCTAAGAACTGTGGTGATTTTGTTCATCACTCTTCATTTATTTCGTCTTGGGGGGCTGTCTCCATTTCCATCCTTTAATATCATTTCCCTAGCATCTTCACTCAGTTTTGGTCTGTAGGTTTGGTCTGTTGGTTTAGAAATATGAAAGTCCTCATTTATTTCACTGGTTCCTCCCTAAGTTGCGCCCTTGGAATGATTGGCGACCGTTTCTCTGAATTATGACAACCGTTGATGGGCTATTTTAACAATCCAGCTGCTCTTCCACCTGACTGAAAGTCATGCAAATCAAGTCTACTTCCCACAGACTGAATACTGTGATACCATCTTATGTAGTACTTGATGATATTTAAAGAACTACCTATTGAAAAGAAGCTTTTTTATTTTTATTTGTTGTCCTTTTGTAGCTTTGAGTTACTGTTGCTTGCGGGCTTTTCAACCAGTAAGCTTGAGTAAAATCTACAAAATGACTTTGACGCTTTCTGAACTCGCCACCTTAAAAGAATGGCTTAAAAAAATAAACAGGATTCAGAGTAACGGCCACACGGCATGAATGGGAGGGATGTTTTTGCACCAACTGCATGTCAGGAAGGCTAACGTCAGAAACAAAGATGTCCTCAAGAGTCGCAGGGATGCTAATATAATATATTGTGACAATAACGGCACACATGGTCAGAAATTTAGCTAAAGTGTGTGCTATTGTGGAATAATGCAGGGCTATTGTGTAAACATGGTACCATTTACCCTTCATTTGCATACCATTTCCAATGAAACACATAATATTTGTCTTTCACGTCTCCCAGTTTTTCCCATCATGCTATGAGGGGCTTAGAAGTCTGGCAACTATGTATATGACAAATCCTCAGGTGCCTTAAAGTTTGATTCACATAGGACTGAGTGAATGTTTTTGGGTTGAAGTATGGAAAAAAAGACTGCAACCTGCAAAGGACTGCACCACTAAGAGTGCAAGTTTGTCTGAAATACCTTTACAAGGGCTGGATACCGGGCTGCAGAATTTCAAATGGATTTACATTTATATTTGACTGATTTAGAGGTCCTATTGTAATAAACTTCAGCACAATAAAGTCTAGAGGGTATCAAAGGAGGATTTGCTATTTTGTTTTCCACATTTTCTTTGACAAAGATTCATAGTGACTCGTTTTTATGACATGAGATGAAAAACACACACAAATTGCAGAGAACCAGTGGATATGACAGTGTAAATGCTACACGTCAGAGTGTATGTCACATCCATTTCTGCTAATCATAAAAGATTACTTATTTAATAAGGTCTTTCTTTTAATTCCTCCTAGCTGTGATATTGTAATCTTGGGATGTTTCTGCCATTCTTGGCATTTACGTCTACAGAATCGGGAGACTGACAAAACTTGACCAGCCAAAAACAAAAGGGCAATAGTGTTTTCATACAATGACAGGCAGGCTCACCTACAGCTATTTACCTCATGGTTTAGTGTTTTAGCAAACATGGTTTTAGTAGGAGTAGTTGTGATCTCCACAGGAACACTTTGTCACGCCTGTGTACTATGCAGCAGTATTTCTGTGGGGCGGCAGAGCTTGCAGGCCCTGGTGCAGATCATCTTTCCTTCGCAGAGAGCCGAAAGCACCACGTTCATTGAGCTGTGCACCGCAGGAGCTAAAACACCACGCTGTCATCGCCATCCAGATCCTTTACAGCTCACTCCTCATGACTCAGTTTAGGATTTCTTTTATGCTGATTTCAAAATAATATAGTGTAAACAGAAAGTCGACTAACTTTCAGCAACGCTCTAAAAAAAGATTCACGTGAACATGACGAGTCAGAGTTACTTTGTCGGGGTCACGTTTCCCTGTTTAGTCGCTATTCAAGATAGCTGTTATGCTTTACAGCCTCCATATTTTAGCCTGACATCATATAACAGCTGTCCTGAAGTTAAACCTCAGAGAAGTCTGTATAGGTGCTGAATCAACCAACGCTTCTCCTTGTACTTTTATTTTTCCTGAATTTGCTTTTTTATTTACTTTTTTTTTTGGTTGTTGTTTTATTCTGACAATCAGCAAACACCAAAAGCATCAAAATGCACACACGCATACACACTACAACAGCAGTGTCATTGTATATCCTCAAGATAGCGCCCTGAGTTGCCCTTCTTCATATCTTGGGGATCTTTAAAGTCTCTTTGGACTCCATTTAAAATATCGTTCAATTTTTCTTTTCTCCTTGTTTCCGATACAGTTGCACTGCAAAGATGTCTTTCTATTGCTTGCTCTCTCTTCTCGTAAAACCACGTGACTTTCGATGACATCAGAGCGTCGCCCTGTTGTCGCAAGCCAAACAACCGTCGAGTCACTGTTGAGCACGTTTCACGTCATGCTCCCACGTGTGAGAGTGTGTCTGCTCTTCAAGCAATAAGCCTTATTTAAATATTAGGGATAACTTTTCATTATCTTCTTTAGATTTTTTGACACATCTGTGGGAAGTCGTAGGGGTTTCGGTTCAGCAGCAACCGGCCTGACACTGAGGAAATACACTTTAATGTAGAAAAGTTGACCTTACCACTTTCATTCGTGTCTCCTTTGAAGATGCGAGCAGTTGCTTAGCTTGACCACATAGACTCGAAACAGAGGAAAGAATCTGTGCATGTGAAAAAATAGACTAAAACATCAAACTACAAATATTTGCTATGTTGGTTTGGAATATGACAAGATGTCTTTAGGGGTGCTTGCATTAAGATTTTATGACCTTTAGAGAGACACGGATTGTCTGTTCCCCACAGTCTTTATGCTAAGATAAGCTATCTGCTACCTTCATGCTACCTATCTGCAACTGCAACGAAATAGCTAAAACTGATTCATTCAGAGATCACTCAGAACATTGATTTAAATCCAAAGTGATATAGGTGCTCAACAACCTTGCATTTATATAAGAGCAGAATCAGAATGCAACCAGGGGAGTCGAGTTAACTCAGTGGTGTAGACTGACCTTTTATCTCGGTATTTATAAATTTCACATCAATTGTTTGCAAACCCTCCCCAATCCATCTGACAATCAGTCTGAGTCAAATTGCAGCTGTTTGGAGACTGGCTGCCTCCCGCCAGGCAATCACCTTGCGGTCAGTTGTGAGTAAGAGTGCAACTTCTTGTAGTCAATCTCCGAATACAAAAAAAGAATCAACGCAATCAGTGAGAAAACTAGGAGGATGTTGTCCTGTTTTCCTCTATAGTGACTGAGCTGTTCTACAAACTTGAGAGTGGTACCGTGCTTTTCATCAAACTCTCTTAAACAGTCTAATAATGAATGTCTAAGGCAGCCTTAAAGGTTACGTATTTCCTCTTATGTCATTCAGGTTGTTTTTATTGCTCATTTCAGTGTAACCTCAGTGCCCATCTGTATTATGGGTATGAGTCATAATAAATCATCTGATCAGCTCTAAATATAGACACTTTCAAATTTGTACATTGTCCTAATAGGGTTTTGTTTTGTTGAGTTTCTTTACATTTATGTTGTTTGTTTGTTTGTTTGTTTCTTTTTTTAGTGTCTCATGTTTTATGAGGAGAGAGAACAGTCACTTTTGTTTGCCTTTGGTGGAGAAATGTCTTGTATTGTGGCTGTGGGTAGAAAACATTTTTTTTTAAAAAAGGCCTCTCATGGGTTTTTGGAAAGTGACATGAGAAAAATTTCATAGCATAAAAAGGTTTGTGGTTAGCTTAAAACTATTTTGAAATTGTTAGATATATCAATAATGAGGATAAATATAATGCCAAATATTCAGTATTTGTACAGAAATATACATATATAAATATATATAATATATGCCTAATTTAAATGGAACTATTTTCCACTCTTGACCATATTTTTGTTGTTTAATGTTTCTTTGTCAACATTATTTTATAAGCTCTTCAGATAGCATGCAGGATAGTGAAAATGAATGTATTATTTAGTGTTTCATTGCTGGTCAGTATTACAGCATTCTACAGATCAGTTTGTGTTTGTAGGATTAATTTAAGCTGAATATTTCATTTCTAGACTTTTGTTTATCTATAAATGACTTGTAAACTTTCTTTTATAAATGCAAGGTTTCGAAACAGTTTCAACAGTTTATATCATTTTATTATTTCCCTGCTTATCAATGTGGTTCAGTATACTTTGCCTCTTCTCAGTACTGCTATCAACCATCTGTTGTAAATAATTATGCAAATTAAACTTTTTGAAGAAAACAGCATAGTTGTAAGAGTGCTTTGAGATCTCTCTATGTGTATCAGATGGAGAGGGTGCAGTTGTAGCACAGGTATGTGGCATTTTAGCTCAAAAATCCCACATGGGGTTGTTTATGAAGCAATACAATACAGTTTGCTGGCTAAATATCATGGAAATACGCATCATGCTCCCAGCTTAGTCGCACCTTTTTTGGGTATTGGAAGGTTTGAGCAGTACAGCACCTGCCTGTTCCTGTGCTGCCCAAGCAGTTCCACCTTTAGCTTAAATCATAAAACTTTTTTATCTAAGAAGTATAATGAAAGAGAAGGAACAAAGCACTAAGTAATGTGGGTGGTGGATGTTGAAAAGTAAACATAAAGAATGTTTTTATACTAAATCCTCCTATGGTGCTCCAAGTTGACTTAATTTTGACATATTTTGTCTTTTGTTCATCCAGTGAAAAGTGATTTAAGCTCAAGTCATGAGTAAGTGGCTAAAAAAAAAAAAGCAAAGTTTAACGTGCCAAAAACTGCAGTTCCTCTACTGGCCATTTGCTGCTGGCTCTAAGAGCACGTCAATTCCTATAGACTCCACACTATTTCTTTTTAGTACATGACAATGCTACAATATTTTTTGTAGATATAAACTACAGCTTACTATCAAAATAAATGATATAAAATTAAAGTGATAAGACCATAAATGCCACAAGTGAGTAATTTTAGCCCACTGGTAAGTGGCTGCTATGGGCAACATGACAACATCATAATACCTTGTATAGCTATGAGGCTTCAGGAGCTCAAGCTCATCAATGATTAGTGTGCCATCTCTGCTGGGGTACAGCATAAAATTTTAATCACTTGGAAAACAAACAAACAAAAGAACAAGAACTGGGTGCACAAACGAGTGGCAACTTGCTAAGAGACTTTGAACCAAATAATAGTGTGCTTATGTGCCGAGTTTGATCACGTAGCAAGAGTTTACGGACAGACAGACAACAGTTTTGTGTATTATAAGTTAACTCCATCCATTTGAGTTGACCATGTTGACCAACCTCCCAACAAGAAACTGGACCTCTTGACATTATTGTGGAACAAATAATACGGCCTGCTTTGTGGTCCAAGACGTTTGTGTGTCAGTTTTGATGAACAAAATTAAGTTATTTTATTAATCTTTCATAATTTTATCAGTCTGTTTCTTAGCACTAATTAGCGGGTATGTGTATGTTCAATTTTCTGCATACAATTTATGCATGCAGCCTTCTAACAAAGCCCACTAACCACTCTGGTGGCAGCCAAAGTATGAATACTGAGGCTTCAAAAGCTGAAGTACAACAGGTGATGTCACAGTAGCCAAGTTTCTGTTTTATATTCAGGAAGAGTGTAGTCATCAAACAGGGCTAATCAAAATGGAAGGTGTGCAGGGGGACTATAAGCACTTAGGTACCTTACAGGTAATAAATGAAATGTCTACAGGTTGGTCTGAATGTATCAGAAGCTGATAATGGTTGAATAAATACAACAACTCTCCAAACACGTCACTTTTAATTAAAGAAGTGGTCTTTATTACAGCAAATAAGCCAAACATTACAGACAAGAATAATTATGAACCATGAATATCAACTCTATAGTCAGACTGGCCTCTCATCCAGACACCAGCTTCAGGGCCATTATTTCAGATTTAAAGAGGAGGAGTCATTGGCCTCTTAAGAAGATTTGTTTCTTAGTTTTCCTTTAAGTGTGTAGTTAAGAGGCTTTACATATTGTGTTCACTTTCTGCTCTCACTGATTTATGCATGTAGCAAAATCCATTGTCGCTAAACATAAAATATGACTGGATTACTATTACACCATGCTCTTCTCTCTCCCTTCTTTGGATCAGACCAAAAATCAGAAGTAACAAAACTGAAGGCTGATGTTCCACCAACAGAATAATGTTCTGTATTCAGTGAAATCTTATATCTATATCTTTATCTTTTTAAAACACCATCTGTCAATACTTGAATTTGAATCCTCCAAAACAAGAGTACAATCTGTATCTTTTTTTATCTACACCAGAACAAATGTTCTGACATTGCATCCATTATCTAAATCTCCACTGTTCACCCAACAATAGAGCCTTTTAGAGCACTCTATTTACAATAACATCCTCATGAGTAGGGCTGCTCTTGCTCCATCAAAGTGGAACATCTGACATGTTATTTACAATAAAGTTCTTTTTTTCTGACTCAGTTTGGTCACAAACAGAAATACATCTGATATTCTGTAAGCTTGTAAAGCCTCACAAAGAAGCATTCTGATGAGTAAAAACACAATGAATCATGGTCCAAAAGGTATTCGGGACACTGTTCGTTCATGAGAACGCATTCAACAAAGCCCTGGGTGCGATCTAAGATGCTGTAAAAATGCTTGTAGCGACAAGAAAATTCAAATGATTAGGCACAATAAAATTTTTTGTATCACAGTCCTGCGTGTTTCACTCACTAAGCCCGTTTATGCATCACTGAGTCAGTGTGTATCCCGGGATAATGGTGAGCAGGATACGAGGATGAAGATAAACAGCTTATCCCGACTAAGACGTTAAGAGGGATAGGCGCTATTATCCAAAATACTCTTTGCATATAAATGCACTGAATTTCTACTGACCACAGACAGCGCAATGGGCTCATACACAAATAAACCACAGTAACATCACAGAGATTCAAGAAGTGAAAACAAAGACAATACTATTGAATTCCACCTAAATACTGAAAAACTACTTCTAAAGCTTTAATATACAGCTTCAATCAGGGGTTCTTAAACTCTTCTTCATGGACCCAAATTGGGCAGATGTAATCTGTTACCTTGGGACCCATTAGGGGCCTCGATAAATCACACTAATACTCTCAAGACTCCAGAGGAAACAGACTTGCAGCCCATTTTGCGTCCCCGTGTGCGGTTTAAGAAACGCTGGTGGGCGAACATGGAATGGAAAATGATTGTTCTTACAAGCAATGCAAGTAAACAAACAATAAATACAAACAATGTGCTTTATCCGTATAGACATATTTACACAAAGTCTTTGGCTTATGAAGAAACATCAGCTACAAAATAATAATATTACAACAAAGAGAAGAGTGTTGGCCACCAGTGCACAAAACAAATGAAGCCTGGGGTCAGGTCACTTCCAATTCTATTCAAGCCATACTGTCAATGGAAACTGTCAGTTAATCTTGCCATCAAAGAATGTGTGATTTCAGTCTTTTCTATGGGCAAATAGGCAGATTTTTTGCCATGTCCAAAATCTCTTTATAATTGCAGTTTGTTTGTTTGTTTTTCCATTTATGTACAGGCTGAATTGAAAGTGCATTGGGCCCAGCCCTGAAAAGAACATGATTCCGCTAATGTCACAGTCTAATGTACAATGCAGACTGCAAAAGTCTAACCAGTAGGTAGGTACATGATACTACAAAAGAAAAGTGATACATAACACACGTTTTAAAACAAAAAGCATAACATAATGTTTGTCAAGTTGCAGCTAAATGAATATTATTTAAAAAAATCTAAAAGTCTAATAATCCCGATGTAAACTTCCTGTTTTTCTTTTGTTTCCTGGTCCTGGTTTTCTTTTGTTTCAAGACTGTGAAACAAGCCTTTCACAGTGTTGTTTTTACTTTATTTAATAAGGACAAAATTATTATTCTTTTTTTCTGTTTTCCAAAAATAATAAACTGCGTGTAACCAATGTTAATAGGTTCATACTTGTTCATAACAATGTACTGACTCAATGTTGGCTAAAGTCATTTGAAAGGTGTGCGGAGCAGAAACAGAACCATTCACAGAGTTTCTCCGGACGTTAACTTTCAGTTGTTCACTTGCTCTCATACAAAAGTGTTGGCTGTATATACTACAAATATCACCATGATGAGACGCCCAATACATTTAAATTAGTCAGAAATTAGCACGAGAGCAGGAATGTCGGGCCACTGAAAACTTTAGCTTGCAGTTTATCAAAAGCTGCTTGCAAGGGAGCGAGCAAGCGAGAGAGAGAGAGACATCTACAGTAGATAGGAAGTACTGCAGCTGAAACAGCACAAAGCATCAAGTCCATGGGAGGTGGCTGTGGTGAGAGGCTAAATGTTTTAAATGGGGCCCGAAGCATACAGGGGCCCGCTGGCACTCAAAAAGCTGTACAATAAGCAGAAAGGAGTGAAAGGAGTAACATCTCCTCCTCCCCATCGCATTTCCTGTTAAAAGTCTAAGCATTTCCCTTTGTTTAACAACCTGTACAAGGAGCCCGTTTCGCTTGCGCCTTTTGTAGAGATGCAAGATGGATGCTACACAACGGCCGCCACAAAGATCGAGACCAAGCAAAGCAAAGGATCAAACACACAAGATGTGAACAGATGTTCTCCGACTCTTCTTCTCCTCATTCTGCTCTTCTGTCCTTCACTTAGGACGACTCGATGAACTCCAATGCCAGGTCGTAGCAGAACCGATACTGTTCCTGCAAACACACACATACACACACATACACCCTTAACTAAACATATGCACTATCACACATTCACTGTTTGACTAAAGTTTGTATTATTATGTGTATAATAGTAATAACAGCATAATGCATTCATGAGCTCTTTATCACTTTGCAGAAAGTGTTTATGGTTAACTCACCGGAGTATCCACCATGTTAGGTTTGCTATTCCTCAAGGTCTTTACAGCGTGGAAAACATCAACCACACTCTGTCTCTTTGCCATCTCGCACACGATACTGCTGGCACAGAACACTCCACTACGCCCACCTCCATTTCTACAAACAAACATAACAGAATACACGATGATACGTCGCAAAAAGCACAATTTAATATTTCATTTGGGGTTTTTCCAACTCTTCTGCAGGGCTGATGCTTTTAATTTCAATGGTAAAAGAAGAGAAACTCTTTGATTTGTGTGCACTCACAGGCAGTGCACAATGGTTCTTCCCTCTCCCTCCTCCCCTTCACGCTGCCACTGGTCAACCTGAAGGATCAGTTTGAGGAAAGAGCGTTTGGACGCGGGGACTTCTCTGTGCCCCGACCATCCCAGGTACTGGAAATGACGAACCATCAAATAGCCTTCCTGAGGCTGGAATAAGAGACAGAATCAGAAAAACTGATTAAGCCATGTCAAAAACTGCAGATCCTCAAATGGCCGCTTGAGGCTAGCGCCAAAAACGAGTCAATCCTGATAGGCACCAATGTTGAAATGTCAGGCCAAACTATTAGAGGAGTTTTAAAACCTTTGGCTCAGTGTCAGACCCACAGGTGATATCACATGCTCACATCCATCTTTTACACTGTAAATAGGTATATATTTTTCCAGCTAATGTTCCCAGTATGTATTTTTTCAGGTAATTGGTTATATGAATTTTAATGACTATAGTGCGTTTTAACATGCTGTATTTTTGTATGGCTATTTAAAACAAGTCGCCTTGAAAATGACACCTTGTATGAGATTGATTCAATGAGATTTACCTGTATAAATAAAGGTGAAATAAAACAATAAATAAATAATAATAGAAACGTAGTATGATTCTGACTGCCCACCCTGGTGAGGTTGCAGACTCTGAAGAGCCGGCTGATAACATCACATTCCATTGAGCAGGACATACATTCCACCTGGACGGGACCGTAACGCAGCATGCCCTCCTCTGGCCAGTACTGAGGACAACCCTGAGAGAGAACAATTACACCATTTAGAAAAACACTGGAACAATTTCAGAAAAAATAGAGACAAATGCAAAAAACCCAAAAAAAAATCCCTGACAATTTTTTGTCCAGACAAAAAATTCTTAAAATGAAATGTGCTTACAAATTTTGGTTAAGAATGTTGGATGTGTGCAGGATTGTTTTCTTCCATCTTTCCTTTACAAGTTTATTAGCTCTAAATAAGCTAATCTTATATAATAAATCCATGATTACTGTAAAAAAGACACAATGCTATGCTAAGAAACACAGCAGAACTTTATGTAAAATACCTGAGCCAGGTCAATCTCATTTAGCATCACCAGACTGGTACATCCATAGTCGTAAACTAGGCGCCAAAAGTCTTTGACAGTGTTGGGCAAAGGATGCTGGGTAACGATGAATGCAGCAGGCTGTCTGTAGCTCTAAAGAGAAGGAGAGAGACAACAAAAGCGATCACCGACAAAGAAGACACTCTTAATGATTCAATCAAGCATTATTAAACTGTGCGTTATTGTTTTTTATTTTTTTATTTTGACTGTCCCACAGTATGTTTCTTTCTCACGTGTGCACATTAAAACACAAACAGCAGAGTAGAGCTGCACAGTATGTGAGACATGGGAAAGCAAGCATAGTTAAAAGGTGACTTTGGTTTGATGATCATGCAGTGGGTCTATTAACTGTGAGGGTTGGGAACATGCACAAGACTACACATAGAGCAAAAACTACATTTGATGGGGTCAGTTAACTTTTTTTTCAGTTAGCTCAGGAAGACAAACTTCTTCAAAGTTCACATAAAAAAAGAATCAAGAACTAACTGGTCTGAATGTGAACTGAACCCACTTTGGCTTAAATGAAAATGTACAGCCAAATGTGTGACGCAGGTGTGACTGCTTGGCGACAGAGAATCTAATGTGAGGGCCGGGCACGGGTTTAGGATTTAGGGTGTGGATGTCGTTCACAAAAATGAATCTGGTGGCAGAACAACACTGAAGCCATGAAACAAATCCAGTATTGGAGACTTGAAGTAAAATCCCATTACCTGGAACTCTTCTGACAGCTTGGTTAGAGAGAGGCCAGAGGTGAGTAACTAAACTTTAAGGTAAACGCCTAAAACTTGACTGAACTCTAGAAATTTTACAGTATTTTGTCCAACAGCTTTGTTGGAGAGAAGCCAGGTTTGTTCCCACAACATGCAAATGTTCACACATTATCAGGAAATTACTCACATACCTACAGCCCACCTCTTACTATCTTTTTCTCACTATATCTTTACTCACAAACCTGATAATAACCTTCTAATGACCTTACCTTAAAACCTTACCTCAAAATTTCTACCTACTCAATGACTTTCTTTTCAAGTCACGGTAAATGGGCAACGCGTTGAGGCAATGTCAACAGTTGCAAACATAAACAACGTTTGAATGGTGGCCAGAGAAAAGCTAGTCGTCTTTTTAGAGGCTGGATTTGTCTCTAGCCTTCTGCTGCTAAAACCACAAACACAGCATCACACAAAGAAGGAAGGGAGTCTGTGTGTGTGTGTGTGTGTGTGTATGTTTTATGTTAGTAAGTTTAAGTGTTGTGTGATATTTTTATCTTCATCATCATTTCAATGTACCTTCATAAAAGTCTGTATCATTTTCAACAAAAATGTGACCGCAGTTTGGGACACCGAGTGTTAAATCTAGTCTTTATATAATTGGCATTAAATATACAGAAATTGTGGTAAGAGTAACACATCAGCCGGTTCTGCTGAAAGTCTTTTTGCACATGTACACACAGTGTGAAATGTCCCAAACTACTCTTGCTTGATGTGTTGAAAATAACACAATCTTCCAGTGTGTTCCAGTAACACATTATTGACTTACATCCATCAGAGCAGCATTGATGTAGTTGCTGCTTTCTCCATCTATTGTGATGAGGAAGGGAAGGCATCTATCTGGAGGAAGGCCATCCATAAAGCGGTTCTTATCTTGGTTTCTAGGCAACAACGCAATGCTGCAGTCTTCTGGCTGTGGCTGAGGAGTCACTGAGTTTAATGTCTGGACAGAGAGAGAAATGTATGATGTACGTTAATTAAAAGTGTCAAAAGATTCAAAGAAGGGCTCCATGAAGATAGAAATAGACCCAAAAGCCAAGCTGGTGGGAAAGAAAAACTTGTGTGCATTAAAAATATTTGGTTTCTGGAAGTCACAAGTCACAAGGTTCAGCACTGCAGAGAAAGAATTTGATGAGTTTGAGTATCCAGAAACTCCACATAATTATATTTTTTGTGTGTTAAAACCCATTCTTTACATCCAGGAGTAGCAGATGACAACAGCAAGTGGTTCCTCTTGATGTAATAATACACAGCAAATGTCTTAATGCCCATATTGTAAAAAGAATTACACAGCAGAACGGGTTAGAGGAGATTTCATTTTAGGACATGAAGTAGGAATTGTTAAAGTTTTGATTACTGAGTTCCATTTAATATTTCAGTACTAGTTTGTGGGTTTTATTAGTATGTTTTTTAACCATTAGTGAGGTGACCTTTCTTGACAGCAGCTATAATTGTCAGTGTTAGGAAGATTTAGTCTGCTGCGATGCCAGGAACAGAACAGAACAATTGTAAATGAAGAGCGCTCTCAGACTCTGAAGACTCTGAAGAGCCCTCTGTGCTGCTTTACCACAGGCTGACACTGGCCTACACGCTCCACTTTGAAAGCTCTGGGCGCAAAGTAACAGATTACAGTTTGATTTTACCTGGAACTCATCCTTCAGATGGGAAGAGTTGGTCTGGGAGTCGATGCGGATCAGCTCATAATAAGCTGCTTTGAACTCGCAGACCGGTATGGCTGTTTCTCCACAAAGACAAGCCTCTAGTATGGCGTCGTGAATGAATATGTACTGCTCCTGAAGACATATATTATAATACACATATTATCACATATTCTGCACATTCATATTTCAACATTAGAAAAATAAGAAATACAGCTTTGTATAAGACAAACAAGTGATGCACACACTGTGAGTGAGTGAAGACTGATGAGAGGTGGAGGGATGGATGACGTGATGACTCTTGGTTAGGTGTACTTCACCTGTGAGTCAGTCCATACTGGCAGTTGTGTTTTTAGATCTTTCAAGCAAGTGACGCCAACTTCAATTCAATGATGAGACACAGACTGACCTGCTTTGGTGAACGGCTGTGAATGTACTTTGTTACAATGGGTCTTATAAGCTGTTAAATTGTTACTCTGTTACCGGCCAATAGTGCAGAATACTTAAGTTGGACATGAAATGTGTCCATGAAAGATTGCATCGACCTGCATTCTGTCTACTCACCAGCCTTCAAGTATGACAAAGAATTTAATAAACTTTTAAAAGTTTGCTTTATGCTCTGACCTACAGGCTGTTCTGAACCATGAAGCTTGAAATTACTTTTGCCCCATTGTTACTGCACTGCTTGATAGTTTATATATATGATCTGAATTACTATTTGTGGTCTTTTTAATAGGAAAAACATTACAAAAATATTAATTTAAAGAATAATAACCACTAAAGTCAAAGAAGGATCCTCTTTGTTTGGATGCATATACATATATATTATCTATATTCTGTTTAGAACTAACTCATTTATGCTTCTATTATTCTGCAATTATTATTCTATGTATTAAAAAATGTTTAACAACCACAAATTCAGGCAAATCGGATACACCCATGCAGTGACAGATGAATGTGCTTCCTCAGAGAACAGTTCAACGTGATAGTGATTTTTTTTTTTACTAACACAAGAGGGCTCCAGAGTAAGCTTTAAATATGAAAATTATGTATGACTTTTACTTATTGTCAGTGTTACATTCACAGAAGTGAAAGCTGACGAATTGAACTTAATGAGGTGATATTTTCATGCATGCATGGAAAATAGGTAACTACATAAAACCTTGTCACCTCAGCCCGTACCATGCTGATGGCTGAGTTTGAAGTCAAGCTTTACCTACGTCTATATTAAAAATGTGGATGCAGATGGAGGATGGGTAATGCAGTCACCTCAGTCTGTACCATGTTGATCCTCCTGGAGCGAAGAGCCTTCACACAGTTGTAGATGTCGACCACTCCTTCTCTCTCTGCCATGTCCAACATGATGTCAATGACTATGAAACATCCTGTGCGCCCTGCTCCAGCACTGCAGACAGAAAGTGAAGCACACAAATTTTAACTTTATAGATCTTTCTCTATGTCCGTCATTGGGAGAGAAAACATTTTGTTTTGACTATGCATGTTTATTTTCTAATAATTCATTTTTATACCTGCAGTGGACCACAATTGGCCCAGCAGAAGGTGGATTAGACATTTTAACTCTGCGGATGAAGGAAAGAAGTCCTGTGGCATGATATGGAACTCCATGATCAGGCCAGCCTGTGAAGTGGAACTGCTTGACTTCGCGGACCTCATTGAAACCACGCTGAGTAAAGACAAAAAAAACATCTTTAAGTAAAATTTCATGAAATGTGTTTATTCTATAAACACCCTTTCTAGATATGTCTCAAACTTATTAACTGGTTTTGTTGAAGCTACAAGGAGGACGATAAACAAAACCAAGTCTGTGTCAACAGCTAGAGGTGCAGCTACACCTCTACCTGAGTTTTTTGCATAAATTACATCAAAGCAAAATGCAAAATGAATACAAAATATTAATTTTTGCTAGATTATAACAAGTTTTACTCACCCTCTCCAGTGTAAATGTGCGAACCACATATTCAGCGAGTGGTTCAACCTCCACAAAAGTCACCTTGAAGTCTCCATACACCTCAGCATCATCTGGCCAGTATTTATAGCACTTAACCTAGAAAGAAAAAAAGCCATGAAAAAATAAAGACAAGCTTGAATCAAGGAGCAAATATAGCTTTTTTTTGCATAATGATATTTAATATGATGCCAATATGAAAAATGCCACTTTTAAACCAAATATGTTATACATAATTTAGAGAGTATATTTTACAGGATTGTTGACAGAGACATCACACTAACATTCTTGCAATTTTCCTACCTAACTGTAAATATACAGGTATTTGCAATAGCACTGCAGTGGACATTGCTGAATTTAAAAAAAATGAGATTTGGATAGTTTTGACTAAGTAATAGTAATTTTAATAAAGTTACCAACTGAAATTAACTGAGTGTAGAAAAACGAGCAACTTACCCTTCCAACCTCCACCAGATTGGTTACCATCACAATACAGGCTGACTGTTCCTGCCAAACCATCCTCCAGAAGTCATACACTGTCTCATGAACAGGACCTACGCATAGATGCAGAGTATACTTACACTTTATTCTGCTGTAAGTACGGTTACAATTTGTGATTAAATAGTTGCTATGCTATAAAACAGCAGTAATGCAGAATTCCTGCATGTAATTGAGTGTGGTGCAGCATCTTACCCTGTGTAGCAATGTAGTGACTTGGTCTTTGGTACCCCTGCAAACAGAACACCACAGTCCTTAATATGAGCTGAAAACATAATCGTGTCAAATTCTAAAACCTTTTATCACGGCTGGAAATGATAACTTTCTACACTAAACTACCTTACTACCTCACTTTCATCTACAACAGGAGAAAACTTCTGACAGACTGATGAAATTCGTTTTTAGCTGACTCCATACTTGAGTTGCACTGCATACTGTTGAATTCATGTTAAAATGTGCAAAGTTGGTCATCTCATCATTTTTCCTTTCCACTTAAAAACTACTACTTGACATCTACAACAACTGCCAGGTGTGCCGTGGGCTATGACAACCACTTATTAAGTTGTCATTAAAGCAATTAAGACACAAGTGGTGAATATGCATATGCAAATTGACACCAAACAGTGAGATGCAAAGATGGTGGTTGGTGGCCAAGATGAAGTGCGATCAGTCATGCAAAGGATGCCCCAGCATCTCAAAATGGATACACATCATGTCTTGATGCATAAGGACTGGTTCATGGATGTACAGGTGAGCAGGTGTAATTGTTCAGGGGCATTTATGAACAAGACCACAGTGATACTTACATCCCTGTACAGCCAAATCTACAGCCCAAGCCACAGGCAGAAAGAACGAGTGGAAGAAAGAAAGAAAGAAAGAAAGCACAACAATGTCAGTGAGTGTCAATCAGAAAAAAGAAAAGCTGCATTGACATAATGGAAGTTTGATCAGGACATGCAGAAAAAAAATGTGATCTAAAACTCCAAATTAGACTAAATAGAGAGGACACTCCCTAATGGAATTTGACCATCTTCCATGGAGAGCACAATAGAACCAAAAAGACTCAGAAAGCTGGCATATCACAATCTCATTTAACCACCATCACATACTGATGTTCCAGCTTTCTCCGTCTTTTGGGTGCAGTTCAAATTGTGTGACAGCTGCCTTTGTTGTGCCAACAAAGATTAGGGAGTGCCCACTCTATTCATTCTAATTCTAGCTTAATGTGAGTGGTAGAATGCATGCAAGAGTTTTAATGACAGTAAATTATAATACAGTGGAGCTTATGATAAGCATACTAGCATTAAAAAAGCACAATGTGAGTCGTAGTGACTGGTGTGCAGATGATTGTTGAGAGATGACAGAAAATGGATGAACTGATGAAGACTGTGTCGTGGGTGAATGCAGAAACAATAGGCAAGTAATAGATGAAGCAAAAGATGGAAAATTAATTGTATATAGATGTATAAGGCAGCTGAATAGGTTTGTCGAACAGTTAAAAGTGACTCAAGTCAAGAAAAATGCTAGAAATTAAGCTACCCTTAGAATCTGATTAGCTTAGCTTAGCTTAAAAAACTACTCAAATGCACAAAACTGCTGGGTCCATCCAACAGTAACAAAACCTGCTGACCATCACCTCTAAAGCTCACTAACTAGCACTGTCAGTTCTTAAAGTCACTCCTTTAAATGGATTTCTTTCTGGTCTCCTGGAAAACGAGTTTGCTAAATCCAAATGATGACTTAAAATCCGTTATGTTGTACATATAAATCAGATAACTTATTCAGTTCTGGACGGACAGGTGAATTGATGGGGACACTTGAAAGAAAGACAACAAGACCGACACCTGAGACAGACACATGTACTGCATGTATGATGTGTTTTCTGCATGGCTGGATGCATAAAATGGTATGATGAATGACTGGTAGACGCAATCAAGGTATAGAGGCCTGACATACGAGCGAGGGAGTGTGGTTTCGTTGGTTTCGTTGGGAGCCAATAGTAGCATTCGATGCGTTTCCACTTACATCGATGTAGTTGGCGTTGATGTAGTCGGAGGACGGGTCGTCTTCTATGGGCTGCAGAATAACCCTTGAATGGTCATCTAAGAAAACAGTGTGTGAGAGAGCAGCAGAAACAGACAGGTAAGAAAGGTGATTTGCTGTTAAAGAATTTTTATTTCAAGGTTTTCATGGTTTGCTGTTTTTCTGAATTTCGTGTTTTGGCTTTCTATTTTTTTATTCAGTGTGTAGTTGGGATTTAATAAAATAATTTAACAAGGTGTTCGGTTGGGACGGAGTCACACAGACTAGTCTAGAGACAACTTGGCAAAAATCTGTATTTCCCAATCGGATGGTGAGTCAGAGGTTGTTTTTAGTCGGTAGGTTTACAGTTCTGTATCAAAACCTTGCGATTTCTTTGGTTGCTAGCAGATTGCTACACAGTAATCCGTACTTTGCAAGAAAACACTTGTCTGCCAATCCTCGCTAACTACTCACTGAATGGAAGTGAAACTGTGAAGGAAGGTGGAAGATTTTTGGTGCAGCAACCTCTTTGTATTGCTTTATTCATTATTTTACATGATAATACAAACAACAGATTATATGTAACGTTCTATATACAAATAAATCATGCCAATAAAATTACAACAGTTGTCAATAAGCATGGTTATGTATGTATGCAAGTAAGTAGCATGAGACCCTTTTGTGACTCAATTTTTCTGAGTCTGGGGACTCAAGGAACACAAGGAAAACTCTTAGAGTCAAGGCAGAGGCTGAAGAGGTGATTGAGCTTTTGAAGATGTTGCTCATTGATTCTTTTGTTGTTGCTTACAAAGGTGGTTTTTCTTTGGTCCTGTCTTGATTTTAAACCTTTAATTCTGCAGGCTGTACACTTACTTCTGCTCCCAATTTCTTCTTCTCTTCTTCCTGTAAAGCTCTATGACTTAAAATGCAGTAACGCAGATGTCTTGCTTACATGCTATGATATTCCCGTAGCGGTTTTTGGTACGATTCTGCTCCTTCTTGGCCACGTCCCAGGAGGCCGACTGGCCCTCAAAGAAGCTCTGTATCACCAACAACACACGAAGTAATAAAAATACAATTAGATGTCATGGATCCTTAAAAATAACACTTCTGTACTATTGCATATATCTGAGAGGAAAGTGGTACTTAGGTGCTTTTCGACTTTTGTTCGACTGGTTTGATTCAACTAGCAAATTCTTATTAGACATTAAAATAAAATGACCATAAAAATGGCTTGTGTCTCATTGATTGTTCAGTCGATGGAGCAGAAGGTACCCTCAAATTAAGAGGCAATTTAGACCTGGTAGTCATTTTTTCATTTTAATGTGAGGCCAAAACATTAAATAGAGCAGTATTGATTTTAGAAATAATACTTCTGTGTCAGCCTCCACATTAAAATACATCATTTCCTGCTACTAATAATACTTTTGCCTCTTCTGTAATTAATATTACAAGCTCTAGTGTCAACAGTACAGATAATAATCTTACTTCATATTCCTCCTTGAAGCCATAGCTGTCAGATGTTTTCATTAGGTTGATGTGCTGCAGGAGATCGGCCACTCTGATGGCTGGGTGGAGCTGTCCTGTCTGATAAGGAGACTCAGTTCCTTCACAGTGATACCGAGGAACATCTAGAAGCCTGCTGTTCTCGGCTGCAGAGCCAGTGTGGTTCTCATCTACAACAGGAGACAAAATAAGGTACGGTTAATTGATAATTCGCAAAATATCTTCCCTTCATTTTATTTTATCTTCATTAATATTTTATTTTATGACCCCTATAATGGGTAACATAGATACCAAAACATGTAAACTCTTATTTGTACCTTGAAACTGCACGTGTGGAAAGATACTTGTACTGATCTATACAAACGCAACAAGCTTTCCCAATCTTCCCAAATCTGTACCAGTTTCTACCTTACAAAAAGAAAACAGTGCATTTCCTCAAACCAAACCAAACATTTGCCACTTTGTTTTCTCAGTTTATACTCACCTGTGATTGGAACTACATGTCAAAGCAGCAGGAAAAGAAAAGAGCAAAAAGGGCTAGTCAGACTGCAGGATAAGTGGATTTGTTAGCGAGACTAAAGGTTAGTTTAACAGTTTGGATTTGTTTATAAGGACTTTCCACGATGGATGAAATGGATACAGAGAATTTTTAGATGATGTCGTACAAAAAGGACCAAAAATTGCCACAAGATGCAGAAACTGAAAAACATGAGGAATATCTTAAAATGAATTGTGAGGTGGATGTTCACTGCAATGTCATTTAGTTCACAATAAACAACCACGTTCACAGCAGATTAAAACATTTGTTGCATTCTGCTGTTCTAAACCTTTCAAACACACTGCAAATATATTTAAAGAAGTAAAACATCTGTTTTTTAAATGTGGAATAAAATAACTAACTCAATCCCCAATAAGCAATCAAGAGCTATAGGAGTGCTTCCCAAAACTGTCTCTGTGGTGTAGTAGTTAACACCTTACATGCAAAAGATCCCTGGTTTGAGACTGGGAGGCAAGACAGACCCAGCCACGGAGGGTCACAAGCCTCCATAAGTAGGAAGGATGCCAAATAAAACAAGTGGATCCATCTGCTGTAGTGGGCAAAAGGGAGCAGCTGAAAATACACGTAAGTGATTCCCAAAGTGTGTTTTTCTGCCCACTTTGTGCACGTCAAGATGTGGGCCATATATGGTGAGAGGTTAAATTGAACTAATATTATAAGCCCATGTGAGTTATTTATTAGTTTTTATTTATTGTTATTGTTTTTATTTGTTTATATGGCCTGTTTTTAATCAGGAATGTCCCCTTTATCTCATCAGTGGTGGAGGAAAGGTTCAAATGGAGCAGTGACCAGCAGGTGGCAAAGCAAAGCTTTTAAGCTTGTACACTACAACCAAATCACTAGGTCGATATCACATCTTTGTAATGAGAAAAGAGGAAATGTTGTAAACTGATGAGAGTTTTTATAGAAGGTTTAGATTAACATCAAAGATTTTCACACTGGGCTTTTTATACTCCAGGAATGGTTGTGGTATATTGCAGAAATTTAGAGGTATATTTTACATGTGTGAGTACCGCCCCTCTGATTTAATTTTATTTGGATTTTGAAACTTGTACATTTTAGGAGGTAGTTCATTTGGAGGTTATAACTGGGGTTAAACAGTTGCAGAACTTCAAAGTGCGCTGTGGTTAAAATGTGACTTGACAGTTGTAATGTACAGACTGACAGGTTAAATAATGCAGTAGCTCAGGGTTGGAGCAGAAGCGGCTGATTTCATCTTCACCGCTGTTTATTAACTGACACTGTTTATTTCATCCAACGGATGCTTTTCTCTGCTCTGAGGACATGTTAGCTCATTACTGATTGTTAAAGGTTTGTTAAGCCCTCGTCACGGCAATTAACAGTAAACTTGACCCGACACCGCCTCTTAATTTGTTACTTCCTGCTAGTTCTTCTTCCTCTGTGAAGTGATTGGCCAAGACAGATTGTAACTGCAGCCTTCACTCCAAATTAGAGGCTATGGAACAGTTAATTAACACAGTTTGGTGGCACTGTGGTTTGTGAACCCCTTAAGGGTATTTCAGAACTCCACATCATGCTGCAGTGTCAACACTAGACTCAACTACAGATAAACACATTGCACTGCAACATTGAAGCTAGAGAAACATCCAACTAGCCAAAAGCTACATATTTCACGATTCAGACACTCAGAGCAGGGTTTCAGCACAAAACAAGTCCAGGGAATAACACAGATGGTAGATACTCAAGTAGACTTCTAGATCCATTGCACAGAAAAACTTCTGCCAGAGAGACAAGGCTGCAGGCACTAAGTTGTTCAGTGTTGTCACAGATTTAATCAGCAGTCATTTTGCTGTGGCAACATGACAAATTGTCTTCCTCCTTTTAAGCCTTCTTTTCTGTCATTTTTGGGAGACAAAATGGCACGGCTTAAAACAACTCAAAACTGTGGAAATAATGAGGTCTCTAAGGGAGAATGATGGCAATTACTGTGAATATCAATAACTCGCAGCAGGAAACAGAAACCATGGCTGGAATCGGGAATGACTGAACCAAAGGGAAAACGCAGGATGACAGATGAAGTGCTTAGCTGTTGGAGGTTTTTTTTTACACCAGACATGTTCTACACAGAGAGTTGGCAGAAAAATATAAAAGATGAACATAAAGCTTTGCCAACTTCACATATTCTAATCTGTTATACCTCTTTAAATTTTCCTTGATTTGTTTTTGGTCATTTTTTTTTTGTCTTTTGAGTATTAAAAACCTAATGCTCCAGAAACATCCAAGAAAGCCATACTTTTGTCAAAGGTCACTATAACATACGTTTGACTATATCCAACAGCTCTAACTATAGACTTCAGTTATGGACACAAAACAGACGGGATAATACGTGCTAGGGTTACAAGCGCAGGGTCTAATTGATGATGGTAGGTGATCACTAGAGGTGATACATGTGACATATCCAACACTAGAAGTCTCACCTAACACAGCAGTGGGAACCAGAGGATCGTTGGGCACTGCAGGAGGAAACACGGCCAGGAAACATATTAAAATTTCAGATTTACTAAAGCATAGATGAGGACAACTGAGACAAATCACAAATTCTGGCAGGACCTTACTATTTTCATCATTTTTTTTCTCATCGCTGTCATGTATGAGTTCTACATTTATGCTGTCCTGTTTTCACTGTGAGCTGTTGTGAATTGACTTATAGACAGAACCTTAACTAGCAATGATTTAGATATGACTTTGGTCCATCATTTAAGTCTTTTTCCAGGCAAAACAAAATGCAGGTTAGATCCTTGTTTGGCAAACAAATGACTAATTATTTTTCTGCTTATTGTTATAAAAGTGACAATTGAATAAAAAATACTTGATTGCTAAAATTTTAACTAATTGCATTAATAATTGTTTGTTGCGGCTTCTGAACAGGAGCTTGGCTGTTGATAAAAATAACCCTGATCTTTGCAAAGATTCATCTCTAATTAGTGTGGACAGAAGATGGATAGGAAAACAGAATGTAAGAGCCATTTAATTAAGGGTTTTTTTGTTTGTAAAACCTTGATTTTATGAACCTACATCTGTTGTTGTAGTTGTGAGAGTCCATAAATGTCACAGCCATGGGGTCCTCGCCATGCAGAGTGCTCTGGTCAGCATAGCTGCGGTCCATAGCATTCACCATGTGTGTCATTTCCTGCCGTGTTGTTCCAATGGCATCTTTACGTTTTTTTGCCAGTTTCCTGTTAGAGGGAGATAGACAGACAGTCAGGAATTGTGAAAAACAAATACACAAACATGAGGAA
Source organism: Copadichromis virginalis (assembly GCF_057382275.1). Classification (NCBI taxonomy): domain Eukaryota; kingdom Metazoa; phylum Chordata; class Actinopteri; order Cichliformes; family Cichlidae; genus Copadichromis; species Copadichromis virginalis. The sequence goes on from NC_140632.1 coordinate 16,089,282, forward strand.
GCCTGAAGCCACAGCAAGAACGAGAGAATCTAGCAGCTGGATCACTTTTTGGCTGGGGCTGCTGACTCAAGATGCAGAGTTTGAAACCAACAATAAGGAAATGGGAGAAGAGAAGAAAGGCAGGGAGAAAAAAAAGAGAAGAAGGAAAGAGAAGAGAACAAGCAAGGAAGGTAGAGGAGAGGCTTTTTTGTATATGGCAGCATTTAACAGGCTCAGCAAAAGGAGCAAAGGGAAAATACTGCAGCATCTAATTCAAACCAAGGAAGATCTTTTTTTGTAGCTTACAGCTGTCAGATGAAAGCCTCTAAACTTTACCGTTCCCTCCATTTTTACTTGTATGAACCTATTTTACTAGGACTATAATAATAGAAACTAATTACATATTTTTTCAAATTGTATGAATTCTTTGGTTTTCATCTGACAGCAAAGTTCAGGTGAATCCCACTAAAACAGAAGCAAGGATTGAGCTAGAATGCACAGAACCCTTAAGGAAAACCATTTACCAACCAACAGTTATCACCATGTAAATAGTAGAACTTGAACTAGTCGTGTCACAAATAGTCAGTTATGAAGGGTGGGACACTGATTTTCAATCTCTTATGCAGCTTCACCAGCTGCTGTGAATTTTAGAATTAAAATGTTTTGCTTTCACAATTTGAAAAACAAACAAACAATCAGAGTAATGAGAAATTACTTTTTATCATCAGTCTGGTACCTGATTAAATAGATATCAAGATCAAATCATTTTCATATTTAATCTTTCGGTGTTTTCAACATACAAAGTTGCAGGGAAACACTTTTAAGGACTTATTATGTCGAGCATGACACATCATGCAGGAACATTATGTACCCAGAGCCGTAGATGCACATCAGTTAAGACAACAGCTCTTAGTTATTACATTTCTGTGCGGTATACAAGAAAATCTCTACAGCTGAAACACAGAGAGCCTGTAGGCAGAGGCAATAACATCGTGTGCATTTTATTGGCTACCAATCAGTTTTTGATTGCTGTCAAACTGATGCAATGTACAGCTCTGACTGATAGAAAGCATGCTGTTTATTGTGCATATTTTACCTCTTGACCCCAACTTACACCATCTCCACCTCTGAGATCACACACACACACTCAGTAGAAACATAGATTGAACTATTGACCAAATGTATCTACTTGTGTGTGTGTGTTTGTCATAGAATTACAATATTTGCAAACTATATAAACCACCACATGCTGAGTACTTTCTCAATATGTTGTATATATAAGAAGAAAGGAGAGTGAGAAAGAAAAAGAAAGGTGAAGCTGAGACCGGACCTAGAATGGATCTACTTTTTCTTTTTAACATTGTCATTATTTTCTGATATTCACACTTGAACTGCGAATTAATTTGAAGTTCTGTATGAATTCATAAAAATGCATGAATGTCTAATGAACTCGCCTAATTACTAAAATTGCAAATGAATTCCAAGACACCAGGCAGAATGTCTTCACTGATGAGGAACACGTCCAACTTCTTAAGGTGCACTGGAATAAATGGATGGCTTAGACTAGCTATGTTAGGAAAAAAGGAGACACTGTAGAACCAAAATTTTGTTCCTGATAATGTGTTTTAATAGATGTAATATTAGAAAACTGCTACTTAATGGTAAACAGTAAAAAGCAGTGGTTGTAGCAAGTTCAAAAAAATCAGCAAAGCAGTCATCCTAGTTTAGAAAGAAATGTTTCATTAAACTACTCCACGGGAACGTTAAGGTACAGTCCTGGATTGATACTCAGCACATCTTGATTTTTAGTCTGGTGATTGTGAATAAAAAGAAGCAATGAGAGTGAATTAAAATATCTGAGGCAGTACAAATAATTGATTCATGATCCATCTTGGTCAGAGCCCATAATGGCCTGGGTAGAGAAAGACGTAAACCAAAAAAGAAGAAAAAACCATCATAAGAACAACCCACACAAAATCATAGACCACGTATCCCAAATAGGAAACCAACTAGTTCAGATCCACTGACGAGAGAGAGAGAGACACTGAACATGTGCAGCAGAGCTTTACCATGATACCTGTGACTTGATGGGCGGATGGATGATCACATGACTACATGCACACAAAGAGCTACAAGTCACAAGTGCAGCATTCTTTTTTCAAATAACACGCTCAGGCCTGTGCCGTCCCACTCTGGCCTGCTTGGGTCTGGTTTATGGCCAACTTTGGCCTTCTTAAGCCTGCTTCAGAGCAACTTTGGAGCATGTAGAGGACACCAGGGCTGAGATCAATTCACTCTCAGTTCAGTCCTTCAAATAAATTCTTGCACTCATTCATTGCTTGGACTTTTTAGACAGGAAATCATCAACATTCTCTTGGTAAAAACAAAAAAAAGAAAGACAATTTCGATATTTTGAAAATATCAAAATCATTTAAACAAGAAGGAATTAATTGAAATCCTGAACAGATTGACATGAAAGTGAACTGACCCCCTCCCTGGTGAGGCGTCAATGAGGATGACTTTGGCTGGTTGGTCAGAGCTGAAAATGTGTTTTGTCTTGAAAAAAGTATACTGCATCTTTAAAAATAACAACAACTAGCCACTAATAATTCGCCCAATAAGATAACAGCAGCTGGATGAGCTGGTTGTTGATTGGTTGTTTACTTACAGGTAATAAGAGTATGAATAGTAGGTCCTCCTGGGGTTGTGAGCCAATCAGAAAGCAAAGAGTGAGACACAAGGGAATATGCAAATTAGGACAAAACTGTCCTGTCTCAACCAGTAACAACAAAAACAGAAGAAAACACCCTTTGATTGCTAAAACTTGAGGGTCATGCAAGGGGTGCCATATTAGCTAAAGTACCTATTTCTTACTAAGAAAAAAAAAGAACCAAAGGCTAACGCTAAATAAATAGTACAAAACAAGCTACGAAACTTGAATAACAACTCACCAATATCAACCTATCACCATGCAGCCTTTCTTTTCTCTTTTCTTTATTTTTTGTGCCATTTAAAAATATTCATGCAGTATTTTAAAACTTTACTTTTTACTCTAACCCGATGGCCCGATTAGAGATTTAACCCTAATCAGCCAATGATCTTTTTTTACGCACTCCTACAAAATGAAAACTAACACAAAGCTATCCAATCTGTAAAACCAGGCAGCTCGCTTCCTGTAAAGCAAGCATGATGTCACTGCAATGTCATCATGTCCCACTATTTTAAAGATGCAGTATTATTGTTCAAAGTCGTAAAGGTTTAATGACAATGAAGATTGATCTCCCCAGAAACCTTTATGGAAGAGAAAACTATTAAATTAAAAAAAAAAAAAATCACAAAAATCTAGAGCACTAATGATGCATAACTCGTCAAACTTCCAGTAGAAATGTGTGTAAAAATACCAGAATGAACATGTCACTTTAAGTTGTTGCCACAAATTATTTGTGTGTGTTGTAAATGGGAAGTAAATGGGACCTCAGTGTGCTGTCTTTGTGTTGTGATTCAAGCTGCTAAAACATACAGGAGCTCTTGCACTCCTTGTATAAACAGCCTTATTTTATACTATCAAGCATATTTATGTGAAATGCATAACTCCACATTAAGCTTCAAAGCCCCAACAATACCACATACTAAATCCAATCCAGTACTCAAGGGATGAAAAAAGTTAAATGAGTAACAGCAATCAAGCCATTGAGTGCACACAGTGTTTCAAATACTGTTAGATGTGACAAAAATAAACACCCCGCAAAACACAGTGGTAGTAGCTCCTGCAAAACACATTTCAAATGGACCATCTACCCTACACTTTAAGCTCAGCTCCTCTGATCATCACTTACAATTGCACTTTCACACTAAAGCTGCAGCATGGACGCTGGCTCGCATTAATTCATTACGCAAATTAGAAGAAAAATATGGAGGTCAGGAGCCACAAGAGCAAAGTTCTCTGATGATGAGAGATCATTACTGGCTGTGATTTAATGTCTGTAATTGTTTTTGATTTGCTGAGTGTAATTATGATTGGTTGTAACTGAGAGACTCTTCCTGGTTGCTCTCTTAAGGCTTGTGCCAAGATGTAGTCCTTCAATTTTTTCAGAGGAAAGCAAAATCTCCTGAGACGTTTTCTTAAATTGAGGATGAGTCATAATAACTAATAGGTAAGCCAAACGATTAATGTGAATAGTTTTACTGAATTTTCAGGGTCTCTGTTAGTGGAAATTAATTATTCTTAATTATTTCTAATTATTCTTTTTCAAGTGTGCACTCCCTCAACTATTGTAAGTAAAAAGTTAAAATCGCAGAAAAAACTAATTTTTTTTAGGAATTGTTAATTATTACATGCATGCTGGCGCATTTACATAAATTATAAATGCAGATGCAAACACATACACATGAGCACACATTCTCCCAAAAGTAGTCAGACAAAATTTAGCCTAATGGAGCTTCACAGTGGATCCAAGACTAAGAAGGTTATATTAAAACGCTGTTTCTTGTCACTGCTTTTCCAACTTTCCAACACTGTTAACGAAATGGTAAAAATCACATTCAGGGATTCATTTATTTCATTAAGGTTCTGATTATCGTCATATTTTACTAGTTTTCAAAAATGTCTTGAGATTATACTATGACTGCAGCAATACTGATGTTGTTGTATACATATGTTTTACTCGTAGTGAATGTGGAAAAGTGGGACTAAAACCATGATATTTCATAAACGCAAGGCAGCTATACATGCATATTCCATGAATACGTCTGTGCATTTTCTCTGTATTTTCTACAAAATCTATCAGAGCTTTATTCTAACTTCTGTCTTCATCTACTGTAAAGATGTACCTATTGTAAAGCATGCTCAGGCTGTAACTGTCACTATCCACCACATAGTGGAGCTCTGCACCAAATTAACAATACAGGCCAAACTGCTACACCGACACATCTCTGGTCTCTGATTCTTATCAGAGCTATTGTGCTGTACAAGTAAAAGGTTAGATATTGTATGAATCCGTTTACATTTCCCTTAAAATAACAGCACAACTATAAATGCACAAAACCATTTCAGCAAGCATCTTTTCTTCAGTCTGCTTCACCAAAATCTCCACCTTTGTGCAGAACGGACCTAAGCTTTGCTGCTTCTAAACTGACAAACATGATACTGTTTTGATGATTTTGATGAGTTCATTTAAGCGGTTATGATAAAGCAGATACATAATTTCATTTTATATTTACTTAAGATCTTTTGATTGACATTTTCTTTCACTCTACCTTTTCCTACTTTCACTTGAGAAAACAGCTGTAATGTGCAAGAACACAATACATTCAGCTCTGACATTTCTTGTACCAGATCATCAAAAACTAAGACAGCATATTTTAAACATAAAACATTTGGGGGGTTTTCACAAGCCTTTAGCCATTTGGTGGGAAATTAAACTTCAGAAAGCGATTGAACTGGTTCTGAGGGGAGATCAACATTTATGGTGGATGGATGGAAGATGGTGTTACTACAGCAAATACTGGACCAACACACAACAAGAGAATGAACTAAGAGCATATTTGTGTGTGTATGTGTGTGCACGCATGCAAGTTGGTGTGTGCATTCAATGTTGGTCTTGTAAATATTTACCCTCTTTAATAATCTTCATTGAGCTGCTTTAGTGAGTATTGTTTGCAGTTGTCACTCACCTCTTCTTAACCAGCAGAATGGCTACCAGCACCAGCAGTATGAAAACGAGAACACCAGCACTAATTCCAGCGATTTTCACCACCCGATCCGTCTGCTTAGCAGGGTCGGGAATGACTTCTGGTTCCTCTGTGGCACCTAAGAAAGATGATGACAAAAGACATCAACAAGATGGGAACACAGTAACTACTAAAGGGAAAAAGCATTAAAATCACTGTCCAGTAAGAACACACTTGGGATTATTTGTGCATTCCTGGAAGTTTCAAGGAAAACTGAGTTTTCAAATTGTAGGAGAAATAAATAAATAAATAAAACCTCGAAATGTTGCAAAAAAGGAAAATTTAAATTGCAACGGTATTTAAAGAGAGTTTTAGAGTTTACTGGACAGTAGAGATTAAAAGTATGTTTATTTTTAACTGTTTATTAGTTAAAAACTGGTCAGGAGCTAACCAGCTCCTGACCAGTTGATATTCTTCCTAGAGACCGGGGTACATATGTTTAAAAAAGTGTCTAGTTTCCACCGAAGTAAACGTTTTTAAAAACGAAAATGTTGTGGTCAGGCTCACTAATATTCAAACTCTTTGGAGGTTTTTAGCAGATACACCTGTGGTATCACTTTGAAGCTCCTACATCGTGGGTGTCCATGCTGACCACCCAACCACCTGGTGGTGTGATGATAGTACCTCATCAGCTTTTTACGACTGAGGGGTAAAAAATAAAGAAGAGGGGAGAAAAGCGCCAACGACTCCTATGTTATGAATTTCGATGTTGCATATTTTGCCCACCAGAGGACTCTTTTAAACCTCCCAGTTGGCAACATTGAACCCCGCAAACACAACAACCCACTGATCTGCGCGGAGTTGGGCAGAGCATAAGATGAATAATCTACAACTTGGTCTAACAGCAAATCAAGATTATCTTAGTAACAACTTGTTATCTTAGTAAGGACATATAAATAACTATAATTCGGACTCTTGTGAAAAGCTCCTTTTTGTTTTCAAAACAGCATTCTGAAGAATTAACTAGCCAAATAACACGATCAACCATTTAAGATTTCCAAGAATATACAGCTTTTTCAAACCTAGTCACATCTCTAAACTTATTACTCTGTTGCACTGACTGTAAGGCATATTTAAAAAAGCCCACGTCGCCTCAGGCTAGGAACGTATACCATCTAAGGAAATATGGTTGTTTTTCTCTTAGGCTGCCTTCACATCAGACAAAATCTAGGTGATTAATTACTAAGGTTCAATTATCCCTGTGCTAAAGTTCAGGCAAATATCAAGCATCTAAATATGCCTTGTAAAGAAAAGTTAAACAGCTGCTAGCACAAATGCCATGGCAACTGTCATTCGAACTGTAAATATAATCAAATATTTCATTTTGGGGGTAATCTGGGTCGCATATTTAAGTACTTAAATCAACAGAAATTTCTTCATTAATATGGTTGCTATGTAATAATGAAACAAAGAGATTGCTTCTACAGCTTGAACTGTATTTGAACATTTTCAGAGCAGGTGTTTTAAAATCGATTCAAGACCAAAAAAAAAAGGCTATAAAAAGAGATGCATTTCTTGTTGAACTTAAAAATACAATCCTGTAAAAAAAGCAGTGGTAGAGAATCAGTGGAAGCTGACAATGGCCTATACCAGCTTCTATAGCTGGGTCAACTGAGCTAAAAGCACTCACCTTACACAGACATCGGCTTCTCATTTATTTAGTCGCATTATACATGATGGCAAATGTACTACACCGAACTAAATCATCAATCAAATCTGACTCCCAGCAGCAATATTCAAACATTCAAAATAAACATCCCTATAAATGTACACTATAGTAATGAAAATAACCAACTGAATGTCTATGTGTCTTCTCTGCTGCCTCTTTGGCATCACGGTCTCTTTAGAAAATGCTTTTAAAATGCAATTTAACTGTAGCTGTCCAATGTTTCTGCACCAATGTCACCATATATTGCTTGTAGCCGAACTCATTTCTGCTTCTGATGACTTCAGAGAATTGACTGAACTCCCTGATTTCGTCTGTTTTGGAAAATAATTCACCAGTGACGTTTCAAGCGGAGTGTAGGCTGCAGGGCTTAAATGCTGTTGATCATGGACAGAAAGTCAACAGAAAGACAGAGAGCATCTGTTTTCAGGCTCCCAAGCTCTACTTAGTTGATGTCATCAGAACAGTTCATACTGCAGCGTAAGAACATTATCATGTCTTATGATAATCCAAATAATCCAACTCAGTGACATATGCACAAAATTCAACATAATGCAATACATGCATCAAACAACAACCCACTTCCATTATCAACATAATAAAAATAACACACAAGAATAAAACATTTTTAGTAATGCCTTGACTTCCACAGCCCCACATCAGTCTTAGCACCAAACCAATTAATTCCTAATGTCACTCAACCTAAAGTAAATAGGGTCTATTTTGAGGTCTATTTTCATTGGTGGAAAAATACCTATTTGGTGCTTCAGTGAGTTTTTACAGCATCGGGATGGTGTTTGTGTGATCAATCCAAAATAAAATAAAATACCCAAAGCAGTGAGGGATCATTGTTGCTCACTAATGTGATTTTAATAGTTTTTGAGCCTGGGCAGCAGAGCTCCATCACACAGAAAGACTAGAAGAGCCAAGGCCAACGCCCTCCCTCCATCACAATTATCAAAAAAAGCAACCCAGACCTGCACCAAAACGTAATGGATTCTTCCTTCATCTGTTATGTTTTATGAAATTTGGACTAGTAGTTTTTGTGTAATTTTGCTGACAGATGAACAAACAAACAGAAACAGCATACCTCTATCTCAGCTCTCTGTCCGGGCAGAGGGATGAGATAAATCAAGCTTTTACTATGCAGCCAATACTTACTAGGTTTATTTATGGTAAAAAGTAAAAATCAAGATATTTGAAAACAGAGAATGCTTAAACTGATTATGCAGAAAACTAAGTGTAAAGTTTTATGTTGTTTATATAGCTTAACCACAGCTTGGCATAATGACATTATATTGTCTTTTTTTCTAATTTTGTGATTTTTCTTTTTTTGCACTTCTATACCAGCAAATAAAGGGCACTGCTGAGTAGCTACAAAATCTGTTCATCATCTTAGTGCTGATGTACGAAGGCCAAACTTTATTTTAGATGACTTCCACATGGAACGTCTCACTTCATATAACTATCCAACCAAGAGACTATTAGAAGATCACACAGATAAAATATGTCCAAACAAGACACACCAAAACAACAACAATAATCCTTTAAGGGTTCTCAGCCTAACCTCATAATGTCTGCGGAAGCTCTTAATGTGTGTAAAAATGATTCAGGTCAGTACACTAACACTCACAACTTGCCTGCACACAGGCGCACAAAACGCCCTGCGGCAGGAATGACAATACACAATACCCCAAATGACCTACTATGACCACCATCACTTAATCCTCCCTCCCGGATGCATGGTTGAATGCACATAAACACACATGCAGAGAGACGGAGAGAGTAAAGAAGACACAGTGGTCTGACCTCTCGATCCATTAGTGTGTTGGTCTCTCTTATTATAAAAATCTGAAATCCCCTCTAAAGTCGTTCGGCTTCACTCAGACCTCCCTAGGCTAGAAAGACAGTGTCATTTTATTTTAGCAGCTTTTGGGCAGAGTGACCACCTGTTCAAGAAACTGCAACCACCAGCAATTCTTGAAGTATATGACCCTGCAGAGTTAGTGATTTCACACATTTTTGCCTATTTTAGTGTGCAAACGTCCCACCTATGAGACAACTTTCTCACCCTGTACTCTTTGACGTAAGGAGAACAAAAGTGAACTTGTATTATTTGTAGGGCTTTCTTGATGAAGAGGCATTTTTTATTTTACTCCAAAGAAATCCAATTTTAATAAACCTGACACTTGGAAAAGCACCACACGCCACAGAATTTAAAGTCTGAGCTAGTTTGGAATGCCCTCTCTCAATGGGTCCACATATAAATACTTAATCAACTTAACTTAACCAGCAATGATGATTCATTCTATGATCATTAAGGCTGATTGTCCTCAAAATGATGTCACTTTTATTGAGTAGCTTTATGAGGTGTCTGCACTTGAAGGTCAAAGAAGAGAAGTTCAGAAAGGCATTACACTCCACCTTGCTTTCTTGCTACAATAATGCACATTGTGCAAGAAAAAGGACGTAACTCATGAACTGATTCTATTTCCGATCTTATTAGTTTTCTGCGATATCTGATGTAAACCTTCTACTTATCACAAGTTTTCATACTGATATTAAAAAGTACACCAAAATAACAAAAACACTAGAATAATCTATGGAGATTAATGAAGCTTGTAATTGCTTGAGAGCATCACCTTAACTACACAATAATAATACTACTAAGTTTCTGCCATGCTTTAAGGAATTATGTTCTGCTTTAATCTTTAATAAAGCAATAAAATGAAGATTAGTGAACTAATAATTATTTCCTCTTAAAATTGCTGTATCACTACATTTGTGTTGTCATAAAAACAAGAAAAAACTGGTGTGAAATAATTATAGGGCAGTTATAGTTTTAGCAAAAGTGGGAACATTTTGTATTCATTTAAATTTTACCTTGTAGTTCTACATTACAAGTCGAATAAACACTGAAATGCCTGCGCAGTCATTTGAAGCTCAACTCTGCTGGTTACACAACAGTGTGAGGATGTCAGTTTCATTCAAAATATAATGTGTTTATCCTTATTCCTACTCCACACAGATAAACTCTGATCCATCAGCCGCATTTCTAAAAATCTTTCCTCAAAATAGTGTGTGTGCATTTTTGTGCACATGCGCTTATGTGTGTAGTGCCCGGGGATTAACTCCACACCGTTTAAAACCATCTGATAATCTATTAACATGGCAAAAACCTGGTAAAGACCCGACATTTAGACTCAGTGCGCACCAACACACATTTCTTTCAATGCCATGCACAAGCGCAATACTGTTTTCTGTAATGCTTTTAAACCAGAAACAATTTCCATTTGACAAACCTCCATGGGAATAAAGGGCAGACCAGAGGCAAAACACAATAATAAACTGATTAAGGCTGGAGTAAGCAAATTTTTTTGGTATCATTGGACCAAAGAAACCTTTTAGCATATTGTGGGAAATAAATTCGTGCACCTCCCCTCCACTCCGATTTCACTCTTTATAAAGGCTGGCTTGTAACAAGAGACTTTGGCCATTCACAGCTGGTCCCTTTAGATCAGATCAGAGTAGTTTAAAAAACAAAAAAAACTATGTAATGGGAATAAGAGCTTCATTGGACTCATGTGAGTATTTTCAGCTGGGAAAGTGGGATTTTAATTCCATGTGAATTCCAAAGTCAGCAATGACTCACTTTAAAACAGAAGTGTAAGAAGTATGTGAATGGGTCCGTGCTTGTCTGGTGGGAGGAGGATAGAACAAAATAGCAGAGCTGCAAGAGCTGCATTCCCCTTAGATTTATGCCAAACCCTTGAAGGGGACCTATTACACTCCAACACTTTACTCTTGGACTCTACTACACCAACATTACATTGTTCGAAATCCAAATATTCCACATTTCTCTAATGCTGGGACCTGGCATATCCCCTTAGTTCGTCTGTTCTTACACTGCAGTATGAACTATTCTGATGCGATGACATCAGCTAAGTAGAGCTGAAGCTCCTATTCCTTAAAGACCACCCTCTTTTTAGGCCAACTTTCTTCTGCCCAGGGGTTGCAGGATTTTTTTTGTCTTTTTTTGACAAAATATTTTGAAAATATTTTTAGCATTGAAGCTGTTCCTAAGAGTTAAATTAAGATACTGTTAAGGTCAAATGGGTTCTTACGTTTAGCTGCCAGCCTCAGACACTGTGTCTTTGTTTCCTGTGGAAAAAAAGACAGAAGGAAGAAACCTTAGTTCCACTAACACACTACAACACGAACCTTGCTCTTAGCGTTTAATATTAAATACTGTACATAATGAGTGTACAGAAGCTGCAACATAATGTAAGTCTATGAGTGCGCCTTTTTGAACCTCATTCAAAAAAATTAAATACACAGCCTACCCTCTCTGTACTGCTGACAGCTTGAAGATAAATGTTGTAGTTCTTCCTTGGAGCCAGAGGTGGATTCCAGAAACCCTGAGGAAAAGAAAGAAGGATCAGTTCACACATGTCTACGATACATTTACAGATTTACAACAAGCAATTTTACTTTTACACTTGGCTGAGAAGGATATCGATATGTAAACATTCAAATTATGTAGCCTTTAAAAAGTATTGCATACAATTTCTATGAACTTTAAGTCGTATCGTTTTTAAAAATAAAACCTCCTGCATAACAGCAACTGCCTTCTAGTTCCAGTGAATGTGTTGTGCTGCCATTTACTTCTGTATTTCAGAATTTTTGATAAACACATCTTTTCAAGGCATTACATACATACGGTTTTGTTCAGATTAAAGACTTGCCTGATACGTCTTGTTGTCTCCCACAGTAAAGGGAAGTGGTTCAGGCAGGCTGCTGGGGGACAACTGGGCGGCATAATAATAAGGGGATCCACCGCTAGATGCACTGTGGTAAGAAACTGGGACCTGGAGAAGATGAAGATACGTCTATAAATGTAACTTCAATTAAATGTAAATAAAAAGAGGTATTTTAATAGCAGAGTCAACAAAGCCCATTAATGGAAATTTATTGTTATTTTTTATTCAACTTCAACCATTTACGCTTATAAGAAAAGCTGTAAAAGGGGCATGGGTTTTCAAACATACGTAAAAAGGATTAATAACCACCTGATAACAGTCAGACGAAGCCTGACGGCGTGTCCGCTGAGGATTCACTTCTTCCACCACAATCTGGTACGCACTGTAGACATAGAGACAATATGAGTACAGATGTAATTTTGGTTGTTGTTATTTTACTAACACACACATGATTAGTGAAAAGCCTTTGACTGCTTTTGTCATGTGATCTATCCAGTTTAACAGATAACAGAAGTGCTGTACCTTATGGGTGCTCCCTTAGCCTGGGCAGGTTTGAGCAGGACAGTGATAGTTGTTGCAGTTTCATTCAGGAAGGCCTCTTGACCATCGTACTCGTCTATTGTCGGAGCTGAAAAGAGAATATGAGGCTGCATAAGTGTAGCTCTAACCTCTTGCTGTCTAAATGTGATATTAAAAAATTTTGAGTCAACAGCACATATTAAAATGTATTTTTTCCACCTGAAATATTAGTTGTCACATTGAGCGTGGTTGCAGGACCAAACCCTTTAGAGGTCGATGCTCGTATAGACAGCTGGTATGTGACACCTGGGTGGAGCTGAGAAAACATGTGATGGGAGGCGTTTGAAGGCAGTGACACTGTGAGCCCTGGTCGTTGCAGAGGCACCGAAGGGTCAAACGAATGCACGCCACTGTAGCTGATCTGAGTTGGAGTAGAGAAAGCGAAACCATTTTTTTTTTTTATTTGTTTATATTTTTCCAAAGGATTGCTGTGTTAAGTTTGGCCTCTACAACAGCTGCTAATGATAGTACCTCATACTGTATAATGACTCCATTGGGTTCCGTTGGTTCCTTCCAGGAAAGACTTATTGTTTCTTCAGATGGAGTAGCTTTAAGTGACTGACTGGGAACTGGACCAGGAACTGTTAACACACATAAATTCATGCAGTTCTAATAAAATCAACAGTATAATGTTCTGCAAATGAGAAACCAACTGCTAAACAGAAATACACAGATTGAGAACAGGCAGCAGTGACATTCCCAACACATGCAGAAACGAGTTACAGATACTAAAAACACCCTTTGTACAAAACTCCATCCCTTATTGAAAAGTTTGCTTCATAAAAAAATACATAAAATGGATAAAAACATTTGAAATGGGGAAAAGAATAAAAAAAAGGTGTGATATGTGTATCGTACCATCTTCATCGGTTTGTATGATGGTCTCATCACTCTCTTTCCGTCCCTCCGGATTAGTGAGAATCATTTTCAGGCTGACGTTGGTGTAGGGCGGCAGGTTCCCCACCAGGTGGCGTGGTGCTAAGAACAAAAATGGGGTCAACATAAACACACTGCAGAGTAAAATGTCATAACATTTGCAATGTATTTAGGATCAAAACCAATTTTTCTCACTCAGTAATCTGCTGCTGATTTTATAATGGTCTATGTAATGTAAAATCAGAACTTAGTGTTTTTAAATGTATTGTTAGGTGTGAGTACCGGTAATAGTGTGAGAGCTAAAGGCAGTTTACCACTTGTTTGCTTTCACTGTAAAGCCTTATATTTCAAACGAAGGAACAAGAGAGCTGTTGTCATCTGTCTTGAACCTAAATATGTAATTGATTATGTAAATATTGGCTATCACATTTCTGTCAGTCAGCTACTACATTTATTGACTAACGGATCAATAGCTGAGCAGGTCAAACTGAGTGTATGAGAGACATGACTTCAACCAATAATTAATTATTCATTTTTCAGGGAATGATTCCAACTACTGTATACAACCTATGTCCATTCCAATATTCTTCAACATCAGTGCTTCTGATATTATGTCTGGCTTCAAAATGAAGTGGTTGTCAATACTAGTGTCAAGCTCACTGTGAATAAATGATCCACTCAAATTTGAAATCTCGCTGAAAGCAGACACCTTTTTATTATACTAAATTTCAGCACTTTTAGGGTTGTTACTTTATCAAGTCTTTTTGTACTTCTTTACCCATGTCACAATGAATAAAAAGCAATGTAACACTAGAAAACACCACGACTTCAAATCCTGCATCAATGTCAGTAGCACAGTACGGTAGCACCTTTAAGGTAGGAAGAAAAGTAAGTAGTACCTTTAGGGTCCATGTCCAAACAGTCAGCTTTGCTACGATCGTTGGCAGTCATGTAATGGTAACAGATGGTAACGTTAAAGGTGTGACAGCGGGTGATGTTGTAACCCAGCGATTCCCAGTCCACTGCGATCAAACGCGACCTGGTCTCAGCAATCTTCAGCCTTTTAGGAGTTCGCATAGGTTCTACAAAATAAGAGAAGAAAGAAGATCTGTGATCTATACATGTTGATATAGATCTATATTTTTTCCGATACTGCAACACTCTAATTGCATCCAACATTTGAGGAAGCTTTTGAACTACTGCATTTCCATGAAGTAACTATGTTGCCAAAATGACCAAGAGCTCTGTGTCAACATTTTTCCTCACTGGACTTTACAAAAACCTATTTCTTCACCACCCTTGTCAATCAACTATTTCTCAAAAGCAATAGCTTCCATAAGGACACGTCGTTTTTTTCTGTCTTTTATGTGTATTCAGACTGTTATTGTCAATATAATCAACTTTCCCTCCTCGGTGCCCAGGGCTTTAATTACCTTAACTGGCTCATTTAGCTGGATCAATAATCCCACAGTGCCCACACACACACACACACACACACACACACACACACACACACACACACACACACACACACACACACACACAGCCACAGAAGAGACTATAATCACAAGGCTGTGCTATTCCTCCTCTACATTCTGCATGCAAGAGTCCTGCCTGTGAGTCCACTATATATATGCCAGGGAGTACATTTAAATACATATATTTCTACCTGCTTTCTGCTGCATTCACCTTAAAAGCCTACCTCAGATACAGGAAATAGCATTCAAGCTATGTGGCTATCAATCCACAAGATACTGCTTTCCTTTGGAAAACAGAAGTAAGGTAATATCTTTAAGCGCCACCAATTGCTGTCAAAGAGTTATTTCTCCTTCTAACTAGAGAAGATATCCATCAGTCAAGGCAGATTCCAGAGGATGTAACAGTCTATTGAAATGCCTCTGCCACTCTACCATCTTCCAGAGTAAAGCATGATAAATATTTTTGAACTGAAGCACAATATAGCTAGCAGCTTGGTGTATCCTCAGGCACATTGCCATAGATCTAAATCACTAATAATATGTCACTAATAATTTATTTATTACTAATAATTTATTATATAAATAGACTTTTAATCCTAATGGGTCAACCACTTGAGAAAGGCGGTGAAATACAGTACACTTCCATGTTGCAACACTCTTCAAGTATCTTATCCAAATGCTTGCTATTTTTGATTAATTTGGTAAATTCAGGGACTTTCTGTTCTGGATATTTTAATCAGTTTAAAAAGTTCTCGATGTTATAATCAAAATTATCTTTCTAATCAGGCTCAGTACTTCCAATACTTAAGAAATGCCTTGATTAACTCTGATATTGATTGGATGCATTGGTCTTTGACATCGCCAGAGTGAAATACATTACTGGGAAACAAAGACAAACTTAATGAAAAGCTGTGTTCTTCGTCAAAAATTGAATTCACGTTGATAAGTCTATCACCTGTTGATGTTTTATTCCTCTTTTATCCAGTCTAGCTGTAACCCACCTGATTCCTTATGTCCTCCCAAGATTTTTTAATAAAAACGGCTCACCTTAAATAGAGACGCACGTCTCTCCCCAACCCCTCCTTGTCTTGCTCTGTGTTTTTCCCTGGGTCTTCCTCTTTCAGAGGAGACTACACAAGGACACAAACTTGTCGCTTCTTCTGACAACCCATTATCTGCCTGTCACTCACACACACACACATGCACGGAAGCTCACAGGCACCTACACACACACACACACACCCACTCACACTTTAGATTGTGACTGAATCAAGATTAAATCTGGGCAGAGCATTTATAGGTGTGTTTGTGTGTGCGTGTGTGTTCATCTCAGTAAAACTTCTCATAATAACAATTCATTGTCAAGGACAAACACACAACTCTTACATACACTCAACAACACAAAATGCAGTCATGCTAATGTTTGCGTAATCCTCTAAACATAAATATGTCACTAATAATGTGACAAACAGATGGACAGAAAATGAGGAATAGAAGAAGACACAGGGGAAGAAAGGCTGTGCAGGTAATTGTCTGCTGAGAAAATATTATTGCTGAACAGCGTGTGTGTTAATAGCTGAGGGGTCGGAGCATTTCATTTTTGCTTCAACCTGTTATTGGATGGTTGACATTTAAATAGAGCAAGACAGAGACCACTGGTTTCTCTGCCTGTCTCTCGCTTTGTTTCGCTGTCTTCCTCACTTGTCTCATTCTCTTCTCTGTGTCTCTCTCCCTGTTCAAATCAATAGTTGTGATCCTCACTATAAAACAAGCTATTATGACACACAGGTGCATAGACACACGCACACACATGCTCACAGTTAGGGCAGTGTAATAAATTACATTGATTTCAGGGTCTCTTGATGCTAACACTGCTTCACAGTAAGACAGTCTTCCACGTGGAATTAAAACAAAATATATGACTGGCTGCCTGTCACACAAACACACATGCACACAGTGTCATATTTCCATCACTTCAGGGGGCATTACATTCATTTCCTGGAGACTTGCCCTAACCTACCATCATAACCAGTTACCCAACCCTAACATTAGGCCCTATAATTTCAAGATTTATTATACTGGGACTTTGTGTCCCCAAATGGGAGGTGGTTCCCCACAATGTGAATGTGTAAACAAATTTATGTGTCTTTAACACCCACACGCACCATGACTTTTTTGAAAACCCATTACCCTATTGACTTATATTGTATTGCTGCTTATCTCTATTTATAGTGGAAGCAGGTAGGGAAAGAAAGAGAGAAAGAATGAAAAAAGAAAGAAAGAATAGTGGCAGAACAGAGCAATATATGGACAAAAATGAAACTGGGTTTGAAGAAAGCGAGGAACAGATAAAGGTAGCAGAGAGAGAAAAGGGAAACGGAGACAAGAGACAGAAAGAGAGAAACAGAGGTGGAACGGGGAACGACGATAACTCGTCTGGAATACAGCCAGAGTCAAGCGGGACCAGGTCCAATGGCAAACCACAGAGGCTGCCTTGTCCCTTTCCCCCTCCTTTTGGTAGACAGACAAACGGCTGGATTCATGTTGGAACTAAAAGGCTTTGTTCTCTACAGATGCAGCTTTGAAAACAACAACAATACCAATAAACACTAACAATAACACCAACGACAGAAAGCTTCATATCAGCAGAATCCAGAGGTTGGAATTAAAAAATGGAAAACAAAAGCAAAGGAAATGAAACTAAATGAAACAGAACTATGCTAAAGGCAACCAAACCATGTCCCTCAACATGAGGTATTATGAAGAGCCAACAAACACAGCCATAAAACCATTGTGAGAGGAGATGAAGCTGAAGAAAAAGCAGAAGAAAAGAGGAGAGGAGGGGCTGGAAAAGAAAAGGTTGACAGGAGATGCAGCTAAAGCCAAGTTAATCTGTCCAATTAGTTCCTGGTAATCCTTCCACTGTCATAAGTAAGACAAATGAAACTCCATCCATTTATTCTGTCTCTAACTCTAATTTCTCTCTGCATGTGTGCTTCTCTTTCTAGGCCACATTTAAGTACTTAAAAGGTTCAAATTTGCCCTCCAACATGTTTTCAATTTGCACTTGGAAGCTACATGGATTTTGAGAGGCTAATTATGAAAGCAGCAATTAAGTCCAAAAAACACTATCCATACAGTGCCGTGCGAGTTGTTTCAAATTATGAGGCTGAGAAAAATAAATGGAAATCCAGCTCGTGTCTGATGATTAAAAAGACATGCATGAGTTAAATTCAAAAGCAATTCAAACATAAACGCGAAGCAAAGAGGGAGGAGTCCACAAATGTCTTTTAAAGGGTAAAGTTGGCTCTGTTCTTTATTCTTCTTATTACCCATAAAACTCAACATTACTAATACCAATAACACCTCTTAGTACTTTCACCTTTTGGCTTTTAAACAGTTCGAACATTAGTGTGGTGTGGAATTGACTCAGATCAAACTACAAAGCACATGCTCGTGGAAATGAGGCCATCCAACTTGCAGGATTCATTAATAGGTAATTAGTTGGTTTTATATTTTTCACAGAAATGGTTTCACAGAAACAGCAACCAGAACCTCAGTGATGTAGTATCTCCTCCGTCTCACAATCCATATGGGTCACAAATGTGACCTTGACATTCACCTTGTTTGGCTGCACTACAATCTGGCCAACACTCCAGGAGGAGTGCCCTTAAACTTGCACAGTTTAGGTGATCATAAAGGAGCAGTGATTCTGGTTAATTGCAGATGCACTGCACGAGCATGAGCACACGCTAAAAGTTTAATTTAATTCACCAGACCTGCTTATCAAGAGTCCAATCATATTAACTCATACAAAATAGAGATGATGACAGTACACTTTAAAAAGCAGTGTATTTTAAAGTGTCACATTATTGCAACAAAATGTCAAAAATGGAATAAAATCGCCTTTCATGCAGTGTTTTAGCTCATATTTTCACTGTTTTGCCACAGCGCACAGAACATGTTGCATTTTTTTTATGAATTTCATTAAATTAAATTTAAAAAATGTCTTCTGAGCATGTGACATTTTTGGTTTAGGAACTACAGAATCTCATGGCGGTTGCAAAGCACTTTGCTGAAATCTATCCATGAAAAACTGACCCCTGCAAATAAGAGACCCTCCGTTAGATTAAAAAAAAAACCCATTTGCCAGACGAATGTGGACCCACACAGACAGAATATTACTGTAAAACTGACATGCACAGCAAAACACGCTCTGTTGCTAAATCTGTTGGCTGCTCTTTCAAGAGACTGACACTTAAAAGTGTTGTACTGCTGGTGTGTGTGTCTGTGTGTATGCATATTCACATATAAAAAGAAGTACATATGACATAGTGTGTGTGATTCCCTGCAGCATCTGTGTTTGTGTGTCTGGAAATGTGTTTTGTGATTCTATTCTTCCATAAATCCAAGCGATGCTGAGCTTGTGCAACATATGAGAAATACTGTGACTCTCTTGAACTGCGTGTGTGCTCAAGCCTCAGCAACTACGATTTGTCTGTGTGTGTGTGTGTGTGTGTGTGTGTGTGTGTGTGTGTGTGTGTGTGTGTGTGTGTATCTAACCTCCCATGACCAAGAGGTTTTCAGCAGAAAATTCAGGATTTGGATTAAAAGCTACTTCATCACCTTCTTCTGTCACACACACACACACACACACGCACGACGCACACTCACTAACCCTTCAGTTCAAGTTGATTATATTTCACCCTTCAGACAAGAGCAATACATCACCACAGAAGAAAAATCGAGAAGAGTTGGAGAAGAGAGACAGAGAGAGCATGAGAAAGAAGCGGGGACAGAGGAGAAAAAAATGTAAACGGAAGAGATGAAAAGAGACGTGAGGACAAAAGAAGAGAGGAAAGGAGGAGATGAAATCCTTCCTGTTATCATATCAATTGCTCAGCAGTGTGTGTGATGTCTGCTCAGTTTTTTATTAACTATATTGGTTTTTTAATTAAACAGTGTTTCGTGTGGTGGCACGCTTGGGCTGATGCCTGATGCTTGTGTGTGTGTGTGTGTGTGCATGTCTTCATCATATTGTATTAAACTAAATATTCAGTAAACTACAGGTGGTGGGATCAGACAAACCTAACCAAACAGAAAAAGCAAAGGAGTCATTACCATTTAAATAACATTCCTACCCCGTGCCTGTGTGTGTGCCTCACTCTAACAACAAACACAAACACACACAATCCAACTCCAAGGGTGTGTGCACATTTGCATGTGTGTGTGGATAATCTCAGTTACGCTGGAAACACAAAGGGAGAAGGTGGGGAGATTTAACTAAAAACATCAGCATATTATTCAAAATATAAGTAACGGTGCCAAATCATACACTGTATATAAAAGGTGCGACTGTGACCTCACATACTGATTTGTGGACGACCATTAATTTTCAATTCAATTCGATTTTATTTATATAGTGCCAAAGCACAACAGCAGTCACCTCGTGGCACTTCATACGGTAAGGTAGACCCCCTACAATAATAGAGAGAACCCAAAAAATCAGATGATATGGTGTGATTGAAGCTAGACTGCAGTGGGAAAGAAAACCTGGCAGAACCAGGATCAGTTGGGGCAGCCATCTGCCAGGACAGGTTGGATCAGAAAGCGAGTCAGAAAATTATAACAGATATTTTGAATGTCACCATTTTATTTTGTTTTTTTGAGTGATCTACGTAAGGACAGTGTGTGCTGGTACTGTTTGACTTGCCACACTCTAAATCATATTGTCTTTTTTACTCAAAAGTAGACTTTAATTTACAAAATTACACTATTTTGCATTAAATAAGACCTGCAACTTGTAACAGAAAGCATAAACTAGTCATAAAAGACTATGGAATGAATTTATTTGACTGTATATTAGCGAGATGACTTTTGTGAAACCTCAATTTATACAGTGACAAAAGTAATATTTTGTTTTTGTGCAGAACCACATTACTTTTCTTTATAATTGTAACACAGGAATTTGACCTCTTCGCTGGCCTTGACACTGAAAGTACTCGCCTAATGTCTTTCTTAATATCAGATTCCACTCTATGGCTCTCATAAAAAGTATTTTTCATATCCCTGTTTCTCTCATTAAAGGAGCATTTCTAAATTGCCAGCTTTAGTTTCTCAGCTGAACTGGAGAAAATTGTTCATGCATTTGTCTCAGCGCACCTAGATTGCTGTAATGCTCTATATACTGGATAAATAATCTCTTACACACCTCCAAGCTATACAAAAAGCCATTGCCAGACTACTAACTCGTTCTACTAGGTGAGATCAAATTGCTTATTTTATACTTTCCACATTGGTTCCCAGTAGATTTTAGAATTCATTTTAAAATTCTTGTATATGGAACATAAATGGACAAGCTGCAGATTTTTTTTTATTTTTTTATCTCAGAGTCTTATTAAACACACTTCTGCTCACAGTCTTTGGTAGCTAGTTGTTCCACATACGAAACTGAGAACTGGGAAGACACAGAGCCTTTCAGTTTGTGGCAGCTAGGCTTTGGATCATTCTCTCACTCAACTTCATTTAGCTGATTCTGTGGATTTCTTTACAAATCTGTTAAAAACGTAGTTGTTTACAATGCTTTCTGTTGGGATTATTTGGTGTACAGAAAATGTAACATCCACAGCAAAGATTAAATACCAGTCAGAAGCATGCTAGCTAAGCTTAAAGGCTGAAAACATGTGAGAACAGCCTGCATGCATCTGTCCAAAGGTAATCTACCTATCAGCAAACAAAAGTGGCTCATCTTTTAATTCCCTGTTCAATGAAAAGGTCTTCAGTATTAGATCTCTCGTTTCATCCAACTAATCTAATTGATCTGAGGAATGTTTGTTCATAAGGACATTTGCTGCACTGCTACTGTCTGAAATGCATTTGATGAATAACTACATGCCAGGAAGTCCTTCTAAAAATCATAAAATATTAATGCCTTAATATCAAACATCATAATACACTACAGTTTTTTACAGTCAGGAAAACAGAAAATAAATCAGATGTACAGGATTCATTTTTTTCTTTAGTCTCTAAATTCATAATCGCATTTTCTAGATTTGGCCTGTTATCATCATATTACGTAGATTACAATGAGTTTACGTCTTTACCAGCAATGTGTTCCAGCATGAATGAGGAGAAGAAGATTAATTTCCTCTTCCTGTCAAACAGGAAACTGTTCAATACACGAGTCGCCTGAACAAGTCTATGACTTCCTCTCTGTCAATAAACAGACACCACATACGTGCAGATCCATTCATTGTTAAACACACACACACACACACACACACACACACACACACACAGGTTGGCACACATCAGTCAGACCCTGTGGTTATGAGTTTTCATCTCTCTTTCATTTTTATTCTCCAGTTTCATCATTCTCTCGCCTCTTGCACTCTCTCGCCCCACTCTCATTCTCTCTTCTCTTTCTTTTCCAGCCTTATTGTTTTTCATCATCTCTCCATCGCTCCCTTATTCTGTTTCTCATTCAAGCTCATTGCTTTTATTTCTGTCTCTTTCTCTCTCATATCAACCCTCTCTCTCGCTCCTGCTCCGTCTCTCTCCCTCAGGCTAGCTGTGTTTATATTTCAGTCGTTTATTTCTACAAATGTCAGACAGTGTTTCTGCCCTCCGTCTATTGATCCACAGAGAGCGAAAGATGGGGAGAGAGAAGCAGGGAGAAAAGGGGGAAAGGCAGTGAAAAAGAACGAAGCAGAAAGAAAGCTATAGAGAAGGCACAAAGGGAGGTATGAAAGAGGAAGAGTAGCAGAGAGAAAGCAGGAATGAGGTGACAGAAGTATAGAAAAAAACAGTATAAAAAGTGATAGAAAGTGCAGAGAGCCTCCAGTGTTATAATCACTCTTTTGCGCAGATCACTGAGCAACCAAGAACTGACTCAGGCTCTCCCCTCCTTTCTTCTCCAATTCCACCCCTCGCTACACCTCTCCTCTTCCTGCCTGTTCATTGTACAAATATCACCCTACCAACTAAAATATATATACCAAGACAAAAAGAACAGTAGATGGACAGATCGATAAATAATAAGACAAGCAGAAAAAAGCCTGTGTGATCAAGAGGGACCAATTAAGTAATGCCATCTGTGACTTCTTGCTAAACCTGGCTGATCTTCTTTTAGGAGAACATACATAAGGAAGGACTCTATTGACAAGGCAAAGTCTCTAATCACAAAATCAATACATTGAATCCTAACTCTTCTATGTTAACATATTGCAGCTGTCCTACCTGCACATTTGGTCCGAGTAATGAGCGGCGGACCAGGTTTCCCGGTACCTCCCTCTCCTGGTCTGGTCAGTAAGACCCTGATCTCATACTCTGTGTCTGGGTCAAGATGCCATAACTTGTAGTTAGGAGAGTTCACAGCATGAGTCTCTGTCCAGCTGCCAGATGTCATACGGTACTCAACCTATTAGAAAGAATAGAAAGTATTAATCCGAACATCAATATTAATGTCAGTATCATATGATAATCTCTGGAATACAAAGGTTTCCTCCATGACCAGATACCATGCTTCTGCTTATGACTTATAACCTTGTGAAAATATGCAAATGACAACTTGTAATCATGTTTTTCCTTATTTTCTTTCATATGCTGGTAAATTGCTGGATGTACATACTAAGCATGGCAAAGAAGAAATCAAGAAAAATAATCCCTGTGAACCAGACGCTTGTCTCCATTTTTAGACAATTTTCTATGATGTAAGTGAAGGTGGATATCCACAACAATGTTCTCTCAGTCACATGACTGGTGTGAGCACAGAAACAAACCTATAGTTTAAGTGTTTTATTTGCAAGAGGCAGACAATCAGAAGAAAGCTTAGAGGTCAGCTTTCTTCATATAAGCTAAATCGGAATTATTCATGTGACTTAGAAGCCACCTGTTTTCCTGTAAGATTATAAATGGTAATTGTTATGGTCTTTGTTAAAGGTTTGTTAAGTAATTACATAATTTGTTAAGTTTGCATGACTACAATGCCCCAATTTACAATGTTAAAATGTTAAAAACATCCAGTACTTCAAGACTAACACACCTCCTTTAGTATTATAGGTCCATCTCCAAATATGGAGTTAGCATTGAGCTGAATTAGTAGATAAGTGGGACCGACACCGAGCAGCTGAGGTGGTGCAATTGGGTGCGGAGGCTCTGGGGAGAGAAAACAAAGAACAAGAACATGTAAGTTGGTTTCGCAAAAACAAGGTCACTTTAGGGTGGCAGCAAACATAATAAAGTCAATCTGATAAAATACCTCATTAGTGGTCACATGATCTTTGTGAACTCAAACATTTTAAACAGAATACCTGCCAGCTATGACAACTGTCTAGGGTCTAGGTCTTGTAGCCACGACACCCACTCACAACACGAGCTACGTGAGCATCATGGCTAATTAAATGGTTTAAGATGCTTCATAGGGCTGCTTAGATCCCATGTCCTTTTACTAAGAATAAAATCATAATAATAAAGTTTACACTCTACACATGACAAGCCTTTTACCTTCCTGAATTAAAAATACAGACTAAGCCCTTTTCTGATGTGAAATGTGTGCTTTTCTTACTTCTTCTGTTAAAATCAAATGGATTTTTGGTCCATGAGAAAGAATTTGTGTAAAAAATGCTAATTCAAATATGACAGAACATCTTCGCTACCACAAGACTGTGAATCTACTATGTTAAAGCAACAGCATGAGCAGTTCCCCCCTCTGCTTTTTTGTTCTATAATCTAAATCTCAAAGCTTGTACTGGCAAGATGCAATACTGAAAACTAAAGCGACATCCCTCACTTTCCATTCGATCTACCAAAAGAACCCTCCCAGTAAAAAATGCACATAAGTTGCTAACATTCCTATCTCTCCCTCTGTTTTGACAAGGTTGTTTGCTATGCATCACCATCACCCGAGCATCAGCCACCAACAGGCCCTGACTTAGGGGACTGATATTTACCCATCACTCCCCAATATCTCTGTGCAAATGTTTTCTGCAGGACTAAGACGATTAGAGCCTAGAGGCCAAACTCTGTTCTACTTGTCAGATGGCTTTTGGAATTCAAGTCCTTATTCAGACTGAAATCTATGCATTATATAAGCATCCGAAAAATTTAGAGACATCTCAAAGGGGATCTGGTTACCATTATTAAGTTTGCTTATTTGCCCAAACATTCAGCTCATCAACTACCCATTTGTTAGGTGTAACGATTAATTACCTTACAGTATCATTTCATACTGTAAAATAAGAAAAAAAGTACAATTGACTAAATAACGGCAATTAAGTTTTAAATATTATGCACAGTATGTAGTTTTACTAGACGTATGTCCCTGTAACACGGCCACAAAGTGCTTGGTGAATAAATGATGTGTTTTTACATAATGTGATGGATGCACGATGGTTTCAGGGCCAGCCAGATCCCAGATAACTGTCACACATCTGTGACTGACAGGCTGAAAACACATACAACCTTTAAACACAGTGCATCAAAGTTTGATCTACTTGACACATCTACACACACACACACACACACACACACACACACACACACACACACACACACACACACACACACAGATCAACGCATGAATTAATCACTCTCCTCACACACATGCACTGTGATCTGTCTCGCATGCAGTAAATCATAAAGATTTTTATCTTTCTCAGACACACCACCAGCTTCAATCACACCATATCAAAGCAAGTACTGTATTATCTAAATTAAATGTGTGTGCCTGTGTGTTACGGTGTATGTTGCTCCATTAACAGTTATATTTCACATTACTGTCACCTGTTTGTTTTTTTTTCTTTGTGTGCCTGCGTTGTCATTTTTGTGTGTACTGAATGTGGCTGTCAGAGAGGTGCGCACGGGGAAGCAGCGCTTTAGCAACAGATGAAACACTGAAGTTTGACAGCACGCGCACACGTGCAAACGCAGACACAGGCACAGGCAGGCCAATGAAGCTGAATCCAGATAATGAATGTTGAAGTTACTTCAGAAAACCACCAACGTCAACGGCATGTCATCCCGCAATGCCATCAAATAAGCAAAGTAAACAACCCGATGATAAATAAGCAGATGAAGAAATGAAGCAGATTCACAATGATGCATTTTTAAAGGGCACAAAACAGTAGGTTTATTTATTTTTTTAGCTTGTGTGTTAGCTTGAATGCGTGTTTGAATGTTGCTTAAAATCTACTGAATATCTAACAAATAAATAATACACATAAAAATGAAACAGTAAGAAATGTAACTGGGTCATTATGAGACTCCAGAGGAAAAAAAACAAAAGCTGGAACAAGCTCAAACTTTACATTTTCTCCTTGTTTTGTTCCATCACTTGTCATTCGTGCAACTGACCTAAAAAATATAACAAATCATCAATGGTGTTATTCCAATATTTTGCGGTGGAATTGCTGTCACTATCTTTTTTATTATTAATCACATGTGTGAACCCTCTCATCGTTCTCAGGTTTTTGGGTCGAATGTAAATGAAAATAAGGAAACAAATGAACACTGGGAAAGCTTCAAATGTATATGCTGATTCTGACCTACACTGCCTCTGTGATTAATTTCTTTATATTGTCATTCATTTTCTTCCGATATGGAAAAGAGCAAGCAATCAGAAGCTATTATGAAAGATGTTTTGGTAGGTTCTGTGCTTTTGTGGTTTGTAATGTGGTGACAGAGACAGTCAGACTAATATAAGAAAGGAGTGGAAAAAGAGAGAGTTTTCATTGGTGACCGGAGCCCACCAGGAATGTCCTTTGTTTTCCATCGTCAGCAACCTTGTCAATAAAGTTTAGCTTTCACAAACCTTTGCTGACATCACTAGGGAGCTCACTGGAGGTCATGTGACCTACAGAACTACAGAAGTGTGCATGAGCGTGCAAGTGTGTGTGTATTTCAGCTGCATTAACAACAGTCCAGTGGTAGTAGTTTTGGTTTTCTATAGTTTTATATAATGCCTGAAGCTCCACCTGTCAGTCTAACTTAAGAGTGTGCGACTGGCGACAAGAGAAAAAGGGACATTTTAGAGGTGGACCACTATAGCTTAAACCAACTGCAGGAATTCAAGCAACTTGTGTGTGCACATAAGTCTGATACATGTTTGTGTTTGTGTGTGTGACAGTAATATTGCAGGAGATTTTTAGGCCATGGGTTGTGTGTAATGCAAGCTGGCATGGTGATGTATGTGTGTGGTGATGATGCACTCTGTCACCAAAGGAACCAGAGGGCAAGGCTTTATTAGAGCTCGCCTCTGACCAAACCAAAAGTGACACGCACATACATATACACACCCAAACACACAGTCAGACTCTCTCATACCTCTCGTGCTGTTTATCTACAGTAAAACTTGTAAAGGCAGAGCTTCTGCTTGCCAGCATCCATCCATCAGGTCTTAAAATTTTGGGCTTTGGGCTATTGAACCTTAGTACTGTTTTGGTACACAAGGAAATGTATATGTAACGCTGAATTTTAAAACTGGCCTCTGGATATTTGATCAGATCTTGTATATTTGTTTGGAAAAGCAAGCGACCCAGGGATGCTGAGTTGACTGTTATATTGAGAGAAAACCAGCAAGTAATCTTGAGAGAAGCTACAGCTTGTGTGAGTGACGTGTACTTCTTTCTAAAAACCAAGTATCTATTGATCGCTTATTAAAGTTTTACAAACGAATAATAAACAAATCCCTATATAATGTGACAGTATTTTATTCATCTGGATTTTGGCCAAGCTGCAACTCTTGAGTTAAACCCCACAAATTAAAACTGTATAAATGGTTAAAGGTATTATGAGGGCGGTTTTAAGGGGCAGGTCGGCTTTGATAGTCTGTCACTGGAGTAGATGTCCAAGCTGTGTGCTCAAGTGTACAAAGAGCCCACCTCAGGAGTCTGTGCTCTAGGTTCTTTAATGGAAGCTCTGTTGTTTATATTGCATGATATTTAGCAGTTAGCAGTTATCTGTGTCTGAGCAACACCCATGTAGCCTGTGTTTACTAAATAGGCTTGGTAGTTAGCTAGTAACTTAGCCGTCATATGCTTTTATATTTCAACAAAAGGAAGGAGAGGCGGAAATGTACATATAAGAAATATCTTGGAATCCCCTGTCACACCTCTCAAGCTCCCAAGACACACCTCTGTTTAAAGAAATGTGATTCTTTTCTTTCATCCTGACAGCCTCCCCACATGATAATGGCACATCTTTGTCATCTACATGTTATAAATATCAATAGACTATTCCTGTGAGTAACCTTAGTGGGGCAATTTCACATCCTACAGTGAGCCACTTTAAGGCTTTGAAGATGAAACCTGGGTTATTTTTTATGTATATCATATTTTGGCACATCCATATGAGTTCTCCCTTTTCCCGTTTTCCTATAATCTATATAGATGATTCCTCAAGTAATAGCCCATTCCCAGCAGTTCGCCTGCTAGCTTAAATTTCACAATAAATAAATATTAAATATCAAAATATTCAGAGCGAAAATATTAGCAATGCAGCAACACTGTCCATATTCATGGTTGTCAGTGTCCTGCAGGAGCCTCAATTATCCAACAAGCAGACTTTTCAAAAAGTGAAATAAACATATTCTCTGTTTCTTTGATTTCTCTCTGGTTCTCTTCTCACATCTGATATTACCAATAAATAAACATGAGGCTCTTCTCCTCCCACATTCATACATGCAGTCCTTATTATTTTATTGTGACATCTTTCTAACGACCAGATTCAAGATCAATATTCATAATCACCAAAATTCCTCAAACGTCCAACAGTATTGTTCCTACTGATTGTTAAAAAAAACCCAAAAACACTGGCTGGTTATGAAAGACACAGCGTTCTCAGTGCACCGTCTTGAACCTGAATCTATTTTCATACATGTAGATTGGTTCCTTTCATGTTCGGACACATATCTCCTGCTGTGCGAGTTTCTCATCTCATTCCTCTTTCCCTTCTCGCAATCAAAAAAAGATGTTCACAATAAATAAACATTAGCCACTTACGTTTTCCTACTAAATCAGCAATGTCCTGAAGATCTCCTTCCATTACTGCCTGATAATCCTCATCAATAAATAAATAAAAATCTGTTTATATCTAGTGATTTTTAGCCTCACAATAGCAGGGTTAGGGTCAAGTGACACAGAGAGTTGAACCTCTATGCCAGAGAGTGTAAGAGCACCTTTATCTGAGGTACGCCATCTAATATTCATGGCGCTCGTTCCTGCTTTGATTTCTTATTTCTTTCTGCTCTGACATCTCCTATGCAGAATAATAAACATGACTCTGCTCTGCTGTTTACATATTCACACATATTCTTGATTCTGATATGGATATTCTTTGGATAATGAGCTATTTACATTTAACTTTTCTCCACCAACTCCTCTCTTCTCTTTGCTCTTCCTTCCACCTCCCCACCCTACCCACTCCACCCCCCTTCCGTCACTCCCATATCATTCTTTCTGAATCTCTTTCGCCTTTACCCACCCCAATCTGCCCCCTCCACCCCCACCCCACCCCCCGTGTGTCTCTCTGGGAGATGAATTGAATATGTAAGCTATTGGATGTGAATGAATAAAGCATCCCATCTCAAACACACATTGGTGACACCTTATTAACCACATGTCAGATGCACATGACAGCTGCAGCGCGCGCACACACACACACACACACACACACACACACACACACACACACACACACACACACACACACAAATACACAGATTCGATTCGCGTACACTCAGACACAGCACGCCCATGCTGGCATAGACAACAATTGAGCTATCTCATCCTCATATAAGCATCTACACACACAGACGGAGCATTTGCACCCACATTCAAACACAAGCGTAGCACACATAGATCTACATACCCTCCCTCATTAGCCTATATTGTGACTTTCATTTTATCAGTCAGTCACAGTGAAACACAAAGTTGATCATAACAAAAAAAACACACAAACACACAGAGAGGTCAAGAAAACAGCTAGCCAGGGTACATGGAAGCACGTAGGATGTAACTCAGCATTAACCTTTTAATTACAGAGTTAGTCCATTATTAAATCACTCTTTCATATGATAAGACATCCTCTATATCAGGGCTGGACTATTAATTTTCATAAGGGGCAACATCATGAACTAAATATTTTGCCCTTAAATGAAGCTTTAGTCCAAAATCACTCGTTATTTACTTCGTGCTGCACTGGAGTCACTGTTGACTGTCCAAATTAACATCACTGAATTAAACTTAATTACTTAGCTAATGATAAAATATGCTATTGGCAGCTGTGATTTAAGCTAACAAATTTGATAAATGGATCAAGCTCCTGTGAATCCTGATTTTGTTTACTTCTGTCTGACTTTGTTGACACACTGTATTAAAATTTAATACATTGGGAACTTTCATTGTACATCCAAGAACTCTTCAAAAAAGCTTATATATATAAATATACTACTATCAGATTTTTAAAAAAGCAGCAAAGAAGTTGACAGAAAATCTATTAAATAACCTTGAAAATGTTTTTCAAAATCCTCACCTCTGACGATAAGCGCAGCAAAGTTGGACACCCCAGAGCCGCGCTCTGACTGGGTGACACAGCGATACAGATCTTGATCTTGATTAGTGACTTCTTTGAGGTGGAAGGAGGCAGCAAACCGTCTGTGGTTGATGTTTTTGGTCAGAGCCACTGGAATATCTTCTCCATTTCTCCTCTACAGACAAACACACACAGACAGACAGATCAGGTGTTGCAGCGGGTATGAAGGGTTAAATGCCTTGCTCAAGGTCAGCCAGCACTGACCACAGACACGTGCGCACACACACGTGTGTGTACACACTCTCATCCCCCTCTGCTTCGCTGACAGCAGGTTTGAAGGTCATGACTACAATAGAACCATAATGAAATCAGCAGCTATTAAACTCTTAATCATGTTAGCTGCTAGATGTATGGCCTGAAGTCAGTCAGTGTGACTGTGACTGCGTGAGTGTGTACTTGTGTGTTTGCGCAGTTGACACTTTATAATTGGACATACAAGTCCTAAGGGTGTCACATTCAGTACACTCTTTGTGTTGTTAAGTAAATAATGCTATATACTGCATATTTATATTATTTTACAAGGAACTGCTCGCATTAATCAGCACAAGAATGCAATGACAGATTTAGCAAGGCCTTGCTCATTTTCATTTGTACTGCAACTTTATGAAGACAGAGAGTCATATAATGAAGGGAAAGTCTGTCCTAATTACAGAAAACATGCTCTTAGTTGAGTCCAGTGGTATAAATTTTCTCTTAACTTATCAAGCCTTTCTGGCTTTAAAGTTGACTTTCTTAAATATGTTTTTAACTGTCATATTCTGTAAAAATAAATAAGTAAATAAATGAAATCCATTCAATAATGTTGTATTTGGGTACACTAAAATGAATACCACTGTTAGATGTGACAAAACAGGCTGTTTTTGGATCTGGACTTGAAAGGCTGCGAATATTATTGCAATTTAAATACTGCTAGTTAAATAACCCCATAATCATAATTAATCGTTTAGATCTGGTCTTGCTACAAATGCCTTGTAGAACTTGTTGGTGTAATAACAGCACACCACACATGTTTTGCAAATGTTTTCTTGGTTGTACCTGTAGCCAGAGTTTATTGTTCGAGGTGTCTCGCCCCGTGGCGATACACTGAAAAGTGGCATTTTGTCCAGCGTTCACCTCCACATCCCCAAGGCGCAGGAAATGAGGCGATTTATCTGCAGGAAATGAGGTCAAACAAAGAGGCGAATCAGATTAGGTTTACAGCGAGAATATATGTATTTGTGCTTTAAAATGTTTTGATTTTATTCCTCTCTTTAAAATGGAAATGAGGTGACAAAACGGTCACCTTATCACAAACACACAATACATTTCAGGACGATGGGCCACCCTGAGGAATATGTTCATTTTTGTCATTATTATGTTTTACTGGACCACAGCACAATACTGACTTGCCATTGCCAGGTAACAATAATGCCACCTTCACTACATGTGACTTGACATAGCTTCCAGTTCTTAAATACCATGCTAAGATAATGAAGTAAGCCTTTTTAGACCCTGAAGATGCAGTTCAGCCGTGACATCTTTATTCTGGGGATGTGATTGCAATCATAGATAGCAGCTCCTATGGTGAATGAAAACACACACACACGGACACACGCTCACAAACACACAAGCTCACACATGCACGCATGTGAACATGTGCACACACACACAAACCCGTGTGTCCAGAAATGCAGCTGTGAGAATGAATGCTTCCACTGTGGAGACTAAGTACTAATTCCTTTTTAAATACTTGCTCCTTCCTATTAAGGGCCCCGCTGCTCTGCCTTTAAAACACCAGGGATCCTTTTTTCCCTCCCATATTTTACAAGATTTCACGTCCAAGTGTAGAAATGTGTTTCTGACTCATATCGACAACTTGTGACAGAGACAGGGACCACAGGGACACCACGACCCCACAAACTCTACAAGGGTTCACGACACTTTATTTTTATGACTTATAATCAATAGAATCCATTAAGAAACAGAATTGTCCTGGAAGATTTCAGTGCTTCTGCTAGATAGATAACAAAAACAGCTGTAATAGTTGCCTCTCCAGGAACATGCCTATGGCTTTAGATTAACGGACGACCCTTCTGTTAACAGTTTGTCGTCACAACACTTTTTTTCTAGCCTCTAGTGGTAAGGAAACACTCAAGCAAAGAAGAGAGGAAGACTTGAGACGTACTGAGAATTTAAAAAGGATCGCAGCCCTCATCTCTTTCCTGTCAGTACAGAGACAAGAAAGCTACTGTTCACTCTGTGTGTGTGTGCACGCATCTGTGTGTGCTTGTGGGTTAAAGAGAAAGAGCTGAGTGGTCAGAATCTTCTCTCTCCATGATTGCCCTAATACTGTCTCATTTCCCGCTTCACTCTCTCCTATTCCCCTCTTTCTCTCTGTGTTTCCTCCACTCTCCTTTTTTTATTTCTCTCATTTTTCTCTACGACTTGCCTTTCTCCTCTTGCCACATCCCTCCTCTCTTGTGTCACCTTCTCACTTATCTACCCATTCAAGTGCAACAGAAACCATCCCAGGTACAGTCTAATTAGTGGCCAAAGCTATCAGCGTCTATCCAGCGAACTAGGACTAATTGCTGGCATGCTAATGACTCACCGCATGGGTAGCTGAGCACCTGAATGTCGTCTATGGCGATGAAGCCGGCTTTGCTGTCCGAAACCTCAGCTTCAAATATGACCTGAGAGAAGAGAGATAGAGGAGATTTACCTATTGCTCTCCCAATTGCAGTTTAAACAGTTAATATTAACACTGAGATGAAGATATCCTGAAATAACATCTTTTTAATGTGCTAATTAATAAATTTTCATACAATTAGCATGCACAATTACTGACAACAGCATTTACAAGTAGCACACAAAATGCTTGAGCTTGAAACCTTGAAGAAGTTGAATTTGCAAATGTAACAATTTGTGCACATAAACCGTGTATCAAAAACAGAAAATACAACAACAGGAAAAACAAAGTCAAAGCCTGAGAGAAAAGTAATCTACAAATGCTCTGTTTGCAAATCACAAGCCCCTTATGGTTATGAAATCAACTCTTTAGTACTGTTACCAGATCACAAATTGTTTTGATGCATCCTAAGTGCAGTGGAAGCTGCAAAGTGAGACTATTGCCATTTCAATTTGTTGTGAATATGAACAATTCAATCTTAAAGCAGGCTGAAAGTCACCGACAGCAGCTGGTGATGTGCTTTAAACTGGATAAATTCAAAACCGCCACCCTGAATGCCGCTGGATTTATACATTCTGCCCAACACGGCAGGGAGGATAAATGAGATACTTCCTCATGGATCATAGTAATCTCTTTGGGTACACAAAAATGGCTGCTAAAGAAATTATAGTATATACTGAAATCCAGTGTGGTAAGTCAGATAGCAAAGGGCTATGACCTCTCTGTTTGTTCTTTTTTCCCCATGCCTATTTTTGCTTTCCTTTCCTTTCCTACATCTGTCTGTTTTCCTTATGTTGTCAAACATCTGTGCATGTAACACATGATGAGAACTTCAGCAAAGGATGAAAAAAAAAACCCAAAATAAATACATGAAATTCAATTTTCTTTTAGCTATGATAATAGTGTTGGCCTTGGGAGTTAAATTCAGTAAATCCATTGTACTGACATCCATGTTCCCCACAGGATAATTCCTAATTTCATTTTTGTGCTACCAGCAGGTCAATGATTGATAAATACTTCAAACACACAGAGTCACACATTAGAGGCATGGGAGGCTGCCATTAGCTGCCTTTCTACTGCATGAACAGCTCCCCGATCAGCCATTTAAGCCTTTTTCTTCATAGTGTTGGAAGATCCACAATACTTTAAACGTTATGTAATATTTGCAACAATTTTGACTGTGATGCCAAAAGCTATGACTAACCAATCTGTAAGACCAAAATCCTTTGCTGCTTGTTTTTTTTAAAGGAGTTTAATCAACGAGTATGTATGTAATGCACTTTTAGTTTCCCTAGAAAAGCTTCCAAAAAACCATTACTTCATGGTATAGGCCGCCTTAAAAGTGCTGGATAGTTGAAAACAGCTCATTCTTAAGGGTAGAACTAAAATGTGATTTGAGTACCATGACCTGGTGAAGGTAGTGAAAGTTTCAGCGTTATGGGAATGGCCTCGGATGAACTGGAAAAACAAACCTGTCGTGCTTGTTTTGATTCCCTTGGGGAATGGAAACGCACAGTGTTTGTTAATCCACCAGGACTTTACAAAGTATTTAAATGTAAGCTGATAATTGGGCAAAATAGATTATGTATATATAACTTTAAAATATAATGGGTGACCATTGGGTGACCATTATAAATCTGATGAAAATAAAAAAAACAATCTGTGGACATTCTTGCCGTGAACTAATTTCTCATGTGTTAGTATGATTGCTTGGAAGAAATAAGCAATCATGGCTGAGTAGGCAAATTACCTGCTTAACACTAAATAACACTGGCAAGCTAAATTTGTAGATTTTAAGTGGAGTCATAACAGTCAACAGGTGCTTCAACCTCCCTGCAGCTCACTAAGGATCTGAATTAGGAAAATCCACCTCATCGTAATCTCTCTCTTCTTCACTTCCTCCTCCTTGTCCATACGTTAGCCTTCCCAAGCCTTTTTCCCCTTTCTCTATTTCTCGCTTGCTGTCTGTTTTCTAACAGTGTTTATTTAGAAAGGAGCACCTAATGAACAGAAGAGAAGGGACAGGAGGAGAAAAGAGGAGGTAGCCATCAAAAAGAGAGGCAGAGGGAGAAAGAGAGCAAGGCAGTGAGCAGTTGTTGTCATTCATCACCTGTAAAAGGAAATCTGCCGTGAACTGTTTACCCACAGCTTATCATCTCCTGCTTGTCACACTCTCCCCCTCTCGGTCTCCCTGCCCTACCAATCTATCTTGTCTCTCTCTCCTATCATCTTTCACTCATAGCTCACTGCGGAGCCCAGCAGAAAGACATCAGCTGACTTTTAATACCTTCATCTCCGTCTTTCCTGTCTGCCAAGCTTTCCTGTCTGCCTGCCTCCTATACACCTGCATGTAGGTGCATGTATAAAAACATATAAACCAATGTTTTATGTTTATGCTTCAAGTCATTGAGGACGAACTCGGGTCACCACTCTGGGCAATGAATGTTCCCCAAATAAAGTGAATAAAATGAATCTTCTCAAATTATCTTAATACTTTTTCTTCTTACATAGCCTAAAGGAAATCTATTTAATATAGACATAATACTTAAATGAAATGTGTGGCTTAGGGCTGGCTCTTTACCAGCCTGCTATTCAAAAGTGAGATTAAAAAATCTTTAACAACCTTTCTGAATTTGCAGTGAGTGGAATCTAACCCACAGTATAGTCTGAGGTTTGTCTGTGGACATTTAGCTGAACAAATTATATCTTGGTTATGAACTTGTTTGAACCTGACAGAGAATGAAAGACTGAGTACACAAGGTCTGCCCATTGGTGTCCAATTAAATTTTAGCATTTAGGAACTTTAAAAGCAAGAAACTTGACATCAAACTTTTAAACATTTTCAAATCTCAGGCCAACTCTTTTGGCAGTGAAGCAAGTCTCTGCAGTCAAATCAAAGATTATAATCAATTTTTTGAGCTGGTCTTAAATCTACACTCTGCTAATGTTTGTGTACTCATGAGTGTGGTATTGAAAGGATTTTCATCATGCCCAGGGACATGTGGCTTGGGTGCAAGTCATTTTACCTTCTTGTAAAAGTTAATTGTCTACCATAAAGCCATTTGAATTCATATTCTTATATTGGATTGCGGTCACCTCTGATACATACAGGGGGTCAAACACTCACTATCTGACCAATCCAATCAGTGTAGAGCAGGTTTATTGCTTTCTGAAATGTTAAAGCCTACATCATTACTCCAGAGTACGTCACTCAGATGCAGTTTATGCATGCATGGCCATTGAATCAAACATGTTTAACCTCCTAGGACCTGGCGTCCACATATGTGGACATCACATTTTGGGTTATTTAGACCAAAATACTCAATTTTGCTCTACAAGGGCCTGATATCCACTTATGAGGACATTATACTGCTACTGTTCTATCAAAATTTTAAACGAATGTCCTCATATGTGGCTCTGATTTTTCATAAAAACAAAAATAAGGTAAAAAAAAAAATCTGGTAATTCTTTGTTTTTACATTCATTGGGCCCCAATATACCCAAATATCAAAGAGAAATTAAAAATGCATGCTGTGGAAGAGTTCGGGTCTTAGGAGGTTAAAGCTGCAGGGAAGGAACATTTTCATGTGACTTTATAGCCCAAAGATTAATAAATGTAAATTGTGTTTGGGCACTGTTTCTGTATATATATCATATGAATTAACGCATAAGGTAATTTAAGTTCCTGTGAGAAAATGAGTCTTAAAATATCTTGTTTTGTCTGACCAAGAGCTCAAAACTCAAGATTTACTGTCACGTTTAAAAAAAGATAAATAAAAACAAAACACATCACTTAAACCAAAAAATCCTTGGAATATATTTTTACTCTGATATCAAACTGTCACCAGATATTATTATCTTTATATAAAGTTCTTTCTTCACTGCATTGTGGAGATCTAGAAACGGTTAAGATTGTTAAGTTTTCAGTTGAAATAAAGAGCCAAGAAAGACAAAATGTTTAAGAGGACTACAAGGTCTTCTTAAACTGTGCTATGTGGCTTTGTCTGCATTTCATACGTGCATCTGTTGTTGCATGCGACAGGTCTTCCCCTGGTGAAACGAGTCTCATTACAGCTGAAGCTAAAGTGCTAACAGAGAAACATGTTCCAACATGATAAAATAGCTTCATACTCTGAAATCCAATAACCTGTTTCCCAGCCTCAAAACCTATATAATCCTTGGCAAACCTGGATGATTATGTTCCAATTAAAACATGTTGACACACGAGTTTCATGCTGGTGATCTCCGCTGGGGGGGACTGGGCTCCAGATGGGCCATTTGGAGGATGTTCTTACACTTTGCTTTATAGTAATATTACACAGTCCTCTGGCTGTGTGTGTTAACATGATCAGTGTGTGTATGGAGCTACAACGCTCAGCCTGTAATGTACACACATGTCTGAACACCACCCAACGACCGCGCACAGATCAAGTTGACTGACATAAATTAAGAAAAAGGAAGAGACAAATATGCACATAAGATCAGTATAATGCAACCTACAACAATATTCCTGCAATAGATTTTCCTATGTGAATCTCATGTTCAGGGTCAAGTCAGACAGCTGCTCATTAAAAACACATAAACAAGACCATAGGGCAATAACAACAATGTCAGTGTCCAGCATGGCGACACACCCCTATGCGTGCAAACACGTGTACACATAAACACACACCCGGCTGGTCTTTCTAAGTGTCTTTCTAGCCTAATCGCCACCTCCTGAGCCTCAGTCAACACAAATAAATCAGCTGCCTGCCTCACAGCACGTGTATGTGTTTGCCTTTATTTGTGTGTGTCTGTGTGACATCTGCGTTTTCACATCAGTTTGACAGAAAGTAAAGAACTATGCATGATAGTGGGATGTTCTAACTGTGTAGTTGCTGTTTGTTATTTTACCGATTTACCTGATATTCATTAGGCCAGAACGTGGAAACGGCAAGTTCAGCTCTCAGCCACTCTTTACCTGGACAACGACATCAGGATCAAAATAAGCCATTATAAGCAATAATGCATAAACGCTGAATTGAATCAGATTAAGCACTGCTGTGAGCTAGTCTTTACCGGTGTAGGACGTCACATTCCATATAGGGTTAGCCAAGGGACCCTTGTTCACCTAGAAATCAAACAGAACCACAATCAGTCACAAAATAGTTTACACAAAAATGAACCTATAAGCATGCAGTGCACTGCAATTCATGATTTATCCACAGAGGCCCCTTTTACATTCCAGTCAGGCATCTTTTTCTTGGTTTATTACAGCTCACCTGGCTCTAGCCAGGAAATTCCAAAGAAACTACAATCTAATCTTAATGTGTTTTCTAAGAACATTCACACACAGAAAAAAGAAAAGAATAGGATCAGGAGACAGAGGTGTTATGGAAATAACTGTGGAATAGACTGTCAAAGCACCAGATATGTGAATGTACTTCTCCATATTATTTAAATAAAACAAATAACAATGTTATTTTGAAATAAACGTGAGACTGCATGTGTGTTGCTTTAAAAATCATGTTTAATTGTGAAATGAAAGTGTTGGTTAAAGCAAGGCAATCAGCAGCCTCTATTGCATGTTAGCTGCAATAATTGCGGGGATGTTTCATAAAACTAAAACCAAGAATTTCCAATAAATCTAGTATTCTTTTGCTTTGTTTTCTTCTGTCCTGTTTTGTTTTAAATGGAGAGGCTTTGGTCACCATCTGCTTTTGTGACAAACAAACTCCTTTAATTAATTTAGAATAATGCAATCCAGCTTGGGCTCTATAATATGTAGCCTCAGAGAATGTACACTGCTGTATAGTGGCTGGTGGAGGTGTACATTTGGTCTTGATTCAGCTGGTTTGTTTACTAATTAGAAAAATCCAAATAAATGTAACCGTCAGTTAATTGAGGTCTACTATGTTTTTCTGTTTTCTGGTACATATTAACTCTACATAGCTGGGCATAAACATGGCCAAAGTTGCAAATAATGATGTCACCATATGTACAGGTAATCCATGTGAGCTAACAGCTCTGTCCCTGAGTTACTTTAAACTAGCAGTTTTGCTAGCACTTTATTTTTTACTCTTATATCTGGATGATGTCAGAGAGGGCTTACAACATCAACGGGCTCTCTCAGGTACACATCTGCCGTTAAAACTTATTATGAGGGCCAGTAATGCTCAGATAGTTTCAGATCCCAGCTAAAACAACGGGCTGCGCCAAGACCCAGTATAAGATAAAAAAGGATTATTTTAAACTGTGAATCATGCAAAGTCGCACTGGCTCAGAAATAATAAGAGGTAGTTGGGAATGAGCATCATGGGGTCCCTTAAGACAATTAACTACTACGTATCCAATCTACTCTACTAGATCGGATCTCAGTACCTTCACCAGGACGTTGAGCGTGCCAGGGCTGGAGCCATCGGGGCTACTGAGGAGATAGTTGAAGTCGATACAGTGAGTATCATTCTCCTTCATGACTGGCAGCTGAAACCTGGCTTTTTCTCCAACATCATACTGCGAGACGTCAACATACATGTAGGAACCTGCGTGAAAGGAAAGAAACATAGCACTTTAACCACAGTTGGAAAGCAAACAATGCAGCAATTTTAAATCTGACCGGATCAAGAGCAATGAATTGCTCATTTTGTTTGCAGCTGCGTGTGCTTGTGCCAACACATACCTTCAAAAATTCAGTGCTTGAACAGACTAGCAAGGATGCCCTCTGAGGGGCTAGTTAGTGTGTAGACAGTGAAACTATGACTGCATTTGCCAAAGAGTGGGCTGTATGTACCTACATGAGCATCCAACCGCTTCTGTACAAGGTTATAACAGTCTAAAGTATTTAGAAACTTTAAAATAATATTTTGCACTGTTTTTTGTTTGTTCTAATAATACTCCCCTGTAGAAGTTACCTTCTACTCAGCAGTCCTTTTAGAA
This sequence comes from Copadichromis virginalis, assembly GCF_057382275.1. Classification (NCBI taxonomy): domain Eukaryota; kingdom Metazoa; phylum Chordata; class Actinopteri; order Cichliformes; family Cichlidae; genus Copadichromis; species Copadichromis virginalis. Next base: position 16,129,521 of record NC_140632.1, read on the forward strand.
ATAACGGAGAAACTGCAGCAGTACATTCAGCTGAACGAGTCTATAAAAGTGACCTGGCACAAGGTTGGAAACAAATAATAATAATTGGAAGATGTGCAACAATTGGAATGACGCATAAAGAGGGAACTAAATGTCTGCAGCTTCTTCACAAGAAACCAGAGCAATACCTGGAAGAAGAATGGATAAATGATGCACCACTTTTTAATATACATAAGTGACTAGACAATGCTTTTATGGCAGGAAACAAACTCTGCTGTATCCCCATTTGAGGAACTGGAACCTCCAAATTGTCACAATAGATTTCGCACTCTGATTTCATGATTAGTGGTTGATTTGATTTCCTAGCAGTTCTCTGGGCGATGCTTCTCTGTTTTCACTTCTGTTGTTTACTTTATTCTGGCCCCTTCAACACCGAATTCACACACAAATCAGTTACTTTTGTTATGCTAACACAATGGCACACTGGAGAAATGTTTCATTCTCTACAACATCAGCAAGCCAAGAATAAATATACTTCAGGTACTTCGCTAGCCTACTGAGTACTATACATGATACACCATTACAGCTGACTGAAGGGAATAATCTGGCTGTACCAACAGGACAGACAAACTGTCCTTCCAGATGTTCTAGTAATCAGCTCAGACCCGAACCAGATGTTGATGCAATGAAATATGATAAAATGTGATCCTGCTCTGCATGATGTTTAATCTCACAATCTCACATTAGCTCATCACAAATTCAGAGAAACGATCCCATGGTAACGATTAAGTCTAATTCCTTGAAACGTATATTGTTATATTTGTTTTGAATATGCAATTCGTATTAATCACCTATGAAGAAAAATGTATATTATCATAAATTGGATATCTTTGGGTTTGAAATACTTGGCTATTGAAATTAATTCATTTGCAGATGTAATCCTAAATAGAATAGAATAGAATAGAATAGAATAGAATAGAATAGGACAGTATAGAATTAAATACAATTAAATAAAGTCAAATTGGATAAAACCCTACATTCTATAAAATGCCCCTGGTTAATTGTATTTGCATATTAGACTATACATAATATGTACTATATAATGGTTTCTAGACAATAGCGCTTATCACTTATTGTTTAGCTAATCTACTGTGAGAAAACACATCTCTCTGCAGAATGGAGCAGAACATAACAGGCTTTGAACGGATGCACACAAACATGTGGAGACACGGACATGTGTGCGCACATGCATACACATGCACACACATGCACATCAGCTTCTCAGTACCCCAGTTATCGTTTTGGCTGTTCTTTTCTTTTTATCTCTGCGCTTTTTTCTGCCATGCAGGTATTAGAATAATCTCACTTCTTGGTTCTGAATGTCACAAACAAAACCCAAAATGACTCCAGCCAAACTGGACTACAGCCAATCAGACTGGAAACAAAACAAGGCCGGCACCGATTTCCTCTCTATCTAAATCTGCTGCAAAATGAACATATAATGGACATCACTCCCTTTATTTAGTTTTTTTCATTTGTGCCACTGACGCTAAGATGGTGACTTGAAAAAAAGAGCCTTTAAGATGGCTGCCAAGATGATGTGCCAGCTAAAAATACTCCTATCAGTCAGAGACCCAGATATGTCACAACACAAACAATGTTGCAAAATATAACCTTTAGCACTTCAGCTAATCAAAGCGCTGCTTGCTACAAAAATATAACAGGAAAAGGATTTAGTATAGGTTGAAAACAGCTGAGTAATATGTGACAACAGTGTCTGTTTACTGAAATAATTCCAACATATATTTTAGAAACCACATGAATATCAGTCGATTACACCAGAACAATGACAAGACCTAACCTGGCACAAAAGCTGCATTTGAAAACATGAGTAATAATGAAAGACTCACTGCACACAAAACTGATGCTACACCGCTACACCCATGCTAAGCAAGCACCTTATGATGCCAAGAACATCTGACACTTGAGGTTTGTTTTTAAAATGGCTGATTCTTTTGAATGGCTAAAGTCTAAAATGGCCGGTAAAAGGGTAATGACACAAGATAATTAAAGATGAGACTAAAATACCGCTGTGATAGCCTTGAGCCCCAGATATGTCGCAACAAGAACAACAGTAGCAGGGCAGACTGGGGACAGTATTCTCCAGCAAAACAATAACAGCTAGCTGCTGGAATAACAGCTAATGGGGTATTTTCATTTTTAGCATTTTAAGGCGCCAATCAAGATGCGTGAGATGTCAAATACCCTTCCACAGTAACACATGCTCTTCATTCATAGGAAGGAAGATCACTGCACAGACTACAGATTATGTAGCCTGGAGTCAAACATGGAGTTAATTTCATTTTTTCTTTTCACTTCAAGACACAGCTTGCATCTCCAGAGGCCATGCTCAGTTTTCTATACATATAAGCAACAGTGGAAATTACATTTCCACTCCCTTTTCTGACTATAATTCATTATTTTACTGACACCTTATGCATTGCCTTATAATTCTGAAATTTAATTAGCACTTCTATCTTAATTTGTTGCTTTAAAAATGTCCCCATATTGTTATAATTTTTAATTAAACTGCATACTACTTTTGTGAAGGTTAACACTCACGTCTTGTAGGAACTGTGTCATAAAGGTTGGATTTATTGGTCATTTTAAGTATTTTATAACGGTGTTGCTGCCTTCTTCATTATTTGATCATTATTAAAACATTTAGTGCACATGAGACCAGCTTTGGTGCATTTTAAATGCCTCCCCTCCTTATTAGATAGCACACACTGATAAACATGAGAGACATGGAGAGAATGGCATGCCAAATAGGTTTTGAGTGGTACTGGCTGACAACATTATGAGTCAAGAGTATCTGCTTTAGTCCACTGAGCCACAGGGCCCCTGCCCATGAATGTTCAACTGGCACAATGCACATTGCCAGAGTAGCTTGTAGACCCTGCCATGGTGACTAGTGCCAACAGTGACCCCCGGAGACATTACATAGAAGAGTTTTATCTCTTATTACAAACACTGCCAAACTGTCCCTGCAATGTCAGTACTGCCATAAGCACAAATGGTGATTAGCAACTGGCACAAATCATTGTGGGTTATAAGGAACAAAAGTATCATTTTTGTCACTGCTATAACTCTAAAAGGATTCTGTGTAACTCCCCTAGTAGATGACTCCTTTTATTCTGCCCTTACCTTTGACAAAATAAACCCCCTGATGTACTAATCAGTGAAAAAAGTCACTCCCAAAGCTCTTTGGGAACTCTTAACAACTCCCCAAATAATGGGATTGGTATTCCTTTGTTTTCAGGGGTCAGAACCCAAAAGACTTTAATGCCACTCCTCTTAAATCAAGCCATGCCCTCAGGGAGATTGTAGTTAGCCAGACCAGAGTATTAAATTACTGGTGGCTAGGATAGCTTGAGAAAACTATTCTAATAATAGACATTACTAAAGTTTCCCTGGGCATGGCACTTAAGCAACCAACTCAACCCCTCACCCATTTCCCTTAACTCCTTCCAAAAAGAAACCTAGCCAAGTGCTGCATCTGTAATCCCCTCTAGCAACCTCGTTTTCCATCCACTGCACCACTGTTCCACACCCCACTGGCATTATTAACACATCAAATGTCAGTTCATGCTCCCATACCTTTAGGCAAGGCTCTGAACCTCCCCTTTAGCAACCAACATCTCCAAACCATTAACCTGCTCTGCCATCCCCATGCCCCTGCTCGTTCCACTAGCTTCAACAGCCATTAATGCTATGTTAATTGCAGCCATTACCTCTGCACTCTTAGGCAAGGTATTTAACCTCTTCAGGCTGCCAACGCTGCCCTCTCAGCACAGTGACACCACTTGGTATTAATAATGCTAAATGATAGACTTTGGCTTTGTACCACTGGGCACCACACTCTTGTGTCAGTGCTTAATTACATGCAAGACCACACATGCACGACACACAAAGTGGGTCTTTGTGTGTGAAAATTGTAAAAAGTCGACTTTTAAATGAACCTTTCTCTAAATGTCAGCGAGCCTGGGTTGTCATGAAGATAAGTCTGAGAGATAAATACCAGCACTGCATTGTCATGGAAACAAAATCCTAATCTTCCACAACAGAGGAAGAGGAGAGGTCAGAGGAAAGAAGTGGTAAGAGAAGAGGGTGAAAAGAATCAAGGTAACGTGAGATCAAAAAGACAAGGAAAGGAAAGGAGAAACAATGCTGAGAAGCAAACTATGTTTGTGGTGCTACACTGCAACACAGTTTCCTTAATGTGGTTAGGTTCATACTTCCACTTGACATTCTTACTCTGTGGTTTTTTGTAAAGCTAGTTACCATTTCAACATTGCATAGCTGGTTACTGTTATAACATTTTGGTTTTAACATTGTAAAGCAGGCAACCTTCCCTGTTCCCTGCCGTTGATTAATGACCTCATATTCTGTTAATTAGACCCTCAGCCCTGAGGCAGAAAGATTTAATTTCCCCTTCATCATCATCATGAAGAAAAAAAACAACTGATTAGAGAGGAGAGGAGAGGAGAGGAAAAAGCACCAAGAACTTGTACAGTGATATATACATATTCCATTAAAGTAAAAGTCAGTCAATCAGCTCCTACTTCAGCCAGAGTACAAAACTAGTATTATCAGCAAAATAAACTTAAAGCATCAAAATGAAAGTATGTGATCTGCAGAACACCGATGCATCAATATGTAAGAAGCATTTTGCTGCGGCAGCTGCCCGAGGTAGAGCTAGTTTTATACTGCATACGCTTCGGTCATTTAGTCCAGTTATTCCCAGCCTAGGGGCTGACCCCCTCCAAAAGGGAGCAAACTACATCTGCAGGCTCATGGAATGATTAATTGAGAGGGGAAAAAGCTGCTCTGCAAAATTATTTTTGCTTTTTTGAAATATTGGGTAATTCTGCATCAGAATTAGGCTTGTATAGTTGTTTAAATGAAACCACCTGAGAAAATTAGACAAAAAATGTAGCTGCTAACAACTCAGTGAAACATTTTTTAGGGGAAAGCAACCAAAAAAAAACAACAACCAAAAGTTGCAAACCGCTGTTCATAGTTCAGCATATACACGATGTGATTATCAGAAGTTGACGGATATAGTTGGGATATAGCAGAGCAGTAATAATCCTGCATAATAAATGTGCTGCAGTAATAAGAAGAAATTACATCTAAAAAATGGTGAAACTCGAAAAAGAGCTCAAGCACTTCAAACTGCATTAAACAATAAGCTGCTTTCCACACTTTGAGGTGATGAAGTAGGAGATGACAAACATGAGGGGAAAGGAATTTGAGCTTCACCTTGTGGCAGGTGTGGTGAGACATATGGCAATTCCTGGGTGTTGATGTGCGTCCAGTCAAAGTCATCGTAAGGATCTTGTTGGTAGTCACACTGAGAGAAGCCCTCATCAAATGTACAACTTCCTGCAGAAAAGAGAAACAACAAAACGTAGTTAAATTTACAAAAAGACAAAGATGAAGTTTGTTGCCTTGACTGAGTAAGCGAACACATTTTTTTAAACTTGACTTTGAGTCATGTTTCAAACCTTTCTTTTGTGCTTTTTTATATGTGTGCGGTTGTCTCAGCTCATTAAAAAACCACCAAAGTCTGAGCTCCGACACTTATCACTCAGGGCCACTTAGGATCACCTCTGACTCAGCCAGCAGAGCCTTCAGCTGATCATCTGAGCCCATCGCCACAGCCTTGGGACAACCATGTGTGAGCTGACCGCCTCTGGCTCCGCCTAAACAGGAAGTTGCTCTAACACAGATAGACATCACTTGTCCCTGACAGCTAACTGAACCAATCAACTTAAAATGATATGCAGTTTGTTCTGGCTATATTGCTGATAGGAACAGCATTCAGGCTACTACTTGCTATCTGATTCATTGGCCTAGCAGTTATGCGCAGCTTGTGTTAATAAAATGGCCAGAAGAGACATGGCTAAGAAAAGCCAAAATGCCATCTGATTCAAGTCTCTGGTAGTTAGTGGTCACAGAGACGTGTCCTTTGTGCCCTTTTTTTTATTTCCCACTGTTGAGATGGATAAAGTCTACTATGAAAAATGAAATCACAATACATTTATTAAGTTAGACATCTATATTCACGTTAACTTATGATGAAACGAAACTGTTTGTAATTAAAATGTTAGTAGGCGCTCGGAAACAAATACTGTAGCATTTAAAAAGATCTTAAATATCATTTATAAAAAGCAGCCACTGTTTGCCTTGATTATCACTTGACAATGACTTTGTTTAGGCAAGATTTAACCTTATTTTAAAACCTCAATTTCATGAAGTATAATAGCATATTTATATTCAAATCACTATACTACAAAATAAATACACAAAGGAAGAAGGAATGAGTGAGCAAGCCACCATGAAGCACTATCAGCAACCAGGACTGCCAGCTACATAAATCTCCTAGCCTTCAGTTAGCGGTACAGCTTTGCTACCTGTGTCCTAGAGCAAACTGTGGTGGCTGTGATGGAGAGCAGAACGACAGGCCCTCAGATACCCCACTGATCTGAGCTCCCGCTACAGAGGCATACCAAGAGGTGACAGCCGCCGCCGGAGGAGAAACAAGTTAACATCAAACTAAGCGACTGTCTTCAACTGCTGGCTGCACGGCTGGATGTGACTCACAGCCTTGGCGAGGCACTGGATCACATTCCTCTCGGCATCATTCTTTAAACCAACCTCTCTTCGTGCAGTTCAGTTCACTCCCATTCAGTTCAATTAAGTCTTTGTCATGGCAAGTCACCTCCGGTCACTGTGCAAAAACATGCAGGGACATGTGCACACACAGCACAATAAAAAAAAAACTACTACTACTATACATTAAATTAGATATAGAAACTCTTTGTTGTCGTGCACAGCATTTGTGTGTTTGTTTGTGTAAAACTCCTGTCTTCCGCAGTGTGCGAGTCAGTTTGCATCTTGCTGTCATGTAACTTTCTCTGCATGTGTTAAAAATGTGTTTTTACGTGCATGGAAGTATCCCACATCTACAAACCTGCATGCATTCAAACCGAACACTGAACAAATAAAGAACTAAACACCCAGTGCCATACATCACACATAACAAGTTACACAAATGGACTGGAGAAGAAGAAAATGTTGATCTGTAAAGCGAAGTGTAAGTGTGTTTGCTGTCCCTGACTGCCTCCATACAGTGTGGTCTGGAAAATAACTTCCTGTTTTATCAAAACTGAGTGACAAAAATCAGAAACACAGCTTCTTTCCCGCAGTTTCTTTGTGTAGTTATTACTCTATACTATGTATCTCAGTAATTCTTTTGACTGGAAACTACAATGAATAAATGAAATCTGTGTAATAGCTTGTTTTGTCAGTTTTCTATATATCATACACTGCTACGTTGTGACACTGCAGATGCACTTAGCCTTGGTTTACCTGCTACAGCGTTTGTGTAGCCCTTCTTTTATTCACTGACACTACAGAGAACGTATAATAGCAGCTTTATTCAGGTTCTTCTGTGGAATTTCTACCTTTGAGTACAGAAGCATTTGATTTAAACAAGCTGTGTTTTAAATGTGTTTCATGAGTTTTTAATTGTGTACACATAAATGCCCAGCATTCCACTCGGCTCTGATACAAGCCGTGGTACAAGAGGTATTTTACCTTGGCTTAGCAGTGAAGAAAAAATGTCCTAGTTTTAAATTCAGCTTTACAGGCCATATTAAATCAACATTTTCAGTTGGAGAGCACTTCTCTGTCCTTGTTTGCACACCTCTGAAAGATATTCACTCACTCACACGCGCACGAGACGGTAACATACTAAACAAAATGTCTGTTTTTGTGTGTACGCGCTGAAAAGGGGCCTGCAAAAACTAAATATGTGCGAAAGTGTCTGCACATACACAAACCTCACGCTAACCCGCCCACGTTCTCAGTTAACACTTCTCCCTTTCCTAAATGTCCTGCCAACCTAAACCAACACACACATCAGCAGACACATGCATCTGACAGCAAATCCTTGTTGCCAATAATGAGATGAGCAGACTTTGAACTACTCTTTTGCCTCAGCTGAAACACTCAGCAGCAAAATGATGAGCCATTTTTTGCTCAAATGTTGTAGGGACTTGAGCCAATCTGTTTTTTTATACTTTAACGTAATGTCAAATGTCAAGAATTACTGACCTCTATTTTGTGTTTGGTGTGCTCTGCTAGTGGTAAATGCTGAAATTAAACATGCAGTAATTGATTTCTTGGGTAATAAGGGCAGCATAGCATCAACTTTTAAATTGATGTGGTAACTTGTTAGTGAACAGATGCCTGTTTACCCTTCAGTAGATAGTTAGCAACATCATCATTTATTCCGAGTCGACTTCTGGCCCCCTGATGAATGTAAATTTGATATTCACTCTCCTTTTTAGTTCTGACTTTGGTTAGCATTTCCCTCTGGGAAATCTCTGGCTTCTTAGCTGCTAAAAGTATTTTCAGCTAGCCGCTACTTCTGCTTGTCTGCCTTTTGTTGCTGAGCAGTTTGTGAATGTTGGGTGTTTACGGCATCTTCAGATGAAACAGCTGAATCTCGTGACCAAAAACAAAGCAATGAGTTCACTCAGAGTGAAAACAAAACAGCTGAGCTGCTGACTGGAAAACCAAAACAAGCTCAAAGACAGAAGATGAGGGGAGCAGAAATATATGGATCGCTGGCTTTGTCACAAATAATGACCAGCTTTCACGTTCTCATCATTACTGCTCGGTCCCCAAATATTGTCCTCCTTTTTTTGTACATCATATTGTTTCCTCTTCTATTTGAGTCTATGGCAGCTCTTAGAACTGTATCATAAAACAACTGAAAGGCACTGTTGCCATCTTGGATTGTGAAATCGAGGATTGGCGAGTTCTCTGGAACACCACACATGCCAAATTTAAAGAAGCTATGACCTCAATTTCTGACATTTTGGATCCTTAGCTATAATGAATTATATGAAATACTTCATATTAAATATTGAAATATTAATTTTTTCCCACAGGTAATTATTTTTTCCAGTCTTTGCCTCTGATTAAGAATGAAAAAAAAAATTAATCCCAAGCTTAAGACATGCCACCTTCCATAATTCTCAGTTTTCTTTTCAAGCTTCTCTAAAAGCTTTTCCCAGCCTTTACCAGGACTGCAAAAATAATCTTCAGGAAGGGCCTGACAAAAAAATTAAGAGATTGATTTTGTACTTTTCAAAACCCTTTGCTTTTTACACACTGCAGTGTTGTCAATATATATATATATATATATATATATATATATAAGTTGAACAAAGGGTGCCCTGTAATAACTGTGATTAGTGTTTTACGTGTTGACATGATCTGATCACGTTGACCTGGCAGCTGTAAAACAGCTTACAATGAATATAATTGTTATGATTAGAAATACTGTGTGTGCTTCTATCTTACTACTACACTCTGTATGTGTTTGCTCGATAAAACTGTGTAACTATTTTGACAATTTTCAAAGTACATGTATATGCATGAGTTTGTGTCCAGATGGGTCATTATTGCCACCCTCTCCTCCATTCACAAGGACACGGAGAGAGCAAGAGAACCCAACTGCATGCTAATCACTTTATAATCAGCTTCTGTGATTGGCTGCCTCGCTAATGAAATAATGGTGACTCATTTGCATAATAAAATAATTAGAAGGACTTGATAAAGGCTCAAGGGCAGAGAGAGAAACAAAACCACACACACCTACACACAGAGATACACAGAGGCAGAGGGAAATGGGACAGCCACTATCTAAAAGACCGTTGAATGGCATCAGACAACATCTGCCACCGTCACTCAAAATCATTTTGTGGTGATTTGCATTGACCTCCACCTCTATAAGGTGAATCAGACAAAAGTCCTTTGACCAAAACTGTTTGAAAACACGTGTGCAGGCAGACCCCAGGGGGTCCCTTGAAAGGAAGAGGCCCATTTCTCAATTACTAGTTAAGATCGAGATTATTAGCTGGCATTGGCAAAAACGTGAAACAATAGACAGTTTGATTAGCTTTTGCTTTAATTTGATCTACCCGATCTGCAGAATAGGCAGTATTAAATCATATCTAACGGCTAAAGTCTGCTCAGATAAAAGTCTCAGGGACATGTTTAAATCAAATGAAGGTCTGAGATGTTTTTTTTAATATGTTCTCAAGATAATTCAGGAAATCTTGTTATGACAAAAGAAACCAAGAGAGAAATGATTATCAAATCAGTCAATACGAGTGTCCTTGTAACAAATTTATCCTCAGCTGACAAAGTTTCTCTGAAAAATGTGAGAATTTAACAGTGCAGGGTGGCCTTGGTTTTATTTAATAGTGTCAATTCAATAAACAACTAGAAAGTTGTTGTTATCAGTTGTTATAAAAGGCTGCATGATACAAAAACTAACTATGCGGTCTGAAATGTCTAACTAAATGTTTGCGGATTTTCAATGCCACTGAACATTGGGCTATGTTGCAATTTCTACAAAAGTCTTACAGACAGGTTTTGTTTGACTGCTGTCTCTATGGATGGATGTCTGAATCTTACTATGCAAAAATCTCTGTATATCTGCCAGCTCCTCAGATACGATCAGAAGATCAGAAGTTGAGCAATTAAAACTGGCACAAAGATACAGCTTACATATTATAACACCTTCCTATTTCCTAACAGCCATGTAGCAATGAGGGAAAATGAACCATCTCTAGTGTTTATGTACCGGCAACACCTCTTAAAAGCATTTTATCAGTGCCATTACAATACCACGTCATTTAGCAAGTACTGAATGCACTCATTTTATGTACTTAATATAAAGTAGTGAACTACACATATGTTGCTCTTATATTAGGAAGTTTCTAAAACTTGGCAGTGTTAATTTTGTAAAGAAATGAGGACTTAACCACAATTAAAGACAAAACAACAGTACAATAAATGCCATTGTTCATGTACAGATATAAGGTTTAAGGTCTGTCACATCACATAGTATCATATCAGGATCTACATAAGGCTGGTTTTACGTGCAGAGTTCTGCATGCAAGGTATGCACTTTGTTTCTATCTTCTTACCTGTTTTATATTTCAGCGGATCAGAGGGCCATAACATCGCTACAGATCAGGTGACCCTCTGATCACAAGCTGAAATAAAGCAACATAAATCTGCTCAGGAATGTATAGGACTTAGAAGTTCAAGTGGTATCTTGGCTCTCACTAAGACAAACAATATACATTCTTTCTCCAATGTACGTGCAACAGAAGTCTTGATTATCCCTCTCACTACTAAGTCTGTCTAGTATTTATCAGAAGAGCTCTGTTTCTGTCTGCAGGGATAGATATTATCACCAGAGAGGAGATAATACAACATGAGTGAAAGAGGGTGAAACAGAGGGAAAGGGTATAAAGATATGAAGGGAAGTTGAAGAGACAAGCTCAAAAAGAAACAGAGAAATTAATTTGGCGGAAATCACACCAGCCCTATTCAGAAGAGAAGAGAAGAGAAGAGAAGAGAAGAGAAGAGAAGAGAACTGTCTATTCGACAAATGGAAATTATTATTTTCAAGGACAATAATTACATTTACATCATTAAAAACCAATTCCAACCACCAGTAATCCTGTTTCCCACCAAATCATCACAATTTTGGCTTAGTCCAGTTAATAATTACATTAGCTCACCCGAATCTATAATCACATGTGGCTTTGTGGCACATTTCATACCAATGAATCACTACAGTGCTTTCAGTTTTTAGCTCTAATGTGCCAGAGAAGCTGAAGTAAAAGGAGGAATTAATGCAAAAGAGGCAGCATACCATCTATGTTGTAGTGTTATACAAAAAACCCTTTATAACATGTTTTTGGTATTCCACTATGATAAAGTATATTCCTGTTTGTTGCTTTTAATCTGTGTGCACTGTGCAGCCCTGATGCTTACCACCTCAAGGACACTAATAAGGTTGTACCTTATCATTTACTTTCTGTGTGTCTTCTCTACTTTTTTTGTTCTCTCGCTGCCTCTTGTTCTCTCTCACCCTCTCTGAGAATAGGTGAAATTAGCCTGAAATGATACAAGGTGACATCAGAGAGACTGACACACACACACACACACACACCACACACACACTGGCTCGTCACGGTTCAGTGGCCCTTGCAGCGCAGGGCGACGCCATCAAAGCCGAGACCCATATACACACACCTCGACTGTTAAACATACACAGTGGCACGCGCAATCGCTCACGCAAACGCGCACGACTTGTGTAGCAACACACAGGCATGTGCACACCGTCACACACAGCCCGACACTCGTGCATGCACAAACTCAGAGCAGTAGTTTAATTGGAAGTGCTGAAGGCTGAAGAATTTTCTCCTTCATCTCACAATGCTGTAATTGAATCTGAGACGTGTGTGTGAGTGCGTGTGCGTGTGTGTGTAGGTGTGTGCGTGTAGTTGGGTGTCTGTGTGTGTTCAGCTGATTCAGGAGTTTCCTTTGACAGTAACAGTAAAACAGAAATGTGTATTTTTCCTTCTGTGAGGAGCAGGTCTGTCCTTCCAACCCTGACTATCTTCTCCTCCCCCCCAAACCCCTCCTTTCTTGGGGTTAACGCTAGCATTCAGCTCAAATTCAAACCCAAGCAGTTTTCAAAAAGCCACATTATTTCCCACAAACTGATGATTTGGTCAGCTGGTGAAAGGCAAGCACAACCTTCACGGCATGATGTGCGGATGGAATATATTTTCGGCAAAAGTAAATATAACCTCTAGAGCCAAATGCTAATTTAGAGTTGTATTCTGTAAAATGCTTTCTGCATTTTGAGTGCTTTTTGTGTAAAGTTGTTATTACAGAGACTTTTGCTGGTGAATGAGCCTCTCACTGCTGTGCCGTGAGACAAAGGAAGTTCAATTTGTTCCTGAAAACACTCCTCTGCTTGGACAAGTGCAAACAAAAAGAACTATCAGCACACAATGAGGCATGAACAACGTACTAATGACCTGCCATCGCAGTATCACTGTTACACAGCATAATAGGAAAAGGAACAGAGTAACTTTTTTTTTTTTAATATAGTTGCCCTTTATTAAGGAAATCATTTGGTTCCACATGGCAACCTTATCATTAAAAAGCTTCAGTCTCAAAAGGAAAATACTCTGCTGCTCTTTTTCTGTGATGTTGAATCACACTGTCTGGAAACGCTTTTATTATTGCCCTGGGGCAAGCAGGTACACACTTGATATGAATTAAAGGATGTCAAGTCTAATCTCGACATGTGTACACGTGTATGTGACGGTGTGCTGTTTGGGCAGTAATTGGAGACTAGAGATTTTACTCAAAAGTCAACTTAATTGATGTTTTTATGCCAAAATTACTGTTTTGGTTTTTAAGATTTTGTCTCATCTTAAATGTATTTTCTATTTCCTTCTGAAAATATTTGTTGGCATTCACCTGTGACAACATGGTTATGTTTTGAACTGTTGGTCAGATATTTTTCAGTCGTTTTTGAGCTCTTTAATATTGAGTGATTAATCAAGAAAAAACCTGCAGCACACTCACATGGAAGAAGCTGGAGCAAATAATGTCTTCTTGATTATTCATGCAATCATTTGAGCACTAGAAGACTTTCATTACAGATTATTAAACTGCTTTTTTTTCAATCAACATGTTCATTATTACGTTTGAGACACCATAAAATAATGAATAATACTTATCGCAACTTCCCAAGACAACATAGTTGGGTTTTTGGGGCGTTTTTTGGGCCTGGCCAACATCTGAAAACCGAATATGCTGTCATATATAGACCGCAAAAGTAAGCAGTCCTTAATCACTGCAGAGATTTGTGCCAAAGTCAAAATAGTGCAGGTAACTGTCTTCTGCATTCAAAGCTAGTAAGTAATTGTTTACTGGCTCCTGCATGTTCTAATCAGGTACCAATATCGCATTTCCAATAAAGAGAATGTCACTGACATGAATTCTTTTAAAAAACCCTGAAAACATTCTGGTCAGATTCCCCCGAGAATTTCCGTAGTTGATTTTTGAAAGCAGCTTTAGGTCTGAATCCCTCATGATGGCAACATGATACCTGCACCTTAAGTAAAACACACTTCTTTGAGAATATCTTTTTTTCTTTTTCTGGGCAGTACAGTGTATGTGTGTGTGTCTGCATCTAGCTGTTCGCACTGTTAGCTGGGGTCGAAGTCTTCCACAGACACTATCTTTATGATATTCACCTCCCTCCTGGCTCTCCTGCGCTCTCAGTCTTAGGCTCTGTGTCTATCTCAGCATCGTTAATCTCTATTCCTATTCAAATGCTGACATTTAAAGTAACTTCACATGCTGATTGACTGGCTGGCAGATAAGGCAGGAGAAGGAGAGGGCAGGAGCGAAGGTGGGGGATGATAGAGACGGAGCAGAGAGCTCGTCGTTCACCGGAAAAAATTGGGAAATCCTCCTCACCTCTTTTTTACCTCCCTCCCTCTTCACGCCTCCCTGTCTGTGAATGAGTTCACTCATAAGCCCAGAAGAGAGTCAGATTTCACTCGTTCTCATGAAAGCTAACCCATCCCCTCCTTTTTGTGTGTTTGTTCACCCATTTACTTCTCCCCACACCCACTACTCCATTTACTGTCTCCCTGTCCACCCCTTTCTTTCCGTCTCTTTCTGGCAGTGTTTTGTACACGAGGTGCCCATTTAACAATTTGATTAAAAAAAATATAGTGCTCTGGGAACACTGACACACTTCAGCTTTTTGTCAAACATGACCGGTCAACTTTTTTTTCCTCTTTTGTAGCAATAGGAAGTTCTGAAAAACCGACTGAGAAGCTTTACGACTGGCAATTAAGTGCTAGGATGACTCTAGACATTGGTATCCAATAATGTCACAAAGAAACTAACCCATAAACCATCGGCACAATCAGATCCCACATCAGTGTGTGTCAGTCTGAATGAGTCATCATTAAACTTTTAGTCTGCGTTGAGCTCAGTTTAGACTTTAAAGTACAGCTCGAAGTTTTTCTTTTGAGTAAGATCCTCACACAACAAGTCTCAACTGGTTCCCTCTCTCCACCCTTCACCACACACTTGACCTCAAACATGCTGACTGGATGATTCACTGTAGACACTAAGCCTGCATAAACTTTAACCAAATTATGACTCAAAGTGGGGAAAAATTCGGAAGGCAATTAATAATTTATTGCAGCACTCCACACCAAGTTTCTAAACATGATGCGAGTGATCTGTTATTCATAAGATCTAATGACTACTAGGTTTTACTATACTATACAGCTCAATGACACTTCTCAATGAGACTGAGCCTAGATGGACATTTCCCATCGAGTTATACAAAAGGAGGCTGAAATGAAAAGGAATCAATAGCGGACAGAATGGGGTCAGAATGATTGCTGGCAGTCAGTCAGCTGCATTTGGGCAGAGCACAAGCAACTCTGCACCTGTATGTATCCACATGCCACCAGAGCCAGCAAACCGTCATTACAGTGTGCCACTAAAGCATTCATGACGTTACCTGATAACTAACTGATGAATTACCAGGAGAATACAATCAAATAATGCTTTAGCCACTGTAGGTGATTTGAATGGCCCAATCACAGGGGTGGGCAGGATGCAGTTTGTTTTTAAGCCAATCAGGGCACAGCTGAGGTTTTGGACTGGAAAGCAGGTCTGGTGTGGATGAGATAAGAGCAGAACAAACACACATTAAACACCAACCCCCACAGACATGCACACACATATACACATACTCTAACAGGGACACACGATAACTAAATCCAGATGGTGAAGGAAATTTAGTAAAAACAAAAGTGAAGTACATGGAAGAAGACTGCCAAAGAAGGGAAGAGGTAAAGAAGTGGACAAGTAGGAAGAGAAGGAAACTCAACTGTGAGTTGAGAAAAAAACACCCAGAGCTATAAGCAGGTTAATCTAAAGCAGCTAGCTTAGCAAGTCAGCACTGTTGATGGTGACACACTGAACTGCCTGGCTGACTTCCCCAATTGTCCAGCAAGCTGGTTCAAACGCTTGCTGACTGATTTACTGACTGACTGACTGGCGGGTCGGATTTAGCCTATCCTACGTTTGTGCAGCAGAAGCACTTCTGTTGTTCAGCCTGTCGGACAAAAAGCAGTTCTACCCACGACACACAAAGAACAACCTGAAACAGCACTAATACTGGAGAGACCGGCAGAGACGGAGAGAAAGAAAAAGACAGACAAACAAATAAACACTTTTAAAAAAAGCTTCTAAAATATCCAGCTTCAAAGGAGAAAAAAAGGCGCCTAAAATAACAATTGGAAAAATGTTTCTGGGACTTCTGAAACCAATAAAAATCAGATATGAAAAAAAAATCTCATATAGAAAAAAATAATGTGTCAAAAAATCTCTTTTATCTGTGCTTGTGACACAGTTCTGTCGAACAACAAAAGATGCCTAACGATAGCATTTACTGTCCTGGAGGAAATTTACTTTTCAGTGCCAGCACAGAGAAAGAGCACATTACACAGCAGTGGAAACCATAGAGACCCAAACAAAGGGAAGACATACAATTGGGAATAACATGCTAACAGGCCAGACAACTACCAAAGCACCTAGTTCTGAGACTAAAACACATTTTACACATTTCTGTTTGTGTGTCGAGATGGCTGTGCTGAGGCTAAAAACTGATATGTGAGAATGTTATCAGGTCCACAGCTGTATGCCACAACTGTCAAAGCCATGTGTACAGATGTAAATCAACACAGACTAATATTTACAGCATGGGATGCGCAGTCATCAGTATGTTTATGTCAAGAGACAGGTGTATATTAAAGGGGAATTCTGTTTAGCGCAGCCTGAGAGTTATTTTGAAAGATGGCCTCATAGACAACAACAACAATCAAATACAGAAGCATCTTAATACTGATACTTGTTTAAAACAAACCTCATCTCTGGACAAACGTATGCATAGCATCAAGAGATAATCTGCAAAGGTATGTAAACTGTCCGTTGCACCCACAAGGGAACATTTAAAGACCAAAGATGTGTTTCAAATACAACCGGTAATACTTGCAATAGTTGTGTGCACAGTTTAACAGGTTCACCCAGTTTTGATGTCCAGTTTCTAAATAAAGAGTAAATTGTTTGCTACTTTACAGTCTTTTGGATCAGCTATGACTCACGGACATCTGTGCTAAGCTGGGTTTAGCACCAACGAAAAACAACTTCCTGCCTCAATCACAACCTTGTTCAGCCCTAAGCTTAGGGTGCTTTACACCTGTGCTGTTTAGTCTGTTTACAATCAACTCTGATTTAGTTTCCCAATGGTGCGTTTGCAGATATGTGCATGGTAACTGCATTCAAGTGTGGACTTAAACAGTCACACAGAGACCCACTGAAGGACCAGTAACAAACCAATTCCAGAATGATTTGTTTATGGTGAGAAAGTGATCTGACCCAGGTACCAAGGGAGTTGCACATTTGAGCTAAACACTTTAAGCCAGATACGCTTTGCGTTCTGAGAGGCAGCAGAGTATGACAGATATACAGAGTATACAGACTGGCCATAAACACATGTTGAGAGTACACAACTAGCTGTGAAATGAATGTCAATTGTCCATGTTAGGCAACAGTCCAGAACACCACCTTCTTCCTGCAATTAATTTTGTTACTCTGAGGGACATGAGGTTTGTAGTCACGCGTTTTGGTTCGCTTTGAGTTATCTCTGTGTGAAAGGAAACCAAATCATGGGAAAAAGCTACAAGTTTACAAACTCCTCAACTGATTCAGCGTAAATGAACTACAGGTTAAACTCTGTGGTTCATCTTTGACACAAGTTGATGTTGTGTGCACAACCAACATGCCTGGTTCCAGCTATACTGAATGTAAACATTTCAGAATAATTCTCTTCTATTTGTTGTTTAACTTCAATAATTACAGTGTACCATTAGGTAACCATGCTCAAATCTCAGCAGTTATTTTTGTGAGGATGCTTGGACGCTTCAGGATTTACCAAGATCGAGATCACTTTTGCAAGAGTGGAAAAAAATCATCTCACTGCAGTGACAAGAATGAAAAAAATACACATTATTTAGAATTTCAAGTAAAACTTGAAGTTTATTTAATATGGAAAAAGGGAATTAACTCAAGTAAGAAAGTGTGTGTAGAAACTAGTTGTTGTAACTTAATAAATTATGGTCAAGACCACAATATTAATACCAGTTGTAGTAAACCAGTAAACCTTTTATTTATTTATTTTTACAATTAATTTATCAATATTTTGAACTTTTACTCTTCAAAGTAGAAAAAAGTAAACTGGTAATATAATAACACTACAACTTTTTCTCTTTCCCCCTCCATCCTTCATAAACATCCAATGACAGTCACAGGCTGAGGAGAACAATGTGCATGAATATGAGTGTGTATGCTGTCACCTTCAGCTGTGAAATGTGGTCAAACCTTACTTAGGGGCTGAAAAAATAAAGACAGAAAAAAGTGACAAAGCGAGAGAGAGAGAGAGAGAGAGAGAGAGCGGGGAAAATGCATGTTAAAGAGACCTCCACTTCTCCTGCGGGTTCACAGCATGCGCCTATGCATGTGTGTGTGTGTGTGTGTGTGTGTGTGTGTGTGTGTGTGTGTGTGTGCGTGCGCTAAATGAGTTTTGGGAGTTGTCGTCTCTTTACGAGGGCTGTAACTGGCCCGAGGACAGCTGTTATTACACTTCACAACAGGGAAATACTGTATGAGTGAGTGTGTGTGTGGCAGAGCAACAGTGTGTGTGTGTGTGTGTGAGAGAGAGAGAGAGAGAGAGAGAGAGAGAGAGAGAGAGAGAGAGAGAGAGAGAGAGAGAGAGGAGTTTTAGAGAAAGTCATGTAGAAACATTATCGGTCGTGTACTTTGTGCTTTTGATAAAAGATTTAAAGATGGGCTACATTTGGAAGCCATTTAGAGGAAAATATACATTCACCTTGATTCAACTACTCACCAGAGTCTAGTTATGCAAAACCTTATGTTTCTGTCATTGTGTGTATGTGTGATTATGTGTGTCTTGGAGCAAAGGAGTAGCTCCTGGGAGTGAGAGGCCAGTTACCTACATGGGAGTGTCATTTTAATAGACAAATGAGTGTGCGCATGTGTGTGGCCACTGTTAAATGACAAAGCCCTAAAAAGCAAGTGAGTCCAACCAGTTTCTGACTCATATTCAGGTTACAGAGCAGTGCCTCAGGCTTACTCAGGCTTCGGCACGTGCACGCACACACACACAGACAGATACACGCACACACTTAGACACCAGACACCATTGTTAAATGTGTTCCTTCTCGTGTTTCTTCTGTCTGCATTTATAGAGGTCAATGGACAAATAAATTATTATTATTATTATTATTATTATTATTATTATTATTATTATTAAATGGGCTGGTTTGAGACTTTGTGGTCAGACAGACTATTGGAAGCTTGCTGGTTGCATATACCCACACACACACACACACACACACACACACACACACACACACACACACACACACACACACACACACACACACACATAACTACACAAAAAGATGACTGAACACCATGACCTGCAGTTCATTGGAAACTAGAGACTTTCCTTTAGAAAAAGGAAAGGCCTTGAATTTCAGAGCAGAGCCTATCCTTTGACACACTCACATAAATTCAACATTGAGATTGAAAAGCAAAATAAAAATAAGAATCCCATCAACTAAAAACAGCACAAAGCTGGAAGCCTGTTATCAAAATCAAACTATTGACATGTTAGCTATAAAGTCCCAAATTAAGAAAACAAAATCTCTTAAAGAAAGTTTATTATTAAAAAAAAGACAATTTACATTAAGAACTAGCAGGGCCAATCCACATAAAGTAACATTATTTTCTAAATATAGGGTCTGAGGAGAGGTATACTGTATACTGCACAGCCCTGGAGACAAAACTGGAAATGCAGTATTGTGCCTATATAACTGAACCTGACTTCTCTTGACTACAACAGACTCATACTGAGAAAAGGACTTCCTGCACTGTTAGTAGATATACTTGTATCCTGTCAGTGTTGTACAGATATCACCACCACTTTTACTGCAACTGACAACAAACGCTGGCTTTTGCAAGCAGAAAATGTTCCCTGACCTTGACAGAAAGACTGACCATTGATTTGGGGACAGCGGTGCATGAATGACTCTCTGGCAGCCTTCAGGAAATTGTGACGTAAAAATAAAAGGCGATTTTTGAGTTAGTTTGAGAAAAAATTGAGCTACATACATGACCTTGAAAGCAGTCCAAAATTTTGACTATTTGTAAACAGTTCAAACTAATGCAAAAATAAATTGAATGACTGTCACTAAATAGGTCTACAGAAAGAAAAGCTGAGAAACTTTCAAGAAATTCTGAAAAGATTACAAAAAATACTGCCTCAAGAATATTGGCCATGAAGCTGACCCCATAACGTCCATTTCATGGTATGTATGTATGTGTGTGTGTGTGTATTTTGAGGGGATGTGGTTTATTGCTCTAGGGCATCACACCCTGTTTTATCAAGCATGGACTCATTCTAAGATGGACCCTTTAATGTCAAAGCCATGGGAGGAGACATGTAAGAGGGCATCAGTGAAGCATGCACGCCCATCCCCAAGGCCCAAGACCTAGACACGATGATGCAAAGGCTACACAACAGCAGTGCATAATCTACTCTTCAGAGTAACATTGATTACTTCCATAACATTTACTTATGCACCACAGGAAGCCTATACTCTAACAACACTAGCCTGCATTCCTGTCACGTTCCTTCCCAGAAGAAATTAATTGAGGAATTTGATTCTAAATGTGAGCTTTGACTGAAAAATATTGGCACGACGGTGTCAATTTAAACTAAGACTGTAATACTCTACTGAGTCTTGCTGGTATATTTATTTTTATATGAACCCCTACAGGCGAACCAGAGGTCAATATTAAGCGCAGAACTGGATGTAGCTGTTAATGAATTACAAATTTACTCAAAGATATGTAAACAATTCCTTAACTTATAGCAAAATTCAGAGGTATTTTGTTACAATAAATAAGACATTATATAGCAATTGTGTAATATTTCTATTAGTTTAAAAGGTTAAAAGTGAAGCTACATTGTTTTCATTTCATCCCCTTTTTCAGACTGAACGGATAAATGTGTTTGTTTAAAAAAATTGATCTTCAAGAGAACCCTTTTGGGACTGAAGAGCATTTTTTTTAATTTTCAGGATATTACCGATATTACCACAGTAAATTATTTCCATGAGAGCAGATCACCTGCTGTAGTCCAAGCAGTGGAGTTGGATCCTCTCAGACCACAAGATGAGAGACTCACTAGTGAAGCAGCTGAATGACATTGAGGATCTCTGCCACAGCAATCTGACCAGCATGCAATTACAGACACACTGGGAAACCATAGAGACCAGAGATGGATACAGTGGGCCAGAACTAGTAGGTATGTGCCTACTGAACTTTCAAAATAAAAGTCTACTTTTCAAGAAGAAAATTGCGGATGAATGAAAAAAATGCTAAAATGTTTGGCCAAATATATTTTGGCAGCCATTAATAACAATGAAGTCTATGTGTGAAAAACACTGATATTGTTAAGGAAGCACCAATTATGGAGAAAGATTTGCGTTCCAATTGGCACAAGAGTCTGTAATTGCTTATGATCATCCATGTGCAAGTGTTGCCCTACATCTTTTAAACTTTCCCACAATACTGTCCTTTTTCTGTTTCCTCTCCATCACACATATAAGCTTTCTTCCTTTTGTTTAATATACATGCACACACATTCACAGACTCGCTCCCTTTGTGGCACGTACACCACAATGTGTGCCAAGTAATTAATGCTGTTTGTGTTTGTTCTGTGAACAGTTTGGAAACTTGATAATGGAAAACAAGTGCAGACTGGCCACATTTCTCCTTATATATCCATCTATATCTTTCCATTCTTCCCGCCTCCTCTTGATCACATACACACAAACACACACACACACACACACACTATCACTTTCCTTCACCTCCTCCCTCCATGTCAGGGCCATCGCTCATGGCAGCCAGGCAGAAAATGCTGGTTCCTCTCTGGTTTGTCGCACAAGGAAACCATTGGTTGTTATACAAGGACCCAACAATCATTGCTCTGTTTGGTTGTTAACTTGCGTCTCAGCTGAACACACATGCACACACACACAAACTCGGTCAAACTCCTTTTTTGTGACGCAAACACACAGTGCAGTCTTTTTCTTGCTCATGTTAATGTAAGTAATCAAAGTGGACAAGGGGCTTTGTAATGCTGAGAGAGCAAGAGGAGAGGAGAGAGAGAGACAGCAAGAGAACAGAAGAGAGAGCAAGGGGTCATCTCCTTTTACTGTCCACTCCTCTCTGCCTCCTGTCCTGCCGAAAAGGAGGACGATGAGGATAGCGATGCAGACAGAAGAAATGTAGATGTGATGAAAGTGAGGATCAAACTGGTATCCCACTTTTCCAGCATTACAAGCCCAATATCTCCAAACTGGAATTAGGCAATCACAAAATGTTTGTTTCAGAATAAACAAATTCCTTGTTGATGCACAGTGTGTACCCTTTACTGATCATTTACACCATAAATTCCCAGAGATGGACTGTAATTTTCCCAAATCACTGCACAACATTACTGCAAAAAGCATCAACTAGCAGACGCCTGCAGTGCCGTCCTTTGATTTACGGTGGATCCACATCCACCAGTAAAACATACAGAATGTGCTTTTAAACACACACAAAAACACACATTTACAGGATAATTGGATGGGATACTGTTTTTGGCAGGTGAGCCGACTGATCTGGCTGTTTTGGATGTTTCCTCTTACCATCTCTGCTGCTTCAATAGAAAAAGAGGCAACCAGAAACTATGTGATTGTGTGCGTGAGGACTTGGGTATTATTATGCCATGCCCATAGGAGCAAAGATCCGTACAATCAGGTCCTAAAATGTGTGCATGTGTGCCTCCACATGTCTTTGTGAATGCATGTGTGTGTGTGTTTGATGTTAAGCCAAGGGTGTTGTGTAAAATTCACTCAAACAAACAACTTGAAGAGTGAAAAACAGCTTCCTTGGACCAAATGTGTAGCCACAGGCAATGTGGCTATGCGGAGTGCGTGCATGTGTGTCTATGTGTGTATATGTGTGTGTGTTGGCCTGAGGCAGCGTGCGTGTGTGTGGAGTGGATTGCTTCATGCCTGGACGAACATGAAAGGTAGAAAGAGAGCGAGAGAGCATGCCCACACACATACGCAGACTGCAAACAGGAAAAGCCTTTTGCCATAGTTATGGATGTATGAAAAAATACAGACAATTGAATGCACCCATCTCCTTTCAGTCCAAACCCAAAGGATGCAACTGCACAAACACACATGATTATGAATAGAGGGTTTTTTGGTATTTTCTAAGGCGAGGGAGGTGAAAGTAGAGGATTATTAGCATCTTATCCCTTTGGGTTTAGATTGTTGTTTTGTGGGGGATAAGAACAAAAAGAAATGTTTTCTTTTTTTAACGTAATTTAGTATTAGTTCATTTTAACTTATTTTTAGGCCAATGATGGGAATATCCTTTTTGACCTAATTCATGATGCTAACACTGTGGTACTGTTTGTCAATGAACAATAACGGCATATAAGATAAAATAAATAACAAGTAGATATTATTTTATACATGCAATCATAAGTCCCTGGAGTTGAAGAGGACGTATTTAGATTGATGTTTCTGTATGCAGAAAGCAGCAAACCCACACATGAAAAGAAAAAAAATGAAAATATCTGACTATTTGTGTAAAAAACAAACAAAAGATTTACTAATTCTGTCTATTTCTATTTCTGTCTATTCAATTCAGTTCGATTCAGTTCAATTTATTTACATAGCTCCAAATCACAACAACAGTTGCCTCAAGGCACTTTATATTGTAAGGCAAAGACCTTGCAGTAATACAAATCTGATGTCATTATACTTTTTCGATTGTAAGCAGAGCTGTAATGGTAACAAGTATCAACTTTAAACTAAAAGTAGTCGTGGTTAGCCCTTCCAAAGCGCACCAATAGTTGGCGTGTATCTGCTCACACTGATCTTTAGAATATTAAATGGGCAAATCTGTCTGTAACAGCAGAAAGGCTGAATTGAGCACATTCCTCCATGCAGTCTGGGGCTGATTTCATTATAGATAAATCAGATTCATCTATTCAATCTCTCTTTCTTTCTATCTGTCAGTCCCTTTCCATTTCTCTCCCTTTCTTTCCCTCTATGTGTTTCTTTTCCCAATTTTAGCTCCCTCTGCCTCTCTTTTTAGAGCCTTCTCATTACTTTTTACTCTGTCTTTCTCAATTTCTGTCACTCCCTGTATCACTCTCGTTATCTGTGTAATATAATAAGTATGCACACAGATGAGGAGGAGGAAAGAGAGAAGAGACGAGAGTAAAAAGTAGTGGAGAGAAACGGGGAGGGTGTGTGTGTGTGGGGGGGGGGGGGGGGGGGGGGGAATAAAAAAAAAAGAAGTGCCGTGTTAAAAAGCTGAGTCCACCAGAGCAGTCACAACAAATTCATCTCTCCCGCTCTCTCCATTCTTTCTTTCTCTCGCTTGCTCTTTGATACAAGCTGGCCTCAGTAATACAATAAAGAAGTTGGCTCAGCTCTGTGCGTCTGCATGCATGACAGTGTGTGTGTGTGTGTGTGTGTGTGTGTGTGTGTGTGTGTGTGTGTGTGTGTGTGTGCGTGTAAGGTAGATGACACCTCTTACTCCCAACTCTCTGTCTCATCATTGCAGCTGTTCCACAGAGGTGTGTTTCAATATATCACCCTGACACGCACACATACACACACAGACACAGTCCCTGCTTAATAAGCGGTATTCAGAGCTCCTGGGTTTATAGAAGCTGAAACTGCACTCCTGCACAAAACTGAAGCCTTTCTGACTTTCCTTCAGTACACATTCATTTCTCTCTTTATGCCGTTCCTTTTGCTTATTCATCCTTTCCTTTGTTTCCGTTTCTTTCTTCCATTTGCTTTTATTTCCCCTTTGGTTACTTTTTTTTTTACTGAGATTTGTGGTTTTCTTCTTATTAATTTATTCTCTTTTTTTTAGAACTTCATTTCTTAACTTGAACCCTGACATTTCTTCAATGAGTCTTCATCTTTGAAGCAAACAGCCCATTAAATAACATGACACAAATAGATCTTAGCCTTTTGTACACATAAATGTACATCAATGATTCATTCAATGACCATCCCGTAACCAGAAAGAAAAGAAAAGAAATCAAACATGCCTAAACATAATGAGTAAAGCCCATGTATGGAAATTTCCACAACTGCTTTTAAAACTACCGTTTAAAAGCAATTCATTTGACCTAAACTACATAAACAATTTCTGTGCAATTTACTTCTTACTTGACTAAAAGAAAATGGATTGGCAGTCCCTTCTTATTCTTCTTCACCAAAAAAATTTATAAAATTACGTGTTGGTAACATTTTATGGTAATTTTGTTCATTTAACCTCACTATAAAAATCACACTGAATGTGAATCTGTAAGCAGTCCAGTGACTTTCAAATATGGATGGAGAAATTAAAACAGAAAAGAGACAAGAAAAAGGAGCCAGAGAAGAAAAGTGGACACCTGGATGAGTCCTGAGGCTCTGCGGGAAGGAGGGGAGGAATCAAGAAGGAGGGAGGATGGGCAGAAGGGTGGGCAGTTTCTTTCAGCTGTTCCTTCTTAAGGGTGTGTACGTGCCGATGTGTGTGTGTCTGTGTGTGTCTATGGTCCATATGCGCATTAGTGCTGGAGGAGTTGAACAGGGGGTCATACCAGATGGACACACACACAGATGACAGATTCCACCCACTAGCATCATGTAACCACAGTTCGGTCACTCTCCTGCATGCATGGAAATAATACATAATTCTCACTTTTAAAGTCACATATGAGCAGAATGTGTTTTGGCAGAGGAAACTAAAGTAAGACTTTCCGTCAAATATAGCTACATTACTGTGATTTGTTGGTCTTTGTCCAAACTGTGCTTGTGACACATTTACTTCAAAAGTTCACTTAGACAATTTGTTGTTATCAACCTGTGCATCAAAGCAGCTGCTCTGTCTCTGGCTGCAGATGCGACACACCTGCTCTAACGTCGATGGCTGGGATGAGGCCAGAAATGCAACATTTAAGTTTTAACTCACACAACAGTGAAGATGTGTGTTTGGTGTTTTTTTGTAATCTGGTTTCATTTTGAAGGGAAAAAAAGAATTGGTGTTGGTCCACCTCTAAGTTTAAACATTAATTGTCCTCATTTGGTCCCAATTGTTGCTGATTAAAGAAAGTAAAGCTGAAACCTTAAAACTGGTACCACGTAGAGTTAGTTCTGCTGCTGGTCGGGTCTACACAGAACCATTTTTGTTACAGTTTTTTACAGACGCTAGGACACATTTCTCAATACTTAGGTCACGTTTGCAAAACTCCTCACACAGTGAGCACAACAGAAGTCTATGTGGGCTAAACTGAGGACCAGTTATCATTGTTTTGGCACAAAATGCATTCAATGACTACATCTCTCAAATTTCATGAATTATCTTCTCACTCAGACACAACAACTGCCAAAAATCTTTGTACGTACAGGACATTTTGCATGTGCTTACATACTGTTTTCAAAACTGTTAAACTTATGGCCAAAACAATAACACAATGAAAAACTTAAAAAGACAGCAAAATCCAACAGCAATATTTTATTGAAACATATTTTAAATCTAAAAATGCAGTTTAACCAGCCACAGCTGATCCTCATTGTAGATGAACATCTACACAGGTGTTACTCCTTCAATTTTTCAACTCCTTCAATTCTGGCATGCCAGAAGATTCTTTCCTAGGTGTATTGCCCTAGATGACATAAGATGTGATGTGGATGAGAACCTGTGGCCAAATAGAGAAGACCGAGTAGAATAGCATTACTATTGTATGTGTATCAGTGGATGGTGTGTATACAAATTCTTGTATTTTGGGATTACTTAGTGCAAAAATAATAAAAATACATAAACAAATATTAACGAATTCTGCATGATGTCTGATTCATTCCAGTAACATATATTGAAATTATAAACAGAGATGTGTCCTTGTTTTACACAAGAAAACACTGTGTAATGCTACATGTTGTTAGTGTTTTTTAGGTCTTTGTTTTGTGGGTGACAAAGTGTGTTTGTCGGCTGTCAACCTTTGCTAGTGTTCTGGAAGAATGAGTTTATTTGAGACCTGAATAAAGTGTTTTAGTGGTTGTAGTGCATTTTGAATGTGAAATGAACTGCTTTGCCAAGCTGACGGTCAGTTCGGAGAATTGTGTGAAGAGTTTTGCAAAAGTGACCTAAGTATTGAGAAATGTGTCCTAGCGTCTGTAAAAAACTGTAAGAGTTGATCCCACAAACCTCTCAGAGACAAATTACGTCTATTGACCCCGATCAACCTTTGCCTCTCCACACAGCCACAAAAACTCACAAACACAGACTCTCCCTCACTCTCTTTCTCTTTCACACACACACAAATACACTTCACTTAATATCCTGAGCGCTTCAGTCTCCACTCCATTCCTCATCCAGTGAACCAGCTCTTTGTGTGTGTGTTTACTCCTCTCTTTCTTTGTGTTAGGGTGTAAGGTTAAATGATGGCCATTAAGATTCATCTCTGAGTTCACTACCAGCAAACCAAATACCCTCTGACACACACACAGACAAACATGCACACAAACACATAAGCAGATGAGGGTGGTCAGAGTGCACCAATTGTCTCTCCTCTTCTGTTTGTCTCTCACCTGTCATTTAGGCCAATTGAAATCACTGAATGCATAATGAATTGCAGTAATTGTAGCACTAAAGCAGGGCTGGAAAATTTGTTCACTTTGTCACTTCTTCTTATTGGCTTTAAATTCCAAGTTTATAGAGTGATTTTGGGCCTGTGTAAATCACCATAAATCACTTTCTTGTACAGCTGACCGTTTCTCGGCAGATCTGTTGTGGCATGCTGTCGACACATTTCACAAGATTCACTCTGTTTGCTCTCCTGCTGCCTCCCAGGACAGATGAACGAAAAAGAGAAGGATGAGGACGAGAGGGTTACAGATCGAGGGGACGACGAGAGATGAATAAAGTGATGATTGAAGTCATTCCATCTTCACACCTACAGATTGGAAATCACCAGGCAATTTCCTACTTTCACGTTGTTTATCACACAAAAAGCGTGTGTGTGTGTGTGTGTGTGTGTGTGTGTGTGTGTGTGTGTGTGTGTGTGTGTGTGTGTGTGTGTGTGTGTGCGCAAGCACCAGTATGTGTAAGCGTGTTATTCGCATCTCAGTTAATCCTTTTCTCCCTGACAAATTCACTGACTGACTAACAAGGAACTAACTGACAAACTGCCTCATTTTCTTCAATCTGAACTTTTGCACACACACTTAAAACACAAACACACTGCGTGATGACTGAGTGGACCCTGTGTCAATCCCAGCATGCCTCTCTGCTCCGAGGCAGGAGATTCTGTCATCAGCACAGTGACTGTCAGAACGCATCATCGGCGGCCTTGGCAACTAATTAAGACCTGCCTGTCAGGCCTGTGGTCCGTGTGCATGTTTGTGTGTGTGTGTGTGCGTGCGTGTGTGTGTGTGTGTGTGTGTGGAAACATATACCAATGGACAAAAACATGAGTGTAATTAACTACCTGTCATAAACCAGAGCCATAAACACACACGAGCGCACACACGCTTTATAGCCAGAGCTACTATATCTGCCAGCAGGCATCAACGTACACAGTGTGTTACTCACCAAGACTCACCAGTCATTAGTCACAGAAAAAACACAAACAAAAATTCCAACAGAGACTTACTCATGCATGAAATTCAATGGTTTTATGCATTTTTTTTTTATTATAGCCTCCTATTTTCCAATGAGGTCCCTACAGATGCATGAAAATTCATCAGAATGCATTGTAGCAAATACTAGCAGTGAAGGAAATATGAATTCAAATCCAGAATCAAGTTGTTGAAACACTAAAACTTGTACTTAAAAGTTTATTTACAATATTAAGGGCGAATGAATGAAAAAAAAAAAACAGAACAAAATCCCTGTGTGTGTCAAAGCATGCAGTATTCTTACTTTGATGCTTTAATATGTACAGCCACAGTCACAAAGGTTGCTGGCTGTCATCAAGTTATATCAGTCACATAGAGGGTGCTGCACCAAAAACCTCCTTGAAGCTGCTTTGATCAGCAGAAGAGTGGCACAGTCACCCATAATTTGCATTGAAGAAATGAGCATGGAGGATAAATCATGTTGGTTGTAGCAACTATTTACTTTGTAGGCAACCATTTTTGATTTGCTTTGCACTTTTTCAAGTATCACTATCACTTGGCAAGGATTGTGTGAGTGTTTTCATACAAGTTGACATATTCCAGTGCAAACTCTGGGCAACATCAGTGACCAATTAGCATCTATGGAGGCAATGGAGGTTTTTGGTTCAGAACTGTATACCCCATTGCAAACAATTTCACATGATGGCTGCTAGCAACCACTAAGGAAGTGCATGTGTTTCCTTAGTGATTGACTGCCAGGATCTCTAGGCCTGGGTGACTGAAGTCTAAGAAGTATTTCAACATTGTAGTTGGTCAAGATTTTTTTAATTTAATTTAATTTTTAGGATTTTTTTAAAAAATAGTTTTTAACATCTTCAGATAAATCCAGTGAAATGTAATTAACCAGGAGTTGCATGAAATGAAAACACTCATTTTAAAATGATGGGCAGAGTACTTTTTGTCCTTGATCTCTCTTTACTCTCTTAAAAGTGACTAATACTTTACAGTCCCATTAGCTAAACAACATTGAAATCATGTTTCAGGCAATTGTTCACCCCTTACACACAGTAATAGCAGTGAGTGCTGAATTCATCCTCACCACATTAAGCAGTGATGCAAGTTCACTGACTGAAAACTGTGTGTGTGTGTGTGTGTGTGTGTGTGTGTGTGTACAGTCAGTAATGAGGTGTGACTAGTGTGTGTCAGTGAAAGTTGACTGATCAGCGTAATGAGCAACAGAACATAGAGGGAAAAAGATGGCAGACAGGACGAGGAGAAAGTCATGAGATGCAACAAAAATGAGTAGGAGGATATATTAATTTCTTTTTCATATTGACTGATTACACATCTAAAGGCTGTCGGTGTCTCTGCAAGTTGTTTTTGATACTGCTGGAAACGTGACAGGACAGACCAAAAATATAAAAGCACTTAAGGGAGAGGCCTTTTTTTTTCTGGCTTAAAAGGAAAAGATGTCAATTTAAATTCAGGTTGAAGTTACACTGTATGTTTTCTCCTTAATTTCTAGCCGTTTCAGGTATAATTGAATAATGTATTAAATCTTTGAACAACTGCACAATATATGAGTCAAAACAATTATTTTTATTGGTATAAACTCGAATGCTGGGCAATTCTACAAATGCACTGTAGCTGTATGTACACTTACTTCAGTAAGATGACTTTTAATAGAAAAACTGACATTTGGTAGGTGTTGCACTGTCTGAGTCACACTGTATTTGCTTACCAGGTGAACTTTATTAAATTAAAATGGGTTTCTCCACTCAGACAAGTGCTTACATAAAGTTAATTGTTACTTGTTTACATAAATGACAAATTACTTGTTGACTTTGAGAAAATATGACCCATTTAGAGAGAAGATTAAAACAGATAATGGGTCACTGCTAAAAAATCTAATCTGACGCTTGATCAAAACATTAATAATATAACCTGTAAATCATGCATCATAAATATCGACCAACAAACCTTGGAACAGAATTTTTTACATAGATATTTTTACAAGTAATGGATGTCCAGTTGCTTAAATAGATGCAAATAATCTAGTCTTTACTTAGAGGACTTTAAACACACACAATGTGCAGTTCCCCAGATCTCTCTGTAGCAGTTATAAAACATCATTTTTGCACTTGATTTTAATCTGTGAATTGGACTAACGGATCCCAGGTATGCAGGTGTGACAGAGGCTGTTTTTACCTGTGTATATTTGTGCTTCAAGCTGACTAACCAGAAGTTGGTCATCAGTCAAGCTCTAGATTTATTTATAAATGCATTGCAAGTAATACTGAATATTCCATTTACAGGCTGTTTCAGCTGTTGACATTTGTAAAAGGGTGCAGAACAAAACAGGACAAGGCCACCATGTCCTGCTTTAAAGACATATTTTCTTTTTAGGATACATTATCGTGCATCTCTATGTGCGTCATTTACATTTAGCACTTCCCACTTGTTCCACTAAATCCTAAATCCAGACATCTAAATCCACGTTTAAACACAGTCTTAGACTACTTTATCTAGTCTGCCTTCCTCTCTATCGGCCTGGTTAAATCGAAACAGCTACAGCCAAAACCAGGCCTCCTGAAAGATAAACAGGCTGATTTCAGAGCAGAAACCTACCAATCACAGTATTGCACAGTAATCCAACCAGTTAGAAAAGTAAATACACACAGATAGACAAAGACACACATGAAAGAGGAACAAAGGCCAACTCTCAAAGCTCTGCCTCCATCTGTGAGAAAATGGGTTAACAACTTGTAGTTGTCCACTTTGTGCTGGTCAAAGAGAAGCCTAACTCCTGCAGTAAATGAGAAAGCAGGTCAGTGCATTCTGTTCCCTTTTCCAAAGATGCAGTGAGTATTGAACCCAAACAGGTCGCAGACAGAAGTTGCATTGCAGAACAAGCCCGGACAAAGAAAATCCTACATACAGAATTGCATCTTATCAAACCAGCATAACTTTCTCTCTCTTCGCTGGTCTCTCTCTCCTGTTATCAGCAGATACGGAGGAGGTATGAAAGAGTGCAGCTGCAAGTGTTTGTTGTGTCAGTCTGCTCTGGTCTACTCCGCTCGTGTGTAGTTGCTTATCATACTTCAAACAGCTTTTGCTCCTTCTCCCACACACTTTTCTCCGGCCACTCGCTTCTGTATCATGTACTCCCATTTCTTTCTTTTCCATTTCATGAAGGATTATAACCCAAGTCTGTGTCACAGGTCGGGGCCTGTAACGTGTATCTAAACAGCTTTTATCATCATTATAATCTGTCACACCAATCTGCTCTTTTCTTTTCTCTTTTTGCCAAATTGAAAAACAGATCTCTGTATATCTGCAAGGTATACCGGTCCTTAAGCATCTGTTATTTCCCAGCAAACTGTAAAATGGTAACAAATTGGAACTTTGCAAACGTTAACAGCCATGGAAAAAACAGACCGGCAGCAATGCAGCCATGGTTTATAGTGGTGACATTCAGGAGGG
This sequence comes from Copadichromis virginalis, assembly GCF_057382275.1. Taxonomy (NCBI): domain Eukaryota; kingdom Metazoa; phylum Chordata; class Actinopteri; order Cichliformes; family Cichlidae; genus Copadichromis; species Copadichromis virginalis. The sequence continues at coordinate 16,161,818 of NC_140632.1, forward strand.
ACCTCATCATGGTATTCAATTTGTATTTACAGGTCTCGTGATTTTAAGGCGATCCAATTCAGTGCATGAAAACTCAAAATGAAGTACCACAGTTCACGGTTAGATCTTTTAATGAATTCATTTCATTCTTTCATTTTATCTCTTACACTCGTGGACGATGTCTAACAATACAAGCCAGCAGATTTTCAGGGCTCCAAATAATGAGAGCTTTCTAAAATAAAGGAAAATGGTATTATATTTTCAAGATATGTTAAGCTGCATCGTTTCACTGAATTAATACAATCTGGTATCACAGCAGCCAAGAAAAATGATTTACAGTTCTCGGAGGAGAGCACTTGTCATAACAGCCACAGTTAACGAAAGACAAAACATAGCCTACTGTTGAGCCCACTCTTTGTTCACAGTGTCATTTAGAAAGAGCTTCTAATTTGTTCTCACATGTAGGTGGAGTTTCTGCACTGTTCTGTGGTGCGTTGGTTGCAGGCAACATCAGACTGTTTTTCAGATTTTACTCTGAGAAAAACGGGCAATATGATTAATGTGAGTCATAATCTCGGGAATGCATGGAGAAGATGAGTACTGTGCGGTACACTTTACATGCTGAATACCCATCTCTGGTGTAAAATCATCCCACAAATATGAAAAACAGGCCAAATATTTTGTGAAGGATATGCTTAACCTCTTCATATATAGATATGAGCGTATAGCCATGATTATGAAGCATTAAAATCTCGATGGATCAAATTAGAAATATTTGATTTTATACACATTTTTTAAATGAGTATAACATAATTACCTAAAATATGCCTCTGGGATTTAAACTCAAATTACAAGTTGTGTGTGTGCGTGTTGCCGCACAACATGAGTCTATGCCTGACTCACTAAGGTTTATGGGTTTAAGATATATAATGTAACATTTTAATTAAACTATTGCAGATATGCAGTCCATACTAAATCGAATTCAATAAACGTTCTATATCTTTGTGTTAAATCAAGCAATCGTATTGCGATTCATACTGCACTTCACGTGTGCTTTTGTGTTCAAACACTAAAAACAGAAGGCATCAAAAGATCTAAAAAAAATCTCTTACAATCTGCAACAATTTAGTAACTTACAGTCAGTAACTTTTTTAAAAAGCAAAAGATGACTGTGCTTTGTCTATTTGAACTTCAGTTGAGCTTAAATGGAATCCGGCATCTTTGAAGTGCAAGAACACAACAAAGAACAAAAAGACATGTAGACTTTACTGATTATATAAGAGCTGCTGATACAACTACAGCTCTCCAACAACTGTACAGTATCACATAAGATGGCAATTTAATATACTAAATATTCAGCCTATCTATATCCGTGAGTTAAGTCATGAACATATTCATGCAAAGAACGTAAAATCGTCCACTGATATTACAAATGCACGTATAACCTAGAAACCCTCAAGAAAATCTCAAGTATTCATAAATTCATAAAATAGCGACTTTTGTAATGAAAATTGGTCTGACATTTAAGCATTTCTTTGTGGTGGAGAACAAGAGAATTAAATTGGATCTGTTATGTGTGAAAACAACGTCCCACTGGACAAATACTGTAAAGCAGGTTCCAGTCTGATATTAGCAATAAAAGACAGATCCTTTAAGAGCAGATTATTTCGTTATAAGCCTACATAAAGTGAAATCCGTGCCATGACCCGCTTTATTAAGTCCACACATCGATAAGCTTTAACGTCAACAGCTCAACGACACTGTTTAGGATTAAATAATCATGTTAAGTTTACATACGCAGCCAGAAGTGTATTTACTATGACCTGCAGTCATGCTCCTTCTGTTTCATTCCCTCTCACATTTCTGCTGCTACGATTAAAGTCGCTCTCCCCTCTTTTAGTTTCTCTTGCTCTCTCTGGACCACTAACCTTGATTCACTGCTTTACTCGACTCTGCCTCAGGCTAGGACATATACACATACACACACTGAACATAGAGACATGTACAGACAGGCAGATTTACAAGCATTCATACAGCCGTATAGACTAAATGGGAGATATACACATGTACTTGACCATGGTAAAGTAGAAGCGGTTAGTTTGGGGCCAGCGTGAGGGGAAAGTGCGGCTAACCGAAACCACATGTGGCTGACTCGCTCTCTCGCTGCGTCCAGAGGTATGTGAGGCTTTGGAGCGTGTGTGTGTGTGCATGTAACTGTGTGACGGTGTGTGATAGAGAGCAAACATTAGAAGAAGAGGCACAGAGGCAGAGTGAGCTCATTTCTTGACTTTAACCTTTATTTGTCCAGGGAACAGCTGCATTTAGCAGACATGTAGTTCTGTAGTAAGACTACATTCACACAGCAGCACACGGAGGAGTTGTCCCACTTTAAGTATGCTTTTTACTCTTGACCCCTGCAGCAGTGCCACAATCAGTGAGGTTAAGCTCTTTGTTCAAAGGCAAACCTGCCACAGTTCCTGCACAGTCACATCTTAAACCTGAAAAAATCCAGTTTGAAAGAACTCTCCCCAAAATACTCTTTTAAAATGTTTTTTTTTCTCTGACAACCACAAAGAAGGACTGACCCTCTTCTGCTTCAGCTGATTAGATTTCAGCCAGTTACACAGATTCTCCATAAAGAATGTCTGTTTGTTTCAGATCAGCCTCCTAGCCAATGAAACTGCTTAAAAATGACTGCAAATGTATAATCACTGCATTTTGAGCAAGAGTTTGTATGTCACACTTTGTAGAGAAGTATGCAAAAAGAAAGTAGCAACACGAGTGTTTTTTTGGCCAACAATCAAATATGCACAAACTCAATCAGCTCCACAAAAATGATTAATTTGGTTGACTTTGTCCCTTGCATGAACTTGAATGAAGTTGAACAAGAAGAAAACAAATCCACAAAGACTACATGGAATCTCAGGGAAAACATGTTAAAAATAAACGAGGGTGTCAAGTACTGTATCCAACTGATGAATCCCGAGCACACAACGTAAAGAAAGTCATGAGTTTTTTTATTCAACAAATCCATGTAAACCGCAAAACATCAGCATACACAAATGATCGTGCACAGACAGCTGTAGTTCTGTATCAAACCTGCACTTAGCTTCACTTTGTAGTGAGGAACTAACCCTACAAGACAAAGCAATGCTGTGTGTTAACATACAATTGTGTGCATGTGCGCATGTGTGTGTGTGTCCCTGAGGTTGAGTGTAAGAGACAGTTTATGTCATGGGGAGGTAGCTCTGTATCTGCTAACCGTTACTCCAACAAGACAGCTCGCTTAACTCACACACACACACACACACACACACACACACACACACACACACACACACACACACACACACACACACACACTCACAAGTTTTATACACACAACACACACACTTTATTTACCTTTGGCCCAACACAGACATAGTGACAGTTAACCTAGCCACTTAATACAAACGGACAGTTTCTTCTACAAGGACTTATATTTAGAGTGTGTGTGTGTGTGTGTGTGTGTGTGTGTGTGCGTGTGTGTGTGTGTGTGTGTGTGTGTGTGTGTGTGTGTGTGTGTGTGTGTGTGTGTGTGTGTGAGCTTGAGTCAGAGTAAATCTGGCTGAACTGAAAACAGAGAGGAGAGAAAACACTAACAAAAGCATTCCAGAAAGTGGGTGAGAGAGATAGTGAGACACAGAAAAAGAAGGAGAGCGAGAGAGAGACCTTGAGAATGTTTCGTGGCAGCATAACACTGTAAAGAAGAATCTGTACTTCAACTTTTGAGCCATCAGATAAAACCATAGATACATCTTATACATCGGCAATATAAACTGACAAAGTGTGCAAAGTTGCTGTTTGGGGTTTTTAGCTAAAAGCTGAAAAGAAAACATTTACAAGTCTGTATATGTTATGTAGAACAGGAGAGAGGAGAGAAAATGCATTTGCCATTTCATTCTTTTTTCATTGCACAAATGATCTTAACTTAGCTGTCTATCAGACAACTGAGCTCCCATTTAGCCTAGACTGGGGATTTTTTCTTTGTTTTTGCTGCTTTATATGGTGAGAAATGAAACATGCTTGTGCCTTTAATGTTCGGGAAAATCAATATAAAGATGAATATGCAAAACACGGGCCTTTTTTAACTATTTCTTGACAGGTGTAAGTGATTTTAACAATGTGTGGAGTTTTTAAGACAAGGTTGACAAGTGAAGTGAAATGTTGAAACAGCATTTTTGATGCGAAAATCACTTAATTCGCTTTAAACTGACTCCAAAAATATCATTTTACCTTTATTTTCCAATCAGTCCAGTATTGTTCAAGTGTTTAAGTAAGGATAACTACATAACAACTGAAATTTCCATCTTAAATAGAATCCACACACTTTATCCCATGTAATACAACACCATTTGGTCTGGATTTGGAAATCCCACCCTTTCTCTTGTTATGGGGGAAACATGGGAACTGGAAAAGTAGGGAGGAGGAGAGATGGGAGAGAGGGGGGTAAAGAAGGGGGCATTAGATTAGAAGTCAGGGGTAGGGAAAGAAAGTGTGTGTGTATGTGTGTCGGGGGGGGCGGGGGGGCAGAGAGGGGGTAGGGTTTGATAAACGTTGTGTTACTCTGTTTAGGTTAGTGGGCCATAAATTCCAAAGGGGGTAGGGAGGTAAATGAAGCTTTAGGATAGAGTTTACGGATAGAGGCTTACTTGGAAATGCTCCGTGAGAACAGGCGAGAGAGCTTGTTTGACTAAACTGACTGAGTTTGTTCTGACTTCACCAGACACGGTGGAGTCTGCATAGTATCCGCATCGCAGCGGAGTGCGTATATGTGTATGTGAGGGAACATCAGCTTAAATAAGAATTTCAGGGCATCTTCCCAATGAAAACCTTGCATGTCCTATTTTGGAGCTCTTCATTTTGTGTTGCTCTGAAGCTGTCCGTTGGGAATTTCACTGCACTACCTTTTCTTTTTTATCTCTTCCAGCGAAAGGCCACATTATTTGTTCTGAGAGGTAAAGTTCTGTAATCGAATCAGCAGAACTCATGATCAGAGGTTGCCACAGATGAATCGGCGCTGCTCACTTGTGCTCAAACACTAACAAATGCCTGGGGGAGTAACGGTCTCAATGGATGTTTTAAGCCTGCAATATATGGAAACCGTGGAAAAACTATTGTTTAGTTTCATGAATGCATACATATAAATCTCAAAAGGTTGGCCTTTAGGAGGTTGAAACTCAGCAGGCAGCCCTGGCTCCTCTCAGTTATAGCTGTTGGAGTTGCTGCATAGCTTAATTTTGATATACGACACTAATACAGTGCTATGTTTACAGATTCTAATCCCTGAAAAGTATGCATTTAAATTGTAATTGCTCATAGAAGATTTTTGTGAAGAGCACAGTTTAGTGTGCCTTCATTATGGTTGATTTTATGGGTACTGTAACAGAACCCGGTGCTAAATTGTGAAAGACCAAAGTACAGAAAAGCTCCAACATTTCAGTTCTGCTCTTCGCAATAGAAGCTGCATTAGGCAGGGTCAGCTTTCTCTTTGATATGCTGAAGAACAGTGCAGAAGATACACAGATGCACTGCTATTAGTGTCAATGGTGGAGAGAATTAAACATTCGAAAGTGTGGTTACACTTTACTAGAGTCAGTGCTGACAATGCTCACTGCCACAGCAACAAGTGGCAGAAACATGAGCAATCTGGCAACTATAAAAGTATATTACAATACAAAGGTTCCGAAATTCAAATCTTTAGAGATGGGAATGTATTGATTGGTTTTTTGATTCTGATATCCATCAAGTGATACCCAGTCTGCACCCATGAGTACATTGGTTTCGCTTGCTATATTTATACACCCTCTTCATGAAAAGTCCTTTCAAAATGTGACATGTCTGATGGAAGAGCAGGGTTGTGAAAAGGTATGAAAGCCACAGATTTACTGTATTACATGTCAGAAGCTAGGAAAAACATGTCCATCACTAGGCAACATCTTTGCAGTGCAACTAACATTCGCAAAATCCAAAGACATTCAATTTACAAAGCAAAGAAATCAGCAAACCCTCACTTTTAAGATGGTAAAAATTGGTCATTTTAGCTTGTTAAAAAGCTTAAACAACCACAACGTAATCAATTTTTCTGTCATTTCATTTGATATTTATTCATTGCTTACCGGTAATTAAATGTTTCATCATTTCTATTTAACTTAATTTGTCTGCCCTTGGGCTCAGATTTCTGCAGAATATCTTTCTAAACAAGATAGCGAAAGCATTATGACTGCAGACATTAAAGGGTTGGGAGACACCTACTTATCGCCCACTTAATTGCAGAGTTTGATTTTCCTTATACAAATGAAGTTTTATACAGTAGTTTTAGAATAATTTCCTTTAAAGAGTAATGATAACGGGTGTATGTAAAATATGTAAAGAGTAAATATTAGCATATCACTTTATCACAGGCGATATTTTGAAAAACAAGGCTAACACGACCCAGCTAGAAAACTGACAGACAGACAGATGTTCAACATTTAAATGTCTCTCTTCAGACTCCCACACACAGTCTGTCTGTTAGCATGATTGACTGTATGATGTGTATACGCAGTCACTGTCACGCTGACCATGTGTCTACAGTCATCTGCAGTAAGGAGAGACACACACAGGCTGGCAGGCAGACAGACAGACTAAACATCAGATTAGAGTGGCAGACAGACAGATTTGACAGGGGAAAAAAAACATTGTGTACCACTATTTGGAGGGAAAAGATAGCTCGGGAATATCTCCCGGAAGATTGAAATCTCTGTTCACACAGAGGAGCGGCAGTGTGGGGATGTGAAGATACATGGTCAGGGATGGAGATGATAATCTTAATGGACTGGTCGTCTATCTGTAAGCCATTGATTCACACACAAACATGTAAGGGAAGGTTTAAATATCTCAAAAGCCTTCTCCAACTTCTGATTTGAAATCAGCTTACAGAAGGGAGGAGAATTATTGGAAATGAATTTGAGGACAGTGAAAACATGTCTCTATAATTTTAGGACATATTGTTAAAATGATTGTAGCAGAGTATCCCGTAGGATTTTACCTAGAGATAATACACACAGATAAGCAATAAGCCTTTCATGGAATATTGCACATTGACGGCTTATGACTACTTTTGTGTGCATTTGTGTGTTCCTGTGTGTGCATTCATGACAGATGTCTTCATAACTGGAATAATAGAAACCACTTCTGCCAGGCCCCAGAGCTACACAGGCACATACACACAGGGGCCCTTTGGCTATCCCATCCACCTGAAGGTTGGCATAATCATGCATAACACACACAAAGTTGGGCTGTCACATCTACTCAAAGTACAGGTTAACTGCAGCCTTAAGCAAAGTCTGTCTCATTAAATATACTTTGTTTACATAGCTTAAGTTTTTCTTATAAAGCATAAAAGATAACAAAACTACTTTACATTTTTTAGGGAAGATAACTAACTGTTGTATAAACTAACACTAAGAAGTAAGAGAGGTTGAGAACTTAAAATGTGCCAGATTAAGACCATGGGTTACACTTTAACCGAGAGTCATCGGGAAATCCCAGACTCAGTGGGTTGACTGGATCATTAAACATTTACTGAACATGAAAGGCGGGAACTGGTCACTGTGACAAGAGGAACAGTGGAGATTTGCTGTAAAGTTTCCACCCCAAAGTGAAACATGCCATAATCAGTTTGTAACCTTATAACTGTACTTCAGTGCCACCTATATACTTATAATTAAGAGTTAGTTAATGAACAATCCTTTCTTTAAAGACCCTTGCCTTGCCAAAAACCACCTCCAAAATTTAAATGAGTCTTCTTGGGAAATGGGAAAAGGTGCTTCATACAGGAGTGACGCTGAAAAGCAAAAAACCAAACCATGACAAGCTTGAATATGTTACTATATGCATTTCATTACAAAGGACTCTGACTTTGAATTATTACTACCATTAACAATATAATATAATATATAATACAATATAATAACAGAGCACAACTATGATCTGAGCCTAAGGCCTACAGACTTTGCCTTCATGTTGCCAGGAAGTTTAAAGTGAGCAACAATAAAGATTACATTAGAAAAGAGCATTTAATTTCTAATGTAATCAGTTTTGTTGCTAGAGGATAAATACATTCCTGAAAAGTGAAAACAAATACAAAGCATCATGTCTCACAATCAAGACTCTCTGTTATTTGTGCCAAAAATTGTATTTATATAATGTTTGCACAATCGAGTGAGGAACCTGAAAAGGGTCTGATACTAAAATTACGATTGATTAGACACTTGTTTGCAAAAGTATCGATACCAACAATGTTATCTTCACCTCACACAGCAACATACAGGCACACCTGAACAGCAGCACATCAAAACTTGGCAAAGCATCTGACACCTGAGAGGAGAGGTCAGTAAAGCTCCCATTTCAGCAACATTCAAGTATTAAACAGTATATCGTAAATGTTAAATGCTAACACTATTATGACAACACAACCATTACCTCACCTCCAATAAACCAGCAGTTTACTAATCCGTTATAACAAATATTCTTCACTTGGGGCCTAAGTTCAGTGAAATCTACAAAATTCTGCCAGAGTAGATGTAGAATCTGCCAAAACCATTTAAAAAAACTTGTACTCCTTAATATGATTTGACAGTATTTCTACCCCACTGGGCATCCGATTGGTCTCTATTATTTTTATACTGAATAACGTCTGCATTGGAACATAGCATTCCTACGTTAGTTTTCAGGGATTGATTAAAGTGGCACTCTACAAAATGATCTATCTATCTATCTGCAGTGTGAAGAGTGTGTAGCATATCTTACAAACTTGTAACCTTCACAACCAAAGGACAACTCCCTTATTAAGAAGAGAAGAGAAGAGAAGAGAAGAGAAGAGAAGAGAAGAGAAGAGAAGAGAAGAGAAGAGAAGAGAAGAGAAGAGAAGAGAAGAGAAGAGAAGAGAAGAGAAGAGAAGGGTGTGTTTAGCTACTGAAGGAACAAAGTTACTCAGAGCTCTTTTATTAAAAAGCAGGCTCAACTAAACAAATAGCACCTGGAAACTTCAAACCTCCCGACAGCTGTCTAGCTACACAGACAGACAAGCACAGGAAGAGAGACACAGAGACAAATGGCACATAGATTAACTGACAACCAGGTTGGCAGAGTCACAAAGACGGGTGACAGCATACCAGTACAAGAGTGCTTCAAATATTTAATCGATTCAGGATTGTCACTGTAGAAATTTTTTAACAAGCAAAATAACACTAGACATGAGCTGAAGGTTCATGAAACATTGAAACTATCTGACATTGAATCAAATGGTTCAGAGTTCTTCAAACATGTTCATACTGAGGAAGGTCCAAATACTACTACAGTACTTTAATGCTGGCTTATCAAGGTCAGGAAAATAAAAACCCAAAGAAAGCTCTACTGCCATGTCAAGGTGAGTTTGATTAAATACGCTAAAATAATTGACAAGCACTTAGCCCATGATTAGTAAATGGGATGATTAGTAATGTAGCTAAAAGATGGGATGACAATGGATGACAAAACAAAGCAACATCACTACAACTAATGTCTACACAATGAAAAGGGAACCCTGCGTTAAGGTGGAGCTATGGGGGAGTTACGACAACATTAAAACCATGAAAGATGAAGCTCGGCTGGCGACTCGTAACTCACCCTTCTCAGCGCGCCCCATGTGAGCTGGATCCAATAGAAGCAAAGCAGAGAATAACAGCACAGAATTAGGTTGGAAAGCATGCACGGGTTCACAAACACAAAAGAGATTTTCATTACATGTTGTTCTGACAGCAATTTTCTCACTTTACGCGTTTTTCTGGTCTATTCTGGATAAACTTCTGCTTTTATCTAACTAAACAAAATATATATATTCAAGAAAAGCAAGAATGAAGTAATCCAATATTGCCCCATGACTTTCTTCAGCTTTGCATCCACCCTGTTCAACAGCAGCAGCAACAAAATCAATGCTTTCAGGAATCATATATAAGCAGCTACACTCCAACAATGATTTGTAACCTTAATAACACAGTTGAATGCAATCTGTTTAAAAAATGCAAAGGAAAGAACAAGTCTGAACTAACACAAGTTCACACAAACTTTAAACTTTATCCAAAACACACCCAACCTCTGCCTTCACCCTCTTATTCAACTAATCCCCATGAACTCCAAAAGTCAAGACTGTCTTCACCTGCTACCACTTGCACCAATCTCTCACTCCTTTATGCACATGCACACACAAGTCATCCCATATGGAAAAGATATATATAAATCTTATAAAGTTTGTATCTGTCTTGTGTGAAACTTGTATGAAAAGCATATAAGTGTGAAAACAGATATAAGATCCCTTGAAAAATTATATAATGAAACTTGTATGTTTTGGATTCTTACTAAAACAATGTATGAAAGTAATGCGAAAGTGGCCACTTTCATGAGTAAATCATGTAATCCTTATATGATTTACTCATGAAAGTGGCCACTTTCATGAGTAATCACATATAAGTTTTTACTATTTCTTTTCCGTATGGGATATCTCTGTTGCATATATCATTATCACTACACACTAAAATGCACAACTGGTGCTGAGGCTGCTCATCTGGCTGTGTGAGTGTGAGGCAAAGGGTGTGTGCTTGTGCATGCACTGTAATGTAATTAATCAGCTGTGAGTGTTGATTACTTAATCTGTCATTAGCCAGCCATGTGTATAAGGGTGAGTGAATGTGTGTGTGTGTGTGTGTGTGTGTGTGTGTGTGTGTGTGTGTGTCAGGCAGCAGCATTTTTCAAGGCCCCCTTGTACCAACAGCTGTGACCAGAGCCAAACAGGGCAGAGCAGAGATTGATGATACAGGACTAGCATCATCATTCATCAGGGATGTGATGTTTCAGGGATTTGGGATGTGTGTTGAATGTGCTGCCTGTCTTGGTTTCCAGTGGAGCGCTATCACTTTCTTGGTTCGCTTTCTTTGCTTGATTGGTAATTTAAACCCATCACGACCCAGTATTTAAGACTCAATCCTCTTTATGACATTATTTAATCTACTGTAGGTTTTCTCTGAGTACTCCAGTTTACTCCAACAGCCCCAAAACACGTGTGTTAGGTGAATTGGCAATTCTAAATTGGCCGTGGCGTGAATGTGATCATGAATGGTTGTCTTTTCTATAGTCTCTTTTTCAGTAGTACCTACTCAGCTCAGCTCGACTTAACTCGGTTTTCAGAGTTTTCCTTTATGTGGTAGTACCTGATGCCAAAAACATCAAGCCAAAAAAGTGACGTCAACAGACTGCATGCCACTGATTGGCCACGGAGTGGCTGAATGACTCACGAGGCGGAGTCCTTTACAAGAAACCTGCCATTTTTGAGACCCAGCAACAAGGGAAATCGCTATAAACCACCGCCGTGGTTGAATGACAAAGTGCAGACATTTACCATCGGTTTAGCAGCAGGAGTACCATCGTCTCAATGTCCTGAACTTTTGGTTCACGTTGCTATAAAAACACCTCCCTCATTGAGGTGCTACTCAAATGTAATGGAAAACGACGGAAACAGAGTCAAGTCAAATCAACTTGAGCAGCTGAGTAGCTGTTAATGGAAAGTAGACTGGCAACATATCCAAGGATATGCTACCTGACCAGCATGTCATACAATACAATACAATGTAAATATACAGTTTTTGCCAATACAAACTGTTTATGTCACAAATTATTGTGTGGGATTATATTTGTCATCTTAAACAGACATAGTTGTGGAGGTTTTGCGTTATGAAGTTCTAAAAATGGATAAGAAGTGTAGAAAGTTAGTGACACTAATCAGTAACCAGTCTCTATTTTCATCTGCTTATTATTGCATTATGAACACCACAGATAACAACTGATATAGCCCACGACTGCAGTCAAAAGTTTGTATTTTCAAAAAATACAAACTTTCCTTTTAAAGTCACTTCTTTGTGTTTTAAGTTGAGCAAAGTCTAACTCAGTATCCACCCTCTTTGCAGTTATTTCACTTTGACATTATGGCATCATCACTACAAGCTGCAGAATTTCTTTGGCATTTTATGGTCTCCGGTTGCTGCTTTGCTGCTAGTCTCTCTCTGTTTATATACCCCTTTGGTCACAGTGGATCAGAGAAGAAAAATATACTCATTAAAAAAAACAAAACAAAACAAGAAATCAAATGCCATCCTCTTTTGGGAAGCAATGAGTCAGTCAGTGTGCAAAACACACAAACATTTCCCGCACTTCCACATACAGAGCATTAAAAAAGGAAAAAACAACTTTGTTCATATATTTTGATTCTGCCTGTGTAATAATAGTTGTGTTAAACTGTTAAACTGTACAGTTACATTTTCAACTTGTTTTAGGTAAAGTACAGCATTTTGTGAAACTTCAGTTCTTGACGAAGAACAAATTTTTACATCAAAACAACGTACCTTTCCAAAGCAGAAAGGGAGCTTCAGTGAGAGTCATTTCAAAGTAAAGAAACCTGCCACGATTTATCAGTGCAAATAGCGCTCTGTTTATTTTGCACGCTGTCACATCCTCTTGAATACGTCTGCATAAACTCATGTAAACAAGAATTTCTTTATATTTTATTTTGCAAAAGTGCCCAAAACTTTCACCCACTGTACACACTTAACCCTCAAACTCATTTATGCTCACGCACGCACACACACGCACACAGTCTAATGAGGGATTAGCTAATGAATTCTCTCAGCAGATTAATTACATTTTACAGACTTCCTCCCCAAACAGCTGAAGAAATGAGCCAGCCACTTTCAAAGCAATGGATTTTGTAAAATCTATCTCTAAATTGAAATCCGTAGAAACAGATTGGCTCTAAGCAAAGGGACGTTTCATTTGTGGAGAAGACATTAAGATGGATCTGAAGGACTGCAGACTGAGGCATTACTTTTAACGAGAAATAAATAAAAAAGCCTTTGATTTGGCGCCATTTTACATGGCATGAGTAGAATGAGGAGGCATTTTCACATGAATCGAAATGAGAAGCAAACATTTCAGATGCTCGTCTTTTGTACCACTGTACTCCGGAGGGCTTAAAAGCATCGGCCTCCCTCCTTCTCTGTAAGCGACAGCAAAACACATGAATTGACACACACGTTTGCACCACACACATACACGAGACATGACAGACACACACAGTGATTCACACGCATACACACACACACACACACACACTCCCTTCTGCCGTTTTCACAGTCTCTTGAGTGGAGGAGATGCCCACGGCCAAAAACCAATGGTTTCTTATTTGTCCCCCTCCTCTTCTCTTTCTCACTGTCCTTCCATTTCTTTCGCCTTTCTCTATTAAAACACACAATTTTATTTCATCTCCTAAATGGGGCGGAAAAGTAATTATAATTAAACTAACTTGGTTCTAATGTTCGAAATACTAAAATAATTTACAATTCTAATTAAACCAGCTCAGATGCTGTGTTCAGTGGCACTGGCAGCCTTTTAATTCGTCTGGAGACAGTGATGGAAAACAATTATTTCACTTCATTAAGATTAAAGACGCCTAAAATCTGTGTCACAACTCGATCAGAGAGGAGACAGATTTAGAAAGTTGTAAAATTAACATAAACTCGGTTACTGACTTTGTAAAGACAGCTTGTTCAGATTTATTACACTGACTTTGTAAGTGATTAGCCAAAACAAAACTGTGTATAAAAAATGATAAGAAGAGGCAAGAGACAGGCAGATTTAGAGAAATGCTTTAACTTGCAGTTTGACTTTCTAATTGGGAAACTAGAATAGATTAAAAAACTGAAAGGAGACAAATTTAGTGAGAATGCATCTCAGCGCGGACTGAAAATGACTTCTTTAGTGCTTAATGGATGGTTTTAAAAACTTGCCACAAATATTTCTTGTCCTTGTCAGTGATATGAGTGTAGCACCCAAACACACATTTCCTTCATTACTAACTTTTGGTCTTATAATTATTGCTTTTTCTCAGTGCCAAGTCATAATGGCTGTATTAGTTATCAGCCTGCAAACCTTATCTGCATCACTGGCTGGAGATTTTATTAAACCGGTGCATAAAAATGCTGCCAGTGATAAGTTTACACAAGCTGAACGGTGTTAACTTAAATGTTACCTAAATTTTTTGTATGGTTAGCTGGTACAGAAAATACATGGAGACATATGAATGTTTAGTAAAAAGTGTGCCTGTTAATTTTCCCTGTACTGATTTGCTACAATTATTCTCACATTTGCATGCTTTTATCACTAAATATGTGGCTCTTTTTCTACAACAAAGCCAAAGTTCTCCTTCCGATCCCCTTTTCCACGCTAATGATAGCCCACGTCTCTGTGAAGCGGCATCCAGTCACTAGTATTTACTTGCAAATTAACAGCACTTAAATTCCCAAAGAGGCCTCAGAGAAATTCCACACATTTGTTACCCAGAGGACCAAATGACAATGGGGGGGTATGGGGGGGGGGGGCGGGTATAGGGTGGGAAAGAGGAGGGGTGGAGGCAATAAAACCTCCCCAGATGAAGCTGGAATTAATGTGTAATATTAATGCAAATCATTAACAGGGCTATTGTGAACACTGGAGCGTAAAATTGTGATTTTATGTGTGGCGCGTGATGTGTTCTTTGCTGTAACTTTAATGTATGGTTGTGATTTTGGAGGTCAGCTTTCAAACAGCTGTGTGAGCCTCTCCTGCCTCTCTGCGCGTCGGAGATGAGAGTGGAGCAACGGCTGAATGCGGAAATAAAACGCAAACAGGTACGAGATCGAGCGATTACAATGAGAACGTAAGGAGTTTGGTTTCTCGGAGCTCGAGGAGTCGTTTGTTTGTTTTGTAACAGCGGATAACTTCCGCGAGTTCATTTAGGCGACTTGCAAAAGCATCGTCCCAAACGTGGCGAGCAGCACTGTTGCAGCGTTTTTCCTGTGCATACGTGTTTCTGCAGGCGAGACGGACAAAAGAGCTTCAAAGGCTCACTGCGCTGCGGGTTACTGTTTAAACTCAAGTCCCGAAGTCAAGCAGAGGGGTGGTCTTCCAACGCATCCCCCGCAAAACGAGGTTTAAAGTATCGCACTCTGCGCGTGACCGTTTTGATGGGAAGTTTCGGGCAATTCGCAAAAATCACGCGTAACTTGATGAATGTGGTAACCAGAAACCAGTTACCGAAAAAGTATCTCAGTCTGATCTCTTCACTCACGCAATGCCAAAAAGCAATACCCCTCTTTATCAACATGCGATCGACGTGCAGACTGTATTCCCAACCATTAGGTTTGATTGCATGCAGCGAGAATAAAGTTGGAGATGAAGCGGCTCATTTGGTTTGCAAAGCGCCAGCAGCTCGTGGCGCTCGCAAACCCAACTGTCCGCTGGCTGGAACAAAAGAGCAACGCTCCTTTAGAAAGTACTTTTAACACATCACAGAGCGCAGGGTGATATTAAATAAAAAGCTCGCAAGCATTTAAGGACGACAAAGATCAAAACAAACCAATCCATCATGCAATTAAGGTGACACATTAGCGTGTCACGAGATGGAAAAACAGCAAAGTGCACCAGGCTTTTAATAAAGGTTGTACAAATCAACGCTGTCTTGCTACATAAATATTATTATACAGTGATGTCCGGGCACACAGGAACTTTTTTTCTCCATTCATGCGCTGCGAGACTGCACTGCTTCACGGCCAAGCTCGGCTCTGCTTGAAATCTACAGGAATAAACGATGCTCAGCGCAAAAAATGTGAAATCTTTCCACTTTAATCCTACTTGCTCATAACTGCAAATGTATGCAATGCTTCCTTTTATTCGTAAATCAGAGGCATAGTAACTCTCGGGTCTGAAGACCTGCGATGCGAAGAGCCAAGCAGAAATGCAGCAACTTAAGTTTTAGGCATTTAAGATAAGAGTTGGCGATCCAGGTTATGAGTGAGATTACTTGTTCATATAAGAGAGCGCAAACAAGGCTTTAAATGGGCTGCATTCAAAGCGTCGCACACAGGCGACTTGCGTGCGACGAAGTGAGCATTTCACATTTTAACAATGTCAAAAAGGCATCTCCACCTCATGAAAATTACCATTTCCACGTCCGCCGACATTTAAAAAGCCCACATATGTGATAAAACAGGCGATACGGTGCATTTTCAACACCGAGGCTAACTTTTCTCGCACACCTAAACACACCTGTCTGGAATTTATGAGCTTAAACCAACGAGGAAAAAGAAATTGTCGCCTAAACTTTTTCTTCTAACACACGACACAACACAAACCACTTCAAACTGTCGTGTTTTTCTTCTTCTTTTTCCTCTTACCTGTCGGTATTTGGCCAGAGACGTTACCAACTATCGAAGAGAGAAGCAGGAGTCCCAGGAATACAGAGAAGAGTGTATCCATGTTTAAAGCCGTGGCCGTGCGAGAGTCTGTAACAGTTTCTCCCCCCCTGAAAGTTTTTTTTTCTTTTTTCTCCGTCTCCAGTCTTCTTTATCTATTTCTTCAGCGGGTTATTATTCCTCCTGTTGTGATGAATTCAGCGGCCCCATTCTCTTTTTTCTCTCTCTCCCCGTTTTCTCTCTTTTCGCTTCCTACGGGCTCTCGCGGACTCCACACTTTGTTTCACGCGGAGTGCAGTGAGGGAGCGCGAGGGAGAGAGAGAGAGAGAGGCAGGGAGGGCGAGCTCAGCAGAGAAAATGTGTGACGTCACAAATCGGGAGTTTATTGAAAAATAAAAAATAAGGAATTAATAGAAACGATGTAACAACAGCACCCTGGTTTTCTATTATTTTCTATTATTTTATAAGTAATTAGCATATGCAGATTGAGTTTTTTTTTTTTTACTTTATAGTATTATGTTATAACTCTGCAGTATTGGTGACATGTTTATGACCCCCATGCCATTAAGCTACGATTAAATTTTAGATTAAAAAAGAAAGAAAATTAACTTGATTTATCATCTACTTGACCTTTTATGTTCTTTCTGGCAAACTCTCTGGCTCGCTCTCTTTCTCTCTCTCTCTCGCTCACACACACACACACACACACACACACACACACACACACACACACACACACACACACACACACACACACACACACACACACACACACACAGAGAGAGAGAGAGAGAGAGAGAGAGAGAGAGAGAGAAGAGAGGGGACGGTGCATTAATTTTCCCGGAGTCGTGCCCTAATCCTAAAACTAAGGTCTCTAACCTTAAACCGAGTCTTCAGCCTTCTTTTTGTCCCAACAGATGAGTCGGGTCCTCTCAATTGGACTGCGCAAACAGATTAGGTCTGCACAACATGAGTAACGCCAGTACCAACACACACAGAGTCATAACAATGTCAAGCATGTTTCCCACTGCCTTATTTAAATACTTTTATGTAATCTAGCTGTTGCTTTTATTTTCATTTTAACTAGAACTGATCTGACTACAAGTGAAGAAAAGAACTGAAGGAGTGGAGAGAAAAAGAGAGCGCAATGTCTTGCAATATATTTAATTCCTTACTGCTAAGTTATTTGTCATTATCAAAAGTCATTGTTTCATTACAGCCTTCTCTAAGTAAGTACTTTTTTGCATTAAATTGCTAAAATACTAAAAAAGAAAAAGAAAAAAAAAACACACAGTGGGAAAATGAACCTTTGTGTTGTTTAAAAACAAACAAACATGTTATGGTCATAAAAACAATGATAAATCTCAAAATAAACAGCCCTGATACAAAAATATGCATAATTCCCTGCACAAAACAGGACGCCTGTCCAACACAGGTCTCTTCAAACTGCTTCCACCTCCAAAGAAAACCATCCAAATAAAGGAAAATAAACAGAATAAGAGGAGAGTAAAAATGAAGGAGCAAAGAAGCACAATATATATCAAAGTGCTCGTGTTATATTGAAAGACATTTACAGTGCAGAAAGATTAACCAAATTAGAGTTCTGCAGTACAAAAACCATCCTCCAAAGACAGAAACCAGAGCGGTAAAGACTTGAATGTGCAAAGTCATCAAGATGTACAGCCAGGAGCTGCTTCCATTTGATTTAAAGGAGGCCTTGTGGACAGTTGGTGGACTATGACCGAAAGTGAACTCTTTTTTTTTTTTTTGAGCTGAGAACCTTTTTGTCAAAGAAAATTACTGCAACATCCTTGATGACCTTTTACATCTCCTACTTCACTCCACAAAAGTGCACCACCACTAAAAGAAAAAGTGTATTTATCAAATTTTACTTATATGCAACTGTATGCTAGTGTTTCCGGTTTCTGTGTGCCACAGTTTGACTTGAAAACATATCATTTACCCACACTTCACCAACAGCCAAGAGTTGGTGACAGTATGTCAGAGTGAGGCTGGATAACATCATGACAGACCTGTCAAAAAGACAAAATAGATGTGATTTGGTACACAACTGAAGTAAAAAATAAAAATAAAAATATGTGGCGTGGTTGGAAATGTATGAGCAGGGAACAGGTGTGCATCCTCTCTGTGTGTTTTGTCTCTCTTAGTGCCACATCTCCCACATGAAAGGTGTGAAGAATCTCCTTTCCCAAGTTTCAGCCTGCGTGAGACGGGAATATTCACATAGGCATCCCCTGGTTTCTGCAGAGAAAATAGATGTAGTGCCGAGTGTTGCTGTGCTGGTAATTACATGTTTCTTCTTACTGTCGTAACTGTAAACTGTGGCTAGCTAGCCTATTGTCCTGTATGTAAACCTGTGTATCTGTCACCAAATATCACTTTTAGATTCAAATCCCAACTTGCTAATGTTGCAAAGTCATTATACGTAGATGGCCGTGTATTCTCACTACTGCGCTCACTGAAATTGCAGGTTGCAGGTTGTTCATTGCAGTTATTCGCTTGAACACAGTTCTGTCATGCCATATTTTTGCGGTATACACTGATGCAAAAAGCTCTTGCATTTGCGGTGTTTGTATACAGCATGGGTGGAAATCATTATCGCATATGCGTACTCTCTGCGATTTCGCATGGACACAACTCTATATGCAGCTGCATTCTAATGTTTACTGACTCTAAGCTGTATTTATAGATAAACAGATCTTTTGTGCATTGCAACACACACCATGACAGATATGTGATATTAAAAGTGGATACTTTTTCATAAGGATTTGTGCCAAAGCTCGTATTTCACAGTGTACTATACACTCTGATGTGCTGTGGATTTTAAGATGCTTCTCTCCAGTCATTGTTTTTAGTTATTTATTTTTTATCCCTCACATCAACCGAAGTAACGGTGATGCATTTCAGGTGACAAAAGATAGCATACAAAACATGGCATGTAGTCATCGTTGTGTAATAGTACACTGCTAGACTGAAAGTTAGTCTACAAAGGAAAATACACTATGCTGGAAATGGACAGCAAGCATAAATAGATTTTTTATTTTGAAGCACTCCATGACCCCTTTCGATCTCCATGCAGGTACATTGTTCCTGTGCCAGCAATTTTAAGCAATCTAACCTGTCACAGCACTCACTGGAGCTCAATGGTAGCTCAGTGCAATTTTAGGACCAAATGTTCCATCTAGTATCTGTTGTATGATGGATTGCACAAGAGGCCCATGTGCCTTTTAGCTCAGCAGACAGGAACATCTACTCGACAATTCTTCAAAACCATATTCCACATGGGAATATATATATATGTGTATATATATATATATATATATATATATATATATATATATACACATGTGCATTTGGGTAAAGTCTATTATGGTAAAGGTCTGGGTAAAGTTAATAGATGGGATGCAAAGTCAAATCTCTACTCCACAACTCAGTACGCACCCATAGTCAAACCGCTCCCTGTGGATGTGGCAACACAATGACCCTGAAAATGCCATCTTCAGGGTCCCAGGTTCTTGTTTTCAAGGTTTTGAGCTTTAGATTCCTCTTTGCTTTTGTGATCTTTTCTTGCATTTCCTCTGGTCCGCAGTGTCTGCTTTGTCTTCTCTGTTTGTAAGAGATGCCATCGTACTACTTTTGATGTCCTGCTTTATTTTTGAACCAATTTTCTGACTGGGTCAGCTGTGTTTTCCCTCCTGTCTAACAGTCTCACCTGCCTTATTGTTGCCACCTGTGCTTTGCATCCACCTTTTTCTTTCGCTGATTTTTTTATGCTTTCTGTTCTCATTTTGAATTCCTGATTTTTGGGATTTATATTACTTTTTGAACTTTGAAACAATTAAGAGGGTTTTTTTTCCCCATCTGTCTTCTTGCCTAGTTTACCGTCATATTGCCTGAAGTCCCCAGAGTCAGTGTTAGTACTTGTCTTTGAGGATGCATTGCAGTCTTCTCCTCCTCCTCTCCTCAGAAAGAAACTTCAGCATCAGCACTGGTAAAGGTGTAGAAAAAGTTGAAAGACACAGCAAAGAAATCATAGTTTTTCTTCTTTTTCTGAAACATCTCATCTTTTCAAACTGTTGCAGCATCTCGCTCTGTAAATTCTGGGACTTGATATATAATTAAAATGGTAAAGATTGGCACAATCATGAATTCACGTGCACTAGGGTCTCAAAATTTAAAAGTCCACAAAAAAGCCAAAACAACACCAAAGACACATCAACATCGTTTGGCACACATCACATTTTGCAAGAGCAGCAACTGCTAGCATAAACCGAGCATTAGCGTTTTGCTTTAGGTCTGTTCCACCATCATCCCTCTGCTACCTGATATAAATAATACGTTGAAGTGTTTAATAGAGTTGTGCTTCTATGTGATGCTCATATTGGAAATTCTAGTCTTACAAATTCTAAAAATTAGTTTAAAATACTGTGTATAAGAAATAAACTTTACTTTTCTATATATTTTTTAAATATACCTTTAGGAGGTTTTAGTCTTTATTATTGGGATATATTGGAGAGAAGACAGGAAAGCTGGGAGAAAGACCAGGTGAAGACACAGTAAATGGCCTTTACTTGCATTCAAACTCATACAAATGTTGATTCTGGCACTTTTACCGTGTAGTTATTTTATTATAAACTAATGAGGCTCATTCAGCCAAGCTTTACGTTTACTGTTGATTAGCCATTTTTATCGTACTAACACGCTAAACATGATACCCTTTAAAGATGAGCGTGTTGACTTCATCACCGTGTGCACATTCGCATTTCACTCAAACACCACTGTATGAAACACCAACCTCGCAGAGGTGCCAGCATGGCTCAGAGACTTGTTTCCTCACAGAACGATGTACGGTGTACACTCATCTCTGGGTCTTTTCTTGTGTCTCTCTGGCTACTGCTGGACTGACAGCTTTGTGATTTTCTTACTATTATATATCTGCCTGTAAAGGCAGGACAGCTCTGTTCTTCACTGCCTGCCCGTTGTTTGTTTTATTGAAGACAGACCAAAAAAGTCGAGACAGGCTTCGGGTTGTCTTCTTGGTGTGTGTGAATTTTAAAAGATTGAAACAGAATGGAAATGTGAAATCAATAAGGTTTCACCTGAAAACCCCTAGCTGCCCTTCAAACAGTCACTATACTCTATAATCTGAATTTGCTGACAGTGATAACAGCTTTTTTTCATCTTTCCAGCAGTGGTTTTATTCAATTTTAACACAATACAGCCATAAATCAGCACATCTTACATTTATAAAATGATCAGGCTGTAAACATCGAAGTTTACCGGAAGCCCACACACACGGACCAGTACCTCCTCTTTGACTCCCATCACCCTTTGGAACACAAACTTGGAGTAATTAGAACCCTACACCACCGGGCAGAACATGTTCCCTCTAAGCCTGAAGGAAAAAAGAAGGAACACACACATGTAAAGGAAGCACTCAAAACGTGCGGCTATCCTAAATGGGCATTCTTAAAGTCAGCAAAGAGGCACAGAAAAGAAGACCAGACACCAGCGAGGGAGGATAAGAAGGACAGACGCAACAACATTGTCATCCCCTATGTAGCCGGTGTATCAGAGAAACTCAGGAGAGTTTTCTCCAAGCATGACATCCCAGTGACCCAGCAACACGCTCAGACAGAAACTGGTTCACCCGAAAGACAAAACGCCAAAACACAAACTTAACAATGTGGTGTATGCTGTACAGTGCAGCGAGGAATGCTCAGACCTCTACATTGGAGAGACCAAACAGCCACTTCACAAGCGCATGGCACAACACAGAAGAGCCACCTCCACAGGACAAGACTCAGCAGTCCATCTGCATCTTAAGGATAAAGGACACTCTTTCGAGGATGCCAATGTTCACATTTTGGACAGAGAGGACAGATGGTTTGAAAGAGGAGTGAAAGAAGCCATCTATGTCCACTGTGAACGACCATCTTTGAACAGAGGCGGGGGTTTACGACACCAACTCTCTGCCATCTATAATCCAGTTTTGAGATCCCTTCCCAGACGCCTTAACGCCCACTCACATCCTGGGCCATCTGACCTCAGGAATTCGCATGATAAGGTGGGGCCAGGTTTCACAATGAACTCACCCGAAACTCTGGCTGATTGGGACCCACACCCAGTTTCACACCTTGGCTCAGGCGATTAGAGGATCATCAGGGGGTCCTTTTGTCCCTCTCTGGGGGGATACTCCCACTAGGTTTATATCTGGGACTCTCCACCATTTGACCTTAGAACTGAAGAAGCTTCTCGGATGAGAGGTGAAACGTCTTCAAGCAACTTAGAGAAGTCCAGACGCTTTTCTTTGCAAGCTCCTTTGATCAGGCTGTATTACAACAACCAAAAACAAACAGACGAACAACATAAGCCCCCCAATGCTCCTCATTTTAACAAATGACATTCTAATCTAAAAGCGATACTAAGCTGCAA
Source organism: Copadichromis virginalis (assembly GCF_057382275.1). Classification (NCBI taxonomy): domain Eukaryota; kingdom Metazoa; phylum Chordata; class Actinopteri; order Cichliformes; family Cichlidae; genus Copadichromis; species Copadichromis virginalis. The sequence goes on from NC_140632.1 coordinate 16,184,590, forward strand.
GGTGCATACATTCATAAGATGACCGAGCAAAAAAAACCATATTCATTCTTCTGCTCCAAACTGCAGCTTTGCTGAAAGAAAACAGGAGAAGAAGAGTGGAGATAAAGAGTTAAGGACTACTCCTTCAACTTGCTTCATCCAGATTCTTGATGAAGTGATGAAGGGCATCCATATGTTTTGAAAAGGTCAGCTTTTTAGCTTTTACAATGTATCTGTAAGGGTAATGATAGCAACATTTATTTTATCCACTGGTTGGTGCGTGATCTGTGACCGGACTTCCATGACAAAGCAATACTTTCAAACTGTCAAACTGAGATGCATAAAAGTTCCCTAATTTTTGATTATAATAGCTTTTTTCCAGGTAGAGTCTCATCAGGAAAAGTATTGGATCCATCAAGATAGAGAGAATTTGTTTTAATGACCAATCCTACCTAATCTCAGAACTTTTTCATTTCCCTCCCCTACCACACACAATGACATAATGAAACTTTAAACAGTTATCTGGTATAAGTTTGTATTTTATTTATTCAATTCCACCAGTGTCACATATATCTGCAATAATCTTTTGCATTGGATTCATTTGAGATAAGTGCTAATCAATTTAGTCTGAGCATTTATTGTGAGCACTAGCACAAGTATTAAGTGTAGACTGACATGAATTAACACAGACAACCTTACTTAAATATATTTCTTTCATATTAAAGCATCAGCTGTTTTCTATAAACGGTGACTATGAACAGAAGTAGGTTAAACAGTGATGAGAGTCACATAAACAGTCAAAAATCTTTAAAACTATACACTTAAAATATATTTAAGTGTATAGTTGGACATGACCAGTGGTTATTTCTGAGTTTGGGTGGCGTGAAAGACGAAGAGAAAAAAAAGAAAAGGAAAAGGAAAAGAAGGAGAACAAAAAAGATGTACCAAGCAGGAATCAAGGTCAATTCGTCTGATTTTTTTTCCTTTTTTTTTGCTTTCATCCATTCACAGTGTGAACAGAAACAGGAATTTATTATTTATACATTTTTTTCCCATTTGCAACCTTCAATCTTTCACGGTGAATATGCTAAAAGTCTTTCAACATTTGAATCCAACATAAAGAAAAACAAACTTGCTGAACTGAATTTAAGAAGGACACAGCACATGATGTTCCCGGGGTTTTGTCCTTTGATATATAATAAATAATTTGCAAAAGACATGGGGACAGCGATAAGAACATCCGACAAAACATATGAAGCACAGAGAAGCCTTTGATAGAGCAACATTCAAAGGAGGTCATGACAAAGAGTTAAATAAATATATAAATAAAGTTCAGCTAAAGTGTTAATAAAAAAAAAAGATACACAGAAAAACAACCACGGGGCATGACATGGTTAAAATATAAAAGCAACTATTTAAATAGAGTGACTACGGAAACAGCAGTAATAATGAATTTTCTTATGATGCTTAGCGAACAAAACATACCAACACTGTTGTTTTGTAAAAATATGTTACATTGACATTAATTTGGAGTCTTGTTTCTTTTTGCTTAATGAAGATGAACAATGTCATCCTCTACCATGGTCATATTAGTTCCTTTGTTATTCTCATCCAAACAAGGAAAATGTCTGTAGTACAAGTTTCAGTCATGTGAAAAAGAATCCTGCAGAAAGTACATCCTTACAGCTTCCACAGGAATTGAAAGGGTAGCAGCAGGTTCTGCTAATCAAATGCATTTCATTAATTGATCATAAGAAAGTGCAACACACTCTATAAAAGCATGATCTTTGGCAATTTGCAAATCTGGAGAATTCAAGTGTGTGTTAACACAATGCCACAATCTTCCCAGGAGTGGAAATCCCAGCAAATTCTCCTCAAGGTCAGACTGTGCAATGCTCAGTAAAACTGCACTGTTAAAATAAAACATAATATTCCAGCAGCTGGGGCGCCAAAATACTACCGTAAAATAACAGAAAATAACTTCCTCGTAAAAATACGGTTATTTCCAGTAATGACAATACAGTTTGTTGCGCTAATTTTACATGGGATCTGCCTTTTCAAGTGATTTTAAACATTAAATTAGGAACATGTTAATGTGATTAAACAATGAAATTATCTATAAATAGGGAAAAAAAAACCAAATCTTAAAAAAACAGTAATATTCCGGCAGCTGGGGCGCCAAAATACTACCGTAAAATAACAGAAAATAACTTTCTCATGAAAATACGGTTATTTTCAGTAATGAAAATAGAGTTTGTTGCGCTATTTTTACATGGGATTCTGCCTTTTCCAAGTGCTTTTAGACATTAAATTAGGAACATTTTAACGTGATCAAACAATGAAATTACCTATAAACAAGATCAATGAATGTGGCAATATGAATCATAATACGTAAATGTACAGAAATATACAGTTAACAGTTGGTTTAAATAATAATGGATTGCATGTCCTGGGACAGACTGACAGAGGCGAGGCTGCCATATCGCACCATCGGCCCCTCTGGCCATCATCAGTAGGTGAAGAGTCTTGACCACGGACACAATACCGAGCCGGGGCTCGAACACTATTTTTTGGAACAGTGTGCATAAAACCCAAGTGCTACATCTCATACTCTACAAGCCTCAGATAGCATGCTAAATGCTAGCTATAATTAGAAAAATGCTGAACAAATATGGTTTGTTTGGAATTGTTTCCAGTAGACACCCTTTTCTGTCTAAAGAAACACCATGGCAGTTTGGCTTAGGTCGAAAAAGTTGCATCTGAACAAACCACAAGACTTCTACAACAATGTTCTTTGGACAGACAAGACCAAAGTGCAGACATTTGGCCTTAACGCACAGCTCCATGATTGGAGAAAACCAGATACACCATATCAGCACAAGCACTTCATATCAAATGTCAAGTAGAGCGGTGGAGATGTGATGATTCAAGCTTATTTTGCAGCCACAGGACCTGGGCACCTTGCAGTCTTAAGTATTCTACAGTCAAATGTGAGGCCATCTGTCCCACAGCTAAAGCTCGGCCTAAATTGGGTCAGGCAACAAAACAATGATCCCAAGCACAGCAGCAAAGCCACAACAGAATGGCTGAAAAATAAACGAATCAGGGTGTTGCAATGGCCCAGTCATTGCAACACCATCAACTCCAGTCCTCAACCAAAAAGAAAAGCTGTGCTGGCACTTTAAAAGAGCTTTGCATAAACAAATGCCCACTAACCTCAATTACCTGAAGCAATGTTGTAAAGAAGAGTGGGTCAAAATTGCTCCACAATAATGTTCACAGGACTGCACAAAGTCCCATGAAGGCTTTCTTTTTCACATGATTGTAGCTGCTCATTACCTTTGTCTGCCTGTTCGATTCTGAGACGGCAGCATGTGAGTAGATTTGTCAGAACATGGTGATAACAGTGCTGGTTGCAGGTGGAAATTAGTTGTAAGGGCAAATTGAAATGAAAACAACGTTGTTCTCACTTAGTTGTCTGGTTAACTGTTGGTTTAAAAAAGTCATTTGCACAGGTTTTAACAAAGCTGTTTGGCGAAGTTGTTAAGAATGTGCATGGCGGAAAGGGCAAATTCACCTTAGTCACCATATTGGAACATTTATGGGTATTCTTTTAACCCTTTTTGACCCTCCCCCCCTTTTTGTTATTAAAAAATGACACACACACAGGCAAAGACAAAAAAAAATAACCCAATCAAATGAGGAAGATTCTTAATGTCTTTAAACTTCTTTGTAGTTGTACAGCTGTGAAAGAGGAAGGCAGGGAGATTCACCACTGATTGTGCATTGTAAATCATGCCTCACTTGTGTTCGGAAACACATGGCAAAACCTCCTACCTTACATGAGAATACAATAAAAATTAGAAATATGAATATAAGGAACCTGTCAAGAATACCCTAGTCAGGGTCCTGGAAAGTACAATAAACAGAAGAAAGAGAATAATTAAACAAAATGATTTCATCAAATTTAAATAGATAGATAAAACACCACTGCTTAAACTTCCCTTTAAAAAAATGACTGAAAAAATTGTCTGTTGGACTCGCTTGAAGACAGCATCACTTCTCAGCAGTTTGCCTTTGAAAAAACGTTTTTCTCTCATACAGAATTTGAGGAAATTAGCTCTTCATAATTCATATTCAGTCACTTGTAAGAAAGCACAGAGGTATTTGCACATCCACATCAAAGACACTTTTGAACATACCTTTTTAAGGGATTGAACTTAGCATGATCTCTATAGTGGGTTTCAAAAAGTGATAGCAGGTGTTTTGCAGGCCTCAAGTCAGTTTTGATAAGTCCGAGTCTTATTGAGAAATCCACACATCCTGTAAGTCTTTCAGGATACTATGTAGTTCTGATTAATAGGATTTGAAATTTGGGACACTTTCCATTCCAAACTGTGCCAGTATGGTAGAGCTTTCAACCATATCGTGTGGTTTCATCAGCGGATAGAGCTTGCTGTCTTGTCATGGGAGAGAAGATTTGTTAACACACAGCAGTTCATCTCCAGGCTTTTCAAAACTTGTGAAGTGATGAAGACAGTTGAGAGTGTTGGAAAATGGTAGTAAAGGGAACTTGCATTGTCAAAATGATGTCCAGGAGAAGACGGTAGAGCAGAGGAAGTGTAGAGAGGATGTTTTGTTGTTGTTGTTGTTGTTGAGGTAGACAGGGTTGGCAGCGCTCCATGTGCACACACACATACCCAGAGTTAGACCATTCGGGGGTATGTGTGCAAGAGATAGGCATGATCGTGTTCAGTCTCAAGGTCGCAGCTGCGGTAGGAAACTGCTGTGTGTGTTTGTGTTTGAGAAAAGACAGATAGTGGAAGAAAGTTTGTGTGCTTTATTTCATTTATGCATACTCAGGTCTGAGGTATGCAACCTGGTGTGGGAGTGTGTAAACACGCATGCATACGGCTATGCACTTTTGAATACTCCACACTCGTCCTACACACACACACACACACACACACACACACACACACACACACACACACACACACACACACACTGACTTGGAAACATAGCTGAAAGCCAGTTTTTCAGCTCATCATTCAGCACGTGGTAACACAGGTTATTGTGTTCACTGGAGTGGACAGATATTGCAGAGTTGTTCAGCAGCTAGCTGAATGGAACTTGGTCTGTATGCAGCATGAACCAGCACACTGTCAAAAGAAGACTATAAAATATTACTATTGTTTTTTTTAAACACTACAATCTGTGGTTTTGATTTGCTACATGGAGCAAACAGAATATTTTCAAAGGGCAGTACTTTTGTAGCTTTAAACCAGAATGTGGTTACACAGAATTAATCTCTGTCATCTTTGCTGGGGGTGATATTCTCCCGTTAAGCTGATGCAGTGTGCAGTTTATATGTGTTTCCTGGGAACTAAACTATGGAGCTCATCAGTCATTGTAGAGGGGAAAAACATATTCTGAGCCCACAAAATTGAGTCCACATGATAAAATTTGTGTTAATGTTTTTTTTGTTTTTTTTTAGATGGGCTTAACTGGCCCTGATTTTTTACCACGTTACTAATTTGGTGCATGTGTGAAAAGTATTATACTGTCAGTATTTTGGATACTTCCTAAAATATCACGCATCATTTTTTCAGGGACACTTGGGCCCTCCTGCTCCCCTGTAGTTTGCAATCTGGCTTCAGGGTAAAAGTCTGGTACGCTGTGCTGCTTTGTGAATATATACATGCATCTCACGTGCACAAATTAACAGACATGGGAAATAATTAATCAAAGAACCTCTTGTGCACATGCGATGACAATCTGTGTGCTAAATTTGGTGCTATTATTTCCCCATGGAGCCCATATGTGTTTTATAATATTCCATGCATTTACTGTAAATCTGCACATTTGATTTGTTTATACTGTGCAGAAGATGGGATAGGAAATGATTTCCTGTAACAGACACAAATAAGCTTGATATTATTTGACCAGCTGTAGATGATCTAACTCTGAAGTTTAGCCAGAAAGTCAGTCCACATTATGGAGGCCTTGTTGGAAGCATCTGAATGTTTTCTTCCATATTTATATTCTGCATCTCTCTGCCAATTTATGTCCATGCCTACAAAAGCCATATGACACAGCCAAGAACGTTAAATTTAACTTCGAACATAAAGTCCTTGTGATATTGTTGTTGATCAAGTCGTATAAGTAGCTTTCTGAAAAGCTACAATTTTCCCTACTTTTTTGTTTGAACCCGTTTTTTATATGCTGTTGTGAAAAATGTTCTGACTTCTAAGCAGCTCTAATAACTTGGCCTATTCACGTGCACTTTTCACATTTCTGTTAGCCTGTCCACTCAGCCACAAGGGAGTAGGGGTTAGTCCACACTTCAGCTCCAGTCATTTTTTTCCCTCCCATTGCTCACAGATTCAGCCAAAGCACACACATTTGGCGGTGTTCTCAACCAGAGACTGGCTCTGCTAAAAGCTAAAAAGCAGTGAACTTGATTTAAAATGATAATTTGCATCATCACTGGTAGATGCTCTCATTTTTACTGTCATCTATTTTGATTATTTTAATAAAAACATGTGCAGGAAACTCTTGTGTCTATTATCTGGCTACAGATAGATGTGAAATAAAAGGATTACTTTTAAGAGATGTGCTTATGAGTGAAATAACTCCAGTATGGAGTCTTAATGGACCAGCAGTGTGTGTGTGTGTTTGTGTCTGTATGGTCTATAGGACTGGCACTGCCCACTTGTCTAGTCTACTGTTACCATGACAATCCCTACATTGCACCAAGCCAACACCATATGGTTGCTATGGTAACGTCCCCCCCTTTTTTTGGCTGTTTCCATGAGCCAGGTGTATCTGCCAGCTGGTAACGACAGGTGGATGGTGGGAGTGAGTGTGTATGTGTGTTTCTCTTTTAGAGGAGACAAACCAAGAACACAGAGCCTTCAGAAGAGACAAATCTCTAAAGAACCAAGCAGAAGCCTGCGCGTTTACTAATTCCTAAATACGAACACTGATAATTGTCCATTCATTAGTTGTTAAGCTCTATTTGAGTCCACAGCAGTTTTACCTTTATTGATAGTCCATCTGAGGACTCGGACCAGTAGTTCCGCTTAGCTGAGAAAGTCCGAGAAATATCCTGAAATTCTCTCGGCATTACTTTCGAATGTGCTAGATTTTAATTCAAAAAATGACAGTAATGCGTACAAGTGGTTACATTGGCTGTCATGTGCCATTTGCATGCTGTGTTATAATGATTGGCTTATTCCTGGCTGTGTACCAGCAACCATTGGTTAAAGTGGGAATGATCCAGAACAGCATTTTGGGACATTTGATTAATAGGTAGTTTAATGTTTATTGCTGTTGAATGAGTTAATTTTTCGAGCGCTGCAGCCTAGTGTTGCTTCTTGTGATGGCATGAAGATAGGAGATACCTGCTCAGTAGTTAGGGGTGGCTGTAGCTCAGGAGGTAGAGCTGCCAAGTATCCTTGGGCAAGATACTAACCCCAAATTGCTCTCCGATGCGTCCATCAGAGTATGAATGTATATAAATGGAATCTAGGAAGCACTAAGAAACGTAGAAGATAGTCCTTGTGTGAATGGGTGTGATTTTTATAAAGTGATTCTTTTTGACTCACTAAATCGCATTTAGTTTGAATGCATATTGTAGATAGTTTAACCTTGACACTTACTAGTGCTGCTCTTTTAATGTTGCTGATGGGATTAATATTTAATGTTCATGTATGTATTTAGTAAGGGGGATAAGTTTTTTTCAGCAGAATACTTGTAGCTGCCCACCATCTTTGGGAAGCCCCTCAAACAGCAGACAATTCAGTAATTTACTTCTATATCCTCTGACAGAAACATGGGTTTGTTTACATTCATTGTTAAACACCAAGTGCATTGTCTGTACTCTTGAGGCCTCACCAATGTTTTGAATCTATTTTTTTCCTCATAATGCAAAGTCATTTTTGTGTATTTTAAATTGTACACTAAACCTTTTCAATCAGTGTTTGCTTGTAGTCCACTGGCTTTGGTAGTTAATTGTTAAGCTCCTGGAAGGAGTGGCAGTAATGTGCGTATAAATAGCCTGTGTGTTTAGTAAATGTGTGTCCACAGCAAACAGTTGTTTTTCCACCAGGATAGCATTGATCCTTAGTGTTACTAATGGTCAAAACGCTACAGGGTACTCTTAATTGGCCAACCTACTTGTGTCACACTTTTTCACTATGCTTCTTAAGGGAGCTGGGTGTGTGTATTTGCTGGAAAGTGTTATACAAGTCAAAAGATTGTTACATATCTACATTGCTGAAATAGCTTTTCACACTGTTGATCAACCAGTTTACATACCCATCTTTAGCTATCAGTGAAACTGTTCTGTGGAATCTTGCAATAGCTGCTGCTTTTCACTATTTAAAAAAGCCACGCCATACTTAATAAGCTGTTACTATTTAAAACCCTTCAAAATGATTCTTTGTTCATTTAAAGTGTTAATACAAAGTATTTTCTTATTGTTCCAGGAAGTCAATAGACAAAATTTCAGAGGTCTGTCAATGAACAATATTCGTCTGAAGAGTAGCAGAACTAATGAATTAACGATGACGACTTTACTAGCTAATATTAACATTACTTTTGGCTAAAGAGATCTTGTTTTTAGAACTGCATGCTCTTATATTAGCTTTAGATACATCATATACCAAAGAAACATCTCAAAAGTAAGACAAAATATAATAAATACTTTTTGAATAAAAAGAGTAAGAATAGCAGAGCTGACAATAAAGTGATATAAAATGGAAATAAATGTACCTTGAATTTTTTTTACTAAAGCAGTGTTTGAGTCAAGTAAGTGAGTTTGTGGTTCATTTGTAAGGACATATTTTATATATGTTAATATGTTTATTGTTTGACCTATTACCTTGTTAAATTGACGCTAGCCTCATGAATTACATTAGCTAAAGTAATTAGCTAACTAATGTTAGCTAACACTAGCTAACTGTTATTTACTAGCTAAAGATAACATTACTTTTGGCTAAAGAGATCTTGTTTTTAGATCTGCATGCTTTCAGCTTTAGATACATCACATACCAAAGAAACATCTCAATTTTCTTGAGCAAAAGTAAGACAAATTAGAATAAATACTTTTGTCTCTTGTTGCTAATGTTAAGGTTGCAAGTCAATAGCAGCTTCCTACGCTAGACTGTCTCATTGTGGCCTTCGTTGCCCACATCCTTGGTAGGATGCAGTCTCTAAATTGGGCTAGATCTAGTGATGTAGTGCGAATGCCAGTTAATGATAGCAAAAGCTGAAACTGCAGCACTACAGAAGTAGCTGTGCATATAGAAGAGGATGGAAGAAAAAAAATCGATTCTTTTTAGAATGGATGGATGATTATAAGTAGCAAATCTTTTGTGTGTGTTGCGGTGAGACTTGATTTCTCCACATTTTGTCTTACTACCTCTACCTGCCAACTTATAAATTAGAAATTTTTACAATGTCATACAGCAGGGGAAAAAGCTTAAATGTTTGATTAACTATAATGCTATAAAGTATATTAATTATGAATGCATGCATTGTTTTTACAGTGACACAAACAATAAAATCCATATACTAATAGGAGATGATGACTTACTCGTCAGAAAGAATCAACTTAAACCTTTATTCTTCAAATATGCTTTTTATTACTGAAGTATAAAAATATCAGGTTTTTTTTTTCTTCTATGCAGTAACACTAATGGGACAGAAGTGGTCACAAACAAACTTTTTGTCAAACGATTAAACTGCACATCAACTTATCTTCTTGAGGAAGTGTGCAAAGAAAATTGATTTCTTGGCTTGTGATTATTCAATTATTATTTATCTTATTATTATGCGCGCATTTGTTATTCTGTAATGATTGCTACTGCAGTGGAGATCCGATGACAACAGTAATATTTTTTAAGTGAATGACACAAATTATGTATTATGTGGCGTATGAAGAATGGGGAAGACCTAAAGTCGGGGTCATAAGGTTTACGAATGACATTCACAGCAAGCCGGAAAGGACAGAGAACATTAAAAATGACTCCCAAGCTTAGGAGCTTGTTCTTGCCAAAAGAGAAAAGTTTGTGTGTCTCGCTGCTTTCACTAGTGTGTGTGTGTGTCTCAGTTTGTTACTGTAGATGTGTGCACTTACATGTATCTGTGTGATGTTGGTGTGTGTGTGTGTCGTCGCCCTGAGAGGAGAGGAGGTAAATTCATGTCAGAATGTTTTTGCCACAGGCATGGTAATTATGGCAGTTTTTAATAACTGTGCTTTATAATCATTTAGCACTGATGTTGCACACACACACACACACACAGAAACACACACACACATCTCTTGAGGCACTAATGAATTTAGATGTGATAGGCACTGAAGCTGAACTTCAGGATGGGGGGGTGGGACAGAGAAAGATGGATGGATAAATCACGTGGAAGGCCGAGAGATAGAGAGGTGGGGAAACTTTGCTTTCAGTGTGACAAAATAACAATTTCTGCATGAAAACATTGCGCCGCTTTGATTATTTTTCATCGCGTTTACATCATGTTTAAATTTAAATGATTAATTGAAATGATTAGCGTTCGTGAAAGCACGAGTGAACACAGTTGTGGCTGAAAACGGTCGTACTCTGTAGTTATTGACATATTTGGTTTGGAATAAATTACATTCTACAAATGATAACACTAGTGATGCTGGGCAGAGGTGATGACGACTAATCCAGTGATTTCTAAATGTCCAGCGATCCATTTTCCAAAGTGGGTTCAATGATAATGTTATGCTTTACTTAATTTGCGTCCAGTCCTCTTTGCTTTCATTTTCTTGTTTAGACCATGACTTTTTGACATCAATGACAAATCTGATAAAACAAGATTTTAGAAAGAAATTGAATGTCTCAATTAACTGCTAACAACGCACAGATACAGACTACAAGCCAAAGCTACTTGATTTTAAGGTAGAAATCACTAAAATAATCCTTGTTTGTGCAATTCAATGCATTAAGCCAGCGGTCCCCAACCTTTTTTGCCTCACAGACCAGTGTGAGTACAAGAAAATAATTATTATAATATGATGTGTTAAATTTGTTTAGATCAGAGGAATAAGGAAGGATTTGTCTGTGTTTTAGTTTGGCTTAGTTGTAGGCCTGAGAATGTGTGTACTTGTTTAGAGAGAAAGGAATTTATGGACACTGGGGGTCTGCCTGCCATAGAAGGAGACAGGAAGCTACAGTTGGTGGTTGCTGATGCTTGTACTTTTAATAAAACTCATAATTGTTATAAACTTAGAAGTAGGTTTGTAGGAGACTCTCCACCTTATCTGTAAATGTAAGACAACAAGAGGCCAATGCAGTGTTGCCAACTTAGCGACTTTGTCGCTATATTTAGCGAGTTTTCAGACCCCTTAGACCGTCTAAAAAAAAAGACGTGAAAGTGTGTATCACTTTTACTCTCAACAAGCAGTGGGTGCTGTAACGCAGTCAGTTCTTCTTTTACTCTTTTACTCTTATGCTGTTTTGTGGATCACAAGGTTTAAAACTACTTATAAACACACACACACAAAGTAACTCCACCAGAGTGCCTATTTCGGGTCACTTTTGCCGGTCCAAGCCCGGGTAAAGGAGCAAGTTTGGAATTGTGACATTAAAAAAAACAATAATTGCTAAAAGAAATTTAATTTGTAGTTCTAAATAAATTCTAAATGCATTTAGGACGTTTTTTACTCACTTTATGTCTCTTCCACGATGTTATTTCTCTCTCCAACAACATAGGTTACAATTAGATTAGCATGACCAATTATGCAAGTTAGGCGATGACGTCATTTAGCGACTTCTAGCGACTTTTAGGACAACCAATAGCGATTTTCCTTACTGAGGAGTTGGCAACACTGGGCCAATGGCCCAGTGGATGCAGAGTGGGGGTCTCAGTGTTTGTAATATTTTAACTGTGTTTTCTATGTTGTGTAGAGAAATTTGGTGTAGCTTGGGTGAGATTACTTTTATGACCGTCAGGAAGTCACGTACGCAGAGACACACACACACACAGCGCTTAAACTTACACTCACACATCCACACACACACTCACTCACGTGCACTCACATAGACATACGGGTACGCGCACACACAGGCACTCACGTGCTTGTGCATACACACAGACACAGAGTTTGCAGGACACCATGGGGGTTTTATGATGGGGTCGCTTCTACAAAACTGTGTTTCACAGACAAAGAAGTGAAGATCTGCAGAGGGACACCGGCCTTGCACGTCTTCCCTTCTAGAAGATGCATGCTTAAATGAAGATGAATAAAGATGAATAAAGGATTTGTGAAATGACTACTGAGTTCCGGTGCCGTCTCTGGATGCTTCGAGGAATCCGGTCGTTAAGTGATGACATGACGAATCCTACTTCCGGGCCTAAAGTAGTCTGCGTTTAATATGGCTTTTGTGTTGTTAACCAGTGTTGGTCAAGTTACTTGAAAAAAGTAATCAGTAACTAATTACTGATTTCTCCCCCAAAAAAGTAATTCCGTTACTTTACTGATTACTTATTTTCAAAAGTAATTAATTACTTAGTTACTTAGTTACTTTTTAAAAACACGATTTACAACCTGAAGAGGTGATAAAGCGATAGATCTTTCAGCCCAATTCTACTTTTTCTGCATAATCCATCATACAAAATGTAATCAAATGGAAAAGTCTCTTTTTTTAAACTTGTTTTATCAGTTTTAATCTTTTAACTTTATGCATCAAGCAAAAATTTAATTATATGCAACATTTTCTGACTTGAATAAATTAGTTTAACATTTAAACCTATTTTCTGCACATTCCAGCTAGGGATGGGTATCGAAAACCGGTTCTTGTTGAGAACCGGTTCCCACTGTTTCAATTCCTTGGAATCGTTTGCCACTTTTAAAAACGATTCCCTTATCGATTCCAGTCGCCCCGAATGACGTCATCACGTTGAGTAGCGTCTTTTACCCAGTAGGAAACACGGCGCCTGAGCGGCACAAACGCTCAAAAGTTTGGTTACACTTTATGAGAAAGGATGACAACAGGGCAACGTGCAATACTTGCAAAGTAGAGATTTCATCAAAGGGAGGAAACACTACGAATATGCAAAAGCATTTGCTCAAAAAACACGCGATTGCTTTCAACGAATGTCGTGTTTTTGATCCGCTCCGGACTAGCGAAGCTCAACCCAGCAGCAGCGGTAGCGTTTCCACGTCCTCTCCCGTTAATACTGCAGGTAACTAATCAATTAGCATTGCATATTATGTTAGCGCGATTTACCTTATTACAAAACCTGCTATTACTGTGCGTTGCATTTAGATAACCATGATGAGAGAGACAGAGTCTGGCTGGCTCAGATGCTGGCAGTTCTCGCTGCAGTCTACCGGTAGCGTCTCCTTTCAGGCCAGGATAGACGAATGTCACCGAGCAGTGTCTAAGTTTGTGGTCAAAGGCTTGCACCCATTTGCCACAGCAGATGCCCCCGATTTCACTTTGGTAAGTGAATGTGTTTAATTGTAGGCAGGGACATTACTGGATATTCTTGTGTAATTGCTACAGAATAATTTATGTTAAACTTTGTTATTGCTACAGGAGAATATTTATTTTATTATTTTACATATACGTTTTTTTTCCTGGGGACCCTGTGACACCCCATTGAAGAGCCGTAGGCTGTGGATCTCTTAAGATCCCACTGTTGGGTTTGTAAGGCCATGTTACTCCTAAATTTCTATCTTGTTCAAAGAGAAGATATAAAACAAAGTTCTAAGCTAATCGACCTTAGTGTTCTCCTTTTTTAAAAATAAGAATCGATAAGAGAATCGATAAGGAATCGAATCGTTAAACAGAATCGAAAATGGAATCGGAATCGTTAAAATCTTATCAATACCCATCCCTAATTCCAGCACATAAAATAAAATATTTTTTGTGTTTACACTCACTCTTTCAAATAGATGCAAGTAAAACACAGCAGAAAATAAATAAAGTCAAAGACTCAGCGGTCCTGTTACTCTATTTTCACCTGTAAAGCAGGACTGAGGGTAGGCGGAGGTTTACCCTGGTGCAGGTGTGCTGCGGTCAGTTGAAGAATCCGCGAGTTTCTCTGTGAGTTTCCCATTACGTCATAGCGCACTCAGTGCTTGCTTGGAAGTTTAGGGGTTTTTTTCGCTGTAAAAAGTTTTCTTCCCACGCACAACGGACGCTAATGTTTTTGTCACTTTTTATGGAATCAAACTCAAAATAAGGTCAGTACTTCCACCCTTTAAACGCTGCACGCTCATACTCTCTCCCACAATCGATATGTGATCCATTGTTGATCTGCACACAGCTGTTGTCACCAACGGCGCACTTGCTTACGTCACTGTCATGAGACATTCTCGCAAAAAAATCACGGTTTTAGTAACGCAGTAACGCAGCGTTCCTATGGGAAAGTAACGGTAATCTAATTACCGATTTTGCAATAGTAATCCCTTACTTTACTCGTTACTTGAAAAAAGTAATCAGATTACAGGCGTTACTGCCCATCTCTGTTGTTAACATGTTTAATGTTATGCATTTTCAGTCACAAACAGTGACAGTCAGTGATCACTGTTGACCTCCCTCAGGTTTTATTACCACTAATCATTTATTTAAGCTCAGTTTTTAAAACGTTAGGATGTAACTACAGCCCAGCCCATGCAGCAGTATATGAATGACTAACCTCGTATTGAGGATGGATTATCTCAGTTGTTCTCCTGGCTGAAGTTTGGTCCTTTTACAGCATCCTGCCATGCGATTACATTTGTTCCTGACCACCGAGAACACTCACGTTAACTTTTATTGAGTGGAAAAAAAGTTAGCTTGTTTATATTATGCTAACATAGCTGTGTCGCTAGGTCACATAGCACATCATTATATACCAGCTAGCCAAACTTCAGTAACCCTACAAACGTCACTGCTGTTTAGTTTTCTGTCTTCATTTATGTTGGAAGTGATAACAGAGCTGTACGTTTTAATTTGTTTCCAAAACCCCGCAGTCAGGACATGCTATATTGTATTTAGATAGAAGCTAGCGAGCTAACTTCCTGCTAACTTCTAACTCCGTTAAATGTCATAAATTCCGTTTTCATGGATGCCTGGATGTTAAACTCAATTGTTACACCTGGTAGAGCAGAACGCTGATCATTTTATTAAAGATGAAAGACTTATGCTTAATCTTTTGTGATTTAAAAAACTGCTGACTTGTCTACTCACCAAAAAGTCAAGAATTTGAGTTTTCATTGCATCTCTTTCACTGTTCTTTCAGCCTAAGAAAAGGACGCGAAAGCTCTTTAGATAAATAAACCAGCCTCCTCTCTTCTCCTCTCCTCATAGGCTTCGACAGGTACTGAGTGTGGCAGAGCTGAGTGAATTGGTTGCTGAGATGGGTCATTAGCTTTTCGCCCTTGCCATCGATCTGAGGCAGAAGAGACGTGGGAGAAAGGGAACGATAGACGGAGCGAGAGAGAGAGACAGGAGCACGGTTGGGCCTTTAAACTGAGACGATTGGAAAGAATGAAACACTGAATGAAGTGACTGCAACAGAACGGGCCAGGTTAAATGGATTAAACTGTCCAGATTGCTTTGTTTTAACTTAATGTCGCAGGATCCGTAAGTGAGTCTGATAAGGCCGCCATTTTATGCCCTGTCATGCATGACACCGTGGACAGTTTATTTGGAAACACAAAATGGAATGGGAGAAATCCATAAAACCAGCAAAGAGGATTATTTTGGGCTTAGTTATCCAGACCAGTTAATCTACTGATCAGAATTAACAAACTACCACAAAAGGGGAACTCTGAATGTTTTTTTTATTTCTTATTTAAACCTTAATTTTAATATCTTTTTGACATCGGCTTTAAGTTTGGCAGCGTTAGTCCATCACATCTGTGCAGATTACCATTTTCTGATCACTAATCCCAGACTTTGTTAATTCCATGAAATTTCGTCAGGTCATTTTTAACAGTTTAAAGAGCCTAATTTCTAAGTTGTGTTGGATCTTATGATCCACAACAACAGATATGATGAAACATCTAAAGGTCATTTAAAGAAGTACACATAAACCATAGAATATCTCTTCAAAAATGACAATCCAGCTTCTGAATTCACACTAATAACAAAACTGAGTGTTTTAAAAAATAATGTACTGAATTAAATCTTAAATAGGTTAATGGGAAACATGAAATTGCCCATAGGTGTGAATGCGGGAGTGAATGTGAGTGCGATTGGTTGTCTCCAGTCTATGCGTTAGCCCTGCGACAGACTGGCGACCTGTCCTGGGTGTACCCTGCCTGTTGCTATGAGACAGCTGGGGCTCCAGCACCCCTCGTGACCCTGAAAAGGATAAGCAGAAGCGAATTGATGGATGAATTAAATCTATTAAAATGCTACTCATACTAATAAGAAAGGAGTGAGTCAATAAAACCAGCCCGGGCTAGTGAAACTGATAACAAAAAAAAAAAAAAAGTTGTTGTAGTTGCCACCAGCAGTTTAAACTAGAGGTCCCTAACCTGTGTACACCATGCCAAAAGTATAAATAGTCCTTCATTGGCGCATGAAAAGTATACCCTTTCTCTTTTCTCCCAGCAACAGTGACTTGCCTTCGTGTATGCTCTGCGTGTGTCATGTGCATGGTGTCTGATCACGGGGAAGACAGTGTAGAAGAAGGAGGAAACATCCACTCTTGGTGGTGCTGGACAACTTGGGCAGAGGTCTGAACTCTGTCGTTGCCGTGCTGTCCTCCTCAGTTTGCATCGGTGCTGATGCTGACTTCTGATGCTGTGCGAATGCCGCATTTCTCTTCTTGCCCCTGTCAGTGCTCAAAGAAATGCCAGCGTTCCTTCCCTTTGCCAGCACCCTGTAATTATCCTCGAAGATGTGCTGCATTTGTGTTTCTCTTCACAATTCTTAAATACAGCTTTACCGCATCTATTTAGGAGCGTAGGTGGAAATTGCCTGGATTCGACTACGGTATATGGTAAAAATCCCTCAATCCCATCCGCTCATCCCCTCCACCATCTTTACAATCTTAATGATCTGTGACATCACCACCTCGCCGTTCTAACGGACTGTGACATCACTGTAGTTGTGTTTATTGATTAAAATGCTGGCAGCCTTCAGGAAATTGAAATAAGATTCAATCCAATCAGGCTCTACTTAATAGCATTAGTAGCTGCTATTGGCTGACTGGTTGCTCAGTAACCTGATTAGTACTAAAGCAGTTTGATGCTATTGAGATTTGGTCTTATTGGTGTCTGATTAAATCAGATCATGAATGTGTGTGTACACACACACACACGCACACGCAAATACAAACACATATGCATACATTTAAGCATATATCATATTCATATGCTCATTAACAAAACAGGCATATAGGATATACTGCACACACAAGCACATACCCATATTATGATTATGTCACTAGGCAACACTTGAACAGAAAACCCCCTGATGAGTCAAAAACAGATCGGGAATGATGGTAGAAAAGGCTGGAGAGAGGATAAAGAACAGAATGAGGAGTAGCACTTCTCAGTAATAACCCAAAGGTGAGTCCTGGTGTGTTTACAATCTCCCAAATTATTCTGTTAAAGCTGCTGATTTTGAGGCATGACAGGAACAGAAAGAACGGGTTGTGTGATTTAGAGCTTCTCAGAATCCGGGTTCTGCTCTAAAAACCAACAACTGACGTGAGAAACTCCATCAATCCTCTGGAACTGTTCCACTTAGAGAGCAAACGCTAAGAGGTTAGACACCCCAGCGAGGGCGCGCAGTCGTCCGCTTGAAAATTCCCGTCCAAGCCACGTAGGCTTGTGTATACATCCGCATTTCACAACATCCGAACATCTGCTATGAATATTTTTCAAAGGTTTATCATGTCAGATAACTGTGTCTCAGCACTCTCTGCTGTGCTAATGAAAGGAAGGAAGCTGCAGGTACAAAGCCCAGTATGTGTGGCTTGATACCTGCCACACGTCTTTTCTTATTGGCAAAACAATAAACTATTAAATTTGCAATAATATGACTAGGACTCGAGAGCAGTTTAATTCTATGTTCTAAAGTAATTGGCAAAAAATGAATCAGGGATTATCATTTTTTTCTTTATAGAATGTGGATGAGTCTTTGGTTCAGAGAATTATATTATTCCTACAGACTGAGTGATCGTTAAATATTGGTTTTGATGACTGCCTTGGCAAATGGAGCACAGCTCATGACAACCTGCCAACTGGTCAGGAGCTGATGAATGAATATTCATGAAAGAACCAGTCGACTGTGGAGACTCAGACCTAATGTCCAAGAAGAAACTATTAAATTGCATCCTTTCTAATGTTTTCAGCCTTCTGTCCACCATAAACTAACTTTTTTTTCACAGCCCCAAATAGCTTTTCAGAAATGCAAGCCAGGGTGGATAAATCTTTAAAAGATGGTATTGTTTATTTTACCCTGAGCTTATGTCTGTTTAGAGGCAGGTTCTTTCATAGAAGTCGTGATAAAAAGGCACGCTCTCTGCAGAGTGCATACCTTTTGTTGAGCTTTAAGTTTACTAGAACTTTCTGTGAAAAAAGTGAGGAACTGATCAATCTCTGTGCAGGGGTTTTTTAAGGTCATGTTTATAAGATAAGATAAGATAAGATAACCTTTATTAGTCCCACACGTGGGAAATTTGTTTTGTCACAGCAGGAAGTGGACAGTGCAAAAGTTATGAGGCAAAAATTAGAATACAATAAGAATAAATACAGTACACAACTGTACAGAATAGAATAAAATAAAATACTATATACAGTAGAATAAAATAAAATAAATATACAATAAGATAAAAATAGAATACAAATACAAATACTATATACAACTGAGTAAAAATACAACGATGACAGAAAGGATTATTGCACTTGGTATTATTGCATATGTATGGATGTGTGTGCTTGATCAGTTAAAGTCTTTATTATGAGCAACAATCAAATCTATATTAAAAAATAAAACCAGATCAAATATTGAAGTTTGCCTGATTCTGTCAAGGCCCTGTCCATAAATACACGTGTACTTTAGTAAACTTAGCCTTTTATTTTTCTTTTAGTTTGCCATCCACACAAAACCTCCATGCATGCTGAAGACTTTTTTGACAGCAGACTGTGCACTACAGTTAGATTGTGGATGGATACAGACTTCTGATTGGCCAACATTTCACTGCCATTGGGGTTATATCACCACATGTTCCTTTGAAATGCTTTTGACAGCATTTCACATCACTTTCAGCATTTTTGTGTGGATGGAGGAATATATGAAAATGAAAACAAAAAACAAAACAAAAAAGTTTTAAAAAATTCTCATGTATGAGTAGATCCAGGCCTGAAGTCTGTTCACTGCCCCCATGGGTACCATGGGTCATTAAGATATTTGCAGTCAATTTTACCAGGTGAAAGAAGCAGCTTTACCAAAAACCTACCACCGATTGCTTTGGTCACCGGCAGAATGTTTCTATACTTCGCATAAAGTTTGCATCTTACACTAGTAGCCACTCAGATCTATAGTGAGGGCAAATGTGTTCACATAATAGTTGACACGTTGAGCCTGGAGGTTGCTGGCAGTCTCTCAATTCAACTGGTTGCAAAAAAAAGGTCCTTGTGTTTGCTTTGGTTGCTAGCAGAATGGTGCAATGGCCTGTACTGAAGACGCTCACTTGTCTGCAAACCCTTGCCAGCTACTCTCCAAGCAGTAGTGCAACTATGGTGCGACACAAACTGGAAACATAGACTGATGCCTTCAAAGTAAGAGTTCTGAAAAGTGTTGGTTTCAGCAGTAATGCAGAGCTTTTAAACTGTATTTGAACAATCATGGTTTGCATTGCAGAATAGTTGACAAGTGTTTGCAGACAAGTCAGTGTCTTTCATACAGACTACAGGCCACTGCACCATTCTGCTAGCAATCAAAGCAAATGCAAGTGCAAGGAGCTTTTTGGTGCAGCATCCTCTCTGCAGACCTTTTCATCTAGAGACTGCCAGCAACCCATATGGAAAAGAAATAGTAAAAACTTATATGTGACTACTCATGAAAGTGGCCACTTTCATGAGTAAATCATATAAGGCTTACATGATTTACTCATGAAAGTGGCCACTTTTTCATTACTTTCATACATTGTTTTAGTAAGTATCCAAAACATACAAGTTTCATTATATAATTTTTCAAGGGATCTTATATCTGTTTTCACTCTTATATGCTTTTCATACAAGTTTCACACAAGACAGATACAAATAGGGATGGGTACCGGTGTCCGGTGCCATGATGGCACCGGTTCTGACATAAACGGTAGTAACCAGACCGAAAAGCAGCGCACATTTCGGTGCTTTATTTCGGCGCTTTTTTTTTCCTGAGCTGTGATACACTTCTAGCCAATCATTTTACGTTTCCCAGGATAGTAGGCGGGGCCAGGTACGTACGTTCAGTTAGAGCAGAGCTACAGATTAAAAATGTCCAAGGCGAAGCGGTCAAAAGTCTGGTTGTACTTCACAGCAAAATATGCAAACTCAGCAGCAACAAGTGCTTTAAGCTGATACTGTGATATTGTCAAAGGAGGTAACACCTCGAATCCGATGAAACACCTGGCGACGCATAGCGTTTTTTTTAAAAGCCGAGAAATGTGCCGTATTTGATAGCTTGCTGCGAGACCTCACACTGTGCACGTTGGGTGGGTTGCCAATTATCGGACCCGGAGCAACATCCCCCAAAAACCCGAAGAATAGAGTCCTGGCCCCTAGCCCTGCCAGTGTAGCAGAAATGATGAGGATATTGATGCAGCAGCAGCCGTTCTTCTCTGCGTGAGTCGCTTAATGTTGTTCGAGTGTAATTTACGTTGAGTAGGCTAACCACGTTATTACATTAATGCATGTAAGGTGAACTAGCAAACATCATCATAGCTACATGCGGCTGTCTTCTTGTTTGATGGCAGATACTCCCTTCACCCTGGCCAAAAAGGCTAAAATGACCAAAGAAAAAGTGGGAAACAGTTAAACATGAGAGGTTTTTGGACAAAGTTTGTGTTTTTTTTCCATTGTTTAACCACTGCTTCCAGCCAAGAGTGATACCATATATGCCCCATAGCTGCAGAAAAGGCTAACATTGTTATCTTTTTACAAAAAAAACAAAAAAAAAAACAGCTGAACATGAGAGGTTTTTGGACAAAGTTTGTGTTCTCCATTCTTTAAGCACCGGTTTGAGCACCGTTTGAGCACCGGCACCGTTTCAAAAGTACCGATTTGGCACCGGTATCGGATAAAACCTAAACGATACCCATCCCTAGATACAAACTTTATAAGATTTATATATATCTTTTCCATATGGGAACCTCCAGCCTCGATTTACCAAATATTAAGAGAACACATTTTCCCCTCTTTTAGACCTGTGTGAAACAGACTAACCTCAGTGTTAGTCTCATGTTTTATCATTTGACATTGGTAGTAGTTTCAGAAAATAAGCTACTGTTAGTTGCTTATTCCTGCTAAGTTATGGTTGCAGTAATATAGTCCTCAGCAGTTTACCCGGAAAACAAATACTTTCAGAAGGCATGTTTATGCTCTTTGCAGAGGTGGGACCAAGTCATTGTTTTGCAAGTCTCAAGTAAGTCTCAAGTCTTTATCCTCAAGTCTCAAGTCAAGTCTCAAGTAATGTCAGGCAAGTCAGAGTCGAGTCTCAAGTCACTGGTGTAAAAGTCCGAGTCAAGTCACAAGTCTGAAACTTTGAATTTCAAGTCCTTTCGAGTCTTTAAAAAAAAAAACGAAAAAATAATGTTGCAGTTATGCTAAATGTAAATATTAGACCATGTAATTTTTTAATCTGTGTTTTTCTCAACACATGACAAAATAGTGAACTTAGAAAATATACACAAATTGTGAAATTGCACCTCTTTAAAATGCAGCTCAATTAAACCTAGCTCCAAGAATAATTTTCACCGACAGTTCTGAGATAAGCTGCATGTTATTCTTGGATGCGGTTGTAGGACCGGCTTTAAAATCGCATGACAAAAATATCATACATATTAAAAAAAACTGCATCACCAACGTAGCCTGGAAAACATTTGCTAGTTAGATGAAGTCAGCTATCTCATCGTAGCATATTTATATGCATATTTATAATCATACGGTTCTTGGAGTGAGCGCATACACTCATGAAGTTTAGTAACTTCAGGTCACTGCAACAAGCCCAGGTACAGTTTACCGACGGATGGGTACAGGACCTTGAAATGCACCGTGTAGAAAGTAAAGACCATCGTACATATCATAAGTTTACCAGTCTCACAAATCGTCGTCATAAATACACATTCGTTAACCGTTTATTAATAGGACCTTTGAGCTCAACGGTAATTAATTAGTAGTGGAAATAATTTCTGGTAGCATCACAGAAATGTAGCAGTGACAATAATACTGTATGCTGTAATCGTACTGGACAATTAGTGATACAAAAAACTGTTTTATCCTGTGAATAAAAGTATATGTTTTTGTCAATGTACCATAATAACAGAAGCGAAACGCAATATTGTGTCAGGACAATTCACTATTTATGCACAATAAATAAAGGAGCATAGCGCGACCATTTCTGTTCAGCGCCAGACTTGCTTGTAACCTATATCACCAATTATGTTATGAAAATGACGTATTAAGTACTAAAAGACACTGACCTTCGTGTAAATGCTTGGGGCAGACTAACCTGTGAGCTGGAGTGTTCTGGGACGTTATATTTGATCTTTGAATGGCTGCAATCCAGACCATCCGTCGCGTCTTTGTTACTTTGGAAACATGGCTCGAACAATTTCTCTTCAACGACATAATCCGATAACAACCGATCTCTTTACTCGTCGGCTTCCCGTGGCTGTCATGCGACCGGCTATTGCAGTTAATAATACAACAGCTTCTTGACATTTTTGTGTTTCTTTTTATCGCTGTGTGACTGATTTCAATTGAAAGCCTGCGTGCGCTAGTACCGCTTGCCACGAGTTCCCAGAATCCTTTGCGGTTCTACCCGTGAATGACGTCACATTTTCAATCTCTATATAATATGCATGTTAAATTTTATATTTGGGGTAAAATATCAAGTCTTTTCAAGTAAACCGGTTCAAGTCCAATTCAAGTCCCAAGTCATTGGTGTAAAAGTCCAAGTCAAGTCACAAGTCTTAGAACATTTTTTCAAGTCAAGTCTAAAGTCATAAAATTAATGACTGAGTCTGACTCGAGTCCAAGTCATGTGACTCGAGTCCACACCTCTGGCTCTTTGTGTGTGCATTTTTGCAGAAGTGTAAGGAGCTGGACTGTGTGAACACAAGAGGAATCTTGCGTGTGCTAATGCATGCTGGATGACAAAAAAATCTTCTAGAAGAATATGCAGAGGAAAAAAAATCTGTTGATAGTAGCTTTGGCTGTGTGTGTGGTGTGTAGGTGTGTGTATGTGTGTGTGTAGGTGTTTGTGTGCGTGTGTGTGTGTGTGGTGTGTAGGTGCAGGCTTCTTTTTTCTTTGCAAGTTGAAATGCCAACGCCTCTTTTCACTCTTACTGATTCCCTTATAATTAATCAGCCATGCAATTATACTGCAGAATAGAGAAAGAGAGAGAGAGAACAAGAGAAGGGGGGGAGCACGATAGGGTGAGAGAGGGAGAGAGAGACACAGGGAGTATGGAAAGAGAGAGCATGAAAACTTCTATTGTGGTTGAGCAGGAGGGAGAAAAAAGAAAGTGATGAGGGGAGAGAGAAACGTAGAAAGAAAGGGTTTTTCATGAAAGGTGATAATAAGGAGCCCTTAAAAGAACAAATGAAAATGTCATTTCTCCACCATCACCCCCCTGTTCCACCCTCCCCCTTGTCCTGTGGAGGGATAATGAGGGGGGAAAGGGAGAAAGTGAGGGAGAATGAGTGTTTCTCAACATGAGACCTTTTGTCGAAACATCTCCACACTCCTTTCCTCCCTTGGCTTTTCTCTCTTTTCCTTGTACCCTGACATCTTTCCTCCTCCACCTACCTTTTGTTGCCATCTCCCCCTCACCACCCTTTTCCCTTTGCTGGGTGTGATTATTTTCCCGATAAGGACGTGTCTTCCACCACCCACACCAACCCCTCTAAACTCACTTTCTTCTTCTTCTTATGCCTGCACTCTATTATACTGGACATTAATTCCAGGTTGTTATCAAACCGAAAGATTTGGATTGGGCCACAGCTGAGTCTCTGTCCTTCTTTTCAACCAATAGAAAGGTCAGTTATTATGGTAATAGGACACAGTTTGATATTAGAGCTGCTCTTTTTGTTCTAGACAAGTTTCATTACTCTGGAGGAGCTCTCATTACAAAGAACAACGCCTCACTCTGACTCTCTTTTGTCGAGAGGATAATACACGAGGCGGGTGAATGTAGAACACTCTCTGCTCACTGTAAATAAGCTCCTGAGGTGCCCTTGAGCAAGGCAATTAACATTTGACTCCCTCTGCTGTTTTAAAGCGCAGGACATTTTGGAAAGCGATATAAATTATAATTTTGCATATGGCAACAATTTAAAACGCCCTCGCGCCGGAACGTTCGCAAAATAAGAATTTACCTTCAGTTCGATTTGCTTTATTCAGAGCCTGCATTCAGCGGAATATCAAAGCAGCTCAGCGTTACTTCATCTTCACAAGCACGTCTTTTGCACAGTAGACACTTGACATTCAAGTGTCAGAGCTGTGCTTTTAGCACCGCTCTCGATAAGGGAGTCCACTGTTTGGTGCTGCCTCACCTGCCTTTGAGGCCATTTCACATTTTAAGCCACAACTACTGAGAAATCACTCATTTGCAGTGAAAGGTGAGCGCAGACCCGTGGGCAGCCTGGCAAGCAGGGCAAGAAACTGACTCCTTCTCATGGAAACTGCTGTGAAACCACAGGTGAATTGTGTTGAGCTTTTTGAGGCCATCTGCGCACAACGCTGAGCTTGACCAATGACATGTCAGCCCCGATCGCTCTGTCAGAGAAGAAAAGGTAACTCCTGCTGTGCACGGTTTTATTCTGATGTGTGTACTGTACCAGAGTTCTTTGAATCACGAGTGCCGAGTGGAGCAGCTCTCTCTTTGCTCTATGTTTGCAGCGAATGTGTTCCGATTAAAATGTTCTCTCTTTATCGGGAGAAAAATCGGAACTTTTGTACCAATAAAATATTTGAGCATGTTGTAAAAAAATTACACATGACAAACCTGGTACTAAACCGTACCAACATTTAAAGGGGCTGAGGTAAATCCTTTAGTGAAGAACATGAAACAACTCCTACAACAGTTTGAAAATGTAAAAAAAATGTTGACTGTTATCTTTCTGTTGATTGATTGTTAAATGGATTACCCTTTCCCTGGCACAGGGACATCATTTCAGTGGGAACCATACATCAAGAAGTTGACGATGCTGCAGTCATGCTGAGGAAAATGGTGATTGGAGACTCTGGCATAAACCAAATTACTGCAACTAATTGCAGTGAACTTGAAATCTTCTTGTCTTTTGAAATGGTGGCTTCAAGCTCAGGTTCTGTCAGAGCAGGCTGTGTAAAACTATGTTGCCATAAATATTCACTGTAGTGGTTTTCTTAGTTTTGGGCAATATTTCTTTCCAAAGGTCAGCAATGGCTGAAAAGAAAAATTCTGTCAGCTTCCACCAGTGTTTAACTCTGTTGGAAGCTCATCAAAGTTAATTGATGGATCAGCTCTTGATGTAATGTTTTCATTTATAGTCAGTGACACTTTCACTCGTACATTTTCTTTATGTACTGTCTTAACGACTAACATTTTAATTAAAATGTTTGCATTTATTTCATAATGGGAAAATGTAAGTTAAGGTTTGGATTTAAAAAAAAAGATGTTTATTTGAAAAACTTAAAAAAAAATAGGTATACATTTTTAGTAATACATATATATCCATGACAACGACCACATTCATAATACTGATGCTTTCAGTAATGCAGAAAGGGAGCTGTAGTTGAAACTCTTGCTTCTTCCTCCGCTTAGTGTTCCCAGACTGCAACAAGGATGTTGTGCCGTGGATCTGCAGGCGACACACAGCTTATCGTCTGTGAAAGAGTTTAAGTTGATTCTGTTATGCAGCCACAGGGAGGTTGAGTCCAGCTGGACCAGACTGATCAGAGATCAGTGAAACACACCGTGGAATCAGACGAGACTATTACCAAAAGATACAGAGCCTGTGTGTGTGTGTGCGCGTGGGCAATTTATCTTTTATTTTCCCACCCTTCAACAACAGCTTGTGTGTGTGTTTGTCTGTGTGTGTGTGTGTGTGTGTGTGTAGTAGCAGATGGGCAATAGAAGAATCAGTAAATTAATCCTCAACACATCGCAGACCACTAATTACTGATTAATAACCACTGGTCTGCTCTCTCTGGCTTTTCCCTCCTCACACATACACAGTTCAAAGTGGTATAATAAAGAAAATGAGTCAGCAATTGGTGGAGGTAGAGCACCAGAAATAAAATCTCATAAACAGAGACAATGTGGGAGAAAAGAATGGAAGAAAAGATGTGGTTAGAGAGCGCGGGCAAAGAGAAAGATGAAGCAACAAAAGGGAATAAAAGTCTGTTGTCTTTTCATCAGCGCAGTCATTGTTTGTAATCCACTTAGATAGACACACACGGACACACAGGCGCACACATTTATCTATCTATCTATCTATAACAGGACGGGTGTTGCTCTTCTTTCTGCCACAAAAAAATAGTGACAGATAACAGATGACTGTGTGCAGCTACAAATAGCTACACAGCTGATCAATGCTGTGCATGTTTGTTCTTCTGAAATTGCTCCAAGTATAAGCCTGGTTACGTCAGTGCTGTTGAGTTAATGATACTTCAATTCAAAACATATTGGTGTCAAGTTTTTCTTTCCAGCTAGAGATAAAACCTCACAACTTCAGTGACTAATACATTTTAACCCACAGAGGAAGATAGTGTATCACTGTCATGTGCTGGTGACATTTTTTTGCCTTTATAAAAACTAGTTATCTTCAGAAGTTTGCCTGCTCTTTGCTTTCTTCCGCTCTAGGACCAACATGCCATCAGCTAAAGATAAGTTTATCCAAGGTCTCAGATTACTTGTAAGTCTTACTAACTACTAACTGCTAACTACTGGAAAGAATCATATGTTTTTTCATGTTGATCTTGAAGATGATATCCTGTTTACCTTGGATTTTTTATGTCTGGTGACTGGACAGCAACTACACACTACTGTTTGCACCGATCGGTATCATGTGTCCACAAGATGTTCAGCTGTCCATTTGTCTTCAGATTTAGTTACATCCAGTGTGACAGCTGCTTAGTTGCTGTAGTACGGCTGGTACATACACCTGTAACAAATCAAGTGCAGCCTTTTTTAATAGGTTTAAAAGAAAAATGCACAACCTATATTTTTTGTAAAAGGAACAAAGGGCAGAGGACAAGCTGAAAAAGAACCACAATGATTACATACATCTTTTTCAATGCATCTCATTTGCATTTACACTACAGATGTGCTTTGGAGACAACCTCAGAAAGTAGTTTGAGTGATCCAGCAACAATTTATCTCTGTGGTCATTTAAACCTGTATTTAGTAGTCTCCATTCGTAATAAAAACATTTTTAAAAAGTGTAAAAAGAGTCTAACATATATGTTGATGTTAATGTTTATGAACACTGCTCAGTTTGAGACATTATTTTTAGCTGCTGTTCTTCTTTTTGTGGTTTTTATGCATTCCTGTGAAAAAACTAAGCACACCCTTTACAGCTTTCACGGGAATTAAGAGACTAAGTAGCAACCAGGTGTAGCTAATTAAATACACTCGATCGACTGATGATCAGCAAGTGTAACCACTTCCAAAAAAGAAGTTTGGTTGTGTGTTCCAGCAATAAAACAGTCTTCCTAGGAGTGGATATCCCAGCAACGTCAGGCCATGCAATGCTCAGAGAAACTGCAAAACATCCAAGAGCTACATCTTAGAGTCTACAGGTCTCAGTTAGCTTGTTAAATATTCAGTTCATGACGGTACATTTAGAAAACTACTGAACAAGTATTGCTTGTCTGGAATGTTTGCCAGGACAAAGACTCTTCCCTCTAAAAGAACATGGCAGCACAGCTTAGGTTTGCAAACTACACGACTTCTGGAACATTGTCCTTTGGAGCCACAGGACCTGCACTCACTGAGTCGAAGAACTCCTCTGTATACCAAAGTATTTACGAGACAAATGTGAGGCCATCTGTTCCACAGCTAGAGTTTGGGTGAAACTGGGTTATACAACAAAATAGTGATTCCAATCAAAGCAGTAAATCTACAACAGAAGGGCTCAAAGAGAAAAGAATCAAGGTGCAATGGCTCAGACAAATCCTAGACCTCAACCTGAACTGCAGTGGCAGGAACTTAAGAGAGCCGAGTCCACAAACCTCATGAAACTAAACCAACATTGCAAAAGAGAGTGGTACGAAACTCCTCCACGGTGACGTGAGAGACTGATAAAGCCATTAATGCTGGTAAAGGTGGTTCTACAAGTTCTGAATTATGGGGTAGTTCGTTTTTCACAAGACTACATAGACTGCTATGAAAAATGTCTTTTTCACATGACTATTAAAATTGCCTCTTTCCTCTTCAGCAGATAATTCCTTTGATGTAAGGCACTCTATTTTTGCTGGGTTGAATTTTCAAAATCAGATCTTGTTAGTCGCACTATAAATGGACACATCAAATGCTCTTCTGTTGTATATCTGACAAATATTCAACAATATATTGTTACTTTTTCCAATGCTTTGCTAACTTCAATGGTGTACCAATGCTAAATGTTGTTATAAAAATGCTAAACATTGTTATACCACGCAGGCATTCTGGAGTTTCGTCCTTTTCACCTTTACAGGGAGCAGGAACACTCCAAACGCTTCTGTGAGGGTGTCGGCGTGATCACCTGGCTTTTGGTGTGTACCTTTAAGAGCAGAGCTGGATGGACTGGAAAGTTTGCACTCATTACTCAACATAATGGACAGACAGAGAGAAGGGGGGAGGAAGACACAGAGAGTTAGTGAGATTGTGAGCGACTGTGTCCCACTCTTGATCATGCAATATCACTGCTCTAATAGATAAAGTAAAATTTGCTGACTTGTAGTTTTCCCACCTCTCTCCTGGACCATCTATCTCACTAACTGCTAACGCCTTTGGAGCTGCTATTTCTACAGGAAATTACCATAGAGCACTAACTTCCCCCAAGCGTGACCACATTAGCCTTATCTCCAGGAGAAACTACAATATGCGGGGATATTTCTACAAACGAACTCAGAAGCACACTTTATATCTTCCAATGTGGCTTTTCATTGTAGGAAAAATAAAATTTAATTGAAAAGTTACAAGGTCTAATGTAGTATGAATAGAACCCTATGAGAGTCCATGGAAATCATTCATACCTGACTAGATTTTTTAGAAGCATAACAATTACAAATCTAATTATGAAATTGCTCATCTTTAATCCTGGGGAAGATTTTTTTTATTATCTAATTTTTGTTACCCTGCAATAAATCTATAGCTCAGAGAACCACCTACTTAAAAGGTTATAACCTCCTTGAACATTAGACATTCAGCTCATTTCAACCAGGAAGCTGAGAGCAGCAGTAATTTACATTAAACAGAGGTGATTCAGTGGGAATGTATATTATTAATGTTTCCTCTTTCTCTCGTTTAGTGTTTTTATTTCAGTTTTACACATTGAGCAAAGTTAATATCTCTACCTTAAACCATTTATAAGAAGGTTTTATATTAGGTATACCGGTAGTTACTCTTTAGCATATACTGTGTTTGTCACAGTCTGTCTCTAACAAGACTTAGTATTAACTGAAAACAAGCCGTTTATTGAAGGCTGATTTTAGCAATGAAAAACTAAAGCAAAGACAAAACTAAATCATAACCTAAACTGGGTGAGCTAAACATAACAAAACCCTGGAACATGGACATGGAGACAAGGTAGGATATCAGACGCTCGGACAAGGAATGAATGAACACACACAGACTAAAAGTGCACAGGAGGTGATCGGGGGAAGTGGAAACACATGGGGAAAACAGCTGACACAAATGAACATAATGACATCACAGTAGAAGAGTAAAACTAAACACAATGAACACGTGACCTCTTCAAAATAAAACAGGAAACATAATGAGACAGACATGACAACATGAACTTGACAACAAATGACATGCAGACATGAAACACATAGGACAGGGGAGACTTAATACAGGGGTAGAAAACACAAAGGGAAACTAACAAACAAAGAACTATAATGACAACCTGGGCATGATAGAATGAACTTAGAAAACCTAAAGGACTTAAACATAAAAACAAACTAAAACTCAAAACGCTGGTTCAAAATGACCCAGGATCGTGACAGTGTTAAAGTGTCTTAACTGCAACAGATACAAAAATAAAACATATTTAAACCTTTACATTTTCAAAAGTTTATTATATATTAATTTCTTAAATAAAGCTTCTGTGTCCATCTGCCAGTGAAATCATGTACACATGTACTCATACATAAGTTAGGGTAGCAAACAAAATAGTCAATCACATGACAATAACTCTAGGGGTTTAGCCATGTAGGCATGGTCAAGATGACCCACTGAAGTTCAAACCAAGCATCAGAATGGACAAGAAAAGTGATTTAAGAGGGTTTGGTCTTAGTATTTCAGCAGCTGATGATCTACTGGGATTTTCCCACACAACCATTGCTAGGTTTTACAAAGAATGGTCTGAAAAAGAGAAAAGGTTCTTTGGGAGAAAATGTTGATTTGAAAAGTCAGATCAGTATGGCCAGACTGCTTTGAGCTGACTGAAAGGCAGCAGTGACACAAATAACCACTCTTACAACCAAAGTATGCAGAACAGCATCTTTGAATGTACAACATGTCAAAACTTGAAGCAGATAGGGTGTAGCAGAACATCATAGTGGGTGATACTCCTGTCAGCTAAGAACAGGAAAATGGGGCTACAATAAGCCCAAGTCCAACAAAATTAGACTTTAGAAGATTGGAAAAATTTTGCCTGGTCTGATGAGTATCGACTTCTGCCGTGATATTTGCATGATAGGGTTAAAGTTTGGCCTAAGCAACATCTAAGCATGGATCCCTCCTGCCTAGTATCGATGGTTCAGCCACCACTAGCGCCTTAGCATCAACTGAACATTGTTTAACCACCGTAGTCTACCTGAGTATGTTTTTTACATGTCCATCCATTTATGACTGCAGTGTACCCATCTTCTGAGAGCTCACAATGAGTTCACTGCACTCAGTACACCTCCACAGTCACTAGATCTCAATCTAATAGAGCACCTCTGGGATGTGGCAGAACGGCAAATTCACAACATGGATGTGCAGCCAATCAAACTGCAGCAACTGTCTGCTGCTGCCATGTCAAAGTGGACCAAAGTCTCAGGGGAATGTTTAAAGCACCTTGTTGAATCAATTTCATGAAGGACTGAGGCAGTTCTGAAAGCAAAAGGGGGTCCACTCTGGTACTAGCATAAAGTGCCAGGTGGGTGTATTTATAGTATAGTGCAGCGGTCCCCAATCTTTTTTGCGCCATGGACCGGTTTATATCCAACAATATTTTCACAGACCGGCCTTTAAGGTGTCGTGGATAAATACAACAAAATTTAAAAAGTACCGGTGCCAAAAAAAAAAAGACGATTTATTCATAACACACGGGAAAAGACCCAGGGAAACCGAGTTAACGATAAAAACGATTAAAAAAATAATGATAAAAACCCTGAAAACCATACATTTCACACTCAACTCAACTCTCGCAGCCCGGTACCAAACGACTCCGGTCCGTGGCCCGGGGGTTGGGGACCGCTGGCATAGTGGGTGTTGACATAGAGGGACAGATTTGCCACCATGTACAGTCAGCAGATAAGACAAGTATGAATACATGACAGATTAAATGTCACGGAATATGCATACACGACTTTAATTAAATTTCTTTTAAACTAATTAACAACTAATTTAAATGTTTTATTTCATTCGTCCACTCTTTTAGTTCTTATGAGTGTTTTTTCATCTTTATTACAATTGTTTTTAATTTATTTACATCTTTATCCTATTTTTAAAATTTGTATTTTTGTATTGTATATTTGTACGTCCTATTTAAACTTGGCATGTTACATTTGGATTTCTCAGAGCGGCACCTTAAATCTGCCTTTCTGCACAAAAGATGCTTTACAAATTAAACTACTTTGCCTTGCTTTGCCTCGTCTTACCTCAGTGTGATGTACAATCAAACAAAAAGGTTCTTGGAAAAAGGATTCTAGTGCTTTTCTAAGAAACGGAGGTTCATGGGCTGTTGTGACATATTTCCACACATGTTCCACATAACTCACACGGACACACACAGACATGCGTATCCACACACGGCTCATCCTGCATCCTGCTGTTGAAAGCCAGCATATTAACAGCTGCTGAGAACCAATATCACTAATGACTGACCCCATAATATACTACAGCGGCACACACTAGACCTGGCTTCCAGTAGGTGCAGCATGTGTTTCGTGTATTAACACATGTATTGTATGGTGTGTGTGTCTGTAGCTGTGTCAGATGTGGGTCATTGTGTGTTTGGGATCCGTGTCTGATGATATTAATTTTAATCATCATCTGTCTGTCCACACAACAGCTGCCACAGCATAGAGCAGAGAAAGAATAGAACTGGCTGATGTTTTAAACTCATAGAAACATGAATTAAAAATAAGGGCGATCTGTCTTTAGGATGCACATTTTGCAGCGACATGCATTTCAAGTGTTTTCACAAATCAATAAAAATAGGTAGACCATGCTTCCAGTAACTGCCCAATCCTAATGACTGCTAAAGTGCTTCTTAAGTGGGTTTCAAGGACGATGCTCTTATTGAGAATGGCTGATGTTTAGAGCGGATATAGTATAATTAAACGGCGAAAAGCACACAGGAGGACAAAGCACGAGTTGATGGGGAGTTTGGAGTGAAGTAAATGTCAGTGCAAGTGGTATATATTCGTGATTACAGTGGAAATCTCAGTCATGAATATTGCATAAATGGCTGTATTATGAATAGCTTAATTGTTAATTAATATTAAGGGGAAAAATATGCAAAGTGGGATGCTTTTCTGCTCAGTGCCATGCAGTACAAATAGACCTATTTAAATATGTAAAAATGATTTTTCAAATACTTTGGGGCAGTGCATACAACACTGACTTTATCAGCAACATGATTAATAGACCGATTGATACTTCTTTCCCTTTTCACATCAAAGTACATTGAACCTACATAAGGTGCTTTAGTATGTGTTTATTCATCATACATATGCCTATGGATGCATTTCAGACAACACAGAGTTTCCCTTCTTACTCCAGAACACTTTAACTTGCAGTCGAGAGAGACTAGGGAATCGAGCTATTGACCTTTGGATTGGCAGACAACCAACCGTATCTCCTGAGCCACCTTACCTTGCAAGCTGATAGATCAAACTTGTTAGCAAATGGCTGCCAACATGTTATGGCATTTGACGCTTGCCAACAGCTGAATAGTAGATAATTAGATAATAATGAGAAACAGTCTGTCTCAGAGTGATGCTGAAAAGCTAGTTCACGCAGTTATTACTTTTTGGTTAGACTATTGTAATTCATTATTATCAGGTCATGCTGAAAACCCTATAAAGAGCCTTCAGTTGATCAAGAAAACTACAGTGAAGACTGGGAAGAGAGGCCATATTTCTCCCATATTTGCTTCTCTTCACTGGCTTTTTTGTTAAATCCAGAAGTGAATTTAAAATCCTTCTCCTAACAAATAAAATCTCAAATGATCAGGCCCTCTCATATCTTAGAGACCTCATAGTACTTTGGTACCCTAACACTTCGCAGACAGCACTTTGCTCACAGACTGTTGGTTTACGTGTGGCTCCAAGAGTTTTTTAAAAGTAGAATGGGAGATTTGAGCTTTCAGGGCCGGCTACTATAGAACCAACTCCCAGTTTGGATGTGTGAGACAGACACTCTCTCCACTTTTAACATTAGGCTCAAAACTTTACTTTTTGATAATACAGCTGCAAAAGGTTACCATGAACCATCCATTAGTTAAGCTTCAATAGGACTAAGCTGCTGGGGAGCTTACCTTCACTTATCACTTTTCACTCTTTGTATGTTTTAACCCCTTGATAACCACTTGTGAAAAACATTTTTGTTACACAGGTTATTATAGTTAGCTAAAACTAAACTAGAAGCTAAAACTATATGTGAAAAATCAGTTTTGTTTACTACTTAAAAATATGAGACTAACTAATATTATTTTGCAAACTTGAACTACTAAAATAAGATCAAATCAATCCTTAGTTTTCATTTTCTTTCTTAGTTTGGTAAAAATTTTATTACAACTTGCCTGGTGTGGCTTTGATCATTGGATACCTACAAGATTGTGAATCTACTGCTAAAAGGTCTGCAGTTTTGTACTAATGTTCCCATTTTCCTATGCTTCAGATTTATGCCCCATATACAACACAATGAATAATTTTAAAAAGGCTAAAACTGAAGACCGAAGCTAATAGAAACACAAGTAAAACTATACGTTTTCACACAATAAAAACGAACTAAAATGAAAAATCCAGTCTGGAAACAAGGTAAAACTAAACTGAATTAAAAGCAAAAAGCAAAAATGAAATAAAACTAAAAACTAATACAAAACTATATTAACTCTTTGTGACTGGTTCGCACAGGGCTGTAGGAGGATGTGGACTGTTGCTAGGTAAAATTGGTCCCAATGGGTAATATGGTGTTGCACTGAAAACAGCCTCTGTCTAACAACCACTTAGCAAGTAGTTGATGAGTGTTTGCAGACTTGTTTTGCCACTGCTTGGTGGTCATTTAGCAAGTGTTTGCAGTCAGCATCTTCCATAGAAACTACAATCAGTCTTTTAGCGGCCAAAACATTCACAAGGTTTTTGCACTTGCTAACTCGTCGAGAAATACTAGTCACTATTCCCTAGTTACCAGACGTTGCCGAGGAGTCACTGACCAGTTTGTAGACCTCTGTGGCTGAGGCCTTAAATGCTTTTCATATTTACTTCCTTAGAATATAAAAGTTGTTTTTATATATAAACACAGAAAAGGACCCACAGATGTGGGTGAGACTAAAAGTCATGGCCACACTAATTAATGAAACGCTGCGTGCTTTAAATTACCACAATATTTATTTTTGAACGGTGCATCTGGAGTGTAAAAACTAAAATAAAAGCTGTCTTATTCCAACAGCATAAATGAGTGGTTACTAACTGTGTTTGCTGTAACTTCACGAGTTTATGGCTCTCCCTCATAAACTACTTCTGGGTTGTGCGATATAAAATTTAACGGGCCCTTTGTTTGCCTCTCTATCTGCATTTTGTTTAGGTGTTCGGTTGACTAATACTGCATGTTTCTCAATCTTCTCATGCTTTGTCTAGTTTCTTTGTCTTATAAATGTGGCATGTGTGTCCAAAGTGTTAAAGCTCTGCTCCCACACCTGTAATTTATGAGCATATAACTTGCAGTCAAATACACACAACGCACTTCTTCAGCACTATAACCAGGCTGACAAAAAGAGAGAGTAATAAGTACAGTAACCAATTTCTTCAGTAACCATCAGACACTATGAACAGCTACTTTCAATACCATCAATATTTATTTAGACTTTTTTTCTCCGACTCATCTTTGTAAGTCAACTTCAGTTCTTCCTCCAACCCATCACTCAATCTTTAATACCCTATTCATACAAGACTGCACAAAGAGGTCCTGCCATTAATTAATGTTTTGAATTTTAAATATGATCAACCTCTATTAATCGGCTATGTGCCACAGGCCATCAAGCTGGCACTTTCTCCCCTCATTACAAGCAGTCGCAGCAGATGGCCGCCCCTCCCTGAGCCTGGTCACTGCTGGAGGTTTCATCCTGTTAAAAAGGAGTTTTTCCTTCCCACTGTCACCAAAGTGCTTGCTCATAAGGAGGTCATGTGATTGATGGGGTTTTCTGTGTTTACTTTTTTTATTGAAGGGTCTTTACCTTACAATATAAAGCGCCTCGAGGCAACTGTTGCTGTTATTTGGCGTTACATAAAAGAATTGAATTGGGAAAATATATTTAACCTAATCTAAGCATTTGAAGCAGTGGACAGCCCCTATGCCGCAAGAAATGCTGTAAACCTCTGACTTGGTCAATAGTACAGTGACTGAGAATTAACCATACCACAAAACTAGCAGCATGTTAATGCTTCTGGCCACTATACTGATTCTGAGCCTCTTCCTAGTTTAAAAGAATAGTTAACTAAATGCCAACATTTTAAAGTAAGATGAGTCAATCAAGGATGTTGCAATCTCAGATGATTATTTCATCCCTGAGGTTCCAACTGTTTCAAAGGGTTTTGACAGTAAATGTCAGCAAAAAATAATAATAATTAAGCCAAATATGTATATATATGTCAGGATTATAATACGTTAGGTATGTAATCACAACAACTGAATGTTTGGTGTTCACCCCAGAGGACATTTTTTTTGTTGATTCCATTTGTTGCATTTCTGTAATGAGGAATCCTCCACATCTGCTGACCCCGTGCTCAAAGAGATTAAATATGACTCAGGCTTATTAGGATGCTTAATTATCATAATGGTCTCATTATTCTATGGTCAGCGATGCAACATTGTCATTTTTTAAATTTATGTTTGTTTAACCTTGTAGGTTAGTGGGATATGAATTTATTATTGCTGGGACAGGGGCAGAGCTAAGATTAAGAGTTATAGAAGAGAGGGGGGGGGGGGAAGAGGGGCTTTGGAGGAAATCGGAGGTGTATACAGTAGTGTGTACAGTAAAGAAAGCAGATAAATTAAGAAAAAGCTAGCATGGTTTGTAAATCTAAGGAAGACAGCAGGTGCGGGAACTTGAAAGTGTTTTGACTAGCCTATTTTTAAAGGGTATGGCTGGGATGAAAAGATCAATTTGGGGGATTTTGGAACTCACTGCAGTTGCTGGCAGCTGCACAGTGGAGTGGGTTACAGCCAAAGAAGGTGTGAGCTTCAGGGAGGAGGAGAGGAAGAGGGGGAAAATTGCTGGAGCTGGTGGAGATGTGGACTGGTGAGCTCAGATAAAGCAGAGTCTTGCCAAGGATGGATTTGCAGATGAGTTGGTCTGATGAATGAGCGAGTACAGCACTGATAGACTTGTAGCACTGCCCATAACTCGTTAATATTTATGACAGTGCCAGCTGACCAAAGTGGTTTTATTATAATGCGCGGGCCAAGTTGAGTGCTCAGAGACCCACCTAGCATGCTCTACTACATCCTTCAATTTAATATATTTTCTCCAAACTCTCCATAATTATGTGAAATATGTAGTGTAAAACTGGAATGGTAATGAGTATATACACTCTTAGTTTCTGGCAACCTTATTTCTCTTCCCCTTTGTTAAGCACTTCCCAATCTTAATCATTAGGAGACTTGGCACTGGAGTTGAGTGATAAATTGACATAACAAAGGCATTAAAAACCACAAGCAGCTGCAAAAAAAAAAACCCAAAACAGGAATATAAAGAAGTCGGTCTACAATCACTTATACACAAAAAAGGAAAAACATATGCACATTTAAAATTGGGTCAAACAAACACTACCCAAGAATTTTAGACAGTGAAACTTCTCCAGGATTTTAGCATTTCAGTGCAACACCCATGAAACTTTCATTTGAAAACCGGCATTGCTGACTCCTGACCTTCACAATGCAAAGTGATGTACTAAACATGTGAACTTGAAGTCGAGTTTGATGTATCTGACGTTTTTCTGGCAATGATTAAAGCGAACTTTTGGTCAAGTGCAGTTTGCCTAAAATACAGTTCTGAGAATGTGAGCCTGGGTTGAAAAAGATGACCGCATTAGCCCCGTCCTGAACCTTGTTGCATTTGCTCCAATTTTAAGGCACTCCAGCTGACATATTACACAGAATTGCACCATCTGAAGCCTGCCTGAGCCAACAATGCAGAGCTCCTGATTATTCACAGAATTAACAAAGAAATTCTCTTATGGAAAATATGTTTTTTGGAATAGCTCCCCAGCTTTTGAATAGGCACAGTGTCTTTGTTAACTTCAGATGACAGAATTTAATACAATCCCTATAGGCTGTACACAATATCTGGTCCTATAAGTACATAAAAAAAAAACCCCCAAAACTTTCATATAGCCTATATTCATGATATCAAAGTCAAATGTTTCAAGCCCTTTAAAAAATAAATAAATAAATAAATATTGATGATTTAGGCTTACACCTTAGTTTATTTCATGTTGTTTCAATAAAGTACTGTTCAGACAGTATAAAAGCCATGTAACTCCTGCTTTAGTTGAGTACACACAACCACAATCACAAGGAAGACTGCTGTCCTTACAGATTTCTAGATGACCATCATCAACACCCTCCACAAGGAGGGTGATCATTGCCTGACCACAGAAGGTCATTGCTGAAAATGCTGGCTGTTCACAGAGTGCTGGAAGGAAAAGGTGCACATGCATCATGAATGACCACCACCACGAGAGGACTGTCAATAAAAGTTGATTCAAGCATCACAGTGAGTGGACTGAGTCTGGAGTCAGAGCCACCATTCACAATTACCTACAGGACAGCAGCTACAGACATCAAACATACATTAGCAGGGCAGGCAAAGAACTGGATTATTGTTCAGTTTTCCAAAGTAAATTTTGTGTTCCTCTTGGAAGTCTAGATCTTGGATTCTGGAAGAAAAGTTGCGAGGCACAGACTCAAAGGTGTTTGAATTCCAGTGTGAAGTTTCTGTGGTCTATGATGATGTGGGGGGCCTGATGTTCATGGAGTTTGTACACTGTATTTTATCTAAAGTCAACAAAGCCAACTACCAGGACTACTACCCACAGTGCCACAAGATGATCACCTCCATGCCGCACCACACTGATTGCATGAATCTTTGGTAAAGGAGCCCCAACCCAGTAGTGAGTGGACGAAGACTTTTAAAAGGTTGGACATTTCTGTATTGTAAATTCTTGTTTAATTGATATTTTGATAATTTGAGACAGTAGATTACACATTTTTATACGGTATAAGCCATACTTACTTTTAAGGCAACAGTATACATGCTATTTATGCTATGATATAAAATAAATGCACCTTTTTGTGTGAATGCACACTAAGCTGATGCAACTGATAAATTATATATGTCACTAATGGCTTTCTGATTTCATATTCGGGGGTATGCTATGCTGCAAAATTTAAAAAATAAGTCAGATGGCTCTCTGATAGCAAGTCATGGAGAAGAAAGTAAATGTTTGAACCTTGTCAAATGTTTTGCACACATTATCGACTGGACTTAAATAAAAAGGTTTTTTAAAATATTGGTCAAATATCTTCAGTAATACAATTTAGGAAATATTACCCTGAAAGCAGTTGTGGCAACACGCAGACACATAGTATAACATATACATACACAAATGTATAAATTCCCATATGTGCACCCACATTGCCTTACCTTATGAGCAGAGCGAAACTGATAAATATATGTATGTGTAAGCTGGCCTATAATGGCACTCCCACATACGTATACACAGTGTCTTAGCCAGCCAGATGTTAAAGGGATTAGCAAAATTGGCAGCCAGCGCAGAGCTCCTTATCCACTGGAGCTAATTCACTTTACTACAGTACCTCTGGCGCTTTCTCACTGACAATCTCGCCTCCATCTTCACCTTTTGATCTCTGTGTCGGTCTCTGTTTCTGTCCCTCTCTTTTTCTATTCTCCCTCCTCTCATATCCTTTTCCACCTCTATCTCCCTTTCTTCTCACCCCTTTGCTCACTTCCTCTCTTCATCTGTTTTCTGCTGCAGCAGGAGTGCTCGACTTTCTTTGTTAGGCAGGTGAAGATGTCTTGGAAAGCTCTCTATGCCTCTGGCAGTAAAAACCCTGTACTGATAAAGGTGTAGCCTACGTTACTCCTGAAACTCCTTTGGCATCTGTGAAAATTGATAAAAGGCACGCCAGAGTTCCTCTAACTTTTGAACACATTTTGAGTTATTTTGCCTGTGCAGGAAGAAAAACTACAACTATACACTGCACAACCCTATTCCTAAAAAGTGTGGATGCTGTCTAAATTCTAAACATAATGATTCATCATCATGATTTAAAAACTGAATGTAATGATTTGACTTCTCTTTTGAAAACTTATATTTTCTTCAAATAGAATATAAAAAGCAAATCAAATGTTATGTGTACCATTTTCTGAAAACATGATCATTTTGAATTTGGTGGCAGCAGCACATCCCCCAAAAAGTTGGGACATGGCCATGTTTATCACTGTGTAGCATCACTTCTTCTTTAGCATTTGATATGTTTTCTTTGTTGTATTATAAATAAAATATGGGTTCATGAGTTTTGCAAATCATTGCATTCTGTTTTTATTTACATCTTATACAGCATCCCTGGTAAAGTTAGATAGTGCTGCTTTGACACTGACTGCAACTGAGCATCTTTAAAGATGCCAAAGCTCTGATCACACCACACAATGGCAAAGAAAAATGTACCATTTACATCTTTGTGGGTAACATAGACCAACTAAAATAATGTACCTAACAAGCTAAGCACTGACATACTGTGGCAGGATGTGGTTTGTGGCTCAGCTGCAGGGGGAGGGTAGCAGTGGGTTCAGGGTGTGGCGTCAGGGGAGGCTGCCACAGCCGGTAGTCATCATCTAATCATGCCTCCCTTATTTCAGTTGGATGCTGGGACCTGGACAAAACAGAAGAGATGGCGGAGGCAGAGCATGAAGCAGAGGGCTGATTTAAGTGAGTGAAAGCGGTTTAGCTGCAAGTGCGCTGAAAAAAACAAACACTGTAAATAAACAGGCGCTGAAGCTGCTACCATTGTGCGTGAGTTCCTCCTTTACACATGCTAGTAGTTCATGCTTTTTATATGGTCACTGGTGGTCACGATGGTTCCAGTTTTTATTTTAGCTAAACGTGTTTTCCCAACTCTCTTGCAGCTCTAGACCTTTCTAGACATTAGGCTACCCAACAGAGGAACAGGTGAGAGCACAAATCTTAGGCAATTATATGGCCTTTAACCTTTGAGCTTTCGAGTACAAAGTCTGTGTTATATACCAATGTGAGAACGGCACAGGTAATAAATAGTTTGGGGAAGGGTGTGTCCTGCCTGCTAAATACTCCAGTTGGAACGCTATCTTGCCTAAACTTATTAAGAGCACTGAGAACTCATCTGACTCAGTATTCTGCTATATGCTACACGTGACAAAGGACAACATGTGACAATGTCCTGACCTGATTCTCCTGACATTTTCAGGCATTCATATGTGAAAACAGCTTAAAAGTTAACAGATTGCTGGCAGTAGCTTCGTGTTTACCACAGAGGAAGAAGAAAAATCCTTTGAATGCCATTGTCACCAGGCATTAACGCACATCGTTTAGATGCCTGCCTTCATAGAGGTTTAAACCTTGATCACCCAGCTGAAGGACAGTAGCTGTGATGCCAAATGTAACACGGTGGACAGCTTCATTCAGAGCAGCTCAATATGGTGAGTGCATACTTCTACCACATAATTGGCTCCAGTGGGATTGACTGAAACAACCTTCCAGCCTGACCCCTGATGACATGGCACAACCCAACCCACGCTCAGGCTAAATCACAGCCAGTAAGACCTATACTCTGCTTGTGAATTTACTGGGTGACAAAGCATGAGCAACTACAGTATAACAATGGATATCTAGAAGTAATTTTTCAAAAATGATACACAGAGATCTCTGGAAATTCAGGTACGTGCTATTAATGCAATCACCGGAACCAAAAGGGTATGGCAAAGAACCAGCATATGAATAGCATCATTTATCATTGCACAGTACAGGTCCAGGTGTATTAAATACAATTTTGGAGGGCGACCGCAGCGACGACCGATAACAAGATATTAAATCTCCTTTGTGATAAATCAATAGATTCTGAGGTCAGCGGGCTATCATTGCAGAGGGTACAATGGTTTTTTCCCCATGTAGTTTAATGCTGTTTTCAGCAAAAATTAAAAGAGCCCCTCTGCACATGATATGTTTTGGACAAGTATGAGCACTTTGCACTCTCATCCATTTTTCTCCACCCATTTGGACACCACATGGTATCCACTATCTCACTGTTAAAATTTGACATCAGTGAGACGTGAACTAATTTATTTTCTCCTGATCTGAATGGACTGGCTCTGCTGTTGGACATTCATGGAGTATTTATAAAACATTTTTTTGCAAAAATACAAAGGAGGTCTTAGGTGTAATCTCCTGTCTGAATCTTTTTTCACAGGCTGTTTTCTAGCGATGTGTTGGTGTGGGCTGTCGTGTTCCTGCCACATCGCCGTATGAAACTGACCTCTGGCTAGACACACATGTGTCTTATGATATTTATATGGACGTGGCAGGTGTTGGCTTAAAGACTTTGTCAAGCTGTCAACTGAGTATGTGTGTGTCTCAAAGTAGAATAAGGTTGTAACACGACACCCATACACCCAGAGACATTTTTATTATATAGATGCACCTGTTCATCTGTCATTTAACACACATTTCTAATCAGCCAATCATGGCCGGAGGAATGAAAGTCTTTTTGCAACCATGGTTAATAGAAATTTGGTGGTCTTGAGATAGAATTAAGGTTTTCAGGCACTTCCACATTAGTTTTATTTTTCCAACCTGGAAGCTATGCCTGTGTTTTGAACTGTCTATGGCAGCAGTTCCACCCATTTAGACATGTAGACATGGTCAAGATGACCTGCTGAAGTACAAACCGAGTATAAAAATGGGGAAGGAAGGTGATTTAAGTGACTTTGTTTGTGCTCAGAAACTGCTGATTTACTGGGATGTTCTTACAGAATCAACTCTTGGACAAAGTTCAGCATTTTTATTATAATCCTTGCACTGATTTTCCTAAATCTTGTCACTGGCATATGCTGTCAATAAGTTAATAATAATGAAAACTAAACATTTTGAAACTATAAAAAACTGAAACAAGAAAATCCAGTCACTACACAAGTGTAATAACTCTAATACTTCTGATGGAAGGGTCAGAATTCTGTGGACACAGTAATGATCCATGGATCAATCCTGCCTTATATTAATCATTCAGGCTGCTGCTGGTGG
Organism: Copadichromis virginalis; assembly: GCF_057382275.1. Classification (NCBI taxonomy): domain Eukaryota; kingdom Metazoa; phylum Chordata; class Actinopteri; order Cichliformes; family Cichlidae; genus Copadichromis; species Copadichromis virginalis. The sequence continues at coordinate 16,227,747 of NC_140632.1, forward strand.
TTTAATGGGATGTTTCCTTGGCATGCTTTGGCTTTAGGCCCCAACAACTGAGCATCCTTTCATTGCCACAGCCTACCTAAGCATTAGGCACGTTAGTATTGTGCATCTAGCTTCTTATTACTACTTACAGCAGGGTAGTACACTATATTACAAACCCCAAAACAGTCACCAGATCTCAGCCCAATCGAGATGTGCTGGAATGGGAGGTTGGATGATACTATGTCAATGCGGACCAACATTTATGAGGAAAATTTATAACTTTTACACGAATTGCTTTGTTTTCAGCGTTACTATAGTGCAGCACAGTATGTGTTTGCTTGTCTCACCAGTGACTCAGAATCTCTGACTAAGAGTTATCACATATCCCCGAATAGAGTTCCAAGAAACACAGAAAACTTTAATTTCTCTTCCCCTCCTCCTCAACTGTCACTTTCTGTTTGCCCTTTCTCAGTCTTATCTTTTCCGTTTTCATTTTTCATTCCTCTCACTGTTCATATTTTTGCTCAGTAGATGTTTTTTTAACATGGTGAAAAATTTAACTACCTTGGTTTCCTTTGTAGTTCTTTTAGGTTTTTTTTAATCTATCTCAGTTCATTTCAGTCCACTTCCACAGCGTGGACACCTGCACACACACAAAACACACACGTGTATATATATATATATATATGTGTGTGTGTGTGTGTGTGTGTGTGTGTGTGTGTGTGTGTGTGTGTGTGTGTGTGTGTGTATGTTAAAAATTCAGGCATTGGAAAAACATAAGTCAATTTTCTCCTGCCCAGGAGAAGTAGATAAGCAATAATTTTTCATATTTACTCCCCCCAGAGACTGATTAGTTTCACAACAACGATAAGGTGCATACATTTTTATATCTAACAATTGTGTTTTACAATAATAATGTACAGTTAAAGGGTATATCTTTAAGTTTAAATTACAACATATGTTACACTCTTTTTGCCATCTCTTAAAGAAACCCTTAACCATGTTTGATATTACCCACTCTGTGACGATTTCTTGTTTAAGGAAAAGAATTTGTCTGTGATGTCAAGGTCAAGCCTAAGTCTCTTTCTCGTTACGTCTTCCCATAACAAGTCTGTGTGGGGAATGATATTTTAAAGGTTTGTTGCTGTAGTCGATAAAATGTCACAGCCACGGCCATTTGTGAGCAATGACTCCATCAGAAGCCATGAGAAACACACAGCTGACTTGCTGATTTTCACTTCATGTTCTTGATTCAGTCTCAGCATTCACATTTACCCTTGGAACTGTGGGATTTGAGTCTGCCTGTTGCCACAAAATGCTCTCTATTAAAAGTATCAGAATATGCGATATGGAGGAGGAAGCTTGTTGCTCATAAATGTAGCAGTAGTTTTCTTCCAATAGTGAATATTTGCTTTTATGGAATAATTCAACTCTTCTGTGGTGGAAATGAATTTTATTCACACACATTCAACACTGAAGATCACAGCATGCACATACACTGATTTAGATCATCTATAAAAGAGGTTTCAAGATCATGTTTGAATTATCTTCTTTTATGAAATGCATTTACACTTCTATATTTTTTCACCTACATGCAGATTATAATCTAGCAGATCTAACAACAGAAAGGTCACAATATCAGTTTTGTCCAGAATCAACTGGACTTGGTCTTCTTAACTTTACATCAATGCTCAGAGTAACAATTCAAAATGTATGAACACTGCAAATGTCTTGAATAACCCCTCATTTCTTTATGTTTTGCCTCCAGTGAGCCAGACTTTCTTTAATTTTTACGTGGTTTTGAGCAATAGTTCTCCAGGCTTTTTCTTTGGTCACTTTTTCACTCATTTTCTTTCATTCCAGTCCTTTTACCTGAACATTTTCAGAAGATTTTAATGATTTATTTGTTTTTAAAACTGACCTTTGAAAGTAGCTAACTCAGACAACTTTGCAAAGAACTGATTTTAAATGGCATCTTTAGGCACTGTTAATGACTCGCTGTTGCAAAACTGCAAAGATAAAACGGTTTGACAGTGCAATAAAAAAAGAAAACAAAATATTAAAAAATGTTCACTGAGAATTTTCATTCCCAAAGATCTATTAGCCAAATATTTAGCACTCACACAATTTAGCACTGTTATGTGTCTGTCAAAAAAGTGTAGGATAAAAGATGGACTGTATCTCAAAGTCATGTATTTAAGAAACAGGAAAAAAAAATCTCAGTATGAGTCTACTGTTCTCCAAAGTCTCATCAGAGGTGATTTAAGTAGAAGTGCTGCTCTCAAGAAGTCACACTTAAGGAACTGAAACACGGACCAAACAGGGAACAAACCAAATGACACAAGAAGTGGACTGAAAATCAGTGGAAGCAGGTCTTATGGAGTAATGAGTCCAAACTTGGAATATTTGATTTGAAATATTGGCAGTATATAAAAAAAATGGAGGAGAAAGGTGCATTTCAGTGATGTTGGAATGTTTGCAAAAGTGATGCAATTGTGAACATTGTAAAGTACCATCAAATTTTTAACCACCATGCAGTGCCATTTAAAAAACAACAACATCTGAATGTCAATCTCTTCATTTTTAACATGACAATGATCTCAAGCAGACTACCGATGCATAAAAGCATACCTGGATAAAAAACACACAGTGAAACACTATCAGTCTTGGATTGCAATCCCCAGAACTCGGACCTCAACATTATTGAAGCAGCATGTGCCTGACAGACGACGAAGAAGCCTGGAGAGCTAAGACTTACTCCTGGAGACTTACTTACAAAGTTACAAGAAAGATGTAACGGTGGTCATACCAAATCTTGACTCTCAAGCTCATTTGAAATGTTAAGACTCTGTTTTCACCTCATATACTGTATTTTCATGCATGCTTGCATGTGTTTCAGAAAATCGCTGCAACTATTTCCTGTTTTCCAAGCAAAATATAAAGAAATAAGGGGTGGCTCAAGACGAGGGGTGTCCTGTAGGTTTTAGACGTCAACCTAGGTCAACACACCTGAATCAAATGATTAGTTAATCCAGGCCTCCAGAACTTCAAGACATGTTGAAGAGGTAATTTAGCCAGTTAAATCAGCTGTGTTGCATCAAGGACGCATCTAAAACCTGCAGGACACCGGCCCTTGAGGCCTGGAGTTGGACACCTCTGCTCTAGACCTTTGTACATTATTCTTCATTGACAGTTTTTAGAACAAACAAATAAAGAGAAAAAGAAAAAAAAGTACAATTTGTACATTTATTGGATCCTAATATACCTTACAAGCCTTTTAAGACTAACAGAAAATGAAAAACAGCGTGCCTATTTTTATTTGTACTGTAAACTATGTTTGACAAGTACAGAAGGGAAAATATCTGCTCATACATTATTTTAATCCAGGAATAAATACAAAGAAGAACTTGCAGCTGTTCTTTAACGTGACTGACTTAAGCTATTAGCAAATTTTTGCCTTTATCCATCTTCACCTCCTATAGGCCTTCCAGTAGCCTTTTCACTGAACAAATCACACCAGACACACTACAGATGACCCCCAGACTCAGAATACCCACATCTATCAGTCGGGCCTTCACAGTAAGGCGGCTCCACTGCAGTCTAAGGTGAAATAAACACGGCAGTATGAGTGTCATTGCCGCCCCGGTCACGCTTCCTGTCAGACCCATCAACAGGGAGAACCTGGGCACCAGCAAAGCCAGCAAGTATGATGTCATCAACAAGGCGCCGCGGACCACAAGTGCAGGACGAGATACAGCTTGACCTCGGTGTTTGGAGTAAGACGACATGGCAGCATCTGAAGGGATTAAACCAGAGAAGTTGAAAAGATATACAGTGGTAACTGGTAACTGGTTTATATTCACTATCAAAGAAGCTTTTGTTGTTTGGTCTTTCAATTTATGGATCACTGAATAAGTGGGTGTTACTCAACCACAGCCATTAGATTTGGTTGGATTACAGTTGGGGTTGCGAAACATCCTACTCTGACTCATTGTTTTCCACCTGCACCTGCGTGGTGACTTTAATTACTAAATGACTGGAAACTGTTAGCCATGCATCATTAAATCATCATTGAGTAGTGTGATGACTACATAACTGTTGACAGTCAACTATGAAAGGTTTAGCTATGGTGACCCATCACCAGTATGTTGAAAGTTGGCACGTGTTGTAGGTTACTTTTAGCCTAATTTGTAGGGTTTTCCTTATTAAATTTGACTTACTGTAATTTTTTTCTTACTTCAAATGGTTACACTAATATCATTAGTGAAACACTCTCTGTTAGTCATGTGTTCAATCGTGGCTGAACGTATTGGAAGTATTTTTAGCTATTCACTGTCTGATCATATTTCTCACAGCATCAAAATGCACTAAGCCTTTAAATACATCTGCTGACACTGTTTAGTCACTGTAACTGCTTCTATTTCCTAAAAGGCTGTCACATTGATTTACCAAAACTGCCTTCTTGGGAATCATAGTTTTACTTGTTATAGACTCTTTTGACAGTAGGCATTTTGAAGTGCCATTACAGGGTAAACAAAGGTGTATTTACTAACAGCAGCACTGTGTAGTACTGTTTCATTGAGACAATCCAGTGTTCTGGTTTTGTGCATGCTAGCTCACTGGAATGGCTTTGACACTCCAAACAGAACAGGCTGTTATTAATTAAATCCACATTTAACCAGCTATTATCATACGAAAATGGCCTCTGTTAAATGGCCCCATGTGGGAAGCAAGGTGGACACCAACTACAGGCATGGGTGGCTAAAAAGCCATCTCAGCTGGGTGCTCATAAATTGTCTTAGGCAGACTTGGTTTAAAGGGTTTATAGAAACAGGTTGCTATTTTTGACATCTGGGCTAATGTAGTCTTTCGTTCAAGAGTAACCTCACAGCATGAGGTGAAATACGACTGATCTGTATTTACTGGCATTTGAAAGGGTAAGCGTTAAGTTTGAGCTTGTCTTTTATGGGCCAAAATATCTGGAAGAAATCACAGCTTGATAAAGCAACATGTGACCTGCATGCTCTGCAGACTTTACAGTGGATTTATGGTTCCTTGTTAGCTCCCAAGCATGCTTTTTTTAAATTAAAAAAGGCTAAACTAGGCTAAACCTAAGGACCAACACCCCCACATATATTTGACACTAACTCCTGGTGACAAACAGACATCCACAACATGTAAACGTGGGTCTGCAAAGCCCAGTGTGCCACCTGCAGACTACCAGAGCACTACTTCCTTTAATCGCAGTAGCTTATGAACATTTGAACATCTTTTTAATTTCAGTGACCCACTGTTAGTTTTAGTATGTACTGAGACAGCACTAGGGGTTATGTTTGGGTTTTCTTTTGGTTTTACCTCTGAGCACACATGTTTGCAGTATTTCAGCAGCAGCATAGAATGGCAGAGGGTAGGACAGTTGGGCTTTAGCCAGCAGGCACAAATTGACTAGAGGTCGTAGGTCAGAGGGTAGATTGTCTGTGATGACCTCACTGGTTTCTGGTCCCCAGGTTAACACCGCCTAATGGAGGAAGAAAACAATCAGCCAGTCTGTTTGTCAACTTATCAGTTATATCAAACCTTAATTGCGAGATACAATTTCTGCTCTGTTTAAACGTGCATGTGTATTAACAGCAAAATAATAAGAATGAAAAGCTTTAAGCAAGGGAAGTGCTACTGCAAACTCACATGCTAATGTTACAAACTTAAAAACCCGCTTTTGACCATCATTTAACTGAAGCTTGTTAGCCTGTGCAATCATATGTTTTCCAAGTTGTCACTAACCATTAGGGAAAACATAGTTTTCATGATGCAAGCTGCTCCATGGGTCCACCCCAGCATGACATTAAACTGTCCCCTGTCTTCCATACTATCCTCTAGAGGAGGGAGGAAGATCTGCGAGGTATAGGAGAAGATGATGACACCGACGGAAACGAGGAAGTCCTCTGGATCCACAGAGAGAGACAGAGAGGACCAAGACCAGCTGCTGGCGCAACTCAAACAGTACAGCATGACCAATAGGCTGTGAGTGAGACAAAATAAAAGCTAATGAGAACTGATTAATTAAAAATTTATCAGCACAGTGATAAACACACACAACAAAGTGGGGCGTAAAAATCCTAATTACGCCGAGAGGAAGAACAAAGTGATGAACTGCAGAAAAGAAAAACACAACAAATAAAGGCAGAAATTATTAACGGGGTAATAAATTAAACTCTCTGAAGGAGACAGTTTAATCAAAGTCTATCAGCAACATCTTAAACTATTTTAGCCCACTACACAAATGAAAAAAACACTAATAATTGTACCGGATGACACTTTAGAAATGCATTAATTTTAAGAAAGTACATGTAATAGTATGAGAATAGTTTAATTTACAGATTTACCATAAATCACTAAACTCTGAATTCAACACACTGTACTGTAGTTTGATACAAATGAGTCATACTAACTGATGTCATCATATCTTATTCATCCAGTCTACCTAATAAAAAAAAATGGATATATTGATGTTGATATTCAACCAGTTACACCAAAGCACTTTATGATTACATGGTTTTAATTACACGATGAATTAATCTAACCAGCACTGCCAAAGAGTGGAGTGAAAACCCAGGCTTTACAATTTCTGTTTTTCATGAACTGAAAGTCAAAGTGTGTGCTTTAAAAGATCAGACAGCTGTAAGAACCCTGGCAGCTCATAGACGCAACTCCGTGATTCTTTTCTCATGCAAGACACCTGGTGTTAGAAATAAATCAAACAAGCAGGAACAGCGGCGTGTAGCAGGTGAGAGCAGACGACTTAAACAGCAGCAGCTGCACCGCGATCACACGAGCGAGAATGAGAGAGCAATTTAGACAGCGCGCCTTCCTCTCTTGATTAAAATGATTGGTGAGTTTTTAAGGCGATCAGGTCAGCCAGTACAAATTTGCTGGAGTGTTGGGACAAATGAGTTGCTTCTTTTATTCTGTCACCTGATAAGTATGTGAGCCAGGGAACAGAGGAGGCTGAGAGTGGAAACTGGTCTGAGATCAGTCAGAAGCAGACAGGGCAGAAGAAACACCAGAGACACGAGTGAACACACTGATCGAGGAACAGCCACCCAGGACAAACTGTCAAACAACAGGCTTGTAGAGACGAGTAGATAGAGGGTACAGGTCATCAAAAGTTCAATGACCTGAAAGACAGCACAGACGTATATTTTTACTTCATATATTTACTGTATATTGTAAGAAAGTAAATAAATGGCCTTTTTCTGGATACACATATAATATTAGTGCATCTTAAATATTGTTAGATTTTGAGTTATCTAAAAGTTAAGTAGTTTCAGGTTTTTTTCAGTGTAGAATGATGTAATTTCACTATCTTCTAGTGCAACTCAGTTTGAATTTTAGTATTTTTTAGTATATTTTATTTTATTTATAATTTATAATAAAGATTCTTTTTGAATTCTCTCAAAAGTGACAATATTTTAAGACTCTGCCACAAACTTAGAAGATTGTTTGATTGTTTCATCTGCTTTAAAGAAAAGTTTCGAGTTCATACGTTATATTGCAGAGCAAAAAGAAAAAAAAGGAAAATAAAGGACTGTGTTACAGTTGAAGGCGTGTTACCTGAGCTACATTTACCATCAGACCTCCAACTCCAGACCAATTCGGCCACAGTCCTTTGCAGCAGGCCTCCATAATGTCCTGATAGCTGGTTCGGACCCGGACCTTTGAAACTGACCCAGACCCACCACTGAAATATACCAAAAATATACCAAAAACAACTATTTAACAGAACTAGTAATGGCCTCATTACTTTGTTAAAATGCTTGTGTATTTGGTAAATGTAACAGTTCCCTTAAGTATCTCATAAAACGAGACACTTAAGGTTACTTTTAGTAATGGGCTCACAACAGGCACTGTCATATTGATATTGATAACAATGTGAAAGAAACTCTACCTCATTTCTTCTTCATATAAACAGGACACCAGGGTTCTTCCTGTGTGGTTACAGACCCACGCTGAAAGAACCAACAGGACCAGACCCACATAACCTGACTGCACCAGGGCGAAGGGCAAACCCAGCACAAAGATACCCTTTGAGAAAAGAAAAAGTGCATTTAAAAAAATGTAGGTTTACGAGTAGGCTAAGAAAAGCTCGAAATGACAGCCGAATCAAATACAGCTTAGATGTTCATGTAAGATCATGTAAGGGTGAAATTTCTGGCTTAATCTGCATGTCGTTACTTCATCTTTGAAGGGAGAAATTTACTCAAAATAAAACAAACTTTGATGGTGGGTTTTGTTTCTGTTTTTCAGTGTATAAATTGTGCATAGTCACACATCACAGATGCACATTTTCAGTGAAAGTTCAGGCCAAAATCAAATTTGCACATTTTAAAGATCATCTTAAATGAAACCGCTCACATCAGGAGGTTTTTTTTAATACATGTGAATTCTACCAAGCTAGATAATTCAGAAATAAACAACCTAGATCGATAAAGTACACTACAACCCAGAGGGTAATTTCTTCTTTGTGTGCACACAAAGCTAAATTATAGACAGAAAGAAGGTGGGGGAATATCATTATCTTAGAAAATAATCCACCTTGAGATGACTGTTCTCATGAGATGGTACCATAAAAATAAAATTCCATTAAAAAATGTAATTGAAAGGTTTGATATTATTATAAAGAATATATCAGCATTACTGAAATTCATGCAATAATCATCATCATGAGACCCCAAAGACAAGAAATCTTAGTCAAAGTTAGATTAGGATCGTGCATACATACGTTAAAATATTTTTTTTTTAATGTGAAAATTCACAACCTAAAGTGGAAACTGAAGAGCAAAGGATGGCTGAGGAGAAGAGCGAGAGCAAAGAGATGAAAGGACTCTTCATGGTTGGATGATGAGGAGGCGAGAGAAGAGTTTTGGCTGGATGCCTGGAGAGTCTGAGGATGCAGGAGACCAGCAGGAGCAGAAGGAAGAGTAGAGTCGAGCTTTGGCCCATCACCAAGGGAAAATGTAAGTCACTGCCAGAGAGGGAAGATGGAGGAGAGGGAATGGAGGTGAAAGTGGGAGGTGAGGAAAAGAAAAGAAAAAACAGGGAGACTAGGGAGGAGGAGAAGGACACAGACAGGAGAGAAGGTTGGAAGGAGAGGTGCAGCCTCAGCGCCAGAGAGCATGAGGTTGGATGATGGAAGATCAGAGGAGACAACAAGCTACTTTGATGGAGTTGCTGTGTTTTGAATGTTGGAACACGGAGATATGCAGTCTCACTGAAAGAGTTGTGGAAGCACATCACAGAGCAGACATAAGCACACACTGTGGATGCATAAACAGACAGAGACACATTCTCTCTCTTTCAAGTTGCTATTTTGTAACTGGTGACTGTTAGGCATATGCTGATAGAGCTTTGATGTTCAAATGGAGCTGCTGGGGATGAAAGCAGTTTGAGAGGAATCTGACGCTCAAGTATTTGATTTCATCTCCCCGCCGCTCTCACTGCACTTCTGTTTCTCTGTGTTTTTGCCAGCTAATTCCTAATTGGTTACTCTGAGTACAACCAAAAGCAGCTTCCAATCACAAAGGGGTACAATAAAGGAAGAAACAAATCCCTGATTGGCTCGAGAGAAGCTGTAGAAGAAGTTTTACCCCTACCCCCTTTTATTCTGCCACAATATGACAACTCTAGTATCTTCTATTTACCCAATACTACCTTTATACTCTTTCATATCTTACACAGGAAGCACTGGCAAAACAGTGAGAGTTCTTTGGCATTACATGCTAATAGAATAAAGTTTATTGCACATTCACTGCACCATGCCTGGACTTCTGAGTTAGATTTCAGCTCCTGCCCCTCAGGTCATGGCCAGTATTTTATGCATGGACATGCCTAGTTGGCAAAAAGTGACAGAGAAATGTCTTATTTTCTGCCATGGGGGGATTAGATGATGCTGAAACAGGCAGGTTTGACATTTAAATAACTGAAAGTGACTTTTTTTAAAACCAGGAACAAAGAACTGTTCTCAAGTTCAATCAAACCTGCATTAGAAAAATCAATAAAACAACAAATGGATGTGCCTAATTCATGCATTTGCTGTTTTTCTCTTTTCACTTTATTAGGAACAGGGAGATGCTCATTGAATCTAATGACACGGCATATGCAACTCGATGGATTTAGGCATGAAGAAGTTGTCAAGATTATCTGTGGACGTTTAAATCAAGCCTTTAAATAAGCAAGAAAGGTGATTTGAAGTGATATGTAATGTCAGATGGTTGTTGGTGTCTGAGTATGGCCCATCTGGTTTGAGCTGACAAGAAAGCAACAGCAATTTGTAATTCATTTGTTGCAACCAACGTATGCAGAAGAGTGTCTCTGAATCCACAATACATTGAACCTTCAAGCGGGCAGGCTACGGCAGCGGAAGACCACACCATGTGCAAATCCTGTTGGTTGAGAAGATTAAACTGAGTCTAAAATTCACATGGGGCTACAAAATTGGTCATTGGTCTAATGAGTCACAATTTCTGTTGTGTCATTGGTATATATAGAATTGAATACATTGAATATAATTAGAATTTGGTACAAATAACATGGGTGGTTGTATTTTAATGGTGTAATGGTAAATGGTAAATGGCCTGTATTTATATAGCGCTTTACTAGTCCCTAAGGACCCCAAAGCGCTTTACATATCCAGTCATCCACCCATTCACACACACACATTCACACACTGGTGATGGCAAGCTACATTGTAGCCACAGCCACCCTGGGGCGCACTGACAGAGGCGAGGCTGCCGGACACTGGCGCCACCGGGCCCTCTGACCACCACCAGTAGGCAACGGGTGAAGTGTCTTGCCCAAGGACACAACGACCGAGACTGTCCAAGCCGGGGCTCGAACCGGCAACCTTCCGATTACGAGGCGAACTCCCAACTCTTGAGCCACGATCGCCCCACGTAGGTAGTACTTTCTTGGCACTCTTAGGCCCTTTAGTAGTTTAAATACTATAGACTACCTGAGTGTTGTTGCTGACTATGTCCATCTCACTATGCAAAGCATGATGGCTGCTTACAGCAGGATAACGCATCATGTTACAAAGCTCAAATCATCTCAAAGTGATGTTTCAGGTTTTTTCTCAGCATGACAATAAGCTCACTGTACTAAAATAGCCCCCACAGTCACCATATCTTAATCCAACAGAGCACCTCAGGGATGTGGTGGAGTGCGAGAATGACATGGATGTGCAGCTGACAAATATGCCGCAACTGCGTGATGCTATCATGTCAGTATTGACTAATGAACTAAAATGCCTGAGGAGCATTTCCAGCAGCTGAAGACAAAAGGGGGTCAAATCTAGTACTAGAAAGGTGTACCTAATAAAGTGACTGGTGAATATATGTATTATTATATTATCATATATTTCTTTAGCAAAGACTTACGAGTTGGTAAGTTCACTTGTTTAAGATGGCTTGATGTTCATATTTTTCAGTTATGGTTCTTTTTAGAGTAAATCACGATATATCTAGACTGAAAAACATATTTGATTTATAGAGTATCTATATTGTAACTGAAAAGTCACATGAGCGTGTAGTGTTGCTCAGTGAGTTCGTTGTCATGTTGTATACAGAAGTTTATAGAGTGTCTGCATACGATTAGCCTATTCATCGGTAAACAATCAGCTATAGTCGTTATTTTTGATTTATCATTTCACTGATCGTTTAAAACTTGAAATGTAAAAATCTGATGCAATTAGTTCATTAAGAGCATTTTTTTAAACGGGGCGAATGAAAAACAGACATTCAGTTTGTAGCATCCCAATAAGTTTTTAATCTAAGCAAAGCAAAAGAATAAAGGAACAGATCCTCCTTTTCTCAACCATCTTTCCAAAACAGAACGAGTACATTTATTCCCCTCTGGCTTCTGTTTAGATCAGAAAATCACGACGACTTAAATTTTTCAGTGTGGCTTAAAGTAAAATATCACTTGTAAACAGAAAGCGTGTCAGTCGCAGCCATTCTTATTCTCAATAACATAAGGCCCATATCTCTAATTTGAAACGAAGACACACAAACTGGAGCTGCCTCATTAACAATCAGATTGGAAATCAAACTGAGTTTCATTATTCCCATGTCAGGAGCCTTGAGAGCTGGAGCTGGTTTTTGCATTTTGGCAGCAAATTTACTTTCTAATAAAAACTTTATTAAGCTGGCAGACAGTCAATTATATTGGCATCAATAAACCACCACAGGAAAGTACATATTTTCTTTTTAGCCTTGATAGGAGATAAAAGTGCTGTTCTTTTCCCATTATTTAGACATTTGTTAGCCAAACATCAGATCTGTGATTAATGCCATAATGTTTCTTTACACACCACAGATATCCTTTGTCTTTGATCGCTGCCATGTGATTGTTCGTCGCTGTTCAATATTTTAGTATCCAGTGAATATTAAACCATAACCTGACCGTCTGTAACCTCAAGTGAAAGCATTACTGAGCAGTTCATTTAGTCAAGGTTGCTGATTGAGACAGAGGGCTGCAGGTAATGAACAACCTATAAAACATTAACCAATCCAACAACCCTGGAAAGTGTTTGTGCTGAGGTAAAAACATGCTACATAAAAAGTATTCAGATCACACTGGGGTTTGGAGCTAAAATAAATAGCTGGGAGCATTTAAAAAGCCATAGCTTTAAATAAGCAATTTTAATCAGTAATACAGTATATATCACAAGCTGAATTTTCACTGGAGACCAGGATTCTGTGGCTTGCTTGGCACAGAAACCGAGTCTCTAAGGAAAACTGGAATTAAAAAAAATCTGGCACTCAGATATAGACTGCCGTAAACAAACCAAGCACATAAAATACTTCTCTACTAAAAATCATGTGCTAGAATATGTGTTATGTGCTTATACAACGGGGTTAACAGTAAGAGTTTCGAGCAATCGAACACAAAAGCATCTGATGCAAATGTACCTCTGCTCCCGAAGGAACATGTTTGCATCTTAATTAGTCAGCATTTACCTGCATATGACTGTGTATGGATGCATACACAGTATTCCTACCCTAATGTCATAAAGCATTCTCTATGGTTCCGGTGACACTGTTCAATTACACCAGAGTTATTCAGTTAAAACACACGTGCACACACACACACGCATTTACGTGAATGCAGTGGTTGAATAGAGCCCAGCATTTAGAGCAAGAGAAGCTATTAGCATTACTGCCACGAGGACACGCTGTGACCGGTGAACTGCCATTTTTTTAAAAACGATTTTATCCACAGTTAATTTAATTATCAAGGCTCGCAAGTGCCTGACAAACAGCCTGCAAGACAAAAGAAAGCATTGTTCAGTAATATAAAAACACAAAAGGAGTAAATGAAATAGGCTGCTTCATGCTTTTTGAATGACGTGTGCAGCTTAACACCTTCACAGTTGGCATTTCGAGTTGTCATTTTTCAGAGGAAAAATAGATGTGGTGCATTTTCAGCTGCACTTAACAAAAGATGTGTTATCAGAAGACAAACATGAGGGCTTTCTTTAAAGTCCTGTTTGAATGCTGCCGCTTTAAATGCTGAAACACTGACTCAAAAATCTGAATTGAGTAAAAGCACTCAATAACTGGATTAAATAACTTTGACTAATGTCTTTTCATAACTGGATAAGTCATACTAGCAACATGCTGAGTTATTGCATTCATTCGGCAGGGAACAAATCAAGGATTTTGTGTCTGTAGCTGTAGGAAAGGTTGATTGGCATGATACAGGTGCGTGAAAGTTATAAAAGTGGAAGTCTGAAAAATGTGCTGCATTGTAACGACCTAAATTATCTGTATTGCTGCTTTACTGCTTTTTTTTTAAATCACTTACATGAGGTATGGCATCATGAACTTCTAAAGCAGGGCATAAGAACTGTTATATTTTCTTTTAGGGAAAGCATTTTAACCATGCATGTGTGTATTAGTGTACCTGTATAGCATTGGTGATGTTCCAGCCAGCCTCCCAGGCTGTGATGGTGGGAGAGGGGTTCAGACCCAGGGTGCAGGTTTCAGGGCTCTGAACTGAAGTAACCAAACTCATGCTTCCACTCTGTTTTTCAAGGCGTGTACAGAGCTGAGACGTCCCTTCTACGGGTTTCTCCCCCTCTTGATTCTTCTCTACATCTCCTGAAACTCTCCATTTTACCACTTTCCCTCTAGGAAGCCCAGATGGTCTGATGGACTTCTTCTTGTTCCCCTGGTTCTGGTTGGAACCTTGATTCTCCCAACTCTCGCTTCCCATCTTTTCACCTTGCATCTCAGATAATCTTTTTTCTTTTTCATAGTTTCTGGTATTTTCCAACCAAAAGGGCTCTTCAGTAGAGACAGCGGAAGTTATGGTGAAGGTCTTGGTTCCAGTGGAGATTACAGTAGCCCTGGTTTCTTTAAAGGCTGGGCTTTCCCATCCTAAGGGGCTGGTGGCTCCGTTATGAGCTGCTATAGAGGGCTCATCTTTGCGTCTGTCTTCTCTTGATGACGGTCTGCTGTTTATTCTGTCATCAAAATGTGGATTAATATTGCTTGTGATGTTGTTAAAGGCTGATCTGTTGTCCTCACAGTAACTTCGGTTTAACTCATCACTCTGGGTCAAAACCAGCATCTCTTCATCTCCTTGAAAGAACCTGTAAATCAAAACCTCCTTTGAGAGCTCATGATTCCTCCCCCATCTTTCATTTTACAAAGAACTTCTAAATAATTTTTTACTCCTCCAGAGGTTCCACACATATTCAGACAGATAACAAAATAGGAAAAATATCAAGAAGTATGAAAATAAATCTCAAACCGTCAATAAAGTTATATCAGTTGTGAGAAAATGAATCTATAAAAGTTCACGAAAGTTATGTTATTATATGTATAACATTACTGTAAAATATAGTTCATTTTTAAAGTGAATTTATATAAATAAATATATCTCATGATGTCACTAACCTTGTTGTTCGGTCCAGGTGCAGCCTCGACATAGCCCATCCCCACAGAGACCCAGCAGCACTCCAGGGCTGCTCAGGCCCACGAGCCCAGTGAAGAGAGCCCATCTTCAGCCTTCGTGTCTGGAGAGTAAGCCTCTCTGTCTTTGGAGGTCTTAGCCTCCGGGGGAGCTTAACTCACACTGGACACATAAACAAGCCCAAACAAAAATTCTCACCCAAACACACACAAATACAGGAGTAACATATTCACTCAAATTAGCACATCTGTGTAAGTACTCAGAGTCACAGGTGTGTGAATTGACTGACAGGTTGATGAGCTGTAACATTATAATATGCCAGTGCTTTCAGCGGGGAAGAAGTAAACAGCTCTAATGGCCCTGAGTACACTCAGGGAGTGGAGGCCATTGTAAACAAGTAAACAAGAAACACCCTGAATTCCCGTAGACAACCCTACACCACTACATTTACATTTGTCTTACTGCTGCCAAACAGCAGTAAGATAAAGTAATTTATTCTATCCTAATTTATCATTTATGTTTATAACATTGTATTTGAAAATTGCTTTAATTCCAGCCTTAGTCTAATCCTTCTTTTTACCCAACATATGGAGGTACCAACACCTCTAGTTACCAAATATCGTGCATCTTTAACTTTAATGTGCAGGCCATATGTATGTATCAGCGTCTCTGATTGTTTCAACAGATGGAGCTTCGTGTTGTTTCACATCTCACTTCATTCTTTAAACTACAAGCAGTTTTTTTTTAACTTAAAACTTTTTTTTGTCCACAAATAAGTAAAATTGTAAAATAAACTGATAACAGTACATGGCTTCCCCTTATTTAAAGTCTCTCCAGTTTATCTGTGATTTAATGTTGTTTTGCCCCAGAGTGTGGTAAGTTTTATGGGGCAGCAGGAGGAGCCATAGAACAGTAGAGCACATCTGGACACGTGTGGACCAGAACTTCTGGCTTTTCTGGTACTGTCTGTGAACCACTACTTTTCAAACTTTTCCCTCTGCTTCTCCTCTTCTCAGAACTGATGTAACACTTCACTGGCTTTGTAGCATCTGTCTGAGTGTTCTTGTCTTGAAGAACACATTTTGGTTACAAGACCGCTCATTTGGATGTAGTGTTGTTGTTTTTTTCACCTGCATCTCCCTAGGAAGGTTTCATATTCCATTCCCATCTCCCCCACCCTTGCTCCTTTTAGAGAGGAGGAGAAACGAGAGGAAGAGGAGGAGGAGAAGAAAAAGAAGAAGAAGAGAGAGTTTGGATCAACTTCTGTTAAAACTTTTCTGGCGTTCAACTCAACATTGAGCCGCGCGAGAGGACGCCGCGGACCCCACATCGCGCGCGCGGCAGGCTACACCATTGCAACTCAGACAGGACAAAATGAAGTTGCTTCTGCTCGTACTTACGACCGCGTTGCTATGGCAACACTGCCAAGCCCAGCAGAGGGGTAAGTCATCAGCGACTGATAGATAATCGATACGCCGATACCCGGCGCTCTCTGCTGGAGTTCTTTACACAGAACCCCCAGAGCTCATTCGGCTGTGGCTGTTTCAGCGTGTCCCTTAATGAACCACTCAGTCAGTAATTAGATACACCTTTTAACTTCCGGCTATCAGTTCAGTATATTTTGTATCGGTTTAGTTGCGAAGAAGCCTGCCTTTACTGGCTGCAGCTTTACTTTGTTTTCAATAAACAAAAGGGAGGGGAAAGTGTGTGAAAATCATTCAAAGCCTACACGTTTGTCAATGAGCACAGCCGCCTGCTTCAGCCCTAAGTTAATACTAGCACTTGATGAAAAGATGTTTATGGTGGGATTTATGCCCGCTTTGTCTCTTCAATCTGATATTGAAAAAAAAAAGAGAAACACAAGTTTAATGGGTCAGAGACTTACTGGTGGATTTCGTATTATTTTTAGCCACATAAATCAAATTAAGTGCTTGACCTTAAACATAATTGACCCTGGCTTAGCTGTACTGTTATGTGTTAGACAGATGTCACTTGGCTTGCTCTTTTGCAGTTACTGCTGCAAAACAGCATACACTGAGTTTATGATGATCCATGTCACTGAGTTTCACAAAATACAGCCTTCCTAGTATAGAGTCCTTCTTTTTCTTTCATAAAGTTTATGTTCCACCTACTGCAACATCATCAGAAACTTATTTATTTATTTTCAATCAAAAGTCACATTTCTTTGGTCTCCTGTCACTGTAAATATAGACAATGTGTATATAGGCAATACTTTGTAGATGCACAAAGTGACACATTTACATCTAAGCACACAAATACAAGACCTACGCATCCGTAGCAATGCGTAACATATGTGCACTATTAAAAGTAATGTCTCTTTGGTCAGAGGGCCCGGTGGCGCCAGTGTCCGGCAGCCTCGCCTCTGTCAGTGCGCCCCAGGGTGGCTGTGGCTACAATGTAGCTTGCCATCACCAGTGTGTGAATGTGTGAGTGAATGGGTGGATGACTGGATATGTAAAGCGCTTTGGGGTCCTTAGGGACTAGTAAAGCACTATATAAATACAGGCCATTTACCATTCTTTTCTTCTTTTTTTCTATTCTGTAACTCACCTCCAGCCCCAGCTTTAAGGGCTCTTAGCAAGTTACAGCATTAGGCAGGGCCGGTTGACCTCACCTGGGAAAACCAGCAGTTTCTAGTTTACTTATTCACACTTCAGGAGCAAAAAATAGTACTGTTTGGTCAAAGCCACTGGGATCTCATAGAAAACATTGACAAAGTATGGAAAGTAAGGCTAGTAGCGCTTTCACCCAGGAGACTGCGGTTTATGTCCTGCTTTTTTCTAATTCAAATTTTCACTTCCTTCAAAAAAATGAATGAATGTACTAAAAAGCCATGCTAGTTTTTATTTCACATATTGATTTTGCAGTATGACTTTAATATTTTGTCAGAAAACCCAATATAACAGAGATTAATTGAATACCATTACAACTTTACGGTTAGAAAAATCATCTCTAAATCTTTTTAAAACATTATGTGTTTGCAGAACCAATGCTCTTAATACAGTACTAAAAAAATAATTTTTTTGAACATTTTTGGTGATATAAAGATTGTCCTAAATAATAGGAAACTGATGCTAACATTTTTTAAACAAACAAAAAACTAAACAATCTGCATCTGTGGACACCAACTGAAAAAAAATCTAATAGTCTAATAGAAGTAAGAATTAAATTTTTAATTAGAAGTGCCCTGAAATGCACTCGAGAAAGAAATACTGCTCTTTTTTACTTGGTATGTGTGCAAGGCTATGAAAGATTAATTCATTTAATGTGTGTGTGTGTGTGTGTGTGTGTGTGTGTGTGTGTGTGTGTGTTAGGGCCCTGACACAGTCAACAATGAAAAATGAGCAACGAAGCCTTGAGCAGAGATGGGGATTGACAGCTGAGACAAAACCACCAACATAACATGGTGCACAAGAAGAGTCAAAATATTCATGCAAGCAGTGCTTCTAAGAGTTGTTAAGCAAATTATCTCACAGATCCACAAAATGCATTAAAACTGGATTGGAAAAGATGAAATAGTTGCATCCTGTGCAGGGAGCTGATCAGTCAGGTGTTTGAACATGAGTCCGTGCAGAAGTTCTTTGCATGTGCATGTTTTTTTCAGTATGAGGTGATGGTGACTGTTGCTCGAAAGATGAAGCAAATGTATTGCCAGTCATGCTTTTTTCTATTTATCCTCTTCAAACCATCTCCAACTAGTCTGTAAACCTGGAGTGCTCTGGACCTCCCGCAGAGAAGAGGATGGGGACTGCCATCAGGATGTATGTGTTTCTGTATATTGTTTGTGTGCGAGAGATGGAAAAAGAGTGAGCTGAAGAGGGTGGAAGAGGCCATCTGCTTAAGAAGCCTCATTACCAGGCGTGTCAACCAGGCATGCTCTCCATCAGCGACAGAGCTCAGAGAGACACTAGGAGATAATCAGAAAGAGAAGAGAAGGAGGAGGCAAGCTGAAAGAGAGAGGAAGGGGGATCTGTTTAAGAGTTGTTAAGAACTAGAAGAGTGATAGAGAGTGGACTGATGAAACAGGTAGACAGAAGGTTCAGAGGATATAAGACAGAGGATGAGGTTGAAGTATAAATGTTCAGCAAGGAAACCAAACTACATTAGCCACTAAACAACAACAGCTTGATTGGAAAAGAAGATTTTGTCATTCTCCAATATTTATTTTGTGCCTGTGAGAGGGTAGAACTGAGATCATTTTTGTTGATCAGGAAATAATGGGTATTTTTTGGTCATAGTGGAAGTTCAAGTACATTTCCTGGAGAGTCTGGTGCAGAATACACCAGACCTTTCAGCTTCAGTGTGGAACATAAATAATGATTAGTTTTAACTGATGTATTCTCCTTATTTTTGTATCTGAAGAAAAAAATCTTTGCGCAGCTTTGAGGGCATATGAAAGGATTTGTCTGTGCTGTTCTCACTGGTTTGAAGTTGGGAGGGTGAGCTGGAAAATGTGATGCTCTACATTTCTCTTCATCGATAATGAGCTATCAATATTTGAATCTGAGGATTTTTTCTGTTTGTTTGTTTGTTTCTCTTAGTTGCCTCAGCATTGACTTTTGAGTGTTAAACACTTTGGGGTATTTTTCCCCCTTAAACTTGGATTCACTGTTGATTTATTATCTTTGCTTGTTGAAATTTTTTGAGACAACGTGAAATCGGGGTCTCACAGCCACCATTATTTGCTGATATTATATGGAGTGATTGAAATAATGAAAAAAGATCAACAGATTGATGAGAAAACACTGAGGTTTTGGCAAGTGATAATCATGTTGAGTACTAATGCCAATACATTGCTATTAGCAAAAACAGTATGCACTGGTCAGCCAAAACATGAAAAATCGGTCTGTGGTTTAAGGCCACAGACCTAGAGACTGGTCGGCGACCTGCTGGAAACCACTCGTTGCTTCTAAAAAAATTTCTATTCCCTGAGTGGTTGCTGGAGGCTGCTGGCAGTCACTAGGTGAAATTGGCTGCAAAGAGCTATATGGACTTGCACCAAAAACTGCCTTGATTATTAACAGATTGCTGTGGTCGCCTGTAATTTGCATGTAAGACAGTGCGTTGTTTGCAGTTGCCAAATACTCATCAAGTAGCAGTGAAACTGTGAGAATTGCAGCGCAAACTGGAAACGGAGTTTGCCTTCAAAGTAAAAGTGCACCATTCAAAATGATTGGTTGTACTGGTAAGGTACAACCTTACTTTGAAGTTTGGGGTGCACGTTTACAAGTTTCGCTGTAGCTCAGTGAGTAGCTCACAAGTGTTTGCAGACAAGTTGGTTGGTTTTCCATGCAAACTTCAGGTGACCATGCCAATCTGCTATTGACCACCAGGAATCACAAGGTTTTTGGTGTCGCACGCTCTTTGCGACCGATTTCACCAGGCAACATGCAACAAATCTCCAGCAAACACTCACTAACCACTTTGAGAATACTTTTTTTTCTCTAGTGGCCAGAGTTTGCCAGGGTATACTGACAGGTAGGGGTATGTAACTGGGTCCCCTCTTTCCACTAAAACATTAATGTGGTTTTAATATGTGGAAATTTTGTGTTGGTGGATGCTTCTGAATTATTTTGCTCCTGCTCATTCCTTGATTTCATATACTCTTATAACTTAGCATGAGTCTTCTTGCAATATAAGTTTTAAACTCTGACTTTCTATCAGATGAGAGTCAGTATGATGCATGGGACTCTGGCACCAAACCAAACAACTGTATTGATAAAAGATAGCAAAATGTCAAGAATATGTGGCTGTCACTGGGGAAAAAAATGTAAAAGTTCTGAGAAGTTGCCAGAAAGTTAACTTGTTGGAGTTATGTGTGTATTAATGTGAGTATTACCAGCCTGATTTGCATGAATAGATGTCAAGTATAGTCACTAGAGACACTAGTGTGGATTGAATCCAGACAAGGCTTGTAAACCAACTGAGAAATCAGCATTTGTATTCAGTGAATTCATGTGACTTACTCATAATCTACTGTCCTGCAGAAACCCCATGCTGCCTCTTAGACAAGATGCAAAAATGTAAGGACGAGTGAGAAAACTGATTGATTTCCCTGTTGATGTTTATCACGCTTTAAGTGTAATTAAAGGTGCAGACTAATCCTGTGATATATTTTCTCCTTGGCAGGATCTATTTCAAAAAATATAACAAGTAGTTAATTTGCTGATAAAAAAAGTCTCTTCATAGCAACTACAGATGTGTTTATAAGTTTATGGTAATATGGATTTAACCAAGCTGGGCCAAATGCGATGAGATGTGAACTCACCAGAGGCGCCGCAATGAAGGCAATGTGAATCCAGAATGGGTTTTTCTGCTCATCAGAGAAATCAACATTTTTATGAGGTGAATTCATCCCAACGTTATAACGTTTCTAAAATATGTTGATCTCACTCTGCTATGTTAATGTGAGAGCAGCCGAGCTTAGCTGAATGGATTTGATGGTATACACAGGGGGGGGGGAAGCTCACTTTTTCTCAGCCTGGTACCCAAATTCAGTGAATATAATCAATGTGTCCTAGAAAATAAAGGTAGAGGGAGTGAAGAAAGGAAGGAAAGATAGGTACAGGGAAGAATAAAAGCAGAATAGGCAGGAAGATATGAATGATTCAAAAAAGTTTTCTTGGGTTTAGGAAGTGCTGTCATAAAAGCTGTAGATGCATGCAGAATGTAGATACATATGTCCTTTTGCTTTATACAACTTGCAATTACATGTTATGCTTTTAATTGTCTTTTCTACAATTTCTACTAACTTTTGACAGGAATAGTGTAATACAAGAGAAATCACTGTGTTTCTCATGCGAGTTTTTGTACATTGGAACAACTACACTTACCAAAGTTCACATTTCTTGTTCATTCTAACCAATCATCAGGCCTCCATCCACTTCACCACCACTGCAACAACAACTCGTGTCTTGTGACACCGTAGCCAAGAATTAATAAATGACATTGTGCCAAAAACATAGATCACATTTCCGCTAACAGGTGTTTGTGTTTCTGTGTGCTTCGGAGGAGTCTGGGTGCTAAATTTAGGCAGGTGCTAAGTTGGAACATAGCTGGATGCCTCCAATCAATAAGTGGAAGAGAGCTGGAAGCTGCAGGAGAAGAGAGACACAGTCAATTGCACGGACTGATTTAAGTTTTAAATGTGAATTAGTTTATTCTCTCTCTTGTACAGTTAAATAAAACTAATAGCCTGTGTCTGACCACCTTTTGCCTTTAACAAAACACGAAAAGTTAGGGCGTTCTTTTTTCTCCATAACAATCGATATTAAAATATATCATGAGATGAATTAAATTCACTATGTCAAACAAGCTTAAAGATTACTTTTTACTACTAAGTGAGCAATCATGAGGTTGACTGCTGATTTAATTGCTGATGTGGCGTTCACTGTCCTTATACCAGTGTCTGTTGTGATGAAGACTTCAGTCCTAAAACAATGGCTTTGCCAACCCAGCTCGAAGACATTTACTTTCCAGATTCCAATGATGGACAGTGAGTTGGACATTGAGTCTTATATGTGGTTCTGATGTCCGACTTGACCGCAAATCCAATGTGGTAGCAGAGCATATAGCACTTTGCGGCTCATTTTTAGTGGATTCTCTATACTTTGTCTATAACTGAGGAACTGCCATCTAAGAGAAATGTTTATGGCCAGGGAGTTGGTAATGAGGGTTAGCTACTGTAATAACTCAGTTAAATCTTATATTTTTGACTGTGCTTACTGGTGTCATGCGTTTTGCACTAAGGTAGACTGTTACATCTTTGATACCACTATAGCTCTCTTTGTTTTGTTTTGTTTGTTTTATTTTTTTGTGTACTAAGGTATTGAACTGGAGAAAGTGGACACTATGGTTTGTCGTTGCGCAGATATCCCAATTGTTGTTTTAGGGGGACCACCAGCACTTGCTTGGATCTGGAACCGTAAAGTCTTGTAAACATTGTTTGTGCTCCAAAGGATGGAAATGCTTCAGAAATAAGCTTTGTTTTTACCATAATCTGCAGTGCTTGCAACTTTGTGCCAGACTTTAAAAAGCCAAAATATCTCCACAACACTGCATTTCTCTGATCCTTCTTTTCAACAGTGTCCTTGTCTTTTGGGCCTAGAGCTATATTCACTGGAGTGTCTTTGTTGGTAATGCTGTCTCTTGACTTGTCTTTAACATTTTCTGTTGCCACTTTCTCTTTTATCTTACTCCTCGTATGCTGGTGTACATGGCAGTGGCAGCAGTATCCCAAAGGTTTGTACATGTGCCATGCCTCCTTGTACTTTTTCACTGTTGTTGTCAACCTACCCTGATGTGGCTGTAACTCCACTCCAGAAGATTTCTCATGATTATTATCATTGCCTTTTTATGCCGGCTGTCAACAAACTTGGATGGAATGAGTGTTATCAATATTGTATTCACCATGCATTGCATTAATTACTTTCATCAGTTTACTTGCCAGCCTTACCACCAATTGTAAAAGGCACACAGCATGTAGAAAAACAAATCTTTTGTGGATTTAGAAATCTAAAATGTTTGCACAGTGCTGTAGGTCACACTATGGATTCATTGTTAAGTGATACATGCTATCTCTTAAAAGTAAAGAAAACTAGCAGGACTTTTTTTTTTGGAAATAATTATGTAAGTAACGACTCCACAAATTATTTCCATAATACTTTTGAGGCACTCGTAATTCATTCACTGAACTTTAGACCTTTATATGCTGCATTTTTCTTATTTTAGAAGTAATGCATAAACATGTGATACATAAACACGCGGGACATTGTCTCCACTAATGCATGTGTGATATGGTTGTCAGAAGATTTGATTCAGTTAGCTTTGCATATTTGATTATTTGTGTGCATCATTGTTTGTGAATGTGTTCGATGCTTATTACAGCAGGATTTTAATATTTGACTTGTGTTCTTCCCCGTGGGGCTTTGCCGCCTCCTAAAAAGCGCATCTTCCACAGAAAAAAAAAATCTAGGTCTGTGCATGTGTGTGTATGCCCATGTGTGTGAGTGTTTCTTTGCTGTTTTGTTGTCAGAACAGCATTGATAATGCTGAGGAGAAAATCAATAGTTAATTCTACCAGGGACACAATAGCTACTCTGCCCAGCTCCATTTTGTGGTGGGCTTAGACACAGAAACAAACAGGGCATGTGCTGATGAATTGGTAAGTGTGTGGTGTGTGTGTGTATGCAGTAACTGCAGCACTCAGACTGCTTAATGTGCCTAAAAAATAAACTAGACTGTGACATAGATTTGTAGGACGCAACACACTGTAAAAACTGTAAAATACTGGATGACAACGTTTTTAGGAATGCAACCCCTACCACTGTTTTGAATACATTACTTATTTAGGTTACACTGAGCTGCGCTATAACCAAGTGTGTCTGCAGCAAGGAATACATGGGAAAATAATGGAAATTAATACAAATTAATACATAATGCATTCTTCTAATAGCACCGACTTCCCACATTGAGAGGCGTCAAAATAGAAAAAGTGTTCTGTGAAGTAGTAATACCAGTACTTCAACTTACATTTTAGAGGGGCATTGCAGAAATAACTACCCAAATTACCCATCTTTCATTCCTCTAACCTTTTTTTTGGTATTTCGACACATCAAATGCTGCTGTGTGGGTAAAATTGCTCTCCAGTAGAAATAAATCTTTCAGCCTATCAGGTAGCTTATCTTGAAGAGTAAAGAGCACAAAATGGGTTACTCGTTGGGGGTTTTACAATAAAGTCATCATAACTATTAAACATAGTACTGGAAACAGCTAAAGGTGTGCAGGAACCATAATTTGTTATGCCGTTTTTTTTTTTTTTCAGCTTTAATTCCAAGTCAAATAAGTAAAGGTTATAATAAATGCAACTCACTCAGTGTTTACACTGTGGAGTAATATTATTCCTTTAGCTAACCAGTTATGTATTTGGTTTATAAAAAGTCCAAAAATGTAAAAAAAAAAAAAAGACAGTTGAGTGTAATGTTTTCACAAATGGTACAGCAGTAATTCAGAAACATGGTGATCAAGCTTTTTATAATGGGGTGGGACTTCATGCGATGCGCATGCCACAAAAAGAAACAGTGCACTCTTCCTGGGATATCATTCAACAAGGAGCGTTCATGATACTTAGAGTTAAGAGTTTTGCATTAAACACTATCTAAATAATCTTCCTCAAAATAGGAAATGTTGTACCTATTTCGATTGTTTTTTTCTTTTTAAAGAAGCTGAACTCTTCTGATTCTCAAATTCCTATCAACTGAATAGACAATGTGCATTCAAATATTGATGCATAAATGTCTGTGTTGGATAGAAGGTTAGTAAAGCAGACAGTCAAATCCATGTATGCATGCTAGGGGATTTGATGTTATGAACTTGTGGCAAAAACACAGCATGTTTGACATACAGATACGCTGCTACAAAACCAGAGGCTGCTGACCCTTACACACATAAACACACACATCTGCAGCTGCAAAGGTTTTGGAATGACCTCTGTTTTTTTTTTTATCTCTCTATGTCAGTCTCTCATCTCTCTCTTGCTCTCTGATCTTCCTGGGTGCTTATATTTTTCCAAGGAGGTTCCTGTGGTAACACATGGTGTCAATAATGAGCCCCCTACACACACACACAGACACACACACACACACACACACACTTTGCAGAAATGCACACAGACATCCCCCCTTCCTCCCCTACTCGTACTCCTCTTTCCTTCCTGTCCACCTCCGCTTTTTCTTTCCATCTCTCCTTTCATTCATTGGCTGCTTGATTGCTTCTCTCCCAGACTATTTTTTTTCAATATGTTCTTGTTTTGTTTTTGGGTTTGTTTGTTTTTTAATCACTTCTTCTATCTCTATGCTTGTATCTAATCAGCAATAATCAGTAATTTTTTTTGAAAATGTCTACATTTTAGAATTTTAGATCAAAATATCTGTCTACATTTTTAAAGGTACACTAGTGATGTGTAGTTTTTGCACATTACTTTAAGCATTCTGGAGTTTCTACATTTCATATCCTTGCACCTCTCTTCCTCCTTCTACATTTCCCCCCTTAACTTTTCTTCCACGTCCTTTTGGGCATCTTCCTTTCATCCTGTGTAGGAGTACTCTTGACAACCTCTGTGGCCATAGCTGAGCGCAATGTCTGCCCTCAGTTTGTTTGTCTAGCTACTCCCTCACTGCTGGTTTCTGGAGGTCTTATTGTTTTGTTCCAACTCAAATCAGTTGAGTTCAGAACCTCTGTTTATCCACAGTGAACACAGTGAGAGCAAGATGTCTTTTACAGGAGAAATCTGCCTGACACAGGCAGTTGAAAGACAACCATAAAGCAAGACAAACACCCCCCGGCTTTATTTTGGATTTTTTTAGCTTGTTAAATTTGGTTTGTGGAAGTTTTTTTCCTTCTGTGTTAAAGTTTGAGAACTAGGGCTCAGCTTGTTGATTTGGGTCCAGGCTCTTCCTTTAAGCTGTCTTTACATTTTATCTAGGTCATGAACCTAAAGCATTGAGTTACACCAAAATAGTTTCTTAATCAAAGTTTGTGCTGTAGCTACACACAAATTAATCCTATTCTAAAGATCAAATGTGTGGATATTATGTCTCCTGAGTTATATTCAAGGCACATCTTTTAGATGAAGTCAAAATAAACTTGAAAATCTTTTGCTCATGTCTAGTTGAGAACAAAAATTTGACGTCCCTGTGTTTCCAGGGAATTCTTGCCAAATTTATTCATTTTCCCTAGGATCAATCAGAGTGATCCTGGGAATTCCAAATATGGTATTTCCTGGTATTTCTAAAGGTTAAAGCAGGATTGGCAGATCCATGTTCAAATTTACTTCTATCTCTAGCTCTAGTATTCTTCTATTGTACATTTTTATTAATTACCTAATTTTAAAGATTAGGCCAACAAATAATGCATATATTAAGTTCAATAGAGACAACCTTTAGAGGAATTAAGATGTTAGATTTTTCTGCAGTTTAAAAAGTAAATAAAAGTGTTTATATCTAGAATAGTAACAACCTGAAGAAAGAAATTGATGACACGGTTTCAGGCATATTGCGAGCAAGGCATATTGCACACATTGAACTTGCACTAAATATGGTGTGTATTAAGACTGAAACAAGGGATAGTATTGCTGAAAAATGTAAATTAAAATCTCACAACACACCTAACCAAGCCATAAATAAGATGAACCAAAAACTGAAAAAAAGAAAAACAACAAAGAAGTCTGTAGAAAAAGTATTACCTGCTCTCACAACCAATTAATTTCAGTTCAATTTATCCGATTTTATTTATATTGCTTATTTCACAACAATAGACGCTTCATATTGTAAGGTAAATTCTAAGGTACCTTACAATATTAGAAAGAAACCCCAACAATCACACAACCAGTATGCAATCTTGACCATCAATATAATGTCATTATATCCTGGGATGTCACGTGAACTGACACTTGAACCAACTTTTGATACCTTTCAATACAAAAAGTCTGAAAACCAAATGGTATTTATTCTTTTAAGTACCACAGGCAACATATGAAAGCAACCCCTAACCCTAGGCTGCAATTCTTCCAGGCAGCAAACGGCTACAAGTCTTCTAATCTACCCTTGCATGCTGAAAAAGGACAGTCACAAGCTTAGGGAAAACAACTCATGTCATTGCACTAATAGCTTCTTTATAATTATAAAAGGACCACCAGCAGACTGACTACTCAACGAGTACACTCACCCATTGCAGTGACATCTGAGTGAAGATAATGCTTTTTGACTTCAGACCTGTTACATTTATGGCATTGCACTTTGAGACACTTTTGCCCTGTTTTTAATTTCAAACCACAGTCTTGTTTATAGACACACAACAGAAGAAACCATGGCTTGCATGTCTTGTGTAGTGCACACCAGACACATGGTCTACACGTTATAACTTTTTTGTCTGGATTCTTTGTTTGTCTCCTTGCCTTGTTGCTTAATAACATGGTTCTTATTCTTGAGGGGAACATAAACTGCCATACTTATAGTTTTTGCCTATTTTTATTTGTGTGATCTTTATAGAAAATACTTGAAATTACTTGATTTTGTGTATGTTTCCCCAGCAATTGAAGTAGTCATTTCTGTATGTGTTCATGGAGAGGTATACGGGAATTTTTTTATCGTGATGTTTTTTTAATTACAAATAAAGGCTGATAAAAATAGCAATTTAGAGTAAGTTTTAATCCTCGTGTCTTCTAGAAAATTGTGAAAAATTAGGTCAAGAATATAACATTGAGATTTAGCTCAGAGTTTTTCACGACACATTTTGGTAAAACATTTTTTTTCCCAGAAAAATTTCAGAGGCCCACTCAGTCTCGACAGAAAACCCCTTGTTTCAGACTCCCACCAACATCGCAATGTTTTATAGATCATGTTTCAAAAGCGGATTTTTACACTTTAGTTGGCAAGTCTGCTGTGGGCCACTGAGGAGTAGGAATGTCTGAGCTCAGACTGCTTGTTAGACTGGGGTTTATCTGAACTCTGCTCAATACCAGTTGTTTTTAGTGGTTGTTAGAAATTACCAATTACCTCAACCACAACATCCCCGTTCAACACATGGTCCCAAATCTGGGTACAATATGTGTGTGTGTGTGACAAAAAACAAATACAACTGCATCATGAGGATATGGCTTTTTGTTGATCCATCTGTTTTTTATTTCTCCATCTAGCTGTCTAGCTTTTATGTCATGAAGTTCATAATAACCTCTACCCTCTTACATTCATGAACTTTGACCTGCAAGGGTCACCGTCCTCGACCTTTTATTATTGTAACCAAGGCCATTTGTGTGGTCCAAGTTGAGATATCTAAGATTATTCCAGAGCTATACCCACAATGGCTGTGGTTGAGCTCCAGAGTTCAGTTTGCATCAAGGCGAATAAGGAGCGGTATTAAAGAATTGAATCTACTGGCTGCATTAGAACTGCATTTCGATGCATATATAGAACCTTTCCATCATCAGTTCCATGGTTGCAGAGAGTTGGTGTAATTAGGTCAACAAATTAAATCACAATTTGTTCAGCACTCCTACGAAATGGCTTGAATGCAGTTTTTACTTTCTGTGAATCTCTAAGACAAAGAGACAAAGACAGATACCTGTTAAATAGGCAATCTCTGTTTTGAAGGCACCCATTTTCTTTGATTTTTTTGTTTAAATTTATATATTTTTATGTTCTGCTTTATCAAAAATCACTACCAAGGACACTATTTGACTGGAAAGTAAATTTTTGTACAATTTTTTTCTCAAGGTTGACTGCTTTTGGAGCAAGAGCTTTTCAGTCTGTAGCTAAATACGATAGGCATTTAGCTACAGCCTTGTTTGTTTCTGCAAGACTTTTCTCAGCTTCAATCAGAGACTTTAAGATAAAAATAACATTTTTTAGACATAAGAGATGTGTAAACTGGGTAGTTGCTAATAGTTAAACCGCTAATTATATTGTGTGTGCCAGCCACCTTGATGTTTATGATAACTGTTTTGAACTGTTGTTGAAATGGGAGCTTTTATTACACCTTCGTAATGACCAGATTAATTACCAAGTTTGTTGTGGTGCTGTTCATGCGTTCAGCTGCTAGTGGTCTCAGCTGGCACAAAACGGCACTGATGTAAACAAGTATCTAATCTGATAGTAATTTTTAGCATCAATTAGTATCCAAGTATACACTTTTTAAAAAACTCTCCTCAGTACGTATACGTACTGTGTTGGCATGTTTTTAGAATTTGGCACTGAACGATATTCATTCATTAGTATTCATTCTGGTGACATCCCTATCTTATATATTATTTGCTGCTGAATCAAGTAGTTAAAGCTTGGGGAGTTTATGAGGGATTTTTGACTTCGTCATCTTCACTTCCATGCCATCAGACTTATATCCACTTATATGTCTTTTCTTTTCCCTGCCTCCCCACTGATACTGTAGTAGAGAAACTAACATGAACATAAATGAGTTAAAATCAGTAGAGACTCTCACAATTGTTAATAAAAACTTTTTATTATTTATTTTCCCCTTTGGAGAGAAGAACACACACAAAGTTGCACCGTTTGGACACTGCAAACAGACTACCTAGACTTTACCTATTTTTATTAATGTGTTCCTCCACTACTCATAATCAGTAGCTTTTTTTCATTTGTAACTTTTAATTAATTTCAAATATGTGCAGTCAGCTTGACTGACAGGTGGATTGGATAAATGAATGAATAAAAGTCTAGGGCTTCCTAACCCAACAATTGCCATTTCTGGCGTTACTGACAGATCTGTATGCAGTGCACACATTCTGTGCAGCACAGCTCCTAGATAGAAGTGCGCGCGTGCACACACACACACACACACACACACACACACACACACACACACACACACACACAGAAAGAGGCAGCAAACAGAAAGGCCATTATTTTGGGGCTGAATGTTTGTGTGATTGAGCTGATAAAGCATCAGAGGAATAAGGGTCTATTAGACTGGCCTGGTTAGCTATGGATTTAACATTTATACACACCTCTATGTGTGTGTAGGTGTGTGACAAAGAAAGTGAAAAATACAGATGGTGCAGAGTGAAGGAGGGAGAAAGAGGTATGTGTTGTGTATACAATTTTTCCATTATCCCAGTTGCTTTTCTCATCAATATTGTGTATGTGTGTGTGTGTGTGTGTGTACATGTGTGCACAGAAAGGAACATACTCTATATGTAATTTCACATTTCCATTATATTTTTTTGTGTTTCCATTATTATGGTCCAAGGCAAATCCACAGAGAGCCTAATGCAGAGCAAATGCTCACATCTGACATGAGATGGAAATACGTGAAAAATGGTTGTGTGTGTATGTGTGCATGTGTGTGGACGGGGGGCCCATAACCTCTGCAGCCCCGCAATAATAGACTGGTGACACCCGGGATTTGGGACTGCGGGCTCGGGATTGGACAAGGCTGGTATGAAGTAAAATATTCCACACTGTCATTTCCTTTTCGGGCTAGCAGAGATGGAGCTAAGTAGTTTTTCTAATAAATCATTTAATGGCTGGGCTTAAGGGGGCATGGAAGTATTGAGGCCCAGAACAAACACAGAAATGCAAAAGTGACACAAACTTAATTTGATGATGCCAGGAGGAATCAATAATGTTCTTGGTGAAAATCTCACAGGCTGGTGGCATAATTAAAAGGGCATGGCATTTCCTTTATATTTGTACATTTGTTTAATTACCTGCATCCAAAATTGACACACATTACTGTAATGGCTGATTGGTTTTAACCGAGTATGGATAAACCAAATCTATATTTTAACTTTAAATGTCTACTGAGGAAACCACTAGGAGCACCTCCAATTGTGATCCATGTCTCACTTTGCGCTATTTTGGGCTGACTAGTGCACTATATTTCCTTTTAGTCAGTTTCAAATGAAACAAAATCAAGTAATGGACTTTGTATTTTACGTTTTTCACAGCTGCTTATCCAGTTTGAATAAAAAAGAAGTTGCAAACAAGCAATACCAAATCTTGTTTTGTTTCTTTAGTCCATTCCTGTGAACCCAGTATTTCCGGGATGCTTTCAGAGAAGGTTTAAAATTTGGCATGGACATTAATTTGGATTCACAAATGAACTGCTTAGAATTACAGGAATACTAAAAAGTAGTTATTCAATGAAATACCAGAAAGCAGCGAAAGAAAGTTAGCTTTTGTCCTTTTCAAAAAATATAAATAAAGAAGGTGACCGGTGAACTAAATAGTTGTTGCAGCTCTGTGTTTAATAATTGATTGGTAATTTTCGACAGAGAGAGATGAATAATCAGGACCCAGGGTGCTTTTTAGCTGAATTTGACTTTTGACCTTCTCCTTGTTGGAGGAAATTCCCCTGCTGGCATCAGTCAAGTATTAATCTGTTTAGTATCCTAAAATCAAGAGCAAATGTCAGATGCAGTAAAGCAATAAGAGGCAGGCTTTTTTTTTAAATACATCTTTGCATCCTCATTTTCCCCATTAAACCTTGACTGTGTTTTTTTTAACCATCTCTAAGATTCATACTTTATTTTTCTTCTGCTGACCTTGTTTGCCCCTGCAGAGAAAAAGTCAACCTAAGCGCTCAGCTGAGCCCAAGGCTTGTGCTGACAGTGGGTGGGAGGTGGGTGGTCTGTTAGCACATTTATTCCTAGGAGACCCCTGTGCTCTCTTCTTGCAACCCAACCAGCTCATTGTCCTCTGCTGGCCTAGGCCATGTTAACAAAGGCTTCTGTTAGTATGACTTGTAGGGGTCTTGATCTTCTTTGCCCCCTGCTTATTGCCTTGTTAATTTATATATTCAGCATTTTAAGCCAAATCACGTGTTTCTTTATCTAATCAGTTAGAAATCCACATGCTTTATTTAGATTTTCATTTTCAAGTCAGCTGTTGCAAACACATTCTCAAAATTGTATAATTACCTGATAAAAATGAGTTCTGATCAAATGTATTACCTAAAACAGCGGTCCCCAACCCCCGGGCCTCGGACCGGTACCGGTCCGTGAGTCATTTGGTACCGGGCCGCGAGAGTTGAGGCTCAGGTGTGAAATGTATGGTTTTCAGGGTTTTTATCGGTTTTCAGCGTTATTTTGTTATCGTTATCGTTAACTCTGTTTTCCTGGGTCTTTTCACGTGTGTTATGAATAAATCTTCTTTTTTTCGGTACCGGTACTAGTTTTATTTTGTTGTATTTATCCGGGACACGCGACAAGGCCGGTCCGTGAAAATATTGTTGGGCATAAACCGGTCCGTGGCGCAAAAAAAGGTTGGAGACCGCTGACATAAAACACAAAATTTAACACAAAGTGCATAGAGAGATAGATACTGCCACTTGACATCTGATTGTGAAGCCTTGACTAGGGCTATTTAAAAAAACAGATCTTGATTTTATTGGGATTAAATACTTATTTGTGCTACAAACCTTTTTTTTTTTTGCCTTGTTATTTTGTCTTAAATCAAGTACATGCCATATCTTTACAGCATTGCACTCCACACAGCAAATTCAAAAGTGTTAAATGTTTTGGTGTTAGTAGCCTTCTTGCAAAAGTAGAGTTAATTTTACTCTAAGTAGAGTCACATTCTTTTAATGTAACTCTGAGGTGTAAAATGATAGTAGTTAAAATCGAGTGTTAAAAATGAGTGTTTCTATTTCAAATCTGGAGGTGTTACAATGGAAACATTAACTCTTGACCTCTTAACTCTGAACTCCAACAGGGGCTATGACACCAATAGAGTAAATTCACAGACTCCGCCCCCAGCACCATAGGCTCCAATCGAAGCTGAAGTGAAGCCGTTTCAGAACATTTTGCTCTACATATTTGAGTTGTTTGCCATGCTTGGTAAGTCATTTTTTCAAAGATTGTTTCAATTATTATTATTAGCTTTTACTTCTGTGGCTCTTTGGAGTTGAGACAAAGCTGTGTGAAAGGCATTAGCCATGTTGCTCGGTGATAGCATAATATTCTGTTTTAGCTAGCGGAAAGGTATTGTTTGCGGGCAAATACCACAGCCTTGAAAAAAAGCTTGCATATGAATTTTCAGTCAAACTTTTGGTCAAATACACCTAAAACAATGTCTAGAATGTGAAATGTTGGTATAATGGTGCTGCTTGAAGCCTGAAAACGATCTCCCATAAAAAAACAAAACAAAAAAAAGCCGAGCAAACAGCAGTAGCAGATGTCCTGACTGGGTTCTACGTTAGCATTTAGATCCCTCCAGAGTTTTGTGCACACGGTTTAGGTAAAAATGAAAAAGGTTGAGGTTTTACATTTAGTTCAGTATTACCTGTTGCCTGTGTCCTTGTCTTTTGGAAAAATACTTTACACAAGTAATGGCTCAAAGAGGATTCCTTTTTTTTTTTTTTTTTAACTGTGCTGCAATTGATTACTGGATTATTTGTGCCATTAATTAGTGTCAACTAATTTTTATTCAATCTCCACACAGGATATGCTTGTGAAGATGGAATATGGGGGAGAGCAGAAGTGCGTTGCAGTTCCACAAAGTGATGAATGAAGGACATGCATATTGTATTGAAGAAATAAGTGATGAGAATGCTGTTATTTGCATTTACCAGCTCACCTATGTCAGACCTTTTGATAAACAAAATTCTAATGAAAGTGAGAACTGTTACATCTTTCAGAAAATGTTTTGAAATTGCGGTGCACAGTTCAGAATAAATGTTTTTCAAAAACCATTGCGTCTTTTTTGTCAGGCTCAGGAGATACTCGGAGGCAGACCGTCACTTAAGTTCACAATTTATTTACACACAGACACCAGGCGCGGATATATACAGGTGTGGGGGCACAGGAAGAGGGTCTCCGGGGAACACAGGCACGGGAAGGGGACGGCTATGTACACAATCCTTCACTGAAGCTCAGGTAGCTCGGACTCCGGCTTTTAGCTCACCAAAAGGCGGTCCTCAGGCTGGCGAGAAATGAGTGTTACACAATAATCCAGCGAAGAAGCACTCTCAGCAGCCGCCTTAAGAAGTGAATGAGATGAGACGATTGTTTGCAGGTGTCCGAGCCAGGG
This sequence comes from Copadichromis virginalis, assembly GCF_057382275.1. Lineage (NCBI taxonomy): Eukaryota > Metazoa > Chordata > Actinopteri > Cichliformes > Cichlidae > Copadichromis > Copadichromis virginalis. The sequence continues at coordinate 16,262,261 of NC_140632.1, forward strand.
GCTGGAGCCGTCATGACTCCGCCCCGGTAGAGCGCAGTGCGCGGGAGGGGAGAGAGACGCAGCACAACAAAAGCACTTGTAGCCATACAGAGTCAGCCGAGAAGGCACAGGGTCATGACATTTTTAGTAAATGTTTATTTCCAAAAGAAATTTCTAAAAGTTCAGAACAGTAAAATTCCCGCTTTTTAGAATTAATTAGAAGATAACTCTTACGTAGTTAAACTAAAATACTCTTTGAGAGTTAATATATAAACTCTTAACACCTAGTTAGCATTAGTAAGTGTTAAATTATCAACTCCAGCTGATTGAAACGAAGCAGCATCTAGCTGTCTGTCTGTGGTTAAAATAGCATTGTTTTCCTATATATTCTATAACAGTGTGCATTTTGAGCTACAAGTGAACTTGTAGCCAAATCCAGTGGTCTGATTGGTTAGATCTGCATATTCACATCCAAGAAATTAAGTTTGATCTGAAAGAATAAATGCCACAAATTTGTCCTGCACTAAGAATAGCTGAGCTCCAAAAATATTTTTAATGCCTGAAATATTTGCATGAATTTTACGTGTTTGGTGTCTAAAGTCGTTTACTCTGAAGTAACGGAGACCAACATCTCATCAGGAAAAGTCACAGATTGAGGAAATTTAGGGTTGTTTCTCATAGATATTTACACAATTATCAAATGTTGTTGATATAATATCAAGCTTAATTATTTTTGAGTTGTACTCTTTATTATAATGTCAATTAATATTTTTTTCTTTAAGTATGTCATCCTTATTCCAGGATTTTATGCAAGTTTCCTTGTGGTTTGGTGCAAAGTCGTAACTCAGCACGGTACAGATGCATTGCACTCATGCACAAACACTGGCAATGGAAACATAACACACATTTTTGAGGAATAGTCCTCAATCTTAACACACATCACTGTGTGTTCTATGCTTTAGATCATTGTGTCTGCCCCCTGATGTCAAAAGCTTTCAATGGCTAAGTCTGGGGCTTATTTTCTCCATCAGTCTTTTGAAGGTAAGTTGCAACCATGTTGAAGCTAATTTCCAGGTGGCCTACATAAAGTTATTGGCAGGCTCTTGCTTAACAAGCAGCTGAATAGAACACATCACCACTGTCAAAAAAAAAAAAAAAAGCACCCTGGGAAATGTGTAAGTGTAGCCAATGAAATGTGTAAGGTTGCGAGTGGGCATGATTACAACACTCAATCACAATTTTAACTGCTGAAGAATCTTGACCATCACAGGTTTAACAGTATAAGCACATCTGAGAGGGTATGATGGGATCGTTTAATTGCTCTCTAAGGTTCAGGTCTAATTTCAAATTTGCCATTCAATGGCAGTTTTTAAAGTGAGTGTGCCTTTTATGTATTACATCAGCATGCCATTATAATGAGCGTGTTAAGTCACATATACACAATAATTACAGATTATTAGATGTGTTTATTTGCTGTTTCCTTTTATCACAGCCACTGCTAATTTTAATATTGTTAAATCATAGACACACTTGTAAGGATGCATACTTATAGAGCTTCTTTCCGATGGGCCTGTCAGTCTTTTTTTTCCTAAAACATAGTGTTGTCTAATGCAGGAAAAATCCATCTGTTTCTCAACAGACACGCCTTTGGTGTGTGTCACACACTCAGCAGCTGTTCCCAGACTGAAAGCAATAGGAGAGCTTTGAAGTACTCTATCCTATTCTGTCATATTTTCTTTTGTTACCCTATGTTTTATTCTAATACCACTGGTTCCCAGTTGATATTTTCTTCTCAAACAACCAAAGACGGACAAGGTTTTATATGACTTCACTTTCCCTGATTTACATACTGACTCAGAGAGAGCAGAATTCTAACCAGATATATATTTTTTATTATGCCCCGTTTCCATATGCTCTCTGCTGAGTTTCTCAGGGTGTAGGTGGGTGTATTTGCTGAGACAGCAGGTCTGTGTACTAGTAGCCTCGCACACTTGTACACAGTACTTGTGATGCATGGAGGAATCAGAGCTCCAATAATGAGCGGAATCAGCCTTTAACATGGTAATGTGTCATTTAGGGCCCATCCATTTAGCTAACGACTTGCTTCCTTTTGAAACCTATTAGCAGTAATGGTAAATAGCAACTCCCCTTTCAACTCACATCTGATCTATTTGCTTTGCCGCTGTTAGTCTTCTCTTCTCTTCTCTTCTGATTTTTCTTTCATCTTCATTATTGCTTTTTAAAAAAAATGAAGTTCAACTTCTGTGCCCTGTCTTTCATATACTCAACTTTTATTTTCATTTCCTCATTCACATCCCTTGTGTTTCCTTTTTCTTGTTAATGCAGTTCTCAAAGTCCTTCTAGAAGCCAGTCGTGCCTCGTGTTATCTATCTTAGCGGCAGTATCTTCACAGGTCCTTAAATGAATAATAACCTTAACGCAAGCAGTCTCCCTTAAAAAACATTAGTAAAAGAATGGGTTGTTCTAAAGATCTCTCTGCATTTGAGAATGGTGTCGTAATAGGTGCCACTGTTGCAACGAGACTCTTTGTAAAAATTTGTCCCTCCTGGGTATTCAACGATTAACTACTGTACAAGTGTATTTTTGAAAAGTGGAAGCGTTTAGGACCCACAGCAACTTGGGCAGACCACCTAAAGTTGCAGAGTGGGGTTTCCAAATGTTGAAGTACATAGTCCATAAAAGTTACCAACTCTCTGCTGACTTTGGCATTAATATCAGAACAAGAAGTGTTTGCAGTAAACTTCATAGCATAGGTTTCCACAGCTGAACTGTTCCTCTATCTGTAATATGTGTAATGTATAGGTGGTACATGCTTTATTCCCTATGATGCAAAAGGTTTTGTGTTGTTACGAGAAGGGTGTTTCACACATGACATTGTAGGAACAAGTCAAAAGAAAACAACAACAAAAAATGTTGGTCTACACCTCCCTACATCTTTACTATGTTAATGAGAAGATATGATTGTCGAGCTCCCTTGAGGCTGAAATATGTCCATGTATCGAAAATACAATAGTTTACATTAATCAGCTTTTGGGGAGGCTGGGTGGGTTGACATTTTTGGCATTGCTGAATTCTCTTGTAGTTTGTTCTTTCAGGATTTTTTAAATCCTCTGTGATGTCTTGGTTATTTCCTTTCATCCATTTTCAACCTTGCCCTTTATGCATTCACATTTTGGCCATACCTTAGGTCTTACAACCTCTCCTCTTCTTTCCGCTCCTCTCTTCTCCAACCCACAGGGGCTCATTCATAACATGAACCCATTACCCACCAAGCTATTAGGTTTGCTAACAGTGAGATCCATTGGGTGAAAATCAATGTCTATCCAGGGAGCAGTTTGTCTGTAGTGCCACTGTAATGAATGCTATATACTCCAACACACACAACTCTGGCCCTGTTTTCTGTGCACACTCTCATAAACACACACATACAGGTTCAGACTGAGAATGTGAGCATTGGTGTAACCGATAGTTTTGTCAACAGTGCGCCTATTCGAAAGAGTTGTAGACAAATTGTAGTCCACACTTATGGGCTCTTTGGAACTCTATCTGATAATCTGTCCACCCTGGTTTTGTCTCTTTTCCGTTTTTCTCTCTCTTGCTCATGTTTCACCTGAATACGATGCTGAATGTTTGGACGCAGATTGTTGTCAAGAAAATTTAAATGGACATTTTCTGTATATTTAGTCATAGTAAATGGTATAAAGCACTATATGTAGTCACCCATTCACTATCTATTAAGCCCTTGCATACACTCTTATAGCTTCTATATTCTCCAACCCATATTTCAGCTACATTCAATCTAATGGGAACCTTTTCCATGCCAAAGCAGTTAGTGATAGCCCCAGGTCAGCTAATAGCCGACGTGTAGTCGTCAGTGCTGGCCAGAAACCATGACTCAGCAACCTGTACTTCAGTTCTTGCAAAAAATCCATAGTCATTATTTAATACTATGTATGAACCTCTTAACTCCAGGAGAGCTCATTTCTAATTCAATCATTTGATTCTGAGTTTTCAGACAAATGCAGTCATATTTAAAATGTCACACGCAAGAGTAGTCTGCATAAAAAGAAGTCCTGAAAAACAGTCTGATCAACTTTAACAAAAGGTTGAGGGGAAAAAATGTGTATGAAGTGGTTGCATACTGACTCATCTGTTATCCAGCTGCTGCTTTCAAAAGAAATGGTTTCCACATTGGGAAGGTTTGGGAGCATTTCTGGGTCAATTTTTTACTCAATCTTTTACTCATTTCCTAAATCAAATATAGAGTTATCATTATGAGGTTATATTTTATGTTGCACAATAGGTTTTTATGCATGACGGATGAATAATGAGCATTTAGTTTCATACATTTAAAAGCCTGATGATTAAGTATCAGGCTTGTATGTATGATAAAGACTGTAATGCAACCATGTACTAGAATAAAATACTCTGATCTCAGTTTGGTCAAAGAGCTTCCTGTAAGACTTTAAACATCTGTGTGCTTTTTGACTTTTTTTTCTGTTTTTGTTGGCTTGCAGTAATGTTTTCCATGTTGACATTCACATTTTGGGCTGCGTCTGGGGCCAGCAGACTATAAAACATTTTGAACTAATCTTTAGATCATAGCAACACTGAGACTAATGGGAACAAGTCTAGCCTCCATCGGTCTTTCTGATGGCCAGTGAGCTACAGTATGTTCTCCTTACCAATGTAAAGAAGTTGTTCCCCTGAGAGAATGTGTGAAACTGTGTGAGTTTGTATGGTTAATATTCCTTATGAATAGTGGCCCTTTTGAACCTATTTTGTTAATTGGTCCCCGTGGACCGACTCACACAACTATTCAACCAATACGCTGTTTCCTGTCTCTCAGATTTGTCATTTGTCAGTCATGTGAATCGAAACTAGAAGAGAGGAGATAAAAGTCGTGCGATAAGGGAAGAAATCATGAGGAAAATGGGAAGAGAATAGGAAAAGTAAAAGAATAGGAAGGGTGCGCAGACAGAGATGAAGAATATTAACATTGTAGAGTGTGTTCGGTTTGATCTCTGTGGTAGCCGTTTCTTCCAGGAAGCTCATGCACATCCATCTGGATTTCCAATTACTCACAATCCCTTGTGACCCCACTGGCGGCGTCTAGAAAATAATGTTATTTCCTGACCTGACAAATACAAAACACACTCAGGACAGACCTGCACATTCACACAAAATACATCTACTTGAACACATGTAGGAAGTACATATGTACAGAAACACACATAGCAAGGTAACAAAACGAACAAACCTTGTTTTCTGATAATGTTATACTTGGAAAAGCTTCAGCACTAGAAACTCTATGAAAAAAAGGGTTTAGGAATGCACATTAAAAAAAAATACCTTTTACTATATAAAATAGCAGTCTGTTCAAATCTCTGTGTCACATCATGAATCAGGATAAACTCAAATTGTCTTAAAAATGTTAGAATTCCATTTTCTTTACCTTGGGGACCGCTGATGAATCACCTGTCTCTCAATGACCATTTTTAGCTGTTAAAATAAATAGAAAGATTTTGTAAAAAGATTAGACAAGGAAGCATAATTTTAGATAAAAATATTGAATTTGGTGACCAATTTGTTTGTTCCACCATTCGTAGACACATCCATTACTACTGCGACAAGTCACGGCAGCCACTGATGGCAGCAGTGTCTCCTGCTGTCTACTGATAGTGGGTACTTGGAGTGACAGTGTTACACCCAGTTTATGTTCACTTTTCTTGCTCTTGCAAATTACAGAACATTTTGAAGATATATCAGATATAACAAGAGCTCAGACAATCTCAGATTACAAGGATGCAGCAGCTGCATCAAGATTCAAACGCATACATATTTTAGGGAGACACCATCACTGTAACGGTGACAGGTTTGTTTCAGATATTTGTAAGTGCACAGCACCATCAAACTTAATTTCATATTGCCTCGGTTTTATAAGCAAATTTGTGTAATACTTTGTACAGTTTATCCCTCAGGGGGAAATTACATTTTAATGTAATAAGCCCTATTTGCACTGGATTAGTATTATCAGGGGGCTTTATTTTAGATTATAACTTTGTTACTCAAATTTACTGACATTTGCGTTTGCCAGTGACGAACCTAATGTTAGCATTTAATGGGATGTTTCATTTAAAAATAAAAACAGTTGAAAAACAGGTTTGATAGCCTGCAGCATTTCCCTCTGCTAATGATTTTGATCTTTTTCCGTGAATTTTCACCAGTGCTGTGTAGTTACATGAGCCCTGCTGAATTTTCACCAATGTCAACCCGTGTGCCAATGCACGCTCTGCAACTCATTTACATAAAACAGGATTGGGAGAACACAAAAATTGTGATGTCGTTTTTACTTTGCACACTACAGATGGCAGAGTCACAGAGTATTAAGATCACAAATGACCTCAATATTTATTGCAAATTACTAGAGGTCCCCAGGTCATAGTCCCATGTGAATAGGGCTATAAGCTCTGACAGATTGCAGACAAGTAAAATGACCTTCTAGCAGTATCATTGTTTTGTAATTGTCATATTTTCCTTTGGCTTTTATTACATAATGATGTCTACTCTATGCACAGTTAATTGTATTTACAGTACACAAGAGGTTTTATTGCTTGGACATGTAATTGTTCGTTGCATATTAGCAAAGTTATATATGAAATCAAGGCAATGCTATTTTGTCCTCTTTCATTACCTAGTCAGCAGTAAGACTGACCAATTATTTTTGGAAGCTGGAATCAGTCTGGAAATATTCAATATAATTGTCATTTTTTGTTACTTTGACATTCACCATTTCATTTGATGACATCAGGTTTCATAATTGTTTTGCTTTGGTTGACCATAAAGGCCACATATACATGCTGTAAAAGCCTGAGCAGTCACTGATCCATGACTTTATCTCTCTGCTCTATTTTGGGTTGCAGGAGAATGTAGTGGTTGCAGCTATGACAAGATTAGATGCTCTCTGGGGCCAGAGGTCAAGTTGCTCTCTCCTGTAAATCTGCTCTCTGGCATGTTTTCATTACTAGCACCAACATATCCCCCATATTCCCCAGACAACGTGTGAATCTAAGTGTGTGTGTAGTGGCCTTGGCTCAGGCTGGACTCTAAGTACTAACCAAGGCTAGCAGCAATAGTTCCTGCTTAAATCATACACGGCCACACACACACATATACGAAGCGAGAGCGAGGGACAGCCATTTCGCGGAGGTGCTTGTGGATGATTTAACAAAGTACTCATCACTGCCTCATCAGGTATGGATTGGGTGTGTATATGTGAGAGAGCAGTTGGAGGGGGCTGCAGGATAGATTTACTGCTGACTGGTCTGAACTCAGCTATATCACTTCAAACACTTATCCAGGAGTTATTGCACATAAACATTCTCCCTGCTCCCCTTTGCCTTTAATTCTTTTTTATTTTTTTAAACATACTGTACAGGCCTTGGATCCATTTGTTACTAGAATACTATGGTATTCAATTACAAAACCTGCCTAATTAAAGAAATACATTTTGCAATTGGCTGCTCTGATTTCCGCAAATGTTAACTGTCCTTTCATGGAAGTAGTCAACTAAATGTTGGTGTCATGCGAAATGGTATGCATGGACACCAGTAGCAGCGATAGTCTTAGCCAAATAATTTACGGTACAGTGCACCTTTTTGCATTTCTCAATAGATACAAAATATCAAAATTGACCTAATTTTAAAAATCTGGCATCAGTTATGATGCCAAGGTATAGTGTTACAGTGTGGATATGCTGTCGGTGCTTGTTGCATTAGCTATAATAGAATCATCCCTTTGCAAAAGTAGTAGTTAGCAAGTTATTTCCAGAGGTATAGCATTTATCTAGGGCTTTTCAACTCAGATTGTCTTACTTTTAAAATATTGTCTAGAAATTTTGGGTTGGAAATAAGTGCAACGATTTATTGAAACTTGTGCAAACATACAAGGAAGTACAGTATATGAGGTTTAAAAAGAGTTTGTATAATTCTAAAGAGCTTCAAAGTTAATATTTCGTATGTTCAACTTTAAAACAGCCTGAACTCTTTCTACCTTATTTCTTTTTTCAGTTGTATCAGAATCACAGTTGGCTCATGGCACTTTATATTGTAAGGTAATGACCCTGAAACAATAACTCTGTAAGTCAAGCTTTCTTGCGATTTCTCTAAGTAATCTTCAATAATAGTACGGAAGGCTTCTTGAAGGACACTCAAAGCTTTTCTTTGGATGCTGGGTGGCTTTTATTCCATTTTCTGTCAAGACGACCCCACACTGTTTCAATAATGTTGAGGTCCGGGCTATGGACAGGCCAATGATTTCCATTGTATGTTTTTCTGTGTAATTTTGGTTAAGATCTACTTTTTGCAATTTCATCTTTTACTGGGCTGCACTGACTTTCACTGAAATGTTGTTTATGCAGTATTCATCAAACTTCTCAAAGCCTCGAGGAAAGAATTTACATTAATTACCTCATTAAACTAAAGTTGATCAAATGAGCCAAACAGACAAATCGGACATTTGTGTACTAGTCTGTGAAATTAAGGACCCCAGGAAATTCTGACACTGATAATCGTGTTTATGTTTATGTGCCTGGATGCTTGACAGTTTTGAGAAAACAGAACTTAAGCAGACATACTGTTGGATAAAAAGGAGTTTTGATATTTAGTTCAGACCGCAGCCGAAATGATATATTGTCAAAGCGCACCACTCCCCATTTTGTAATTTAGCCTACATCCTGGTCTGAAGAATTAATTTGTGAGTAGACCTCCTGGGAGATGCTCACCCTCCAGTCTGGAGCAGACAGTTCATTGACACTGGGTTTGTGAGTTCCTAAGAGTGTGTTTAAGTAGGGGATTAACTGTCTATAACTTAGCGGTTTTCCTGTTTAGTCTGGGTTTATGACCGTCTGGAAGAGGACAGCTTTCCCCAAAATCTACCATACAGACACACACAAATTCACACACAGATGCACATACTTAAGCCCACGTGCCTCTTCCTCTTCGGCTCTGTAATGACTGTGTGTGGCCATCTGGAAAAATACAACATTTGAGTCAGTAATTTCCTAAAATTTGGGCCAGTTGTAATTAGTAAAAAGAAGCTTCACGCTCCAATGAACATTGAAGTGTTAATATGTGAATTCTTACTGTGAAAGTACAGCAGTTACATTGACTCGTAGGTGAAATAGTTCAGAGATAGCTGGTGTTGTTTGTAGTTTTAGTTTAGGAGCTTTTAGACCAGTAAAAAACGTGATGTGTGGGAAGGGACAAAAAAAAAGAGGCAGAAATGAAATTTTATTGAAACAGAAATGAGATAAAAGAGATCCCACAGCCTCTTTCTTTCTTTTTAAAATAATTTTCTGCATTTATTTTCTTTTTGTAATAAGTCATTCATCACTCTCTTTCAAGTCAGTGTGACTATCTGCCTGCATTTCCTTTGGAGCTCCATTACTGTTGGGAACCCACACAGAGACACACACACACTGACACACACTCTCCCAGGGCAAGAAGTCCTAGTGGGAGCAGGATGTTGACTTAGTTTTCATTTCAGCTTTCTATGAGAACCCCGGAGGTCGACAGAAGAGGGGCCAACACGTGTAAAGCTGGAGACAGAAGAAGGGGAACAAAACTATAGATTAATGTATATTTTCTCACTCTTATCACCCCAGAGAAGCAATAACAAGAGAGCTCAAAGTGCATATTTATTTTCAGCAATGGTATTGAGGGATACAATTCAAGAAAACAACTTGGGGAAAGCAGACACAGAGAATATGCAAGCACAAACACAGATTTGCCTTGAGTTTATGAGTATTGTATGATGAAAAATCGCATATTTTATCGTTTGGCTCATACGGTAACATAGATAATGGGACTTTTCTGAAAGACTCTTTGAATGAAATACACTTTAAAATGAATGTGTTCAATGTGACACTAAAGACAGTGACAGAGTGACACATAAAGACGCTTTTCAAGTGCTACAGTAATGACAATGTCATAAAAAATGCCCATAAAAACTGAAAGGCACTACTATCGTGCATATCAATTCATTTTCTCAGCGTAACATGTTTGGGTAATATTTCTAAAATCCTTTGACTGTCAACATTGTCTTAAAATCAGCCTTAAGATTGCTGAGGTCAACTCATAGCATTATGGTGACTGAATTCAACCATATCAAATAAACTGACTCATGGGGACCAAATTGGAAATTTATCAAACATGTCTGTGAATGGGCAGCACGGTGGCACGGTGGTTAGCACTGTTGCCGCACAGCAAGAAGGTCCTGAGTTCAATTCCTCCATCAGGCCGGGGTCTTTCTGTGTGGAGTTTGCATGTTCTCCCCGTGTTTGCGAGTGAATGTGAGTGCGAATGGTTGTCTGTCCCTGTGTGTTGGCCCTGCGACAGACTGGCGACCCGTCCAGGGTGTACCCTGCCTCTCGCCCTATGACAGCTGGGATAGGCTCCAGCGCCCCCCGCGACCCTGAAAAGGATAAGCGGAAGCGAATGGATGGATGTCTGTGAATTATGTTACTATGGAAACAACATGCAGTAACCAAGGAACACTGACGGTCGTGCATGGGCGAAAACGCACCAATGTTAGTATTGAACCTTTTCTTTGATCTGAGTTATGCTGAACATAAGTCTTGATAAATACTATGAGAATTCATGATTTGCACGTGTATGTATGTGTGTGAAGCAACCAGGGATCGAACCACAAGCGTTCTGATTACTAGATGATCTGGTCTAACTCTGGAGCCACAGCCACCTTAAAATATAATAATATATGTTCCATATAATAAAACCTGTTAGTTGAAATCTTTAAGCAGATATTTCGCTTTTTCATGTTGCCCGGCCTCAAATTAAATGCCGTGCTGTGAACTTTGCTGTTATTTACCCATTTCCTCACTTGTCCACACCTCACCTTCCCTGATTTCTTATTACTGATTGGCTCCTGTGTTACTTTGTCTCTTAATTAAAATCACCTATACAGCAGATATTGCTTAAGGACCTCCCCTTTTATTAAGTCTCAGCAACGGGTGTGTGAGTTTGTTGTTTATTATTAGTTAGATTAACTAATAACCTTACTTATCATTAAATTACTGACCAAAAGTCTAGTCTTTTTTGTGTCTTTTTAAGAGTTTGTAGTTAATGTGTGTCTTTTCCCTATAGTTAAAACTGCTTTTCTTTTAAAACTAAAAATAAACTTAAAACACAGAAGCAGTATTGTTGGCTGTATTTATATGTATTCTGATACATGATAATAAGCCAGTTCCTGTGAAATAGCTGATAACTTTTTGGTTTGAGTAGTCTGGGTCACAATAAAGTATACGTATATATTTTAACAGTTAGATTTTAAGACCAGTGATTTACAAAACAAACATCTAGCTATTTATACGAACTAACTACTGGAAAATGATGACATTTCGAATCTTCACGATTAAGATAAAAAACAATTACATGCTATATATGCCACTATATTTGCACAGTTTAGTGATTAGTCAGTTTGTCACACTTGGATCTTTTTCCATTTTAAATTCGTACTTAAAAGATTTTTTTCTTTAAACTTGAGCCCTTAAAAGTTATGCTGCATTTATTTCAATTCGCAGTTAATGAAGACTATCTTCCTTTAGATAAGGATGGTGGCTGTTTGTTAGCGATGGATGACTGAGTGTATTTTTCTTTCCTATATAATAAGTAATTTAGACCATGCCTATTCAACTACGAAGTTAGTTGGGCCAGATTTTCAAACCGAGGAATTTATCTGGGCCAGATATTTTTTTTGAAGCCAGTAAGCAGCAGATCATGATCAATTTCAAGCCCACATAACTGTACTGAAAAACAAGTTTTTTTTTTTATTCCTTTTCCCCTATAAATCTGGTGGTGACCTCTCACAAATGCACACCAAAAGGTCCATTTAAAAAAAAGGGAGCTATAACTAAACTATTTTTTGCACATTTGAAATAATAATAATAATAACAATAACAAAAAACATTTTGATAATTCCCTTTCAAATTAAAATAAATATTTTGCTGACCACTCACTTTTCCTGCCATGGATGGAGCCCCATCGGTCACAAGTATACAGACACGCTTCATATCCAGACCATTTTCCTCAAAAAGAGCTTAAATCTTTTCAAACATCATTTCGCCAGCTGTGTGTCCCTCTAACGGTAGTAAACCGAGCAATTTCCCATCCAAAAAACGGACATATACGCATAACTGTGCATTATCAGTTCTCTCTGTGATCTCCTGCTATAGACATTACATCAGTTTTCTTCAGGTCATCTAACAGCATTTCAAACTCGTCTGATGCCAGAACTTCAACTCTACGAATATTTGAACTGTCCTACAGGGGTACGTTTTTAATAGCAGATGTCACACTCACTTTTCACCGCATCCACCACGGCCAGCATGCAGTATTTCACTGTTTCAGAATCTGTGAAAGGCCTTTTCTTCTTCGCCAAGAAGCAAACACGAAGGGAAGATGCTGCAGCTCTCTCTTGGGCTGTACAGGACCCTCACCATGGTAGTACAACTCCGGTTGTAAGATTATTAAACTCGGTAAAATGAATAAGTATTTGTCAGTCCAGGCAGGGTTAAACCGACAGTTTTCATTGTCAATTTTGCGCTTTTGGAGTGAGAAAGACATGCTGTTGTCGCATCATATATTACGATGATTGTTTAATAAGTTTACATCACGGTGTATTGTGGGTTAAATATTGCTAGGCTACTAGGAGTGTTGCATTCACAGTCTACACTACGCTGTAGGAATTTTTAATTTTTTAAAAATTAATTAACGAATTCATTTTTTGCGTTTTCTCTGTGTTTCTGCCAGGACCACAGGCAGGGCCACTCGCAGGTTGCTTCTGGGCCGCATTTGGCCCGCGGGCCGCCATTTGAATAGGCTTGATTTAGACAAAGTGCTACCTGTTAGGTTCCTTCCTGTAGAGCCATGTGTAACAGGAGGAAACTTTGCAATTATAATTTAATCATTCGGTTGCATTATTTTACTAAGGTCTCCAAGTGTTATGTTGATGTTACACTTAATGATCACTTTCTTTATTGGAAACATGCTTTGCTGTACCTTAGTTCTGTGTGCAGATGCCTGCCTGTACCCTGTGTCACCTTGTTAACTGAGACAGAAAATTATTTATGCCTTATTTGTATTTATTTATTTATTTTACCAGGGTTTCAGTCATGACTCAGGCTATCATCTCGCCCACCTTCAGTAACAAAATTAGGATATGGTCTTGAGAACACGTTATTTTCATCTAGCCTGACATATGACGAACTGACGAGTTATAGTCAGTTTAAGCTTCTGAAAAGGGGCCATGGCGTGTGTTTCTGATTCATAAATTTTCAGTTTCTCCTTGATGAAAAACAAACATTGATGTAATGAAGCAGATACGTGGCCACCAAAAATTGTTTTGTCTTAAAGGAAAAACTGAATCATTGATATTAACCACATGGCTCTGGTCATGAGCAGATGCGGGCACTGCAGCCAGAATCAATTAGCAGAAGCTTTGGTCCCTCATTCTGATGGAAAATTTGATATATCCAGATAACAAGATAATTAAGTTTTGATTTTGATGCTGCTGAAGTCGAAATAGCTGCTGCTGATCTCACCTTCATGTGGACATTTTGGTGATATTTGGTACAAATCTGGGCATGCATTGAATTCTCCTGTCCTTATTAAACTGTTAAAACCCCATTTCCTGGATTGCCTTGTTTACCAAGCTCAAACGAAGGAGAGAAATCATATTTCTGGTGTTTCGAGCACAGCTGAGCTACAGTAACAAAGCTGATTAGATTTTTTAGGAGAGATCCTCATGAAGCTGAAGATGAGTCCAGCACTGATTAGTGTCTCTCTATTTATTTTTTATCTTTTTTGCTGGAAATTAATTTGCGTGTTAGGTGCATATGCATCTTATGAATAATATCTCTGTGAGACTGGATATAGAGTAATTTTCTATATTTTTGCATATGTATTTTACAGAGTTTAAAGCTCTGCGCCTCGGTTTTTCATCTTTTTGCTTATGTAAATATCTTTATATAAAGGTTATGTGTGTGCATATACAGGATTATTGCAGTCTCATTCCTCTTCTAGCCCTCACCCTTTTTAAACAACACTTCATCTTTCTCTGGGAATCCCTCCATCCATCTATTTGCTCTCCATCAATCTTTCTATCTTTTCTTCCATCCATATCTCGCTCTCACCCTCTAAGCACTCAGGGTGGAGGGAGAGATGGAAAGTTACAGAGAGAGAGAGAGAGAGATACAGAGAGAGAGATGATCCTGTCTTTTTCAACCTCCTCCTTATTCCATCAAGCATACATCTAGCCTCAAAACTCAACAATAACACATCCATCACACACACACACATAAGGCACACGCACAGACGCAGAGCAAGGCGAGCAGTGCCGAGTCATCTTCTATTATGACAGAAAAAGCAAATAAAGTTTTATTCCTAATGCAATAAAAAACCTTTATAAGATAAAAAAAGAATATGCTATCGTCCCGAACTTGTGGAAATCTGATCAGTGTGACCATTTTCCCCTTAGATTTAATGTAGACTCCTATGTTAATGACCCATGTTACTACATTGATGAACGGTTCAGTAGCCTGACTTTTGAAAACTCTGCTTGTGTGCACTTGAGCATGTGTGCCCGCCTCAATTACATATATGTAAAAAAGCATAAATATAGAAGATAAATAAAAGAAGGTGAGAGGTGTTTGAGGAGCTTTCAGTAATATTTTACATTAACAGGTGGGTTGGTTTGCTCAGTTGACACAGACGTTATATAAGTTCATGTGCTGATGAAGGACTCAAGATTTTGACTGAATTGCATAGGAACATGTAGACTATTTGAATATAGACAATATCATCTCAGTTTTTGTGCTCGACATCCTTTAAGGGCTCACAGTTGTGCTCATTGTGTAGCTCTCTGGCTGTCAAAATAGAAAGTTTATGAGAATCCGACCAACACAGAGACCACAAAGGCGCTCTATTGTGCAGCCTGCCAGAAAAAAACAATCACGTGTCACCCAGTGGTGGTGACCCGATGCATAGTTCAAATACTAAGTTTGAAAAGTTGGCTTGAAAAAGTCAAGAAATATGGATGTTCACCACAAAGAGGAAAATGTACAAGGAAAAAGATAAAGTTCAAAGAATGAACAACAAGATACCCTGACCGTGGCTGGAGTTGATAGTGTTCATGGTTTTTCAAATTATGTTTCACACAATTATAAAAAAAAAAGTGTTTTGTGTATCTGGATTGCTGTCTTTCCTCAGCGAGGGATAGGCTAAAGTACCAGCAAAAGCACATATTTTTGCAGTATTTCTCATGTTTTTCATAGTAAATGTAGCAATAGCTATGCTCCTTCAAACTCCTGTTGGTGTTGGTACTGACTAATAATCATAATTCAATTTCTTTGTAAGTGCACTTGAGGAGACTGGGAACTGGGAAAAAAGGTCAAAGTTCAAAAGTTTAAAAAGTCAACTTGATTAACACAAATTTTTAATGGTAACAACCATTTTTTGTTTTTTTTTGTTTTTTTTTGTTTTTACCTAGCTATATCAGTATGTAAGCCCGTTTCCGCCCACACAAAGCCCCCCCCCAAAGTATCCGTAACTCAAAATGTCGAGTTATTAACTCAGAATTTCAACTTATTTTCTCTAAATTTTGACTTATCAACTTTAAATTTTGAGAAAAGTAACTTTTCAGAGAGTTAGCTCTGCTAATCAGTAATATACGTGGAATGCGCACTCAAATTGGCGCTTTCGAGAGTACGTTTGCTGATAGTAACGCCATGTGATTCAGCTAATAACTCAAGGATTTCATCATTTGTGAAGCCACGCTGAAAATAATCAGCAATTTGTGCATTCATGACTGGCTGTAATACTAGTAGCTTAGCTCTAGCATTTGTAGCTGAGGGTTTCAGCTTCCGGCTAACAAGGAGATGATGTGATTCACGTAGATTACTGATTGGAAACTCTAACTCAAAATTTCAAGTTATCAACTCAAAATTTTGAGTCAGTCAAAATTAAAGTAAGTCAAAATTTCGAGCTACTTTTGTCAAAATTTCGTATTAATAAGTCGAACTTTTGAGAAAGATAACTCGAGTTATGGATACTTTTTTGTGTGTGGCAGATATGGGCTTCCATAATATCAGCCTTCAATACTAGCAAAACATCGAAAGTTTAGGACATTGACAACTCCTTGGGCAATGACACCGCCCAGCTTTCCCTAGGTATACTTATGCATTTTGACAGTATTAAAATTTAGAGCCAGTATGGCAATAAATCCTCGGAGACTTCTGGTTAACAGAGCGTAGATGGAGGAGGATAGAGAGGCCGACAGACAGACACACAGACAGGCAGGTTGCCATAGTTATCAGAGCAGAGAGAAAAGAGTGGAAGGTGATGAACCTTCATAGGTGTGTGTATGTGAGAGGCATCCACGGACCCGTAGGCAGACAATCATTGTGTCCTTGTCATTCAGTGAATCTGAAATGTGAACCCTCGTCTTTATCCAGCGCTCTCTGTTTCTCTGTTATCTCACCTTATTGTTCAACATAAAAGGCATGAGAGAAAAAACTTATCACCGTCTGAAGTCACAGTCGGACACATGATCAGAACTAACCAAGAATTTTGATGTTGCTCTAACAGCCAGCAACCCATAAAAGTCCCCAAAGTAAAGATCATTCAAATATCCTTGTTTTATTTCTTTAAAGCTGGAATGTTTTTCTTCTCTGCAACATGAAAATTGAAATGTAAGGGTTGTTGGGTTAAGATTAAGTTTATGTGGTGAGGGTCGACTGCTTGAATGTAGCACGGTGCAAGGTCTCAGAGCCTCTGCCCACAGTGCTGAGTTCTTTTCGTTCGCTCATTGAAAAAGTTCTGTTTCCTATTAGAGCTGTGTAGGTTAGATTTATGCTTGAATAATTTCCTGTTAATAACTCACATTGTTTTACTTCATTCGCTGTTCGTTGCCACCTGCCACCAATGAGACAATCAGCCTCCTTGCTGTTTCACTTTGTTTATGGACAGATGTTTTAGAACTTCTTGAAGCTTTTTAGACGTTCTCCACTGATTTGCTTGTGATTTTTTATTCTGAAAATCTCTCTTTGTTCTTAGTTGGCTATTTGTTTTTGTTTTTTTGGGTTTTTTTTTTACATTTCTTTGTATTGTTTACCACACTGACTCAGGGGTGTACTACAAAGTGACGTTAATGGATTAGCAGCTATGTAGATCTTAGAGTCAAAGCTTTTTTTAATGCCTCTCTTTTTACCTGTCTAAATCACTGTGGTAACTTATACTGCAGCACCTGGTTTATAGCAGATTACATTCAAAGTTATAGTTTAAAATTGGCTTGAAGTACCACGATTTCACTAATTATTTTACTTTCATTATTTGCATGTGTTAAGTGTGATGTAGATTCTTTATTGGCCACGAAGGAAGCCCAGCTGTAAAATTTCAAGAGTTCTAGCTTTGCACTGCCATTGCATTGGAATGTTTTTATATTTGATTCTAAGTTTCTGCTAATTCTCTTTCCCACAATTACAGCTACTAGAACACAAAGTAGAAAATTAATCAGTTATATTTGTTTGCTGGTCATTAAAAATTTTAATTCATCAATAGTGGTGATCTAATGATTTTCTTGTTTCCTTTATTTAGACTATAAGATGGTAACTTTTAATTTTTAACTGTATTTTATGTTCTTTATAGATTTCTATAAAAATAAATAAAGTTTATTATTTCTGTCAACTTCTTATCATCATTATCTGATAATGTCCTTCACTGGAGTAGGGACACTCATAGGGATCATTTTATGTGGACAAGAAGAGTCATGAGTCTAATGAAATCTGGCTGTGTTGAAATTCCTTAATAGTATAAACCACTCCGATGGCCTGCGTATGACCTCTTAAGAGCAGTTCACAGCAAAATGACCACAACATGTACACCGAACCTAAATTTGATGACAGGCTGATGAGATGAAAATGGTACTTCTGTCTAATTATAAGACTTATCCAATTCAGGAAGATAGATTACCCAGAGAGGAGCCAACGCCAGTCACTTGTTGGATTTGAACCCAGGACAGTACCAATCAGTGAATTTAATCTGACCACCAGTATTTCCCAGCTCGCTTGAAAGACAAAGCCAATACAGTTAGACACGGAAAAAAATGAAGTTCTCTTTTAAGCCCATATGGAAAATATATATATAAATCTTATAAAGTTTGTATATGTCTTGTGTGAATCTTGTATGAAAAGCACACAAGAGTGAAAACAGATATAAGAGCTCTTGAAAAATTATATAATGAAACTTGTATGTTTTGGATACTTACTAAAACAATATATGAAAGTAATGAGAAAGTGGCCACTTTCATGAGTAAATCATATAAGTTTTTACTATTTCTTTTCCATATGGGAGACCACGTGTGAATCTGTAAATCAGACATGAAGAAGTGATAAAAAGCTAAGGGTAATAGCTGTCTCAAATCAAGTTGAAAATTCCACAGTCTCCCACACACACTTGTATCTAGAGACTCTTCCAGGTTGTGAATCAAAACCCCAGGAATAAGTAGAATGTTGGCTTGATTTCCTGGCAGTTATAAACGGTGTGGACAATAACCATAAAAATATGTTCATGAAGACATTTTTTTTTATTGTGCAGTAAGACCTTAAACTAAGTTTTATACTCGGGTCTTGGTTGTCTATGTTGACCACAAAAGAATGCAATCTCTTTTTTCTTCCTTACCTCTGTGGTATGTATATGCAGGTCTTGAATGCCATTGCTTTTTTGTTTTTTAGAGCTTTATCTCTTCCCTGTTGCCAGTGTTCAAACTGAGAATAAGTGAACAAAAGAGTGCTTTTGAAGGAGTTCAGACTGCTCTCCACTGACTGTGTTCTTTGAAAGGCTGACCAAATATCAGACTAATCTTGAGGCATCAAAAAAGAAATCTCAGAAATTCACAAAGAATCACAGTGAATAGATTAAATTGAAAAGATTTTGATAGCAAATCTATAAAAGTGGCTGCATTATCATTCCAGGGTTCAGAGAGAGACAAAGAGGAGTTGCACTTAGACTGTTTGATTGTGAGTTGAGATTTAGGCATTTGTGACTGTGGGAATATTTGTTTGAACACTTTGTTGAATAAGCTTAGGAAAATGAATTTATATTAAGTACAGCAACCTAATTTGCAACAAATAACGCATAAAAAATAAATGTGGTGTATTAATGCATGATTCTGTTTTATTTCAAGCCGGCATATTTCCCACAAAAGGTGCAGCTCGTGCACATGTTGCAGGTCATGTTAAAACTGCACATCCCATCTTTGTTGGAAGGATTCAGGGGAATTACTCTTGGAACAAAAAAAAAATCCTGGGGAAGTCTGCACATGCCTCCTGTAGCTTTCCAAACAATCAAAATTTTTACATGAATCGTTTTAAATGCTTTGCTCTGACTGCAGCTACAAATAAGCACAGTGGGTAGCTGCCTAGAATGGTCATTTTGGCTAACTGCATAGGGATCTACATCTGGGTCACCTCACCTGCTGGCTGACTTCAATGGTTATTTTGACAGCAGTTATGTTCGAAATCAAACGGTGTGACTGCTCAAACCGCAGAACAGCTGATCAGTGATTTTACCATCATCACACCCCCCAGAAGTTACACATTAAATGACGACTGATTTGGAGAAAAATTGGGCCAACTCTAAAATTTATTTGGGGCTAAAAGTCTGTATGGTATCCTTGCAAGGTTTCTGTGACTAAAATGCACATTTTCTGTTAAATCAAATGTGTTTCAATACATTACAGCTCGAGGAATTTGATTAACTATAAATATTTTGTGTGCTTCAGTGCTTTAAGGTGAATTAAAACCACTAGAATATGTAATACAGGAGGAATAAATACGGGACTTTGTGTTATTACTCATTGAGAAGCTGGTTAAAATATTTATCCGTGACGTTTCCTTTATTTAAAAAAGTCGTAATGGAAGTCTGGGCTTCTTAAGTGGCAGGGGCTTCTCAGATATCATTACTAAAAGCGTGGGAAACACGTGTGCATGTGATATGTTGTGAGTATTCGTATGAGAATGTGTGCGCATATGTGAGAGAGACTTTGGGTGTCTTAGATGTTTTTCACAGTTCATCTGTCTTGACATCTGGCCAAACAGCTGGACTCATCTGGACAAACACTCACAGACAGTCCACGCTTTTCCAAGTGCTTCTCCTCTCAGACTTCCTTACACTTTTCCTCTCCTTCTTACTCACCCTTGATTTGTTTGTCTCCCATGTGCACGATATGGTACATTTATATTTATCTATTTTTCATTGTGTATACATGCACATGTTCTTTAACTTGTTTTCTTAAACTTTAATTGTAATGTCTAGTGTAACATAGTATATTTATGTGTTTATCTGTGCATGATTTCCAGAAAGGAAATGTGAACCATATGTAGGCCATGTTCAGCATTCCAGGACTTTAAGTTCAACAAGCTTGCCATTCATAGTGAACACTCTGTGATCTCTTAGGGACAGCTGATACTGGCCAATGTTCCATCCTTGTACTGCAACATGTAAAATGCAGCTTTTGATATCTTGAATGGAAGTTCTGGTTTAACACTGAACAGTTATAAACCTTGGTTGGTTTTTACATTTTAGCTTTACATGCATAGCAAAATAGTAATTTTGATTATTTTTTTTAAGAATTGAATTAATGATTTAATTGATAAATTCTTTTTGAAAACGGTCTCTTTTTTGTTAAAAAACTGAGTGTTATTTCAGGCAGACCGTCAGCGGCTCAGTGCCAGCCCACATCAACTGAGGGTTTGGCTGATGTCCTTTTTTGCATCCAACTGTCAAGTCTAATATAGGGTATGTTATTTAAACTGCCCACAGTTGCTGTGCCTCTGCAAGCCACTTCGCAACTCACTCCAATCCCAGGTCCTCTGTTCAAGCTTTATCTGACTTATCCGTGTCATAGTTGTTTCTGTAGGAGGTCTCTGCTATATTGGTATCCCTCAAAAGCAAGTCATTATATCTCAAGGAAAATTCCAGTAATTTTATGTCAATAGGTAGGGGTGGGGGAAAAAAATCGATACTGTGTAGTATCGTGATATTTTGTTTGCTAATAATGTATCGATACAGGAACAGCAGAAATCGATATTTTGTTACAAAAAAGGTTTTTGTGGACTGGAACATGCTCTGACTTCAGAGCATGTTGATCCTTTTTCTGAGCAAGAATCCTGACATTCCTTCACTGTCCAAATGTGTTTAACTTGTTTTTTGGCAGCAATAAACATGACAGTTTACTTATTTTAATTTAAGACATGTTTTATTTTAATTAAGTTTAAAACTTTTTTATTTAATGTAAAATTGTATTTTGTTTTAATTTACTTTCAAATTCTTCAGTTGCTGAATGGGCTGCATAGTTTTCATAAATTGCATAGTTCAGAATAGCTATAATTGGACTAGACTATAATACAAACCGTTCAGTTTGTCAACAATAAAACTGACTGAAATGAGAGAAAGACTGAGTGTGAGACTTTGATATTAGATAAAATTAATATTGATAAAGTTTACCTTTATGTACAGAATCTGAATATCGCAAAATATTTTAAAAAATTGCAATAATATTGTATCGTGCGTTAAGTATTGTGATAATATCGTATCGTGGGATGTATGGTGATTCCCACCTCTATCAATAGGGAGAGATCACTTAGAAGACTTGAACATGATTTATTGAGATTGAGAAATTAATGTGTTTGGTAATTAGACATCATGGCAGAACAGACTCCCAGTGGTGATAGGATTTAAGACAGGAGCCCCTGGAGTCTAGACGCTGGTGGTGGTGAAGATGAAGACTGAGGCTTAGATGAAGCTCTGATGGGGAGGAGGTTAGTTGCACTGACGGTGGGCAAGAAGATGACTGGACCAGAGTCATGATGTCAGTACTGAGATTGACAGCTTGGGAAAGTGGTAGTGATGTTGTATTTTGAAATATGCTTTTTAAAGCTTTAAGCCCTGCTTTTTCAGTAACGTGTCTATCCACTGTTGCTCAGTTAAACTTATGCAGTGTAACTGGTGATTGCTGCAGCCATTCTCAGTTGAAACATTTACTTTTAGATTGCACAAAACTAGCGACTAATATTCAACTGTATGTTTTTGGTAAAACACATTTGCCATTTCCAGCAGTTTTGGTGCACAGTATTGTTCTTTGTTGGAGATTCCCAAAGTGAACTGTCACTGAAGGTTGACAGTATTCTAGCTTCCTGGCTCCATGACATATATGGTCTTGTCTCATTGTATCCACTAGGGAAATTAAATGCATCAGGATGGATTTCCATCAATCCATTCATATGATATTTTACGTCATTTAAACATTTATTGATTAAATATGTAGATTATTTGAAAACTAACTGAATGATAATAGGTCTTAGGGATGAACAGAGTGGTGTCAGCCTTACATAGATGGAGAAATGTGCTGAATGTGCATAAATATGACCTATTGTGGAATAAATTATGGCAGTGAGTGGTATATCATACGTTTGGTCTTCACATTTATCCTTGATATCTGGCTTGTTGCATTTTCTTTCTGCATAAAACATCCAAGTTTCCTGAATGTCCTTCCTGCTTGAATGAACCTGGTCTCACAAGATTACCATAACAATAAGGTTGAAAACAAAGTCCTGTTAGCACAGTATAACTTTATTAATGGATTCCAAGAATATCCTGGAAAAAAAATTGGAGGATTTTCCATAATGTATGTCCTCTCCTAGTTTACATTCTGTGGCTCCAGCAGTGAAAAATGTCCATGGTCAGAAAATGAAAGTTGCTTGAACAACATAATGCAAATGAACAGTTTTGAAACAAAAGTACAAAATTGCTCAAAGTCTGCACAGTGGAAAGCGTGCCAGAAAATATTCTGTCCATGCTTCTTTTATCAAAAGATAAAGTGATTACAGCCATTTCTATCTGTTGATGTTAAATGATGTTAACTGCTTTTGACTGCACTGAAAATACACCCAAATTAAATAGCTCGGATGATGCGAAACCCTTGCCCTCCCCCTCATGTTCCAGGCTAATTACTCATAACCTCAGTACAACAGAAATACAGGCATCATTTTGATTTGAAATACAAAACCTAAATGCAAATCAGGATGTGCTGTTCCTAACAACCCCCACGGTAGCATTTGGCAATTGCCCACCTTTTATTTTATGCTTTGACTAAGAAATCCAGCCTGGCCTCATTTGAAGTGCTCTGAACGGACTTTGATGTGTGATTAACGAAGATCTGAATGCACAATAACATAGAATTTGCTTCGAAGTTATCATGTACTGTGTTCTTTTCTTTTTTAGATATGTTGAAAACGAGTGAACTAACTTTTGAAATATTGTAATTTTTTTATTGGATAGTTGATGTAGGTTTGCTTTTTATTTCAAATTTTTTAAGATATAAAAAAAAGTAGAAGGTATATGCAGGCATCAGTACTAATGCATAAAGCTCTTTAACTTTCAAAAGTTGCATCTGTATGCAATTATCCAATTACCCATGTCTGTTTTCTTTCTTTTTTTTTTCTTCCCCAGGTCTGTTTCCAGCTGTGTTGAATCTAGCGACTATGGCTAATATAACAACCAATGCTACCTGTGGTTCAACTGGTCCAGAAATGTTCTGCAAGCTTGTGGAGCACGTTCCAGGACAGCCTGTTAGAAATGCACAGTGTCAAATCTGCAACCAAAGGAGTGCAAATCCCATGGGTAAGGAAGAGTCACATCCACATGAGACTTATAGTCTTAGTGATTACAACAATTAATCATTTTACATTAGTTAATTAGACTATGATTGGCCAGATGTTAACCAATCATTTTGTCTAAAACGATAATTATAGAACAAAACGAGGAATCAATTGCAACATGACAAGACGACAATACAAAATTAGCCTGCACTCATTATTCAAGTAGTCTACCAGACTGTCATAATACAATGGATCAATAATTCAATTAACCGCTCAGCCAGTCAAATACCCAATCAGTTTGTCAGTGAAGCACTCCATCATTAACTAGTATCCAGTGATTAGTCAACAAACCAATTAGTCAGCCATCAGTCAGCCAGTTCATTGTTGGTGTTATTCATTAAATGGAGCCCATCCTTTTCTTTATTTTCTTATTGTATACTCTTACATTGGCGCATATTCATATAGTGATGGGCCATGGTTTAAAATAATGAGGTCAACGTGTATCCATAGTAGCCTAGTGCTTAGTCTTTAGCGTGCTCTCAACATGAGGTTTTAGAGCTTTGTTTTTTTTTAACTTGTGGCTCTTTTTGTCCTTTTGAGCAGATATCTTTAATTACATTTTAAATATATACCATCAAATCACAACAGCAGTTTCCTCAGTGCACTTTATATTGTAAGGTAGAGATGCTACAATACTACAAGGAGAACCAGGCTCAGCGGCTATCTGCCACAACAATCCTTAATATGTTCATTGACAGTGTGTTCAGTATGTTCAAATAACAACTAGCTGTATTTTGGTAGGGTATGTAGATCACTTCTTGGCTGTGTAAAGTGAGTTAAGGGGGGGTCAACCATCAGGTTGCCCAACATTCAGAAATGGCCCACTGCTTATAAAAGCACTAAAAGAGCAGTTGACAGTTGGTGGGTGAAATTTAAAAAAACCTCTTTGCTGTTGCTTTGGTCCTTGTATTTTGTGTAGAAAACAATATATTGTCTGCAAACACTCACCAACTGCTTGCCAAGTAGTAGTAAAACTGAAAAGTGCAACTCAACATATTGGTTTTAGAGACTTGTAACAACTTTAGTTTGAAGGTCAACACTTGGCAAGTCGGCATCTTTTATGCAAACTACGGGTGATTACACCAACCTACTAGTAAACACAGAAATCACAAGGAGCTTTTTGGCGCAGGGCTCTCTTTGTGACTGATTTCAACAGAAAGCTCTAGCATCCACCAGCTGGTCTGGGAATTTTTTTTTTTCTAGGACGTAGCTTCAGTTTTAAAATAAAGTTTATATGTCGTCATCTACAGGTAACTTTGTAAGAAAGCATTTACCCTAGGTCAGGGGTCAGCAACCTTTAGGACCCAAAGAGCCACTTGGACCTGGTTTCCACGCAAAAGAAAACACTGGGAGCCGCAAATACTTTTTGACATCTAAAATGAAGATAACACTGTATATATTGTTTTTTACCTTTATGCTTTGTGTGAACAACTAAGGTGTGTTGCTTATGAAATCCATGAAGTGCTACAGAGAAAGTTACATTTTATTTATGTAATTAACACATTTTGAAGAAATATAACAAAAGGAAAGACACCCAGCTGAACTAAAATGATCCATGTGGCAAACAAAAACTGTTGTGAGCCGCCACCCTTATATCGGCTTTGGGCTTTTGGAGCCTTGACCTGACTTTTAAAAAATAATTGGAAAAAAAGCACTATGCTGCTGAAAAATGAAAAATAGATATTTGCAAAATTCTGCCTAAATATGTATTTTACCATGTTAAGGTGTGTGGCGGGGCGTGGTCTGCAGCGCCGCTGCAGGGGAGGCGGACGCACCTGAGCGGCACCCGCAATCACGCCTCGCCGCCTTAACGTCTGTGCTATCTATGCTGTTGTTGGTGTATGTCGGGCTGTGGGCTGAAAAGCTACAGCCGGCTGTATGCGTACAGCAACCCTGTATGAAAAGTGGTCAACCAAGAGATGCTGAAAAACATGTTCATGCAAACATCGTCGGGTCTGCCGTGTTTACAATGGGACTTCTGCTCCTGAACCTCTGTGCACAGCGTCTGCAAATCGGGGCTGTACGAAGTCACTTTCATCTTTACGCAGGACTGTAAGCTGTCATCTGTGAGGCGTGAGCGGTGTTTGTTTTTAACATAGTTCACGGTGGAGCTGCTGACATAATGTGGATCCGAAGATCCATAATTGACCTACCTGGGATTAAAAATCTCGATAAATGCACGGCGTTTCTGCGGGTACACCGGCTCCCACGAGTGTGACGCTTATTTTGAACGATGAAAAAATAATAAAATATAATTTTATTTTTATATTTCAATATCACAATAATCTTCCAATTTAGAAGTACAAGTTAAAAAAAAGAACTAACATAAATAAAATACACTTCAGCTAAATACTTCTAATTTATTTTACCAAACCACGCCGAGCCACAGTATAAGTATAAGCCGCAGGTTGCCGACCCCTGCCCTAGGTGAATATTCATTTTCTATATCGTGGTTTTAGTGTTTTGTCCATTCTTTATTTGCTTTCTGTAAAATAATTTTCTTTACTGTGTTCTTCTAATGCCACACAGCAGGGTAGGAAAGAGCAAGATAAGTACAATACCTTTATTTTGTTATAGATCATTTCCATTACTTTTAACTGAAATGTCACAGGTAAGTAGCCAGATGACTGACAGGTGCCAGTCAAGCTGAAAAAACATGTCTGCTCTTAAAAACCTTCATTAACACACCTATAAGCACCAAAACGATTCTGCATATAGCGCATAAATAAAATGCTTGATTGTGACCTTTGCTTTATAATAAATTATAGTGGCGATGCATTTTTATCTTCCTGCTCTATTAAAACTGTTCTATAGACTTGTAATAGCACCCAGAAGAAGACTGTGCAAATGCACTGACATTTTTTCTTATTCAGAAGTGAAATCAAATATTACTAAATGGGAAGGAAATCTATTACTACTTCTTTTACGAGGTGGACAAATGTGCTTTTGATATCTGGCTTTGAACGTCTCAAATGCCAGGGTGGAGAAAAATTGTAGAGTACTACATTTTCACTTTAGAACAATGTAGAATGCAAGATGAAAATACCTGAGATATTTAAAATAAACTGTTTCTGTGTGTGCTTACAGAACATCATCCCGTAGAGTATGCCATAGATGGAACCAATCGTTGGTGGCAGAGTCCGTCGATAAAGAATGGAATGGAGTACCACTATGTGACAATCACACTGGACTTGAAACAGGTAGAAAACACACATTCATTATGAGTGAAACGCTGTTCACGTACTTTCACTGCATGCCTCTTTTCTGTTTTATTTATTTATTTGTATTGAACCGGGTTACTTGTCTTTATCAGCTTGCATCATCAAATTTAAGCATTGATTTTCTAAGGTACAAAGTCTTAGAATAACAAACGGGCAGCAGTTTCATCATTCGACAGATTCCTTTAGTGATGACACACGTGCATAATTCGCCAATATAGAAATAATGTCAGCAGACACCCAAGAACACACACAAGCACATATTATATAGGAGAAATGTGCAACTTTTCCTCATTTTATACCTGATTGTCAGCACCCGGGGTACCAGAGACTAGGAGGTAGGAATCACAAGCCCTGATTTCTGTTTGCAGATACAGACGTAATAAAAGATGGTTGGGCTCACCTCGAAGTCACTCGCTGGTTGGCAAATCCAAATCATGTTACAGCCTTGAGTGTTTTCACCATCACTTTATGTTTTGAAATCAGATGTGACAAGCGAGGAGTGGATGTGAGTGTGAAAATGCATGCTTGTTGGCTAAAGACTTGTCAGTCACAAGTTTTCATCAAATGAACATTTCCTGGATCCTTTCTGATCTGACATTTCAACTCAATCACTCAATTAGTCATTAATTGAGTGACTGAGTACAAAAAGCCATCAGGAAGCCTGAGCTTGGGACTGTACCAGAGACTTGTGTAAGACCAGGAGGTACAGATAAGATTTTCTATATCTGTGTTTGTTTTTTGTTTTTAAATACTGTCTAGCTTTATATGTTGGAGAAGTGGAGGCAGGGTGGGATGCTTAAAGATGGCTGGTTTCAGATGCAGCATTAACTAAGGGGCTGCACCAGGGCTGGCATAAGCTTAAAATATTTTTTAATCGGGAATTATTCCTCCATTCTCTGTGAGGTTTCATTCATGTCATTTTCATTCTTTAAGGTAAATAACCACATGCTTGTAATTGCAATTACTGCATGTAAAATTGAAATCCTTATAAAATTAATAATTTACTAATTACTGCCCAACCTTTCATACTTAGCCCAAAACATGCAGCAATAAATGCATAGCTGTGACCCAATAATTCAGCTTTGTGACAGGTTTATTTATTTATTTATTTAGGACAGTGCATGTTAATGAACATAAATGTAAAAAAAAAAAAATTACATGAATGTAAACATGCCAGATTATAGCCAAGGGCTAATTTCCATCTGTTGTCCTTAAGCATAAAAAAATAGACATAATAATTCATAAAAATTCATCATTCATTCATAATAAAAACTCCATCACCAAACTTACACATACACACCATTCTGTTCCCAAATAAAACATTAAAACTATACAACTCATACATGATCACACACTTGATTTGTCCATACCCAGTTTTTAACCTTTGCCTTAAACAAATTGAGTGTAGAGCATTCTCTAATGGGTTGAGGAAGACTGTTCCACAGATGGCCTCCCTTGACAGAGAGGACGTTCTGCCCAAATGCTGTCTGTCTGTGGGGTATAAACAAGTCTCCTCGGATTGTAGCTCGAGTGGTCCTGTCTGAGCTTTCTTTATGCCAAATGAACTGCTTTAGTGGTGGTGGAGCAAGGGAGTGTTAGACTTTATATATTAAACACACTCTTTTAAGTTTCACTAAGTTATTGAAGTTCAGTAATTTATGTTTTTAGGTTTGAGATGTGATATCAAACCGCTTTTTTAAAAAAAATGAATAAAGGGCAAAATCCTCTTTATCAAGGGGTATTTAAGGGGTATTCAATGTAGTCCAAGCAGAAATTCTAAGTACACAAATGCTCATGCATGTGTGCTATTGCAGCATGTTCATTCTCTGAAGGCGCACCTTCACTTGATGCCGCATCAGAAATGTGTCTTGTCAGTACAGTGGAACCCCGACTTACAAAATTAATTCGTTCCCGAGGGTCTTTTGTAAGTCGAAGCACCCATCGTGCGTTTTGACTGAGGCCATGCTGAACGATAGGCTATAGGCTAATCCTAACTAGAACAACAATACGTTGTTCAAGTGGAACAGCGAAGCGCAAGTACGGAAGCCAAGGGGTTGTCACTAGGGGTGGGTTTTGATAATCGATTTATCGATTAAAATAGATTCTGGCTTGGATAACGTGATATCGATTCATTAAAATCCTGAATCGATTTTTTAATATAAATTTATTTTACCTGAAACGCCAGAATCTCAGGTGAAACCTCACAAAATTTTAACAACCACCAAACAGCTAAAACAGTGAATGAGAGCAGGAACACGTGCACATAAATGTAAACACAAAGCGCGGACCGCAGATCAGAATCAGTGAGATGTGGCTTTCTCACCCAATGGCACGGACACGGTCGGGGCTGAAAGCCGACAGCTCGCTGATTCTGATCTGTCGGCGGGTCCGCGCTTTGTGTTTACGCCCTTTTTGCGCTGATTCTAAAGCTGTTAGTTTTATCTCTCTCCAAACAATACTGACTGAACCAGCAGCAAAAGAAGCAGCAAACTATGCTTCACATAAACATTGTCATGGACTCCCTCTGACTTTTGGTGTTTTGCTTCCAACATGATAAAATCAGACATCATGCACAGCTCTCTCTCTCTCTCTCTCTGTACTTCAAGAACAGTTTCCCGTCTATCCCCAAAATCAGTTTTCTGCATTATTCGCTTGCTTGTTACGCACAAGTCTACCGTTGTTTACAGCGCTGTCGGCCGCTGTTTTTTTCCTTTTACTTACTTCCGAAAAGAAAACCTAATTTCTGCTGTTCAATGGGCTTCAAATGCAAAACGCTTAGCTGTGTCTCTAATAAAACTGCTGTAACTTCAGAGGTAACGTTCATATGTTGATTAATCGTTTTCTTTCGTTTTTGATGTACTGCAGAATATTTTTATAAAATCCAGGCCAGGAAAATCACCTTCATGTTTTTCTGTGTTTTATCTTCAGCTACTTTGACACAAAGACATCTGCTGTGATGCTCACACCTTTCATAAAGTCTTGCGAGTGTCAGCTTCCATTTTATAGATACAAAAATATGTAAATGTACTGATCTGAATTATAATATTTCTGACTGTCTGAGGCAAAATTTCCCAGATACAAATCGAATTGAATCGAATCGTGGATCGAATCGTTTCGGGACCTTCTGAATCAGAATCGAATCGATTCTAGAAATCAGTGACGATACCCAGCCCTAGTTGTCACATGATTCGGAAGGCATTGTGGGCATTGTAGGCTCAGCCAATCAGAGCCAGTGGATTTTGTTACTCGGGCATTTTGCCGTAACATGGGCAAAAATATTGCTGTTCAGTGCCTTCGTGACTTGAATTTTTCGTGAAACGGGGTATTCGTAACTCGGGGTTCCACTGTATATAAACATCAATCCCTGTTTGCAATGTCCCTTTTTTTACACACTTTTTTCATTTGTTAAGGTTCATTTAACAGCTTCAGAATCATTATTTAATTGCTGTGTTGTATAAGTGTATTATACATTCAGACATACAGATATTTAAAAACTCTTACTAAAAGGAATATGTTTCACTAGACATGTATACCTTTTTTTTTTTTTAAATTTTCGCTCAGTTTACTTTTAGTTTTAGAAGTAATATTTAGCTTTTCCTAAATTGATTTATATGGAGATCCACAATCTCAGCTTTCCATTAGAATCAGACGTACTCACACAAATGCTTATTTTAATGAGTCAAATTCTTTTCATTTGCTTTCTGTTTGTGCACATATGATTGGATTCACACTGAGCGCAGATGCATTCAGCTGCCAGGTGCTTGATCCATCAAGCTCATCCCTTTTCTGCCACTGTGTTCCTTTTCCGTCAGGATGTTGCACGTACAAACACTGTCTTCCCAGAGCTACATTAACACCCTGTGCTGCATGCTGTCATGGTCAGCTTAGCTTGGATTTTATTTTCTCTGCAATTAAAGTGATTACTGCAGTTAGTCATTTAAAGGTGCGGTGTACAAAATGTGTCATTGATATGTCATCAGGGTTTTAAGCTACACAGAACTGTTTCAGTAGAGCTGGAATTAGTTAAACCAACTTTGCTATTAATCACTTCATAATCTTGTGTGCCACGCTTTAAATATTGGCTTCCATTTTTGACTTGGAAAGCTTGGCAGGAATCTCTGTGATTGAGTGGCTGTGTACTGGCATGGGCTGATTTAGGACATTTAGTTTAGTTTAGAAGTGTGATTAAATAGATAAGACTGCCAGATTGTAATTATATAGATGTTATGAGAATAAAAGTAATGAGAATAGAAGATTTAGTTTATGAGAATCCATGGCTTCATTAAGAGAAGTCAGTCAAAAATTGGTCTAAAAGTAAAAAAAAAAAAGAGATTAATTTTAGATGTCTAATAAAAACACCAATATTCATGAAAAAGCTGAAAACTAACTCGGGTTAACAATTTCTGATTTTCTGATCCCTATTTGACTTTATTAAGTATGTTTTTGATGTCAGCCGATCAAAATTCATACTTTACTATTATAGGGTTATGTAAAAAAATCCAGGTCTAGAAATTGTAACTTGCTCATCCCTTCTGGCGCCTGTTATAGTGGACTGGAAATATGTCTTTAAATTCATTTTAAACATATAAAGAAGGAACAGCAGTTAACCTCCAGCCTTTTTACACATCTAATGCATCCTTTTCTCTTTCTAATCCATGTGATGCGTTCATGGTGCAGATGTAAAGTTGCGGTTGTGATTCTGTCCTAAATCGAAGAAGAAAAATTAGAGTTATTTAAAAGTTGCATTTAAATACTTTACTAGGCAGTTTGCTACAGTTTAGTAGAGGCTGATTAAAGGTTAGTTCGGAGTTCTGAGGTGACGTTTGTAGTAATGTGCTAAGTTGGACTGATTCTGGACAGACTGTGGCGTTCATAGGTTATATTGAGGCCTTTCGTATGTAAGCTGATGATACTGATTAGATTCTGCATTATCTGCTGTCTAAGGATTGGGCTCAACCATGATACCTCATTTAACATCTGCTGAAATTTAAATCCAGGTAACTAAATCCATAAAGAGAAGTAAACCTCTGCAGCAGTGCAGGTCAGCTTGTCAGAGCCTAAACACAAAGAAAATCTACCAAAAAAGTTATTACATGACTTATTTCTAACTAGTTATTTAACCTCATGCCGCACTGCTCCACCTGATCTACAAAAGGCTGCAAAAGTGTCAAATGGAGCAGCAGAACTGTGGAATAAAAATAAATAATTAAATAAACAAGATAAAGTGAAAAGACAGACATGGAGCAGAGAAATTATGAAAATGATGATGACTGAAAAAGAATCTGTTAATTTAATGGCAGTACATTGCTCCAAAAATAATTGGATCACATGTTTTTCAAATGGAATTTAAAGTTTTTTGTTATAATAAAAATAAAGTAATTTTTATATGGCAACGTCTTGCAAATAATGTTTGTTTCAGTCAAATATATCCGGAGTTAATAAAATGGACTTGGGTTATTCAAATCAGTTAATAGTCTGGTGGTGACTGCTGTCTTGTGGCTCATTAAAATCAAACTGCTAACTAGCAGTGCTGTGCTCTATTCATAGAGGATATTTGTCATAACACTAATAGAAATTGCAGGTGGTGGTAGTAGATTTCACTTTTACTTCACAGGTAAACTGGACCCGTTTGACTGACAAAACATAATCAATGGGAAATCATCAAAGAACTGAAATTACAGCAACTAGCTGTATCCACAACAAGCAGAATAAAACCCTCCTAGTTGCCTTTTTTCAAATTTTAAGATTTCTATTCTAACATAATCCCACACGTTTAAGACAATGATGGATGAAAGTGGATGTGATGGAATGACCCTCACAGTTTAAAGTGTAGTTTGTTAAGCGAAATGACAACAAAAAAGTAGTGAAACAAACAAAAAGTAAGAGTTGAATACTAATGTCACATATGAATATTGTAGTATTTCTGGTCAGAGTCCTACTATTCATACTGAATTTAGAGCCACAAAGACAACTGCAACAAAGTGAGGCAAATGTGAAGAGTGCTTTTTCCTTTTCTTGCTTGCTCTTTTTTTCCTGAACGTAATTACAGCCCTGCACAGGAAGAAGAGTAACAGCCATCTTGAAATAATAATGACTTTAGGCCCATCAATCACACCTTTCACCACTGTGGTGCGTCTACTGAATAAATATGAAGGCTTCAGTGGTCTCACAAATACACACACGCACACACACCTGTCTCTGGAGTTGTCACGGGGGTGGAACGGACTCAGGCGCAGACTGAGGTAGCACAGTTCAACGACACTTTATTAATCACACTGGTGCGCTATATACACGTGAAGGGAGGGGGGAAACACCAGGGTCCCGGGGATCAATAGGCTGGGGAGACACTTCTTCGCACTCGCTCTGCTCCCTGTCCAAACAGTCTCCACACAAGCAGCTCAGCTCACTCCCCTACTCACGGGGTCCAGGGGTCACAAAAGGGCTGATCCAGGTAAACCTGTTTACACAGACGAGGGTAAGTCGAAAGCAAACACGGGAACAGTAGAATCGCAAGGAAGCCAGGAACCAGGGCACCCTGACGAAAAGTGGGCTACTGGAACAAGAAGGCATCGGTGGGCAAGAGACGAAAACAGGGCGTTGTTGGAATGCTACTACGCAAGTAACCCCGGCGGAAGGGGCTACATGAATAGGATGAGGGACCTATGGATTCTTCGATACCCAACATCCACAATGACGGCGAAACAACTAGTAGCTCAGTGTTCCAACATTCGAAAGAAGGGACTGCTCTCACAGCTAGAGATTGACGAGGTACAACACAAATGCTACGGCAAGGAGGAGTCAGGACGCCAGGTCAGGGGGGAGATATCATCACCCCCACCCGAGATTGGGTACATAGCCCCAAGTGCAATAGGTGAAGGATCGTTGAGTGCGAGAGGAACTGACCTGAAAAATAGGATCATGGCCAAGCTTGAAACCTGGATCCCCCGTAGCCGGTTACCAAGATTACGTGAAGTACCCTCAGAAGGTCTGCTAGATGATGTTAATGCAGCACTACGGGCAATACCTACAACCACGATTACCGACACTAACAAGCTGATCTACAATACGGCAGCAGTGATCAGTGAGATGCTTGGCTACAAGTTGAACAGCGACAAGGGGCAGTACCCTCCATGGAGAAGGAGGCTAGAGGGCAAGATCAAAGCAGCACTACGGGCAATACCTACAACCACGATTACCAACACTAACAAGCTGATCTACAATACGGCAGCAGTGATCAGTGAGATGCTTGGCTACAAGTTGAACTGCGACAAGGGGCAGTACCCTCCATGGAGAAGGAGGCTAGAGGGCAAGATTAAAGTAGCACGGAGGGAGGTTAGCCAACTAACGGAGTTGCAGAAAGGTGCGACAAATAAGGTGCCTAAGAAATACAGCAAGCTGTCCATACCTGAGGCCTTGGAAACTGCCAAGCAAAGACTCACAGCCTTGGCCAGCCGCTTGAGGAGGTACACCAGAGAGATAGAAGGCAGGAGAATAAACCAGCTGTTCTCCACAGAACCAGCAAAGGTGTACTCTCAGTGGCAAGGGAACAATAAGAGAACAGCACCACCAAGGCTGGAGACGGCGCAATACTGGAAGAGCATATGGGAGAAGGATGCAACCCATAACGGCAATGCTCAGTGGCTAGAGGATCTGAGGGCAGACCACAGCGACCTCCCTGAACAGGGTCCAGTAACCATCACAGTGGCAGATATCCAAGAAAGGGTCTCCAGTATGAAGAGTTGGACAGCACCAGGGCCCGACATGGTTCATGCCTACTGGCTGAAGAAGCTGACTGCACTCCACGAGCGTCTGGCAGCACAAATGAACCAGCTGCTAGTTAACGAGAGACACCCGGAATGGCTAACTGAAGGCCGGACGGTCCTGATCCCCAAGGACCCCAAGAAGGGACCGGTCCCCTCCAACTACCGACCAATAACCTGCCTCAGTACTACATGGAAGCTCCTGTCAGGCATCATATCGGCTAAGATGAACAGGCACATGGGTCAATACATGAGCGGGACACAGAAAGGAATTGGCAAGAATACCAGAGGCGCAAAACACCAGCTACTGGTAGACAGAACAATCAGCCGAGACTGCAAGACCAGACTGACCAACCTGTGCACTGCCTGGATTGATTACAAGAAGGCCTATGACTCAATGCCCCACAGCTGGATACTGGAATGCCTAGAATTGTACAAGATCAATGGGACCCTAAGAGCCTTCATCAGGAACTCAATGGGGATGTGGCGTACAACACTAGAGGCCAACTCCAAGCCCATAGCACAAGTCACCATCAAGTGCGGGATCTACCAAGGAGATGCTCTGTCCCCACTGCTGTTCTGCATAGGCCTGAACCCCCTCAGTGAGATCATTAACAAGACTGGCTACGGATACCGACTACGGAACGGAGCAGTTGTCAGCCACCTCCTGTACATGGATGACATCAAGCTGTATGCCAAGAGTGAACGAGACATCGATTCACTGATCCACACTACCAGGCTATACAGCAATGACATTGGAATGTCGTTCGGACTGGAGAAGTGTAGTCGGATGGTAACAAAGAGAGGGAAGGTAGTCAGAACTGAGGGGATTGAACTACCAGAAGGCAACATTGCAGACATAGAGGACAGTTACAAGTACTTGGGGATCCCGCAGGCGAATGGGAACCATGAAGAGGCCGCTAGAAAAGCTGCAACCACCAAGTACCTGCAGAGGGTCAGGCAAGTCCTGAGGAGTCAGCTGAATGGTAAGAACAAGATCCGGGCCATCAACACGTACGCCCTGCCCGTGATCAGGTACCCTGCTGGGGTAATAGGCTGGCCAAAGGAGGAGATAGAAGCCACTGACATAAAGACAAGAAAGCTCCTTACCATGCATGGAGGGTTTCACCCCAAGTCCAGCACCCTGAGGCTGTACGCTAAGCGGAAGGAAGGGGGCCGGGGACTGGTGAGTGTCAGCACCACAGTCCAGGATGAGACAAGGAACATCCAAGAATACATTGGGAAGATGGCCCCAACTGACCGAGTGCTCAGTGAATACCTCAGGCAGCAGAAACCCAAGAAAGAGGAGGGAGACGAGGAACCATCATGGAAGGACAGGCCCCTGCACGGTATGTACCACCGGCAGATAGAGGAGGTGGCTGATATCCAGAAATCCTACCAGTGGCTGGACAAAGCTGGACTGAAAGACAGCACAGAGGCACTAATCATGGCAGCACAAGAACAAGCTCTGAGCACAAGATCCATAGAGGCTGGGGTCTATCACACCAGGCAAGACCCCAGGTGCAGGCTGTGTAAAGATGCCCCAGAGACAATCCAGCACATAACAGCAGGGTGCAAGATGCTAGCAGGCAAGGCATACATGGAACGCCATAACCAAGTGGCCGGCATAGTGTACAGGAACATCTGTGCCGAGTATAATCTGGAAGTCCCGAGGTCAAAATGGGAGATGCCCCCAAGAGTGGTGGAGAATGACCGAGCTAAGATCCTGTGGGACTTCCAGATACAGACGGACAAAATGGTGGTGGCTAACCAACCGGACATAGTGGTGGTAGACAAACAGAAGAAGACGGCCGTAGTGATCGATGTAGCGGTTCCGAATGACAGCAATATCAGGAAGAAGGAACACGAGAAGCTGGAGAAATACCAAGGGCTCAGAGAAGAGCTCGAGAGGATGTGGAGGGTGAAGGTAACGGTGGTCCCCGTGGTAATCGGAGCACTAGGTGCGGTGACTCCCAAGCTAGGCGAGTGGCTCCAGCAGATTCCGGGAACAACATCGGAGATCTCTGTCCAGAAGAGCGCAGTCCTGGGAACAGCTAAGATATTGCGCAGGACCCTCAAGCTCCCAGGCCTCTGGTAGAGGACCCGAGCTTGAAGGATAAACCGCCCGCAGGGGCGTGCTGGGTGTTATACATACAGTGGGGCAAAAAAGTATTTAGTCAGCCACCGATTGTGCAAGTTCCCCCACCTAAAATGATGACAGAGGTCAGTAATTTGCACCAGAGGTACACTTCAACTGTGAGAGACAGAATGTGA
Source organism: Copadichromis virginalis (assembly GCF_057382275.1). Lineage (NCBI taxonomy): Eukaryota > Metazoa > Chordata > Actinopteri > Cichliformes > Cichlidae > Copadichromis > Copadichromis virginalis. The sequence goes on from NC_140632.1 coordinate 16,299,307, forward strand.
AAAAAAAAATCCATGAATTCACATGGTAGGATTTGTAAAGAATTTATTCGTAAATCAGGGTGGAAAATAAGTATTTGGTCAATAACAAAAATACAACTCAGTACTTTGTAACATAACCTTTGTTGGCAATAACAGAGGTCAAACGTTTACTATAGGTCTTTACCAGGTTTGCACACACAGTAGCTGGTATTTTGGCCCATTCCTCCATGCAGATCTTCTCGAGAGCAGTGATGTTTTGTGGCTGTCGCCGAGCAACACGGACTTTCAACTCCCGCCACAGATTTTCTATGGGGTTGAGGTCTGGAGACTGGCTAGGCCACTCCAGGACTTTCAAATGCTTCTTACGGAGCCACTCCTTTGTTGCCCGGGCGGTGTGTTTTGGATCATTGTCATGTTGGAAGACCCAGCCTCGTTTCATCTTCAAAGTTCTCACTGATGGAAGGAGGTTTTGGCTCAAAATCTCACGATACATGGCCCCATTCATTCTGTCCTTAACACGGATCAGTCGTCCTGTCCCCTTGGCAGAAAAACAGCCCCATAGCATGATGTTTCCACCCCCATGCTTCACAGTAGGTATGGTGTTCTTGGGATGCAACTCAGTATTCTTCTTCCTCCAAACACGACGAGTTGAGTTTATACCACAAAGTTCTACTTTGGTTTCATCTGACCACATGACATTCTCCCAATCCTCTGCTGTATCATCCATGTGCTCTCTGGCAAACTTCAGACGGGCCTGGACATGCACTGGCTTCAGTAGCGGAACACGTCTGGCACTGCGGGATTTGATTCCCTGCCGTTGTAGTGTGTTACTGATGGTGACCTTTGTTACTTTGGTCCCAGCTCTCTGCAGGTCATTCACCAGGTCCCCCCGTGTGGTTCTGGGATCTTTGCTCACCGTTCTCATGATCATTTTGACCCCACGGGATGAGATCTTGCGTGGAGCCCCAGATCGAGGAAGATTATCAGTGGTCTTGTATGTCTTCCATTTTCTGATGATTGCGCCCACAGTTGATTTTTTCACACCAAGCTGCTTGCCTATTGTAGATTCACTCTTCCCAGTCTGGTGCAGGTCTACAATACTTTTCCTGGTGTCCTTCGACAGCTCTTTGGTCTTGGCCATGGCGGAGTTTGGAGTCTGACTGTTTGAGGCTGTGGACAGGTGTCTTTTATACAGATGATGAGTTCAAACAGGTGCCATTCATACAGGTAACGAGTGGGGGACAGAAAAGCTTCTTACAGAAGACGTTACAGGTCTGTGGGAGCCAGAGATTTTCCATGTTTGAGGTGACCAAATACTTATTTTCCACCCTAATTTACGAATAAATTCTTTACAAATCCTACCATGTGAATTCATGGATTTTTTTTTTCACATTCTGTCTCTCACAGTTGAAGTGTACCTCTGGTGCAAATTACTGACCTCTGTCATCATTTTAAGTGGGGGAACTTGCACAATCGGTGGCTGACTAAATACTTTTTTGCCCCACTGTACACACATATATATATATATATATATATATATATATATATATATATATATATATATATATATATATATATATATATATATATATATATATGTGTGTGTATATATATATATATGTGTGTATATATATATATATATATATATATATATATACACACACACACACACACACACACACATATATTGTCATGGTCCTGCGACCATGACTCAGTGACTTTATGTTTATGTTCTTTATTGTTATTACTTTCATTATTATTCATGGCTGTTTTGGGATGGTTTGTGTTTGGGATTTTAGACACTGGGTTCTGGGTTTGTGCTCCCTCTGTTGGTCCCTGGTGTTAGTGTTCCCCTGTCTCGTCAGGTTAATCAGGTCCAGCTGTTTCCCCCACCTGTGTGTGATTTCCCAGTGTCTCTTCGTGTACTTATAGTGTGTGATTTCCTCTGCTCCTCGTCGCGTCGTCTGTGTTCATACCTGGTGTAATCCCCTGCGTGCTCTCCCTGCTGTTCTCCCTTCATGCTCAGGTTTGCTATTTCTTTGTGTAGTTTCTCCCAGTTAGTTCATCCTTAGTTCTGTTTTACCATCCCCACTTTATATTGGATATTATCAATAAATCACCCTCACACCTGAATAAGTGCTGCGTTTTGAGTCCTCCTTCCGCTCTCCACACGGCCGCTGCCCCGGACCGTGACATATATATATATATATATACATACATACATACATACATACATACATACATACATACATACATACATACATACATACATACATACATACATATACACACACACACACACACATATATATGCTTTTATATGTATTATTTTGCAGCATAATAGTATCATTATCACATCTTAAAATATCTAAAAAGCTTATGTAAGGAGCTTAGATTACCAATGAGTGAGACTGCAAGGTCATCTTACCGGTAATGTGATTTGGATGTCCCAGCTCGTCCACTGACTCCAAAGGGTTAATGTTAAATTCTTATTATTTAAAATATGTCAAATTTACATCTTAACGTCTTGATAAATTACTTATTTGTTATTGGTGCTATTATTGTAGGATTGGGTGAAAATGATCCACCATGGTAGTTCTAAAAGGCTTTTTATTTTCTTGTTCTAACCAATCTGTCTTCACCCACTGACGATCCCACAGGGGGTTTTGTTATTCTGTCCAAGAGGTTTCTAACCACTTGGCATCAGATATGACTGTGCCTGTGGTGTCAAATTGATATGCCAATAGACACCTTGAGTGTTCCTCTGCAACACTACAGCATTTGACTGAATGGGAGTATTCTGTTTGGTGCCCTCCATCCATTCACTTCCACTTATCCTTTTCAGGGTCGCGGGGGGCACTGGAGCCTATCCCAGCTGTCATAGGGCGAGAGGCGGGGTACACCCTGGACAGGTCGCCAGTCTGTCGCAGGGCCAACACACAGAGACAGACAACCATTCGCACTCACTTTCACTCGCACATTCACACCTAGTGGCAATTTGGATTATCCAATTAACCTATCCCCACAAGTTGCATGTCTTTGGACTGTTTGGTGCCCTGGGATTGAAAAAGAGTATCAGCCCATGCCAGTATTTTTTAATTTTGCATGACTGTAGATACCAGTAACATCTCGACCTGATTTAATTTTGTTGAAAGTCAGGCTCAAAGTCAAGGTCAAGGTCACAACAAATGTGAAGATCAATAAAAACGTTATATTACCAACTGTTTTTTATGGATCGTCGTCAAACTTCACAACAATGCCACTGGGGGACATGAGTATATACATTAACTAATTTTTTGACCTTGAACTTAACTGTTAGCGCTAAAGGTCAAAGTTTACCTTGGAAAAAAATTTTAAGAAAGCATATTGAATAATATATTATATGAAAGGGCATGGAGCAATGCCCTACAGCATCACAGTGATGTCATAACAGGCGGACTTCATTGTACTGTAGTACAAACAGACTAATGTCAGCTTGTTGTAAAAAAAACATCATAAAACATCAAAGTTTTAATATAGCCTTTGTACTTCGGGGGGAGTTGCACTATCTGAGTGCTCTTGTTGATTTTGAATTCATGATTTTAGAGAGTAAAGTAAGTGATACGAGTGTCAGTCAGTCTCAATGATTACTAATGTTTTTAGTATTTTCAGAATTGAAAATTTGCATTCTCATGAACCTGAGACTTTTAGGTCAGTTGAATATTTGAAACTTCTTTATTCTCCTATTTAAATAATGGCTTTTGTATTAATTACAGCAATAGTACATTCCATCTATGCTGCAGACGTTGACTACAAATTAAACGTGGTTAATTTTTTGTTAATGCATATGTGTGAATGTGCTTCATTGTATGCGTGACGCTCGATCAAACCAACAGAAAGCTATTTACTCTCCAGTGCACTGAATTTCGTCTGCGACCGCAGTCATTTCACTCGGAAAATGACAGTGGGCTTGTGTGTGTTGTTATCGTCTGTGACATCACCACTCTCATTTCCTCTCTTGTTATTGTTGAGACTCTCTGGACAGAAAGACTAAATAATGAGAGAGTGGGAGCTGAGGGTCTATGTGCTTCACTCCGTGTGTGAAGCAGACAGTTGATGTCTGTGTATGTTCTTCATTATTTTTAGATAAATTCTTGAATCATATCCGTGCGTGAAGATGCATCAGACTTGACAATACACTAAAAGCCATCCGCAGAGATTCTGGAGAGTGGCTTGAGAATAATTTCTAACTTTGCAAAAATAAACATTTTTTGGGGGGGGGCTTTCATTAGTTTTGAGGTTTAATTTACTTTTTAAAGATTAAAAAATCAAATCCCTTTTTTTTACTGTATCATTGGAGTATTGCAACTCCAGTTTTTCATGCCAAACTAAGAGCTTTCTGGCCATGCATCGCTGGTGTATAAAACTCTGAATTGCAGTTGGCATAACTAATAAAATACATTTAGACTAAGAGATGTCTTAGGACTATTTTACCATGAGTGGATATGCTTGTCTTGCAGTCCCAACATTTTAAAATCATTGTAAGACAGTTAAATGCAATACATACTTACTCTACAATACTGAACTATTGGGTCATGCAAAAAGACAGAAATGCATGTGAAGTAATACAAGTACGCAGAGAAAGTTGCAAAATGTGAATGCATTGGAGTCGTAACATGATTGGGTGTCAAATAAGGAGCGTAGGCTTTATCATATCCATCAAAAGTTGTCAGAGACTGTATGGGCTAATAGTTTAGCAGATAAGAATCTATTTTCTCAATATTAATTTGCAAACATTTTAGAGATTTTATCATCTACAGAACAAAATGTTATTGAAGCACTGATAATCTGTATGGAAATCTCAGTGTGGAAGGGACACAGCTGGAAACCAATATTGAATGGCTGTGATCTTCTTAAAGCCATGATCTCTAATCTAATTTACTTCATGGGCTCAGAAACACTTCTGAAAATCATTCAGTCAGTGAAAATGCACAGCAAAACTCCACCATACAGACAAAAAAATCAAGTAACAAAAAACATATCAACAATTTGAGAAACACATCTTTCCTTCACTGTGACTTTGCTCATATAAACTGGACTCAATTTGAAGTGTACAACTATTACATCATTAATATAATAATTATTATAATATTATTAACATTTTTTTTTCAATTATGGACACAGCATTGTGCTGCCAAAAGAAAAGAGACTCTGGATTTTCACCAGTGCACCTGTGCAGTAGTGCATATGGCATATATGCAAATTAAACACTAATAAGAAACAAAATATCAATGTTTTGGAGGAACACAGGCTACCATCTAGGGTTCCTTTTTCAAGGAATGCTTTCTCATTTCAAGAAGACAGTGCTGAAATAATTTAAAAATAGCATGGCTCCATGCAAAAAGTTGTCCTGTTGCCACACTGGTCTACCTGCAGTCCAGATGTGCCACCCTATGTAATGTTTTATGAAGCGAAGAGTAAAACCAAAGGTTTGCTGAACAGCTGAGATCCTGTATTAAACAAAAAAAGGAAAACTTTGTGCTTTCTAAACTGCTGCAGTTGGTCTCCACAGTTTGCAAAGGCTTTGTGTTGTTGAAGAAGAGGTGATGCAACACAGTGGTAAACATGCTTCTGACCTAACACGAGCTAAACATATTGCTAGTATCAAAATGAATATGAAAAATACAAAAAAAATACTGTGGTCACTTTATGTTACCTTCTTATTTTAGTCAGTACCCTAAGAACGCTGAATTAATTATATTTTTTGCTTTTCCCACCACATTTTACACAAAGTCACACCATTGTTGATTCAAAATTTGATGTGTTAAATGCGTATTTCTTTCTTTAAGCGATACAGACAAACTTGTTTAGCTTTTCAAAAATAACAAACATAAAAAATGATGTAGTCAGAACTTTTAGTGCCAACAAAAATCATAACTAAGAGGACGTAAATGAAACATCTGCTGTACCCAATAAAAGTTTGCTGGTTTAATGTCTGACAGTAGCTTGGGCCAAAGCAAGAATGTGGGAGATTGCAGCATCTGGTGTTTTGTGTAGAGTAAAGCCTATTTAAAAGCTTAGGGCCAAATTACGACCCAGTCTGTGAGTGAGCGTGTTAGTGTATAAAGGCATTTCATTTGTATGTGCAAGTGTGTTTTGAGCAGTTCAGGCAGAGTGACAGACTTAAACAGAATGGATTTCAAAAGGCTGTTACACAGCCGGGCATTCCTCTGTCTTATCTCGAGGCCCGTGTTTGTGTATACTGCTGCCGCTTCGCTGTTCAAATCTATGTGAAAAACAATATTTTTTTCGTATTTCTTGTTGGGGTGTTTTTTTTCTGCAGTTTGCTCAAATATCAGAGTCCTGTAACTTATTTGCTGCAGGACTGGCGAGACTTTTTTTTCTGGTACATTCAAAAATATGTTCTCAAATTGTTTTTAGTGGAAAAGCACAAAAATGTGAAAAACAAGTGAATGGTTCCACTGATTATTTGCAGCTTGTTTGCCTGCATTTAGTTTGGCAGTAAAGGATGCTGGATGATTCACACCATTTTGAACCGGACCAACAGCTACATTATTAGTCCTGTGAGATGTTAACACATTTTCATTTGAAGTGACAGTAAATCTTCGTACTAGTTTCTCTCATGACATATCCACCTGTGTGTTTATGTCTGGGGGGAAAAAACAAAACTACAATAACAACAACAACAAAGCACCTTTTGCTATTTACATTTTGGGGTCACTATCTTGTTCTGACCTCATCTCACTTTGTTTCTGGTCAGGCTCTGTTTTTGTGCACTGGAACTGACTGGAGTACTAACAGGAATTGGAGGCTGATGCCAGTGTATCAGGCCAGAGAGATTTTAACACGTTTCCATGTGAATGACCTGTAAACGCCAGCTGTTCTGTAAAACCGCTGTAACTATGTGTCCAAATCACACTGAGACAAAATGGATTCTTCACAGGCTATTTAATTGTAGGCAACCTAGCCACACTGGATGCGGGGCTTAAGTGGCCCGATTGAGCATTAAAATAAACATTTTAAGTGCTCAGTTGGCTGTAACGCTGAAATATCTGCCAAAAGCCAGTTCCTGGCATATCATGATGATTTTCTGTCAAGTATGTAATGGCAGCAATGGAATACATGAGAGCTATTTGGAAATGAATTTATATTTTTCTGAGTTTTTCATTTAAAAAAAAAAAGATTTCTATGAGATCTAGATATATGTGCGAATGTTGTAAACTTTAAAGACACTTTTTTATTGTGTTTTTATTTACGTCAACTCTGAAATCTTGTCACTTTTATCTGAAGCAATGTGCAATGTAAAATTAAAATGATTCAGAAGTTTATTTTTGAGTCAAAGAATTATTCATCGGTCCAAAAAACAAATACGATTTTCCACTTCACCTGGGGAACAAATGACTCACCGTTTCACTTTTTAACTTTTTATAAACTCAAACAAAACACAGAGCACACAGATTCTCTCGCAAAAGTAAAAGCTGTTAAATTTTATACTTTTTAATTGCACAAGAGCACCGTCTGTCTGTGCATTAACATGTTGGAACGTTTAAGGCTTCAGCACCAGTATCAAACCATTTATTTTTAAATGGTATCAGTAAAAATTTGTAACGTCATTGAATTAACATGTGATTATTTCAGTGTCAATTTCACTAAACACACATGGGCCTGATTACTGGCAGAGCTGTTGAATCCAGAAATCACATAAATAGAACCTGTCTGACGAAAGTGAAGCAAGCTAAAAGATCTCAAAAAGCAACACAACTTGCTACAATCTAAAGAAACACCTGAGAAATAAAGTCACTGACATCTATCCGCCTGGAAAGGGTTACAAAGCAATTTCTAAGACCTTAGGACTCCAATAAATCAAGGTGAGAGCCATTATACACAAATGGAGAAAATTTGGAACAGTGGTGATGCTTCCCAGGAGTGACTGGCCTACCAAAATTACTCCAAGAGTGCAATGACTCATCCAGGAGGTCAAAAAAGAACCCAGAACAAGATTAAAGAACCACAGGCTTCACATATCCCAGTTAAAGTCAGAGTTCATCAAAAATAAGTATGCAAAAATGGCTTCCATCGGAGAGTTTTAAGACAAAAACCACTGCTGAGCAAATAGAACACAAAGGCTTGTCTCACATTTGCCAAAAAACATCTTAATGATCCCCAAGACATCTGGGAAAATGTTCTGTGGACCGATGAGACAACTTTTTAGAAGGTTTGAGTCCTGTAACATCCAGCATAAAACTAACACAGTATTTTAGAAAAGGAACATCATAGCAACAGTGGTAGTTTGAAGGTCTGGGGTTGTTCTGCTACGTCAGGGGACCTGGATGTCTTGCTGTGGTAAATGGAACCAACCTGCTGTATACCAAAACATCCTGAAGGTGAATATCCAGCCATCTGTTCGTGACCTCAAGTTGAAGCGTACTTTGGTACTTTAGATCGAAAACACACCAATTTTACCTCTGAATGGCCTAAGAAAATCAAAATGAATGAACCGGCTTTTTAAGATCATGCCACAGCATCTCAATCGAATTCAGGTCAGGCCTTTGGAGTGGCCGAGTCAAAGTCCTGACCTGAATCTGATTGATGTGCTTGATGGCATGATCTTAAAAAGCCGGTTCAACCTTGAAAACTCTCCAATGTGGTTGAATTAAAACAATTCTGCAAAGATGATTGTGCCAAATTTCCTCCATAGTGCTGAAGAAGACTCATTTACAGTTATTTATAGTCATTTATATAGGTTTGGGACATTTTTTCACACAGTGCCATGTTGGTTTTGTTTTTTCCCCCTTAATAATTAACCGCATCATTTAGAAACTGCATTTGCATTAGCTTTGTCTAATATTTAAATTTGTGTGTTTTGGGGTTGGGTGGGGTGGGGGGGTGTGGGGGGGACTGGTCAGGTCTCCAGTCTGGCATTGGGTTAACACAGAGAGACAGACAACAAGCCACAACATATTCACAGAGATACCCACCCAGACATGGGGAGAACATAGAAACTCAACCCAGAAAGAAAGATCCCTCTAAGGTGGCGGATTTAAACCCAGAACCTTCGTCCTGGGAGGTGGCAGTGCTAAGCACCATGCCACTATTTGGATCAGAGTAGAACATTATGCTGTAAAACTCCTTTCAGCTGCTACATTATTCAGTAAGGGTTGCCACAGTAGAAGAATATGCATATTTGATTTGGTAAAGATTTCAGATGCCCCTCCTGACAGGAATCCTTTCTCCCTGAGAGACTTTTGTCTCTTGTCCCAGTCTTGAATCAAGGACTTTTCTGTGTTAGGTGAATGTGTTAACCACTACCATATGGAACCGCTAACTGACAGAGTAAATATTTGAAGCTAAAATTCAATTAATAATTAATAATAATTATGCTGCAAAGAATAAAAATAAGTTTTGGTTCACAAGATAGACCAGATAGATAAAATAGACATGACGTTAACATTGCTGGACTGTACTTTAAGTGGGGTGACAAATACAATGGTATTGAAAGGCAGTAACTCTGTAGTAATACCACCACATTTTATTTTTGTTCAAAAATTTCAATTTCTTTTTTCTTTCATTTGGTGATGCACTTTTTTATCCATTGAGAATGTTTTGTTTGCTTCATTTTAAGTTGGAAATAACAAGGTCTCATGCAAAACCTGATGAAACTCGCTGACACCCTGCTACTTTGAGCTTATAGTTCTTGCACTATAAAGGAAAAAAAAAATAAATAAATGTTTGAGCTGAGAAGCTATCCAATTAAACTTTATACTTATATGGGCTCTACATAAATGTATTTATCTGACATTAAATTAAATTTCATGCCTATGAGATTCACATTTATTCAACAGCTCTCTTATATTTTGCAGGATGGTTATTGGTTTGTTTATTTGTTGATGCTGTGTTGAGCTCCAGAGGCTGCAAAAAATCTCTTGTCTGATCCACATTTGATCAAAACCTAGACTATGACACAATGCAACCCTGGGTGCGCGCGCACACACATAGACACAGAGTGCATTAGTTAGTGGTGTTGATCTATGTTTAGCTGCTGGAGCTGCCTAGCTGTCCCAAAGTTGTCACCATATTACAAGTTACCCCTGAAATCACTCCTTTTCACATACACACACACATGCACACATACACACCATCCCGTTCTCAGTAAGTAACAGTGACTCTTTGTAGGAGGCTTGAATAACTGCTATAGGGTTACTTAAATGACACAATCTCTCGCTCTCTCTTGCCCTCCCTCTCTTTTGCTCTCTCTCTCTCACACACACACACACACACACACACACACACACACACACACACACACACACACACACGCTTTTTCCCTATTCTAATTGCTGCAATGTGACACTTCTTCCCACATCTGAGAAGAAAGGCCAATGAGCTTGCATAGAGAAAGGAAGCACAGCCTGGTGAAGATAGTTCAAGCAAGCATTTGACCTAAATCTGAATTTCGCATATACAGTACATTTTTATACCTGTCTATAGTGAGCTGACCTTTTATCTTGCTGAGCGAATCTGGAATTTTTTTTTATTTAAATCATAATAAAATATTTTATTTCTATTTTATAAATACAAAAAGTCGGGCAAAACTGGACAACAACATTCAGTGACTGAAAAATAAAAACCTTTTAGTTTGGTGGGGTTTTTTTTGGTTTATTGTGGTTGTCTAGCTTAAAGTTACCACGAAACCGGCTTACTGTAAGCGCTGGTTTGCATATATATTTTCATATATTTTGAAATTACTATAGCAGCAAATAAGCATTGGCTTTAAGCACATGAGAAACTCATGCTCCCTTTGTGTGAGTTTTAATCTGAGTTTCCCTCTTTACTGTTTTTGGCAATCGGTACAGCTGGCGTGTTCGTGCATGTAAGCCTCTCCCTAACACCTGCAATCTACTGCACTGCACTGTAAAAGCAACAAGGGCAAAGTGCAGTCCTGAGCATTCAGTTACCCAATTTATGTGCGCTTTATTTTTTAATTTTCACTTGTTAAACTCCGCAGTGAGAGTTTTGCTGCCCTCCTCTGCTCCATGTTTCACCATCGAGCAGAGCAGGGGAGAAATTAAGGAAATGAAGATAATTTGACCCAAAATAAGGAGAACTTGATACACTACTGCAAGTGCTAAAAAAGCTCCCCAGCAAGTGTTAATATGTGTTAACATGTTAACGCCTTCTAAGATATTAATGCAATAAATTAAAGGGAGAGAAGCTGACAGGAAGACTGTGTGATGAGTAGACGTGTGTGTTATTTGACAGTGTGGTCTAATGGATTTCATTTTCTCTATGAATTTTTTTACTTTTTGCTCATCTGTAGGCACAGGCATGCACAACTTTTGTTAATTTTGGGGAAATATTGAATGTCATATATTTGTTACAGTGAAGCAAGAAAAAAGCTGAAAAGAACTGAATTTTCAGTCTGAGATACAGTAACATTTTATTTATTCACATATCCCTGTTAAAGATTTCTAATATTGGACTGCTCTGTATTAAGGCTTAAAACAGTGAAAAAATTGTGTAATTGTTAAAACCAAGGTATGATGTGAATTTTTTCTGTGTGCATCTTTCAGGTTTTTCAGATCGCCTATGTGATAATAAAGGCAGCCAACTCACCTCGCCCAGGTATGCGTTCAATTATAAAAATGTTATTTTATCAGTCTCATACTGCTGGAAGTGTTAATATTTTTGCTTTGATTCATTTTAAGGAGAGGACTGTGACTAATGCGCAGGGTTCGTCTTAGGAGCATTAATCATCAAGCTAATGATCATCCCACAGAGAAGCCTTCATATAATGGAAGACTCCATTCAATCAAATGGATCTTTAGCTCAGCGATTAACAATACTGATGTGAAACAACAAACTAGCACGTTAAAGTAAAATGGCGGTGGAAGGTTTAAATATGTTGAAAAGTAATCTAGAAAAAGACAAAACAGTTGAATTCCTATGGAATTACTATGTTCTTGGCAAACAGTGCTATCCATTATGGCCACATCTCCATTTGATTTCGTCAAAGGACATTGTTCCACAAGTCTTGTGGTTTGTTCAGATGCAACTTTGCAAACCTAAGCCATGTTACAATGTTCTTGTAGCATTGTACTTCCAGACAAGTGCTACTTATTGAGTCTTTCTCTAAATCAGGGGTGGGAACTGCAGGCCTCAAGGGCCAGAGTCCTGCAGGTTTAAGATATCACCCTGGGTCAGCTCACCTGAATCAAATGATTAGTTCATTACCAGGCCTCTGGAGAACTTGATGACATGCTGAGGAGGTAATTTAGCCATTTAAATCAGCTGTGTTGGATCAAGGACACATCTAAAACCTGCAGGACACCCCTGCTCTGTACTGTCATGATCTTTACCATTAAACATGTTAACTGAGGCCTGTAGAGTCTTTGTCAGATCTTGGTTTTTCTTTATAGTTTTTAAGAGGACTGCACGATCTGACCTTGGTGGGAATTTACAGAGTTGTCTGGTCTGTGGCATCGTGTTAACACAGACCCAAATCCATCCAGATCCAGACCATCTGCTTAATAGAAGTGGTCACGCTTGCTGATTATCAGTTAATCAAATATATTTCATTAGCAGCACCTGTCTGTTACTTACCCTAATTAATTCCTATGGAAATAGTAAAGGTGAACCTAATTTTTGACAGTATTGCAGAAAGCAATGTGAAAAACCTGCTTTTTCACATGACTCTATATAATGGAGGGATGTGGTGCTTACATGATAAAATAAGCAATTATAATGGGCAAAAATAAAGTTGATGTTCTAGCTAGTTCACACAGAAACACAATAAACAAAAAATAATAAAGATGATGGAAATTATGAGTGCATGTTTGTTTGATTTTTCTGTTGTTGTCTTCACAGTTGTTGTTTTTTTTCGTTCAGCAGGACTCACTTTACTTTGCATTTAATCAATCCAGAATACCACAGTTAAATATGAAACTGAATGTTTTGTCAATTTTCTATGTATATTAAGCAGCGTGACCTTAACAGAGACTTGCGTGCCACTCATTATTTTTATTGATCTTCCCTGGTCTCCTCATCGCACACTGAAAGCATTTCATTGTTTTCTTTACCATCGTTTTTTTTGTCCGCAGGCAATTGGATCTTAGAGCGTTCAATAGATGGCGTGACCTTTGAACCCTGGCAGTACTATGCTATCACAGACACAGAGTGCCTGACAAGGTTCAACATAAATCCTCGGACAGGACCTCCATCCTACACCAGAGATGATGAAGTCATCTGCACATCCTTTTACTCAAAGATTCACCCACTGGAGAATGGAGAGGTAACACATGAAGATGTCACAAACTAGGGCTGCTGCAATGTCAGATTTTGACTATACAATTATTCTGGCTGAAAGAATTCATGCTGATCATTTTAACTGTATATCTAAAGGCTTTTGGTTGCATAAGGGTAAGCTGTCCTTCTTAAGCAAAAGAGAAAAGACATTTGCAAACATTTCCAATATACCAGCTCATATAATGGGAAGCCTTGACCTGGATATCTGCTCACTCAAAATACAGCTGTTGGGGGTAGGAGGTTGGATTGACTCAAGATTATTTGTCTTTCTTTGGTCCCAGTTGGGGAAGAAGGGTTAAGGTGGGTTAGTTTAAATCTACTTAAACCATGCTGGAATTTCTGGATTTAATGCATTGCTTGTATAGGCAAAGAAGAAAAAATCCAGAGTGGTCAGAGATGATAAAGAAGGAGGCAGAACCAAAGTTGACTGTACAACTGTGAGACACAAATGAGGATGTGGCAAAGAGACTGATCTGGTGGACTGGTGTAGGCAGGTGATGGCCAGGCGACAAGAGGGATGTGGGAATTGTTATAAAATACTTTAATCAATGACATGAAAAAGAAAGTTCTGAGTTATTAAAAAAGAAAAAAAAAAAACACCACAAGACACACAAATACACACATGTGCACCCCAGTGTTTACTGTTGTGTTCCTTTGATCTGCTGTGTGTGATCACATCCAGTAACAACAGGCAGGCAGGCCTGACATTAATGAAGAGAAAGAGGATTTCAGAGCACACAAACATACTAACAAATACACAAACACGCATTGAAAATAAACTAATCACACGTTAACATCCCCCCACACAGGGCTGTAATTGTAGATGCCCTTCTGATTATCTGCATGCGTTTCCATGTGTGCTAATGTGCGTGCATGAATATGTGTGCTCGGTGTGTCTTTTTGTGTGTTTGCACTGTATGTGCTTGTGTCCTGCAGGGGAGCGCTAGAGGGGGTGCGAGCTGGGAGATGTCAAGAGCTGCAAGTAACGACGGAGGTGTCTGAATTGTGTGTGTGTGTGTGTGTGTGTGTGTGTGGTTGACAGCTCCCTTGCCGTCTGATCACAGTGAAACCATAATGAGTCGTAGGCGATGTGTCACAGCATCGCACACACACGTTCACAATGTCACCCCACCACTCATCACACACACGCCAGCACACACACATAGAGAACCGGCTCCTTCGTTACTTCCAAGTGTGCAGCTTACACCCATCAAGTGTTTCCCCTTGACATACATGCACATACACACCGTCAGCTCACTGAAAGAGTTTTTCTTTTTTTTTTTTACAGATGCCAAATGTTGCTTTTGGCCACATTAGTGAGACAGACAGATGGACAGTCAGACAGTCAGACAGGCAGACAGAACCTAACACTTCTTATTATGTGCCTGCTTGGTGATTATTGTTTATGCACAATATAAACTGATGCTTCTACTACTTTCACTCTGATTTAATGTTGGACCAGTGCTGGAAAAATACAAGATTCTTTGAATGCCATCAGTAATTGTGCTTGTCCTTCCTTTTTCTATTATTATGATCCAAGTTGTAAGATTCTGTAGAGAGGTATAATCTTTGCCTTGTGGGCATCCTGTCATTAGCAATTTTACATCAGGAAATCTTTTTTTGTTGAGAATTACTACGTTTCAGAAAGGATTTTTGGTCATCTAACATTTCAGCTCATACATTTAATGCAATTCAATGTTATTCATATATTGCCAAAAAGGTAAAGACCCTAAAATAATAGAGAGAAAACCCCAGAAATCAAACAACCCACTTTGAGCAAGAACTTGGTGACAACGGGAAGGAAAAACTCCCTTTTAACAGTAAGAAACCTCTGCCGTGACTGGTTGTGGTTAGTGGGAGGAAGACATGATGCAGAAGAGAGCCAGAAATTAATAATAACTAATGATTAAATGCAGAGTGGTGTACAAACACAGTGAAAATGAGGCATACTGAAGAAATACACAGTGCATCATAGGAAGCCCCTAGCAACCTACATCTATACATATAGATGTAGGTTGATGTAGGCTATTTTCCCAGGCGTGGGACTAATAAAGGTTATCTTATCTTATCTTATCTTATCTTATACACCCAGCCTAAACTATATACTTTATCACAAAGGAAATTTTTAATCCTAATCTTAAAAATAGAGATAGTGTCTGTCTCCTGAATCCAAACTGGAAGCTGGTTTCACAGAAGAGGGGCCTGAAAACTGAAGGCTCTGCCTCCCATTCTACGTTTAAATACTCTAGAAACCACAAGTAAGCCTGTGGTCTTAGAGTAAAGTGCTCTATTGGGGTGATAAGGTAGGGGAGACCGGGGATAGTTGTAACATTTTTGACATTTCTGTCTGTAAATTGGAGCTCTTTTAAGGTAGTGGATTCAAAATGTAATGCAAAGTATTTACATGTCTCGGCTATTAAATAGTGCAGCTATTTTCTCTGCAGCACAATTACCCATTGCATGGTATGGTCTCAAACACGAAGAGTGAAATGTTACAATTAACCCCATAGTCTGGGTTAGTTGTAACATATCCTTGGGTGAAATGTAACACAATGAAATAAGGGTACTAACAAAACATTAACATGTAATCTTTGTTTATTCAACACATGAATGCACTTAGAGCCATTTATGTAGTGTGTGTGTGACGAAGGGCCAGCTCTGTTCTAGGATGTCCTCTGGACCCAGTGGAGGTGGTGAGTGACAGGAGAATGGCGGCTAAGCTGTCATCCCTGTTGGACAACGTCTCCCACCCCATGCAGCAGACTGTGACAGCACTGAGCAGCTCCTTCAGTGGGAGACTGCGGCACCCACGGTGTGGGACGGAGAGATTTCGCAGGTCTTTCCTCCCCACTGCTGTCAGACTCCACAACAAAGACTTTAACTGAACAAACACACACATCCACACATGTGCAATAACACTAAGTGCAATAATCCTTTCTGGCATCGTTGTATTTTTACTCAGTTGTATATAGCATTCGTATTCTATTTTTATCTTATTGTATATTTTTATTCTATTTTATTCTACTGTATATAGTATATTATTTTATTCTATTCTGTACAGCTGTGTACTGTATTTATTCTTATTGTATTCTAATTTTTGCGTCATAACTTTTGCACTGTCCACTTCCTGCTGTGACAAAACAAATTTCCCACGTGTGGGACTAATAAAGGTTATCTTATCTTATCTTATCTTATCTCTCCCCGGCCGGGCGGAAGTGCACGCAGACGGCGCCGAGATCGTAAACAAAGGCGAGGTAGGCGCGGAGGGCTACGGGCTAAGCTAAAGCTAACACCACACCGGCTGCCTTTACCCAGTATTTTTCTCGCCAATGTCCGTTCTCTGGCAAACAAAATGGATGAGATACGGCTCTCCATCACTAACAACAGACGGATTATGGACTCAAATGTCATGTTTTTCACCGAAACATGGCTGAACAAGTTAGCAGGACGCCACACACACCGAGCCGACAGGCTAGCAGATGACTCCGGCAAGACCAGAGGTGGAGGTTTGTGCATTTATATTAACAATGCTTGGTGCATGAACTCCACTACTACTGAGAGTCACTGCTCACCTAATGCTGAGTTTTTAATGGTCAAATGCAGACCTTATTATCTCCCCAGAGAACTCACTTCGATCATACTCACTGCCGTGTATATACCCCCTGACGCTAATGCTAGGTTGGCCATGAAAGAACTTTCTGCAGCCATTAACAAACACCAGAATAAACACCCCGAGGCTGCTTTTATTGTTGCTGGCGACTTCAACCACACCAACTTAAAGACAGTCCTCCCCAGATTCCACCAACATGTCTCCTGCCACACCAGAGGAGACAAGACTTTAGACCATGTGTATTCCAACCTGGTTGGAGCCTACAAAGCCACACCCCTCCCCCACATTGGACAATCGGACCATCTCTCCCTGTTCCTCACACCTCGGTATTCACCACTCATCCAACGTGTGAAACCTGCTGTGAGGACAATTAAAGTGTGGCCAGAGGGGACAGACGCAGTGCTCCAGGACAGATTTAAAAACACAGACTGGAATATGTTCACCCACACAGACCTGGACCAGTATGCCTCATCTGTACTGGATTACATCTCCAAAACCACAGACAGTGTCACCACCCAGAAACGGATCACCATGTACCCCAACCAGAAGCCTTGGATGAACCGGGATGTTCGTCTCCTCCTGAAGGCCCGCAACACTGCCTTTAGGTCAGGAGATGCACACGCCTACAGTACAGCCAGGGCTAATCTAAAGAAGGGCATCAAAAAAGCCAAACACCATTACAAAAAGAAGGTAGAAGAACACTTCTCCAACTCCAACCCCCGACGCATGTGGCAAGGACTCCAGACCATCACAGACTACAGGACCACCAAACCCTCCCCCGCATCCTCTGATGTCTCCTTCCTCAACGAGCTCAACAACTTTTATGCTCGTTTTGAGCGAGGGAACCCCACAACCAAAGCAGACATGACGCCAGACCACCAACCTCTGACTCTCTCCCCCACCGATGTAGGAGCGGTGCTGAGCAGGATCAATGTCCACAAGGCTGCAGGCCCTGATGGCATCCCCAGGCGTGTTCTCAGAGCGTGTTCTGGGGAGCTTGCAGGAGTGCTCACAGACATATTCAATCTGTCCTTGGCCCACGCTGTGGTACCGGCCTGCTTCAAATCCACCTCCATCGTCCCGATACCCAAAAACTCCAACCCATCTTGCCTCAATGATTACCGCCCAGTAGCACTCACCCCCATCATCACTAAGTGCTTAGAGCGACTGGTCCTAGCACACTTCAAATCCTGTCTCCCCCCCACCCTGGACCCCCACCAATTCGCATACCGCCAGAACAGGAGCACAGAGGATGCAGTCTCCATCGCAATGCACTCTGTCCTCTCACACCTGGACAACAACAACACCTACGCCAGAATGCTGTTTATAGACTTCAGTTCAGCATTCAATACAATCCACCCCTCACAACTCATCAGGAAACTGACAGATCTGGGCATCAGTTCCCTCATCTGCAAATGGTTACTGGACTTCCTGACCAACCGCCCCCAACATGTCCGGCTGGATAACCACTGCTCATCTACCATCACAATGAACACCGGTGTACCACAAGGCTGTGTGATGAGCCCTTTCCTCTACTCCCTCTTCACCCACGACTGCAGACCTGCTGACGGTTCCAACACCATCATTAAGTTTGCAGATGACACCACGGTGATTGGCCTCATCAGTGACAACGATCCACCTCCTCCCTGTAGGCGGCCTCATCAGTGACAACGATGAGGCCGCCTACAGGGAGGAGGTGGATCGTCTGGCTGAGTGGTGCGACAGAAACAACCTGCTGCTTAACACCGAGAAGATCAAGGAGCTCATCGTGGACTACAGGAGGAATGCTGACCCACATCCACCCATCCACATTAAGGGGACGGCTGTGGAGCGTGTGAGCAGCTTCAAGTTCCTGGGAGTCCACATCTCCGAGGATCTCACCTGGACGACCAACTGCTCCAAGCTGGTCAAGAAGGCTCACCAGCGCCTCTTCTTCTTGAGGACTCTGAGGAAGAACCACCTGTCCTCAGACATCCTGGTGAACTTCTATCGCTGCACCATCGAGAGCATCCTGACCAACTGTATAACAGTCTGGTACGGGAACTGCTCTGCCTCGGACCGGAAGGGGTTGCAGAGGGTCGTGAAAACTGCCCAGCGCATCGCCGAAGCACCACTTCCTGCCATAAAAGACATCTACAGGAAGCAGTGTCTGAAAAGGGCTGGGAAAATCATCAAAGACCCCAGTCCCCCATTGCATGGACTCTTCACCCTCCTGCCCTCTGGGAGGCGCTACAGGAGCCTCCGGACTAAGACCACCAGGTACCGGAACAGCTTCTTCCCCACAGCTGTCAGACTCCTGAACTCTGCCTCCTGACATCTGACCCACGTTAAACTCATGGACTGAACATACACACACCCACAATGGACAACTGTACCCTCAAACACACAATAATAACATGGACTGAACCACCACTCACAACCACTAGCACTTTATATAGCCTCTGTAGAAACTATCTACACCCTCACTTATCTTAACTGCACTACTGTATAGCTCTGTGTAAATAATCATTCTGTACATTCGATAATCTTTAATCCTACAACTGTTTACAACTTGCATAGTTCCCATTCTGTATAGCTGTATATCTCAGATTCTGTAAAGTTATTTATTTCATATTCTGTATAGTTTTTCATATTTATATCCTGTTCATAGCCTGTACATAGCTTGTACTCACTACAGCCTGTACATACTTATAGTTATAGAATATTCACAACATACTTCATACCGTGTACATTATAACATACCATAATAGACCCATTTCTGTAATATACTCACATATCTATATTATTGCTAATATATATTTTAATATATCTATA
Source organism: Copadichromis virginalis (assembly GCF_057382275.1). Classification (NCBI taxonomy): domain Eukaryota; kingdom Metazoa; phylum Chordata; class Actinopteri; order Cichliformes; family Cichlidae; genus Copadichromis; species Copadichromis virginalis. The sequence goes on from NC_140632.1 coordinate 16,319,012, forward strand.
TCACTAAAGCACTTCTGGATGGATGCAAACTGCATTTCGTTGCCCTGTACCTGTGCATGTGCAATGACAATAAAGTTGAATTCTAATTCTAATTCTAATAATGTATGTGTGGGAACACAAACAGTGGAGGAATTGTGTTGCCAATGGCATTAACCGCATATACAAAAGCGACCAGTGAACCTCTCTCTGCTGATGTCGTTGCCCCAACTTGTTTAATATAAGTTAAAGTAATAGTGTGGTAAGTTGTAACATCTGCATTATTGTTACAACTAACCCAGACTGTTGCTGTTACAACTGACCCAGACTCCTATAGCCATGAACTAGCTAACATTACAGCCAACGGCTAAAACATTAGCACTATAGACCTACCCAGAATATATCCCCATAGACATACAAATAACATAATTTAAGTTTGATGAGTTTAACTGCAAAGCAGATAATGCTATTAGAAATTGAAATAAAGTAGAAAAACTTACTTTTTGGCATACAAATTACTTTTTTCATGTTAAATTGTCTGTGTTTGACAAAATGCGCTGATTTTTCACATGTGATAGCAGAACTGAGTTGGGCATGTACAGGATGAGTCACATCATTTGAAACTTAGCCCTGATTGGAGAAATTGGAAGTGTTACAACTGACCCACGTTACAACTATCCCCAGTCTCCCCTACTATGAGGTCTTTAAGCTAAGATGGGGGCTGATCATTTAAGACCTTGTATATGAGGAGAAAGATTTTAAATTTGATTCTGGATTTAACAGGGAGCCAATGAAGAAAAGCCAATATAGTCCCTGTCAGTACAATTGCTGCAGCATGTTGGATCAACTGAAGGCTTTCAAAGAGTTTTTAGGACATCCTGATAATAATCAACTGCAATAGTCCAGCCTAAAAGTAATAAATTCATGAACTAGTTTTTCATATCTATATAATCAGCATCTCAAATGGCTACAACTTCATGCATTTGGACCTGTAGATATAGAAAAAACAACCTGCTGAAGTTGAAACTGAGCAGAATGGGGAAGAAACGTACTCTTAAGTGACTTTGAACATGGCTTTATTCCTGGTGCCAGACAGGCTGGTCTCAGTATTTCAGAAACTGCTGATCGACTGAGATTTTTCCACACAACCATCTGTAGGTTTTACAGAGAATGGTCCAAAAAAAAGAAAACATAGAGTGAGGTTTATGGGTGAAAATGTCTTGATACCAGAGGTCAGAGCAGAATGGCTAGACTGTTTTTTTAATAAATGGGCAACAGTTAATCAGATATCTACATGTTAAAAGCAAGGCATACAGAATAACACAACTGGGCGCACAACAGGTCCACGCCTGCCGCCTCTGTCAGCAAAGAACAGGAAACTGAGACTACAGATTACACTGGCTCACCAAAAATGGACAATAGGAGATTGGAAAAATGTTTAAACACCACAACCTACCAGGGCACCATTTATATTGATGTTCATCTCTTTATAACAACAGCGTAGGGCTCTTTTGATGGCTGTTTTCAACAGGATAATGTGCAATGCCATCAAGTTCAAATCATCTCAAGCTGGTTTCTTGAGCATTTGCTGAACTTAAATGCCTTCCACAGTCGCCAGATATCAATCCAACAGGGCACCTTTGGGATGTGATGGAACAGGAGATCGTCATCATGGATATGCAGCTCACAAATGTGCATCAGCTATGTGATCCTATCTTGTCAGTATGGAAAAAACATTTTTGAAAAACCTCTTACACATCATCATTCTGTGCGGTGAACAGTGTTGGGTAAGTTACTTTAAAATAGTAACTTAGTTACATTACTAGTTACTTCGCTCAAAAGTAACTCAGTTACTTCAAGTTACTCGTTACTTTCAAAGTAACTAGTTACTAGGGAAAGTAACTTTGGTTTTACTCAGAATTCTCTTGTTAATGTGTTGCTTCCATAACTTTGCCAGTCTTCTAGCTTGCTTACTTGCCACAAGTGCACTGTGCCACCTACCAATAGAAAGGAAAAGATAATGTGCATATTTCCACGAGAGAAATCCCACGCCTGGACCGTCATTGACTGCTGCCATGATTCTAGCCTACGTCACAGCGTCATGTGCGCCTTTTACATCCAACACAAAAACTGCAGTCGTGGTGCTTTCGATTGTACTCAGAACTCGGAAATTCTGCCTTCTGAATAGGAAGATGTAGGCAACACCAGACTGCAGATGAGCTGCATACAGAGCTGGACTGGGACAAAAAATTGGCCTGGGCATTTTGACTGGAGACTGGCCCACCATTATAGCAAAAATCATAAAGCCTTTGAATGAAAATAAACACTGTTGTGACAGTGATGTTCACTGTTTTGATGGTATATATGCATCAATCTATCAATCGTTTGTTGTAAGATTCAGATAATTATTTTTTAAAAGCTAGACATTTTAAATGGGAATAAGAAAGAAAAGTATTTCTTTGTGCCCCCCTTTCCCTGTTAATGCCCTACCTGGCCCCCTGGCAACACTTTGCTAGATCCGCCCCTGCACAGTTACCAGCTGTCAGCTACTTAGAAAAGGATCCTGGTGTTATTTGTCGCTCAGAAACAGTTCATAACTTCAACTCATTCATGTCACCTAAAAGGTAAACCTGTTTCTCCATCACAGCTCTGATGATTCAGTAAGGACATCTCCTGGTTTCATCTTCATGTTTCCCTCTCACCAGATATACAAACCGATATCATGACCAGCAGCTTTACAGCTGTGGCTCCAGCAAACATCAGCTGATACTAGAAATTAATATTAAATAAATTCTAACAACAGCTGATCAAGCTTAAACGTGCTGCTGTTGTTTAGCGCGACATCCTTTGGTTTCCTCTTTCGGCGCAAAGTGAGCGATAAACAAACAAGAGAGAAAAGCCGATCAGCTGATCATTGATCAGTTTTCATGATTGAAGTAGAAACGGGAGAGGGAGGGGGGAGAATGAGAGAAGAAGAGGCAGCTGTGCAGCAAAGACACAGAATAACTCCAGCTTTGTGCCTTTTTCATTGTAGCTGAATTACGGCACAAACTGTTCCTTTTCACCTCAATAAGAAACTCGTAATATTTTCTCTGAATACCAGGCGGGACGGTTGGCAACTCTAATAACTTATGAATAAAATAAAGTGCAACATCATTAACTTCATAGCACCCACCCAGCTGTATAGAAACTCCGTCATGCTAGCTAGCACGCAGTACGGAAAAAGTCAGAATAACGAAAATAAACACCACCTAAACTTGGTTTATATCTGACTCAGATAGACTGCAGGTCATAACTTCTTACCTGAAGTTCAGTTCACATTTGGACTGGCGGCCGCCTCGGGTCTCTTTTCCTTCATCCACCTGCTGGCCTCCACCACTTGCTAATGTTACTGAATCTGTGGAAGCTCCGCGATAGCCACCACACGAAGTAACGAGTAACGACCCTATCTAAATCCCAGTAACGACTAACGCGTTCCTGATTTTGGCATAATAACGAGTTACCGTGCTCGTTACCACAATAATAACGTAGTTACTGTAACGTGTTACTTGATAACGCGTTAGTCCCAACACTGGCGGTGAAGGAGCTAAACATCCAGGAAACGAAACACTGATCAAAACGTGGGTGAATAGAGACAGATTTTTTTTAAATACATTATGAACAAGTGAAAAACCATCTGTGATATTACATAAAAAACACGCTGATACACTCAGTAAAAAACAAATTTAGGTATAAAGAAGCATAAGAAATTTGAGGCTTCTGACTGAATCAGGTGTGCATGACAAGATGTCTTAGCCAGCGAGTATTTAAACTCTGCCAAGTTGTGGAAGGCAGGGTGAAACTGTTACTATGTGATAAGTTATAGTAAAGTTGGGACACTCTTGGAAGTTATAATCCCTTAAATAAGTTGTGCTGTCAGCTGTAAGGAGGCATTTTTCTTATTGAGTCTTCTTTAAGTGCTTTAAGTGTTAGTGCCAGGTTAGCTTAGCCTACTGTGACCAGTCACTGTTCAACAACAAAGACTGTATATAAGTTGGTCACAGCCACTGTGACATCACCCATTGCTTTTCCCTCTGCATCTTGAGGTCTCTTTTTCCTTTTGCCATGCTGGGTTTTTTTGTCAGAGGGAAGTATATTTGGAAGATAAAGTGGTGTGCTAAGTTATCTACTAAGCTTGATTACAAAACAGGTATCTGATAATTATTACTAACTAGTGCTAAATAACAGATAATTCATTAGCCCAGAAAGGCACCAAGAACACAAACATAGTCAAGAGATTAAGTTGAGTGACTCAAATGTGCTCTGATGTGGCTACATTTGTCCCCATTTTAAACCCTTTCAGAATTCATTCAAATGACCTAAAAAAAAATGCCAAAACATTTTTTGTCCACATTTTTGTCACTTCTGTGATGGCTTCACTTTTTAGTTCAGGACTCTCAGTCTGTTGTGGTCAAAGGGTGATAGCAGGTTTTATGTTTGAATCACTGCTGTGCTTTGCTGTAGTCCAGGGCTGCCCAATCCCAGTCCTCGAGAGCTACTATCCTGCAGCTTTTAGATGCATCCCTACTCCAACACAGCTGAATCAAATGGTTTGATTACCTCTTCAGCATGCCATCGTGTTTGGCAAAGTCCTGATAACAAGCCATTCATTTGATTCGGGTGTGTGGGAACAAGGATGCATCTAAAAGCTGCAGGACGGTAGCTCTCGAGGACCGGGATTGGGCACCCCTGCTGTAGCCACTGTCTCCTGGTCTGAATTTGAAATCAGATTTTATTATTACCAAATAAAACCATTTTCTACCCTGACATTCTTGTTGAATCCAGTGAAAATCAGCATTCTTTTAATTAAATTTGATATGTTTCTGTTGTTAAAGAACAAATAGCAATTTATCCTAGAAGCTGTCGCTGCTCATCAGTGTTGGTCAAGTTACTTGAAAAAGGAATTAGTAACTAATTACTGTTTACTTGTCCAAAAAATTAACCCCGTTACTTTACTGACTACTTATTTTCAAAAGTAATTAGTTACTTAGTTACTTAGATAGTTACTTTTTAAAAACATGATACATTATATGCAACAGTCTTTGACTTGAAGAAATTTGTTTAAGATTTAAACCTATTTACTGCATATCAGCACATAAAATAAAATAGTGCTTTGTGTTTACGCTCACTCTTTCAAATAGATGCAAGTAAAACACAGCAGAAATTAAAAAAAATCAAAGACTCAGGACTGAGTCCTGTCGCTCTTAAATCTATTTTCACCTGTTTAGCAGGAGTGGGGTGGGTGGAGGTTTGCCCGGTGCCGCAGCGGTCATGTCAGTGGGGGGGATCTGGGGGTTTCTCTGTGAATTTCACATTCGCGTGGCAGCATGCTAGGTACTTGCTCAGAAGCTTAGGGGTTTTTCTTCACACGCAGTGTACAGTTGATAGTAATGTTTTTGTCACTTTTCATGGAATCAAACTCAAAGTAAGGTCAGTACTTTGACCCTTTTAAACAGTAACACAGAGTGCTTACGGGAAAATAACAGTAATCTAATTACTTTTTTGCAATAGTAATCCCTTACTTTACTCATTACCTGAAAAAAGTAATTGGATTACCTGCCCATCGTTATGTCGTTTGAATTTTTACTTCTTCTGTTTACTGCTGTGAGAAACTCACAAAACATTTAATCTTCACAGCATGCAGTCGAATTCTGTTGTCATATCTTGGCGTTTATCTCTACAGATACACACTTCTCTGATCAATGGTAGACCCAGTGCAGATGACCCCTCGCCAACTCTCCTGAACTTCACGTCCGCCCGCTACATCAGGTTGGTGTTTCAGAGAATCAGAACGCTGAACGCCGACCTCATGACTCTGACACTCCATGACCCCAAAGATATGGATCCTATTGTGACGAGACGGGTGAGGCTAAAAACACATGCACTACCACTTTAACTTTGTCAGTATGAGTCATTCATCTCTGGATATTTTTAAGTAGAATATCTTTTGAGTCATTGGTTGTTAAAGTTGCAATAACCTGTTTTGGCTCTTCAGTACTACTATACCATTAAGGACATCTCAGTTGGAGGGATGTGCATCTGTTTTGGCCATGCGAAAGCTTGTCCACTCAACAGTGTTACAAAGGTAATAATGTCCAACTTTCTCTCACTCTGTTTAACAATACCATCAAGGTGATGTAGCTCTTCCATAGTTCTGAACAGGAGTAAAGAGAGCCCTCAGGCATCACCTTTTCATCTAACTCCTTCTATAAAAACTTTCCGTGTGAGTCTGTGCGCGCCTTTCTGCAGGGGACACAGGTGACACTGTACAGCGTCGTCTCACGTGTCACTTCAAACAGAGGAGTGTTTGATACCAGACACCTGATCTTTCCCTCTTTTTCTCCCACCACACACACATGCACCGCGTTGTGTCCTTTACATGTCCCGAGGCTGAAACAAGAAGTCTAACTCGGATTTGACACCTGTGTCTGGTCCCTCGGTGGTGATGTCAGTGACAATAAGTGATGTCACTGGTGTGTGAAAAGTCCTGTTTTTTTTTTTCTTCTTCTTTTCCCACCGTCTCTAACCAAGACTTGAGGAAGTATTTAAACTCACTAGAGGAGACTAACCACTTTCTTCTGCCCAGGTGTTTAAAGGCTACACATTTAGTCAGTTTTAATAGAACAAAAAGACTTTGCAGAGCAGATGTAGTATACGGTACAACCGAATAATTTCTGTTTATTTATAATTCTGCTTTATTTATCTGCAGTTTTTTAGAGCCTCTCTGTTGCGCTGTCTTCCCACAGGACATTTAGCTTTTTTACTTTGATTAGTGTTCAAACAATCCATGCAGTAGCATACTGGGCAGACATTCAGAAAGGTGGAGACCTGCGAGATGATTTGTTGATGATCGTCCGCAGAACATTTGTTCAGATGCCTGCTCAGCACAAAGGCAGCCTAAGCAAGAGCTGTAGCATTGTGTCTCAGATAAAAAGGGGCAAATTTACTCATGCCAACAAATCCAGACTTGGCTCTCGTTGTGCTATTGTACTGCTCTCCTCTCAGTTAAATCTGGCACCCTCACCATATCAACCAATTTACAGAAAGTCCTAAATTGAATTACTGAACCTTAGTTGGCAAATATCCTGCTACATTCTGCTTTGTCTGTGTTTAGTTTTGAATTTATTTCTCTCCTGGGAGACTAATCGTGAACCTATTTACTGCTAACTGAAAATTTGGAAACTGAACCAAGTTCTTTCAGTTGAGTTGGCTCTCATGTGTACACATTGTTGTTTAAAGGGCTTTCAAAAGGTGATGCATTTGATAATTACCTATTTGCACTCTATTATCACATTCATGTGAATGTTGAGGTGCCACACGAGGGTGCGCAAAGGAGAGAATTTTTTTTCTGTGTATATTAAAAATATATTCATAAATATTGTACAGAGGGTTATACATGTACACTTTCTACACTTTTAGATTCAAATCAATACAAACTTGATCTCAACATTTTATTTTGCTTCAGTTCAGGTGTTGTTCATACATTCAAACATTCTTACTGCAGATGTGGTTATGCATGTAAAGGACCACAAAGTCACAGCAAGAACATAAAGACTGCATTTGAACTAGGTTATTACTTTATTTGAAAAATTGATAGTTACAGTGCTTATTATCTCAGAACAGTTTAAAAGAGATTTGTTCTGGAAGCTATGTGGTTGAAAATGCATTAAAATGTCTTATAACAGTGTCTGTAAAACAATTTTTGATGTGATTCTTATACAAACTGCCACGTGCATGATAATGGAATTCAAGGATTTTCCTGGTGACGAACTTTTTGTCGACCAAACCAGGAAAAAATATTATACCCTTTCATTTATCTAAGAAACACTAAGATATCAAGTTAAATTTCCATCTAATGGAAAATGTCAAAAACTAATAACAGATGCATTTTAATAACCAAATCAACAACAACAAATAAAACAACCAATATAAATAACCGATGCTAAATATGACGTGAAAACATGTTACTACAAAACATGTTCAAATATGACAAGTTAACATCTGACAAACGTATAAATTGTGACAGAAAAGTGTGGCGCATTGTGCCGTGCGTTATGAATGGCGCACACTGTTCAACCACTGCAATAAAAGTTCAAATTTAAAATAACAAAACAAGCATCCAGCCATTTTCTTCCGCTCATCTGAAGTGATGATTCAGTGATTTACTGGCATTTGGCATCAAGTAAAATTTTAACAATTGGATTAAACGACTACTAAGTCTGGTACCGACTGGTAACAGCGATGATTAGTTGCACACATCCATAGTGGTAATAGTCCACATTCAACTGAACAGTTCCTTTGCAGTAACTTGACCAGCACCATTTCCCTGCACAAGCAGTGCAGTTCCTGATATCTTATCATATCACCCATATCCCCCAAAGAACTCCCAACGCTGGGTTCGGTCACACTAAAACAGTGAAACAGTAAAACACCTCATACTACACTCAAGCAATAATTTCTATTTAGACGATTTATTGTCTAAAAAACTTAAACAGATGGTTTTATTTTCACCAGTTAACTCTCCACTTGATTCCAGCTCTGAAACCTCGTCAATCTCCTCCAGGATTAAAGGCCTCACTTCGGGCAGTGGAATTGTTAAGAATATAGTGGCAAGAAACAAAATTTGATAAGAAAGGAAAAAATTAAAAAAATTGATTTCCCTTCAGGATACAAAAATGGTGTAGGGGAAAATAAAAGTTAAAATCAACCTTATTGGGTTGTAAAGTCATTAAAATAATAATATCAAACAACGGGAGCTTCTCTAACAGGCTGTCACTCGGCACAGCGACAGGACACAAAGAAACAAATAATAGTTATTAGTTTAATTAACTGAAGGTCACTCTTTCCCAACACTGTGTGTGGGAGTAGTGTCAAGCTAAGGGCTGACATTTCATTTTTTCACTTAAGAGGTTTTGAATCACCTGCGGTGAAGAATTGGCTGCAGTGAAAAATCATATTTGTTCACGATTCAGATTCAGATTTAAAAACCTGCTTCTAGTTTGCACAATCAATTTAAAGAGAGCTCACATCTGTGAAATTTAAAGTGCACTGTTAATGTGTGTTTTCCATGTGTTTGTGTGTGGACATTTGTGTTTCTGCGCATATGTAGAAGTTTAGCTGTGAATGTGAACACAACACTTGTGGGGAGAGCTGTGATCGCTGTTGCCCAGGTTACCACCAGCAGCCTTGGATGGCAGGAACCTTCCTCACTCGACATGTCTGCGAGAGTAAGAAAAACACAGAACAAATTATATTTGTAAATTGCACACAGCTACCCACAAGCTTACAGCAGTTCACCCACAACACATTTGCTACTTATGAAAAATAAACAGTGACTTCTCAGATTTTCACGAGATAAAAAGCCTCTATCAGAGTTCTTATGGCACTATATAATAGGAAACAGAATACTACATCTTTTCCTAAGAGATTGTAACTAGATATTTCAACTATTTTACCCATTATGTTATTTAACAATTTCTCCATCTACATTTTTAGCTAAATACACTTTACTTACAGATTTGGCAAACTATTACAACCATTTATACATTAAGTTTAGCAATTTGATTTACTAATGGCAGTTTAATGTTATGTGTATTGGCTAACAATTTATTTATTTATTTTATTTTGCTATTAATTTTTCAACATTGCATATTTATTTTAAATATTAATATATATCTATTTTAAAGACTAATATTATTTTTAATTTTACTTTTCTGGTCAAAGTCATTTAGGTCCATTCGGTTCAATAAATTGTGCTTCTTTTTCAGATTAGTTGAGCTAATTTTTTCACATAAAGCCTGGCTACTGCAAAACAGTAGGCTAACCCTAGAGTACTCACTCACTGAGGTCAGTACTCTCCACACAATTAAACTGTGAAGCTGTGCCCTGAAATTCACATTCTTTCCAGCTGATCAGAATCAGTCTGTGATATAAGTCTGTATAAAGCCATCCGAAATCACCCTGGCATCCATTAACCTTCATCAGTTATGCAGCAGTGGAGGGATGAGGTTAGAGGCTTCCACCTGTCATCATAAAACTAAGGTTACAACATGTAATCTTTATTTTATTTCACACAGGCTACACCCTCTGAAAGCTCTGTAGTCTTAGTGGCTCAATGACTGCTTCTGTTGCCTTGACATTGACATAACTAAAGTGACAAAAGGTCCTGTATAGCATAATAGTAAAAGAACTGACCATGACAGATTTAATACCAGTACTGAACAAACTGTTGTAATGGTAGGGGTAGAAAACGTTTATCTAAGATGAGGTATATGAAGTGAACTCGGCACTCTAGGATAGCACAGAATGATGCCCTGTAGTGTTGTGCAGCTTTACAGGTCAGCAGTGACCAGCGGGACAAGCTATCCACTGTTCTTAATCCCATAAACACAGCTGTGAACACGATACTGGATTAACAGTGGGTGGAAGGTCCAGTCATGCAAACATATAAGACAGATGTAATTATAACTTTCTGGAGAACAAAAATCTTTCATAATCATGTCATGGAACATATAAAGCACTGTGTAGTGTTTAAGCATGTGATAGATCATGTAACGTGCTCTGCTTCTCAAGCCAACCAATATGCATTGTAATTAATATGTCGTAGGGACCTGAAATAAGGCATGCCGAGCAGTGAAGGTCAGTACTGTTTTCTTAACACCTGGCCATTTGTACAGCTGATGCCTTTAATCCCTGGATTTAATACACTTTAAGTAATGTCCATCAGGCCATTTCCCTGTGGTTGTTTTAACCTAAAATCTAAAAGTGTTTTGTGTGTCTGGCCTTGCAAATGTATGTGCTACATTAAATGTACTGAGTTTGTAGGGGTGAGAGTCCATAGCCATAGTGTAGGTTAAAAAGTCCATTAGTCATGTAGGGAAAACATATGATCAATATTGCATCAATCACAACATTATCTTTGCAAAACATGTTCTGGTCTGAATTAAGAAAATGTATGAAACAAATGAACTCGGCTACAAAATCGGAATCTAAACTCAAGAAGATCTTTGTGGCCTGGAGTTCGGGCCGTAGGAGACTTCTACAAACTTTAAGTCCAAGTTTCTTCTCAAAATTCCAAAGGACAATGCTTTTATCTAGCTCATGAATTTTAGACCACTTTAGTAAATATAGCAAACTAAAGTGAAAATGGAAAGGGCATGAATGAATAGTAAGGCTATTTTTTTCCTCTGGAGATAATTCTCTGGAGCCCTAGAGATAACACACAGCTCACAGTCAGTGTGTGAACCTTACGGCACTGTCTAAAAACCAGGATAGGGTGTTTTTTTTCTCATCTTGTGAGCAGATGAAGTAAAAGGATTAGAGAAAGTGTCCCCCCCCCCCGGCTGCATATAATACTGTACAGAATTTTGATAGAAGAGGCAGGACTCGACAAATCCTATCAACTGCAGTACTACAGCCCACCAACTTTTTCTGTGTGTTTTCAGAGTGTAACTGCCACGGTAAGGCAGAAGAATGCTACTTTAATCAAACAGTGGCAGATCTGTCGCTCAGCCTGGACATTCACGGTCAGTACAAAGGGGGCGGAGTCTGCATAGGCTGCCGTGACGACACGGCTGGCATTAACTGTCAGAGCTGCGTTCCTGGATTCTACAGACCTGCTGACGTACGTAACCTGCTTATGCGTGTGTCCGTACATTACCTAAATTGCTGCTATTTGAACATGTCTGCGTTCTCTACCTGTCCAGGTGAGCGCTGAGGAGGAGAACCCCTGCATCCCCTGCTCCTGCGACCCATATGGTTCCATCAGCCAAACGTGTGTCGCAGATTCGAGACAAGCTATGCCCCGTATGCACTCAGTTTGACTTGTACTTTCTGTCTGGTAACGTGACTTTCCGCCTTGTTCTTTCTGAGGATCATTTAAGCCCTAACATAGGGATAATTTTGGCCCCTCAGTGGATATGCATGCAGACTTTTAGAGCCTGCACCCATTTCACATTTTAATTCATTTTAAAGTGGTACTTCAGTAACTCTGAGATTTCATCAATTCGGTCCACATTGATTTCCTATGGGATCGGGGTGAGTCGAGTTCAGCAGCATGCACAGAAGCTTCTGTTACTTGAAAATGTCTTTGACAGAACAGAACTATTTATATTAGAGATAATTTTACTCCTCTGTCCTCCTCTGTGTTTTCGCTGTTTTTATATCTAGCAAGTAGAGTTATTTTAGGTGCAGCTACTTCAAAGAGATACCCTTTCTCTTACACTTATACTTTTTTTATGTGTGCATGTGTCTCTTTGTGTGTGTGTGTTTGTGTTTGACTGACAGGCCAGCCAGCAGGGTCATGCTGGTGTAAGGAGGGTTTTGGGGGTCTGAGATGTGACAGGTGAGAGACACACATACACACACATGCACACAAATAGGGAAAGAGATAGACACATAGTGACAGGTGAGCAGAACCTTTCAGCTGTTGTCTGTTCCAATTAGTGTTTAGAAATTGCCACCAAGTTTCCATTAGGATCTTTGATGATATTGATTATCACACTTGGGTTGTATAGAAGTGACTGCATGCATAGCTGTGGTGCAAATGCAAGGCACTGTCTTATTTGCAGCTAAATGTTACTTCCTTAATAATACCTTTCATGAACTTAAACGGAGAGAACCACAGCCTGAGGTCTTCATGAAAAGTCTTAGCATTACTAAATTCCTACAAGAATTAAACAAGAAGCAGCTTCAATATCAACCCGTAGATCTGTCAACAGGGTCCTTCATGTTACTCTCCTGATTAGTTGGTTTGCGAGTAATTGCGTTTTTGTATTATCTTTGATCCCACGGTAACCCAGTATTCCACTCTAGTCTAATGTAAAAGCCTTATCTTAAAAATACTGCTTTTCCTCTAAACTTTTAATGACCTACCTGCAGGGCCGCAGCATAAGCATTGTCTCTAAAATGACTTCCTAAATGCTATTTAATAGACTTGCTTTGGCTTACTTTCTCTGTTAATTAGTAGAAGTTTTTTGTTTTGGTTTTTCTGCTTAAGCACGCACACATATTACCAGCGTTAGCGGTTTGCAGCAGTGAGTAGGGGATCGGTGGCTCACGCGAAAACAGTTTGACCAGGATAAAGGCAGTGGTTGTTAATCTGATCAATTTACTGTTTTGACTTGATCTTTATTATTGCTGTAAAACTGTAGGTGTGCTATTGGTTATATGGGCTACCCATACTGTGAGCGCTGTAACTGCAGCGTTGAAGGAAGCGTCAACGCTGACCCATGTATAACACCCTGCATATGCAAGGTACACACAAACACGCACATTCGCATTTGTATGCACAGAAATAATGACAAGTACTCTCTCCTAACCTTTTTAGCCCTGTCATCATTATTTTCACCACATTAACATTGCCGGAACATGCTTTGCACTCGTAGCGTCAACCTGAGGGCAGCCTATAAACTATGCTGCGTCCTTCTTCTTCTTCTTTTTCTCCTCTCTCTTCTCTGCCTGCCCTTTTCTGTCTCTCCCCCTCTCTCTGTCTTTCTCACATGCAGGAAAATGTGGAGGGGGAAAATTGTGACCGCTGTAAGCTCGGATTCTACAATCTTCAAGAGTCCAACAGACGCGGCTGCGAAAAATGCTCCTGCATGGGCGTTTCCAGTCAGTGCGCTGCCTCCACGTGGACCTATCAGAATGTAGGAACTCATTATTCACTGATGTTGTGGGATGATGTAAACGCCACTTCAGTTTAAAATCTTTTCTGCAAGAGTGGCTTAGAGCTGAAAAACTGTTTTTTCCTCCTTTTATTCAAATATCATTTACTGCTGTAAACTTAAATTGCGTCATAACTGTGCACCACAGAAGGATGAACATCAGCTGAGAAACAAATTTGTGACGCAAGTTGTTCTGACTAATTTTATAGTATGTGTTCCCTTCCATGACAAGTTTCAGAGTGGAGTAAACTTTCAGTTTGTGTTCATCTTTTGCATCTAATCCAACTTTGGTGACTTTTGACATGCCGAATTTTAAACAGCACTGATGTTCAGTGAATCAGAGAGTCCAAAACAGAAGCATGTGTCATGAGGTTTTACTGACATTGGCCTGTGTCTCCTTTTTCTAACAGCGTGCTTTACTTGAGAACAAATTGCTCAGCAAAAGAGACGTAAATCTGATTTTTAAACACGAGGGAAATACTACATGAACAACAGGTCTCATACATCAGAGTTATTATAGTTTTCTATAATGTGTGGGTTTGCTCATTTCAGTTTAGTTTAGTTTTTGAAAATGTTTGCTTTTAGTTTCATTTTTATTTGTTTTATAGTTAACTTGAGGGCATTGAGGGTATATGCTGGAAATAACATCGGTAAGGGTACATAGGTATAAAAAATAAAAGCGAAGAACAAACCAGTTGAAAGCAACTGACTCAAAGTAGACATGCGAAGTCACAATAAATATATGCAAAAAGGCCTCATCGGCCAAGCTGTGATAACAAATTTTGCGAAAAGAATTAAACTGAAGTGTAACTCGGCTGGGATACGCTCCAGCACCCCGACAACCCTGAATTGGATAAGCAGAAGAAGATAGTTGGATGGGTAGTTTTAGTTTTTCATTTAGTTTCAGTCACCTAAAATAACCTTGTCATAATGTTCAATTAGGTTCAACGCTAACAAGCTTGGGCACTGACACGGAGTTTGACACAAGTTTTTGTGATTGAGTTAGTAATTAGTTTGCCAACTACTATTTACCCCTTTGTTTAATCAAATAAATTGGTTTGATCAGGCCTTCAGTATATTTTAAAGTGAAATTTTTCAGATTGTGAGTTTTTAATGTAGGTCCATAATACACATTTTCCTAACAAACAAAACAATCACTTAAGCTATCGCTCAAAACACTTTTTTTTTTAGATGACACGAAAACTACTCATCCACACTGCTGCATCAGTTTAATAAATATCTTTCAGGGCCTGAACATATCTGACACCAGGTGTAAAGTAATTTGGATCTGGCAAACATTAAAAACATCTGGAAATTAATCAGTAGGATGTTAAGCAGAAAAACAAAACTGCATAGAGAGTCTGGAGGGAACAGAGAGGTGAGAGACATGAAGAGAAAGAAAAATATGGAGGAAGGAAGAGGACAGGACTAGAAAGGAGAAGGGAGAAACAAGACAAGAGGCAAGAGGGAGGAGAGAGGTGAAGCAAGAGGAAAACAGTTTTTGACTGACAGGGAGGGTGGGAGAGGAGGAGAGAGGAGACGCTGACAGGATGACAGCTCTGATTTAGACACCGATCGTGTGTGTGTGTGTGTGTGTGTTTTCAAAAGGGGAAGCCAAGGTTAGGTTAATCACAATGACAGATGTGTGTCTAGCAATCTCTGATTCACAAACACACACACGTGCAGACACACATCAACACACACAAAATCCTTAAGAAAAAAAATCTCTTTCAAGGTGTCGATTGCAAACTTCCAGCTGACATGTGGCAGATTTACAAAGCTGTTACCAAAAGCTTAACTTTGACATTTTTGTTAAAAAAAAATCTTTTAACTCAATCAACTAATTACATTTACAATAAATTACATTAAAAAAATCACATGATAGACATTTTCTATTGTTTTTTAAATTAACCTGAAGTAATATGGTGACTTTAACTTGAATTTTGCTTTTCATTTTTAATTACCTCTTATAATAAAGTATCGTTAGAGGTAATAATTTTCCTGCTCAGGAGTTCATCTATATAAACCACCTTCATTTTGCTTGAAGGATTTTTGTAAAAAGGTTTTGGGGTTTTGGAGGCAGTGGTATGGACAAGTTGACAGATGAAGTCAGGCAGGAGTCACCATGAGCTATGATGTTCATAGATGACACTGTGATGTACTGAGAGTATGGACAAGAGGAGTGTAGAGGAGTAGTAGTGGAGTGGAGGTGTGTGCTGGAGAGAAGAGGATTTGAAGTCAGTAGAAGCAAAGGAGAATACATGTGTGTGAATGAGAGGCAGGCAGGTGTAACAGTGAAGATGGACGAGTTGAGATACCTGGGGTGAAGCATCCAAAGCAACATACAGTGTACAATAAAGGTGAAAAAGAGAGTGCAGGTAGGGTGGAGTGGGTGAATGTAAATGAGGGTTTACAAGGTGGTGGTGAGACCTGCTGTGATTTGTGGTTTGAAGACAGTGGCATTAACAGAAAAGACACCAGGTGGAGCTGGAGGAGGCAGAGTTGAAGATGCTCAGTTTGGTTGGGAATGACCACAATACAGAAGATAAGGGTATGATGGAGGCAGACCAAGCTCAGATGATTTGGACATGTGTAGAAGAGGGATAGTGGGTATACTGGACAAAGGATGTTGAATATGGAGCTGCCAGGCAGGAGGAAAACAGGAGAAGGTCCATGAGTGCAGTGAAGAAGGACATGAGAGGGTTGCTGAAACAGAGGATTCTAGGACAGGAACGAGAAGTCAATAAAACAAAGGTGACGTTTGGCAGTAGACTACCTGGACACAATAGGTACACAAAAAAAATACATTGCAACTTTGGTAATAGAAAAGAAGGAGCTCAGGTGGTGGATGAACAAATCTATTAAGAGAGTCAGAGTGTTGACAGTTGTGTGAAGTAGCAAATCCGAACCACCAGCTGGGCATTATAAGTAAAACCTGTCCGTCTACACTGAACATGCCTTGCTTTAATATGTTTGCTGTCAATGTTACTGATGTGCTGACAGTAAGCAACTCTGTCGCGTGGACAGAAATAATACTGTATGTTGCTTTTCTGTTTTAGACTCTCCCTTTACATATTTATATAAATTCTTTTCCTGATGACTATATATAAACATCTTACATCTCTACATGACTCACGCAGTTTAAGTGAGCAACAGAAAACCTGCTGAAAACAGAAAACCCCAACAAAAACTTGAAGTTGAAAGCTGACGTCTTGTTATGATGTGTACTTCCGCGATTGCAGAAGAGAGCGGAAAGGTGCAATCCTGCCACAGTCTCTTCACACAGATCGTGCCTCACAATTTGGGTGTTGAATTTTTTAACAACCCCTACACAGAAATATTCTTTGTGTACTTTGAAATGTGACATGGGGAACTGCGGTCTGGGCATGCCAGCATGATCAGAGTAAAAAGGTTGTTTTTGAAATAGATGGAGCTGAAAGTAAAATAACTTTTTTTAACCTGGATGTTGTGTTCATAGGAGACCACTCTGACAGGCTGGCACCTGGTTGGCAACACGGGAGGGAGGGTGTGGTCCGTTCACAGAGAGACCCCTCCATATCTCAGCGTGCGACACTTAGATGTTGTGGACGATCTTGGCACCGCCTACTATTGGAATGCACCTGGACTATACTTAGGAAACAAGGTCAGCTGCAAGCACACACTCTGAGACTTTTACAAATGGCTTAAATGACACCTATTACGATTTTCCTTGTTTTCTTTATATTAAACATGGCCAGTGTTTCCAAAAATGAGGTCAGTGTATGTACAAGGAACCCGTGCGAGACAAGAGGCCATTTTTTCTGCTTTTGCCTGTCTATTATGCTCCTAATAATCCCTAATAATCTCAATTACACTGCTCCTGCATTGAGAACAGAAGCTCCACAACCTCCTGTTTGAGTCTTTTGTTTGCAGCGTGCAGCTAATCAAAAGAAAGTTGGCTTAAAGGAGAGAAGGAAAGGAGTTGAGACGACTTGTTTCAGAAACATGAAGAACTGAGGGGCTGCGCTAAGGCCCAGTTTAAGATAAATAATGCAAAGCTACTGTAGACGACCCCAAAAATCCAATCTTTAATCTTATACTTCAGCAGCAATAAGCTATAAGCTAATGTTTCGGGTTACTTCAGCGGACTATTTGCTTCACGACATGGGCATTTCTAACTATATTACTGTGTAGTGATAGCACTGGCGGGCAAATATATAAGTTCTAACGTGATGCATCATTAGGATAGCCTTCACTATATAAACAGATCCAATTTATGATCTCAAAATGTATCCCCTGGGTGGAAGTCTGGTGAGAATGTGTCCTGCTGGGATGTTCACCTCCCTCGTAGCCCTGCTTCTCTGGATCAGCTTCTGCTAATGCCGACTGTTTGAAATTGCGCCGTGGCTTTCTGTATCCACGATTAGACTTTATCACTCCAGCTGGCAAATAGCTGCAGTCCATGTTTCAGAAGTCGAGTTTTTGCTCTACTACAACAACAGACCGACTGTGATGTTTGTCTGTGTGTCATGGCTTAGAGGAATATACCACTGAATTTCATTACTTTGCACCCGGCAGGCCTGGCTTGTCATCTCACTTCTTTGTCTGAACCTCTATCCCTCCCTCTAACCATCCCTCCATCCCTGCTTCTTTTCACTGGTGTGCTCCTCTAACTCTCTCTCCGTCTCTCCAGGACTCGCATTTTTCACCTCCCTGTTCCTAAATCATCTCCTTCTACTTCCCCCAAGCTCTTTTCTCTCTCACTTCTCTCTCTCTCTCTATCTCTTTCGCTTGCTTTGTGTCTCTTGGGGTAAACAGTGTTTCGCCTGTTGAACTCAATAATCAATGTGGGTTTTTTTTTTCCTCATCGCACACATGCATACACCAAACACACACACACGCACACGCATTAACACTCAGACAGACTCCCAGGTCTATATAAGTCAGATAATGATGTGTTTTGGAGGCATTAGGGACAGCAGAGCAGAACCAAATGCCTCCAAACATGGGAAACAAACAAATTACCACTGTGTGTATGTGTGTGTGTGTGTGTGCATGCATGTGTGTGTGATCACTAGAAGCAGTATGCAATACTGTATGAAAAAGTGATTCTTTGCTTCAGTCTCTGATCGTGTTACAGAGATAGATGCTATGTGACTTGACTATGTAACGCATTCACTTACACACGCACATACACACACACACAAACACGCTGTGATCTGTCATGTTAGCGTGTATCATTGGAAGTGACAGGCCATGTTTGTAATAACAAGCTAGCAGCAGATATATAAGTGCACAAATGTGTGTGTGATGATGTGCTCCATCTCCATCTCTGTATCGTTAATGCCATGCATGCGCATTGGCCCGATTGCCTGCTTCGCGGATGCTCATTGGTCCAGAAGAGCATTCCACTGATGCTCATTGGGTAGTTTATGTGCCATGTAGGTCCAGCGACTGCTCATTCACAGGAACAGCAGTTACTATCATTTAAAAGTGCCAAGTTTAAAAAATAGCCGTCTCTGCTTTATTTGCCAGCAGAGGGCAAATGAGTGGGGTTCAGCGTAAGGATCACAATAAAACTTTTTGATGTGGAGTGTAATCTCAATCTAAGAAAATGTTCCACAAGTTCAAAGACTGTTTTTTTTTTTTTAGTTGTTTTGGTCCTTCTTCACAAACCTGCAGTTGATTCAAGCACATGGACTTTCTTAATCTCTCAAATCTCCATTTTCTTTGGAGCACTTAAAGTAGTCCTTGCACTAAAATGTCATTTTGTTTTAGGAAGCACTCCTCTGTCACAAAAGTGCAGATCTTTGGCTTTTTAATCAGAAACCAAATACTTTATGATAATAGCAGCACAGAGTCTTTGCTAATTTACTAACAGATTCACAATCAACAAAATTTGGGAATAAAAGAATGATGAAGATGGCCAAAGAGAGAGCAAAGCCATAGAGTTTTCTTTTCTTCTCCCTTTAGCAACTCTATCTAGCTATTAGTCACCTTGCTTTTGTCTTCCTTGTGCATTTGACAAAGCAAAGAAGACAAAATGATCATTCTTTTAGAAGCAAACTAGCTACACTCCTGCGGGAGGAGCGGAGTAGCTGATTCTTTAGAAAAATGTTATAGAAGTTGACACCTCACCGTTGTAATGAATGAAATTTGTCTTTGTGGAAAATATTCTTTTTCTCAGTAAGAAAAACATCAACCTTTTGCAAGCTGATGAGCTGTGACTTATGAGAGTGACAAATGTGTGTAGGTTTTGTGTATAATGTCACTACTAATCTGGTCTTAATTGCATGACATGGATTTGCCCTCCCCTTTCCTCTTTTCTTCTCTCCCTCCCCTTTCTTTTTCTGACTTGTACGGCTGAAAATGCACCGTTACGTCAGTTCGCGGTTGATTTCTTCCAGTTTTTTTTTTTTCATTCTAAATGGCAATCTCATGGTCCAGAGAAAAAGAAAGGAAAATAATTACACCTGGTTATCAGTACAGCAACACAAAATTGCATTCCTGAAAGTCAAACAAGGCATATATAGATACACAACCGTATTCAGTTTGCAGCAGGTCTTGAAGTTAAGATAACTGTTCCTCTGTACATTGTTGCCCAAGTTGCTATTTTGGCTCGTATCTCCACTGCTTATCCCCTGTCCTACTTTGCTCATTCAGGAGATATTAGAAGAGAACAAAAGCAGGTAACACATGCAACACATAATTTGGACAAAACTGGACTCATCAACACTGTAATTAATTGCAAAGTGTAGAGGAGTTTGGTTTTGTGCCTTTTCTGAATTATGAAATAATTTAATTTCCTGACAAATTCAGTGTAGGCCGATAGAGGCTGATAGACTTGTGTTTACATGTTCTTATAATTAAATGTGGAGTGCTAGTAGGATGTTCATACTTAAAATAATAGCTGCAATGAGCCTCAAGGGTGAATATGTGCTGAATATTGAATGTGGGATATCATCTTTCTGTTTATTTGTTAGTTCAAGTCTGAAAGCAGGAAAGAAGTGTTGCACATATAGCCTGTGTATGTACACTCATTGGACACTTTATTAGGTAAACTTTGCTAATACTGGGTTGGAACCCCTTTTATTTTAGTAACTGCATAACTTAGCTCTTCATGGGAGAGATTGAGCAAGATGCTAGAGACAATCCTCAGAGATGTTGGTCCATATCGACCGTGATAGCATCACACACTTGCTGCAGATTCATCAGCAGCATATCCCGTTCCACCACCTCAAAAGATGGAGGTGGTGAAATGGGCCGAGTGGCATTGAGATTAGGTGACACAGGAGAACAATGAATTAATGGAAATCTTCAAGAAACCAGTTTGAGATGATTTGAGCTTTGTGACATGGTGCAGGAAGCAACCATTGGATAATGGCTGCACTGTGGTCATAAAGGAATGGACATGGTCAGCAATAATACTCAAGTGGGCTGTGGTGTTTAAACAATGCTCAGATGGTATTAAGGCAGGGGTGTCAAACTCAAATACACAGTGGGCCAAAATTCAAAACTGGAACAAAGTCACGGGCTAACGTTAATATTTATTGAAAAAAAAATCTTCCTCCAGATATAAGAATGAATCTTTTCTTATGGACTCAAATAAGTTTTTCTGGAAAACTGAATATGGAACAAGCAAAGCTTAATACTAAACAATATATATATTAGCTGTATAATACCAGTAGGCCAGCTCTAATAGTAATTTGGTATGGCTTCGCGGGCCAGAGTTTGACACCTATGTCTTAAGGGAACCAGCGTGCCAATAAAATATCCCCCACTCCCTTACGCCATCACCACTAGGGGGTGACTGTGGTTCAGGAGGTAGAGTAGAGATAAGAGAGATTTGATGTTGTTTACACAAAGCTGTTTACAGTCTTATATTGTCCGATTTTGATGGGCTTGTGCAAATTGTAGCCTCTGTTTCTTGTTCTTAGGCGACAGGAGTCGCAATTGGTGTGATGTTCTAGGTGCTCTTCTGCTACTGTAGCCCTTTTGCTTCAAGATTCAATGTGTTTGGCATTCAGAGATGCTCTTCTACCTTGCTTGTAACAAGTAGCTACTTTAGCGTAACTGTTGCTGACCTATCAGCTAAAAGCAGTCTAGCTGTTCTCCTCCGATCTGTGGCATCAGCAAGGCATTTTCATCACTGGATATTTTCGTTTATCAGACCATCCTCTTTAAACCCTAGAGATGGTTGTGTGGGAAAATCCCAGTAGAGCAGAAGTTTCTGAAATACTCAGACCAGCCTGTCTGGCACAATCAACGATGTCATCAAAAAGAATCTGTTATAATGTTGAACATTTTAACATGAGGATTAAGTGTGGCCCGTTAACTTCACATTGGCTTCATTTCTTGTTTGCACAGTTGGTCTTAAAATCAAATTTTCTTTTGTTCGGATGGTGCTTCAGGCCTTAGACTTTCTTTAAGCTCAACAACCATAGCAGAACAAAAACAGTGATATGTAATATGGGCCACACTGTAGTAATACATATGATAGTAATTTAATAATTATGAGAAAAAGCCATTTGAGAAGTCTTCAGGATGTGAACTTTAAAACAAAAACTTTAAAACAAAAACTTTAAAACAAACACGAAAGCTGGTATACCCACCATGCCTTATACCATATGTAAAGGTGAACATTTTTTGGGCTCTAAAATAACAAAAACTCATGAATTTTGATTAGATCTGATGTGGAGGGAAAAAGCTAAGTTATTATAAACTTGAGTGAAAACATAAAAAGACTTGCTGGAGAAAGAACTTTGACACGACACTTATATTGAATCCATAAGTCTTTCAAATGTTAAATCCAAAACTGTTACCTTGTAGAAAGTAAAACTTCCAAATCTGATACATCGCAAAATGATGGAGTTGATTTTAAGGAGTCAGCAAGCTGCGGAAGAACACAACAATAATTGATTGGCTCTAAGAGACCGGGGGCAACAGAGTGAGCTGCTCTGTGTCATCTTCCTGAATGAGATATGCATACAGATTTACAGTATATGTAACCTTCTCTGGAGTAATAATTATTCTGTCATAGTCCTGCACACAACCACTTAAGAATTCAACAATGTTGCTTCCCCCTTTTGTTTTTCCAAGTGCCAAAGGCATATGTTAGTGTCTGTGCATCACTTAGCAGCTTATAAAACTTCATGGAAAGGAATGTTATTTGAACCACATATACAAGAATACGGAGACACCGGTCAGCTGTCTTTCAGAGGTTGTTTGTGCTTTTTCTTAGGAATTTTGATGTGCTGATTTTGACGTGCTGAACCCAAATATGACATTTTAAACCTGTTTACATGGTTTAGATTATCTTATGTCTTGTCTTTATGTGTGTTTCATGTGATTAACATTTCTTTATTTCTTTATGTACCAAACAATAGCCTTGTAAAAAAAAAAGGTATGGAACAAAAAAATATCTGTGAGTTCACGAAGTTGTTGTGTAGAAAAGGGGGGGGGAGGGAAATTGATGTCTAACGTCCATTACCTCAGCTATTAGGCTACTTAACTCCGATGGGGTAATTTTGATTCATTTTTCTTTGATTTTTCATTTTTCAACATATGTCCTTATTATTCTGTTTATTTATCTATTTCATTCTTAATTTAGTTTTTCTTTGACCTTATTGTTTGTCGATCTGCGCCTTGACACACAGTAGTGTTATGCGTTAAGTTGTGTGAATTTGATTGCGTCACTAGGTTGTGTGGGTAAGCTACAAAGTTGACCCCACAAACGTGTCCTTGTTTGGGATTAACAAAGTTTTCTTAACCTGAATGTGAATAAGAAACTGGATATATGTAGTGACAATATATGTATTAGAAAAAAACTGCAGGGTTATTCCACCTAAAAAAGCCCCTACTGAAAATATTTAGAGCTGTGCAAGTCATGTAGACGTGTTGCCTGCATGTCTTTCTATGAATGTCTCCACAACCTTTTGCACTTTGTGACTCACAGCACTCTCAACGGCATATCAGGAAAGGAAATGAAAACTATCACTTGTGTATTGCATTATAGACTTTCTACTGCAAGGAAGGTCAAACCCAAAGTCACAGTAGAAGTCAAAAAGTCAAATAGAGATAATATATGACATTATATATATAATATAATATATAAGGCAAAACAAAAGCTATTGATTAGAAAATTGTCTAAAATTTGATGTAGAGTGACCCTAGGGTAGATTTCAATAGAATTATATACTTTTTGTTTTTTTTAGAAACAGAGGAAATGTTGTCCACTTTTTACAGCTGGAGGCTGTGTGCATCTGTTATATAAAGGTCATTGCCTGTAGCCATGCACAGTGTGAGGTATGTCTAGGGATCTAACCTCTTGCCACAAACATCAACTTTAGGTAGAAACGTGAAAAGACCATATTAAGTTATTGCCTATAATGCCAAACTGAACTCGAGGCCAAATACATTGCAGAGAACCTCAAAGAACCCGATAATAAGCCCGGCTCATTCCTGTGTGCTATTACTGAGTCAGGGTGCAACGGACTGACCCCCAATTAAAGAATGCTGCAAACAACACAGGAGGACCTCCAGGCCAGTACCTGGACCTCTGTAGCATGCACAGCTGCCAAAACATTCTCACAGTCCTGGGAAACTGCAAGTGATCATACAGCCAAGCACAGAAAAAGTAAAGTATCAGGGTGAGCACTGTCTGAAGCAAGTGCTTCCACAATCCAGAGCACAAACACCTTCTAAAATTGTCTTTACCTTGTAAAAGTGATCAGAAAAATAAGACCTAAGAAAGGTAATCACGCAGAATGGTTACTGAAGTACAATCCAATAATCACCTGGTTGCAATAGACACAATGTCTTGTCCAACATCTATCTATCTATCTATCTATCTATCTATCTATCTATCTATCTATCTATCTATCTATCTATCTATCTATCTATCTATCTATCTATCTATCTATCTATCTATCTATCTATCTATCTATCTATCTATCTATCTACCTACCTACCTACCTACCTACCTACCTACCTACCTACCTACCTACCTACCTACCTACGTTCTGTGTGCCATGTGTTTGTCATTTTAGAGACGTTTGTTTTCCAAGGCTTTTGTTACAATCTGGTTTTCATTTCCTAAAGGGTGATTTCCTTTGTCCCCCTCCTCATCCTCCCCGTCTCTTTTTTCCCCTGCCCAATCTCCTGAAGAGAGCATCTGTTGCCACTGTCTGCTTTTGTATTCGCAAAATTGACAGAAAGCAGGCGCACTTTTCTGTGAAGAAGCTGGCATGTGGTACGTACAAAAGAAAGTTACATGCTAATTGCATGTCATTACTCCCCGCACACAGTAATTTCTTTGATTGTGGTTACTGTACTTTTCTTCTTCAAAGTAGTGATGGTGCTGATTCTTACCTCTAAATTCTCCATGAATGTCCACAGCGTTTGAGATCAAAAGTCGCTAAAAGTAATAGAAAATGTTTAAAATTGACATGTGTATGTTTATTTGTAATGTGAGAAAATAAATAGACATATAGGAATCATCATACAAATCATTGTAAATTGTTGCTCTTGTGGTTTAGTCAGATTTCTGGGTTTTTGGTAACTAAATACTATTTGGATTAATTATATTCTATATAACTGCATCTGATTAGGCAACTGCCACCATCAGTCCTGTGCAAAAATGGGTGTACTTACCTTACAGTAGATCCATACTATTCTTGCCTAAGCTAACGCCAAAATCAGTCCATTTGACTAGTGGGATCACTATGCACAGTGCAATGCACCGGATTCTCGAGTGCTGTTCAGTTGGACCACTGCTTCCTCAACAGCTGCTGCCAAAGAAATGTTTTGTATTAAGTAATTAGGAAATCTCTAAGGCACGCGAGAGGACACAGTGTGACTGAAGCACAAACTGCAAAATTTTGTGGTTCAGGCACCAACTTAACCACAAAGTGCAAAATGATTAACATCTTTGTTGCCTGCACGGGTGCTTTTGAAAAGCTTGTGTGCATCAAAGAGAGAAATGATATGAGAGTAAGAGAGACAAAACTAAACATATTCATGCTTGGACGTTTAAGCACAGAGTGAGTGCAAGCCAACAGGCAAGTGTAATGAGGGAACAAAAGTGCCTGGATGCAGTACAGAGCCTTGACTGAGTACAGCTTAAGTCTGGGCTTTGGGTGGGCCTGTCAAGGACTTGTTGATTGTTTGCTTTGGTTTACTTTTGTGCACATTTAAAGGTGAACTGTCGCCCTATAGCTTCAGGTCGCTGCCCTCCTGAGCAGGTATTCTCCAATGACTTTTCTATATTTGGATGAAGTCATCCTTCCCTCAGTTCTGACTAGTTTCCTGGTCCCTGCTGTTGAGAAGCACCCCAGAGAATATTTATCCTTATGCTCTCAGGGTGTCCTTAAATGCCTTTTGAGAAACACCAAGTGGGCTGCCATGTACCTCTAACTTCTGAATCTCTGTTACCATGACTGCTGGGGTCCTGGTCACCTCCCACATGGACCTTCTTGCTCAGTTTGGCAGCAGCGCCAGCTCTGTGAAAATTCCTGGAGGGGGTCTTCTTTCTTTTGCAATTACCGACTCCTCTGTGCTACTGGGAACATTCAAAGCAAAGGTTTTGAACCCTTGCTCCCCACAATTTTAGCATCTAAGTCTACAGCAAGGTTCTTTGGATTTCTGAGGCTGAGGTTTTATCCTGAAGTACAGCACGAATTTTCCTTTCACAGAGCCATGCATATATGAGGGTTTGTCCCTATCATACCTCTGAGTCCATCAGAGTTCTACATACTTGCTAAGGGTTATTAAAGCCAATAACATCTGGCTAGAATTTGAACTTTTACAGTAAAAGCTGAACGATTAGTAAAATTAGACAATCAGTTTCAGATTTTTAAGACATTTGCTGTGTTTCTCATGTTCTTTTCATTTTGTCATCATACTCGTCTGAGTGCAGATTGATGGGAAATGTCAATTCTATTTATTTCACAAATCATAAAAATACAGTTTGTCATTTCTCTACATACATACATATACACATTAGCACCCAATGTAACATGAGTAGCATATATCTTTTAACAACTATCAATGACTAATTTGATGTAGTGTTTTATAAAAGTGTGTATAAGGAACAAACTCAGCTAAATTTGAATAATTTTATGTGGATATGAGAAAACAGGTGTTGTTAAGCAGATATCTCTTTAGGAAAGATGCCTTCGCCTTTTTCTGCAAAACTCGCAAAGAAGTCAAGCTGTAGCACAAATCCAACTCTTTTTGGACAACAACAGTATCCTAAAATTGGAATGGACTAACCCTTAAATTATAATACTCGACTAGGCTACTTATGATTATGGAAAAGCCCTATCCATCTTACATCAGGGCTCTGCTGAGAACCTTGGAGGAGGACTGAGGTCAAACGTGACTCATATGTTGAAGTCACCCAACTTACAGTGACTCATTCTTACACCTCTTCTCCGTGCCAAACCCAAACCCACTGCTTGGCACAACGCCAAACTTTACTCTTCTCATTTTCTATATTTTATCCACTTTATTTTTAATTAAACTGATAAACAGGGGCATTATTACCAGTTTCCCCTCCTTCATGAACAGCAGCATGCACACCTTCCCATTTCATCATGTTTAGTTTAGTATGCTCCCTTTTTTTTCACAGTAACTACTCCTGTTTTGATATGAAACTACTTTATCCCTTCTCTCAAATAGTATTGAAGTGAGCTGAATGGCTTGTATGATACTCATATAGCCGTGGCTGTGACAAAGGGTTTCACTCTAATGAAGATTGTGTCAGCTTCTTGATTAGGGTTTTAACAGTGAGGATTATGTCTTGTTCTTCTTATTCTGACCACTAACACAGTTAATAACAGGCTTATCAAGCTCACAAGGGATCTCACTGATGTCTTTTGCAGCTGTGTGTGTGCGTGTGTGTCTGAGTGTTTATTGTTCCTTCGTTTCCACTACACATGATTCTCCTCTCCCTCCCCGTATGTCTCTCTCCTGCTGTGCTGTTCTGTTGGCCTTTTTTTCTCTCTCCTGTATTGTGTTTCTGTATTTCAACTCCCCCCTAGGGTAGAGATGGGTCATCAGGTTGCCATGACAAAAGCTTTGATTGTTGCCCAGGTTGAGTGGACGGCATCAGAGAAATGAGTTTTTCTGAGAAATGTCAATAATTTCAAAGGAAGTAAATTGCAAAATACAGGAGTCCTAACTGGATGGAGAATCAGAGTGAAAAAGCTTTTCTGTTAGTTTTCAGGTCATATCCTGCTGAATGCTTAGTGAACACAACAAACAGAAACAGGTAAAAAAAAAAAAGTATAGTACATGCAAATCCACTTTTTATAGCTCTTTGCACAACTGGAGTAGTAAGTTGAAGCACTTACAGATCTGTGCAACTTTCTTGTGTTTTTATCTAGATTTTATTCTATGCCAGCACTTCCTATACTGGTGAACAAAACACTATGTTGTAGTAACAGCAAATGTGAATGCCCATGAGATAGACAGTATTTGATTTTTGGTTCCATAATTCTATATGTAACCATACAGAATTACAGTACTATTTATTAGACTGACATCCAGTGTTTATGCCACAGCTAAACTAAAATAACAATATTGATTATTATAATAAAAATAATGTGTCTATGTCTCTGTAATGGCTAATCAACCAGTGTGTGTACACTCTTTACAAGTGAGCAAAATTTTATTTTATTATGCTGGTTTTTTTTTTTATTATTTTCCGATTAGGATGACAAATTGTAGTTATTTTTGCAGTTATCATTCCTGAACAGAACATTTATTTTTATCCAGTGAATGTTTTGCTCTAATAATTTCTGACTTTTCAGACAAGTCCATTGTGCTTGCTCAAATTTGGGTATATCAAAATGTAATTTTAGTTTAAAAAAAAAAACCTGACAGATTTTTTAAAATACTTGTGTTTTCTTATTTTTATGATAAGTGGTCTAATAAATTTGTTAAGCAAATGTTGTTTTCATAAGCCACAAGCTAAAAAGCCCGGGAATCAGGACCTTGTGAGACTATAATGTATTTTCAGCTCATATCTGGAGTGTTGAAAACTTTACTAATCAACATTTATACTGCAAATGAAATGTAAGATGAGAAAAAATACAAGTTATATATAATTAACCAAAATGCAGACAGAGACAGAATGTTAGGCTAAAACTGGGTTTTAATATACGAGCTGATTTCACAAAAACTAAAAGGTGTATAAGCTAAACTCACAATTTAAAAAAAAAAGTGTTGTAAACAAACTAAAGCTAAATTTAGCTTCTTCTTTTTTTGGTCGCCACTGTGGATTATCTGCCTCCATCACCCTATTTTATATACTTTTCCTCTTCACTGGTAGCTCCATATTCAACATCCTGTATCCACTATCACTCCTCTGTGCATGTCCAAACCATCTCAGGCTTGCCTTTCTATCTTTGTCTCCAAACCACTCAACACGAGCTATACTCACATCTACTCCTGTCCACTCTGACCACTCCCACCTAAAACCTTAGTTGGAATCTTAGCATCTCCAGCTCAAACCAAAGCTAAGCACACGCAACAGTAAGGGTCAAGCAGATAATCACAAGGGCAGGAATAGAACCAAGAGAGGAAATAAATTAACAGAGGATGCTCAAGAAAAATCAATTACGAAAAAAAAAAGAACCATTAGGAACACAAACACACACAGACAAAGAAAGATGAGAAAAAAGAGGAAAGTAGAAAACAGCGGGTCAATAAAAGAGTAACAGGAATCAAGATTAAAACAAAATTCAAAACCTCGTCCATCTGCATGTTGTGTGAAGGTCTAAATCTTGCTGTTTGACTAAGTCTCACCACTAATCAGTCTATTTCCATCTGCAGCAGGCAGCTGTTTCTCATGAAAAGCCCCAACCCTAACCCTGTTACAATGATTATTTTCTTTTTTCCCTGCTTGCAAAGACTTGGGAGAACAATTTAATAAAACCAAAAACTACATGTTCTGATAGCCTAGGGTTAGAGTTAGGCTTGTGATCATGTAGTAACTGCTGATGCCTCAAAAGGTTAAAACCTATACACTGTCTAGCATCAGTGAATGATGAGACAAACCTATTGACTACTTGTTTAACACAGTGGGGGTCTCTAAATTCCCAGATATTTCCATTAAGGATAGGGTCTAGGATTGTATTTTTTCCTATATTTACCAGAAAAAAAACTATTTCTAATGCTAATGCTAATTTTCAAATGTTGTATTTATATTATCTCGTGCTTTCTCAACGTGACCAAAATGAACATGGAAATAAAATAATGCGGGTTTAAGTAAAATAAATAATTAAAAGCATGCTATGAAATTTTCACAGTAATATATGTAGTTTTGTTAATTGGTCAAAGTATGAAGTCTGTGTTGTGCTTTTTAGCAGGATCTGTGTCTCTGCTTTATCTTTTAAGTGCTGGTAGCTGTAGTGTCAACAACGAGTTCAAAAAAGTGACGAGATCACCAAAAGTTACTTTTTCCCGTCTACTTGTCTGATCATACCATTTATTACACCTGTAGTCTAGCGAGTACATTGGAAGTGGATGCGTAGCTTATCGTCCTTTTTGTTGCACTGGAATGAAATTCAGACTTTTTTCTTTTTGCATGAGAAACTAAGCGTGTATGCAGTGGTCATGCTAGAGGGCTGATTAGCTAATGGAGGAGGAGGTCGGGCAGCACAAGTGTCTGATGTGTGTGGGCTGTGTGGGTTTAAACTATGATTTTACTGTCCTCTGGAGTCCAAATCAGCAAATGGAGGTAGATAGAGGATAAGTGTTATAGAATAAAATATCCACCAAGTACACCTCCAGGCACACTGGTGTGGATATATCTGTGTATGTGTGTGTGTGTGTGGTTTTTCAGTCAGTTGTGAAAACGGTGATTCCGCCTCGTGGTTTAAAAAGTGAGTGTAATGATGTAGAATGGAAGAGGTTTATAGAGGCATTAAGCCTAACTCTTCCTCCTTCACTACCTCACTCGCTCTGTCTTTCTGTCTCCAGCTCTATTTCTTCGTCTCTCTCCCCCTCATCCTCAATGTCCCCCTCTCTCTGTTTTTATGGTGGCATTATTATCTCGCTCTCCCACCCATTACTGTTCAGGTTGAAGCAGAATAATAAATTTCAGGATCATGCCGATGCAGCACTTCTCCAGCTAAAGCTCATTCTGTGGACTCGACAGAAACGCTGCACCAAAACAACTCGAGACAACAAAGATTGTAGCATGTACCTGCTTTCTTCATGTTTTCAGCATTTTAAAACTATTTTAGGGGGAAAAAGTCATTATTAGATGAAGAAGTTGTGGTGGTTTTTCTGTGTTATTGTGGGTTTGTCTATGACTTGTACTTATTTACAACTTTTCAAAATCTCTCTGACTAGATAACATTTTTTGCATTTTCTAAAAACCTCTTTCTGTGAGACTATGATTAGTTTAAAACAGTGTATTAGGCTTTTTTCCTTCCTACTAATGTACTTTGTCAACATTTTCAACATTTTTAAGTTAACCTGCCTCTACATCAGAATTTTTTCTTTGTCACTTTTTCTCTCACTACTCTGATGGTTTTTTGGTCACGTTTTGCTTTTTAATCCGTGCGCTCTATTAGCGTCAAATAAAGCAGAAACATGGACCTTTAAATCAATCTAATAGTGAGCTAAGTCTAATGAGCTACGAAGCATGGGAAATCAAAAGGTCAAAAGGTGTTGTTTTTATTACAAACTTGACTTTCTAACTTGTTTTGTCTGCCTTTGTCATTCTGCAGCTTTCAGCCTACGGTGGGAATGTCATTTTCACCGTGTCTTATACTGTAGAGCAGCAAGAACAAGTGAGCATCAGAGTCACATCAGAGCCTGACTTAATCATAGAGGTAAGTTTTTAAACAATTCACTAATTACTTGTAGCTGCGAACTTAAACTACTGTCAACATGCTACACGGTAATGGAGAGATATTAAGTCAACCAGGACTTGAGACTGGTCAGCTACCACCACCTGATAGGGAAAAATGTGTACTACCTAAGCAGTTGGCGAGTGTTTGCTGGTTGTCACCCAGTGAAACTGCAGAATAAATCTTGGTCATTATTGGTGGTTGTTATCAGATTGCATGGAGGACACAGACTTGTCTGCAATCACTTGAAAGCTGCTTATTAACAGTCAGACTGGAAACTGAGAACATTCACACTTAAAGTGAAAGCTGTGCCTTACTGCTACAACCAGCACCTTTTGAAGACTTTGAACTCTAATACATTATTTAGTTTAATATTTCAAGTTGCGGTTTTCAATCCACAGCCACAGTAAGGGCTGAGACTGATTTCACATAGCAACAGCCATCAACCTCCAGCAACCACTTGCCAACTGGTTGGAGATTGCAAATGCCTGTGGTTGCTAGGGGAACTGCATGACTGGAGCTTTATCAATTGGTTTCCCAACAACAGCCAGAAATTTCTGCCAATGTTTGAAGAAGTGGAACTTTTTATTTAGAATAAATAAAGGACCTCTAGCAGCCACTCAGCGACCAGTAAGGGAATACACGTTTTTTCCTAGTGATCTGTGGTTTCCGGGAGTCCCCAAGTGTTCTTGATGCCTATGTGACTCTAGCCTGAAACAACATATCCATGCAATCTATATGCATGGGTTTAAATTGTGTCGTTTTTTTGTTTTACTTTTTGATTCCTATATTAAACTGTCTTGGTGCATTTGGGAGACTCCTCAGGAACAGCCATGCGGTAGAGCCCAGGAATGAGATCCAACTGAACTGACTATTTCAGTTAAAGGGGTTGACAAGGACTGCTCCCAGCACTCAGCAAATACATTATTTTTGGTGTCAGAGTAACTCAAGTGTGACTTTTTCTGTTTTTGTGTACTTGTTTTTGCGCTGTTTTCTGCGACCATGAGGACTAAATGAAGTTGCAAACAGTTAAGAAAAGACAGACAGTCACACACGCGCGCACGCAAGCAGCTGCAGCCTGAGGAGAACTGCTGAACTTAGCAATAAAAAATGCAGATATACTCTCTCGCCCCTTCTCTCCCTGTATGTCTGTATAATGAGCAGGTTGCAATATGATGTATGGCAGCAATAAGCAAAGCAGCCACACTATTAGTTAACTGTTTATATCTCTCATATCACTAAACAACATTGTGTCTGTGTATGTGTGAGAGCATGGAGTACACACAAAACAATGCACAGGTTGGTGTGTATGTGTGTCCTCTGTGCTGGAGCTGTAGAAAGGATCCAGTTACTTTGCTAGTGTTCGAAGAAGTGGGAATTCTAATTAGAATAGTTGGAAGGGCTTTCAGAAACGATCTAAAATAAACTGCAGTAAATGTGAAAGCACCTAAGTCTCACATACTGACTGCAAAGAGAAAGCGGCGTACTGTGTACGGTAGGTGAGAAAGAATGGATCGAATGGATGAAAGGGCACGGAAAGAAAGCCATAAAAGGAGGGAATGAAAAGTAAAAGAGACTTTGAATCAAATAAAGGCAGGGCAGACTGAAAAGTGAAATAAAAGATGGGAAAGAAAGAAATTGACAAAAAAAGGAAAAAGTAGTGGAAGATTGAAAGGAAGAATGGTGGGTGTGAAACAACACAAAAGGAAGTGAAAATGAAAAAAGGAAAAGAAGAAACAAACAGTGAAGAACGGAACGTGGAAATAAACAAAAGTAAGAATGAGGAAGAAGGAAAATTGTGAGACGGATAGTCACAGACCAATGAGCTTGTGTTATTTAAAGATGTGTCAGTGAGATCGACAGACTGGGAGGAGATGGGAGGAGAAGGAGAGGAGGACAAGTGTCGGTCTTGTTGTCAACAAAAAGCCTCTCCAAATGATGACAATAATGAACCACCTACACACTGTCAGCCAGCTCTCTCCCTCTTCACTGTCTCTTTCAGCCTTTGTCTCGTTTTGTTCCCTCTTTTTCTGCCCTGCTGTTTACGCTGCATATCTGCATCGAGTTGTAATATTTTTTGTTGCTTGTTTTTGTGAAGTGCAAGAAGAAACTTGTGTGTTGTTCGCAAGAAGTCAGCATCTGAATAGATAATAATCTCTCTGTCTTTGTATGGCTCTGTGGCTTTGTTGCTTTCCGTGCCTTCCTCTCGATCCATGCCCACTCAATCAGTCCACTTTAGCACAGTTAAAGTGTGTAAATAAAGAAAGAAAAGAATGCTGTAAACACAGAAACGCAGTCTTGAGCCGCCTCTCATTTTGTTTCAGGAAAAACCTTATAAAACTTTCCCTTTGTGATCTAATTTTTAAAGTAAGAAGTGAAATGTTTGTATTAAAAAGTATAAAGAATTGAACCAACATAATGATGTTTGTCTTTTTAAGGGATTTTTTTAACTGAATTCATTTTCTTATTGGTAAATAAAAGTGAGGTGACTCTTTCATTTTCCCTCTTTGTCTCTGTCATCCTCTGATTTTGTGCATCTCTTGGCTGTGCTGCTGGTTTCACCGTCTTTATGACTCCCCCACCTCCCCCAATTCAATTAGTTTTTATTTAATGGTTTATTGGCATAGTAAGCTCTCCCTCTCTCTCACTCTCTCCCTCCATAAGTAGTTGTCACTCTGTGTTAGCCACTACATGCCATTGATCCGTTCTCAACAAGAGATAGTCAGATACCAGGCCTGGGCTCAATTTACTTTGCATTTAGTCCATTCAGTATGTCAATATACACTGGAGCTCATTACCTAATGACACATCTTTCACTCTCACTCATTTTTTTTAGATAAGTTATAAATGCACATGTCAGTGCTGTCATAAAAGCAACAGAGGGAATGCCGATGTTTTACATTTATGAAATTAAAAGTTCAAATTGTAATTCTTTTGCTCTACCAGGGAGGAGGGATGAAGATTAATTACAAAAGGTTTGGCGAGCCTGTCTACCCATCCTCATCCAGCACCAGTCACATAGTTCTCCTGCCAGAGAACTTCCGGGTTTCAGAGACGGCACAGCCAGTTAGTCGGAGAGATTTCTTGTCTGTGCTGGCAAAAGTGACGAGTGTGATGGTGCGGGCCTCTTACAGCACAGAACGCAGCGCTGTTTACAGGTGGGTACGGAAACATGTACACATTTCGAAGTGTGCCATCATGACGTATTGATCATACACTGTAAAATAAATCATTATATTAAAATTAAGCTTGTAAAATCAGAAGTTTTTAGTCTCATTTAGCTGTAGGAAACAAAATTTTCGCTCAGAATCAAGACTCTGAGGCATCTCCTTCTTATAGCCTGTGAATATCACGGCTTTAACCTTGTGCAACCTAAACATAAAGATGGTGGTTTTATAGGTGAAGCTTATTGCCGTCTGAGAGTAAAATCTGCCTGAGAGAATGAACTCGGCTCATAAAACCTCTAAAAGACTTATCAGCAAAACTGCCCTGTTTACGCACAAGCTGTATGTTTAACTGTGAAGGCGGACAGACTCCCAGTATGCTGTATGATTTTGCTTGATATTTGTATTTCTGTGCCCTCCGTGTGCAGACTCCACTCATTTTCTATGGAGGTAGCAAATCCCGCTGCTATAGGAGAGAGGAGAGCATCAGCTGTAGAAGTGTGTTCTTGCCCTTATGGATATGGTGGAACTTCTTGTGAGGTAAATACACACCATTCATCCATTTGTGTTAACGGCTTATCCAATGGGCACATAAGGCTGGTTGGTTACATACTGTAGCACTAATGCATAGAGACAACCGTTCATACTAACATTTATACCTACAGTCAATATAGACACAAGCACATAGAACAAACAAGATGCTACCAGACAATAAAACTTATAGAAGGGATTAAAAACAAATATGACAAGAACAGAACCAAAACTATTTAACTAAATTCAATATCCAATTGGGCCAAGAGATTAGTAAAGATCTCTGCTTCAGATGGTATTGTTGCAAAATGTATCCTGAATAGAATTAGGTATATTACACATAGCTAATTATTCCATTTGTATGACAAAATAACATCCAATCCAATGTGCAAAAGGTGGATAGGTAGACTTACAAGTCTACAAGAATCAACCCCAGTTACTGGATACAGAGCCGTCTGGACATTAGGTGGAAGTCTGAAGCTTTCTGCAGAACATGAAGAAAGTTGTGGTTACCTTTAATTTCTCTGGAGAGCGTTGCTGAAAACCTGGAAGCTTGTCTCTTGTGAAAACACACATTCTTTGACAAACACTTTTTTGCTAGCCATAAGTCAAAATTTGGGGTTATTATTTTGAAATTTCAACTTTCAAATTTCAATAATAACAATACGTTGTTTTCTCAGACGTTTGAATTGCTAAGACCTAACTTTTTTAGATCATTTTAACTTATGAATGACAGTTTAGTTTTTTTTTTTCTAGTTGTGGGGAAAATATTTTATAGTCTTGAGTTCATGCAGAACCGAATAAGACGTGTGAGCATCGCCTCAGCGGAGCAACATTTGTTGCACTGAAAGGGCATTGATGAAAAGATGTGGTTCAGTTTTGTGTGGCGTAACTGCATATCTTTGGACTGTAGCGCTGTGGAGTGAACCCATGCATCCACTGGGAGTACATGGAAACTCCACACAGAAAGGCTGTGGAGGCTGTAGCTGTAAGATGGCAGGTCTAACCACTGCACTGCAAACAAGCACAAATAAACAAAAAAAATCATTCAAACACAAAGAAACATTGATTAGAAAAATTTCCAGTGCAAGAAAGGATTCTTGAAAAAAAAAAGAGTACCTATTCAAAAGATTGTAAGCCCACACTGAAATGTACGCAGTCACTTAATGATGTTGGTGTGTATTTCTATGTTAGAACATCACATGTGTACTTTTAAATGTGGCTAATGCTAACACATGTACAAGTAATCCCTGTGAGCCACAAGTAGAGCCTTCAATTTGTATCCTGCTATATTGATGTTAACTCAGGATGCATTTCCTTAAATGGTCATCAACTGAAGGCTTAGACACCCATACATACAAACAACAGTCTCTTTCTGTAAATGTTTGTGCACAGTTTTGTGTTACAGGCATTTAGTGTACTGATTCCTTGATATACTGTATGTTATGCTTGGTAATACTTGACTGCACTTCAGGTGGAATTTTAGTGCATTCGTTTTTCATAAATACATCAAAAAGAAGTGTCCTTATTCATGATAACACCTTATGTCCAAGCACATATTCCAGATGGGATTTTTACTCAAAGTGAAAAGATGTTTGTCTGTGTAGCTTTTAGTTATCCAGATCATGGTAGCTGGAATGAGCTCAGAAAGAAAGTGACTTTTTTAAGTCCCGTGAAGACTTGGTTTAAATACCTGGAACTTTCTTTAGAACTCAAGAATCCTCTTGGATGAGAGGTGAAACATCTCCACGAAACCTAAAGAAGTCCTCTCCATTTCTTTCCAGGCTCCTCAGACAGATGGTTGGAAATGTTGTGGATCAGCTTATATTATCTGGGGACTGTTTAACTAGTCTAAAACATCCAAACATATCTCAGAACATAATTTTATTCAAATTGTATTGTGATTCCTAAATTTGTCTCATGGAGATTTGAATTGCTTTATTCAAAGAAAACTGTAAACAATAACACGAAATTACCGTTTAGTCTCAGAATGCAGCTGATGCGCTGTTGTTTTAGCTGACAGCATCATGCTTTTGAAAGTCACACACAAGCGCACACGAAAAATATTCCAAGTGTTGCACTCAGAAACACACACACACTTGAGGTGCTAATTAGAGGATCACCATGTAATTACTCTACGCTACAGCAGCTT
Organism: Copadichromis virginalis; assembly: GCF_057382275.1. Lineage (NCBI taxonomy): Eukaryota > Metazoa > Chordata > Actinopteri > Cichliformes > Cichlidae > Copadichromis > Copadichromis virginalis. The sequence goes on from NC_140632.1 coordinate 16,356,381, forward strand.
GAAGAAAGACACTCCGTCTGGCTTTCTGTATTTTCTAACTTTGTGATCTTGTGTGTTTCAGGCGTGTGCGCTTGGTTTTCGGAGGGTAAACGGGAATCTGTATAACGGGGTGTGTGAACCTTGTCACTGCCATGGACACACAACACAATGCCATGAAGTCACGGGGCATTGCTTGGTAAGTAGCTTAGTAGTGGGTGAATTATGTCACCTGTTTCTTTTTCATTTGTATTTATTATTTATTACTATTGCTTTTATGTGTTTGTTTTATGTGTAAATTAATACTCAAAGATCTAACCCTATTTATCATCATTAAAATGTAATAAAGAGTAATGAGTAATGAGTTCAATTTTCTTTATTTGTTTGTTTTGAAAAGTCTCATTTCTTTCATTAACCGCATTCTTTTTTTAATCAGTAATTAAGGGAGTTGAATTGTTTATTTGGAAGCCGTGGATTACATGTATTCATATCTTTTCAGTGTTTTTGTTTAAAATGTGTCCAATTAATTGAGGAATTGCAGAAAATCTTCCAAAATTGGTTGAGTTAGCTGAGTGTGAGAGTTTTGAAATGAAAGACACTCGGAAGCTAAATGCATAACTTAATATGGAATACATAAATGAACTTTTATGTATACAAAAGAGTTTTTTTCTTATTAGTTGAAGTCTCCCCGGATTTGCCATCTAGTGGTGAAGGCAGGAATTGCAGTGTGAAATGAATAAACATTCCAGATTGGCCTTCTTATGTGCATCTGCTCACATGCACCCACCCCAGTCTGCACATTGCCTTAGGGTTAAGCTGTCAGTTACCATCGCACATACACACACCAGAATACACACACAACACACACATACACAGCGATCTATGAGTTTTGTATTGCCATGTTATGTTTCATTATAGATGAGGAGGATGCTGGGATGTGTCAGGGGGAGGCCAACACACAGAAAAAGACAGACAGACAGACAGACAGACAGGCGCTTTCTTTTTCTCTGACACACACACACACACACACACACACACACACACACACACACACACACACACACACAGAGGAAGACAATTTGACGTGAACTCACTCACAGCACATAAATAACCTCTGTATACATATTCATACACAGTGAGTGGCAGACAGATCTGCACACAAACACACCTCTTTTCTGAGGAATTTGATTTCCAGCTCGGGTTGAATGACTGAATGATGCCATGGTTATACAGGTTAACACACTGTGTATGTGTCACATTGTGATTCACCATTTGGGATGTTTGAGCTGAGAAAAAAATGATTTGGAATAAGGTGACATATAAATGCACAGACTAGCTCAAAAGTACCACTGGCGCTTCAGCTGGACATATGAAAACAACAAAGATTTTGGCCAATAAAAGAGCTGTCTATTATAGATACAGCATAATTTTACGGTTTAAAAACTCTTAAACTGAAATCTTCAGATTTTCTATTTTACGTTCTCAGTGTTGAAGAATTTAGTCTTATTAAATAAGCCGTGATGCCACAATTACAAAAGAGCACTAATGGAAGTAGAAGGTTTTACAGCATAAGTGCAGGTTTTAATATTGAGTTTCTCTCTGGAAGCAACTTCTTAATTCAGATTAAAAAGATGCAACAGAAGAAGCATCGCTGTGTTTTGATATATGAAGGTGAAGCCTCCCATTAGAAACCGTAGGGTGTCGAGGACTGTCGATTTTTAATTTCAGAGAGTTTTTTGTACTGCCACTAAATCTGGCCTTAACTATGTTGTTTGCAGCCTTCACAATTTTGCAGGTAAAATATTGTTGGGTTGACTGTTATGATGTTGGGTTTCTGTTAAACCATTTCCTGTTTTATTTTGGAATTCTTTGTCTGTTTATGTTGTTGATTTTATTTCCTGTCTTTGTTAGTTTTCCTTGTGATTGTATGCTCTGCCCTGATTAGTCTCATCTGTGGCGTTCTTCATCCCTGTTTCCAATTAGTCATCATTTACCCGGCTATATGTGTGTGTCTGCAGTTGTTTTCATCTTACTTGCCTCATTTACCTAGACCTCATATTGTTGTCACCCTGCTTGGCACGTGACAAGGTTGTGAATGTGATAACTGGAGAACCAGGTGACGTAGGATTTTGAAATTCATATCACAGTTGCATCTACTAAAATCTTCAGATGAATTTGAATCTCGGTGAACTTGACCTCAAGGTAAAGGTCAGAGATCAACTTTACAGAAAATCTTGTGAGCACAATAAACTGAGAGCAACGTCACCTAGGCTTTTCAAACTGATATCATAGGTGTGTCAAGGTCAGAGGTCACCTTTTTACAAAAATCTGGTTCTGCTGGTGTTGCTTGTGTTGCCAGGATTTTCTGGTGTAGTTTTGTATGCAAACCACCCCCACAATGGCAAAAAGCTCCAAAGGTGTGAACTGTTTAGTTTTTATCTTTCTAACCTTTAACTTTTAGAAACAAAAAAAATATTATGAAAAAAAAAAGCAGATCTGTTCTAACGTCTTTCTTTCTAGTTTCTTTTTCTTCCAAGTCTCAACTTAAATCATCCCCTTTTACTATTAACTGCACATGTATGGCTTGACTCAGTATGGTACAGGTTCAGTTCGTTGTTCTTCCTGTCTGTCTTTAGCATTTTTGACTGTTGGAAATTATGCAAAGTTCGTCTGCAGATGTGTATAACATGTACGCAGCTAAAAAAAAAAACTAAAACACATACTTGAGAGGTTTTTTGTTTCCAAGACAATTCCTTGTTACTTGAAAATACAAAATAGGTCTTATTTGGAGTTTTTTCCTTCCTAAATGACTCAACAGAACAATAGCACAATGTTGTTGAGGTATTTTTATCATTGCACAAACTGCTTAAACTCTTCTTTGAAATTGCATCCTCAGAGAAATTGACTTGCTCTCCTGACTCAAATGAACTTTAACCTATTTTTCTCCCCCAGGACTGCTCCCACAACACCGCTGGCCCCTACTGTGACACCTGCCTGCCAGGTTACTATGGCAACGCCACCCGTGGGTCACCTGCGGACTGTCAACCCTGTGCCTGCCCGCTCAATATTCCCAGCAACAAGTAGGTTCTGAAGACCCTGGGGTTAATGCAGCCAGGGCAGCACAATTTAATCAAATGCCTCAATCTATCACTGTTGACCCACCTGACTCTGCGGTCCCTATTTCTCTTAATAATCTCCCGTCTCCTCCTGACACTCTCACCATGTTTTTTTTTTTGTGTGTGTGTGTGGTCTTTAGAGGTTATCGCCACAACTAGAGACTTCATCACTCTCGGCGGGAATATAATTGTAATGACATTAATGGAAATATCATCACCACAGGTAGACTCATAAATATAAGTGGAGAAACATTATCCCTGTGGGTGGAAATGTCATTGTCGCTGTTAGAATCAACATAATTTCTACTAGGAGCCTTAACACAGTAGAAAATGCAAACCTCCCACAAGTCATTAAGGGATTGAAAACCCTTTAGCATTATATTCCTCTCATATGGAAAGCTACTCATGCTGTGGCTACATCACAGACTTGAATGACAGATGCTCAGATTACACCACACAACAGTTTTCCAAAGAGATGCAAAAATACTACCAGACATGAAGACCTTTAAACCACAGCTATTAAAAAAACATACACATTGATATGTTGTCTAGGGGTAGGCACATTGCTTGGTTACATGCGGTTATTAAATTAAACTCCCTCCGGGACCACACGTGTTGATAAAGTTTAGAAAAATCATCGTTTATAAGAATTTATTTACACACGTCTGATTTGGTTTATTCATGAAACATGCACATAGTACATAAATGACATAATTTAATAGTATTTTATGTTGTTTTGAGTTTTTGGGGTTTTGTTTTTTTTTGCAAAGATGTTTTCACAAAGTGGAGTCATTAAAATCAAAACTACCAGCCGGTACATTTTTGGTGCACTTCAGAGCAAGTGTTATTATTACGTTTCTCCCTGGAAGTCCAATTTTGTATCCTGGCACTCTCTGCAGTGCACGCAATGTCCGCTCTTCTAGCGTGTCAAAAAGCCAACATTTCAACTTGAATTTTATATAGGCGAATAAGGGAAATGCTGCTAGCAGTGAGTGAAGGTGTGTTGGTGTGGCCAAAAAAAACATGCTGTACTCTAGCACACTTTTGCCATAGTTTGGTCTATTTGAGCGGAGTGCCCTCCCTCCCTCCCTGCTTGTTGAAAGCCTGATCATGGAGGACAAATTCACAGGGCACAACCCTGTCAAAAAATAATGAGCGTGCTCCTACTCGTGCTTCTGATTTGATGTGCCACCTTTAGACTTGTGCACTTCAGACTTTTTGACTGAGAACTCCTCTTTGGTTTCTGAGTCACAGAGCCAGCCGTCATCTCCTGTGAAGGTTCTTGAGATAAAAGGAGGGTTAGTATGATACTGAAGCTGAATTTGAGGTCCATGGTTAAGTTGCAAATGCAAAATGGGTCTTCCTCAGAGCAATATATGAATAATAGTATCACTGGAATTGGTGTAGAGAGACGCTCATGCAAAGTCCAATCTTATAAAGGCAAAAATTGTAAAATAAATTATGCAGTTAATTTTTTAGTAAATGTAAGAAATGATCAACTTCAGACAGAGCAGGTTATATATATAGACATTTTATTTTTATATTATTATATTATTGAGCCGCAGATTTTCTAAATGACCAGGGTGTGATGCTCTATGGGACTTGCATGAACAAACAACACAGGCAGCAGCAGCAGCTGAGAATTCTCATGCAATCATGACATGACATATTCAAAACCCTAAGCGCTAAAGTAAGACACAACTCTCTCATACCTCAGGCCTCCACACCACCCTGGCAATAATAATAGCTTTGAGAAGCCATGCCTTTCACCCCCCTCAAAATAGCCATCCAGTCCCTTATCTTTACCAAAATAGCTAGTTAGATTGTTCCACTTATCTGTAATGTCTGAGCTCTTATGAACATCTGATGAAGTGATTAGTGTCAACAGGGGAGAAGACTGGGGTTTTTAATCAAATCAATTAAAAAAAAACTGCTTTGTTTTTGATTGCTGTTCTTTTTAATTTATGCCTGGGATTAATTCTCTAACTGCCAAGGACACGTTTTTGTCTTTTTTTCCCCCTTTTTAAAAAAATCACTATAGTTGAATGGAAGTTAATAGTCAATTATGTATCCACGCAGGCCTTAAAAATCTGCAGATAAAACTGTATATGTCTGTTTAACTAAGCATTTTTCACCGCCATTACGACCTAAAATTGTGCCAAATTTTTCCAAAAAGTATAACACGGCCTGCTTTTTTTCCCATTATTTTTATTATTATTTGTATTTTAATCTTGGTATTAATCAGTTTATCAGCTTTAAAGATTATTTATTTTAGTAAAATGTGTTTTTTATGATTTTGTTAATTTTGCAGATACTACCTTGCTAGATATTAGGGCTGAACGATTATGGAAAATAATCTAATTGCAATTTTTTTGCCCCAATATTGCGATTGCGATGCGATATGCGATTATTTTTTAAGGTCTTTGTCTTCTGTATTATTAAACAAAGACAAGCAATACATCATATAGTATGGCCAATACTATATTACATTAATTTTAAACTGTTCTTTCCTGGAAGACAGACCTCTGTTATGATGACATGAGGTGATGCATGAATTGATGACTGACATTTTTATTTAACTTCTTCAATCACAACAGTATATTTGAACATACACAATAGTTTATTTTTAGCTTACAAACATCTGAGCATAAAGTGCTGACAAGGAACCCTGGTGTAAACATTAAAATGAAAGTCAGTACAATGTGCAGATTGCAGAAATATACATAAAAAAAATCAGTGGCTTTACCACACTCAGTTTTTCGACATCTGTGAACTACTAGACAGTCATTCAATTAAAAAATAATATTAAATAAATAAAACTAATAAATAAAAAATACACACATCTTACTGATCTCTGCAGTCAGTAACATTACACATAAAGTGCAAACATAATAGCAATTGTATAAACACACACACAAACACGCCTTTAAAGTTTAAAGGCGTGAAATTGGACGGTCTAGTTCTGATTAGCGTCACCGCTGTCTCGGTGGAGTTTAATAAACTCGGCCGTCTGCTTCTTGCTATCTAAAATATAACCAGACACTGGTGTAAATTCTCGACTGTCTCATACTTCTGTTTAATAAGTTTTCTGTTTGACGTTTAGTCAGCTGTGTGAAAACCAAGGAGGAACCCACCCGGGGGATTAATAAAGTTTTATTTTATCTAATCTAATAACTTTAATCTCAGCCAAACCGATTTACTCACGAACAAACAAAACACTGAAAAAAGCCCAACAATAACGTTTTTAGGTTGTCTAAGTGACTTATATATTACGTTTAACCCGAGCAGCGAAACTCCGCGGTGATCTGAAAATGATGTGCCGGGAGTTGTGCCGTTCTCGGCCGCATCAGTAACCCTCGAGCTCCCGGCTAGCTGTCGAGCTGGTGGGTAGCAGACGCCTCTGAAAACGTCGAAGCACTTTTGCAAATATGGGATATCTTGATAAACCGAGCAGATATTCGATGTTTACACAACTACTTTCTCGCCTGAAAATATTTTAAAAGTTTATTTTGTGACCCAGAAAGATTAGTATGAGTAATTTTAAAACTTAATAGCGGCCGCCATTGTTGGAAACTGGAGTTTGGCTGGGCCGCGCTATGAATTCTGGGATATGGTAGTAATTTGGACAGCCTTCGGCGCGTCGCTGTGACGTAATCGGTCTACAAATGCGGCCTCAGGAGGATGCAGCCCATGAATTTGGACATGTCCAGAGTATAATCGCAGCCTTTGCGGTTAGAAAATTGCACTTGATCATGTCGCGATATTATCGCAAATGCGATATATCGTTCAGCCCTACTAGATATATTTGCAGACCAGTGACATCCTTCCCATCCTGGCCCTTGCAATACCACTTCTAAACTGCGGCAGCCTCCTTCACCTAATGATCCACACGGCAAAATCGGATAAGAAACATAAAAGCACAATCCTTAAAGGCGCTTTAAAACTGCATTACTTTAATGACCACCAGGGGGCAACTCGTGTGACGCGAAATAGCTTCTTCCTCAGGTTCCTTGCTCTGTGACATCAGTAAACACTTAGCAATAAAGCATTAAAATGAGCACAGCTGCAATTTGGCTGTTTACAACTTTATACAACTCTTCTCATACAGCTATGAATTATTTACATTTTATACAGAAAGTGTTTTTCAGTGTTTGTTGTCCGCATACTCTGGCCAATGAAATGTTATTTGTAACTCAGTGAGCCAGCACACAATTAATGAGCCAGTCAGTCAGCTAGTGAGTCAGTCTGGTGCCTGGAACCCGAGCCAGCAGAACTATCTATAGTTTTTGGAAGTGGGAGGGTGAGAGAAAGAGGGAAAGAGACTATCATTTTACTTTGTCGCTGTCTCTTTCTATCTCTCTCTCTCCCCCTCTCCCTTGGTTCGTTAGGCTACACTTTGTAGGGTGGAAGAGGGTTTTTGTAGTCAGGATTGGTGCATGTGTGTGTGCAAAACGGAGAGGAAACTAAAATGTGTATGTGAGTGAATGTGTCATTCAAAGTGCGAATGGGACTGGGAAGAGAAAGCAGAGAAGCAGGTGTGAATGTGTATATGAGGAGGCAAACAATGGCCTTAACTTGCCTCTGTCTTCTCTTCTTCTTCCTGCCTTTTGCCACACTGGGACAACGCTACCAAACTCATCAAAAACTTCAACAACAATCGCAACAACTTCATCTTGGGAACCATGGTAGCTTCAGTCCAACCTGCCACTTGAGTCAAGACGGAGAGCTGCTGTGTGATCAGTGTCGGCCTGGCTACACAGGACCACGATGCGACAGGTAACACACAGTCAAAGCGCTTAGAAACGGTGAAAGGTCTGACACAACTCTGCCTGAACTATGTGCCTAATTTTCACCTTAGCCCAGCTAAGTTCATTATTATTTAATTAAATGACACTGTCAGAAACACACATCTATTAGTGTAATGCATTCAAACCAGCAAAGTATGTTTCATGACCAAATAGTGGCACTATTAGATGTATCCAACTCTAAGTACTAGAAAGTAAACCAGACTTATAGTCAGTTGTTAATTTTGTTTTTTAATGAAAATGGAGAAACTACTGCTCATTAACTGTTTCTTGAGTACTCTGTCTCATTGTCCATCTATTTTATTAGCTGAGTGACATTCTTGTTCCATTAGCTATGGGCTCACCAGTGCAAAACTAATGAGAAAAATATTTCTCTCTGGATGTGAGGCTTGTTGAAACTTCAGGCTATACTGTCATGTTATGACATGCACCGAGTAAATATAGACGTTTCACCACCCAGGCTGACTCAAATACAGTACATTTGGTTTGTATTAAAATAAAACTGCTCATAGTTAAAATTCTAAAGTTCTAATGTGCTGTAAGAGTACTCTTCATTATGTTTGTTTTTCATATAAATATATGTGAAAAAGCATTTAATAAACTTCAGACAAAGCCTTGTTCTTGCTTTTTGCTAGATGGAAGGGGCCTACCGGATGTTTGATGTGCTGATCTGATTCATGTTTTGTTTTTGTAAGCTTTTATGAGCTTCTTTAGTGACAAGTTTTTGGAAGTACTTTTTCTTCTTCTTTTTTACACCACAGCCTGGCAACCCAGAAGCTGTTTTCTGTTGTATAAATTTATAAACTCAGTTGTTTGCACTGTCGTCACATAGCAAAAGAACATCATTAATCATAAAAAGTGTTTGCCCTGGGCATGTGCTGATTTCTTACATTCTTAAAAATTGGTGTCTAAAGCTCAAAATGTGTTCGTAGTAATCATGTTCTATAATCAAACTAGTGCACTTCTCAAACACATTCATTCATCTTCTTTTATTAGATAACCTATGGCAAATTTAGAATTGCCAATTACCCTTACTCATGCATGTGTTTAGTCTGTGGGAGGAAGCCAGAGATGGGTGCCCAGGGAGAACCCATGCAAACATTAGGAGAATATGCAAACACCACACTGAAGGTCCACAGTAGGCAGCTTGATTCAAACATAGGACCTTCTTGCTGTGAGGCATCAGTGCTAACTACTGTACTACTGAACTGCTCTTCAAATCTCATAGTTCTATCTTGTAAAGCAAATGATTCAGTCTTGGGCCTGAAACATTCTTAACCTCTTATTCTCGAACTTTAAATGGGTAATAGGCCAGTTCACTGGCTTGGAGGCAGTTTTGGAAGGGAAGCAGGCAAATGGGTCAAGTAAAATTGGTGCTGTAGGAGGAACTGAACACCAGGTTCAGGCACCCGACATTCATCAGACCCAAGAGGTTGGTATAGACAGAAGGACAGACCGTGTGTAACAATGCCCCTGCTTAACCAGCTAGCCCTAATGGCACTGGAAGGTTGGGCCCATCCTTGGAAACAAAAGCCATGAGTGCCATGAGAGTGTGCACATCTTGGTAACAGTAGCAAATATTCAGTTAACAAATTTAAAGGTCGAATCTTGGCTGCTCGTTTGAGGGGAACGTATCAACCATGATGTAAACCACTGAGTTTCTAGTGTTTGCCATTGAAGTCAACTGACCACTGTCTCTAATGCAGCATAGATTAGTGTTTACATTTTCAGCTTTTACAGCTTTTACAGATATGCAAGGATATGTTCATATGTTTTTCTTAATGAGAGTAACAGATTAATAAAACAACTTAATATTGGCATATTTACACTGTTATTTATAAACAGTCTCAGTCTCAAACATTTGGGCTAATATGATGACAAATTCTGCAGTTGCAGTTACCCGAGCTTTTCTATTTGTTGCTGCTGGAGGATGCGGCGCCTCAGTTCGCTGTCCTGAATAGTATGCATGCCATGCATTCCACATCAGAATCTCTCTGTCTGCCTTTGAGTCTTTTTATAAACCTCATTTGCCACTGGAAAGTAAACTGACTCATTTCCAGCTCTGTCTGTCATAGAGTAGCATCTGCACCACATTGCTTTCCAGCCACTGTGCAATATGGCCTCGTGCTGGAACGTGGCCCAACCAATACAATTTGACTCCTCCACCTTTCCAATCTACTTCTGTGTCCGTGTATTAATGAGTGACCACATGGTGCAGTCTGTGTTTTTAATTAATCCTAAAGTAGGAAAAAGCTCATAATATAGTAAACATTCCTTGTTGCTGCTTTTAATGAATTTAGAAGATGGTGTTTAATTTTGGGGAGTCTGTGTGTGCCTGTACATGTTTATCTTTTGTGCCTGTGTGCCGGTAAATTTATGGATCTGCAGCTGAATATACAGAAGGCATCTGTGTATACATTCTCCTATCCACATGCATGTGTTGTTTTGATCTCACACTGCACAGTCTCATAACGCACAGGAGCTGATGTAATGGGAAATATTTTATTACTAATGACAGCATTAAGTAGGTAATCAGCAGTTGGTGTTTCTTGTTCTATTAGTCTAATTGATACCTGCTATGCACTACCTGCCATTACACTTCATTATCTACAGTGCTTTTGTTGTTGTTTGTGGTAATTAATTGTAATGCGCCAATTTGTCTGTATTATGGGCTTTAACAAAATAAGCTGGTCTATTCCGCCCATGCTAATAGACTATCCACTCACTGCTAAGTGATTCTGCTTTTCAATTTCCTGTCCATAAACAGTCATTTAGAATATAGCTGAAAGCTCTTTATTGCAGCTGCTTAACAAATGTAGGTTAAAACACTTTGAGTCACGGGGTGCTATTTAGGGTGTGCCAGTATGTTAATGGTCTTGCAGATAAGGTCTTTCATTTGTCATGTTAGGTGCTTGCTGCCAACTAGCTGATATGATGGATATAATGTACTTTAATCGATCACCCTCTCATCTAGAATGCAGAGGGATTAAAGTGAGGGTTATTGTTAATGTTGTCGTAATACTACTTATTGATGTTAATGTTAAGAGATGTGCAAATGTAATCATATGTCAAGCTTCGCTGTACGTGTGAGTAAAAGTAGAAACTGTAACACGGAGGCTGCTGGAGGCTCCAAAGTAACATTCAAAAATAGAAATGAAGACTCCAGGAATTAAGTATCTGTTACTTAATTGACGCATTTTAATTGACGTATTTAAATACCTTGTCTCTATGCCGGTTTATGGAGTTTGTCTCAGCTACTCCTCACATGACTGCAGGTGACTAAATGAGTAAATGAGTGGAATAGTCAGTTCACATGGGATTGTTGCTAGTAGTATTAAAATGAGTGTTGGCAGAGCATTAGTTCAGCATTACTAGATAGCAGCAGATTAATTGGTGCTTTGGTTTTAATGAAACTTTTCAGTGCAAAGTTCAGACAATTACTGTATATTGGATTTGATTGACAGTGGCCTGTTAGCAGCAGCAGCACCATCGCAATTATCATCAAACTTGAAACAGCCCTCTTCAACCCGGGGATGACACCACAAAGAAATGCGTTTAATCAGAAGCTTTTTGTGAACTACGAAAAGTACTCTGACAATGTTTTATGGCTTACTTTGTACTTCATTGAACGTTATAGTAAAAAGCTGATTCCAAAAATGATTTCCAGGTGCTGTTAAAGCACTATAGTTTTTCACATAGCTAATTGTTAATTCAGGATTGAGGATTTAAGCTTGTTCTTTTATGAGGAAATTAGTCTAAACTGGTTGATGGTGTGAATTTGAGCATTGTTTTAGTGTCGTTCTGTTTTAGCCTGTGTTGGAATGATTAAAAAAAGCCTTTAACAGTTTTATTGACAGTGGAGACGAACATAATTAATGATTATATTAAGAAGAAACTGAGCATTTATTCCCCTGTTGTCGACTCTCCATTCATCACTCTGAGAATACAACGCGACTGTTACGATCCAAGCCCATCTGCCCTTCTCTATCTCTCTTTACAAGTTATGCCATACATTTCCTCCACACTCTGATGATTTTGACCAGGTGTTTAACCCCTCCAAAAATATCAACTTCAATCACGCTAGACTAGCCACTATAAATACCTTCACTTCCTCTTGAGGCCCAAGTAACTACACATATGCATGACTAGAATAGAAGCCCTAACATCGGAATTCATCTCGCATATAAGACTAAATACAAACAGCTCATCTCAACTCAAGAAATAAAAATGCTGCCAGTAAAACTGGGAAGATGTGCAGACATGCTTCAGAAACATACATGTGCACATACACACACACTCGGAGTGGGAAGGAAAGCTAATAAACCAGTTCTATTGAGTACCAAGGAGGGTCAGTGGTAATAATGGCTGGCTGCTCTTGACTCTTTCCCTCACTCTGTCCTTTCCTACCCTCCACCCCCACCCACACCCCCTCTCTAAATTCAATTCTCTTTTCAATGTGAAGACCTTTCCCCTCTCTCCATCTCCCTCTCTTCTCTCATCTGATCGCTCTCCCTCCTCCCTTTCACTTTTCTCTGTCCCTCTTCCTCTCCTCTTTCATCTCAATTCCCTTTTCAGCCTGTAGAGCCTGAGCTCAGCTTTGGCCAGCCTTATTTGGTTTCAGCGGCTCGTGTGACAGCGCCGCTTTCTCAGGTTAATATATTTCCCAGGCCTTGGCCATCTTCCTTTTTATTAATCGAATGAAGTTATTGAAAAAGCAAAATATTGAAATCCTGAACTGGTTTGACAGTTAACACATTTACTTGTTCTTGATCAAGAGTCCTAACGACCCTTTGGAATGTTTGTATCCATGAATGATGCTTAAAAAAATAAAGAATCCATCACAAAAACATCACTTGGTTTTTAAGACCACCTGTCATAAAAACAAAACAACACAAACTAAACATTTGCTGAACTGAACTGATGTTTTTATACCAAAATTTGAGCACAAATTTGAAAAATAAATCAAGAATAATGTTTCCACAATGCAAGTTAAAAACTATAATTTAGCATCTTAATCAAAAAATAAAGTGCTTTAATTCTTTCCCCACTTTTTTTTTTTTGTAAAATATCAAATTTGAAAATTCACGGATAATAATAATTAGGATTTAATATATCATTTTGATTAAAGACCTTAAAGAGCGCACCCTGGTGGATTCACCAATACGGAAGCATAAAAAATGATTTATTGTTAATTTAGGACAGCTGTGGCATAAACCTTACTATGGCTGGTGGACGAAAAAAATAGGTTAAAATAGGTTATATGTTTTTTATGATTTTGGTTTTTAACGTTACAAATAAATTTGAAATGAACATTGCAGGGTTTTTTTCGTAGTCTGACTTTTTGTTTCCAGTTTATAAATGTAGTTCAGACAGCAATGCTTTTATTTGAGTAATAGCTGGGCAGCCTGCAGTAAACATCCTGAAGTTCACTGCCTAAAGCCATTAAATCTCCATTTTAAAAAAAAATGTCTTCAAGGGTTTACTTTTATAAACTTTAATTTCTATGCCCTTTCATTTCTGTGGGTTTGCCCTGTAGCTCTTTGGGTGTTTATATTTATGTAATGGGAGTGTACGTATATGAATAATTCAGCTGGACTGGTATCTAAGCAGTTTAACTGGTCAAACAAATTATATAACAGTGCTCATAGTTCCTGTGGACATTTGCTGATGATTTTTAGTTCTTGTGTAGATAGAGACTGGATTTTGGCTTCTGTGATAGTTTGGCGCTTTAATGAGTAATTGTGTATTCAAAGTGTTTTATAATACTGGTGCTAGAAGCTGAAGTAAACAATACTTATATTTACCTGCTTTTACCTGCTGACTCATACGCAGTAGTTGTTAGATGCGAAAGAAAGATAGAAGACAAGGTGACCCACTGTGTATTTTCTTTCAAACTTGAAAGCTGAGGGGGAAAAACATATTTTCAAGTGTTATTTGGGATATAAAAGCAGAGCAAAACTGTATTTTAAAGATATTAGTGCAATACCTGCTCCTTCAGTAACAGAGAGAGGGAGAATAACAGGATGGCATCTTGTTGGTGCAGCTCGAAAGGGTAAAGCTTGGATGTTAATCAGGGTTGAGGCATTTTAAAAGCTCCTGTATGTCGAATTTTATAGTTAGACAACTTCTGCTGCTGGTATAAGAGTTGGTATGTAGAAAATGTGACAGTTTTTACAGTCAGTTTCAGCCCAGTCATCCTCAGTGGTGCTTTTTAATGCTACCTCTAGGAGTCAGAAACTTGACAGATTACAAGTAAAAATCTGCAAAAACCTTGATGCAGAAAAATATTTGTGGGTTCACTGGCATGTCTTCTATCTGCATTGTACAAAATATTTCACCTTATTCTCTTATTATTACGTCTCCCCCAGGAAGCTGATCGGTTAAAGATGATGTGAAACTGATTTATCCATCTCTTGGTATCTCCACTGATTCTCAGATGTTCCAATGGATACTATGGTCAGCCCACTGTACCAGGGGGATCCTGCAGACTTTGTGATTGCAATGGCAACCTGGACCTTTCCATACCTGGGAGCTGCGATCCAAATACAGGCCGGTGTCTGCGGTGTCGCCAGGGTTATGGTGGCAAATCTTGTGACAGCTGCGCTGCAGGTTATTATGGAGACGCCATCATAGCAAAAGATTGCCAACGTAAGTAAGACGACAAAAATTTAAACAGAAATCAAACAACTGATATACAGTCATGGGAAAAATGAAAGCTTCTGTTGAGCTTTGTCTCTTGCTTGTTGCATGGCCCAATTTCAGACAGGCTTTAGCAGTTGTACAGATGGACTCACATCAGTATTATAGATATGTTTATTTTGTTATTAGTATCATTATTATTAATAGTAGTAGTTGTGGTGGTGGTGGTGGTGTATACTAGTTGTAGTATTCGGTGTTAAGATATTTTTAAATTTTCTAACACGGCCAAAGCTTCATAATTTGTTTGTACTTATTTTGTGATGCAGTTCTAAATTTGGACATAAAATACAGACAGTTTCATGAATGAAATTACTCATTTGATTTTAATCATTTGTGCACCAAACATTCACTCTCTGATCTAGAGCTAATTTTGCTGGTACATCCACTCCAAGGAAGACTATTGTGAATCTTTTCATTTGTAAATAATCTTTCTCGCTTTCGAATGATAGCTTTCAAATGGTTTGAAAATGGCTTCATAACCCTTCTCAGATTTATGGGCAGCAACAGTTGCTTCTTTAAAATAATTTCTTTTCTCCTTGGCATTGTGTTAACACACACTTGAATGCTCCACACCAACAAGCTGCCAAAACCTCTGCTTTTATATCAGTGGTCACACTTGCTGATGATCAATTAATCAAATGCATTTGACTAGCTGTACTCAGCTGCTACTTACCCTCTTAAGTCCCATGGAATCAGGCAGTTCTTCTGCATTTTATCTTAGCCTTTGTTAAATAAATAATATTAATAGCTGCTAAGGATCAGATCTGATTTGATATCTAAAACCTTAGAACTGAAGGATAATGTTCTTCCTTTTTACCATGAAGGTATGTTAGTTTATATCGCTGTAGTATTTCAGTAGTTTTCAAACTTTTTGTGGCCAAGGCACACAAAAATGTCTGCACGGTGACATTTTATCAGTTGTTTTTTTGATTACACAGTCAGACGAAGGCACTTCTTCTTGTGGCATCTAACATGATATTTGGTTACCTGGTTGTTCCTGATACAGTCTCATAATTCCCACCATCCAGCAACTGCATGAATTGACCTAGTTGTCTTTGACAGAAGGCCTTAAGATGTTTTTTATTTCCTTCTGTGCATAAAGAGTATAAACATAGCATACTTAGACTTAACTTCAGACATACCGGTAAACCCCAGCACACCATTTGTGAAGCTCTGGTCTAGAGGAAAAATAAAACCCACACGTGCATCGGGTCTGAGTGCATTTACACTGCAAGCACTATTCACACACATTGGTGTTCACTTGCAGGGGAAATTTTAGAATTTCATTATCCTGTCCGTGGACATTTGGACCATAGACCACTACCAGAGCCACAGGGATCCCTGACTTGGTGTATATATCCAGACATCAAGTAAAAATCTGATTCATCTGTTTTGGTGTAAACAGCACAAATTTAATATTCTCAGTTCTAAATTTGTTTGCATGTTGTTCTAAATCACATACAGATCTGTTTATTTCACAATGGGACCTCACTGAAATCTGAATTCATCTCACTCTTGCGTCGCTCATATATCTCGAAGGTGCTGGAGATTACCTGCTCTGGAGTACGCGCTGGAAAACAAACCCCACAGAGGTTTTATGAGCTTTGATAGTTTGTAGTTGCTACAGTGCAGACAAATAAAAAACAGAGCAGACATTGAAACTTTGAAAAGATTTTTTTGTTTTTTGCTTTTTTAGACTGAACTAATGTTTTGTTGTCACAGCAGCTGTTGTTTGTCTAAAAGTTACATTGGTCCTCGTTTACGATGGCTATCCACTAAGGTGGCACTTCATTGTATGTTTCAAAAAAATCTCAATTTTTACCATACAAGGTTCTCATCCTTTCATTCTCTCGAGAGGCAGGTCAAAATCTTATCTAAATCATAGTTTGTATAAACATGATAAATTTGCAGCCCTCATTTTTAAAATTTCAAAATTGATCACTTTGGTGACTCCTAGTGTCAGAAAGAGACACTGCACGCCACTGCGTCGCATCCCCAGCGTGACCCCTGGTAAAAGTGACATATTGACAGGACCCATCTGTCAGTAAAGAGTTTATTATCATAATGATTTTAAAGAACCTGCAATAAAAAATAACACTCAGGGCCTTAAAGATGGAAAATATAATTTGGTTTTCCTTCATTATAGAGAAAGTCAGCAGTGCAGCTTGTGGGTCTCAGCAGGGTGTCTCACTGTAGAACACAATTTCTTTATGAAACTCAGTTTTAGCTAAATGATACTTTTAAGCCTTTCTCTGAAACATTCAGTGGATTGTACGCCATCTGGAGCGCGCCTGTATGTGTATGTGTGTGTGCATCAACGAGCAGCTGTGCTAGTGGGAGGTGTGATGTTGGAGCAGCCCACTGACTCCCAGCTGTGTTTAAGATTTAAAATAAACACTATACCTGTAAAAATGAGGTGGTGAGAGTGGAAGAGAAAGAAAGAGATGACAGCGAATACAGATGGCACTTGTTTGTGAAAATCTTCATTAAAACCTTTTTTTCTTTTTTTTTAAAAAAAGAAAAAAAAAGAAGACAGTGGTGTGGGTGGGTGTGGGGAGGGTGGGGTAGGGGAGACAGATCAGCAGAAAGACACTTCACAGTGAGCGATAGACAGGCGGACTGATAAACAGACAGATAAAACTGTCAGCCCAGCACAAAAGCAGGCAGACAGGCTGACAGAGGGTATTAATGTGTATTTGATAGTTCATTGTTCTGTAGTTGTTTCCCCTCTCCACCCAGCTAAATGGTTATTGATTAATCAGCCTGATCTATTGCTCTTCCACAGTGCTGATCGGCTGCTTGTGTCTGGGAGATGGAGAGTTGTTATTGATCCTGCATGAATGACAAAAGACCACCAAGAATTATTAAAACACAACAGCTCTCTCTCTTGCTCCCTCTTCTTCTGCCAGTCTACCTCTCTCTCGCTCTCTCTGTGACTGCTTCCCTCTCCCTGCTGCTCCCAGTCTTAATGAATTTTATTGAGTGGAGCAGGAGAGTTCAGGCCGAGTCCATTTGCGCACTATTAGACTGTAAAAATCCTTTACTTTTTCTTTTGATGTCAGAGTTCTCATCTTCAGCCATTTTCGCCGCAGCCTTTTTGTGTCTCCCCCCTTTAATAGTGTTTCGCTTTAATTCTGTTGGAGAATTGAAAATGGTTTGATTTTGCAAGCAAACTTGGCCACAAATCAATTTGTCTGAGGAATAAATTTCAAGAGAACTCCTCTGACCATTTCTCACATGGGGGGGGGGGGGGAATTCATTTGAAAGTTGTAGAAAAGATATGTCAATTGCTCCGTCGCACATTTGTCCATGGGAACAATGTGAGTATGTGGTAATTCAATGGCGTAATTACGCTTCCTGTGTATCTGACACTTAATGAATGTTCCATAGATGTTTCTAACAGTTGGTCAATAAACTCTTGAGGGATCTTTGGGAAAACTCACAACTCTAATTTTATCACTCCTAACGGACTATTGAGTGCAGAGGCCCAGGCACTTTTCAAGGGACTGATGGGACCAGAGAAATACTGCAGGAAAATAAAATCCTCAAACAAGTAAGAAGTCTGGACTGACTATGTTTTAGCCAGTTATTTTTTTTACATGTACATTAATAGTGCCCCACCATGTATAAGATTCAGACTTCCCTGCCTTATGCTTACTTGACTTCTGGAGATTGCCTGTGGAGACTACTGTACCTGCAAATAATTTCTTTCAAGGGGTTTGTGGCTTGAATTTCTCCAGTTAGACTCCCATCTTGAGCTCTAGATGTGAAAAGGAAATGAGAAACACTTTTCTTTTCTTTTCTTTTCTTTTCTTTGAGTCAGTCAAACAGCTTAACCCCGGATGCCACCACTTCATGTGCTCAGTGGTCCCTTTAAAATAGTGCTTGCTGCACTATACCATGAAAAGAAAATGTGGCTTTGGTGGAAAACAGGATGTGCACTCAGTGGAAATCATCTAGATAAAGACTTGTAGAAATTAGAGATGGCACAATACCACTTTTTTATGTCCGATACCGATATCATAAATTTGGATATCTGCCGATACCAATATGAATCCGATATAGTGTTTTTTTAATCAATAAAACTGTTTTTTAAATATCTTGCTGCATTTTGTATAAGTTCATACTCAAGTTTAAATAAACAACAACACTAAAGCTATTGTGTTATACCTGTATGTAAAATAAAAATACACTGCACCCAAAATATTTCATAGTTCAGCAATACTGATCAATCTAATAAACTTAAACCTACTCCATCCTTCCTATTCTGGAGTACTTAGCAGGAATATTAAGCAGCCTAACTAATAGGGTTGCAAACTCCCTGCAAAAAAAAAAAAATAGGGAACCACCCCCCCACTTCATGATGCTTAATCAATGTAATCAACTTTAATTTGATGCAGTGTTAAAAAAATGCACACAAATAAATTATTTTTCAAGAATAATTAAATAGATTCAACATCTTTCTTCAACAGAACTGTAGACTGCACAGATGGTATCTTCCCAAAGGAAAAAGTACTATAGCTTACTAGAGTATATTAGACTTAACAGTTACTATATACTGTAATGGACTTCTATACATTTAAATCAGATTAAAACTTTGGGTGTAAGATTCAGATAATTATTTATTAAAAGCTAGACATTTTAAATGAGAATAAGAAAGAAAAGTATGTCTTTGTGCCCCCTTTTCCCTGTTCATGCCCTATCGGCCCCCCTGGCTAAACTTTGCTAGATCCGCCCCTGCACAGTTACCAGCCGTCAGCTACTTAGAAAAGGATCCTGGTGTAGAAAGTAAATAAATTCTAACAACAGCTTATCAAGGTTAAATGTGCTGCTGTTGTTCAGCTGCTGGTTTCCTCTTTCTGGTGCAAAGTGGGCCAAAAACAAAGAAGAGATATGGACTCGCGACAGAAAAGCCGATCAGCTGATCATTAATCAGTTTCATGATTGAAGTAGCAACAGGAGAGGGAGAGAGAAGAGGCAGTCGCTCCATATATTGGTTATTAAGCTTAACGCGGGAATGCTTTACAAACATTCAGAGATGAACTTACACACTTGCTTTACTTCTCTCTGGGATAACTTCCTCGGAGATGAAATGCTGGTTTAGTAGCAGGCTACAAATACACACAGCCGCTCTATCACGTGAGCACACTGCTCTGACGTGCTATGGTTATGAGCCGAGTTACGCTATGTCGCAAGTTTTATGAGGTGCTTTTTTTGATATTTAAGGGATCGGATTACATTTTTTATTTCTCTCCGATATCCGATCCAGTAATTTATGTCAGTATCGGACCGATACGTAATATCGGATCGGTCCATCTCTAGTAGAAATGTCAGGCAGATAATCATCTAAACCAAATGCCTGGTATAGCTCTGATGCAGGGAGATCCGATGTCAAAAATCTCAAAAAACTTGAGATTGTAACCCTGAAATACATATTACATGTAGTAGTGCAGATAAAACTGGTTGAATTTGGGACCAATCGGATGCCTCATTGATGGAATTGCATCATCTTTTACACAGCAGTTCATATAAAACATGCATTCATAGCATTTAGGCTCTCTAATTCCCATTTTTATTTACATGTTTATCATTTTAAAATTATTATGTAGCACACATGCAAGCAAAACCCTTTGGAGTGATGTGCATTTATGGATAAATGCAATTTTTTTATAGTTGCATTATTGAATAAACACTGTGTTCACTAATATCATTATTCTAATGATAAATGGCAAAGCTAATTAAGGACAGAAGTTATCAAACTAGGATTGGTGATAATCATTAGTTATTTTGAGTCATAAAAATCTCAGTACTGTGGCCATGCCTCGATCATGGAGTTACAGACCCCTGGGCACAGATGTTTGATGGGCTTTTGACAGCTTGTTTTAAGGATCAGGCTTGTTTCTCTTTTCTTCAGTAATCAGACATATCATACAGGACTGTGTGCAAACATGTACATAAAATAGTTTGAAATGAGTACACATACACACATACCTGCTCTTTTCCTCACTTTCTCTCTCTCTATGTCTGATTTCCTCAGCACCTCTTGACAGTACCACAATGCTGCTTCTACATCAGAGCTGAAGTAATAATGAAGTAGAGCCCAGCACGCTTTTATCAGGAAAAGCACTGGGATGTGTTTGCTTAGAAAAGGAATAAGCATTGATTCTATGTCAAAATCCAAAATTAAGTATATAAAATAATAATACAGGTAAAACAGAAATATTTTTTGGATACTTCCTTCTTCGGTTGTGAGGGCAGCCTGGTTTTGAGTCAAACCTTTAGGTCATAGATTTATGGTGATTGTGAGTAGCTAACCCTTAGCTGCTAACCTAAAGCTAACCTTTAGTCATGTTATCACACCAAGCATTTCAAGAACTTTAAAGTCAAGGGCAATGTTTTCATCCTGAATTTTTAAATTTCCTCCTTTTTCTTGTCATGGCTGTTTCATTAATTTTTCTTCCGCTCCTGTGTGTCCCCGCACCCTGTGCTCGCTGCTCTTGTCTTCCCTGCTCCTTCCTGGAGAAAAATAACAAAGAAGCAACTTGTCAGGACACTCAACTACCACGGGCATGCACTCACTGGACTTGATACTAATAACACTAATGTGGAGTCTTACGCAATGATCCCACAACAAGGAGCGCTCAGCCACCGTCTAAAGAAGCTCCCCAACGACGCTTCATTAGCTGCAGGTGTGTGAGTCATCATCTGCTTCAGGTGTGGCCATCCTCTAGATAGGACACGCCCACCAGGCCTACCTGAAACCCAGTACTCAGCCACACTCACAGACACACCCACTTGCCTATACATACCAGGACAGGGAATCACAAGAACAGCAGCAGTGCTGCTTGGTCTCATTTTCCTCATGAATAGACACCCCAACTGAGTCCCTGGACACATACCCAGTATGCACATTGGAGGCTGTGGTAATTCATTAAAAGATGATGTAAAAGGACAACATGTGATGCTTAGTAAGTTCAAAAACAAGGCCAGAGTAAAGGAATTGTTGGAGATGGCTAACAACGTCTACTATTACAAGTTATATAGGGCATGGTGTCCATGGTAAAAATTACAGGGGATATTCCTGATTTTTTTCATAGTACCAAACACTGGCATTTCTTTGGGGAAGAATGCGCTTTTACACTGGCACTTTGGATGCCAGATGCACAGTAACTACTCCTCCAGTTGGTTAATCTGACAGATTGACGATTGCTGAGTAACAAAACAAATTTAGTCTAAGAAACATTTACTTTTCCAACACTGAAAAGAGGGGAAAAAATGAAGTAGTGATTTATCCCACAACAAGGTCCACATAGTAACAACAGACAGAACAGTCCAGATGGTTCCCCAAGGGTGAAGCTGGGGAGGTGAGACAGAGTACGAGAGAGTGTGAAACAGAGGCAGGTGTATGTGTGCATGTTTTCTCGCATGTTTAATCAGCCGTGTGTGTATTTACATCTGCATGTATGTGGCTGAGCAGGTGTGCATGTGCATGGCTTTCTGCAATGTCCGTTATGTATCGTATGAATGTTTCTGCATATCTGTGTGTATTTCTCCATCTCCCTATCTCTTTGTGGGGGCATCTGTTGTGAACCCCTGCCTCTCACCTCAATTTCCCATCCCACAGTCATGTCTGTCCTTCTTCCTCTTTTATATCTAAGAGGACAGCATGACAGAAGGCAACACAAACTACAAATACCCACTGGTGTTTGTCCAATGTGATGTGTGCTGTTAATTGCAAGGTGTGTTTACAGATGGATGTGGTTATGTGTGTTTTTAAGCATATACGCATTTCCTTCTGACAGCCCATCTACCTGATACAAGCTGTGATGTTCAAGCTTTTAGTTGTATGGATAAGTGGTTGAATGGCAGGGTTATGTGTGTCTTTATTTACTTTATTTATTTGAGTAATGATTTAAACACATTTTATTTATTTATGTATTATTATCTCACTAGGGATATCGGGACATAAATCTTAAATAAAAAATTACATTCATGCAAAGTATTAGGAGTAAGGTTCTAAAGAGTCATTTTGTGGGAACAAAATGTGCTATATCTTGAATTTCTTATGCAGTGCTGTGCAAAAGTCTTGATCAGTCCCTTATGTCTTTATATTTTTCTAGGAAAATAGGATGTAGGCACAGAGATTGAGACAAAAATACACAGAAATGCAGTATATAAGAGAAAAATAGAATGTGTACAATTCTACGTGCAATCCTTTTTTCTTTGCAATTGAGAGGTGCTCAAATAGGTGCTTGAAAAATTTTATTTTTTTTAACTGAGAATTTTGAAAAATGCAGACAACAGTTTTCAAAATTCATTCAACCCACTAGACTACAAAAAATATTTGAGCAACAGAATATTTTCTCAGAAGTGCAGTGACCAAGTGGATATCAGCAGTTAATCCTGAAAAGAAGACCTTAAGCAGTACCTCTTATCCGACCCACCATAGTGTTAGATAAACGCACTCAGAACATGTGTTATTGTTAAATATGCTTGTTCTCAGTCTCTCCTGTCTTTTCCTTTCCTGCAGCGTGTCAGTGCCATACTAATGGTTCTGTTTCTGAGGTCTGCAACCAGGAGACTGGAGAGTGCCACTGTAAGGAAAATGTGCTTGGACAGAAGTGTGACAAGTGCAGGGTAAGTGTAAAGTTTTCTCTACTGACATCCCTGGTTTGTGTTGATGGACTTGTAGACTTTAATTATTTCCAGCTCTATCTCTCTTTTCTTTTTAATCTTCTGTTTTTTCTTTCTGCAGTATTATACCGACAGAGTATTTCACATCTGTGTTTTTATTTGAATTTATCTTGCTTGTCTCATCACATATAATGTGTTTTTAACCACTGGTATACAGAGTACCGACAGGTCAAAGCTGATTAATGTGTCTGCTGCTGCACAGTAAATGAGGTATTATAAGGCAGTCGTGACCTTTAGGTGCTTATATGTCATTGTTAACCTGTTTCTGCAATTTCCCAGCACCTACACAGTTTTTACTTCTAACACAACCTAAGACCCACATGCAAAGCTTTTTCACAAGAATTGGTTTACAGTTGCATTGACAGTATTTGCAATATTTAACCTTGTGTTACCCTGTATTTCAGTTAGCCACACAACACAACAACAGTGTAATTCGTTAGTGTGTAGCCTTGACTTTTTTAAATTTTCTTTTTAACTCTACTGTTTTTATTGCCCTGCTTTCTTACTCCTCCTTGTCTATCTATCCTCCACTATCTGTATTCTGATTGGTCCAGCCTAACAGCTGGTGGGATGCTGAGCATCAGGAGTGTATGCCCTGTCGCTGCAGCCCCTACGGATCTATTTCTCAGCGCTGTGACGTCGAAGGCCGCTGCATCTGTCGCCCTGGCTTCGTGGGCCGATGCTGTGATCTCCGTCGCCTAGGTTACGAAAGGCGGGAGACACGGCGGCCCGTGGAGCGCATCTCGGTGGACTCTGCGCAGCAGAGATGGGGGGGAATAACCCGCACGGGTGGTTGCCCCAGGGGCGCATATAGGCCTAAGGCACGGGTAACACGCGCTGCATGTGGATGGCAGTGGTGTGTTTTTAGTAGCATGGATGTGCTTTCGAGATAAACTCTCTTGGTTAAACATATTGTGGTTTTGGTTTTAAAGCAGTGCACGGCAACGGAAGACAAGTTTATATATAAGGGTTTTGTGAGCATGGCTCTTCCTCTGTGTGTGTGTTTCTTTTAATTCTGAATGTAATCAGTAAAATGTCATCCCTCTGAGTAACTCGAGATGTTTGTTGGGGCTGAAAATTGGCGTTGTAAATGTCAACAGTTTTGGCAAATTATGATGTTCATGATGTTTTCTTGTTTTGTTTTTGTTGTTTTTCTAGAAGTAGACACACTAATGAAGCTATTTTTTTCTTTTAGTTGAGCTTTTTTTCTTTTTTGTTGTCTTTTTTTTGTATGATAACTTCTGAAAATACCTTTGATTAAAAAGTATTGAGTCAGGCTTTATATAATATGACAGTTTAGTTGGCATGGAGATGTCAGATAGCTTTCAGAGATCTATAGCAATTTTTAGGCGGCCTCTAAGCTGAAGACTGATAGAAAATAAAGGTGACTGATTTTGCTAATTTACAGACAAATTTTACTCTGAATAGTTCATAGTAAAATATATATATATATATATATATATATATATATATATATATATATATATATATATATATATATATATATATATATATATATATATATATATATATATATATATATATATACATATATATATATATATATCGGACCTTTATTTAGCTGCTTGTATCATATGTCAAAAAATATTTTAATGATCCGTTCATAAATGTTTGCTTTCTTCTTATTGGTTGCCCCTCACCTGGCTTGAGCAAACAGAACATTTTTCTAAAGAGATTCAATTCAATTTTATTTTATTTATACAGCACTAAATCAAAACAACAGTCGCCTCAAGGTGTTTTATATTGTAAGCTAGATCCTACAATAATACATACAGAGAAAAACCCAACAAACCCCCTATGAGCAAGCACTTTGGTGACAGTGGGAAGGAAAAACTCCCTTTTAACAGGAAGAAACCTC
Organism: Copadichromis virginalis; assembly: GCF_057382275.1. NCBI lineage: Eukaryota > Metazoa > Chordata > Actinopteri > Cichliformes > Cichlidae > Copadichromis > Copadichromis virginalis. The sequence continues at coordinate 16,381,550 of NC_140632.1, forward strand.
CGGCAGAACCAGGGAGGGGTGACCATCTGCCAAAGAGAGATCTATTATATGGTCTTTAATACTTATATCCAACGTTATATATTTATAAAGATGACCCACAAAAAGGAAAAGTAATATTGCCTCTACAATTATTTCCTCAGTTTTTCCCGTCTTTATATTTTTCCAGTCTTCTAAAAAGTCTTGTCTGTTTTTCTAACCGCTTTATCCGAATTTGAGCGTGTCTGACATTTGTTTATCCCGGATCAGTTTATACTTTGTCATTTCAGCTCACTAACTCAATGCCAATGGTCTGTGTGTTTCTCCAGGCTGGGACTCATGGCCTTACCACAGGTGGAACCTGCATCCCATGTCACTGCAATTCATATGGTTCCAAGTCATTCGACTGTGATGAAAACGGTCAGTGTCGGTGTCAGCCTGGCGTAACCGGACCCAAATGTGACCGGTGCTCACGAGGATATTTCAACTTTCAGGAGGGAGGGTGCACACGTAAGCACAGAATTTTTAGTCTACTTTTCACAGAGGGCTTTTCCTCATTTCAGTCAACAAATGCAAGTCCGGAATTTGTAGCAAAAGTAATGTCAGCAATCCTCCCCCTCAAAAAAATCCTCTTTAAATTACCGTTCTGTTCTTCTTTTCTTTTTAATTAGAATTTTGAACAAACTAAGATAAAGAAATCATATTTCTATCCCTTCTCTGCCCTCAAGTATTGTTTCTGTTGTGCTCAAGAAGAGGCAGAGTTAAAACAGTCTGAAAAAATATGTAAATCGTAACGAAAAGTAATAAATTGGAGCTGCTGCTTTCTGCTACGCTGCAATTTACTTTACTAAAACGCAATATACTGTCACTATGGACATTTTATTCCGGGTTCAGATGAATGTGATTATAGTGTTCAGCCACACCTGAACTTTCAAAGCCAGACAGCATTTTGTAATATGCTGCAATTGTTCTCATGTACTTTTTTATGTCGTGACATGTATTATATACAGCTAAGCAGTTCCCTCAGGCAAAAGGCCTGAGATGGAACCAAAAAAAATCTATACCTGTAAATACACAATGAAAGGAACAAATGAAAGACAGAAGAAGGAAAGGGAGACGCAAAGCAATGAGTAAAACATTGCCAGGAGAAACTAGCTGCTGAAGGTCTTTAAAGAGTGAACACACACACACACACACGATAAGAAAAGAGTTGTTATTCATGCTGTTTGGTCAATAAGGAAAACGGCAAATAAAAATTATGTGTCTAGGATATTTATAGGAGACAATGTTTAATAGATCCATCCATCCACTCTGCTTAACTGGTAGCCGAAGCCTCTCCCAGCTTACATTGGTTTATCCAATCAAATATTAGTCAAATTTACTGGAATATCTATTTTAATGCTTGATTTAAAAAACAACAACAAAAGGACACGACATACCAAACTGTAGCTGTATGTGTGTGTGTATTTATGCAAATTGCATAACTCTATATGAATGTTCAATGAGGCATTCTTCAATTAGTTTATCAATTTGTCTAATATATATTTATATTTATTATGTTAACTTCTGTTTCCCTTATTGCACTCTGTGACTGGTGCTGTGTAAAATTGTGAGGGTTCCAGGTAATTAATTTTCCACACCGAATGCCAGTCTTCATCCTGTAGCGGTGATTCAAGGTCCGAACCCATTGGGATGTAAGAACAAGCACGCGTTTCTATTCGCACCTCAAATTAAAGGTCAAGGTTTGTACATCAGTGATTTGAGCTGGAAGTGGAGACAGAATTATTCTGTGCCAATTAAGTCAGAGTGTAACCCCTAAAAAGAATAGAAAGTGAAGGTATGTGCTGTAAAATTTCAGTATGTTTTATTTATTTAGGAAAATGTTTTCCTTATGTGCATTTAATGTTGTATTTCTCTTGAATTTGCATAAATGACACAGTTACACTCATGTCAGTTGCCCAAATAGCCAGGTGAGTTAACATTAGAGAGCTATGTTTACCTACCACAACAGTAAGTGTCTCTTATGAGTCTCTGTGTGTGCCCTCTGCAGCAGTTACTACCACAAAAGACAAATTCTTCCCTCTAAAAACAACCCCAAAGCTCTTTTTTTCATACCAGCCATTATTAAACTGGCCTTTAAAATTCAATTTTTGTTGATAACAGCTGATTTTTTTCCAGCTGCTATGCTCGCTCACCTCTCTTTGCTTTAAATTCTCTTTAACTACCTTTCTGCCTCTTTTACAGCATGTCAGTGCAGTCATGTGGGGAACAACTGTGATGCTAACACTGGGCAGTGCATCTGTCCTCCGAACACAATCGGTGAGAGGTGCGATCGCTGTGCTCCCAACCACTGGGGGCATGACATCGTAACTGGATGCAAGGTAGGCTGAACAGTGAGCGTCCACATCAAAGGACACTCACTTATGAGTGTACATACGGACACCACATGCCATAATGAATGGGTTATTGAACATGAAACAGAAATATGAAGGATACTGAAGAATGCTTTATCACCACACAACCTTGGGGCCTTCTGTAATTATAGAAAATATTTTTCAGACAACACATTTTTGTTACTTTATTTATTTACTTATTTTTATTTTTTTTAACTTTCACTTCTAAACCTGAAACTAACAGGTATGTCTGTGCATTTAATAAAAAGTAATCATTATTTGTGAAATTATAATATATTTTCAAATGTATTTAATGTCTTTCTGATAAAATTAGAAATTCACTGTACTCACTGATCCAGGTGTTTAATTAATATTTTACAATAGATGTAAGTTAAGTGATTGTTTGTGTATATGATGTTATTATGTTATGTATAGTGTATGTAGGTAATTTTTGGACTACCCTTGCCTTGTTTCCACACTCTTATAACCTGCTTTCAGTTCTTTATTCCTCACTCAACTGATCTCTACATGCTCCCTTTCTTTGGCATTTTGTTTTCTATTACTGTGTTGGTTTACTCAGCTTTTTTCTTTATCTTGTTTTTGTGCTTTAGAAGGTGTTGTTTTGCTCTGAAACTATTTGACCAATGAGCCGTGAGGCAGCGATAACAGTAAACTATTAGAAACAGGAACAGGCTACTAGTAATTAGACGCTTCAACCTAATCCACAGGAATACACCGGGACAACTAAGAGAAGAGGAATCAGACAAATCTACATGATAAAAAAAACAAAGAAAATCACAAAGCTACAACCTAGATGTCAATGAGGTCTCAATAAAAGCACAACAGGAAGGAAAACACAGAGCGAGCAAAAAAAAAGTTAATTTCAAGGTCATGTGGAGATGCTCAAAACAAAAAAATGTCATCAGCTCATAAAATATTGCTGAATATTGGGTTATTAACTCTAACAGTGTTACTTTGGGTCAGTAGATCAAGATTTCCTATTTAAAAAATTTCGATTCGGAGTTGAAAGTCTTGCTGTGATTCTGTCGTAGTTCCTCTCATTTCAGCAGAGACATAGTTTACTTGATGATATTTGTCCATCTGCAGTCTTTGCTTCTGAGCATGCAAAACAAATATCTACTTTTTGTGGTGTTTTCATCTTTAATTGCAACATCTATTAGGGGAACATGGCATTATACAATGATGTCCACTGTAACAAGTGGAGGTTCTTCTCTCCACTCATGCATACATGTAAAGTTGTCATGCTCACTTTGTGGACACAAAACCGTGACTGAATCGTTGCACTAAGATACAAGTTTGTGTTATACACATACAAAGTTTTTCTTTGATGTTTTCATGTCTGAATAGAATTTGGGTTTTTTGTGTGTTTATATGTAGGAGTGTGGCTGCAATGTGATCGGTTCAGTGACCCAGCAGTGCAACGTAAACACAGGCTGCTGCATCTGTCACGACTCCTTCAGAGGAGATAAATGCAATGAATGCCAGATTGGATACAGAGACTTTCCTCAGGTAAATGGTCCAGATTAAAGCTGCTAATATTTCTCATATTGTCATAAATGTCACTTTTATCTCTGCTGACATGAAAGACGAGACGCTGGAGAGAATCCCTACGGGGATTCAGTCATTAGGACTTGATAATGTTTGTAGCTATAGTTGGACAAGCAAAATAGATTTTCATAGACATGACGATGCTGTTGTCATTAATTTTATGAGCACTGAAAACCTGAATAAAAGCATTTGTTTCCTTTCCTATTTATAAAAGTCCAACAGTTTCATCGAAGCCAGTATTAGATCATTTTTATGGCAGAGCCAAACTTTTCAAGACGTGCTGATATTTCTGTATCACAGGTGCCTTTTATGAAAATGAATTATTAAAAAAAACATCCTATAGCTTAAATATAGAGTGACATTTTAATCAAAGCTTAAATGGACATTATTGCCATTTTTTTGTTTTGTTTCAGTCTTTCTTTGATAAGACTTTGAAAGTTTATACATGATCTTATATTTGTCATTTGGCTTTGTTGTGTAGCTTATGATAGAGGAGTTGTTTTGTTTTTAGCACGGTTACTGAATCAATCAAGGAAGACACTCTTTAAAAAGTTCAGAAAAAAGTTGTTTTTTTACACTTTTCAAACCAGAAAAATTCTGGTTCTGGTGTTTGTCTGAAATTCTCAGTTGACATTGGAGTGAGAAGATAATGGCAACATTTTCATTTTGGAGTAAGTTGTTTAGTGAAGCATAAAGCTAGGACACACTCTGCTCCCTCCTCTAAGGCCTGTCATGTTGTTGATAGCAAAAACTTGCTGTTTTTTTTCCCCCACAGTGCGTCCAGTGCAAGTGCAACATCGCAGGATCGGACAGCCAGACTTGCGACCAGGAGAGAGGAGCCTGTGGCTGTGCAGATCGAACAGGAAAATGTAGCTGCAAGGTAACAGCCACCTTTTCACATTATGTTAAAGACTTATTTTATTCATTTATTTATTTATTTATTTTTCTGGCAAGATACTGGCAGTGTCCAGTGAATGTTTTTATGGGAAAGCGAGAAAAAGCATGTGCTGTTTATTATTTTGACTCCTCGCAGAGATGATAGGTTAGATTTTAAATGTCAGTGCAGATTTAAAACCTAATTTGCATGCTTTCGCTGTCCTTTCTGTTTTTGTGGGGAGCCTGCCCATGTTTGTGTTTTAAAGTATATGTGTGCGCGTGTGTTTGTATGTAATTATTCCAGCAAATGTCACCGTGCCGAGTATGACTGACATCTGCGCACGATGACCTCCATATACTGGAAGAGACATACATGCAAACGTATGAGGTGTGATCAAAAAGTTCAGTGAAACGAGCCAGAAAACTTGCAAAAGTGCGAAAGGACAGAGCAGAACTTCCAGGAAGTGATCTAAAAATAGTTGTGGTGTGTGTGTGAAGATAATCTTGGAGGAGAGATCAGATAAATTTTATGGCCTGGGTCCCAAAACGTTGTCATCACACCTTGTACACTAACAGATATAAAGATGCTGTCATGGTTTGCAGACCAGAACTCAAATGCAGGACATCAGAGGCAGAATGAATAAATGGGAAGTTAATTTTTATTGCTTATATAAGTCCCAAACAAAGAAAGGTCAAAAGGTAAAGCATAAATCTAAACTGCTGGGAGCCAGGGGAAAACCAGGAAACACAAAGAATAACTCAGATCACGCCCCACCACACCCTCCTTTATATTTCCCATTTTGTCATGTGTCCGTCAGCAGTACTCTTCACTTTGACTGATACTCACTGAAATAGTGTTGTCACAGAAGGTGAGATTCTACCACTTTCCAGCACCAACCCTTATTTCCCTTGTTGGAAATAGCGATTTCATATTTACCTGAAAAATATCCAATGTTGTTTTTCTGACTATCTTTGAAATCATATTTTTTCCACAAGACACAATGTGGCAAAATTACTAAGCTTTAGCTCAATTTTCTTAATTCGAAACATGGTCATGATCATGGTCAAATTGTCTCAGTGCAGTAGTAACTTTACTTGATGAATAGTTATGCTTGCATTATCCCTGCACTGCTTCTGATTTAGCATCTGTATGTGTGAACTATACACATCTGATGTTTCCTAGATTTGTCCTGTCTGTGTGTCAGAGAGACAGAAATTGAGTTACAGTCAGAGTAGTTAAATGTTCTACCTGAGAAAACTGAAATTTGATTCATCCATCACCATCATCTCTCTCTGTCCTTGGAAAAACCCTGACAGGCACATTTTTACAGGAGTTACACACATATAAAGCTTAAATTTTACACCTCTTATCGTCACGTTGACAAGGTGATCGCATTACTGCATATGCACTCTTTTCATCATTACCTTGCTGAAGATACACACTTTCACATATTTGATAGAGACTGGTCCACCTGGCATCACTTTTCATCTCTGCTGTCACTTACTGATCACATTATGACACACGCAAAAATGCAAACCTTTTGCGCATACACACACATATACCACCTGATTCATGGCATGTAATGAGGCTTTACATTACTGAGTGTCATCTTCTCTCTGAAAAGGTAGGAGGTTGACTTGCAATCACTCGGTCATTAGTAACCTGTCTCCTGTATGTAGACATCCTGTATGTTAATGTGTACCTCTCTGCCTAGCATGTGATCTACCTACATTGCGTTATATCATCAGGCACATCACTGCTCTTCAATTTTGTGCTTTAACATTAAAACTTAAACGAAATCATGTCATAACTTACTAACCCCTAAATTAAAAGCTGCTGCAATCTAAATATATTTTTTTTAATAAAGCAAGCAGGCAGAGATAAACATTAATGAACAATCTGGTAGGAAAGTCTTCAGCATATGCATGATGGTAAATGGTAAATGGCCTGTATTTATATAGTGCTTTACTAGTCCCTAAGGACCCCAAAGCGCTTTACATATCCAGTCATTCACCCATTCACACACACATTCACACACTGGTGTCATTCATGTGTCATGAATGACACATGATGAATGTTGCACATCAAGTCAAGAATGTTCCCCTGCATGAAGGGGAACATGCATGCATGTTGGCTGTTGTTCACAAAACTTACAAAAGGGAAACAGTAGAGTTCTGAAAGAAAGAAAACCATCAGCCTATCAAAATGTTATCGATGCCTTCACTTTTGACAGAAGCAATAGAATACAGAATGAGAAACAGGCACATTCTGTGCGCTCGGATTCAGCCAAATGTATTGGATGAGATTACATCATTCCACAGAACAGTGATCATAAATATACAGCTAAGTAGCCAGGGAGCTTTTCAGAGGGATAAGAATGGGAAATACTTACCACATATTTGTTACATTCTTTTGTTACAGCATTTAAAGTAATAAAATAGCGTTGTAAAGAATTATTGCTCTGAAATATTTCCGATACGTGTCCTTGTTATAGAAGCTGCTCTGCTGCCTGTCTGGTAAGCAGTGCAAAAGGTGCAGTGCAGGATTATCAATGATGGATAACAGTTTGTTCCATGATCTCCTCTCAACCACAGCTTAAAAAGTGTCCAATTTGCAGCCAATCACAGAGCTCCCCTGATCAGTTTATTTGGTCCGTTGGTCACACAAGCTTTGATGTTGCTCCACCAGCAGACCACAGCTAAGTACACTGCGCTATCCACAACTTACTAATAACTGCTACCACTAACTACTAATAAAATATCTCCAACACCAACGTGGAATATCATACCTGAGCTGCATTCCACTTTCTGAAGACTAAAGACATACAAGAGATCAGTGTGTCAGCAGTGAAGGAAAACAACACTAACGACTTTGGGTACATCTTTTTTTTTAAAGTAAGGAAGTACAGTATATAGTGCATTTAGGTTAACAATTGTAGGGAATCTGAAGAACAATTAAAGGAAATAAAACTCTCACTGTGCACCTACCTTTGGGGCTGTACAGGGACTGAATAAAGTATAATACAGTTATGAGCATTAGTTACAGTAATTCAAATGTGGGTATGTGTGGATTTTTTGGTATTGCTGTATGTGAGCATGCAGTGGGATTTTCTTTCTTTTGTGATACAACCCCCCCCCCCCCCCCCCCCGCTCCCAAAAAAGAACTGTTGTTGATTATGATAAACAGCCCCCAATAGTGACATAATGATTTACTTTTAATGAAGAAATCCTAACGTGGTCCTCTCTTCCTGACTATACCTTCCCACTCTTCCCTCCTCTGTCCTTTCTCACTAACCTGCAGGACTTTTTGACAGAGCTCAACATTAATTGGATGATGTTGTGTTGACAGCACTGTAACTTTCCTTTGCAGAGAGAAGGCTTAATGCACAGCCCTGTCCACAATTCCATTTTAGACCAGTCGAGTCTCAGCTTACCCCCTCTGCTAACCCCACAGCTGCATGTGACACTACCCACTCTGCCATAGCTCGGCTACAGACTCAGCACCCGAGTGCCTTTATTGTGATCTCGGGTGACTTCAACCATGTATCACTGGACAATACACTACCAACATTCAAACAATATGTGGACTGTCCCACCAGGGGAGAGAAAACTTTAGACTTACTGTATGCTAACGTCAAGGATGCATACAGCTCCTCCTCCCTCCCCCCACTTGGTAGGTCAGATCATAACCTGATTCACCTCACCCCCCGCTATGTGCCAATTGTGAGGAGGGAACCTGTGACCACCAGGACTGTCAGGAGGTGGTCAGAGGAGGCCTTAGCAGAACTACAGGGCTGTTTCGAGGTGACCGACTGGGAAACACTCTGTGAGCCTCACGCCGAGGACATCAATGGGCTTACTGAGTGTATCACAGACTACATAACTTTCTGCACCGACTCCATTGTTCCAGCTCAGACTGTTCATTGTTACCCAAATAACAAGCCGTGGGTGACTAAGGACATCAAAGCCCTCCTCAACAACAAGAAGAGGGCTTTCAGAGGGGGCAACAAAGAGGAGGTGAGGAAGATCCAGGTGTTACTAAAGGACAAGATCAGAGAGGCTAAGGACAATTACAGGAGGAAGCTGGAGTGGAAACTCCAGCAGAACAGCATGAGAGAGGTGTGGAGGGGCATGAAGACCATCACTGGATTCAGGCCAACCAACAGCAGGGGAACTGAGGGAGGTGAGAATAGAGCCGACGAGTTGAATCTGTTTTTCAATAGATTCGACACCACAGTGTCTGCTCCCACCCCCACAACCTCACCTGTAGTCAGCCTGGAATCCAGAGCCACACCACTGTGCCAGCCTCTCTCTTCACATGGCGCTGTTGCCTCCTGTGAGATTCCTGACACCCCTCCCCCACCCATCACCTTCACTCAATACCAGGTTGAGATGCAAATGAGGAGACTTCACTCAGGCAAGTCTGCTGGACCAGACGGAGTGAGTCCCCTTGTCCTCAAGACCTGTGCCCCCCAGCTGTGTGGAGTCTTTCATAAACTGTTTATGCTGAGTCTGAGTCTGCAGAGGGTCCCGGTGATGTGGAAGACATCATGCCTCGTCCCTGTACCAAAGACGCCACGTCCCAGTGGCCCCCAGGATTACAGGCCCGTGGCATTGACCTCCCACATCATGAAGACCCTGGAAAGGCTCATCCTGGACCAGCTGCGACCCATAGTAAGACCACATCTGGATCCCCTTCAGTTCGCTTATCAGCCTCGTCTCGGAACTGAGGACGCCATCATCTACCTGCTCAATCGTGTCTACACCCATCTGGACCAGCCGGCGAGCACTGTGAGGGTCATGTTTTTTGACTTTTCCAGTGCTTTCAACACCATCAGGCCGACCCTCCTGGGTGATAAGTTAGCAGCGATGCAGGTGGATGCTTCTCTGGTGTCCTGGATTGTTGATTACCTGACAGGAAGACCACAATATGTACGTCCCCCACAGTGTGTGTCTGACAAGGTGATCAGCAACACAGGGGCACCACAGGGGACTGTCCTCTCCCCCTTCCTCTTCACCCTCTACACCACAGACTTCAGCCACTGCACAGAGACCTGCCATCTTCAGAAGTTTTCTGATGACTCTGCGGTGGTTGGATGCATCAGCAGGGATGATGAGACAGAGTACCGGGCTGTGGTCGACTCCTTTGTCACGTGGTGTGAGCAGAATCATCTGCAGCTCAACGTGGCAAAGACCAAGGAACTGATCGTGGACTTCAGGAAGACCAGGAAACACTTGACCCCTGTTTCAATTCAGGGGGTCAGTGTTGACATTGTGGAGGACTATAAATACCTTGGAGTACACATTGACAATAAACTGGACTGGGCTAAAAACACCACAGCACTTTACAGGAAGGGCCAGAGTCGTCTCTATTTTTTGAGGCGACTGAGGTCCTTCAACATCTGCCAGAAAATGCTGAGGATTTTCTATGAGTCTGTTGTGGCCAGTGCGATCCTCTATGCTGTTGCATGCTGGGGGAGCAGGCTGAGGGTCGCAGATGCCAACAGACTTAATAAACTGATCCGTAAGGCCAGCAATGTTGTGGGGATGGAGCTGGACTCCCTCAAGGTGGTGTCGGAGAGGCGGATGCTGTCCAAGATAAAGACAATGTTGGATAACACCTCCCACCCACTCCATGACATGCTGGTCAGTCACAGGAGCACGTTCAGTGAGAGACTGAGATTACCGAAAAGCACCACTGAACGACACAGGAAATCATTCCTGCCTGTGGCCATCTCCCTGTACAACGCATCCACTTAACACACTGTTTGCTGCTACAACTACACATGTTTCTTTTCCAACTATTTATTTATGAGTGACTTATGTATGTATGTATGTATGTATATATATGTATATATTGTACTATTCTTAGTTAGTGTATTGTCTGTCTTGTCTTAATGTTGGTTTAAAATGGAGCACTGTAACAAAAAATAATTTCCCCCAGGGATCAATAAAGTATTCTGATTCTGATTCTGATTCTGATTATTTACTCACAATGTAAACAGCTGGTCCAGATTCTTATTGCCACCCCAGTGAAGCCAAGACACCAAATGCATTTCCTGGCAAGCATATAAACTAATCAGTTAAACTTTTTATGACATCTAAGAAGATATTAATCATTAAATTGCTGTAAACACATAACTAGGGCTACTTCTGGACTGCTACTTTTATCTGAAGGGTTTAGACTTTCAGCCGTGCTGACATGTTCTTGAGTGAGACACTAGATCCCAAGAGTACTATTAAGCTAAATGTGCTTTATAGCCTCAAGCAGAAAAGAGTCATTTAAAGTATTTCCTAAAGAAATGTTTTCATTTAAAGTATGCATAGAAAGACTGGCTCAAAGGTTGCTTTAATTTGCTGTGTCACATTTTAGGAAAATGTGGAGGGAGACTACTGCGATCACTGTAAGCCCGACACGTTTGGGTTATCCCTACGAAACCCGCTGGGCTGCAGCAGGTGTTACTGTTACGGATTGACCCACTTCTGCACAGAGGCGCAAGGACTTATCAGGATGTGGGTAAGTAAATGTATGTTTTTTGAAATGTTTAACGGATGAAAAGACAAAGAAAGTTTAATTTCAAGTCAATTCTGAAACATTTGGAGGATTTTGATAGCAGTGTTTTATTTTGTTCCCAAAAACTTTCTAAAAAATAAAGTAACCAACAAAAGCAAAATATTGCTGTATATTGCTCAAAATGCTGGTGATGTCTCTAGTGACTTTAAAGCTAATATTATGGTCTGTATCCTTGTTCACTTATGAGTTGTTTTGCCTGTAGTGTGTCAGAAAAGAGGACGTAGACAGTCGTTTTCTAAGCTGCCTATTTGATTTACACGCTGTCTACACTAGCTTACTTGCTGAGATAACTCATTTGGCAGCCGGCTGCCTGCAACTGACTCTGCATTATACGAGCGTTGCCAAGTAGACTCCATGTCCTTTGCTCATTATGTACAGATGATCTGCAGCTTTTATGAACATTTAATCTTAGCAGATTTGATTGCACCTAATTTTGCTCAGTGAAAAACCAAACATAGTTTTTTTTTGCCAGTAATCATAAGCATTGTTTAATGATTTTCTCCTGTACTGCAGATGGAATTAACAATGTTATAAAAAGACAGACACCTCCAGTGATTAAACAAGGTTAAGGGCTTTTATAGTAGCTCTGATAGCTGTGTCTTTTTGAAGACTGTGGATGCTGCATTGTTTGATGCACTTACGAAAAGTGGGTATCAATACAAGAGATAACAATTACAAGCTGATGAGGGCAAAACAGAAAAGCCATGGACCAACAAAAGCCGTGTGGTGTTCACTACAAAAGTTTCACCTCACATTGGTTTGCAGAAACAAGAAGTCCTGCAGTTGCAAATCCCTCTGCTGCCCACAAACAGGGCTGTTCACAGGCTATTAAATGAGTTAATAGGTGTCTGTAGGTTCTCAGTCACAGGAGACTTAAATGTTTGAGTTGAAGCAATCTGGACTTCTTGAGGTTCTCGAAGATGTTTCACATCACACCTGAAACTTCTTCAGTTCTGGCAGCTGATACGGAGATATGTGAGCAGTTAGGATCACATGGGTCAAGATTTGAGTGTGCGTTCAATGATGGTTGTTTCAGGTGAGCATAGATGTCTTGTTGTACTCCTCTCTTAACCGTCTGTCTTCTTTGACCAAAATGTCAACACCTGTATCCTCAAAGGAATGTCCCTTCTCTTTTGAGAGCAGATATTCACTTAGTATTCACAGATTTGCCTCTCTGGGTAGACTTTGTGTTGTTATTGCAACCTGTGTAGCAAGTATTGAGTTATTAAATTAGCAAGCTACCTAAAGACTAACATTGGGATTCATAGCTGTTAATGTGTCTAAAATGTATGAAGTTGTTTTAACAATGAAAAGATGAGATTTCCTACACTGTCAACATAATCAAGGAACTTTTCCTGCTGTTCAGTCATCCATTGTACATGTTTTAGAGAACATAAACATAGGCGTGAAAATGACATGTAGCAACTTGAAGTCAAAAAGAGAGGTCTGATAGATTTAGAAAGACACTCAGGAAGTTTACAATCAGTTGTTGAGGAAAGAGTGTTTTGAATAAGGCCCCTTTATTGTAGAAATGGTTGCAATCAGCAATAAACTGCCGTTTCCGTGGTAACCCGTAGAGTTTTAGGAGGGTGGCGAGAGGCCTCATTTGAACAACAACCATTCACTTCATTTATTGTTGACTGGGTGGACAGACAGAAAGAGAGAAAAAAAATGGAGAGTTTATTGGAAAGAGGGAGATTTTTTCTGAACCACTGAATCGTGAGATTACACTGAGTGAAGTGGGATATATACACACACACTATGAGTGGACACTATGCACACACACACTATGCAAACACAGTACACATGCATTAATTCACACTCTTGAAAACTCACACTACATCGGATTACATAGAGGTTTTACGCACATACAACTTGCTGCACACAACTTTTTTTGAGGAAACGAAGTGTTAGATGGGTGAATATTTAATGAAGATTTGCACCAGCATAAAACTGTAAAAGCTTTTACCTTTATGTGGAATTTCCCTTATCTGTGGGAAAACTAGGAATATTAAAGCACCAGATAGAAGAAAGAAAACATTGTAAATATCTGAAAAAACAAAAGCATGCATGCTTGCTTTAAGTCTGTAGGTAAACTGTAAAGATAATGCATTGATTATATATATTATATACAAACTTTGTGATTTTTAAAGAGGTCTTGAACACAGGTCTTTTTTACAAAAGTTTTCCTTTAGACATGAGATGCCTCTTCACTCATTTTCAGTCCAGTCCTTGGAACGTTGTTTGACTGTAAAGCCACTTGATGCTCAAGGGATCAACAACTGTTGTGGCTAGCTGTAACAGGCATCTTAAAAAACTTTTACTAGCAGCCTTTTGCTAAAACATGCCTAAGATAGCACAGTTTGGCAGGCATAAAAACACATTTCTGCACCAACAAAGGTGATTCCGAAAGAGCTGTTAGATGAAAACTTGGCATATTGCCACACGGTATGCAGTCTCCTTAAAAATGTGACAAAACTGGACAAAAAAAGAGGACAAAGGAAGTGCTGACGCAGACGTGTGAAGTGGTGAGGAGTGTGGACCCAAGTGCAGGCACTGATGACTGAGTAGCTGTGAGTGAGTTTTATTTACAGCGGGGGAACGAAATGCAAACAAAGGCAGAGCATCTTAAAGTCATGAACTTGGGAAATAGAAAGAAATTTAGCAGAGACACAGGACCTGAGATATACATCTGGTCCTTCAGTTGATCCACTGTTGATCTAGAAGCTATTCTTAGGAAGGAAAGCTGAGATACAAGAACTGGGCAGAAAATCGGTGGCAGCAGGTCTTGTAAAGTGATGAATCCAAATTTTACATTTTTGGTTCAAATCATTGTATATATGCGGAAGGACATGAGAGAGGTACAACAGTGAGTGTCTACAGCGATCTGTAATACCCTGTCATGCTTCGGCCTGCATTTCAGGCAATGGAGTCAGGGTTTTTGTCAAAATCGATAGAATCATGAATGCAGAAAAGTGCCGTCAGAGTTGTTGGTACCATTGGCAGCTATCCCAAACACTCTGCCAATACAGCAAAACCCTACCTGGATAGAAAAACACATAATGGAACACAATCAGTCATGGATTGGCCTCCCTAGAGCCTAACCCTAACCCCTAACTGAGACTGGAGCAGAAGGTAGTCAACCTTCCAAGAAGAGCTTTGAATTTCCTTCAAGAAGCGTGGCGAACTATTCCTGAAGACTACTTACCAAACATAGCTAGAATTGGACAAACTCAGTTTATATAGTGCTTTAATACAATATTTAAATTTATGTTTGCACGTGTTTCAATAAATTTCTCATTTTCCTAGCAAAATCTAAAGAAATGAGGGGTGGCTCAAAACTTTCACATGATTATACATATTGTAATATAGATAGACTGCTACCTGTGACATGCTGGCATTATGGTTTGGCCTGCCTCATTCGCCGTGACACACTAAACACTCAGATTAGAGCATTAAAAAGAAAAACATTCTTAATGATACGCTGTTACTTAAACAGATATATGACGGCAGCAGTTTAATGTGTTTTAATATCTGATGAGGTGTGTATTCAGATTGTTCAATGACAGTACGAAACTGTATTTTTTACCATTAATTTGATTTCTATTTAGATTTTTGTTAGAAATCCATTACTCTATATTAATGTATGCCATAGTAATATGTAATAATAACTTATGAGTAACAGTTAAGTAAGAAGCGAGCAGTTTCCCATTTCATGTGTGACTACCTCACTTATACAGGCAATATTCCTAGTATATCCATGCTTTAGTAACTTAATAGATTCCAGAAAATCTGTGCACCACACCAAAAAAAACCCCTTCCATAATGCCTCAATATTATTCACGCAATATCCACATATCAACACTTCTGGACAGATGGATCTTTTTTTAAAGTGTTTCACTGAACCACAATCCACAGTCAATAATAAACTGTGATATTATTCGAGTAGTATTGAAATATATACACATAAAATGAGAGCTGGAGAGAATGGAAATGAAAGGGGTAGTTTTTCTCCAGACTGCTTGTAATAACTGAAATATTATATCAAAGAGAAAGCTTGGCACATCAGATTTAAATTATATCTAGAATGTAAAGGAACAAAGTTTGATCACTAAGAGAAGAAATTTTAAAATTATCAATTTACTGAAGAAAGAAACAAACACTTCCTTCACTCATTAACAACCCACAGGAAAAAAGGAGATTTCTTCTGTATTGTTAGTGGGTTTTTTTTTTAATGAATAATCTGTTAATGTGTCGCTTAAACACATTTTTGAGAGTGAAGGTGTTCCCTTGTACAAGACAGAGTGTGAACACGGTAAAGAAATTCTTCTTAATGCATTTAGGTTCAGAGCGGGAGTAAAGGTTATTGTTATATCACAGATAAGTCTTCACCTACCTCAAAGGATGAGAAGTACGCCAAGATCTATTCAATCTCATTTGAAGGATTCTCTAAAAAACTCCCATCATGTTTCAATCAAGTGTGTGTGCAGGAAGTGCCTCCGTTCGGACCGTTTTGGAGGCCCAATTACAAGACGGCAAACAGAAAAAAAAAATAAGAGAAGCTGAAATTTTGTCTGGGCATCTCAGACAAAAGCCATTTGAAATGGCAAAAAGATCAAAAGATGGTGATGAAAGAGCTTTGCTTGAGTCAGCATCGTCAGGAGGTGAAGAAAGTATGTGGATAAACAGGACAAGAAACACCACTCTGTCCAGTTATTGTTACACATTCTGTTCACTCGTATACTAGAGGCTACGCAATGAACACAGACTCCTTCACTGCTCGTTAGAAAGTTTTTAGCATGTTCACATTCTTTAGGCTTATGCCATTGAAAGTAACTGTTGTACATATTCTAAGTATTTGTATTATGCTATTTAATTTTCTAATAAACAGTACAATCAGGTACCCTAACAGTATGAACAGAAAACAGGATTATTCTCTTAAACTATATCTTTTGGCGTCATTCTGCTGGGTTCCACAGGCCACTGCATTAATATTGTCATGGTTGTGTATCCCAGTTAACACTGAAGCCGGAGCAGACGGTGCTCCCCTTGGTGGATAAATCCAACGCCGTGGAGACGAGAACAGGAGTTAGCTTCCAACATCCTGAGATCATCGTTCATGCAGAACTTATCACCTCAACTCTGTCTGAACCATACTACTGGAAACTGCCTGAGCAGTTCAAAGGCTCTATGGTAGGAAATATCACAATGGGGTTTTTTTTATTGTTTGTATCATCTTGGATTTTACTTTGGTATTTACAAGATAGTGTGTGTATAGTGATAGACGCTAACAAACATCATGTCTTTCCAAATATAATTGCAAAACTCATGTCACACCTGCCGTTCATTATACATTCATATATTGCGTACAGATCCGTTGTTTTGCATGCATGTAAGACAAAACGGCAAGGTATTCATAGAGAATCTCAAAAATAATGCTCAAAAATCCAATAAGTACAATGTTGGTGATTGTTTTGTGTCATTGTTTCTCTTAAGATCACAGCATATGGGGGGCAGCTGAAATATGCTGTGTACTATGAGGCCAGAGAAGAAACCGGTCCTTCCTCCTATGAGCCTCAGGTCATTATTAAAGGTGGTCCTAACCACAACATGGTGATGACACGCCACATAACAGGACTCCAGATTGGTCAGCTCACCCGCCATGAGATTGACATGACAGAGGTACAGTAATGGTTTAGAGGTGATAAGGAAATTCATAGTAGTAGTAGCAGCAGTAGAAGTAAATACTGTAGGAGTAATTTAAAATTAATTGTTTATTTTACTCCATGCAAACAGGGTTTCTTAAACTGAGTGCAGTGATGATGTTGATTGTTCATCGTGTGTGTGTGTGTGTGTGTGTGTGTGTGTGTGTGTGTGTGTGTGTGTGTGTGTGTGTGTGTGTGTGCAGCATGATTGGAAATTTGCAGATGGACGGACTATGACTCGAGAGGACTTTATGGACATTTTGTTCTACGTGGACTACATCCTAATTAAGGCATCACACGGCAACTTGATGAGACAAAGCCGGTAACACACACACACACACACACACACACACACACACACACACACACACACACACACACACACACACACACAGAACAACTTAATCCTCCATCTCCACACATTGGGACAATGGCTAAATAAACATTACTTTTGTAAAAGTTTTCAGGTGCAATAATGCAATTTTTTAAAATCTATTTTTTTACTTTACTTTTTTAGAGTTTTGTTCATTAAACTAATAAATTCAAAGATTCTTGATTTTTTTTTTTCTCCCAGTATTTCAGAGGTCAGTCTGACAGTGGCCGAGGAGGGCATACCAACCAAAGAAAGCGAGAAAGCCCACCAGATAGAGAAGTGCGATTGTCCAATTGGATACTCTGGACTTTCCTGTGAGGTGGGGACACAATTAAATACCTGCATGCATTCACACATGACACCACACATCTGAAGACCAAATATCTGCAAAGGTCTTGTAAAAGAAGCTCAGTAAATATATACAGCTTACAGATGGTGGGTATAGTGCTCCATAGTATTTGCAAGTAACTGTTTTTTTTTTTTAATTAATCATTTAAAATTTAAAAACAGGTGAAACTTGGAGACTATCTCATATAGAAAAGATTCGAGGACATCTCTCTAAAATGAGGCAGCATGGTTTGCAAAGTATCTGAACAAACCAAAAGACTTATTGAGCAATGTCCTTTGGACAGATGAGCGGAGATATTAGATTGTTCTTTTTTTTTTTTGCTTCTGCCTGGGGATGCCACATTTTTTAGCTGGGTCCTGTAACCCAATATGAGTTGTGTGTTGAAATTAATTGAGTGCAGCTGAGAAAAAGGATGCAACATTAAAACGAATGAAAAAAGACAAAAAAAAAAAGTACGATAGTGTGAGATTCTTACAAAAAAAATCACAAGAAAAACTATTTAAATTAATAAAAGTTCAACATTAATCACAGAGTGAGCTGAACTGGCTGCTTCCTTCAGAGCTCGGAAGAATTTTTTTTCCTGCTTCTCTCACAATGAGAAAGAATGAGGGGAAAATGGGCGCACAGACATGGCTTTCAGTACTATCTCAAAAGTTTCTAATTTACATTTAGCTCAGCATTTTAAGCCTGTCGGTGCCTTTCAGACCCTCCTGTTTTTCTATTCTGTTTTTTATTCTTTTACTTTGGTTAGTCAGGATTAAGCCTCACTGAGCATCTCCTCCACTCAGTTGCGATTTTGTCCAACCAAATGACTTTCAGCTGCATCCAGCTCCTTTGCTTAAGCCGCAGAAATCTTATAGCTGTGACTCAATCTTTAGTCTAATGAGGATTTTGAAGACACAGCTTATGATACACTGACACAACAGTTCTGGCTAATTCTGCTAGGCAGCAGTGCCCGAAAGTCGTTTAGGCATTATTGTGTTAATCTTAAAGGTATACAAGGTCTTCTGGCAAACTTTTAACTGTGTTCTTCAACTTCTGTTTCACTTTGTTGGATTTTATTAGTTGTTCAGAGCACATATTTTCTGGAAAAAAATAACTTAAAAGCTACAGATACTATTAAAAATGGCATCTAAACTTAAAATGTTCAGGTTGTTGAGGGCTTAGCTGACAGATGGCCATTTCTATTTGTAGCTGCCGACGTTGTTAATAAAGTATTTTTAAACAGGCGTTTAGTGCTAGCACAGGGAACAGATGGCTCTTTAAATGGACTCCATTAATTATTACTGAGCAGGAGAGAGAGGAAGAGAGAGTTACCTTGCATGTGTGTGTCTGTATGTGTGTGTATGAATGGATGCAGTTTTGTGTGTGTGTGTGCATTTGGCAGGTACATGAGGGTGTGTGCCTGTGTTCAAAAGTTACTGAAGGGAGACACCTTTGTGTGTGTGGAAAAAAAAGAGAGCGGTCAACAACTGCCCAGAGAAGTAATGATTGGGGATTATTATGTGAGTGTGTTCCAGTGCCAGGCACAGTTTGATGTTACCGTGGGAACGCACACTTCATCAAACCTGTAAAAGTCTACTTCTATTTTTAATCTTTGTCTCTGATCTAAATCTTTGCTCCCATTATCTCTCCGTGCAGGAGTGTGCTGCAGGATTCTACCGTCTTCGCAGTGGTTTCCTGGCATCTGCTCCAGCGTCCAGCGTGCCCACGGCTACAGGCATGGGCAGCTGTGTTCAGTGTCAGTGCAGTGGGCACTCCTCCTCTTGTGACCCTGAGACATCCATATGCCAGGTAACTGTGTGTGTGTGTGTGTGTGTGTGTGTGTGTGTGTGTGTGTGTGGGCATTCTACCGCTGGAGACCATCCTAGAGCCATATGCTGAGCAGTTTCTGGAGGAAAGAGGTGGATGAGGGTGCCATATAGGTGTGTAGGTGTGTGTTGGAAAGGATGTCTGGTACTGTAATTAGCCCTCCAATAATTAACGACCTCCAGCTTTCTCATATTTTATGTAATTTCCTCTTCTGTGGATCTCACCCAAAGTTATGTCTGAATATTTTTTTCAAGCAAGGGCTATTAGTTACAAGTAGTTACTGTATATAATGCTATGGCTGTATGACAGAAAACAGTGGTTGGAGACAAAGTTATTGCAACTTTGTGTAATAAACATACAATCTTGTTGCCTTTGAAATGGTTGCTTCAATGATAGAAACCAGGTCTACAAATGGTCAGTTGCCATCAGACTGACTTTAGCAATCTAAGGGCATAAGACAGAGTCAGACTCCTGTCTCTTTGTGATTGAATATAAGAATTGCATTGCATGTGTTTCTGATTAACTGTGCTAAATTTTCAAAAATTCCTCCACATAAAGTGACATAGTTGGTGCAGGACTGCGATTTAGCTGCAAAATGACCAAATGAATCCTATTACAAAGAGATGTGTTGCAGACGAGTTAAACGCATCGGTGCATACTGGCTTCAACTGTAACCTGTTGGCAGTCTGTCTACATTAAAAAACACTTTCTCAAGTTGCAGTCTGAGTAAGACCGTGATCATTTGGAGACAGGTTGGGTACCATCGAGTGACCTGTGCAATCCTTGCCGTCAAAAGTGGTCTCCACAGCTACTTGCAATCAGTTTCCAGTGGGGAAAAAATTCAGTACCATCACCAGACACTGATTTTTGTGAGTCGTAAGGAAGTCGCTGTTGTATTTTTAATCTAGCGTGAGTCATCAAAGGAGATTTATAACATCATCTTGGGCAGTATTGATAAAATTATAGGTTTATGTTAGTTAACACATTATCAATGGCTTGCTGTAAATAGATGTTCAATATTTATTGAAATGGGTTTAGTTCCTCAAACTGTGTTGTATTTACCTATGTTAGATTAGGGAACTGCATAGTGTGTTGCTGGACCGATGAGTCCTCATATTCTGCGAAAATACACACGCTCATATGCATGCCCTCAGTGTGAAACCAAATAGTTTTTTAAACCTTGTTTAGTTAATTTCAGTATTATTTTACTCGGATACATAACAGTACACATTTTTGTTCATCATGTAGTCAGAAATTCCCAGAATTTCTGGAAGTTTGCTCATAAAAATCCAAAACCTTTTCTTTCACTTTCAGATTTTAATGTAAGTTATCTACCACACTGAGGTGACAAGAAACGTGTGCACACAGACAAACCATTTGACTTAAACAGCTAGTGTTTTGATACTCTTCTCCCAATCGCCTGCTTTGACAGGTTATACTCAGAGAATTGTTTGTTTGTTGAAGTTACAACTTCTTACTTAATTTCTTACATGTTCTCAATTTCTGTTAATCTAATGGCACCTTAACGTGTTGGCATCATGTCAGAATTAGCACCTTGGCCACTTTTCTGTGAAAGTGATTTATGTACTATTACTAACTATTAGTCTCATTAAGTTAAAACATTTCAGTGCAATCTGGGTGACACTGTAAATATTGTGCACTACACCGAGTACCTTGACTCTCCGTTTATCACTACTAAAAGTATGTTTGAGTAAAGCGATGAAGTTAATGTAAAAATGAATCGTACTTGAATGGTAGAATGCTAAATGTAATATCAACAGCTTTCCAAACAAATGGGGGTGGTTGAATTCTCATGGAGCCTTGTATACCCTTTTGCATCTTACTTGCAGCTGTTCGTGGCAGCTGGCTGTCATCCCAGAGCATGTTTATGCCTCAGGTTTGTGTCCAGTGCAGCTCATTTTTGTTCCGAAAAGTTTGCTTGACATGCTTAAGGACATACAAACAGGACAACTGAAAGAGTCAGCTAAACAGTGTTTTCATTCCAATTTGTTTAGGTTGTAATGCATCAATGTATTTGTTGCCCACTGTCATTTTAAAGGAAAATTGAACTGCTTTCATTCTTAAAGGAACAATAATTCCCTTCCAAATATGGATTTAAACCACAAGTCCTAAACATTCACCATAAATTCATGGATAATAATGGTAATTATACAAATTCTGTCCTTGCTCAGCTTAATATTCCAACTTTAAACCCTAAGTGTGTGGTTATGTACTGACTTTTTTGCCACTTTCAGTTTCTTTTACTGTCTAATTTTTGTCAGTTTCTCCATTATTTCCATGACTTTCATCTCTGCCTTTCTTCTGCATTCCTTGTGTTGTTCCTCCTTCTGCCACTCCTCCAATTTATCTTTTTTCACCTCATTCACATCCCCTAAATTCCTGTTCTCCTTTCCCTAGTTATATATTTATTCCTCTGTTGTCTTCTTTCATCTTCTTGCCCGTCTTTTGTTTCTAGTTTTCTCATTTTTCATTTTCCCCAATCCTCCTTAACACCTCCTTGGTTTTACCAATTTGTTTTTCTCTCTCTTTCTTTTTTTTACTACTTCACACCCTCTTCCTCTCTGCCTTCCAGACGTTTTTTCCTTGCCCATTTCTATCTTGCTCTCCATAACAGCAGCATCATTAGCATTTTCTAACCGAGCGGGCTAAATTGAAAATGCTAAACGAGTTTGTTTCTGTGGTAATTAGAGGTAACGAGGAACACAGGAAGTTAATGGAAATGACTTGCCTCGTTAAGAGGCGACTTCCTGTTGTACTGATTGAAGTTCCTATTTATAACAAACAATCCGAACACATAGGACAGGACCCTGGGGATATGAAAGAGAGAGGTGCGTGTTTGTGTACAATATGTATTGCCGTTTAAATTGTGTGCGTTAAAATGATTGAGCTCACAGTGAGTGTTTGAGGGTGGAGGTGGAATAGGGGGTATTTTGTTGTGTGTCCTAAGTGCCTACAGTCTGCACATATTGTACAGAATTACTCTATATAAAAAACATGCCATATTTTTGCCATGAGATGTACCAGAATGCACAAAGGAATAGACACTGTGTCCGTGTGTGTGCATGTGTGGGTGTATGAGACTTTTATAACAAGCATAGCTAAAAATAAATTACAAAATAAACAGAAACATCTGTGGATATGAAAATATTTTAGATATATTTAGATCTCTGTGTGTTGTTGTACCCATGAGGCTATCTGAACAACAGCAAGAGTGAAATCCTGCGAGGAAAATTAGTATTTCAGATGCTCTTGAAGAAAGAAGCTTTTTAAAGTCTTTGACGTGTGAGATCGCACCTGTCGGCTAACAGCTACTGTAGCTGGTCGCTCTTGGTCTCACAGCACCTCATCATGCAGGAATGGGACTGAGACCATAGTATAGTTGGTCACACATTATTATGTGTGACCAACTATATTTCTTTTCAGAAATGGTCTGTCTTAGATAAAAGTTCACCAGTGCAAAAGCTTGTACTGGCTCAGCAACTGTAGGTGGTGAAAAGAAGCGAGTAATGATTTCCCACAGAGATTCAGAGCAATCAACACTCACTGTATACTTCTATTAGTTACAACTTGCTAGTACCGGGCGAGACCTCTTTTCCCTTCAGAACGCTCTTAATTCTTTGACTCAGACATTCAGTATTTTTCTGAGATTTTAATCCTTACTGCAACATCACCTTGCAGTTGCTGCAGATTTGTCAGCTACACATCCATGATACAAATCTCCCATTCCACCCCATCCCAGATCTTAATCTACTGGACTGAGATATGGTGACTGTGGGGGTCTTGTGAGTACAGTGACCTCATTTGTGACATGACATGTTATCAGAACATATCAGACCAACAGACCAAATCCATCAGTCAGAACTGCTGACATGAAGAAGGGGGGATCCATGCTTTCGTGTTGTTTATGCCAAATTCTGACCCTAACGTCTAAATGTCACATCAGTAATTGAGACTCATCAGACCTGACAACATGTTTCAATCCTTGTAGTTTCAGTCTTCTGTTCTTAGGTGATTAGTGTGGCACCCAATGTGTTTCTGTATTTCCTTAACCCTTTTACTTTAAGTCTCAATGTGTTGTGCCTTCAGAGATGCTCTTCTGCAAACCTTTGATTGAATGAGTGGTGATTTGACTTCTTGTTGCTTCCTATCACCTTGAAGCAGCCTGGCCACTGTCCTCTGACAGCAACAAGGCATTTTCACCCAGAGAACTGCTGATCAATGGATATTTTCTGTTTTCAGACAGGTGTAAGCCCCAGCAGTTTCTAAAATACTCGGCCTATCAAAGCGCATCAAAACCAGCAACCATCGTAATTTCAAAGTTACTTAATTTGTCTTTCTTCCCCATTCTAAAGCTCAGTTTAGACTTACCAGGTCATTTTGACCATGTCTACATACCTAGTTGCATTGAGTTGATGCTATGTAATTGGGTGATTAAATCTTAGCATTTATGCCCAGTTGAACAGGCGTACCTGACAAAATGGCTGGTGAGTGTATACGTATGTTAAGATAGTAAGTTTCTCAATTAATAATTAATTCATCCATCCATTCTCTTCCGATTACCCTTTTCAGGGTTGCGGGTGGGGGGTGGGCATGTCCCAGCTGTTTTAGGGCCCTAAGATAGCTGGAATAGGCTCCAGCCAGCTCCAGGATAATTATCCTTAGGCTAGGATAATTTACTGATAAATAAAAGGGACTGTGTTCATCTTTCCCTCTAGAAAAAAGCAAATCAAAGAGACGGCCGGTTCTTGACATTGAAGAGATTTAAAGTGAAATGACCCATCTGTCAACATGTTGTCAAACATTTCACTGAGAGTCTCTAAAGTGTCCACATCAAAGCTAAGCACAAAAGTGTTCGAAAAGGCTGTTGTTAGCACCAAAAACTGAAGTGACAGCAGGGAGGTATGCTACTATTATTTCTACTTCTCTGGTATTGATGAAACTCGAACAGCGGTGCCAGGATAATTATCTCACTCACCAAAAAACAAGCCTCTTCAGTGTTGTTTTGTCAGTAATGAAGGAGGTAATGACAGGTGACCCGGTCTGTCATCTTTTCAATTATTCATTGTCAACTTGAAAAACATGGGAGACACAGCTTAAGAGATATACAGATTTCTTCTTTATTAAAGCATCTGAAACACAGTAGATTTTTTTAGTCTACATGCCCTTGAATAGATTCCCATTAGCCCACAAATGCCTGTAAGTGATTCCAAAAAATGTTTTATCATCTTGCTCAAGCAAATTTGGTGTCTTGCTTTTTATCGTGCCAGGTGTGAGTTCCAAAAATAATGTCCAAATGGGAGTGTAGGTTAATTTTTGCTAATTTAATTAGAAAATCTGTTGATTTTAGAGATGAAAAGCTTTCTGGAGAGGCAACATGAGTTTTCTTCTTTGTGTGTGTGTGTGTGTGTGTGTGTGTGTGTGTGTGTGTGTGTGTGTGTCACCATCTTAAAGTTGCCTTCATTATGCTCAGTATGACATTCTGTATTTATTTCCCATCCCAGCACACACCAGGAA
Source organism: Copadichromis virginalis (assembly GCF_057382275.1). NCBI lineage: Eukaryota > Metazoa > Chordata > Actinopteri > Cichliformes > Cichlidae > Copadichromis > Copadichromis virginalis. The sequence continues at coordinate 16,406,712 of NC_140632.1, forward strand.
TTTCTGGGTGGTGGGTGATGGATATTTTTGCACCTACATATTGGAGTAGGTTAGAGTCATGGGGGAGTTGGAGAATGACTAAAGGTAAATAGAGTGCCTTCGCATACATGCATAGCATTATTTTTATGTGTGCACATTTGTGTTGGTAGAACTGTCAAGACAACACAGAGGGTGATCGGTGCGAACGCTGTGCACCGGGATTCTACGGCGTGGTCCGAGGTTCTCCTGATGACTGCAAACCCTGCGCCTGCCCCCTTACCAACCCACAGAATAAGTAAAATTTCTTGCAACCTATCACTACAAACTTTAAACAATATTAATCTGTCATTTTATGCACATTTTATCTTTTCTGTCCTCTCTCCTCTGTAATATAAATAGACTGCAGAGGTGTGGACTCGAGTCACATGACTTGGACTCGAGTCAGACTCGAGTCATTAATTTTATGACTTTAGACTTGACTTGAAAAAATGTTCTAAGACTTGTGACTTGACTTGGACTTTTACACCAATGACCTGGGACTTGAATTGGACTTGAACCGGTTTACTTGAAAAGACTTGATATTTTACCCCAAATATAAAATTTAACATGCATATTATATAGAGATTGAAAATGTGACGTCATTCACGGGTAGAACCGCAAAGGATTCTGGGAACTCGTGGCAAGCGGTACTAGCGCACGCAGGCTTTCAATTAAAATCAGTTATACAGCGATAAAAAGAAACACAAAAATGTCAAGAAGCTGTTGTATTATTAACTGCAATAGCCGGTCGCATGACAGCCACGGGAAGCCGACGGGTAAAGAGATCGGTTGTTATCGGATTACATCGCTGAAGAGAAATTGTTCGAGCCATGTTTCCGAAGTAACAAAGACGCGACTGGATTGCAGCCATTCAAAGACCAAATATAACGTCCCAGAACACTCCAGCTCACAGGTTAGTCTGCTCCAAGCATTTACACAAAGGTCAGTCTGCTGTTGTAGTTAATGCGTCATTTTTCTTAACATAATTGGTGATATAGGTTACAAGCAAGTCTGGCGCTGAACAGAAATTGTCGCGCTATGCTCCTTTATTTATTGTGCATAAATAGTGAATTGTCCTGACACAATATTGCGTTTCGCCTCTGTTATTATGGTACATTGACAAAAACATATACTTTTATTCACAGGATAAAACAGGTTTTTTGTATCACTAATTGTCCAGTACGATTACAGCATACAGTATTATTGTCACTGCTACATTTCTGTGATGCTACCAGAAATTATTTCCACTACTAATTAATTACCGTTGAGCTCAAAGGTCCTATTAATAAACGGTTAACGAATGTGTATTTATGAAGACAATTTGTGAGACTGGTAAACTTATGGTCTTTCGTTCTACACGGTGCGTTTCAAGGTCCTGCACCCATCCGTCGGTAAACTGTACCTGGGCTTGTTGCAGTGACCTGAAGTTACTAAACTTCATGAGTGTATGCACTCACTCCAAGAAGCGTATAATTATAAATATGCATATAAATATGCTACGATGAGATAGCTGACTTCATCTAACTAGCAAATGTTGTCCAGGCTACGTTGGTGATGCAGTTTTTTTTAATGTGTATGATATTTTTGTCATGCGATTTTAAAGCTGGTCCTACAACCGCATCCAAGAACAACATGCAGCTTATCTCAGAACTGTCGGTGAAAATTATTCTTGGAGCTAGGTTTAATTGAGCTGCATTTTAAAGAGGTGCAATTTCACAATTTGTGTATATTTTCTAAGTTCACTATTTTGTCATGTGTTGAGAAAAACACAGATTTAAAAATTACATGGTCTAATATTTACATTTAGCATAACTGCAACATTTTTTTTTCGTTTTTTTTTTTAAAGACTCGAAAGGACTTGAAATTCAAAGTTTCAGACTTGTGACTTGACTCGGACTTTTACACCAGTGACTTGAGACTCGACTCTGACTTGCCTGACATTACTTGAGACTTGACTTGAGACTTGAGGATAAAGACTTGAGACTTACTTGAGACTTGCAAAACAATGACTTGGTCCCACCTCTGATAGACTGTATGCTCCAAATGTTTTAACATTTCTTTTGTAATGTCTGTGAAAAATCTCTTTTCATATCCAGTTTCAGTCCCACCTGTGTAGCAGAGGGGTTTGATGACTACCGCTGCACCGCCTGTCCTGAAGGATATGAGGGCAAACACTGTGAGAGGTCAGACACATACAAAGAAATGAACAAGCATAGAAGTTTGGAAATCATCGGCTTTTAATGTGGACTGCATGGATATTTAAATGCAAAGACCAATACAGGGAATACGAGTTGATGTAAAGTGGAATCCAAAAGTCTTAGTCGACCCGTGATAGTTTTAAGAGAGACATTATATGGAAAGAAGTGGTAGTGGCAGTTGCCCCATGCCCATCCCCAAAGAGCCAAACTTCAACTTCATACCAGCCAAACCTGGAAATGCATTGCCAGTTGTTTGCACTGATTTGAATATTTAGAATATCCTCGTATGTGTTATACCTAAATTCTGCTGTAATGACATGCACTTGAGGTTTACATGAAAACATCTCAGACCTTGGGATCCCACTGTGAGTATTTTGCTGGTGAAATAATTTGTGATATCTCTTTACAGTGTGGGGTTAACATATGTTAAAATTTGGTTAGATTTGAATACTCTCTCTCTCTATGTGATCCCCCCTGTTTAGGTGTGCCACTGGTTACCATGGTAATCCAAGGATACCAGGTGGCCACTGTGAGGAGTGTAAGTGTTCCTTGTGGGGTGCGTTGCCCGGACCATGTGACCCTGTCACGGGCCAATGCCGTTGCAGGGTTGGGGCATCTGGGATGACGTGTGACCAGTGCATGGATAGGCATGTGTGTGGACCATCTGGGATCATCTGTAAGACTAACGCACAGCTTTTGGTTACTCATTCTTTTGTTTTCTTCATCATTTCATTTTTTTCCCTTCATCTTTTACTGTGTTTTTTTTTCAGAGTGGTCTAGTGTAAAACGTGAAAAAATGAAGAAATAATGTGGCTGAAATTTTTTATGCACTTACCTTTAAATGGAAGTTGAGAGATTTTATTATAAAGATTAATCTGCAGTGAAAGTTACCACCAGTGGTGGAAGTAACCCAGCGTAACAGCATGGGGTGTCATGCTTCATGAACCCCACAGACATGCTCTCTGTCTCTTTCTTCTCTATTCTTCTGTTCCCTTCCCTCTGGTGGCTCACCTCCCTTCATTGTCACCTGATGTTGTGATTTTTACTTTATTTTGGCAATGAAATGCAAATGAACAGTCAGAGCTCCTTTCTCCAGTTGCCATGGGAGACAGGAGATTGTGGCAGAAGTCAGATTCAAGTCATTTAGAAAATAATTTCAATGTCATTTGGAGCTAATTTAAACTTAATATGACCATAATGGCAGGGCCAATTTGGTGCCATTAGCATGTCTAGAAGGAAGTCTATGTGTGCAAGTGAGAGCACAGAAGAAAGGGTAGTAAGACAGAGGCTGATGTGAAATTGCTGCTGTCAGGTCAGTGAGGAAATTGCTTGCTCAGGTCTTTGTGTTCAGACACAAAGCGTGTGTTCATAAATTGGCAGTGCGTGTGCCGCAATGCTTCCTGACACCAAACCGCTCGACTCTACGTCCAGGCTATAATCCCAAGTCCTGATGGTTTACAGAGAATGGAGTGATCACACTGCTGTTCACTTGTTGAAGAGTGATTGCACTCTGCATTCCTTCTGTTATCTGGCCTTTCTCCCATTCTGTCCAATGCCACTGAGCACTTTTGGAGTCAGAAGTAGTGACATGCATGCAGCTCCTAAATTTGTTGTATAATGCTGTTTGCTAAGAATTGCCCCTTAATGTCAATAGATTTTGTAATGGGTACATTAGTAAACGCACCCAAAGAAGAAGAAATTCAGGAAGAAAATTGAGAATAAACTATACAGTATCATGGTGTACAGTTATAACTAAAGACTATATCTGCTTAATAATGGAAAAGAAACTTGCTGGGCATTTTATATAAACTTTAAAACCAAGATCCATATCACTACATGACGTTCAAAGCCTGACCAACAGAATCGCTAGTGCTTGATCTTAACAGGTGGATAGCATTATAGCTATGTAATAAGTCAGGATATAGCTTATTTCTAAATTAGATTAAACTGAATTACAATGTGACTGCAATGGGCTTCCCTATTAAATGAAATAATTCAATTAATTTTCCCATTGTCAAAAATTGACAAATATTTTAAGTGTTGTAACTTTAATTTAGACAAACTGACTTTGGACTTATCAGTCTGATGCAAAATAATTGGGAACACAATATATTGATCACTGAGTATTCAGAAGATGGAAACCGTTGGTGGGTGGAACATTTTGACCATCACTGTCCTGTTTTTATGGATCCAGACATCACATGAGGGAAACTGAGGGATATACAGATTCATTTTGGTTTTAGTCCCACCCTGAAATAATACTTTTCAAACTTAAAAATACTTGACTGTAAAGTCATTAGAAAATTGCTTATTTTGGCCATAAATTTGGTGATTAGTATAACTTTCATGTTATAATCAAACTTCAATCTCCATCTTTTTTCTTCTGTCTGTGTATATAAAGTTTTTGTTTTTTTAAAGACACAGGTGGGGACATTTGCGCTGTTGTTTCTGTGAACTTGCTTAGTGCCACACCTTTAAATTCAGTGGTGTTTTGACACCTACAAAACCTACCTACTACATAAACTGCATTACATTTGTAACCCTTACAACTCTTATAATCTCATATAATTTACTATATCAATAGAAGTTTACTATTTTATTATCACACTTCAATAGAAAACATTTACACAATAATATTACACTTGCTTGGTGTAAATACATATATCATTTCAATGGCACACTGGAAATGTTTGCAATGATAAAACAACTGCCGTTGTATAGTGACTCACACATGTACGATAATATTGTGTGTCATTATTAAAATCCACTATCAGCAGACTTCAACATACTGCTTACAAGCTCCATCTCTGTAGTACAAAATGTTTTCCCTCAGTGCTGAAGTTAGTGAATGCAATCCTTCATCAATGAGCTTCTTGAATAGCTTTGATTTGACAAGCAGCTATTTACTCCCACATACACAATGTAGTCTGCATACAGTACACTGTGTGCGCATATATGTGTGGGTTTGTGTGTATGCATTAAACTGCATGAACGCATGGATTTATTTGTGTTTTGCTGTTTTGTCAGAGATTGATAGAGTAGAAACTGTTTTTATTTTATTTAATTTTTCTTTGATTTCCCTTGTCAGAAATTTTAATTTGTGTAATAAATCAGCCTCAGGCTGCAGAAGGCAAAGAAATTCATACACACGCGATATAGGAGAATGTGTGTGTGTCTTAGTGAATTCCCTGGTGTGCGCCGTGCATATTTGTGTGTGTGTGTGGGTGTCTGTTTGTGTGTTTTTAGCCTGCAGTGTGTACTTGTAGTAGGCACTTTTGCCCCTGCGCGCTGAATTTCATGCATCACCAGCCCTGTCTTTCTGATGCCAGAGCCACTTAAACAGAAAAACACAGGCAGTCACCACAGTCCCTTATTGATGTGTTTCTGAGCTCGCCCATATAAACACACATTCAGTTGTAAAAATGCACTCAAAACTCAAACTTTCTCGAAAAGTTAACATGTCAGCTCACACACAGACACAAACCCATAATGACTGTTTGTGGTTTTAGTCGCCCTCATGACTCACTGCCTTACATCTGACTGTGTGTCTTTACTTGTTTCTCCAGCCTGCGATGATGAGTGCTCTGGTTTGTTGATCAGCGATATGGACCGCCTGTTAAGCATCATCAATGAGGTCACTTTGACGACACCCCTTCCACCACCTTATAAGGTGTTGTACCGATTTGAGAACATGACAGAGGAGCTCAAGGTAAGAAAAAAAAATGTGTGAGAGTAGTTGGAATTTACTTTTATTTAACCCATGTCATAACTACAAGTGGTTTCATTACTTTGACTTACTTTGACCACCTATATGTGGCGTCCCTCAATTCGATGCCTTCAAATTTCCTCCATTTGAATTCTGGAAAAACTGAGATTCTTGTGTTAGGACATGGAATTTTCTCCAGTGAGGTCGGTCATTACACCAGCCCCCCTGCCAACAATATCAAATATTCTACTGAGAACCTTTGCATCGTTTTTTGTTTTGTTTTGTTTTGTGAGGCTCTAAGATCCAAATCTTGTTTCTTTCATCTAAGGAACATTTTAATCGGTGCCTTGTCTTACACCCAGTAATTTGAGACTTTTAATACTCCCTTTAAATTCCGCCCGACTTGATTATTGTAACTTACTTTGCTTCGCTGTCCTCCTTAGCCTGTTATTCCTTTTGTTATGATGCATTTCTCTTTTTACTCTTTTACAATTTTTATTAGAACAGCAGATGCTGGTATCTAATGTTACCAATGGTTGTGACCATTGGTTGCATACTACTTTTTATGAGGCGTTACTTGAATGCTCTATGTAGGGCATACTGATACTCATTGTGCATTCTAACACTACTACAACATGGTAAACTTATCTAATGAATCTACTGATTAACATGTGCATGACATGTTATGATACTTCGACTGCTTCTGTTTGTGAACCATTCAAATGCTGCCTTCTTTTTCTAGTGGAACTTTTTTTTTGGCCTCACTATGATGTGTCAGTCTCTAGTGGGCTCATTACTTCCCCCTGAGGTCTAAAGACCACTGGTACAATTATCAAGTCACAGTGAGTCCTACACACACCACAGGGAAATATGTACTTTTGTGTTTCAGCCCTGTGATAGACTGGTGACATGTCCAGGGCGTACCCCACTTTTTTACACTTTTTAAACTAATAGGCGGCATAAATAGCCTACTAAGTTGGACAAGCAGTATAGAAGGATGCAAAGATGGCTAGATGACTGAATGGAAATGTTTTGTGCTTCAAAGGTTTTACAAAAGAAAATATGTACTATAACTACTACTTGGTTTATTGTAAAAAATAAACCAAGTAGAAAGCATTTTAATGTGCTGTGTAATCAAATATATGGTCGTACATTGAGACACTCACTTTAGCTCACTTAAGATGTTCTGTAGGTAAAGGATTATCCTGCATTAACACTCCTTAGTGAGTTTTTCAAAATTTTCCAAGCGCTTAATTACAATTCCATAAAGTTGCCACATTTATATTGCTAATACACACTGCACTTTGAGACAATTTAAATATGTTTATCAGATGTGTTTACAATTGAATTATTTATGTCTTCCTTGCCTTTTGCACGCACTTGTTTATTCTTTTCTTTTTAGCTCTACGGCACAAAGCCAGACAGTTCAAAAGCCTAGCCCAGGGCCAAAATGTGTCAGACATTTCTCTCCATAATTCCTTCATCTCTCTGTTTCTCTCTGGCAGCACATGTTGTCGCCTCAGAAAGCTCCAGAGAGATTACTGCAACTGGCTGACTCCAACCTGGGATCGCTGGTTACAGAGATGGACCAGCTACACAGCAGGGTAAAAACCTTTGAGTTTTTCTTTTGACTCAAATTTTGTCTCCATCGTTGTCTGCCTTCGTCCTGTCTTTATCCTTGTTTCACTCTTTCTTTGTGTGCAGCCGGAGAGCAAATACACATTGTGACAGGCACTGAGATCATAGTTTAAAGCATTGTGTGTAACAGTTTTTGCTGTCTGGGATGTCAAAATATAGATATATAGTACTGAGACACTGGGAATTAAGTGCTGCTATCCACTGAAACATGCAATCATAAATACAGATAAAGGATGTAAGGTAAAAATCGAGTTTGTACAATTCTAAAAGTCTTCTCTTACGCAAGCTTTCTTGAACTTTCTTTCAGAAATAGTTCTCCAGGCTTCTTGAATGAGATTCAAAGCTCTTCTTTGGATGTCGATTGCCTTTTGTTCCTTTCTTTGTTGAGATAATCTAGATTTTAAATGCTAACATATACCAGTATTATTGAGGGTCAGAGAAGCATATTTTGAGCATTTTACTAATTTTTAAAGCAGATTTTTACACAACTTTTAAATCCTATATTTTTACATGCATGTTTCTTTTTAGTTGTGTATACTATGCAAAAATAATGAAGATGAAGTGCAGAATAACTTGTACCAGTTGGTCAAAAATGTCTTAAAGGGCATTTTAAGGACTTTATCATGGCAGTTTCACTTTGATGGTTTGTTTTTCAAAGCAAACCTGATGTCATGAATAGCTTTCCCACCCTCTGGAGCTCTGTGTTGCTTCTTTTGGCCAGCTATATCGCTCAGCTGGGCGCGGATGAGTAGCTAAGTGGTTGGATATTAATAAAATAAAGTGGTTGTCACACATGAACTCCAGAGAGTTCCAAAGTTTTCATATCTCACATGGAATATACAGCTGGAAACAGTCTGTTTCAGACAGTTTGGTTTAGTTGAGGGTTTTGCAGGACGGAGGACACCTGACACCTACTCATGTTCTCCCTGAGCCTGCGTAGGTTTTCTTCAGGTACTCCAGCTTCCTCCCACTTTCCAAAGATAGATTAATTGGTGATTCTAAACTTGGTGTGAATGCGGGGTAGATAGAGGTCTTAAGCGCACAGATTAAAGTGCTCTTTGAATGTGTGTGAAAGCCCATAGAGTGATATATAAATCGAGTCTAGTTTATTCCATCTATTATTCTGTGATGCCACAGAATAAAAGTTCAGGGCTGCGCTACCTGTTTGAGAATCAGTCCATGCATAAAAGTAATTAAGATGAAAAGTTAACACTCTAAAGTTTTATATACCACATAAATAATGAAGTATTCTACAAACTCTTTGTCTAATACGCGCTCATTTTTTACCATTTTGAGAGTCAAAGTTGTCTGTAAGAGTAGTTTACCAACACAGAAGGAAAAAAACACTTTTTGAGTGGAGGGGACCTAAAAATACCAAATGGAGAAAAATAACACTCACATTCGTGCTGTCAAGCTGCAGCCTTTTAGGGGCTGAGGCCTTGACATTTGTTGACAGCAATACTATCCCCCACACCCCATCGCACGTACACACATACTCTCACACAAACCACCTAAAATGATATAGCATCATCTTGTCAAATCACAACAGTAATTACCTACACTTTCTTTTTGTCAGTGTGTGCGTGTACATGTACATTGAGTGAATATGGAACTGTTTTCATGTCTGTCGAAAATTCATCCGTCTCTTGTTTTCCTGGTCCTTTGTGAACATGTTAATGTCTGATATTTTGTTTTCATTTCATGTCAGTAATTCATTTATCCTTATATTTGTTTGCACAGTATTATCAATAGTGCTTATGTATTGCTTTCATCGCCCTTTACGTTGAAGATCTCATCCTTCTTTTTTCCGCTCCATAGAAGTCGATACGTTCACTTATTCAGCAGTTGTTCATTATTTTATAACGTATATGTCTTTGTGTACAGGCCACTAAGGTGTCTGCTGATGGAGAGCAGGTTGAGGATGATGCTGACAGGATTCATAAACGAGCCGAGGACCTGGAGCAGTTCATCAGGGACACACTGCTCGGAGCTAAAGGTAGCAGAAATGAGAAGCACCTCTCCCCTATTAGCTTCCTCTATATCCTGCCAACTGGGATTTCAGGATTTATCTGTCTATTGTCTCCCTAGTTTCATCTGTCATTAGAGCACATTTCATTAAATTAGAGAATATTACACGTAACAGATCCCAATGGGAAATTTGGGTTATTACATTTCGGGAGAGTGGGACAGAAGAGTATGAAAACGTAATGAAATGAATAATTATCATGACAGAACACATTAAAAACTCCATTTAAATAAAGATGCAGCATCTTCAGAATGACACTGAAGTTGAATTGCACATAAAATAATTACTGTGATAAGAGCAGTGTCGTTACAACCAAGACTCATTTCAGCATTTACTCGGAGTAAACAGCTTGTATTCGTTCTATTCGATCATTATTCTTTGAAAGTGTGACATTTTCAAAGTGAGACAAACAAAACATCTTAGTACCCCCTTGTAAGATCACTAATGGAAAACGTAGCTCAAACACAGTCGCTGATGGGCCAGCTGCCAGTGCTCTGTGCCAGCTGCCGGAGTAAAGTGTTGCCTGACCAATAAAGACAGATCCAGCAGGCTGCAGCATCGCTAACCACGGTGATAAAGAGAGCACCTACCAAGATAATTGGGTGCAACAACTCAGTTGGCTTTGTTCGTTTTGTAGGTAGTTGGCAAGCAACTCTTCCATTACCTTGAAGAGTAGCATCATGTGGCAAAAGAGGCTTCTAAAGCACAATCTAGCTCATGTGCACATGAACTACAGTGCTACACAAAAATCTTGAGCCAGCCTTTCTTTTACTAGGAAAATGGGAAATATGTGCAGTTATTTATTGAAATGTGACCACATAATTATAGTGAAATAAACTGTACAAGGTAAAAACAGTTTGTACCATTCTAACAAGCTTAATGCACTACAAAATCGATATTTGGTATGAGCACCTTTATTCTTCAGCACAGCCTGAACTCTCATAGCCAGGTTAGAATTGCTTTTAGTCCTCAGGAATAGTTCTCCAGGCTTCTTGAAGGACATTCAAAGCTCTTCTTTGTTTAAAAAATGCTGAGGTCCGGGGTCATTTATTGCCCTAGCAGTGTGCTTGGGATCATGGTTATGCTGAAAAACGAAGCAGTTTTAAATCAGACGCTTTTTCCAAATGGAATTGCCCGATGGATCAAAATCTGATGGCATTGTTCTGTGTTCACAATTGTTCATAATACCCAGTTTTGACAAGTTACTGTTAAGGTTCAAAATTGAGGAAGGAGAGTACAAACCAGCCTTGGTCCAGAAGGTCTTTGGTCAAACAATGATTTTAATGAATACACGCGTGGGAAGACACTCTGTACGCAGACAGCCAGTAGTCCTCGACTTAATCAAAGCATGAACAGATATTTTATAGCATCAGGGTTTGTTTACTGACGCCCCTTCATGCGTCACCGGTACATTTTATACATAGATCAGATCAACATCATCATGACTTTTCACCCAGAAAATCATCTTCTATTTTCATGGCTTGGTACTTTCCGTTCTTGTCTCAAAGTGAATTGTTCCTCTTTCTTGTCTAGACATAACTGATCTCTCCTCTAAATAAGTCTAACTAATATGTGTGTATGTGTTGACCTCACATGCTCTTTGTGTCACCTCTTAACTGTCTGTGTCTCGTCCTCAAATGCTCCTCAAAATAACCTACACTTAGACTCTGCTTTCGGTTTCAGTTCTGCAAAAGGCACACTCTGCAAACCTGCAACTTCCTGTCAGCCTGCAACTTAGTCTCTCTGAAAGACACACACTGTTTAAACATCTGAATGCAATATAAACTCCAGATTATATTCTTAATGCAATGGTACTGATGACAATTATTTAACAATAGCAGTAAAATAATTTCCCTTCTCCACATTACCCAACACCACTGTTTGAAATGTAGCCCCAAACAATGATAGATCCTCCACTATGTTTTATAGATGGCTGTAGGCACTCACTGTTGTACCTGCTTCTTGACTCCATGTATACATCTCTTTATACATTTTGACAATGCCTTGTTGCAATGTCTGCTTCTTGTGCAATAATGCACACCTCTTACTTAAAAATTGCTTCTTCCACTGAGATGGTTTCTGATGAGGCTTTATTGAACAGTACATGGATAAACTGAGGGGCCAGATGAATCTCTTACATGCTGTTAATCTGCTGTAGTCTGCCACTTCTTCTTTGGATTATCTCTTGTTTGCTTGGCATATCTCATAAACTAGTTGTTTTTTACACTTGAGTGATTCATAGTTCAGTGTTTATGGCCTTAACATACAAGAAAGGAAGAAAAAAACATTCTTCTGAAAATTGTCTGCTACAAGAAAAGGACTGAAAATAAGTGAAAAGCAGCCAATATCCAAATAGACATTTTGTAAGACCTTTAGAAAGCCTGGAAAACTGTTGATCAGGAACACTTTAAGAAGTTACTCTTCCTCCCGAGAAGAACGGATCAACATCTTTGCACAATACTGTACTTATTGTGGGTTCTCAGTCATCCAGGTCATGGTAGAAGCTTGGAGGAAAAAGTACTGTACTTGTTCAATCACAAATGGTAGCTTGAGCAGCATTGCTCATGCATACACAGATTCATGCTTCAAAAAATTTTTTTAAAGATTTTTTTCCACATTGGCCTTTTTTAAAATATATTTTTTCATGGTAAATGTTCAGCTCCTGTTCACCAGCTCGTTGCTGTGGTGCTAAGTATGTACTGCAGAGTGGCGTTTAAAGGAAAAAACAATAAATAATAAAACAATAAAGAATTTTTGCTGTGTCTTGATAAGAGGCAAGAGAGCGGTGAATCAGAACGGTAACGTTGCATTTCAGAAAATTAGAACAACAAGCTTGTAGCTCAGAAGGAAATCTTTGTAGGTTTAAGAATTCAAACAACCCTGCTGCTTTGATTCACTGTTAATAGAATAATATTGGCTTACAGCACCTTTAAATTAATTTTCAATTAATTTGAACCAAAATATTTTCACAACTTAAAGGTATTTCTTCACTATTATTTGTTTGTTTGTTTGAGTTCTTCATGTGGTGTCTTTGTTTAACCACGAATCATATATTATCCATGTAGCCACAGATTTAGGGATAAGTACTGTCCAAAAGCGGGATGCTGGTGTAAAAGAGTCTCTCAGGACTTTGCAGTTTTTTCCAGATGGTTTCCTCCAGCAGTGACGACTTCAGGCAGATTGCTTCTTTCTTTGGCTCTGTCTTACGCACACATGCGCCCACACACACTCACACACAAATATATACTCTGCATATGTAACTAGCAGGTCACTCAATTCAGCTCCAGTCTCCTTTTTTTTTTTTTTTTTTTTTTTGCTGGTGCAGCTGCTGCATCTCCTCCTTCAGCTCTGTCAACAGTGGCTTCGTGACCAGCTTGTGATTAGTTTTCTTCTTTGACTCAACACAAAATAAACACAACAGATGATAACTCAAGTATAAAAGAGGTTTCACTGCTTTGTTTAGGGATTCCAAGCCATTAGCAGTCTTCCGTGTGGGAGTGGACGAGAATTGAACGTGTAGCTTTTGAGCTTTTGTTTAGCCAAAAGTGCTTTTTTGCTCGACACTTTGGTTGTACTAGAACCCTTCATGCTCTTCTTTACCTACTATTACAGCTGACACCACATTTAGTCCCTGTTGTTTCAATATTAGCCTTAAAGTGGACTACTACACTTTTTCTCTGGTAGTGTGTTGCAGTGGTGGAATCTAAATAAAATGGACAAAGTTTCGAATAATGAAGTTAGTTTATGTGCAAGTTATCCCTATAAAGACTTTGAACTATCCTAAATGAACAGTTTCGAACAATCGTTTGTACTCTTGGTTGTGTATGTCACTGAGATTATATCCCTGATGTGGTTATCCCTGGCACATGGCTCTGGCTGTGGGAAAATCAGCCTATTTGTAAAGCCTCTGTTTACAAGGACCAGCCAGCAGTGAACTGGCTATGTGGGCACTAGGTTAAACAGGTTGTTGCCGACAGCGGGTGGACTCAGGTCCAGTGTAGGATGAATTGTGAAGAAAGAAAAGCTACTCCCCTTTTTTCACATTTAACAAAGTAAACATCAGTGACACAATTCAATGCAGTGTGCCATCACCAAGATATTTTTTTAACCCACTGCATCTTTGGCATTAGAAAAAGCTGCCGATTTCAAACAGTCTCCACTCACTTGTTTTTGAACTCTCATTTTTAGATAAACTTTGCTGTCACAAAAGTGTTTTTTTCCCCTATTCTGAGTTTTTTTTTTATTACTTGTATTCATGCTGGCTGGAAAAAGGTGTTTTAGTATGGACAAAAGACACAACCCTTTAACAGAAAAACTAAAAACACTGCAGCTCCATGGTAACCACCTAAACTTTATCTGCTGATAAAAGCTCCATAGCGAGCGAATAAGTGGATCTTGAGTGCAGCTTGGTTTGTCACCTGTTTCCACAGTCGCTCCCTGTTGTCTAATGTGTTGTTCTCTGTGTTTTCCCTTTCAATAACTGCTCCAGTTAGACAGTCAAAGCTTTAAAAAAAAATAATAGTCTTGTTGGTGAAAATGGTTATATATATAAAATAGTTATATATGTGCGTGTGTGGCTCTAGTTTTAGTCACTTTATCCTGAGCAACTCTAATTGAATTCTACTTAGGCTTAGCACAAATAAATCTATTTATAAGTGGCTCTTCCTCCCCTTTGCTGATATTAGGTGGGAACAACAAACAAGTGTGCTCTTTCTAAAACTGTGTAGTCAAATAATGAAATATTTTGATTTCCACTATGAAAATTTTATGGCTTGTGTGATGAAAAGAAAGTTACTAAACCAACCCATTCTGGCTGGCTGTGATGAAACTGTCCTCTTCTTGTTGTTGCTCCCAGCTCTCTGGCCCTCTGCCTAATCATTGTGTGATTATGGTTGTGTGCGCGCACGTGTTTGTTTCTGAGAGAGGAAAAGAGAGACTGTGTCGCAGCTCACTGGATGATTGAGAGCAGCAATTAGAGACTTAATTAGTGGCTATCACAAACGCGTGCGCATGCACACACACACACACACACACACACACACACCAGATACACAAACACTGATGCCAATGTACACACACATTCATACAGCTGCGCATGCACAGCCACACACATGCACACACATAATAATACTGTACACACTTTTCTCTGTGTGCGTGCCTGTGTTTACTAGATAGCATAATATGATTCCATCCACGTTTTAAGTGTTTAATTGGCTTTTAAATCCTACTATGTAATTATATGGCTGTGACACACACTTACAAACTCATAGACATACGCACACACAAATGCAACATGCGCACACATGCACACATGCAGTACAGCTGTTCATTAGCATGATGGCTTTACTTCTGTCTTGGCTCTAATCACGGCATGTTTACATTTTAAATGAGCGGAAATGCTGCATTGCCACAACTGCGCACACATACACTCAGGCCCACCCGTACACAAACACCTTCCAAACACTCACATACTCCGTTTAACTTTGAACTTACTTTAATCATATTGTGTTTACATTTCAAATGAGAAAGGATTGCAGCATTACAGCAGACACACAAACCACACAAACACACATTCAGTTTTTCCCTCTTCTGTTTTCGTTTTGCATAAGCAAATACACAGACACACTTCTCATTAGGGTTGCAGCAGTTTGAATAGCCATAGAGTCTCTTTTTTTTACTGTATTTTAATTATTGATTAGTTTGAGATTTCACTAGCTGTAATTTAATTAAAGAGGGGCAGACATAAACTCCTTTGCTTTGAATAGAGCTTTAGCGTGTGCATTTGTGTCTTACTGTCAGACTTTGCCAAAGACAGAATGTCCATCAGGTTTGGCGTGTTCATCTGTTTGGCTGTGGTACATCTCTGTATATATGAAGAGGATTTCTGTGTGCACTTCTCAAACTGTCCCTAGCATCCACTTCTGTCACACCAGTCCTCTGCATGTCCTCCTTCACTCCTATGTGGTCGTCCTCTTTTCCTCTGGCCTGGCAGCACAGCATTCAGCAACCTTTGTCCAATACATCCACTATCCCTCCTCTGCACATGTCCAAACCATCTCAGCCATGCCTCTCTAACATTATCTCCAAACTGCTCAGTCTGAGTTGTCCCTCTGATAATTCTACCTTATAATAATGCTGTGGACTGAACAGGCAAGATAATACTTGAAAACACAGTGTTTCCATCATTAGATTAAAGTCATACAGGTTTAGAAAATTCAATCTGTGGATGATGAATTTAGTATTTTGTGCAGTTTCTGTCCACTACTTTAGTGATGGCTGAAATTTCTCAGCAGCTAATGGATTGCCATGAAATTTGTGCTGAATCATTTGCTGAATGTTAGAGTGTCCACTATCCGTTTTGTAAATTAACAGTTTGCGTGGTGTGAACATTTTCAGAATGTAGTTTTACTTCTTTGCACTAAATAGTAGGGCTGTGCGATATGACCCAAATCTCATATCCCGATATAAGAATTCTATCGTCCCAATAACGATATAAATCACAAAAATGCAACATTTTCTGTAAATTCTGTGAATCTCGGGAAGCTCGACTTGCAGGAAGTGTTTCCAGCTGCGCGTCATGTAGCTGGAGTCGAGTGTTTTAACCGATGCATGAAACTACACATTTTTAGACATAAGTTGTAACGGCTGCCGTTTTCTTTGTGAGTATTTATTACACGGCGTGCTGCGGGGAAAAGCCTGTCCTAACGTTTGAGTCTAAGGTTTATTTTTTAGCACCCGGCCGCTCTTTTTTTACTTCTCATCTGCAAATAACCTGCTCTTTCACGTGATTACGTTTATTTTGAAAAGTCTCAACAGGATCTTGAGTAGTGATGTGCGGATCGATCCTGAAATATCGATTCCTCCGATACCAATCATTTATGGTCTAGAATCGATTCTCACATTAAAATATCGATATTTTAGTAATATCATTCGGATTGTCTACATTCAAAGGAACTACTTCCTCTTCCGCCTTTCATAGTCATGTGCGAAATACGGCTGTATAAATGTCTCGCGCCCCTTGGCGTGCACACGCACAACAATGGCTGAGCCTAATTGGAGTCATGTGAGGACTTATTTTACCTCCACAAACAGCTGAGACGTGGTTTGCGATACATGTGGCAAAAAAGTGCTCCAAGAGTGAGGTGTTGTGGCCATACTAGGGCTGTTGGGGGGGGGATACATTTTACAGTGTTTATTTATCGGATAAAATACGTTAAATGTTTGGCCGACCCGGAAACAGCGGGGGTGTCCAAATTCAGAGGCCGCTTCCACCTGAGGACCCGGCCTTCGTGGTCTAAAGAAAGCCGGGTAGTACGTCATGAGTTCCCTCGGTGGAGTGAAACTCTGCCGTCTGCTCCTTGCTATCTAAAATATAACCGGGCGCTGGCGTAAACACTCGACCGTCTCACACTTCTATTTAATCTTTTTTTTTTTGACGTTTATTCAGCTGTATGAAAACCCCAGAGGAACCCTCCCGAGGGATTAATAAAGTTAAATTTAAATTAATCGAATCTAATAACTTTAATCTCAGCCAAACCGATTTACTCACGAACAAATAAAACACTGAAAAAGCCAAACAATAACATTTTTAAGTTATCTTAAGTGACTTATATATCATGTTTAACCCGAGTAGCGAAAGACCGCGGGGGTTTGAAGACGATATTTGAAGTTTACACAGCTACATTCTCACCTGAAAATATGTTAAATGTTTTTTTGCGACCAAGAAAGAGAAATAAGAGTAATATTAAAACCAAGTAGCTGTCGCCATTGTTGGAAACTGGAATTGGCTGGGCCGCGCTATGAATTCTGCGATATGGTTTTTCAATTTTGTTGTCCGGGTGGAAAATCGGGAGAAATTCGGGAGAATGGTGGCTCCGGGAGATTTTCGGGAGGGGCACTGAAATTCGGTATTCTCCCGGAAAAATCGGGAGGGTTGGCATGTATGGTTGTGGCAACATCACTAACCTTGTCAAACACCTCAGAGTAAATCATATCACAGAATATGACGAGCGTATGTTGAGACTGAAGAGGAGGAGAGGGACAGGTGCTGCTAGGGCGAGACAGACGTCTCTCACAGAGTCCTTTAGTGCTGCAGGCAGGCAAGGTGTTCAAATAGCGCACACTTCAGTTTTTTTTTATTTCTATATGATGAACTCTGCATTATTAAGTGATAAGAACAAGTAATCTGATGTCCTGTAATCATTATGATGCTATAATTTGAGATACAATAAATAAAATACGTTTTTGTACAAAGTATCAGTATCGGATCAGTATTGTCGATACCACCCTGAATGTTACTTGGTATCGGATCAGAAAGGAAATCAGTGGTATCGCACATCACTAATCTTGAGCTTTATTGTGAAAGGTTTATGTGGAACATAAACAAGCGGAAACGCGATGCTGTTACCGTCGTTGTTGCTAACCACAACGCATAAAAACAGGCACTTGTCCGTCCGTAGTGTGGTTATATAAAATATAAGAGAAAGAGAGAACTTTAAGAAATGAATATAGCCACTACAGTGACCATCAAAACGATGAAAAAATATTGCCGTAAACAGTTTATTTTGTGACACCACGAAACAAACGATAGCGTAAAATGAAACGATAGACGTTTTTATATCGTCATCCGATATATATCGTTATATCGAACAGCCCTACTAAATAGGACATTTTTTTCATGTTTTTAACCATCTTTATGGAGTTATTTTGCTTACACAGTTGGGCTGTATATTGCCTATACACTAAAAGGAGATTGACCCTCTTGGCTGTTTGTCTTGTATATAACAGACTAACTACTGAAAATTGTCAAAGAAGCTGATCATGGTGACAAACGCACAAAGAACTGACAGAGAAATCTTTAGCTCTGATAAATAGATTAGACTCTCCCTTTCATGCACCAAGCTCTGGTGTGTTAATGTTGTTTTTAAACTAAATTTGATCATCTAACAACTGAAAATACCCAGATTATTTTCCCAGGAGAGAGTAAAAAATAAAACTGAGCTAAAATATAAAGTGAATATGTCATTACAGGAATTGCTGGCCAGTGTATAAACTGATTTCATAAGATGATTACGTGTTAGTGGTGTGTTTCAAAGCTTGTTTTGAAGTTTTTCTGCTCTTGGTTGCTGAAAGGTTTGTTAGCGAAGCTAAGCAGAACTGTTAAGGTGACTAAAATAAAAACATCCGAACTTGATAATACCTATATATTTAAAATATAAAAGTTCATTATTAACCCTGAGGAAATTTCAGTGAATCTGAAATGCTTGTAAAACTGTGACTGCATGAATTGAGTCTGTCCACCTGCCGTGTTCTAGATTCAGACTACTTTCATGTTGTGTCTTTGTCTCCAGACCTCGAATCAAAGGCTGCTGAGTTGAATCAGTCTCTTTCACGGAGAGGTGGAACTCCAGAAAAAAGCCTGAGCGAGATGAAGGAGGAGATCCAGGCTATGCTGCATGAGATGAGGCAACGACAGCTGGGAGGGAAGAAAGTTATTGCAGAGGAGGAAAACAAGTATGGAAACACATGAACACATATGTACAGAGGTCATGTTTTTCTATCTCCCACACACACACACACACACACACACACACACACACAAAAGGAAAACTAAGTAAACAGACCAGCCATTGTTTTAGACATATGCAACGGAGTGTGTGCAAACCATAAGGTGGTAATATACAGAGATAAAACATGCTAACAGTCATGTCTGAGTACAAGAGAAAAAGTGAGCATCCATGCTATGGGCACTTTTTGAGGATGCTTGATGTTTCTCTTTCTCGCTGTCTTCATTATTTTTATTTTATTCTTTGTAAAATTTGTAGATTCAAATCACAACTGTTATCTCTAGGTGCTTTATAGTGGAAAGAAAAAAACCTAGTGTAACAGTGGAAATCACATCAACCAGACAAATAAATCTATGATCAAGCATTGGGTGATGGTGGGAAGGAAAAACTGCCTTTTATCAGGAAGAAACCTCCAGCAGAAGCAGATTCAGATAGAAGCAACCACGTGCTGTGACATGTTTGGGGGGGGTGAAGCGAAATGAAGAAAGGAGAACAGGGGGAGACAAGACGAAAAAGTCCATGTGGGAGAGAGAAGACACAACAGTGCCATGTAAACACACAAAGAATAAATTGAGGTGAGTGGAGATGAAGTGCTCAGTACATCACAAGTCCTGCAGCAGCCTGGACCTATATCAGCATAACCAAGGGATGCTGAGGGTCATGTGATAAAGCCAAAAGTTTAAGCTTTATCAAAAGGCCAAAGTTTAAAGTCTAATCTTAAGTCTGTCTACCAAATTCAAACCGGGAGCTAGCTCCACAGGAGAGGGGCCTGATAGCCGAAGGCTCAGCCTCCCATTCTGCTTTTAAATACAATATGAACCACAAAATGCTCTATTAAGATAATATAGTACTACTGGCTCTTTAAGATATGAGGAGGCCTGATTGAGGAAGATATGAGCGGACTTTCTACAGTAAATGGGATGGTTCTTATATAGCACTTTTACTCTACTTGAGCACTTAAAGCGCTTTATACAACATTATACATCACCCATTCATTCAAGCACTTTTTTCTGTGCTTAAGCGCTTTCTGTCTAACATTCAAACACATTCACACTCAGATGGAAGCATTGGAGAGCAACTTGGGGTTAGTATCTCGCACAAGGATATTTGGCATGCAGACTGGAGCAGCCAGGGATCAAACCACCAACTTTCTGATTAGTAGATGACCTGCTCTACCACCTGAGCTACAGCCACCCCGAAAATGTGAGGAGAATGATTTTAATTCAATTCTTGATTTAACCGGAAGCCAAAGAGAGACACCACCATCTGGGAAATATTATCTTGCTGCAGCATTTTGGATCAACTGAAGGGTTTTCTGAACAATCTGGTAATATTGGATTATAATAGTACAGCTTGAATATTCTGAATGCTTATTTAATTCACAAACTCGCTTTTCAGCATCAATTTGAAACATGATGTTTCTAAATTTAGTGATAATAAAGAGATAAAAGAATGCAGATGAAAGAAATCAACACATTTGTTTGATGTGACTCCAGGATTCCACCTACCAGTTATTTTGCTCTCACTTGTTCAAGACTTTGCATTTACTTTGAGCTGTTTTTACTCATGAAATTGTGAGTGGTGCCAGGACATTGTTCCAATGTGTACAAAACACTATGCTTCAGAGATTTTCTCTCACTTGTAAATACTCGGTTTGATTTTAGCAAGGTTGCTGCCTGGGTAGAGTGTGCAGAAGGCAGGAAGTAAGAAATACATTCGCTTTTTGCAAAATCACCTTTTGTATTGTCACAAAGTGGACATTTCTACTTATGGTTTGCGGTAAATTAGTTTGAAAAAAATTTAACTTGTGTGTAATTACTTTGTAAATGCACTATGTTTGTTTCTGGCCATTTAAATAAAGAAAATTCTGCCGCGTGTATTGATAAAGTAAACTGCAAATGATGTCAGACTTGATATTTTCAAGAGTTAGAAACTAGTTTCATTTAGATTCTATTTGTTTATGGAACTTTCCGTGAATGCCGGGAATAAAAGAAAATCACCTTCATTTGTAAAACAACACTGCACTGAGTATTTGGAAAATTGTTAGGTAATATGTAGAGGTTAAATTAAGCAAACCCATCATTCCTTTGTGATTGATTTCTTTCTTTTTTTGGACATTGGGTATCAGATGTAAACCACTCCCACTTACAGAGATCTGATTGCTATGTGTCCTAAAGCCCTGTTGATGTTTCCCCCTTTGCGTTCCCACACTTTCTGTCTCTCTCAATGCATTTGATGGAATTAGTAATCTGTTCCCGTCTTCCCTCCTTTGCTCCCTCTCTTTGTCTGTCCCTTTGAGCAGTAAATGTTGACAAGGTCGATGAGTTAATTAAAAGTATCACCGCGGGGGCAGAAGCGGAGAAAGACACAGCCATACAAAGAACAGGTAGTGAGAAGAAAAGTCACAGAGGGACAGGGGAACAGCTAACAGATGGACAGCGAGTTGTGATGGGATAACATATGAGGAAAAACAGAGACAAAGAGAAGTTGCCACTGCTATTCAGTGACTTGCCTGTCAGTTCACAGTGCATTATTTCACTGAGCCCTGAGGGGAGCAAAGAAAACGCTAGCAAAAAACAAGTGCTAAAATGAGCAAAGCTGGCACAATTATGCATACTGTTTATATTTCATCTAGATATGCCAGAGTTCAAAAACTTTGCAGTGTGCTGCAAATGTTACTTTCATTCACATGCAGCATTAGTATATAATGATGTTGTAATAATTAATTGTTAGATGCGCCCGTTATATTTTTTTAACTTTGACTTTCTCTTGCTATTCTCCACAGGGTTCATTAAATTGTCATCAGATCAAATCATTACCTTCCATATGTCCCTAAAATTATATGAAATTGTCCTCTGAGTACTCTTAACTGGAGGACACTAGATCCTTGTAGTCCTTTTTAATGCTGAAGGTTAAAAATTGCACTCATTACAGGACTCACTGGTAAGCATATGGCTACTAAACTGTTTGAAAGTATTTCTGCTTTCTAAAAGTTCACATCATGGAGTAGGGGTATGTCACCAGGGTGCAGAGGAGGCTACCCCCCCCCCCCCCCCCCCCCTCTGTCCCCTTCTGGCTGCCTCTGCCTCAATTTTATCCCACAACTTAGACATTCACATTACTCACACTCTCATTACACATACATATAGGATCTTGGGGGTGGGCACGATACACGGAGTCCAAAGTACCATC
The DNA here is from genome assembly GCF_057382275.1 of Copadichromis virginalis. Lineage (NCBI taxonomy): Eukaryota > Metazoa > Chordata > Actinopteri > Cichliformes > Cichlidae > Copadichromis > Copadichromis virginalis. The sequence goes on from NC_140632.1 coordinate 16,429,056, forward strand.
AGGGTGTACACCCCACCCCTGGCGTCGTTGCCCACTTCTCAATTTTAAATACACGTAGACATTGAGGGCTAGCAGGAGGGACCATGCGCTTACCTGCTGCTCTCTGGCAGGTAGCTCCATGCCCTCCTGGGTTTTAAATGCACCTTAGAACACACATGCATCAACACTACAATGAGCGGGTGGAGGGAGGTTTGGAGTCTTCTCTCACCCCCGTTCTCTGCGGCCTGCTGGAGCGGGGGGGCTAGGAGGAGGAGTTGGCCGTCCGACTGCGGTCTGGAGTGTGGGGCCTCCCTGCTGCTGCGGAGTCGGGGCGGTCTGCCTCTCCCCACCGCAGGGAAAAGGGTAACACCACCTGGGTCTGGGTGCAGTTCCCTCCTCCAGGGGCAAGGGTACCTAGACCCGGTTTGTAGAGTACGCTTGGGGAGTGTGATCGTGTGTACAGCGTCTCTTTATGTCTGTCTCCACGTTGGTTGAGTGTGGAGTAAGTGCATATGAGAGCATGAGGGTGGGAATGGATGTTTGTGTCTGTGTGTGCCTGTATGTCTGTGTCTATATGTCAGGTTGGGTATCAGACGCCACCTCTCTGGGGACATCTCAGGCCCTCCAAGGTTTGGAGGCCTATCTCCACCCACCACCACTTCCCCTGCCAGTGGCGGACTCCCTCAGGTGTCGGTGCGTTGGTGGTTCTTTGTGTCTGGGGGTGGGCGTCCGGGTACACACCGGCTCACACGATTGGTGCTCTGTGAACGTTTTCCCTTGAGTCTATCCCCTATGTACACATCCTCTGATGCCCCGAGCCAGCTAAAGAAGAGAATATTTGCTACAAGCCACCCAAAATGTGAAGTGGTGACTTTTAGGTGTCTTCAACATGACAAGATGTCCATGTTGAAAATGCTCAATGTCTCGGTTGTTGCAAAACAATCATTGCTGCCCACTGGCTAGTTTTCCTTTTCAAGTTTTTCATTTTGAGAAGTCTTTTCTGGAAACATTCATGATGATGCACTGCGTTATGCAAAAAGCCCCCTAAATTCATATAAAGGCTGAAACAGGGGCTTTAGAAAGTTTACACTCTGCCAACTTTCTCACCTTCATACAGCTGGCCGTGTATGCGACGGCCATGAATGTTGCAACATAAGTTTCAGAGATTGTACTCTCCCATCCAATTTTGTCTTTGGAAATATGTGGCAGTAGAGACTGTTTGAACACCTATGAAGTATTTCTGATGGAGTATACTGGCTCTCTAAGCAATCAGTGCTCTGCTCTTTCATTTGCTGGATGCCTGGTACCACACCGCTCACCTGAAAGCCATGCACTCACTTGCTTCTACTGCTGTTTTCATTTCATTTCATAGCCTAGAATGCACATGGAGTGTCTGAGTCTGCCTTTCCCATTGAGGAAAATGACTATTGTCACCTCCCCACTCTCAGCCTTGCTGAGCCTGATGTTGTAAAAAGAGAAAATGGATTGTTCTGTAAAAGCCAAACACAAACATTATACATAAATACATTTGCAAATGATCCATCCCATGTTAGATACTCAGTGTGTACTGCACTTAGAATGAGAACAGCACAACAAAACTATTAAATTTTAATGAAATGTCCCTTAAACAAAGCCTGATGACAGCTTAAAATTCCTTTTATATTAAACAAAGTCTCTGGATTGTTGGCTCTGGATATTTGTTGCAGCAAGCTGAATGCAAAATTTATGCCTCGGAGTATTTCTCAGACAGGCAGCCTGATGAGGCTCGGTTGTTAGGTTTTAGTTATCTTTTAGAATCTCGTTTTCTTCCAGTTATATTTATTGCTGTTACCTATATAGCAAATTCTGTTGCAGTGCATATTACCACGTGTTGCTTTACCCCCTCACCCACACAGACACGCATGTTAGAGTGATATTTGCAATGTTTTACATTGCTGCAATTTAATCTATCTTAGCCTGAGGGGTCAATAGACAAACGCTGCTAATTTCAGACCCACATTTCAGTGTTCAGTCATATGGAGTGATTATTGTCTTCAGACTAGCAGAGGGTCTTTCACACATGGCAGTAACTCCCATCCTCTTGTCTCTTCTGTGGATTCTAGTATTCGCATGTGATACTTTAATCCACTGTTCTACTAAGTCATGTATGACACTGTGCAGTAACACTGTGGGATTTAATGGAAATAATCCAGTCTCTCTCTCTCTCCTCTTTTTCCATTCAGTTTAGCAGAAGAGTTGTATCAGAAAGTCCAAAGACTCTTTGGTAAACCGCATCAGGCCACTGAAGACCTCAAGGCAGAGGTGACAATTAATTTTACTTATTTGTCTTCAGTTTTACTAAATGAATGGCTTAACACCTCCTTATCTTCTTTCTAAGATAAAAGAGAAGCTTTCGGACCATGAGGAGAAGCTCAGGGATGCCCATGGTCTGCTCATCTTTGCCCAGGGACAGACAAGTCTGGCTGGCTCACTGGCTTACCAAAACCAAGCTAACCTCACAGCCCTGGAGGTACAAGCACGAGTTTACATTGTGACCTCGTGTCCAAACTGTGTGTTTTGTGTATAACTGATATTTTGAGATGTCAGTTAGTTAAATGTTGTCATAATGTGGTAAGCAAAGCCTCTATGCCTCTTTAACTATAACACAATGGGGCAATCGTGGCTCAAGAGTTGGGCATTCGTCTTGTAATCGGAAGGTTGCCGGTTCGAGCCCCGGCTCCGACAATCTCGGTCATTGTATCCTTGGGCAAGACACTTCACCCATTGCCTACTGGTGGTGGCCGGTGGCGCCAGTGTCCGGCAGCCTCGCCTCTGTCAGTGCGCCCCAGGGCAGCTGTGGCTACACTGTAGCTTGCCATCACCAGTGTGTGAATGGGTGGATGATTGTGTATAGTTAAAGCGCTTTGGGGTCCTTAGGACCAAGTAAAGCGCTATACAAATACAGACCATTTAGACCATTGACAGTAGATTCTGTAAAAACACCCTTCTGTTGGCATTACAATTACTTGTCAATGTATTTGCCGTATACTCTAAAGTGCTGAAGCGAGCAGTATTTCATAAAAACCGACTCTGAACCTGAAGCATCTACATGAACACTGCTGTGTGATGTCTTTGTTACTCCCCATTTGCTCTGTACTTTCTACTGTGGCCTGGATAGCTACAGAAAAGAGCACCAAAATGACTGTTTGCACATTTTTGGACCCTTCCATGCACTTGAGAGAGACCAGTGCACAAATTTATGCTCATACCAATAAGCATGTTCCAGTCTTTAAGAAGTTGGGTCACAAAGTTAAAGGCACAAGGCCACACGTTACCCAACGTCTGATAGTAACGATAACGTTTTAAGTGTATTTTATTTCTGACTTTAGACATAAGACAATTAAATCTTTTAGTTTCTGTCTCCTAAACTGAAAAAACAATAAAAATGCTTAATAATCCCAAAGACTGAAATTCACCATCTATAAATCATTGATGCCACTTAATCTTATTTTGTTGAGAAGCCTTTTGCATGTGATTAATCATCAAGAAGGGCTTAGATGCAGCATAACCTCTAACAGAAAAAAATAGCAAACATTTATTGAATAGATTATCCTACATATCCTACAGGAAAGATTATACAGTCTTCTATCTCTGACACACTCAATCAATATAGTCTCACAGCAATTTCATTAAATGCACCTTGCTAGTTACGGCTCACTACCCCTTTTGCCCTCAGAACTGTCTTAATTCTTTGTGGCACAGATTCGACCCAGAAACACTGCTTAGAGATTTTGGTCCATATCAACCCGATGGCATCACACAGCTACTGCAGACTTGCCAGCTGCACATCCATGATATAAATCTCCTAGTCCACCACATCGCAGAGGTTCTCTGTTGGATTGAGATCTGCTGACTGTGGAGGTCATTAAGCTCATTGTGATGAAACCAGTCTGAGATGATTTGGGTTTTGCGACATAGCACATTATCCAACTGGAAGCAGCCATCAGAATGTGGCTACACTGGGGTAAAGAGATGGACTTGACCTGCAACAATATTTGGGGAGGCTGTACTGTTTGAATGATGCTCGGTTGGTACTAAGAGGCTCAAAGTGTGCCTACAACATACCCCCCCACACATTACACCACCACCACCAGCCTCAACCAGTGGTGTAAGGCCAGATGGATCCATGCTTTCATGTTTTTACCACCAACTCCTGACCCCACCATCTGAATCTGGTCCTGTTTTCTTTTAATGCAGAGGAAGCGATCTGCAGTCAGCGGAGTGAAACAGGAAGCACAGAAGGTTCTTAGAGAAGGAGAACGTCTACTGGGTGAAGCGAACCAGCTTTCTGACAACGTCAACAAAGAGATCGAGGTACGGAAATAAACCTTTCGTGCTCTGTAACACTTTAAACCTCTGTCCACTCTAGAATATTCTGCCTCAGGTTAGTTGTATTGCTTTTGTCTTCAAGAAAGACAAATTTCAGTTCGGCACATATAATGTTATTGTTATGTTTTATTAGCATTAAAAGTCACTTTTATGTAGATCTGAGTCTCTGTTCTCTGTTCACAGGACTTGGAGGAAATGGCGAGTGAGCTCGGGGCTCTTCATGGCCGGCTGGATGACAGAGTCAGTCACCTCACTTATGGTTTGAGCGATGGTCGCCTGGCTTATCGCGTGCAGGATGCAGAGGAACATGCCAAGCAACTTAACAACTCTGCAGCCATTTTAGATGGGTAAAGGGAGTATATTTTTACAGTACAGAAAAGCACACACATAGGCCCAGGTAGTATTTACTTCAGGCCGAGTGTGATTTTAAAACGGGTTCATGTTGCTTTCTTTCATGTTGTTGTCTTTTTTAATAACATTTGCTGGTTACAGCTTTTTATTCAGTTTCATGTAACTGTAAGTTAAATATCCAAATCGACTCTTAAGCGCTAAAAGCATACCATCATCAACTGCACGCTCAGCTTCACAGTTCAGTTAAGCTGGAATATATTATGCTCAAGTCCACCCAAAATCCAACTAATGGCAGTAAATGTTGAAACATGAAAAGTTCTGGAAATTCTCATTATAACTTCCAGTTTAATTTAACTGCTTACCAAAGTGTGTATAACAAATAGAATAGGAAATCAATGTCCATTTCTTCCTCTCCCCCCCCTCTTCACAGTATTTTGGCTGAAGCTAAAAACCTTTCCTTCAATGCGACAGCCGCCTTCAATGCCTACAGTAACATTAAAGCGAATGTTGATGCAGCAGAGAAGGAAGCAAAGGCAGCCAAACAGAGGGCGAGCGAGGCGCTGGCACTGGTAAGAGGACGTGCACTGTCACGTATGGAAACACATGCTGTATGTAACTCGCCCTGTATTCAGCTACTGTAGATACCAAGCACAAGCAGTTTAGCAATCCGGACCATGAAAGTGTTCTCTCAGCACAAAAGATAGTGTGTGTGTGTTTGTGTGTGTGTCGCATGCAGTGACAGTAATGTAAGCTTGTGCTCTCCATTAGTCATGGCTGAGGGATCAAAGCACAGCTCTGTCCCTCTTCTTCCTTCCCTCTCTTTCTCATTATCATGACTCACACCTGAATTCTTCCTTTTTCCTTCTTTTATTTTTTAATTTGTCCCGTTTCCTATTCCCTTTCTTTTTTTCCTTCTTTTTTTTCTTTTTCCCTTGCACGTTTTTACTTTTTTTTTTAAACATTCACCTTCATCTTTGATTTTTTTTTCTCCATGTATTTCCTCTTCTCTCCTTTTTCACTTTAATTTCCTCTGAGCCAGTTCATTCGTCTGACCGTCATTCTGCTGATACTTTACCCTTCTCTTGTTGACTTATGCGGCTCGTTTGCTTTTTTCGCCGCCTTAATTTTTTCTTTTCCTTTGGCAAGTAATATGTAAAGGGCTAAAAGTGAAAGCAAAGGGATGAAAAAATGATTCAAAGGGTTGAACACGGAGAAACAAAGTGATGAATAGTTAAGTAATTTGAATCCCTTTCTTAGAGGATCATTTAGCAATGCGAAGTAGTTATGCTTTGATCTTACAGTCGGTACTTCTGTATGCAGATTACTGCACCTCTACATTTTTTTTTTAAATTTGTGTGTGAACCCAAAAATACTTTATTCTGAGAGCATTTTAAGTCACATAATTTGCACTGTTGCTCCTTGTATGCAGGCTTTAGGTCCAGAGATCCCAGTAAAGGAAGCAGCTCGAGATGCCCTGCAGAAGAGTCATGTACTGTTGGATCAAGCTAAACAACTTCAAAATGAGGTCCAAGGTACTGTCGGTGTATGTGTATCCAGAATGTATATTATATATAATGCAAGAAATAGGTTCCTTATACAATATAAACAAGCCTTCCAATTTTAGAGCAGTGTATCTGATATCACTGTCGTCCTACATTTGCCTCTCTATGCCTTTTTCTCAGTCACTCTTTCCCATTAGGGAGGTGAGGGAAGTGATTTCATTAGCAGGCGGCCTTGGCTTCAAATCAAACCACCATCATCATTTACTTTGTGTGTGTTGTGTGTGTGTAGAGAATGCAGCTGGTGTGGCCGGGCTGAAGGGCAGAGTTAAAGCAGCGAAAGACAAAACCAAAGACCTGCTGAAAGCTGTCAATGGAACCATGGCAACGCTCAACGCCATCCCCAACGGTATGATTGCATCATTGTGTGTGTGTGTGTGTGTGTGTGTGTGTGGGGCTGTGCATGCACACAAGTGTGGGCGAAAGATAAAGACAGAGTGGATCAATATCAGTGTGTGGATAGAGGTCAGTTGCTCGGGTAAACTCAACTTGACACATGTCAGTACTCACAGATACGCACTCGGAAATGCACTGCGGCGATAGCAAAGTTACTGAACTGAAGTGTTACACATGTTTGTGTTTGGATCGACACAAAGACAGCTCTCAAATGTAGCAATAGTAACAGTTCAACATGGAAACATTTGCCTTAAAAATAAATGAATATGAATAATAAAGAGATTTTTACAGGATTTCCCTAGTGTGATGTCACCGTCTGCTTAGAGCAAATATTTAGCGTGATACTTTTATAGTTTCAGTCTCAAACAATAAAATCTGTTCATAGACTGGCCCTATGCAAATGTTGTATCAAAACAAGCTGTTTTTTTATTCTGGAGACTTCTCACGTCCAGGATGATCAGAGCAGGGATTCACATTTAATCATCCAAGTTTCACTTTCTTTTACCATGATGTCTAAGAACTATAATCCTTGATACTAAGTGATGAATTTAAAATTATTGTGCAGCGTGAACTGAGAGAGCATATATCTGTGTGCGCGCATGCGTATGTATGTAATGTGATGCCATAATCAAACCAAATTAATGCCATTAATTGCTTTGTGGAACTTACAGAGTCCAGATCTGACCTAAGAGCTATCTTGTTATTTCTTTAATAACACATAAAAATGATAGTAAATAAACTGAACAGTAAAGTATATATTTGTTTAAAAATTTGGGTTTGCACAACATCAATGTAAATTATGGCAGTTACAGTACACATCTTTTATGTTTCATCCTTTGACAGACACAGCAGCTAGGCTAGCAGCCACAAAGGCTGTAGCAGCGGATGCTAACGCCACAGCCATCGACGTCCTGGAGCGTCTTGGAGATTTGAACCTGCGACTTGGTGGACTAGAGCGCAACTACACTGATCTGAAGGAGACTGTCAGCGAAGCCAATCAGATGATCCAGGACCCTGAGAAAAACAGTAAAGTGCTTTTCTTTTGGTAGTTAGTATGCATAGTCTAATATTAGTAGGCAGGTAGTAACTAATTACTCTTTCTTTACTCTGAAAAGAGTGAGCTTTTGAACATTTTTGCAACTCTTACATCCTAATTTGATAAATTAATAACAAAATGTTGAAAATGATCAACTGGAACATTTCCAAACTTTTATCTTGTTGTTGTCTCAGATCTACGTAAATTCAAAATTGAAATTTGATATATTTCTCTCTGTTTCTCTTTTTTTCAATCCCCACAGCAATCAGTATGTATATTTCACTTACTTTAATTTGAGCACGTATTATACGTGGTGCACCAATACCATATTTTAATTGCAATATCTCACATATTTGTTTTGCTTAAATACAATAAATCACAGAGTTCACACTGTATTGAGTCAGCGCGCTCTTCAGTCAGTATCGCCTATGGCGGCATAGGCTGATTTCGACAGCAGTATTGGAGCACCACCCATTAATATTGTGATTATCTTTAATAGCTACACGGTAAACAATAGTTGCTTCTAATAAAGCCTCCATTCGGCATGAGCATGAGAGCTCTGCACACTGCAAAGCATAGCACTTCTTTTTTTTAATTTTTATGTCTTCTCTTTATTTTTATCTTTCCTGGATCTTAAGCTGATACAATTTCTCCAAGTAAATAAATTAGAAGCAGTTCTCTTTGAATGCTGAGTTACACTAATTGTTTGGCTCTTACTGGCTTTGCCATCTTTCTGTCTCTTCCTCCACATTTCTCCTCCTCCAGTGATTTCCTCATCTACCATTATTTCGCTTCGTCTTCTGCAAGCTTTCTCTTTCTCTCAGCTGCAGTACTGTACCGAATAGTATCATGATAACAACTATGGTAGTGTTCTGTATCGTTGTATTTGATCTCTCTCTACCTTCAGTTCATGCTGCAGGAGCAAAAGTGAAGGATTTGGAGGACGAAGCTGACAGGCTGTTGGAGAAGCTGCAGCCAATCAAAAAGCTACAGGACAATTTGAGGCGCAACATCTCCCAAATAAAGGAACTGATTAACCAGGCCAGGAAACAAGCTAATTCAGTAAGTTGTTGACACACTGCCATGTACAACTCCTACTCATAGTTGTAGGAGATCACATGTTTTATAGTAGTTTAATGTTCTTGTGCAAGATTTATTATGATTTATTTGAACTTCCAGAAGCATTTGTGGCTGGCTAACACTTCGACAGGTTGACCAGGAGAGAGTTGGACTGAATGTGTTTACATGTACGAGGCCCAGCCATGGGTCTAGTAGGCTTGGTTTCTTTTGATGACTTTCTTCCACCTCACCCCTGGGAGCTATTTAGAAACATGTCGGTGCCCAGCGGTTGGTTAAAACTCTGTTGCAGGACTATATATGGCATAATAATTCAGGCATAATCTGCCTGCATTTATAAATTAGATATCAGTCTATCTGAGACTGATTGCTCTCAGTCCAAGCTGGACTTGGAGGCAAATACCAGATGTTTTTTTTTTTAAATACTTGTGTGTTATTATACAATATATAGGATAAATTCAAACTAAAATCGAAGATTCCTTTTTGTGGAAACATTCTTAATTCCTTCACTCTTTCTTCCTGTTTACAGATCAAAGTATCAGTGTCTTCGGGAGGTGACTGCCTCCGTAGTTACCGCCCTGACATCCGAAAGGGGAGGTATAATACCATCATTCTTCATGTCAAAACCACCACACCTGACAACCTGCTACTCTACCTGGGATCAGCCAAATATGTAAGCACGTCTCAGAAAAACACAGGAGCATAAAATCAAAAATAGTTTGAACTTGTACAGGTTGTTAATTTCTAAACAAAAACCAAATCTATTGCCTTAAAAATGTGTCTTTATGTCACAATTTAAATATGAAAATGTTCATTTTTTTTAAAAAAATGTTTCATATCGATGCATTGTTCTCATTTAATTTAACACTCAGGTGCTATGTAGAGCACCATAACATTTTTTTTCTCTTGAAGCGTTCTCGTGTACCATTAGTCTTGCATTAAAAAGCACACACACTTGTCTCTTTCCCATAAACCGGCCCTCTCACACACCTTACAGGTATTCCCAAAGTGGCTTGTCTAATATGTGAATAACTAATACACATTGACACATACTTGCAGGCACCCTATAAACATAGCACTAATTTAAGTCACCATGCTACTCCCAAGGTGTGCATACGTGTGGGTTTGGTTGTAAACACACGTGTGTATCTTGATGAGCAGCACCAATTAACAACAAGTTTATGTTGCCATGTACTTTAGCCTGATTTCCCCTGAGAAATCTTCACTGCATCTGACTGGAAAGTGTGGAACATTCATATGTGTGTGTTTGTGTGTGTCTACTATTTTCTGATGGTGAATAATTCAGTTTGTATAGTAATTGTGTGTGTGTGCATGCACGCCTCTTACATTTTTCTAATAGCGTGTAATACTAGTTGAATAGTAACGATGCTGCCCTGTGATCTCTACTAATGAATAATCGGCATTACCCTGGGGAGACCAGAAAGATTAGTGCATGCACTTTTGTGTCTGTGTATGCGTGTCATTTGTGTCTTCAAATGTGACCCCCTGATAATCTCTAATTGCGCATAATAATATATGAATTATAATTCTTGGTATGCACTTCAGCTGCATCATGAAGATGAGAGCATATGCTGAAAGTTCACTTTTTTTTTTTTCCCCCCCATACTCATACATATGTAATAAGAGCATTAATCAAAATACAGCAAGATCCAGTAAAAATCCACTTACAAGGACAGATGGAGAAAAGGAAAGCTTTTGTAGCCCCGGAATAGATAAGAACTGGGTATAAAAGTGCTTCACTGTTCAATCATTCACATTTTAGTACATAAAACCGCTGCATAACTCCTGCATTGTGTCATCTTAAAAGCATAGACTGTGTATAAAAGACACCTGTATCGAGGGAAAAGTAAAGCCACTGCCCATCACTTTTTACCTTACAGTTTGCCACTAATGGACATTATAGTGTCACAACCCGGCTCATAGGAAGTGACAAACAAATGGGAGACCACACACAGGCTTTTAAAGACTGTAAGACACATTTAATGAAAATAAGGTAAAGCAACTTAAACACAAGTTAAAGGACATAACAGCCATAACTGAAACTTCCAAATAAACATAACACGTGCCAGAGGGAGCCAAAAGCCAGCCACCCTGGTTCAGTCAAGGTGTCTTTATATACACTGGGACTGGCCTCTCAGGTGTGCTGCATCAATAATTGGGTCAGCTCCACCTACCTGCAAGAAACAGGAAAAGGAAAAAGAAAAACACAAGGCCAGCCCACTGGCCGTCACACTTCCCCCCAAAGAACAGGGTCTCACCCTGAATTGGCAAACACATTTACATTATGAATTTGCAGCTAGAAGAACTAACATATTTTAAATTCATAACATATACACACACACACATGCACCCTCACTTTCAACACCTTTTATATGCTCAAAAATCATCTTCAGCTCAACTCCAACCTCAGCAACCTTGGTACCTAGGAGCAATTTAAGAGGAAGGAAAACGATACTGGAGAGGACATACTTCAAGCATATGAGGAGTGAAGCTGCTGGTTACAAAGGGGCACGGGACAAAGCATCTGCCAAGACATTATCTTTGCCCTTAATGTGCTGGATATCCAAATTGTAAGGCTGCAGAAAGAGAGCCCACCGCATGAGCCTTTGATTTGGGTTCTGCAAGGTGTTCAAGAAAGTGAGAGGGTTATGGTCAGAAAATACCTCAATTGGCCGAGCAGAATCTAAATATACCCTAAAATGCTGCAAGGCCAAGACTAATGCCAAAGCTTCCTTCTCAATGACCGAATAATTCAGCTGATGGGAGTTGAACTTCTTGGAATAGAAACTAACTGGATGTTCAGTACCTTGCTTGTCAGCTTGGACTAGAACAGCACCTCCACCAATGTGGCTTGCGTCCACATACAGCTTGAAGGGCTGATCCAGACGAGGTACTAAGAGCACAGGTTCTGAGCACAGTAAAGCTATTATGACCAACAAACAAGGGGAAGCCCAGCTTGATGACGACGGCACTGCAATGTTGTTGTCCAACATGTAATGAACTTCCTTATCAATTATTTTCCTCTTTTCCTCAGAGACCCTGTAGAACCTCTGCCGGATTGGTTTTGCATCACCCACATCAATATCATGCTCTATCAAAGTTGTTTTAGAAGGTGTGTCTCTAAACAAGGTTTGATACCTTTTAATTAATGCAGACAGTTCTGCACATTTGTCAGCAGGCAAATGGCCCAACAGCACATCCAAGTTCTGAAGAGTTTCCGAATTCTTCAGACGGCCAAGCAATAAAGGATCATCAGGTGCTGCCACATCCTCCCCCCCACAAACTGACTTCGCCACTGTACAAGCCGACAACCCTGGACTCGATGTGGAAGGAGAAACGAAAGAGCCCGACAGACCGACGGATAAGGGACGAACATGATAGGGTTTCAACAAATTAATATGGCAAAGTTGATTTCTTTTCCGGCGATCCGGGGTAGCAATCAGATAATTCTGTTCAGACAGTTTTTGTACCACGGTGTAAGGCCCAGCAAACCGTGCCTGGAACGGTGACCCTGCAATCGGCAGTAAAGCCAAAACCTGGTCACCTGTACTAAACTGCTGCTCTTCAGAACGCCGGTCATAAAAATATTTCAACTTGACCTGAGCCTTTTCAAGGTTCTGTTTGGCCAACTGACCTGCCACATACAGTCTGTGCCAAAAACCATTAACATAATCTATCAAGTCCACTGGTGGTTCACCTGACAACCACTTATCGCACAGCGCTGTCAACGGTCCCCGAACTTTGAGGCCAAAGACCAAGTCATTTGGGCTAAACCCAGTACTCTCCTGGCACACTTCACGCGCTGCCAACAGAAGCCACGGTAAACCTTCCTCCCAGTCACTCCTCATTTCGGTGCAATAAGCACGTAACAAGGACTTCAGTGTTTGGTGGAAGCGCTCTAAAGCACCTTGGCTCTGTGGATGATAAGGAGAGGCTTTATTATGCACAATATTCAACAGCTTAAGAACTTGTGCAAAAAGATGTGACGAAAAGTTTGATCCCTGGTCACTCTGAATAATCTTCGGTATGCCAAATACAGAAATAAACTGTGTCAAAGCCTTCACCACAGACTTAGCTGTGATGGTACGCAACGGATATGCAGCAGGATAACGCGTAACTTGGCACATTACAGTTAACAGATACTCCGAACCAGATTTTGATCTAGGAAGCGGGCCCACACAGTCAATGATCAAATGTTCAAATGGGTTACTCACAGCAGGGATGGGACAAAGTGGAACAGGTTTAATAGACTGATTTGGCTTACCTACAATTTGGCAAGTATGGCAGGTCTTAATGTAAGCTGAAACATCACGCTTAAGACGTGGCCAAAAGAAGTAGCGCAAGATGTAATTATAAGTCTTCGTCACACCCAAATGCCCAGATTTGTCATGAGAACACTTCAACACCTCATCACGGTATTTAGTTGGAACCACAATCTGGATAACTGGACTCCCAACACAGTCCAACCCTTGCGGAATCCACCTACGGACTAGTACCTCCTTCTGCAGAAAATAACCAGAGGCCGCACTTCTAGCGTCATCACTAGGTTGCACTTTGTGAAACAGCTCAGTCAGTGAAGCATCAGCACGCTGTGCCTGAATTAACTCTTGCTGGGAAACTGACAAATGTTCAGGAACAATCAAATCTGGTTCAACCTGACACTCTTCTGCTTGAGTTACAGGCTCTGCATCCCTTTTAGCTGCAGCCCTCGTAACAGCACAAGCTGCAAAGTCAGAAAAACCCTGTTCACACTCATGGGACTCATTCAGAACTCTAGATTTAACAGGTAAAGAATTGTCAGCCCAGACTCGATTTCCAGCCAAATCATTCCCCAAAATCACATGTACGCCCTCAAGTGGCAAAGCAGGACGAACACCAAGGCAGATATCATCATCCACAAAACTGCATGACAGCCTGACTTTATGCAATGGGGCACAGATAGTGGTTAAACCCATGCCTTGAACAAGCACACACTCACCAGTATCAGTAACCTGTGAAAATGGCAACACGGAGGCTAAGATAAAAGAATCCTTCGCACCTGTGTCACGCAAAATCTTTACAGGAACTTTATGATCATCACCCGGGAGTGATACAAACCCATCTGACACAAAATCCTCAAACCCCGAATAGCTCTCTGAGTCAGACTTAGTCGAAACTGGCGTCTCCCGAGAGACTACTGAAATTTCCCGAGCAGGAATGGTAAGAGCCGCAGGCTTAACCTGTTTATCTGTACGTGCCAACTTGCTTTTCAACAAGGGACATTCTGCTTTCCAGTGTCCATCGCCATGGCAGTAGTTGCATGCTTGACCAACCTTACTGGGCTTCACACCACCAATGGCCTTCGCAGGGTCCGATGCCATAAACTTAGTTTGACAAAAAGCTCTAGCGGGAGCACCAACTGGAAAACAGTTTCTACCAACCTGCCCCTTATGTGCCAAGATATATTCATCTGCCAATTTAGCAGCGTCAGAAACGGTTGTCACTTCCCGTTCGGCAAAGTAAGTGGCAACCACAGGAGGAACACACTCTTTAAACTGCTCCAATACCATCAACTCACATAAATCCTGGAAAGTTGTCACTCCCAGTGCCGAACACCATCTGTTGAAGTGTTTAGTTAAATCCCTCGCAAACTCTATATGCGACTGATTATCAGACTTCCTCCATGATCTGAAACGTTGACGGTAAGCTTCTGGTACCAACTCATATGCCTTCAGAACTGCATCTTTAACAGTAGCAAAACTCTGACAATCAACTGCACTGAGTGCTGAATAAGCTTCCTGAGCCTTTCCAGTCAACACAGACTGTAACATAATCACACAGTCAGCTGCTGGCCATCCTCTCAATTCAGCAATGCGTTCAAAAAGGGAGAAAAAGGCATCTGGCTCTCTTTCATCAAATTTCGGCACCAAGCGCAAATTACGCACGACATCAAAAGTTTCAACTTCTTGTGGAGAAGACTCTTTAGCCTCAACACCACCTGATAACTTGCCCGCTTTGATTAGGTCTAACCGATACTGCTCTAACTCCAACTTTTCCTTTTCTAAAGAATACCTTACACGGTCTTTCTCCATTTGTAAGAGTAACAACTCCTTTTGCTGCTCAAAAGACAAAGCAACGGCAGTTGAGACCACAGACTGATCAACCTCAGCCACTAAGGTCTGCATTTTACGTGACAACACGCCTTTCTTTACTAATGCAGCCTTCAACACTCCTTTAATCTCATCTTTCAACCGTTTATCTCCAATGTCGACATCGTAATGTTCAGCAAGTTTCAGGAGTTGTTCTTTAGTACAACTATTCAAGAGTTCCTCCGATGGAGACTGAACAAAAGCATCAACAGTAGCCATAACAGCAAAGTATTGATTCTCGACATGCAATTTAAAACAGCACTTTCCCACTAACTGCCTAACCAAAATCTACTTAACTAAAGCCTAGTCTTCATGCAGTTACTTACGGTGGGTACTTATGCACTAAAAACCGCCAGGAAGAGAAAGGCAACTGCACAAACAGCGACCCCCTCAATCCTGGGGACGTGCTCCCGAGACAACTGCTCTAACCGTGTTCACCGCAACAGAAATTTCAATGAATGTTTCTCGAGGGAGAAACACTCCTTCAACCTAACAGGGAAAGCACTGATTTCAACTTTGCATATTCAATAATCAACACAGCTCATACGCTCCAAAGTTGACACAAGACAGCACATCAACACTAGCTCAAGTCTACAGTAAACAGTATTAACATGACTGCCTCCACTCAATCTGCCTAACCCAAATGGCCTCCCAAACACAATACACAGCAGACCCAAAATATCAAAGCACCACAAATAACCAAACTGATCAGCAATCAACTCACAATTGCCTACAAGGCAAGACCTAGCCAAGACAAGCAGCTGCAAACAAACCAGCTCTCAATCAAATGTTAGAAAGCTTACCAAACCAGGACGATCCCAAACGAGCCCCCATTTGTCACAACCCGGCTCATAGGAAGTGACAAACAAATGGGAGACCACACACAGGCTTTTAAAGACTGTAAGACACATTTAATGAAAATAAGGTAAAGCAACTTAAACACAAGTTAAAGGACATAACAGCCATAACTGAAACTTCCAAATAAACATAACACGTGCCAGAGGGAGCCAAAAGCCAGCCACCCTGGTTCAGTCAAGGTGTCTTTATATACACTGGGACTGGCCTCTCAGGTGTGCTGCATCAATAATTGGGTCAGCTCCACCTACCTGCAAGAAACGGGAAAAGGAAAAAGAAAAACACAAGGCCAGCCCACTGGCCGTCACAATAGGCTCTGGTTTCATAGGTCACTCTATGCTAGGACATTTCCAACAACGTTATGTAGGTAGTTGCTTCAGTTGCTCATAGTTTAACTCTGTAGCTGCTTGCTCCACATGCAGCTATTTTGTGGTCGAAACAAGTTTCAATTTCACCGGCATACTGTGGTCTTACCATGCATAACTTCAAGCCTGTATATAGCTTACATGTTATTTCTCTTGTAAATCATTTTAACATGGGTACCTTTATTGGCTTCACCACAGATCCCAGCTTGCTAAGGAGCTAAAGCATGATTGTTGGTTGTCCATTTCTAAACAAAAACCAGTATAAATATTACCACTGCACATTATGTTGTTATTTGCAGAATTCTAGTAGATAAATGATTCCACATTCACAAAGGTGTTTAAAAAAAACAAAGTGGTTAGCAGTGTCACCTCAAAGCAGGAGGGTCGTGGGTTTGAATCCACCAATTTGCTGGGGCCTTCCTGTGTGAGGTTTGCATATTCTCCCTGTCACTGTCAGGGTTCCTTCTGGGTATTCTGACTTCCTATTACCATGTTAGAACAATTGGAGAATAGGTGAAAACTGGCCATAAGTATGAATATGAGCATAAATGGTTTTCCCTACCTCTCCCCCTATGACACCTGGAGTATGCTTCAGAATCACCGTGACCCTGAACACTGTATATCTCGAGTTTTCTCCAAGTATTTTTGAATGTTTCATAAACTGTCAACTTGTTCATGTGCATTACCCACAATTACATAAAATCAGTATCTGTATTCATCTTGTTAAGCGGATAAATCAGCACTAAGCACAGTAACCTTAACCTAAAATAAATCACAACAATGCAGTTTATTCAGCATGTGTCTACTTTGTCTCAGGTTGATTTCTTGGCATTGGAGATGCGCAAGGGGAAGGTGAATTTCCTTTGGGATGTGGGTTCAGGTGTGGGGAGGGTCGAATATCCCCATCACACCATCCATGATGGAAACTGGCACAGGATCGAGGCGTCTCGGTAAGAAGAGCGCACTCATTCATGTGTATGGAAATGTGCTGTACCTTTGACACGTATGGTTTAAAAACTGATGTTACATCTTACATTTCAGGAGTTTTGAGAAGACAATAATAAGAAAACATGCGTACACCCACACACAATCACAAGAAAGGGGTATAACAAAAGAAAGTTACTGTACTTATCTATACATGTCTGTATAGATGTATATAGCTAATTAGTTTTCTACATTTCTTTATATTTTTTTTTGTCTGTGATCCCGTCTAACCACAAGCAACAGTTGTAACCGACAGTTGTTGCAGAAATAAACCAACAGTTACCTAAGGACATCTTCTCATTCATGCTACTGTGGAAAACGCACTGTTTCACTTGGGAAATCAAGAGATTGCAGGATGTCAGCCTGTGGCACATCATTGCATAGATACAGTGTAATCTAACAAACTAGTTTTCTCTGTGAAAGCTGCAGCGATGTTTTATGCAAGACCATCTAACATCAGGCCAATTCACACAAAGGAGATGGCCCATTTGCACCATGTATTTCCATCTGAGAAATTTCCCAAAGGTGTCTTCCAGTGGAATCACGCAGACTATCGGTCTTAAGTGTTCCCCTACACAATGTAGAAATCTTGACTTTAAACTCCAAGGTGGCCAGCTGATTTTGCCATACATCTCAGAGTTTTCACTGCAACAAAACTGGCTCCACACTCTGTTTCTATCATTCTTCTTTAGCACCAAGAGTTTATAAAAACTGATTCCAAATGGCTTCAGTCATAACAAATCTCTTCCAGGCAGTACAGAATGCCAAGCAAAAAGACAACAAACCCTCTTCTCATTCTCTCAATACAGCAATGGGTTGAATGGTACCATATCAGTATATCCTCTGGAAGGCTCTATGGCTGGTATGATGCCGACCCCGGCCAGTGCCAACTCGCCCACGGCCTTCACCATCTTGGATGTAGACCAGAACGCCTACCTGTTTGTGGGAGGGATATTCGGCTCTGTCAAGGTGCCTGTCTGTCTGTCTCAAAACATGAAGAACCTGTCTTCCTGCTGTGTTTTCTCATGATTATCTTTTTTCTGTTTGTCTTTTAGAAAGCAGAGACAGTAAGAACAAATACTTTCACAGGCTGCATGGGGGAAACCTACCTGGATGGTAAACCTATTGGACTGTGGAACTACAGAGAGAGAGAGGGAGACTGTAAGGGATGTGTCGTCAGGTATACAGTCACAATTTAATTAGAAGTTAATTATTTTATTCTTCCTTACTGATATTGATAGTGTAGTCTTTTTATTACTCCCAGTTGTATTCCTAATCGTAGATATGTAAAGAACATTTTATACAGGAACTAGGATTTATTTATAAAAACAGCTGTCTTTTGCAGATATTCTGGTTGGTCTAATATTCAAGTGAGCGTCTCATTGTCTCGCCTACTTTGCATTTAATTATTTGTGACCTTTCAAACTCAGGCAGTTGGACAGGAAACAAAGCAGTTGTAAATTGGTCCTTTTTTTGTAGCCCCCAGCGCTCCCACGGTGAAGGGACCGTTCAACTGGATGGAGAAGGCTACGCTGCAGTGGGACGACCCACCAGGTGGAACCCAAATGTCTCCACCATCACTTTCAAGTTCCGCACGTTCTCCTCTGATGCTCTGCTCATGTATATGGCAGCTGAAGACATGGTATGTGTTTAATATGGTATTAATACCATGATGGAGACAGATATTTTGTTTATTGTGTAAGTTGTGAGGCTTTTTAAAATTTATTTAGACAGTACAAATACTGTAAAAAGTACATCAAACAATCAAACAGGTGTCATGCTCTTACTGCTTGTGTCTTATGAAAATTAAAAAGAAAACATTACAGTTCTCTTTATGTGACATTAAGAATAGTGTCCAAAATCTGCTGTTTTATTGAGCAGTCAAGATTTGATTAATTGATAAAATAATTTTAACCATTTTCTTCAGTCTAGTCCATATTGGGACCCTTTGCAGTATATTTTACACAGTGTTGTTAAATCCTATCTTTTCAGACTCGTGCTGTTATTGATTTGTACTGAATTTGAAACGCCAGAGTGTCACAGCAGTCTCTCCCTGTTTGATGCTCTCTGCAGAAGGACTTCATGTCTCTGGAGCTGTCAGAGGGTAAAGTGAAGGTTAACTTTGACCTTGGATCTGGAGTTGGAAGTGCCAACTCATCTAAGCGCCATAATGATGGCCACTGGAAATCCCTCACCATGTCGAGGAACAAGAAACTATGTAAGCCTTCTTATATAACCTGAGCTGTGAATTAATGGAACAGATAAATTAGAGGGTATACATATACAATCTCTCCGTGTTCTGTTGCTGATAATGTATCTTCAACTCTTAACAAAGCCACGGTGTCCATAGTAGACGTCGACAGCAGTGACGAGGAAAAGATTGTGGCCACATCTCTGGGGTCAGCTACTGGTCTGAACCTTAAGGAGCACCAGAAAATCTATTTTGGGGGTCTGCCAACGATTGGAAATTACAGGTACGCATAAAGTGCTGTAATTTACGTTGGTTCAGTTTATAAAAGCTTACATGATGTTCTGTGTGAGAGCTGCATATTGTTTTGCATTTGATTTACAGAAATGCTCTTTAATATTTTTGAATGTTTCATTTGCGTTAATTCATATACACTCAACAAAAATATAAACGCAACACCTTTGTTACTGCTCCCATTCCCCATGGGATGGACGTAGAGACCTAAAATTCATTCCAGATACACAATATAGCCATCCCTCCCAAACAGTGGTCACAAATCAGTCCAAATGTGTGGTAGTGGGCACATCTGCTATATTGAGATAACCCATCCCACCTCACAGGTGTGCCACATCAGGATGCTGATCTGACATCATGAGTAGTGCACAGGTGTACCTCAGACTGCCCACAACAAAAGGCCACCCTGGAATGTGCAGTTTTGTCTCACAGCAAAATGCCACAGATGCCACAAGCAATGAGGGAGCGTGCAATTGGCATGCTGACAGCAGGAATGTCAACCAGATCTGTCGCCCGTGCATTGAATGTTCATTTCTCAACCATAAGCCGTCTCCACAGGCGTTTCAGAGAATATGGCAGCACATCCAACCGGCCTCACAACCGCAGACCTCGTGTAACCACACCAGCCCAGGACCTCCACATCCAGCAGGTTCACCTCCAAGATCGTCTGAGACCAGCCACCCAGACAGCTGCTGGAACAATTTCTGCACAAACTGTCAGAAACCGTCTCAGGGACGCTCAACTGCATGCCCGTCGTCCTCATCGGGGTCTTGACCTGACTCCAGCTCGTCGCCGTAACAGACTTGTGTGGGCAAATGCTCACATTCGATGGCGTCTGGCACGTTGGAGAGGTGTGCGCTTCACGGATGAATCATGGTTCACATTGTTCAGGGCAGATGGCAGCTGAGAATGTCCCAGTTCTTGCATGGCCAGCATACTCACCGGACATGTCACCCATTGAGCATGTTCGGGATGTGCTTGACCGGCGTATACGACAGCGTGTACCAGTTCCCACGAATATCCAACAACCTCGCACAGCCATTGAAGTGGAGTGGACCAACATTCCACAGGCCACAATTGACAATCTGATAGACTCCATGCGACGATGTGTTGCACTGCATGAGGCAAATGGTGGTCACACCAGATACTGACCGGTTCTGGGTCCCCAGACCCCCAATAGCGCAAAAAACTGCACATTCCAGGGTGGCCTTTTGTTGTGGGCAGTCTGAGGTACACCTGTGCACTATTCATGATGTCAGATCAGCATCCTGATGTGGCACACCTGTGAGGTGGGATGGATTATCTCAATATAGCAGATGTGCCCACTACCACACATTTGGACTGATTTGTGACCACTGTTTGGGAGGGATGGTTATATTGTGTATCTGGAATGAATTTTAGGTCTCTACGTCCATCCCATGGGGAATGGGAGCAGTAACAAAGGTGTTGCGTTTATATTTTTGTTGAGTGTAGTTTCCTCATGGGAAAGTTATTTTGACACTTTGAGGCAGTTAAAGTAGTAACAGACCAAACCTCTGCTCCAACATATCCATTATGTGGGATAATGCTTGCTACTAAGCACAAATACATTTTATCCTATTTCTAAGCCCCATTCCAGAAATAGGATAACAATTAGGTCAGTGAAGACTCTGAGTTTGTTAACCCTGAGATGAGAGAAACGCCATATGTTCTGATCTGAGAGTTAACTTCAACTTTGAGCCTGTAACCGGGGTAACCTACTCACTGGCAGGATTTCTTCAACTTAGTTTAGCTCCTCCCCTCCTCCTGCACCTGAATCAGCTGTCTGACACTGGCTATCAAACCTCATAGCAGAGTGAATTAAATGGCATAAACATTAAAAACAACTTGACCAGTTCAATGATCAAAGTAAAGATGGCAAGTTGAATTGAAGGTTTAGTTTAAGAATGTTAACATGTTTACCATATGGTTGTGTGTTTGCTAATGCTTGAATGTCATGTTCCTTCTTAACAGCATCGCAGCCAGGTAAATGAATGAATAAATAAATAAATAAATACATTTTATAATCAAGCACAATAAAAAAATCAACTGTATTCACTATTGAGCTGTGCATGAGGCTGACCTGCTGATAATGCTGTACAGCCCACACTGAATGTACGTTTGTTTGTTGGCTGGACTCTCAGAAATCACTTTTTCTATCCTTTGTTAATCTGAATTTGACGTTTGTTCAACAACATTTTGGTGGAATAACTCATATGAATAACTCCCTTCCATATTTTATTGGCATATTCAGTAGATTTAGATGTTAATCTACTTCCTGACATTTTCGAGATTGATGGGTAACTTAAAAAAAAAGTGTATTATGCTGCTAAAAGAATGTTTATTGCAGTCGTTGACGAGGATTATCATATGCTGGATATTTTTTAAGAACTTTCTCTTCAATAACAGATACTCATCTTGAAATGAGTAATATAGAAAAATATCCCAGTGCATTTGTATGGACAAACGACATATTCAGATTATTCTTGTTGCTGTTTAGGTATCACTCTGCTTGCGAATTCACTGCTGCAGTAATTCACTTCTACAAGAGCAGACTGACCATTATTATGATTATTGAATACTCCAAAGTAAAACTGTCTTACACTTCATATAGGTCAGAGGTCATTCTGAAGAGGTATGCGGGCTGTCTTCGGGACATTGAAATCTCCAGAACGCCATATAACCTTCTGAGCAGCTCAGATTATACTGGTGTGACTAAAGGATGTAATGTAGAGGTAAGTGAGCTTTTATGAAACATCCCGTATGATTGCTGACCCTCTGGTTACAGTATTATATATTTTAGATTTGCCATATATAGAGAGAGATGTGTGAATGGGTCAGGTCGGCGAATATGTACATATAATTAACATAACATCCACTAAATGGGGAATCTGAAAAGGCATTAAAATCTGTTGATTGGATGACCTTGAAATTCTACAGCTTTTTTTTCAACAGCACATGTCACTTTCATTCTGATTTGCCTTTCACTTGGTTGCTTCTTTATGTAGGAAGATGGTTTCCGCACAAAGAATAAAATAAAAAGGCACAGACGTGTTTAATCTGCAGTACCCTTTCATATTCATGTTCCTCTCACAGACACAAACTATGCATTATGTATTAATCAGTGCATTTGTAAGAATATACACACTTCTTAAATTGCTTTTTATATTTTAATCTTTTAAGCCTATTATGCAAACACACTCATGGAGCTTTCAACAGCCATGCAAGGTTTTCACCATGACTAGTGCTATTCATTTACTTATAAAAAAAAATGCAGCCAAAGCGTATCAAGGCCCAGAGAATGTTGAAGAAGATTGCTGAAGGTCTTTCTCTTGTTTTCTCCGTGTGGTGGTGGTAGAGAGGAGGTCAAAGGCTGGGGACCTTCGTCTTTTGGAAAAAAGCAAGTCGTTATTATGTGAATGATTTAAAATAAAGACTTAGTTTAAGCATAGTATAAAGTCAGGTTAAGGTTAGATGTAGGCAGTTAGTGGTTGTAAGAAAAAAAGAAAGAAAGAAAGAAAAAGTCCTTATTAAAGTAATAAAACCACATGTGGGTAGTAGGTATGTTAAATAGAGGGGGAGAATTTCATTTTTACAACTACCGTAACAAAAGGAAAGCTGGATGATGATGCACCAGAAAGTCTGTGTGAAACAGCGTGCCACTAAAATGTGTTGCTGTTCTTTGAAAAACCTTGACTAAAATATCAGAAAGTCATATAAATTTGATCAACTACATTCAGACTTGTGTAGTCGTTTTTACTCTTTTCTGTTTGACTTCTGCATTGTAGGCATGATGAACGGTGCTGAACTAAATAACTGATCTGTCCATTGACAAAATACATGTCAAGTGAAACTGTTTCTTCTTTGTTTGCAGAACCTGCACACAGTCAGTTTCTCTAAGCCAGGATACATGGAGCTGAGTGGTCTGTCGCTGGCCGTTGACACAGAGATCAGCCTGTCATTCAGCACTCTAGAAGACACTGGGACCATACTGCTGGCAGTAGGCGGAGGGTCACCAAACAAACAGAAGGTTATTGTTATTTTATTAGGGTTTTTTTTTTTGGTCCATCTGTTTTACTCACTGAGTCACTCCAATACAATATACTTCTTAAATCTGAGTTGATCAAGTTCCTCATTCTGTTATAGTTGTAAGATATTTCTCATGGGTGGGGAACAGTGTAATATGGAGAGTAGCTTCATTTGAAATTAAATACTCATTCACCACTAATCACTCAAATCTTTCTCTATTGTCACCAGTTTGTGTTCAATATTTTTTCAGAAAATAGTTAAAAAAATTGTTAAGTTGTTGTTAATAATTGCCATAAAATCTAATAAAACTGCAAGAATGTACAGTATAATAATTTATTTTAAATATAGTACATATATAGAATTTATGTAGTATGGAAGTGAAATACAATATAAAAATTGTTTGGTATATTGTTTCAGTCCATCTTTGTATTTGTGCTAAAGAAACATTTCGAAAACATCCATTTGACTTTAAAGGGTTAAAACAATGTTTGCTGTGTAGTGACAAAATTTGCCAGTGTGTGCATGGTAACATAACAGCGTGCCTGTTGTCTAATAATATGGCTTCTATTAAAAACCTTGTAATGCAAGCTCAGTTTTTTCTGGTTAAGTTTCTTGCACATCTGCCCCTTTTATGGTGCAGTTAAACTATGGAAAACAGCAAAGCCAAAACTATTGTGAGCGTTTGCATTGAAAGAAAACTTATTGGAAGAATCTGTGCACAATAACATTGTTCTGAATATCTTTCCAATCCAGGCCCGCTCCACAAGCCTTTCAAAGTCCAAGAGGAAGAGAAGACAGTCAGGAGAGGTGGGTTCACCATGCACAGTTTGGACCCAAATGCTGTCTTGTTTGCCTAAGTGAATGGCAGTTACATAAGTGCATATTAATGAGATTTGCAGTTTTTGGCAACTGAGCTAATGGGATTGTTGTTTTCCAAAATGCACACTCTTACTTATACACACCCATAGATGTGCAAAGACTCATACACACCTTTAGTAGCTGTTGTGGAGGTTCATTGTATAGTGGCGATCTTAGCTTTTAGCTGACTTTGCCAGTGCGTCCACACAGTCACACAAGCAACTTTTCTGTAAGTGAATTAAGTTTCCATGAGTGCATATTAATGAGATTTGACTCTGTTGGCAACTACACTGATTAGATTGTTTCACAGCTGAAACACCTTTTTTTCCACGTGCACACACACATGTGCACACATGCCTGTCAACCCTAGCCAGTGCTAAATAATTAAATCCATTATTTTAACTCCCCTGAAAACACCATGGGCAGCATGTCATATTTGCAGCTGTGTGTGTTTGTATGTGCACGTAAGGGGTTTGTGTGTCATATCAGGTGTGAGGATGGCACTCACACGCGTGCAAATTTAAATGTGTGTCGTGTTTTTGTGTGTGAGAGAGGTAGAGAGGACAGAGGGTTACCTCTAGCTTATCCATCATCACTGGTTGTTAGGCACATAAATCTATTTTTGCTAACTATGCTGGCAGGCACAGCATTTGTGTGTGTGTGTGCGCCTCTGTACGTGCGTGTGTGGAGAAAGGTTAAGCGAGGTTAAAAACACCATCAACTCAACTTGGCCCTGACTAATGGCTGTTTTAGAGAGGGACACAGAGAGAAGGGGACAGGAGACAAAGGATGGAGGGATGGAGGAGAGAGATTTAGAGGTGAAAATAAGGATAGAGAAGTAAGAACAAAGCTAAAAAGAACGGAAATGAGATGATGGGGAGGATAGTCTGCTGTGGGAGAGAACAAAAATTGAAAAAATGAAAAGAGCTGGGAGCAAAAAAATGAAAGGACGGGCACAGAGGAGAGGTAAGAAGAAAAGAGGTGGAAGAATATCTTAGATGAAAAACAGTAGATTGTTTTTAAGCTGGCCAATAAAGAAAGAAAAACAAATAATCACCTGTAGGTAAAAGATGGAGACCACCATGACGTCACAGAATATTTGTAAGCATTTGAACCACGGCGACTTTAACCCTTTAAGACCATAGAGCCAAGTCCGCCAGAACTTATCTTTATATTTTTACATGCTGTAGTGACATTTTTGGGAGCATTTCAAGTTGCTATACATCAATACAACTGTCATATACCAAATTTTAATAATATGTATGCATTAAGGCCATAGTAACTACATAAATTGCAAAGAAAGTGCAATAAACTACAAAAAAATGAAAATCGTTTTAGGGTTGTTGTTTTTTGTTTTTTTGTTTTTTTTTACATATATTTCTAGTTAGAGAAATTTAAGAGGTTTGTCCCTCAAAACTGTAAATACAAAAAAGTTGCACAAAATAGTTTCCCACCACAGGACATTTATTTTTTACTGTCTTCATAGTTGGATTTTTGAGATACACCAATTTTTATATACTGCTGGAAAACTGAAAATAACGCAAAACAGAGCGTGCCCGCTTCAACCAGTCTTAAAGGGTTCAAATGAAAACTAATAGCCCTGCAAAACTGTACTGTTGCAACCTATCGGTCAAAATATAGCCACACTCCTGAATTATACCCTGTTTTTTTCACCAGATTTTCACTATAGTTGTACATTCAATATTTCACATGAGTAGTGATTGACAGTATAAACTTACTAGGAATGTGTTTACTGAGGATATAGTGAACAGTATCAATTTTTTTTTTTTGCTTAGACTTTTATGAATTCCTGTTTTAACTTGAAGAATTTCCCCATGTTGGCAATGCTAAAGAATGTGCACGTGTGCTATCTCCGTCGTTTATATACAGTCTATGGGAAAAGTCAGGATATGCACAAAGGGAGGAGAGATGGTAAAATGATGATGACAGTTTTGAGGTACATCTAAGAGTTCCTCACTCATTCAAAACAACTGAGAATTTTCTTTATACAAACTGGAGATCAAAACTCTTTATCTTTCCTTCTTATCCACTGAATGATTGCACTAGTTTTTTGCACTAGCCTCGAGATATCACATTACTTTTTGTTTTTAATTAAGACATTAGATTGTCTCATAAAATGTGGAAAAACATATTGAATAGGCCTGACCTGAAAGACATGGACTGCACAGTTCTACCTGCTTCAGCTTTACACTCAAGATATCGAATGAGAAATGCAGAAAAGCATACCATGTTTTGCATGAATGTTGTATTTGTGCACATTCTTGTAAAATGCACCTGTATGTGAGTCTGCATGAGTGTGTGTGTGTACGCATGCGGGTGTGCTTTTGTACCCATGTACGAGTGTGAGATGGCGCGGCGAGAGCCATGTTGTACCTACATCTCAGTTCAATTTGTCCCCGACCTCAAATTGAAATTCCATTTTCAGGTGGTAAATTGTCTCCCACTTCGCCCTCTGGCACACAGTGAATTAAAATTCAAATTAGCCTGACCCTGCACCACTGCTCTCTAGCACCTCTCTGTCTGTCTCACTCTTTCTCTCTCTCGCCATCTCTATCGTGCTTGCTGTTTTGCTCTCTGCCCTCTCATCTCTTCCCCCTATTATCCTGTCCTCTCCATTCCTCTCATCTCTTGTTATCCTTTCCTCCCCACTCCCCTCGTCTTCCTTTATTTTGCTTATTTCCCCCCAATTTTGCTCTATATACCATATATCTCCCTGCATTCACCTCGCCATTCCCCCTACCCTTTCTCTGCTCTAATCCTCACTCTGTTTTGCCTCCCGTTTTTTTTTTCTGTCCGTTTCATCCAATACCCTTTCTTTCCCTTTTTTCTTTTTGCACAATGTGGATATAGAGTTACAACCAAATGTGCATTTAGGTATTTATTTATTTGTGTGTGTGTGTGTGTGTGTGTGTGTGTGTGTGTGTGTGTGTGTGTGTGTGTGTGTGTGTGTGTGTGTGTGTGTGTGTCTTCTTTAAAACAACATAAATGGATTAGAAGCTAAAACAACATTGTTGTTGTTGCAGTTCCCCTGTGTGTTTTTAAGAAATAATCTGTAATCAAACACCTACATTTTCATGTCATTTTCTACTCATCAAAATAAAGTTTCTGATATATTACACTGGACTGAATGTACTGAATTTAAAAACATAAAGTCCTTTTGCATTTACTTATGCAAATTTACTTGAACTTTACCATATTCTGTCTCCTAGGGTTAGTTTGAATGTACATGTTGACCCTGTTAATAAAGTTTATCTCCAACTCTGGCAGCCCTACCTCTCAGTCATGCTGACCAGAGGTTCGCTGGAAGTCGTAGTGTCTACCGGCAGCCACAATCGGCGACAAGCCACCAGACGACCTGAACAAGGCACGCTGAATGATGGCAGAGAGCACACACTCCGCATAGAGAGGCTAGCTGGCAGGTTAGCGTTTGTTTTTGTTATGAAGTAACAAACTCCTGTTGAAGATGTTTTATTGTGTGTTATAATCCATTTCCTCATTTTGGAATTTTTCTTTGTTTTCCAACAGATCTTTTGCTGTCCACGTGGACGATGAAGCCAGGATGCAGGGTATGCTTCCCAATGACCAGCCATTGAACTTGCAGCGTATCTTCCTTGGTGGTATTCCCGCAGAAGTAGAGCAGACCTCCAACAGAGCCAACATCCCCTTCAAAGGATGCATATGGAACCTCATGATCAATGCTGTGTATGTTAAACTTTGTCACTCTGTCAGATATAACTGTGAACAGATTTGTTTTCTACAAATTTATTTGATGCAGGCATGATCTTCAGTTGAACAGCAGAGTGTTTGGTGTTTTTTAAGATGATTAACAGCAGTTTATTGAAATGCTTGTTTAGGCTGTAGACTTGTTTTTAAGTTAGCTTTTAAAAAAATTGGATACAAACAGTGTGGATCTGCCACTAGAAATGCTTCTGTCTCCTACGATGTTGAGATCACACATGGGTGAAAGTACTAATTCACTTTACATTATGTTTAAAATGTTCCCGTTAAACCTGTTTGATCCATATTTAAACACTGTACTTACTGTCTTAATGATCACCATAGACATTATACACTGACAGGTTAAAGTGTAGTTAATGCAATTGCAGCAGGTCACGGTCGTGCTGGTGGTGTTGATGATGATAAAGCCCGTCTTTCTGCCTGAACAGCAGTAATTGAACTGTCCAGCATCATAAACATGCTCATAACTCAGATTACACCACCTCGTCTTTGTCTGTTTATGATTGCGTCGTTCCCTTCATTTCAGCCCTATCACCCCGACCTTTTCTAAGCTTACATCTGCGTGCCTGTCTGTCAGTTCACTCAGTGTCTGAAACAACCTCTCCCCTTTAGGACAACCTCCCTTTAAGCCAGGGGTGTCCAACTCCAGGCCTCAAGGACTGGTGTCCTACAGGCTTTAGATGTGTCCTTGAGCCAACACAGCTGATTTAAATGGCTAAATTACCTCCTCAACATGTCTTGAAGTTCTCCAGAGGCCTGGTAATGAAATCATCATTTGATTCAGGTGTGTTGACCCAGGGTGAGCTCTAAAACCCGGAGGACGCCAGTCCTTGAGGCCTGGAGTTGGACACCAGTGTTGGTCAAGTTACTTGAAAAAAGTAATCAGTAACTAATTACTGATTACTCCCCCCAAAAAGTAATCCCGTTACTTTACTGATTACTTATTTTCAAAAATAATTAATTACTTAGTTACTTAGTTACTTAGTTACTTTTTAAAAACACGATTTACAACCTGAAGAGGTGATAAAGCGATAGATCTTTCAGCCCAATTCTACTTTTTCTGCATAATCCATCATACAAAATGTAATCAAATGGAAAAGTCTCTTTTTTTAACTTGTTTTATCAGTTTTAATCTTTTAACTTTATGCATCAAGCAAAACATTTAATTATATGCAACATTCTCTGACTTGAATAAATTAGTTTAACATTTAAACCTATTTTCTACACATTCCAGCACATAAAATAAAATATTTTTTGTGTTTTCACTCACTCTTTCAAACAGATGCAAGTAAAACACAGCAGAAAATAAATAAAGTCAAAGACTCAGCGGTCCTTTTGCTCTATTTTCACCTGTAAAGCAGGAGCAGGGTAGGCGGAGGGTTACCCTGGTGCAGGTGTGCTGCGGTCAGTTGAAGAATCCGCGCGAGTGTCTCTGTGAGTTTCCCATCACGTCGTAGCTACTCGGTGCTTGCTCGGAAGTTTAGGGGTTTTTTTCGCTGTAAAAAGAAGTTTTCTTCCCACGCACGATGGACGCTAATGTTTTTGTCACTTTTTATGGAATCAAACTCAAAGTAAGGTCAGTACTTCCACACTTTAAACGCTGCACGCTCATACTCTCTCCCGCACTCGATATATTATCCATTGTTGATCTGCACACAGCTGCTGTCACCAACGTCGCACTTGCTTACGTCACTGTCATGAGACATTCTCGCAAAAAAAATCACGGTTTTAGTAACGCAGTAACGCAGCGTTCCTACGGGAAAGTAACGGTAATCTAATTACTGATTTTGCAATAGTAATCCCTTACTTTACGCGTTACTTGAAAAAGTAATCAGATTACAGTAACGCGTTACAGGTAACGCGTTACTGCCCATCTCTGTTGGACACCCCTGCTTTAAGCCATAAAGATCTGGTTGGCAGTCCCATCCAAATGAAAGGCCTGAGTGCGAATGCTCTGCTCACACATATGTATCTAAATGATGAGAGCAGGAGTTGGAAAAACCCTTGTAAGCTGAGCTTTTAGAGCATTCTGAAGCCTAAGCGTTTGGCTAACAGGGATTGTTTAGTCTTTCGTTGGTTTTTTGCTGGTATTGTATCTAAGGCAGAACCACTTTTGTCAAAGAAAATGTTATATCCATCTAAAGTAATGTTATGTAACAGAGCAGAACAGGGATCGGTGACAAAAGATGTGAGAGGCTCGTGGTGAAGCTGGTTGCAAAGTGCCTTGAAGAGAAAAAAGCAAGTGGAGACAGGCGAATAGCTACTTAAAAAATGTGCCCTGTGTGAAACAAATATATGTATAAATACTTGGAAGTGTATAAACTGAATCAGCTGGCATCAGTTGATGTATTGGAATCAGGGGCTAAACTTGGTTTTGGGGCTAAACTTGGTTTTGTGGCCTGCCTGATCTAAGACTATGCTCAATTGATTTAGCCATAAAATTATGTGCATGTCAGGCCTGTTGTTTTTATTCACCAGCAGGGAATCCACCACACGCGACAGTGATGATAGTCATTTCAGCCTGATATTTCTTAGTTGCAGTTTTATTTGTATATGTAAAATACTAAATATCTACTTTATTTTGTGAAGAAAATGAAATTAAGGCTTGAAATAATAAACCATAGCAAACCTTGATACTTACAGATTTATTTAATTCTGCTGTGCACATGATTTTTACATCTAACTGCCTGTTCCCCTCTCAGTTTGTCAGATTTCGCTCAGCCTGTTTCCTTTGAGAATGCTGAAATTGGTCAGTGCCCGAACCTCACCCCACCGCCACCTCCACCTCCTCTACCAGCAGAGAAGGAGCTCGAGAAAGAAAAAGAGGATTCAGAGCCCTCAACCCCCATCTCACCACGCCCAAGTCCTCCTGCTGTAAGTTTAATATAGCAACTAATAAAGGATGTTACAACTATTAAGTAAATTGTAATGGCCATTGTTTTTGTTAGTCAGCCTGTTTTAGACTGTTTGAACATTTTCAAAATATAAAAACAAATAATTATGTGCATGTTAGGCACATAGAACACAGTGTAGTAAAAAGACACACATTCACCTGTGTACAGCTGTCCTACAGGGCTACAGTGCTATTTTTCTGACTCTGTTATTCAGAATATACTCTCACTCCCTTTCTCTCTCTGATGAAATGCAGCCATGGCCTGCCATGTTAGCTTAGCAATTCATCACACAGCAGTTGTACAGCCCATTAACTTTTCTTTATAGTCCCTTTAGCCTTGAGTCACTAAACGCCAGCCCTGGCAGCCTGTCATACAGAGTGGAGCCATGGCGTTATGCTAGGCTAACTGTGCATACAATTAATGCTTTATGAGTGCAGAGGAGCCAAACACTCTGAGCTAACATTTAGCCACTATTCTAAGAAGCTGGCAGGCGGTAAAGTCAGTCATTTTTACACTCTTAGCACCGGGTTAGGCAAGATATATTTCACATATATGGCTTACAGCAGGC
Organism: Copadichromis virginalis; assembly: GCF_057382275.1. Lineage (NCBI taxonomy): Eukaryota > Metazoa > Chordata > Actinopteri > Cichliformes > Cichlidae > Copadichromis > Copadichromis virginalis. The sequence goes on from NC_140632.1 coordinate 16,460,783, forward strand.
ATAGGTTATCAGTTACCCAGTTAGCTGCTAAACTACACCTCTTAAGGAACATTGATCTTCAAGCACAGAGCCAAAGAACTCTCCTATCCTAGCTATAATTCTGGTTTGTTGCTTTATGGGCTGAGAATTCATCTGATTTTATGATTTAGACTGCAGGCTGTAAAAGCCACAGTTCTGAGTTCTCATCTACACATTAAGTGTTATTAGGGTGGTTTTTTTATGTGTATTTATATATGTCATGCTTTGTTTGTTTGGTGCTTTGTTAAGACTCTTGACTCCTAGAGAAGTCTGTTAAATTAACATCATAATGTAGTATACAGCAGATGCTATAGAAAACATCATTACTGCCATTTTTGTCTTGTACTGGATACAACACTGTTAAAATATTGACATGTTTTCACTATCGAAAAACAGTTTTTAAAAATTGAACGGCACAATTTTGGCTATTAGCACATTGTTTTCAAATGATTAAGCAATGGAGCTCTGCACACAGGTTGTGACATGAATTTTTCATCAGCAGTAGGAGGATTTTGTCAAAATGAAGAAGTAAACACTGGTTGAATCACAGTTGACAGAACACAACAACTCAGCATGCGTATGAATGAAAAGAGCGTCTTTACTTCCCACTTCTCTGTCACGGCTTCTGTATTTGTGATTCTTCTGATAGTCACCGAGTACCAAGTGAGGGGGTCAAAGAGGCTCCATAGGCCTCAGTGAACCTCTGAAAAATATAACTCAGACTTTAATTTGAGCATTTTCCTTTTTCTCTTTGCATTTTGATTGATAATGTGACAACTGCCTCTAATTAGCTTTTTAAATCTCAGGTCTATAATTTCCTTCATTTACACTGAGCTGCAACATTAATAATGTTAAACAGGCTATATTTTCAGCTGCAAAATTAGACTTTTTCTTTAAAAAAACCCAAAAAACTAGAAATAGGCCTTGATCTATTCATCTGTTAGAAGAAACTATGGTAAGAGTCTATAAGGAATGGGAACTGTTGCTTTTTGGCATTATCATCTGCTCTGTCATCATTCTGTCTCTCTGGCTGCCACTAATCTGCTTCCTTCCAACTCTCCAACTGCTGACTTGCAGGAGGCTACGTCCCCTTCCCTACCTGCTGCTGCAACCCGTGCACCTGCTACTGTAGCACCGTCCAGTGATAAACAGAAACCCAGCTCAGATGTGGTACACACACACACATGCAAACACACGAACTCAGTACTGGTTTGCTATTATTAAGTCAAGTGTAAGATTGTGTCACTCAGATTTTGTGATTTCCTCTGTGGCTTGCAAGCCCAAAACTTGTCCATTCATACTGAAGACATGATCCAAAAAAAAGAGAAGATGACAAATAAATAATTTAATCTTTCAGAAATAAAAACTGTATTATTTTCTAGAAGCGCTAGTTAGCAGACACTATTCAGAGAGAGAGAGAGAGACATTAAACAGTTGTTGGTAACTATTCTCAGACACAGATTTAGTGGACTGGAGAGTAACCTTGTGTTTACTCCACCCATGGCATCATTCCTTCTTTGGCCTTAGGCTAACAAGTTATCATGAGACTGACCCAAGGTTCTCTTCTATCTGTCTGCTACTTGAGGCCAGGCAGAGAAATTGGTGCAAACACAGCCCTCAACTGGCAGTGACTGACCACCTCTGAGGGTTAAGTGCTTTGTTCGAGAGCCCTTAACATTAGGTACTGAGAAGAAGAGGGGCTTTCTTGTTTGATATTCCGATGGTGTATCTGTTATAGTTTGGGATGCACCAGTTTATCAGCTGAAATTAACCTTGTTGACTGACTTCAACGCATTGGCAAAAGAGATGACATTCACTGAGGGGAGTGTTCAGCATTTATTTTGTGTGTTCCATCAATTTTGTGGTCTCTGGGATTCAGTTTCATTTAAAGACAGCGTGGCAGGGAAAATCTGAAAGACCTGAGATAATCAAATTGAGAAATGTCTCTGTTTTCATGGTAAAAAAGAGCGCATGAATGATAAAAACTAAATAAACAGAAAAAAACAAAGGTTCACAGGATTCTGGGTACTCCTGTGAAAGACTAAGAATGACCGCATCGTGACTTGGTAGCTTGTAGAACAACCTTTAGCAGCAATACCTTGGAATAATAATCATCTATATGCATTTAACAGTATCTCACATTGTTGTGGAGGAATCCTGGCCCACTCTTCTCTTCGTCCCACCATAGCATTTCAGTCAGGTTGAGGTCTGGTCATTGAGTTGGCCATTGCAACATCTTGGTTCATTTCTTCTTCGGCCATTCTGTTGTAGATTTGCTGCTGTGCTTGGGATTGCTTTCCTGTTGCAGTTGCAAGCTTAAGACTTTTTCCTGACAACCGTTCCAAATAAGCCATACTTGTTAAGTCTTTTCTCTTTTCCTTCACTTTCTCTAAACATTGCGCAGTTGGACCTAGAGGGGAATTTTCACTCCTGTGATTGTGTCATTGTTTTTAACACGTACCTGAATGCTCCAGACCAGCAAACTACCACATAAGTAGTATGTATTTTACACCTGTAAAGCTATTATCCCAGATCAGTTTGTTCTGCAGTTCTTGTTCCTAAAAACTTTTTTCCAGTGGCTGAAATACAGTAAGCACAGTATAGACTTTATAACTATAGAAAGTGGTGGAAACTCTTACCTACACACACAGGCTCATCTTCACTCGTCACAGACACACACACACACACACACACATATATATATATATATATATATATATATATATATATATATATATATATACACACACACACACACACATAAATTTCTGGCTAAAGGACAGATTCTATTGGTGTGACCTCCAACCAAAGACCTGAATGGAAGACCGTCTTCCCATTGTTAGCTTAATGGAAATACGCAGAAGGGATGAGAGAAAGGAAGGGAAGAAGAGGAGGATGGAAAAGGATAGAAGAAAGACAAGAGGGAAGAGAGAAAAGGTGCAACGAAAAGGGAGAGTCTTTCTGAACAGAGTGGCGCTCAGCTTTTGTTGGCTTAATGGAAAGACGGAGGAGAGGAAGTGGGAAAAGAATGAAAGGAGAGGGAAGTAAAGGACTTCTGAGCAAGTGACGTCTGCCTTTTGTTAGATAGGGGAAGAATAAGAAAGAGGAAAAAGACTGAGGTTGAAGAGGAGGAGCGGATATGGGGACAGAGAGTGATAAGAGGTGAGTGTCAGCTGTAACAAAGCAAGGTCACGGTGTGGGGAATGTCTTCACTTGAAAGGGAACAAGAGAGGATTGGAGATTGAGACACACATACACTCAGTCGTCTCAGATCCTCTCTCTCTTGCTAACTTTGTCACGCACTCACACTTGAAGTATGGCAAAGTACCTTTATCACTTAATAGGCATTACTGTATATTCAAAAGAGGAGAGACACAAACTAGAGGGTGAAGCTTTTGGAAGGGGGGGGGGGGGGGGAATTAGGGGGCGGGGGGACAAAGGAAAGACCAGATACTGAGGTGTGAACAGAAGACTAGTCTAGATCTGGAGAGACTATTAGAGGTGATACAAGGTAACAAAATGAAGTAGAAGCAAAACGGAAGGACTTCAGGTGACTGTAAGTGAGACAAGATAGAAGTGTAAGATAATAAAAAATAGAGGGAAACAGATAAGGGCCAAGGACAAGAAGTAAAGCAAGAAGTAGAGAGAGAGGACAATGACAGGAGGGTACGATGGGAGCAGAGGGTTTGGTAAGTAAAAGCCAAAAAAAGAGGTGTAGAAAAGTGGAGAAAGTTGAGGGAAATAGAAGATCAGTACAGTTTGGGAAGAACAAAGCAGAAGAAAAACCATGTACGGTAAAAGAATGTGGAATGAGTGGGATTTATCGGTACATGCTGGTACAGACAGCAGGAGGAGAGGGAAGAAAGGAAAACTGGGTGGGTGGGAGGAGAGGCAAAGATGGTAAAGCAGATGATGGGAGCACAAAGGACGAAGAATACTACAGGAGACTTAGACTCCTGTAGTATTTTGGCTATTATAGGGGGAAAAAGACAGATGTTTTGAGTTTTGAGACAAGCAGACAAAAATAAAGGAGGTATCATTTTTTTTAAAAAGGAGAAGGTAAAATTGGATATTGTTTTAGAGTAACCAACAAAGTAAAGTTGCATCTGATGCTAGTATAGGAAAATATGAAAGCAGAGGGAATAATTGTGGGGAAATAAAGTAATTGTAAAAGTGAGGACAACGGAAGGAATAAATAAAGTAAGGAAAATGAAGAAGCAAGATAAAAGTATGCAGGAGTGGAGGGAAAATGAAAGCAGCAGATGGGAGGATAGGTGGGCATCATGAAATTAGGGAAAAATAAAGACTTTGACAAGGAGGAAAAGGAGAAGAGGTATAAGAGTGAGGAGGGATTAAATAGAAGCAAGCAGAAAAGAGAAATGTCTTGGAAGGCCTAAAATAAGATGGTGTGAGATACAACAATGACACCTGGTGGTTGTTGACTGAACTGCAGAGTGCGGGAAGAGAGAGCACATAAACACTAATTGAATAAGTTACTAAAATAATATACAGCTAAAGCAATTCAAGAATGAATAGTGGAATTGTAAAGAGGGCCTCGAAAAGCGCTATATAAATGCAATCCATTATTATTATTATTATTATTATTATTATTATTATTATTATTAAGCGAAAACAGCTGTGATGCCTGGTTTAGATGAAATCAAAACATGCACAGGGGTCCTAAAAATTAGACGATTCTATGTTCCATAGCAAAACACCAAATCTGCCATGTGACCAGCTGTTTTGATGTGATGAAGAACATAATTGATAAGCATGACAAGCATCCAGTCTCCCGTTTTCGTAACCACTTAACCACAGGCTTATTGGAAGGATCTGAACCTACCTATGATGATACGCACACCTTGGGTTTCATGGTCCATAACATAGCAGCAGTGCAAAAGATTGAGAATGTTATACTGGACTATACTGTGTTTGACAATCAGAATATTTTTAATTGACTGTATTGTTTAAATTAGAGTTTTAAAATTACATCATAAATACCCCATCTAAAAACTACTGTGCCTTTAAAGTGATTTTTTTTCAAACATTTTCAATGATTTCTTATGTAAAGTCCTGTTTGGTGCGTCATCGTGACCTGCCAACCCTGCGAGCCCTTGCAGATCAGAAGAACGAACCCTATTAGTGTGATTGGCATGTGTTCTGCCTGGGTGTTAGGGTTCACGTTGACAAGAGCCAATTGAAGCGGTGCGGTGAGACCTTGTCACTGTAACTGACATGTTATGTCCCAATCTCCAGGAATCATGTGCATCAGCTGAATCTCCAGCAGCACTTGAGAAGGCCTATCAGTTTGGATTGACCAGAAACAGCCACATGAGCTTCGCCTTTGATGACAACAATGTCAGAGACAAGTATGTTCAAAGCAAATGAGCTTTTTCAAATGAATAATGGATTTGAGTTATTTATTTTTTTAATGGTTCTTGGCAAACATGTAGACAGTGCTGCTTTGTGGAATTTAGGTTTTTACAGTGGAGTTATGCAGTAGCTGTCATAGATGAGACAAACCTTTGTAGTATTGTCTGAAACTTGGATGTAATTGCAATGAAAATATTCATCTCAATCAATTTGAGTTTATTGCAAATTATTTACTGTAAAGAAAAATGTGCAATGGGAGGAAATATTCAAATATTATAAAGTAACAGTTGCATGATCACCTTAGTAAGAAATTGTAATATGCAAGTAGAACTGTGTGCATTTGAAGCACATTGTAAGTATGTCATTATTACAGATGATATGCCCTTAATGTTTTTCTGAATAATTACATAGTTGGATGAAGCAGCATAAAAAGAAAATACTGTAAAAGTTAGTCACCCCAGTTACAAATGTAGCTACAGGATAACCCCACCACCTGTAACATAGTTAACATAGCAACCCCAGATACGTGTGTGTGATCTGCAGTACGGAGCACATTTCTAAATAAATAAATAAAAAGCAGAAGTGAGCGGTAGTTTTGGCAGGATGTGATTCCTACAAACAGAAAGGTGTACACCGGGTCAAAATCTACTGTATAAGAAACAACACCTTAAAAAAATGAACATGTTGGCTGGACCAGCCGTCAGAACAACCCTTCTGGTCCACAGCAAACTGACAGTAACAAAAAAAACACACTCTACAAACAAGGCGAAGGTCTGAGTATGCTTTAGTTGTTGTCCTGGTGGTCTGTGCAAACAAGGGATTTGTGTCTTGGGCAGTGTCTCTGACTGTTTTAAGAATCACACTTGTAACATTTAATTACTTCACATGCTCCCTAAGCTGCAAGGCAGCCTGCTGTCCAAGTAAATCACCATGTATCCATTACTCTGTGTATCTGTCAGTGCTAGAAAACACAAACCTGACTCAGATATTGAACTCTTCAAACTTAAGTTTGTCCTTAGAAACACTTCTTGTAATAATCAAGGCTATACAGAACTAAAGACAATTACTAATGTAAATCTTTGGGGTGTAAAATATGGTTTGAAATATTGAAATGGTACAGTCAAAGAACATACTAGACATTATTTTGTATGCTGTATGCCCTGATCTCAATCAATCGAATCGTTTGACTAAGATATTAACAGAAACTGGTCACAGTCCTTTAAGATTTCCTGTCTCACGCGAACTCTTAGTATTAGAATTTAGTAATGTCTTTTTGCATCAGTAGCATCAGTCACATATTTCACGTAGGCTTTTTTGACTCTTTATTTCTTTGTTTTCAACCATTCATTTGTTCTTTAGGCTGTTCATGGTTGCTTTAGGTTGTGATCTTTTTGGACTGCTCCTACAGTAACTTCAGAGTCACAGGCTACAAGGCACAATGATTGCAAGGAATCCAGGTGCTTAAGTAGCAAAGCCTGAAAGATCTCTTGCAAACCTAAAACATGCCACAATGTGGTCGTGCAATGGTTTTCATTAACTTAAATTCTAAATGTGAACTCTAGCAAGTTGTAATGATTTATGCATCTGTTTTTTTTCCTGTTATGCTTGAGTTCTTCTTCACTAGGACTTCAGGATATATGGTGGATGCCAGCTTCCAGGAGAGTAGCAACAGTCCTGTATTTCCTCTATTTATACACAGTTTCTTATTGTGGATTTCTAAACACCCAGGGACTTAAATATGCTTTTGATGCTTCACATACAGTTTTTCTATGATGCTCCTTTTAGGTCCTTGGTTCAAACCGACGTATCTTTCTTTAGAGAGCAGGCGATGTCAGTAAGAAGACTCCATGTTTTTATTTAAAGAGCCTCACAGCTCTACAGCCACCTCCCTCTCTCCAGTTAGCCTTAAGAGAAATCATTAATGAAGAGGTTCATTTCTTTCTTTCTTCTGGTCTGAGTCTGTGTGATTACAAAAAATACAAGTGTGTCATCAGTTTAGTCAGATCCTGTTTGCCTTGACAATTCAGAAACCCTGTCTTGCAACTGTACTACAATGTATTCCTGTGTTTGTTTGTTGTGGGGTTTTTTCTCCACAGACTGAAAATTGAGTTTGAGCTGAGGACAAAGGAGTCATCCGGTCTTATTTTCTACATGGCAAGAATCAACCATGCTGACTTTGTTTCCATACAGGTAACTATCTAATATACTGGCAGGTGTTTTTAGTTGTTTCTCTACTGCTGTTTGTCCTGTAGTATTTTTTTAGTTTAAGACTTAATCTCATAAAGGGATATAAAGTTTGCTCTTTGTGTGTTTGATTTCCAAATTAGGCCCAGTAGGTACACACTCTGAACTGCTTTTACAACTTAAAAGGTTTCACCTGATAAATTTCCAGTTTGATTTCTGTCTGTGCTGTAGAACTGTATAGAGGCTAAAGCTGTATGTACTCTGTTTTACATGTCTGCTTGTTATTCTCCTTCATCTATCATGAAAACCCTTTTTTATTCTTTAAGATCAAGAATGGTCAGGTTTGTCTGGGTTATGATCTTGGCCATGGAAACATATCTGACTGTGTCCCATACTCCATCAATGATGGAAGCTGGCATAAGGTACAACAGTTCTTAAGTTTTTAACACATTTCTTCAATTATTTGAACAGCATCTCCTGTCTGGATTTGATCTGCATGACATCTTGTATGCAACATTATGATAAGATTCAAAATCTTTACTGTTTCAAGAGCTTAACTGCAATAATAAAAGTTCTGTTGCTTGTTGTTTTATAGCTCTTAAAAGAATTGTTTATAATAGAAAATCTGCACTTTCCTTATTAGGAATAACAATTTGTGTTACACTGCAATGAACACATTGAAAAAGTCACAGCACGTAATGACAAGTTGTCAGTCTTCATGCGTCCAAGGCAACGTTTTAGTCATTGATGAAACTATCGGATGCTTGTGATTCAGTTACTTCACCATGTCTACTTCCTTTTTGTTCTCTCTCTGTCTCTGGTTTTTGTTCCTAGATCAGCGTAACGCGTGACAGGCAGAGAGCCACGCTTATTGTGAATAGGCGGTTCCAAAAAATGATGTCAAGTCCAAAGAAGGTGCTCAGAATAACTCATACATGTAGCATAACACAATGCATGACCTGCAAAAGCCGTAATTTGCTCAAACTCCGCTTCTCATACGTTACTCATTACTTGTCAGTGACATCAGAAATAGTCCTTGGACCTGTACTATAAATGAAGTTTATACATCCAAGGTGTTATTCCTTATCTAGCTTCTTAACACTGGCAGTCCTGCCAAACAATAAGTCAACCTAGGGGTTTGATATCTAGCTACAAGCACATTTACGTGAAAGAAGTGGTGTTGGCAGCGTCTGCTGGCTGCACAGCGTGTATTTTATGAAAAACTTACACTATAATATTTCAGAAATATGAAGAGGTTAAACAGAGTATCTAAGCTGTAAGCATCAATCCGTAAGTGTCCATAGTGATGTACACGCTAAGAGAACCAGCTCCATAACATTGAAACCTAGAATTAAAAGTTGAACTTGCATCACTGAGCCCAAGTCCTGTTTCTGCCCTCTATCGTCACAATGAGGTAGTCAAACTCTTGCCATTATGTCATTCAGTAAATCATGAACTTAAACTGTGGCTAACACAAAGTTTCACAATGATTTATGTCAAAGATGTTGTACACAGCAGTGCAGGAAACCAAAATGAAGTGTTTTACAACACTGCGTAGCACAAAGGAAAAAAATCACAGAGGAAGCATCAGAAAAGACTCTTTGCATGTTGCATTGGGAGAGGAAATATTTGTTCATATTTGGACTTTAAACTGTGGCCCAGCAAGGGGGTGTTTTCACTGTTTGCATTTCTAATTTTATATTTTTATGCTGTATTTTTGTGTCTTGTCAATTTTCTCTGCTACATCACCTTGACATGGTCATCTCGAGACACATTATTGTAATAATCAATAATGTAGGACGCAGACAGACAGAATTGCTTTTATTATCTGTACTAATAGAGATGAAATTGTGTGTCAAAGTGACTGTGAGCACTGCAAAAATATTGCGTTAATGAACTGTGTTCTTGTTGCCAGGCTGACCTGTTAGATGTGGTGGGGATTCTGTACGTTGGCGGATTACCACAAAACTATACCACAAAACGAATAGGACCGGTAAAACACACGCGCACACACACACGCACACACCATTTAAAAATAGGTAATAAGTCTTTCATTGCATGTCAACACATGCCATCATATTTTTATTTCGGTGCTTCACTTGTTTGTTGTCAGTTTAGTTGTTTTCGATTAACTGAAATAGCTTGAGTGTCATTTCAGTATAAAAATTAAGAACTTCTAGCATGATTATCCAGTTTTCGAGGACTGAAGTTAGTATCAGTCAGATTTTGAGTGATTTTTGTTCAACGAAAGCCATTTTTATCAACTCTTTTTTTTTCTTCATCAAGATTCTCTATAGTATCAATGGATGTATTCGTGACCTTAGGGTGGCTGGAAGCCCTGTAGGAGGTGTTTCAGGTAATGGTTTGTATTGTATTTAATGAGTGCCTATTGGTTTTAATGTCTCTTTTGTTTTGTTGTGTTTTTTTCTCAAAAGAATAGTGTAACAGCTTGATATACGAGATGTTATTTTTGAATGTGCCCAAATAGTTTTTATTAACTTGCTCTCGTTCTATCAAGGTTCTTCTGAGTCCATGATTGACTTTAAACTAGACATGGCCACACCCACATCCAGTCATATGGTTGGAAGGTGCTTCGTTGCTACTGAGACGGGCACTTATTTTGAGGGCACTGGCTTTCTAAAAGCAGGTGAGATGACGCTCAGAGCATGTACATGAAAGGGGAACATAAGGCTGGGATTTTTTTGTTTTATTTCATTTTTTTCCTGGTCATGTTGTACATGCATATAAATTACCTCATATCTTTATTCTCTTCCCCCTCCTGCCCCCCCCCCCCCCCTCTTTCTTAAATAGATAACTATCATATCTGATATCATATCTCACAGTACAATAATATTGAATGGGTTGCATTGTTGTATTTTGTCATGTTTCTCAGGTCTTTGTCTGAATTTCTACGAACATTATTGCTAAGGATTGTCTTATTGCATTGGAGTCACACTGGGTTAAATATGTACACTTGGGTTTTAAGGGGTATTTATTATTTTCTTCTTTTTTTTGGGTTGTATGGAAGCCCCAAACGCAATTTCATTGTTCTTGACAATGACAATAAATAAATAAATACTAAATACTAAATACTACCTAGCAATGACCTGATTTTGGTTCTTTTGCTGTTTTATTTTATTTTATTATATATTGATCTGAATAAATTTTACTTATTGGAATGTCTTTGTACAAAATGTGCCTTCTATTTCTCACCAACAGTTACTCTTTGTCTTTATCTAGTCTCATCCTATAGAGTGGGTCTGGATGTGTCCATAGCATTAGAGTTCCGAACCAGCAGAACCAGTGGAGTGCTTTTGGCAGTCAGTAATCAAGGCAATGATGGACTGGGGCTAGAAATTGTCGATGGCAAGGTACGCAACACTCATTTATGGCTCAGTCGCACCAAATATAGTGTGTATAGTAAATATAGGATAAGACCCTCCTTGTGACTAGAAAAAAACAGCAGGGATTGCACTGGATTTTTTTCACCTTTGCTGACTGAATGCAAGTAGTTGTGGTGACCAGCTGGTTGTCCAGAGGTTGAACATGCAATGCCCTTAACCTTTGGGTAATCATTTCTGACAGATTTATCAGCAGTAAATCTTTGCTACTGTCTGATTTATAAATGCAGAAAAATTGCCAACACATTGCAATCAATCTTGGTCACTTTGCACCAATGAGCGCAATTTGTCTGTGACGTGTTCCACAATAAGTTTCCTGTTGTTAGACACACTGAGGGACTCTACTGAACTGGTTGCCAACTGCTTCCATTGCCATATTACAATTAAATCACAGACATCATGAACTCCTGAATTTTAGTTTCAGATCTATGAAGTTCTGGCTGGACTTTCAACATAAGTACTTAATGTGAATTTCTGTGTAACAGATTTGCGATTATTACAAACAGATTGCATGTAATTAACACATTGAAGCCATTCAGTTGCAGACTGACACCGTTTGGTGCAATTATGGTCACAGACATAGCAGCCATGTTTGAATTGGCCGCTTTCAGTTTCATTGTACATGGTCTTAATAATTTTGTTAATGTTGCAATTTCCAGCCACTGTTGCACTGCGCAGTGGTTCTCAAACTTTTTACATCATTCCCCACGTGGCAAGAAGAAATACTTTCAAGCCCCATCTAAACAAAATAATGACAGAAAAGCCTGGCTGCAACTTTATTTAGATAATAAACTCATTCACAATGAATCATTCAGTAATTTTTGTTTTAAACAAACAACTTTCATTTCAAACAACTATTTCTTAACTTTTAGTCTGCACCACTTCTTCAAAAAGGTAAAAAGTTAAACAGAATGTGAACATTGCCAGACATAGAAAAATAAAATTCAGTCTTAGTCTTATAAAAAAAGAAATCCCCAGAAACTTGTGAACAGAGGTGAAAAATATATAATTTAGTGAGAGCTTAATGCTATTCACTCTTAAAGGCTGCAGTCAGCCTGTTTTTGACAGCAGAGCTGCGGCGGGGCGTGGACTGGGGCGTGGCTGCGGGGGAGATGGACGCACCTGTGCGGCATCCCCAGTCACGTCTCCCCAGCTTAGGACAGAATGAACTGGGTCCTGTTGTTGTTGTTGATATGTGTAGGCTGTAGCCGAAAAGCTGCATTCGCGTGTGTAAGTCGACAGGCGCAATATAGTGCGAACATGCAGCCCAGTCCTGGGTTTTGGCACCACTGTAAACGATGGACGACAGACACAACCACATGTTCGCACTTTTCACTACACTTCTTTATTGCGGCTGTTGAATTACACACGTGGCTGCGTGCAGCTTTTCAGGGATGCAGCGGATGCGCATATTATTAACGTAACTGCTGCAAATTTCTTGTTTCTTTCCGCCGTAAAAGTGATTCTGATGTTAAACATTAGTTCTGCATGACTTTTCTGCCAGGTAACTTGCGCCCCACCTGTCAGAACTCCAGTGGGGCGTGCCACACACTTTAAAAACTGCACTAACCTGACTGTAGTATAATGGACTGTAGTATAAAGGAATAATATTTGTGTGAAATGCACATATTTAAAAACTCACATTATAATATTACAGATATATTAAGCGGTTAAACACTGACTTTTTTACTTATTTAAGCAGGACAGTATAACTATTGAGATCAAAAATCTCTTTTACAAGTGTGTTAGTTTTCTAGGCAAGAAATACAGCAGTGAAGTTGCAAAAAACTGGTAACACACAGAAAAAAATACACAAGTTAAGTACTCTAAAATAAAAACAATAAAAATAAAATACAAAAGCAACCAAAATGTATAATGTCATCACCAATAAACCCTGAAAAATCAATAAAAGTAATTCCCACAATTTTTTGATTAATGGAAGTCAATAAGACAGGCGCAGACCATATAAATAAGACCTTAAAAATAAGAATGTACCAGTGGCTGAGGCTATGAAATGACAAACAGACCTCCCAGCACAAGCACACAATGTACAGTGGCAGGTAAACGCTTTAAGGTTTGTAATAAATCTCAGTGCTCAGTTATAGAAAGAATCCAGCATATGTAAACGTTGTAATATAAGTGAGTATCTCGACTTTTAATATATATATTTTGTTCAGTAAACATGTTTTATATCTTGTTTGAAAATTATCCATGGCTCTGCTCTTTCTGCAACAAAATCATAACAGAAGGTCGTCGTCATTAGCAACAACCGAAGCTGCTGGACATTAATGTGGAACGATTGCGATAAATAAATAAGTTAACGCTAAGTGACCTCTTTGGCGGTTCTAGCATTAAAAATTTCCTGGATATCTTGAATTAGTTGTCAGTAATCTGAAATTGATTTAGAGAGTCACAGCAAACTTAAATTATTCCAATTCAAGTCTTCCATAAGAACCATTTACTTAAAATTCCCTTTTAATAAAAGCTTCATTAAAGAGGGTAGTGCACTTCTGACAACTGAGGATGTTCTGGAGTAGCCAAGTGTAATCTGGAGGGATTCAAAGGATCAAGTACCAAAAACTGAAATGATCAAAAACTCACTGATTCAGAGTTTTTGCCAAATATTATAATACCCCTGACTTTTTTAGGTCACTCAGTCCTATATACATATAATACCCATCAACACTAATATCTGTATTTGTAATAGATTTGCCTAACCAGATTTCAAATTAAACTATAATATTAGAATGTGCTCAAATGCTAAGCATAACCATAGCACATAAACTATGTATGTTCAAATGAAGAAAACATAAATCTGTTTTAAAATCAACAGGAATGTTAAACCTTGTGCTGGAAGCAGGCCCGGAAATAAGAAGCAACAGAAGAATTAAACACTTGTCCTTTTTTAAGATTTTAGTCCATTGTAAAATAAAATAAATGCTGCTTAGAGGAAAAGGACATTGATACAAATTTGATCTTAAAAAAACCTTAAAAAATAGCAAAAATAACATAAAGGGAAAAACCTCCAGAGAGAAAGCTTTTTCAGTTGTGAGGTTTGGGACTATCAAACATGTTCTTGGTCCATCTCCACAAATTGAGGATTTTATTTTTTTACATAAACTTGTCACAAAAAGTAATTTTTACTTAGTATTTTTTGTGAAAACTTTATAAAACTTTTCACAAACTAATTTCAAAGAATTTCGAAGAATTATGAAATTAGTTTGACTACATGCAGTAAGCTTGTTTGTTGTTTCCATGTGCCTTTCCCTCCCTCTTAGCTGCTCTTCCATGTTGACAATGGAGCTGGGCGCTTTACGGCAGTGCACGTTCCTCAGGGAGAAGGCTTCTGTGATGGACAGTGGCACTCCGTCACCGCCACCAAGAAACGGAACAAGCTGGAGCTGGTGGTTGATGGGAAGCAGAGCGATGCAGCCAGTCCGTATGCACACTCTGTCACCTGTGACACCAGCGACCCCATATATGTTGGAGGATATCCTGGTATGAATGCCACCTACCTAAAATGATACTTGGACAAATGTAAAGAAACATGCCAACACATATGAATTGTTGTTAGCATATATAGAAAACATACTTGTTACAGGAGAAGAGCCTGTTCAGGGATTATGGAGTAAATTTGATTATGTGTTTTTGTTTCTGTCTCAGCTGGAGTTCACCAGGCAGCTCTTTCTACCAGCACCTCTTTTCATGGTTGTATAAGAAACCTGAAGATCACCAAGTCTTCTAAGACCATGGAGGTGCACTTCAACAAGGCTCTGGAGATTAGAGGAGTCCAGCCTCTTTCCTGTCCCGCTGTCGCTGCCTAATTCTCCTTACTGCTTTTCAATAAGGTCTCAGCTTTCCCAAGGGACCTAATGCCAATTTATGTGTTGACCCATTTCCTCAGAGTGAATTTGTGTGTTAGCTGTGTAGTCATTACTCTTTTAAGTCCTGCAACTCGTGACACGTTTCACTATTCCCAAATTAGTGTACCTTTACAGCCATTCATTAATTCTACTCACAATTCATTTGTTTGGTGTAAGTACCTAAAAAATAAGTGCCCAGCTCAGCTACACTTTTTGCATTGTAACATCAAAAATGTCTTTCTGAGCGTTTTTCTTCACTCAAATTGAAATATAAACAACAACAAGTCTAACCAAACAATTATTCTGATGCTACCAACATGCTATTGCTCAGTGTGATTTTTAAAGTACCAAATTCGTCCATCAATCTATCCATCTTCTTCCGCTTATCTGGGGCTGAGTCGTGGGGGCAACAGCCTAAGGAATCCTCCCTCTCCCTAGCCATCTCCTCCAGCTTGTCTAGAGGAACACCAAGGTGTTGCCAGACCAGCCGAGAGTTATAATCTCCCCAGCATGTCCTGGGTCTGCCCTAGTGCCTCCTCCCGGTGGGACATGCCCAAAACATCCAGTAGGCATCCTAGCCAGATGCCCGAATCGCCTCAACTGCCTCCTTTGGAGGAGCAGCGGTTCTATTCTGAGCCCCTGCTGGATGGCTGAACTTCTCACCCTATCTCTAAGGGAGAGGCCAGCCACCCTTCGGAGGAAGTCCATTTCTGCCGCTTCTCTCGCTTTTGGTCGCTACCCACAGCTCATGACCATAGGATGAGGGTAGGGACGTGGATCGAACGGTAAATCGAAAGCTTCGCTTTTACACTCCACCCATCCCAGTTCTTCAAATATAACCTTAAACATCTACTAAGAAGTTGTCAGTTTATTATCAGACCTGCGCACAATGTGAAGCTCTGATCAATAAATTTGTAATGGCTATGAAGTGAGTCTCACTGTGTTTCAGTTTGTCATCTAAAGTATTAAAATCCTGCATTGCAATACATGTGCTTACAGTACTCAGGTGCTGCTTTTTGGGATATTTTTTGGTGTTTTGAATAAGTTCAGTTTTGTCTTTTATCTTGGAAACAGTTGCACCAGGATTTGTTTTTGTTTTTTCCTGTCTGTTCTTCGTATACCTTCTTTTCTAAAAAACGGTTTAGAACGTCTGAATTTTTGATCAATGTTTTTAAGCAATAATGCACAAGAAACATTTAAGTGTTTTGATCTCTCCCACAAAACTTGAGTATGCACTTAAAGCTTTACAACTATATGTAGAACATACACTAACGAATCACTAAAATATAAAAGTAAAATAAAAAATTTGATACTCGGGACAAAATGGTTTTATCCAGGAAGTGTACAGTTAGATCCATAATAATTTGGCCAGTCACTCATTTTTACCTCTTGACTGTAAATTGCTGATAGGGTATTGCCGTTAACTTTGTGAACACAATAACTTGAGATTGAGGCAGTGTACGATGTCTAAATCAATACTACAGGTGCATCTAGTAAAAATCTCAGACAAGTTATGAATATCAGTGACTTTGACCTTAAGGTCAAAGTCCTTTACCTGCACTGACATCTGTTTGGGTGTCATATTGACAGTCTCAGTTACCAAAATGAAGTTCAACATTTGGAATTAAAGGTGGGTCGAGTGTTTGTCATGGAATAACAAGGCAACAGTCTCAAACTTCTTGTCAATTGTCAAAATACTTTTGAGCCTCTCAAAATATTTCTAATACTTTTGCTGAACCTCATGAATTAAAGCTGAAAGTCTGCACTTGAATCACATATTGCTGGATTTGAAACCCACTGTAGTGGTGTATAGAGGGAAATCTAAAAAAAGATATGCCTTATTCAAATATAACATGGAGACTATTGGAATAAAACAGTAGTCATACTTGTTTGATGAAGATTAATATAAGACTGACTTACAGGAGGAAGATAATAATAGAAAAGAGAAAAAAAAATGTACCGTTTCTTAATAAAATGCCCACCAGATGGCGCTATTGCACTTCACAGCTATTACTAAGATGGCAAGATACTAAAAGCTCTTTGTAGCATTAGATGTAATAATCAGTCTTTATTTCCCAAGCATCAAATTCAAGAGCGACAACACTTTAAAGCTGCACTGTTTAACATTTAGGTTTTAATAGTACATTTCTAAAGCGTACTTGTTGCCCAGCTGTAATGGTTTTGCTCCAGGTGCCAGCAAATGACAGAAAGTGAGACGTTTAACCAGTACTTACTACCCAACGGACACTAGGGGGCAGTATGTAACTACAAAGTGCAAAGATGCACCTGTTACATGTTACATGCATTTATTCTGGGATTTTATTGAAAGTGTCATCTGATGCATTTTCCCTGTAAGAAGAAATAGACATGCTGACATAAGGGTCCAAAACTCCATCTTTATTGTGCATTCCTCTTTTATTGTCATCTTTACACAAAGTGAAGAATGGTAAGAAGTCAGCCAAATAAACATTACTGTGGCCGCCTGCAGTGGAATGTTTAGAAGATAGAGTAAAGCCTAACCTTTATCCACCCACCCGTTTAAAGCAATACAACTGTTTGTAAACCTACCAACTCACCTTTTTATGACAAGATGTTCACCTCTGGGTGTCCACAACATATGTTTAGGGCAAAGTAATTATTGATTTGTAGATTAAGAATATGTCCAAATGATCAGGTCAACACTGATTTTGGTTAGCTTTCCAGGATACGTGTGGCCTTCGTGTTTGGTGCCCTTTACTTGAATTTAAAAGCAGACATTTCAGCTTGTGCTTGTACTAACTTCAGTATTAGTAGCTACTGTTGCACATACTAACACATACTATTGTACCAACTACAGTACTACATTACACAGCTATAAGTGCAGGGAGACAGACAAAAGCAGCAAGTGTGCTGATTTAAATGTGAGCGCACACTGTAACCAAGTAAATCGGCATTGGACATACAGAGGCATATCTTGTGTCATACAATAGTAAGTTGATCTAAAAGCTTTAGTCAATCATAAGTTCAGTGTACTACACCACCTGGCAGTCAAGCATCTGTAAACTGCTCCCAGTGTTTCATTCCCTTATATCATCGTAGTGAATGATGAGATAAAACAGCTAGCTACAGCATTTAATCTAAGTCTCGTTTGACATCTGTCAAGGCATTCAAGCATTCCGTGTTTATATCACTGAAAGTAAAAGCAATAGCCTCTTCAGCTACTATATTAACATGAGAGTAGATAGAGAGAAACAACTGAGCCCGGCTTTCCTTAGTACAGGTGATTTTTGTAGAAACTTCCTAAGAGGAGTAGCATTGTTTATCATCTACACTGTGACAGCACTGGTGTCAGGTCTGGTGACTTATTGCATGCTGTCGGTCCGCTTGAACTGATCTGAGGTGAGTTTCACATGTGGTAGTAGTCCAATCCAGTGGTGTAAGCTTGTTTGGCGCACTTATCCACCTCCCATAGCTACACAAGCACACCCCAGGGTCCTTTTCCACCTGCTTCCCATAGGTAAGCAGCTCTTCTGGGTATGGTTCCACCTATTCTTCATCCAGGCCTTGTCAGGACGACTGCATGAGACCCGTCAGTCGTTTGCCTGTCAATGACTTGCCCTGGAAAAGAAGAGTCATAGTTTAAAGTTTTATTCTCAAGATTTCTAAGGAGCTAAGGAGAAAAAGAAGAAGGATGACCTGCATGCACATAGAGCTTTGTCTGCAAAAATATATTAAATCTCAAGGTGAGAATACATTATATTAGCCCTGAAAAAAAAAGGGGGGGGGACAGTAATGCAATGAGAGGTGCCTTAGGGAGCTCCAAGCTTGCCATATGAAGTCCAATAAGACTTAAATAACGTTTTTTTCTTCTTCTTTGATATCAAGCTCATAATGTGTCTGCAGAGAAATGCATAGTTTGGTCACAGTTCCATGTCTTTGCAAACCAAAGGCTTCATCTATTGAACTGAAAGAAATAATGCATTTCATAAAGCAAAAACAAACATGGCAACACATGGCAAATGGCACCCCAAAGGGAACACTGAAGAATACAGAAATCACTCAAACCGCTTAGCTGTAATTTTACATTGTAATTGTTTTGCCTGCATCCTGCCTCTTCCCTCATTTGCAGTCACGCAGTTAGGCAAACTAATTTGTACAATGGACAGTCCTTTATTACTCAATACGCCATTCTTTTAAACCATTATTTTAAAAAAGTAAATGTCCTTTGTAGCTGCAAAAGTATCTAATGACTACGAAAAATACTTTAGCACAGATGTACAATTAAAAAAAAGTTTGATAAAGTAGCTGTAATAATTAAAACCAGACGCAGCGGGACACTCACCACACTGCGAGTGAACTTCTCCAGGGAGGTGCGTCGGCCCTGCTCCGTTTCAGGCTAGAGTCGAGCAAAAAGTAAAGAGTGTGAGAGTTCAACTCTTTCGAAGCCAAAATTGCATCTTTCACTTTCAGAGTCAGTTCGCAAAAATTGCACAAGATTGCAGGCATATTTTTAAACATTACTGATATTACAGTAATTGCTGGAAAATACTATGCCGTATTCCACTTTCTTTTCTAAAAAGAGCTGTTAGCAGTCGTCTCAGCAATTTAGCTGACCGAATGCGGTGCACCCCTCATGCCTCATAGCTGGCCCTGCTAGAGGCAGGTTGCCCATCAATCCAGTGTCAAACATGTCAAAATGCCCTTTGACATATTCACAAATTATACTGTATCTCATGGTGTGTGACTGTTACAGTGCTGTGTGTGCACTTTGAGCAGTCATTAAGTCATAAAGACTGGTCCACTTATCTCTACCAAGTAAAGACGGGGAGCCTGCCTTAGTCTCAGCTTCACTGATGCTAATGTTCAATGATACAGCTTCTGTATGTCCACAGAGAGTAATTCATAAATAGATGACACAGTCACTTACTTTCTTCCTCGCCATCAGAAGGTCCTGGTACAGGTTGGAGCGCAGGAAACGTGAATAGCTGTCACTTTTCATCAGCTTGTAGATGTGGTCCTTAGAGGTCAGAAAGATGGGATACACAGCAAGTAAGAAGGAGAAGTTTGCGTCGGAAGGATGGCGGTGCAATTCTGCTATGTTTATATATAACTATGTGTCGATGATGTACAAAACTTGCCAACTCAAGCAGAGTAAACTGAACAAGACCCTCTCAGTGGGAGAGGATGATTGAGGCACACTGCCAGGTAACTGACAGGAGAAATCTTTTCTTTGTTTAACTCGTCCCATTTAAGCCTGTGACACGAGACGGAATTTAATATCTAAAGAAGGGCATCAAAAAAGCCAAACACCATTACAAAAAGAAGGTAGAAGAGCACTTCTCCAACTCCAACCCCCGACACATGTGGCAAGGACTCCAGACCATCACAGACTACAGGACCACCAAACCCTCCCCCGCATCCTCTGATGTCTCCTTCCTCAACGAGCTCAACAACTTTTATGCTCGTTTTGAGCGAGGGAACCCCACAACCACAACCAAAGCAGACATGACGCCAGACCACCAACCTCTGACTCTCTCCCCCACCGATGTAGGAGCGGTGCTGAGCAGGATCAATGTCCACAAGGCTGCAGGCCCTGATGGCATCCCCGGGCGTGTTCTCAGAGCGTGTTCTGGGGAGCTTGCAGGAGTGCTCACAGACATATTCAACCTGTCCTTGGCCCATGCTGTGGTACCGGCCTGCTTCAAATCCACCTCCATCGTCCCGATACCCAAAAACTCCAACCCATCTTGCCTCAATGATTACCGCCCAGTAGCACTCACCCCCATCATCACTAAGTGCTTAGAGCGACTGGTCCTAGCACACTTCAAATCCTGTCTCCCCCCCACCCTGGACCCCCACCAATTCGCATACCGCCGGAACAGGAGCACAGAGGATGCAGTCTCCATCGCAATGCACTCTGTCCTCTCACACCTGGACAACAACAACACCTACGCCAGAATGCTGTTTATAGACTTCAGTTCAGCGTTCAATACAATCCACCCCTCACAACTCATCAGGAAACTGACAGACCTGGGTATCAGTTCCCTCATCTGCAAATGGTTACTGGACTTCCTGACCAACCGCCCCCAACATGTCCGGCTGGATAACCGCTGCTCATCTACCATCACAATGAACACCGGTGTACCACAAGGCTGTGTGATGAGCCCTTTCCTCTACTCCCTCTTCACCCACGACTGCAGACCTGCTGATGGTTCCAACACCATCATTAAGTTTGCAGATGACACCACGGTGATTGGCCTCATCAGTGACAACGATGAGGCCGCCTACAGGGAGGAGGTGGATCGTCTGGCTGAGTGGTGCGACAGAAACAACCTGCTGCTTAACACCGAGAAGACCAAGGAGCTCATCGTGGACTACAGGAGGAATGCTGACCCACATCCACCCATCCACATTAAGGGGACGGCTGTGGAGCGTGTGAGCAGCTTCAAGTTCCTGGGAGTCCACATCTCCGAGGATCTCACCTGGACGACCAACTGCTCCAAGCTGGTCAAGAAGGCTCACCAGCGCCTCTTCTTCTTGAGGACTCTGAGGAAGAACCACCTGTCCTCAGACATCCTGGTGAACTTCTATCGCTGCACCATCGAGAGCATCCTGACCAACTGTATAACAGTCTGGTACGGGAACTGCTCTGCCTCGGACCGGAAGGCGTTGCAGAGGGTCGTGAAAACTGCCCAGCGCATCGCCGGAGCACCACTTCCTGCCATAAAAGACATCTACAGGAAGCGGTGTCTGAAAAGGGCTGGGAAAATCATCAAAGACCCCAGTCACCCATCACATGGACTCTTCACCCTCCTGCCCTCTGGGAGGCGCCACAGGAGCCTCCGGACTAAGACCACCAGGTACCGGAACAGCTTCTTCCCCACAGCTGTCAGACTCCTGAACTCTGCCTCCTGACATCTGACCCACGTTAAACTCATGGACTGAACATACACACACCCACAATGGACAACTGTACCCTCAAACACAAGAATAACATGGACTGAACCACCACTCACAACCACTAGCACTTTATATAGCCTCTGTAGAAACTATCTACACCCTCACTTATCTTAACTGCACTACTGTATAGCTCTGTGTAAATAATCATTCTGTACATTCGATAATCTTTAATCCTACAACTGTTTACAACTTGCATAGTTCCCATTCTGTATAGCTGTATATCCCAGATTCTGTAAAGTTATTTATTTCATTTCATATTCTGTATAGTTTTTCATATTTATATCCTGTACATAGCTTGTACTCACTACAGCCTGTACATACTTATAGTTATAGAATATTCACAACATACTTCATACCGTGTACATTATAACATACCATAATAGACCCATTTCTGTAATATACTCACATATCTATATTATTGCTAATATATACTGTAATATATCTATATCACTAAAGCACTTCTGGATGGATGCAAACTGCATTTCGTTGCCCTGTACCTGTGCATGTGCAATGACAATAAAGTTGAATTCTATTCTATTCTATTCTATTCTATTAATAGATGCTATGCAGCGCCCAGTACCCCCCCGCCCATCTATCTCCCAATGAGACGTATTCTCTGGAAATCACTCCACAATATAGACCCATTAGTTGATACTGGTGAAGCATGTAAGAAAGACAAATGGAGCAGACAATAGTGTGGGGCAGAGCTTCTGAAAGAAGCACAGAAAACCCACAGAGATATAACCAACTTAAGTTGGAATGTAGAATAGAGCCTTGTGGTAATACTCTTGACCTCAAGCAGGCCTATTTGGAGTCAGTCACATAACTGGGGAATCCTGATACACAGGAAATTACTGAAGCTTATCCCAGCTGTCATAGTATAGGTCAACAGTCTATTGCAGGTCTAACACAGAGACAGACAACCAGTCACACAATTAGGTCATTTAGAATTAAACTTCAGAAGCATGGCGGTGCATTAGTTAGCATTGTTGTTTCCCAGCAAAAAGGTCCTGGGTTCAAATCTGCTGACTGGCTGGGGCCTTGCTATGTAAGTTTGCCTGTCTGCTTTACTTTTTCAAAAGTCACTCCAAAGGATATGAGGTGTGTATTTGCAGTGTAAATGTGTTGCAATCACTGATCAAAAGTAGGGACATTTTTCTCAGTAGTGAGAGAACAGAATGAGGCTAACTGAAATAAATGCAATTTGCTAAATGACTCCTTTTCTAGGATTCACTTAGTATTGTAGTTCACCTTTTATTATTTATGAGTACCACTAATTCTCAGTTCAGCCAGACAAATTTCAGCTGGCATTTGCCAAAAAGTTGCATAAATCTGGACAGGATTTTAAGAGCAGGTTCTTTTTTTCCCAGTCATATAATTTCTATATGTAGGTTTAAAGAGGTTGATATATTGTTACATCAGCTCCACTTTAAAACCCTGTGAAGTCCGACTGGTTTTATAATTTTCAAGTTCAAATAATTTTACTTGAGCTCAAATGCACTGCATGCTCCTCTGCTTCTCACCTGTGCATCTTCGTAGCTGTATCGTCCAGGGTCTTTCAGGTTTTGGCTGGTGCGTTCGTAACTGTGGGAGTCCAGGTTAATAGAGCTGGGCGCTCCCTCTGCCAGGAACTCTGCCCAGATGTCCTGTGCCCTCTGTGCAACTTCGTGCTGAGGTATCCTCTTTAATTCCTGCACAGCCAGCCAGAACCTGCAACAACACAAACAGAAACACACATCAGTGGCATAGACCTTTAAATCTGCATGCTAAACATGTAACTGGTGATAACTTATCTTTAGATAGATTAGCGAGTTTAGGACAGTGAAAGCTTTCTGTATGATTAGAGCGGTAAAATTAAAAGTGAAACCTTCCTGCAAAGCAAACATAGTTTTCTCGAAACATGTCAGTATCCAGAACATTGACTTACATGTATTTGATTTCTTTCTTTCTAAAATGCTCTTAAAACTTTCTCCTCCTTTCCTCGACGACACACGAGAATAATTTTCTTTTAAATATTGACACAGAGAAAAAACTTAAACTGTGTTAAATACCAGGGGCAGCAGAGAAGCAGACTGCCTGCAATATTAGTTTCTATCTATATTGATCTGTGGACTGGTTTAGCAATATAGAGCAAAGCACCTCTGGGGTGTGCTTTGCTCACTCACTCTCTATTTCTCAATAACTGACACTCTCTCTTTCTGTGCCACTCCTCCAAAAGCTCCCTCATAAAACCAAAAGCAATTAAGGGTCCAGAAGAAGAGAACAATAGATGGAGGTGAGGAGACTGGTGGCGTAGCTGAAGGGTGAACAGCGATGTGAGTGTATGCCCTCCCGCTCTGCATCTCACCCTGCTTATGTGTGTGTGTTTTTTCTCTGTAGTGGATCTCCCCCTGGCTCAGAAGTATCAACAACCTCCATAGTATCAGTTCATCCCCAGACTCTTATTCCTAACACGTTTCTGTCTCTCTCACTAGATTTCAGAGATGCCTCATCTCTCTCTCCCACCCACACACTATAAAACACCCACTTATTGCTGCATAGGTGCATAAGGGACTAAATATGACAGTGCCTAGTGTGTAAATTTGTATTTAATGTGAGCTGTAAACCATTACAAGAACAAGTCAAAGAAATCAAAAACATTCATGGACTTAAAAATTAAACAGACAGATTGAGGAAAAGTTGCCATGAGCCTAAAAACACGAGTTTTGAAATGTTTTGTGACGTGTGATGGATCGTCGGGCTAGCGGTTTCTCTTAGTATGCTTACTGCCGGTGCTCTACAACTCTGTTTTTGATGTGTAGACAGAAGTAAAGTAGTTCTGTGAAATCTTATTTCCCTTTGAATCTTTCCTTTAAGGCACGACAACTTAAATTACGTCTTAAATGCATAGGAGGAGTGTGGTTGTCTGTTTAAAGAGGCCCTGTGGTAGGGCACGTTGTGTACTCTGCACCTCACCCAGCAGAGCCAGCTGGGACAGGCTCTACTGCTGCTGCTATGACTTTTAATTGAATGAGCAGTTAAGAAAATTGATGTGTACCTCATTAGCTCAGTCTTGTTATTTTTATCAGAGTTGTAAGGCTGCATCTTTTTCTTCTCTTCGATACAACATTGTTGTTTATGGTGATAAGACCTTTCAAAAACTGTTTTTATCTTAGATTTATCCAACAGAGTAAAAAAAAAATACTAGAAGAGATACATCTGCATAACATTGTAGCTCAGTATTGCTCCTTTCTAATACTCTTTTCTTTTCCTGAAATTTCGATGAGCAGAATTTTAGTGTGGTTTGTGCGCTTCTCTTTAAGTGTTCTAGGTATCTAAAAACTGGCAAACCTTCACTTGATTGCTCTTCCATGTTCCAAGTGGGTTGAAATGGTAGGTTGGAACAATGAGGTTGCCAAGAAGAAATAATTTCTGCCTATTTTCATGGAAGTGAAAGCTTTTGATCGACTCTTATACTCTCCTCACGTTGTTAAAGGGGAGCTGCACAAATGTCCAACTGAATGTCTTAAATGTTATCCTATGAAGCACAGAGGATTTGTTATAATGCAGAATAAGCTGCCTTTAAAAATTCACCACAAAATCTGTGCTTGTGCACTACTTGCCTTTCTTCATTAATTGAGTTCAGTACAGCATGGTTAAAAAGAGCAGGAAAATATCACTTCAACATACAACAGTGATGACTGAAATATATTTTGCTCACCTGAGATTCTCTGAGCTAAACTCTGATTCTAGAAACTTGAGGAAAAGCTCCTGCCCTGCTGGATCTTTCAAGGCGTCCTCCAAAGAGAAGCCCCACTTCTTCACCCTCTGCTGACTGGGCTCCTTACTAGGAAAGATGGAGATAGGGATTGGCAGTTTATTGTTATATATGTATATATGTATATTGCAGCCCCTCTATAAAAATATCTGTGGTTCCAAAATTATCAGTGCAATATATTTGTGTTCCCCTCAAATTAAGCTGAAAAATCTGTAGTATTCACAAAACTCTACTTTCAATATGTTTTTGACAATAGTTACAATGTCCTTAAAAAAATAAAGAATGAAACTAGTGTCTGAGACTTAATTACAGCTGGGAAAGTGTGGACAGATCTAAAAGGTGAAAACAGAGGAAAGATGAAGATAGAGATGAGACATTAAAACTGCAAAATCCTCCTGATCTTTGGGACTCACGAAAGGGTCTGATGTGGATGTGATACTGGTTTATGAAAAGCTGCACATTATGACAGTGCTCATCTGAAATCCAATCATTACAATCTCTGCAGGGAATATGTTCTCTTATCCTGCAATTAATCAATTCAGATGAATTATTAAGCTACATTAGGCACAGTGATCATGTGTCTGATCTAATGAATTCCTGCGTATTCAGCAGTTCCAATCATAGTGCACCTTGTTGAGAGCACTACTTTTCTTTATGTTTAATAATTTGGTAGCAAGGCAGTTCATTTGTTTGATCGGTCTTATATGTGTTTTCTTTGATTTGGGCTGAGTGATCTGTAAATGTCCGTCACTAGTTCAAAAGTTCTCTGCCAAAGCAATTAGTGCTTGATCAGTACTCGGTCAGTCACACTTTGGCTTTACAAGAAAAAAAATCATGCCTGTATAGCAGCTACACGCCTCTAGAGCGTGAGTCACACGTTTGATTCCCACCTGGGGCGTCTGTATCCAGTAAGGGTCTTAGGCTTGACCCTCCATGCTATATGAAGTCATGCCGATACCCAACATCCACATTGACAGCGAAACAACTAGTAGCTCAGTGTTCCAACATTTAGAAGAAAGGACTGTTCTCAAAGCTAGAGACTGACGAGGTACAACACACATGTTATGGCAACAGGGAGCCAGGACAACAGGTCAGGGGGTAGATATCATGACCCCCCCCCACCCAAGCAGGTATCCGTCTCCTTGAGTGCGAGAGTCCTGAAAGATAGGATCATGGTGAAGCTTGACCTGACTGTGTGCTAAGATGGATCAATACATGAGGAGGACCACTGCTGTTCTGCATATGTCTTGTTAAGGTTCACAATTGAGGAAGGAGAGTACAAACCACCATTGGTCCAGAGGATCTTGGTCAAACAATGATTTTAATGACTACACACGTGTGGGAAGAACACTCTGTACGCCGACAGCAAGTGATCTCCGACTTAATCAAAGCATGAACAGATATTTTATAGCATCAGGGTTTGATTTACTGACGCCCCTTCATGCGTCACAGATACATTTTATACATAGATCAGATCAACACCACAATGGCTTTTAACCCAGAAGATCATCTTCTATTTTCATGGCTGGTACTTTCCGTTCTTGTCTTAAAGTGAATTGTTCCTCTTTCTTGCCGAGACATGACTAATCTCTCCTCTAAATAAATTTAACTCATGTGTGTGTCACGACCTCACATGCTCTTTCTCAATTCACCTGTTGCACTTCTGACCTTTCACCAGGACAGAGGCTCACTGAGACTATATGTATGTCTTCTACTAAATAAATGTTTTAACCAAGAACTTCTACTAAAACCTTAATATGAAATGACCTGATATATAAGTGTTTTGTAAGCATGTACTGCAATTCCTTCTATGGCTCCAAGTCACTTGCACAATAGATTGTCCGGACATCGCGCCGAACAAAGCTTCCAACCCCCAATTAATTGACCGAGCTCCAACTCTTTAATAAGCACAGATATGCATTGTGTATAAAATAGTCATAACTGCACCTGAAATACAAAATTAACATCATCATAAACATCTTAAGGCCATCTTAAAGCTATCTGTTACATTGTTAAAGCCTCGTCTTAGCCTGCTGCTCAAAATAACTTCCTGCTTCTGCAAACTCTCTGCAAGCCTGTTTCCTGTCAGCCTGTGACTTTTAGCCTTTCTGAAAGACACACACTGTTCAACCCCTGAATGCAATATCCATGCTGCAGATTATATTTATTATTTAACAATAGCAGTAAAATAATTTCCCTGCTCCACAGTCTGAACACACTATGGATACGGAATTGAGTTGTCAGCTATCCTCCTGTGGATTTCATCAAGTTGTATGCCAAGAACGGGATATCGATCCACTGATCCACACCAGCAGCAATGGCATCGGAATGTCATTCGGGCTAGAGATGAAGGTGGTCAGAACTGAGGGGACTGAGCTACCAAACTAATAAGATGGCCAAAACAGGAGATAGAAGCCACTGACATCAAGACAAGGAAGCTCCAAGCAAGGAGGGTTTTCATAGCCTGTCAACGATGTTGATCAGCTGCGTATATACGAATGTGAATCGTATTATTGGCTGGACTGGGGATAAGGAGGCATTGTTCTAATCCCATAAGGGAGCAGCCAGTCACTTACTGACTAACACTGCAAAACAGAAGTATTTACTTTAATTCCAAGTCAGGTTAGATTTTTTTTTTTTTGTGCCCAACGCAGATTTTTTGTGCGCAGAGACTGTGCCAGCAGTACGCAATTGTGCACGCGCGCAGCTTAGATGGAACATTGCTCAGGAACAACATCGGAGAACTCTGCCCTAGAAGAGCGCAGTCCTAGGAACAGTTAAGTTACTGCACCTCTGGTAGAGGATCCGAGCTTGAAGGATAGACCGCCCGCAGGGGTGAGAGGGGAATTTTAAAATGTTATTTTATATATAAAACAAAAAAAATTCTTACAAACTTATCCAAGATACTAAAGTTGCCCCCTGATGCAACAAAGTGTGTTTGAATGTCGGGAAAAAGCACTTGTATTTATGTGTATGTGAATGAGGCTTGTTACAGCAGTAAGATGGTGCTTCGAGTTTTCAAAGACCATTTAGCATTTAAGTTAGGAGAATTGTGCAGTGAATTTTCTGATTATCCAGATCGTTTAAATTTTTGAGTTGCAAATCAGGGTTAAAATAAGCTGATAAGTAGCAAAAAGAAATACTTTGGAATGAAAGCCGATCATCAACAATCGTTTCTTCAACGACTTTGTCAGGACTTGCCTGCTGTCAGCAACTATATGATCAAGGGCAGCACATGGAGTGCGTTCACACTTGAATTTGCCTTTTGTGAGATTGGTTTCGGTCTGTTTGATATTTACTTCCAAAGGGGGGTGCAGTGTGAGCTTTCACACTGCACACACCTGAGATTGTTTAAAAAAGCGTTGAATAGGTGTCCTTGAAAAGAATTCCCTTCCCCTATGGGCTCTATGTGAAATTGGTTTTGAGATTTACACACCAAAAGGCAAAAAGGAAGGTTATAGGTTACAGAGCCCAACAACAGAAAAATAAATTATTTTAAAATAATCAGTGCAAACAGTTTCCTCTAAAAATACCATGATTATGAAAACAACAACAAAACAGCACGCAGAGACATCTTGACATATCCACTGACAGTGATCGTACCTAGCCTCCAAATCCCAGAAAGTGGGGTCATCGCTGGTCCAGGGGTTGGATGGTTCAGGTGATGTCACAAATGGGTCATACTCCAAGTACTGCTCAGTGTAGGCTATCAGACTGACACACAACAGCAACAACACACATGGACACACATGACAAAGGAAAGGAGGCATTAGCTTATCATATGTTTAGAGACAGCAGTGACATGCTGATGATTTGAGGTAAATGTTAATAGTGAACCGCATGTTTTTCTGCAGTAAAATTAAGAAACTGATGTCCTGAGTAGTCTGAGACAAACGGTAAGTGAGAGACAGAGTGAAGCAGAATGTCCTTCACAACAACAGCAACACTGTGCAGAAAATATTTTCCTTCTCACAGATTAAACAATAATGCAAGAATCCCCAATAACATACAAATGTATGTACTACAACTTCGCTGCACTGCCAACGCATGACCTCAAGCTGTACGAAGGCGAGGAAAAACACACAACTTCTTCTCTTTACAGCAGTAATATCCTTCTAACCCTACGGTACAAAAGCTTCATTATATCTAAATATGACTTTTTGATTTACATATTACAACACATGAAAATATGAGCTATATACATAAAAAGAAAAACAAAATTATAAAAATTACAAAAAAACTGCAGAAACTCCATTTACTTATGTGTTTCCAGACCTTTTATTTTTGATGCTGATTCCAGAAAGTTTTAAATTGACTAACAAATAAATGCAATTCCAGATACCAGGATCCATAAAAATCATAGACACCAGGCCAACAGAAGTTATAGAAGCTCAATACAATATACAGTACATTCTGTAACAGCAATGGGCAAGATAAGCAGGGTATCAGGACCACGGACAGAGACAGCCCAGAGTTTGTTTGGATGTTCCTGTGCAGAGTTCTCTGAATGAGCAACAACGTAGTAGAAACTTGATGTCCACCTGAGGATGACACCTACAAGAGCTGCCCAGCCATGAAAATCAAAGCTCCCCTGCACAGTTTAGTGCTGTTGTTAATGCCAGGGGAAGTTTAGAAGCAGAGCACTGGTGACTTTTACACACCAAATACCTCAGCACTTGGCGACCCTAACCTGCAATTAAACTCTTCCCTTTTGCAATAATACTACATAAAGTTGATTTTAAAAGGAATTTCTTGAACTGACTTGATAATTCATTGAGTGACTCTGTGAAAGTGACCCATTCTTTTGCAAATGTTTGGAAGGATATTATAAGCTTTGGCAATGGGACTGAAAACAATAATGCTGTGTGTGGCCCAGTGCTTATGTCCACATAGTGTAGTTAAAGACTTGTTCTCAGTTGAAGTTCAAATCGTTAAACAGGGCAAGACGGTTGAAACTGTACAGTGAGCAGTTTTTTAAAAGACTACAAAAACACAGTGTTTTGTTCTTAATGTGTTAAAGGAAAAAGCATAGACTTTATGGGGCTGGAGTATTGTACAAAAATTATTTAAAATGAAAATTGTGCAGTTTCACATCACATCCCAAACATCCTCTCTAGAACCCTTGACCCTATTGTGTATTATTAGCTCAATACTTATTCAAATTTTGAAAATGTGACATCATATTGATAAATTCAAGAGAATGAAAGTAATGAAAATGCATGTTGAGCCCAAATGGTAAATGGCCTGTATTTTTTATAGTGCTTTACTAGTCCCTAAGGACCCCAAAGCGCTTTACACAACCAGTCATCCACCCATTCACACACATTGTCTTTAGACCTGTATATCTAATAGTCACACTGAGCATGAAAATCCAGGGACAAAATACAGTCTTACTGAACCACTTCATACCCAAACAGCAAAAGCAGCACTCTGGACTCTGAATGTCAAACTGAAACCTCCACAGGTCCAAATAAGGTGTCAAGAAACCTATTATCCCCTGTCTGCCACTCCTCTAGGAGAGTTACAGTAAAAGGTAGGCCAGTAGCACAGAGCTTTGTCTGATTATGGATGGTCAGAGAGTACAGGAGATGGGAACGGAGTACCTTAGCGACAAAGAGTGCCTCACAAGATTGACAAGATAGAGATTGGACATGATGCTGTGCTCCATTTTAAATGTGTATGTGAAGTAAGTTTCCTGTACCTTTCAGCAACTTTGGACATCTTCATGCAGTGACGATCTAGCTGGGTATTCAGGAATACGATCTGAAAAAGACAATGAGCAATAAACTATACCAAAAAATCTTTTTATATAAAGGTTTTTGAATCTGATTGCATGATCTCAACTAGAGCTAGCAAATACCTGTAACAGAAATAAATGAAAAGGAGCTTGTTGAGTCAGCTGGCAGCGTCTATGTCAATCGGCAATACTGTTAGTGCTACCATTTCTCATAATTACTGTTTGTGCGAGAAAACAATCCAGCAGATTTGAAAAGATTTGACAAGGTGGGCACCGCACAAAATGCGTTACAATGTCTGCCAATCTTCTCTGTAATTGGCCTGCGGCTGTGAAATCCAGTGCTTGTGGCGTTAAAAGCAGAAAGAGCACAAAACACTGACATCTTCTCTAATGATGGCTTATAATTTTGTCAACATTTGAACTGATTTTTACCTCCTTTTCTACATCCTCCTTGGTGCCTTTCCTGCAGTGGTGTAAAGGAGTGTGTATGGGACTCTGAGACTGTGTTCCCTCCTCTATCACACCATACACCGACTGGGCCATTCAACCATGATGAGAGAGGAGAAGTGGGTAAGTATTAGAAGGTACACTTATTTTCTTGCAGTGTGGGAAATGATATGTTATGTTGTTTAAAAAATGCAAGGGACATGAATTTTAACACAACTTACAAAAAATTTAAAAAAAAGGAATAAACTTGTTGCATGGGGTATATTTTAAAAAATCTCTTTAAAAAGATTCCTGTCACAAAGTTGACAGCTAAGGTTTTACCTTCTTAACTCTGTGAGGATTCTTCATGCGTCTACATTTCCTGATGTCCATCTCTGTGGTGTTAACACATCCAGGCTGCAGAAAAAAACACCCCAAGGAAAACAATGTCATTGCATCAGCACTATTTGAGAATGCGGATTGGGTGGGTGGCTATAATCTCACATAGACAGGAAGTGTGTATGTGAGACTTACCACAGGTCTGTGGACATCCCAGAAAGCTCTCTCTTGGCTGTCCAGGATCTTCCTTTCAATTTTATCCTTTTTCCTGTCAATCCTGCAGAATAGAGCAGTGTTTTTTAACAATAATGAGGCTCAGAACAGACTCAGTCTACAGTGTACTCTAGCTTCATACACACTGTCTGCATCCACATACTGTGTAACTCTGTGTTATTCCAGGTACTTGAGTACTTCCAGTTTTTTGATATCTACATTTCATTTTTTTCAAAAAGAAATTAATTTAAAAATTAAGAATATTCACCGTGAGTTAAAAAAGCATTTAAAATTGTCTAACAGGCTTCAAGAATAATAAGAATAACAATTGTATAATTTGTTGATCTTCATAATGTTTAATAGGTTATGACTTTAACTTTTAACTTAATAATTTTAAGGAATTGCTACTTTGCATACTAGTATTTAAAGTCTTTGACCCCTGGCAACGTGCATTATGTTTGTTTATGTGCTAGACTTCCACATTGTTACTTATTGAGAAGAAGAAGAAAAATTAGAAAACATTTTAATACTAGTTTCGTGAATCATGATCAGATTAGAAATGCTGGTCATATATACCTGGAACCAAAACATGGAAGCAAATGTAATAATAGCAGTTCACTTTATTTCACAAAGATCTTGGGAACATTTTGGAAATTACAGCTTTCCCTCAGACTGATGCAACTGTGGATTCATAATCAAAAGAAGGCTGGCAAAGGATGGTGGAAAACAGAGCAGTGTGTACAGTCTCCACTCTTCTTCCATTTTCGAATTTCCATGTGTTCCAAGTAAGTATTGCCTATGTTTGTTAGTTTAAAGAGCATCTGATGTGAAACACACCTGTAGACACGTCAATCCTAATCTCACAGTGGTAATCTTACACAAAACCACACGTACAAATGCTCACTTCTCATGATTGCTTGTCTTTTACCTTGAGTGTGAATGACATCAGTGCATGCACTGCAGTTTCATGTGTTGCCTTGGTAACAGATCACACTTACTTGACCTGGGCCTCAGCCTGCATGTAGATAAACTCCCACTTCCTGGCAAAAGCTCTCTGCAGCCTGGCCAGGTTCTCCTGTTACAAATGAGAGAGAAACATTATCAAAAGTCAACAAGGAAAAACAATAGTTGGGAAAAAAAATACTGTTAAATACACTTGACAGTTTTAAAGTTTGAGTCTGCTCCAAGAAGTAATTTAGATTTCATGCCATCACAGACACACGGCTGTCTGACCTTTAAGAGGCTGTATTTTTTTGGTCCCAGAGCTTGACGCACTGATCAATACTTGGACTAATAGCTTAGAGCAACAGTTCAACACTCACAGCCTCATAATCTGCCAGCTCCAGCCTCGTCTTGTTCTGCATGGTCCGCTTGCACAGGTAAATAGCTGAAGGAGAAAGAGAGAGAAAGAATTAATCACAGAGACATCCCTGTTCCTCCTTTTCACTCATCTGTGCTCATCTCTCACTCTCTGTGCAACCCACCTCTCCTCTCCTCACCACCCATTTTACATGGACTACAATCCCTCTCAAGCTGCCTGCCCACCATTGGGATTATGAGGCAGTTTTAAGAGTCCCTGAACTCCCAAACCAAAAACTCCAGTCGTGGCTGTGTCTGAAAGGATGAAGGGCAGGAAGTGGAACAGTGATTGACTAATCATGTCAGCTGTTCGCCTCCTCAACTAAAAGTACAGTGCTTACTGGGCTTCAGTGCTTTGCTCAGTGGGAGTTTGTTGAGCTTTAGTTATAAATTGCAGGCTTATGCCTTCTCATCTGTTTACGGTTGCTTCATCTTTCTTCAGATCAGAAAAATCGGAAAAAAATCTACATAGTCAAGACTTGAAATGAAACTGTATTGAAAAGAATAGCACGGTTATATCAACTCAATAAAAATAAATAAATAAAGGTTAAAACTCTGTGTCTTGGTGAGACATTATGACATGAAAATATGTAGTTTTCATCAATTAATAAGAATATTATGACATATTGAAATTAATGCATAAAGTTGATTCTCTTTATCTGGATGCAGCGTTTTCTGTGGAAGAAACGATTTGTCACTCATCCATGTTACTTGGTCAGGCTCAGCTGACTGCAGGCATCCCCAATTAGTTACTTATTAATATTCCCTACAGTGGGATATTTAATTGGTGTCTGCTTGTTATAATCACTTTTTAAGCTACACAGTCTAGCTTTTGCTGCATAAAGCTTGTTCAGAGTTGAGCTGACAGACAAAAGTTAGATAAATTATCCAGTTATAATCTTTCTGCTCCTAATAAAAAGGCAGTCAGAAAACATGTTTTTCCAAAGGTTTTGCCTCAAGATCAGATGTAGATTGATAAGATCCATATCTTATCCCTCAGTTATTATTGATGGTTATTCATACCCTGCTAATGTTGGAGGTGTAGTTTGCACTTTACATAATACCTCAGAAGCAGCTGTTGCAAATTAGATTAGAGACCGGGACCACAGAAAGCATTAGTTTCACCTTAAATTCAGTATAACACTAGCAGGTTTCGTTCCATGCAGTGATGCTATATTACTGTTTCCAACCCACGTATACTATTTCTAATCCATTTAATTAATCTTATGACTAAAGCATTGCTCTTTAAAACTTAAAGGACAATCAAAAACCACAAAATGTCAAGATATTCCTTGAAGTTTCTCACCATAGTCTGTGTTCTCAGGCTCCCAGCAGTTGGACGGCCAGAAATATGGCGCCTGAGGACAAAACAAAGTAGAAATGTGAAAATCAAAAGTGATGCTGAATTGCTGCTGATTGTTCCCTGAACCTCCCAGGTCACGATTTATGAGTCAAAACTATTTGACAAAACTGGAGTGATGATGATGACCTTTACAAGATAGCTGTTTGCCTCTGAGACACAGGGGAGCACATGATTGTCTTGCTTCACCAATCAAAATATTTTTTATTATCAGGGCAGGAGAGATTCAGAACAGCCAACTTCTAAAACTTTTCACACCTCTGCAACACCCCAGGGGGCTATTACTCATGGAAAAGTATTGCAGAAAACAATAAAAGAATGACAGCTGGGAAGTAAACAGTCAGAAAACAGAACAATAAGCCGCCAGGCAAAGAACAGACAGGACAGGTTCTGTATTTGACAAAAAACTATGTAAAACTGTTAAACGAGTCCAAACCATCTGTAGTATTTTCATTGAGAAGAGATATTACACAATTGTGATTTTTCTGCCCTGTGTTTCTCTTTATCTTGCACTTGATTTGCCTCCAAAAGGAAATGCTAATGAGTGGTGATTATCTTTATGAAGCTCTTTCGGCTACAGCAAATAGACCTCCTCCTCCTCCCCTCTTTTATTCCACTTCACTTTGAAGGAGGAGAACCAAGGTCAAATAACCTAATGTGCACTGTTGGTTTAATTAAACTGCTCTTCTGGCTTCACTGGAGATTCAATCCTGTAACTGCAGTATGTATAGGAAGAAGATGCTACATAGAAATCATTCTAATCGCACCACATGCTGCTTTTGCATTCACAAATGAGGAATTTGAAAACATGGTTTCCTTTCTTTAATTAGAGACTTCAGTCTGGCATAATTAATATGCAAGCTTAATGCCACTGCCTTATCTGTGAACAGTGAAGGAGGCACAAAATGTCAGCCTTACTTTATTTTTTTTTTGTTCTTTGATATGAGTCTCTAATTGTAGTGTGGGCTGCTACACTACATGTCCCTGTAAAGATTCTGGTAGCTGCCTATTTGGCCCGGACCAGACCTGCTTCCTCTGAGCTCTTGATGAATATTTTAACAGCTCACCATCCATTTTTAATAGGGTCACAGGATCCCAACATAGTACTGAAGAAACTGTAGTGGACAGGGCCCCAGTGCTTCTATAACGAAGCAAGTAATCGTCAGTGGCTGATTGGGATATTGTAGGCGACCCCACAGCTAGATTAAACTTGCTGGAGGTTTTTTATTATCTCTTACAATTACACAGAATGAAGAAGGCATTAGTGTGAGAGTCATGTCTGGCACAAAAGGGAACATAAAAGGGAACATAAAAGGGAACATTAAAGAAAAACTATTTTCATCTATTGACAATAAAGAGCCGGTACTCGAAACTTACTATATCTACATTTCAAAAGCTATCTGAATGTGCTGAGTCAACCACAATTTTTCCACCATGTTAAGAATAGCTATCAAAAGTAACATCCATCCATCCATTTTCTTCCGCTTATCCAGGGCTGGTTCGTGGGGGCAGCAGCCCAAGCAGAGAAGCCCAGACCTCCCTCTCCCCAGCCACCTCCTCCAGCTTGTCCGGGGGAACACCAAGGCTTTCCCAGGCCAGCCAAGAGATATAATCTCTCCAATGTGTCCTGGGTTTGCCCCGGGTCCTCCTCCGCGAGTCGCTACCTTATTGTGGTGGACGGGTTTGCGCGACCCAGGGATCCCAGGGGCTATGTAGGGCTGTGCAATATGACCAAAACCTCATATCCCGATATAAAACATCTATCGTCCGATAACTGTATCATTATCGGACGATAGATGTTTCACAAAAATTTAACATTTTCTGTAAATTCAGAGTTTCAGGTAATCATTAGCTATCCAGTTTCATGTAGTGGTTCAATCCCTTACTTACTCACTTGAATTTTTCACCCGTCTATACAGAAAATAATTTTACGATATTTATCAAAACAAGACACTAACCTAGAATTAACCATGAAGTATCTAAATGCTGATTGTCACGTTTCTCATTAAGCTTCACATCAGGTATAAATCTTGAGTTTGCTAATAATTAAATGTGGCCATACCTCCTATAGCCTTCTCTGTGTTTTTAACCACTTGGTGTGTCCGCTCACCTGGAAGCGGTAGAAAGTTCCATCGTCTTTCAGGGTAAGGACATGGTCTGAGATTGGGAAAAAGTACCCCTGAGCTGCAATTAAACTCCCAATGTGCATCGCCTCAGCTGTAAAAGGAGCAGAATAAAGAGATAAATAGATTACAGTAGATTCCTCAGCATTGCAGACAGTATTTACATTGCAGTATGGATAGAATTAAGTTGGTTGAAACAACATCTAGACAATGAGATCAAATATGACAGTCATGGAACTGATATTTTGTAACATTACATTAATACAAAACTATGAATCACCTGCCAAGTATACCATCCCTGGAATATTTTTTGAAGTGGAGCATTTTAAGAAATGCAAATATATCAACACAGCTTGTTGAACCTTTGTTTTGTTTGTTTGTCTGTTTAAAGTGGCTTTCTGCTAGGACTATGGGAATCAGAGGTGGTTGGGATGTACATGGATGACTCAGTGACTGATTCACTGTCCAGGCCGTGGGCTATTGTACCAACAATAAACACTGCTCTCCCACCACCAGGCTTTAGGTCAGGCCAACGAAACAACAAATATAAAACAAATTCTGTTTGTTAAAAAAACAATCTAGTTGCCTCTTTTCCTGTTTGGTATGTTTTCTCTATAGTATTAACTTGTAAATGTTTTCTACAGATAATTGCCAAGTTTTTGTAGTTAGGTCTTTTGAACAACAATGCACCTGCTCACTATAAACATCTCTTCATTGTAAGCATTTATTGCAGGCAATTGTTCAAAAACCTATCATAAAGATAGACACACCCCTGTATTTCTTATTATATAGCGTGCATGCTTTTTATAAATAAATCCTGCTGTTCTGCTATCATGGGAGGTTGTGGCATTTAGAAATCATTCAGCAGAGTACACTCTGCTTTCCCATTTTAAAAACATACCTGGATCCTCAATGGACAGATTCTTCATCAGCCACTGTACAATATCTGCACCTGTATCAGATCAGATGAGGATAGATAAATAGCTGCGATACATGGTGTGTTTACAATAATGTACTGAAAGATATAGATTTGGGATTAAACATACAGCAGCCCGGGGGGGCAGGATAGAAGGACACAAAAAACAAAACAAGGGGGCTTCCATTGTTGGGGCAAAAATATACACTCAACAGTCATTTTAGTAGTTACCCCTTGCTAGTAACTGGTTGGAGTGGCTTTCACCTTCAGAACTGCCTTGATTTTTAGTGCCATAGATGTAACAAGGTGTGGGAAACATTCCTCAGAGATCGTGGTCCAATAAAGTCATGATAACTGTCACGGACCCGGCTCTGGAGGACTCGGGGGTCCGTGACCAGTTTTGACTGTTGTTATTGTTGTTAGTATTATTATTATTTGGTGATGTGTGTTTTCTCCACAATGCTGTGTTAGTCTGTGTCCCACTCGTATGTATAGGCAGGGTGTGGGTGTATACGTGTGTATGTCTGCGGGTGTGGCTGGAGGATGGAGCCCAGCCACCTGCAGGCCTGATGGGTGTGGCCCTGCGAAGGACTGGCCACACCTGAAGTTCCTGCCACACCTGTTGGTGATCAGGGCTCGTCGGGGGAGCTACTTAGGAGAGTGTTGGAGCTCCCACCGGCGCGGGATCATTGAGTTATCGTACCAAGTTAGTGTGTCAGCATATGTCTGTGTTGTTCGTATATGCCCGCCGAGGGTTAGTGTTGATGGCTGCCTCTATGGTTTCCCTGCAGGAGGAAGAGTGGTCCAGAAAGGCAGCACGCATGGGGTGTGCGGAAACACAACAGCGGGGAGCACGAGCACGAGCACAGACGTCGGAGGGAAGCACGCACACGGGGTTCAAGGGAGCAACGGGGAGTTATTGTGTTTACAGTTTTTCACTGTGAATAAAGAGCACTGTTTGCATCGCAGAGTCTGCGTTTTGGGTCCTCCTTTCCCCACATCCCCACGGTCTGCCAGCCAGACCGTGACAATAACATTTTGCAATTTCTGCAGATTTGTCAGCTACACATCCAGATCTTTTAGATAGAGAATTGGCAACTGTAGGCCATTTAAGTAAAATGTAATGTTAACCATGACCAAGAAACCAGTTTGAGAGATTTGAGCTTTGTACTATGGTATATTATCCAACTGAAAGAACATGGGTACTGTGTGGAAATACAGGGATGGATGTTAACAGCAACAATGCAATGCTCGCTTGGTAGTAATGGACCATAGTGAGCCAAAAAAATATCAGATCAGGCAACATTTCTTTCATCTTCTGTTGTCAAACCCTGCATCAATTGTAGCCTCAATTTCCTGTTTTTAGCTGGCAGTAGTGCCATTCAGTATGGTCTTCTGCTGCTGTAGCTCATCTGCTTCATACGCTGGTCATGGAAAAAGTGGTTATTTGAGTTATGGCTGCCTTTATGTCAGCTTGAAGCAATCTGACCATTCTTAGGTTTGGACCACTCAATATAAAACTAGATGTTTGGATGGGGAAATCCCAGTAAATCAGTTTCCAAAATATTCAGAGCAGCCCATCTGACACCAACCACCATGTTCAAGGCCACTTAAATAATCTTTCTTCGCTATTTGGATGCTCGGTTTGAACCTCCAACCTACATGCCTAAATGCACTGAACAGGTGTAACTAACAAAGTGGCCAATGAGTGTAAATACACAAGTGCCCCAATTTACACTTCCAAGACAAAACCTAAAGGTAATAGAATGATGATAATAAAAGACATAAGACATAATGCATAATCAAAGACTTTCTGCATGCTAAAAACTAGGTTAGCTTATCAGTATTTTTCCCTCTAACAGAAAACAAAATCTCAAATGTTTCAACTATTTCACCCAAAACAGTGGTATTCGTTTGAATATAAATATAAAAGATTTTAAATGTGATCCCATACCTCAAAAGATCAATATTTAGAGACTTTAAAACTCTATTAGAGTGGAATTAGAATATCTTCTACTTTCCTTAGTGAGGTGATGTTTAATTTCTTCATCAGTTATTAGTTTCTTAGCCTTCAGCACTCAGCTGCAAACATTTGAGAGATACTGTTCTGCATATCCATCAGCCGCTGGGGTAATTATGTTTATTGATATGCTCTGCTTATTGCATATTGGGTATGCATCTTCCATTAATGCAAAGACTGGGGTAGTGGTGGTGGGGGGTGGGGGTGTTAATAGTCTATGTTTTTGTTTTCATCATTTGTTTCATTCGTTTGCTGTGAAAGCCTCCCACTGCAGCACCAGCCTGTTGGAATGATTTATGCTGTCAGTGAAAGTGATTACAGCCAGCTGGCAAGGGGGCTAACATTCATCCCTACCCATCAGGTTCAACTAACAAATAATGTTTTCTTTTGTTGTTTTTACTTCATTTAAATTCAAAGTTTATTCTGTTGTTGGACAGCTTGACGCACAGATCCCCACAGTCGCAGCTCTACGGGAGAAGTCAGGGGTTGACTGCTTCACTTAAGGGCACCTTGATAGTAGGACAGCATTAGTCATTCTGTTTATGCACTTACACACTTTTTCAAACGTTTAATCATATGTTGTCTTCCCACTTTTACCTAAAGCTATTCAGCTTTTCTGTGCCTCAACAGACTGAAATGCAGCCACCAAGCAGATGATTATTTGAATACAAATGTGGGACCAAGCTGGAGAGCTAGGATGTACTGTATAGTGTTTCACAAAATACCTTGCAAGATGGATTTTTTTGGATGCCTACCCTTGTGTTGTGAAATAAACTAATGCTCTGTCTAGATGACAGGCAGGAAATTGATATCCTGCTCATACCTATGTGTATAGTGTATCATAAGTCTGCAATTAACAGACAGTTTACCTTTTTATAAAGTCTACCCAGATTGTTAATATTTCCATATTTCCTTTTTTCAGGAATAATTCTTCACATACAACCTTAAAAAGAAGCTGAATAAGTAAATATCTCAAAATATCAAATTAAAGTACGTTGATTAAATTATCCTGGAATAGCTGATTGAACTGTCATTTTTCAGCCTCACTAAAACAAGAGGCCCAACAGACATCAGCATTTTCCATCGTCTCATTTTGTTCTCTGGGCACTTAATGTCCATCAGTGATGCACTTCTATAGTTAATGTTTGTACAGTGCAGGTTAGGTCACTTTTTGCTTGACATCTGTCTCTTTTGATTTCTTACCCGTAACGACACTGGGGATTTTCGTCATGAAACTTTTGACAGTTCTGATGGGTACACCGTCCGTCTCGTCCTGGATGCGAGTGATAATGTCTTCAATCTGTAGAATAAGGCAGAAGACAGAGTTTAAAAGTTTGAACAAACGGAAACTTTTATCCATGTGAGACAAGTATTAGTTAAATGTACTTTATTTGGATTTTTCTTAAGATATTTAAACAGTTAATCTTTAAGTTGAAGTGCTGCATTACTTCAAACCAAGACAATGGCAAGCGCTATGATTCATATCTATGCCATCACAAAGAAAATGCAGGATCAGCTCACTTCTCTTCAATTTATGAAGACAAGACTATCGTTAGCTGCAAAGATGCTGCTACAATTTCTACTGTAGAATAAAATATGTCTTGAAAGAAAGAAAAATGATATCATTCATTATATGGTCTAACAAACCAGTTAATTACATTGACTTTAAAATTCAACTGTTTATAAATGCTTCATGGAAATTGATACCAGTGAAAAAACACAGGTAGTTCGTGAAAAAGAAAAGCTCTTCTCCTTTTTCACTTTTTATAGGTTTAACTATACACTTCACCTCTCGCTGTAATGTTGTTTTAACCACAAGACTGAGTCACATGATAACTGAGTCTAATCTAAGCAGGAGTTGAGGTTCAGCAGGACAGCACATATCTGTGGCCCTTAATTACAATTGCACAGATGTTAAACGAAACACGTCACCCACTTTGCACTTAAGTAATCAGATTAGTATTTGATTATCTGGTTTTGATTGCAAGGTTGACACCCCCTCTCTCTTCACAGATGCTTTTTTTGTTTGCGTCAGGGAGTGGGAAGTGAGAAGCTGGTCGCTTTGGAGACAGCTATCGCACACTAACGCACAACCCGGCAGCTATATATAAACCCTGAATGGAACCCAGAGAAACGGCAGAGAGGCAGAGATAACCACATATGCTTTTTACATCTAGACAATTAAAGTGATTACAGAAAAGAAGTGCATTTCACCAGTTTTGAGAAAAACACATTCTACTTCCTACCTGTAGTGCCCATAGTTTATTTTACTGCAAATATGTCCTCAGTTTGTGCAATTTTGCGACCCTTATGAGTATATTTATAATGTGCAGCTGTCAGTGGAGTATAGTTCTAGGAGCCACCCACGCTGGGTTAAAGCTGGTGACTTCCACAACACTCATGCAGACTCAATGTACAGTCTGTTTAAGACTGAACATACTATTCATCCACACAGTTTTTCAATATTTCTTTTTTTTTTTTTTTAAAAACATTGCACAATATCCAAAATAATTTAACAACATTGCTTTGCTGGTGTGCTTTTTTTTACTTGTATGAATAGCAGAATCCCGTGGATGCATAAAATCACTTCTTCAATGGCCCCCGTCTTTAGAAGCATTAGAATTTTGCTAAAAACAAGCAAGCATACAAACGTAGGGTGAGAGAGGTTAAAGCTGGCTTTAAATCTGCAAGAGAAGAGAAATTCATCCCTTTCATAAGAACAAAAGGAGCAAAAGCAACATATTGGCTTTGCTCTGTGTCTCTTTGAATAACTCAGCTGGGTAAAAGTGCTGTTTTCGCCACACAATTTTCCACTGCATGACTACCAGCAGTTTTTAAAAATATCACAGCTGGTTTTGGTTTGTTTTTATTGACAATACCCCAATGTGATTGCTATACAAATAAAATGCTGTACTCTTCTAGAGTCCACCACCTATTAACTGGATAAACACAGGCAGATAGAAAACTGGTGACTGAGACTAAACAGAAGCTATAGTTTATGCTATATGAAAGGCATTTAAGCTGCTTACACCTGAAAGTAATTAGGTAAATTTACCACTATCTCCTATCATAACCCTCCTGTCCTGTTGCAAGTAGACAGGTGACGTGAAAACGCAGTATTTGTGTCGTCGAAGGGCCTGCAAACATTAAAAAAAAAAGAAATGACTGAAACACATCTTTCTCACTTTCCAGCACAGATGCTTCCAACCAGTCTGGAAATTCAAACTGACAAGCTTCCTGCTTTTACGCCTCTGGCCATCAGACTGCTGTCACCCTGTTCCTCTCTATAGATCCTGGCTGTCTGCCAAAAGCAAAGACATAGAGAGCTCCGGGCTACACTTCAAAATCAATACAACTAATATGATTGTAATAAGATGTTGATAGTGTGGAGGTAGCTGCTCAAATGACTTTAATGGCTTCCACTATCATGAACAATCTACTCATGCTCCATTAATGAAAATAGGCATTCACAACACGTTTACTTCATGCTACAACAGCTGTCACCCACTGAATCTAAAATTGCCCAACACTACTTTGTATATCTGTGACGATGAAACACGAAAATGGTATTTTTGAAACAAAAAGGAGGAACATTAAAAAACAATTTTCTGTGTATTTTATAATATTTATCGTTACACGTGACCAAGTTGAGTCGCTGTTGTATTACATAAGTTACATAAGTATCATAATTATTAATACCGATTTGCTGTATGTGGTTGGACTTACTGCCTGTAGCGTTTGGTTTGCAGTTTTTGGTTATGGAGTTAGACTCCATTAGGTGTGAAGCTCCCCCAAATCTGAGGCCATGACTCTGAGCTGGAAAATGGAAATGGCTGAGGAAAGGTTGCTGCCCAAAACATAGGAATTTAAGTACAGCTGTGGAAAAGAAAGTTTTGGAAGCAGCCAGATGCTGCAAATCAAAAACGCACTTGAATAACTGGTCATCAAAATTCCCCCAAAATACTCTTGGTCCACTCCGCAGATTAAAAAACTGGAGATTTGATACAAATTCAAATACGAGCCTTAGATCAATAAGACTTCACCTCATCACACAAGTATGGACTCAAATATCTAATGGACTCAAGCAAACAATTACTTATTTAACTCTCTATTTCTGTGCCTGTGAATCATTTGTTTTCAGCTGTCTCTTAGCTAAAAATATTATGACTACTGAAGAAGAAACTTGCTGCATTGAGAGGAACGTCCACAGGTTAGTCATAGCACTTTGCAATATGACATTAAGCCAGGTTTAATGTTTTTTTCTTGCAGACCCTGTACTGGAACCCTGATGCAATGACATTGCGATCTTTTACCCCCATAACTGAAGACTTCCTTTTAAAGCACAATCCTGGTGCCCTAACATAACATTTTAAAACTAGATTAGTTCAAGATGACTGTTCCGTTTAGATTACTGGTTGATTAGATTGGTAGTTACAATTACTGTATGTGTTGTGTCAGTGTAGATCCTCACAAGTCCATACAAACATATGTGCATG
The DNA here is from genome assembly GCF_057382275.1 of Copadichromis virginalis. NCBI lineage: Eukaryota > Metazoa > Chordata > Actinopteri > Cichliformes > Cichlidae > Copadichromis > Copadichromis virginalis. The sequence goes on from NC_140632.1 coordinate 16,505,307, forward strand.
TGTATATAGTTTTGGGGTTGTGTGCTGTATGAATGCGCCTGCTTGTTTGTGTCTTGGCTTGTAGTGCAGCCCAGCGGGAACAGATTTCATCAGACTTATTGCAAGCCGGTCTATTTAACACGCCTGATTACAGTATTATCACCACACACTTAGCATGGACCAGCTAGCGGGCTGGCAGGCATCTTGGCAGACAGGTTGGTTACAGGGAGAAAAGGGCTGTGCTACTGACTGTGGTTTAATGATCTCTTTGGGCAAAAAAAAAAGAAAGAAAAAAGAATGTCTATCTATTTGTACTTACCAGAAATGCCATCGTCATGGTCCCTCACTAAGCCATTAATTGTCTGATTGGGTATCGTACTTACCTGACTGTTACGCTAGAGGGGTGTCAAACTCAATTGCAGAGGGGGCCAAAACTCAAGGCACACTTTAGGTCACGGGCCAAACAAGATAAAGATTTATCGAACACACTAAAACAATGTTTTTTAAACACAAATATGAAGGAAAACAGACAGGAATATTATTCCAGATTAAATCAACTTAAAAAAATAAACTTTAACTATAAATATTTTGCTCCACATAAAAATATATCCTGTCAAAATTATGCAAGTTAGAAATATCAACATGCTGCCAAAAACCCCAGAAAAAATAAATGAAAGCATACACAAGGTTGGAGCCGCATGTAGACGGAGCTGGGCATTGCTGCAGGAATGGAACTAATAAACTGTGCGGGCCATTCAGTGTCGTACTTTGCCCTGAGTGTCCCATTACACTGCAGCTCCATCTGAATCTGCACAGGTGCAGTTCAGCAAAGTCCGCTGACTTGGTTCAAGTGAGGCAGGTTGCACTGGTGCATTTGTGACAGCTTCACTTGAAATGCCTTCACCGCATCATACATGCCATGTCCATGTACTGACAGATTTCCTTGCTGAGCTCAAAAACTCTATTGAGAACTTTTCCCCAACTCAGCCAACGGACCTCTGTATGATGAGGAATGTCGGCAAACTCTGAATCTATTTCCCACATGGAAGGAAGTGGAATTGTCCTTGGGAGGTAATTTTCCTGTCGGGGCACTGATAGGAGATCCGTCAGAGTTACGACTCCTGGGAGACCCGGGCAACCCTTGGATAGTAAGTTCAATAAAAATATGGGGAAGAGTACTTAAAAAGTACCATTTAAACCAGAGGGCGGGTTTCCTTAAATGGTTTGCATATGACCCAGAATTTTTGCCTAGTAAGTTCGACTCGACATTCAAAACATGGGCAAATAAAGGTCTCACCACATACAGTACCTTGTTGAAAAATGGAAAAGTGATGAGTTTCCAAGACCTTAAGAAAAAGTTTGGGTTGCAAAATCCAGATCTTTTTAGATATTTGCAACTGAGGGACTTCCTGAATAAAAAGCTAAAAAATTCTCAGTTATCAACTGGGAATGAAGAGATTATAAATATATTCGAGAACGCGTATAGAGATGGACCCTATCAAAAAAATTTTTCCAAATTATATTGTTCACTGATCAATCTACAGGGTCATGATACAAGATATGTTAAAGGAAGATGGGAAACAGAGAGCAATCTATTCTTAACAGGAGAGGAATGGGATGGGATTTGTAGGCAGCAGTGGTCAGTAACAAGCTCCCCCTCGTGGAGGGAATTCAGCTGGAAGAACGTAATTCGTTATTTTATTACCCCAGCCCAAAAATTCAATTATTCTCAGAATACAACATGCTGGAGGCATTGTGGACATGCAACAGCAAATCATTTTCACATTTTTTGGGAATGTCCCCGTGTGGTTCCATTTTGGAAGGAAACACATAAGGTCATGGAAACAATCTTTCAAAAGAAAATACAATTTCATTTTGCATTATTGTACCTAGGCAACCTAGAGAGTCTTAATCTATGCAAACCGGATAAATATTTGTTCAGTGTGCTGTCGGTAGCTTGCAAAAAGGCCATAACTCACCTTTGGATTAAAGAAGATATTCCTACCATAGATGAATGGATTGATGTGATATATAATATTTTTGTTATGGAAAGAATAACTTTTAGGCTAAAATGCCAGGCGGACGCATTTGATGAATATTGGTTGAAATGGTTGAAATATGTACAAAATGGGAGGCCCGATTTTGTATAATGTCATTGTATTTCTTGGTTTGTTTGTTCTTGTGTTTTGTTTGGTCTTGTTTTGGTCCGTTTGTCTCTTATGTTGTTGCTCGGTTTGGTTTTGCTTTCCCCCTCATGGTGATTAAATTGAATTTGTTGTATATGTTGTATAAATAAGAAAACTAATAAAAATTAAAAATAAAAAAAAGACTGAAATTGACGGTGATTTAAACGTTTAGCTCAGATAAAGTTTACGGTTTGCGTTACGGTGACTATCTGTTGTAAGTCCAACAAGTTTGTCCCAGGGCAGTTTCATGTCGGTTACACTTTGACATACGTTTTAAAAATGTATTTTCCTGTCGCTGTCCCGTGCATCGATTTAATGTTCAGTATTTCCTCTCCACGGATGAAGATGGTCAGCTGTGCAATGTCCATCATGTCTGTACTTTCATCCACAGCAAGATATTATGCAATAAAGTTTTTGCTTCTTTCACACAACTGGCTCTGCTTTCAGAATCAACTTGTCTCTCCACCATTGTGAGCGGCTAGCTTCAAACAGAAGTTTGACTTGATTGAAGCGGGAATGTTCCCAGTTAGCCTAGCATTCAGCAAGGAGGCTGCAGCGCTGCATTATGGGATCTGTAGTTTGTATATTATTAGCGCCTCATATCGCCGGGCCATGCATAACAATAATAGTACATCTATATAAAATGATCTCGGGCCGGATATAAATGTACGCCGGGCCGGATGTGGCCCGCAGGCCTTGACTTTGACACATGTGCGCTAGATGGAAAAGCACATAAACATGAACATAATATATCTGTATAAAAAAGTACAAAACATATTTCTACACTTTTCTTTCCAAATTAACTTATTTCAGCAGGTATTGTGAAGCATTAGTTGCATAACAGACATGCTACCTATCCATCCATCCAACACAAGGTAAAAGAAAGGTACTGCACACCTAGAATTTCTCCCTCAATGATACAACCATACAGACTATTTCATTGGTCGTTGCATCATAAAACCAGTTATCAGTTGAGAACATTTATTTAACCTCCAGCACTGTGACTAATGATGGTAAAATTATTTACTCAAGAGTTTCTTTTTTTCCCCCAAATGCAAACGGGCTGAAGCATGAGTCAGGACGAGGGCACAATAATTCAAAGCTCAACAACCTGGCATGCACACCTAAACACGCAGAGGAGGCTAACACAAAGTACATTTTATTGTAAAATAGCCCCCTTTTGAATTCCTGTCCCTGAAACAGCTGCAATTATCCTTTCATAGCAAAAAGCGAATTATGTGGGAGAGAAGACTGACAAGGCCATTACTATGGTTATAATGGAGCAGGGATACATCCTGCTGAGAGAGAAAATGTCAGCCACAGACTTGAAGAATGGGAATTTTTGTGCAGTGATACCTGGGCAACACATTTTGAGAGAAAAGAAAGAAAATTACCTCCTCTGAACCGTGCAGTTCCCAAGCCATCCCCACAGTGAAAGTTAACATGCTGCTAGATTGATAACAGCCTGGCTGAAGGCCAGCTGGACAACAAGCAGATAGATGACTTCAAGTCAACAATCTTGAGTTGAATATCCTCGCTGTTTGTTTGACTGCAGTTTTGATCATTTAATGGTCTCACTCATCTTGATCTTTCCAGACAGATTATTTACAGTTCCTTTAGTACTGTAAGACTATTTTCATCCATTCTAGGGCTCATGAGTTATTTTTGTAACTCATGTACTAACACCAATCAAACCTAAATGTACCTTGGGAGGATTGAATGCCATGAATTTATTAATTTGAATTTTCGGGGAGGCAAACATAGTATGAACAGGAGACCATTGGCTGATTTGGCTCCTTCCGGATCTACTTCAGTAGATTGCATATTACCTTCCTAAGACCATTCACAATCAACTGATTGCAACACATTCCTCTGTGCTTTGAGTGGCACTTGCATACTGACAAGAAACTCGGAAAGAAAGTCAAGAGCCAAGCACAGGAAAAAAGGGATTAGAGATTCTGTGAAAGCGCTTACCGAGAGCCGCGCGAGCAGATACAATTTGTCAAAAAATGCAGCATAATAGACTATGAGCTTAAAATATTCAACACAGTGCAATGGACTCAAGAATCATGTTGGCAATGCAACAAAAAAGGCTCAATTTAAATGTGTTCAAGACTGTCACCAGCAGCCTAGCAAGCAGTTTCTTCAATTTCTGGTTTTTATGATAGTCATAGTAACTTAGTCTGCTTTTTGGCTTAATGTCATGCATATATGCTTCATATAGCATGTTTATGTCAGACATTTGTCCCCAATTTGACACAAAATGCGTGAAGTAATTCATCATGCAAAAGTCAGTGTCACGGACCCGGCCCTGGAGGACTCGGGGGTCCGTGAGCAGTTTTGACTGTTTTTTTGACTGATTGTTATTATTATTATTATCGTTATTATTTGGTGATGTGTGTGTTTTTCTGCACAATGCTGTGTTATTCTGTGTTCCACTCATTATATGTATAGGCAGGGTGTGGGTGTGTACGTGTGTGTGTGTCTGCGGGTGTGGCTGGAGGATGGAGCACAGCCACCTGCAGGCCTGATGGGTGTGGCCCTGTGGGAGGACTGGCCACACCTGAAGTTCCTGTCACACCTGAGCACACACACGGGAGTCATGTCCCCACAGTCTGCCAGCCAGAATGTGACACAGAGCCAGCCAGTATAGTCTGTATATTAGAAAGTTTATCCGCAAACTCAACATTTAATATCTCACTATAAAGAAATATTATGAAAAGCAGCTGTTTTTATAATTCATCCCTTGTAGCATGCCGTTATGGGTGGTTGACACATGTTATGTTCCTAACAGCAATTCAAAGTAATTACAAAATCTAGCGAGAACTGGTAATAATGCGACATGTGACAGAAACAAATAAAGCACTGAAATTGTGTAAAAATAGTACAGAGAGATCTGATGAAGAAAGATTACCTTGGAAACAGCACAAACCAATCAAGATATAATTACATATCCTACATACATCGGATACATCGGCTCACACAGGTGATAATTAAACATCTTACCTTCTCCATTAATGCTACTGGGCAAAGACAGAAATCTCTATAAGAAACTAAAACGCTACAGCATATTTCAAAATTCTCTCTCTAAAATGCTAATGGGTCATATTACCCGTAACACTCCAAATATTTTAACAAATTACGCATCTTTTTTTCCCCATTCTGAATTAGGCAGATATGAAGTTTGCTATTTACAGCTGTTCATGTCGGGTCTAGACTGATACTGACTGGAGTTTGTTTTAATTCCAGATTAGTCCAAAAAAGGTATAGTGTTCAGTCTTATTTTAGTCAGAAAAATCACAACCTCTTGTTTTGAAGCTTAAAACAACTAGGTGGCACATCAAGTGCTGTTGTGCTAGGCAAGAAGCTAACTACTAGGACATTTAACAAGCTCTAACAAGCTCTTTCTGCAGTCCTGGACTGGGAAATGCATGCCAAACCAGGCAACAATTCGTTTCCCAGCCAAAAATCCCAACAAACAACTTGCAACCAGACCCGGATCTTTGGCAAGTAACACCTGTAAAGTGGCTTAGTCATTACGCTGAAGGTCTTCTAGATCCTGACAATCAGCCATACAAATGGAGAAAGCTACTTGCGTTTCAGCTGAAGAACAAGTGCACAGTTGGAAACTACAAGGTATATCCAGTGGAAATGGGGTGTAAGGGCTTTGTAGTCAGTTTAGCTGTAAGGCTTCAGAGGGGGCTCTAGGAAGGCAATCAAAGCAATCAAAGAACTCGCCATGGTGCCAAAATAGCCAGTCACTGTCTTGGAGTAAAAAGAAGAGGCAATGTCGGAGCCACCGCCTAAAAAATAACTACAAGACTCAACCTGCAGCGAGCCTGTGCTTAGGTACAAAGCCAAGCAATCGTTTCACTAGAACTACATTACAAAGTTGCTTTAACACTTCCATATACTGTAAGTATAGTAACTATATGGAGGGAATATACTGTATCTATAGTTATACTTGTGGAGCAGGGAAATTATTTTACTGCTATTGTTAAATAATCATCATTATTACCATTGCATTAATAATATAATCTGCAGTATGATCATTGCTTTAACAATGTAACAGATAGCTTTAAGATGGCCTTAAGATGTTTATGATGATGTTAATTTTGTATTTCAGATGCAGTTATAACTATTGTGTACACAATGCATATCTGTGCTTATTTGAGTTGATGTTCAGGTTCTTTAAAGGTCTTAAGCTTCACTGACGTGACTGTTCAGGTGATACATGCTGAGGGAAAACTAGAACATAGAAGGAATTGCAATACATGCTTACAAAACACTTGTATATCAGGTCATTTTATATTAAGGTTTTAGTAGAGGTTCTTGGTTAAAACATTTATTTAGTAGAGGACATATACATAGTCTCAGTTAGGTTGTAACACATAAGGATGAGCCTCTGTTCTGGTAAAAGGTCAGAAGTGCAACAGGTGAATTGAGAAAGAGCATGTGAGGTCAACACACACACACACATGAGTTAGATTTATTTAGAGGAGAGATTAGTCATGTCTCGGTAAAAGAGGAACCGTCCTTGTTGTCTCGGCAAGAAAGAGGAACAATTCACTTTAAGACAAGAACGGAAAGTACCAGCCATGAAAATAGAAGATGATCTTCTGGGTTAAAAGTCATTGTGGTGTTGATCTGATCTATGTATAAAATGTATCTGTGACGCATGAAGGGGCGTCAGTAAATCAAACCCTGATGCTATAAAATATCTGTTCATGCTTTGATTAAGTTGAAGACTACTTGCTGTCGGCGTACAGAGTGTCTTCCCACACGTGTGTAGTCATTAAAATCATTGTTTGACCAAGAGCTTCTGGACCAAGGGTGGTTTGTACTCTCTCTCCTCAATTTTTGAACCTTAACATACTCCAGGCACTCTAGGGTTGGAGATGAAGTAGTGTGTGAAGCCATGCTTTAGTGTGTGCTTGGATGTGTGTAGGTGTAAGTATAAGTGTCATCCAAGGTAACAGTTCCTTCTGAGACCAGTTTTTCTTTTAGTAGAGCACCTTGCCTCCCCTGCAGTTTCTTGCATCCCACTGCTAACGCTCAGAGATCTCTGCACTGCTGCAGATATCACATGATTTTCCTGTAGAGAAGATTACAATCAGTCTTAATCTTAAAATTTGACTGCTGGGCTTAATTTTAAGATTTGACTGCTGGGGGGATCATTTTTATTGTTTCACTGTGAACTTTTTGTCAGTTTTTGTATTGATATAGTTGATGGTAGAACGGTGCTCTTTTTTCCCTTTGTGTCCCTATGAATAATACCCAAGGCTCTAAGGTAAGTCCACTAAGAATAGAGGGCTGTCTGACTTCCTCTCAAGAATTATATTTTTAGCAATGGGGTGATAACACTTTATGAAATGCTTTTATGAGATTATGAATATACAGTAAAAGAATATGAATCCTCCACTGTTACTTTTGGAGTGTAATATACAGTCTCACAGTCTTCTAGTGTTATATTACAATGTGAATACATTATACATTGGAATACACTGGAACAGCAACATCCAGCGAATGAATAATTTTACAATTCGAGCTAGACTTATATTACTTTGTAAGGAATTTAAAAGTGCATTTTTAGGTATAATTATTTTTTAAAAGTAATACCATATCTTATTAATTTTTACAGAGGGTCTAGATTCCCCAAAAGCCTGTTAAAGTTACATAAGCCAACTCTGTTTACTTGGATGATCTAGCTGGAATAACGTTAGTCCCTGAAGACCTGGGCCCTGTGCTTCGTACGTCGCTTACTACATCCAAGATCAAATGAAACATCCAAGACCAAACCATCGCGCTAACCGTGAGCGCGTTAATCCGGTTCCCCGAACACACCTGCTGTTGACGATTAGTACAGCTGGACGCAGTAATGTGACATCACTGGGTGTCGTAAAAGGGGCTACGCATCGATAGTAGAAACATTGATCGGCAACCCTCTGATTGGTCGGCGAAAATGTCGACGGAGCGCGCTCGGCTCGGTATTTTTCGGCAGCAGAGCAAGAACTCTTGAGTGAGGGATTTCAGGAGTTTCAGAGTTTAATCAGAACGCAAGGGAACACTGCAAAGGCTGCAAAAGCAAGGAGCGAGGGCTGGCAGGAAGTTGCTGACAAATTAAACTCGTAAGTAATTTAATAATAACAATAATAATGGAGTGGATTTATATAGCGCTTTTCAAGGCACCCAAAGCGCTTTACAATGCCACTATTCAGTCACTCTCACATTCACACACTGGTGGAGGCAGCTACAGTTGTAGCCACAGCTGCCCTGGGGCAGACTGACAGAAGCCAGGCTGCCATATCGCGCCATCGGCCCCTCTGGCCAACACCAGTAGGCGGTAGGGTAGATTTATTATATTACACTATATTATCCAATATTATATTACATTATATTATAATATGTTATATTTTATCCTCTTTCACATTAGAGCCACGACAGGACCCACTAGAACATGGGAACAGGTAAAAGTGAAATATAAGAATATCCTACAGAATGGTAATATTTATCACTTATATTGCTTTTAGTCTCTTGGAAAGAGACCCTGAAATAATCTGTTTGTTTATAACAGCAACCAAGAAAAGGGCAGAGGAAAAAAACACAGGTGGTGGTCCTGCACCCCCTCGTCAACAAGTTGGTTAAGTGAATAATACCCTCACGGGAAAATCGATATCTCTCTATGAGCACACTGTCGCGCTGAGCTAAAGGATCCTGTCTATCCCGCAATATACGCTGAATTCTGAGGACTCTCCTTATCAATCTTGCACCTTCCGCAATGGGTGGCTCGCGTATACGGACAGGACATGGCTGCGACAGGCTTCCCAAATCCACCTTCGCTTTTAAAGCCGTGGTCTCTCATCTTGATTACACGAAGTAATTTACAATTGCTACTCTAAAATATGAATTACATCTGTAATAATCACATACATGTAATAGAATGTTAATAGTACATTTCCCTTTTTTAGGAAATGACCTGTGTGAAATCAATAAATGGATCAAGTGCTGCATTGTCTTTAGTTACATTGATGTTATTTATTTATGGTGAAACAGTGGTGGAATATCGCTGTTGCTTTCGTATGAATGACGCGGGCATACCTGCGTGGCCGCGATCTAATCCTGTTTACATAAAGTAAACCTGTTTTCCTAAATGAAAACATGGTATGCTTTAGTTTTGCTAACATGCTCAAGATGACTTGCTGAAGTTCAAACTGAACATTAGAATGGCGAAGAGATTTTAAGTGGCATGTGTTGAGTATTTCAGAAACTGCTGATCCACTGGAATTTTCCTATACAGATACCTTGAGGGTTTACAGAGGATGGTCTAAAAAAAAGAGAAAATATCCAGTGAGCAGCAGTTCTCTGGTTGAGCCGTTTTGTTGCCAGATGTCAGAGGAGAATGACCAGACTTCTTTGAGCTAAAAGGAGAGCAAGAGTGGCTCAAATAGCCACTTGTTACAATACATGGATCCTTGAATCAAATGGGCTATAGCAGCAGAAGACCACACCAGGTGCCACTGCTGTCAGTTGAGAACAGGAAACTGAGGCTATAGTTTGCGCAGGTTCTCCAAAACGAACAAGAGACGATTGCGGAAACGTTTTCTATGGCGTTATTTTTGTGCCTCTATTCTGAGCACATGTAAGAAAAAATTGCAAGCGCAAATGTTGCATTTTGAGGAGAAAATTATTTTGAGCAACGAAAAGTTTAATTTGAGCAGAAAATTCATTGTTGCCTGCAAGAAATGTATTTCAGTGTTTGCTGTTATTCATATACACACACAATAATAGCTGCTCTCGCTCAGTTGTTGGCCACAAAACCAACCAATCACAGACTTGGATGCAAAAATTCTGATTGGTTGTTACAGTCTCCAATCAGCTTGCTAGCTACTGCATTCCGGAAACAGGGTCCAGAATGTAGCTTAATGTAGATTAAAACCAACAATGGTCTTAAAAAATTACAAGTTTTAAAATAAAATAAGTAAACATACTAACCGAAAATGGATTTAGACTGACACTGTAACAGCCAATCAGAATTTTTGCATCCAAGTCTGTGATTGATTGATTTTGTGGCAGACTTAATGGTGTACAGAGAGCTGAGCGTGCACGAAGCAGGGATGGTGTGAGCACGAACGACACACTGAGAGCAGGTCAGCAGAGATCTGAGCAAGAGAAAATGCCAACCACTGAGCAAGAGGGGCTGTTATTGTGTGTGTATGTGGATAATAGCAAACACTGAAATACATTTCTTGCACGCAACAATGAATTTTGTTTGCTCAAATTAAGCTTTACTTCGCTCAAAATATTTTTCTCCTCAAAATGCAACATTTGCGCTTGCAATTGTTTTTCCCCTTACGCTCAGAATAGAGGCACAAAAATAACGCCATAGTTTTCTGCTGCCACATTTGAATGCTAGTGCCAGAATTTGGTGTAAACAACATGAAAGCATGGATCCATCCTATCTTGTATCACCAGTAAGGCTGGCAGTTGTGGTGTAAAATTGTAGTGGAACACTTTGAGCAGCTTAATATCAATTGTACCTGAATATTGTTGCTGACCCTGTGCATCATTTTATTACCTCAATGTACCCATGTTCTATGGGCTGCTTCCAGCAAGATAGCGCAACATGTCACGAAGCTCAGATCATCTCAATTGATAACAAAATTCATCACAGGAAAACTTATGCTTCCTCACTTTACAACCCAAAACAAAACAATAGTTCTAGTTTATGAGAAAAAAAATGCAAGTTTAAACACTGTAAATGTATTTTTAAATATCTATTTAAATTTCTATAATGCTAGACTAGACTAGCATCAACACCTGTGGTAATGTAGCACCTGTCAAGTACCCCATCACTGACTTGAGTAGCTTGATGAGTTCTTTGCTATAAAAAGGAAATGCATAATTTGCACAAGCTCCCAGGTCAGTGAAGAGGATAATTATGATTGTCGACCTTTTGCTTAAGAGCGAAATAATGTACTGATAATAAATCTCCACTGTGATGGAAATTGCATAATAAAGTCTGAGCGCATACAGTTAATGATCAAGCTCTTGTATGCGAGAACTAAAATGAGAGAACTTGGGTAATCCCACATTCAATCTAAAATCTCACGCAAGATATTAGCGTCTTTCTTCATTCCAGAAGATAATCACCATCCCATCCTGGCAAAGGTCAAAGTAGTTTCGTCAAATATATTAAATGTAGTGACTTCGATCAAAATGCGTGTGTGCATTTAACACACACTTCTCACACAGAAGCACACATTAAATGAATTACCGTTCTCCCAGAGTGGGTGTAATGACTCATAGCAGAGATGGTGAACCTGCTTGTGCACAGTGTGCACAGTGTACGGGGTTTATGTCTGAAGGTCAGATTCGATGGCTCGGTGACAGTGATGATGAGCCTTACTGGTTTCAGCCCAGTGCATTTGGCAGCAGGGTTACATGACTGTTAATGGAAGTGTAATGACAACAGGATGGCTTTGCCACAGTTGACTGCCGATGCATCTCTGCCTGACAGCTGATACCATCCCAGGGAAATATGAGGCTGGTCGGGATTCTGGATCACAAAATGAAAATGTCATTTCATTTGTTTCTTTTACAACAATAACTGCTGAAAAGATCATCTCCAATCATTCCCCCATAGTTGCTTACCCATGTTTAGCCCCACTGTTCATAATGAATAGACAGCCAGCTGGATAAAATAGTACTGCTGACAAATTAATTAAGACTTAAATTATAATATAGTTGGGCTTTTTCAGTTAGAAGATATTAAATGTGTGTTTGCTGTAGGGAATTCTGTGAGGCCAAACTCAGGTACTCTGCTTCTTTAAACCAAGATGCTGTTATGGTTGGTGTATAAAAGGACATTTCTGCACAGGAGAGATGTACTGTTTGCCAGTAATGGAGGATTAACTGCAAAGCAGTAGTCAGACACTGAGCTGCACCTGAATCCTGTCTGCGCCCAAATTTTAAAACAGAAGCTCACGAGGCATCTAAGTTAAAAGCTGGTTGTTGTTTCTGGAAAACATCTGAGGTGAGAATAATTCATGCAGTTGCTAAATATGTCTTCATTCTAGGTGGGCAATGCTTCATTTTATGGTTTCCTGAGTTATGACACCCCTAATGTGTGGAAGGTAGACTAGATATCAAGGGTTTTCTGCAAGCAATGAGCAAGGAACTCAACACCCCATCAATTAAAACACTACATGACTCCATGAACTAACTGCAGGGCTGGCAACATTTAATGACATTTAATGGGAAGCATGGAAAAGACAGATCATGAAGACGTAACAATAAGGAAGTTTTGCAGAGCCACTATTGATTGAACATATTAGTATGTTAGAGACACAAAGAACAGATGAGGCAGATAACAATGCAAAGCTTTGCAAAAATTTGGTCACGTAAGAAGGATCTGAACTAACAAATATTTTTAACAAGGTTAAGTTACATGTTTAAAAAAAAATCCCCAAAGCTACAGAATTCATTAATTATTTATGAATGAATCATATTTCATGGCAATCCATCCAGTTGTTTACAGCCAATAGGGGAAAGGTCAGAGCACCAGAAACAAATTTATTTATTTTTCCTATAACTGTGAAAAACCACATTTATATTGACATTTTATGCTAACCCATCATGGGCATGTTCAGATATGAACAACGCTCTATGGATATAACGAGAGGTGATCTAAAAGCCAGAGAAACAATACAATTCCTATCAATTATATAGCAAAAATATATTTTTTAAAAATGACATGACATGACATAACTTGCCTTGTACTGTATGTGCACTCCTTTTCAAAGAGATTAATATTTAAGCTCACATGCCGAGGGATTTTTCCTAGTGCTTTATGTTAACACGACTCTGCTTGCGATTTACTGATCCGTCCATCACTTTCACTTTCTAATTTTGAGAAAAAGGAAAGACTATGATAAAATGAGCTAAACTGTCCATCAGATTAGAAAGGGCACCGTACATCAAAGTAAATGGAATAGAATGCTATCCATCTAAACTGCAGTCTGGGACGAAACTGAAAAATATTTTTTGGAAACTGATCTAATCAACTAATCATTTCAGAGTCCAGGTGTTAACTATAGTGCTTTAGTCAGGTAGGAAAAAAACAAGAAAGAGCTACAAATCTAATTTCCATGAAACATAATTTCAGTTGAAAAAGAAACAAATGCTGCAAAAATTAATTGCACACAAAAATGTTTGAACAGACTGCTGTTTCTCCGGCTACAGGAGGTGTACAGACCTACAGCCTCAGCCTTCCTCTGCATAGTTAACCTCTCTGGAACACGACACCTACTGCACTGAGGGTAAGGTGCCCTTGGCGACAATGACGCAACAAGTCGTCTACCTGACTGTAGCAGAAACAGGGAAATGATATGGTAAATGGTCTGTATTTGTATAGCGCTTTACTAGTCCCTAAGGACCTATTATTCAGCTTTTCAGTGATTTTAGATGACTCCTACAAAATGCATTATATAAACTTTTATTTTAAGCTGGATGGCAGTGTTTTAAGCCACTTATCACTGACCTATGAATCATTCGCGCATTAAAAAAAAAATTACCTAACTTAAGTGATGAACCAGTGTTGTGTCTACAAATAACAGACAGTTATGTGTTTGCTACAGAGCAGCCTATTGCAAAAACACATCCTTTGGATCTGGTGATTCATCTACTGCTTGCCAAAGTTTCATGAGAACTGGTTTAAGTGGAGTGGTGGCTGTCCATATTCATTAAGGAGGAGAAATGGGGAGAAAAAGTCAAGGTACGCCAAATAAAACAAGAGCTCGGTTAAAAATCTAAAGTTCTAATGGAATAATGAATTCATATTAGAAATGTTTGGTTTAAATTGTCATAAACATGAACTGAGGAGATCAGGAGAATGAGTGTCTACAGCCATCTGAAATCTCAGTGGAGGTTCTGTCTGTGGTTTGTGGTTGTGTGGATTTCAGCCAGTGGTGTTGGGGAAGCTTGATGGAATTATGAACGCAGAAAAGATCTACCACTATTTAAAGACTAACATGCAGCCATCACTGAGCTATCAGTCATGCACGGGCCTCCCCAGAGCCTGGGCCTCAACATTATTGAGGCAGCGTGGGATCATCTTGACAGAGAACAGAACAAAAGGCAGCCAACATCCAAATAAGAGCTTTGAATGTCCTTCAAGAAGCCAGGAGATCTATTCTTGAAGTCTACTTAAAGAAATTACAAGAAAGCATAGCTAAGAGAGTTCAGACTATGTTCAAGAGTAAAGGTGGTCATACTAAATACTGAATTCCTAGCTCATTAGAATTGTACAAGCAAATTTAACTTACTGCATTTCCATGTATATAGTATATAGGCTTGCAGCACAATGAACTACAGGAATTGTCTCCCTCAGTTCATCTGCTCATGCTGCCTATGACAACGTGATAATACATCTATTCCCTGAACATTAAGTAAGAGAAAAATTCTCAGCGATGTCCGCATGTTGCTCTTTAAAGCCCCGTGAGGCATAGCAGATTTCATGGACAGCACGCTGCCACAGCAATTCGTCCGGGGAATCGGCTCAGAGAGAATCAATGCTGAATAAAGATTGAATTCATCCAGCATTTCGTGGCAATTGACATGTGCTTTTGACAAATTGAGTAATCCTATTACAGTGTTAAACCTTGCAACAGCTCCCGCATGAGGGAAAAGAATGAACATATAGTTGTTTATACTGTAGTGTGAAGGTGCGCACATCCATGGATTCAAGACCTTTTCCTGTAGCACAGAGAGTAAATTGACCTGTCACTTCCTTTTAAGCACAGACTGAATGTTTAGCTGTAATGAGACTGTCAATTTCCTTCTTCCCCAGCAGAACTGTGTCCTCCTATCCTGCTCTGAGTCACATGGGTCACTGCTGTAGAAACACTGTGTAGACATACTAATAAGAAGATCTGTTTCATTTTACTGATACCACCGGGAAACGACAAGCTTCTATCCACCCTCTGCCTCATTTTTAAAACCTCATTTCAAAGCCTCCTCCCAAGTTGCTCTCATTCCTCTCCCTCGGTGAAAGGCTGTTTTCATGTTGAGAAAAAATTCTGCTTGTAAGAGAGAAATGGAAACACACCAGAGGGAGTTGAATACGAGGGGCACTGTGGGTGAATAAACTGCAAGCAGGAATTAGGACATTTCACTAGATTGGAAAGGTGATTTGATAAACTGTGATGGGGACTTTTAAATAGCAAATTGGGATCTGTTGTAAATCACTTTAAGGAAGCTTCTCTAGTAGTTTAGAAATTATTTTTCTTCTTTAATTAGCTGGTTTTACATTGTGTTATATTCTGAATTCCTCACAAATGTAACACAGGATAGAAATGTGTACTCTTAGCCTCTCAGACAGATTCACACCAAACCCTGCCCACTCCAGGTGGAAAGAGCAGAAAGCGCTGTTCATAATCTTTCACATACTCCTGTAATTTGTTTAAACTGGTAGCTGGTTGAATTGCACATACAGCTACATTAGGTCTCAGAGTTTGGAAAGAGCTCCAGAGAGCTGTTTCAGTAATTGGAGCTCTTACTCCTACATGTATGGTTTGTTATGTCTCAGGCTGCACACACACATTGCTCTGAGTCATGGTAAACTCGCTCCCTAAATTACAGTATGAAAATGGAAAAAAAGGAATGAGTAAGAAAGCATCGGGGGACTCTAATACTGTAGCTGACATTTGCTATTTCTCCATAACTCGGTGTAGAGCAAACTTCAATAACAAATTCTAGACAGCTGACACAAGTTCCTCAAGGCTTAAATTTATTTTTTGGGTTGAAGCTCTTTGCAGGTTTGGCACAGAAAGAGTGGGGGAAAAAAATCAAGTGATCAACTCTCATTTTGGTTGCTTGTTCCTTCATCTAACCCTATAAGACTTATAACCCAATAAAAACATACAGAACTAATTCTACATCAAAACAGCAACAAAGTCTGCAATATAGTATTGGGTATAATTCAAAATACAGTGTTACTCTCTTCTATTGCATAACTGAATGTGAGTTTATACAAATGCAATCAAATGCAATTAAAAAGGACAAAAATGATATATATCTATTTGCTGTTTGACTGACATAATAAGAAAGCTGGATATGATGACAACCTGTTACAATTTGTTTCACAGAGGTATTATCTTTGTCGTTATCAGTGTTGTGTAATTACACTGCATAGACCTGGATGACTGCAATGCATAGGCTACAAAACAGGCTACAGCTAAGGGTTGCATCTTAACACAGTAGCTTCCACTTGGGTTTAAATCAGTATCATGAATCGAGCATTGAACCTTCCCACTTGGAAGTCCACCAGACTCCTAGTTATGCCATCGTCAACAGGTAAACAAGTTTCAGTGCATATAACAGTGTACCTTCAATGTTTTGTAATCATGCAAACTTGTTTACACATCAAACACATCCATATCCAAGCATGCTTCCTTCAGCAGAAAGGGCTGGACTTTTCTAAAAAGGAGACTGAGGCTGTCCACATGTACAATGTTTTTTTTTAAACAAGTTTGTAAATATATCTGTCCACATGGTGATGCAAAAACTGATCTGAAGGTCTGTCAAGAGTATGCCAAAGCAACACGTGGCACTGTGACTTGAACCGTGAAGAAACGATGGCCAATCAAAAGCCAACAGACAATAATGATGCCAAAAAAGGCACACAACTTGTGTGCCAAAATGTAAATGCAGAAATAGGGTTTTTGAAAATCTTTACTGTGGCAGGAGTTTTTAAAAAGCTCAATTTTCAGAAATCTAAAATTGCATTTATGTGAAAATTTAAATTGCATTTAAACAAAGTCAGTGCACATGTCCAAAATTAGTATATCCCCAGTTTTATGAGATAAGATGGAGTCATCACAAAAACACCACACGTTTTAGTTTTCCCTTCACTTGACTTTCACTTCGACTCTCACTGGCTGTTAAATTAGATTTAGGTGCCCTCATTGTTTGCATAGGCTTATAATGTTTGGGGTTTGCAATGTGAAAGAAAGCTTAATATTAATGGAAACAAGCTCAATATCCAAGATCTATAGGTGGGTCATAACAGCTTGTGAAAAAACAGCCTATGAAGTCATTTGGTGGAGGAAGGATAGTTAAAGGATTTTACACCCTTTCATATAAAATCTCAAACCTCAAGTGGTTAACCTCTGGCTTTTCTGAAGAGGCAGTAAATGTTTGTGCTTTTAACATGAAATAATGAAAAACATTTCAAAGGAGAAAATCTTTTTATTTCTATATTCAATACCCTAACTCTGCTAATGTGGGATTTACTATATCGACTCCCTAGATGCTGAAATACTATCTGGTGATTCACTTCGCAGCAGTCAAATAATTGCTCATTTTGTCTGAGTCTGAGAGCAATTTGGATGCAGGGAGTGAATTTGTGTTTTTCATTAGACTCCATTTTCAGCTCCCAGTTAAAAAGCAGTTCTTAGACTTGACTGTCTCACATTTGGTGATTCTTTGAAGAAAGTAAGTTGCTGTAGAGCTTGGTTAACCCCTTCTCATAAACAGGGTCATGGTTGGTAGCTTTCAGTAGATGGGCAGTGTCGTTGTTTTGGGCCTTTGACTGTCGTATTTGAGTTTTTGTGGACTTTGAATTATTATTTAATGCAAATATTTTGTTTTATCTTGGTTAGGGTTCCTATAATATGCAGACATGTTTGTTAGTGTTTTCCAGTGTCAAGTTCCCAGTATGTCAGTGTCTTATTAGTGTTCAGTTAGTTACTTCCTGTTTTACTTTCTTTTGTTATCATTGATTCGTTTCACCTGCTTTTTGTTACCCACCCTTCAGTGTGTGTGTGTGGGTGGCTGTCTGTCCTTCAGCTGAGCCTTGCCAGGTCATACTGTGTCCTTGCCTGTCTGTATCCCTGTACCTCATAGATTTTATTACTTTTTTATGCTGGATTCTTTTTTGCTTTCAGTTCTGGATTTATGTTTTGGACTTTATTAGCCTAAAAAATGGCTTGCTTAGTTTTTTTCTCAGCGCCTTGCAGTTGGGTCCTCATTTCTGCGCACACCACACCATTACAAGCAGTTCCAAATTGGTTTTGATCCAGTGCCAAGTAAAATACTTTGCCAGATTCACAAATATTAAAACAAACATTGAAAGGTTTCTGTGCATGTAGACTCAACAGCAAAGAAGCAAAGAGTGCTCCTCATAGAAATCCATCACTTCATTTCTATCTGTACTTTTATATGCAGATTTGGTCCTGAAACACCTTCAGTTTTTGACATCAACATTCCATCATCCCTTTAATGCTAAGTGTTTTATATTTCATGCGTACAGTTTTTCAGACAACCAAAAAAAAAATTAAAAATGCTGGACATAGCAAATAAGCTAAAAACTCATATGATCTGTGATAAACACTGCAGGATGCTCCTATCAAGCAAGGCAAAAGCTTCAGACTGCTCTCATCGCTCAGTTTCTAATAAATCATTTTTCACTTGTGATTTTTTTATCATATCTGGGAGAGTTGTAATTGCTAATATGGTCATTTTTGCCATCAAATGTTAGCTGTGAGCACGTAAGCATTACCTAAATGCTATCCAAACTATTGTATCCAAGGGGGCAGCCAATCAGGAGTAATTTGACTTGAAAGTAGAGGAGCTTAAGCACACACAGTGCATTTTGATGCTTGGAAGATAATGTAAATATTAAATTTTAATTCAATTTAAATCATAAATAAATAGTTGTCTCAAGGTGCTTTGCATTATTGTATTGTATTTACCTTACAATATAAAGAAAACAGAAAAAAAACATATCAGTCACATGACCTCCTTTGAGCAAGCACTTTAGCAACAGTGGGGAAAAACTCTCACTTAACAGGAAGAAACATCCAGCAGAACCAGCCTCAGGAAGGGCCATCTGCCTCTAGCAGTTGGGGGTGAGTGGATGAAGACAGGACAAAGACATGCTGTGGAAGACAGTCAGAGATTAATAATAACAAATAATTAAATGCAGAGAGGTGTACTGCATAAACACATAGTGAGTGAAAATGAAAGAAACTATCATCAAACTCCAGGCACATGAGGGACAACTAGGTGTTTTGGGGAATACCAGAGAAGGTTGAAGAAGACCTGGAAAGACGGTGATTATTTTAATCAAGACTCACCTGAAATAGAAGATGTAGTTAAAAATATCTGCTTCCATCAGGTTTGGTAAATGGTAAATGGCCTGTATTTATATAGCGCTTTACTAGTTCCTAAGGACCCCCAAAGCGCTTTACACATCCAGTCATCCACCCATTCACACACCCATTCACACACTGGTGATGGGTAGCTACATTGTAGCCATAGCCACCCTGGGGTGCACTGACAGAGGGTTACCAGGATAACTCTTACGGATATGGATCTTTTCATTCTTTTTCATAATCACTTTACTTTTAGGCAAAAGAAAGAATCTGTCTGAGGCTGTTTAGAAATTGTTTTTAATGGGAAATAATTGAGCCAAACTTTCTTGAGAGGCACATTTCCTCAATGATTGAGCACACGTTGTTAAGGACACTAAAGCCTTTGACAGGCCATTCTGCAGCACATCTGCAATTAAACATTATTTCCTTGCTCTGGAAAAAAAAACGGATTGTCATCATTTTGCATACACTTCTCCTTTAGTGTGTTTCATCCTAATTTAGCCACTGCCTGCTGAGATGGAGATGGAGTGGCCCCAGCTTATTTCTTTTCTCTTCTTCACCGAGAAGCCAGGAGCAATTGGCAGATTGAGATTTTGACAAAGAAACAAAAGGGGCAAAAATTCATTGTCTGCTATCATACTGAACTGGCTGGGGTTTGAAAGTGGTTCTGAAACACTCACTTTGACTTTGGGGTACTGTCAGTTTTTAATGCAATAACAAAAGAGGGGAAAAAATGTGAGGAGAGTTCATCTCATATGAACCCTTTATGCCAAAGTATTAGTTGCAAGACGTGAACAAATAATTGGTTTGTATAATTGGATGGTTGTGCTGTTAGTCTAGCACGTTAGGGAAAAAGAGAATTGATGTTATGAATCTATTAGTAGTTCACATGCTAATTGGCGAACGATGCACACCGAGTTCCTTAAAGCTCATTTACACTTGGTGGTCTTTTGACAACCTTCAGTCAGGATTTAAAGGATAGCTAAAAAAAAAGTAAAGACGTGGCTCCAAAATGAAAGTTATGAGCTTGGCATGCTTCTTCTGGATGTCCTTATTAGATTTGTTTTTAAAAGAAAAGGAAAAGGAAAAAAAAAAAGCAAACACCAGAAGTGTCAGTCAGACCCATGACCTCAAACTTCAGGGCCCATTTCTCGTACTGCTGAGCTAATCAGCATTACATTTAAAAAATTCCCATCACAGTGTTTGTGTGTGGACAGCAGGGTCAGAGATAAGGTGACTGTAACAGTCTGACATCTTAAGCTCACCGATCAGCAATTGAAATGGATTTTATATGACCATAAACATCATTTGCTTAAAATTTAATGACTTATATTAAAAAATAGGCCACGTTAAAGTTGGTCTGTGTATGTGTAGAAGCTGTTGTGTAGCCGTCCACATTCTTGTTAAAAAAAATGGCAAAGATGGATGCATTTAATTCCTTCACTGCAATAATCTGATTTTTCTCAGTCTTTCTATAGTTTAGTTTCTGTCGTTGTGCCACAACTAGTTTTGTAGAGATTGGCTTCCTGTCTCATGTGTTTGAATGATTTGCTTTCAGAGCAATGAGGTTTTCTTTTCTTTTTTGCCAACTATACCGATTCTCAATTTCACTGCTGCTAATAGGGGTTTCAGTGTGGTTAGATGTTATATGTTGTTTTGCTCTAGTTGTGGTTTATTGAAGTTGCCGACTTCAATAAAACACCTGACTCATCAGGGAGATGATTCAACCCACTCTCATGCAAAACATGTAATAGACACACTGGTCCACCGTGTCCAGTTCATCCTTTGCTTTTCCAAAGTGTGAAATGTACACACAAGGAGAGATTGCATTACTGCATGCAGAAGTTGCATTACCAGCATGGGGCGATGATATATTTAAAGCCAAGAAGTCATGTTAGTGCATGTTAATGTGTTAATGATATCTGTTTAAGCGCTTTCCCGTGATTATTTTCATATTGGCTTGCAATGAAATTGTAGCTTACTGCAATTTCTGCATGCATGTACATCTCGAAATATATACAGTCTACCAGCCAAGCCTATTGCACGCATTGCCACGATATCAGGTTGGATGATTTCAGGATCTTAACCATGTTTGCTGGGATATAATTTTTTTTATATCATTACTGTCATGGCGAGTGAGATGAGCCGTATAAAAATAATAAATGAGGATCCAATTGCAGGCAGTAGTGGAGGAGTGAAGGTGGTTTATTGGACACGAAATAAATATAGACAAACAGCAAATGGAGCACGAACTAAACTAGACTGGAGACAACTAAACTACTGAATACAAACCGGAACTCAAACATGAAGCAAGGTGGACGACGGTACAAGATGGTGACGGCAGGGAAACACACAGATGACGCAGGGTGGAAACACAGACGGACCAGCAACAACAATGACGGAAGACATGACTTAAATACACAGAGAACCACAGGGGAATTACACACAGGTGGTGGACACAGCTGGGAATAATCAACAAGACGAGACAAAGGTAAAAATGAACACACTCACATGAGACGCAGACCTTCACAATAAAACAGGAAACAAAACACACTTTACTAAGACACAGACTAGACAGAGACAGACTTGAAATGACATATGAAACTAAACCCACATCTTAGACCCAGATAAACAGAAACATGGAACTCTAAATAGACATAAACATTACCATAACACGACAAGAGAACAAGAACACAATCCCTGATGCAAACATAAATCAAAACACAATAAACTCAAAATACTGGGTCCAACGGACCCAGAACCGTGACAATTACATTGTGTGGCAAAAATTATTGTCAGGTAGTGATGGTTTCATCAGTGAGCTTGCCCTTAATCCAGGTGATCCTTAACAGTAATCTGTGTTAGAAAAAGTAATGAGACCAGTTTCAGTCATAAGTCTAGTATTACACTGTGAACAGTTATAACTTTGTAACCACTTGGCTATTGGGGGGGGAACAAACTTATAGGCTAAAATTTAATGAACTACTATTAACTTTCAATCTTTTAAAAAAAAAATTACCACATTTTATCTAAACTACAGACTTTCCCAAGAATGTGGTCAGTATGTAAAAGATTTTAATGTGAATACTTATCTTTCTATCTTCAGGCTATCTTGGGATGTTATCTGTATCTCCTTTCTGGGTATATCAATGCATCTACCCCCTAATGGTCACCTTTGCCCTCGTTTATTTGCACCTTTTTGTACCTGTGTTGGTCTGATTCTCACAGTATGCATAAGTCAGTTTTTTTCATATATTACGTGTCAGTTTTTGTGTATCTGTTAAGAACTGCTAATCAGTGGAGACGGAGCGATTTTACAATGGAGCAGCCTCATCTGCAGGGTTCACACCAGTCTAATTAACCCAAAGGAACAAACAGCACCTTCACACTTATTCCCTGGTAATTTAATGGACTTCATTGTGTACCACACTACCTGTTATGCAGATAACTAATCAGCAGCCTGGTAACATCATCTGGATGTTTGTCATCTAGTCCATAATGTCAGCTGATGAAGACAGTGGTAATGGTAGAAGAAGTAGCACGTGTAGGGAGTTTTAAAACTCAACCAAATTTTCACTTGTATCAGTGTGAAAATAATTATCTGTAATTAACAGACTGCTTTGTATGTGATACTCCAAGGAAACACTGAGAGTTGGACCATCTGCATAGAAAGTTAGCAGTCACCTCACTTCCAATGATATATTTCTATCTTCCTGGGAGAATTTGTGCTGCACTTTCAAGTCTATCAGTCAATGGTTTTGCAACTAATTATAACAATCTCAGTTTAAGACTTAGGCTAATTTTATTACTGATTTAATTACTGCTTTAGAAAATTGGGGGGGGGGGGGGGGGGGGGCAATTGTGCTTGTACATAAAAATCAAGAGAAAAATCTGGCTTTGGCGTCTTTTATTCAAATGTGATTTCAAGAAACTTGTAAGATGAGCCTGAAATCCCTCCATGTCAGATTGAACCACATCATGCTGAAATAACTGAATGGTTTAAAACATTAATATCTGAGTTTAAAACTTAATCCATACACCGACATATTAATGCTACCAAGATAAGGCATTTTACTGATTGCATCTTACAGTTAAATAAGCAGAAGCTGGTTTCATGTTGGTGTCACAACCCTGTATGTTGTTTTAAAGGCAATTTAACAGGGCTACAGGTTCAGTTTTCTGACATTAACGGAATCACAGTGGCCTTTTACCATCCTGAGAAGTGACTACAGCTCTCCTGCTGCTCTGGTTTATCACTTTGACACCTTTAAATATCATCACAGACTAATGGGCCCCCTGCTCAGTGGCCAAGGATGTGTTTCATGGCTGCACGTTTTATTATACCAGATGGTAACAGATTCATGTGTGGAAAAATTTAATTTTTAATTGTTTTCAAATGATTTCTGCATTTTTCTTATTATTAATTATTACCCGGTGACCTTTAAAAAACAACTGTGTGAATGCTGTTATGATAAAAATAAAAATAAAAATTGTTAATATTCATGTTTTGTCTCCCAGGTAACTCTTTCTGGGTGTAAATTATACATAGTTGGGAAGTATGCGTGAAATAAGCTTTTTTCTTCCCTTCACTCTGTTTCACCTTCCAGTCCTGCATTCAGTTTCATTCATGTCTTTATTGTATTTGACGCTGTCATTCTGTCAGAAACTGCTTTACACAGCAACAAATGGACGTGTGTGCACATGTGTGCCAGAATGATGGAAAGGGAGAGAGTGTGTGTTATCTCCCCACGGCTACCCCAAAGAATAACTGTCCAGAGTGTTCCTTTTGCCTGGTAATAGTCTGCTCCTATCTGCCTTCATGCTGCACTGAAAAGAAATGACTTTCCAACATTATGCTTTCCTTGACTGCTCAAGCCTGAATCAGCAGCAACAAATGGAGCCTCGCCTTTGGACCCATCGCTGTTTTCATTAAAAGTAATTTTTTGTGACTTTTTTCCCTCTTTATTTTGCATTAAAGAGTCCCAGGCATCAGGAAAGCCACAGAAAGGGCAAAAAGCTTGGCGATTCTACTGGACTTCCTCATCCTGTAAATATGGAAATTACACTAGTTTGACTCTTTATACTCCCCCAAATTTCCCAGCTCTCGTTATAATAAGTGCTCTCTTTGAGTGGCGTATAGAGGCAGTTTTCCACTTTGAGTATAGCATAATGACTACATTATCATTTCACCACAGTTCATTAATTGGAGCATTACTTGTTTATGAGTGGCTAACGGCTTACCAGGTCCACTTTGAAGCTGAACTACAGCAAAGTGTCACTGCAGTTTGAACTTCTGAGGAGAGAGTGCTGGGTTAAAAAATGTCAGCGTCCTCTTGCACACTGCTTTTTAAAATGAGCCGACGCGATGAGCTCTTTTTTTGACCCATGTGCACTTCCTGTCTGCACATCCCCAGGCCCCACTCGTTCACTGGAAGAGTGCACTTGCTGCCATTGCTCCTGCAGAGTGTTTTCTTCATCGTTCGTTGACAAAGCCTCCACTTGTACACTATGGTGTCTTGCCTCAGGGCTCTCAAGTATGGCTTAAAAGGAGTGGCAGCTCTCCACAAAGGCAAAACCAGTGGGCATATTCATCTCCTGGTCATGACAGAAAAAAGCTAAAGATGTAGCTGTGAGATGGGGCCAGGATGAATAAGTGAACCCCGGGGCAATAAAGAAGGCTCGATGAGCAATGTCTGACTACATCACTATCTATCAGGCCATCAGCTCCCAGGGGCTATCACAGCAATCAATGACAGTCCTCAGTACAATATAGAGAAGGTCTCAGCAGTGATAGAAGAAACCTGTCTGCTGCTGTTGCAGCTTGAATACTAACGCCAATAAATGGATTGCTCCTTTGTTCATTTGTTCCCTCCTTCTTTCGTCTCCTGTATACACGGGTCCATTTTCTGCTTTGGGATGAAAAGCTATGACCCCATTTCTCCTTTTGTAGCTAATCACCAGAGCATCACATGGATTCACAGATTCAAGTAAACCCTAGAAATGAATCTGTAAATAATGGCAAAATAAAACTGTTATTTGGTTCAGTTGCTTTTTACAGGGACTAATTGAGGCTGTTCAGTATTTTATTCAAGATGACTGTTTAATAGCCCCGTTAGATGGACTGCCCCTTTGGTCTTGCTAATAAACCCTGTTGGTTTATTGAAAGGGACAGCTGAAACGCTGAGCCAGTATATCTGTAGCAGATCTTATTCACAAATAAACTACTACCCCTGCTAACATTTGTTATTCTCAGTCTTTGCTCAGGGATTTCACACTAGCATCCGTAAATGCTCCAGAGAAATGAGCCCAGTTTGGTAAGACACACAAATGTGATTTATAGCAGGTGATGGGAAATATCCACGTGGAACGTCATAAGAATATGGATCGCATCTTCTCCACAACTTGAATATCACTGGCTCAATTGTTCAGTTTTTATTTTGTTTTTTTAATCATAAACCTTTGTCAGCTTAAAATGTTTTTCCTACCCAGAGCTGTTTTTCTTTCCTACTGACCACCTGCAAACATCTGCAAAACTGTGACACAACTGTTAACCTGAGTGTGTACTGTGTACTTTTAGCTAATGTCAGTCATCTCAGTAACTATCAGCATGCAAGCATAATCACTGTGAGCACATTAGCATACTGTGCCTCACTGAGTTGCAGCTTTGGCCATACTCATGTTAAAATGCACACCATTTTACAAGTGCTCCAAAGAACCAGCATTCCCGTCAGACCATATCAGACAGCACTGCCAAAGAGAATACATTTAAGCAATTTCGCTGAAGTTAAGGCCCAAGTCACACAGGCATTAACCCTGCAACCATGAGTCACTTGGAGAAAGGTTTTGAAGAAATACTAAACGTGCAGCTGATGAAAGACGGGTCCTTGATGTGATAATTCCTCCCTATGTGCATATTTAAAACTTTAAATCATGAAAGAGAAATAAAGAAAAGTTTGCAGTGATTCAGCAGTGATATAAAATTGAAATTCTAAATCATTTTCAGTCACATCTTGAAGGAATTTTTAGCTATGTGCATTAATAAATTACAGCTCTGAGAGAGAATTCCTTCTTTGGTACCCTTGATTGCCTTATAGCACCAGTTCATAAGTACACTGCAAAGCTGAAAATTGGCACTCAAAAGAATTTACAGCCAGTGCAATGGAAAGATTTCTTTAGAGATTTTTGATTAGACCTATCTTTATCTCAAGATCTACAGAGACTATGGAAAGAATGAGGTTTAAATGCCAAAGAGAAAGAAAGATGCACAGTCCAGCATTTGTTGCGAATGGTATCTAACAGATGGTGTGAAGACAGACTGTTCACACCAAATTCCCACCAGCTGTTTTGCTCCACTGTCTAATGTATTTTTTCCAGTAAGAGATAGCTTGGGGCACTGAAACCAGCGCTGATTAAGACTTTAATCTTTTGCTGTTTCTTCGCTGATCTGCCTAGTGCTTTAGAAGAAAAGCATCACAGGGATAAACCATGAGAATAAAGAAAAGAAATAAACAGACGTAAAAGAAAACAGCCAGAGTAAAGATGATACTTTAGAGCTATTGAAGTCTCAGCCTTGATTCCCAGAAAGAGCTGGACCCTTAGCCTGTTTCTTAAATCTTAGTCTGCTCCGTTACGCTTAAAAGCAGCCTATGATCTCTTCCGCAGGGTGGTGGTGAGGGGACCTGAAGTCATGGCCACTGACACTTGCATATTTCTTTCTTTTTAAGCCTGCAAATGAGTTCCGATCAGGCCCAATCTGCATCACTTCCAACAGAACAGAGGCAAAGACATCTGTCCCCCACTGCTCTACCACCCACTGATCAATGGGAATGTGAAATGGTGCATGTTCTGCACAGCGCTCACAGCCAGCATTTTAGTTTTCTGTGTATTTAATTTAAGTCTGACAGTTTCAAACAAAAAGCAAAGTTTTAACTGCGAATGTCTATTCCTGTCGGCCAGATCTGACAGATTGTTTTATCAAGAGACAGAGAAAAGAAGAAAAGAAATATGTGTGGGTTTATGTGTATTTGTGCAGAAGATTTATGCAATTCTTCAAGATTTCTTTCACATTAAAAAAGAAACTAAACAAAACAAAAAAACTCTTCTGTTTTAGCTTTCTAGGTGTGCATATGTGGGTATGTACTGTAAGGTAATTAAGGCTTATTGTTTTCTTCATCACTCAAAGTTTTACTTATTAAAATTAAGTTTTATTGTTTGTTTGTTTTTTGCTTTTTGTGAATCTGTTGGCAGTTTAACGGTTCTGTGCTCTTCATTAAATCTTCAAAAATAACTACAGACCATTTCCAGCACCCACACATTTCTTCCTAAACTTGCAGACAATCCAAGACTTTAACAATTGTAATTTCTACTGAAGGCAGGTTGCAACAGCAATGTCAGCAGCTCCTTTAAAATCGTACTTGCAACAGCACTGCTTGTAAAAATCATATCCCTACATAGCACGTTTAAACACAGCAGACATTTACCAAAATGCTCCACAGCAGTCAATTAAGATATGATTTAAATCAATTAAAATATTAAACTTTTAAATAACTAAAAATTAAAAAAACTGTGAACAAATGCTTTGCACAGAATGGGGGATAAAACATCAAAGTAATTATTTGAATGCTCGTTGTGATAATTAACAATGTCCACTGCACAAACATCTTTCACCTGTCTTTCAACATAGGTTGATTTACTCACTTTTATTGCAGTCCTTGTATCTGACTATGTTCGGAGGCTTTTTGTTGTTAGCTACTGAACCATGACCTATAAACAACTCAAGTATGAAAAAAGACACCAGGCAACTTGGTAAACAACCAATTTTAAACTGTGTCTTTAGGTACTTTATCGGCAGCTTGTTCCAAAAACATGTCATTGTTCCCCGTTCCTATTAAAAATCTGGCAAGATTTTTCCAAGACTGGACAAATGGAGAGCAAAAAGGAAGTGGCAGGCCTAAGAAACTAGCTTTGAAAGTCATGTCCTTAAAAAACAGGAAAAACTCCAACAAAGACCAGCATTGTTAAATCTGGTTCTTCAGTTAATCCATCTACTGTTCACTGAAGTCCCATCAGAAATGGTCATAGTGGATGAGTGTCTGTCATAAAGCCTATGCCAAATTACACAAGAACTGGACTAAAAATCAGTGGTGAGGTCTGATGGAATGATGAATCAAAATTTGACATTTTTGGTTCAAATTGTCAGTATGTACAGAGGAGGTCAGGACAGGCCTCTAACAGTAAATCTGTACAGCAATCTGTAAAACGTGATGGAGGCTCTGTCGTGGTTTGGGCTGCCTTTCAATCAATGGTGTTGGAAATCTTGTCAAAATTGAGAGAATTGCGAATATAGAAAAGTACCATCAGATCTTGATCCACCATGCAGTACCATTCATTTTTCAACATGAAAATGATCCCAAAAACATAATGTAAAAACGCATAATGTCATGGATTGGCCTCCCCAAAGCCCAGATTACAACATTATGGAAGCAGTGTGGGATAATCTTGGTAGAGATGGAACAAATGCAACCCAAATCCAAAGAAGAGCTTTGAATGTCCTTCATCAAGTCTGCAAAACTAAATACTCGAAGACTACTTAAAGAAATTATAAGTGCCTAAGAGAATTCGGTTAATGTTGAAGGATAAAGGAGGTCATACCAAATATTGACTTTCAAGTTTGTTAGAATTAGACAAACTCTGTTTTTGCCTTATACACTGCATTTCCAGGCATGTTTGCACGTTTCAATAAATCACTGCACCCTTTTCCTATTTTCCTAACAAAATACAAATAAATGAGAGGTGACTAGAGAGTTTTGCCCAGCACTGTATGTCCTCTGTCGACATTTCAATACTGTTAGAAAGGTAGATGATCTAATCAGGAAATAACCAAAGTCATTAGGATTCGTCCTGTAGAAAACATCTGTGTCAGATTTTATGGCTACTGATCCACGACTTTTTTGTTGCTCTTAGTAAAGGGTAGCCTTCTATGAGGTGTGATGAGGAACTAAAGGGAGAGCTCCGCTATTGGACACTGATAATGTTGTTGTGAAAGACTTCAAAGCTTGGATTCCCAAATGCTTTGGAAAGAGTCCTGGCATGCCCCATAAGAGCGGAACAATCTTCTGTTTCCTCTGTCAGTGCTATTTCATGTTGAATTCTGAAGTGTTAGGTAGATAAAAGGATTTTAATGAGTACTGTTCCAGAGACACCCACGTACCCTTCCCTGTTCCCTCTGACAGTGCAGCAGGAGAGCATTAAATTGTAGGCTAATGGATTTCTCTGACAAACCAAGAATGAAGTTGAAATTGGCACAGGCTCATCTATGAAAGGAAATGCCAAGTGCTTTTTCCCTTGCACCCTTTGACTTTTACCCCCCTAAATAACTAACGTAAATGTGTTTTCTTTATATAATACACAGCTCAAACGCCCCAAAGAAAAATTTAAATGGCAATCACTGGTATTAATTATTGAAGGCATAAACAGTTTGAAATCATTAAGGGTATGTGACACTGTTAGCATTGTTTTTGTGTGTACTTACAGTCACTAAGTGATAATCACAGCTGATTAGGGCTGTGTGGGTGCAAAGCTTTTATAAAGGCTGCAAATGCAGGAATTTCCCTGTGGTATGGATCATTTTAATCTTTGTAGTGTGAGAATACATAAAACCTTTGAAGTCATATATAATATCTGGCTGTCATTGCCAGGTGTGATAATGGTGACAGTAATAAAACGACCATTCTTATTTCTATTTATCTTTCATGGGAAAAACTTTGGATAAATTATTTCATATACAGTAATAACAAGATGTGCTGCAGGCAGACTTGGACTCCCATGGGCGAACAGGAAGAATGGAAAATAATCAGCCTCCCCCTCTGATGATTACTCACTCTCTGCCAGGTATGGATGCGTCTGGCTTTGAGACACGAGGTCAGCTCTGTTGGTGTCCCTCACTAGGAGCAATGAAAACTTGTCTGGATTGATTATTGCCCAGGGAGTGTTTGGCCTCAGTTCACTTTCTGCTGTCTGGCTGGCGGCTCTCTGCCAGACAGGAAACTCAAACACCGAGATTTTATGAGAACTTTGGGCTGTCGACTTCTTCCTCAGCGGTTAGTCACTTTCTCTTCGAACCCTGTGGTGAAATAGCATTTAGAAAGAAATCCTAATGATGCTTTGGAAATCAAATTCTAGCCTCAGTTTATTTAATATATTCTGGCACAGCTTCAAACTCTAATCTATATAGACAAGTAACCAGCTGAGAATTCCAAGGAATTATTAACAAGACAGTTAATAATGTACCCGTATGAAATATCTGCTTCTGGATGGTAGTGACATACGGCTATAGTTGCCAAAAACAAATATGCTGTAAGACCTTGAATGTTAGCAAAGGATGTTTGCTAACGTGTTAGTGACTATATCCCTTTTGTTCTTCATGGCTTGTTTGTGCTTCTCTTTGTTCTTCATGCTCATTTATTCTCAAATATTTCACTTAAGAGGGAAAATTAGTTTTGCCAATCTGTAATGCTTTTGGCATAAGACAGTAGTCACTTATGAGCTCTATCATGTGCTGCCCAGACAAATTTCACAGCAAATAAAAGAAGGCCTCCAAGGCTTTCGTTGCTCACAGGACAAAGTGAGGGTTTTGTTTCTTCTGTTTAGAGCACATGTTTCTGCCCATTTGGTAAATTCTCTTTGATACAATTTTAGGAAAATTTACAGTGACCTTGCACAATGAACATTCATATTCCTTCTTTAGACTAAAGGCAAATGATCAGACAAGTGAGGAGACCTGGACAGGACACTCAAAGCCAACTGCTTTCTAATCAGCCGATCACATGGCAGCAATCGAATGCATTTAGGAATGCAAAAATAGTCAAACTGAGTCATCGGCGTAACTTTGTGCTGAACATTGGGGGGACTGAAATGAGTCAAGAAAATCAACAGCCTATTTATGCAAGATAATTCATAGTTTTATTGCGGGGGGGGGGGGGGGGTTATATTGGTTGGGTCTGATTATTGGAGGGGTCATAACCCCCTTAACCCCCCTGGAAATTACGCCCCTGAACTGAGTGCCAGAATTTGGAAAACATTTTAAGTGATTTTGAACACGGCATGGTTGTTGTTGTCCGAATGTTTCAGAAACAACTGATCTTCTGGGATTTTCCCGCAATGCCATCTCTACGATTTACAGAGAATGGTCTGAAAATAATCCTATGAGCAGCAATTCTCTGATTGAAAATGCCTTGTTGATGCTGCAGGTCAGAAAAATATGGCTGGGCTGCTTGGAGTGATAAGAAGGCAACAGTACCTTAAATAACCACTCATTACAGCTAAGAGGAAGCAACTGTGAATTTACAACATGTTGAAGTGCCACTCCTGTCAGCTAGGAACAGGAAACTGAGGCTACAATTCGCATGGGCTCACCAAAATTGGACAACGGAAAACTGGAAAAACATATCCTGGTCTGATGAGTCCTGATTTGCGCTGCCACACTCAGATGATTCATTGTGCCTTGTATCAGCAGTTCAGGCTGCTGCTGCTGATATGTGGGATATTTTCTTGGAATGTTTTAGGCTTTGTAATACCACATGATCATTGTTTCCACAAAAAAAGAAAAAGAAAGAAAGAAAGAAAGAAAGAAAGAAAGAAAGAAAGAAAGAAAGAAAGAAAGAAAGAAAGAAAGAAAGAAAGAAAGAAAGAAAAGAATTTGACATTTCTGAAGGCAAAAATGTGTCCAACCCAGCAAAGTGTACCAAATAAATTGGTTAGCACGTGTATGTATATAATGAAAATGTACTTCCTGTTTCGCCATTAGAATCAAAAACTGGGTGGAAGCAAATCACATCAACGCGTGTATTGATTGAAATGTCCTTAAAAATATAACCTCAGTGCAATAAAGTCAGTGTAAGGAAGATAATGAAACATATGAATAATAAATATAATCTTTGCTTTGACAGAGCGTTAATGGGAGCTGAAGTTCTTAACTGCTTACAGCTGTTTGTTGAAGTTTATTAAATTTTTGTAGCCACAGCAGGAGGCGGACACCCTCAGCACAGATGAGAGAGACTCTGTTTTTATGGACATGGCACAAAAAGCACTTCATGAACTTATTGAAATCACAGTTTATCTTTGGTATTGACAGTTTTAACAGCAGGGGTGGGCAGTTCATTAACACGAGAAACTGGGACTGGGCTGCATTGATACGTTGAACTCAGTCCTGCTCAGTTTTAATTTAAACTTTTTATAAGCTTATTATAAAATCCCCTCCACAACAGTCCTAGTTTTTCCATGTGGGCCCCTGGGTAAATAAATTGCCCACCCCTGCCTAACAGGCTCTAACACCAAATGACATTCAGACAGTAGATCTGCCACAGAGAGATTATAGTAGTAAGCTATAGTCATATTACTTGTTATGCAACTGATGTCCTCGGGTTGAGTACTCTGGTGAGTCACAACTGTCTGGAGTTATTTAACTTGGTCATTTATTTTTCGGTTGGATTTGCAGCATTTTGAGTGCTTTTTTTTCTTTAGTGTTACTATTTTAATTTTGTGAAAATAGAAATATTATGCTCTGTAAGATTTCCAAATGGAATATTATTTCCCATTGTTTTGTTAACTAAAACAAAACTATTTGACTGAAATGGTCAGGTACATGGATTGTCCAAAGAAATGAATCTAAAGAAAAACTTGAAGAGACTTTCAGAAAACCTGGGGAGCTACTGTTCAAACCACTTTAAGAAACAATGATAAAGTTCCTTGAGAGCAAAATAATAAGGAATGAGGTGGCTCAAGACTTTTTCACTGTAGTGTATAGTAGTACTGTAAGTAGTAATATCAGTAAAGTTAACAACTAATCCTCTGGGATTAGTTGTTAATTTAGAGTTGCATTCATGAATGAGTAAAGTTGTATTGATGGATTTCCTATCAATGGCGTTGCAGCACTCTGTTTCATTATTTAAAGAAAAGCAGCATATCAAAGTATGATCTTCTTAAAAGGGCTCTATGGCCTTTCAAAAAATACTTTGATGCTTAACAGAATGGAAAAGGTTTGGATACGCCAGGGGCAGTCGACCAAGATGAGAGGTCACAACGCAGTAACTTCCGCACACCTAAAGACATCTCTGACACTGACCCGTCCATGTACATCAGTCTGCCATCCACTGTAGAATATGGATGTGTATGATAGTATTGCAAATAGAAAGCTTTTGTTCTCCAAAAAACTCCTTGTTCCTCATCTGCAGTTTGATGAATACCAGCTGGACAGGCATAAAAGCCTGCCATGTAAGGGAAAAAAACAGGGTGGTAGTGTTATGGTTTAGGTGTATTCTAATTATCAGGGACATGATTGATGGAGCAATAACTCCTGAATGTTAAGCACAAGACGAAGACGGTCATGATGCAAGACAGTGGCAAAGCCCACAGCTCCTCTCCCCCCAAAAACGGATTGATCAAAAGTTGCCAACAATATTAGACCTATTCCTTCTTACCTTTCCTTCCTCAAGCTTGTATAAAAACAGTCACTATTAGTGTAAAAAACACAAAAGGCCTTTGGGGGTGCAGCATGAGAGGACTTAATTCTAAGGCAACAAAAACACAATTAGTTATAGCTACAGCCAACTGCACACTAATGAAACTTCTGCAAGTGCACATTGGCACTTTAACATAACAAGAAAATATTGTTAATCAGCTGGTAAATATATGCTTAAGATGACAGTAAAATTTTCATTTTCAGCACATTTGTTTTTAAATTAATACTCCTCCATTAATACTAAGCCTCTCCAAATAAGGCTTAATACAGAAAAATACACAGTA
The DNA here is from genome assembly GCF_057382275.1 of Copadichromis virginalis. Classification (NCBI taxonomy): domain Eukaryota; kingdom Metazoa; phylum Chordata; class Actinopteri; order Cichliformes; family Cichlidae; genus Copadichromis; species Copadichromis virginalis. Next base: position 16,539,427 of record NC_140632.1, read on the forward strand.
ATTTACATTTAAGGTAAACCAGAGTCTTTGACTAAACTTCAGGGAATATATTCAGGATGTGAATCCTGGATGTCACAGTGCTGCACTTTGTATGCATTTTATTTACCCAAATCACCGCACTGTGACTCTGGTACGTTTGATAAGTGTAATGCTTCAGTCATGATCATGATGTAAACCCCAAGAGGAAGACGGTGGCTGTTTTTTATTCTGCGCTAGCATTGCCTAAAGAGTATTCAAAGAGTAACTGTAACCAGCTTATTACTCATAGCTTCAAGTGACTAAAAACACCATCACAGAAATGAGGTTATACAACTTTACTATCAATTTTGAGCACGGAAATGTAAATACAGCCACGCACTGATGTACAGACCATAACATCTTATTTCCACAACAAAGGAGAGTAAAGTCCCATATGCCCCAAACAGCAGCTCCTTCTAACCAGCTGAAAGACCCTCTCCAGTTAATCAACTTTGTGTTTTGTGGAGGAAGACTGGCTCCAAGGACCTTATACCCATAAATAATTCATTATTTAACAGAAAGTCTTCTTGTTTTCATGCTTTGGTGCCAGCTTAATGTCAACTAGTGGTACAAGACTCAACACTAACAAGTGAAAATATGGCTAAAAGAACATTTTCACTTTCCCAGCAAACCCAAGGGCTGAAAGTGATTGGCTGAGTCAGCCTTACATAAAGCACACCTCTCTCTTGAGAGAGTGGAGTAATAATCCGCAACTAAAGCAATATTTACAAATGTCTCTCAGACAGATGAACATCTCAACATTAAGGGTCCACTGAGGGGTCTCCATTAGCCAAAGCTATTGCACAGATTTCATCTTTGAACTCTTTGTACTGTTTAACACTTGTTTATTTTTTCGCTGTATTTTGGCTATCATTCGGCCTCATTTTTGAAAGATATTTCACTAGCTGGGACCACATCCTCGGTAACGATGAGGGATGAGGAAGTGATAAGATAGAACTTTATTAATCCCTCGGGTGGGTTCCTCTGGGAAATTCGATAACTGTGAACTGGTGCTGCAGTTTGGGGAAGGCCTCGAAGGGGACTGGCGACGACTCTCAGGACGGGCAGATCACCATGTACTAACGAGATGTGAATGAAGTAAGGAAGAGAGAAGAAGAGAGGGAAAATGGGGGGGAGGGGGGGCATGAAAATCAGAACAGCAGGTATTGATGAAGGGGGGCCGGAGGGGGCATGAAGGGGGAGTGGTCCCGCTCCTGAAATTCAGATGATATCTCCACTTAAGTTGGGATCTGAGCCTTTCAGTGCCAACTAAAACGATGTGATGGACCACAACAGAAATTAATAAAGTGAAATAAGCTGAGCACTTGCACGTACTTTTCAGGCAGGTTTGCGTGTTTACTGTTCTTACTCAGTCGCACAGGTTTAGAAACCAGTCTGTGAAAATGTGTATTTGCTGACTGCTTGGTGAGTAGATGTTGAAGGTTTGTGACTGCCTGGATAATTGAGCATACATCAAGGCATTTTCAAATGTTATGACTTTTACTTTGAAAGGGAACTCTCACTACCACTCAGCTAGTTGACACGTTTCTTCAGACAAGTTGGGGCCTCCCATGCAAACTAGGGATGACCGAAGCAACTCCCAGGAACCAAAAGAATCATACGGCGGTTTTCCTATATACCTCTTTGATACCAAGTATCAGCAGCAACATTCAACAATCATCACTCACTAGTTGGTCAGGGAACACTTATTTTTCTAGTGGCAGGTGTTTGATAAGGAGCCATCAAGCGGTCTCTAGGCTCCTGTCGCTGTGGGATAACCTACTTTCTTGTTAGCCCACAAATGTAAGTAATGATGACTGAAGAGTATGTAGATATGTGTTGTGGTGCATGAACATGTTGATGCATGAGGTGGTTACGTTTTCAGTTAATGGTAAACTGTATGAATGGTCCTTTGAGGTAAAGAAGGTATCACTGGAGTAAAAGATGCTCCCTCTGAGAGTGAACGAATACTAGAAAGAACAAAAATAGCGGGAATAGTTCACACAACACAGTTACCAGTGATCATTGGGGACAGTTCATTGGGGAAACATCACACCACTGACTAGTACTGTGAAATCTGCAAATGTCGACTTGTAATAGGAAATCATTATTGAAGGGTGAGACTGAGCAAACAGCTACAAACTTCTCTACAGAGCTAAATGACAGTTAGTTTGGGAAGTTGGATAACTGGGGGCTGCATGGGTGGCAGAAGGGCGTGAGTAAAAGAAAATAGTTCAGAACTGCTCTTTAAAAACTTAAAAATGAATATCAAGTAGTTCATTTTTCAACATACTGTGGAAGTTAGTTCAAAATGGGGAACTGCTATATGAATGTGAACTTCTTACAAAGTGTAAATGTGCCCAGCATTGCATATTAGCCAACCCTAATTAACCCTCATATCAACTCAGGCATAGACAACATGTGTGAGTCTCTTTTCACATATTAACAAACCACTCTATATGTAACAAGGTATAATTCAAATGGGGTAACCATCTTTGAAAGACTTGTGATGAGTGACAAATTAGAATAATTGTTTTGCAAAACCCCCTAAAGCAAACGTTCAGCTTAAAGTCTGTCTTTTTTGATCAATTAAATGTAACTACCCAACCTATGAAATTACAGATTTTTGAACATTCAGCCTCGTTCAGATGAGGGATTCTTTTTCCCTCGTCTGTGTAACAGAGTTGTGCCAAAGCACAGAAAAGACTATTGAACAGCAGAATAGCAGAAGACATAGAGGACTACCAGGTTTGTACAGCAACCGAATGAAAGGTTCTACCAAATTCCCGAATCCTTTCCAACCACTTCAAACATTCTAATGACGTAAATGCATTCAATATTGCGGCTTGCCGCGAGGTACAGTTGGCTCATAAGACTGGTCATGTGTTGAGAATTACAATGTGCCTCCTCTTCCTAAGCCCTGCAGGTCTCTACTGCTGCATGTCTGTCAGCTCTCTGTACTTTGTTGCCAGTCCTTCTCCACCCAGCAGTCCTGATGGATATTGATCACTTGCTTTATTTAAGCTCTGTCTGTCAGTCTAACCATCTGAAGCACTGCACCACCCTAACCCTATTAAATATTAATACCAGCTAGCAAAGGCCAATCTCATGGATCAATGCCTCTTGGTGAGTGAAGTGCTACAAACTTTGAAGAGAGGGAATCTGAATTTTTGGCTTTCTTCAAATCCAAGTAAGCGTTTTATTAAAGTCTTAAAGGTGTTATTTTGTTGCAGACAATAACTGTTACACAGCTGCATACTGAATTATCCCTTCATGCGCTTGGTTGTGGTTTTTCAAAGAGAGGGATTGAAGCAAAGAGTTTAATCACCCATGTCACTGAAGACTAGAGGAGAAAAGGCCGAGCCATGAAACAAACAATACGTTTATCTCAGGAGAAAGAGCAGATTTTCACTTTTAGCTACACAAAGGCTTCTTGTGATTGTTTTACAACCATTTTTCCTGAAATAGGAAGTTTCAAAAGAATGAAAAAAGTAGATGCAAATTGTCTCAATTTTCTGTTTGGATGGGGGCAACAAATTAACAGATTCACTACAACGTAACAGGAGTTTGCCTGAAGGCATTCAGGAAACGTGATAAGGAAAGGATTACACAGGAGGTAAATTAAGGAAATTGTTGACTCCTCTCTGAGAGTATGATTTGCACGACAGAGAGCGAGTGATAAAGCTGTGAAGCACAGAAAAGAAAAAAATAATAAGCAGATCAAAATGGAAAAACAGATAAACAGAGATATGTAGGGAAAAAAAGGGAGACAAAAGAGAGACTGGGTTCATGTAATAGAGAGTCATGCCATTATAGATCAGGAAGGTTCTTCATTGATGGATGGCTTGATGTCTATATCTTAATGGACTCCGTTGATAGGCGAGCCAAGGGGGACAGAGATCTATAAAATCTATACTAATCTGGATTTGGTAAACACCTTTATCTTCTTTTTTCAGAATATGGGGGAATGCCATGTGAGGAATATAGCTCCTGTCTATCTATCCTGGCAGATTTATTCTGGATCCCAGTCTTTTATTTATCATACTCTTCAATCATTTTTGTCCTTGAGCTGCTGTCTCGAAGGCTCTTTCTATACTTCCTTCTCTAGAACTATTATACAACACCATTGCTAGAGTTTCTTTTTTGTCTATATAATGCTTATTATGCTTAGGGGGCAATCGTGGCTCAAGAGTTGGGAGTTCGCCTTGTAATCGGAAGGTTGCTGGTTCGAGCCCCGGCTTGGACAGTCTCGGTCGTTGTGTCCTTGGGCAAGACAGTCCACCCGTTGCCTACTGGTGGTGGTCAGAGGGCCCGGTGGCGCCAGTGTCCGGCAGCCTCGCCTCTGTCAGTGCGCCCCAGGGCGGCTGTGGCTACAATGTAGCTTGCCATCACCAGTGTGTGAATGTGTGCGTGGATGGGTGGATGACTGGATATGTAAAGCGCTTTGGGGTCCTTAGGGACTAGTAAAGCGCTATATAAATACAGGCCATTTACCATTTACCATTTATTCTACATCAGCTTTCCAACCAGATCTTAAATAATACAGCCCAATAAAATGGTTTCATTACAGAAACCGTTCTCTATTTAAGGGGGACACACTTGTACTGCAAAATGAACCACAGCCACAAAGAGTCTATCAGAACTTTTTTTTAAAAATGCTGGAAGGCAGTTTGAATTGTTATGTACCACTGTATGTGGCTTGTAGAATGAAATGGTGATCCTGTGCCTCAAAAAAGCAACAACAGTGAGCTGTAGCATACAGACCAGGTGTTAGACAAGAACTCTGAATATTTGATTTCGCAAAAAAGGTCTAAGGTTTGGCTTAAAATCCTTCTTTTTAAGCAGGCAGCGTAAATCGTGCTCGTCATCAGCTCATATTGTTCATCTTACAGCATATCAGCTGCTTACCAATCACACTGCTACTTGGCTGATCATGTTACCATTACTGAAGATGCATATCACCGTCATCACTCTCTATCAGCACAAGTAATGGCTTTCTTGTTGCTGAGCAAGCCATTACAGCAACATCCCTGTTTTTGAGCTATGTTTTGCACATGTATTGATTGAGGCCCCCAGTGATACTCGGCCATATGGAGTAACTACCAGCCTATATCAAGACTGCAGCTGTAAGCAAAGGTGCTGAAAAAGTTGTTTACCAACAGGTGCGAAATTTTTTATTGATGAACAAATGCTTTAATAACTGCAGTGACACTGCACTCAAAGATACTAAATGATTCACCTTAAAAGCAACTCAGGCAAAGCTCTAAGGACCAAATTATATATTAATTGAAGAGAAAGTCCTTTATCTGCAGTGGAAACTGTGCCACTGCACAGATGGCTATAGCCTGTGGGGTTCCACAGGGCCATTAAGGACCCATCTTGTTCAATCTTTTTATGCTTCCTGCTGAATCTCAGTGGCACTGCATTCAACAAATCAATGAGTAGGTGCTGCAAAATCCTGCTAAGCAGAGATATCGTTGGAGCACAGATAGAGAGACAAACAATCAATCCAGCGATCTTGGTGTTGTCTCAAATTTAGACAACAGTTTACTTAGTTTGCTCTATTTAGAGTTCATTTTATCAGCTATATCTAATCAGCAACTCCTTCATCTGATTATCATTTTTAACTGCAAAATAAGAACTAAAGAGAGAGCTTTTGCACCAGTGGCCCCCAAAGTCTGGAACTCTCCCCCTCTGAGCCTGAGATCTGTGGACTCTGATCTCATTTAAAATGCAGCTAAAACTCTTCTTTTTAACTCTACTTTGGGTCTGTGTGTGTGTGTGTGTGTGTGTGTGTGTGTGTGTGTGTGTGTGTGTGTGTGTGTGTGTGCGCGCGCGCGCGTGCGTGCGTGCGTTTTGATGTTGTAGTATTTTTGTTGTGAAGCACTCTGCAATATTTATCTTTAAAGGTTCTGTATAAATAACATTTTACTTACTCCATGGACCTTTAGGGGTCCTAACTAAAACTAGGAAACACAATCATACAATACCAAGTCTTCCAACCACCAGTCGCTTGGATAATTAATTTTAATATCTTACCACGAGTCTACAAATCAGTTGTTCTGGGCCCCACATATGTCTGACATGCTTGTGCTATATTAACCCTAACCTCCTTTTGAGTCACCAGAGGCTGTGTCAGAGCCAACATGAGACAGCACAGACCTGAATCAGTCACCCAGATGTTAGATAGCACTCACACTCCGTTACATAACATAAGTGAAAGCTAAAACCTGTCGGATTTTATGAAAACTATAAACTTTAACAGTCCAAGCTGTCATCTTAGTATTTGTTGTAAAATATACTTTAAGTGTATATTTTATTGTTTGCAATAGTTTTATTTTATACTTTTATTTCATTTCAGTTTACTTTAGGTTAGTATTTTATTTGTACTTCATTGATATTTAGATTCAGATTATATTTTTACTGCATTTTTACACACACTGGATTGCCTTGACCAAGACCTCTCTTACTCTTGCAGAAAATCTTACTTTTACTCCACCTACAGATGGAAAGGTAACTGTGAGGACACTCTCGGAAATACACAGCATACAGATAGGACACGATGCAGAGTGAAGCAGGAATCTGATGTGTGGCAGCTCGAAGAGGCATGAGGATATTGACAGGAAGAGATAGAGGAGAAGGGGGAGAGGAGAAGCACAGCAAACTGTATTCAGGTTTAATCTTTCCTTATTCAGACAGTTTAGTGTGTGTGCGAAGGATTTTGGTAGTCCTTATCCTTGCTCACAAGCTTTTACAAAGCCTTAAGTTTTTCTCCATCTTGAGTAAAACTAGAAATTTGTCATAAGATTAGTGTCTCTTCTGTTCCTTTCTGCTGAGCCATTTCTTTTACAAGGCGTTGTTTAAAAACAGGACTGAGCTGGACAGGTTTTATAAAAATATGGATTTATTCATCAGCAACTTTGAGTGCTGATTAAATGACTTTTTACAAGTGAATGAAAACATTTGCAAAATAATTAACGAGCTGAGAGTTTCTTAAATAAACTTAAACACAGGGTCAGAGCCAGAACTGCATTACAAACCAACTGAATATTCATGGCAAGGTCTGTTTTTTAACACATGGTGATATCTTAAAATAACCAGTGGCATATGTAGGCATAGAAGACAGCGTGATATTTGGGTTATTTTTGTAAGTTTTCCACTGGCACTTCAATCTTTCCCATTTGTTGTCAGTTTAATAAGAGTTTGTTTTTAGTCAGTGAGTTTCTGTATTTGTATTAGTGGATTTCAAAGGATGCTGTTTTTCTAATGCAATTTTAAAAGAAAAACATCATTTCAAAGTGTCACTGCTCTAAAAGTAGCCATTTTCCACACTGTCACTTTTAACAATAGAAGCCCACATTCACATGTGACAGCTTAGATTGGAGCACTTGCTACAAATGGACAGTTTAAATAATCGCAGATGTAAAGCCAGCAGACATCTTATCTAATGACGCGTCTCGAAGAGGAAAACTAGATTTTAATGCTTTTTTAATATGTATATTGTCAAGCACGAGTCCAGCTAATTGAAATGTAGAGAAGATGTGAAAGATTGAAAGGTTTCTATTAAATTCCAAACACATGCAGACAGGGATGGGTTTTTTTTTAATCTCCCATTGTGTCACCTCTATTATAGGCATCCCTAAACACTGCTTTGTCTTGCTGTCAGTCATAAAAAGCTCACAGGTACAGCTCACTATTTCATCACAACTTGTGCTCCTGCTAGAAGGTCAGCAAAACAAGTCGGCAAAGGGGAACCAATGAAAGCCATTAAACATATTGCAACTTTCTGCCACTGAGTGATGGAGGTACGTGTAGATGTGAGCATGGCAGCTCATACACCAAATGTGTGTGGTCACAGTTCAGCATGTAAACAAAATTGCACATTAAATTATTTTGGAGAGAAGACAAATGTACAGCTAGGCAGTCAGCTTTTACAGACTACAGCTAACTGTAATGAAAACTGTCAGTCATGCAGTGTCGTGCATGTTTTTCTCAGATCAAAATGATTAGAAGCACATGAGCTAACAGTAATGTTAGTGAAATTTTCCTGCGCTTCCTCTGTTGTTGATGTGGATTCCCCTGAAGGAAATGCTGAAAGGTAGGAAAGAGGTCAGCTGATCTCTCAGAGTGAAGCTAAGTTTGTAGGAATTAATCAAATTTGAAGATATTAGCAAATACAGCAGATAGATTACATAGAGAAAGCCATATTTCCCTTTAGCCGAACAACACTCAAAAAAATGAAATTGGGTGGTTGTTACATGCATAAGATCCAAACTTGTAATTTGAACTAAATAATTCCATGTTTCTATGGTGAACGTAATTAAATCATGTAGCATCTGCATGAAATTCAGCAACTTAATTTGTTCTTGTTGAGATGACATCATACAATCTAGTAAGAGTGGCTGGATCCAGGCAACTAACCACTCTTACTAGATTGTATGATGTCATCTCAACAAGAACAAATTAAGTTGCTGAATTTCATGCAGATGCTACATGATTTAATTACGTTCACCATAGAAACATGGAATTATTTAGTTCAAATTACAAGTTTGGATCTTATGCATGTAACAACCACCCAATTTCATTTTGGGGGTCGACTCACGAAATTCACAAGATCACATTAGATGTCAAACCACAGGAAAATCAGTGGCGTTACAAGAGGCGGACAACCACACCACGTGTATGCTGTTACTATTTCTTATGGTTTAACTTGTCAAGAACAACAACATAAAGCATCATCAAGCATAGCTTTCCTACTTTTGTTAAGTCTGTATTGACAGATTAATGCCATGGTGGTTCGTGCTGTTGCCTCAGAGCAAGAAGATCCTGGGTTCAAATCCACAATGTGGCGAAGTTTGCAGTGGGTTCTCTCTGCGTACTCTGGTTTCCTCCACAGTCATGCAGTTGTAAGGGTAACTGGTTATTCTAAATTGCCCAAAGGTGTTAAAGTGCAAATGATTGTTTGTCTCTGTATGATTGACTGGCGACCTGTCCAGGATGTACCCTGTCCCTCTTGCCCTATCACTTCCGCAGCCCAGATAAAGCTAAGAAGATGGGTGGATTGGAAGTTGCTGTAAATCCATTGATTTTTTTTTTGGTTGAACATTACTTAATATGAATACAACATGTACTACAGACACAAGTTACATTTCATTCATTCAACAAGATTATCATTGGTGTCACAAACAAATATTTTACTAGTTGATGTAACAAGACTGATTTTTGATGTGCCAAAGTGTTTAAACAATATAAGATGGATTTAAATAAATTTAATTAGACTAACGTTGTGCAAACATGTTGATTGAACAAAAGTCAAATTAATTGAATGTTAATGTTAATATTATGTTAAACCTACACACATATATCATGTTGACACAACACAATCAAGATGGATTAATGTAACATGATTTGTTTAGATGGAATATAAGTGGCAAGATAAAATTACGTTCATCCAATGAATTATTTTTTTGAGTGAAGCACAATCTAGTCAGATTAAAAACAACAGTTTAATGCCAAACTGATCCGTCAGGCTTTTTCACATTCCAGACAGATCAGCTTAAAGTGAAATTCATGGTAACACACTTGTGTTCGTTTGTTAGTTTGAACAAAAAAGGGAAAAACAAACCAACATGCACAGAAGCACAGATCAAACTACAGTGGATAGTCTTCTTTTAAAAACCTCACTTACAGTACAAATTAATTCTTTGTATTTTATGATTGTAAATCTCACATTTGATGATGGACCACAGGTTCTCAATGGGGTCCAGATCAAGTGAACAAGGAGGCCATGTCATTAGTTTTTCTTCTTTTATACCCTTTCTTGCCAGCCACGCTGTGGAGTACTTGGACACGTGTGATGGAGCATTGTCCTGCATGAAAATCATGTTTTTCTTGAAGGATGCAGACTTCTTCCTGTACCACTGCTTGAAGAAGGTGTCTTCCAGAAACTGGCAGTAGGACTGGGAGTTGAGCTTGACTCCATCCTCAACCCGAAAAGGCCCCACAAGCTCATCTTTGATGATACCAGCCCAAACCAGTACTCCACCTCCACCTTGCTGGCGTCTGAGTCGGACTGGAGCTCTCTGCCCTTTACCAATCCAGCCACGGGCCCATCCATCTGGCCCATCAAGACTCACTCTCATTTCTTCAGTCCATAAAACCTTAGAAAAACCAGTCTTGAGATATTTCTTGGCCCAGTCTTGACGTTTCAGCTTGTGTGTCTTGTTCGGTGGTGGTCGTCTTTCAGCCTTTCTTACCTTGGCCATGTCTCTGAGTATTGCACACCTTGTGCTTTTGGGCACTCCAGTGATGTTGCAGCTCTGAAATATGGCCAAACTGGTGGCAAGTGGCATCTTGGCAGCTGCACGCTTGACTTTTCTCAGTTCATGGGCAGTTATTTTGCTCCTTGCTTTTTCCACACGCTTCTTGCGACCCTGTTGACTATTTTGAATGAAACGCTTGATTGTTCGATGATCACGCTTCAGAAGCTTTGCAATTTTGAGACTGCTGCATCCCTCTGCAAGATATCTCACTATTTTTGACTTTTCTGAGCCTGTCAAGTCCTTCTTTTGACCCATTTTGCCAAAGGAAAGGACGTTGCCTAATAATTATGCACACCTGATATAGGGTGTTGATGTCATTAGACCACACCCCTTCTCATTACAGTGATGCACATCACTTAATATGCTTAATTGGTAGTAGGCTTTCGAGCCTATACAGCTTGGAGTAAGACAACATGCATGAAGAGGATGATGTGGACAAAATACTCATTTGCCTAATAATTCTGCACTCTCTGTATAATGGGATGCGACATTGCAAAGAGTGATATTATGAAACTTTTTCCTCCTAGATGTCCTACGACATCAACTCTAATCTGTATTATTGTAAAGCAGAAGCATTTAGGAACCGCAGCAACTTAATCGTGATGTGGCAGATGTCGTAAAATTGTAGCGTAAATGTTAACACTACGATGCTGAATTGGTAACTGCAGAACTCCTTTTTTTTTTTTTTTTTTTTTTTTGCCTGTCCCGTTTGGCTCTTTTGCCATCAGAATTGTTGTCTAAAGGCAAAGAAAGATGCCCAACGGATTTACTTTACCAAATTGACCATCCCAGCCTTGCCGTAATGGTCCATTTGATTCACCTTTTATTATTTATTTTATTTTCACTTACTGAATACGGGACAGACTCGAACTGCAGAACTCCTAACCTCCTCTGGCATTACATCATCAAACTGTGGACTAAAAAGTTTGAGATCAGCAGGCTCAACCCGTACACCATCCTGATCCACTTCATCTAAATTCATTTGCAACCAAATTGACACCCAAGCTCCAAACTTCATCTTACCTAACATGATATCTGTTTTTATGAATAACAGCCTTATTTAATAATCCTACTTTCACACCTAATACTCTCCACGTATACACATTTTCTACAAGTTTCTTGAACAGCTAGTTTGACAAAAGACTCATGTAAGCTTTTGACTTGCCGAGGTTTTGGTTGCCTTTAAGTAAATGTGTTTGGCTTTAGTAATGTTATGTTTCATTTCTTTGGTGACACGCGTCTCCTTTATGACTTTTTCAAACACTGATGTTTTTGAGTCACACATGCTTCTAAATACTTTATACAGTTTATATATGAACATTTATTTTTTTGGCCTAAATTCAAGTAAATGACTTAAACTTTACCCTTAAGTTACCATATAAAGTAATGAGATGGAAAATGATGCAGATGCTTTTTCATATCCTCTAAGTTGCATTTAAAACAACATTGTATGACTGCGAGACCAAAACTCAGTGTCACAGCCATGACATATCACTTCCGGGCTTCAGCCTCATTACAGTATTACCCTCACTCGTATTCACTCTGTATTTTGACAAATGTTTTGCTGCTTCTTCTGTTAGCGAGGTGTTGTGTCCACACATACTATTGCATTTGTTCTGTAGATGCATTTACCAGAAGCGCTAGAGGGCGCTAGTGAGTATGTTGTTCTGGTTGTGGTTTTGAAGAAGAAAAAAGAAAAATAAAGAAAGGAGTCAACTCCGGTAATCCTCTGTTCCTACCTGCGTGTGTGTGTAATGCTTGCTGAACTAACACCACACAACAAGTGGCGACGAGAGTAGTGGTGATTAAGCTATGGCTCTGCTCTCTTTGCAACCCCCGGCTGTGTTCCTGGATTGCCCGGGCGAACCGAAAATTCCATTTGCTGCGTGGAAAAAGTTGTTTGATAACTACTTGCTGGCGATCGGGGGTAATGACTTTGCTACGGAGAGGAAGAGGGCCCTGCTCATTCACTGCTTGGGAACGGAGGGACAACGAATCTACAGTGCCTTACCACTCGCTACGGATGATTACGAGGGATCCGTAAAGGCTTTGGAAACGTACTTTCATCCTAAAGTCAATGTTGTCGCCGAGAGATACCGTTTCAGGCAACGAGCCCAAGCTGTCGGTGAGTCTACAGATCACTACGTTGCAGCACTGCGTGAGCTCGTGAAACAATGTAAGTTCGGGGCTATGGAGAATGAAATGTTGCGGGATCAACTTGTAGAGAAGACAAATAATGCTCGTATACGTGAAAGACTGCTAATGGAGGAGGATTTGACGCTCGATCGAGCTTTGGAAATTGCTAGGCGTACAGAGGCTGCAATAGCTGATGCAAAGGCCATTGCTGTCGGTGAAACGAAGCCTGTTGCCGCTGTTCAAGTACAAAAGAAGATGCGCAAGCCAAAATACAAAGCAGCTAAAAAAACGGATACAGCTCCGACGTGCTACCGTTGTGGTTCAGCTGATCACAAAGCCAATGATAAATCCTGCCTCGCAAAAGACTGCAAATGTAATACGTGTGGGAAAATCGGACATTTTTCGAGAGTGTGTAAATCTTCTCATAAGCTTGTTAATGAAGTGACTGTTCCTGAAATGTGTGTTTTAACTGTTGACAATTGTGTCAGTGGTGACCCGGCTAAATTGATGTGCACTGTTGCTGTCACTGTACCAAATACTGCGCAGGCATGCACTGTTAAGCTACTAGTAGACACAGGGTCTGGTGTTTCCATACTGCCTGAACATGTTTACAGCACAAATTTTGGCTCAGTTAAGTTAAGTAATCCAGCTGTTCAGCTTATTACATATTCAAAAGAGAAACTGGATGTATTAGGGTGTCTTAGAGCTGACATTACTTACAATGGCAAGAGTGCCTCCACAGATCTCTACATTGTGAGAACAGGAACACCCATACTGGGAATGGACTTGGTGACTGCCCTCCAGCTACACATAAAAGGGGGACAATTAGTCCTTGACAGTCCCAAGGTCTGTGCTGCACTCCAGCAAACCTCGGCTCTGCCCACTCAATGTAAACAGGAATGTGAGTCTCCAGTTGCATTCGGATGTGCAAAGGACTTTGTACATAAAGTGAAGGTGCGACCTGAAGTGAAGCCAATACAGCAGAAACTTCGACACTTACCCCTGTCAGTCCGTGATGCTGTTTCCGCAGAACTCAAGAACCTTGAGGAACATGGCATCATAGAGAAAATTGATGCATCTGAATGGGTCTCCCCGATTGTAGTCACTAGAAGGAAGACTGGTGGCATACGCATGTGCGTTGATTTGAGAGAACCTAACAAAGCGGTGGTCACTGACAGTCATCCCTTGCCACTGATAGAGGACATACTGTCTGAGCTGCGTGGGGCTGTCATGTTCTCCACCCTGGATCTTAAATCCGCCTACCATCAGCTAAAACTACATGAAGAGAGTAGAGGGCTCACTGCTTTCATTACACATGAAGGACTGTACCAGTACTGCAGAGTTCCCTATGGGTTGAGTTCAGCACCTGCAGCCTTCCAAAAGATGATGACACAAATCCTACGCGGCCAGAAAGGGGTGCAATGCTACCTTGATGATGTCATCATATACGGAACGTCAGAAGCTGAACATGAGGCCAACTTGCGTGCTGTGTTACACAGAATCAACAATGCAGGACTGAAACTCAATGTTGACAAATGTCAACTCCGTCAAACTACTCTGAGCTTTTTGGGTCAAAAGATCGGTCCAGAAGGTCTGCTGCCAGATGACTCTCATGTCACTGCCATCCTGCATGCTCCGCCCCCTACTGATCCTGCAACCCTGCGCTCATTTCTTGGCTTGAGTGCTTGGTACAGCAAGTTTGTGCCAAATTACGCGACTGTTGTTGAACCTATGAGAGCTCTTCTCCGTAAGGACTGTTCATTACACTGGAACGACGCAGCTCAAGCAGCGTTTGATCAAGTCAAGCGGTTAATCGTGCACAGCCCTGCCCTGGTGATGTTCGACCCCAGTAAGCCAACCATAGTCTCAACAGATGCCTCAGACTACGGTGTAGGTGCTGTTTTGACTCAACTTGACGGTAATGATGCAGAACATACTGTTGCATTTGCATCTCGCAGCTTGTCTGATGCAGAGAGGAAATACTCAATCGTTGAGAAGGAAGCTCTAGCTTGCGTCTGGGCTGCTGAAAAATGGCGCACATGGCTCTGGGGCAGAAAATTCCTCCTACGAACAGATCACCAAGCACTGACAACACTGCTGACTACTAAGGGCAATAACAGAGCTGGTCTACGCATAGCCAGATGGTCAGCTCGCCTGTTGGAGTTTGATTATGAAGTGGAATATAGAACTGGGTCACTGAACCATGTTGCTGATTGTCTTTCTAGGCTCCCACTTTCCGAGACAGACATGGCATGTGCAGAGGATGTGGAGTCAGTTGCAGCCATCCTCACTGATCTGAGTGCTGTGTCTGAGGATGACTTCAAGTCATGGTGCAAAGACTGTCCAGTGTTCGCAAAGCTCCGTGTGCAGATACAGAAAGGCTGGCCTGCTAGGAAGACGTCACTGGATCCTGACTTACAGCCGTACTTCCCAATCCGCCATGAACTCGCGCTCTTGAACGAGTGCATCATCAGAGGTACACATCGATTGCTAGTGCCTGAGTCGTTGCAGAAAAAACTCACTGATATAGCTCATGAAACTCACCAAGGCATCGTCCGTACCAAACAACGCCTGAGGGAAATGTACTGGTGGCCCAAAATGGATTGTCATATAGAGACACTGATAAAGAATTGTGCAACGTGCAGACAGAATGACAAGTCCACTGTCACCCATGATGCTCCACTCCAACCCATTCCTTTACCAGCTGCTGCTTGGGAAAAGGTGTCTGTGGACATCATAGGCCCTTTTGAAATAGCCCCTTCTGACTGTAGATTTGCCATCACATTGGTAGACTACTTTAGCAAGTGGCCTGAGGTAGCTTTTGCTCCCCGAGCTGATGCGGCTACTATCATTCAATTCCTTTCTGTAGTTTTCTCTCGTGAAGGGAATCCAAAGACACTGATAAGTGACAATGGCTCTCAATTTCTCTCTGCTGAGTTCACTGACTTCCTGAAAAGCAGGGGAATCCAACACCTGAGATCCTCAGCGTATTACCCAAGAGCTAATGGGGAAGTTGAGAGATTCAATAGATGCGTTAAAGACTGCCTACAGACTGCCTCGATTCAAGGACAACCCTGGAAATCGTTCCTGAGAACTTACCTGATGGACTACAGAGCAACCCCTCATTCAACAACTGGAGTTTCCCCTTCAGAACTGCTCCATGGACGACGAATGAGAACAAAGTTACAGGTAATGGATATGCCTGTTCCTCAGACAGAGAGGCATACCATGTGCGAAAGAGTTAAGAATAAGCAAATGAAAATGAAAGAATACACTGATGCTCGCAGACACGCCAAACCATCCAACTTTCAGCCTGGTGACAAGGTACGGGTTAGGAAGCCGTGGAAGGTAAAGAAAGGCGAGTTAAAGTTTTCCAAACCAAGGACTGTCATGACAAGGAAAGGACCAAACACTTATTTGCTGGATGATGGACAGACCTGGAACGCCTCACACTTATCGGCTCTGTCAGAGCTGAACGCAGGTACTGATTCTGACACAACAATGGACTGTCATAAACCAGGAACTGATCTAGCATCTAACTCTGAGTCTGATAGTAGGCTTAGGCCCACCAGGATGAGGAACCCACCTTGCTGGACCCAAGACTTTGTCATGGGAAAGTGAATGTTACTGAGTAATGTGAAATATGTTAAACGTGTATTAGGTGACATACATCAGAATGATGAAGTCAGGTTCACATAAGAAATCCTTGTCCAAAGGGGGAGATGTTGTGTCCACACATACTATTGCATTTGTTCTGTAGATGCATTTACCAGAAGCGCTAGAGGGCGCTAGTGAGTATGTTGTTCTGGTTGTGGTTTTGAAGAAGAAAAAAGAAAAATAAAGAAAGGAGTCAACTCCGGTAATCCTCTGTTCCTACCTGCGTGTGTGTGTAATGCTTGCTGAACTAACACCACACAACACGAGGACCTCTTCAACCTCTACCTGCTTTGATTCCGTTTTCTTTTCATGCACCCTGGGCGGTCTTTATTTCTAAAAGGTTTCCCTTGGGGGGATTTAATTGCACTGCTCCCTGCTTGTTTTCTAAAGAGGATATTCTTGTTTTGAAGCAGCAGGGAGTATGTGTAAAAGTAGCATCATGCCACGAGTGTTTTTGCAAAAATTAAAGCTTCGGGACATGGGTTCATTCATAGATGTGTGAATGAACCTAACCTTTCATTTAGTAGTTTTAAGCTAACCTATTGCTCCAACACATTTACAAATTGTCCTTGCACCCATGGGTATCTGCTCTCTCCTTGTCTGAGATTAGGCTAGAATTTTAACTAGTGTGCAAACCATGAGATCGTGAGATCTCACATGGTCTGTTTTCACATGCAAGCATCCACAGCCTTTGAAGCAATTTACTTTACTTTCTTGTTTAACAGAAGAATATGCTTTACAAGATGCCCACTGTTGCACAGCCTCACTTGGCTCTACTTGTTCAAGGTAAGTGCTGCTTAATTAGAAAACACAAGTACTGTCCATTATTGAAACCAATGCAATGTGAGCTTGCAGCTTTGAGTGAAAACACTCTTAACACGTTTTGGTTTCACAGCCAAAGAAAATTTAAGGGCAGCACTGAAAATGCCAACAACAATCAACAGGCAGCTAATAAAACTTATGCTGGTGCTTCAGCTGCCAGCTCCCACAGCAGGGTCCTCTAGACAACAACGTCCGGGGAGAAACACTGCACCAGGTGCAGCTGAAGAGCTCTATAGCAAGCACTTTATTTTAAATGTCCAACCCTATGGAAAGGGAGAATGAAAATTAAGTTTGAAAGCAGTTATACAACAGGCAGAAGTATCAATATGTTTTGCTATTGAAAGTGGAAAGCAGAAGAGACACATCATGGCTCACTAATTATTGTTATCTCTTCTAAATCAGCAGAGTTAATCAGACCGAGACTTCTCTTGTCCATATCTTTTAAGGTTAGCCTGTGTATTAGCTGTAAAATGTGTAATTATTATGCCTGGATGGCAATAATAGCAAATAAATTATTGTGGAAAGCGCAACAACAGAACTAATAAAATGCCATAGCTTTGTGATATCATTTTATAATGCTGTTCCAATTTGATATCAAACAAACAAACAAAATCCTCATATTTCTGTAATGTGTGAGTACAGGGTAATTAATGCATCTGATCTTCATGCTGCTTATCTACTTACTATAATTCACATTACAAAACAAAAGGTCTTGATTTCTCTTAAAGAATGTGTTTACTTCTGTTCCCTCTTACCTTAGCAGGCCTTGGACCACAGAATAAAATGATGACTCGAAAAAAAAAATGGAAAAGGCACTAGCTGTTGTTCTTATATAACAAGAGCTAGTGTGTTGGCTAATGTGTGCCTATACTGGGTTTCTGTTATGGACTGTACTGTCCATCACATGCCCCAATAGCCATGGGGTGCTTCACACACTGGTTTTAACCCCAATAAGTCCACACGCACTGAGCTGCTAAGTGTCCCTTGGCTCTTTTCCAAGTGGAGCTGAGACATTGTCTGGCCTACTTCTCACTTTGCTCAAGTATTATTCTCAGCCAACACTGAAACTAAACAGCACAGTAAAGACACAGATAGCCTAGAGGGAAGTGAGAGAGAGATGGCCTGCATGGCCTGCATTTGTATAGCGCTTTTCTAGTCCATAGGACCCCAAAGCGCTTTACACTACATTCAGTCATCCACCCATTCACACACACATTCACACACTGGTGATGGCAAGCTACATTGTAGCCACAGCTGCCCTGGGGCGCACTGACAGAGGCGAGGCTGCCGGACACAGGCGCCACCGGGCCCTCTGACCACCACCAGTGGTGGTCAGAGGGCCCGGAGAGACAGAGAGAAGAGACGGGGGAGAAGAGAGAGAAGAAGAAAATAATAGGGTGTGGTGCAAAAGACAAGCAAGGATAAACAAGAAAGTCGTGTGAGTGGATAATATCATGCTATCAACAGACCATACCTGCCGACAGGTATAAGATCCAGGAATCTGAGGGATTGTCAAGCCTGTTTCTATTTCTAGTTGTAGCATATTCAGACTATTTAATGAAATTAATGACAAACATAACATCAGCTACATGCAAAAAGACTTTCTGATGTCATGAAGTGAGACTACGATATATTAAATCGAACATTTTTATGACATCTCAGCATCTTCAGTGTCACACATTGTTGGTGGTCCCATTCGACTCATGATGCTTTTGTCAAACCACATACAGTGTCCATCTTGGAATATTTGACTGATAAAAGTTGGAAAATAGTTGTCTGCACAGGAATTGACAACTGCTGAGAGAAACCCAAACCAGGAAAAACTAAAATAATTGTACCCATCAATGCCAATATCAAATACAAACTGTGCTGGCTAGGATAAGCTCAGCTCGCTGTATATTCAGGCCAATGCAGTTTCCCTCAGTGTGAGAGAAGCAAATTAGTAAAAGTACAAAATCTATATTTTTAAAGATCAGTTTAAGAGACAATGAAAGAAGTTGCTGTTTTGTGATGATGGCAAAGAGAACAAATAAAGTGAAGAAAGGACTGATTGCAACATGGGAAGAAAGTCTTACTTTCATATCATCCATATAAAGTGTGGGTTGTCTTTTTCCTTTGTGTATGTCTGGCTTTTGTTTATCCATCTAAGTTTTCTAATGGACTTGGGGATACATGTTTAGTGTACCTAGCAAAAAAAAAAAAAAAAAATCACATTCATTAATCATAACCTGCCACTTGGTGCTGCAGCCTGTGCTGCTTTGGTTTCTGCCATCCTGGAGCTCCTCAGATAAACTCAAGTACCATTACACCTCGTCCAACATACTATAATGGCCCAGATCCACACAGCCCTAGCCTCTCGCTTTGTCTATAGCAACACAAACCCTCATGGTGCCGCCTTCTAGTATGGATACTTAGAGTAGATGAGTCTGAAAGTGAGAAGACAGTGAGCGGCAGTTTCCTGGGTGAAATTGCCTTGTTGATGCCAGAGATCGGGGGAGACTAGCCACACAGAAAGTATGTCTGAATGCACAACATGTCAAACACTGAAGTCAATGGATTACAACAGCAGAAGACCACAATAGGTGCCATTCCTGTTAGCTAAGAACAGGAAACTGAGGATACAGTTCACACAGGCTCATCAAAATTAAACAACATAAGAGTGTAAAAGCATCTCTGGCTTGGTGATTCTTGATTTCTGATTTTCTTGAATTTTCAATGGTTGGGTCAGAATGTGGTTGAGACAACATGGTTCAGGTTGGTGGTCATAGCGTAATGGTATGAGGTATTTTCTTGGCACACTTTGGACCCCTTAATATCAACTGAGCATGGTTTAAATGCCCCAGCCTGCCAGAGTATTGTTGATGACCATGTCCATCCCTTTATGGCCACAGTCTACATCTTCTGATGGCTGCTTACAGCAGGATAACACCATGTCACAAAGCTGAAATCATATCAAACTGGTTTCTTGAACATGACTCACGGGTTCACTGCACTAAAATAGCTCCCACAAGCCACAAGATCTCAGTACAACAGAGACATCACAGATGTCCAGCTGATAAATGATACAAATAATGCAGCTGTATGACACTATCATGTCAACATGGATCAACATCTCTCAGGAACGTTTCCTTGTTGAAACTGTGTCATAAAAAATAAGGCTGTACTGCAGGCAAAAGGCAACCTGGTTCTAGTAAGGTTTACTTTGGAGCGATAAATCTGTGCAATGTTACATAATATTTCTAGTTAAGTGTACAGAATTACTGTAGAGCACATACACAGGAAAGCCTTCACTTTTGTTACAGTTAGAAATTGTAGCTGCACTGTAAAACAACAGTTTTATACTAGTAAACCTTGCTGCCAGAACTTGGGAAAAATGGATCATTTAACTATTGATTGATTAAAAGTTTGTCATAATTCTTTGACGTGTTAAATTTTAGAGCTCTCAAGGAACCTTAAGGCTCCTGGGGAGCTGAATCCAAGGATTCTGACATATAGACAGAAACCGATTGTGTCAAATTAGGAAATTATCAGAGCTTAAAATGTGCAGTCCAGTAATCCACTGGTACTATTCTCTTAAAGCAACCCTGTCAAAGGTGTTTACTATCCATCCATCCATCCATTCGCTTCTGCTTATCCTTTTCAGGGTCGCGGGGAGCGCTGGAGCCTATCCCAGCTGTCATAGGGCGAGAGGCGGGGTACACCCTGGACAGGTCGCCAGTCTGTCGCAGGGCTAACACACAGGGACAGACAACCATTCACACTCACATTCACTCGCACATTCACACCTAGTGGCAGTTTGGATTATTCAATTAACCTATCCCCACAAGCTGCATGTCTTTGGACGGTGGGAGGAAGCCGAAGGAGCCACACAGAAAAGACCCCGGCCTGATGGTGGAATTGAACTCAGGCAACAATGCTAACCACCATGCCACCGTGTGTTTACTAAAACACTCTAAATGAGGCTCGTCTTCCTAGAAATAGAAGTGGTTGCTCAGATTCTTTATGATAATGTCTCCTTGTGAATGTGGAGATGATTCATTCATGTTCAAATCCTGCAAGTAACCACTTCCTATTCATTTGAAATATTTAATATTTTTGTACCTCTGTAGTCGGGACTATCCCGACCCAGCTGGAGGGGGATAAGAGAGACTGCGTTCAATGGGCTGTGCTGCTTCATTATTTTGGCTCGATCTGCTTGCCTGGCTGCCACGAATTAACAAAACAGGTGTCACTACATTGGGCTGAAGCAGCTTCACAGTGCATTAGCACAATAATGGCTGCAGGTGTATTTATTCACAGTTGAGCTCAACCTTCTATCCAAATATTAACACCTTTCTGAATATATTCACTTCCACACTGAAGAGCTCTCTCTCTTTCTCACACTCTCTTTTTTTCATAATCGTGTCTCAGTGCGGGGAATGTGTGCGTACACGTTTAAGCTTTGTGTCGCTGTAGTCCTTTCATATGCAGTCCTTTGTAATTTCTGCCAAAAAGCGACAGGAGGTTGTACTATGTCTCATTATGGCATAGAAAAGGCTTTTGTCATTGTTTCCTTAACAAAACAATATGGTAATCCCTATTACAGCATGAATATCTGTGGGATTAATTAGGGATTAAACAATTTGCCCACAGGACAAGACCGCTGTATAACCGACAAAGAATTATGGCAGCACAGAGCCCAGATAAACAATAAACTGCACAGTTATCAAATGATATCACCCGTGCTTATGAATTGCCATCTGCATCATAAATATCTTTCATATACAATCTCCACTCTGGTACGCCTACACAATAGCTAATATTTGTTCTAATACTAACAATGTTTCTTTAATATTTCTTGATGGTTTTGTATGTATATTACTTGTTTATGCTTCTGGCTACAGATTAGTGTTTTTTCCCTCACTGGTGCATTTTTCTGATTTGTGTTTAATCATTGGCTGAACATCAAATCTCTTATGGAATATTAATGAAATTACAAATATAGAATCAAAATACAAGTTAAGATGACATTTTTCCAGTGAAATGGGATACTGTGTTCTTTGATGTCACTTCAAACGTTGTTTAAATGCAAATTTTTGCTGTTCACTTCACAATGTGAAAACATTGTCTCAAAGGCTTACAGATACATGACATTCTATTATATTTTTAGCAGTGTTGAAAGTGTAACAGGACCCAAAGTTTTAAAAAGTATCACAAGTGCAAAAAAAGAAGTGCAAATCAAAAAGTGCCTGACAAAACCCAGGCAAACAAATAATAAAGCCAAAAATCCACAAATAAACAGAAAATATGTATGTACAAACATGGAGAAAAGGACAAACAAGAGACAACAATCAGATGTTTTGCATCAGTAGCTTACATGAAAACCTGGAAAGCCTGACTTACACAGACAACATAAAACAAACAAAAAATAAAGTAAAAAAAAAAAGCAGTGCTAAGAACATTCAGGGAAATATACTTAAAACCAAAAGTAGCCACTGCGTGTAGCTGTTTGAGATGGAAAAATGAATACAGGTGGGTCTAAAAGTTACTGAACAAGGACACTTTTTGTGATTGCCTCTTTACACACACAAAATAAGTATAAACATTCATGAACATTAATTATTTAGCGGTTACAGGCATTTTTATACTCAATACCCAATTTATGAGCTTCAAAATTAATTGGAAAAAGAGGTTTTTATCATAAGGACTGTTTTTAAAAAAAACTGGATAAACAATTGTCTGCTTGAAGTCTACAACCCATTGACATCAGCAAATGTTTCCTCCCTTGAGATGCTCTGCTAGGCCTTCACTGCAGCCACCTTCAGTAGCTGCTGGTTAGTAGATCTTTCTGCATTCAGGTTTGACTGCAGTAGATGAAAAACAGGCTCTCTTGATTTGAAATCAAACAAATGACATCATCATTGGAAAATATCCCCTTTCTTGAGAAATGTGATTATGTACGGAAGTAAAACTACACTACACTAATAACAGTATGTCATTGTCCAAAAATGTATGGCCCTCACGAAAAACACACTTTCTATGCAACGCAGTGTGTTTAGAAGTTCCATATATCTTTGAATGGTGGGAGCAGGAAAAATGATTACTCTGGCAAATTCAGGTTCAGGTTACTTTATCTCTACCCATAAATAGATTTGTCTGCAGTGGGGAGTCATCTAACCTAATGCACATTTTCAATACAAATACAGATAGCAGATTAGCATAACACAAAATACTGATGAAATAAATAAAAAATGACAGAACAAATTCACTGGGAAATGGGAGATGGATGATAAATGAAGCTATGGTAGGGGATTTTGTGTTGTTTGGCTTCAAACACATCCAAATGAACATCTGAAACAGGACGAACTGACATATCACAGACAGCGTCTGGTCTACTGGGTTTATCTTTAATGGTGAGTTGTGTTTTTAGAGCTGTCAAATAAATAGTAATACAGAGGATAGAAATATTAGGTAAATGTTTTGACTTACAAATAAGTCAGTGTGTGTTAATTCTGCGTTAATGTAACACCTCAGTTCATGTACTTTGATCGATTACACTGTGGAATTTCAGACGAGGTGGTTTAAAACATGGTTTACATACTGCCACACAATCTGTATCTGTCTCTTTAAAACAGCCAGGAAACTCACTGATCTGAAGTCAAAACCAGCACAACACACACGCTTACATATTCACATATGCACCTAGAGATTTGGTCGCAGTCACTTTACATTCATATGAACCAGTGAAATTCGGAAACGCTGACAAGAAGCAAGGCCAAGTGGGTTCATCTGACACCTGCTGTCCGACACAACCAGAGCATGACAAATACACTGATGCCTCAATAGACTCACAAAACCAACAGGCTCTTTTCTGCCAGATAGGAGTAAACAAGTGAATGGCCTTACAAGGAGTTTAGACTGGTCCAGATCAGACTCATTCAAGGGCATCTGCTTGTAAAGTTGACTCCATTTTTCCCCGGCTCTGATGCTTTGATGTTTGAACATACATGGGCACACAGCAGGTCTCGTGAAACTGTGTGGGAATTAAAAATAATCCAATGCTCAGTCAGTGTTTTACTCTTCAATCTCTTTAATCACAGGCAAACAAAGAATTAACTGTCATATATTTTAGACTACGACTAAAAATAAACAAAACCTCTCATGTTCTGTCTTAGATGTGGTAAAAGAGTCACTCCTGATGCCAGAAATAACAGAATAAGAAAACTGAATCTGTGCAGGAGTTAAGTGCACACTGAGGAGGATTAATCTGGATTAGAAGTGAGAGAAACAGGAACTCAGTGGGGAATCAGGATGTTATTATTTCTGCCGGCACAGGGAATGCTCCTTGAAGGACTGCTGCCACTTTTTCACTGTCAGAACCAGATTCTATCGCTAATACTGGCCAGACCTGCTGTCACGAGTTCCCCTTATCTTTTACTTTTGATAATTACCAAGAAGAAAACAACAGGGATCACTTTATCCCCTCGTAAAAAACAAAAAACAAAAACCCTCCTGTCACAAGTAAAGATATTAATTTCTAAAACAAGGGGAAAAAGCACTGCAGTTCAACTTTTCTTTTAACTTAACAGATCTGGTTTGTGTCATACGCCAACAAAACCTAGCAAAACAATTATATCAGCAACAGTGCCGCACTATACAACGTTGTCATATTTATTTCAGTCAGACTGATTTATTAGAGTTTGGTGTCTAGGCTCTGAGTTCATCACTGCCCATACATATAAAAGAGGGGAATAATGAGTAATTATCCCACCCGAGGCTACAGCTGGACGCCGGTGTGGTGGAACAGTATGCAGTCATGCAGGGGAGCAGCAGGACTGACATGTCAGAGGGAGAGATGGAAAACTTTGCAGCATAAATACACTGCCAAATTGGGAGAGTGTGTTTGGTACGTGAAGTGAGGAAAATGAAGCATGTTAGTGTGTATGACGCAGTGCAGCTTGAGAACTAGCTTGAAGGCTTTACTCCTTAAAGCAGTTTGCCTCTTCAAAAACAAGGGTAACAAAATGCTTCAGAAAAACCAAAACAATGCAATTCAAATTAAAAGAGTAAAAAGTAAAAGAATGCTGGAAGTAAAAGCTATACAGTAAATAAGAAAGGAATAATAGGGAAACAAAAATTACAAGATAAAAAAAATGAAAAATACATAAAAGAACAAGTGCAAAACTTAAGAGTGCGTGCAGAATGTCACAACAACAAAACTCAGCGGGATAGCACTTTGGACATATCCATCCAAGAGAAACCGTAACAAAACAAAGCCCACCATTTTCAAATATAGCATCTAGCTTCAGCTAATGAATGGAAAGGTGAGTGATTTGGTCACAGGTCAAGTCAATAACAGCATTATAAGTTCAGCACTGTTGCCTTTTCCTTTTTCAAGGCATCATCTTACCGAATCTTATGTAAATTTATCTTAACCCTCAGTCACACAGGGTTAAAGACCTGTCAACAATCATCAGATAAAGGTGAAAAATGTGTATTACTCGACCTGTTGCAAGTGATTGCTGGATTGCTAGCTGTAAATTCAATGGCTATTGTCCTAGTCACACAAGCCTAGAGGTTGGTAGTTGACCCCTGCGCTAACCATCGTCGCGAGGGGCTGCAGGCAATAATTAATGTGAAATTAGTTCCAAAGTTGTGTTAGGGTGCGGCACCAAAATCCTTTTTTTTGATTACTTTGGTTTTAGGCAGATTGCTGAGGTCACTGGTAGTTTTCAAAGAAGACACATAGAAATTGTCTGCAACTGATGCAAACAGGAAACAACGGGTATTGGCCTTGAAAAAAAAGTTGTGCCTTTTGAGATGTGCTTGTTTTAGCGTTAGCACAACTTTTACTTTGAAGACAAGCTTCTCTATTTTTGTTGCCGTTTCCAGTTTGGATTGCATTTTCTTTCAAATTCCAGTGCAGCGGCGATACTAAATGGTGGCTGTTTGCAGACGATTCGGCATCTTCCATGCAAGCTGCAGGCAACTGTGGCAATCCTCTAGCAATTAAAGGTTTTGTGTTGCAGTTCCTGCGATTCAACAGATTCTCCAGCAGCTACCTGAAAACTGTCTGACTGGAGGTTGCAGGGGAGTTGTCGACCGTTCTTTTGGGCCTTAGTCCATTATTGTTCCGTAAATGACCCCAAATACATGATTCTCATGATTTGGGATTTTTTTCAGAATTTTCTTTCCATTTTTACTTTTTCCCCCATTTTTACTTCTTGCCTTTGTACCTTTTCCTATGAGTCTTTAGTGTTATCTATGTTTTATTAGCCAGTTAGTCGCATCAGTATAAACATTCCCTTATCTTGCCATGTAATGGGGAAATTATAGTTCAGTGGTGTTAGTGCATGGGCAGTCTGTTGACAGGTCAGGGGAAGATTCATCTCTGTCTGTCTACCTGCAAAGAGCATCTGTTGCCATAGGGTGGGAATGTTCAACACATGGTACAAAAGCAGTCTGGGGGATGCTCTTTTTCTTATATTGTGTGTCCATCAGTCAGCCGTGGAGAACAACAAAGGTATAACACAGAAAGAGCTGAAGTGAAACATCAGTGTCCATGGCAGCCACTGTCTGGCTCCACATTTCTCCCTTCCCCATTTCAGCCTATTCATCAACCAATCAGCATTCAATCGCTGCACGGCTTGAAGTGTTAAGAAGTGTTCAGTTATGGGACAGAAAAGCATTAGATACCAGCTCATGAAATGAATCAAACAGGAAAAAAGTGATGGTTTCAAGTTTCAAAGTTAACTGCCATATGCAGGGTAAAGAGACGCGTTTCCCTGTACAATTAAATTGTAACAGTTACTGTTACGGTACTTTGTGCCTGGATGTGTAAACAAAATATTCGATCATATATGCCCGTGTTGTATTTTTCAGATAGTTTCGCTGCCCTCCAAGTGAGTGAAATGCTCCAAGTTCACAGGATTGTGGCAACAAGTAAAAATGGAAAATTAAAAAAGTGATGAGTGATCACCTTGTCACTTTAAAATTTGCAATTTAAACTGTCCCAATTAGCCTCTCCCTGCCACCTTGATTTGATTAGCCTGCTGTTCTCTACCTGCTCTGTTATTATGAACTCTCTTCAGATATCTGCGGGCGGCTGCGCTGTGATTAGACGCGCTTAGTCATTTGCTAAGTGACAAGCGGGAGCACACAAACCTACGAGCAGGCATGCATGAACACACAACACCACACACACAGTTGCATTTCTCACAGAAAAAGGCTTAGATGAGAACAACAACAGTGGAAGTCTTTACAGTTACACATTTCATGCCTGCAATACTTCTAAATTTTTGTGTCATACAGATAAATTATATTTGTGTGCTTGTCCACATTATTAACATCCAAACCATTCAATACACTGCTAAATGCTTGAGCAAGATAAATGAAAACTGAGAAAGTCATATTGAAAATCTAAAAATAATTGAACATGACCAAAGTGAGAATGTTGATCCACAGTATCTGCTTGGATGCCGTGATGCAATTGGAGTTCAACAGAGAGCTATGCACAGGTTCAGCTATGATTCATACTCTTGCTCACCAGTGAATATCTTTGCCATGTGAAATTGCCTAATAAATATGCGCTGGACAGCGGTGACTAGGCATGACTGGAATTTTATGGTTCATAAAGGGGCTCAAAGGCATAAAATAAGTCATCACCTTGTGCAGTCTGCGTTTCACACTATAAACAGACAATATAGTTATTAACTCCTAAATAGTAATGTTAAATCACACTGAATTGTTTTTATTGCTGCATGGACATTTGAAAAAAATGCATGCAATTAAATTGGGATGTTGTTTATAGGAGTTTTAATAAATCAGTTAATCTACTTAAACTGTTGTTGTGATTTGCCTGCACCGTCAGAGGATACATGGAGGAGAAAAAGAAGAACTCGTTTATTAGTTTAAAAGCTGCACCGTAGACTCAAATGGATGAGGGTGCTCACATTAAAGAAAAAGTAAGCATATACCTGAAAATTTGCATATTAACATTTTATTTTCTTCTTGGCGCTTCTTTGATGTGCTCTGAACCCTTCGTCAAGGCGTTTGGCACATCAAAACAACAACAAAATGAGCACAACATCCTGCTGGGGCTGTACAACTAAACAACAAAAATACTCCTTTTCTTAAATTAGGTGGTGGTGTGTGTGTGTGTGTGGGGGGGGGGGGGGGGGGGGGGGGGACTCTGCTGTGAAAGGCTTGAGATCTGAACGTTGAACACCAGAAGATTGGGTTAACTTTTCTTTTCAAACAGCCACTTATTACTGCTATTGCTTATGTTTCATCCACATGGCAGCAAATGTTTTGTGGCAGCCTCTCCCATAGGCCCTGAACTCAGCCATTTCTAAACAGAGAGCAGTAAGTGCCAGCTCTGTGGCACATGGGCATTACGCTGAAGTGGTTCAAGAATAAGGATCTTGTTGGGAAAGCAATAAAAGTCTAATGAAGCTTAGCTGACAGTAGTTTGATGCCCAATGTCTGCATAAAATATGTTATTTTCAAAAGTTAACATTTAAATCTTTATTTATAAAGATTTAAGATTAAATTATTGCTTCTGCAAGAGAAAATGTATTAAAGTCACAGTGTGTAAAATCTCACCACTAGATGTCAGTATATTGCAGATTGCAGATAACTGAATTCCGTTTTCTTAGCTTTAACAATTCAAGTGCGTAATTCTACCTATGGTAGCCACTGTAGGACAAAAAACTCCCTATTCTGGGTTCATCTGTTGTGAGTGTAGGCTGTCAGTCCGCTGTCAATGTGTGTCCATGTCTATTTACCCTGAAGAAAGCTAGAAAACTTTGTGAAAGAGGTTTGATATGAGACAATGAGTCAGCGAAACACATTTCTGACCAATGACAGCAATACTGAGGTGAGTTGTTGAGATTATCCTAAACCTTCGTGTTAGTAAGTGCTGGTGTTTTTGCTGTCCGTCTCTGTTATCTACTGTTAGCCACCATTAGCCTCTGTTAGCCTCCGTTAGCCAGTGTTAGCCTCTGTTAGCCTCCGTTAGCCACTGTTAGCCTCCGTTAGCCAGCATTACTGAAACTTTCTTTGAAGTGTATCTAACATTTTTCGATTCAGACACTTGCCGAATAAATTCCTATACAACGTGAGAATGGAATCAAACTGTTTATCAATGGGAAAGTGTGATTTGGGTTTTTTCTAACGAACACTTGAGCCTATCATTAGCATATTCTTAGCTTATAACTTGCTGCCGTTGTTGTTATTTAGCCGCCTCATTGCCAGTTGTCCGGAGAGGGGAGGGTTGTATGTCTAATCTCCTGACAATAAGTTGGCTTATGCAAGTTTTCATGAGATAGAGCCCCGACTTCAGTTTAGGAAGTAAGGCTCGTGTGGGGGAAGAGGATGACGTTTTATTCAAATGGCTGTCTTGTTGTGTCCTTCCTACGTGTTTTTAAAAACATAGATAAAACATAGGTATGATCCCTCATAGCTTGGGTATGAAATGTGCAGAGGAGTTCTCTTCTCCTCAACCTTTGTTATAGTACATATGTGGCTGGTTTCTAGCACACAATTAGACAGAACAGCAATTTTAGCTACCGTATTTAAGTTGCCAGGGCAACATCGCAGCTTCCACATTTTACATATCTCAATTCGTAGTTTATAAGAATGCATCACTTGTTGGAAGACATAATTTTACAGTAATCTATGTGCATTTATGTCTATAATATTGTTTTTCTATTAAATTAATATTTTTTAAAAACCCAACCGACTATACCTTTAAATTGCCATAGGATGCAGGGGATCTTAAATGGAGTGATTGTTCTGGTATTTATTGCTCCTCTTACAGTAAGTCATTGTTGACAGTTCATTGGTTGTGTTCAATATTTTCTCCATTAAGAGAGCTGATGATGCATATGGAGAAAGGGTTTACATTAACACATGGGGATTTATTGTCTTTGTGGTTACGATATATGGTTCACTACTGATATTGATTCCTCTAATCTCTCAGCTGAGCTGCTTTAAAGCACATTATGAGGTCAAAAACATCAGGATTTGTCAGGAGGAAGGTGCTCCAAATAGAGCTTTAGGTAGTCGCTGAAATATCTAGCTTTTGAGGGGAGGCCCTGGGAGGAGACGGGTGATGCAATTTCCCAAAGTAGTGTCTGCATCATTGAAATCATGAGATGTTTTGGCCTCTGACTGAGTTCTGTGGCAAGAGCTGAAAACAGTTGAGAGACTCAAAAATGAACACTTCATCATAGGATGGCTGTACATTAAAAAAAACCTGATTTTTGTTAAAATATTACATTTAATTTATATTTGCATATGCAGAAAAAAATCTGTAAAAAAAAAAAAAATTGAAATTGAAACAATGGATGGAACCTAACTCGTGCCATAATGCTAGGAACCTGGTGAATATTAAGAGTTTTATCACAGCGTGTTTCTCAGTAGGATTACATACAGATAAACAAACGGCCCATCATTTAAAAAAACATGGTTTTTGAATCAATGCACCTCTTCAAACAGTAGCTTCATGGTGGCTTTTCAACCTCTGAGCTCTCTTTTAAAGCATGTTCCAGCGGCCCAGATGAATATGGGAAAAATGCATCTGTATAAACAGCCTGTTAAGTAAACAGGTCTGCACTTCAACAGCTGCTAATGTCAGACTGGAAATTAAAGACGTGGGGGGTGGGGGTGGGAAAAGGTGTGTTACACTAAAATAACAGCTCTACAAACACACAAGGACACACCCAAACTGCAGCATGCACAAATGCTCTGTATCCCACTTCCTACCATCTTTTCTTATCACTCTCTCTCTCTCTCTCTCTCTCTCTCTCTCTCACACACACACACACACACACACACACACACACACACACACACACACACAGTGTTTCTGAGCAGATGCTGGCTGACAGGTTTGAATTCATGCTGGTGAAAAGGTCAGTCAACACCCTCCACTCTTGTCAACACCATTGTGTGTGTGTGTGTGTGTGTGTGTGTGTGTGTGTGTGTGTGTGTGTGTGTGTGTGTGTGTGTGTGTGCGCGCGCGCGCGCGCATTGGATGGTGACAACAAAAAATAATCTAGTGGGGAGAGGGGGAGTAATGTTCAGTTTCTTAGACAAACATCTATTGTACGCATAGATTTATGATTTTAAACCAAATAGGATAAAAGAATTAAAAATAAATAGAGGGAGAATTCATTAAAGTGATTAGGAATCAATTAGAACAGCAGACATTAAGATGATAGAATAAGAAAGTGAGGGGAGGGGTAAAAAAGAAGAAGACATGGAATAAAGTCATACACCATCTTTCTAGCAGATGAATGGGTCCCTGTGGGCGAGAGGCATCACTTCTCATCCTAATTACTCTTCAAACACTGACCCAGTATCAGCTCTCATGTTCTACCCGCATTTAACTCTCCAAGCACTAAAATCGTCTTGCAGGAAAAAGTCAGTGTATAAAATTGGAAGTTAATTATCTATAAGACAAAAAAAGGAGAAACTTCACCATTAATTTGAAGTGGTTCGATAGTTTGGGTCTCAGAGCTTTGGAAACGGTGAATTTGAAGCACAATTTGCATGCATCATGATTGGTGACTCATCTAAAAAGACTAATGGGAATGCAGTCCTGGGAATACATATTTAATCACAAAGCAACCTTTTGCGTAATGGCCAATATTGTAAATCAGTAGGTCAGCTTATAAGCAAGTGTTGTAATGCAGAGAGACTGTGAAAGCTATAACTCATTGGAATGGCATTTTGAAGTAGCTTTTGTCTGCATATAAATGCAATGCAGCCCATGTAGCTGGTTGTAAGTGCATTAGTCTGTTTCATCTTCTTCACAGCAGCCAGTGAAGACACCGACACCACAACACAACACACAACAAGTCACAACCAGCTCTCTAAATGGACGCCAAACATTGTCTTTAAAAACATGATGATGAAAAATATAATTTTGTCATGACATTCCTCATTAGAACTATTAAAAAATGAATTTACTTAACTACTGTACACAATTGATCTATTTGTCATTAGAAAGCACACCTGCCAGGTGGCCTAGTTCTTCTGTAATACTTCTAATGATTCAGTCATACTACAGTAGAAATAGAACGACCACCTCTCTACGTATTGGTGGTTGCATTGAATTTGATCAGGTTGGTGAAGGTCTGTACATAACTACCATATAATTCATAAACACAGACAGTCTGTCAATAAATTTCAGTTGCAGTCAGTCTGTGCCAATCAACTTATCTGTGACCCATCTGCAATCTGTCTCATTGCAATGGAGGATTCAACTCAGCTGCTTGTCAGCTGGTTATGTTATTCATAAAAGTAAGGCTGCTGAGTGCGTGTCATTTTGTAGTTTAATTGCCATCCTTCAACAACTACCTCACTATTTCTCAGGATTTTTTGAACTGAATCTGAAAAATTGAAGAAATGTTTTTGATAAATAAAAACCTCTCCTGACTGTCTTTTTTTGTTTTTTCCACAAAACGCTTTTTTGGTTCAACCACGGTAAAAGATACTTCAAATTTAGCTGAGGATATTATGATTTGGAAAATGGACTAATTCTTATATAGTGTTTTCTAGTCTCCCCACGCTCTATACAACATGCCTCATTCACCCATTCACAAGCACTTCTAAACTCAAGTGCAAACTAATAAACATTCACACACAGTCACACTCCGATGAACGCAGGTTTTAAAATATATCTTGGTGATACTATGACTTCTTTGCTGGAGAAATTATATTAGATGACAGGTGTTCTTATCTTCAACTAACATGTGTAAGGCTGCTGCTCAGATACATTTTAACTCTACAGATTCATATTTTTTGGTATTTTTTCTGTTATCTTTTCCTTACCCTTTGCCTACTGTTTTTCTTTGCTATCAAACTATTTTTGCACTTTTATTGTCACGGTCTGCCAGGGCAAGCCGTGGGGATGTTGGAGAAAGGACCCAAATGCTGGACTAAGTGCAATGAACAGTGCGTTTATTTACAGTGGGGTAATGTACCACACACAATAAATCTCCAATGTGCTCCCTCAACTCCTGTGTTGTGCCTTCTCCTAAGTGCTGGTATTCCGTGCGTCCTGCCGTACTGTGTTCCGCTCTCCTCATGGAGTCTAACTCAACGATCCTGCGCCGGAGGAAGCTCCATCGCTCTGTTAAGTAGCTCCCCCGAGGAGCTTGATCAGAAGCAGGTGTGTGAGAACCTAGGCGTGATCAGCAGCTGGCAGGGCCACACCCATCAGGCCTGCAGGTGGCTGTCCAGCCACACCCGCAGACACACACACATACACACACCAGCATGGAACACAAGAGCACAGTGCAGCAAACATACATCCAATACAATAATAATAGTCCACACTGCTCACCATCCCTGAGTCCCTGGAACTGGGTCTGTGACACTTATACCATCTGTTATTTTCTACTTCCTTGTTTTTTAATCTCTCCACACAGCTTCTTTTTCTATCTGTAAACTCTCGTCTCTATCCTGCATCAGGAACTCGTTTATTTATTCATTTACTGGCAATTGGAGTCCTGCGATTCCAGCTCCACCTCCAGCATCTTTAGATAAATGACATTTCCAAAGCCAGATGGACTACAGATACTGAAATAGTCTACCATGAGTTCATCAGTCCTACCACTTATCAACATTCAGATTTTTCTGTCTCATTGTTGTTCTTGTCATCGTGGAAAGATAAGAAGAATTGTTTAAAAAAAGAAAAGAAGGTTCAAATACACTTAAAAAGCACCGCACAGAAATGATCCAATGAAAAAGCAGCTGAGAACAGAGGGTGAATGTGTAGGTCAGATGAATCAAAATACATAAATCAATACACAGACTGATCGATACACATAGGTTCATCTCACTAAAATTATTTTTCTTAGCAGGAAATATCCATTTATAGATCCTTCATCAACATCACCAGTAAATACTTTATTATATAATTATTATATAACAATAAGACACTCAGAGTGAGTTGTATCAGACAATGCAATCTCATTATCCAGTTTCAGGATATTAAGACACGTGCGTCTTCAGTTCCATTCATCCAAATCGGGACAAAATCTATACTGTAGATATCCTCCTGCATCAAATCATCCATAGACCCTTCATACAGATATTCAAACCCAACTTTCTTAGCATCTTGGATAAATCAATAAACCATTCTTCTTAAATAGCCTACAGCAAGAACTCAGACCTACCCAACTGTAGTGTCTAAAACAATATCCAGCTATGGCCTGTTTCCTGATGATACCACTGTTTTCTTTTCTGGTGGTGAACACATATTGTGCAGTCATCTGCATGTTTACATTTGTCTGCATGTACAGTGCTGTGAAAAAGTATTTCCTTCCTTCTTAAGTTCCTTTTTTTGTATATTTGTTTTGCTTTTGTTGAATGTTTCAGATTAAACAAATCCAAACCTACTGCAGTCAAACATTTGCAATTACTAGGAACAACTCTACATGGCTCTGGAGGAATTTTGTCCCACTTTTCTTTGAGAATTATTGGAATTCAACCATGTCTGAGGGTTTTCAAGCATAAAATTCATGTTTGATTTGAGTCCAGCCAAGATCGCTCCAAAACCTGGTTGTTGTTTTTTCATTTGGGTTTTATTGTTTGTTTGTTTCTTTAGTTGCTTGATTTTTTCCATTTAGAGGTGGACTTGCTTTTGTGTTTCAGGTCATGATCTTGCTGTAAAACCCAAATGTGCTTAAGCTTCAGGACATGAACTGATGCTCAGGTACTGTCTTTCAAGATTTTTTGAAAGAGAGCAGAATTCATGGTTCCATCGTGTAAGGCAACTCGTCCTGGTGCTGAAACAGCAAAGCAGTCCCAGACCATCACACCACCACGTTTGACTGATGATAATGTTTTTTATGAAATGCTGTTTAGTTTTATGCCACCTACCGCGGGACTCAAACCTTTCAAAAAGTTCAACAACAAAAGTCTTGGGGGTATATCGAGATATTTCTTGGCAAATGTGAGATCTTTGTGTTCTTTTGGGTGAGCGGTAGTTTTCACCTTGGAACTCTTGGATGCCATTTTTGCCTGGTCTTTTTCTTATTGTTGAATCATGAAATCTGACCTCAAATGAGGTCTGCAGTTCTTTAGATGTTGTTTCTGGATGAGTTGTCGATGTAGGCCAGCCATTCCTGGTAAGGTTTCCACTGTTTCAAGTCCCCTAACCTTAGAAATGGATTCGTAACCCTTTCCTGATACATGTCAGTGACTTTGTTTCTTAGATCTTGACATGGTGTGTTGATTTTTTTAAAGATCTTTTAGCCTACATAACTTTGTTCCATTTAAGTGATTTCTTTCCTTAAATATCCTTCACATCTCTGATCACAGAATTTAGTGCTTACTGACAGAGAGAAATTATTTCAGCCAATTTCACCCATTAATTTTTGCATTACAGACACGCTATGGCTAGTAGAGATCATTTTCCATCACTCTCTTCTCATCTTTTTCATCTCCTCATCCCTATAGAGCCACACTTCCGTGGTCACGATAAATAAGTAAAAATGTGCACTAGCTGCCTGCTGGTAAACAATACTGACACGTTCATTTGGCACAGGAGGCGAGATTGCCCTCAGAGTAAATTCATCTCCTTCCCCCTTGTCTTTCATTCAGGTTGGGCTGACAGTACAACATTTTGGCATTAACTTGTCATGGACAGTTTCATTTGTGGTGTGCTGCTTCTAGACAGCTAGCATTCAAGGTTCAAGGTTCAAGGTTCTTTATTTGTCACATGCATAGTTATACAAGTATAACACACAGTGAAATGTAGCCTGACACGCTCCTCGACATGTGCAAAAATTGGGGGGGGGGTGTAGAGGAAGAACATTATATATATATATATATATATATATATATATATATATATATATATATATATATACATATATATATATATATATATATACATACATATATATATACATATATATATATATATATATATATATATATATATATATATATATATATATATATATATATATATATATATAGTATATACACTGGGTGAATGTGCAGTAGTAGCAGCATTTAGGAGTTAGTGTTTTTTTCCACTATTCTTTATTTATCTATGGTACTTAATGCAGTTGTCAACTTGCAGTGGTGGCTCAGCTGATGTCTTATGTAGTCTCTTCACTTCACACTTCTTTTAAAACCCCATTTCTCACAAAGATGTCCTGCTATTTCTGAAACTATCCTCTCCATAAATTTGATGTGTGTCTTTTCTGATCAAAAGAAACATACTGCAAGCTTGTTCATGAAAAACAATCTCTCACTTTTTTCACCACCTGTCCAAAAACTTTCCATCTCAGTTCGCAGCAGGAGCCTTCATTTCTAGTGTCATATATCAGAGCAGCAGCTCTTCAAATACATATGACTCCAGCAGCTCCAAGAGGAAATTGCTGCATCACCAGCCAATAGGAATTAACTTCAATTTTAGTATGTAGCATCCTAATTATGCATGATAATTAGTTAAATGTGTGCACCAGCTGCCTGCTGGTAAGTAATGCGGTCACAGCTCATATTCATTTAGAAGAGAGAGCAAGACTGCCTTTGAAATACATTCATTTGTCTTTTAATCAGCTCTGTGTGGCATAAAGTAACTACTGTAGAGGAATAACAATAAACCTCTAAAGCTTTGGGTTAAAATCACACCTATAATTATACCACCTATACAGTAAATCTCCATCTGTGATGACACAGACATCAAAAAGAAAGTAATTTTGTCCTGTTGGAGTTTATGCTGATACTCTGGCTTCCTCCATTTAAAATACATGTAAAAGATGCATACATGTAATACATGTAAAAAGAATAAAGCTAGTTTCAGAACTGGCCTCACTGATTCCAGCCAAATGTAAAAATCTCAGAATCACCTGAAAATAATAAAATTTGCTCCAAAACTCTCACAGATCAGCTGAATGTTCGCTTTATTTTTTATTCAAACTTACTTTCGAGTTTGACAGACAGCAAAGCCAAAAAATCATTTTGCACTGAAGCGCTTAAAAAGCATTCCCCGTCCTACTCTCTCAAGTCTGCAGCACCACCAGCAGCAACCGGTTAAAATTTGTCAAACAAAACCACAAACCACTGTGAGTCAGCAAAAAGATGCTGGAGATTATACTTGCTCTTACCTTTCTGTAAACAATCATGTTGGGCGTGTCATCATCTGGGTCCACGATGCTCATGGACCTCGTGGAGAGCAGAGGTCGAGACGGGGTCGTCTGGGCGATCTCCTTCGGTTCTTCAGCCCCTTCGTCAGGTTCAGACTTCTCCACGGGGCTCGACTGCTGCTGCTCCTCTTCCTTCTCCTTCTCCCCTCCTTCCTCCTGCTGTTGCTGCTGCTGCTGCTGTGCCTCAGCCATCTCTCCCTTACAGTCGCCTTCCCCGTGTGTTAAATTATCCTCTCTTCTTTGTCTTCTCTTCTTTATTTCCAACTGTGCTGTCTCCAGAGTCTAGGGAAAGAAAGAGAGTGAGAAACAAAGTGATAAATTGGACCATAGAACTGAGCATTGGGCTCCAGTCTCCCATGTCTCTCTATTTTCTGGTTTTCTATCAGCAGCCACAGGATGGATGCAATGGAGGCGTCATCAATTCTCCTACTTTTCTCTGTTATCCCTTCTACGCTACTCCCTTCAGACCCGTCATATGAGACTGAAGTTAAAGGAGAATAAAATACATTCTGTTTTTGCTTGATTATTCCAGTCAATCATTTCAGTTTGTGGGACATCATATTTCCTGGCATATAAGAGCGTCACTTGCTTTTTTCCCACAGAGGATGTGATGTCTTGTTTTACAAGGGGAATAAAAATTTGTTTCTTCAGTTAAAATGAGGCATCATGTGCATGAATTAATTCAAATGATGAAAATCAGTCAGATGAATATCTCATTTTGAAAACTAATTTGCACGTTCATTTCCATTCAGAGAAGCAGAAGGATAGCAGCAAGAGTGAAAGGGAAGGTTTACAAGATGGTAGTGGGGCCTGCTATGATGTAGAGTTTGGAGACAGCAGTAGTGACAAAAAGACAGGAGGCCGTGCTGGAGGTGACAGAGTTGAAGATGAATTGTGTTACATGTGACCAAAATGGACAGGATTAGAAATGAGTATATCAGAGGGACAACTCAGGTCGAGCGGCGTGGAAACTCTTTGGAGGATGCTGAAGATGGAGTTGCCAGGCAGGAGTAAAAGAGGAAGAGCACAGATAAGATTCATGGGTGTAGCGAAGGCGGACATGGAGACTGTTGCAAAAATGATTGCACATTATTCCAATAAACCACTCACAAAGTACAGAAACAAATTGCAGCAGGTTAAAGGTTGATTTTAAACCCCATAAAATTGCCCTTTAATTTACTACAGAACAACCGATCACCGAATCATGCACAATACATGCAATATATGCGACTCCACACACACACACACACACACACTTGTGACATCCCATTACTCAGACCTGTCTGTGCTCTTCTGACAGCTGTCAAAATATTGTTGTGTGACACTTGAGCTGAGATTAGGTGCAAGAAGGAGAAGGTTCAAAGTCAGATAGGGGGCAAACAGCTGGAAAGAGAAATGAAACACACTTGACACCCTGGTTTCTATATGAGGGCTCCATCTATGCATCCTCTTTTCCTCTGTGCGCATCAGTGCCAGAAGATTTTATCCCAAACGTAACTGGGACCAGATGCCTTTCCATTTAGTCCATTGTAAAAGAAATAATAGCTTCTGACTGATTCATCTGCAGACAGCTAGTCTCTTTGCTGGTTGCAACACAGTGAATGTGCAAAATAACGTTACACAGGCCTGGAAATCTAAACAATTCTGCACTCGATTAAATGAGTCTGGTTGCAAACCGCGCAATGAAAATGCAAAACAAATCTAATCTATAGGAAATGTTATGATAGCAAGCTCTTCCTTGTGTTGGAGATAACTGAATCCTTACAACAATATACCTGGAAGCTGCCAAATATGCACTCATGATAATGGAAACACACTCCATTATTTCATTTCAGTTTAATTTATTCATTTCTTTTGCAATGCAAACCAGAAGAGTTTGCACATAATCTCAGTGAGATGGAGTTTTCCTGGAAACATTTATCTGAGAAAATATTTGTGGAAGAAATTATAGACTTTAGGTGTATGACTGGAAGATGATTCTGCTCAGAGAAAAGCTGTATTTTCCACTTTGTGTTTCCACTCAGTAAAATCTTTAAAAAAAAGACCATCACACTCACCACTAAATATAAAGAACTGAAACGTGAATGAAGGCCTGATGCAGGTTATCAAAGCAAAATGTCTTCCTAGAACTTCAGCCAAATGTTGGCAAAGAGTTTTTAACTCATTCACTGCCAGCCATTGGCAGTGAATGAGTTAAACCCATTGACTCATTCACTGCAATTGACGGCTATAGACGTCAATGGCAGTGAATGAGTTAATAGTGTCCACCTGTGCTTCATAAACCATGTGTACATGGGAAATTTAGTTCACATGTGTAGTTCCCAAAAGCTAGCATGAATGGTGAGAAGGAGAGCAAAATTAAGTTCTTTTTTCTTTACCTGGGAATTCACTGTAAGAAACAGTGTTTTTAGTCATTTAAATCTTTATCTATTGCTTATTTACTTTGGTGCAGTATGAATGGGCAGAGGAAAACTAGCAAAACTTGAAAATACAGTTAAAAGTGAAGTCACATTTTCTAAAACTGTCCACAGGCTCAGACTGGAGTCATTGCTGGGCCAATTCTAGTCCCGGGCCTCATGTTTGACACCCCTGCTGTAGGAAAAAAAATCAAATTGATCTAATTTAATCAATTTGTAAATATTAACCGTGTAAGCATGTTTTCAGCTGAAAGAATAAAGGTATCAGAGCTGAAATTTGACACAGAATCAGTGTGGGTGCCTGCATCCGCAGTATCATCATCGTGAGCATCATGTGTTGATATGCTATTTCGATCGTGCATAATCTCGTATTCTGAAGCAAAATTAGAAGTTAAAGAACTTCCACAAAGCAATTTCTGCTTCATGCCCAAAGAGTGAAAAGAGAAAGGAAGCAAAATGAGAGCAGACTTGAGCATGATTGGTTGTAGGATGATTGGGTTTGGCATGTTGGGAAACATCCACAGATCTGAAGACAAGATCAATACCACTCTCATATCTATATGGAAACTGCGAAGCTTCAGCCAGAGGCTAGTGTAGCTTAGCTTATCTCAGAAACAGGTGCACCTAGGTTGTGTATTATATTTAGTTCATGTATTACTCATAAAGCCGTTTACAAAGACACATAGTGGTAGCACATCTTCTTCCGTGCAAGCAAGCTAAACATTAAATAATAAGAATCGAACTAAAGTTAAGAAAGTGGTTTTGACTGGGTTAAGAGTAAATGGCAGTTTTGTGTCATCTGAAGTGAATTTAATGTCCTTTTTAAGTCGACGCTCTCATTAACCAGCTGTTTGTGTGTGTCTGAATGTGTGAGAGGATATACTGCACAAAGTGTCCATGTGTCCACGAGCTTTCTGGTGCTGAAGAAAAGACAGGGACACCGTCTGCTTAACTGCTACTCCAAACCAGCAGTCAATGCTTAGAAGTGATGCCTGGTTTGTTTCTCTGAACTGCTCAAGTTTAAACTCCCATCTTCTTTCCATCCTGCTCCTGGAATGTCGTAAAGTTGCGTAGGCTGGGATCAATACCTCCAACATTCGCTCTAACTCTGGATTTTGCAAAGAAATGAAATGTTCAGGTTGAACATTCACATGAGATCATCCTCTATCGCACAGTTATTTAATTAATGGTTCACAGAGGAGCCTCACCCCTGTTGATAGAGATGCTTTAGTTGGCCTAATTGCTTTAAAGAACTTCCAGAGTCAGCTTTGGTCACCTTGAAAGCCTCTGATGTAATGCCTAATCTATTTATCCAAAATTAGATGAACGTGAGGATGAAGAAGATATAAAGGGACCACACGCGTCTCATTTTATGAAACGCAAACAACATGTTTTTACAGAAGAATTTAAATCTTCCTATGTTAAGCCCTCAAACTCCTTCAGAACCGCCAGCTCAGGAAACTCCTTCCTGTGGTGTTTACGAGGCTTCAATCGATGTGCTGTGATGTCTTCGTGAGAGCCTGTAGGTGTAGAGTCCTTTGTTTGTTCGCCGCTCGTGTTAGCTACGTACAATTACAAGTGAAGCACAGTTTTTTAAACTTCACTTAAGCTTTATCTTTCTTCTTCTTAAATGCAAAAGACTAACAAGCACGCTTGAATTTCAGCTGATGTCTTCACCAGCTCAGCGTTCAGCTCTACATAATTGGAACAAATCAAGCGCTGCCACAGAAATGATACTCGATTGCAAGAAAATGAACACTGAGGAAGGCATCAGTCAAAACATTTGTGCTCGCTCCTCTTTTGCACTACAAAGGAATAACAACAGTGAAAGTGTTGTGATGTAATTTGAAGTCACTGAAGAAGAAAAAAATAAAATAAAATAAAAATAGGCCCCAGGTTTCAGGAAATTAAATGACTGAAAGAAACGCATGACATTTATTTTTATACTTGTCGCAGATTAATACTCTAAATTATTCTGATTACATTTAGAGGTGAACATTTATTTAACACGCTGCGATGACAGGAAGTGGATGCGGTGTGTGAGATCTCTTGCTGTGTCTAAAGTCTGCGCTATCCTTTTCCCTCTGGACCCTCCACAGTGCAACGCACACCCAGCGTTTGCTTCACCTTCCATCGAAAACCACCCCAGGGAGGGCTGCATGAGGATGTCTGGCTATTTTACACAAAAGCCTGGCTACAAATATAAGGGACACCACCAGTTTAGAAGCCATTCAACCTTATAAAGAGTCAAATGTGTGGAGTTGTGTGTGTGGTTTATCAGGCAGACTGCATTTAACAGCATATATCACACAGTAATGGTTCATTCACATCTTGTTTAAGATACGAAACATATTAAGAGCTTCTGTATATTAATGGTACAGTACTGTATCTTTTTCTTGTGTGATCATGTAAATTCAAGTTCAAATCCTTGATTGTTTTTTCACGTGTGATCTAGTTACCAGGTTTTGTGTAGCAGAAAGCTGTGCTGAGGTTTAGACAGCAATGAGTGAGACTACCATAGAAATTCGCCAGTCTTCACCTTGGGTGGTTGATACAATTTTGAGCAGGTCAGGAATACTGTAACCTTGTGAGGCAAGAAGTGAATACCAAGCTGCAAACAGAGTTTTAACAATAACAGGAATCTGAATTCAGAGTACACAGAGGAGGACACCCACAGGTAATTTTAGGGTAATAAACTGTTTATGTTCTAATACTGTTCCTCTTTATATTACTGTAGTAGCACTAATATGATCGGAAAATCTCATCCACACTACCGACAATATGATGTCATAAAGCTTAAAGCACAGTATTCTTAATTACTGTAAATCCAGCTGCCAACTGGGTCATTCCAACACAAATCTTCACATTTTTTAGAACATTTTCTGCTCACTCGTTCTTTTTTTCCCACTTTTTTTTGTTAGATATTCATGTTCAAGGATTGTCTCAGATTTTCAAAGTGTGAAAAAAGCAGGTAATATTAAAAAAATGTATTTTATATAAAAAGCTACAAACTTTGGACATAAAATTTTTAGCCAAATTGGAGATAGGCGAGCAGAGAGCCCACAGTGATTTGAGACTGAATGACCTTTAACGGTGAAATTACAGTGTAGCGTTCATTGAAATGAATCTAATAAAGTATTGTGCCACACCTCTTAATCTCTGAATTCAGGTGTTTTCAGCTCCATTCCCATAGCTGTATGAAATCGAGCACCTGCCCATGCAGTTGATTAAAAGTTGGTTCCAAGGTCTCAGTAACATTGAGCAGCAGTTTCTTAACTGCTAACCTAACTGGGGGTCATATAAGTGCTGGATCGTGCTTGATAAGAGTTCAGCAGCTACAACAAAGCTAGGCTAGACTATTAAGCCCCAAATCCACAGCTAGGATCAACTTTAGAATCACCATTTAACCCGTCACTGGACTGTAGGCAGAAAGAT
This sequence comes from Copadichromis virginalis, assembly GCF_057382275.1. NCBI lineage: Eukaryota > Metazoa > Chordata > Actinopteri > Cichliformes > Cichlidae > Copadichromis > Copadichromis virginalis. Next base: position 16,582,387 of record NC_140632.1, read on the forward strand.
CTTGGAGGCTCCGAGAGAACATGCAAACCCCACAAAGAAAGGCCAGAGCCTCGTCCAAAATCTTCTATCACTTGGGAATTTATTTTTAGAACAATGTAGGAGTGAGTACCTGGTCACAATATAAAAACTTCTATGCTTTGTGAGGCTGCGACAAATCAGTCACAAGCGTTTTACTGATATAAGCCACTGGTGCTGGCCGATAAGGCCAAAGCTGGCACTTGTTTATCTTTTTCAGTTCATCCTCGACCTTTAAAGATCTTTGATTTTCTTCAAAATCCCCATCATGCAAACAAATTTTTGCATGATGGGGACGTCAAAACTTGTGCATCCACATTTGACCATGAAGTCAATCAGGTAAACAATGCTCTGACAGTCCACAGATAACTAAATCAAGATAACGTGTAATTATGCAGCATTAATATAAATATCAGTATCACTGCTTAATAGCCAGAACCGGGCTCAAATCGTCATCTGTCTTAATGTGGGGAGAGCTTAAGTTTGCTGGATGATGGTCGTGCATGTCTGCATACCAACAGTGACATAGATCTCTCTCTCGGTCTCACTCCGACCTCTTTCTGTGGTCTCTCTATCCTCTCAGAACCGCTTCACCCCCCAGCACACACACCCAGCACTCTGCAGCCTAATTTACACGACACAGTCCGCAACAACCAGCAGCACGCATTTTTACGCGCGTACTTTACCCTACACACACACACACACACACACACACCACACCTCTCTCACTATCTTCCTCACAAATTTCCGTGCGCATCCCAACAGATGCACAGAGGACGAAAACGCGCAAATTGATTTCAAAGTGTCCCCGAGAGATCACCTGAGGTCTCTTTAATCCCAGGTGGGAAAAACTGCATCCTCCGTGTCACCCTCCGAAATATTAATTACTCCAACAACAGCCAAGCAACACCTCAAGCACAGCAAACTGAGAACACCGCTGCAATGACAAATAACAGAGGCTTTACCAGTAGGAGCGTTAAAAGCGCACGCAACAACATTTCAGTTTTCTTTTATGCATCTTTCACCACTAATAATACCGCCACTCGTATTCGCTCTGCTCCAGCCTCTCCCCCTTCTCCCCGTCCCTTACCTCTGCAGCCGGCTTATCTCTCTCTCGGAGCTCAGGAGCCAAGAAGCAGCTTCACCGACCGACCCATCAAACCGCCGCACAGTGGAGAGAGAGAGAGAGAGCGCGCGCGAGAGAGGAAGAGAGAGACCGTGTTTGGAATATGGGAATCATTATACTGCAACAGTTCAGATAGTAGGTGTACTCATTTAATATCGCACCTATGGTATTCCAGGGCAATCCCAAACTTGCACGAATTTGGGATTTTAGGAGTTTACGCAGAGTGTGCATCTCTCTATTGTGTGTGATTGTCAATCCCCCCTCCGATGAAGGTTCACCAACAAATTAGGTGGTTGTTTTTTTTTTTCAGGATCAGGGGAATGTTGTGGTTATGGTCATGGTTAGGTTGGGTTTGTAGGATAGAGGAAAAGCCAGCTTTACATCTGTGTAGGCACCACTTATCCTGAAGATTAACAAATACTGTTAACTCAATATTTGATATGTTCACGTACTGGCTCTGTTATCTGCACTGTTATCAAATAAATATTGGCTGTAAACAATTTTTAGATTATTGTATTGTATACTGTTTGTATTCATAATTTACACGGTGTCACATAAAGTGTCCAGTCAAGCTAGTCATATTCATATGTTCCATTATCATAAGTTGTGAATTTTCCCTGCAGGGTCTTATGGTTTTACACAATAATACTTGACCCTCTGTCTGCAGACACAGGTCCCTGTGCTGCTGTTTCCCCTCTTTGCCTCCATTGATGTCATAATGCCCACACAGCATATGAGAAGATTTGACTGCAAAACCAGGAAATTGTATGTGAGAAAACAACATACATGCAGACAAAGAAGGTACGTTTTCCAAACAACTGTACTCACACTGTTCATAATTATCCTGATAATACAGCCTGAAATGACTATAAAATGAATATGGACACAACTTTATGGAAAAAATGCATGATAGAATAGAAGTTTCAAAATAAAATGAAAACAAATTAGAATTGGATAAATGGAAGAAAATGGATGCTAGAGGTTGTACCTGGAAATGGAAGGCAGCTAGTTGAACATTTACAGAAAGATTAAAGATCCACCAGGACCTCCATGAATCATGTTTGTGGACTGTAGGAGAATTCAGCGCCGCTAAAAACAGTCATGTTTATGTTTTGAATTAATCTGACTCCTGAGTGGTGTTTGCCAGACATGAAGAACCATCATCTTCCAGTGTGTTTGCACATTTCTTTCCACCGCCGCTGCCATCGCCTTGTCAGTGGCCGTCTCAAGATAACAATTAGTTCAATGAAGAGAAAGGAGGCTTTGTTGGATAAGAAAATTAGCCTGTTGTCATGGGGAAAACAACTAAGAGAATAGGGAAAAATGCACTAATCAGGCACAACATTTAAAAAACCACCTGCTTAATTTTGCCAAGGTCCCATCTTGTGTGGTCTGTAAGGTTTGGACGGGGGGAGGGGAACCAAGACGTTGACAGCAGATCATTTGAATTCTGTGGTTTCACAGGTAAAGCATTGTTAGATATAATCCAACGGATGCTCAATCCAGTTTAAATATGTGGATTTGGTATTCTGGTTGAACATCCTGGTCTCTTTGCTGGGTTCCTTGAGCTGTTCCTGAGCAGTTTTTGCATTGCTGGGGAGATCGCTGCTATTGTGCAGGGGTGGCAAGTGACAAATTAACATCCGCATGGATGCCAGGATCCAATATATCCCAGCGTAACCTTGCACTATAATGAGATAATCACTGTTATTTTCTTCAGTTATCAGTAGTTTTAAGTTTTCAGATGATTGGTAGATATTTATAACTCTTCTCAGTGCTTTTGTAGCTTTGAATTTTAAATGCACGGAGAGGCACTTTCTGAAATAAATGCACCCACAAGCTTGCTAATATCCCCTACATGGGAAATTATCTGAAATACTCACTCCCTCTCTTAAGTCTTTTTCTTTCTTTTTTGCTCTTCGAGCCTTCCCCATACTCACCCCCGTTCCCCATCTTTCTTAGTGTAATCGCTCCTAATTTCTCATCTTCAACATATGCAAGGCCAACAGCTTCAAACCAGCGAGCTGCAAGCCCAGCAGATAAACTCTTAGCTGATGGGGACTCTCGGCCAAGCACTGAGGCACATCAAAGGCCCTGATGCAATGATGGACTAAGGGAGGAAACTGGGTGCTTACTACAGCCAGCAGAGGTTTCTTCGCTTTGTGTGCATGTGTGTGTGTGTGCATCCCAGTCTCACATGAAACGTGTCAACAGACAGCAAGTTTACCATTTACTGTAATTCAGGCTACGTTTTCTCACAGCCGGTGGTGGCGACTAAAAATATTTGCTGTCCTAATTCAATAAGCCATTACTGGGACAGAGAGTGAGGGGGACCACATGCTTCAAAAGCCAGCAGTTTCCCTCTCCTTTTTTTTCTTTCTCGCTTTTATCCGCTGTTTACTGTACAAATGGAAAAATGGACGTCAATAAGCTCGTAAAATCAATACGTGCACTTACAAGCTAAATGCCGTCAAAAACAGCATTGATACTAATGGCCCCATCTGTTCGTGCGGATACACACTCGAACACATCTTCTCATGGTTGGAAACTATAGCCTCCACTCTGGACCGACTGAATTATTGAGCAACAGGAAGCAGGAAGAAAAGATCCCACTGGAGCATATCTGTGTGTGTGCTGATAAGTGGTTTAGGAAGGGATGCCCTATTTTATGTGCTCGTTTATTGCAGTACATCGTCACATGTACACACGTGTATACACACATACATACCCATGTATACACTGATCAATAAGCTGCTAAACTTACAGAAATTCTATTTTTTCCATGGCAAAAGTATGTAACTGTATACAATACAAGATATTATTTTAAACTGGATAAGTGCTCTGTGCACTCTTCAGAAATTATAGTGATTTTGTTTTAAATATAGTGGCTTGCAAAAGTATTCGGCCCCCTTGAACTTTTCCACATTTTGTCACATTACAGCCACAAACATGAATCAGTTTTATTGGAATTCCACGTGAAAGAGCAACACAAAGTGGTGTACATGTGAGAAAATCATACATGATTCGGTTATTTATTTTTACAAATAAATAACTGAAAAGTGGGGTGTGCGTAATTATTCAGCCCCCTGAGTCAATACTTTGTAGAACCACCTTTTGCTGCAGTTACAGCTGCCAGTCTTTTAGGGTCTGTCTCTACCAGCTTTGCACATCTAGAGACTGAAATCTTTGCCCATTCTTCTTTGCAAAACAGCTCCAGCTCAGTCAGATTAGATGGACAGCCTTTGTGAACAGCAGTTTTCAGATCTTTTTTCAGATCTTGCCACAGATTCTCGTTTGGATTTAGATCAGTGCACGACTAATAGTTGTCCTATGGACAGATTCCCCCACCTGAGCTTTAGATCTCTGCAGCTCGTCCAGAGTCACCATGGGCCTCTTGGCTGCATTTCCGATCAGCGCTCTCCTTGTTCGGCCTGTGAGTTTAGGTGGACGGCCTTGTCTTGGTAGGTTTATACTTGTGCCATACTCCTTTCATTTCTGAATGATTGATTGAACAGTGCTCCGTGGGATTTTCAAGGTTGGGAAATCTTTTTGTAGCCTAAGCCTGCTTTAGGTTTCTCAATAACTTTATCCCTGACCTGTCTGGTGTGTTCTTTGGACTTCATGCTGTCGTTGCTCCCAAATTTCTCTTAGACAACCTCTGACACGTCATAGAGCAGCTGTATTTGTACTGACATTAGATTACACACAGGTGCACTCTATTTAGTCATTAGCACTCATCAGGCAATGTCTATGGGCAACTGTCTGCACTCAGACCAAAGGGGGCTGAATAATTACGCACACCCCACTTTGCAGTTATTTATTTGTAAAAAATGTTTGGAATCATGTATGATTTTCGTTCCACTTCTCACGTGTACACCACTTTGTATCGGTCTTTCACGTGGAATTCCAATAAAATTGATTCATGTTTGTGGCTGTAATGTGACAAAATGTGGGAAAGTTCAAGGGGGCCGAATACTTTCGCAAACCACTGTAAATAAGGCACAAGTAAATTAAAAGATAAGGTAAACTCGCTCAGAATTCTGACTATCCTTGGAATCTTGACCTTTAAAATATTAATCTCAATATTCTGAAATTCTGATCCACAACCATCAACACCCAGAATTCTAACTTTATTCTCTTTAAATTTGACTTTTAGAATTTTGACAGTCAGATTTATGATGAGAAAATCAGAAGTCTGAGAAAAACATGGAGCAAAATTCTGAGAATTTAGTAAGAATTACAAGTAAAATAATGAGAATTCAGAGAAAAAGTGAAATTCCTGAGAAAAAATTGAATTCTGGGATTAAAAAAAGAAAAGGAAATTCTCTCCAAGGAGAAACGAGGAGAAACTTAATTCTGAGAATTAGGCAGAATTCCAAGTAAAATAGTGAGAATTCTGCGAAAAAAAAAGAATTCAAGGGGCAAAGTGATGAGATTAGAGAGATTAGTGAGAATTCCAAGCAGATTTACGAGAAAAAAAATTCAGAATTTAAAATCAAAATCAAATTCTAAAAATCTGAGAATAATCTCAGAATTCTCACAAAAAGGTTATAAAAAAACATCAAATTATTCCTGTTATTAATGGTAACGTCATAAATCTGAGCAATAATCTGAATTCTGAGAGAGAAAAAAAAGTCATGATCCCAAACTTTTTCTATCGTTTTCTACAAAAGGGGACGATTCCTGTCGATGCAAAAATAAGTCAGGTTGGGTAGTCTATGAGAACATGACCCCACCTGTCACTTAATCTATAACCTTAAATCTAATCTGATCTGAATCTATGAATTTCTAATGAGTGTTTTGTTCTATATATTGTGTGTTTTATTAGCTAAACCCAGTGGGTAACAGATGAGGAACATACAAACATACATAAACTAAAATCATGATATTATCATCCTATCTATTTATTTATTATAGTGACACACCATTCCTTTCTATGACATTCCCTTTTCCCTAATTCATATGATTATGGGACTTGAATAAAATATTTATATACTCCATATAGATGTTGCCACTCACAGAGCCCTAAGCAATGTTTATGTTTCACTGAGAGCGGTCCACTCGTCTAGGAGGAGCTAGAGAACATACAAACATAAATACATATGATCATTATAGCATGGTGATAAGTGGTTTCAAAAAGCCAAAAATGCTTCTCGAGGCTTTTCACAGGAATTTCAAAACCATAATAGCTACTTCCATATTTTATAGTCTATGAATACTGCATGCAGGGAGGTAAGGGTAGCCTGGAGGTCTTGAGCAGGCATGTCATGGTCTGGGCAGACTGTCTTTTTCTACCCCCCTTTCTTCCTCTCTCTACCAGCCTACACTGTCTGTGCTTTCTCTCTCATCTCTCCTTTTCTCACCTACAGGTGGAGCTGGTTCTGAGGTCTTCTTTGCTCAGTCTTCGGGCTTCATCAGTCGCACCTTTTCCTCGTTTCTCATACTGCTGTTGATTTAATGACCGACTCTCACGTCCATTCTCCACCAGATTGTTCTCCAGCTCTGACTTGTAATTTAATATTTGCTTTAAGCACCCTGGCTGTCAAACTCTGGATATAGAAGAATCTCCCCACGGTTTACCCGTCATCCTCGACGCCCAGCTTCACCTGTAAATTGGGCGTTCAGCCTGCCAATACCACTCACCTGTCTGACCACTTTCTCCACTTGGTGAATTTAACTGCTTGTACCTTCTTCAACTAACCAATCAAATAAAAGTGGTTCGACCCACATCACTGTTTTGAGAACTCGTGTTTTGAACGCTCAAGCTTGGCATTAGCATTTAACAGGACATAAGCACGAAGCGAGTCTGAACAAGGACGCTGGGCTCTGGCACAGTTGAGGCACAGCAACTTGTCCATCACAATGTTGCCACACTGTAAAGCATATCCTACTTTATTTGTGTGTTGTCGTTGTTGTTTTTCAGTGGGACCCTATTTTTGAAATTACAAACATGTTGCATGAAATGAGACTTGAAATTATCGTTTGAGGTCACGATCCCAGTGAGAAGTAAGGTTGTTTTCTAACAGTCTCCAATGCAGTTAAACTTCTTACTGCAACCCCAGGTTCGCCGCGGCTTTACTTTTCAGACCTGAAGGCCATGTTTCTCTTTTATATGCAGAAGTTACTGCTATATTCAACAGCGCACCACTATTATTCCAAAAGCCCAGTAATATTAAAACACTAGTGAACTGTCTCAGGTATGAACAGTCATGGTTGGAGATTAACTTTTGCTCAGTTTAACAGAAATTATTTTTATCAGGGGAACCCGGTGTGTTCGATGGGTACGACAGTGCTATTGGTCCTTTCGTCCAATTGGATGACAATAAGAGACGAAACGTGATTCTCATGAACGTGATTCTCATGAATATGTAATAGGAAGATCATTTGGGAATCTATGTGTCTTTAAATGAAAACACCAGAAGAAATTAACTGTGTATTAGCTAGAAACTAAAATTGAATCTGAAATCTTCAGTCTACAAAAATTAGGCATCAACCTTTGATAATTCACTTTTTTAAAGGTTGATGCACTGGGATCACAGCAGCTCAAACTCCCTCTTCCCTGGTGTTTTCATCAAGCTCCTCCGAGGATATCATAGCAGATATCAGGGCCAAATGTAATACGGAGTACAAGTGCTCAGCGTGTTCCTCAGTGTCCCATTGATGCTAGATGTGCCGGAAAACCTTTGCAAGCATCCAAATCAGGTGGCTAAGGCATCTGAACTGACACCTTGCAAATGCAAAGGAGCAGCAGATGAATCTCATTGCAGCTGCTCATACTGTATCTAATTCACACTGTCAGGTGCTACCCAGACCTCATGGCTTCAGTGGAAAGGATGGTGCTGGGGAATTGGAGGGAGCTTGCATGCTGGGTGGGTGAAGCAGTATCTATCAAATAAAAACCTAACAAGCATACCGAACCTACAGAAAGCATCTGAGGGACTCTTGTATCAAGTTTCTAAACGTCTTTTTCCAAGAGGCATGATTTCCATGAGGCAAGTCTTTGTAAACGGACTAATTAGAGCTCCTCGCTATGTTTCGTGTCAGAGATGCAAAACAGGAACAGTGACGATTTGAAAAATATGCGTGCGTGTCACCAGGACAGTCTGCTGAATATCAAGAGCCATCACAGATAGCGGCGCAGACTGACAGGTATTGTGTAAATCAACAAACAGAGGGGCTTGTTTGTATCTCGAATGACAGCAAACAACAATGCTGCGCTGCTGAAGAACAAAACACCTCTACTTTCTACTGTCTCTCGTCTCGAGCGCCTGATAAGAGCCGAGAGCGTTACGGAGACATGAAGGCGTTGTGTGGGCCGCTGGAGAGTGTGGGATAAAAGCATTAAGGGTCCGTACACGTTGCAAGAAAAAGAAAAAGTCAGGAGATGAGCACATGCTGCTGGTAAACCGAGACTGTTTCATTTTCTACGTCGGGTCACATGGTAGAGAAATGAAACTGAGATTGCAAACACGTTATAATTAAAGCTCCTTTTACAGTCGTGGTATAAAATAGAGATTTCTAAATGTTTAAGTTTTAACAATGTGGCTATAAATTAAAAGGTAACAGTCAAATAGTGGGGGGAGTGGAGGGGGGGGGGGGAGCATTCACACATTCACACAAGTGCTTTTTCTTTCTATTCCTAAACAGTTTTAGTCTAACGTTCACAGACTCCCGCTCCAATGGATGTATTTCTTCTTTTTCTTCTTCCTCCCTGAGCCTGGTTCCGCTGGAGGCTTTTTCCTGTTAAAAGGGAGTTTTTCCTTCCCACTATTGCCAAGCGCTTGCTCAAAGCATGTCATCTCATTACGGTCTGTACCTTGCAATATAAAGAGCCTTGGGGTGACTTTACATCAGCTCATATTCAGCTTTTTGTATAAGAACTCTATATGTACAGTAAAAGTACAAATGATAGCAGATGGGTTCGCTCATCAGACTTTACTTCAGCTCTCCTATACTTCTCTTAGTAACAAATCCTGAAAGTAAGTCCAGGTGACTCAGCCTCCACATTTTTATCAAAGATGACTAATTGGTGTCCTCCTCCACATTATACCTTTCCTCATCCTGTCTTCACTTCTGACACTGCAGCGACTGCCTCGCTGGTCTCAAACAGCCCCGAGCATCGCTGCAGGGGGACAGAGAGGAAAACAAACGCTTTGGATCAGAGGTGATTTACCAGCGAGGCAGTTTGCCCTTCACAGTCTGCTTATACCTGCGTGACTTCTTCCGTGCGCAGATGAAATGCTCATTTCTACAGAAGCCATGAATGAAAGGGTGAACATATATTATCAGTGTGGTGATGACACGGAAACAGAGCTGAACCCGACAGTTAAACCACAACAATGAACGATGCGGCTTATGTGTCAATAAAACAGATGGGTTTGTTTTTTTTAACAAAATCCATATGTTATTTTAAGAGGATTTGTTAAACTTCAAGGATAATAATCATTCCAGACAACAGGTGCACTGGAGAGGCAACGACAAGACAACCTCCAAAGAGGTAAGAATTTTTGCAGGTGATGGCCACAGATCACTTTTTCATGTCCCAGTCACTGCTGTTGGAATGAGAAAACATCTGGGATTGGTCCCGACCAATCTCCTTCTGGTCCCGGATCAGGGGACCAGTGAGCTCCTGGACAGTCTGTGGCGCCATTTGGTTGCATCAGATGGACCTATACTATACATAATGTCCCACGGCCCTTTGAGCAGTATATTAATGTGCGTTATGCTTTATGTTTACGTCTTTTTCTTACCCGGTGGCAAAGAAATGTCAGGGCAATTTTATTTTATTTTAAAAAAGAAGTCATAATCATTTGATAACCTTTTGGTGGTGATGGTAGGGCTGTAGTGTGTACCGAGGATACAAACTCATGTTTCATTCATGCTGCTCGAAACCAGTCCTGTTAACCTCTTTATTCCACTAAAATCAAGCAATTTCATATACAGAAAATTCACTTAATGTTGTATTATTACAGCCCTCAAAATAATAGATCCTCCTATGAAACTGTACTGCACTAATGGACTAAAGTAACCAAGATGGATATCAGGACAGCTGTTGTGCAGAAATACCTTTATTCCCTGTTATCTTAGAGGGGAGGGGGGGGGGCTTAAATTGTATTACTATGATTTCCTCTCACTGCTTTCAGAAGTGGCTGCAGCATAATGAGAAAAAAAAGAAAACACAGTTGATGCAATTTCTGGCTCTGGCTGTGAGAACGGTTAAAATGCAATCAGGTGAATCAGTGATGGGGAACAACAGGAGCCTGAGGCAACTGCAGGTCAAATCCCAGACCTCTCACCATCTCCTCACTCTAGTTACTCACTGCAAGCTACAATCAGACAGCAGCTTCACAGGAAACACAGAAAATTCTTTTTTTTTTGGTCACAAGTAAACTTCAGACTTTGCAGGTGTTTTATTTGATTGGACGCAGCATGAAGGAACTAAAATATTGATAAAAAATTGATAAATTGATAAAATAAATTAAAAAGCAAGTTGTCTGCACTTCATGCAGATTGTTACAGTAAAATATGCGCCACGCTTCTTTTGTGATAAACAAAACATTCAGACTACCTGTGGAACTTAATTTAGATGAGACTGTCATATTACTGTTTTTGTGGTGCTTTTAATTAAAGTGCCTGTAATTCCCTTTTAAAATGTGTCGGTGTATGTTTTTAATGTTGGATCCCAGGAAGACTGGCTTTTGCAATTTGCTAAACTTAATTACACACAGAACCCCTGCAGTTAAAAGAGGATGTTAATTCAAAGAGAGCATGAAAAGGACTAAGCTGCACTTTGTGCCCTGCTTGAACTAATACTATGTTTGATTTTCCAAAAACGTAGAGGGAAATGGTACAAAAGGCGCCGAGATCAGCTGATCCGTTGGAGGGAATGTGCTGCTGCCGCCGCAGTAGGTGGTCGCGTACGTGTCATCGCTTTAAAAGTGACAAACTTCCTTTGGTATCTGCCCTCAAACTGTTAAAAGTCACGCTGATTTATTCGAGCTAAAGGGGGATGTCTGGTCAGATGCTTACGGTAGTTATATATGTACCTATAGCTGTTGAACTTGTGAGGGACTGCCTGTTTCTGAAACAACATTACACTTAGAGGCCACTTCCTTAAGTACGCCTTGCTAATTTAGGTGACATCACACAGTTGCAACATATTTCCACCTGGTCTGAAGCAACTCCGTCACATCCCAAAGGTGGGCAGGAGGGAGGGGCTTTACTTAGGACTAGCTGGGAGAACGGGAAAGAAAAGAAACAGCTAGACTAGACCAATGATGTCAGCATCGAGTTTTAAAGTGTGGGGAAGTGAGTTAAAGAATAGACTAGCAGCCAAACACCCAGAAAAGCACAGGTCCATGATTACCCATCTTTACCGAAATTACACACAAGCTTCATATCTAAATGCACTGATTAGACATCTTTCACATGCAGGTGAACAGGTGTACCTAATAAAGTGGCATGAGTGTATGTGTGCTGACTAGAGTTCATTGTACTGTATGCTGTATGCATCAGTGTGGAAAATGATAACTGATAAATGCAAGTGAGGATATTTCAATATCTACGATACACAAATAAACTGACAGCACCACAAAATCGACACAGCATTTATTTATTTATTTATTTCAGAAACCTTAATACTGTGATCACTGCAAATGTCTTATTCATACCTTTACATTTTACAAAGACAATGGATCTGGGATGTAAACAGTATTTTCAATTGTTTAAAACGTATGGTCCTCTTAAAATAGTGTGCTTTGTTTCCAGTCAGAGCGGATCACCTCACCGTTTCCTCTGTTCTTCCAGCAGGAGCAAACAAAACAGATCAAGACTCAGCAGTGCAGGGCTGCGTCTCCGAGCTCTGGGAAACCTTCCTCCCCTGCTTCAATCACTGAAACCCAGCATCCCTACAGTTTACACAACGTACGACCTCCTCTCGTCTGATCAGTGATGCTTGAGGAATAAAGTTATAAAGCACCTGTTTGTCAGGAGCTGCACTGGCAGGGAAAACTACAGAGCAACATTCTAGACAAGGTTGCACAGGAATCCATCAATTCACCCTTTTTATATCCAAAACCTGTAAACACTATGCTTTTTTTCTTTAATGTAAAACACATTGTTGTGCAAAGAATCTCAAAAATAAGATATTGCAAAAAAAAAAAAAAGAAAAGAAAAAGAACATCTGAACATTCAAATTTGTGATATCCTTCAGTGAAGCAGCAAAAACAACGCTGAGGAGAGAAAACCCACGTTCACTGCAAGGTAACAAAGACGAGTGAAACCCCAGACCGGCTTACGTTTGTTTCTGACTTAGTATAAACTGAATCTAACATCCAAGTTGATGCACACTTTTAAAGATGCAAGCAAAACATCTGCACTGCACGTTCTGTCATTTGGCCATACTTCATTTAAAATACAAAAAAAAAAAAAAAATTAACCTTGACCACTTTCCTTTTACAATAAAACATAAACATTGCTTTTAGTTAATTTAATCATTTTAATCATTGATATAGTTTTGGACAGAAACCCAGTGTACATGGTATATAATTTACAGTCAACACTTTACGGATAGGGGCCCATTTGCGCCAAGAGGACTCACCTTTTTTCATTAATATTTCAAGGATTTCACATTAGTGGATGACTCGTTTTCACAACGGGCCAGCTTGAAAAACTTAAATTTAAAAAAAAGGGGAAAAAAGACCAAATCTGGTGTTGACCATCTACTGGTGTAACTGTCGTCCACGCAGACTGACGGGAGATTCCTAAAACAGAACCAAAACTTTTGCTAACAGTCCACTCGTGTCTCTGCGAAACTGCAGAGCTTAATAAGCATGTCGGTTATAGTAAACATCATATTTCTTTAGGCTCGTTTATATTCTCTTTACATTCAGACTGGGAGATCATTTGTGCTGTGCGCTGCAGGGCTTCTAATTGCATCAATGTGAGATGCAAATTTACTTGGGGCGAGTCAAAAACTTTAGCGCGGGGGGAATTAAGGCTTTCGCCAAGTTTAAATGGACACGCTTAGGCTTCGACCTAAACGCCCCTGTTGTCGTGTCAAACACCCAGCTGTGACTCTTGCTTGTGTTGTAAGCAGCTTTGTGATGTGGGGAAAGAAAAAAAAAACCTGTCTTCCGGCACACTTGTATTACAGGGGCCAGTGGCTCAAGTAATTGAATGCAAAGGCACACACGCAGACAGACTTCCACAAATACTCATCACTGTGTCGGGAGGCTGGCCTGACTGACTGAAGAGGAGAAATAAGCATTTGAGCAAATGAAAGGATGAAGCCTCTCAGCCGAGTCGACGACTGTGAGTGTGAACTCAAATTAAAATCGTATCTGGTGAGTGCGTGCGTGTTACTGTACCAGGTGTGCTTATCTTTCAGGATGAAGGAGAAGAGCCTTTCCCTTTTATCTGTTCCCCAGGTGCTGTTTCAAAGGCATGTCCCTGCTCTGCCTCGGAGTAAATGACCAAGATAAGTGACTGTAGGCACGGCTGGATTGACTGATGTACATTCACACGACAACAACACACACACACACACACACACACACACACACACACACACACACACACACAGGTACAGCTGATACTGTAGCCCCCTCCTAACAGAAAGCCACATATGCAATTTCTGTTGATTCCTCACATTCCTGACATAAACTGAACCTGAGGAAAACTATAAATGCTCTGCAGACACAACATCCACACACACTCACACACAGACACACACACCTTAGGTCTGCTCCTTTTTTTATCAAAAATACACCTGTGATTGTCTCTCAAGGCTGGCTTCTGATTATTCCTCCTGTCCTGTTTGTGTGGCCTCCACGGTTTGATGTCTGACTGATTGCGGAAGAGGCGTTAGAAAAATACAGAGTGACTGGCAGCACATTTACAAATCATGACATTTCCACTGGTCACCACTAGAGGGCACTGTAAGCAACACGACAGCAGGCTTGGGCACCACAAAATACAACAGAATACAGAATAAAAACCATACAAGTCAGGCTTTAGCCAGAATTAAGAAAGAAAGCCATTTAAATAATATAGCTAGTGACCGTTTGTCTTGAGGAACTAAACACTGATGTCAGTTGTACTATACGAATAGAACAACGTATTTATTGGATTATAATACAAGGAAATAAATAAACCTTGGGGAGGAAAAAACAACACTTTTCCATCTCATTAATGTCTCTGTCACTTTTAATCAGCAGCTGTCTCTGCAGACAGTGGGATGATGTTTAGAGTTCTCACTTTCCTTTTCCCCCCCTCACAGTTCAGTGGGAAAGGATAAAGGCTCTTGTGCAGCACAAATCGGCAGCCTTGTAAGCTCCAAATAATCTTTTCCCACTTTAAGCGTCTCTTAAGAGAGTCCTGACTTCTTCCTATTGCTTTTAAGACACATATAATTAGGAGGGACCAAAGCACTACGGATCAGTCCTGGGTTTTTTTTGTATTTTTTTGGTTTTTTGTTGTTTTTTTTTAAGTGGCATCGCTTGCCGATGGCTTTTAAATATCCCCCTCTGTCAGGATGTTGTAATCCAGATTTGACTGACACGAAAGAGAGAAAGTGAGATCGAGAGAGAGAGAGAGAAAGAAAAAGAGAAACTGTACAAATCCCTCCTGTGCTGAAGCAGAGCGACCTGTTTCCGTGTGGGTGGCTGCGGTCGAACAGCCAGAGCGACCGTCCGGTGGTTTGAGCCTTCGAGGGGAGGGCACGCAGGTGTGAACGAAGTGAAAACCTCTCACGTGTCCTCTGCTCTTGTGGTTTCAGATGATCGTTTCTGTATGTGTGTTTGCATGCGGTCGTTTGTGTTCCAGTAGCTGGACCGGCAGATTGATGGCGTACCCGTCTTGACTTTGCGGGACCATTTTTAAGAGACTTTCATTCAATCACCTTGGTGTCTCTGTAACGCCACCCCACCCATCCTGTGGCAGCTGAGATTTGGCATAAAGGACTCAAGTCCCCTTTTAGAGCAGCTGGGCATCATTTAAAAAGACTTGCTGGGAAAAAATATTTAAAAAAAACAAAAACAAGAATAAATGTCCTAAAAAGAGAAGCACATCCACGTGGAACAAAATCTACAGATAGGAGGCGGAGCTTCTCTGCGTGCACCGCTGGAACAACCGCAAGAGGCAAAGTCGACTTCTTTAGAAGGTGGAGGGTGTGAAGTGCTTTCTCCTTGTCGGCAATTTAAGAAAAGAGATTTTGTCACACGAGAGAAAGACAAATTCAACAGCTCTCATAGGTGAGAATGACACCCATTTTCTTGAGTGTCATCTTCCTAAGTTTAACAGAGGGTCTGCGAGGAGAGACCGAGACTGGTCGACGGCATTACCCACTGATGGCTGAAGCCAATGGAAGATGGTTGACGTATTCAGCATCAGGATAATTCAAGTCCAACAACAACAATCTCCTGTTTCCTCGTGAGTGTCGATCCTCCTCTGCCTCTTTATCCAGAGTGTGTGTGCGTGTGTGTGCGCTCATGTTTGCATTTGTGTGCATGTGTGTAGGTTAAAATGTTGAGGTGGGAGTCAGTTCATGTCGATGGTGTTGAAGACCCACTCGGTGAACTTCTTGAGCTTGGCAGCAGAGGTCTGGGACTCCTCCTGCAGTCTCTGGTTGTCCTCCCAGAGTCTCTTGATCTGAGCCTGAAGCCTCACCTTTTCTTCCCGCTCCTGCGGAAGGTGGAGAAAGGTGGGGTTAAATTACTCGTTTTCATTAACCCGTTATTAAGCAATTAACAGTGGACAAAGTTTTTCTTAAGCAATCAATTCAATCTCTGCTGTGTTTATGTAAACTAAATCTCGGGCCTGCAGACAGCGAGTCGCAGCTAGATAGAAGTTTGTGATTTTGTAAACAGATATTATCAGCTGACATTTTAAACCCGAAGACAGCACAACGAAATAAACTCCGAGTTGGGTGCATGAACATAAATATTGAGTCTCAGTCTAGGAAGGTAAAGAACACACTGAAGGAAACAATAAAACTGGAGCGAGCTGCTGTCAGTCAGCTGCAGTCGATTGCTGCTGGGGTGAGAGAGGTACGTATTAGCTTTCTTGGTGTCAAACTGATTTCCTGTCATGTTAAAAGTAAGAAATGTAGAAAAGCTTTGCAACATTTCACAAGACAGCTGAAAGTTTCCCAAGAATTGCGTTACACGTGAATCTCAAACCGCAGCAGTTTTCTGAGTGAAAACTTTTCCCCGTTACAAAAGGTCAGGCTCAAAGAGGGGATGGTGAGGGAGCTATAAGGTGATTCAACCACCTGACTCGTGGTTTCTAAAGCCTGAGTGGACTGTACCACTGGAGAAGGGGGTGATTAGTGATAGTCCATCCTTTTTCTTCACTGCTTTTCCAATTAAGCATGGTGGGAGGCTGGAGCAAGCTCTCATAGGGCAAAAGGTATCCTACCTTTTATCCTACCTATCCTAACAGGACTATCAGAGTTTGTCGCTTTTTGCTGTGATGTTTAAGTTAATATACTATATTCCATAAAGTCGAAAGTTACAGGACTATGATTTATTCATATCATCAATAACCTTACGGCTAATTTTAGGGGAAAAGCCATATTTTCAGCCTATGGGCAGAGGTGTCTTGTATTCTGCTGCTTCTTTGCTATTTGCTTACACTCTGGCGTTTGATGTATTTCACCATACTCGTAACTCTCAGCCGCTTCAACCTCACTACCAAACACGAAGCATTAAAAGTACAAATCATGACTTTATGGTTAGTATTTGGTGTGAATAAAGTTCTGACCTGTGTGGTGTGCAAAAACAGCAGTAACTGAAATATGGACATGAACTATGAAACACTGGACGAGTGAACAGGAAACATGGGAAACTTTTTCCAGGTGATTTAAACGTTATCATTTTAGTGGCCGCAGTGAAACTTGAGTCAGCAGTTAGCAACAACAATAAGCAGCAGAGTGGACCCAAGAGAACAATAGAAACGCTCAACTGCTGACTTTGTATATTCTTTTGAAAACAAAATATTTATTTACACCACCCGCTCCACGTTCCACTGTATACAAAGGCAACTGAAGTCTGTATCTTTCATTCACACTTCAAAAGAAGAGGGGAACCAAAAATGATTCTTTTAGCGCAGCACCGAGCAAAAGTTTGCACAGGACTCAATGCAGTCATGTGAAAAAACGAGTTTATCCTTACAGTAAGAGGATAATGTGTCACCAGGTGCTGCTAAATCTGATTGGCTGATCATCAGTTTGAGCATCTCTATAAATTCTTCTAGAAAAGCAGATTTTTGACAGTTTGCTGGGTTGGAGCGTTCAAACATTTCACTGATAAGACATCAGCAATGATCTTAGAGAAGCACTTCTTACTGCCCATCAATGCCATTTGCAAACAATTTGAAGACCGTCACTCGACAGTGAGAAAGATTATGCACAAATGCAAACATTCAAAACAGCTGCCAATCTTCCCAGAACTGAACGTCCCAGCAAATTCACCTCAAGGTCAGACCGAGTAACGCTCAGAGAAAAACCCTGGAGCTACAGGCCTCAATTAGCATGTTAAATGATAAAGTTCATGACAGCACAATTAGAAGAAGACTCAACATCTATGGCTGTTTGGAAGGGTTCCCAAATGAAAGCCTTCACTCCTGGAACAATGTCCTTTAGACAGATTAGAATAAAATGGGACATGTTGGGTAGGGCTGTTATAACGATATATATCGGATGACGATATAAAAACGTCTATCGTTTCATTTTACGCTATCGTTTGTTTCGTGGTGTCGCAAAATAATCTGTTTATGGCAATATTTTTTCACCGTTTTGATGGTCACTGTAGTGGCTATTTCTTAAAGTTCTCTCTTTCTCTTATATTTAATATAACCACACTACGGACGGACAAGCGCCTGTTTTTATGCGTTGTCGTTAGCAACAATGACGGTAACACCAAATGTTACATTTTTGTGATTTATATCGTTATCGGACGATAGAATTTTTATATCGGGATATGAGATTTTGGTCATATCGCACAGCCCTAATGTTGGGCCGCCTTCTTTCTTTCTTTTTTTTTTTTCCTCTTCTCGCAGGACTGTATATATTTATTCAAACTGTGCGTCATGTTTTAGGTTCCGTCTCACCTTCTTCAGGTCCTCCTGAAGCATCTTCACCATGGCCTCCAGCTTAGTCACTTTCCTCTCCAGCCCTATATGTCCCTCACTGCGGCAAGAAAAGAAAGTCAACATGAGTAAACACTGCATACATCTTTGAAGTGGAATTTTATTAGCAACAAACTCTTGTTTACCCTGTATATTCCAGTTCTACTGGATACTGAATTCAGTTAATAATCTTCATATGTACACACACCATCTGCTTCTTGTATTATCTGGTTAGACGTGAAACTTCTTTTTGTTGCACTGATAGTTAATCAATTTCATTTTAAAAAGTCTAATTGCACATATCTTCCATGTGAACATTTAACACAGACTACAGCGTGTGTGTTGTGTGTACCTAGACGAGGGCCGTGACAGTGGAACAGGCTTCAGCTCTATGTGAGACTGCTGTGGACTGGAGGTGCCGCTGCTCCGGTGGTTTGAGTCACCAAAAACAAAACTTCTCTGGACTAAAAGAAGACAGAAACGTGAGGGCAAAGAATACCAAGCGTTTGCTTTAACTACTAGTAAAAGCAGGAGAACTATACCATAATGTGTGTTTCGCTCATTCTCAAAGGTATTGGCCACGTCCACCAGGTGTGTCCATTCGAGGGGACTGTCTCTGTCTGAAGAGGGGAGGGGCATGAGCTCCTGAGGGAGAGGTCCACGATGACGCTCCACCAAATCCACCAATGATGTGTCAGATGCCGAAAGGTCACCTGTTAAATTAAGTTTTGAAAAGTGATTTTTCCACACTTGAGCATTTTTATTGAAAAGAGGGGACAGCAGGAAAAAAATAAAATAATTTAGGTTTAGCCTTTGCTGTCATTTTCACATAATATTAAGAGATATGGTAACCAAATATGTCCTTGGCAAATATAAGCACCTCTTAGTTCTGCAGAAAACATAATGAGCTGCGTTGCATTTATTCAAAGCACCCTTATTTACCTGCTAATTATTTTCTAATGCATTTGGTTATTTCCCATTGAATAACAGTAACAACTATCAGCAACAAATTATGTCTTCAGTATATAAAGCGAGCTGCCAGCCTTCTACTCAAGCTTACCATGCAGTTTGACTCCCAGCTTATAGGAAGGCCGTCTAAGGGGCACGCCACGAGTGGTGGGCGAACGTGGAAGGGTGGAGCAGCTGAAGAGAACGTCAGCGGCGAGAGCCGGTTCAGGAATGGTGTCGCTCAGGGAGGGAAGGCGCTGGCCACGATAAATGCTCTCATCTGATAGAGTGCGATGGAGCGAGCGACGGCGGCTGAGAGGCTGCTCTGGCGGCGACTTCTGGCTATGCTGCGCAGGGTGAAAGTGAGCAGGTGTTACTTTAATGATCACATTTACTACTGCACAGAGTCTGCTCTGACACCTGTGTGAGACCAGGGGCTGCAGTGCTGCTCTACATCAGCTACAGCCTCTCTCCTGTTTGATCTGCTGCCAAAAAACATTCGCCACACATCAAATACATTTTTTTCCCCCAACGATGTGCAGGTGAATGACCTATTCTAGCTACAAGCAGACGAGCATTAACACCCGATTTTTATGTTTGATATTTGACCTTTGCTTTTACAATTGTACCACTGCCTGCGAAAAGCTGAAGTAGCTGCGAAGGTGGACGGAACAAGCAAAGACTGCAAATTGAGCTTTCCAAGTGAATTCACTCCACTCACCTGACAAATTCTCTGAAAGCTGTCCAAACTTTTATAGTAGCTGCTTTTGGTCTTAATGGCAGACGTACCTTTTCTTTATGTTTTCGTGGTGGCGGGGGACTGTCTGGAGCACTGTGCCTCTTCACATCTTCCTCCATTGTAGACTTTGCATGAGTCTGCGGCGAGTGCATGTCTCTCAGAGATGGCCTGGCTGCCGGGGTTGGAACCACGTCTACTCCACTTTCTCCTGGAGATTTCCTAAGACACAAACACACACGCGCACACACACACACACAGTCAGTAAAAAGGCGGTTGTGAGAAAATTATGTTGCACTGATAATGTTTTATATAATGACACAGAAAATAAAGATATGTAGCCTTTCAATGGGAAAAAAAAAAAAATCACATTCAGGGTCTGCATTATAGCATTTAATGCAATACTCTCTTGAGCCACAAGGGGGTAATCAAGTAGCACACATGATATTACATGAAACCCATTAATGTAAAAATTGTAGTACTAGTTGTAGTAGGATTAAAAGCAGTCTGCCAAATGAAAGCACTGCTATAAATCAGAGGAAAGTTCAATTTGAAACGATGAGTATAAATGCAGTAATGCAGGGGGAAAAAAGACAGCCACAGTGGCAACGTTAGGCATCATTCTTTAGACACTAATGTGGCTGGGAATAAAGTGAGTTTTAATGCACTGTACTATGCCCAATGAACCATCTGAAGGATTTGCCAAATTTAGAAAAATCTGACCGGAACATCTTTCACCTGTTAATTTGTTCTGTTTCTTCATTATTAACCAACAGCCTGAAAAAAAAAAATCACCAGGATCAATAACTTCTTGTGAAAGTTAACACTGAGCTGGCACAAAAAAATCCAACTCTTTTACAGAGGCATTTAAAGCTCAAAAACCTCTAGAGGAATTATTGATAACATATAACTTTAATAATTTATGTAACTTTTCACACCTCAAATACACAGTTTGAATAACAATTCAAGACTTTTGTTTTCTACTTTCTGTATAGTCCTTTCATCCTTACTTGCGCGTGTCTCCAAAGTCGACAGAATTGATGGTGGAGCCGGGCTTCCTCCAACCAATCAGGTACTTGGACTGAGCTCCTTGGCGTGGGTAGAAGCTCTTGGGCCCAGGGGACACCGAGGACTGAGATGAAGGGGAGGTTGCCGAAGAGGACGACTCCTCTCTGGGAGAGCTGTGGCCCGAGTGGCGAGCACTGATGGACAGAGGAAACAAACAGGATGTGGAAATAGTAATGAAACATATGTACACAAGTTGCATCATAATCCTCACTAAAAAAACAACAACAACAAAAATACATCTTAAAGCAAAGACAGGCTTTTTCTTTTAAACCCAGATCTGTGCATTATTTAGGCAAGAATCTTAATGTTTTTACGTTTTAAGAAGTCAAGCTTGGTCTTAGGTCAAGCAGTAATACAAAATTCAGCAGTGAGACATCTTTTATCAAGGAATTTTGAGGTAGGGCATATATTATTCAGTTATAAATGGAAAACTATATGAAAGTATCACCTGCTGTCAAGCCAATCTTGGCAAGCTCATTCTGCCCCCCCTTTTCTTTTGCCCTCCATCACTGTGACAGAATACAAATGTAGTTTTAATGCTGGACACATGACACCGAGGTCATGAGGTGTAACTATCATTACTGGTGATTTAAGACTCTTCAAATGAGAAGAGCAGGTCACTGGAGTTCCTTCAGATCTTTGGCATGTGTAGAGGGAGTTAAAATTACTCTTTAAGGTTGGCTTCACGCTTAAAAACGTGTCTGTGGATGCAGTTTGCAGTATAAAAGTACTTGAGAGTGTTAGTTGAGGGTAAAAAAGGTTCTAGGTTTGAACCAGTCTAAAGTTGCTTATCAGGTTAACTGGTAAACCACCAAAAACGATCCGGTGGTTGAAATTCTGTAGTTAATCAGCTGATTCCTAAGATGGAAATTGGCAAACAGAGGGACTAACACACAAACTTCAGTGCTTGTATCACATTTAAAATATTATTTCTGTTATCTCATGCACTACAATGACTGCAGCAATCAGGCAAATACTGAGATAATAAATTATGAAATGGATGAGGCCAGATCTCAATGCATAACTGAAGCTCGATTAGTTATAGCTGTGAGATGAAACATATTTTGAATGAACCAATTTATGTTATTCATTGTCAATCAATGTTAAACCACTTGAGTTTTTTTTAGTGTATTGTGGCTAAGGGATCAGTTGCTTATCCTATCAAGGTAAGAGTGACAGGACAAAAGTGGTAAAGCTAAGTGAGCTGCACAAATACAGTTAATGCAGGTTTAATCAGGTAGATTTATATTTACTCAGTCTATTCATTACATCACTTCTGCTTTCCCAGGCTGTCAAACTCAATTGTGTCGTTGTCACTCTGACCCAATCATTTTCTTCTGAATTATCATTTCACGCTCTCATTCATCAAACCCACCTCCTAAACATTTCAGATCAGAGATCATCACCTAAATCTCCAAATGCTTCATCACCACCACCACCAGCATCTGACTCCAGGGGAGGGTTTGGGTCTACTTCCTACCATTGTTGGACTTTGCTGTCAAACTCTCTACTTTAATAGATTTAATTCAGGTCTTTCAAACAATTGCTTCTTAGTGAAATGTGTTTATTTGAAAACAGTATGATGATGCATTCGCCATCTGCTTCTAGAAGCAGTTTACCTCAACCTCAGGTATGATCATGTCATCACGTTACGTTCTAGGTGCAATTCTTAGGCTTCAAGGTGAGAAACAACAAATGGATTACAGTGTTTGTGGTCATTAGCTGTATGCAATTGAATCAAAAGTGGGATCTCTTCTCAAATCTGTTTTTCTTCAGTGTTTTACAAAAGCTTTAACCATCCAGCGTTTTCTAAGAAGAAGCTAAAACATTTTTCTTCTGTCAGGAGTCTTAATCATATCACAACATTTTTCTGGAAACTTCCACCCTTAAGCCTGCACTCCCTGCCTTAGAGGACAAGTTTAATAGTGAAGCTTTAGGTTTTACACCCACACCCACCTGGAGTGAGATCCAGTGTCACTCAGGCTGTAGGTGCTGCTGTCTCTAACAAGGAGGTGAGTAGGTGGACTTCGACCTGTTCCATCCATGCTTCTCTCTCCTGGAGGGCCAGGGGACTCGGCAGCAGCAGGCGACCTCTCGAGCATCCTGCGGCCTCCCTCGGTTGGACTGTGCCATGGGGACGCTGACCTCTCCCTGCTGTCTCTGCCTCCACTGGGAGCCAGCAGCGAGGTGGTGCTGCCATGGTGAGTGTGGGGGTGGGCGTGGTGAGAGGCTCCAAAAGAGCCGCTGTCGATGCCGCTGTCGGCCGAGGCGCCCTGGAGGTAACCACCTCCTCCCAGGCCATTGGGTTCTGGGTCACCCTGGTCACCACTGGAGCCCCCACCAGTCCCCATATCATACCATTTGTCGCTGTCGCTGTGGCCCCCACTGGAAGTAGTGCTGGATAGTGTGTTACTACTGGAGTGACCAGAGTAAGGGCCATCTGACTGCATAACGACAGATAATAGGGATGAGTACAGGGAAAACGATAAAATATTCTGGTTATACAAAAAAGCCTAAATGTTCATGTTACATCACCATCATGTCAAAAACCATGTAAAGCCTGACCTGGCTGCCCTTCTTCGGGGACAGGTGGATGACTTGCTCTTGCCTCTGGATACGAGGAGCTCCCGAGTATCCTTGACCAGACTTCGAGACTGGCGCCTCTGCAATAAATAGACCATTACACACAGCTGGGGTTGGTGACAAACACATGAGAGCACACCCTGTGGCACAAACATCGTTGATGAATACACACAGAAGTTATGTTCATTTGCATATATTTTACTACTACAGCAGTTGCGCTTCCGAGAGGTTCACACGGATTTTATTTTGCTTTTGCCATGTCCATGAACAAAAACCCACATCACTTGTCAGCAAAAGCCAAGCACATCAAACACAAATTTGTCCCCAGATGGTCCCTGCTGGCTTTGTTTGTTCTGGGCAAGCTGTGCCGCGTGAGAAAACGTGTGTATGTGTCCCGTAGCAAAACTTGGGGTATAATTGGGACTATTGTATAATCCTGTGGATGTTATGCAACAAGACCTACAGAGAAGGCTGCTAATGACCACAGCATCATGACAGAGGGAGTAAAGAGAGATATCATAACATCTGCTGGAATGAATCTAGAAATGTAGATTCAGTCGCACAAAAATCTGCAAAGTTGCACCACAGCCCACGGGGCTCTCCACTAATAAAGGATGTAAGCACGTGTGCATGCCTGCTTTTCAGGAGTGCACGTGTTTATATACAAGCATATGTGGGTATTTGTGTATTGTTTACTTTCTGAAGAGTTACCCTTTTAAGCTAAATGAAAAGTCATGACAAATGGCAATTTCTCCATGAATTAACCATGTAATTACTCTAGCTTCAAAAGGGCTTTCCACCAAAGGGTAAGCATATGTCCTGTTTGTGTGTGTGCATAACAAAAAAAAGTATGTATTCTGCCCGCTGCGTGACTCGTGTTATTTCTGGACATAACATGACCACATAATCGTTGCTGAAGACTGGCAGGTCAAAGGGTGAAAATGGAAGGAAGAGGAAAAGGACAGATCTCTAAACCACAGAGAGAGCAGACTGTACAGTGCAGGGCCAGACACTTGGCTGACTCTGGCTGCACTGGACCAGTTTACATTGTTCCACCCTGACCAGTAACGACATAAGTGCTATGAACAACCACAAAATGAAAGACTAAAGCCTTTAACTGTGATTGTGGCGGTCAGGAACAGGTTGAGAACATGACTGAAACTAGGCTGGTCAACAATCAACGAAAGCAACATCCTGCTGGGAATCAAAGGAGCAGCGGGGGGGGGGGGGTGGAAGCCTTTGTGGGATTCGGAGCTTTAATAAAAGAAAGGTCCCAAAAACAGTGCATGGGAGAATACTTTCAATTAAATGAGAGGGAATGTACAACATAATAAAAAGAAGTTTGAATGAGAGGCAAAAACAAGCAGCAGTGGAGAATGAGGAACAGACTGAAGGGAGGGAGGGAAGGAAAGGCGCACAGTGACTAGGGTGGCCAACTGTGTTGACAGGAAAGAAAGGAATTTCTCCCTTTTCTCTTCTTATTAAGTCGTATAGAACAGAAAGGAAAATGACAAACAAAAAGCCACTTATTGCACCCAATGTCACCGTTTGAACACCTTTCTGATCCCTATTCAATAATTCTCCCCTTCCTTCGCCATTTGTCTCATTATGTTTCCACCATTTTGTTTGCAGAGACATTAAGACCTTCTCAGTGAAGGCAATATAATTCACAGCTTGCAGAGGCGAAGGAGGTGGAAGAGGAGTGGAGTGTGGGGGGAGTGGAAGGGAAGCGCTGTGGCTGCTGTCAGAGTTTTTATCTCTATGAAAAAGCTGCTGCTGCAAAGAAGAAGAAAAAATGTCACCGGCAGACGAGGTAGATGAGGAGGCGCACACACACAAACACCACTCACACACTCTTCAAGATACCTGTCATTTCAAAGAAATTTACCACCACAGATAAATATGGATGATTTCTTTCCAGTGCTGTCTCCTCCTCCGCCCTCAAAACTGAAAAGCCAACTGCCCTGATGTCTATAAAAACACGTCCACAGGCTCACATTTATGCTGCGTTTTATGTTTACACTACTGATAGTATTAAAATACGCCACAATTTGCCAAGACTTTACAGCACACTTAATCCCAACATACCTGTTGACCCGCGTTCGGCTCCTCCCCCTTCATCCATCCTGGACCAACTGGAAGAGGACTTTCCACCTGACCCACTCTCTCCAGCCACCTCTCGTCTCTCCCCAGACATCGGAGAGTGGCGATTGCTTGCAAATCTAGGAAACGAGTGCACATGCACCAAATTAAACCCCCCTTTTTAAAGTTACTTAACTGTGTTTTTACTGATTAAAAAGGAATGATAGAAAAACAGAGTTTGAAACAGAATACATTTTCCTACAGGCTGCAGTGGTTGGGGGGGGGGGGGGGGGGGGGGGGGGCTGTCGAGAGCATTAACAGAGACAAAGACCTAAATGCTAGCATCTCACTCTCCTACAGTAATGCCATATGCTGTTACGGTTGTAAAAAGATTGTACTTCAAGCCAACTTTTTTGTATATAGCAAAAAATATATACACACATATATAAAAAATTTAAATAATTTATGTCACAACGATGCATAAATACATAAATCAGCTTCTTAAATGTAAATGCGTCTTAAACGTCTGTTTAAAACGGTATATCAACCTGTTGCTTTTTGTTGGTTTAAGACATATTTTATGACATCTACAGAAGAGAAGCGATAAATACCTGACCATATGTCAGAGTACACAGAGCGCAGTGGACTTTCTATCATTGATGAATGAAATCACAAATCCCTAAAGGCAGCATAAAACTTTGTAGTGAGAAGAAACTGGGGGTTTTTGTACATAAAATATGCAGTCACTATCCATAAATCGCATCCATAACCACATATTCTTCCTTACTGCTCAGGCATGGACTTCTGTCTCCAGTGAGCAGAGCTCCCAGAGGCGTCGCTGGAACAGGACAGGTTGCTGGGAGAGCTGCGGTTATGAGGGGAACGGCCTAGCGCCAAAGATGAGGCCAGGCTATAGCTCTCACTGCCTGGAGACATCCTGGTGTAGGACAGAGAAACAGTAAGAATTTATCCGCTCATGAAAACATGAAGGTTTTTGTTTTTTTAAGCCAAAAGACTATAAAAGTTCAATTTTCAAAGTTCAGGAAAATTTCGATGGATTTTATTTTGTCCCAAACAATCAATATGGGGGGGGAAAAAAGTCTACTTCTGAAGCGCAGAAGCGCTCATTATACGTAAAAATGTTTTATTTTCAGCAAAGGTTAAAAAAATAAATAAATAAATAAAACCTATTACCCAGGAAAATATGGACTGTAATACAACTGATCAGTTAAACAGCTGGAGGATTCTGGCTTTCGCAGCACATATTTTCCAGTTTGCTCTCTCTTTAGCAAACCTTTCCCAGTCTCCTTCAACATAATACAGTTTTTCAATCATACATACTTAAAGAGCCAACAAGCTCTAACCTCTTGGTGTCTAGAGGTCGTCCATCGCTGCTAACGCTCCGCGGGATGACACCACCCCTCTCCAGCCTCTCGGCTGACAGCGTCTTTCCCACTGAGCTACCGAGGCTGATGGCTCGGTTGGGTGTGTGGGGCTGTGGCGAGGCAGTCAGAGATTGCTGAGGGCTGCTTGATGTCCTCTGCCACTTGTTATTGTTGCTGCGGAAGGGGAATTTGTACTCAAAGGAACCGCTGTCGCTGCTGCTGCCCTTGTACTCTGACACAGGCACCCGATAGAGCTCTGAACAGCCCCTGTGGAGGGAAAGAAAAGAAGTTTAGTTCACATGTGTCTGTGTGGAAGAAGGGCTTGCATATTGCATAACCCATATTGAAAAGGGTTGGCATAACATTCAGGACTTAGGACAACAATATTGGTCACCTCTGGCTCCAAAGACACAAAATTTGAGGGCCAAAACACCAAACTCAAGGTTTCAAGTTTGGACACAAACCAACATGTGACATCAAAGTGGCTACATGCAACTTCTATGAAAAGTCTATGACACACACATAATTTTCTTTCTTTTCCACTTACCTGCGTGGAGTGGCGTCATCATGTGGCGGGATGATAACAACGCGCACTGTCACCGAAGTCCGCAAGAGGTCAATCATCTGCTCGTGGGTCAGAGTTGCAACAGCAACCTTGCAGATTTCCACCAAACGACTTCCCTGCCGCAGTCCTGCCTGCCAAGCGTAGCCGTATGGCTCCACCTAAAAATAAAGTTACAAAAAGTAAAAATGCCAGAATATTTTCTTCATCTTCAGTAATCCCTGATTTTGACCTCCTGCAGGGGAATCTTTGCAGATCCTTTGATATTGTTGCCCGCATTTATGCCTGTGTGCTCATGTCTCAGTGTTTTATATGCAGCCTTAGCTGACAGAAAAGAAAAATAGAATGCTGGGATTTTTTTCCTTTTGTGGGTACCCACTTTTTTTCTCTCTCTCTTGCACACTCCCTCATATCCATCCCAATAGTTTCAGCAATCTCATTCCAGGAAATTGCTGTTATTTCTGAATCATTATATTGATGCTATGATTATGAGGTGATGATTGCTATTATTTCACTCATAAAACAAAAACTGCATCGGAGAAGTAAGCAGAAATGCACAAGAGGAATCGATGATGCTGAACAGGCCAGTCACAGTAGTTGTGGGCTGTATCAATTCCATGTGTAGTTAGATTTTTGGGGAGGTGCACGTCGGGTTACACAGTATATTACAGCGTATATATCACGCTAAAGAATTTATTTTTTAAATAAAGCATAAAAACTGAACAACTTGGTGTTTCATACTGCTGGACAAGCACATCTGTGTGCATTAAACTATTAAATTATACAACATCGCTTTGGTAAAATACTCATTGTCACTAAAAATAAAGGTGTATTTGAATCTCAAGTTGTCTGAGAAAGGAAATGTGTGCAAACATCTGTTGCATGACAACAACAAGTTGCTATGTTGGGATGCAAATCATCTCCCTGGGGCTGCTTCATCACCAGCAAACATTTTACGCCTACAAATTAGGAGCTTCTCAAACCGCGCATAAGCAAGTGTTCTCCCCGAATGCGCTTCACAGTTCTCAGACACACATTTTCATTGTGAATGGACAAGTACCTCAGCTACGATGCCTTCGTAGTTCACGTGGAAGCCGAGCTGTCCCAGGCCATTTCGACGAAGCGTCATCTCTGATGTCTCACAGCCTTTAGTCAGGAACTGGATATAGAGAAGGGCAGAGAGGTGCACAAAGTGGATGTGAGCCATTAAAGGACAGGGACGACTGGAGGACAGAAGCTAAAGCAAAGAACCAAACATCCCCCGGGGTGTATTTTGGTTCAACATAAATAAGTCATTATTTGGAAAAAGCTTTGCAGGATATTTGAAATACTCGAATAATGGACTTCCACTTAAGAAGCAGTTTTAAACAACCCGCGTGATCCTTAGGATGTTTATTTGCATGAATAAAAACAAGCATTCATATATACAAACTTGTTAAACAACAAGAATAAAAGCAGGTTTGTCTCCTGCTGTATGAGAACAACTGGGTAAACTTCTGGGTCACTGTTTTCATTTGGCGGTGAAGAACTAAAATCAGTTACGGAAAAGTGAAAATACAAGAGTTTGGATCCCATAATACTCTAAAGGTCAACTAATAAGTTGATAAAATATGTGGTAATACTAATCCTTATTCCCAACAAACTTATCCTGTTGTGGTCAGTCACAGCCCTTCTGTTGATGTGCCTGGTGGCTTCAGGGTGCCTCTCAGTTCTCTATCTGAACAGCGTATTAGCAAAAATCTCTGCAGAAGTCAAACTTCCCAAGAAAGTGTGAATAAATCATGATGCAGACTGGCACCTGACAGGAATTGTTATTTTGCCCTCTGATGTTTCTGAACGTGTGTGTGGGAGAGGAAGCGAGCACAAGAAAAAAAAAAAGGGGGGGGGGGAGAAGGAAAAATAGAAAACAAGAAGAAGAAAAAATAGGGGGATAGGAGAAAGAGAGAGGGAGACAAAGAGAGGGAGAGTAGAAGAGATTGGCTCCAAAAAGCAGCTGGCCCGAGGCCACTTCCCTTCCACGGTCTGGCACTGAGGTAGTCCAAGCGATTGAAGATTAAAGACAGATGCATAAAATGCAACATGTGATCAGCTTCTGAGTCCCGAGCCAAGTAACGAAGTGCAAGTGTTCAAATATGTTTGTATGCATGTGTGCAAATGAAAGATGTCAAATTCAACCCAGGCTACAGAAACACATCACATATGTTCGCATGCAAACACACACACACAGTTTTAAGGCAGATAGAGGCTGAGGAAATGAATGTATTCTAAAGCATTGATGATTACATAAGAAAACACCTTTTTTTCCTCCGACCAGTTTCCATGGAAACAGCTAAGGACGAACTAGCATCACTTCACTGTATGTGTAGGTGTATGAGCCATTAAGGAGTATTTGTCCAGTGGTGTTTCTGAAACTCCCTCAATAAGCAGAGACCAGTAATGAGACAGCAGCATGTGGATGCAGAAATGTTGTCATTCTGGCAGACTGACAGCCGACACTGAATAGTAAGCGAGACTGTGAGTGGGCCAGGTAACTGATCAATGGCAGCCAGCGGCGTTTTTTCCATTGGTTGGGTTTCTCAGTACAGTTCTACTATTAATATGAATAAATAATTCTGCCATCTTCAGGACTTCCAACAAACACAAAGAGCGTGGTTAACATTGCAAGCATGAGCGGTGTCCAAAAGGGACACAACAATATTTGTCTTGACGTTCGAAAAACAAATCGCAGTTTATCTTGGCGCATAAACCAATTAACCTAATTTAATTTAGAATACGTAGCTCTTGGGCATGAGAGCAGAGGGCAGAAGACGGAAAAAATTGTTAATGGATGACTCATTGTGAAAGGGTAACAAACAAATACTTGTTCATTACCACTGAGAGGAAGGTTGAAAACCTAATTATATTTTCAGCTATCATTTATAATAATAATGATGTCGGCTTCCTTCTTGGCCAGGTCACTCATGAAAATAAAAGTTATTTTTAATTTCAATAAAATCCAGAACACAGACTGCAACTCCCTCCATCGACTGTTGTTTATACCAACAAGCACCATTCTTATGTGTATTGTATTTTGTGTGTGTTCTAACCTCTAGACGTTTGACCACCTCTTTGAAGTCTTCTGTATTATTACTGATACTCCTCAGAGACACGCTTTCACCCCGCTCGTAGAAAATCTTCAAAGACGCGGGGCTGCTAAGCGTCCAGCCAATCACATCCTTAGTGGCACAGTTAAACACCACAGCCTTGGCCTCCTGGTCCAACAGGATTAAAAAGTCGTTGGAAATGGCCAGCAGGGCCTCCATTTCTCCTCCACTCCCATGATCCTCAGCATGGACTGGCCAAGTCACCGCCCCAAGACTGCGCAGCTCTGCTCCTTCATATGGCCGGGTCTTCTCTTTCTTTTTGTGGGCAAGCGAGATGAAAGGGAACTTCCCAGAGGGGTCAATCGGGGTGTTGGTGGTGTGCCGCTCAGCCAGGTCGCGCAGATACTCCTGCCGCGTTCGGGTGGCCATGGCTCGGAACTTGTGTGATTTGTGGGCAGCATTTTCCGCATTGATGACCTTGGCCAGCAGGAAGTCCCGGAACACCGATGACTTGGGGAACGTCACACCCTCTGGGATAGGGGGGCCGAAAGAGGGTACGTCTTTGGAGCGGGTGACGGCCACACTACAACAATGGGAGAAGAAAAGAACAGATAAAAAAAATAAAAAATAAAACTCCAGGCCAAGAACTGGGCCAATTTAGAGTCTGTGTTTTATTCAGACATCAGATTATTTTACTTTAAATGAAAACAATATGTCCCATGAAAAGCTTGAACTCTTTGCCATTTTAGACTAGTCAGATTTAAAAGCAACAAACTGCAACAAAGCTATCTCTCTTTCATTTGTTGTTGTGATGTTGAAATGGAGAAGTTTAGAGTAAAGCTATAAAAGCAGAAATGTATAATTTCTTTATTCCTTTTGTTTAGTTTCTTATTATTGATACACTTTAGTGTCCTTACAGGCCATTTTAAAATGATTTTTATAGTTTTTATAGAATTTTGTGACTTCTTATCGGGTTGTCGAGTCACCTGTGAAATACTGAATGCCTCTAACCTGCATGAAAGGTGTAAATAAAACCTCATTTCAATCAAGGAGCTGTGTGATTGCGTTTTTTCCCTACACCTCCTCCCCCCTCCTTCCTTCCTCCTTTCATTAAGTCCCTGGAATGGCCATCTGAGGATACTTGCTCTCTCTGGTATGTCAGGAACTCAGCTGAGCAGCCATGAAAAGCAAGGAAAGATGGGGAGGATGAGGGGAGACTGCTATTTTAAATCTGCTGTCCAAAGCCACAGAAAACACAGTGTGAGACACAAAAGGAATATGTGGCTAAGAAAGGAAGAAAAGAAGTCTGTGCAGGGGAAACATCAGGAAATTATTGCATACTGGCGAAAGTTTTAAAAAACTATTTTTAAAATGTCTGAGAGTGAAACAGTTCTCTAAACAGTCTACAGAGCTCTGTGGCTGCACGCTGGCCACCTGTCCTCGTCTCAACCTCTTCATAACCAAATGTGCTCAATCACAGGTGATAATTGCCAGCTGACAAGAGTAGCTGTAGAAATGGGAGCTCTCATCCCACACACACTTCCCCGCTGACATGCGTCAACATACATGCTGACACCAGGATTAATAGCTTTGTCTAATTAGCGATACCTGTGCCACCCACATCTTTCTAAACATCCCTCAGAGGCACCCTATCTTCATGGGTGACATGGGGTGTTCAATTAACCTAACCATCATATCGTTGACACCTCATCGCCCATGTTTGCAACATGGAAAGGTGGGCCCTGAGGTAAGAGAAGAAGCATTGTTTTCTAGACAGAATTGCCTTTGAGAATGAACACAAGCTATTATTGTGCAAGGCTGGCAAGTGCATCCTGGGAATACTCACAGGAATTCCAGTGCCATTTTTCTACAAATAGGGACGGGGCCTTTATCTGCCTCAAGTGCAGAAGAGAAAAGTCCCTCGTATGAGAAAGAGTGAATTAGAAATAATTAAATGTTACTACTTAATTCAACATATTTTAGCAGACATATCATCTGTGCCAAAAAGGAGATCACCATCAGCGCATCAACCCAGCATGCCCACGTTGTCACAGCTTCTCTAATCTAACTTGAAGGTCAACCACACCCTGCCCATCAACAGAGAGCATGTTTTTAATTCAATACAGGTATTAATAAAAACAAAAAACAAAAAACCCAGAGTAAATAAAAATGTCTCCATTTCCTTCCTGCCATTTGTGCTGAAATCAACAAGGAGAAGGAAAGCAGGTAGCGTGTACATGCGTAGGTGTCAGGGCATGCAAACGTGTTAACATCAAAGACCCTTCTGCTGTTAGCGGTTTAGCAGTTTTCACTCTTTTAACTGTGTATATTTTCAATATGGCCCTTACAATGGAGGGAAAATTACATCACACTGTTAGTTCACAGCTTGACTTGTTTAACATGATCACAGGATTTTTTTCCACATTTATTTAAAAAAAAACAAAAAACAAACAAAACAAAACAAAACAAAAAACGAATAAATGGCTCTGACTAAAGACATAATTCCCCTGTAATTAAACGGAATTTAAATTATTTTATTTGAAATTACAATATTTATATATTTACCTACAACTACTTTGAAGGTAGGCAGATTAGAAAAAGGGGTTAATGAGCAAAATAATTATATTCTAAGCAAATAAAATGTTGCGTTAATAATTTCTTTTGAGTAGTGTTTAATTTCATGGTAATGTTGAAAATGTGTTGTAATTTTTGGAGCGCACGTATTATGGAGTGGATTAATATTGCTTTTTTCACATCTTTATTTAATATTCATTATGTCAATAAGTATGTTGGATATTCTATTATTCAAGCTTTATTTTTATTTTACCAACATAAATGTGATAAGAAATGTTATCCCCTTTACCAACTTAAAAATAAATAAATGCCATTAAAATCTGCAAACCTGTGTGACCTTATAATGACAGCACCCTTTAAAAATCACTGTTTTAAACTGTTCAAACAAGTGCACAGTGTCTCTTTCCCTGTAAAATACCTGGAAGTTAGGGAAAGTTTAGCCACTACTGTCCACAGCACACACTCCAAAAAGTACAGTGCACTTGCAATGTAAGCTGGGAAAATACTATTCATTTTGCCACAAAGTTACCAAGAAATTACATAGTTACTTACTTATGGACTTTCATGAAATTACCTACAAAATAATTTATGTGTCCTTTCCTGCAATATGCCGAAGGTTATTAAATAAACTTAGTTACATGTAAATACTTACATTTATTTACAGACAACTTAAATTAATTTAAAGTATAATACGACTTGTTACCTCCCATTCTACTGTGTACACCTTTAAGTATTTGTAGGTAAATTTAACTACATGTAATTTGAAATAAAATTCCATTAATTTAAATTTAATTAATTTAAGTTCTTTTTAAAATAACATCTTAAAAAAATATATATTGTGTCCAGTTAAAATTAGAAGTCTTCCTAATTCTGATGTCTCTCTATTGAAGGATTAAAATAAACATAAAGTGAAGCAGTAAAGAGTTTAAGATATAAAGTGGCATTACATGAAAGTATTTTGCCCTGTAGCATCCTTATTAAAACTGTTACTAGCATATAATCCAACTCTGAAAAAAATAATAACATCAAATCTGATGAGAGACTGGCAGCAGCATAGCTCTATTAGCCAGGGCTTCTGTCGATAACAAATGAACCATGCCGGGTATTTGAGAGTGGGGTAGCTAAAGTGATTATACGATGGGAGAACAAATGGTTACAATAAAATGTGACCTTTTATTCTTATTCTTCTCCATCACTACAGCATCACTCAATGCATTATATTGGAGCTCTAAAAGCACTTGTACTGATCTCAAACACCTGTGAGTCAGTCAACCAAAGACCTGTGACTCATGCAGGACAGAGGAAAGTGATGGCGAGAGGTAGGTAGAGGTATGAAAGCAAGAGGAAAAGACTGAAAGAGCATTAAGAAATAATGAATGTGGAGGGGGGGGGATAAGGAGAAGGAACGAGAAAAGCAAGTGAGGAAGACAGAGAGGAAAAGGAGTGTTGGGGAATTGCTGCACTGTGAGGCTGCTATGTGATCTCTATGGCAGGAGGTTTGGTAAAAGAAATGAAAGAGCACATTCCTGTGGCTTTCACTGATTTGTGGTCTTATAAATATCCAATGTGTGGGCAGTTCTGCTCTTCCAGTATCTATGACCTGCTGCCCACTGAGCCAGGCCAAGAAAAAGAACATGTCAATACCTGATGGAGTGCGAGATTGTGAGAGTGTGGATATGGGGAAGGTATACATTATGTTTTTGTCTACTTTAGGCAACTAATATTCAAAGCAAGGACTATTTTTGTTATCTAAAAGTTTTGAGGTTTTGTTTATGTAGTGACTTTTTAGCTAAGAGCCATGCAAAGAGTTTAAAAGAATTCAAATTTGTGGGGATAAAACCTTTTTGAGAAATTCTAACCGTTTTATGCGTTTTATGAAAACCTTTTTTCGCATTCCAAAGCCATTACATCACAATGTGATTGGTCAGCTGCAATTTCCAACAGTCCAGGATGGCAACATTATGCTGACGCAAGAACAACATTGTTAAGGTGCAGATGAATTTACCATTGAAGAGGAAATAAGTAACCACACTAGTAGTTTCCAAATGGAGTGCTGAGACATATCGAAGAGCCATTCAGGCAGCTCCTGCATGTGTGACATATCAAAGTTTACGCTCGACTGTGAGGATGAAAACAAAAGCTGCGAGTTGTGGAATGAATCATTTTATTGTGTCGATCATAACACAACTACGGACCACCACCTAAAGACGAGAGGAAACAATATCTAACAGGAAACTATCTGATGGCTGCCAGCCTCATGGCTCCAGCTGTGGCATGAATGTCAACAGCCTCAGTGAGCGTGCAACATCTGTCAGGAGAAGATGATGCACTTGAGAAACTGTGCCTTCTTCAAAGGGTGAATCAAAATGCGCCGTTACAAACATTCAGTCCGCTCATTGGACAGATGTGTCTGGGGCGGGAGCAACAAAAGTAAATACAGGAAGAAGGTGTTTTGCTCTGGACTATTGGAGAACACGAGCAGTCACCCATCCATGCTGACTGTTACACATCTATAGTAACTTACCGCATCCCAGAATGCAAAGCATACGTGGCTACGGGAAGTTTTTAGCTCAAACTCGCAACGTCAGATCACGTTCAAACTGTGGTGTGAAAACAAGTATCAGGATTTCTGTTATGTGCACACATAATACTGGTCAAGCCCCATCAGTTATGTGCCTTAAGTCTTATTCCTTAGAAGCAAGATATTAAAAAAAACGAGGGGTGATTCAAGATTTTTGCACTGTACTGTAAATACACTTGTGCCCACTTGACCTCCAGTGAGGACGCATCATTTCTCTGCAGCTGTATTTTACAGAGGCTTTCAGCCTTGAAGACATCTGTAGATTTCTGCATTATTTTTTTTCACAGAGTGAACTCAAATTACCTAATTTCTTGATTACAGTGAAAATGCCAGTAGAATCCTTTAAAGGAAATCCTCCATCAGTTTTCAGTTACGCGTACAGTATCGCTTTCGGCAGCACTCTAATGCCTTTAGCTCATACACTAGGTCTTATAACAAACTCAGTTTGGGTTGCAGCCATCAAAATATCATTATTTGAGAGTAGCCTATTTTGTATTAACACGCAATTACATTTAACTGTACAAGATACTAGCAGCATTAGAGCAGTGAACAGAAAACACATCCTGGTTTACATTAAATGGGGTTACACACTATTTTATTGTACTTTGCTCTATTCATATCAAACAAAAGAAATTGTTTTTTTACACTTCCACTAAGAGCAGACATTGAGCGAGCAGAATAGTTATGTTTTGATCTCTAAATGCTTGAAAGCAGGTGCAAGGCCAGGTGAACCCAGAATTTTCCCACTTTCAAAATGACAAATTGAACAGAACAGTGAAGTAGTTCAATACCAAGTGTGTATGCCCCCGTCTTCATAAACCTTAAGAAAACAAACCAAAGCTTCAAAGCATTTAGGTCACCTTTGCTTAATATCTTATGACTCAGTCAATTTCCTGTGGTGACTATGAATCATAATTTATTTTTGAAAGCTGATGTTTCACCTTTATATGGTGTGCAGAAAACTCCTTTACACTTCAAAAAACGTAACTTGCGTTTGTGAGTCGCATAAGGCACATGTCAATAGTACTTGCTCTTCTTCTATTCAATTCATTATTGGCTGCTTTGTGTTTGTGTGGTGCTGTTGTTTAGTAGTGAAGTAGCCCCATGGGGGACAATTAAGTCCTCACACAATGTGCTCTGACAGCAATTAAAACAGCCATTAGTGGAAGAGGGAGGCAGAGTCCTAGAGAGCAAGATAAGAGAGAATGACAGAAAACGAGATAAAAAGACAGAGCCAGGAATGAGCTAAATGAAATGCCCTTCAAATCTGAACAGCGCTGAACACGAAAGACTGCAAAGGCAGAATATAAATAATTACTTAAAAGTTATTTCAGACTTGTACATTGTATTTAATATTACACCCTCTCACAGCGGGGAAATAAATCGCGAGTCGTAGAGAGGGCTCTCAACACTCTCGGCCTACTCCATGATGAAACTGTAAAGGCAACGAGAGCCGTACAACAATCTGAGCAGAAGGATGAGAGCATTATTGTTTTTGCTGTGATGAAAAGTGAATCATAAATCACATGCAAGTCCTCAAATGCAGTATTTTTCCAGACATTTTGAAAAGGCAGGTAAAGCACTGGCCTTAGATAACCTCTAATGTAATGAAAAGACATAGAAGGGAATGTTCCAACTGACCTCTACAGCCCTTATTTTTTAGTTCAGTGTGTAGTTTTTCAACTCACCTTCCTTAACTATCACATTTTGACACTGTAATAATGCCAGTCTGGACGTAACCTCTCCAGGTTCAAGTAAACTGATTCTCTTTGACTTGACCAAGTCTACATTACAGCATCAAACCGGTTATTTTTGCACTGTTTAGGCTTCAAATGGGGCACAGGTTGAAAAGTAGTATGCAGCATTTTATTTACACGCAGTTTATTCTGGTGTACTCTTGAATCTCACCTGTAGGAGGTGTTTTCGGAGCAAGGGTTATGCGCTCGCACAATCACAAAGACGTGCTGAAAGTGTGAGCGGATGTTTTTAGGAGTGAAGGGGAGCGCCCCAGGTTCCTGGAACACAATCGTGACGATATCGTTCCCAATATGTCGCTTCCGCAGCAACTGGAAAACATTTTCAAAGAGAAAAGCTAAAGTTAAAACATAATTAAGTAGACATCTAGAGGAAAAAACAACAACACTTGAGCCACTGTTGTTTCGGCCTTTAAGGGTCGCCACAGTGAATTATCTGCCTCTATCTGACACCATCCTCTAGCATCCTCCTCTGTCTTACCAAACCTCTGCATGTCCTCCTTGACTACATCTATATACACAAAGAACAGGATCATGTTAACTCTAAAAATGTGCATAGCATGGATTACTACTTTCTCTAATGAAAAGCCACAACTTGCTGGTGGATCCAAAGGTATTTTAGTGTATCCAAGCTCTGAGCCCTGTAAATTAACATACCTGTTGCTTATTGTTGGGTGTGTATGGCAGCATGGTGGATACGTGGAACATGATCTCATAATCCTTGTAAGTAGTATACAACGAGTGGGTGCCAGTTGAGTCAGCTGAGAAGGAGAAAACTGCACGTAAATGTCTCATACTTCAGGAAAATACACCATGACAGGTTTGTTCAAGTACCCTAAAACTTTCTTCCCGCATGCTTGTCTCTACTATATGCTGTTCAGACGGCCCTAAAACACGCTCACTTCTTTACAGTCAGGGAGCCACTGCACTACCTCACTAGGCTGTTGATGTTTTCCATTTAGAGAGCCAAACAGTCACAAGGTATTTAAAGGCCGTACTTAAACAGCTACATTACCTCAATTAATTACACGCATTCATTAAGGAGGGCGTTGCATGGCTGTATTTAATTTGCTAGAGGCTACACATCCTGCAAAAATTGATTGGGGCAGTTTTTGTCTCACAGGGTATTGGGCAATGGCTTAGTTCATGCAGGGATAATATGGATAACATAATATCATACACAGGCTTGGAAATGTCACAGAGGTAGCAAAAATAAAGTGGACATCAATTCTGTTTGGAACAAACACAGGTGGTCTGGCAAAGGAGAAGGGCACAACCACAGAGGATCAATATCAGTGTCCAAAAGAAAATACAGTAATCTGAAACTAAAGGCCATCTGTCAAATGTCTGAAGAAACATCTGAGGAAACTTAAGAATCGGTGAACGAAGACAAGGAAGTGAGGGGGATTTAATGGGACTGGAGTTGAAAACGGGGGGAACAGGATCAGAAATTTTTAAAACATGTATTCCATCTGCTCATAATTAAATGTTTTGAAAACTGCAAGAAATTTAGGTGCCAAAGGCAAGGAAATTAAATCAAGTTAAATGCTATAATAACTTACAACCGCAACAATTAATTTCACTTCTTACATTACATACCTTCATCCTAATAAAAAGTGTAATAAACATTTTATAAGGAAACAATGTATTTAGTACTGGTGCAGTACCAGTCCTTTAACATGTGAATGAGATCTAATGTGATTATCGCAATGCAAGTTGAGGCACTGAACCCATGTGTGTATACACATAATCTAAAAGACTCTGACGACCCCCTGCATGCTCCAATCCATCAAATACTTGCTGGGCAACTGAACTCAGCACTTTTTGATCAATGTGAATGTCTATTTCGTGCGTGCCAATTTACTAATTTACTACCTGCTGTGCTGGATTAGACAGGATCAATGTCAGCGTAAGATCAAATATAAAGGTTCCCTCACACCCTCACTGGCACTTCGCAGTTTTTTGCAAATGTACATACTCTTTGTGTCCAGCTGAGCTCGATACTTGGTGAAGCCTTTAAGACGAACCCTCTCGCCCAGCAGATGGAGGAACTCCTCTAGTGCAGGCCCAGCCGCTTCGTTGTTGTACATCTCCTCTTCGCTACTCTGACCCGCCATGCAGTACATCACCCCCACCTTTCGCTGAAAGCTCAGCTGCGGAGAGAACAAACATTATTCCAATGAAAAGGGGAGAAACAAATGGAGATTACTGTGTGGAAGTCATGTCAGAGTAACCATGTTGACATTTGAGGCAGGACTCATGTTGACATTTTAAGAATAACCGTGGGTTGTTCTGTAGTGATTTTGTGCCATTTTCCTAAGAAATCATGTTGACATTTTCAGAGGATTCAGCTTCTGATAACTGCATCAGCTTTTGAGTGTATGTATGTGTATGTATATATATATATATATAATTTTTTTAAGGGTTATGTTGTGTGTGCATGCATCGACACAGCATGCATATAAACAGTTTCTTCAGATAAATTCCACATAACGGTCTTTGGGAGTAAATAAAGAGATACAGCAAAAATAAATAAAAAGAATTTAGTTCAACAATGATACATCCCCTTCACAGAAAAACACCCACACACTAAAAAAATTCATGAAATGCCAAATGACAATCGTTTGCTTTGCATAGTCAATAGTACAGGTTACCAGCTGCAAAAGTTCTTTGGCTCAAAGACCGATCGAATGCATGCACGAAAGGATCGCACTCTATTCAGCGGATGCCATGTCTGCATGACACTGTCTTTTCACTAAATGGAAAGCAGTAATCAAATGTGCTCAATCAAAGGAATTAATCAAGCAGATTCATCCGGCCCATCATAACCCACAATCAAACCTCAAGACGTGCTCGCTGCATCTCCTTACCCCCTGCTCGTCCAGCTTCATCAGCTGCTCAGTGACCTTGGGTGTGTTGAGTGCCAGGCGTAAGCAGTGAACATTGAGCTCAGGCACGAGGTACTCCAGCACTTCTTTGAGGGGCAGGCCTCGACCTAGACCATGCTTGGACGTCGAAGGTACAGCATCTTCCAGGATGGAACCGCGCAGAGTATTCAGCTGGAGACCACCCATAATGCAGGAAAAGAACAACAAAAACACAATTGCAGGGGTCAAAGCCATTATGATTTTCACTTAAAAGAACAACAACAACAAAAAAAAAAAAACAAAAAAAAACCCCTAATACTCCATCCATCAATCTTCTTCCACTTATCCAGTTCACGGTTGTTGGAGCCTATTCTAGCCGATCAATGTCAGTATCGAATCAAACCATCAAAAATATCAAGATTTCTATTTTAACTTACTTAAAAAGGAAAAATGGAGTTTAACATGGTTCTAATACGGCGCACGAACCTCACAGAAGCATGAGTTTATAGCTGTTGCTAATTTCTAACCCTTGCTTTTAAATTCAATTACATAAAAGCACAATGCACTATAAATAGAAAACTACAATATGGCACAACCATTTGTTAATATTTAAGAAAGAAACAAGCTTTATTGGTCAGATACATGATCACAGAGTACAACATGCAGTGAAATGTGTCGTGTCCGAGCTGTGAACAGGCTGCAGGCGTAGCCGCACCATTCCAGGGCTTGGTGTTTGGCATGGGGGGGCCTAGCCAGGACCTTTACTGGATACTGGAAGGGAATCGAACTTGCTACTTCCGCTCCAAAGGGGTGTGGTCTTACCGTAACACTATCCAGCTTAACTATTTGGTCACAGTTTTAGCAACCCTTTCACTTCTCCTGCTGATGGTGCAGATTAAATCATTTTCATGCTTTGTGCAGTTTTACACTGCTTCCACAGCTAATGGAGATTTGATTGGTCTATTGGTATTCATCACAGAATATTCAATGATTGAAATGAAATTCACTTTGATTTGGCTAAAACTGAATTGATTTCCACTTATCCCTCAATATGGGAGCATATTAACCTCTTTAGGTATCATATTTAAATATATCAAGTTAAAATGTGAAAGCTTTAATGCGCAGCATTTATGTTAGAAATTAAATGCATAGCGGGAAAATATGTAATATCGAGACACTGTTTGACTGCAATTCTATCTCTGTGCCAAAAGACTGTGCTTTGTGTTTTTCATAGCTCTCCATAACCTGCTCGTCTTGAAGCAGGCAGCACTCAAGCAAGAGATTAAAAAAAAAAAAAAGAAGAAGAAGAGTTAAATAAAGAACACCTAGGTTCAAAGAGAAAGCTGATAGTTTTAATCTTTTGCTTATCCAGCCTGTTAATGCAAATAAACTTGCTTCATAGCACACCCGTCAGATCGAGTCCAGATTAGTTGCTGGTTAGATAATTCTTCTCTTGGCTCTTCCTTCCTGCTCCACGCAGAGTGTTTGTTCTTTGTAACAGGCAACAAAACAACAACATGACTAGCTATCCAGCCCTCTGTAGAATACTAGTAACTCTATTTTGGGAAAACTGGAAGGAAGCCTGTGATGAGGCCTTAATCTATGCAATTAAATTCAGTTTA
Source organism: Copadichromis virginalis (assembly GCF_057382275.1). Taxonomy (NCBI): domain Eukaryota; kingdom Metazoa; phylum Chordata; class Actinopteri; order Cichliformes; family Cichlidae; genus Copadichromis; species Copadichromis virginalis. Next base: position 16,624,500 of record NC_140632.1, read on the forward strand.
GGATCACACATGAAATTAATCTTTTTCCACAAAATCTAAAAACAGATATTTTTTCCCCACTCTCTGTTGGTACAGGGAAAGCAAAATGCAGAAAAGTGTCTGGCTAAGGGAGAAAATAAAATAAATAAATAAATAAAATAAATAGAGTGGAGATTTTGCTGCTGTAGCTTTCAGTGTGAATACTAAAGCTTCGGGGTAAAAAAAGCTCAACGAGGACATCCATGAATAAATCAGGAAGACTGTTGAAAGTCCAGAATCTGAATATCTACTATCAACTAACAGCTGTTAGTCAGTAGTGGTCCCATGCCACTTGTGTGTTTTTGCCTTCACGTGGTGTTTGGAAAGTCCAGAATTGCTGCCAGCGCACTCAGTACTAAACAAACCAAAGAAGAAAAGCACTTTAAACTTATCATGGGCAGTATTAAAAGGACAGTCGTCCTCTTTGGTCCCTGGACTTTTGTCTTCAACATTAGTGCAACCCACTCACTCCCACGCAGGCACACAAATATATCTAAACCTGTGAAGCTCCCTGCTCTGAAAATAGCAATTAGAGAAGAGACTGAGAGGCAAGAGAAGGAAAGAAAAATAGAGGAAAACATAGCACAGTAGGTCGTGCGTCATCCCAAGAGATTGCAAGGGCTATTACTCATGGCATGCTTTAATAGAAAAGCAATGCTTTACCTTCTTCACTCAAATACCCCAGGTGCTATTTTAGTGTCGTTGAGCTGCAAAATGGCACAGCTCAGCCCTTCAAAGATGAAGGCTGACAAAGATGGTGGGTGGGTGTTCAGCTCAGCGAATAAGGACGTGCATCTATGGTTCTACTGTGTCTACTGATGGCAACAAGGGCTAGAGGGATTCACGAAAAAGTTGAGAATTTGGACTAAACAAATGGGAGGAAACTATAAAGATCAAATGGGCAGTAATTTAAGGTGGTATCAAGGAGCGGAGGCAGTAGCATCCTGAGCTGTATGCGACAGCCTTGAGCTGAAGCTTTTATAATGTCTCCCCCCAAATGGCTTCATCAATAAGCAGGGAGCAGTTCTTATATGTCAACTCCTACACAGTTTGAACTCATAAAAGCATTTCAGGAAGATCACTCAGGAGAGCATACTAAATACTGACAGATATATTCACATGAACTTTCACAGTGGGAATAGCTAGAAAAGCTACAAGCTTACCCTGGTGAATGAAAACATAATTAAAAAATAATAATTATATAACAAAATCGTGAACACGTCAGACAGATGGCACACTATTTGTCAGAATGTATGTTACCTCACTCGTTCTGAAAATGACCCTGTAGTTGTACTGCTGTCCATGGTCTTTGTGTTCCTCCAGCTTCTCCCTTCTCAGACTCACCGCCACAGGGCCCAGATTCTCATCTACCCCCAGGTAATTCCAGTGCTCTAAGGGTGAAAAGTATTGGGATTTCAGATGCAGACATAAATTGATGACAGAGGACAGGAGAGATAAAACTACAGAAAGGAAGAAAACCTGAGCAATTATTCCACTATGTGTATTGCAGCTGAGTTATATCAACTATTAAAACTTTACAGAACGTTCGCAACATTACTAATGACTCTTTGCTGGTTCCCAGGTTTTCTCACGTGTAATGCAGAATGAAGTACAACTTCTGCACCTTGTCTAATTAGTGTCTAAAACACTACAAATTGTATTTTTTCTGCCAATACAGTCCACAGCATTTGCTCTAAGACTAGAAACGTTCAGTAAGACAAATTGAAAAGCGCCCACTAAAGTTTAAGAACTACAAATCAAAAAAGCCCAAACTATCCAATTTTCTCACCTCTGAGATAAAAGTACTTTCGGTAGTAATAGGCACCAAGGTCAACATGTTCCACAATGTATCGTTTGGACCTGTCGGCATGTTGACTAGGCCCGTCCTTGGAAGCCTCCAACACAGCCACACCTGCATTGGTAAAATGGGTAGTGAGGGTGGCATCCAAAGGGCCTTCTTCTGTACTGCCAGAGGAATTGCTTGAGCTCCCACCGCTTCCTATGCTTCCCTGCTGGAAGATTAATAAAAAGGAAAGGTAAAGCCAGCAAGCTGTAAACCACATCATCATATTTTTATCTTTACATCTTAAATATGCAGAAATCTGAGCGCTTTTCAGTGCGTTTTCAAAATACACATCTGCAGACTGCAGCATCAATATTAAAACAGCAGAACCCGAGAAACCGTTTTATATATTAAAATGCATTGCAATATTTGCATATATCTAAGAAAATATAATGACTACTCAAGCAGACCTACCTGTTTAACAGGAGAAATGTTCCTTTCCCCCTCTCCACCAATCTCATTCCTGAAACAAGGGCAGCTGAGAACCAAATCATTGCTCTTATCATCGCCAGGGTCGGTACCGCCTCCTGTCCCCTCCTTGCTTAGCTCTTCTTGGGAGCCACAAGGTGACCCATACACTCCACTCTGATTAGACGAAAGAGAGGACGAGGCCGAAGCAGAGGCGGCAGCTGCAGCGGAGGCACCAGTAGTGGTGTTTTTGCGTTTGGCTCCAGATTGCCGACTTTGAATCGCCTCATTGAGGTCAAAGAGTAGAGACTGAACATCAAAATGGGCAAATCCCTTTTGGCATGCCCAGGGTTTGGGAGGTGGTCCACTCTCATCCCCTTTCCCACCATCTTCAGCATCCGAGCCAGCCCTTGATGTGTCACCCTCCACCTTCACACTGCGCAGCTTACGGAAGATCGACTCTCCACCTGTTTCTGACTTTGACCTTCTCTTCAAATGCTTCTCTCGTTCCTTTAGCCGACTGGCAGGACTACCTCTGGCTGGACCTAAAGGTCCATCTGGCAGATCCAGAGCAGCCTGTTTTATGGGAGCAACAGTAAGGAGTTCTGTTAGCCTTTCTGGAGCTGGGCTTCGCTGATCCGGGGCCTCAGCGGACTGGTATCCCTTTAGCATATCAAAGAAGCTCTCTCCTGACACACCATGCTTGTCTATAGATGAAGTGCTGCCATATTCCCGGTGCATGGGTGTCCACCCGGAGAACGACCAGCCCTCGTTTCCATCCCCGTCGAGCTCACTGATAGTTATATCACTGTTACTGCGTTGGCGGATGCGTCTCATGCCCTTGCGAGGGGAACCCAGATAGCCATCCGGTGACAGGAAGCGATTGTCCTTTCCCTTACTTTGCATCTTGCTCTTTAGTGTGTTGTGGATGTTGCGCAGCATGGATGAGTCCTGTGGGCTTATCAGGTGACCCAGCTTGGCTGACAGATTGCTATGGGCTGTGACGGCTGACACCCCCCCTCCTCCACTCCCACCACTCCCGCCACTACCTCCTCCACCACCTCCTCCCCCTCTTTCAAGTCTTTCTCTATCTCCACTTCCTGACCCTGAAGAGCTAGTGGTGTTGGTAGAGCTGGGTGAGTCTGTTTCCACAGTGATGTGCCAAACACCCCCTCCTCCCCCATCTTTTCTTGGTGGCCAGTCAGCTACACGAGCCCGAACCCCCATCTTTGGGACACCAGGGTTGGTGCCCGTGGTTGAAGAAGAGGAGATGTGGGCGCTCTCACTGCGAGGTGGTGGTGCCCCTCCATTAGGCAGTCGCAGACGACGAGTGTAGAACTCATCGGTAGCCGACACCGAGCCCCCAACTGAGCGCTCTGTTTGAGAGCGCTTCAGACTGGTCATGACGGAGTCGGGAAATGGTGTTGGGAGATGGGAGGGAAAGGTAAGGATGGGGTGCTAATGAGATTAGATTCGGGTCAACATAACGGCCACTGAGTGAAGTGATTCAAGAGGCTAAGGGACATTTAGTGCTGTGGAAACAGAAAAGGAAAAGTAAACAGGAAAAATTCAATATTTTCTTTAGTAATATAATAGTTATTGTAGACCAATATTTAATAACTATAGTAGTATAGTTATCATAGTTGTTAAAGCTTAAGAACCAATGGAAAAATAGCTGAGTTTGAATTTTACAGGTCAAACACTGAGCCTTCAAAAGGTTTAATTAAAAATTGCAATATACATATTAAATTCAACACTTATCAATAGTTGCATCGCAATACTTGGGACATTAAGAGAAAGTTCACCAAAAAATCGAATTTATATTTTATACAAGGTGCATACAATGGAACTAAATGAGAATTGCCTTACAGCAGCATTGGATTTCTGAAAACATAAACCAAAAAAAAAAAAAAAAAAAAAAAAAAAAATGGTCCCAAACAGAGAACTACATAAATTAAAAAAAAAAAAAAAAAAAAAAATCATTGTAGGAACCCAGAGAGTCCATCTCTTTGGGGGGATTTTGGACACCATTACAGTCATGAAAAGCCTGTCATGTCTGGAGACGATATGCCCAATGGTCAGCTTACACGAAGACAATCTAGAAGGATAAATGGCGCTAATGATTTTAAGCATTAAAAAAAAAAAAAGGGGGGGGGGGGGGTATTTTGTACCTCTACAGTAGTGAGTCTTGATGAAGAGAAATTAGTTGATGGCCAACTTTTATTGTTGAAGACTCTTACAAGCAGTCTGCTTAGGAATCAGGTGACAGGGGACTCTTTCTATCTGGAACTCGGCAACTGAGAAGAACAGTAGAGAGAGAAAACAGAAAGCAAAGACAGAAGGAAACCGAAGACAAGTCAGATTACAAGGCAAATTACATTCAGTGCTACATACTCTTTAGTATTACATTTCTTTCAGATACTCTACTGCAGTAGTAAAGAAATAGGAAACTATGGTATTTTTGTGAAATTTTGAGATCCTCATATACAGCATACAGAATATACTCTAGGGTTTAGAGTCTATCCATTTTTACTGCAGTGTCAAAGATTAGATCCCCTGTTATTTAATTAACAGCTACGTGAGAGCCTAGTAATTTTACACATCAAGCCCAGTCTGCTATCTAGTCATAGGGAGTATCTCACAGCCTGTAAAGTTGAGAATGAAGTCTCCTCAGGCTCTTTAGAGTACATTAACCAGCAAAACCCTTTTTCCAAAATTGGAGCTTCTTAGCTTAGACTTTTCAATGTGTTCTAAAACTAGCAGGGTATTCAACAGCAAAAGTCTTTAAAAAAAATGCTATATTTAAAAATATCTTTAAAATATTTTTTCCCCCTTTCTCTTTATGCAATTGTGGATGCCCAATATTAACATGACAAATATTAAAAACATTTAAAAAAAAAAAGCTTAAGCTTCAGCCTGCTCTAAAGTAAACTCCTCTTACTTCAGACAGTTTTTTTCCTTCTCTTGTATACTCATTATGTTATAGATCAGCAGGATTAATATGGCCATGTCCACCGCAGAGCTCTGGCTCATTGATAGTGGCAGGCAATCAGGACAAAGTTAGGTAAAGTTAGATTGTTTGGCAAAATGAATGAACTTGGGTGCTGGACCAAGTTGCAGTGCAAGGCAAGTAAACAGTTTTTTTTTTTAAATGTGGATCATGCAAAAGTACTCTACTAGACATTATTAGGTTAACAAAATATCTATTAGATAACTAGAGCCACTTAAGTACCTTAAGGATGGAGATTAAAGTAATACAGCAGGAAAAAAAAAAACCCTCACAGGATGCCACAGTAAGGATGGGCAGCTCATTTAGTCAGTCAAACACAATGTGGCAGTAATTGCTTTACAGCACTATTCACAAGTTTAACAAGGACCAGTATGTGCTCGTCTACTGGTGGGTCCATAATAATGCACCACTTCTCCCTTTCAGACCACATTCTGAATCACCATGGTGATACAGAGTTTTGTACGGTGCATGTTTTAGTAAGTGTGTGTGCGTGTGAGAGAAAGAAGAGTGGGTATTGCAGTTTTCATGAAATTACCTTTTCTTGGTTTGTGGATTAACTGGGAAAACCACAACAATAGGTGTAACAGAGTTGTTGAGCGTTTTGAGTGTAATCTTTAATGTAAGTGGAACAAACACTGTGGATCGCTAACATGATTCATGGTTATGTCACAAATTTCTCCATGTCTTTAAAACGGAAACCATCTACGTGGTTCAGCTCCAAGTAGAAATTAAGATCTTTTTAATATCATCTGTAACCTAACTCTGATCTGAAAAAGATCTATGGTGCTTTGGTGTACTACAGAATCTGCTCAGTTTCCCAATGCTCACTGAACACCAAATTCTCTTTCATTTCACTTAAGCATATGTGTGTTTGAGCACAAGTATCTATTTCCCTTACACACATAATGAGGAGCCAAACACTAAGGGAACATTTTGGATTTCCTAAAGAGGCCTCTCTATTTTCTGCAGATTGTTTTGGGACAAAAAAAAAAAGAAGAAAAAAACAATTCTCAATTGTCTTGTCTCCATTGGTGCATTAGTACAACTGTTTTCAAAGGGGTTACAATGATTTGCAAATCACCGCGTTTTACTTTTATTCATTTTTTCCAGAAACTCATTAGTAGAACAGATATACAATCATCTTGGGTGCTTTATAAACAGTTTCAAATGTCTCAAAAGAGAGCGAACTGTGAAACTGAAAGAACATGAATATAGATGAACCTCCTGCGAGCGATTTTCTTCTATGCCAGCAAAAGCTTGTCAAACTTTTTACTTCATTGGAAATATCAAAAATCAGTACGACGCTGGCATACTTTCAACCCACTGTAGACCAACATCAATTGGTTCAACTTTTTCCCCACTCGAGGCTCCTTTAATTAAACTCAAATGAACAGATATTCTCCCATTAACCAAAGCAGAAGAAGGGGCTGAGTAACTGTAAGACTGTTTCCCAATATTCAGACACATTTTGGTCCTATTACAGAATAAACTGGCCATTGCGGCTCTGTTTGCAGTACAGTAATCCCTGCAGTACTTCAATTGTCATTCCAAAATAGGAGATCTCTCGCTTCTGTTGTAGACTGTCTGACTGATAGGCCCTTGTGAATGAGGACACTGCTTGCACAATAACACCCAATCCTGAGGCTCATTACAAAAGTATGTGGATACAAGTTGATAACATTACTGACCTTGAAGCTAATCATAACAGGCTTCTTCTACCAAATAAGAACAAATTTCAATTTCTTCTTATCCAAATTAATGCAAACAAGAGAACAAGTGGATGTTCTAATCCACAAGCTGCTTAATTTGCACAAAATCCGCTGGGTTGATATTAGGCTAAAAATATTTTTTATAATTTTCTCATTTATATACAAATCTTGTTGACAACTGTTTTACATGTTCTGTTGTTACACAAAATCTGATTATGAATAGTTCTCCACCACACTCCTGCTTATTTTTGATCATTTCTGCAGAACATATCCTGGGTAAATAGTCCCATTATCCATTTGGCTGTGCAGAGGTAAAAACAAAGCACACATGCTGGTATTTTGAACATATTCAATCATTCAAATCAGCACTGTCACATCAGCTATCACCATCAAAAACAGCACATTTGTTTTTACCTCCCGTTCCACAAAGTCTGCTATGAACCAGTGTCGTCTCCAAGATACTACCACTCAAAAACTGTATCCCGAATAACTAGCTGCAGAGTGCCCTTCACTTATTCCACAGAGGATTGCGTAGTACTTTTAATAAAATAAATAAATAAATAAAAAAAATGAGTTGGATAGTACGTGGAGAAAAAAAAAAAACAGTGAAAGAGTTTCAGAACTGAGCAAACAGGAAGAGGATTAAACTGTATGCTTGGCTGGAAGACTGGCAATTCAAAATGAATGAATGTGGCGTTGCACGCATCTATGCAGCCACTGAGGACCAATTATACTGACAGATACTCAGTAACCTTTAGCAGTGTCTAAATGAGGTCGATTCCTGAGGTAAATGCGCAGCATCCTTGGCCCAGTGAATGTAATGGCTGCTGATGTTATCTGTTGGCCCAGCTGGCAGGAAACTGTCAACAGAGGGACTTATTTACTTCTTACAAATGATAGTGGCTGGGACCCCAAGCACATTATCACACAGTGAAAGCGGATGTGTAATATCATATCAAGCACTTGATTGAAAAGATAAAAATCTAGAGATTTACACGAGAGCAAGTTCAATTCTCTACAGTGGGAATTTTGCACACAAAAAAACGAACCCAAAAATAAAATTGAAAAAAAAAAAACAACATGATTTTTAATTTGACTGTTGTGCATTTGCAGATGTCTTACAGCTTAGTCACTGTAAATTTCCATAGTAGGAATCATTACAATGGCTAGTACTTTGTTGTACATACAGACATATAAATGTGTCGAGACGTACTTGGAAAAATGTAAACTAACTGCAATACTGCAGATTTACTATGTATTATAATAAATCAGATATCATAGGGCGAGAGGCGGGGTACAACCTGGCCATTTTAGAATCACCAATAAACCTAACCCCACTAACTTAATTTCTTTGGACTGAGGAGAGAAGCCGGAGTACCCAGAGAGAACCCGTGCAGAAACGGGGAAAACACACAAAGTCCACACAGAAAAGCCCCAGTCAGATGATGGATTTGAACCCAGGACCTTCTTGCTGTGAGGCAATTTGTTAGCACTGTTAAACAATCATTACCATTTATAAAAGAAATAGTATAACTGGCATTAGCATTGTATAACTGACATCATTACCATTAAAAAAAAAAAAAAAAGCAGGGTTTGTTTTGGCTCAGAATGGCTGTGGGGATGACTATGTACAGAGGTACAATGAGCTAATAACATGGGTTTTTTTTAAAAAAGACAAGAAATGATTATAATTCTGTAATTCTGGTGATTTTCCTTTTCCTCTGGCTCAAAACCTCTGAGGCAACAAAACCATGAACAGGGGCGTTGGCTGCTTGTTATCACTGGGTGCACCCTTTAAATATTCCTGTGTTCTGCTACAAGAAAAACATTTCTGCTTTAAAGTAACATTCAGAATGTGGAAACCCCTTTGTTGTAACCCATTAATTTATCTTGAATTAAGCAGTCAATGTTTGGCGACTGGCAGTTACGGCCCTTTCCAAGTAAACGCTCCACATCATTCCAATAAAAGTTTCCATGAGGATTTCAACCTGGAGTTAGTGTAATTGTCTGAATAAGTAATCACTTAACAGCGACTTCAGTGTGACCTCATTACCAGTAAGAGATGATATGGTTTGTAATTCCCCCGAACATTTCCTGCAAAGAATTATGTAATGCTCTACCAATTATTGTGGGTACAAACGTCACGTCTAGAACAGATGGTTTGTTGCATTCACTCCCACACATATACACACTTCCTTTTATATGGTGAAGTGGCTGATGAGTGTAGTTTTCTGTCATTCAATAAAAATAAACCAACATGAAACTTCTCATTGAAGTAATACTGCAACTTGAGTTTTGTAATTGGAACACGTCAGCTATGTGTGACATCAGATGAAAACCATTAGACACATTTGTCATTTTTTCAGCGGTGCATGTTAAAAAAAATGGTAATGATCACCACAGCTGATGTGTTCTAACTATAGGATGTAAGTTAAAGTGTTACTACGAGTGTCTACACTCAGAGGTAACTTCGCTTCTTACACTCTTAAACTGCTTGTTTTACACAAATATCTAATCAGCCAATCACATGGCACTAACCCAGTGCATTTAGGAACAGTTCGAACCAAGCATCAGAATGAGGAAGAAAGGCGATTTAAATAACTTGGAATGTCGCATGGCTGTTTGTGCCTGTCTTTGTTGGTCTGAGTATTTCAGAAACTCCCCACACAGCCATCTCCTAGGTCTCTCGCCAGAGAATGGCCTAAAAAAGAGAAAATGTGAGATGAAGTTCTGAGTCAAAATGCTTTGTTGATGCCAGAGAAGAATGGCTGACTGCTTCTGTCACTTTATGACTACTGCACCCATCTTCTGATGGCTGCTTCCAGGAGGATAACGCATCACGTCACAAAGCTCAGATCATCTCAAACTGCTTTCTTGAATGTGACATTGAACAGCTGTACGATGCCGTCATATGATTATGGACTCAAATGTCTCCAGCCCCTTTCTGAATCTATGCCCTGAAGAAATAAGGCAGTTCTTAAAGGGGGGCCTACCTGGTAACAGCAAGATGTACCTAACAAAGTGGCAAATCAGTGTAGATGTTAATATTTAACTGGGCTAGTTAGTATAGTAAAATAATGTATTAGCAAAAACACTGATGAAGAATAAATAAAACTATGGAGTATTAAATATTATTATTATTATTATTTTTTAATGTTTCTGCCAGTCTAAAGTTGCCATTAAGCAGTCCAGGTGTGCCGGTGACTGTCACTGTGAGACTATTAATATGCTTCAGTGCACAGTGAGTCATGCACCTGAATATTACAGAGCAGATGAGTTCTCACTGACTGATGGAGGCTAGTTCTGCACCATGAAAAGAGACTGTTAAAGAGGCGGCACATAAAGTTTAGGAATAAGTGCATTGAGTGTGAATGGTATGGTATGTGTGTGCATGTGAGCAGATCAGGTGCAGAGAAACGCTACGATTTGTTTCTTCAATCCATTCAATTAGTATTTTCAGAAAGGTACAAAGAAAATTGATAGTCTCCATTCTTTAATCAACCTGTATTGTGTAGAAGAAAATGGATAGTTTTCCCAAACCTGTGTTTAGCAAAGATACTCTAAGTACCTTCCAATCAGAGACCAGACAGAAGTGTGGAGGCAGAAGATTTAAGAAAACCATAAAAGAAAAATAGGAGAAGAAAAAAGAAGCATAACTCTCTAACTGTGATGTTTTTCTGTTAGTAGATATTTGACAATTGCACACCTGTTTCCCCAGACAGACATCATTACTACACCAACTGGTGAGTCAGGTCAAGTCACGTCATGTTTTTCTACGTCCTGACAACGCATACTACGTTATGTCTCAATGGTTTTCACAGGCTCAAAGCAGAAACAGTTTCTAAGCCAAAGCTTCAAGCTGCAGGCTTCTGGACTTGCAGTATATAATGGGGAAAACCTACTGAGCGTAAATTCAAAGAGATATTGCTTCCTGGATGGCTCGTGGTGCAATGCAAGCCTAATGTGAGCAGTGCCAATTACAAATAACAGAAAGAGAGGAACACTGACTTAATCTTTGACAGCATGTCCTTTTGTACACCAGGTGCCAAAACACTGGTGCCATCAGTGTGACCACTGAGGCAAGTTGGTTGCCTCAACCAACTGGGGTCCAGATTATGATGCAGACATTTAGTTTGCATTTCCATGTCTCTCTCTCTGTCTGTCTCATAAGTTAAACAAAGCAAACAGAGAGATAATGAGCGCTGTTGCATCACATTCTTGTTTTCTCACCCATGTCATCTTTCCCAGGCTCAGCAGCATTACATACTCCAACTTTCATTTGGTTTAAACCTTCTGCCAATGTGGCCCGACAGTTTCAAATATTTTGAAACTTCCTGAAGACTTCAGCAGTTCAAAAGTATATAAAGAGACATTTTTAAAAAGTAGCACTGATGGTTTTAAGTGTTCTCAGAAATCACAAACATGTCAACAATAAGAGTTCTGCATAAATGATGTCCCCTAAACAACGAAATGTGTGCTTGTCACACAGTAACAGTCATGACCTACAGCACTTTTGAATACTATAGAGCTGTTTGAAAGGTAAACAGCTTTTCATCTCAGCTTGTCTGAGCATAGATGAGGAAATGCTAGGCCAAGACACAGAGAAGATAAGGAGAAAAAAATAAATAATAAAATCAAACATTCTCTTTGAAAGCTGCCAGGCAGCAGGCAGTCCAAAGTGTTGGAGTTTCTGCTCAGAGCCTTTCAAACTGAAATTGTAATTGTGTGGAAAGATGAACGTGGTTTGCAGATTTTTTTCTTTCCTCCCTCTGCAGAGCTTGGTGGTGAGCTTGGGGTCTCCTCTCTTGCTCACTAAAATGTAAGAGGGGACTTTTGAGAGCTCTGAAGGTATTCTTATAGTTTATTCTACAGCGCTTCCACTTCCCCAGCTACCACAGAATAACAGTGGAAGGCAGAGAGCAGCATTGAGATTTGAGTGATGAGAGAGGGTCTGTGTGTGTATGTTAGCAATAGTTACAGCAATGGGCAGTCACTTTAATGCTGGAATATATGCATTCTGCTCAGGTACTAGGTATCTATGAGCTTTATTTTTTAACACAGATAAAAATGACTTTGGTAGATAGCACAGGTGTTAAGGCACCAGTATACCTGCCTCTGGCGACTGCGCCACCATTTCATTGAACAGATTTACTCAATTTCATTCAATTTTGCACTCAGTTCTTATGAGGCCATTGGAGTAATGGTGTCCTTAGCAAAGCCACACCTCCTGCACTGTGTGTTGTAATCTTCACTTTACTGTTCTAAAGTTTTGGCCATGCGTGCATGTTAGTGCATGCAAGTTGCTCCCTGTGAAACTGCTGCCTCTCCCCAAATTTACAATGAGACTTGGGAATTTTCACACCTATAGCTTGTTTGCTCTGGCCTGAATTAGATGGTGAGTTTGTTTTTACAACACAGAAATGTCCAAGCAAAGCAAAATGTGCAAGGAAAAAAACATGCGAACAGTAAATACAGAAGGAATCTCCTGTTTTTCTGGTGCATGTGTGAGAAACAATGTTAGTAAGGCCATGGTTCATTCTCCACCTGGATACTACTACTATTATTTAGGTTTCTGTAGTTTGCATGGATCCAAGAATACAAAGCATAGCCACAAGGTCCTTTATACCTTTTAGAGCTTCTATCAGCTGTTGGTAAAAGAAAGAGAAGACAAAGTTATCACAGAATTTTACAGCTCCCCCCCCCCAATTCTCTGGATTTCATGACTTTACCGTTTTTAAAACTACTCTCACCTTCAGTTGTTTACCCGATTTCCATGTACTTGTGTTTACTCATTATAGCCGGCTGCGTGTGAACAGCATTAATCATCATTAAGGGCTCTCCTTGTGGCGTAGCTCAACTTACTCACCAACCTCTGCCTTTCTGTCATCAGCAGAGAAAGAACCAAGCGAATCACTAATGTATTTTCACAGTTACATTATGGCGGGTGGATACATTAACAGAAAGGTCTGACATACTGGGTTGCCTGGGTGAAAATTCTATCTTATTGTACAAAAGTCACTGGAAGAATAACAACGTATCTGGTGGAAACTCAGAGAATGTTGCACATCATCACAGATCAGAGATTCAGATTGTTTTTATCTATTATGCTGGTACTTGAGTGTGTTATTTACTGGCTCTGAATGCCATACATCAAAAAGATTCACAGTAGATTTACAGTATTGGTTAATACAATGTGGTTTTCAAGTACCACATGTAGCACACTGTATAATTAAGCTTTTAACAGATTAATTAGGAGAGAGCAACACCTTAACTACTTAGGTTACTTAGGAGAAACTGACTTAAGTGCCACTTATGCTTTGATCAGATAGTAAACTGTCTACATCCTACTAGCTTCCTAGTGCAAATAACCTTGTAATGCCCAATTGTGCCATTTACCCAGGCTTCACCATCATCTATGCCAAAAACAATATTTCACTTGAGAATTCCTCAGAAGCAGAATACTGCATGTGAGAAAGAATAAGTTAAGACCGCATCCTGACCAGATTCTCTAAACACTGTCCTGAGGTCATTAACATGCCTTGAAAGCAACACTCAGAGCTTTCCTACATCCCCTGCATGAAAGCATGTGTATACATGTTTGTATTTGTCCCACAACTAAACATCAGAAACCAACTATGCTCTTGGACAGTCAGGAATTTTGGTGAGGTACCAAATGGGGGTTTTAGCACAAAGACAAGTCAGGTAAGTCACCAACTCTATATCAGAATCAGAATACTTTATTCATCCCGAGGGAAATTAGGGGTTACAGCAGGCAGCACGCTAATGGCGCATGCGCACTCATGACCATAACTGCTGATTATAGCTAAATTTATTGAAGCATAGTATCCATTTTTAGTTTATGAAATGATCTGAAATAGTAGGAATATTCAAAGATATTTCTCAAATAAGGCAACAGAGTCAATGCCTTTAGCGAATGTGGACCACTTGTGCTTACGAGCAAAGTCAGCCTCCAGAGGTCCATTCTAAGCCAAGAAATACCCTGCCGCCGTGTGCACTTTAAATCACACAGGACAGCATCTGGGTCATGCAAGTTATGATGAATCAGGTCCATTAAGCCAATTGCCCTCATGAAATGCTGGTCTATTATTCATGCAAGCAGAGATGATTTTTCTGAGGATAAAGGGTGGTTAGTTAGTAGCAAGCTACAGTGACTTTTCTTTTAGGTGTATCAACTTGACTCGTACTTTAACTCCTCTCTTGTCTTTGACTTATGAGCATTTTTTACTTTTCATATGTGGTCATTCATACATGACTGAAGTTAGACTCAAGTTAGACTTACTTAAAACAGCATCCTTCAGTGTGAGTTTAAATAATATTACAGCAAACCCAGCAAAGATAGCTCGACATTTGCACTGAAAGTACATTTTATTGGTAAGATCTGTCGCAACATGCAATACAGGTATTAGGTATTGTTATAGTAATAACATTATTATCATTGAATAAATATTAATGTAACAACAAGCTGTAGATTACACATTTATGCTCTGCCTAACTTTGTTTGCATCCAGCTGATTGTTGTGTTCATGATGTTCCAAAAGCAAGAGAGAAGTTCCTTACATTTTTAATTTTTATTTATCAGCTGATATTTGAAAATTATTTACATACGTCAGCTGATAATATCAGCCCTAATAATATCGGTCGAGCTGTAATAAACTACTCAAATTTTATTTCCAACTTCCCAACAATCCATGAGACAGATGTAAAAAAATGCATGCATGCATACATGCATTCATGCATACATTTATTAAATTCCACCTGTATAAGTATAATGTAATTAGTGTTGGAAAGCTTAATCATAGACAAAAACCTGCTAGGGGGTGATACCTGTGGATGCAAAAAGACCTGCGATCCCATAGCCTATAAAGCTTTGTGGCTTAATCCTGCTGAGTTTGTGGGCTCACTCACACATTTAGCGTCACACTGAATACAAAACAAATTCGATTTTATAATAGAGTGTGGTTTTAAAGCCAGACCTGCCGCCTTCTCATTACATGTGGTTTCAAAATAGTAAGATGGTGATGACAAAAATCCTGCAGCCACCTCAAAGTAGCTACAACCATCTTTTATACTGTCTGTGTGCTTGATCGGTTTTCACAGATGGTCATGTTTTATATACTGATTTTACAAACATTTGTGTTGCTAAATCAAAATAGTTGAGTTGTTTTCATTTGATGTGTGATATGTCGAGCCACAGTATCTACTATTACTTCAAAAGTAATTACTTAAAGAAAAAAAAATCTCTTCATTGCATTGCCTGAAAATCAGTTATTTCTGTCACTTTTTCCTGCAAAATGCATACTGTCACACCTTGTTCAGTCTAGTGTGTCTACATAAAGATAATAAATAAGTAAAACACTGAAGAAGGCACACGCAGACAGACTTCAGGTCCTATCTGAGAGGTTCCAATCCATTTACCATAGCCCTACAGTGCCTAAAATAAGCAACTAAATCTACCGAAGGCATTACGATTGATGGCAACTGTACACGCAATAGCTGCAAGATCTGAGAGTGCTTTGAATACTAGCAAAACTACATATTTGAACATGAACTTGAAATTAAATAAAGTTAGTTAATCTACATAAATCAAGGAGTGAAGTAGCTTGCACTGATAAACATTTACCACATTCAGTAACTCTGGCATTAATGCACAAAATGTCGTCATCATCATAATACAAACTGTTCGGCTGCTTAGCGTTTAAGATGTCGTTTTCTGCACTGCAACTTGTCTCAGCCATTCTAACTTCAGTAGTGAGGGTGGCATAGATAAATATGCACCCATTAATAGAGTTTAATTTGGCTTTATGTGAGCAATCCAGCTCGTTTTGATGTTGTTGACAGCAAAAGTCCATTTAAAGACACGTTTAAAGAAACCAGGCAAATAGATCAGTCTGCAGTGCACAGACAGCAGCAATGAAGCTACCTGGTCTTCTGCAACTGCCACCTCCACACCACCGCCAACAGCCCACTAATCTGTGCCAATCAGATGACGCTAAACAACCATTTGTTGTTGAATTGGGCACCAGTACACGCCCCCTCCTCATTTCAACAGCCACTGCAGACCCTAGCAAAATGCTGGCGATGTAGCAAATGCAGGCACAGCAGTGAGGGTGACAGAAATAGCAGAGTGGTGAATAATAGAGAAAAAGAACTGTGGTGTAATTAACATGGTGGCTGGGGGCTGATAAGAGGGGCCGTACAGAGATAAAGAAAGGCACTGAAGAGAGGGTGCTGTGAAAGAGGATGTAGGAGAGATATGAAGAGAAAAGATGAGAAATTAAAAGAATAAAAAGAGTGAAGAGAAAAGTTCTGGAAGACAAAAGCAGAGAAGCAACTTGTAAGAAACAGGGTAGGTTAGAGAGGAAAACAAACTAGGTCTCTGTCATCTAATCTAAAAAAGTAAATAAAAACACTGGTAACTGGCAGAACTGTCATATTCAAATTATGTGGCTTGATTGAGCAACAATCCCACAAAATCAACAACTATAAAAATATAAAGCGCTTTCATGCGTAGTTCCAAAGAAAATCCCAGCTGCTGCTTAACAAGACAATCCAACGTATCAGAGAACTGTGGTACACAATAGCTGTGAAACTGAGGGAGACAGAAAAGGACAGAAACGGAAATGTAGATAATTACACGTTTCTCAGCAGCAAGTACAACTCAACATGGTCTCGCTTGCTCTGGTTCAATTCTGCAAAGCAAGAGGATCGTTTAACTGGTGACAAGTCATGCATTTGGATATGAAACAAGCCTACTGAGTAAATTAGGACGTCTTGTTTTCCACTGCCTCACAGCACAGGTGACTTATTTAAAAAACAGAGAGAGAGCCATGGATTGCAGCCATCAGAAACGAGCTGCAGATTTCCAAAATGGCGCAGCTCTGCGTGGGCGACAGTGAGCTAGAACAGCACTGCAGTAAGAGAGGAGTGAGTAGGACTGAGAACGAAAGCAGCTCGCTCTCCAGTACTTGTTATATGTAGTAAACATGTAAGCCGAAAGAGGAGGATAGAGAGAAACGCAGATAGCAGTTCTGTACATTCAAATGCTGTTGTTTTCTGTTGTTTTCATTCAAATTCCATTGTTTTGATTCAAATTCTGTTCTGTACATTCTAATTCTGTTGTTTTCATTCAAATTCCATTGTTTTGATTCAAATTCTGTTCTGTTCATTCAAATTCCGTCGTTTTCATTCTAATTCCGTTGTTTTCATTCTAATTCCGTTGTTTTCATTCTAATTCTGTTGTTTGAATGAAAACAATGGAATTTGAATGAAAACAATGGAAGTTTAAAACAAATTCCATTGTTTTCATTCAAATTCTGTTCTGTTCTAATTCCGTTGTTTTCATTCAAATTCTATTCATTTCATTCTAATTCCCTTCTTTTTATTGCAATTCTGTTGTTTTCATTCAAATTCCATTGTTTTGATTCAAATTCCGTTCTGTTCATGTTAATTCCGTTGTTTTCATTCTAATTCCGTTGTTTTCATTCTAATTCCGTTGTTTTCATTCTAATTCCGTTGTTTTCATTCTAATTCCGTTGTTTTCATTCTAATTCCGTTGTTTTCATTCTAATTCCGTTGTTTTCATTCTAATTCCGTTGTTTTCATTCTAATTCTGTTGTTTTCATTCTAATTCTGTTGTTTGTTTTAAACTTCCATTGTTTTCATTCAACTTCCATTGTTTTCATTCAAATTCCATTGTTTTCATTCAACTTCCATTGTTTTCATTCAAATTCCATTGTTTTCATTCAAATTCCATTGTTTTCATTCAAATTCCATTGTTTTCATTCAAATTCCATTGTTTTCATTCAAATTCTGTTCTGTTCTAATTCCGTTGTTTTCATTCAAATTCTATTCATTTCATTCTAATTCCCTTCTTTTTATTCAAATTCTGTTATTTTCATTCTAATTCTGTTGTTTTCATTCAAACTCTGTTCTGTACATTCTAATTCCGTTGTTTTCATTCAAATTCCATTGTTTTGATTCAAATTCCATTGTTTTGATTCAAATTCTGTTCTGTTCTAATTCCGTTGTTTTCATTCAAATTCTATTCATTTCATTCTAATTCCCTTCTTTTTATTGTAATTCCGTTGTTTTCATTCAAATGCTTTTGTTTCCATTCTAATTCTACTCTTTTTATTCAAATTCCGTTGTTTTCATTCTAATTCCGTTGTTTTCATTCAAATTCCGTTGTTTTCATTCAAATTCCGTTGTTTTCATTCAAATTCCGTTGTTTTCATTCAAATTCCGTTGTTTTCATTCTAATTCCGTTGTTTTCATTCTAATTCCGTTGTTTTCATTCAAATGCTTTTGTTTTCATTCAAATTCCGTTGTTTTCATTCAAATTCCGTTGTTTTCATTCAAATTCCGTTGTTTTCATTCAAATTCCGTTGTTTTCATTCAAATTCCGTTGTTTTCATTCAAATTCCGTTGTTTTCATTCAAATGCTTTTGTTTTCATTCAAATTCCGTTGTTTTCATTCAAATTCCGTTGTTTTCATTCAAATTCCGTTGTTTTCATTCAAATTCCGTTGTTTTCATTCAAATTCCGTTGTTTTTATTCAAATTCTGTTGTTTTCATTCTAATTCTGTTGTTTTCATTCTAATTCTGTTGTTTTTATTCTAATTCTGTTGTTTTTATTCTAATTCTGTTGTTTTTATTCTAATTAAAATGGGGGAAATTTGACAAACAACCTAGTGTTGGTGAAAAACAGCATTTTGAAAATTAAGACAGTCAAAGCACATGCAGTGTAAAACTCACAATGGGAGAGCCAACAGCAGTGGTTAATGAAATTTAAATGGAAAATTGCACTGGAAGACAACCAATTAACAGGAAAGAGAGGCTACACATGATATCTTTGTTGTAATAACTTGACATCAGTAAGAATTTATTAGCTTGCTGTAACAATAGCGGGAAGCTTTTAGTCTTACTGCATGAAAATCAGAGAGCATGCAACATCCAAGCTACGAGTTACAAAAACTGGTGGAGGAATAGCCTAGAACGACTTCAGATAGGGTTATCATGTTTTCCTTCTTGAGATTTATCTTTTTAAGAGAAATTATATACATTTTCAACAAAGCCTACGTATAGACATAAGCATACACTTTTCCAAAACACCATATAATACCACAAACATCAGCTTCTCCATGGACACAGTCATACTCTTTCTTACAAGCAGTTTTTCATACACAATCAAAATTTAAGTATAATTTGAGTAATAGTATAAGTGCAGAGGACAAAGTCGGACTAATATAGTCTAAGCTTGTACAAATTACATTTGGCACCCAATATGATCTGTATAATCAAAGCCTTTTGATTCATTTGTTCAGCAAAGTAGAAATGTGTGTTTGTACTCTACATAACAAATTTAATACTACATACCGTTGCTAAATGCTTACAAGTAACCAGTGATGGGAAACCCAAATATTATTCTTTTTTTCTATTCATAAAGCTACTTTCAGCTGTTCCATTATTCACAAGGTTCTGTTATTCACAGCACTTTTTGATTTGGCTGTTTTTATGTCGGATGCCATTCCTGATAAATGAAAGGAATTTGTGTCTCCTCCAGATATTCAACCGTGGATCTTTTGCTTGTTAAGTGAATACCTAACCCACTACACCAAGGAGTAACTAAAGTTTTTACATTTATGTATTCACTTATTATAAAGACAAAATAAACGAGATTATAACTATGGTAGCACAACTTCTTAATTGTCACTGCACACTTTGAAAAGTTCCTTTTAGATGTAGTTCTCGTTTGTGAGATTTTTAGACTAGTCAAGAATGATCAGTCCTACAAAGTTTTAAAAAGAAAAAGAAAAAAGGATTGTACGGATAGCTGCTTCTGCCTTGTAATGAGATGGGGATAATGCAGAGTGCAATGAATATACAGTAAGGAAACCCTACTCCTTCCTGTTGCTTTCAGACCCAGGGCTATGCCAGCTTGTGCTTTTGCCAAGGAAGCAGTCTCATATTCCAACAGGAAACACATCTCAGCCTCTTCCTGCTTACCCAGAGGAAGTGGCAGGTCAGATGGGGAATGGATGAGACATTTATTCTCATGACTAAAGTCCAGAGTGTTAATTTCCAAGAAAAAAATATATATATAACAACATACAAACTATTGTATTAATAACAAAGTTGATTATGCTACCACATGTCTTCTGCTTTTGATAACATAAGTATTCTTCGATTCCAAATTTCCCCCATTTTAAATAAAATATGTTTAACTGTGTCTTCATTCTTCATCTACTCTGCCCTTTTAGTTTTGCTCTTATTTTAATGGCATTTGAAACAATATACAAAAGCCACCAAACCCAGGTATGCTACAAAAATTCAAGCTTTAACAGTATAAAAAAAAAATTTTTTTAACCTAAATAAGTATGCATAACTACATTTTTGCTTCTAGAAAGTACCACCCGATCATGTGTAGTCAGCCCAAACAAGCAATCCACCTATGTCAATAAATGAACTTAAATACGCTCACCGGCCACTTGTTAGGTACGCGTGTTCAACTGCTCATTAAAACAAGTAATGAGCCGGTTGCATGGCAGAAATCCATGGCAATTCTCTGGGTGAAAATGCCTCATTAATGACAGAGAACACAGGAGCCTTCGAGCTCATAGGACGGCAGCAGGAGCTCAAATAACCAGTCGTTGCAACAAAAGTGCGCAGAAGAGCATCTCCAAACACACAACACACTGAACCTTGAAGCAGATGGTTTAGAGCAGCAGATTGACGCTGGCTGCCCAGCTGCCAGACAAAAACATCAAACTGATGTTATAATTCACTTAGGCTCACTAAAATTGGACCAAAGAATAAAAAATTAAAACAAAAATAGGAAAAATGTCTCTCTATCTCAATTTCTGCTGCAGCATTTAGATTTTAGGGCTCAGACTCCAGTGTATATACACAAAAAAAAAAAAAAAGCATGGCTCACCCCTTCCTTGTACAATGGCTGACACTGGTGGCAGTGCTGTAATTATATGAGGAATATCTCCTTGGCACATTTAGGTTCCCTTAATGCAAACCTAGCACTGTTTAAACACCAGAGTCTAGTATTGATGGTGACCACGTCCATAGGTCATCAAGGGATGCTTCCAGCGGGATAACACAGCATGTCACAAAGCTCATAACAGATAACTATTTCACAACTATGGGAAATTCTGAATCACCAGTTAACCTACACCCGTTAACTGGATGTCCTTTGATTGTGGGAGGAAGCCGGATTAAACCGAGATAACCCAGGACCTTCTTGCTGTGAGGCAACAGTGTTAACCACCATCCCACTGCTTCCCAGTCAGACACAGGAAGCTTACAAAGCTCAGATCATTTCTAATTGGTTACTTGAACACAACAATGAATTCACTGTACTCAAGTGGTCACAGTCACCAGCTCTCAATCCAATAGAGCAGTGGTCCCCAACCTTTTTTGTGCCACGGACCGGTTTAATGTCAGACAATATTTTCACAGGCCGCCCTTTAAGGTGTCGCAGATAAACAACATAAAGTGATACAACTAAGAAAGAAACTGTGGCATTTTGTAAATATAATAATAAATGTGAATTCCTGAAATGCGCCAACAACACTAAGAGTGACATCCTCCTCTCTGCCCCTTAATGCGCTCTGGTCGCTATGGTAACACATAAATATTTCTTTCAAAATAAGATACATTACTACAACATGGGAAAAGCCCAGGGAAACTGAGTAAATGATAAAAACCTTGAAAGCTATAAATTTCACAACCGAGGTTCAACTCTCGCGGCCTGATACTTCATGGACCAGTACCAGTCTGTGGCCTGGGGGTTGGAGACCGCTGCAATAGAGCACCTTTGGGATGTGCTGTAGACACAGGTATCACCTTAATGATGCAATTCTCCTACTGCATTGAAAAAAAGATGGAGATCTGGTGAACGTGGAAGTCACTTAATGTAAGTGAACTCACTGTCATGTTCCAGAAACCAGCCTGAGCTTACTTGAGATTTGTGACCAGGCATGGTGTCATGCTGTAGCAGCCATTAGAAGATGTTACGCACACGTACACTCTCCAACAAAACTCAGAGGGGCTATGGTGTTTAAATGGTTCAAACTGTGCCAAAAAATATCCACTGCATCATTACACCACCACCCGCAGTCCAAATTGCTGAGATTCGATAGATCTGTGCTTTTATGTTGTTTACATCAAGTCTTATGGGCTACTTCTATTCTTTCATTGTACTTTTCTTCACTTATGAGCAGTTTGCAAAGACACGTACATTAGCACAAACATAGCTCCTTTCCCTTCTTTTAATGAGACATAACAGCCATTATTCTGATGCATTTTCAGTTGAGTCTTTACATGAAAACTCTTAAAACATTAAAGCACTCTTTGCAAACAGCCATTAAATGACCAAAATATAAGTCCATGTTATCACAGACATATCATTATACGCAAGTTACTGGAGGCCCTTTTTAAATTTTATTTCACCAACACAAAACATGCTTTTACCATAAGAAAAATGGCTAAACGCACACTCAGTTAAACTGTAATTCACCACAAAGCTTGGCCAACATACCGGTCGTGTCCTTGTAATTAGCCACAACCGCTCTGTCAGTGGCTGCCATGTTACTTTTTATGCAAGTTACTGAACTTCACCTTTTAACCTTTTCTACATCTCTTCATCTGCATATACATTGTGAGCTATCGCTGAATGATGCTAGTTCAAAGGCAGCTGATCAGTACAAATTAGGGATGCACCAATCAGCTGTTGGTGCAATCCTTACTCAAAATACCTCAGTGAGGAATAAAAATGATTAATTTAGCAATGGTATTGATCTGTACTTGGTATCAGCAGAAACCATTCTTTCCTATTTTGACATTTGGCTTAAACCTCAGCAGATCCTCTTGGCCGTGTCTATACACCTAAAGTTTCTGCCATGTGATTAGATAGTTCCTTTAACAAGCAGCAGAACCAGTGTAACTAATAACGTGACCAGAGAGTGTTCACTTTTAAAAGCTGCCTCTTTCTGTCAGTGGCACAGTCATTAACGTAAGGTAGCAAAGGTGGTGGTGGACTGTGTAACAACTGATTCCCCAGGATTCAGCTATTTGCTATAATTGACACTGGACAGCAATGTCCCATGGTTACTCTGAAACCATTGTCAAAACCTACACACTTCTAAGATGCCCTGTGGCAGTAAAGAATAAATTGCAGCATTTGTACTGGGGCTGCTGCTGACAGGTAGGCAGAGGTTTTTGCCCAATTATAGGAGAAAAGGGATGAAGCAGGATAAGGCGGGCCACTAGAATAGACCTAATGAGGACGTGGTATGATTGCTGTGGGACTCATTCGTGCCCACAGCAGGCGTATTCGATTGGTACAGAATGGCCAGAATGAAGTGGCAGAGAGAGCGACAGAGATAGATATGGAGAGATAATAGAAGTGAGAAGGACTGATTCCTCACTCAATGTGAGAGTATGTGGGAGGAGATGAGATGCTGAGACTGAAAGTGGGAAAGAAATGGATGCTTAAAGTAAGTGAGTAAGTCAGTCCATCAAGTCAACTATGCTTTCACTCTCTCTTCTTTCCATCCATCCATGGCTGCCTCCATCCTCCAATCATACATACAAACACTGCAAGCACAGGCGGTGCTGCTACAACCATCCAGAAAGATGTATGCCATCAAATCAGTTCAACTTCATGCAAAGATGTTCAAGGTTGTAAAACAACCACTGACATGTGTCAACACTATGGGGCATTTGCCTGCAGCGGAACAAAACCTGGAAAACCTGGGCAAACAGGAAGTGAAGGAAGTGCTTTTTCAAAAAGAGTTGATATCCATTCAGGCGAGAAGTGTTTAAATAGATTCTGCAAACTTAGCAAACCACTGTATAGGAGTGACTATAGATGTAGCTACTATAGTAGACATGGATGCTTGGCCATGTAGGGCTAATACATCAATTCTGTTTGGTTACAATGAAAATGTGAGTGAAGTGCAGACTTTCAAATTGTAGCTCAAGGGTTTTTTTGTTTGTTTGTTTTTTTTTTTTAATTTGCCTTGACTGTTTAAGAGCTCTTAGCACAGAGGTTCATCTGAGGAAAAACTACAAAAATGTGTATTTGTCTGACAAATTATAAATCTGGAGCCATTATTAGTTAACAAGGTTAATATTGATATTGAACCTTTGGACAGTTTATGAGTTTGTCCTTAAAAGCATTTAGGCTGCTGCAAAAAGTAAAACTCCCCTCCCTCTTTAGGGACATATTACTATTTATGGCAATTAGCTTCAGTTACTGTGACTCATTGCCATCTAAACAGACAGTCACTGCATGGTACTGATTTCCTCTTATCACTAGACACACTCAAGTGCAACTTCTTCAGCCTAAACTGACTAAGCAGAAAATAGATGTACATTCTTCGGCACCAACCACCTTCATTATATACTTCCTGTAACCACTGATGAGATTTGTGCAATAAAGAGGAAAATTTCTGGACTATTCTTCATACAAAACCTTTTGTATTGATAACCCCTCTTCAAGTCGGCATCTTGCTTGGCTGGGATATCAATCAGACCACAGGACTCAAGTTGTCCATTCGACGCCATTCTTCTCTTAACCATTTAGTTGTTTATTTATGTACTATGGACGTTTTTCCTTATTGCTTTATGAAATGTCTCCTAATCATTCCCCAGAATTTATTGATAACTTTTCACCTTTTGAAATTCTTTTTGATAACTTTATGTCCAGGCCCAGACAGTGATGCTGCCTCCACCGTACTTTGAATTAGTGCGTTTTCTCCCTCCAAAATGCAGATTTATGTATGTGTGTTTAACTCATTACTCCACCGAGGAGATTTTCTCTTTGTTTATTTTTTTTTACTTTAAACATGCCACAAGGTATTTTTTGGAGTGTGGTGGTTTCCTTTATGGTGGTGTTTCATTAACACCATTCTTATTCAGTGTTTTTCTTATAGTGAGGATGTGAGCAAAGATTATAGCAAGTTGTATAGATGTCTGCAGGTGTTTTGCTGTTACTCATAGGTTCTTTTTCACCTCTTTCAATATTGCACATTGTGCTTTTGGTGTGATCATTGTAAGACGCCTACTCCCAGAAAGAGCAGCAACAGTCCAACGTTTCCTCCATTTGAATATAATTGATCTTGTGGAATGATAAACATCCAAGGGTTTTGTATGCTTTTCGAGTAAAATGCTTCTACTAAAAGGTCCTGTAAAGGTTGTTTTGATCGGGGCATGGTTCACAGCAATCACTCATTCTTGAGGAAACCAGACCTTGTTAGTAATCACACTTTGTATAACTTACTTATAGTGAGGGGCTCCCTCTACAATTCACACTTCTGAACCTCTCAATTGAAACACCCACTCCTAGGAGGTTTTGGTTTTGGTGAAGCTGTTAGCACAGAGGTTCACTTTGATTTTCCTGAACTTTAAATGATAACTCTGTGTGTTCACTAAAACTCAAGATCGTATTTGCATGTTATTAGTTTTTCCAGATTGTGTTAGTCTATAATTAAGACGGAAATTAAGCTCAGACCACATTTTAGAAGAAGTCAAAGAAACTAATCATAGTGTAAGCCTGAAAACGCCATTTGCAATTTAGTGGTTTATTATTAGGAGTAGGGCTGGGCCATATTATACCGTTCACGGTAATACCGGTATAATGTTAGGCAACGATAGGAAAATGAAATATCGCGATAGAATGGGAGTAAAACGCGCATGCGCAGTGCCTTTGTTTTCATACGCACATGGCCGATTGTTGAGTGAAACAGATGAACCAGAATTGGTTTGTAAAAATGGTGCAACTTCAGTGATGTGGAACTGGTTTGGTGTTTGTCCGTCAGATACACAACAAAGCACATTTTTTTGCAGAACATGCAAGCGGCCGTTGTTATTGTCGTATTTGTCGGACTAAGATGCTCTTAAATCTGGGAGTAATCTGGGTCCTAAGCTCCGTATGCTTCAGGTCAAACAACACTGCAGCATCACTTAGAGTTAAAAACTGTCTAAATTCTTTCATCTTTAATAAAACGATCAGCATTGCTGCTTTACCAGGTGTAACTATAAAGTTTAACTTCCAGGCATCCATGAAAACAAAAGTTATTACATTTAACGGAGTTAGAAGTTAGCAGGAAGCTAGCGGAAGTTAGCTCGCTAGTTTCGCTAGTTACCTAAGCATGATATTGCATGTTCTGACTGAGAGATTTCTGAAAAAAAATCAAACGTACAGCTCTGCTATCACTTCCAACATAAACGAAGACAGGAAACTAAACAGCAGTGACGTTTGTAGGGTTACTGAAGTTGGGCTAGCTGGTATAGAATGATGTGCTACGTGATCGCTAGCGACACAGCTATGTTAGCATAACATAAGCAGTGAAGCTGGAGGACGAACACTAACACTTTTCCACTTATAAAAGTTAAAAGTTAACAAATGCAATCGCATGGCAGGATGCTGTAAACGGACCAAACTTCAGTCAGGAGAACAACTGAGATAATCCATCCACAATACGAGGTTAGTCATTAATATACTGCAACAACATGGGAATAGAGCAGCTGCCAGAGAATTCAACATTAATGAATCAATGGTACAGAAGTGGAGGAAGCAAGAAGAATGAGTTTAATAAAGTTTGATTTATCTGACTGCTTTGTTTCGCTTAATGTGCCTTATAATCCCGTGCACCTTATGGTCCGAAAAATACGTACTGCACACTGCAGTTTAATGTTGCAAAGCACCTCTTTTTAACTTCAGTGGATATTATACATGGTTATGCTCAGGATATGTCAGCCCATTTCTACTGGAAATGCCTTTTGGTTAAACTTTCAGCAAGGAATTTGCATTTGCACTGTTACATTTTTATAAAGCTTTAATGTACATAAAAACCAGCTTCTTGTTTAAGTGAAAATAAATGGAAGGTTGTCTTTTTGCGCTAGTAATGTTGTGGAGTTGTATTTTGTCTCGCATCAATTATATCGTCGGTTATATCGTTATCGCAAATTTTCAAATATATATCGTGATAAATATTTTTGGCCATATCGCCCTGCTCTAATTAGGAGTCCTATACACTCAGCTTTTCTTTATATTTGTTCTGCAAGAGAACACTCATGCAAATCTATCTTATGAGAATTTTCCCAAATATTTCATGCAAATTTGTATTCGCTTCTTTTTTAAGGCTCGTGGACTTCCAGGATTCTAAATTACAAGATAAACAGACTTTACCAACCACCTGTGTTACTTTTGAGTCCAAATAGATTTTCATTAAAATTCTTATGCACATCATTTTTTTTCCGTTTTCTGTTTTATCTCTCTCTATCCCATTATATTAATTTCCTTCGCTCTTTATTATAATTTCCATTTCTCTTCCCTGGTGTTTTTCCTTTCACCATATCTCATTCTTTTCTCCCCCTCATTCTTGTGTGACTGTAGTAGTGTCTGTGTGTGTGTGGGAGTAGAGGAGAGCAGCTATGCTGGCTGGGGGAGGAGGTGAGAGAGAAAGAAAAAGAAGCGAAAGAGGGATAGAAATACACAGAGAGGGAAGCAAAGCATTTACTGGAACAAAACATGCTGTTTCAAACTCATAGATAAGGGCCGCCTACTCGCTAGTTCTTATTTCAGAGCAGTTTACGCCTTATTTTTACAATCTATTCTATTCTATTTATTTATTATGCATTTTTTTAGTAATATTATGAATACCTTAGACAACCAAGATATTATTTTCTGGCATTTTTTACTCAACTGAATTACTTTAGAGTTGCTAGACCTACCATCTGTCCAGTGTCCATAAAGTTTAACTCCATATTTCAAGTAGGTGGCAGGAGGAAGACTACATCTGAAAGCCAATTAGAAGTGAAGGGCACACGGAAGAGTTTGATTGTTTCTAAGGATGCTAGTTTTTATATTATTACAATTGTAATACATATAAACACTCTGGTACTTTGACAGCCTGTTGCTAGAATCTTTATGGTAGCCACATATCTAATATCTAATAAAACCAGCTCTTCTTATAAGAAGATCAAGCACAGAAACATTTACTTTGAGAAGTTCTGAGTTATTTTTGGTGATAAAAAGCAACACAAAAGAGCATTAACACTGATACCATCTGCATCAACATCTATGATGAATGTAACCCAACAGACCCTGAAAATCCAGCTGAGCAAGTTGGATACTCACTGTTGATCCCGGTATCTCGTCAACACCAGTGAAGTGCAGATGACACAGCCTGAAAGCTGTACAGGTAACCTAAAATAGAAGATGATAATTTGCGCATGAGGAATAGCGTACACAGTGAGGTCAAATAAAAATAACAGAAATGCAACACCTGTAGAGAAAAGAGTGCTTCTATGAAAGACGAGCTTAATGAGAGACCAATCAGGAAAATATTACAAATTTTTGACCCAAGTAGTAAATACCCATCTATGAATTTTGCATATTTAGACACCATTATCTACAATAATAACATACAATTGCAATATATCTAAATATTAACATGAGTATTTGATTTTACAGGACTTACAGTGCCTCTTAGATTCACCACAACTGAACTTGTTAAATCACTGAAAAGCCAGAATTTAAGTTTGTTTTTTACCTCGCACCCTACAGACTAGCTTTTACTTGAAAACCAAACCGCATTACTGATTAACCAATTAATAAATAAAGCAACAAATTAAAAATAATTAAATAAAAAGGTATAGTCCTTTTCAGTGACACACACACACAAAAAAAAAAAATTGCTTAGCTCATTATATTCAGCTAAAAGCCTCTGGGAGAGAAAAAAATGAAAGCGCTAATTTAATGGAGTATCTCAAAATGCTTGTGGTAATTCCAGTTCAAGGACCATCACACACAAACTAACAAGACTGCAAAAATCATCAGGCCTGTAATGAAGGGCAAATCTTAATTGACACACAGTCTAATGAATGACATCCATTAGGATAGTTACAAAAATAATATGTAAGGTTTTGTGGCTTACTGAAATTCCAAAACAGGCTTCAAACAAAGATGCAAATTGTACAGTTGGGGATAAGGGCTCACAAAAGTACAGCGTCCACTGTAATCACAGGTCAAACCAGTCATCTAGGAGTTGTTTTTAAACACACACATCCCAGCATGCACGTATTTCATTTCCTCCCTATGGAGGCTGGTTGGATTTCCTGGAGAACCGATGCAGTTGCATTCGCCAACTCTGCACACTGCAGAAACGCTTGTTATAACTTCCATCTGTGTGGTCGTGGGAATTCATTTGATTTGATGTTAGTTGTGATGAGCGCTGATCAATACCAACTTTAACCATCTGTTTCCCAGCTTAAATAAACAATTAGGTCAGACCTAAACTCATGATAAGTGAAGGATTTTTATTTTCTTCCCTCAGCTACAGTTAACCCAATTTACCTCACACTTGATATATAGCTGGGGTTGATGTCAGGCCTTCAGGGAGTAAATTGTGGCAAGTCTCACAACCTCACACCAAGTTTATCAATTGTTATCATCCAAAAAAGAAACTGTCAGTAGTATCAGCCATCTCTTGCTTATTTCTATTAAACATACATTAAATTACTTTAAGTTAACTCTGTATTTTTCACCTGATTGTCTGGCCTCCACCTGCAGTGGCTCCTTGTCCTACAGTTTGAAGGCCACTGCTCTAATTGTAGGAAACACTCGGCTTAAAGCAGAAAGCTAATGCAAGGCGAGTTTCTGTTTAATTGGCAGTGATCTGACCTGCTGTTTAGGCATTATGTGTTTACT
Organism: Copadichromis virginalis; assembly: GCF_057382275.1. Classification (NCBI taxonomy): domain Eukaryota; kingdom Metazoa; phylum Chordata; class Actinopteri; order Cichliformes; family Cichlidae; genus Copadichromis; species Copadichromis virginalis. The sequence continues at coordinate 16,654,235 of NC_140632.1, forward strand.
AGAAACAACATATACATTCATAAAGTTTTTACTTATCCTTCTAGACACCAACTATCAAACGAGCCAATACTATGTGTATATTAGACTTTTACACAGTTGATCAGTAAATTGCTGCTTGAAGGGGAAAAAAAGACCTATCCCTATTTCTCTGCATGGGTCAAACACTAGAAAGGACTACATTTATATCTAATAGATTCATCAGTGTTACATCACTATATTGTGCAACTGTGCCACAGAAGTCAATCTGTGTGCTATCTTTAGTCACTATCAGCTGTTCCGCTTTTTTAATCACAGCAGTGGTTATGTTAAAGGAAGCATGCAATCCGCCCATTGCGAGCAGGCACGTGCTGATTGACATTGTAGTAACAGAACAGACTAAATTCCAAGAACTTTACACTTTACAGAACAGGATCTACTGGCTACCCTCAACTGCCACCATATTTTCAATCTTGTGGAAGAGCTGGGTAGCAATTCAGCAGTTTAACCATTTTCCACAGGTTGCACTCTTTTAATCACTTACTGTCATTTACTAAGCCTAAACAGTAGTGCTAGTAGTACAGAAAGATGAACAGGGTTCAAAATCCAACACGTAATAATACGTATCCTTCATGGCACTGCCCGTTTCCCCTTATGGTTAATTTTTGAGAACACTTGAAACCCATCAACCCATAAACATACAGGAGGCGGCAGGCAGAAAACCACATCAATTCACTTTCCCGTTCCCCATGTTTAAAAAACAAACAAACAAAAAAAAACAAAACGTAATTGTTCTACTCCGATCCTCATCTCCAAACCTGGTTACAGTCTCCAAACTCTCTTCCATCCTCTGATGCAAAATAGTTTGGAGCAGCAGTCATCTTTATTGCCATCTCACTATACCCCAGGCTATTAGTGCAGACTGCTGACCTGGACCTTGGACCTCTCCATAGTCTGTTTCTGCAGGCTGGCATTCAGCCTAATGAGGCTTGCTAATGGTCCCCTCATGTCAGTCTGAGGAAAGCCTTCTACTCTATGCAAACTGGAACACATGTTCACACACTCACTCCTTCCAGCACTTTCCACAGTTGCCTAGTTGATAATAAAAAAACAAAGATGACCAATGTATGACTCAACTAAACGCCAAACCGCTGCCCATCATCGGTCATACTGTATCACACAAACTCTACTTATCTGTCCTTGCTTTATGACCTTTCTTTAGCCCCACTGCACAACTCCTTTTAGGACTATCTGCACCTGGTCAATGTGATGTGGGGAATTTCAAACTCGGGAAGCACAGAAAGGAAAAGAAAATGCTTCCCATAACTTATCCATTATCAAAACAGCTGCTTTTTGTGCTGATTTTCAGTCTGGGAAAAATTACACAGGACTCTGAGTAATGCTTAGAAAATGAATGGCAGGTTACACATTTCCACATTTAAAACATTCAGGGGAAATGAGATGTACAGCAACTAGACAACATTTTGCTGTGCCTGCCACTAAGTCCGATTGGCTTCACAAGGCCACACTTTCAGAGAAACTTGTCCATTAGCCACGCTCTGTTAACACTTGCTAGTTAATGATTATGAGCCCCGCTGAAACACATTTTAAAACATGTGGTCATTAACTATGGACACGCATGACACATGCAAGTTAAATAAAACATCAAAGAGTCAAGCATTGATAAGTTTGTCCCAGAGCTGCTAAGAAAATTCAAAATATCATCTTTTACTCTTTGGAATGATGAGAGCTCCAAAAGCACCTGTAAAATCCGTTAAGTTTATGCAGGCAAGTACAGTGAGCCGTAGCTAAGACCAATGCTTTGACAGACTGAAGACTGTCACGGCAGATAAAAGATTCTCTAAAAGCAGCTGAGTGCTGTGAGAGTGACAAGTTAGGTAGGAGAAATCAGAAGTGCTTTTAAAAAAAAAAAAAAAAAAAAAAGCAGCCAGACAGACTGCAGAAATGTCTGGGAGACATGAGTTTTAGAGAGCAGTAAAAAGAGGTGATTTGAAGCTAAAAACAAGATTAAAAGGAAAGGTCCGGACTGGCAGACCAGTTCAAGGTCATGTCTTAAGCCAAAGCCACAAGCTACGCAAGATGCTTTGACCCCCTGGTTCTAAGCAGTAGGCAAATAAAAATGTCAGTTTTTAGATGTAGCTGCAACTATTAAATACATTTCCACCCATCAGCTTTACATCAGCCTGGGATTTAAAGATTATGCCTGCCTAGTTAAGTAAAGTATCAACGTCGAATTCAATCTGCAAAACATCTGAATTAAACTTTCAACAGCCAACTCTAGATTTCTGTAAGATAACGTATTCTTATTTTACCATAGAGGGAATCTGTTAGCTTTGGCTAGAAAACACAATCCAACCTGACAACAAAAAAGCCCGTGATTAAGTGGAATGTGTCCTTTGGCTAGATTTTTTTTTTTCTTTAGGAGGCACCTTCATAATACAAATCATACTTTGGAACACTGGATTCAGACAGACCCTAAGCTCAAGTTGCAGGTCGTAAAACAGACAGCGTCCAGATGTCTGGCAGAGGGTATGCAGCAGAGGATTTAGGTAGTTCCCTTCCAAGTCAGCTACTGGTGGTCATAGCTGACAACCAAATGCTTGCCAAGTAGTTCAGTGCAGTAATTCTTGTGTGTATTTGGCACACATTTATTGTTTCATTAACCAACTATAAATTCTTTCTATAAATCCATCTTTAAATTTAACTAGATATGATGAGATTTTTGTGAAACGCTCTTTTCATTCTGAATTTTACCACAACGCTTGCAGCCAGGGTGACCTGCGGCTTATTATAACATTATGACAGAAGCTTCTTCAACTGAGAAGAAACAACAAATGGCAGGTAAGATGAGAGTCCGGAAACATCACAGTGATACTGTTGTGGTGTAAATCATGAACGCTTAAAGCCTGAGCCTGTTGCAGTACAGACAAGATGGGGAAATAATGAACCTGACAGCTGGCATTTTGCAGTCTTTTGCAACGAATTCAATTTATACAAATTAGGCTTTACCAAAATATGCTCACCAAAAAAAAACAAAAAAAAAACGATGCCACATCCCGTTACTTACACCTATTAAGATACAAATTCAAGTGTTGCGACATGTGCCGTTAGATTATCGTTTCCTGTCTACTTGAGAAAAAGCATTGAACTCTGAAGAATAATTAGCACCTTGTAAGTACTTCTTATGTAACCCCCTCTACCTTTGCCTAGTCTCTGATCATCAGCAGGCAATGCTTCACAAATGCCAAGACTGAAAAGAAAAACTGCACCACGCTGATGTAAAAAGTCAACACCTTTTTTTTTTTTTTTTTAATGACCCATAAAAATACCACACTCTCACTCCACGTTATAAATGCCCCACATTAGGGAAGTGAGTCAATAAAGTTTGAGGTAGGTCATGTTGCATAGAGGGAGGGGAAAAGCATACTGTGCAAAGCCCCATGAAGGTGTCTGGGTATGGGACTCACAGCACTTGCAAAAACTCAGTGCATCAAATTCTCTGTGGATTTCCTTCCAAAGCCACTTCTTAGCCAGTGCAAGCCAGCAGAAGCAGCTTTGTTCCTTTGCCACCTATCCTCACTTTCTACCCATTGTAAACCTGTCTTCAATGCTTTGGCTATAGCTCTCTATCAAGTCTCAACTGCTTGCTCTTCACATTCCTCCATCACGGGGACATAAGCCTCAGTTTCTCTCTCCCACACTATTCAGCTCCTTGGAAAATGGGGATACAGGCTGGCAGAGTCACTGTATCAAATCTATTTGTCGGTTAAACCTGCAGCTGGATTAGGCCTGCTTTTAGCCACTGCTACTATTCAGCAAACGTTTCATGTGTGCTAGCTCGCGCTGCCGTCCAGTCAGGTTTTGATGGGCCAAAGCTATTCATGAAACTCCTGACTTGCCAGGAGGAGTTCAACCACCGGCCACTAAAGCCTCTGACTTACTGTCATCATGGTAATAGTCTTCACAAGTGTGTTCTCATAACCACTGACATGTGAGTATGTCATTTTCCAAAAGTCTACATACCAAGAGTCTTTGTAGAAAATTAATGGTAATCATAACTGTTCTATCCACGACACCGTTAAGCGGTCATGGCAGTAATGTGGCTGGTTTTTTAGCAAAGTATCACAACAATAAAAGAACAAGAAAGAAAAAGAAAACAAGAAAAAGAAGCAACTGTGTGACTGAAAAAGCCTGGGAATCATCTGCACAGGGTTAGAAAAGCATGACCAAAGTAGCAGATCCTCTGCTATGACTATAAATCACAACAGAGCTGAAGTCTACAAAGCTAAAGAGAAAGGAGTGGAGAGAGGAAGACCAAAAAAAAAAAAGAAAAAAAAGGAAGTTTTACAGGGAAATAAAAAACATGCCAAATCAGTACAAAAAGATGGGCTCAAGACCAAATACCAGAGAAAGGGCTTGAGATAGAAATATAAAAAGATAATGTGAAGCAAAAGTAGCCAGTAAAGAAACTTGAGTTCACAAGTTCATCTGGGGGAAAAAAGGAAACCTTTGCACTCTCTACTCTTCCACCTCATCTCCAGACGATTGTGTCTGCACTTTGCAGTGAGCACAAGAAGGAGAAAAAAATCCATGTGTGTCGTTTCTCAAAAACCCAGCAGCACCTGATGCATACTTCGGAAGGAATTAAAGTTGAATCCCTGGGGATAAAGCTGCACCTTAGGTAAATTTAACTGTTCACTGCCTTTGTCTAACCACACTCTGGTAAAGTGTAAGCCTTCACACTTACCTCAACTGTGTGCAGACCTGTGGGGAGCCTGTCGGGAACCAACAGTGTGGTAAAACCTTGATAATGAAAGCTATAAATCACCCTTACCACATCCCCAGCCTCAAAGCTCATAAAACTCCAGCCCACAACAGCTTGACAACAAAAACATGGTACTTTTTTTATTTTATTTTCCTCTCCCTTTACTCGAGTTCACACTATAAACATCAGTAGCGACAGGGGTAGCCATGGCAAAGCAGAGTTGCCAGGAAGACTTCTTGCGCCTTTTATGTCTCCAAGATGATTATAAGTAGAATTAAAAGACATTTTCTTCTGTTTGATAAAACCTAAAATACATTTTACATCACTTTATTCCCTTACTAATGTAGACTTGCTGATTCATATGTGCGCCTACAATCACAAGTAAAGCAATATACGTTTTTTAACAGTCTGTCAGTCACTGGAACCACATGTTTAACTCATTTATGTATACAGTGACAGATGAAGCTGTCAGAGCATTCATTCTGGCAAATTAAACTAATTCTGTCTGCTAATCTAATATTTTATTACATTTAGTCTCATATTGACTGAAAATAAAGTATGATTAAAATTGAGTCCTTGCGTGCATTACTTCACAGACGATGAAGTCAGGAAGTTTGAGTCACTGTTAGTCAGAGATATGCCAATTTACCAGCCGCACAAAGAAAAAGAAAAATGCCGCCATAACATCAAGGTAAACAAAAGACGAGAGAGGGAGAATGAGTACGTGCCAACGCTTTTAAACCTGACATCTAAAGACACAATCCCACTACTTACAGCAATTAGCCCAGCGTTTTGTTCTCTCTCTGCTCTTTGTTGTTCTGACACTCTAAACACAGTACCAGGTAGCATCACTACAGACAAAGCCAAAAACACTGTCTGACAAGTTCTGTGGGAGGATAGCTTAAGTTAACTGATCAAACTAACCAGGGAGAGTGTCTGTCTGTAAATACAGGCACAAACATACCTCCGTGCTGCGACAATAGCAGTTTAATCGATGGTTTAGTTCTGCATGCACACTGCTGTGCAAAAGTCTTATGCCTTGGTAGGAAAATGGGAATGAGTGCAAACGTATATGGAAATGGTTCAGTCAGTGTTTGGTATGAGCACCTTTATTTCTTAGCTAAGCTTTGTTTTTAAGTCTTCAGGAATAATTCTTCTGGCATCTTGAAGGACTTTCAAAGCTCTTCTATGGATGTTGGCTGCATTTTGTTCCATCTCTAATAAGATTGATATGGTTAAGGTCTGTGACCCTAGGGAGGCCAATCAATGGTCAATGAACAGTGGATAGATACGTAGAATGACCACATGCATAGTGTATTACATTCAGTCTCATATTGACTGAAAATAAAGTATGATTAAAATTGAGTCTGCATGCGTTCCTTCACAGACAATGAAGTCAGAAAGTTTGAGTCAATGTTAGTCAGAGATTTGCCAATTTACCATGTCTTTGCCCCCCCCCCCCATTGCCTGACATGACAGAAACTATTTATCAGCTTATAAATAGCCGCTTCTTTTGTCCTTCATTTTTGCAATGTGTTCTTCCAAAACTTGGTGTGACTTGGAGTGGTGTCATACCAAGTTTTTGGCATATTTCGGAATCATCTTGTTGGTGCAAAATTACCATTTTATACCTCTTAACCTGCTAAAGTTGGCTTTTTTGAAGATGCAACTAAAGCATTGGGGACAAATGATGTGCTTTTGAGATTCCCAGTAACAAAGTGCCTGAAAATAAAATGCAAAATTGGTTCGTTGTTAAGTTTTACGTAGATTATGCTGGTTCGTCCCTTGAAATTAGGTCTTTGTTATGCTTGAATGGTTGATAAAGAAGTGTTAAGTGGCTAAATTAAGAGAAAATCCCTGAGAAAATGGTCAAATATGGACTAACGTATAAGCTAAACAAAACAAAAGTGGAAAAGGTTTACCTAATATTTCAAGCAAAGCACACATTTCGAAATGCAGTTTCCATTTTACACAGAAACACTACATGTTGTCAAAAACATGCTTGCTTTTAGTCCATGGAGTAACCCAAATATCCATAGTAGGCAGGCTTGTATTGATTTTGCCTAGCCAGCTCAGAGGCAAATGGCGATGAGGCCATCGGTCACAGGGCGATTGACAGCTGCATGTTTAATGGTCGTGAGAAACGATGTGCAGGGGTTTCAAGGGCAATCGCTGTTATAAGAGATGGGAGGAGATGAGGTTAAGGCTCCAGACAGCAAGCCTGTGACACTTTGACAGATGTGAGTTTTATACCTCACAAAGCAACACACACAGAAAAGGTCTTTGAATAAAATGCCTACTGCAAAGCTTTCTGTGCAGTTCCCTCAGCCTCAGAGCTCAAACTAAAGAAACAGTCAGGCTGTTGGTTGACTGGGGCTTAATTGTTTTGTTTTCCCAGATAAAGTTCAGGGGCGAGATTTTCTCAAGGCTTACCTTTCCCTCACACTCCTTTGCATTCATGACAGCCTCTACTGCTCTACTAGTCATTTATCTGACGCTACCTTTTTTCCCTTTTAAAGATCAAATGTTTTTACCTTATCTTCTAATGCATGGTCCTCAGATCTATCTGCCTAACTCTAACATTGTTTATTTTCCTTCCTACTCTCATCTTTTTGCCATTTCTCTATCCGTTTTTTCAGTTACCACTTTTGTAGTTCCCACAACTGGGTTTCTTTTGGAACTTTTGTGGTCATATTTCCCATTTGAGAGCTGAGACAGCTGGAAGAAACGGTTTGGATATAGTCCTGTCAAAATATCAAATGGGAATGCAGGCCCAATTTGTTTAAGAAAAGAAACAAGGAAAAAAAAGAAAGAAAGAAAGAAAGAAAGAAAAGTAGACAATTCAAATACAGCATTAGTTCTCCAATCCTCTCTCCAACCAACCCTCACACCGAAGCATTGGGGAGTTTAGCATTTTTAAGATGTTTTTAGACACAAACTACAGCCGTTTAATAATCTATGTAATATCTAAAACTTGGGGGGGGGGGGGGGGGGGGGGAGGAGAAGCGTTTTAAAATAGCACCAGACTTAATATAGTTTATCTACAACAACTCCTCAGCGGTATAAGGTGCCCAATATCTAATGATGCAAGCCCACAAATTCATCTTTAAATTGTTTAATTATATGTGGCATCTTTTGGAGGATTCTTAATGAAATTTTGGTGAACTTTGAGAGCACTAATAGCTCAACAAAGCACCATGAGTGCTGTGGTAAATACATTTTTCCAGCTCGTGAGACAACCAGCCATTGCGACTGATCAACTGTTTTTCCATTTACTCCTACAGTGTGAGAGGCACAACAAATCCAGGGGGTTCCTGATCCCTACCACTGTCCGATTAAAGTATTTAAACATGGTTAAGTTCAAGAGAACTCCGCTGAGAGTGACTAAAAGCATTTTACAACTTAACTCCAGAATATGTTGATAAAAACATGTCTGCATACTCTACCAAGTTGGCATTTGACAGCGGTGCATACAGGAGGTAGGACTTACATTTCTACATCCATCACTATATCTCTAAATTCTCCAGAGATCAACGTAAGCTAGTCACACATAGGATCAAGTGAACATTGGGAAAACTGCATGCTAAGTAGGCTTAACATCCAGTCTGAGTAAGTCCAGTGCTATTGGTAATGTCTATTAAGTTCATAGATGCATCGCATGTGTAAAAACAGCTGAACAGTGAGGGCGTTTCAGATAGATGTTACCTTTACACACCTGTCTGCGTGATTCAAACATCTCTCTTATACATAGAGCATTCTGGGAATTGAAAGGCTGGTTTGCTTAAGCTCAAATTCCAGTCGCCACTGATACATAATAAACTACTGCAAGCATTAATTCCCCCAAATACATTTTTATTAGTATGACAGGTACACCAGAGATAGACACTCTTAAAAGCTTTTTCGCTAGACATAAACATGTCTACTACTCATCAAGAGCTGAACTTTACAGGGAGTGCAGAATTACACTCAACAAAAATATAAACGCAACACCTTTGTTACTGCTCCCATTCCCCATTGGATGGACGTAGAGACCTAAAATTCATTCCAGATACACAATATAACCATCCCTCCCAAACAGTGGTCACAAATCAGCCCAAATGTGTGGTAGTGGGCACATCTGCTATATTGAGATAATCCATCCCACCTCACAGGTGTGCCACATCAGGATGCTGATCTGACATCATGAGTAGTGCACAGGTGTACCTCAGACTGCCCAAAACAAAAGGCCACCCTGGAATGTGCAGTTTTTTGCGCTAATGGGGGTCTGGGGACCCAGAACCGGTCAATATCTGGTGTGACCACCATTTGCCTCATGCAGTGCAACACATCGTCGCATGGAGTCTATCAGATTGTCAATTGTGGCCTGTGGAATGTTGGTCCACTCCACTTCAATGGCTGTGTGAGGTTGTTGGATATTCGTGGGAACTGGTACACGCTGTCGTATACGCCGGTCAAGCACATCCCGAACATGCTCAATGGGTGACATGTCCGGTGAGTATGCTGGCCATGCAAGAACTGGGACATTCTCAGCTGCCATCTGCCCTGAACAATGTGAACCATGATTCATCCGTGAAGCGCACACCTCTCCAACGTGCCAGACGCCATCGAATGTGAGCATTTGCCCACACAAGTCTGTTACGGCGACGAGCTGGAGTCAGGTCAAGACCCCGATGAAGACGACGGGCATGCAGTTGAGCGTCCCTGAGACGGTTTCTGACAGTTTGTGCAGAAATTGTTTGGTTGTGCAAACCAATTGTTCCAGCAGCTGTCTGGGTGGCTGGTCTCAGACGATCTTGGAGGTGAACCTGCTGGATGTGGAGGTCCTGGGCTGGTGTGGTTACACGAGGTCTGCGGTTGTGAGGCCGGTTGGATGTGCTGCCATATTCTCTGAAACGCCTGTGGAGACGGCTTATGGTTGAGAAATGAACATTCAATGCACGGGCGACAGATCTGGTTGACATTCCTGCTGTCAGCATGCCAATTGCACGCTCCCTCATTGCTTGTGGCATCTGTGGCATTTTGCTGTGAGACAAAACTGCACATTCCAGGGTGGCCTTTTGTTGTGGGCAGTCTGAGGTACACCTGTGCACTACTCATGATGTCAGATCAGCATCCTGATGTGGCACACCTGTGAGGTGGGATGGATTATCTCAATATAGCAGATGTGCCCACTACCACACATTTGGGCTGCTTTGTGACCACTGTTTGGGAGGGATGGTTATATTGTGTATCTGGAATGAATTTTAGGTCTCTACGTCCATCCCATGGGGAATGGGAGCAGTAACAAAGGTGTTGCGTTTATATTTTTGTTGAGTGTATTAGGAAAGTTGTATTTTTGAGGAATAATTTTATTATTGAACAACAACCATGTTCTCAATGAACCCAAAAAACGCATTAATATCAAAGCTGTTTGTTTTTAGTTTTAGCTATTTTAGGGGGATATCTGTGTGTGCAGGTGACTATTACTGTGCATAATTATTAGGCAACTTAACAAAAAACAAATATATACCCATTTCAATTATTTATTTTTACCAGTGACACCAGTATAACATCTCCACATTCACAAATATACATTTCTGACATTCAAAAACAAAACAAAAACAAATCAGCGACCAATATAGCCACCTTTCTTTGCAAGGACACTCAAAAGCCTGCCATCCATGGATTCTGTCAGTGTTTTGATCTGTTCACCATCAACATTGCGTGCAGCAGCAACCACAGCCTCCCAGACACTGTTCAGAGAGGTGTACTGTTTTCCCTCCTTGTAAATCTCACATTTGATGATGGACCACAGGTTCTCAATGGGGTTCAGATCAGGTGAACAAGGAGGCCATGTCATTAGTTTTTCTTCTTTTATACCCTTTATTGCCAGCCACGCTGTGGAGTACTTGGACGCGTGTGATGGAGCATTGTCCTGCATGAAAATCATGTTTTTCTTGAAGGATGCAGACTTTTTCCTGTACCACTGCTTGAAGAAGGTGTCTTCCAGAAACTGTAGGACTGGGAGTTGAGCTTGACTCCATCCTCAACCCGAAAAAGCCCCACAAGCTCATCTTTGATGATACCAGCCCAAACCAGTACTCCACCTCCACCTTGCTGGCGTCCGAGTCGGACTGGAGCTCTCTGCCCTTTACCAATCCAGCCACGGGCCCATCCATCTGGCCCATCAAGACTCCCTCTCATTTCATCAGTCCATAAAACCTTAGAAAAATCAGTCTTGAGATATTTCTTGGCCCAGTCTTGAAGTTTCAGCTTGTGTGTCTTGTTCAGTGGTGGTCGTCTTTCAGCCTTTCTTACCTTGGCCATGTCTCTGAGTATTGCACACCTTGTGCTTTTGGGCACTCCAGTGATGTTGCAGCTCTGAAATATGGCCAAACTGGTGGCAAGTGGCATCTTGGCAGCTGCACGCTTGACTTTTCTCAGTTCATGGGCAGTTATTTTGCGCCTTGGTTTTTCCACACGCTTCTTGCGACCCTGTTGACTATTTTGAATGAAACGCTTGATTGTTCGATGATCACGCTTCAGAAGCTTTGCAATTTTGAGACTGCTGCATCCTTCTGCAAGATATCTCACTATTTTTGACTTTTCTGAGCCTGTCAAGTCCTTCTTTTGACCCATTTTGCCAAAGGAAAGGATGTTGCCTAATAATTATGCACACCTGATATAGGGTGTTGATGTCATTAGACCACACCCCTTCTCATTACAGTGATGCACATCACCTAATATGCTTTATTGGTAGTAGGCTTTCGAGCCTATACAGCTTGGAGTAAGACAACATGCATGAAGAGGATGATGTGGACAAAATACTCATTTGCCTAATAATTCTGCACTCCCTGTATAATCTTTTTACTTTGGATATAACACAAAACAAACACAGCCAGTGAATTGGCTTACAGTTCTTTCAGTGGTAAGCAGTAATTCAACAGCTGATGCCTAGGGAGGAGAGATGTTTTGTGTGGATTTCAATCAGTTGTTGTTGAAAACACATTTCTATTAAATGGCGCACACGAGAAAACGCTGGCTGTCTGCATGTCAAGAACTAATACTGTATATCAAAGACTTTAAGCTTAAACACAGACGCCTCTCCCTTTAATTACAGAAGTCTCAGAGGGCGAGATGATGAGCTTTTTAAATACAGCTTGCAGGGTCACATGGGCCTTCCTGGAAGACCCCTGTAGTAAATTATTCAGTCTTTATTCAACACTTATGATACTTAGAAAAGCCAAAAAGAAACACACCAGTCAGCTGGGGACATTAACAGGAACAGGGTCTTCACAAAACTGCCCGCAATCACTGAGTAACACATTGCGAACTTGAGGGTAGAAAATGGTCTGTGCATGAGAACCAACTAGTGGTAAATGGTAAATGGACTGGTTCTTATATAGCGCTTTCTACTCTTCTGAGCACTCAAAGCGCTTTATACAACTTGTGCATTCACCCATTCACACAAGCACATTTTTCCTAGGTGCTTTCTAACTGACATTCACACACATTCATACTCCGATGGATGCATCGGAGAGGAATTTGGGGTTAGTATCTTGCCCAAGGATATTTGGCATGCAGACTAGGGGAAGCCAGGAATCGAACCACAAACCTTCAGATCAGTAGGTTTGCTCAATGAGCTACAGCCAGTGTAAACTGTCCTTTTTTTAACAGAACATGATAAAAGCATGCATCTTTCTTGGTGCATTGCTCCACTGAAGAGTGGCTGTAGGGTTAAGAAGGCACTAGATGCGGAAGGAGGAAAGGGGGGAAAATAAAGCTGCTAATTACCGTTGTTAGAGCCCTGCATTATCATTACACTCCAAGGTTTCTGACAACACAACAACTGTGCTGCCATGGCAACACTGTGCCGAAGGAGATGTTGGTACTGTGGCTCTGTGTTTCGCCCATTTAATATTGCCTAGGAGATCTGCTGACTACACGCAATCAGTCTGTTCAACATCAATCTGATCATTGACCTGCACCTTAATCCTGAACCCCACTCTGATGAGCGCAGGTGGACACATCAGTCAGCTTGGCTGGCACAACTTCACCCATGGGCGAAACAACACAGCACAGCTGGGTTCGTCTGATATTATGTAACCCAGCGCCACCCCCGCCAGGCCTTGTTCACACCACAAGACCCCTCTCCTCCTACTCCACCTCCCTCTAGTGCACCGTTGGCTATTTGTAGGAATAGGTGCATTGTGAAACAAGAGTGTTCCGGTACAAGCACGGCTCATGGGGGATATTTGAGGAGGAAAATGGTGGCCAAAACAAGCAAAGAAAACGTTTATTTTATGCATTGGTCAATTTTTAGATTTTGGGTTATATTTGGTTCCATTACTTGTGTTATTTCAGACCAGCAGAAAGAAAATGACCAAAACTACACCTGTAAGTGCTTTACAACAACCTGTCTACAGGATGTTTATGCAGAATAAGATACTTGAAGTAGCCGATGTCTCATTTGCATATTTGAACCGAAATATACATACACACACACACACACACTTTCATATCTTAGTGAGGACATCTAATTGACATAATGCTTTCCATAGCCGCTAATCGTAACCCTAACCATCAAAAATGAATGCCTGATCCGAACCCTCAGCCTAAACCTAATCATAACCTAATCGTAACCCTGACACTAAAACCACATTTTGACCCTCAAAAATGACCTCAAACTCATGGGGACAGGCATTGTGTTCCCAATGACTGTTGGTCCCCACAAATATAGTGATATCTATTTGGGTGGGGGGACTGTTAATTGTATATTCCAATAAAAATTCTGCCTCATACATTGAGCCAGGAATGTCCACTTCTGTTTATGCACCAACTTTTCCAGGTTTATTCTCATCTTGTATTCCAAAGGTTCCAACAGACGGCTTTGTTCATGTATTATTCAGAGTGTGATTTACAGAACATTTTATTCCCCCCTTCCCGAAAAATAACATGGGGAAAACATTTTCTCATGAGTGACAGTAAACTGGAGGCAAAAGTTTGATTTTGGTACAGAAACATAATTTTTCCTCGTGGTAAACTCATTGTGCATTCCATGACTCTAACTGGAATTGATTATGGTGATATTGTTTATATCCATGCCTCCACCTCCCCACTGAAGCCTCTTGAATCTTTTTTCTCTCAGTGCACGGTGTTTCACAACACGTGATACTTTCCAAAATCATTGCTGTATGTTAGGCCCCAGTCACACAGACCTAAAGACTATTCCGTGACACCCCAGGACACTCCAGGCGCTGACTGGAACAACAAGCATTTGCAGACAAGCAAGCATCTTCCATGCAAACCGTTGGCGACCTCAGAATCCATTGCTAACCTGTCTCTCGGCCTGTGTGAGTGAGGCCTTATAAGTAAAGATTAGATGGTCCTCCTTAGAAAGGAGCTGGAAAGCATGCAAATTATAGATAAGACTCCACTTCAATAATCACCTTGTTACCTCTAGATCCTTGCTAATTTAAACATAGTCGTTATAATGTCATAGGATATTTTAGCATTAGCTGTATCTCTGAGTCACACTGACTGCAGACAAAAATCCTTTGGTCCCTACAAATACAGTAAGCCACAAAATATTCTCTTATTTCACTGTAACATTTTAAAAGGTTATATTTATTCATTTTTATACTATAAGGTTATATTTCACTGTTGCATATGCTTTGTGTCTGTATAATCAGAATCAGAATCAGAAAGAGGTTTATTGCCAAATGTTGAGCAGGTTTACAACATTAGGAAATTGCTGCGGTGCTTCAGTGCAAACATAGTGTCATAAATAGCACTTAAATAGACATGAAAAAATAAAAGTAGGGATAAGAAATTAAAAGTGCTACGTTGAAAGATATGTGCATGAGTGCAGGTGGTGATCAGTGCCAAACATGGAATGATGCAGTGAACACAGCGTAGGGTCATGTGTTAGTGGCGGGAACAGTCATATGGTAATTGTTCATGTGTCCAACAGCAGAGGGGAAGAAACTGTTCTTATGGCGAGAGGTTCTGGTGCGAATGGACCGGAGCCTCCTGCCTGAGGGGAGCAGGTCAAACAGACTGTGTCCAGGGTGAGAAGGGTCAGCTGAGATCCGAGCTGCACGCCGCAATGTCCTGGAGGTGTACAGGTCCTGCAGAGATGGGAGTCTGCAGCCAATCACCTTCTCAGCAGAGCGCACAACACGCTGCAGTCTCTGTTTGTCCCTGATAGTGGCTCCAGCGTACCACACGGTGATGGAGGAGGTGAGGATGGACTCGATGATTGCAGTGTAGAACTGCATCATCGTCCGTGTTGGCAGGTTGAATTTCTTCAGCTGCCTCAGGAAGTACATCCTCTGCTGGGCTTTCTTGATGACGGAGGTGATGGTGGGCTCCCACTTCAGGTCCTGGGTGATGGTGGTACCCAGGAAGCGGAATGAGTCCACAGAGGTGATGGGGGTGTCAGTCAGGATGATGGGGGGGAATGGGGCTGTGTGCTTCCTGAAGTCCACAATAATCTCCACTGTCTTCTGGGCATTCAGCACCAGGTTGTTGTGGCTGCACCAGGACACCAGACGTTCAACCTCCCTCCTGTAGGCAGACTCATCCCCGTCAGAGATGAGCCCAATAACGGTGGTGTCATCTGCAAACTTGATTAGCTTGACAGACTGGTGGGTGGAGGTGCAGCAGTTGGTGTACAGGGAGAAGAGCAGAGGAGAAAGAACACAGCCCTGAGGGGAGCCGGTGCTGATGGTCCGGGAGTCCGAGACATTCTTTCCCAGCCTCATATGCTGCTTCCTGTCCGTCAGGAAGTCAGTGATCCACCGGCAGATGGGATCAGGCACATTCATCTGGGAAAGCTTGTCTCGGAGATGGTCTGGAAGGATGGTGTTGAAGGCAGAGCTGAAGTCCACAAACAGGATCCTGGCGTAGGTTCCTGGGGAGTACAGATGCTGCAGGATGAAGTGTAGGGCCATGTTGATGGCGTCGTCTACAGACCTGTTGGCTCTATATGCAAACTGCAGGGGGTCCAGGAGGGGGGCCGTGAGGGTCCTGAGATGGGAGAGAACTAGGCGCTCAAAAGACTTCATGACCACAGATGTCAGAGCCACGGGTCTGTAGTCATTTAGTCCAGTGATCCTAGGTTTCTTGGGGACAGGGATTATGGTGGAGGACTTGAAGCAGGCAGGCACATGACATGCCTGCAGTGAGAAGTTGAAAATGCCAGAAAACACTGGGGCCAGCTCGTTTGCACAGTGTCTGAGGGTGGCAGGAGACACGCCGTCTGGGCCGGGAGCTTTCCGAGCATTCAGGTTCTTAAACTGCTTCCTCACATCTGCTTCATGAATATGAAGAGTTGTGGTGGGAGGAGGTGGTGTGAAATCCTCTTTTGTGTGGGGTGAGGAGGGGGGTGTTGTAGGTGAACAGTTTGAAGGTGGTGATGGCTCTATGGAGGGGGGAGAGGTGGGGGAATTAGTGTCCAAAGTGCCTCTATTGTTGGGGCCGTTGGAGGTGTGAAGGCTGCCTGATGGCTCGTCAAAACGGCAGTAGAAGTCGTTAAGGGTGTTGGCTAAGAGCAAGTCATCAGTGGAGTGGGGGGTTTTAGGCTTGTAGTTTGTGATATTCCTAAAACCTTTCCACACAGAGTCTGTCTACACTGTTTTTAGTTTCTCTTGTGAAAATCTCCAGTTTCAATTCCATTTTCAAAATGGACTGTGTCTGAATAAAGGATTCAGTATTTTGTGATTTATGGGGTGATAAAAGGTCATATCCAAAATCAACAATTTAAAAAAAAAAAAAAAAAAACTATGATCTTTATCTGATGTTCAGATTGCTTTTTAAATAGAAATCATTTTTAGACAGATAAGGACTCATTTACACATTTATGTGTAAAATCTTTAAAAAAAATACAACAAAACTATTAAACTAATTAATAAGATTAGTAAAGTGTCATTTACAAATGTGTGCAAATTTTCTTATCCTAATCAACTGTATTAGAACACTGTAAAACTAAATATGCATGAACAAATTGGGGCTTGAGCAAAACTACCGCTCTATGAAAACAGATTGTTTAATGTCATTTCAGAATCAGAATCAGAATACTTTATTGATCCCTGGGGGAAATTTCCAACAATTTGGTCTTTTTATACTCATTAAACAGAATGAAACATAAGGTTGATTGTGTGGGACAGACACTCCCTTCAGCTGTAGTTTAACACTCTTACAGATGACTAGCTTGTGGCACTGCTTTAATTGCCTGTAATAGGTCAGATGAGATTCCAGTGTCGTCTCCATCACCGATTCCAGCACTGATTCTGCCTTTACTTCTTGGAAACAATTTTTGTTACTAAGCAGTACTTGCCAAAAGTGGAAGTGCAGCCGTTGCCTGGCAACATTAGCTTACTGAATCTCATATCAGGAAGCAATGAGAACTACGGGTGCTTTGAGCTCGAACCCTCCAGATACTTTTCTAATCTCCGACTGTAGAGACTGTGAAGTCCAACAATCATGCTATTCAAGTCATCTGATAGCACATTATATCTTGTAGAGCTCGTATCTGCACACCTGACTACTCGTCATAATCCCATACACAAGCATAACATAAACTTTAAACCACAGAACAGTAGTGGATCCCCACA
The DNA here is from genome assembly GCF_057382275.1 of Copadichromis virginalis. Lineage (NCBI taxonomy): Eukaryota > Metazoa > Chordata > Actinopteri > Cichliformes > Cichlidae > Copadichromis > Copadichromis virginalis. The sequence continues at coordinate 16,671,593 of NC_140632.1, forward strand.
GGTTAGTTACTACATTCAACTTAATTTTCACTAACTCAGTCCTGCTTAACAAAGACAGAAAAGGGACACTTCTTTCCAAGCACTACATCTGTGATGAAAATTAGGGAAGCAGCCTCAAGGGTCCATTCATTTAAGCCTCTCTTCAAGCACAGACAACCCTCCACTCACCCCATCCCAAGTCTAAGGGATTTTAAAGGTAGTAATTTAATTTAGAAAAAAAAAACAACAACAACCCTGTGGGTTCTCACTGAATTAGATTTCCCGCTAAACTGGCCCTCTGTCATTAGAAAGTGCCACTGGGGCAATCAACTGTCCAACTATTTGCTAGTTAATGAAAAACATGAGCTTTCACAGGCACAAACCACTGATCGAGCTTTCCTCTCTTCAGCTTGTGAGACCCAGCAGAGGCACCAACTAGAAGTTGTCAGAATACTACTACTCTAATGGATCAAAGCGCTTAGTGGTAAATCACCACCAAAGACCATCTAAAGCAGAATAGCCCTCTCTATTTGAGTGACTGGGTAATAAGGCAGCATCCATTTATGTTAGCAGGGAGAGATGTAAGGTAATAGGGTAGCAGGAGAAAAGTGTAGTTTGATATGGAAGCTTTGTGGCAAACAAGGTTACCATCACCTGCATCAAGTATTTTCTGGGAATGACAGAAAGCGTATGATAGGTTCTCTTGTTTCATGAAATCAGATTTAATCTTTGGTCTGAAAACACAAGCTCATTGTGCATTTGAGTGTTTAACTAATAATATCTGCAAATTTACTTTTTTAAATTGATAAGACAATATTATGTTATAGAAGAGAGTTTCTCCAACTATAGGGCATGCCAGATCACGTTGGACTGCACTTATTTTACCGTTCCATTACACAATTTCCTGCTGCTACACATACCAAACAACTTGCTAAAAGAGGCAAGTGCCATATTGATCAATAAATTACAATAACCAATTTCAGCATTCTCTATGCCAATAAAAATGTTCACAAATCCCAACACACTGATATATCGCAGGTAATCTTCACCCAGCTTGTGAATGAAAGGAAGACCTAATTTATGCTAATATTTTCAAAGACTCACAATCTGGGCCAAAGTTCACATGCAAACCTACTGAGGGTCACCGTGGTTAGGACTGCATTCACTAACTGACAGCAGGAACAAAGCCCATAGCAGCTGGTTTCTCTACAGCAACATGCGCCAGTGTGTGTAGCACAACACTTCAAATCCCACTTGTCCAAATAATCATTAACCAGTTCAGCCCTGTGTAAATATTTTAAGAACCTTTGTAAACTAAAAGGTAAATACACACCTTAGCAAGAGGACACACACACACACACACACACACACACACACACACACACACACACACACACACACACACACACACACTCTAAAAGGAGGGGGGCTCAGTAGTGGGACGTCCAGATTTCATTGTTATTCGGCATGTTGGGCTTACATAGGGTTGAAAACGATGAGGTCATCCCTATTGTGTACACCAAGCATTCACACACATACCTCTGCATGCCACTGCAGACCATTGGCTCAGCTGAAACACAAATGGGATGAAGCTAGTTTTTGGAAGGTTGGGGGATTTTCTTTTTTTTCCTCTCACTTAACCACTTTTTTTTTTTCCTCCTCAAAGTCATCAAAATAAATCCAATAAACTCAAGAATGAAAACTCTACTTGTGTTTGCAAGGCTGCCACCTCAAAAGCCAAAATACTCCCATTCTTCGATGAGCTCAGTGAACAGAACGGTTGCACTGAGCAATACAGATCATGACAGGCCACTTTCCTGTTTTGGTTTCTGCAGTCACCACCTGCAAGCCAGATGATGTGAGATTGGGCACTGTGACCCATTTTTCCGGATTAGAAGAAAACTATCTGCAGGTCTACTTGTCTCATCATTGTTTATGTCCTCTAGTGGAGCACGTGATAATTAAGGCGAAAACAAGTAGAGACAGACTATAGCAAACAGTCCAAACAACTGGATTTGCTGCTTTTTTGAATGTTGAGCCCTTTGCAAAATAAGAAAGCTGCCCTTGTAAACTGGAAATGCAGTGTTTTAGTACTGTATAGACTAAATAAAAGATTCAAAAATAACCAGAGTAATGAAATGAAAATAAGCCAGAAGCCTGAAATTTATCTGGATAAAATAAGCACCCTACTCAGTTACCAGCAACAACTGAGGAATTCATACCTATCAGCATCATCTGTGGCTTTCTATGCGCATCTGACAAGCAGGAAGACCGAGCAGGGTTCAGCCAAAAGCCGCTACTGCTGATTTCAGTAAATCCAGATGGATTTATGTGTTTACCATCCCTGGCACTATCTAGGACCTCCTTGGAACCAACAAACCCGAGCAAGATGTCTTTCATTATGTGGATCTGTCCTCCTCATCATGAGGACTGATTGTTGGAGCTTCATTTAACATTTCTTCCTAAGATAAAGATGCCACCACATGCACTGAAATTCTTTTTCCGTGACCCTTTAGCAAATACAGCTCTTTTTGTTGGAGAATTCTTCAACGTAGAATTCAGAGAAACAGACCATAATACCGCCAATGATCGGCTAAATGGCAGAAAGGCTTTATCCTCGGTCGTGCCTAAGCTCAGGCAAGAAGCATCCATCTATCCTTTTATTGCTTGTTCTACTCAAGATGTAGCCTTTAATGTGCACTGGGCAAACCTTCAGTGCATGCTGGGATAAATTAAAAGCTCAATTCATTTCAATTTTTGATATTCTTAGACGCAGGGAGTTGGTGTCGGGGGTTTTATGAGCAGCAGCTGACAGCCATGTTTTGACTTACATTTAACCCTCAATAAACCAAACTATTTAAGTTGCCAAAATAACAAGGTTGAGTAATTTCTTTATATTTTTCATCCAAAGTTTCTTGCTATTTTTAAAGTGGTCTTGACAACAGCTCTCCAAGCATTCTGAAGGTCTTTCCAAGGTTTTTCCTGAACCTGTGACTCATTCTACAATAAAAAAAATAAATAAAAATATGCACCTATCTCAAGGAATGAACCCGTGTTGTGTCTACACATAACACTTTAACACAGAACCACTTTTAGACTGCATCTTTATCTCTTTTTTTTTTTCGATTGTGTCTTTTGTTACTAGCAGCCTGTTACAAAAAGAAACAAAAAAACAAAACAAAAAAAAAACAAAACACTTGTTCCATTTTCTTTCATTCAATCTATAAAGAAAATCCAGTTTGACAGGCACAAAAACTTTATTTTTACACCAAGAAAGTGATTCTCAAAGAACTGTTATGTGAAAACCTGACATATCTGTACATGGTACGTAGTGTCCTTCAAAGATTTAAAGAAGAACAGAAGTATCAGGACTATCTACAGCAGATAAACAGCATTTGAAAGTTATGTCTTTAAGAAATAGGACAAAGACCTGACACAGGACCCGAGAGGTGATTCTGGTCCTTCACAAGAATTGGACTGGAAGGAATCAGTCAGATCAAATTTTGATCAACCATGCAATATAATCTGGAAAGAATCCAAGTGGCTACAACTTCATTTTTTAACATGACAATGATCCCAAACACACTGCCAATGCAGTAAAAGGATATCGGGATAAAAGGAAAAAAAAAAAAAAAAAAACCACACACACACACACACACACACACTCAGTTATGGACCTCAACATTATTAAAGTTGTGTGGAACAAAATGTAATGAAAGGCAGCCTTGGAATGTCCTTCAAGAAGCTGTAACAAATATTGCTGAAGATTACTTTAATTACAAGAAAGCTCGTTCAGGAGTTCAGGCTAAGTTGTTCATACAAAATACTGACTGCTAAGTTTGCTAGAATTTTACAAATTGTTGTTACTTTTATTATTCAATTTCCATGTATGTTTTCACATTTCAATAAATTTACTAAACCCCACTTCCCATTTTCCTAGAACAATATGAAGGAATGAGCGGTAGCTCGAAACTTTTCACAGTGCTATATAATAGCACTGTCATTTCAAGAAAAAAAAAAAGAAGATAGATGAACCAATACTTTAATACAATAATCACCAAGAAACTCAAACTTTCTTATGCTTCCATTTAAAATAAAATTTTCTGTAGGCGTTTCATTTTGTTGTAGAAATTATTTATATAGTATTGAAATATCTGAAACTTATTACTGGCAAAATTACATGTCTAATAATGGGAAAAAATAACAACAAATTGCAATTTAAAAAAAAAAAAAAAAGCCCATGATGTTAAAATTCATCCCCACTCAGCCACTCTAAGGTTAAAGTAACTTGAACACTAAATCCCATCTCTGGCTGAAATATGCGCTCCATGTATCTTACAACCATGCCCTCCTCCCCTGTTTGGCCACATTACCATAAACATCAACATAGCCAAAAGATTATCTGTTTGAATTGTTGTGGCTCAGTGGAAAATTACAAGCAAGGAAGAGAAATCAAACTGACAGAGAAATCACAAAGACTGTCAATTACAGTGCACTTAATGAATCAATTTCAAGGCTGGGAAACAACTCAAAAGCTTGTTGACTACAAAAATAAATACAAAAACAGTATTTATACAAAAGGATAATCTTGTTAAGTCAGGACCACTATAGTCTAAAAATAAAAATTGCCATTAGCAGTGATTTATATTTGGCGTCATGGCTCTGATGTGTCACCTTTCCAACTTTCCATGGTCAGCTGATGGCGAAGAGAGCTGCAGCAAGATCATCAACATCATGACAAGGAAAAGCTTGGATGGATGTGGGTAGCAAAGCAGCTTGCAGATTTGTAGCAACTGAGGACAGTTTAAATAGAACACCCTGCCTGTATGCCATTTGCCCACTAAATGTGTAGAAAAACATTAACTTGATGTGAGCTGGTATTGAAATCAGCAGGTTTTTTTGTTTTGGGGTTGCAAGCCGCCTGAAGGAATGCTACACTCAATTTCTTGTGCACCCTCTATATGATATGGAAGAACTAGAGCAGCTTCTCTGGCCAGCTTGGACTTGGAATAATTAACTGTGTGCACTATGTAGTTAAGCGCACTCTCATTTCAAAGTTTTGCCCCAGGAATTTAGACATTAACTCGAGTGGGTACACGTGTCTCATGCTTGGATACAAATGCAGGAACATTTGAGAATGGGTCGAATGTTCCCAGAGGATGTGGGTGACAACACATTAGCCTCACTTCTTGAATTATTCTGGACAGCTTGCTGCAGTCATATTAAATATCATGTATCATTTTTGGAAACCCACCAACAGCAGTGTGCTATTAGTCTAATCATTTTTTGAGCATTTTGCACCCAAACATTTAGCCAAGACAGGGTCAAAGGGGAGCTGGAGCCAAGCCATCACAGAGCTACTGCAGAAGAGCAATCCTTTATGCTTACATTCACACCTACGGCCAACTTGATCCCCCAACTTGATCACCAATGAACCTAACAATCGCCATTAGAAGAACCAAGAGTATCCAAAGAGAATGTAGAAAGCCACAAGAACAATATGTAAAATTCCACATAGCTCCAGTCAGTCAGTTAATTGGAACCCAGAATCGTTTTGATGTGAGAAGACTGATCGAAAACCACCTGGCAACCATCGGTCTCTCTGCGTGGCAAGTGTTTGCTGAGGTTGCTGCCTGTCGCTAGGTGAAATTGGTCACAAAGCAGTATATGTAGATTCACAGAAAACTTTCTTGTGAAAGGCTTGGTCTTTAGCACATCACCCATAGTTTTCATGGAAGACATTTGCACTCAGCAAACTGTTACCAAGCAGCAATGAAACTGAAGAGTGTGACCCAAGCTGTAGATGGAGTCCATTTGCCAAGTGCCTTTTGTAATGTGTTGGTTGTGGTAGTATAGCACAAGTTTTACTTTAAAGGCAAACTGCCTCAATTTCTAGTCTGCATTACACTACAAGTTCCACTATCGCTTGACCAGTAGTTGACGAGTGTTTGGCCAGCCCAAGGGTCTTGCATGACCATGGTATTTTGATAGCAGTCAAAGCAATCACAAGGTGGTTTTGTAGTGCAGCACCCTCTTTGCAACCAATTCCACTCAGTGATGGCCAGAAAACTCCAACAACCTCTACCAATCACTCACCAACTGACTGGAAAACACATTTTACCTAGCAACTGAAGCCTGTAACAATTCTTATTTTCACCAGCACCTCGTAGGATATAATCCACTACTACAACTGAAAGGTGCCATTAAAGTGCAAGCTGTCTGTCAGCCACCACTGAACAACAAAAACAAAAGAAAGCAATACCAGTTGTTGGAGTTGTAAAATGTGTGTGGCCCTGTGAGTTTGGATCCTACCACAGAAACAGAAACATGCTGAGCCAAAGGTAACTAAAGCCACCAGGAAGTCTTGTGCAGAACTCCTTCAAATAAACGAAAATAAGGTCCAGAACAAACTCAGCTGTGTAAGGCTAGTGTGACTGCCACGATGGTCATTAAGAGCATTTTGGGGTCAAAGTGAGGGTCAGACAGTTTTCAATTTAAACACCTCTTTTTGCTTGAAATGCCATCCTGAAAATACATGAATGGGTAATTTGCTACAAAAAACCCCAATTTCCTTTTTCAAAGAACATCTCACTCCTGAGCCTCAGAAGTTCTCCCATTTCCACTGTTAACCAACATCTAACATAAAAAAATCTAAAATGAGAAATTATAACTGTCAATCTCAAAAACAGAGCACGTTATCCAATATTTAAAAGCCATGTGTCAAACGGAGAGACAGTATTAACAGAGATGCTATTAATTTGAAATTCCAATGCTTTTCCCACTCTTTAAGCTTCCTTTTTGTTTGTTATTATTTATTTCCAACTTTGTACCAGGAAAAACAAATGAAATACATAAATAAATCACAGCTTTAGCCCCTTATCTTTGTAAGAGCACCAACCCAGTCAAGCAAATACATGAAAGTAATCCAATATTTAAGGACAAAGAGCAGATAAACATTGACTACTGCCACTTCATGTCCTCTAAATTGCTGACAGAGTGATGGCAGTAAACAAGATAGATATAAGCGGATTTCAGCCAACATATTAATGAATCCCCAATCATCAAGCTATTGAGAGGCAAATACAAAAAAACAAAAAGGTGCACTCTGTCACAGACACAGTCCTTGCTGTCTCTTTTTTACCTGAGATTTCTCTACAACTCTTTATTTCTATTTTCATCTTTTTGGTTTTAGTCATATTTCTCCAGGGTCTTCTCTCCTTTCCCCCACAGCTGTCCCTCTGACTCAGGCTACCAGCTTCAAAGTGGCTAAGGTTATTTAAAACCTCTGAACTTCCTCTTCCAAATATAATACACTTTAAGATGTATTTATTTATTTATTGCTAAACAGGAAAGGAAATTTGTCCAGTTAAACTGTCAGGATGCAAACAGTTAAAACAAACCGGCATGAATCACTACATATTCTGCATCTACTGAAAATACACGGGGAACTGATTATTGACAGGAACTTCAACATCTCTCTAGAACAGTTTGAACTAAAGAAACTTTCATAAAAAGAGACAATTTAGAAGATTTCTGCCAGAAAAGCTCTTAGGCAGGCCGCCAGAATTGCAAAGTGTATGGCATAGATTTGAACAGCAGAACTGTGCAGACTAGGGCTGCCATGATTAGTCGACTCGTCACAATTACGTCGACTATCAAAATTGTCGACAACTAATTTAATAGTCGACGCATCGTTTGAAGTTTTGTAAGGTCCCAAAAGACGCAGGAATAAGTAGTAGGATTTAAGAGTGTAATAACGGACTGAAACAGAAGATGGCAGCACTGCATGTACAAGGATGCCAGCTGCCGTTAAACCCCGAAGAAGAAGAAGGAGGAAGTGTGTCCCAGAATTCATAGCTCAATTTCCAACAATGGCGGCAGCTAGTTAGTTTTAATATTACTCTTATTATACTTTCTGGGTCACAAAATAAACGTTTAACATATTTTCAGGCGAGAATGTAGCTGTGTAAACCTCAAATATCTGCTCAGTTTATCAAGACACCACATATTTTCAAAAGTGCTCCAACGTTTTCGGAGACGTCTGTTACCCACTAGCTCGATAGCTAGGCTGGGTTCAAGGCTCACTAGAGCCCGTGAGAACACCGGACTCCCGGCAAATTGTTTTCAAACCCACCGCTGTCTTTTGCTACCCAGGTTAAACATGATATACAAGTCACTTAGATAACTTAAAAATGTTTTTTTTTTTCAGTATTTTATTTGTTCCTGAGTAAATCTGTTTGGCTGAAATTAAAGTTATAGTTTTTACACAGCTGAATAAACGTCAAACAGACAACTGATTATCAGAAGTGTGAGATACTCGAGAATATACTCCGGTGTCCTGTTATATTTTAGATAGCAAGGAGCAGATGGCCGAGTTTATTAAACTCCAACGAAACAATCTGCAAATTTCATTAAACTTTAATAAACTATCATCTTGTCTTTATTTTTAGTTAGCACATACCTTAAACACTTAAAGCTGTAAGCTAATGGTAGTTATATAAGAGCAGATGCATGCTGGTGCAATAAGCTGTACGTTGTACGTCCAATGGATGCATGATCTGATTAGTCGACTAATCGCAAAAATAATCGGTGACTAGTCGACTATCAAAATAATCATTTGTGGCAGCCCTATTGCAGACGCATGCACAGCTGCTCCCAACAGAGAAACAAATGATTAAGCTCATTAGAGCTAATTAGTGAATATTGCTGGACAGATTTCGAAAAAGTTCTACCAGATATTTTGAGTAATGTTACACATTTCTACATTTCCAGCGACAGACCATGACTTACAACCATTTTCATGATAATGTGCAGCTCTGATTATTTTGATGAAAACTGTCACAACTTGTTATCTTCAGTAAGAAAAGATGTGTCATTTGTGTTTTTACAGAATTTCATGTGTTATTGATTCTGAGAACTCAAACCAATTTAATACCTTTACAACTATACTTAAGTCCAAATGGCTTGTTACACAAATTCAGAGTAGAGCTGGGCGATAGAACGATAACGATATGTATCGCGATATAACTTTTACTCGATAGAGAAATTAAGCTATCGCGATAGACCTCGCCCCTCTTGTCCTCTTAAAAAAATAAATAAATAAATAAATAATAAAATAAAAAAAAGGTCAGCCAATCCAAATTAAGTAGCGCAGAGCCGAACCAATCACAGCCGCAGCGTCACGTCGCGTGACTTGTTACGTACAGCACAAGTGCCAAGCCGCACGTGTGTTTGTTTGGGAAGCAGCCAGCGGGTAATGGAGCCAGCGCGTAATGGAGGAAATGAGTGTGCCGACTAGAAAAATCAACCGAGCGTGACCGAAGAGAAAACAGATGATGGTTCCAATGCCGGAGAGATTGTCGAACGGAAGAGCCATAGAAGTTCCGTAGTGTGAAGGTATTTCGGCTATTTCAAGTCTGACAAAAAACAGAGTAGCGTGCACTGTAAATTGTGCCGAAAGCAAGTCTGGAAATACAATAAACTGGTGGATGCGTCACACTGTGCGCCACGTTATTGTTTCGGTGAAATGAATTTCTACAATACTGTTAATTCTACTCTCTGCAGTGTTTAAATGCTTACATATACACACAGTTACTGTCCGTCCACACATACGACTCGGTCCTGCTTCTATGCCCCAGCTTTGTTTACTTTTTCCCACCGAGGCTTCTAGACTTCTGATTGGCCAACATTTCTGCACGGTTAGGAATCTAGCGCCACCTGCTGCTTTGGCATGTTCATAGCAGCGTTTTCCTTCATTTCTGCCTTTATGTGTGGACGGGATTATTTTTTTAAAACGAAAACGGAAAATCTCCGTTTTCAAAAATGCCCGTGTACGTGTGGACGTAGCCTCAGTCTCTGACTGGAAGCGCTAATTCGTCATTCGGCTTTTGTCAGACTAAAGTAACTGTTAAAACTGTTTGAAAAGCTAAGCTATACAACAAGGAGAGATTGAGAATTTCCTTTTAGTTCTCAGTTTATTTGATATTGACAAAAGTTAGTCAGTTTTGTCTGTTCTTCTGTAAAACAAACTAAGATTTATTTTTAGAATTAATATTTTGTTTCTAAGTGGAATTGACAATTTAGTCTGTTTCGTTTGTTCTATTTTGAAACTTAAACGCTTTAGCGGCTGCCTTTTGTGTAGTTTGCAATATTTGCCTTTATTTATCTGAAAAAGTCTCATGTTCCTTAAGTACATCTACCCTGTTGAACTTATTATGGGAAATAAATATTTAAATAAAAACAAGCTGCTGATTATTTCACATTTTACTTGTGAGCAACGGCACATTTAAATCTTACAAATATAGTTATTTGGCTTATATCGTGATAGATATCGTTATCGCCTGAAATGAAAAAAACATATCGTGATATGAAAAAAATCTCATATCGCCCAGCTCTAATTCAAAGACTCGCAAACATGGCTCGAATCACTTTTTCTCGAGTTTTTAAAAGTCTCGCTGTTTATCGAGTTTTCGCAGTACGTGAAGCTGAAAAGGTCAAATAACAGCAAAGACAGTGAGCCATTTCAATTACCAAAAACCATTTACTGTCATTATGCAGAAATATTAACTTCACACACTCCTTGGCTCAGGTTGTGGGTTGCCAGATTGCACTAAAGATTAATCTGTATGTAGTGTGTGGATTTTAGACTGTTCCACAGGCAATCGGGCAACTTGCCGCATGGGCTGTCCAGCTGAAGGCAGAGTAACTTCCCTGTCGGAAACACGTGTTTGGAACACCAAAAAACAACCACCAACTTATCCAAACAGAGTCAGCCGAATAAATAAATAACTACACATGAACAGATTTCCTGAAAATTGGTTGTTTTCAGCATTTTAAAGTTTAAAAAACCTGAAAAATAGAAATGATGTTGGATATTTAAAATCACCAAAAATCAGTACCTGTACTGGTCTTGCAAATTTGTGTATTTTGGCTTCAGCTCCCCCACGACCCTGAATTCGATAAGCAGAAGAAGATGGATGGCTGGCTGGGTAGACAAATATAATGTCAGGGCTGTGCAGATTACAAGAGATTCCTGGGAGAAGGAGCAAAATGCAAACCCAATGGAAGACCATCTTTAAATAATATTAGGTATGCCATATATTTCTCCCAAAAAGTTATTTAAACAGTTTAAATATCATCTTTGTAGGGACACTATATGATTCACCTTTGGCAAATATTAAGAAATCTAAAACAATACAGAAAATGCTAACCACAAACGCAAGTCAAATTTAGCCGATGACATTAAAAATATGGGATAACAGCAACCTTAAAAGATTGAGCAACCAGAATGGGTTAAGTTGTCAAATAACTCTCCCAGTACTAATAACCCCAATTTGAGTAAGAAATTCAATCCAGTTCAAAGCTGACACTCAAATGATCACGAGTGCTGACATTACAAGGTAATTTCAGGAAAAATGGCTTGCATGGATTTCAAGTTGCACCTCCAGACACAAACACACACACACACAACAATTTCCCCCAAAAATGGCACAAGAGAGGCGGCAGCAATTAACAAATCCAACTGGGTCACAAAATGACTTCTTTCACTAATACCAACTCAGGCAGCCAACACCAGCAGCATCCATTTAGCCATCCAGAAATACAGAAATTTGAGAGCTTTGTCTGCTTGGAAACAGATGGCAAGGCAGTTGGTAGGAATTTCAGAAACACTCCAGTACATGTTAGTCTTATCCCCTAACAGTTTTTGTACTCAGTGGCACTCTTGCAATTTCATTATAGAGTTGACATGAGGAAGGGTTGAGGACAGTCTGAAAGAATTATTAATTTGACACAAACTCATTGTAATCCAGGATAATGAACACGTGCACCCCTGCAGTCAATGCTTTCTACCAGTTAGCTGACGTGCTGTTGTTGTTCTCTCACTTCTGCAACAGCAACTAGTATAATGCTGATAATAGCCAAGTCATTCAGCCACAAAGGACATGAACTAATAGTGAAATTCTGTGTCAATGATTATGTCCAAAAAAAAAAAAAAAAAAAAAAAAAAAAAAATAGAAAGATAAATCATTGTGTTATCACACCTTTCAGGTCTGTATCTAGTGCAAAACACATAAATCAGTAAATGCCACCTCATTTACTAATGTCAGTCAACAAGTCCAAAGAGCCAAACAGCTCTTTTTAAACATTAAAAAAAATAGATATTTTCAAGGCTGTGTCTAATCATGTAAAAAGCACATGATATCAATACTGACCACAATACTTTAAAAAGTAATACCTCTTTGTAAGGGATTACTTTGACTTCTTATGATTATTCTGTTATTACATTGAATAGAGTAGTTTGATAGAGCATCATAAATGTGAAAAAGTAGAATTTTTAAGTTATCATCATCTAAGGCAGCGGTCCCCAACCCCCGGGCCTCGGACCGGTACCGGTCGGTGAGTCGTTTGGTACCGGGCCGCAAGAGTTGAGGCTCAGGTGTGAAATGTATGGTTTTCAGCGTTATTTTGTTATCGTTTTTATTGTTAACTCTGTTTTCCTGGGTCTTTTCATGTGTGTTATGAATAAATCTTCTTTTTTTCGGTACCGGTACTAGTTTTATTTTGTTATATTTATTCGCGATACCTTAAAGGTCGGGCATAAACCGGTCCGTGGCGCAAAAAAGGTTGGGGACCGCTGATATAAGGCTACGTTCACACTGCAGGTCTTAATGCTCAATTCCGATTTCTTGATCAAATCCGATTTTTTTTGTCTACTTGTTCACACTACAAATAATATGCGACAGCAAACGCGCTCCAGTGTGAGCCCTCAAAGCGGCCTGCATGCGCAAAAGAAGACGTCACACACAACGCGCTCTGTTTAGACCCAGAGCAAACAATATTGTTTGACTGATGGCCCTTAATATAAAGACTTCAGACTTTACGTTTCCCGATTTTTGCTGTAAGTTATTTTGTTATTTACATAATAATGTAAATAACCTAATAATTATCCTTATTGCTGTTTAAGAGAGGAGCGGTGCTTCAAAGGATAGTTGCAGATTTATGTCAGAATCTGCAGATTATACAGTACAAATAAAATGTTCATGTTTCTCCAACGTTGTCTTCCCAACAACTTCACTGACATCTACACTGGATGGCCAGGAAGCGTTTACGATGTCTTCTCGGGCACTTCTCCAAAGCTGATAATTGGCGTCTGTCTTGTGTCAGTGACATTTAATGCGACTTGACCGTTCACCCAGCAGTCGCTTTCTAAAACATCGGATATGTATCGGATTCAGTACCATATGCGAAAGTGACCCAGATCGGATTTGAAAATATGGGATTTGTGCCGTTCACACTGTCATACCATGATCGGATATGGGTCGCATAGGGTCAAAAAAAAATCAGATTTGATGCGCTTTCGCCTGTAGTGTGAACGTAGCCTAAGTCGGACAAGCAGTTGAGAAAGAAGGAGGACATCACAAAAATTATAAAAGACTGATGCAGCTACTGTGAAATAACCCATTGGTTTCTTAAGTCCAATTTTGAAGCATCAAGATTTTCCATTTTCACCTTTGTCAAATACTCATTTGAAGGATTTGACAACAGCGGACCATAATTACAGTGAAACTGTACATTCGTTAGCTACCAACTTACACATTGATTCTCCTAGCATGATTTAGACTGACCAATATTTGTGTTTACTCAAAGCTGAGCAGCATCAGACCAATATTAAAAGCCTGGCCAGGAGCAGAGGCCCAAAGCCAGATGGAGTATCTGTTTAACCATTCACACCAATCTCAAAACACTGTATAATTACAGATTACGGCATCAGTCTGAAGAGAGCACTGACAGCCAGGAAAAAAAAAAAAAAAAAAACAATATGGGTGAAATTGGTGGCTAGTTATTCAGTCTGCAGCAGAACTGCAATCAATTCAATGGTTAACACTGCAAAACTAGATTGTAAGGGAATTTAACCTGGCTTTTTTGGATAATTCAAGAAGTAAACTTAAAATGTTCAGCCAACCTGCTGTGTGTAGGCCGGGGGATGCCAATGTAGTAGTATCTTAGGTTTTTATTCCAAGCTAATTTCTGCAAATTGCAATGAAATAATAAGGAGAGCAAAGGCACAAATGATCCCTGCCTAATATTCTAGCATTACAATATCCATATGAAGATACTCCACGTTCAATCTCCATCCTGGCTTATATCGTTTGTAAGGATTATACGTTTATTCTATAATATCTAGGCTGTTCTTGCTTTCAAGGCTTTTGTACAGTACATTGTGTTTACTTCCATGTTGATTAATCTGACTAGTCATTGTTCCCTGATGCTTATAGATTTTTTTTCCTCTCTCATTTGTCACAACTAAAATCTGAAGCCTTTATAATCCACAGTGCTTTCATCTGCTACAATCCACTTACAGCCCTAATTAAAAAGTTGTTTCACCAGACAGACGGGAAAGTGGAGAACTGGACAGGGATCCAAGTCCCCTCACCTCAGGTGGAATGGCTAAAAGTAACTGCTTCCTCTTGTGACCCCCTTTTTTCTTTTCTGGGTGCTTTGAAAAGGCCTGACAAAGCCTTCATGGGGTTTCATATTTATCCTCTGCAAAGGACCATGGATCAAAAGAGATAGGCAATTTCACATATCAGAGAAAACACCGCAAGGGCTGTTTGTTGGGTGAAAACAAAATGCTGGCTTGCACTTCAATGTGTCAAGAGCTTACAGACCCAGGCTTTCTAACATACCCTGCACTTAAGTATTTGGAGATACTGTCTTTCTGTTGACTACTTAAAAATTATTTACCAAAACAGGTGCCTGTACAAAACACATGTACATCTGATGTGAATCAGTCAGAAAATAGTTTGATGTTCATCTGTTGCTGCCTGCTTTTTGCCATTAGCGATGTCTTAGCTACTCCTCCATTTCCTCTATTTCTACCAGTGGCTTTGACTTCTTGCTCATTTTTTCACAAGATCAGCATCTGCTAGAAAAATGTGGTCATTGATAGAGTGTATTCTTAGTGTCACTTTACATGTTACTTCTGTTCCCAATTAGAGTTCATTATTTGGTCATTTCTGTATAAAAGGGGAAGTGAGCATGTTGGTCACCAATGAGACAGACCACAATCATGGTCATACAACTACAGCAGAGAGTATTATGATGTTTAGTCCAACTGCAACCTTACCTTCAAATAGCTCAGCTAGCTCACAAGAGCTAGGTTGCACACACTAATATGTGCTGAGCACTGATAGGCTGTTACTCAAGATATGTAATCAATAAGATTATCAATAAGACTAGAATGTGAGACATTTCTGTCAACCACAGAGCAGCATCTGAGGAAATTTTTAAAAAGAAAGAAAGAAAAGAAAAGCAACCGCCAAATTGTTAGCAAAAAGTCACCACCTGAAAACGTTTGCGTCTCACTGTTTAACTAGTTCCTTTATTGTCCGGGCCATCAACAAGATAATCAATACGGTAATCAATCCTTTTTTCAATGCTAATTAAGATTCCTGGTATTACTGACTTAAATTCAAAATGTGATTAAAGTCTGCACAGCATCTCAGTAAGAATCCCAGTATTTTGTATTACACCATTTTGCCAGGCCAAGTAGTTTTATTCAATCAGTCTGCCCTACAGTATGAGCTACTTACTGTTACAGAGTATTTCTTGCTCTGTTATTTCTCAAGAGACAGCCTACCCCAATACCTTAAACAGAGTGAACTCACATTCCAATCTCCAGCATGTAAAGAGTCACCAAAACAGACAGACAAAAGCACAAAAAATCAAAAGGTAAGCTCAAGAAAAGAAGCAACATAAATCATGAATCAAAATTAATGCAGAAAGGATCGACATGGGCACTCTGAAAGAGTGACGTGGTAATAGACAGAGATAAATATGAGGGATGTGGACAGAAATGAAGAGTGTGTCATAGTCCCCGGCATGCCATCCACAACAGAAAGAAAGCAAGCCGAGAGGAAAAGGCACTGTGATGGGCAAAAGGAGGAAGGAATCGTGGGAGGTGGGGAGTAAAGGAGCAGCAACAGAACTGAGACAGAAGGCGAGGATGAGGCAGTAACAGTGGAAGGGAGGGGAGCATAGTGAGGTATGTCGTAAACAGGTAAGACCCCATTATCAGATACTGTCAGTGATGCATTACACGTCAAAAGGGAAAGCGCTAGTATCCCAGTTATGGGATTAAAATGTCCTCCTATTCCTCACTTTGCATTTTCAGATTCTCTCCTTGAGCACCTCCAAATCTTTTCCTGTCCCAAGCGGGGCTAAACTACACATTTGAGACTTTTTCACCACATCCTAATTGAAGTGTTTATTTAAAATGCAGGATTTTGCTCACAAGAAGACACCAAGGTCCTGGGAAATTCTTTATTTGAAAGCAGTAAAGAAACCCCCTGCTGTGTGCTTGCGAAGGAGAGGGTTCATGCACACTGACCTAGGCTTTCTAGCAAAGCCTGCACTAAAGTCTTCGGGGATGCCTTTCTCTGTCAACCACAGTAGTTGAAAATAATTTATGCATCTCACAATCTTGACTGCATGATGACAACAGTCTCATTCATTCAACTCGTGCTGCTTAATCTAAAAACATGCAGATGTTTCAACATCCCAAAGAACTTAAAATAATCTTTCAGCTGCCCACCATCAGTGCTTGAATTTCTTTTCCGCCCCTCATATCTTTTTTTAAATTCAGCAACTACACGTGTGACAGAACATGTGCGCCTCCACCTACACACTCAATTTCAATAGTCTACTTAATATTATAAATGCGACACAGCTTCCAGATCAGCTCAGCCTTGGCATTCACAGGCACTGACGAGGGAGGGCTGATAGCATGAGATGCTCAACCGCTATATCAGAGTTTGGGTTTTTTTTTTTTTTGTTTGTTTTTTAAACGCAGCTGCTGCAGCAGCCAAAGCAAAAAGGACAAAGCAGCTCAAATGATGCCGTGGAAGGAAAGCATCTCCAGCGGTGCTGCTGTGTTGTTCGAGTTGAAAATTAGACCCATCCCAGTCAACCACCGAACAGACATGTAATTTCTTTGATGTGTCCATTAAGGATTTGTCAGTGAAGGGAGCTCTGTGTGTGTGTGTGTGTGTTAACCCCCTCCTCCCGGAGGGGTAATGCTGGTAGCCTGGGGGCAGACTCCACAGGTGGAGATGGCAGTAAAAAAAAAAAAAGAAGACAGAGCATCTACAGGAGGTCCATTAACAATACCCCCCCATGGTGACAGAGAGAGATCTCAGACACAAGCAAGTACTAACCTCTTTAAGACAAGCAAACTTTAATAAACTTAACTGGCCTATACAAAAAAAAGAAAAAGAAATGCTTACTTCATGGTTAAATCGTTTGATGAGCCAAGCTTCAGAGGCATCTTAAATGTAGCACTCCTACATCACTATTCAAATGTGACTAAACTACACTGACGGCCATTTTGATTAATGAGACTGGTGTTGACAGAGCCTTAGGTGGAAATAACTTCATTTTTGATTTCCAGCAAGTTCCTAAGCTTGCACTGCGCTCTGAAAATAACACATCACATGCAAGTAATACCATGAAAGAACACGTGAGTCCGGGGATAAGTAATAAACTTTGCATCTCTCATCACATCCCTGACTGATCTCTATGCCAATCAACACATTACAGAGCTGTGAAATGCTGCAGATGTCCAGGCAAACCATTCAAATCGGCAGCAGCAATGCCTGCTAACAGAAATGCACTGCAAATCATGCATTTGCACCAAGAGCTGCTTCCCCAGATAGAAGACATTTCTCTGATGAAAGTGGCCCCACGAGTCTTTACGCCAGCTGCAGCGTCCACATGTAAGATGATAAGACAGACAGCATAGGTTGGGATACACAGGAAACCCACTAGAGCGGCTGCGGCTAGCCATCCCCAATTATGCAGCAGTCACGGAGAGACTTAACCAAACAACCATTACCTTTATCTGATCGTCATTTTCGCAAGATTTCCTGTGTCTTTAAGAGCAACGGTGAATCGCTGTCTGAATTTTTAACTGTGGTGTCTGCGTGCATGTGTCAAAGAAGACGCCGTTAACTGAATGGGGGCTGAAAGCCTGCTCGTTATGATACAGGTAATAAAATCAGATACATGCTGGGAGGGGAAATAAAATCCACGCCAGTACCACGTAAACGTTACCTGAGCGCCAATTAAACTTTTCAGCCTTGTTTTCTCTACCTAAAATATACTGCATTTATCCAAATACTTAATCCACACTGGTTTTTAGCACACTAATAGCAGCTACAATCCGGCTAACCGAACACTAATGGATCTAATATCCCCCAGTTTCTATACGCACACCAACGGAGAAGAGAACGCACTCACCTTTATCAATTTCCACCTTTTCGACAGGAAAAATAACGCTCTCGCTGGTCATTCGGCGGCGCACACACAGACCGTAACTGCTGTAAAGGGAACCGGCTGTCAAAGCTTCGTAGCAGAAAACCTCCGCTGCTTTTCACCTTTGTATCTCTTGCTGTCCGAGCACTCCGCCGACCGCCTCTCGGTTTGTTCAAATCAGAAGTTCATCCAAAGTTGCAGCGGTTCGCCCCGCCTCGCGACGGCGATTAGGTCACCGCCTCCCTGTAATCCTCTGAGCTGTACTCTCGCGATACGGACAGCCACTGCTTATCAGACTGCGTAGCCTCGCGGTGACGCGGCGAATTGAATTAAAGAGAGGCCGACCCAGTGCTGTTGAAAAAGGACAGGAGAGAGGGAATGCGTTGCTCTGGCAACACAGTGGCTGGGCTTTCAGCGATGCCCCCCCCCCCTTTTTTTTTTTAATTCAAGCCAGTGATGTTGTGGCAGGTTTGCGTGTTGATAAACACTACCTAATCGATCTAATGCTTGCATCGGGGACAGAATAACAGGAAGCTACCTGCTGGAATGTGTTTACCCTGTATAAGAACTGCCATTTGGTTTTCAGCTGCTACATTGGGATATAATGAAGTATAATGAAGGTGCTCTTCATTCCTTAGATAACAGTACCGAGGGGTAATTTTGGCACTATTTGTATAAAAGAATACAAGCATCGAAAAGGATGAAGAGAGGCATTAAAATATTTAAATGTATCTATATTTTGCTAGTTCTCAGATATGAACCACAACGTGGGTCACAGATAAAACCTACCCACTACATTTGATGTCATTAGCCATTTCTGGGTCCAATGGCTCTTAACTTACACAAAGAAAACAAAGACTGAGACACATTAGAGTATTAAAATTATCAGTGTAGCTGGTTTTCCAGGTGTTACGATAAATAATATAAAATAAAGAAATATGCACAAGGTGTAGTTGCTTTAAAAGTTAGTAGTATGTTAACTAGCTAGTAGACATCTAAACATGGTGGTCTCTCTTAAGAATTAAAAAAAATATGGCTATGACTTTGGACTTAATAAAAGGAAAGAAAACTAAATATCAGCAACATTTGGATGGTTAGTGAAGTTGAGTTGGATCAAATAATAGTCTGGTAGCTATTTTAGGTATAACAAATGGCGTCACAGGGAAAGTAAACTGTCAAAACTTAAGCCAAGAAAACATCTGAGATTACAGTTAGTCAATAATATGTTTTTGTGTGGACTGGGTCAGGAAGATGGGACAAACCTACCCAGTCTACCCATTGACTAATATTAAGTTCATCACACATTGCTCAAGAGTTGTCAGTCATACACTTAAGACATGATGCAACCACTAGTTCCAATGGAAAAATCTGTATGAGTACACATTTCCCAGAGTCCGCTGGTTCTCACTAGGTAAAATAAGTTGCTGCCCCAAAAACCTAATGATCGATTTTTTTGTGTTTTCCAGGAAATAATCACTGACTACTAGTTCGTAAAACCTGCCTACAAAGAGCATTTTCTTTAACTTTGAAGGTGAACCATCTCTATTTCTGGTTTGCTGTTCACTCTAGCTCAGAGAGTATCTGGACTCTATTTGTGAATATGTGTTTTTCCTTAGTGACAGGTGGTTACTAGGGGGTCAGTGACTGGTCTGTAGGCCTGTGTAACTGGGGCTTTCACAATCTTTTCCTTTGCAACTGCCAACCCCAGCAACCACTCAAAACTGACTATAGAATACATGTTTTTCTTTCATTGGCGGTTGCCAAATGATTGCTGATTGGTCTCCAGGCTAGTGTGAATGGGGCCTTGTTCGTTAATCCTACATTGTCACCATGATTGCCACACATCTAAAATGCCAGAGAAGTTAACGTCACATGGTTAGTGATCACAGTTAGTGGTCACAGTTAGTGTCTTCAAAATCTCAACTGGCATGCACATGTCATCCACGGCCCCCCACAAATGTGTGTCATTCATAATGATGGTAAAAACCTAAAACTATATTTAATGTACAACTCAGATTAAGTAAACGTGGTTGGACATAGGTCAAATTCCATGTTCAGCCTCAGGTATTGAGATCCTGAGGTTAAGGTTAGGATAAGTTGAGAAAGTCTCTGGTTAGGGTTAGACCATCAAAAGCAGTGGTTATGGATAGGGAAGATGACCAGGTTGAGTCTCCACATTGTTCAGTTACAAGATCCTGAAATTGTTATTCATTTTATAAATGACAGTACAGCCCCTAGGACACTCTAAGACAGCTTCACGAGTCAGGACAATACCCAGATGCATCAAGCCTGGTGTGTATACTTCCATTATTAACATGGAAGTATACACACTTCATAACTAGTTACCTAGTTATGAGTTAGCACTCATAACTAGGTAACTAATTACCTAGTTATGAGTGCTAACTAGGTAATTAGCTAGAACTGATTGAAAGTATTCAGAAAAAAAACACACAACAACGACACAAAAACTAACAAATAACCTTAATATTGGATGCAACTGGTGTTGTTTTCACATTTTCACCTCTGAACTCTGTTGGGGAAAGCACTTGGTACAAGTCTTTTGTCACACACAAGAGGTGAGGGTACATTTTAGACGCACTCAATAAATAATTGCAGGACACAGGACACAAGATGGCCATCTAGCAGCAAACTATCGATCACCTGACTGTTCCCTGCACTCTTCTCACAGTGGCACAACTGGATGTCACATAGACTTTGTGCTATTTTTTTTCACTTTCATCTCTGTTGGGTAATGTCTGGTGAATTTTGGAGTTCCAGTGTACGTGAGAAAATTATTTGAGATCTGTGCTCTGTCATTCAGGAAGTTAACTCACAACAGTGTGAGTAACTAGAAACTGACAATGATCATAACAGTTCAGTAGGACTGGTGATCCACTGTTTGGAGGAATTTGCTCTTAAGCCTCTAAACCTGGTGTGTTTCCTATTAAACCACACCCATATGACACAGACGAGGTACTATATATTTATGTTTGTGTTTTAGTGCCAAGTATTTAAATGGGAGTCACTTACTGTAATGGTGAAGGTGTTTGCGGTAAACCTAATTCTAACACTTTCATCTATCCCAACCCCATTGCAACACAATAGTAAAAGTAAAGGAAAAACTAGCAGACCATTTAAAAGAGTGCTTCACTGATGTAGCATTGAAGCTCATGTAACATTGTTAGACTCAGAGTGGATAAAGAATCAAAATCGATCCCTGTTTTCTTATACTTGTTTCTACTGCTACTGGTGTTCAGAGCAGGGCCACTTTGATTGACAAGTGTCATGGCCCAGTCAGCTTACCCAGTGGCGTCTGCGAGGCCTCACCTGAGCTACATTAAGTCCCTTTACTGGATGCCTCTACTTTTTTGTGCTGTTGGAACCTTTAATTTAATTAGCTGACCAATACTTCAACATGCTGCATTATACAGACTATTCAAGAAGTCTGGTGTTCAGTTTTGATAAGTGAAATTCGATCATTTTATTAGTTACTATGCACTAATAAGCAAATATGTACGGTATGTCTGTGTGTTGTCTCTCAACAGTTTATGAATGGAGCTTCCTAACCAAGCTAGCTAGCATTAGCTTGCAATAGTTAGTGCATCATCTTCTTGTACAAATATGTTAACTACTTGCTTGAAAAAGCTAACATGGCAGTGGCGACTAAGTAGCTAACATTGAAGCTTCAAAATGTAGAATCCAAAAACAATGCGTGACATCACAGTAGTTGCTTTCATCATTAACATACACTCACTACATATCATTAGTAATAGCTGGAACAGTAAAAGGTGGGGTTCATTGAGATGCTAATGTAAAGTCAGGAGAAGTGTTCAAATCCAAAGACTTCTAAAGTAGTTAAAACACACAAATATTTATGCAGTGCCCACTCTGGAGCGCGAACAAGATGCTGTCCCAAGTGGATGCATTCAACTATCTCCAGGTCTTGGTCACCAGTGAGGGGAAAGAGGACGAGGAGACTGACAGGCAAATTGGTGATGTGTTATGGTGAAGATCGAGCCGAGCATGAAAGCAAAGCTGTCAATTTACCATCAATCTATGTCCCTACCCTCACTCTATAGTCATAAACTAGTGATGAAAAGAACAAGATTGCAGATACAAGTGGCTGACATGAGCTTCCACTGAAGGATGCCTGTACTCAGCTTCAAAGGTAGTGTGAGGAGCTCTCTGTTTTTGGGAGCGACTCAGACTAGAGCTCCAACTCCTCCAGATTGAAAGGAGCCAGGTAGTTCAGACATCTGACCAGGATGCCTCCTAGGTTAGGTGTGTCCATCTCTTGGCTGGCTTTGGATGATCTCTCCCCCTGGAATAGGTGGAGAGATCATCCCTGCCCTACCTGCTGCTGATTACCTGGATCAGGTGTGGTTTGCAAATAAGAAGCTACAAGGGCAGGTTAGTTGGAAAACAAGCAGGACAACGACCCTCGAGGCCTGGAGTTCGACACCTGTGGCTTAGATTGATACCCCCAAATTTCCGACCTGGACAGTAGAAGAAAATGGGTGGAAGAATGGTAAAACCATGACAGGTAAAAGGCCTACTTTAACTATGCACAGTCATTTAACCCTGAGGTGCATGAGTAGGGACCTTTGAACAACAGTCAAACAGTTCACAGTGATTGAACAGTATTTTTGCTTGAAATGTCCACTCATGCTCAAAGCAAAAACTTTATGATTACACCGGTTTATGTAGCCTCCAGGAGCTGTCTGCAGTACCTGTAAACATACTTTGATGTGCCTGGTTGTGTCTGTGCCAGTGGATTTCCCCATTAATTGCTCCTCTTAATTAATGGGATTTGTGCTTGAAACACAGCACATAAGTGAACGTATTTCCTACCACCCCAGAATATTTGGCAACTTTGAGAAGAGTTCTGTGATGTTGTTTGAGCAGCCTCGAGCTTAATAACTAGAAATCCTGTAGAGTGTAGCCTATTAGCAAATCACATCCACCACTGCGGCAAAAGATTTAGAACGATATTGCAGCCACATTAAAAAAGTCCCTACTTTCTTCAAAAACACTGCATTATTTATTTCTTCTTAAATTTTTAATTAGATAAGAGAAAGAGCATTGCCCTAATTAAAGTAGCTCAGCAGGTACCAATGTGAAGAGTGGGTGAAAGACACAAGATTTCAACTCTCACCCACATAATCACCTGTGAATAGTCACAAACTTATTCTGTATTCTCTGTCCCCAGCCTGTCTTTTCTCCTCTGCAGTTAATAAATGCGGTTCTAGTGGCAGCAGTTCACATTCTCATCTTCATTTAGTCATTTTCTCCCCAGTTAGCTCAGCCTTTCCTTTCATTTCTACTTTCCATATGTGCATCCATTATTGTAAAATGTCATCCAGGATGACATAAAAATCTAATAGAGACAAAGGAAAAGCGATTACTGTCATTAAAACTGCTCTATTCCTGTAACTCTGTGGGTCTTAACACTACCCACCCCGTTCTGTCATGGGGCGGATATTTGTGTGGGCGGTTTGTATTGTTCTCTGGTGAAAAAGTGCTCCCTCGGGATTAGTTCAAGTAGTCTAATTGGGTTAGCTGCAGAATGTAATTGAGTTTGGATTAAAGAATTGAAAAGACACATCAGCAACAAGATTCACTGCTCGTTATACCAGTAAAATAGTAAAGCATCAGATACTTAAGCAGAAGAAAATAATCAATTCATCTACAGGTGTTATTATGAATTCTATACAGCTGAGAAGCGAGTGTATTTATGAGAATAAATGTGACCAATGTAACTTCTGCCTTCATTAGAACTGCAGTCATGCAGAGCAGAGGGGAAGTTATCGGTGCTTCTGAAAACATAGAGTCCTGATGTGGAGAGATTGTGTGTCTAACAAACAACTGCTGACATTTCTAGCTGTCTAAACGTAATTTCCTGCTAATTTTCTTTGAGTATGTAACTGAATTTAGAAGGACAGTGAAGAGGAACAGCACTCTATAGCTGTCATTTTATTTTAGCCATACTTTATCTACCTTATAATTTAAAAAAGTATTGTATTTACTATGTTATGCCACAGAGATGTAAAAATCCAATACTTTTTAAGCCTGACATTGATTTCAATATCTTCCCCTAAGTTGTTTATACAAAACAAGTAATGGGAAAACCAAATTTTATAATGCAATTGACAGTCATCATCACACTATAGCTGACATGTCATTACCGATGTCACTGTGCGTATTTTACTTCCGCATTTCCCCTTTTTCCACTTATCTGCATAGATCTGCACAGCAAAAGGGATTTAATTTAAAATTACATTTTTATTTGAAATTTGGAGCATTAGTATAAATAAATAAACAATGAAAAGTACAGTGTATAACATATTGCAGATATGGTACGCATATAGGTCCAAACTGTGAACTGGGACAGTGAAGCCAAATCCTTAGAATGTCCCAGTTACATATTAATTATATACAGTACGTAACAGACAGTTATTGTGTTTGTATTATTGGTATAAATAAGTTATTATGTTCCAATTCCACATTTGATACAAATACATTATATGGAAAGAAACACTGGGCTTAATCTTTAAAGTCAAGTGTTTTCAGTCCCATTTCTACAGGTTTATGAAGTCGTTAAATCTGCCTTTGCAAACATTTGTGAAATAATGGGTTGCTCTAAAGAGCTGACTGACTTTGAGTGTGCTACTGTCATAGGATGCATCAACTGCAACAAGTCAGCTCATGACATTTCTTCCCTCATAGATATTCCACAATCAGCTGGAGGTCATATTATTGCAAAGTGGAAGCGTTTACAAAAACCCAAGACCTCTTGAGCAGAGTTGCCACTAGCGGGTATTAACAGTAGCACAAAACCTGTGTGCTGGGAGCTTCATGGTGGAGCCGATGCATGTAAGTTTTACATGCCAAGCATCTGTGCCATGTGTAGGTGGCTTTTGTCCATATAGCCTACTACATATACTAATAAATATAGTACATTTTGTAGAAAAGTAGCACAGTATTACTTGTCCACAATTTGTTTTTATTCTTAAGGAGTGTCTAAAGTAGCCTCTTTATTTTTCACGTGTCCTTTACTCTTACTGACCACTTGAAGTATGTTACAGTACAATTTGCATTTCAACCATAAAATCATGCAGTGCTTTATTCTATACACTTGGAGCACCAACAGATTCAGACCAGGAACCTTCATCCTATGGAGTTACACTGATAATCACCTTTTTTTATTTTATTTTATGCTTATAAAAATGAATATAAAAGTTACTTTCGCAACCAAAACTTACATTCAGTACAAAGCAATGCAATGGAGTAAGTCACAGATCAGATACGTGGTGCTTTTTGGAGCTCAGTCTTTATTACAGCATGCTCTTTGCATCACTACACATTATCATATCTGATGCCAAGACTGCAGCAGGCAATTATTACACGTCTGAGTCATATTAAGATGTCAAGTAGTGAAGAGTGAACCCAGAAAAGGACAGCGGTGGAATTCCTTACCCCGTTACCCCTGGAAGCAGAGGAATGAAAAGAATGGGTCCCATTCACGAAGTTCCACTCAAATGGTGCTCCTACACTAACAGAGATTGACACGAGGAAAGCGGCAAGTTCTTTTCACACACACTGGCTCTTTTGTCTCCTTTACTAAGGGGCGTAATGCAGACAGTGGCTCTGAAAATAGGCAGAATTTGATGCGCTTGTTTTACATGAGTGGAAACCAGTGTTTCTTGATTGGAGTGTGTGTGCAATTAGCGCTTTGTTGTATAATGTCATTGTATAAACTGCTAGGGCCATTTATTTGGCTGAGTGGCAGCCGTTTCAGAAAGACAGGAGGGGAGGGGCTATTGATAATATTCTCTCCAATCGCTACTTTGAAAGAGAGTAAAACACTTCACCCACTTTAACATTTGTGCACATTTTGAGCACATGTATGCCATGTTCCTTATAATTAAATTCAATGTGTCTTTCACCCTTAGGAGTAAGACATATCTGATGTTGTTAAGGAGTGTCTTAATATTAGGACTGCAAAAGTTGTAGCTAATTTCCTGAAGATGTCTCTGCATGGCGTCTGTTGATGCAGTAAAACCAGCCTCAGTCCACTTGCCGTGATGCTCTCCCAGGTTGGACTTTTCTCGACCTTAGTCCCAAGGCTGCAGTCATCCCTGTTGCGTATGCACCTTTTCCTTCTCTTCTGGTTACTTTCAGCTCTGTGCCAATAATCCAATTTTTCAGGAGTGATTATATGTGGCTAACTGTTGTTGTGGAGGATCTCAGTAACAGTCAGCACATCTTCCCTATGACTTTGGTTGAGCGGTATTCATAAAGTTTTAAATAAGTTATTAAAGTTCAGTATGAAATATTCTAGTAATATGAGATACAGGGTTTCTGATTTTCATGAGTTATAAACAATAACAAGCAAACACCAAAACAAACAGGGACTTAAAACATTTCTCTTTGCATGTAACAAATACAGTTTATCTCTTTGAAATAAGGAACAAAAATTAACTTTTTCATTCTTTTTAATTTTCCTTTTCTTAGATTGACTAGTGTTGTAGCATGCTGATATTAATCATATAATAATATATAATTATTAAAATCTGATTATTATTATGGTAACGCTTGCTTATTAGCATCAGTGACCCCAAGCTTATTGGCTGAGTGGTGACACTAGAAGTTGAGCAAAATTTTATGACCAATCAAGAATATATCCCAAATATTTATTTTACAGTGTCCAGTTAATATTAAAACTGTGTCCTCTGGGACTGGCTGTCTAAATTCTTCCAGCAGATGTTTGTGTATTTACAGATGAGTGAAATGTTTTACTGTCATGGCTTCACCTCGGCCAGTAGGAGCAACACAGAAAGTTGTCTTCCTTTCCTCCTTCAAACTCTTTTACATAGGGTCTGTGAATGTTGTACATAGAAAACTGTACATTAAAAACTTCACGATTTATAAGGGAAAACAATCTCACATTTGTTTCTGATTCTCTAGCAAGTTTCTTGTACGTAGCTGAAATATTCTCTTGTTAACGACGAGTTAAAGACACCCCCAAACAAAAACTTCACAACACATTTAAAACCAAACATTCTGAAGTAAAACTACCAAACAGGAAGTCAATCAACAACTGAATTTGGTACAATGATCCCATCAGAGAAAGAACAATTTCTTTACTATCACACAGAAATGCTGATGTTGTTTATCACGTCTCAACAATTATGCTTGGATTTGTCTTTTCTTGTACTGTCATTCAAAGTTTGCCAGTTTTTTAAAGTTGTCATACTAACACTACGGACTTTAACATGATAACTAAGTTTGGGAAAATTATATAGTAAATCTTAAATCTACGGATGTTAAAGTCTTACCAATACATCTGTTGGAGTCTGTAGCCTGCAGCATTTAGTTCAGTAGTAATTAGTTAGAAGCAGAATGCATACTAGAAGCTCTGTGCAAGCAACTTTATTGCAAACACTTCAAAAGTCCTTCTGTCACATTAGGTGTCACTTTCTAAAACAAACATAACAGAGACAAGACTAATGGAGAATTAGTTATTATTTATCTTGTGTATATTTTACGCATATTGCGCCATTTATGTGCTAGAGGCAGAATCTATTAAATATGCCTTAAAATAAGGCAAGTTTTTTGCTTCATTATTAACTTTCAAATTTATTCATGCTTTTAGTTTTGAGGTAAGCAACATCAACAGAATTTAAAAATCTTTAAATCTTTTGTTTTTCTGTCTTCCACAGTTCTTAAAGGGAGCTAGTATGCTAACTTCAAGGTCCTTCTGTTTATTCTTGGACTGAAACCAGATTTATTTAGAATACTTTCATTCACAGCAACTAAAAAAACGAAAAAAAAAAAAAAAAAAGACCGTCTGAAACTTTTGAGCAGTCTGAAGTGTAAGCATTTGCCTCCAAGGGATTACACACTGACTTTCACTGACCTCGCTATTTACAAGTTTAACCATGTTTAATATGAGCATTCAGTATTGTTGTAGTATATGCATGACAGGAACAAGTTGAAGCCACAAGGGAGACCCCAAGCGGCTTGTTCAGCCTTCCATATTTGGGGATAATTAAAATTTCCTGTCTTTATTTGTAGCCAGCTAAGCCCCTTCAAGTGTTTAGTGAGGCACTTCTGTGATTAACAATTAAATGTAGGACATAAACAAAACTAAGCTACAAAGAAGACAAAGATACTGTGGCCTGTGTCCAATTCGTCAGTAGGGCTATGAACTGATGAGAGTCATTATTCAAAAAAGTCATTTATTAAACAGAACACTTTTCTTAAAAGTAATGCAGTACATTACTTTATTACTTCCAGGAGAAAGTAATTTGTTATACTACTTGTTTCATTACTCGTACACTCATTCTGTGCAGCCAGAAACTGCAAGAAAAACACATCCATTAATTACAGGTGACCTATTTGTTAACAGTTCCCATGATGAATGGGTTTATTTCCAACTGAGACTGTGCACATATCACATAAACAGAGAAGTCAGGCAAGTTCAGTGCAACCAAATCTCCAAACAAGTTAAACATCGTGTCAATGCCTCATATGATATGTCATATAGCAGAGTTTCTTCATCCTCTACTGAACCCTGACGTGCTTGCTCACATTTAGCATGCATTGGTCAGTGTGAAATGGCCAGTTTTTACTGGTCAGACTCTCCCTGTGATAACTCAATAAACATACTTATTTTGATAATTAGTGTGAATGCTTGAAAAGCATTCACAGTATTGTTCTTCTAATCTTTATTAGTGTGAATGCTTGAAAAGCATTCACAGTATTGTTCTTCTAATCTTTATTATTATTATTATATTTTATCTATTCCGTACGTTTTTTGTAATCCTACTCCTTCAAAACCGTTCAACTTAGAAAAACCATTCAAACACCGTTAGATTCCTATTCTTTTGGACAACACTGCTTCTATTTTTCATATTTTTAACATTTATATTTTTAATTTTATTCAACTTTATTCAACAAAAATTTATAATGTATTTCAATGGGGAGACCCTTCAAATCCTCATTCAACTTACTCATTTTTAAACTCTTACTACTTCCACATACATTGACATAGAGCCACCATTCAAACTTTAAAACGAAGACAAGACATTCAACTATTCAACTTGTATTTATCTTTTCAATATCTATTATACTTTTTCTTCAGTTCCAGTTTAAGTTTCATGATGTTTTTTCACCCGTTTCAGAGTTTATAATGGGTGTGTATGGGACGGAATGTTGGGGCTAGAGTGAGGCAGCTCAACTGCTAGAGTGAGAGGAGCAAAAAAATTAATCTTAAAATCTTTTTTAAAACTGCTGCTGTGTCCGCAGCGTTTGCTCTACAGGTATGATTTTACCCTCAAAACGTAGCCATGGCTGTCCTCTTTCATCCAATGTGTTTACTATTGTCCTAGGTGTTATGGTTCTTTCATAAATGTCACCAATGCACAGCCTCCTCCCTCCAACTCTTCCATAGACTCTAATGTTAAAATGGCTCAGAAGGTTCGTTTGAAAATCAGAAGAGCATGGTGTCTTTCCACTGTCACCACGTCCATATAATAAGCTCCACAGGCATGAAAACTGAGAATTAGGTAGACTAGACATGGCTGTCGCTCACAGTGAAAGAATTTTGTCAATACGACTTTTACTTTTCATTTGGGAACGATTTGTTTCGGCCTGACTTTTCTGTTCATTTTAAGCAGCAAAAGTGAGGCGCATGTCTGTGTACGTGTGTATGGAGCCATTGGGTGCGGTCACTATAGCAACCAGGCTCACACCTGCCTGCTTAACGAGCTCTGCCTGCCACTGTACCAAGATTCATCTTAAGCACTTCTCTTTCAACTGCTGCTGTGTCCACAGTGTTACAGCCATCATTTTACCCTCAAATTGTCGCCATTATTGTTCTCTTTCCAACACCGTATCTTTCAAAGCTCAGGCATTTAAACTTTTTAAACTGTGTGGATCAAAGTGGAGGGATCACATTTGAGTCATTCAGTGATTCAAAGAATATGACCTTTTAATATTCATTCAGATGTTTTCTGACTCTAAATGTTCTTTTCTCATTTCTTAGGGTTTTCTAATTTACATTTAAAACATTTTCAGTTTTTTTCCAACTCCTTCTTCTGTGTAACCTTCAGCTTTTAGCAGTTCAGCACTTTTGTTTTCAGGTTAAATTCGGGTTTTTTTTTTTATCTCATTAAAAAAGTTTTAACTCAAAATTCAGCAATTAATTCATTTCAGTGCATACATTCAGATTCAAGCATTCACACTGCAGTTTCTTCAGAAAATGCACTTTCTAGTTATTATATTTTATTTTTCCGTACGTTTTTTGAAAGCCTACTCCTTCAAAACCGTTCAACTTAGAAAAACCATTCAAACATCGTTAGATTCCTATTATTTTGGACATGACTGCTTCTATTTTTCTCATTTTTAACATTTATATTTTTAATTTTATTCAACTTTATTCAACAAAAATTTCCCATGTATTTCAATGGGGAGACCCTTCAAATTCTCATTCAACTTACTCATTTTTAAACTCTTACTACTTCCACATACGTTGAGATAGAGCCACCATTCAAACTTTAAAACGAAGACAAGACATTCAACTATTCACCTTGTATTTATCTTTTCAATATCTATTATACTTTTTCTTCAGTTCCAGTTTAAGTTTCATGATGTTTTTTCACCCGTTTCAGAGTTTATAATGGGTGTGTATGGGACGGAATGTTGGGGCTAGAGTGAGGCAGCTCAACTGCTAGAGTGAGAGGAGCAAAAAAATTAATCTTAAAATCTTTTTTAAAACTGCTGCTGTGTCCGCAGCGTTTGCTCTACAGGTA
Organism: Copadichromis virginalis; assembly: GCF_057382275.1. Classification (NCBI taxonomy): domain Eukaryota; kingdom Metazoa; phylum Chordata; class Actinopteri; order Cichliformes; family Cichlidae; genus Copadichromis; species Copadichromis virginalis. Next base: position 16,702,699 of record NC_140632.1, read on the forward strand.
TGATTTTACCCTCAAAACGTAGCCATCGCTGTCCTCTTTCATCCAATGTGTTTACTATTGTCCTAGGTGTTATGGTTCTTTCATAAATGTCACCAATGCACAGCCTCCTCCCTCCAACTCTTCCATAGACTCTAATGTTAAAATGGCTCAGAAGGTTCGTTTGAAAATCAGAAGAGCATGGTGTCTTTCCACTGTCACCACGTCCATATAATAAGCTCCACAGGCATGAAAACTGAGAATTAGGTAGACTAGACATTGCTGTCGCTCACGGTGAAAGAATTTTGTCAATACGACTTTTACTTTTCATTTGGGAGCGATTTGTTTCGGCCTGACTTTTCTGTTCATTTTAAGCAGCAAAAGTGAGGTGCATGTCTGTGTACGTGTGTATGGAGCCCTTGGGTGCAGTCACTATAGCAACCAGGCTCACACCTGCCTGCTTAACGAGCTCTGCCTGCCACTGTACCAAGATTCATCTTAAGCACTTCTCTTTCAACTGCTGCTGTGTCCACAGTGTTACAGCCATCATTTTACCCTCAAATTGTCGCCATTATTGTTCTCTTTCCAACACCGTGTCTTTCAAAGCTCAGGCATTTAAACTTTTTAAACTGTGTGGATCAAAGTGGAGGGATCACATTTGAGTCATTCAGTGATTCAAAGAATATGACCTTTTAATATTCATTCAGATGTTTTCTGACTCTAAATGTTCTTTTCTCATTTCTTAGGGTTTTCTAATTTACATTTAAAACATTTTCAGTTTTTTTCCAACTCCTTCTTCTGTGTAACCTTCAGCTTTTAGCAGTTCAGCACCTTTGTTTTCAGGTTAAATTCGGGTTTTTTTTGTTGTTTTTTTTTAATCTCATTCAATATTTTTAACTCAAAATTCAGCAATTAATTCATTTCAGTGCATACATTCAGATTCAAGCATTCACACTGCAGTTTCTTCAGAAAATGCACTTTCTAGTTGAAACTAACATTACTGAAGTGAGTGGGCCCAGTGCCCCTCAGGCTGTGGCAACAGGTTTTTTTCTTTTGTGCTGTTGTTTGCACATTGATTTTTTGTGTTGAAATCTGTAATCATTTTTTGAGGAAACATAGACGAACATTGTTTTTGTTACCTTTTATTATTGTTATTTTCTGCGGCTTTAAATTGTTTGGGTGCGCCAAAGATCATTGAATTTTAGATTCACAAATCTAGCCAGTTTTCTTTTGATCATCTTAAAGATCATTGTACTTTTACAAAATAGGGGCCCCCAAACAGAATCTTGCAAGGGCCCCTAAAAGGCTAGAACTTTCTCTGCTCTTAACGCAATCTTAAACCTACCGACAGGCCGATCCCATGGGCTGCTGGGCTGTTATTATTCATGCTTGATGAAAACTGTATTGCCAGTATGAGAAATCTACTACGTATAAATTAGTCTCTGTCTGTGCATATGGTAAAGAAGCTGGTGGGTTGTCAGCACCATGATCCTTGGAGTCCTGGGGGTTTTCTTGTACAGAAAACTCTTCTAAGATATGCATTAAAACACACTGACAAAATGCAAGTTCAAAATACCTCCCGCTTGGCACTGTATGCACAAATACATTTCCCCACAAAGAGAACTAGAGCGCAGTGACTCACACTGGTGCGAAAACACAGCGGAGAGGTGGGAGGATGACATCACAACACCCTGCAGTAGAACAAGTGCTTTGGAGTTGGACCCTATTCAAGCACGCACATAAGGGCACGTAGACACATACACCTATACACATATAAGTGCACACAGTACTCCTCTGCTGCCTCTCAATCACACCGCCCGCCCCCGCCACACGTGCACACGAATGCGCTCAGAACATTTCCTCACCAGAAATAAAGCTGATTGTCCTGAGGAGACATTTAGTTGTTATGTTTTTGATTTCCAGCTCCACATGGGGTAGGGGGCGTGGGAAGAGGCAAGCTGGGGGTTGGCCAGGATGTGGACATGCTGTGATAGGATTTGGGGGCTTCGGCTAAACAACAAACAAACAACAAAGATGGATATGTATTTTTTCGTAAGGAAAAAGGTACACATCTAGCTCAGACGCTGATGTTAAGATGTGAAGCTCCACCAATCATTTGTGCCTTTGTATGTGGATCTGAATATAGCATATGCTCACCAGGAGCGGCTCCAGCTTCTGTGACGATAGCGCGAGCAGAAAGCAAGTGTGATTAATTGCCAAACATACATACTGCATTCAAATGCAAGAACAAGCTCGAGCTCAGTGTTTCTAATGCGAACGAAGGGCGGGGGGCTTCAAGATTAAAGCTGGATCTGCGAGACAAGTGGCTGATGCAGTGATTCATCAACAAAAACATTTCATCGTGCTTCCGACAAACTTTTTTTCTTCCTTTGCTTTTATCAAGAATTGTTATTGAGGCAGACAAATACAAGATTGAGTCATGCAAACATGGTTGCTTTAGACCAAACAAAGTCAAGTCAATTTAGTAGCACTTTTGGAGTTTTGAATTGCTGTCCTCCTGAGGACGAAAGAAGACAAAATTTGTTAGAAGCCATGAAACTGCAATATTGTCATTTACATTCGTACTTACATTAAACCTGAATTAAATGAAGTAAGCCTAACGTTAGTCCACTGCTCTGCTCGCAATCTTTTCACTTCACACAACAGTGTATTTCAAGAAGCAAGGAGAGAATTTTATTGCATCTCCAAATGTTTTGCTTGACTTGTCTAACTATTTAACTATGGTGGCCAAAGTTCAAGTTTTGCCCTTAAGAGGTCATACCAAAGTCCTTCTAGAAGGGAAACACCTTTTATAGTGTAAAAGGTGGATGGAGCTGCGGTGACTCTGCAGTCTGAAGCTTAACTATTAGCATTTCTTCCCCTTTCATGTTTTATAGAGTCAGAGCTTACCCTGCTTGGGTGAAAAGATGGAGTACTAAGATATGAGCTAACACTACGAGCTAGCACGTGGTGTGGGTGCAACACACAGACCACATATCCGATGATTAATGATAAATAAAAAACTAATAAATAAAAATACTTCCTCTTGGATGTGTATTAGTCTGATAATGGTTTAAAAGGTCAGGACTGCTGGCAGGTCATTCGTCTCCGATAAACCCTGCTCTGTGGGATCGAGCATTGTCATTTCGAGGACAGTTTGGTCCCAGACTGTGGAGATGTGGGATTGCCACTGGTAGCAGAATCTCATCTCCATGCATTGAGATTTCCTCCAATGATGACAAGTTGTTTTTCCAGTGAGGGAGATGCCGCCCCACACCATCACACTGCCTCCACCAAAAGCTGCTACCCTGTCAGTGCAGCAGTCAGCATAGCATTCGCCATATCCTCTCCATACTTTAACCGTACAAACCAACTCCTGTAGGCAGAATCTGGACTCATCGCTGAACATAATGTTCCCTTACATGTTCAGGTTTCAGTGTACATGCTGCCGACACCAGCGTGAATGGGCCTGATGGGGAAGGGCAGTCATGGCAGGCATCCTGGCAGCTCTGTGAGGCAACCCACATACTCAGCTCTGCTGCTCAACCTACAAATGTGTTCTCCTTACATTTAAAGGAAATAAACAGGTTTCCCATTGATATAAGATATATTGCAAAAACGTATTGTTACAACAAAGAAAAATTTGACCAAGCATAAATTTCCTTGCTTTTTATCCTAAGTGTGCTGTGCTATGTGTACACACATATTGCTCAATTAATCAGACCTTTCTAGCAAACCCAAATTGGTGCTTCTGGAGTAATCCCAACAAAACCTGAATGAATCCATGTATCACCTTAGTTTAAATTTCCACCTGAAAATTCACATTCTGTGTTTTTTTTCTTCAGACAGAGCCCTATACCTACTGTCACAGGCAATTTGGAATGAATCAGACACTTTATTATGAAATTGAGTCCAGGTGTAGCATCTTCCACTTGGCTTGGCATTAATTTGCAGTTTTTCTTTTAAATTAAATTAATATCATAACATAATGATATTTATATTATAATGTCCGTCAATTTAACCACTTTTGCAGTAAAATAATATTATACGTAAATCTTTTTCATCTGTTAAAGACCTTAAACGATGTGAAAAACACTCTTGTCCTTGGTTCTACCTCTGGTAGAGGTATTTCAGAATTCTGGGAGCAGTTCCCCTGTTGTTTTGCACCGTGATGTTTGCCACAATGTTAACATTCATTTTAAATCGAAGTGGTTCATGGGAGTCTACGGAGATTGTCTCGCTTTTGGATTCAGCCTCAAGTGGTCGTTAATGGAACTGCAGTTTTGGCACTTCATTTGACTTGATTTTTCATCCGTTGGCTGCCATCGAGAGATATTCCTGCAGACATGTTTGGGCAGTTATTTTGAATCATTCAGTGGTCACTAGGATATAAAACCAACAACAATACACTTCCAGACATTGCCGACTTAGCCTTTTTTCCTCTGATTTTGAACTATTTTTGCTGCAGTGGATTAATGTCTATACTAATAATGATAGGCTTTTACATATGCAAAAGCTTGCAACTCTCCTGGTTGGTGAAGGCATACAACCGCTGTGCTCCAGCTTGTATGTTTCCTGCCACTCTGTACACACCAAAGCTATGCTGTTGCTCTTATTATGTCCAATATTCCCACGTTTAAGCCTCAGAAAGTCTCTTTAGCTGCTAATGCAGAGCTGTGTTCAAACAATGCCAATAACAGTGTTTGCCTTTTGGTTTTGCATACTTAGCATGCACTAGTTTGTTTTCTTATGAACAAATATTGATTTGTGCGTCTCTAAAGACTGCATACAAGAAAACAGTTTCTTTTAAGTGACACTAGCTCTGAACCCAGCACCCACCAATGCTAACCACTGCACCACCAAACTGCCTGCATAGCAGACGTGCAGCACACGGAAGTCATGTGTGTGTCCACCTGATGAATCCAAGTCGAAACTCTCCTATCGATTTTTTTTTTTTACTCCCCAGCAAGCTCCAGTTATTCTATGTGTCTGTCATATCAGGTGGTAAGTCTTTATGAATTTAGTGCTATTTCTGACGCCTACCGCATTAGATATAGTTGCACACATTGCACAAATTGTTACTACACATAGCGCAGCTTTAAATTAATCAGCTTGTTGAAACAGCTGCATGTGTTAAATCGTGAAAAGAGAACCATGAAGCATTTATTACTCACAGAGAAACGTGCACTATTTACTCAGAAAAAGGAAGGCGCATCAGTTATGGCATCAATTTACCTTTCTCATCATGCTGCCTTTTTTTTTTCTTTTGCTTTCTGCAGCCTTCCCACTCAGTTTGTTTTTTAGATATTGTTAAAGGGGATAAATGGAGGTGGATCTCAAGAACAGATAGCTTTAAAAAGCACAGCATAACCACAGGTGGCATGACAAAAATGGAGGACAGAATGTTTCAGTGTTAGATCTGGCTGTACAAGAAACCTTCAACCTACACTGCTACATCTGAATGTGTGATTTAGAGTTTATTTTCTCCTCTGATTTTCTGGCTCACTGTGACCATAAAGCTTCAGCTCTATTTGGAATGGATGCACTGGCGAGGATGCTGAGAAGTGCTGAGCAGAGGGAGGTGGGGGGGGTCTGGCTGGGTCTGGCTTGGCAGGGTGCTACAGCAGTTAATTAAAGCTGCTGGGCAGGTATTTCGGGATTAGGAGTGGGTGTGTGGAAAGGGCCTCTGGTGGCCTTAGCATGAAGTCATCATCTCATGAGTAATAGTGGCTGTGAACACTTGAGTGTGCCGGTTGTTTCTTCAAATGCTTGTGGTTGTGTCAGTAGAATTTGCTTGATGTGGTGCGTCTCTTTGTTATGACTGGCGCTTGCTTTATGGCACTGATCGCGTTTACCAGTGAGACATCTCATTAATGTGGCGATAAAATGTCATTTTGCTGGACAGTCAATCATGGGGCTTATTCAGCTAGCGAGTAAACACTCTTATGTAATGGAGCGTGTGATTATTTTTCCTACTTTTATTTTCTTATCATCACAAATAATGTTGTCATTTAAACAACATTGGAATTCTTATTATCTTTATATAAGATTTGCTTCATCATCGGGAGAAAATGGCCTGGAGGTATTTTGAAAACATCACAAGACTATAATTTGCCAAATCAAGATCACGATAACAAGAAAAATAAATAAATATTTGGGGATTTGTGATCTTTAAAGAACACATCCACAAGACGTTAGCGGACATGCTCAGTTAATAACTTTATTTATTTCAGACCTTCAGTCTAACTCTGGGTCACACCACCTACAGAAATACTCTGACGATTCAGTTGAATGCTTACGTGATGGGCAGGAGGAGTACAGAGCACTACTGGATTATTCTGTGGAGCGGGGTGGGAAGAATTATTTTCTTTTGAATGTGAATCAGACCAGAGAGGTGGTGATCGACTTCAGAAGGAAGACGAGGCATCACGACTCCTGTCTGTCCTGGAACAGGATGTTGATGTGACGGAGGAGCGCAAAGTACCCGGGCATCTACATCGACAGCAGGCTGAACTGGAATACAAACAGAGAAGCTGTGCACAAAAAAAGGGGGGTGAACAGGTTCTACTCCCAAAGGAAGCTGAGATCCTTCTGTGTGTGCAGGAAAACGATGGAGATTTTCTTTTTTTACCAGTGAGTTGTGTTGAGTGCAGTGTACTTTATTGCGGCATCAGAGAAAACTGTCTCTGTGCCTGTGACTGGCTCCAAACTGGACACCTTTGAAACTTGTAAAAAATGTTTCACATCATGTGACCACCGTCTGCACCACTCACTGGACAGGCAGCCTTCTATAACAGATGCATACCACAAGGACGGGAAATCTTTCATGCTACATGCACTTTATAATACAATATATCTGTCTGTTACAGAATCATCTGCAAGATCTTATCTTTATATGTCCTGTAGTGTATAGTCCTGGGATTTTGCATCCTATCAGCCTGAGGGTGTGCTTGGTGTGCAACAACAGATCTCGGGGCTTGAGGTTTCCCAGCAGCATGGTGTTTTGTAACAAGTGGATCAATGAATTTCACTTGACCTTTCAGAGGTGTTAATGTTGCGGCTGATTGGTGTGTGTGTGTTATACCTTCTTCCTCCAGGTGGCCGAAAAAATTGCCGTGACACTTTAAATCACAAGTACTCGATCTTTTGACCATGAATGAACTCTGTCCTCTGTTTTTATTAGGGGAGCTTCTCCGTCTTTCTCCTCCACCCCCGCACGTCTCCGCACACATATCCATCCAGTTATGTCACTGCAGCTCTCAAACATTCCCTCATTTACGCTCACATACGCTGACACACACACGCACCATATGGTTGAATGTCAGACAGCTGCAAGACCTGAAGTGATGTGGCAGGGGATTGTGTTGCAGAAAGTGATGATGATGAAGATAATGATGATAGCTTCTGCTCACAGCAGCAAGAATGAACTGCCTCCATGTTTAGATGTATACGTCTGTACGAACTGTGTGTGCGTGTGTGTGTTTATGTGTGGGTGCTTTGTGTCAGCGTGTAAGCCGACTTGCTATTGTGTACGTGTGTCCGTGTGTCACTCAGCCTTGTGATAGATACCGAGTTGTCACATCTATCAAGCAGACAACAGTTCCACATGCATATTCATCATTATGGTAATTTCATCCAAAGCGCTTTAATGAGTTCACAACATTAACAGCTCCGATGAGGTGATGAACAAAAGCTTTGCAGCTTTTTTCCCCCTGTCCCTGTCACTGACTCATAATGAAACATTTATTTGGTACAGTTTTCCTGAGTGTGCTAAACAAATGTGTAGGGCATTGCTGTAAAGTAAAGCTGTCACTTTTATTTATTTATTCCTTGTGGTTTAGGAATAATGTGGGCAAGGGGATGTTTCAAGTATTCAAGTTACATTTAATAAGAATGACCACCAGATGGCAATTACATTCATATGTGGAAACTGACTCTGCTGTTTATCCGCTGTTGTAAATATTCCCTGTGTTACAGTATAAACGACACATTTTAAGGAACTCGCACTCTTACAGTCGAAGCAGGCTCTGGCAAACTAATGGGGCGAATCTGTCACCTAGTGGTTAAATTAAGAGGTGAGACAAAAGCAGCTCTCATTTCATCAGCAGAGATCTAGGGTATTGTTTATGTAACAATGCAACAATGTGAGTTTGGTGACAGGGAGTCTGGAGACACATTAAAGGAAAATCCTGAGTAAATCAGTGGAGAAACACAACGAATGCAGATGTTCATGAGTGGAACATTGATTCACCGAATGGTTTGATGAGCATGAAAATGATGTGATTCAGATGTTTAACCCAGTTGAATATCTTTGGGAGATTTTGGACTCAAATGTTAGACACAGAGATGTCTTTCAGCTGGCTTGGGATTGCTTTGATGTCCCACCAGAAGAGCTGGAGGAGGTGGTTGGGCAGAGTGAGGTTTTATGCTTAAACTGCTGCCTCAATAACCTAGACCCTGATGGATGGATGGATGGATGTTTGACCACCCTACAGCAAGTGTTTTGATCCTTCCATCTTGGCAAGTCCGTCACAAGATGCACTGAACCTTAAGTGAAGGTGAACGAATTTGCTAGTCTGTGCCTCCTGTGACACCTCCATCTTCTCGGGTCTTCTCAAAATCCAATTTAGTTTTAAGCAGTCACCTCAAGGCACTGGAAGTTAAGGAACATATAATAATAGAGCCCCAACAATCAAACGACCCCCTGTGAGCAAGCACTTGGCGACAGTGGGAAGGAAAAACTCTTATTTAACCAGGAAGAAACCTCCAGCAGAACCAAGCTCAAGAAAGGGCAGCCATCTGCCGCGACTGGATGGAGATGAGGGGAAAGAAGAGAGCAGAGGGAGGCAGGACAAAATACCCACTGTGGAAGAGAGCTAGAGTTTAAGAATAACTAATGATTAAATGTCCCGAGTCCCTTAAAATGTGTGTATAAACACATATAGAGTGAAAAGAGGTGAGTGAAGAAGAAACAGTATGGGAAGCCCCCATCAGTCTAGGCCTATTGCAGAAGAAAGGGTTGAGGTTCAAGTTTATCACAGACCTCTTGCACCAATACCACAGGAGGTCTATTGATAGCCACCCATTTGTATGTAAACTTAGCAGAACAGCAGTGGGGACAGAGAATCTCCTTGGTAGATCCTGCACTTCATGGTGACCTATGCTATGGACTTGAAGGTGGCCTCTGGTGTTGTTTGCCACATCCCCACTGAGTTCCTGATGAAGGCTCTTAGGGTCCTGTTGATCTTGTATAGTTCTAGGCATTCCAGAATCCATGTGTGGGGCATTGAGTCATTGGCTTTCTTGTAGTCAATCTAGGTGGTGCTGTGGTAGGTCAGTCTGGTCTTGCAGTCTTGGGCAACTGGACTGTCTACCAGGAACTGGTGTTTTGCACTTCTAGTATTGTTGCGAATTCCTTTCTGTGCCCCGCTTATGTGCCTGTTCATCTTAGCCGCTATGATACCTGAAAGGAGCTTCCATGTGGTACTGGTAGTTGGATGGGACTGGTCCCTTCTGGAGTTCCTTGAGGATCAGGACTATCCAGGCTTCAGTCAGGCATTCTGGGTGTCTCTTGTTGACTAGCAGCTGGTTCATTTGAGCTGCCAAACGCTTATAGAGTGCAATCAGCTTCTTCAGCCAGTAGGCGTGAAACATGTTGGGGATGGTGCTGTCCAGAAGAAGAATGTTAGAAGGTTCTGTGATGAAGTGCTGGTTTGTTCTTCTACCTTCTATCTCTCTGATGTACCTCTTCAATCAACTGGCCAAGGCTGTGAGTCTTTGCTTGGCAGTTTCCAAGGCTCAGGTATGGGCACCTTGCTCTATTTCTTAGGCACCTTTCTGCAGCTCCAATTTTTGATTAAGTTTCCTCTGTGCTACCTTGACCTCAGCCTCTAATCTCCTTCTCCATGGAGGTTACTGCTCCTTGTGCCTGTTCATCTTGTAGCCAAGCATCTCAGTGACCACTACTGCTGTGGTCTAGATCAGCTGGTTGGTTTCAGTGATGGTTGCAGTAGGGATTGTCCGTAATGCTGCAGTTCCATCTTCTAGTAGACTTTCAGAGGGTACTTCATGGAGTCTTGGTAACCAGTTACGGAGGATCCAGGTTTCCAGCTTTGCCATGATCCTATCTTTCAGGTCAGCTGCTCTCGCGATCAGCACTCCTGCTTCCATCATACTTAGGGCTTGGTACGCCATCTCGGGTACACATTTATAACAGTTATCATCAATGCATTTTATGTTTACTATGAAACATGTATCTGAGAATTTTAATTTATTGGGCACACCTATAATATGTATCCTTCAGCATGAATTATGTATAAATTATTGCCTCTCAGATCACGGTCAGAGAAAATGGATGGATAGCTCTATTTTCTAAAAGGAAAAGAATAAATGAGCACACTCAGCAGAAAATACGTTTTCACTAACATTTGAAGGAGAAAAATGTATGTGCGTCTGGTTGTACTAAAATTTAAAGATTCAGTAACTTGTGCAACTCACCACATTCAATGCCAGTGTCATTGTGAGAGTTGCCATGCTACCAGTGACCACCAACACTTGCACAACAGATTGTCTCATGTTTTAGCTTAATGTGGATTCAATAATTTACATACTTGTTAAGTAACAAATGCTGACAGCATCCTTAACTTGTAGTTACTGGACTGAAATTGCATTTTTTATGGTTAGGTTTATACACTGGCAACATCTGGCCAACTAGAGGGAAAGACAGTGGTTTGCTTTGATAAAGAAATTTCGAACACAATCCACTTTAGACTCATTTTCTGTCTAAAGTGAGAGCAGTTCAGCATATGATATGATACCATTACCCACACATTGATAATTATATAACAATACTGTAGGGCTGTTCGATATATAACGATACATATCGGATGATGATATAAAAACATCTATCGTTTCATTTTACGCTATCATTTGTTTCGTGGTGTCGCAAAAGAAACTGTTTACGGCAATATTTTTTCATCGTGTTGATGGTCACTGTAGTGGCTACATTTCTTAAAGTTATCTCTTTCTCTTATATGTAATGTAACCACACTACGGATGGACAAGCGCCTGTTTTTATGCGTTGTGGTTAGCAACAATGAAGGTAACACCATCGCGTGTCCGCTTGTTCATGTTCCACATAAACCTTTCACAATAAAGCTCAAGATCCTGTTGAGACTTTTCAAAATAAACTGAATCACGTGAAAAAGCAGATTATTCACGGATGAGAAGTAAAAAAAAGAGCCGCCAGGTGCTAAAAAATAAACCTTAGACTCAAACGTTAGAATAGGCTTTTCCCCGCAGCACGCCGTGTAATAAATACAAAGAAAACGGCGGTTGTTACAACTTATGTCTAAAAATGTATAGTTTCATGCATCGGTTAAAACACTCGACTCCGGGTAAAGGACGCGCAGCTGGAAACACTTCACGCAAGTCGAGCTGCCCGAGATTCACAGAATTTACAGAAAATGTTACATTTTTGTGATTTATATCGTTATCGGGACGATAGAATTCTTATATCGGTATATGAGATTTTGGTCATATCGCACAGCCCTACAATACAGCAATTCTATGTTACTGGACACACTGCAATACCATCATCTGGTAAGAGTAATAATGGCCATTAAAAGACAAAAAGCAGGAAACGTGTCATTTCAGGGATTCTGATAATAATTATTAAAAAGGGGTTAAATGAGCAAAGGTTTTATGTTTTTGCCATTAAAATCTTGTCTTTAGTACCTGAACATTTAGCATAGTACAATGTAGTGCATCTCCAAATCATATTTAGTGATTACCAAGAAGACATCTGAGCACAGTGTCATATAACTGCAAGTATTTACTCATAAACATCAGACATCATTTCTTCAAGGTTAACATGTTGCATGTAATATAGTTACACAAATGCAATTAAAGTAGTCTGAAAGAAAGAGAAAAATAAAGTTCCTGAAAACAACACAGATAAGTTGTGTATCTAGAGTGTAGTCCAGAACATAATTCGCTACGACATACCGCCGCTTCACATGTTGCACACGTTAACAATTGTTTTGAGTAGCATTTAGTAATACTAAGTTGCAAAAAATGTAGCCAAAGTTCATCTTTCTGTGTCTACTCTCCAAACAGGCAACTCTGGTCAAATACTTCACTTATATTACGGTTAGGTGAATATTAACTTCATTGAAGTTACAATGAAAAGAAAGGAAAGGAGTGTGAAACGCATGCAGAACCCTCATTCGTCCTTTGTTAAATCTGTGAGCAAACAAAAGAAAAGGCATCTCCACTGAACTCTGTACAAAACAGCTATTAAAAGAACAAAATGATCGATACATTATTATCTTCACAAAGGGAATATTTTAGACCATCGAGAATACCCATGTGGACTTTTTATACAGCCTTCTACAGTGAAGTTCATGACGTACACTTGCTCATGAGTCTATCAATCTACATTGCTTTTAAAAACGTGGTATGTACAATGCAATATGCAGTCAGCGATCCACCTGTACTATAGTTTCTTCTATAAACAAACTCTATAAAATAATAAAAATACCTTCTGTTTGCTACAGGGAAACTATATTATTTTGCTCTCGATGTTTCCCTCGCCATAGACTGGTAAATCAGACCACTTAGATAATATTACAAGCTGCAACACTTCCTCTGTTGTCATGATATGTATGAAAACAATGCAAACAAAATGCAATAAAGTGGATGCATATATTCAGAATCATTTCGCTCCGTTGAAGGAAGCCACTGCAAGTGCAAATAAAACCAAAAACGAACGGAAGAAGAGGAAAAACAGGGATGTAATGACCGCTGGACATCTCGAGTGCTGTTTTTGCAATGCATATAGCACCCTCTTGTGGTAATTTCTTGTACTGGATCTAAAGCATTTGAAGGTAAAAAAGGGGATTTCAACCAGTTCCTCTGTACTCTACATCTGTGTAACTTATAAAGAAAACATTATCAGATTTTCATTTTCACCCCTTATAGAAGTTTTGTGTCCATTGCCAAATTTGCAGTGGATAGAGATCACATTTGGTTACAAAGACATGCTAAACTGTTCAGAAAATGGTGAACATTCAGCTACAAGGAGGCAAACAGTCTTTGTTCAGCAAAATATTTCTCGCTTGACCCTTAAAACTGCTCTCAAGTGACTTGTTAGCACTTTTGGCCCTGCCCCACCAAACTAAATTAAAATACTAAGATGAAACATAGCTGATATCAAAATTACAGACACGTAAGCCTCATCCTCTGGTGAGAAAAAAAGAAAAGAAAAAGGAAACACATTTTTCCAGGAGTGTGCAAAGTGTGTGGCATGTGTGACATATGTTCAGTCAGGATTCAAGGTTTTCCTCTAACACCAGCAGCCTTTGCGTTGGTCGCCAGCAGCACTGTCACAGAGTCCCTCCTCTTCCTCCAGAGCAGTGAGATTGAGCTCGTCGTTAACGGACATCCGGAGTAGATCCAGGTCCTTTTTGTTGGCTGCCAGCACCTGCTCAGCCAGTCGTGTAAAAGTCTTTGGAGGAGACACATAGACATGATGAGACACCCCGTGATGCAATTACAGGTACATGCATTTCTGTGCATGGCCTTGAGAGAAGTGTCTCCCCGTGTAACCTCACCTCTGTTATATTATGATTGGTGAAGGCACTTGTCTCAAAGAAATCCATTCCATAAGCCTTGGCCAGCTGGAAGACAGATTACGGTGAAAATGGGAGCAAATGGAAAAAAACTGAGCACGTTATGCTTCTTTAGTCCCTCTCTCCCGAATAATCCCAGGTATCTAAACAGCAAAGCAGAGCCACAAAATCGAACTCAAGTTCTGCTAGGTACACATAGCCATCGATGCCAGAGTGACCCACCTTGATGCCTTGCTCAGTGGCCACCTGCCTCTTGTCCACTTCATCCGACTTGTTCCCTACGAGGATCTTCTGGACCTTGTCAGGAGCGTACTGCAGGGGTTTGTGATGTGGACACGAAGAGATGTTTACAGACAAGGGAGAAGAGCAGAAAACAAAGCGATAAGACAGCAGAGAGATGTTTCAAATGCCAGGAGAATGCAGAGAGCGCGACAGTGTACAGGAAATGAGACCTAGATTAAAAGCAAGTGGGAAGCGTGCCAGCATCAATAGGTGATATATTTGGAGAGACCCATAGAGGAAATTACATTCATAATGACTAAATTAATAGCATAAGATCACCTGGGAAACGATAAAGGGGAGCGGAAGACGAGAGAGCTTTATGAAGAAAAAGTGAGCGCATGTGGAAAAACCGTGTTCTTTCCGATATTTATGACAAACGAAGACGAAACACCGTAAACGCAGAATAGCTGTCAGGTCAGTGTGTTTGGTTTCTATCACACCATGCCAGCCATATGTTCTTCGTCAAGCTGGAGCCTCTGCACACTCGGTCCATTTGTTACTTCGGGCCTTTCGACAGCGTTGAAGAAAAATGTGCCTGATTTATTGAGTTCTTAAATCCCAAATCACACTGACTCACCTCGTCCACGTCGCTGGCCCACTTCATGATGTGCTGGAACGATCGCTCACTCGTGATGTCATATACCAGGAAGATGCCCTGAAAAGAGACGGTCAAAGATTTTAAAACAACAACAACATGCATATTTTTCAAGCACCTTTGAGATCCATGTTTACAAAATGTTGCTTGAACCCTTTTTGGAGCATTTCATAACACGTCCCTATGATTCCCATAAACAAATCAGACTAGCACTTGGAAAACTGGCTGCCTCTACTGGCAGTGTGTTCTGTGTTGTGAGCCACAGTCTGGAAGAGAAATCCACTCAACTGTTTTAGAGCACAAAACAGGATAAAGAAACTTTCCTTTCAATTTCATTACCAGTTTCTGGTAAATAGACAATTAGGTTTCAGCCAGTTTAACCTCTTTAGCAGCCCAAAACAAATTTCATACTGCTGCGAAAGGGCTACACACTCCTTTGAGGAAAGGAAGAACATTTACGACACCACTAGTCTCAGATAAAATCCTTTTGTTGTGAAAACCTCAGGGTAGCGGCTCCACTATGATTCCTTTAAGAGAAGTAACATAAGCAGCTGTAAGGATTAGGCAAGGGTTATTCTTGTAGCTGGAACAAACTGAATCTAAAACAGATTAGACTTAAATTTGTACTGTGTGTGTGCAGAAATAATATTGCATCAATTTATGGCAGAGTAACTGTAGGAGACTTAAGCTACCTGCGCTCGTCTGTAGTACTGCTTAGTGATGGTCTGGTACCTTTCCTGGCCCGCAGTGTCCCTGCAAAACAAACATATATGAATATTCATTTTGTGATTATAATACAATGACATGGAGTGCAGGAGGCAGGTAATTAGAAGTGTTGAGGCTAAAGAGGACACTTAGCAAAATCTCGACCAGACACCTAAAATACCTTTTCAGCTTTTCAGACAATAACAAAAAAAAGGGCAAACTGTGGTCAGCAGAGCTTTTTTTAGTGACTCTTGTGCAGCTTTTGCAATGTCAAAGTTAAGACTTCAGGTAGACAGATGTATGTGAAATGTGGGTTATAGGCTCTCTAGATAAAATGCAAAACAAAACAAACAAAAAAAAAAAAAACAGCAGTTGATCTGTGATCTGGTTAAATTCATAAAAGTCTTTTCTAAAAAAAAAGAAAGAAGTTGAGCGATTTAGCTGCATTTTAACAATTTTTTGCATGAAAAGAAAATTCCCTCATGCATTTCGATTTCTACTTAATTCTACAACGTCAGTGTGACGCATCAGTGGTTAAGTTTGGGAAAATGTCATCACTCTAGTTGTGAGTTATGACAGGGCACAAACTCCAGGTTTGGTGCTACAAAAATAGTAAAACATACGTGACTAAAATGTACGTGCTATCTTCTAGGTGAAGTCAAAACAGGTGGGCTTTAAACCTGGATGCTATCTGAAGGCCGCCAGATGAAGATAGCTGAGGTTGGAAAAAGAAATTTTATCCTATAGAAGTCTCTGGGAAAATAGTTTTCTGTGTTACAGTTTTTGGACTCAATCATTCATTTTTGATCTGGGAAACTATTAAAAAAATATTTTGTAAATCTTGGTCATACTATGTCTTCAAATCGAGAAATATCTGTGGTTTGAAATCACTCTTTCATCTGTGGTTGTGCCTTTTGGGTGACCTGTGATATAATTATCTGACAAATAGCACGGCTTATTGTGCACTAAAGTTTCTTTCAGCTTTTCCTGTTTAATTTTTAAGAAACACAGATGACGTTCCCAACACAACCCTATCAGGATTTGTCTCTCCCGCTAACTGTAAACAAGGGAACGTGTTAAGCACTATGCTGATTTTACTTTATTTTATCACTAATTAGCAATTATGCAATTTATGAATACACCTTGCTAACCAAGCTTGTTATCTCCACCCTTCAATCCAAATATGGTCCCTTTGTGCTCAAATAACCCCCCGAGATGGCAGCGGCCTTAATGCCTGACATGAGGTTATAGAACAGTAGTCCACATATCAGTAGCTGGCATTATGGTTTACATAATACTTTTTTAAATTTTTCACATGCAGTCTATGGCTAACCCTTCAAACAACATACAACACCTTATAATAAGATTTTGTCTCTTTCCAGTTTCTTACCATATCTGTATGCGGACTTTGATACCATCTACTAGTAGTGTCTTCATTTTAAAGTCGACCCCTGCAAGGGAGAAGATACGATGAGGAAACACAGCATCACATTCACAAAGTAGCTTTATTTGATAGTTCTCCCAGAGACAGCCTAAATGCTCTGACTGTTGTCAGAATTGTATACACTCTCCTTTCGGTAAGCGACCAACATTAATTAACCAAGCTTGTCCGACAGATGGACGTTTACCACTATCTGCTCCAGCTTTGCAACATCATAGGAAACATTAACACAAAGAGAGGCACATCATCCCTGTATAATCAGCCTGAGAGAAGGTCGAGCTAATGATCCAGTGAGCAGAGTGCTCGTTTAGTTCAGTCCTTTGTATTGACTGCGTGGGGGAGGGGTTGGGGAGGTGGAACAAGAAAAAAAAAAGAGCTATATGATAACTGAGCACAACATAACAGCAAACAGGAGGGATGGGAAGAAAGAAAAGAGAGCTGGGAAGGGGTTAAGTAAGCAGTCACTCACGCTTCAGTGATCTCTGATCTATTTCAGACAGCTGAGTGTGATATTATTCACAGAAAGTCAGACAGGGGCAAGTTTATTTGTTATCATGAGGACTGTCCATTTTTAAACATATATGAGAGTTTTTAGTTTTTAGGCATTTATACTTTGCTTGTAAATGTGCAGCATTTTATGGAGACATGGACAAACATACATGGAAATGCAGTATATAAAGCAAAAACTAGGTTTTGCACAAGTCTGTTGAGCTTGAAAGTCAATATTTGGTATGAGCATTTTAATTATTCAAGCCTCAGACAAGCTTTCTTGTAATGTCTTTAAGCAGATTCAAAACTTTAAAGCTCTACTTTGGATGTTGGCTGCCTTTTGTTCTGTTCTCTGTCAAGATGATCCCATACTGCTTCAATAATATTGAGGTCTGGGCTCTGGGGAGGCCAATCCATGACTGATATTTGTGCACCGTGGCATTTTTTATTTACCACACATGCATGCTTTTACTAGGTTTGTTTTATAAAATGTTTGGAATCGTTGTCAGGACAGAAAAATGAAGCTTTTACTGCTTTCCACATCTTACCATGTTGACATATGCCAGGTTTTTCACTAATAGTTCTTTGTGAATCACATTCTTTGTGCAAAAACACTATTTCATACAATTTTTCCTTGCATTAATGAAAGCAATGCTTAAAATGCTAAGTTTTTGTTAAAGGCTTCTAAGACCAAAATGCAAAAAGACACAATTTAAAATTGGTTCTTCGCTGAGTTGGCTGTTATTTGTATACACAACACTGGTTCCCTTGAGTTAGGTGTCCTTTTTAATGCTCTAAAGACTCATAGGTAAGTCTTAAGTGGTTAACAAATTAAAAGACTTTGCAACAGTGATGTGCAAGGAGTGGACTTCAAATGAATGACAAAGCAACAAATCACCAAAGATAAACATTGAAAGAACTTCAGAAACTCTGGAAAACTCTTGTTCAATATAGCCTTAAAAATTATAAGAAATTCTGGCTCCTTAGAAAAAAACATATAATGAGAAATATATATAATGGGAAATGAGGACTTTTTGACAGTAGTGTATATGTAATAAGACTGTAGAAGAAGAGCCTGAAGCCAGGATCTCAGAGAAACTGCAGTAAACTGAGTCCTGTTTTGCATGGCAATACCCCCAACCCCCCTGAACATCAATAATAACAAACAACTGCTATAGTAAGTCTTTAACGTTTGGATAAGATACAGTAAAATTCCTAAACAAAGCAATCAGATTTTACATTCAACTACAGTCATTGTTTTCCTCATCTCCTTTCTCTATCTATAATGCAGACTAATGCAGTTAAGTCAATACAAAGCACACCCACAGGCTTCTATAGACCGCACTAATCCCTGGGAAATCAATTAACTGTTCATCCCAATTAACCTGATACTCAACACCCCTGTGCCACAGCCAGCATCACGCGCACAGAAAGAGCTACCGGGTCCAATCGATTCACAGAAATGGAAAACGTCCTGCTTGTGTTTTTTATTATGAGGTTCATTTTCTAAGACACTGACATAAGGAAAAGCTGGCATATCTACTACAGCTGGCCGAACTTGTTTTCAGATTATACTTGGGCTAAGAAGGAGTCCAGTGAATGTTGCTGGAGGCTAGAGTGAACTGGCTTGACAATAAGGGGCCTCATTTAAAAGTTATACTCAACCTTTGCCTTTGACCAGAGAGATTTCAGACTAAATGAAAGGTCAGCATCACAATCAGCAGCTTGCTGCGCCCGAGGCTTGAGACAAGAGAGGAGACCATTAAAAAAAGATGCTGTCTTCCTGCATTGTATTAAGCAAGTCAGATAGTCATTCATGGAAATTGTAATGATTTGAGCAGAAAATGCGGATATAGACAGAAAGCCTAATGGGCTCTGCAGTTTAGCAGTGAATGTCTACAAATACGAATCTGACCAAATCTGGAAAATCAAGAAAACTAAACTGACAAATCATTAAAGTCTAAGTTCTATTTCGAGAAAAGCAAGTCATGCTTCAGCCTACACTGTCTTCTTTCAGCTGCTAAAAAAAAAAAAAAAAAATCAACTTCAGTGGGTTTTTCATCCAGTCAGACATCCTGCCAGCCATTTTACAAAACTTATCCTATTGACAGGAAGAAGGGGTTTTTCCATCAAGCTGGCATTGGACAAGCAGGAACCTCTGAAGCTGAAAAACCCAACAAAAACTGCAGTTGCTAGAATGGCCACTTGAGGCTTCAAAAATGGGCCAGTCCCGATAGACTTTCATGTTAAAGGGCCAACTTTACAGCAGAAAAAAGTGTGTTTACAGCCTGGTAGAAAAATAGTTTGAGCCTCTTAGGACAGTTTCCCTCTTCATAACAATTTAAAGTTGTTTTATTCATAACTTATTTCTCTGCACACTGGAGTTACGAGTGTGGTCACCTTAACTTTCAGTTCATCTCCGCTAAACGAAGTTGGCTCTCCAATGTGTTTGTGCCTTTTTGAGCATTTAATGGAATAATCAGATTAATATTGATGCAGACCACCAAAAAGGTTCGTACTTCAGCTTTGCATATCTATGCCTTTTCATTGCATGTATACAGTTCACTTTGCTAACCAAACTTGCTAGCATTAGCACCCCAGCCTGTGGGCATTTTTAGCTCTAAGAAAAACCTGTCAGCGGCCAAATGGTAACACTGAACCTCCGCTATGCAGAATTCAACACCCATGCGTGGCATCACCGTGGCGACATTCATCTTTTATATTGCTTTTGATTACTTTATAACAACTGTGCGAAATGAGGCAAATTTAGTTGTAGTTGCAAAGCACGTAGAAACAAAGACAGCCTTCAACATAAAAATGTCTGTTTTCTGAGCTTCTTTTCCCCACATTTTTCAGTCTGCATTAGAAAAAATGTAGAACGCCCTGAATACTGCTGTTCAAAGACAGAATTTTTAAAAAAAAGCATGTGTAACTGCTGTTACAGCCATAAATGTTGCAACTATCTGCAATCGGTTAAAAAAGCCTTAAAAGGAAACACACTAGTACATTTGATTGACAGTCTGTTACTATTCGAAATGTTATTGCTTTTTATTGTCATGAGGGAATATATGCTAGAGAATAGAGCTGAATCGTGTCCGTGACTTGCACACATTTGAGTTAGCGATATGAATACTGCATACTAAATCCTGCGCTCAGCTTTTGTAGCTCTGTAAAAAAAAAAACATTAATCTTGAGGAACACCTTGAAAAAAACAAACGCTTCTTGTCAGCTTTGCTTCTTCCCTTCAGAGGCACAATGTGCACAGTATGAGAGACAGCAGTTAATTGAACACGGCAGCATTTCACAATCAGCAGTTTGAGAGCCATGTAAAAACAAATGGCTACACACTCAAAATTGACTTGACTAATTACTGGGATGACTATGTTTGACTGTGCAAGACGGATTAGGCAGTAAAATATGTCAGCGTGCTGTAGGTAATGGTGACAGGCTCACTAACAGATGGATGGACGGATGGATGCTCTGGCACTGACACCCAGTCACTGGGGGATGGATCTGACATGCATGACTAGCATTACTAGCAGAGGACAGACAACAGCTGTCAACAGCTGTTGTCTTTGGGGAACACAAGGACAAGGGGCAATCCTTCTTTGGCAATAATAAACTTGTCATTAATCTGTATTGAAACACAATCTTATTGGGATTCTTCAGTACCAGGAACACAGAGGAAAAAAGGTGGCAAAACTTTTTTTAAATTTAAGGCTGATAATAGCACATGAGGGAATAAAAGCAAGAGCGAGGATGTGAGAGCAAAACACGGGGTTTGAGGGATGTCAAGGGAGAAAACCAGTGGAACATGTCTTTTTAACATGGCTAAAATATCTGAGCCGGAGGAAAAATTCTACAGAATTTTAGAAAAGGTCCAAGAGAAAAGGTTGTCAAAGTGTTTTAGGACTGAATACCAAGTTATGCAGCCAACATGTGACTGAGGACCAGAGAAGAAAAAGACACGTCATTAAGTTAGCATTTGTAATGTGTCTATTCATAGGAAAGGGGTTTATGCTAGTTTATAGTTAGTGAAGTAGCTTTTACATTCCTTGGCACCTGTTGTATTTGACAGTTGCAGGATGACACAGTCTGCTTTAATGGGTTGAAAAGAAGGTTATCCAGGAAAAATGTTGCTTTAACACAGTATAACAAAAACTTTGGATGATTAATACTGAACCCTTGGAGTGATTTTATAACAAAGGGTCTTCTAACTACACTCAAGCCAAGTAGATGGCAGAAATGTACCTTACTAATAGATGTCAGCTGCTTCAAAGAAGAAGGAAACAAATAAGTATAGAAATGCTGAAGGCAAATGCTGATGAGTTTAAGGAATCTCCACTTAAAACCTTTTTTATCAGTACTAAAATGTCACATGTCTTAAAAAAATTATTTTAGAAAGATTTAATTAAAATGAAATCTGTTTAAGGATCTTGAGGTGTATGAGTGCATGTATGAAAAACTTCTGCAAAGCCTCCAGAAAGAGTTGTGTAAAACATATTCAATTCATGGAGCTTACTTCAGTCAGCAGTGGTTGAGAGTTAAGACTGAAAGTTTGACAGAAGAAATATTTAGAGTTGCAAAAGTAGTAATCTCACAAACTTCTGTAGCCTGTACCTAATCTGTGCTTGAGGGTGGCAGCTCAGCCGTGTGATCTGAGCCACTTCTCGCTGAACTGTCTGCAGCTGAGCCACATTGTGGATGAAGGAGGAAGTTGTAATGGTGATAGAAAAAGGGGACCTTCTTCTGGTTTTGGTGCGTCAATCTTGGCTGTGCACTGTGAATCTTTTTGTGTCCGAGTAACCATTGAAAATGACTCTCAGTATGAAACGTTCAGGGTCAATTGGTCAAAAAGTTTATACTCTATGATTAAATGTTAGATACAAATTCTTGTGCACCTAATTTAGGAAAGAACCAATTCTAAATGGTATCTTTGGGGAACTGGATAACTGGAGAAAAAAAAAGGCCTAAAAAACAAAAACAAAACTAATCTACAGCAAATGAACAGCATCTGAAAGTCATTCAGAAAGAAGGAAATCATTGTCGATGTGTATGCAGGAGGTCAGCAGAGAGGAATATCACTGAATCTCTCCAGTTGTACATCTGTAAAACAGAGTGCAGGCTCTGTCGTGGTTTGGGGCTGAATTTTAGCCAGCGGTGTTGGGAATCTTTTCAAAACTGATTAATTTATGAACACAAAGTACCACCGGATTTTGTAATACCATATAGAAAAATGAAACAACAGGTCAATTTTTCAGCATCACAATATTCCCAAATACTTCAAATGCAAGCACACGTAGATAGTAACACTATCAGTCATGGATTGGCCTTCCCAGAGCCTGGACCTCAAAGTTACTGAAGCAGTGTGGAATCATCTTGACAGTGATCAGAACAAAATCCAAATTAGAGCTTTGAATGTCCTTCAAGAAGCCTAGCAAACTAAAAGACGCCTATAGTAGTAGAAATGAGGGTTGACTCAAGACAAAACGCTGTATACTGTGTGTATTTATATCTTTTTCCTGTCTTTTTTAAGAAAGACACATTAGAGACGTGACAGGAACTGCAGTAAGAGAAACATGCAGTAAAGTCGCCAGCCATCTGAAACTTCCTGACAAATACAACCTCAACTATAGCCACCTCAGCTGACATAATATACTCGTAAGATTACGCTATCTGTGCTATGGACAGGCGCAGAAAAGCCAAGTCTATGACAACACCTCTGTTTCCCTGATAACCTCCTACAATAGGATAGCCATCTGTGCTGGCCGTAATCCATTTCTGACCCTTTAGAGCACTGAGCTTATCGAGCAGCAGCGAGCTACGTGTATAACCATAACACCACCGGGATAAGTACAATGTGGACAGCTGCTTATTGAGCTATGATATAAAGCAGCACAGGGCTGATATTTTATTGGTGTTTTGACAGCCAGGAGGTCCAGTGAGGCCAGTGACAAGACTGGCAAGGTAACAGTGAGGAAGATTAAACTCAGCAGTGTGACTGAATACCATTACTAAATCATCTCTGCAGCTGCTCTTTGTCAGACAAGTGTGCACGCTCCAGCCCCCGAACACAGCTATCTGTGAAAATAAAATGAAATACCTCAACAAGAGAGGAAGTATTACTCATTCAGGTGCGATCAGAACTCTTGCTCCAATTACCGTGGCCTTGTTTGACTCTTAATATTCAATCTTTCCATTTTTAGTCAGCTGAAACTAGAAAGCTAAGTCATAGTTTCTCGTTTCATACATGCAGTGGCAGTTTTAATGACTATAGCACTGATTTTATTTCATGGTAAAGAGACCAAGTGACTCACACTAACTGCCTATCGAACACCTCTTTCAGAAGGCAATGAATCTAAATATGCTGGAAGAAAGTATTGTAAAAGATATAGGAATTTTTTAAGGTAAGTAAGGTGCTTTATTTTGTGAATACTTCAAATGCTTGTGTTAAATCTAATAGAAAATAATAATAAAGGCAAGTTTCTGTGGAGTCTAATGATTTAAAAGCATATTAGAGATGACCCACTACTTCAATTAGTGCATAACATACAGAAATTTAAAAAATAAACTGGACCCAGGCCAGACATGGCTAATTAAGGAAGTGTAAGTAATGTGGTGTTATTTCGTACCTAGTGCTTAGATTTTGATTGCTGTGGATGTGTTAAGTGGTTTCCAGTGTAACATGGCAACGGTGAATACTAATGAAAAAAGGGATCTTGTCTCAGTGCAAGAAAGACAACAAACTTAACTCAGGAGACGCAAATGTGGACACGGATTAAAGCTTGATTTAGTCTTCTGTGGGAATTTTTAATCCTACGCTGCAAACGTCTACGCCATTCAAGTCATTGCAGGTTGCTTTGACCGGACGTATAGTTACACTTCTCACAAGGTGCACATCAGGTTACGTGGAAGGTTACGCCATAAGCTTAAAAGAGGTTCCTGACTATGTCACAAGTTATAAAGTAGATTTCTGGCAGAAGATTTGTAAGTCACACATGACGGTCTGCACTGCGTGAGTATTTTGCCTTCAGAAGTGCTTTAATTCTGCATGATACAAACTTAACAAGTTGCTGGAAACATTCCTTAGAGATTTTGGACCACACCGACATGATAGAGTCACATAGTACCCGCAGATTTGTCAGCTGCACGTCCAATCATGATCAAATCTCCTGTTCCATCACATCCCAAAGGTGCTTTACTGGATTAAGATCTGATGAGCATGGAGGCCATCTACGTGCAGGATATTCAATGATATGTTCCAGAAAGATGATTGAGCTTTGTAACATGCAGTCTTGCTGGAAATAAAAACAGAAGATGGCTAATCGGCCATAAAGGGATTGAGATGGTCAGCAGCAGTACACGGGTAGGCTGTTGTGTTGGTGCTAAGGGGCTCAAAAATGGTGCCGAGAAAATATCCCCCACACCATTACACCACCACCACCAGTCTGAACTGTTTACTCAAGGCAGGATCAATCATGCTTTCATGTTGCTTATGCCAAATTCTGACACTATAATCCAAATGTTACAGCAGAAATCAAGACTCATCAGGTCAGGCAACCTTTTTTCAGTCATCTGTTGTCAAATTTTGGTGAGTCCACTGAGAGGTAGGCTCAGTTTCTTAGCTGACATGAGTGCCACCTGGTGTCCTCTTCTGTTGCTGTAGCCCATGTGAGGCTCAACGTGTTTTCACAGATGCTTTTCTGCATACATTGATTGCACTGAGTGCTTATTTCAGTTACCTTTTCCTTTCTATCAGCTCAAGGCAGCCTGGCAATTCTTCTCTGTTCTCTGACTGTAAACTTTGGAGATGGCTATGCATGAAAATCACAGCACTTCAATAGTTTCTGAAATACTCAGACCAGCCCATCTGGCACCAACAACCATGCAATGTTCAAAGTCCTTAAATCACTTTTCTTCTTCTTACTGATGCCCTGTTTCGAATTCATGTCCATTGTCTTGATCGTGTCCACATGCCTAAATGCACTGATTTGCTTCCTTGTGATTGGCAGATAGATATTTGTGTAAACGAGCAGTTGAACTGGGTTTTGCAATAAAGTGATTGTATATATAGATTTACAGCATGCAAAATTTATCTTCCAATGGTTATTAAAGTATCGGCGTTAAAATTACATTAAATAACAGGCTGACAATATTACAGTGTATAGCCAATATTTTACACAGCACAGTATTGCGATGTTTTTATAGAAGGAAACTTGATCTAAATTATAGTAATTTCAGTGTAAAAATAACTGTTTAATGCTAGAAAACCTGTCTGCATGTACTTTACAGTAAATGAATGCAATTTGACAGTTTTATATTTATGTATAACTTAAAATTGCTTCCTGCAGAAATGGCAGGGACTGACCTGTCATCAAATGCCAAAGAGCATTTACAGGTCACATGACAACAAAATGCTGTAAAAACACAGGAAAATGCAGTTCTAGAAACAGTGGGCGTGTTTTCCCAGCTATGTTTTTATAGTTTTGGTCTGAACCAAGCCTGTTAGTTTAACAACATGTCAACATGACAATATCCTCCACGCAATGCCAGCTAAACAACAACAGCTAGTTGAAATCCATCAAAACAGCTAGTTTTGATGGATTTCAGGTGTGGAAACACTTAAAAACCCTTCCCCCACAAGTCACAGCTGACAACCTTAATTCATGCTCTTGTGGCTATATGGGAGAAAATTCACCGTCTTCAAATGCCTTGCAGCAGATTAATGTCTACAGTATAACAACAGCAATGAAAATTCATATATATGTTTTCAGGTATCCACATACTTAGAAATATCTATTCATTATCACACTGTTTAGGAGCTGTTAATGTCTGCATGTTGTGATTGTAGCATTCTGAGTAACAGCAGGAGCATCAGCTTAATGAGAGACAAAGGTTTTATAGTGTTTTATGAAGGAAAAAATGAGAAGCCATGGGAGCAGCAGTTTTTGGGATAATTAGGAGCAGGAAAATGAATGAGTGGACCGTAAAGGGGTGTGATAAATAATGGAATAACCAATGAGGGGGACAGGGGAGAGAATTTATATCCCTCTGTCAGCGTGAAGGTTGGGAAATGATTCACTGAACCGCTGAAGGAAAGCACTGATGATGGTCACTCTTGAGCTCCTGCTCTCTCTTTCCCTTTGGAGTTTGTGGGCCCTGTTTATCAGAAGAATTAACTTTTAATTATTTCATGAAAGACCTCTCAGTGTGGCTTATAGGCACCACCTGCTGCCAACAGCTCTTCTGGCCCATATGAGTCTGGATTTCACTGCCTGCCAGACGGCAGATTCTTACCACATCCAGCTGTGCTTGTGAACACTGGGTATTGTCTAACAAAAGCACAAAAAGATCGATATAGTCATCATTTTCAACATACACAAACAGCTGGGATTTTCCTTGTAGGAGACAAGAGAAAGGCTTGCTGCATAGGTTGTAAGCATCACTCTCTCCAGGGTGGAAGTTTCCTGTGGAGTGCTATAGGTCTAGGACTTAAAATAGCATACTGCAGCCTTTGCAGCTGTATGCATGTGGGCATATATCACATCTGGCTGGCAAAAACATGAGGGAAGACAAGCCTTTAAATGAATTTGAGCTTAATAGAGTGTGGATTATTTACAGGAGCATTATTCAAACTAATACAAAGGCATTTATTTAACTACTAAAGGAGTCCAAAAATAAAAAGGAAGAAACAAATAGAGACACGGTCGTGTTTATATTCCCTTTTTATATTGGATCTTGTGAAGTAATATCCGCCTGTAAATACATGGCTTAGCACCGGATTCATGATTCATTGCCTCGACCTTATCTCGACAACATGTTCTGTGTGTCTTTTCACTACAAGAGTCAGTTATCACTCACAACCAGCAGGAGCATTTCCTGACTTTTTCTTCACCCACCAGCCACGGCAATGTTTGTATGCTCCCTTCTTCATTTCTGGCAAATTGCAGATCTCTCTATTAACTAAACACACACAGAGAGCACAGCCTGCAGACTCTGCAGCAGCATGTGAGTAAAACCCACTGCTTACTGTATATCCTTATTTCCCTCACCTCAAAGGAAAACATGGTAATGCGCCTGTCGTGACTCTGAATCCAAACTACGAAGCGCACAGCCCATATTAGCTATGAGAATGAAGGCTGGCTCGGCTTTGCTGAGTCAATAGTCATCGACGGGGAAGTGGCAAATCTACGAGTTTGTTCTGCAAACAGAGAAAGAGCTGAACATGTCAGCCCTGTCAGTCACAGAGAGAACATCTGATTAGTGCATACCAGGATTGTGTAACTGATATTTAGTCAGTGATGTTTGCAGTTTTAATCATTTGACAAACTCTCATTTTACAAGATTTTACATTTTATTTAAAGACCTCACAGAATGGGTCACTAAATTTGTGCCAGGCATTGAGTTGAGAAGGAACTTTGATCAGAAACCACTTGCAGCCAATTAATGTACACCTGCTGACTCCAGGGCCCCAGTTTAACCGGTAACAAGGATGCTGATGCAAAACGTCCACTTCTCATTCATATATATGAGAATATATATATATATATATAAATCTTTTTTGTTATTTTTTTTGAATGGCACTCGTTTGCATAGTCAGTGCCAAGCGCTGGTAGTTGGTGAACTCATCTGCATGGCTGCCAAGTGTTGGCTCTTCCCCTCTCAGGGCTTCTCCAAACAATCCAATCACGCTTTTCTATTTCTGCTGTATGAATTCACTGCTATGGTTAAGTAATAACGCAGCACTTTCCCGTTCAACCTTATTGGATCTAATTGGTAAAAAATTATTGGCCACAAAAAAGGGACACACACACATATAAAACGATGAAAGAGGGTTAGGATAAATCAGGAAGCTGATCAACATGAAGTGCAGAAAACAGGTAACAAACGAGTCCTGCTGGCAGTGCAGCGTCTTACCGATGGTGGAGATGTGAGATGGGTGAAATTCGTTGTCCGTGAATCTGCATAACAAGCATGTTTTCCCAACCCCAGAATCTCCGAGAAGCAGGAGTCGGAAGAGCACATCGTACTGCTTAGCCATAGTGTTGCACGTATTGTTGAAATATAAAAGCCGGAGTCAGCTAACTCAGCGATGGACGAACGACCCCTCCCCACCTGCATCCCATATCTGCTCAGAAGCTCAGCATAAACGGCTTTGACTTCGCTTTTTTTTTGCTCACTGGTGTTGGGTCGGTGGTTAACAAAACAAGGATGCCCCAGCTCCACAGTCAGCCTCCACCTTCCACTGGGCGCGGTGGACCGCTGTCAGGTGAGACTCGATGATAAAAAGACACTTCCGGTGATGTTTTTCAACATAAAAGTGGCCCTTTCGCGCTACTAGTTTTGAATTTTAACATGTTCTGTACACGCTGTTGGCTTTAAAAGTTCTGATAGTGACAACAAATAATACACCAGGCCCAAATTTCCCAGACTTTAGCTGTTTAAATCTGCCAAAACAAAATCTAAAAATGTTTATGAATTACAAAACATAAATTGGTTGTTTAAAAACGTGTTTCTAAAGCTAGGAAAAGACATAAAGCTTGTCTTTTTTTTCCTTAGGCAGGTATGGTGCTATTGGTGTCTTGCAGCACATTTCTGGGATGCAGTAATAACAACAATAATAACAATCAAGTCCAAACAATCTGCTACTTTGAGTAGATTATTATTTGTAGCATCTACAGGGCTAGGCGCCACAGAGATAGGTTGGATATACAGCCTGTATCTGTCCCGAGACAGGATCTACAACAGACTGTTCCAGCTATACTGCTACAAGGTCAGACGTAGGAAATCTTTCATACCACATGCAATAATTCTCAGCACTTAATACATAACAATGTATATGTCTGACAGACAGTCATCTCTATAATACTAACAACAACAACAACAATTATAGTCCTAAAGTTTTACTCAGGACCAAACCATGCTACCTTTGTGAATGTGACCTACAAGCATACTTTAACGGCTAAAATGAAGTGGCAAAACGTCCTGGCTTTATAATTATGAGCTACAAGCATACTCTGATGGGCAAAGTTAACCCTTGTGTGGTGTTCGTATTTTTGTTACTCAGCCAGTGTTCATGGGTCTGGTGGACCCGCTAGAGTTTTGGCTTTCCAAATTAACACTATCAAACAATTTTATGTTAAATTACTCAACAGATGTTTACTTCATCCCAATTACAAGACATATGAACAGCAAACATGGTTAATTTTTCCCTTTACCTTTGTTAGATCACATTTATGAATTAATGTGCTTCTCGTTTTTCTTTTATATAAAATGTTATAAATAAATCAGTTATAATCAAGTGGAGTGAGTGGAAAGACACAACACATTTACACGTGAAAAAATAATTAATTGTTTAATTTTTCTTTTGAAAAAAAACTGAACACGGGTCTCACAGACCCGAACACCATACAAGGGTTAAGTGGCAAACCGTCATACCTCCTTACATTTGTGCTGGAATGACTCTGTGACAGCAGAAATGTGCATAAACTACTTACGGTAGGACGTTTTGCCAAAGTAGGACGTTTTGTCAGAACACCGGGCCTTAAAAATAGAGTTTAGTAAATGTGCAAAAGCTTAATTAAGCCTCTTAACATATGCACATAACATCAACAAACAAATGTGCAATTAATTATAGTCCTATTTTATTGTATATAGTCCCAGGAACAGCAAGATACTGCGCAGGACCCTCAACCTCCCAGGCGTCTGGTAGAGGACACGAGTTTGAACTATAGACCGCCCGCAGGGGCGAGAGAGGAATTTGTTATATGTAACCGTGAAACCCTTTCTTAAAGGTGGTCGATTTTTATCTTAAATAACTTTCAGTTTTAATTTGGAAGGCAAAACGGAACTATTTCCGGTATCCCCCCGCCCCCCACCGGGTAGTTTACCAGCAGGAATATTACCTGCGGTTACATTGACTCTCAGAATGCCAGTTAATGAAATTAAATTAAAATGGTCACAATACACACGCTCATAAACACTTAAAATGTATGTTTACCACTTTTCCAAGCGGCACCGCTCGTTTCTTTACATTCTCGCGTTCAGTGAATAAAACGCCACTAAAGAAGTTTGTTCCTTTGGAGACACCGTAACAGTTATCCACGCAGTTTCCGCCCAACAGGAAGTGAGCGGAGTCCAGCGAAAGTGTGAGTGAACTGTCAAAACAAACCAATAGCGACAAAATTATATCTTCACTCAGAGCGTCCGCACATCTAAAGAGGTCCCTTCACCACCATGGACAACATGCCTAACCCTCTGTGGTGTTTCCGTGAGCAGCAATCGGCAGAAATGTTCTTGGATGACGGGGTAGAGACGGTGACTTCTGTGGAGCAGGTAAGCACGCGAGCGTTAGCTTTTCTTTTTTTATAAGGCAGTGTGGCTAATGCTAACGTGCGGCTCTCCAGTCTGGGTGTAAAAAAGTGCACAGAAACTCAGCTGCCATACACACAATGCGTTATATTGCTAAAATGTCGACACTTTGATTGAAAAAGTAATCAGAAACTTGTTTGCGGGCATTAGTTCGCCGTGCTTTATCCATTTAGCCCATGGATGGCTAGCTTTGTTCCTTAATGAGATTAAGTTTGAATGTAGCTAGCTGCTAGCCAACTAATTAAAATAGTTAAGCCTGGGCATGACATAAAGTCTAACTTTGTCTTTAGTTTCTTCCCAATTAAAACATGATAGCAGGAGAGGGCTTTTATTTTGAAAAAACCTTATAAGACGTCAATTTCTGACAGCGTCTGAACATCTCTGCATCCTGGGCACTGTTCTTGAAAGTTACTCCACTGCAATCATTTTAGATCAGATCCAGTAACAGTTATCACTTCAGTCAAGGCACAAGTTAGAACTGCATTAATACAAAAGGAAACTAGGATTCAGACTGCCGTTTTTGCTCATTTCTAAAAAGTTCATCTGTCATTTTTTTCGGGGGGTGCAAACATTATTGTTATGTACGTTTTTGCTATTTTCAATCCAGAAGAGATCTTTCTCTCGAGTCTGTGTGGGAAGGTGCGACAGCTGCTGCAGCATGCACACACATCTTAATCCAGGGTGTCAAAATCACTGTTTGTCTCTTACAGTGGGTATGCACAATTCAGTGATTTATCAATATTTTAGTACCTGAATTTGTTCATACTTTAGGAAAACATTTAAAAGTGCCAAGTGAACAAATGAAGACCTGGCTGTCTTAGGAAATGAGGTGGAAATGAGAGCAGTGATGGCGGATCAGGCAGATGAAGAAGAGGAGGAGAAAGATGCAATGAGAAAAAGATAATGAAAAGATACAGGTTACAGGTACACTGTTAAATGGTCATATATAGTTTAAAAGAACTATTATGATAGTTATGTTAGAGTTATGATGTAACTTATAAGATGTACTATTTATGTTTCTGGTCTCTGCAAACATACATAAAACTCGATCAGGTGGAATGACAGTGTCCATCTAGGTGCCTTGTTGCTTTTGCTAATTTTGCTGATTTTTACCCCTTTTGATGACACCATACACTTAAAAAAACAGTACAATCAGAAATGTATGCATATTGTAGCATATCCCCATAGCAGGAAGAGTAGTGACTATTGGTGATGTCACAAGAAATTTCACACATTGCAAAGCCCTCAAGAGGGTCAAATTGGACCCTTTGGCTGGCTTTTTTCACCCACTTGTCATATGTTTTACATCCCTGGTCTAAATTAAGCTATACATGAACAAATAATGTCAAAAGTTACCCATTTTATTATGATAGAAGTTTTAAATATTCCTGGCTGCTAACGTTGATAAAGTAGCTCACGCTCTTTCAGTCACTTTCCATAATATAGGTCATGTGTAAGGCACAAATACGAGGTTATATGTTTTGAATTGATTGAGTTGACAGTTTTGACCACAAAACACACATGAGCTGTTAATGTTCAGGGGTTTACACATCAATCGCACCTTTTCTGGATTTTGTGGCTGATGCTAGTCCAGATTTTTAAATAGGAAATAATCCTGTTTTCTGAAATGCCTAAAATATGTTTTTTTTCCCCTCAAAATAAGCTTCATAACAACCAATCACATGCTGCTTTTTTTCTCTTTTTTTTTTTTAGAAAAAGGTGGAGAAATCCATTCAAGAAGTCATGAGTGTTTACAAGCAAATACACAGCTTACCACAGTAAGTATCCGCAGTGTGTTGTAGAATACAATGGAGCAGAGTCTGTGAGCTTTTTCAGGCAGACAGCTCAGCCCACTACAGCCTGTGATGTGCCTCGTTCTCCACACTTCATATATCAAACACCACCTTCAGATTTAAATGTTTAATTAAACTGCAAATCCCCATCTCTCCCTCTGACATGTTAATGCTGATGCTGCCATGTGTTGCTGCCAACATTTTCAATCCCTAAACTGCACCAACATCTACCTGTAGGCTCCAGAATTTTAATCATCTCCCACTAATTTCTATGTTTATCCCGTTTGCGGGGAGTGATGAGCTCTCATTATAGAGATTTTGGATATCCGCTAAAGGAGGAGGGGGGTGTTTCTCCTTTTGTCCAAGGGGAACAATTAACAATTTGAAGTCCTCCTTCACACTGCAGTACATTTTTAGAATCACACATTCCATCATACAAAATGAGGAAAGTAGATTACAGATGTAAGGATGTAGGTGATAAACACTGCCATCATTGATTGGCAATTTATTTGCCAATGGGCCGATAGCAGACAGTAAGGAAAACGTCGACCAATACCAATTTTCAGTGCATCCCAAAGTATTTTTCACTATATGTGGGATTGTGTCATTTATGGGTAATGTTGATGTTTGAAAAAGGAGACAGGATGGGTTCTTTGGAGTTCCTTGTCAGGTGACTCTTTTGAAGCAGAAAAGTAGAATTGCCTTGTCTCTTTATAAAAATCTCAAAATCTTACTTTGTTGTTTTGTTTTTTTTTTTTTTAAAGACTCAGACCTGGTTTCCTACATTGTTAAAGTCATTACCTGAAACCAGGACACTAAATTGGCCTGGTTATGACAGAAAAGTGTGCATTTTCAGACTCTTGCTGACAAGTAGGCCAGACGTTGTGTAGCCATAGCAATAATAATTACGTATTCATCAGTCACTCATAAAGGTGACTACATGAACAGCCATTATGAGGCATTTACAGGAACACCATTATTGGCCGTAGATGTTATTATGTTTTTTGTTTTTTTTACCCACAAACACCTGCTGTTTGTTTGCTATTAGAGAAGGCTGCACTGTGATGCACGATGGCTGTTATCTTAGCGGCGAGTAGATCTGCCCACGTAGTTTGCTTCTGCTATCAGCTGCCGTCGCTTCTCAATGAGGTGACTCATCTCATTTCTATGACAACTGCTAGATGTGAATGTCAGCGGTACTGCAACCAATGGAGAAATGCATTTTAGTACTACTAAAGAATCCGTGATATTCATCAGCTGAGGTCCTGCTTTTAGTGGTGATAATTGTTTTTTCAGCCTTGGCCGGGACTTGACCTCGAACAGGTGGGAGGCAAGATTTAAAGTTTTTAGATACGCTTTTTAAAACATAGTTGCAAAGTGCTTTATAGGACATAATAAATGGATCATATGAAATATAAAAACAGTGAGTGATTTACAGGATGGGTAAAATGAAGTATTTAAGAATAAATAAAGGCGGAATGAGAACATTTTTATTATTAAAAATTACTTTCTGTAAGAATAAGTTTTGAGGAGGGATTTGAAAGTAGGGTCTTAACCCTCAGCGCCTCTGGTTAAGGGATCCACAGCTACAAGCTCTAACAGAAATGTCCTGATGGGGGTACGACAAAGCAAGTTTGGCAAGTTCTTTGAATTAGCTGGGTCGACGAAACCTATAATCAATGTCAGCAATCTGTAAAAATATCTTTTTGTTGTGCCTTCATTTTTTGTTCGGCTGTTTGTTTTTCTTTCCTTCATTAGTTTATTTCTTTAGATAATTTGCCTGTAATATTTTTTCTTTCTTTATGTGCTTTCTTTCTCTTTTAGTTCTTCTATTCTTTCTATCTAGTCTTTCTCTCCTTCTTTTATTCACTGTTTTTTTCCATAGCTTTTATTCTTTCATTAATTTCTTTTTCCTTCCGATCATTTGGTCATTCGTTTTCTTTTTCTTTTGCTCTATTTATTTATTTGTTTGGTCATTCATTTATTTCTTTAATTTGTTCTTCCCCCCTATCTTTTTAGTTGTATTTTTGTTTGTACATTTTGTATTTTGTTTTCTTTCGTTCACTAATTTTTGGTTTCGTTGTGTACACTTGCGTGTAGCCTGTCGAGCTCTCAGCATTTAAAAGGGTGGGTTGAACATATATTTGTGTGGTGGACAGACGAGGTTTTAGATGTGGAGCTCTGCTTCTGTCATGTAGTGATCTGTGACTCATTCTGTGTTGGTAGAAAGCGCATATTATAACAGGTGTAGCGAACACTGTGTGGAAAGGTCAAGCAGAGAATCAGAGTGGGTGGGTATCAGTTGTCATTGATGCAGATATATAGTCAGACTTATGTTTATGAAGAGCTGCAGACTGAATTTTCCTTCAAACATTTAAAGATTAACTATGCGGCTCCTTAGTTTCTGTCATTCTGTTATAGTGTTTTAAGGCATTCTTTCATTCATATGTTTATTTTTATTAGTTTTTGCCTTAATTTCCTATATATTATATATATGTCTACCTCAATTTAATTTGATGTTTATTCGGGATATGAATACGATATGGACCAGTATCACATACCACAGCATTAATGGGTGGTTTGTGGTGCTGCTCCCTAGATAGTTTTAAGAGTTTTATGCATAAAAATCTATCGACAACAAATTAAAAAAAACAGTGCTGAAAAATATGATAAACATGATGACTTTCTTTTCTTTTTCTTTTTTTTTTTTTTTAGTTTCGTTGAGAAATACTTTAAAACTTGAAAGGCTAAGCTGATGTTTTGGTTTGCCTGGCTTTGGTTTCTTTTTTCTTTTTGTTCTTAATGAGGACAGGCCTCAAAGCTCTCCTAATAGAAAGTGAATAAAAAATAAGGAAGGAAATAAACAGAAGTCGCTAATTAGACTGCTGAGGATCTGAATATCTGAAACAAGTGAATAAATAATGCAGAGTTTGATCACAAACCCTTGCGTAGACGATCATTTTATTTGTGTTTCTCAGATTTTGGGCTACCTGGTGAATAATTAATTTTTGACACATAAATCAGTTCTTCTTTTTTTAAAATTTAAACTTACAAATGTTAGAAAAACAAGTGAATTGTGTGTCTAAGTTTTGAAATTATGAGTACTGACACTTTTCTGATTTTGTTTTTATTTATTTAAAAAAAAAAAAAAAATTTCCAAGTTGTTTGACATTTAACTTTTTGTCCCTCGTTTGTTTTTCAGGCCAACGTTGTTGCGGGAACAACACTACCAGTATCTCAAGAAGGGCTTACGTCATTTATCAGATGCTTATGAGGTAAAGTAAATTACTAATAAATAAAGAAAACACACACAAATTATGTGTTGTAGATATGTAGATGTAGTTTTATTTTTTCTTATAAACCTGTATTTCAATCAAAGTAGGCGTTGTATTTACACTCATCAGCCACTTTATTAGTTGTACTCCTTTTGCCTTCAGAGCTGAGCTGTTCAGTGCTGGAAACATTGCTCAGACGTTTTAGTCCATATTATGATGATAGCATCACACAATTGCTGCAGTTTTGTCCATCGCACATCCATGATGAGAATCTCCTGTTCCCCTACAGCGCAAAGGTGCTCTATTGGATTGAGATCTGATGACTGTGGAGGCCATTTCAGTACAATCAGCTCGTTTTCATGTTTAAGAAAGCAGTTTGAGATTGTTTGAAGTTTGTGATCTGGTAAATTATCATGCTGTAAGCAGCCAGCAAAAATGTTCAGTAAGTGTTTATGCTCAGGTGGTCTTGGAAGGAAAAGCCTCTGGACTTCTTTAAGTTTCTTGAAGACGTTTCACCTCTCATTTGAGAAGCTTCTTCAGTGCTCAGAGCAACTGGTGGAGAGACCCAGATTTTTAAGCCCTGTTGGGAGTGTCCCTAAGAGGGTCGTGGAACCCCCACTGATCCTCTGCCTAATCACACGAGCCATGGTGTGAAAACTGGTCTGGGTCACAATCAGCCAAGTTTTCGGGTGAACTCATTGTGAGACCTTGCCCCACCCTATTATGTGACTTACTGTGGTCAAATGGCCCAAAGTGTGAGTGGGCGTTAAGGCGCCTGGGAAGGGATCTTGACACTGGATTTTAGATGGCAGACAGTTGGTGTCGTAAGCCACAACTTCTGCTCAAAGATGGTCGCTCACAGTGGACATAGATGGCCTGTTTCACTCCTCTTTCAAACCATCTGTCCTCTCTGTCCAAAATGTGAACAGGTGCTCAGGTGGTATTAATTGAATCCCAGTGTGCCTACGCCACCACTACCAGCCCAAAGTGTTGATGCAATGCAGGATGGAAATGTCTCAGCAGAAGTTGAGACTCATCAGGCAATGTTTTAGTAATCTTCTGTTGCCCAGTTTTGGCGAGCCTTTTGGCAAGTGAATTGGAGCCTCATTTTTGGCAACCACTGTGGTCTTCTCCTGCTGTAGCCCATCTACTTCAAGAACCAGCTTGTTGTGTATTCAGAGATGCACTTCTGCTTACCTGCTATCAGCTCGAAGTAGTCTGGCCATTCTCCTCTGACATCAACGAGGCATTTCCACACAGAGAACTAGTACCGAGTGGATGTTTTTTATTTTTGCGACCATTCCCGGTAAATTGTAGAGAAGATTGTGTGTGAAAATTCCAGTCGATCAGCAGTTTCTCAAATACTCAGATCAGCTGGTCTGGCACAACCATTCCACATTCATTGTTTGAATGATTAGCTATTTGCATTAGCTATTTTGCAAATAGCTTTGTGTAACTAACAAAGTGGCTGGTGAGTGTGTGCTTAATATCGTGTGCTGAACAGTAGGACACCAACTCTCACTGCCTCTGGAAAAATGCCGAATTGTTATCCTCTGCTTTAAATAGAAATGCTGCAATTTTCAATTGGCCAAAAAAATATAGTTGTCTGCTTCTGGCAAAGTCACTGCTTTTTTTTATCTTTTACTTTTTTAATGTGTGTGCTTTTTGTTACTCTAGCCAGAAGAGAGAAAAGCATTTGTGTTTCTCCTTTTCTTCAGCTCAGTACCTTCATTATTTCAGTGGCGTTTCCTTTGATCACACAAAAGCAGGCAGACAGCCAATTTGTGTAGTTAAGTGTACGCAGTGCTAAAGAGAACAAACTGAGTTTGAATTATATGTAATAAAATCAGCACAAAAAGCATCACACAACTAATATTTGCGTCATAAATGGCAGACATAATCATAAAGTCCATTTACCAACTGCAGAAAATGAGTTTGTATGATGTTTCTGTGTGGCTCACTCCCATCATTTTCCTCCTCCTGCCCCTTGTGTGTCTGGCAGAGTTGTTTTTCTCTCATCTGTGCCTCTGACTGGCTGATCTCACAATCTCATTTATAGCTGTAATCGGTCATGTGATGCCCATTTGATTTTGTGTGTGTGTGTCTGTGCGAGTAGTGTCTGGATGCTAGCCGACCGTGGCTTTGCTTCTGGATTCTTCACAGTCTGGAGTTACTACAGGAGCCCATTCCTGCTGCCGTCGCCTCAGAGTGAGTCACACACGACAACAGAGTGGAGCCAAATAATACCCGTGCACTGCCAACGAATTTTGTTATTTATTGCTTTTTGCATAGTTCTCATAATTATTGCAGTAAAGCAGGTTTGTTGAAGATGCCACCCACCAATACCCCACCGCCCTTTATTTATAAATATCCATAAATAGTAAATGTAGAAATATGGTATAGTTGTGATATGCTAGCTTTACTTAACAGAGTTTTTTAGTGGATTTCATTTTCATTTATTTTTTTAAAGATTTCTACACAACATCCTTGATGACTGCATTTTTTTTTTTTGCTTTTCAGTTTTCTCTTTTGTATAGCAAAATCTAATATAACCACACACAACTTTCAGGTCCACCTCCTGGTAGCTAGGGAAGTGGTGTTTTTCTGTTATGGTTGATCATTGGTAGTTTGCAGACAGCTTGTAGACACATTACTGCCCCCTTCTGGTAGTAGTAGCAAACTCTTACGTTAAACTAGGCCCTAAAAAGGAGACGGTTTACAGTTTTGACCCTTTCTGGCTCCAATAATGAACATAATGTAGTTTATCTTATTCCATATGATCTGAAATTACCGACCACCCTATAAGTACAGTGGTAAATGTCACAGAGTTAGGAACCTGAGGCTGTTTTCCCTCAGACTTCCTATAGAGGCCATTGAAAAAGAATGCAGGTTTAGGGCATCTGCTTCAGTTCTCAGACCCAGGGGCTATGCACATTTGTATAATTGTACATATGAATAAACCCAAAATTTCAACATATTTTTCTAAAATGCTCCAGATGTGTTTAAACGTGTTATATTGCTTAAAACAAGTTGGAAGATCAGACTACATCTGTACAGAATACAGTTATACTAGCTCTTCCTATGTCTCAGGTTATACACAATAAAAAGAGATTATTAGCTCAATTAAAATGTCCTTTATACTTTATTCCTTACGCTACAGTCACACTGTGGCAAACAGCAGTTGGATACTGAGGCACAAACAAAATGAGTGTGAACTTGTGATTTTGTTGCCTTTGAAACGGTTGCTTTGAAAATGGGGACCAGGTCTGTGACCACTTGCGGTTATTTTTCTTCTTCAAAGCATCATCAAGATGGTGATGAAACAGCAATAAGATTGAGTTGGTCTGCTGTCAGTTTGTGATTGAAGTTGGCAGATACTTAAAATTCATTTGTAACTGTGACATATTGTAAACACTGCAATTCTGTTGCCATCTACCTACAGAAAAATTCATATTAACTACTTCTAGCTCAGCGGTCCCCAACCCCCGGGCCTCGGACCGGTACCGGTCCGTGAGTCGTTTGGTACGGGGCTGCGAGAGTTGAGGCTCAGGTGTGAAATGTATGGTTCAGGGTTTTTATCGGTATTTTGTTATCGTTTTTATCGTTAACTCGGTTTTCCTGGGTCTTTTCACGTGTGTTATGAATAAATCTTCTTTTTTTCGGTACCGGTACTGGTTTTATTTTGTTGTATTTATCCGTGACGCCTTAAAGGCCGGTCCGTGAAAATACTGTCGGGCATAAACCGGTCCGTGGCGCAAAAAAGGTTGGGGACCGCTGGTCTAGCTGGAACCTCATAGATCTGGACCCAAAATTTCCCCCCAAAATAGTGATGTAGTTCCTGCAAGATGGCAGTTTAAGTGCTCAGCAACCTTATTTTTATATAACCAGAATGCAACCAGT
Organism: Copadichromis virginalis; assembly: GCF_057382275.1. Classification (NCBI taxonomy): domain Eukaryota; kingdom Metazoa; phylum Chordata; class Actinopteri; order Cichliformes; family Cichlidae; genus Copadichromis; species Copadichromis virginalis. Next base: position 16,742,157 of record NC_140632.1, read on the forward strand.
TGGCAGCCAGTTCAGTCGAATCCCCGATTGCAAAGAGCCATGTCCATGTCACACATGGGATACACTCCTTGGTGCAGACTGACTCTGACTGACTGCAGCGTGTCAGGAATCTGACTGTTATGAATTGAAGGGGATCAAGTGCCAGCAGTGCGAGTCAGACTGCAATTGTTTGTAGACAGGTTTCTCCCACCGGGCGACCTATTCAAGAGCCTCGTGATCACAAGTGGCCCACCACAGGTTCAGGGTGTTGGACGCAGACATTATACTACATTACATGTACCAATGTTACTGTAAACTCCTCCTATCCTCTGGCTCCCTTCCTAAAACACAAGTCACCATTTTATAAAACAGAACCAGAAGTGGTAAGAGATGAAAGATGTTGATTAAATTACCATATAATGACCATTATTTTTTTTTTTTTTCCTGTCCAGCTGCAGCATTGGCCTGGGCTTTGCTGTTAAATCATCCCTTGTCCTTGTTTCCATAGCCAACTTCAAGAAGTTTAATTTATTCTCTGTAATAGAAAACTCGCAGTAATAAAAAGTTGGGGTGTTGATGTTTGAAGCAGTGAAATGAAGGTTTTTCCAAGAGTTATTATGCCTGATATGTGTGATTAAAAGTGATGACAACATTGTGCATGACTGGCAGGTGTACTTATAAGTACTTTTTTTTTTTAGGCTGACACGGCTTCAAACACTGTTGCTCTCACTGCCACCAAAATGTCATTTGATTAAATTACTGCCAGTCAAAGTAGCACTCTGCAAACCACGTAGCGAGTCGCCGTTCCAGGCTGCCAGCCCACGCTCTCATTATAACCGTGAGGCGTGCCAGCACACCGGCTGGCACTGCCCGGGCACCAACGTGATGGCTTTGTGCTCACACACACAAAAACACTGGCCCTGTTCAACGATCTATAACAATGCAACCTACAAGAGATTGCTTTCTCTGGTTTATGAAGTGTACACTGTTCTCAGGTCAGTGTTGGCACCAGACCGGTTGGCCAAAATTAAAGTGGGCTTCCCTTCCAACTCACTTGGCTCAAAGCACTCTTACAGTTTTATTATTTTTCTCCATGGCGGAGGATGAAGAGGACATTTGTGAGCGAAGCAGCGTGGTGCATGGAGGCTGGAAAGAAAGGGACCTGTGGTAGAGTTGGTCTATGCAGTATGACACGTCAGCTAAAGTGAAATAGCCCAGTGGAGCGTGTTTTATAGCCTTCCAACTTTCTGCCGGTCTGAGATAGAAAATAGGAGCTGTGATTATTTAGTAAATGGAAACTGTGTAGCGTGCAGAAAAAGTGGTTTGTTCAAGTCAGGTGAAATAATTAGCGTCAAACTTTTAAACAGAAAGAAAAGCTGCTATACGTACATACTTATACAGACTGGAATCTGTATTGTACAGGATTACTTGACCCTCAGATGACCAAGTGGAGTAATTTATGACGTATTTTTGTGCTTATCAGCCTCATACCACATCCTTTATCTATGAAAGATATTCTAAAAATGTGCTAATGCAAGTAATCATGGTTTCTAATCATTTCTATGCAAAAGCAACGTGATCGTCACCTTCATATCATTTTGATTGTCACATTGGGTATTCGATATCTGCAGCTGCTAACAGACCTTTCTACTGAAGGTTCTACTGTTAGCCTTGGTTTACGGCAAAACATTGCAATGCAGTGATTAGAAGCAGAAAACTGCAATAAGATTGAAGACTATAATGTTTAAAAAATACACTATCCATGCCACAGTAATGGGCCACTTACTGTTTTTAAAAAAAAGCTATAAAGCATGTAGGAGAACTACACTGACAAATCACTGGTAGTAAATGTTTTTGTGATTAAAGATGTGTAACTGCAACATACGACATGGCTGTGATCCCCATTTCTTGACACCTCCTTGAATATTTGGTTCTAAAAATAGTATTTAGATATCAGCATTATTTTTATTTATTTATTTATTTTTAGAAATCGTGTCAATATCTTGTGTAACTCAAGGAAGTGAGCATCAAAACTCATTATCTGTGCAAACATACATTTCTGCAGATCGCCTAAACGTGCCAAAAATTGCGAACCCTTTGGGTGTTGACACAGATCTGAGGTAAATGGTAACTGTAACTTGCCGTCTTAATCAAACGAATAAATAAATAAATTATGTGTTTTACAAAAAAGCTGAAAAAAATAGTAAAACAGTGAATTTGAAAATTGATTAAAAACAGTAATTATATTTTAGCATTATTGCTGCTGGATTAGCCTTTACAAACATTAATATGATTTTTGGCAATTACTGTTAATTTAGGGCAGTTGTGGGGTAAACCTTTGGGTGGTGGGCTAGTACATTTGTTCAAACTATCAATACAATTAATGAGTGTTTTATTGCTGCCATGCAATTTCAGCAATCCTGCATGTAAGAAAGAGTATGCTGGTGTTTGTAGTACATTCATGCAGTACCATTTGGCTGCTCTTTGTGGTTGTCAGTTTGTATATTAAATAAATAATGATATTATAACCTCTGTATCTTTGCTCTCCAGTGTGTGTCAGTTTCTGGCACGCTGTCAAAGCCCAACAGGGGGTTTTGCCGGGGGACCGGGGCAACACGCTCACCTTGCACCCACCTACGCTGCCGTCAACGCCCTCTGCATCATCGGCACAGATGAGGCCTATAATGTTATAGACAGGTATGATCACACAGTGTGCTGCTAGGGTGGTAAAATGACAACATGACAAACACAAAACAGCTTCCGTTAAAGCAGCTCAGTTTGTTTGAAATTAATATGTCAGACAACCCCTAATTTATGTGATGATATTTATTGGATTTCTTTTAGACTTGCATAGTTTATTACAGTGCTCTTATTGTATCTTGGATATTTATTTGTATTTTATAGGCTATTTAATATTGTGTCCACATGCCTGTGGGCTTTAGATTGGAATTAGCTTGCAGTTATCCTATGAGATGAATCTTTTTGTGCAGTTTGTTCTCTGACAAATAAAGATGAAACTAAACTGTGGCTGTGTAATTGAAATTCATAATTTACGCCTTTAAATTTGTTTGTGTAACTGAATTTCCCTCCTATGCTATAACCACTATAACACATTTTCTTACAGTTGGAGGGGGTTGTCGCAGCTACGGATCATGTTAATGTTATTTAACCAGCAGCTCATTATAAGACCATTTCGAAACACTGTTTACATGAGTTGTTTTTCTCCTAATTGACTCTGCGTGATGGAGAAAAGGTGACGCTTTGCGTGTTTACAGTCGAGCAGCGATTCCCGTTTCTTCGCAGCGACGCAGATTTAGACAGCGGGTGTTGACTTTGCATTAGTGCTTTATTAAATTTGCAGCAGCTACTCTTCCACCCCCTGCCCTCTCTCTCCTCTGTTTATTCTTCACTCCATCTACAGCGCCTCCTCCTCCTCCTCTTTACACCATGAACTCATCCTTGTTTCTAATCAACCCTTCTCCCCCTTCTGTTTTGACTTCCTCCAGGGAGAAGCTGCTAGATTTCTTGTGGTCAGTGAAGCAGCCAGATGGCTCCTTTGTGATGCACGTCGGTGGAGAGGTGGATGTCAGGTGAGGCCCCAGAAGATAAATTCTGATTCCTCTATCCTTGTGTTTTTCTGTAGGTTTTTATTTTTTAGAATTTGCTTTTCATCACATAAGAAAATTTATATCGTTAACTACATCTTTGATGACTGCTTGGACACCAAACATCTTTGGTGTCCATACTGTGTTGATCACAGTAAAGGGGTCATTTTTGAAGGCTAATTTCCCCTTAAGCACACTCTGCTTTGTATTTATATTCTCCTGTGTTTTCTTTTAGTGTTGATAACAGGGGAAATAATGAGAAATGCCCACATCTCTTTTACATAATAGTGGATTTATCTCATTTCGGATGTGTGTGTGTGCTTTTTCCTCTTTGAGGCTGTTATGTGGGGCTTTTTGTTATGTTTTTGTTTTGTTCTTTGAGGTTCAGTTTCCTTTGAACAAAGAACTTCAGAAGGTACTTTTTCATTCTCAGAGGAGCCTGATATCTGTTTCCAACCAATTAGCATCGAGGTGCCGTTATGTATTACTAAAACTGTCTTTCTCTTAGGCAGGTTTTGCTATTCAGTTTTTGATAAACCATTTTGTGTCACATTTTTCTAAACTGTCAACAAAGTTATCCTTATTTTGAAAGTTTTTTTTAGGGGTTGTAATTACAGGATTTTCTGATTTGATGTTAGTGTAAGTGTGGTGATATACAGTGTTATGCAAAGATTTAGTTGCCTTATTCGTGTTTTCACTGTTTTTGCTAGAAGTCTGATATAGCTTAGCTTTTAAAAAAAAACACATTCAATTTAATTACCACGAACAAGTCTGGCTGCTGTCACTGTTCACGAGCAGCACTAAATGTATTTTCCAGATGAAAGTACTCCAACAAAAAGTGGCTTATACATTCTAGGGGAACTTTTTATTAGGTACAGCTTGCCAGTTCCAGGTTGGATCCTGTTTTGCCTTTTTTGTTTCATAGATTCAACAAGATGCTGGAAACCTTTTCCATAGATTCTGGTCCATATTAACGTGATAACATCACATAGTTGCTCCAGATTTGTTTTGTTTCGACATCTTAACAGGAAAAAAAAGTAACTTGTCTTTCTACAAACCTGGTTTAAGGTTTTTCCCAGCACACATAAGCACATCGGTTCAACTTTTATATCATATTTGAAAGAAATTGAAATCAAATAAACCCCAATTATTAAAACAGTCTTTCTTTCTAGTTATTTAGTTAACATAGTTTTGTGAACCCACATGAACTATAGCCAAGGTGTTCATCATAAAGATAGAAGATTATTTATATAACACTTTTTGAGTTTTTGGACGATCTCTGCAACCAAATAAGGAGTTTTATGCACGTCTGATACCTGAGCTTTTCAAGTGATTTATTGACAATATCAAAGATTTAAAAAACACCTTTCTTGAATTCTAGTTTAGTTATGATTCCTTGCAGTCTCAACATTGCAGGGAAACAAAATATGTAACAGTCAAAATGACTGTGACTGAACAGCAGGGGAACATAAATGGCAAACTGGATGTTTGTTTGGTCTGCTGGCAGCCTAAAACACAGTATGATGATGTTTAGCGAGAGCTTCCTGCTCCCTCTCAACTTTATCGTGATCTTTATCAGCCTGATTTGTTTTTTCTGCTTTTTTAGGAGTGCATACTGTGCAGCTTCGGTAGCATCGCTCACAAACATCCTCACACCTAAACTGTTTGAAAACACAACCAACTGGATTCTCAGGTACAACAACCGACCACAGCACTCTGAGTAAATTATTAAAGAGCATTTTTGTCCTGCTTTTTTTACATAATCCAGTGTATGGGTTTTTTTGTTTTTTAACTACATGGTTTTCTGATTTCTAGCTGTCAGAACTGGGAGGGTGGTTTAAGTGGAGTACCGGGTTTGGAGGCACACGGCGGTTACACGTTCTGTGGTACAGCCGCCCTTGTCATCCTGGGCAAAGAACACATGCTGGATCTGAAAGCCTTGCTGGTGAGCACATCCTCCCTCCCCGCCTTTTCCTCTCTATTGTAACCTCAAATGCTCAGTCTGTGTCCCAACAGCAGAAAAAGATGCTATCATTGTCAGTCACAACAGGGGCTTTGTGCTAAAGTTTTATCGCTTTCAAAGTTGGGTGCTCAGTTCTGTGACGAAGCAAGTACAAAATGTCATTAAAAATCAAATACAATGTTGCAACTCACAACAAAATTTCATCTTCTGAAAAATGTGGAGAAATCTCTCTATGTCAGTCTTTCCTTCTCCTATTCGACAAACATTAATCTGATCCACTTATTGTTAAGCTTTTCTCATACTTACTATCTTTGTGATGATATTTACTGACTTTAATGCATCCACAGGCCTCTAATTCCCAAGTTAATCATTCACAAAAAGTGCCAAACGTCAGGTGCTGGTTTAGCTCAGTAGTTGAGCAGGCAAGCAGATAATGCAAGACCAAATGCAGCAGGCTGGGTTTGACTCTTTTGTTGGGCATCTTTCCTGTCTGCTCTTTACTGAAAACTATCTAATAAAGGTGAGAAAAACCCAAAATTAGTCACTCAGGAACTGTCCTTGCATACATCGTTACACTACATGTTACTTTTATTGTGCACAATCGCACGTCGCAGTAATGCAAACTTCATCATGAAGTACTAAAAGGAAATAAGTATTCAGTGACTTCAAGCAACAAAATAACCACAGATTACATGAAGTGAGCGGGTCCCAAGTTAAAGAGTGAATGTTACTGCTGTTTGCTAAAAGAGGAGGCCTGAATTTATTGATGTCACCTAGGCAGAGCAGCCTAGAAATGTTTAGCTTTTAAAAAATTCCTTATTCTGATAGTTTGATTATGTTTGGTTTCTGTGATAAGTTACTCATAATTTGTTTGAAGCAGTTTCCAGGAAAACTGCAACCTGCTCTTTCTTCACAGACTCGTTTAAACTGGCACAATTACACAAACGCATTCGCCGAGTCCTTGTAGCTGTCCTCTTTACACAGGAGTAACTTAATAATGACCTGCATGTGAGCTGTTTAGGAGACATCTGTAAACTGGAGCTATGAAAAACACGGGTTACACTCTTCCTGAATCTACTAAAACTGCCGATGTTCCTTTTATGACTTCTTTACGTTGTTTAGCTGCACCATAATGTGCTTCCGTGTATTCAATCACTCTTTCTGTACTGTGGAATAAACATCTGTGCATGTAGTTACTCTCGGAGCACTCTGGAGGTTTACATAAGTTTTTGTTTTGCAACTGTTGGGATGCTTTGTTTCTCCCCTCAGGGAAATCTCATTTCCCTTCTTCCTTAGTAGTAAAAGGTTAGGAGCAGCTGCCCTTTAGCTTTGATGCAGGTCGAGCTTTTGAGTCATGCTCAGGGAAGCTGCAGTGGGGCAGATGCTCGCTGACACAAAGCTTGAGGTCATCCTGAGAAGATAAAATGATAAGGCTGTAACCAGAAGGCCAGTCTGCAGCAGTTTTTTATATTTTATTGAGCTCATAAAACACTTGATGTCATCATCCCTTAGCTTTTATTCAAATACTGTGTGATCACATTTGCATGTAACTGTGAAGTAAACCTGTTTCCACACCTGCGTGCACTAAAGTCCCTCTACCTTTAAACAACGTTAGTTATTTTCACCCAACACCCAGCTCAAGTGGCAGGTCAACAGAGCGCGCTCTCTAAGGTGTTGTGTGTCACTGTCCGTCCCTCAGAGACGCCCGGCATATGGCTCTGACTGAAGGCGGCGGGTTAGCAAAGGTTGTAAGTTGAAACCAAGTGGAGAATATCAAAAGCAGCGAGACTCGCTCGCTGCACAACTCGAGTCATAACCTAAAAATTGTATGTGAGAGAATGCATAAATCATTAACGCTGAGATACATAGATAATTCACAATGAACAACTTTCATATTTACGTGGTGTCATTGTTTATTTTCACGGGGATCTATTAATGATCTTGTGATGATCATAGTCCAGATTCTCATTAGGAATTCATTAAATCCGTGAACAACCAGGCAAATATACTCATTTTACCGCAAGCCGCGTTGTTTCTTTGCCTTGCATTTTTCTTTCTTTGGTAAAGGCGGCCACTTCTCACATGATTAAGACATTTAAAACCTTTTGAAGGTGCACTAATTAAAATTTGCCTCTGTGGCACGCAAACACCCATTAGTTCCCTCATCCAAATTTGGATGACTACATATGTGGCCAGTCTCTAACCTTTAAAAGAGAGAGGTGGGGAGCTTGTTCATTCAGGTGACTCTCCTCCAGTATCTCTTGGGTGACTCTGAGGTGAGGTGTTCCAACATGTCCTAAGGGGGGGGGGGGCAGAGCAGACCCAGGACATGCTGGGGAGATTACATCTCTCAGCTGGAATGCCTTGGTGTCCATGCAGAAGAACTGGTGGAGTGGGTTGACTTTGTTTAGGCTGCTCCCCCAATAACCTAGCCATTGATCAGCAGCTTTTGTGTTACATGGCCTGGGTATTTTCACATTATTAACTCTTTCGCCCACGGACACTCACTAGGACTAACCCTTGTTTCTCTTTTCTTAACTGAGCAGTTTCTATTATATTTCAGGGCTGCTACCAGAACAAAATGACAGTTTTTTTTGTGTGTGTGCACCAAGTTGAGAGCAAATTTGGTCCAAAGAGCACTTCAAATAAAAATGTGTTGCAGTTTAGTTTCATCTGGTGTAGAAACATGTAGAGGTACAAATGGAGGCTGGAAATGTTACAGGCGTCACTGCTTCTGTTACCTCTTGAAGGCTCTGGCTGCTGGGCTGGGTACAGGACACACTCACTCTGTGAGCTTTGTAAGCACCTGCAAAGCCAGCGTGCTAACACAAAGTTCAATTTTGCGTTAGCTAGAGTGGATCGTTTTCTGGCCTGGGTGTACTTTGTGCTTCACTGTTACGTTCTTGTCCTTTTGTGCAATAAAAATGACAGTTATGTAATCTCCACTCCTCAAAAAAGTGCAGGCTGCTCAACTATTATTTTCTGCTCCATCAACATGAACGCCAGCTGCTTGTAGCACAAGTGCACAGAAAAGGGGACACATCATGATGTTCTTTTTCTTAGTCTGCTCTTGCTGGTTATTAAAGAACACAAATGATATTCCTACAAATTCCTTAACTTATGCAATGCACATCATAAATCAAATACATTGTGATAATTTGATGCTCTATGTAAACAGCAGAATTTTCAGAGCCATTTTAACGCTCTCCACCACTGCAGCAAATCAAAGTTCAATATATATATTTTTTTTATCTCAGCGCCCAGATGCAGTGAAATTAAAGCTAAAGCAGTAGCATGTTTGAAGCATCTATGGTACCCTGTGACTTAATGAGGAATTATGTGAAAAATAAATAACAGAAAATATGAATTGAAGGAAATTTGCACAAAACACACATACTCACTATCAAATTTAGGTGGATACTCCAACGTTAATTTACTGATCACCGGTGCACATATCACTGTCTGTGTTGTGAGATAAAATGCAATAATTTTCCATACAGCTTAATAAAGTTTAATATGAGACATTAAATAATTTCAAATACTTCTTTCCCACGTTTGCTTCGTAACTCCAATATCCCATAATTATTCAGTCCTATTGGACTGGATTGTACCAGTTGGCAATTTCCATGGCAGCAGTTTTCTAAATCGTTCCTATTCTGAAAAATATCAGGTCCCGTCTGGTCCGCTCCTGCCTCCTGTCTCGTCTTACCCTGTGAGGTTTTCAGCTGTTGGTATACATGCGATTCCACTCAGAGCTAAAGGGACACAAACACATGCAGTACATTCAAATTCAAATTCAAATTTTATTTGTCACACACACACAACCATACACAGTATGACATGGGGGTGAAATGCTTGTAGCTGTACAATGCCCGACCATTAAATGACAGAAGAAAAGTTTTACAATATTTACAATTTACAGTTTACTACAGAATTTACAAATCAACTTAGGAATTTACAGTAAAGAATGTGCAAATAGCAGAAGAGATTATAAAGATTATAGGAATTATAGGATTATAGGAAATGTGTGGTGGTGCGTGTGGTGACGTGTGTGAGAGTCCAGTCTTTAAGTGAAGTGTTTGGGAGAGTCCAGTCCTACACCTGGTTCAGGGCCCGAATAGCCTGGGGGAAGAAGCTCCTCCTCATTCTCTCTGTTTTGGCCTTAAGGGAGCGGAAGCGCTTCCCAGACCTCAACAGTGAGAAGAGTCCATTGTTGGGATGGGAGAGGTCCATCATAATCTTCCTAGCTTTGGACTTGCACCGCTTGGTGTAGATGGACAGCAGGTCAGGGAGCTCTGATTGATGCGTTCGGCTGAGCGCACCACCCTTTGCAGATCTCGTCTGTCCTGCTTGGTGCTGTTCCCAAACCAGGTGCAGATGTTTGACATCAGGACGCTCTCGATGGTGCAGGAGTAGAAGTTCTTGAGTTCTACATGCTTTGTTTGTTAATTCAGCGTATTTAAATGTGTGTTTGTCACCTTTCCTCCTCAGCGTTGGGTGGTCAGCAGGCAGATGCGATTTGAAGGAGGTTTCCAAGGCCGCTGCAATAAACTAGTGGACGGCTGCTACTCTTTCTGGCAAGCTGGACTCCTGCCTTTACTCCACAGAGCCTTATACAAAGAAGGTGCCTTTACATTTTGACCCTAAACTCTTAAAACAGTTCGAAATGGAAAGGTCTCATCACCGTAGCATCAAGCGGCACAAGGAAAACCAATTTAGCAAAGCGTGATTTTTGGTCAGAATTATTTGAAATTATAATATCAGCAAGTCTCCACTGACTTCAGCTGATCTGAATGAATGTCAGTGCAACAAAGATAGAATATTTTTCCAGTTTTAGTCGTTTTTCACCCAAAACTCTTTGAATAGTGAGTGATAGATTGATCAGTGTCAAAATCTTGAGGTTTGTCGTGAAGCAGTCCTTCGTTCTAAAATGTAAATCAGAAAATTAGAGAATATGTGGTTAGGAGGTCATTTTTCTTTAGATTTTGACTATAATTTGTATTGTTATTCTGTGGGGGGTTTTAAAATGTTAAAACTGGAAATAGCCAGGTGTTCACATTTTCATGTTGAAAATGAAGTCTGAATTTTCTGTGGGATCATCCTGGTTTTTTTTTGTTGGATTTTTTTTTTTTCCCCTCTTGTGACTGACCTGTGTGTTTGCTCAGGAGAGTCAGAGCTGAGTCAGCAGCGGTGGATGTTTGAGCAGCAGGCCTTGCAGGAGTACATCCTCCTGTGCTGTCAAAACCCAACAGGAGGCCTTCTGGATAAGCCTGGCAAGTCAGTACCACACCATCTGAGCACACACACACACACTACATATTTGTACAGCTTTACTCATGCGTAGCGTTTTTACATCACTGCCCTGTTTTATTGTCTTGGTATGTCCAGGTCCAGAGATTTTTACCACACGTGTTACTGCCTCAGCGGCCTCTCCATAGCACAGCACTTTGGGAACATGGACAACCATTACGAGGTGATCCTCGGCAAGGAGGAGAATAGATTGGTGAGAATGAAAGATATACATTATATGAAACTTTGACAAATGTTGGGTGTAATAAATATTTTACATAGAGGACATGTTACTTGTTGGGGAGTGGAGTCAGAAGCTGGTCTTTACATTCAGTTAAAACATGTCATCCTAAATGAGCTGTTCTACAGTTCTAACTCTACCTTCCTGTTTCGCTCAGAGTTAGATTAGATAATCAGTGCACACTCATGTGTCTGACCCGCCTTGGCTTTCTGAATAACTCTGTGAGGTCTCAGTCATCATTAGTGGAGACCCTGAAGGGGATGGTTGAGAAACACACGGATGTACGTTGCTCTTGCTAAGAGCTTTGCATCCATCGTTATTTGGCGGTCATCCTAGACCTAGAACAAGAATTACCCGAATGTCATCCCTTCCCCTGTTCCTGGACTTGTAAGCACCGACCGCATATATGAGAGCAGGTAAACGTATAGCAAATCAGTCTGCAAGAGTGGGAGCTATACTCTTGGATACTGTCCAGGACTGGAAGATGCAGGCTGACTTGGATCAGAAGCTCAGTTTTCCACCAGAGATCCCAGCACCTGCTCGTAGGCCGGGCCAAATCTCGTGGAACAAACGGTACCATTAAAGAATGCGGTGGGTGAAGCGCACGAACAGAAAAAGCTGAAATAGAATGAAATAGCAGCTGAAGCTGAAGAGAGCAACGAATGTACAAGCTGCTCCCTTTAGAGTTGGGATGCAGGGCATTTGTAGTGACATCAACAACAAGGCTCCCAAAGAGCACAGAGGTTTGAGAACAGGCTTTCTGATAAGTCATCAATTCACTGTCAGTTTGGAAAACGGACTCAAGTGGGACCGCAGGATGTCCAGCATAAGTGGTAAAAGCAGAGCAGCCATGAGAAACCGCATGTGGAGCTAGTGCATAATAATGCCTCAGCAGATGAGTCCATGCGATCATAATAAACCGCTGGGGTCGCAGGCGTCTGCACAAACCCTCCTGGTCACCGTTTGATCTCAAGTTTTCTGTCATTCAGACTGTAGCAGACCCACTGACAGGACACTGTGGAACATGTTTGACAGAAACACATATTAAAGCATTCACAGGTTTTACAGAAAAGGTGCTTTTCCAAAGGCTGTTATGTTAGGGCGGAGTCCTCACCGAGTTACACTAATTAACTCCTGAGCCGTTTAAAGAGATTAACATTACTGTTAATTGTTTCAAGTCTGAAATGGTAGCTAACGACATATGTAGATTTTTGATGGCATTATTCATTCCTAAAGGTCTGTGTCAGTCTCGGCTGAAAACTCTGCATTAAATCAGGTGGTTTCATTTAAAATAAAACAATGTTTTAGGACCTTTTTGCATCAAAAACTGAAATACCAACAATAGAGCTCAAATATTATGTATGTATACAGGTTTTTATATCATGTCACGCAGTTGCAAACACAAGCGGCTCTTCATGAGTAGATGAGAACTAACTGTGCACAGTGACACGGCTGCTTGCTCATACGGGAAACTGCTTAAGAAGGTTGGCAATTTTTATTTTTATTTTTTATAACCAGGACATGATTTCTGCACTACATTTTATATGTATTTTATTTTTGTTTTTTCTTTCTTTTTGGGCAGTTTTTGGTTTATAATCCCATTATTTTCAAGAGAAGTTGCACATTTTTCTGCAGCCAGTATCTCTAAAACTGGGAAACTTAAATATTCTTGCTTTAGCTATTGAAGCTAACAGTATAATTGTCTCTTTAAGGGTAACTGCTGCTTCTTTTTTTCTTGTTTTTTTGCACCCTTTCATTTCATCACCATGCAGTAAATAATTAAAGTACTGGTTTTCTTTTATCAGCCATGGTTTAATCTGCACGCACCTGCATAAAGAGTCAAAAACGCCTCAAAGGTGTTCCCGTGCTGACTATTGAGTGCAGTGCAGTCAGGTTTAATATGAGCGAGCTATAAAATGAGAAGCTCTGAAAGATGCTCTACAATAAGTGGGGTTTATAAAAAAGAAAAAAAAATTGAAGCTACTGAAATGACACGTGTGGTTGCACGTAAAGGCCGCGGCAGTTGGTTTTGGTTTTGTTTTCCTGTTTGCTGTTGCATTACTGGCACTGACAGCTGTTTACAGCAAGTCTTCCCCTTGCACATGCATATGCATATCGGCTCGTAGGTTAAAACAGCAGCCAGGTTCAAACTGTATCCCTAAAGTGCCTGAGCTATGGTGTTTTCAGCTCAAAGTGTAGTGGGTTTCTTTGTGGTGTGCAATTCTCAGATAAATCAATAAAACAGTCTCGGTGGATGGTGGCAGCTTCCTGTGATGAAAATGTTAAAACTGCATCATAATAGTGAAACTGCAGTTCCACCTACTAATGGGATATAATAAGAAAAAAAATACATACTGCGACAAACGAAATATCTCGCAAATCTTTTGTTTTCTTCTTCTGACCAATTAGGCACCAACTCATCCAGTTTACAACATCTGTCCAGAGAAGGTGGCTCAGGCCCTGCAGCACTTTCTCCGGATGCCCGTTCCCGAGGTCAGCAGGCAGCCGGGAGGCTCCGGTGAAGACAGACCGTCAGATGCTGCTGCTGCCTCCTCATCAGCTGACCTTCAGTCCTAGTTGGTCCTCAGCAGTAACGTCACTGTGCGTTTTAAAAAAAAACAAAACAAAATAACAAAAATCAGCCAACTCTGGGGATCGCCCCTGAGCCGGGAAGCTGTTGTCAGGTATTTTGTGGACAAGCGGGATAGTTGACCCTCGCTGCAGACCAGTGCTGAATTTTGCCCCAAATAAAGGTCAACGGTTTTGCAAGGGCAGCCTCACATTCAGTTGAATATGTTTTATTTTTATTTTTTTTGCTTGCATTGTCTGTTTTCATTCTCTGAAATAAAGGTGGAACTTTATAAGGTTTCAGTAGGTTAATAAAACTTGTTAGAGCTTTTCTCATGATGGTGTTAGGGTGCTGAGGGGGTCGGTCAGGTGTTTTTTCTGAGTTTGTATGTTATACACGTATTATATTCACTGGCCAGTTCATTAGGTACACCAGTTCCACTGCTTTTGTAAAGCAACCAACAATAGGGCAGCAACTTGGTGTATTTACACACACAGGCATGGTCAAAACAACCTCCTGAAATTCAAACTGTGCTTTTTTTTATGCCACATACTATTCTGTCTATCCCTTTGTGACCACACTTGTATGGTGTATCTACTGTGTCACACATCCGAAATCATCCCGAACTGGTTTCGTGAATGTAACGAGTTCACTGTACTCAAATGGCGTCCGCAGAGCTCAATCCAGCAGAGCACCTTTGGGATGTGTTTGAACAAGCGATTTGCATCGTAGATGTGCGGCCAACCAATGTGCAGCACCTGTTTGATGCTATCATGTCAATATGGGCAAGAGTCACATGTTAGATGTTTCCACCAACTTGTTAGAGGAGGATCTAACTTGGTACTAGTGTACTTAACAAAGTGGCTGGCGAGTGTATAATCGCACTCTGTGTAATTTCCCTTTAACTTGAAGCTCAGCAAAACAGGATTAAAATTAAATTAAAAGGTAGCAAACTGTGTCGAGTCCATGATTACAGGACAAATGGGGACAAAGTACTAAGACAGCTACTTAACTCTTTCCCCCATAAAGATCACATTTTATGACCTCCTTTGTACCCTTAATGATGACTTGACACCTCAGTGTGTAACAATAAAGATGCGGTTTGATGACCATTAGGATATTTTCCAGGTTTTCAGATGACAGCTAGATGATGCAGACCCAGTCATTTTGTCCTATAAGCAGGCCTGAAGTATGAAAGACGCTCAGTTCAGGGAAGAGCATCAAGGGTTACTGCTAGTAGGCTTTCAAAAGGGTAAAGCGTTATTGTAGATCTTAAAAGGTTTACGTTTGAGGTCATTTTAGACTTTACAAAAGACAGAATAAATCTATACAAAATCCGATTTAGTTTTTCTCATCTCAGTAGTTGCACCCTCCTATTTTAGAAACTGGAGCTTTTGGACATTTGCCAAATGATTTATTGCATCAGCTTTATAAAGGCAGCGTGTCTAGGCTCATTCCATGCAAACATGTTATTTACAGTAATGGGAATGGCAGTTACAGGTGGATACTGGGGAAGGGAGACTCGGCGCTTGAATAGGTCATCAAATTGGTACATGTGTGCAACTCAGGGCAAAGAACATGACATATTAAAGCAATTAAAATATTTCCGATGCTTGTAGACTTTTCTAAAATCCAGAGAGTGGTTAAACCGGAGAGCAGGAAACACACACAAAAGTATCCTCTAAATAAGAAGGGAATGACCGTGAACAGACAAGAGTCGGCTGGGGTTGGCCGCTGCTCAGCCACCTGGTTAAAAAACGACTCTCGTGTAAAAATGGGAAATTATAACACATCAGGTAGACAAACAAAACCAGAAAAACCTGACTTCACTACACCTGCACAATAAATCAGTTAAATTCAGTTTGAGTCTTTAATGTTCCCACGTACAGCTTCGTTAAGCCGCCGCCACACATTTTTTCGATCACGCCATGTGGCTGCATTGTTCAGTTCGATTGCACATTTTCAGACTTCTAGAAACTGTTAACGGTGAAATGCATTTTAAAATTTGAAAAACAAAACATGGAAACCATAAGGATGATGACACAGGTCATTAATGACCAAATAAGATTTCATCTATGATGGGTATTTCCATTTCCAGTTTGGTCTTAAATTTGATTTAGAGGCATAGCTTTGGGCCAACAAGTGAATCCCAAAGAGCTGGAAATGTGCCGTATATGTGTGCAGTGAGTCCTTAAAAAATTGAGGAAATTCAACAGGTGGAGGAGGAAAGAAGTTCCAAGGCTCTTTCTTTTCAGTTGAAAATTTCAAATGTTTTTATTCTCATGGCACTGTCATGTTTAACTTAAAAAACAAAAACCTTCCAACATATTTTGGCACACAAGCCTTCATCAGGGGAGTCAGTAGATCAATTCTGGGTCCCTGTGTATGATTTATTGTAGATTTCTTTAACATTTTGTGCACATTTTTTTGAAAAGAAAAGCCTTTGAGTTTTTCGATGTTTAGTGCCTCAAATAGCAGCTAAACAGTTGACATTTAGCATTTCAGTTGATCAATCTACTGTTTGATAAGGTCTCGTCCTAAATGGTCTCATTGGAAAGGCAGCTGTCAAGAAGCCATTCTTAAAAAAAAGAAAAAGAGCAGAGTCCAATATTTTAGCACTTTCACACACCGAAGGAAATGCTGATCAGTGACCACAGACAGACAGCTAAAGGATAAAATAGTTTATTTTATAGTCTCATAGTAAAGGTAGGCCTCAACTTGCAAGACAATTGTTGGCAGTATGTACAACATACTTGTAATTTCCATGGAATGGAACTGGACAAAGACCTACTACACTAATAATATCCTTCTAAATAGAAATTAAATGGAAACAATATACATACACACACATTTCCTAGACACGAAAATGCTTCCTCTTTTTTTTTCCTTGGAGGGGGGGGGGGGATTCAGCAACATTGATTTTTACTGTGTAAAGCACAACACACTGACATGGACTTCTTTTGCTTCCCTGTACTGCAGGAGACGGGGGCTACTTTTTCAGATTCAAAACCTAGTTCATAACCTTGAAGAAAACTACATGTGACAAAATCAGCATCATCTCATGACTTGTGTGATCACTAAAGAAATGCATAACATACTGTTTGAACTTGAAAACATCCAATTAATGCTTTTTTGAAATATATAAAACGAGATGCCTAATGTATTCAGCCACCTAAAGTCATCCACTACTTCAAGCTAAAGGACAAAATACGATATAAGTTCAGGAATATTCTCCTTCAAAACATCAATTTCAACAGAACAGGTTTCTCTCTCTCTTTTCTTTTTTTAATCATCTTGTGTTGACAAGTGTGTGCTGCAGGAAACGTCTGCAATCCAGTGGGGCTGAGGTGGGTTATCACTTTTAACATTTGCTCCGAGCATCTTCACATTCTTTACTGGAAAAAAAAAAGAAAGCTACAAATGTTTTATTCATTTTTAAAAAGGTAAATCTTTCCAAAACTTTTTTCTTTTTTTTATCTAGGTGTGTGTGTAAATTCTAAACAAAAACAAAAAAAATACATAACATAGCAGTGCTTGAAAGAGTACACCTGGCTCATCCTTCCTCCCAAAGGAAAAAAAGATAACTTGGGGGAGGAGGAGGAGCTTTACTGAGGGTACACACACACACAAAAGAGCCTCGAGTCCTTACATAGCCAAGCTGCCTCTTTTTAGGATTTGGATTGATGTTGCTAAAGAAGGGGAGGATACCAATGATGGAGAACAAAAATCAACAGAGAAAGAGGGGTGGAGGAGGAGGGGAACCTGAAGCTCTCTAGGTGGATTGAAGCAGTTGTCTTTCACCCTGCTTACAACCTCTCTCCCGTGGGTGGAGACTGGCTGGAGAGAGACGATTGTGGCGGCTGTTGTGAGGAGATTTGATGGCGACGAGTCTCCAGTGCGAGCCCATCCAGAGATGGAGGAGAGAGGATGACGAGGGAGGCCGAGGTGGTCGTTGGCATGAAGGTAGGAGAGGTCGGTGAGCCTCGAGAGCTTTGAAGGCCGTCTCCCCTCTCGCCCTCCGCTGTGCTCTGCTGCCTCGACCGCACCTATTTTTTTTCCTTTTTTTATTTTTTCGTTTTAAGACGCTCGGCTCTCTAGCTTGCCTCCACGCGCACCTTCTTCCTGGTGGGTGGCTCTTCTGCCTCCGACTCCGAGCTGGAGTCGGAGCCGCCGTCGAAAGCCGACACGGCGCTGCCTTTGGGGTTGGTGTACAGGCTGCTGTCAGACGAGGAATAGTTGGCCTGGAGCTGAGCTGAGCCCTTCACTTTCTCCAGAGCGCGGACTGCGTGGACACAAAGGAACAGAGAACTCAAATTTACTGAAGAAACGATTGGTCTGAGGAAACACTGCTGATCATAATTCTCTGCTTTTATAAGCTGGACAGAAACCTGATTAGGATGCATTCAAAGCACTAACAGATTACTTTCAGCGCGAGATCTTGAAGTAATTAAACAGATTTCAAACAGTCAAACTTAAGAGTGAATCTGAATCCTGGGGCCAGAATCGCCCCAGCAAAGATACCAATCTGCATGGCATTAGAAATTGTGAAGGAGGGCATTTACTTTGGACTCTTACCTGCAGTTTCATGAGTTTAACAACTTCTCTTATTGGCAAATAGCTCTCCCGTGGCTATTCATACTACACCAAAGTAAAAAAGTAGTAAATCAACTATTAAATGACAAAAACGTTACAGCACCAATTTCTGTAGTTAAACTTCTTTAGACCGACAGAAAGGGCAGCTTCTTTGGGCCGGCCCACTCAACATTAAATTGGGTTGTTTGTCGCCCACAATGTCACATGAGCTCAATCAAACTGCTTCAAAGCCTGAAACTGGACTGTTTATTGAGCCTTCTAACAAACAAACAAACAAACAAAACCCTTAATTTTACATATATTATCTTATTTCTATCAGTTTTGCTACAGCTGGCATTTTTGTGCAATCTAATGCTTAAAAGGGGGGAAGGGAAAAAATCAGAGTGATGACGCAGGGGTCTCACAAAATTTTAGCCTCCTGAGACCATGCATCCTTATGTGGGAACACTGCACTCAGGATTTTCTGTATCCTACACTTAACTCTGCTCAATGAAGCGTATTATACTTTGTTAAAAGATGGTGACTTATTGTATTATAGTGTAAAATAAAGCAAATGCAACCATTTTCGGCTCAGTTATCAGGAGGGTTTAAGACTTTAAGAAACAAACGTGATTCATATACATATGGAAAACATCCTCATTTTGCACAAGAGTATATTAATGCACCATGTCTAAGCTACACCTTTCATTGAGTTTTGGAGGATTTTAGGTACATCAGAGAGCAGAACATGATGGTCCAAATTTGCTCAAGGTCTAAACAATGACAATATTTAGACCTTTGTCTCTCCAAAGTCTCTGAGAAAGCTTCCTGTGCTCAACAGTTAAAACCATTTTTGTCTCTTGGATTCTCCAGTAATGCTTGGTACGAAATGCACATTTGTAGGTCCTTTTGCTTTTTATGTCGAAAATCAATCTTGTTTCCATCATTCTGAGCTTTGCCAGGTTTGTCTAATCCTTCACTCTGGTTTTAGTAACCACCATCTTCGTTTACATGACTGTTATGAGCTTACTGAAGAAAGCCGATTGTAACCTGGTTACTGAGAAGCGTGGAAATATTAGCCTTAGAGCAACCTCGGCCCTGGACGTAAAAATAGACAAGCACATCTCATACATAAACTTTAGAAACATGAGGGAGAGACGTTAGAGGGGCCATTCTCTTTTAGGTGATTACATGGAGGTACAAGGAGGCATGTTATTAAACGCTCAAACATAATGATAAAATGTTGTATTTCCCCCATGTAGTTGCAGATGATCCTATAGTAAATTTAGAACAGAAAAGGGGGCAGACTTGTTCTTTTTCTAAAAAAAATAAAATAAATCTGTTTATGCGTAAAGAGCAGTGTGTTCTGAAACTATTCACACACACACACTCCTTTATCGCCAAAACATTCAAACAAACATTTATTGTTCGGCCGTCCACGCTTGCACCTATCAGGTGGAAAACCTCACAGCCGACCCAAACCAGCATTAATCAGCCCGCCTCTCCCCGATAAGAAGTGTTACCTTGTTGCTCAAGCAGTGCGTTCTGCCTCTTCAGGTCGTCGATGTCCTGCTGGTGTGTGTGGTTTTTCCGCCTCATGTACTGAATGTACTCTGTGGCTTTGTCTAGGATTTGAGCTCGAGACGCCTGTTTGGTAGACTGCTGTTAGTGACACATGCAAAAATTGAAGCAATGACGCAAGTATACAGAGTCTTTATCACATTTCTAACACAGTAACTCTAACCCCTGCCATGATGCTACGCAGACTGGCCCCAGAGAGCAGCACACTGCAGACTCAAACCACTGCAGGACACTACAGGGTATCTGAGACAGCAGTGCATTTCTCTACCTAGCTTGCCTTCTTTTAACCCCCTGAAATCTGCTAGCACTTCAGTCTGACATGCATAAGCTTTGTCATACCCCTGACAAGTTACGGTCAGAGGCCTCTCCTCGATTACAGCAGACAACAAACACTGCAGCAGCAACCAGCTCAGATTACAGCTTTGCCATCATGCCTACCTGGTGTCTGTCAGCTACTTGACCTGTACAAATTATGGCTGGGTATCACTGATTTTAAAAAAAATCATTTAAAGGCTCCAACTTACCTTCTGTTTAAGAAAAACAAGTCTAATTTAAATTAAAGTGACAGTGACAGCAAGAGGTGTCCACCATAGAGAATGTGATACAATCCCCCGTTTCTAGGGAAAAGTGAAAAGTGCCAGATGTGTATGAGTGTCAAAGAAGGTGCCGAACCAAAGTTGCCTGCAGGTTTTTCTTGTGCAAACACTCGCTAACCAGTAGCTCAGGACAACTGGAGAAAGTGCTACACTCACTGGAAATGAGAACGCTTCCCTTAGAAGTAAAAGCTGTGCTGCAGAGCTGAAGCAAACATGATTTTCATTGAATGCCAATGATCTGTTTCCTGCTTGTGACGCAACAGCTCGGAGAGTAGCTGGACCATATTTGTAGACAACTCCATCACTTCCATTCAAACAACTGCAGCAATATGCTAGCGATCAAAGCAATCACAAGGCCAAATGGTCAGGGAACAACCTAGCAACAGGTGAGTCACTGGCCGGTCTGTAGGCCTGCGTGCCTGTGTCTTTAGCAATTATTTTCCTAGCAACTGCAATCAAACCTCCAGCAACCAGTTGGGGATTATGTATCCTTCACAACAGGCAGTTACCAGGTGGTCACTAACCACTCTAAGCCCAAGGCCTTATTCAGTTGATCTTTTATTGCCACACATCCAAAATTGGCAATAAGTTAATTTCACATGGCTAGCAATGGCACGTTTACAAAACTTCAATTAAGGTCATGCGTTGCAAAGAACACGCCGCTGGAAATAAATTTAAGTATATTTGGGATTTAAGCTTTATTTAACTGTCTATACTGAGGCCACTATGTAGTTTATTCGAGTTGGCATATCTGCACTGCAATTTTGCTACTCGAATAGCACTTGTGAGTGGAACTTATCTCTTCAAGTTGAGCTGCTCTCTTCCCGTCAGTTTGGCAGATAGAGGCACAAGAAGTGCTCGTCAGAAATGCACAGATGGAAACGGCACCAATCGCAGTCATTGCAATGAAATGCAGTTACCTTTGTAGGGCGATGCATGTCTGGTCACGAGGTTTCATAGGATTTTGCAGTTACAACGTACCCACAGCATAAATTTAATGCAAACATTTAAACTCTACATTACTCTTATTGATAAAGGTAAGCCAAGTAGTATGGATAAATATATGTGGACATTTTCCTCTGCCTCAGAAGGTTAATACTGCTAACTGGACCTTCACCCCATCCACAGATGTGTTGCTGCCAGAGGAGGCAAAAAATGTCCATCAGATATATCCTACAGATGATATGGATGTCCCCAACTACTAATTTCATAACCGCTTTAATGCCTTTGCAGGTTAAACACTGCGTTAAAGGGGATACGAGTTGATTTCAGCTCCTTACCCTGCAACAAAACACATTTGGGCAGAAACACAACCCAAATATCTCCAAGTCTGATGGCAGTAAAGCTGCTCTTGGGTAGCGCTTTAGCAGCTCTACTGCTGAATTACAGCTCACCCCAAGAAACTCAGAAGGCTTTAAACCTTACTTCAACTCAAAGGCAGAAGCGGACTGACATTTAAGGAACAGACGTGTTTCTTCTTTCCCAAAAAGCAGTTAATCAATGGAAAATTAGAATTTAGACTGAGGATCAAGTCTAACAGTCAGGAAACAATAAGTGTGGCACCACCAGCCTTCCTTCCTTCTAGATTATAGGCTCAACATGCTTGCACTGAATGCACTTTCCAACACTCAACTATTTAACACGTCCACATATTCTAAAGCAGCCAACATACTAGTGTTCATTATCTTGATCAAAACACTGCTTGAAAGAATTTTCCAAGATGCAATCTATCACATTTTTTTACTCTGCTTGTTTACGACATACATTACAGCCATTAGTGCAGGGGAAGGGGAGCTGTTGGGTAAGAAAAAACCAAACACTACTCAAGCCAAAATACCAACAAAAAACAGAAAAAAGATCAGAATTACAGTCAAACCACTGCAATCTTCTGTTTAACACTAGAAGGCCAGAACCACTAGGAACGTGAAAAAGATGCTCAATCATTAAAAAGGTTTGTTTATTTTGTAATTCGTCCCATATTTAAAGAGTTAAGCCTTCTGGTTAATCTGCCTGTTTATGATCAGCACATTGGTGCAAGTGATATGCCATAAACCAGCGGTCCCCGACTTTTGCGCCACGGACCAGCCTTTAAGGTGTCGCGTATAAATACAACAAAATAAAACTAGTACCGGTACCGAAAAAAAAAAGATTTATTCATAACACACATGAAAAGACTCAGGAAAACCGAGTTAACGATAAAAACGATAACAAAATAACGCTGAAAACCGATAAAAACCTTGAAAACCATACATTTCACACCTGAGCCTCAACTCTCGCGGCCCGGTACCAAATGACACACGGACCGGTGCCGGTCCGAGGCCCGGGGACCGCTGCCATAAACAGCCTCATAACCATTTATGCTAGTGTGGCTCGATCAGCCACACATCTCAAAGAAGGTTCACAACTCCCAATCCGTAACTGAACAGGGGAAGTCCATATTCCTATTTTTTACGTTAATGCAAGTTTAAGGTCTAAAAATTGGCAAAATGTTTATTATTGGGAACTGTGACCAAAGACTGTGAACCTGCCCAAACTACAACAGACTGCCACTTGGTAATCTTTGAAACACAGACTCAGAAGCACAAAAGTACACTGATTTGATACCCAGCCATAACTTGTTTTGTTGTTTTACAGTGGGGCAAAAAAGTATTTAGTCAGCCACCGATTGTGCAAGTTCCCCCACTTAAAATGATGACAGAGGTCAGTAATTTGCACCAGAGGTACACTTCAACTGTGAGAGACAGAATGTGAAAAAAAAATCCATGAATCCACATGGTAGGATTTGTAAAGAATTTATTCGTAAATTAGGGTGGAAAATAAGTATTTGGTCATCTCAAACAAGGAAAATCTCTGGCTCTCACAGACCTGTAACGTCTTCTGTAAGAAGCTTTTCTGTCCCCCACTCGTTACCTGTATGAATGGCACCTGTTTGAACTCATCATCTGTATAAAAGACACCTGTCCACAGCCTCAAACAGTCAGACTCCAAACTCCGCCATGGCCAAGACCAAAGAGCTTTCGAAGGACACCAGGAAAAGTATTGTAGACCTGCACCAGACTGGGAAGAGTGAATCTACAATAGGCAAGCAGCTTGGTGTGAAAAAATCAACTGTGGGAGCAATCATCAGAAAATGGAAGACATACAAAACCACTGATAATCTCCCTCGATCTGGGGCTCCACGCAAGATCTCATCCCGTGGGGTCAAAATGATCATGAGAACGGTGAGCAAAGATCCCAGAACCACACAGGGGGACCTGGTGAATGACCTGCAGAGAGCTGGGACCAAAGTAACAAAGGTCACCATCAGTAACACACTACAACGGCAGGGAATCAAATCCCGCAGTGCCAGACGTGTTCCGCTGCTGAAGCCAGTGCATGTCCAGGCCCGTCTGAAGTTTGCCAGAGAGCACATGGATGATACAGCAGAGGATTGGGAGAATGTCATGTGGTCAGATGAAACCAAAGTAGAACTTTTTGGTAAACTCAACTCGTTGTGTTTGGAGGAAGACGAATACTGAGTTGCATCCCAAGAACACCATACCTACTGTGAAGCATGGGGGTGGAAACATCATGCTATGGGGCTGTTTTTCTGCCAAGGGGACAGGACGACTGATCCGTGTTAAGGACAGAATGAATGGGGCCATGTATCGTGAGATTTTGAGCCAAAACCCCCTTCCATCAGTGAGAACTTTGAAGATGAAACGAGGCTGGGTCTTCCAACATGACAATGATCCAAAACACACCGCCCGGGCAACAAAGGAGTGGCTCCGTAAGAAGCATTTGAAAGTCCTGGAGTGGCCTAGCCAGTCTCCAGACCTCAACCCCATAGAAAATCTGTGGCGGGAGTGGAAAGTCCGTGTTGCTCGGCGACAGCCCCAAAACATCACTGCTCTCGAGAAGATCTGCATGGAGGAATGGGCCAAAATACCAGCTACTGTGTGTGCAAACCTGGTAAAGACCTATAGTAAACGTTTGACCTCTGTTATTGCCAACAAAGGTTATGTTACAAAGTATTGAGTTGTATTTTTGTTATTGACCAAATACTTATTTTCCACCCTGATTTACGAATAAATTCTTTACAAATCCTACCATGTGGATTCATGGATTTTTTTTTCACATTCTGTCTCTCACAGTTGAAGTGTACCTCTGGTGCAAATTACTGACCTCTGTCATCATTTTAGGTGGGGGAACTTGCACAATCGGTGGCTGACTAAATACTTTTTTGCCCCACTGTAATCGATAGCTAAACAGCGATGTCCATGTGGTGATTCGGACTGAGATAAATCAAGCCATTTTGCACTGTGTGTTTCCTGAACTGAAATAAAACCCTTGTGCAGCCAGTTGCTGAACCCACTCTAAAAATTCTCTACGTCAATGATGTCAAAACAGGAAGAGAGCAACAAAATGTCCTCATAATAACTTCCCAATGCTGCTCCAAGTACTTAGACTGCATCACTGCCTTCCTGTTGCCAGTCTGCACCCTTCTACCATTTACCCTCCACTAATCAGCTGCCCAATCAATGCCCTCCACATGAAGCAACAAGACATCTGCATCTCTGAACATCTACATGCTGTTTTCTAAACATCATAAACAGTAAAATTCACATTTTAGCATAGACATGACACAATAACAATTCATTCAAATTCAAATATTTTTCATACATGAGTGTGTAGTTGGCATTTGTGTGGTAGGCAGACTTACAGGCTGAGTGTTACCAACCTTTTCTCCCTGCAGGGAGGGTACCGAGTCTCGGAGGCTGTGAAAGCTGTCTTTGATGTGGTCCCTACGCTTGCGCTCCAGCGCATTGTGGTGTGCCCGTTTGTCTGCCTGCAATGACAAGAGTCACAGGGCCTTAAGCCAGGCAGCAGAGCAGCGTGGGTAGAGGGACAGCGGGTGTCCAGCCGTCCCAGTCAAACGTTCACAAGCCGCTCTGCTGCCAAGTCGCACTCTGAAGTAAAACACTGCTTTGTGCTTTTAATTCAGTGCAGCCATCATTATTATTAACCAACCATTACAGAGGAGGAGGACTCATTTAAGATGTAGTTAATATCCCCAGTAAGGCATCAAAATTAGTTTGTCTTCAATCTATAATAAAACACTGAGAATGATAGTCACACATTTTTAAGGCCATCTTTAAACTGCTCAACAGCCTCAACCTGTAAAAATTCATTTTACTATTAAAGATGTAAATCCTTTCCTTTTCACCAACTTCAAAATTTGTGAAACATAACCCTCCTTTCTTCTTTTTTAATATCAACACACTTATCTTGTCATTTTAAAGAAATTCATATTAAAACAGGGACTGCAGTTCACTGAAACTCATGCAAATATTATCGCTCTGTAATCCACAAGATAAAAGGTTTAACCTCACAGTCCTCAACGGATTTCAATATCAGCAGCCGATATGACAGATTCTACATAGAAGGCCAGATCTTAGTGTAGACCGTCATTACTCTGATATTTTACCCAAATTTAAATATGACCAAAGGTGAGAAAACTTTTCTTTTTAACTAAACATAAGGAAGATATAACATATTTAAACACAAAATGCTTAAATTTATTAGACCAATAGTCATAAAAACAATCAAGCTAATATTTTAGAAATAGTCCAAAACTTGTTTAAATCTAAAAAATTATATTGGTATTTATTAGACAAACTGCATTTGTGTTTTTTAATACCTGCATTTATGCCGGCACACTGTACTCATCTGAGAAGTCCGAATTTAAGAACATCAGTCAACCATAGAAATCTAAATAAATAACTTTAAATTTTGCAAATTAAAGAGCATAAAGTGCATATTGGTGGATTAACAATCACAGAAACGTGAAAAATTATTTTGGTAATCACCAATAGTGTTAATCTAGTGTGACATAAACCTTACATTGGATAGTGGTCTAATAAATTTGCCAAGCACTGTAGATGCATTATTACATCTTAACATGCTAACAATGAAATGCTACTTCCAGCTCCCTCTTCATTTGCTGCAAAACTCTATTGTCTAAAATAGACCAAAATACGGAGAAATCTCTAAATTTGAACATGAAAACTAGTCACTGCAAACATGATGACAAATAATAGTGTCAGCTAACTCCCTGATGAGAAAGTAAACAGTTCAGCAGTCATGAACAGAGGTTGTTTTGCTCTCCAACCTTTATGGGGTTCGGCTTTTCACCGTAAATTTGAGGTTAATTTTAGGCTGTTGTATGAACTAAAATACAACATTTTTCATGTCTTTTGTCAAATCAAATAACTAGCTTAACTATAACAACCCAACACTATTAACAAACACCAACTAAAAACAGGCACATAACTAGCTGTTAATTCAAAACCACACATCTGAACTCCAATGACCAGAGGACTGATCAGCATGTAGTTCGGCCTGTTTTTAGGCCAAACAATTACAGCCTCCAATCAAATCTGACTCCTGACTAATCCATGCTGTCACCAGGCTGAGCCCAACTCCCAATAAGAGCCTCCAAAATCATCTGTACATCCACCATCACACAGCTTCAGCAAAGAACGAGATGTGACTAAAATATTAGCAATGAAAACAGAACAATATTTGTGGTCACGCCACAGTTTCAGGCAAAGAGAAGAGGAGACAGAAGTCAGGTGACCTTGTGTCATCTGACTCATTTTGTCCATGGATTACAACAAAAGCCAAAGTGGCCACGAGTGAGATGAAGAGCAGGTTAAGACAAGCCTTTCGCTGTGATCTCGGTGGGCGTAAAGCGTGACTCAAGTAATACTTTAAGCAAGTAAACATCCTGCTGAAGGTCTTAGCAAGAAGATAAATGCTGCAGAGCATGAACACATCCTAGACACCCTGAGTGTCACTGAAACTGAAACTTTAATTAAAAAAAAAAAAAAAACCAAACAAAACCCCACATATATACCCTTAAAGCTACCCACAATGCATATCATGTGACTCAGTGGCAGCTGCTCCTACAGTGTGTTGCATAAAACAGAGACCAACCAGAAGGGAGAAAAAACCACCAGGACCATGTGCCTCATTGTGCCAAGCACTCCCTCCATTAATCCTTGCATGAACAAACATGACTGCTATTGATGGCATGTGCAATTACCAGTCTGGTGGCTGTATCTATGGATGCTTCAGCGACGAGACAATAGATACAGAAAGTGCACGTGGTTGACTTTCTTGTTCAACGGCAATGAGGGGAAGACTATTATGTTCAGTATATTAACAGGAGTAAAGCCCAGAGTATGTTAGCATTCATTTATTATAGAATTCCTGCTTGTTAAAAGCAAGTGGTGACTTACAGACAAGCTATTTAAAACACTGGAACTGCTTTAAATACAGTTACCAATCAACGCTGGCCATTAGGTTTACTTTCCCTTTTGTAAATGTACAGTTTATTTGGCTAAACTCAGAGCTGGACGATAAAAATGACAAAAGAAATGCCCATGAATAAAGTTTTGCTCAATATAAATATAAGATATGGTCACCATAAAGCTGACAAACCTTATTCCAGCATGTTTTGACAGATAAGACAAAAGACCAATGATAATGAGAACACAGAGCCACGTCAGCATAGGCTGACATAGGAGGTGTAGCCAGTAGCACCACATATGCTAGTGTTTGGGCTGCAGCAGTACAAGTGAGTGTGATTGAGATAAAACAAAATAAAAAGTTTAACGACGACTCGCGGCACAAGACTCAAGCTACGAGAACTTTGCTGAATGGAACTGTCCGATAACAAGACACGATGCCAGTAAGCACAGTCGATAATGTTGAATTAAAGGAACTGACCATTAACATTTCTCGTACTTTCAAAGCTGTACATGGACTGTAGAGCGACGGCTGGACAGCTGTGTCATTCTTCGCCACCACACTGGCTTTGTGGTCAAGTTGCACATCTGATCCATATGAGCGTCACTGCCCACTTTGTTGAGACGGCACTTTGCTTCTTATTCGAAAAAGAAAGTGTACTTTACTGATCCCCGTGGGGAAATTCCTCTCTGCATTTAACCCATTCACTCAGTGAAGCAGTGGGCAGCCATTGGGCGCCCGGGGAGCAGTGTGTAGGGACGGTACCTTGCTCAGGGGTACCTCAGGGTAGCTGTTCAGGGGAATACAACCCGTTCCTCTGCTTCAGGGAACAGACGTTATAGACATAACTGTTCGCTTGTGCCTTGGAGCACAAGTGGCCCTAAACTATCTGAATGTTCTCCTTTGCCTGCATTTGAAAGGTTCTTGAATTTGTACAGACAGTCTGAATCTATATTAAAAATATATATATATCTTTTTTTTAATATCGGATTAATATCTAGGTTATACTTATTTGGAACAGACCAAAGATTTCAGTTTTCCATTTGTGTTTGTGTTCTTGGTTGTATATCTTGGTATGAAAAAGAACCTCTAAGCTTGACCGAAATTGTGAGTCCATTTACAGCACGATTTATATTTCAGACTGATAAGAAAGAAATTATTGTTTTATGACTTTCTTTCCCATATCAGCCAGCCCTAGTTAAACCTCACAATAAACTCCAATCCAATAATTCCATAAAGCTGCTTTTGTTTCCTCATTTCTTTCCATTCGTTTAAAATTAGCAAAAATAAGCTTCACAGGCGGATTTTGACAGGCCTTTCACGCTTCTTCAAAGTCTTCGTTCACTATTAAGTGCTGATTTGAACAAAGTTCTACCACAGATATATATTTTAGTGCCTTTAAGTTACTCTTTGGCAATGTAAGTCGCACTCTCAAGAGGATGTTGAATATTTACAAAAACCATCAGAATTTGAATTTATAATAAATGTTTTAAAAGCATATAAATGTTAAATGTTCATGCAAAGTTTCATTGCACCAGTTAAAGAGGAGACAGGGTACATAAAGACATTTAAAACCACTGCAGTTTAAAACAGTTTCAAGGTCTGCAGTAGTGACTTATAAGTATAAAATGTAAGTACTTTTTTTAAGGGAAAAGTGGTTCTGTTCGGACAGTAAATATCACATTAGTAAAGATAAGGTTAGTCATTTCATGAAAAATTTGATTTATTTAATACCACCCACCTCATGACCTCAGAGGTAAATGATTTTTAGTGGTACACCAACTTCAGTCTGTTTAATTGAGGCAAGATTTTACCTTCAGCCTATGAATATTTTATATAATTTAATATTTTTACAAGCCCGAAAGCAAAAAAACAAAACAACTGTATCTGAGAAGGTCTAGAGGAAACGCAATTATTTAGATTTATATGAAATGACCCAGCTGTCTGCACTATACATGCTCTAACCTACATAATTATAATTTATATTGAACACTAATCTAATAACGATTAGCGGTTAATATGAAACTGCTTTTTTACATTACAAAATTTTATTAATCTGAGTACCAGTGAGGGTACTTTTTACTACTGTTAAATGTGTCTTTGGGAAAAGAAAACATCTCAAATTCTGTTTGTTCTTGTTGTTTCTTTTGAAGGCAAAAAAAAGAGTGAAAATAAGCTGACAGAAAACCCTGTTTTGGGAAAATTAAACAATATAATTGCCCCCAAATATCAAGATGTGACCCCATAGTACCGACAGAAAAATAAGGAATCATGCCTCTTTCTGAGAGCAGATTAAAGGACAGACACCACACCCTTTACATAAAATAGCCACAAGATCTCCACGTATGTACTGTCACGTAACCTGACATACCTTTCAACAAGTCTGTTCCTTCAGAGAGCCAGGACTGCAGCAATGTTTTCTTTATTTCTGACTTGTGTAGGAAATTTTAATTCCAAGTGAATCCACTTTAAAGGTTACATCATGCACATAATTACATTTAACTAGGTCGCCAACACTAAACAGCTGCTATAAACACAGCAGTATCTGCATCGTCAAGCTACCTTGTTGAGCACATCAGGCTCCACAAAAAGCAGGTGTCCTATTACCTGCTTGCAACCATTATCACTTCACTGTAAAGCTGATACGTTCTGCTGGCGGCCTACGCCAGCTGAGCTTCTCCTCCGTTCTATTCATACCTGATCATGAGACATTACATAACACCACCAGGTGCCTAGCTGCTGCTTCCTGGCCATTCCTTGACCAACTCACCTTCCCCGCACGAAAGCCTACGCTGCTGTCAAAACTTTTTCCACCAGTAACCATGGAAACGCCACTAAAACAGATTCGCCAGCAAGTGAAGCAAAGTTGACGATTTAAAAAAAATGTCCTCATTAGGACATATTTAAGATCTTACAATGACTGGTTTCACTGTTCATTAGTTTATACATTTCTGTTCTTGGAGCTACAAAACAAATCATATTTTGCCCCTCGTACATTTTCTAACCATTACACACTGCATACCATACATACATTAAGTGCTTAGCAGCCCCTTTGCTCCATGACTAGACAGCGTTCAGTCTCTTATCTCACCTTCCAAGACATATCTACAGACAACAGGCCCACTTTCCACATCACTATTCAAGTTTTGAGAACTATTCAATGTCTGCCACACCAAAACCATCATTACATTTTATTCCTATCTCTGTTTGCACAGCTAAAGTGGTGAATTTAGCTTTTTGGAAACAGAAATTGCAATCTGGGAAGTGCAATCCTGAGAAAATACGAGCCACAATCTAATTAAAAAATAAATAAATAACTGAGAGCATCTGAACAAGCTGACAAAAGTATTCTTGGTGGTAAATTTACTTGTCTGTAGATAATTAAACCACGAAGAGACACCATTCTGTTCTATTACTGCTGTTTGGCAAAACAAGAAGAAGGAAACTTCTTTTTATCCTTTATAAAATAATGATATTTCTCCACGCATCTGTGAGCACATCTGCCAATGTTGCAACATTTTTTTATACACTTGAGACCACTTTTTTTTAAGCCATCTGACAAACATCCAAAATTATGACTAAGGTAACACTTCAATAATTGTGCAAAGCACTGGTGATTTTTTTCTAAAAGCAACTTGCCAGGTTTTGCTCTAAAGCTAGCTTTTCTCTAACTGTCTGAAGCAGTAAGTCGGGGTTTTCCTGCAAATAAAATTAACTGTGTTAAATATATTTACTCTTTTTTTTTTAATGGGGTTTAATCTAGTTTAAATTCACCCCCCAGAAACAGAAAAATGCATAAACTTCTTGTAAGTAAGGCAACCATAAGCAGACCAATGGGACTTGCTTGCATAATCAACCCCGAAAGGCCCATTTTAAGCAAGAAGAAAAATGCTCCTACTGTTCAGCAGAAAACGAAATATTTTCAGTATGCATGTATAAACTAGACAACACAAGCAGAACATTAAAGTCAGTATTGATCAAAAAATAAAGAGAGAATTGCCTCAGGTCTGTTGGGGGGGAACCAGCAAAAAGGCTATTTTCTAATCTTTATATCACTTCATGTTAACATGTTAACACTAATATTTCCTAAACAGCTCTTCCGCATTTTAATTCTAGTTATTTGACAGGCGGGGAAACATGGTGTTTTTGTGTGCACCAACCAAATCGTGCAGGGTGTTTTTTTTCCCCCTAGCTTGTATGCATGCAGCTATACGTCATTCATTTAGGCTGCCAGCCTTTTCGCTGCCTGTAGAGAGAAGATGGCTCTAATCACCGTCTGCAATACAGGAAAACATCCCGCTGCACCCTTTCCTGACACCAAGCCCTGTCCGAGGAGATGCAGCAGCCTCTCTACCCGTTACGCCCCCCTCTGCATCTGCATCATGGATGCAGAACAAAATGTAAACGCGCTCTCTTTACTAAGATGACCTACATGTATGATATGCAAACCTGATTGTGAGCGGAATCCCCGCGGAGGGGAGCAAAAAAGCCTGGGGTGGAAGAGGGGGGGGAGACGACTCAGGCCACTAACCTGCTGCTACGGAGCACAGAAGGCTTTGTGTTAACCGGAAAAAAACAACAAACACGCGCGCACACACACAAAAAAAGCCTCTGTAGGGATAAAGCTTTGGTCTAAATATAGATTTCGTGTTACAGTCTCCCTATGGTCGGGTATACACAGGATGGGGGATACCCTGCAATACACTGAAGCCGAGGATTATCGCTTCACTTGCAGAGATGCATGAACAACTACACGCAAAGCAAAAAATACCGTCCACACACACATATATAAATAAATTTAAAACATACACGTGTTATCATCGAGATAACCGCACTATCACATTCTCTCTCATGACTAGCCCCCACCACCCAAATAGTGCAATCTGACTAATACACCATAATAAATAAATAAAAATTAAATAAGCAAAGTGGTGATGAATAAGTTAACTTAGCAATAATCAGAGACACATTTTTTTTGTGTCGACAGTGGACAAATCCAGCATTACGCACCACAGAGTGATATCTCGGTGATTCTTCCTGCAAAGAAACAGAACAAAAAGTACAATTGTAGCCACAATTCTTCGTAAAGCTCCACAATCTCACTGTTTTCGCTGAAGAAAAGTAAGATAATTAATCAGGTCAACAATGAGCTGATGCAAGAAAGCCTACTGTTTCTTATCATTTAGCTGGAATCCCGATAAAATTACTCAGAAGATCAGAGCTAGCCAGCTTACTGCCAGCTAGCGCTTAGCCGACGAGCTAGTTGAGCTAAAACAAATTTCCAGCTGGCGGAATAACATCCTTAAAAAGCAAAAAGCAGCCATACTTACGTCACTATCGACTTCGATGTCATCGTTATCACTCATTCTTCGATTAAATAGGCTAGTTTAAACGGACGGGTGGCTAAAAAAACAACATGAATCAGCTTAGCACCGAGCGGCGCTCCTATACACGGACAGCTAACAGCTCACGTTCTGTTTGGACGGAGCCGAGGTGGACTCTACGGGCTCCACGTGACTGCACTCCACACACGCAGCTGCCACACCGCTGTACACATGCGCAGAAGCAAGAGGGCTTTTGGGAAGTGTAGTCGATAGGATTGTTTTTCTTAATTTCTCAGATGCAAATTAATATTTGTGGAGCATTTTACTACAGGTAGTATTTATAAAATATATAATTTCCCCTGGATGAGTCAAGAAAGCATTATACAGAAAGTCTGAATACCGTTGTAAATGTAAGCAGTTGTTATTTCTAAACTACAATATCCAGGAGGGATTTCGCTTGTATACTACGTCACAGCGTCTTTATTTTTCTGATTTGCATTCTGGGAATTGTGGTTGGAGTCGTATTTGTATGCCAGAAGAGCTAAACGGGCCATGGCTGAGACACGTGGATTTTAAGAACATACTGAAGAAACATAAACTCTCACATGCTCAGGCCCAGCTACAGCAGCCTACAAATATACACCAATCAGGCGATTCATTCCTAGTATGCCTCTCCTTCTTTTCTGTTTTTCTTTTTATTTCTTTTCATCTTGTTTGTGTTTTATGTGATTCGTTTTCTTTTTAGGGATCAAGAGTATGAAATTAAGATTGACTGAGTCCTGTCCAAAAACTATAACTTGTGTTGTTTTCTTAGTTTTTTAAAAAAAAAATGATAAAAACAATAAAATATCCTTGGGTTATTATTTGGGATACACAAAATAATGTTAATGATTCAATTGATAAACTAAAATTTAAGAAAACAAACAAACAGACCTTTCTGTAATGCCAGTGGAATAAATGCAAATAGGAGCTGGTCTCTGCACAAATAATAGCAAGAGTAAGAGCAATAATCTGCTCTGGGGCTTCCTTTTTTCACTAAATTGTGCTGTAGATAAGGAGCTTACACTGTGGATTATTCTGCACTGCAACAGTGAATCAGTAATTGTTTTTTTTTATGGCTGGGAGAAGCCTCCTCCATTCCCCCACCAGCAGGTCAAGAGACCACATCAGCTGCAGGCAACATCCTGTTTGCTTTCCCTGCTGCTTTACACCTGCACTGACCTTCATCCTTCTGTCAAGCCAGTCTAGATCATCTGCCTCTTCTATTTCTTGTATACTCCGCCAGTTTTGGGCCCCATCTACAATTTTCTTGAATCTTATTGTATGTCCTGCAGCAGGATGGCCCAACAGGGTCACCTAGAAATATGGTCAGTAACAGCATACCTGTTTTTAATAGAAGACAACACAATAAGGCCAGGCTTTAATAATGCATCTGCTGCAGTGAAGCCTCTCCGTCTTCATGCATGACAGCAAGAAGCCATCAAGCTGTGTATGTGCACCAAAATTGAATTTAAATTACCTCGAGGGATGGGTTATGTTATAGAATAATAAGATGATGAAGTAGATATAGCAAAAGTCAAAATTTTCTGCTGTCTCACCACACCCTTAATACTGTTTCTCACAGGCCTGAGCTGAGTTATGAAGTGTGGAGCACCATTACAGTTCACAGTGTTCAGGCTGCAGGAAGGTAGAGACACTGATTAACTATAGAAGAAGAAAAAACTATTAAAATCCAGGTATAAGGAAGACTTGGCTGTAATTACAGCTAGAAAAGATGATCTGTCCAGACTGAACCACCTTCCCCTCCCCCCCGTGTCCTTACAAGATTGGCCTGCTAAACCATTAAAATGCCCTCCTTTTGTCCCCTTGCAGCATACTGGCATACTGGAAGAGCCCCAGTATGCAGACACCACTAGAGATTTTTTTTGTCCTTCTTGCCATTGTTGTTGGTGCATCACTTATGAAAAGGAGTAAGGGGGGGGGGGGGGGGGGGGAGCACTGCAGTGCCAGATAAATGCTAGAAAAGTTTCACTACATCCTTAAACTGTCTTAGATGATATTACTGTAGATTATTCTTGTAAACTTTTATCAATAAATCAGTTAACTATACATTATCAGTGTTAATCTAAATGGAGCAAATGAAATACAGTATACTAATGTAATATGAAGCGTGACTGTACTTAAAAATAATTCAAACTCATTTCCTGAACCCCCCCCCCCCCCTCAAAAGAAAAAAGATAAAAGTAAATAAATAAGAGTAAGTAATGTCATCCACAGAGAGATAAGCATGTTTATCTCAACTGCGCAGCACTAATTAGTATATCAAAGTGCGTGGGTTATCAATTTTTATGATAAATACAAACTGGAAGAGAGTGCTGTCAATTGCAATGCCCAGCACTGTTGGATGAGCACATGGAAGGAAAAAGTAGGATTGTAATTAAATCATCAACAGCTGCAGCAATAAAGTGTGAAATAATAATTATGATCCAATGATTCAGTTACGAGCCCCTTAGTACTTCTCTGACCTGCTGCACCCATATACACAGTCTCACATGCTATGGTCCTCAGCTATGGGGCTGTTTCTGTCCCTCCAGCCCTATTTTCTTTATGTATTTTTGTTTATTTGAACTATTTTTCAATAGATATACAAATATAAGTTATTATTACAATAATATGATGTTAAGATTAAATATATTGTGTGCTACTGAAATAATTGAGATACTCAGGACTGCACAAGAGCATTCATCTCATGTTCAATGTTTTCTCCATGTTTTCTACCTAAATGTTATTTATGATTGCATATTCTGATTTTCTGTTTCCAATTCCAATTTCATAGGCATTAATGTACCCCCATACCATCAGAGATACGGGCTCTTGAACTGAGCACTGATAACAAATTAGATGGTCTTTCTTCTCTTTAGTTGAGAGGACATGGTGTCCACGTTTTTTTATTTGGAAAACATTTTTGCATCATATTCACACATTCATAGCCGTTAGTCTTGTACTTTTTTGGGTAAACATTGGCAATGTTGTTTTTGGATTCTTGTAGTACACATCCAAACATTTTTGAGATGCTTTGCTGCCATCAAATTTAAAATGTGGTAGTATTTTTCATGAAATAATAAAATGTCTCAGTTTAAATGTGATATATTTTCCATGTCGTGTTGTGAATAAAATATCGGTTTATGGGTTTTTGCAGATTATTGTATTCTGGGTTTCTTTGCATTTTATACAGCATCCCAACTCTTTTTGGAATTCAGGCTGTAGTACCACCAGTGTAAATTTAATAGGAACATTGTGTTCGCCATTTCGAAAAAGGACAGTTATTTCACATTATCACAGTTTCCCTCATTGTGTAGAAAGCCTTTGATCAATAATTAGCATTGCAATTATTTATAATAATTTGCTGTTTTTGCGGTCCTCATTATTGGATAACAACATGCTTTGGAAATGTGGCAAATGATTAAAATTACATGATATTAAAAAAAGTTTGTACCATGTTAGGCTCTAGTGCCACAATTTATTATATATTTTTATTTGGCTGGATGTCGACATACTTTTCAAATATTCAAATTACAATTAAATTTAATGCTGTGCATCATGTTATAGTAGCGAGATAGGACTTGTGTGCTGCAAAAAACAGAATAAAGATAATTATTCTGTTTTTTTGCAACAGTAACCAAAACAGAGGCCGTTTCTTCAGTGATACTAATTAGCATTTTTATCTTTCAAGCAGGTACGTTATGACTCACTGTGCCTGTCTCACAACAGAATGCAGTCTGTGCTGTATGTCAGCTGTAGATCCCTTCAAGTGATTTACAGTAAATGGTGTTGACTTTTTTGGAAATGCCAATCTCTGCTCTTTCTGCGTCATACTGGGA
The DNA here is from genome assembly GCF_057382275.1 of Copadichromis virginalis. Classification (NCBI taxonomy): domain Eukaryota; kingdom Metazoa; phylum Chordata; class Actinopteri; order Cichliformes; family Cichlidae; genus Copadichromis; species Copadichromis virginalis. Next base: position 16,779,050 of record NC_140632.1, read on the forward strand.
CATCTTGCCAATTTGCTTCAATGGAGTATTACTGTTCTCCAGACTTTCTTTTTTATTTGCACGACATCCAGTACCTTGGATTACTGTGTCTAAAGAAGCACCTGTATATACAGTATCTCACGGGGTCCACGTGTTTTACTTAAACATCATTATATATATGAAATTTGTTCTATATACATATTTGAAAAATTTTATTAGTGTCTTGACTCAGATTGAATGTATCTCTATTCTATCTACATTTTAAATGCTTTTGTTATGATTTTTCTGTTTTCTTCATAAACAACTGGTCATGCAGGGTTAAGGGAAGGACGTGATTCTCACAGCGTAAAAGCTGACACAATTGACACAATAGGCCTGTAGTGTTTGGCCTGTTGATCTGTTGTAGTTGTTGCTGTTTAGAAGTTATTTTGATAATAAATGCAAATGCCATCCACCCATTCTCTTCCGCTTATCCGGTTCAAGGTCATGGGGAGTGGGAGTCTATTCTAGCTTCCATAAAGCAGGAGGCCGGATACACCCGAATGTATCCCGCCAGACACAGGGCTAATGCTATATAAAAATACACTAAATGAACTAAATAAGCTAAATGTTAATGTATTATACCAAAATCTCAGCCCACACCACTTTATAAGCTACTTTTGTGTTTATGTGTGTATCTTCTTCTTTTCAAATAAATAGAGCTACTCCACATGCTTCCCACAAGTCCATCGGCAACAGTGGAAACTCATCTTTTTTTTATTTTATTTATTTTATTTTTTTATTTTTTTGTGGTTGTCACAGTTACTCCTAGTAGTGTTTTATTTATTTTAAATCAGAGGAGACATTAATGGTTTCTGTAAATTTATGTTCAATTTATGACTCCAAAGGGACACAAGTGTGTTTGAAAGAGTTCTACTAGATGAAAAAATTTTCAGGGTCATATATCTGGTATTGTCTTTTTTTTTTTTTTTTTTTTTTTTTTTTGGCCTGTCCCTTTTTGGCTCCCCTGCCCTCAGAACTGCCGTCCAAAGGCAAAGAAAGATGCCCAATGGATCCACCCCACCAAACCGACCATCCCAGCCTTGCCGCAATGGTCCACCCGATTCACCCTTTATCGTTCACTCTATTTTCACTTACTGAATACGGGACAGACTTGACTGGGGGAAAGAAGGGGAGAAAGAAAGAGGGAAAGAGAAACAGCTGAGAAGAGGGACGGGGGAGAAGGGCAAAAAGACAAAAACCAACAGAACGGGCAGAGAAAAAAAAATGCATATATCAATCACCTGGGTCACCTGCTGAGAAAGAAAAAAGAAAGCAAGCAGAAGAGAACAAGAGTAATAGAATAAACAACATCACAATGGGAATATGACAGTAAATACTAAATGTTAAACATTATTGTGCAGCACATAAGATCAACAGAACACAGTGTGCTTTGAGGTAGGAGCCAAAAAGGGTGTAGTTTGTGGGTGTGATCACCCGTGTGTACACCTGTGAGCATGGACGCGCTTGTTTTTTATTTTTTAAAAGGTTCCTTCATGTAATAATCTGCTAGAGGGTGTGGGGGGGCCACAGCCCCGTCCTCCAGGGCATGAAGCAGGTGTGGAGGAGATCAAAACTCCAGACATCCAGAGGCCCCCAGAACACAAGAGACCAAGGAAGACCAACAGAGGGGCAGCTGCGCCACTGTCCCGGAAAGAGCTGAGGAGAGTCCCAGATGAGGGCTCACTCAGCAGCCGCGGAGCAGAAGCCAGGGGGAGTTGCAGTGACGCGCCCGTGAGCTCTGCCGGCAGCCAGCTGCGCCTGAGTGACCGAGCCCCAGGCCGAGAGGCCGGGGGCACCCCACCTCCGAAGTGGCCCGAGCGAGCCCCAGGCTCCAGGCCCCGATAAGCGGCCGCCAAGGAGTGAGCCGGTGTGTACCTGGACACAAAGAAGCACCAACGCACCGATGTCTGAGGGGGTCCGCCACTGGCAGGGGAAGTGGTGGTAGGGGGAGATAGGCCTCCAAACCTTGGAGGGCCTAAGATGTCCCCAGAGAGGTGGCGCCTGACACCCAACCTGACATATAGACACAGACATACAGGCACACACAGATACAAACATCCATTCCCACCCTCATGCTCTCATATGCACTTACTCCACACTCAACCAACGTGGAGACAGACATAAAGAGACGTTGTACACACGATCACACTCCCCAAGCGTACTCTACAAACCGGGTCTAGGTGCCCCCGCCCCTGGAGGGGGGAACTGCACCCAGACCCAGGTGGTGTTTCCCTTTTCCCTGCGGTGGGGGGAGGCAGACCGCCCCGACTCCGCAGCAGCAGGAAGGCTCCACACTCCAGACCGCAGTCGGACGGCCAACTCCTCCTCCTAGCCCCCCTGCTCCAGCAGGTCGCAGAGAATGGGGGTGAGAGAAGACTCCAAACCTCCCTCCACCCGCTCATTGTAGTGTTGATGCATGTGTGTTTTAAGGTGCATTTAAAACCCAGGAGGGCTTGGAGCTACCTGCCAGAGAGCAGCAGGTAAGCGCATAGTCCCTCCTGCTAGCCCTCAATGTCTATGTGTACTTAAAATTGAGAGGTGGGCAACGATGCCAGGGGTGGGGTGTACACCCTGATGGTACTTTGGACTCCGTGTATCGTGCCCACCCCCAAGATCCTATATGTATGTGTAATGAGAGTGTGAGTAATGTGAATGTCTAAGTTGTGGGATAAAATTGAGGCAGAGGCAGCCAGAAGGGGACAGAGGGGGGGGTAGCCTCCTCTGCACCCTGGTGACATACCCCTACTCCAAGACCCTGCATGTGTGGGTGGTTGTGGTGGAGCGGGAAGAGGGAGGCAGCTGGAGATGGGGAGGGAAGGAAGGGAGGGGCAAGTGACCCCTCCCTGGGGCCAGCTCCCCCGCTGACCCCAGTAGGCACCCCCACACTCCGCGACCCGCCAGGGAAAGGGGGCCCAGGCCCATCCAGACCGGGGCCCAGTGCAGCAGCGCCGCCCGGCCCCACAGAGCCCGGGACAGTCCACCCAACCCCACCACAGAGAAAACTGCACCCACCCCACCATCCACTCATCTTCCAGACTACATAAGACAATAAACACCCAGGCTGAGATCTTCCTCCACCTCTCCTGTATCTCCCCCTCCTGCAGAGGGAGCTCCTGAGGAGAGGAAAGCTCCTGCAAGATGTGACAATCTCCCCCACCAGTTGAAGAGCCCCCCAGGTGGCTCGATGCACCGGCGGCACCCTGCTCCAGGGCTGGGCCCCCATGCACCCACCCGCCCACAACCCCGGCAACACACCAACCAGGACCCAAGCCCCGGAGGCCCGGTCCGGGTCCCAGCCCAGAGACGGAGCGCCCCCAGAACCTCACGCCCATCCCAGACCCATCTGGAAACTCATCTTTATCACAACTATAACCAAAAAACATCTTAAAGCATAAAGCAGGATGTACTGTTGTCATTTCAGAGCTACTTCTATCATTTTTGGCATGGAATTATGAGCTCTTGAAAGCCAGTGAGGAACTTGGCATCAGTATTCAGGTAACAATCTGTCAGCTGTACATAACTTGTGATCATGTGTGGAGTTTGTACCTGGCAGATGCTAATCTGCTGGCAAACCAGCAGGCAAAAAGGTATCATTGCAAGTATTTTTAGCAATAAAGCAAGACTGCAGACTCCTAATGACTGAATCATCTGTTTGTATTTTTAATGTTCTACTTTTGATAAATTCTGACATTTTAAGCATTAAAAGCCCATTTCGGGTGCATCATTCCTCATCTAAAAGCAGAGACCTCTTCTTTCTGTATGTTTGTTCAGCCACTCGTCATCTGTTGAAATTTGTTTTTAAATATGCAACCCCCTGGATATGTTAAGATGGTGTTTCTGTGATTACAGCATTGTGTTCAGACAAAGGGCTGCAAATTCTTTTTTTTATTTATACTCTGTGACTCATTGTGGTCCATAACCAACGGGGCAAACAGAAAACATCTTTGGGAATCTTCCTCAGGGATTTCCACAATGTCAACTCTTTCACAGATGTTCATCTTCAAAGACACAATGCCTCTTGCTTTAAAGGGCTAAGCCAGCAAGGACACACAAAAAGAAAACAAAGACACTTTTTGACTTCATAAAGTTAGAGGAAGTTATTAGTTACCAGTTCATTCAGATTTATTTTTTATTTTTTACATTTCCATTGCAGAAGCTCCTGGATGAGCTTCACCTCTTGAGGTGCTGAAGTCAGTTGTGCACTAGATAATAATAATGGATTGGATTTATATAGCGCTTTTTAAGGCACCCAAAGCGCTTTACAATGCCACTATTCATTCACTCTCACATTCACACACTGGTGGAGGCAGCTACGGTTGTAGCCGCAGCTGCCCTGGGGCAGACTGACAGAAGCGAGGCTGCCATATCGCGCCATCGGCCCCTCTGGCCAACACCAGTAGGTGGTAGGGTAAGGTGTCTTGCCCAAGGCAAGACACCACCTGATGAAGCCAGCTCGCACTTGAGAGGTTCAAAGCGCTGGGAATGAGAATCAGCACCTCCAAGTCTGAAGCCACGGTCCTCATCTGGAAAAGGGTGGAGTGCCCACTTCAGGTCAGGGATGAGTTACTGCTCCAAGTGGAGGAGTTTAAGTATCTCGGGGTCTTGCTCACGGGTGAGGTGAGAGGGGAGCGGGAGATCAACAGACGGAGTGGTGCTGTGACTGCAGTGATGTGGACACTATAGTTGTGTCCAAATTCATGGGCTGCATCCTCCTGAGGACCCGGCTCTCACGGTCTACGTGGGCCGGGTCCTCAGATGGTCGGGTAGGCCGGAAGTAAACGGCTGTGAAATTGGACAGTCTAACCTTCAGATTTGTGTCACCGCTGTCTTGGTGGAGTTTAATCAACTCAGCCGTCTGCTCTTTGCTATCTAAAATATAACAGGACATTGGTGTAAATTCTCGACTGTCTCACACTTCTGTTTAATCAGTTTTCTATTTGATGTTTATTCAGCTGTGTGAAAACCACCCGAGGGATAATTAAGTTGTATTTTATCTAATCTAATCTAACAACTTTAATCTCAGCCAAACTGATTCACTCATGAACAAATAAAACACTGAAAAAAGCCAAACAATAACATTTTTAGGTTGTCTAAGTGACTTATATATTACGTTTAACCTGAGTAGCGGAAGTCTGCGGTGATCTGAAAATGATGTGCCGGGAGTTGTGCCGTTCTCGGCAGCTCTAGTGACCCTCGAGCTCCCGGCTAGCTATCGAGCTGGCGGATAACAGACGTCTCCGAAAATGTCAGAGCACTTTTGCAAATATGCGATATCTTCATAAACTGAGCAGATATTTGAAGTTTACACAGCTACATTCTCGCCTGAAAATATGTTAAAAGTTTATTTTGTGACCCAGAAAGAGTAATAAGAGTAATATTAAAAACTTAGTAGCAGCCGCATTGTTCAAAACTGGAATTGGCTGGGCCGCGCTATGAGTTCTGGGATATGGTGGGCCATGAAGGATACACCCGACCCATCCTTCAAATTCTGGGAAAAGGAGGACGCATTTTTCGGCTGCATTCGGAGGAGTCTACGAATTTGGACAGCCGTCGTCGCGTTGCTGTGGCATAATCGGCCTACAAATGCAGCCTCAGGAGGATGCAGCCCATGAATTTGGACACGACCTATACCAGTCTGTCCTGGTGACGAGAGAGCTTAAAAGTAGCTGGTAGCTGACAGGGATGCCTACTGGGTGAGGCATGTCCCCCCAGGTGGAGGTCCCTGAGCAGGCCCAGAAGAGAGAGATTACATGTCTCGGCTCTCATCTCTGAATGTCTTGGTGTTGGGCTTTCCTTCAACAACAACAACTACAACAGCTCAACAGGCCAAACCCTACAAACCACTGCCCCATCCCTTTCTGCCTCAAATATTTGTCAGTAATTCTAAAATTTTAAGCACTAAATGACCATTTTTGGTGCATTATTTTTCATCTACAAGCAAAGCCTCACACAGGCATGTCTTTTTCTGGATATTTGTTCAAAATGCAACCCCCTTGTTCCTTCAATTACAGCTAATCAACAGGATACGCAGAAAACATCTTTGGGGACTCTTCGAGGAATTCCACAGTGCTGACTCCTTCACAGATGTTCACTGTCAAAGACACAATGCGTTCTTATCGGATTCATTCTTTGAATCAGATAAGATTCAAAGAATCTTATCAAAGAATCTTATCTTGCTGATCTGATTCATTCAAAGAATGAATCAGATCAGCAAGGACCCACAAAAACAATACATGGACACCTTTTGATTTTCTAAAGTTAGAGAAAGTTATTCGTTAATAGTTCAGTCTTTTTTTGTTTGTTTGTTTCTTATCGTTTTTCATTACAGAAACTCCCGGAGGAGATTGTTTTCTCTTAAAGTGCTGTAGTCAGCTGTGCACTAGATGGCACCTCTGCGCAAACAGAAGCCTCCATGTGTCATTTGTTACAGATAACAGGAGTGTCAACACAAAAGAGTTGATTTAATGACAAAGAGACGAGAGACGAGGAAAGGAAGAATCTGTCCCAGAAGGTAAAGAAAGCACTGAATACAGCAATATATATATATATATATATATATATATATATATATATATATATATATATATATATATATATATATATATATATTCAATTTAAAACTGCAGCTGTTCATTTCTTGGAAATCATCTTGAGAATTTTCCTAATTTCTTCTTTTTCCTACTTTCTGCAGACTGACCTCTATATTTAGGTGTGCAATTTTCACCTTCAGCACAGTCAAAAAGTAATGCTTGACACCTTTATGGAGCTTTGCTGTGCTGTAGGGTTTTTTTTCCCCAAACATGTTCTTGTTTATATGAGCAGAAAACAGAGATGTGCAATCTTGTGAAAGTAATTTGTGTGCACACAGCATGTGAGCATGCCAGCAGGGAGGATGTGGTTGTCACATGGAGATGGAGGCATGCTGGAGTTTGAGGTTTGAAACAAGCAAATGCTGCATGTTGTTGTGCATTAATGCACAGATTAACTAGATTTAAGTGACTTTCAGCGAGACATATGCTTTGTTTAGCTAACTATGCCATGTTAAACACGTTTTATCCAAGTGTTTTTGGTTAAATGTCAAGCACTGTACTTTTAAATGACTTTAAACTCCTTCATCTTCTTGTAAACACAAAATAAGTCATTTTATATCACTGTGTATGCAGCACTGTGTGTGCTATAAAAACAGGATGGTATAAGGTGTGTAGGCTGCAGCAGCATTACCTCAAACACAGTAAGGGAATTCAAAGGAGTTTCAAAGTCTGAACATCTACAGCACATGTAATGATTACATTAAATGGTCTCAGGCCCATATAATGTGTACTATGACCTGTACAACTACTATCTCAAAACAGGGAACTTATCTCAGGACACGTTCAACTTGTTAAACCTTAACCTCCATACATTTGGAGGTTAAAGTTGCTCATTCATTGACCTGACTTTATTTTGCTTCACAGTGCATCACTCTGGCCTAATGAGCAGCAAACATAGTACCAACTGCAAAACCTGCAAAAAGCCAAAGTTAACTGTCACGGACTGCATTGCACACAACACCAAATCCATTGTGCAAGACTCACGGTTAAAACAGCTACAATTCCAACCAAATGCACCATAAATATTAGAACAGTCACACTGACTGAAATTTAATGCACCTCTTCTGTCCCCAGGATACAAAATTCTTTGAATGAGCCTGCAAAAGTCAGCCTGCTCTATCATTTGATTTTCCACTCACAGCTCTGATTTGAAGGCACCATGGACCACACAGTGGATATTATCTCCGATCCAGATCCGTGGCTCAACAACACAAATGCAAACAGCACCTCCAGTTACATGCCTACCATGTCACCAGTAATGGACAAAACCATCAACATAATTATGATAATTGTCTTATTTGTGACCATGGTTTCACTGGGATGCACCATGGAGGTGTCCAAGATCAAGGTGACTACAGCAAGTTCAGTTTCATATGTGAGCTAAATGTAAGGAGACAATCTTATGCTAATGTGAACTTTTCTTCTTCTGTTTCCAGCATCATATGAGAAAACCTAAGGGGGTGGCTATCGCAGTCGTGGCTCAGTATGGCATAATGCCTCTCACAGCTTTTTTCTTAGCTAAGGTTGGTACTGATGCAAAGTGAAATAAGAGTATAAACACTACAGTAAGAAAGGCAGTAGGCATAATATGTTTGTACTGGAAAATATTTGTGTTCCTGTTTTTTCTTTACTTCATTTTTAATTGTCATTTCTAATGTTAGTAGCGCTAAAACAGTAAAATAAAGTATTTTCTGTTTTTTTCTGAATATATAAAATGGTCATTTAATCTGTTCACTGATTAAGAATTTATTCATGAACTATGACATTAACTGCAGAGGAATCATCAGTAATTAAAAAAAGTAATTAAAGAAAATGCTAAAGGTATTCTTAGTGCACATTTGTGTCATTATGAGATCTTGCTTTTGTTGCTTTTGCATATGAGGTTACTATGATTATTGCGTTACAGCTGTTTAAGTTGGCTGAAATAGCAGCTGTGGTGATTCTGATCTGTGGCTGCTGTCCCGGAGGAGCTCTCTCCAACATCCTGGCTTTGGCTCTTCAGGGCGACATGAACCTCAGGTACACAAACAGAAAATATTTAGCTACAAAACTGTTAATGCATTGGGTTTTTTCTTAAACGATCAAACGCACAAAGACATAAATCCTTAGAGATTATTAGTCTTTATTTTATTTGTAAAATTCAAAACCCCTTACTGCGGGAGGAAGTGCATTCCTAAATGGTTTGCTGTTAAAATCTCACATTTTTTAGGTATCTTCTTCTGACACCTCCAAATCCAGATGGTTTAATTTTCTTTGAAACAACTTTAAATATCACACAAGTTAAAGACACAAACCTGAAACCGTTTGTGTTTGTTTAAATTCAGTTCTGGGAAAAGATATGCAATAAACTGTTTTTTTTTAAGTTAAGCAACCTCATCCGTCTTGTTATCGTACCGCTGATAATCATAATACACCTTGCAGTCTGAAAAGCAGTGATACACGTTATTAGAAATGAATGTCTTACAGATCATCAACATTTTATCATAACAGAGCGACACCTAGGCGTTATACTTTCACTCGGCTAGCCTTTCACCTCGTCTCTTATCTCTCCCTTATGAAGCAACAGGTGGTTACTTTAGGCTTCGAGACAGTCCTCCTTTATCTGATATGTGAGGACCTCGTTTGGCCTGTTGCTCTTAAACATGATCAGTGAGGACAGACTGTGGGCAATGAGGGCAAAGAATGCAGATTGTTTCAGTCACTACAAGCTTGTTATCTTGTTATATAACCAAGTGCCTGGAAGAACATCGTTATCTCACACAACCCCACTAATGTTTTATGAATTAGAATTTTTGTTTTTGTTTCATTTGGGAACAAGAAAATGACCACTGACAAAACAGGAACTCTGATCAACAAAGGAATGTTAACAAGAGCGTAATGGCATGTACTAGAGTTGCATAACACAGTGTAGCAGCCAACCTTGTAACAATTAGTTGGCAAGCATGTCATGGGCTCCCAAACCAGCAAAAATAACACAAGCAATGTTTCGGCAGGATATGAGGAATTTCCAGTTAGGCAGGGTTTTGGAAGTAATGCATGAGGCTCCCAAACGGTGAGCTGCTCACAAGAAGAAAAGTGGGAAAACTGGACTGTGCTTTTGATAGCATGTAGAAATAAGAGGAACATCCACTCTGCGATCTTAACAATTAACATAAGGACTGCTCTTGGCTTCTAGAGACCTTGCTGCTTAATTTAGACATGATATTCAATTCAATTCAATTCTATTTATGTGCCAAATCACAACAACAGTCACGTCAAGGTGCTTTATATTGTAAGGTAGACTGTACAATAATACATACAGAGAAAAACCCAAGAATCATTTGATCCCTATGAGAAAGCACTTTGGTGACAGTGGGAAGGAAAAACTCCCTTTTAACAGGAAGAAACCTCCAGCAGAACCAGGCTCAGGGAGGGGGGACATCTGCTGGGACCAATTGGGGTGAGAGAAGGAAGACAGGATAAGACATGTTCTGGAAGAGAGCCAAAGATTAATAATAAGTATGATTCAGTGCAGAGAGGTATATTAACACATAATGAGTGAGAAATGTGACTGAAGAAACACTCAGTATGATATGAAGTCTTTCCACTGGGCTCTTGCTTGCTATTTGTAAAAACTGCTTTTCTCCAGTCAAATTTTACCTCATCTAGATTATAATATTTTCAATTTTCAATTCACTTTTTGTAAAGGGGAATTAAAGTCCAGAGCATTCAATTTCTGGTAAAACGGGAATGTTTCGCAGTGGATTTTTGTTGCCTTTTTGCCTTGAAACCCTAAGTAATGTACACATGGCTGCACAAATATTCTTCTTCTACTATTTCTTGTTGTTGTTCATATTAATTATTTTTTTCTTCTCATTGCTTGGCTTAACCTCAGAATACTGATACTGAATACACATTATTTATGTTGTATGTAAACACATCTGAGACAGAAATATAGTCTTTCTGCAGTTTAGAAAGAGACAGTATATTTCTTCCACATTGGTTTCTCTTCATTGGCTCATAGGGGGTCATCTGATTGCAGGGTCTTTACCTTGCAAAATAAAGCACCTTGAGGTAACTGTTGTTGTGATTTGGCACTATATAAACAGAATGTATTTAACCTCTGGAACAGTCAGAATTTGTGCAACCTGTTCGTGTTGTGTTTATGAAGTGTCTCACACTATGATAAATTTTGAATGCATTTTGTCAACATAATGCTGAGAAGGAAATTTTGAGCATTATGGTGCTACAAAAAGATAAAAGCTGTCATGGTCTCACGCTTATCTTTTTCCTTCAGCATCGTGATGACCTCTTGCTCAACGTTGCTGGCTCTTGGTATGATGCCTCTCCTGCTCTACCTCTACTGTCAGGGTTTCTCCGACCTGCAGAACGCTGTCCCTTATGTTGAAATTATCGTATCACTGGTCATGATCCTGGTGCCGTGCGGCATTGGCATCATCATCAATACCTACAGGCCGCAGTACTCAAAGATCATCACAAAGGTCTGTGCATACTCACAAGAGTCTGAAGGTTGGACAGATCACTAGAACTGATAAACAGTGTTGATTAACTGGCACAGAGATGTTTATCAGTACATCATCAGTCAAAACTTTCTTACATCAATCAAGTGTTTGATTTTGTGTGTCACATGTTTTAAATGAATCTTTCTCATTTTTCTCACATCACATGACTACCCAGTGAGTCCTAAAGAGTTCTTTGGACCAGGGTGGTATATAGGTAACTAGGTCAATGTGAACCAGTACATGGTTTAGAGAATGGTGTTCTGGTTTTTGGATGGTAAAGGATCTCTGTATCACTTCGAAATCAGAAATCAGGCTTCACTATTTGTTACTGGATCGGCTTATTTTTGGTTTTGATCTTTTTATTGGATCTGTTGACAACAGAGTCAGGTCCTTAAGTTTTTCAACAGTCATTTTTTGTAGTTTTGCATCTGTACACAATCATGGTGGGTTTTAAATCAAGCAATCAAGTTGTGACTCAAGTCAGACTTTCAGCTTTAATTTAAAAAAAAGTAATTACCTTAACTGTTTACTACTGTGGTCAAATACAAGTTCAGCTCACAATGTTTTATCTGCCACATTTGTTATGAAGTAAAAGGGAATACGCCTCATTTTGCCTTAAAATGTTTGTCAGTCAACTGTCAAATTGCTATGGAGTTGATTTGTTTCGTGTCCTGCTGTTTGCAGGTAGGCCTAATTATAATGATGATTTTTATTGTGGTGATCGTCACCTTAACCAACATTGGAATCGGAAGAGTCATGCTGACTGTGCTGTCTCCTCCGCTCTTGGCCATCGCTGCTCTCATGCCTTTGATAGGCTACTCCTTTGGATATGTCCTCTCTGCGATCTTCAGACTCAGCCAGTCGTAGGTTCTTTGGCTTAATTCAGTCATCGAGTCAAGTCAAGGCAGTCACATCAAAGATGAAAGAATTATGAGCCTTTCTGTTTATATTCATGACTCATGAACATGTGTGTCTGTCACCAGGGAGCGGAGGACCGTTTCTGTGGAAACAGGCTGTCAGAACATCCAGCTGTGCATCACCATATTGAAGATAGCTTTCCCCCAGGAAGTGATAGGCCCTCTGTTTCTGTTCCCAATGATCTATGGGTCTTTTCAGGTGACGGAGGCATTGGTGCTCGTCGTGCTGTTCAGGTGCTACCGAAGGTTCACGAAAAAGGAGAAAGGTACATCAGGTTATCTAAGGCCTTTTATGACACAAGAAAAAACATGGGGAACAAACAGGGAGAGTAAACAAGAATAAGTTCAGCCTTGACCCTTTATAGTGTTGATGATTAATAACAGTTGTTAGTGGGCATTAATCTAAGCAAGGCAGATTTGATGTAAGCTTTTATTTTGTAGGTTATAGAGACCAATCTTGAACCTCTAATGACATACCCTCATTTGTTTCCTCGTTTAATAGCATCAAAACTGACCTTTTATAAAGGTACATAGAACATAGAGGGGTGTTTATTCTACTGTATATAATTTCCTTGTTATTCATCTGAACTAAAGATATTAAATATAAAACAGACTGGAGTCTGAATTACAAGTATGAGATCTTAGAATAACTTTTGTTAGTTTTTAAAACAAAGGCTGTTGTAAATGTTGGGAAGGACCAGTTTATACTTTAGTCATGCTGAAACACTGAAACAAGACTTTTCACCTTAAAAAAACAAAAAAACAATGTCACTAAAAATATAAGGTATGAAGGCTCTAATACAAACAGTAAAGCCTTGCATTTGTGTTTTTTAAAAATTGGAAGAATAGTGTTAAAAATACTTTTTGATGTGTAGCGCAAGGGAAAGCTGGACTTTTTTCCACAACATACTTTTTGACTTCTCATTACAGTAAAGCACAAATATAATTTTTCTGTCCTGTCAGCCAGCATGAAGTAGCTCTCTTAAACACTGTTGGTGCTTTTTTCTGCTTCCATGTGTCAAAATTGGCCTATTTTTTATGTAGATGAATATCCAGACCACAGAGTTTCATATTTCACCACAAGTTGATCAACTTTTGTGCAAGATCTCGGTTTGTGTTTATAATGGATCTGCTTATTTGACTCACAGAGACTTACCAGCCTGCGGTCACTGAAGAGGAGCTGAAAGAGACGACTGAGGGGACTGTGTGACCTCAATCACCACCCATGTATTGTACAGCCTACAGCTGACTAAACAAACAGAAAAATGCACAGCCGTATAGCTGGTCTTGATTTTTATACTGTATTGTGATCTGAAACCTCTAAGTGCATTAGAAACTTCAGTTTTTTATTGGTTAAGTATATTGTCTTTCTACACCATGCAAACATCATCATAGTTTTGACTGAAAATAAAATCTTCATGTACAAAAATGTATTTTTACAAACTCATTTGAAGACTACATTTAAAAGTCTGCAATCTACACATGAATCCCAAATAAAAGCACAGCCACACAATATAATGCAAGAAGGAACAGCATCCTTTAGTCAGTCGTAACTATGGCCATAAAAAGCATGAACATATGTGATTGCAACATTATAATTGCAAACATGTGCTGCTGCTAGTCCATTCAGAGCTTTTATTGTCACCAAGAGGGCCGTCTTCGTAAGCTGGAAAACAAAAAACAACTTGGACTTCTTACAGTGGAAGAATCTCTTTCTTTAGATCCTTGGAAAAAGCTCAACAAGTTCAACAAGAAATAATCAGTTATCATCAGTAAACTAACACATGTTTTTCCATTGCATAATGTGATTGCAATTTGATGATTGATGATTTTGCAGAGTGGTTTGTGATGAATCATCTGCTGAATGTAAATAAGACCAGAGAGATTGTGATCAGCTTCAGAAGGAAGAGGACAGCTACAGAACCCATCACTGTCCTTGGACAGGATGATGCTGTGGTGTGACACAGGTATCATAGAGTATGTGTATAAGGAAGGCAAGGAAACGAATTTCTTAATTTAGAGGAGCTTATTGGGTAATAGTTGAGTAAAGGTCTCACTGATGTTAAACACGTTTTCAAGAGAGACCTGAGAGCTGCACCATGAAGCAGGTTCAGGTTAAAATCCCCAGTTATCAACTTCTTATTACTTGTTATCACTGGCTTCATGCTTCACATAAAACAGGGTGGCCTGTCGTTGGACTGTCATGTCTGCAACTTAAAAGAAACGGTGATAGAAGAATATGAGAGACATCAAGACAGCAAAACTGGATGCAGGACTGCTTTTTCTGGCCTGCTGGAGGGGAGGTGATTCAAGGTGACTCATTTTCTACATTGAATATTCACTATAATACCTCAAGTGTATGAGTTTTATTAACTGTAATACCAGCAATGTACAAAATATTTGTCAGAAATCTTTGGCAAATTAAAAAAAAAAAAGTGGAGGACAAGAGAAAACTGCAGCGGATGGTGAGGGCGGCAGAGTGGGCAACTGCCACTTCACTAACCCCCCTCAGAGTAGGGCTGTGCGATATGACCAAAATCTCATATCCCGATATAAAACATCTATCGTCCAATAACGATATAAATCACAAAAATGTAACATTTTCTGTAAATTCGGTGAATCTCGGGTAGCTGAAGTGTTTCCAGCTGGGCATCGTGCACTGTAAAATGTAATATTGTGTTTAATTAAAAATATTAAAAAGGCTGAACTTAGTTTTTATCAATTTGTTATTAGAACTCGATTTAAATAAGTTACCAGTACTTTTTATGCAAACACGCTGATAAACTCAATTTATTTGAGTTGTCTTAACTTAGAAAAACTAAGTAAGATGGAAGTTTTGCTTCTCAGTGCGGAAGGATGAAAGATGTGTTTTGAAAATGCCACGTGACTACCGTCCTCCTCCCTCTCGGATCAGTTCACATGTTCATGGTGCCAGAATTTGTTATGGAATATGTTGAGCAAACCTGGAAAAGCGTCAGCTCAAGATATTATTGTTGTCATTGCTGTGGATCTTTACCTGATACACTGACTTGGCGAGTAAATGTTTACTCTTATTCAAACTGATTTTGTGGCTTCTCTTAGTTTAGCACCAGGTTTATAATCTTGTTAGCTAGTTAGTGTTAGCCTACACTGTTCCAAAAATAGTAATGTCAAATGATTTTACTGTGTATTTTACAGATGTGTACTGTTTTTCTAGAATATCATTACATTTACATAAGTAGACTGTGATCTGACACGTCAAATGTAAAATAACATAACATCACTGTAAATGTAATAAAACACAATTTACTTGTTTGTTAAATATATTTTGTTGTACATATGCATATTTAGATTGTAAAAATACATCCAGAAATGTCTCCCATCATGCCTTGGGACATGTGCTGCTGTTTAGATGTTCTTGTTTTATTGTTTATGGTTACGTTACTTTAAACCGTTATCTTGAATGTTGTGTTTACGCCGTGGTGCAGAGTCACTGACAGTTGTTGTTTTGTAGAGAGAGTGCTGTACCATGAGTGACTTCTGTTGTGCTGTTGTTGAACATTGAGGCACATTGTAGCACCGTAAGTGTTTTATTAAGGAGCTCCCCCTACCAGCTTGGAGTTAAATAACAAGCTCAAGCTCTCTCTTTGAGCTTCTTTGTTAAGATTTCTCTGCATGCCACAATGTAAAACATTGCATGGCCACGCTGTGCTAATTATATGTATTGAAAAAGAAATGTAGAGGTAGGAATTGCAATTAATATAAATAACATGACGCTAAGCATCGGCCAATGAATGTGAACTAACAACAAGGTTGCGGGTAACGCTGCGACCGTAGGAAAAAACCCTAATATGAAGGTATTTTTCTGTGCATTTTACAGTAATGTTCTGTTCTTCTAGAATATCATTAAAGTTACGTAAATAGACTTTGACTTCACATTTTGAATGTAAATTAACACTAAATCACTGTAATGTAATACAACATAATTGTCATGATTATTAAATGTATCTGTCTGTACATATGCATATTTAGAATGTTAAAATACATTCACAAATGTATCATGATCTCACAAATATCTGTCCGTTATTTGAAAGATCGAATTCAAATGTAATGCTATGGAAAAGTATATAACATGATCCCTATAAGCTTGTGTTACATCACATAAGTATTATTATCGTTGCGAATTAGGCCGTTCGTGGCTCAAGAGTTGGCAGTTCGCCTTGTGATCAGAAGATTGCCGGTTCGCGCCCCGGCTCGGACACTCTCCGTCGTTGTGTCCGTGGTCAAGACTCTTCACCTACCGCCTACTAGTGATAACCAAAGGGGCCGATGGTGCGATATGGCAGCCTCGCCTCTGTCAGTCTGTCCCAGGGCATGCAATCAATTATTACTTAAACCAGCTGTTAACTGTATATTTCTGTACATTTACGTATTATGATTCATATTTCCACATTCAGTCACCTTGTTTATAGATAATTTCATTGTTTGATCTTCGGGAGGTGCAGCTGTAACAGGGTCATAAATCACATCTTGTTATAATTACACAAAATGTGTTCTAAACCCCCAAACCGTTCCTTTTATACCTGACTTTTAGGACCTCCAAGCCTGTAGTTATGTTCATTATCAGTTAGAGCCCCTCCTCATTCTTTTCTTCTTCTTCTTTGGTGCACTCCTATAAATACAGTGTACCCCTTTTGCCTCTCCCCTTTTCTACAATTCCCCTGTGGGAGAGGTGGGTGTCATTTCTTTCCAACACCTTAAAACACACATATAATTCATATTTAGCCACCCTGATGTTTCTGATTGTGATTTTAGTTCAATTATTGCCATTATTAAGCCTGTTTTTGTTAGATGTTATGTGTAGTGTATCATAAATGTGTTTTAGGCGCCATAAATGCTAGCATGAATATATACTCCTTGCTAGCTTGGAAGTTGTGGTGGGTTGAGCTAACCCTCTTCCCCACTGTTTGTATTTGGTCGTAGGAGCTGTAGTGGGCAAATTATTTACTTGGAGGTCTTTCTTTCTTTTACCTTTTTTTATCAGACACAACGCAGAACCACACTGGTTACACTTGGTGCCGTGACCCCTCACATCGCCAATCCTCCTCCTCCTTCTGCTGCCGCTATTTTCCCGCCTCCTCTCTGCAGCTGTGCGCTGTATGCCAGGGTCCTGTGCCCTGCGCTTTGACTCACAGGTTTTTATATTGTGCCTGTGTGACAAATGCCCCGCAATTTGGCTTGCAGGCATCTCTGTCACGTGTGAACTTAAACGGCAAATTCGTAGATGATCATTTCTGTCACTGTTTCATATTGTTGCCTCAAATTATACAGGCACGGATTGTAATTAATTAATAATTTTTTTTCTATTGGT
Source organism: Copadichromis virginalis (assembly GCF_057382275.1). NCBI lineage: Eukaryota > Metazoa > Chordata > Actinopteri > Cichliformes > Cichlidae > Copadichromis > Copadichromis virginalis. The sequence goes on from NC_140632.1 coordinate 16,796,430, forward strand.
ATTGGCTTTTACAGTCTGTTTTAATTGAGAGGAGAAAACAACATTTGATTTTATTTTGTATGGTGTTTTGATTCTTTGATGTTTTTTCCCCCCCACATTTCATTGTTTTGTGAAGTTTTACATAATTGTGTGTGGGGGTTAGGCTCATTTTTTTCTTCTTTTTGCTGTTAAACAGTGATATCCCACCTGGGCCAACTTGTTAGGTGAGGAAACTGCGGATAGCGCTATGCCTGATCTGTTCTTTGCGGGGAGTAATGTGACCTTTGGTTTGGGAAGGGGTCATCAGATTGCTCCAAAGTGTTTTGGGAGGGGTAGGCCAGTAGTCCTGGGTATTGGTACCCACACTGTAGACCAGTCAGTGATGCACTCACCATTAATGCCAGCTAGCTCCACACCAGCTGCTTGCGAACGCCAAACACACACCCAGGCTGTCACTAGTGACATGTTGAGCAGCTTGATTACTGACTTAGCAAAACAAATTGGGGAAAATATCACATCCTCTCTTAACTCTATGCACCAGCCAGCCCCCACCCAGCCACAGTCTCCCCAGAATGTGCCCTCGAGCTGCAATGACCAGTCCCAGCTGAAGGTTGTTGTTCAGTCAGACACCAAAGCTCCACCATACTTCAAGGGTGACAACACAGATCTATTTCCCATCGGTGAATGGAAGGACATGATAAGATGTTAGCTGCACAGAATCAGCTGTGACACAGATGAAGAAATGTTTGCCATATTAATGTCTAGACTGACTGGCAAAGCCAGAGATGTGGTCAAGGTGTCACTTCGTTGCCGCCCTGAGTTGAATCGGAATGATCTTATTACTGCTGTGTTTGACATACTGAGGTCAAACTTCAGCGACTTGACATATTCCAGCCTGCCCATGAAAGATTTCTACAGTACTGTGCCACGTCCAGGTGAGAATGCCATGGATTACTGGATCCGGTTGAACAAGTCTATTGAGGCTGCTGATGAGTGTCTCCGCAGGCGCGGCAAGCTGGTAGAGGACCCCAGTAGTGAGGTTGTTTTGATGTTCATTAATCACTGTCCTGACCACAGTCTTGCCTTGTCTTTTCAACTGAAGGCCCCTGAGGAGTGGACTGCAGCTGAGGTTCAGAGCCGTCTGGACAACTATGTGAGGAAAATGAGACAGTCTAGTGTTTCGTCTGATAATACAGCATGTCTGTCCATCCCACATCAGAGCCCTGTTGCTGTTAACAGCCAGCCCCACTCCAGCGGTGCTCAAGCAGTCCCAGTAACACATGAGCCAGCCTCGTATCTTATGCCCTTTGGTCCCTCTGCAGCCACATGTCAGCCTCTCTCTTCTGGTGACATGGTAAGTGTTCAGCAGCCCTCTGCTTGTCCTCCCTTGACTCCTCATGTCATGCCCCCATCTTTGCCAGTTTCCGGCCCTCCTCCAGCTGAGCCAGGTGTTCAACAGATGGTAGCACTGTTTGACAAGGTTCTGTCCATGTGCACTGCATCACTAGCCACTGGTCCTAGGTGCCCACAACCCACAGGTCATTCCCATGGGCACCGCAGTGCTCATCGTGCTTCGTGCAGAGTGTGTGGCTCACATGAACACACAACCCATGTGCATTGTAGGCTGTACAAGCTATGCCACAGCTGCTTTGACCCTGGACACATGAGGCGTGAATTCCCACAGTTGCACCAGAAACCAAGCATTTCAGTCCCTCCTCCCACCAATGCTGCTTTAAACTAGCCAGCCCATGTAACAAGAGGGGTAGCATGGGCAGTGTTGATGAAACCCCCAGAAATGCAACAGACCCAGAAGCCATATATGTTAACTGCTGTAGTAGCCTCTCTGATGAGAAGACTGTTATTATGGGTTCACAAAGAGTTGGCAGGGCTAGTGAGTTGTTTTACACTTCAGTGTCCGTCAGTGGCCGGTGCTCCTTAACAGGCATGCTTGATTCAGGAAGTATGTCATGCACACTAAGTGAAGATGCTGATAGCAAGCTAAGAGCTGCTGGTGTTGCTCTGATTCCGCAGCAGGTCTCTGAAAATGTGGTGCTGGTTGGTTGCGGTGGCCTTCTCACACAACCCAAATGCATCTATGATTTGGACATTGAAGTATATGGGTCGAGGTTTCTTGTGCCAATGTTTGTGGTTCCTGGGCAAAAAGATGAACTCATTGTGGGGAGCAATGTGATCCGGCCCATCATTCAGAAGATGAAGGCTGATACAAAGTATTGGGAGCTTATTAACTCCAATTACACTGGCACTGATTGTGAAGACTTCCTGCAGTTGCTGAGCTGTATCTCGGTGGTCTGCTCCTGTGTTGCCAGATAAAGTAGGTACAGTCAGGTTGCGGAAGAGTGTCACCCTCCTGCCACAAAAAGAATATGTAGTTTGGGGAAAGCTGCCACCTTCTGCCCTTGTGTCTCCAGGAAGTACTGTCGTTGTGGAACCCACGTCAGCCCGTTCCACTCCAAAGAACATAATGGTGGGGCGCATTATAACACCCATGTGGGGAGATCGTTGGGTCCCTATGAAAGTCCTTAACCCAACAGAGAGCCCTGTGACACTTCGTCGCAATGCTAAGATTGCGGATGTCTTTCCTTGTATTGCTGTAGAGGACCTGCCCATCACTCAAGGTCTCTGCGAGACTCTGACTGACCAGCATACCAGTTTTCCTCCCTCATCAAACTCTGTGCCTGACTCTGCACAGCTACTCAAAGACGCTGGGTTGGCTGATATTGACATTGAGGGCTGCGAAGTGTCAGATGGGTGGAAGAGGAAATTGGTGAAGCTTGTGTTGACTTACCAAGATGTGTTCTCTTGAGACAAACTGGATTGTGGTGAGGCGAAAGACTTTGTCCATCATATCCACCTCACTGACGACCACCCTTTCAGGCTTCCCTATCGCAGAGTACCCCCGGCTCACTATCATAAGTTGCGAGAGGTGCTGTCAGACATGGAGATGAAAGGCATCATCAGTAAGTCCACCAGCGAATACGCCTCGCCACTGGTAATGGGTTGGAAGAAGACAGGTGACTTGAGGATATGCACTGACTTCCGCTGGCTCAAAGCCAAAACCGTTAAGGATGCTCACCCACTGCCCCATCAGGCTGACTGTCTTGCTGCCCTTGGTGGGAATGCTTTCTTCAGCACCATGGACCTCACATCCGGGTTCTACAACGTTCCCCTCCATGAGTCTGACAGACGGTACACGGCTTTCACTACACCTCTTGGCCTGTATGAGTACAACAGACTTCCCCAGGGTCTATGCAACAGCCCAGCATCTTTCATGCGGATGATGCTCAGCATCTTTGGTGACTTGAACTTTTCCAGCCTCCTGGGTTATCTTGATGACCTGCTGGTGTTTGCACCTTCAGAAGAGGAGGCCCTAAAACGTCTTGAGATTGTTTTCTCTAGCCTGAGGACCAGCAATCTGAAGCTGGCACAGAAAAAATGTCACTTTCTCAGACGCTCTGTGAGGTTTTTGGGTCATGTCGTGGATGCTGATGGTGTCTCGGTTGATCAGGATAAAGTGAGGGTTATCGCCAGTTTTCAAAAGACTGACCTTATGGATGGTGACGGTTGCACCCCTTCTCAGAAGAAAGTGAGATCCTTCCTTGGCATGGTGATGTTTTACCAGCATTTCATTCCAGGGTGCTCTCGTATTGCGAAGCCACTCTTTGCTCTAACTGCCGGTCAGAAGAGGACTAAAGGCTGCCATGGGAGTCGGAAACCTGGAACCTTTCGCAAGCTCACCCCTCAAGACTGGACTCCTGCTTGCGAGAAGGCATTTGAGGGACATCCTGATTTTGAGAGGCCATTCATCCTTTCAACTGACACTTCCATGGATGGGCTGGGTGCTGTCTTATCCCAGGTGCCAGCTGGTGAGGAGAGAGCAAGACCTATAGTCTTTGCTAGTAAGTCTCTCAGCCACAGTCAGGCCAAATACCCTGCACACCGGCTTGAATTTTTTGGCTCTGAAGTGGGCTGTGTGTGATAAGTTCAGCCACTGGCTCAAGGGTCACCGGTTCACTGTCTGGACTGATAACAATCCTCTCACATACATTCTGACTAAGCCAAAGCTGGATGCCTGTGAACAGCGTTGGGTCTCTAAGCTTGCACCATACTGCTTTGAGATCAAATATGTTCCTGGGAAGCTGAACATGGTAGCAGACACCCTGAGCAGGGAATCGTTTGTGAGGCCTTTGGTCCAGCGCCTCCTGTCGGAGCCCTACCTTGAGCTGCTAGGGCAAGTCAGTGATGTGAAAGATGCCAGTGTCCAAGATGCCTTCCGTTTGACCTGTCAACCTCAATCGATATGCAGTGCTCCACCCTCTGCTGTACTTGATGTGTCTCTGTCAACTGATGACGTGTCTTCTCTCATGTCTTCCCTCTGTGAGTGGGAGTCTGCTTCTCGCCAGCGTGCAACATCCCTCGCTGGTCATCTGACCTCCATTAGTCCACCTGACTGTGATGTCTCTCATGCGCTATCCCATGTTGATCTCCTGTCTCATCAAGCAGGGAATCCTGTGATCTCCAGAGTAGCCTGCTATTTTGAGCGTAAGCACAGACCCTCCAGACGTGAGTGCTGTCATGAGAACCAACAAACGTTGCGGCTCCTGAAACAATGGGATAAGCATTCCTCAATGGTGTCCTCTACAGAGTTGTGATGGACCCACTGACCAAACACAAGAGATTCCAGTTTGTGGTACCTGACTCCCTAAAACAAGTGGTGCTGTCTGGCATACACGACAATGCTGGTCATCAAGGTCAACCTCGCACACTCTCCTTGGCTCGTCAACGTTTCTTCTGATATGATATGGAGAAGGATGTGCGCGATCATGAGGGAAATTGCCACAAGTGTGTTCTCAGCAAGATCCCAGAGCCAGCAGCTAGGGCCCCGTTGGAAAGCATTAAGACCTGTGCTCCACTGGAACTTGAGTGCATTGACTTCTGGTCAGCTGAGGACAGCAACAAGTCAGTGGATGTCCTTGTGATTACTGACCACTTCACAAAATTAGCACATGTATTCCAATGCCCGGATCAGACAGCTAAGAGAGTTGCTAAAAAGCTCTGGGATGGATTCTTCTGTGTGTATGGCTTCCCTCAGCGCATTCACTCTGACCAGGGAGCTAGTTTTGAGAGTGAGCTGCTTGCAGAGCTTTGGGTGGCGTTACCAAATCCCACACTTCACCATAACACCCCATGGGTAATGGTACCACAGAGAGATTTAATCGCACCCTTGGAAACATGTTACGGTCCCTCCCCCCCAGATGTAAGCAGAAATGGCCGCAGATGATACAGTCCATGACGTTTGTGTATAACTGTACGGCACACGAGACCACCGGCTTTGCGCCATTCTACCTGATGTTTGGGAGGGTCCCAAGGTTGCCAGTTGACCTCATGTTTCGGGATGTCCTTCATGATGACACCATTTGTGACTATGATACCTATGTCAAGTCACTGATGGATGACCTGCGCTCTGCCATGCTCCAAGCCCAGGAGCACAGCACGATGGAGCAGAGACACCAGTCTGACCAGTACAACAGAAAGGTGAAGGGTCTGCCTCTTTCACTAGGGGACCAGGTGTTGTTGGCAAACAAGGGAGTCAGAGGAAAAAGGAAGCTCTCTGACAAATGGGAACCTGTTGTGTACACAGTAGTCGACTTGGATCCTGGTCTTCACATCTGCCATATCAGAGACAAAGAAGGTCATGAGCGTGTGGTGCATCACAACCTGCTCCTTCAGAATCAGAATCAGAATCAGAATGGGGTTTATTGCCAAATGTTGAGCAGGTTTACAACATTAAGAAATTGCTGCGGTGCTTCAGTGCAAACATGGTGTCATAAATAACACTTAAATAGACATGGAAAAAATAAAAGTAGGGATAAGAATTAAAAGTGCTACGTGGAAAGATATGTGCATGAGATATACATGAGATATATACATGAGAGTAAGAATTAAGAGTGCTACGTTGAAAGATATATACATGAGTGCAGGTGGTGATCAGTGCCAAACATGGAATGATACAGTGAACACAGCGTAAGTTCATGTGTTAGTGGCGGGGACAGTCATATGGTTATTGTTCATGTGTCCAACAGCAGAGGGGAAGAAACTGTTCTTATGGCGAGAGGTTCTGGTGCGGATGGACCGGAGCCTCCTGCCTGAGGGGAGCAGGTCAAACAGACTGTGTCCAGGGTGAGAAGGGTCAGCTGAGATCCGAGCTGCACGCCGCAATGTCCTGGAGGTGTACAGGTCCTGCAAAGATGGGAGTCTGCAGCCAATCACCTTCTCAGCAGAGCGCACAACACGCTGCAGTCTCTGTTTGTCCCTGATAGTGGCTCCAGCGTACCACACGGTGATGGAGGAGGTGAGGATGGACTCAATGATTGCAGTGTAGAACTGCATCATCGTCCGTGTTGGCAGGTTGAATTTCTTCAGCTGCCTCAGGAAGTACATCCTCTGCTGGGCTTTCTTGATGACGGAGGTGATGGTGGGCTCCCACTTCAGGTCCTGGGTGATGGTGGTACCCAGGAAGCGGAATGAGTCCACAGAGGTGATGGGGGTGTCAGTCAGGATGATGGGGGGGAGTGGGGCTGTGTGCTTCCTGAAGTCCACAATAATCTCCACTGTCTTCTGGGCATTCAGCACCAGGTTGTTGTGGCTGCACCAGGACACCAGACGTTCAACCTCCCTCCTGTAGGCAGACTCGTCCCCGTCCGAGATGAGTCCAATAACGGTGGTGTCATCTGCAAACTTGATTAGCTTGACAGACTGGTGGGTGGAGGTGCAGCAGTTGGTGTACAGGGAGAAGAGCAGAGGAGAAAGAACACAGCCCTGAGGGGAGCCGGTGCTGATGGTCCGGGAGTCCGAGACATTCTTTCCCAGCCTCACATGCTGCTTCCTGTCCGTCAGGAAGTCAGTGATCCACCGGCAGATGGGATCAGGCACATTCATCTGGGAAAGCTTGTCTCGGAGATGGTCTGGAAGGATGGTGTTGAAGGCAGAGCTGAAGTCCACAAACAGGATCCTGGCGTAGGTTCCTGGGGAGTCCAGATGCTGCAGGATGAAGTGTAGGGCCATGTTGATGGCGTCGTCTACAGACCTGTTGGCTCTATATGCAAACTGCAGGGGGTCCAGGAGGGGGGCCGTGAGGGTCCTGAGATGGGAGAGAACTAGGCGCTCAAAGGACTTCATGACCACAGATGTCAGAGCCACGGGTCTGTAGTCATTTAGTCCAGTGATCCTAGGTTTCTTGGGGACAGGGATTATGGTGGAGGACTTGAAGCAGGCAGGCACATGACATGCCTGCAGTGAGGAGTTGAAAATGCCAGAAAACACTGGGGCCAGCTCGTTTGCACAGTGTCTGAGGGTGGCAGGAGACACGCCGTCTGGGCCGGGAGCTTTCCGAGCATTCAGGTTCTTAAACTGCTTCCTCACATCTGCTTCATGAATATGAAGAGTTGTGGTGGGAGGAGGTGGTGTGAAATCCTCTTTTGTGTGGGGTGAGGAGGGGGGTGTTGTAGGTGAACGGTTTGAAGGTGGTGATGGCTCTATGGAGGGGGGAGAGGTGGGGGAATTAGTGTCCAAAGTGTCTCTATTGTTGGGGCCGTTGGAGGTGTGAAGGCTGCCTGATGGCTCGTCAAAACGACAGTAGAAGTCGTTAAGGGTGTTGGCCAAGAGCAAGTCATCAGTGGAGTGGGGGGTTTTAGGCTTGTAGTTTGTGATATTCCTAAAACCTTTCCACACAGAGGCCGAGTCATTCTCTGAGATCTGCTGCTGCATCTTCTCAGAGTGCTGATGTTTAGCAATGTCCACTTCTTTAGTGAACCTGTACTTGGCCTCTCTGTAGCAGTCCCTGTCTCCGCTTCTGAACGCCTTTCTCTTTTCCAGCCACAGCTTTTTGAGTTTAGGAGTAAACCAGGGTTTGTCATTGTTATAACTCACCCTGGTGCGTGATGGCACAATGCTGTCCTCACAGAAGTGGATATAGGAGGTGACAGTGTCTGTAAACTCGTCCAAGCTGTTAGAAGCAGCCTTCATTGTGTCCCAGTCTGTAGACTCCAAACACGTGCGAAGCTCCTCCACAGCCTCGTTGCTCCACAGTTTTTTAGTCCTCACGACAGGTTTGGAGAGCTTCAGCCTCTGTCTGTACGCGGGGATTAGGTGGATCATGACGTGGTCAGAAAGTCCGAGTGAAGCGCGGGGCACCGCGCGATAGGCCCCGCTGATCGTGCTGTAACAGTGGTCCAATGTCCTCTCCTCTCTGGTCGGGCATTTAATATACTGCTTGTATTTTGGAAGCTCATGGCTCAGATTGGCTTTGTTAAAGTCCCCAAGAGCAATGATGAGAGAGTCCGGGAATGTCCGCTCCGTGTGGAGAATCTGCTCCGCGAGTGCGCACTGAGCTGCCTGCGCATCTGCGTCTGGCGGGATGTAAACAGCGGCCAGGATGAATGAAGCAAACTCCCGCGGAGAATAAAACGGTTTGCAGTGGATAAAAAGATATTCCAGAGAGGAAGAGCAGTGCTGAGCAATCACTGTCACATCTGTGCACCAGCCACTATTGATGTAGAAGCAGAGACCTCCACCTTTGGACTTACCGGAGAGAGCGGCCTGCCGGTCCGCGCGCAGCAGATGGAAGCCCTCCAGTTTGAGCGCGCAGTCTGGGATGTTCTCACTGAGCCACGACTCCGTAAAACATAAGACACAGGAGGAGGCAAAGTCTCTGTTCATGCTTCTCATCAGGGCCAGTTCGTCAATCTTATTCCCGAGTGAGCGTACATTAGAAAGGAAGATCCCAGGAAGAGCGGTTCGCAGTCCGCGTCTCCTCAAACGCACGAGTGCGCCGGCTCGCTTCCCTCTCTTTCGGCGTCTCGCTTTCCTGGTCAGAGTCAGCAGTAAATCTGCCGCAGATGCGACAAATATTGGAAATAAATCCACAGGCGTTGTAGTCCTGTAGTTAAGGAGCTCTTCTCTGGTGTACAAATATCCAGAGGAGTGCCCAGACACAGAAGAAATGCACAAAAACAAAACAAAAGTAACGCACTGAAGCACCAGGGCGACCATCCGCGGCGCCATCTTGGTTAACTTTTTGCCCTTGGACACAACATTGAATGACAATGCTGCACATCCTGCTGTGAGCATTGTCAGTGGCCCCCCTGAGTCTGACCTGGATGGGTCTGTGACATCTTTTGGGGACACAGGAGCTGCACCTCCTGCCACCTGTACTGTGGATTCTATCTCCAGCATTGGCGAGTGTGATGACCGCACACTATCATGGATCCATCAGCAATCTGCCGCTGACCCAGTCGAAGATGGCGTTCATGAGACCCCTCCTATGATGGGTGCTCCTGATCTTGGTGGGCTGGCTGGTGATGGAGCCTCCCCAGGCTCCTCTGCTGACTCCCATAGTTTTCATTCTCTTGAACCCGAAGATGTGGACTTGGATTAGGGACTTACCACACGTTTTGGTAGAATCATTAAACCAGTTCGGCGCTTGATCGAATCAATGGCTCAACTCGAAACACTCCTTGGTGTTGAACCTGTTCAAGCAGCGGTTATCGATGTGTGAATTTGTTTATTGCTGTATGTTGTCCATTGCTATTTTGGTAAAGAATAATAAGAGGCACAGAGTCGATTGTATTTTGTCAGTTGTGCAGTCTGATGGTGATGCCCATAGATATTATGGCCTGTTTTGTGTGGTGTAAATGGCACCTCATTTTGTCTATTGTGTGTCCTGGGATCTTTCTAGGCGCCGAGCGGGTCTCAGGTGTCTTATCCTCCTTGGAGGAAGCTATGTTGCTGATCTAATTCATTGGATATGTGATGTGAATTTGTTTGAGGCCACTGTATCTGTTGTTGTGGGTGTATTTATACATTTCATTATTTTTTTTGTGTGTACTTTTTAGGATTTTGTGTAATTCTTGGGGGGTGAATGTAACAGTGTCATAAATCACATCTTGTTATAATTACACAAAATGTGTTCTAAACCCCCGAACCGTTCCTTTTATACCTGACTTTTAGGACCTCCAAGCCTGTAGTTATGTTCATTATCAGTTAGAGCCCCTCCTCATTCTTTTCTTCCTCTTCTTTGATGCAATCCTATAAATACAGTGTACCCCTTTTGCCTCTCCCCTTTTCTACAATTCTCTGGTGGGAGAGGTGGGTGTCATTTCTTTCCAACACCTTAAAACTAGGGCTGCTCAATTAATCGAATTTTAATCACGATTACGATCTGGGCTTTCAACGATCATTAAAAATGACTGAGCCGATTATTAGCCCCTCCCTCATTTATCCGCGACACCTTAAAGGCCGGTCCGTAAAAATATTGTCGGGCATAAACCGGTCCGTGGCGCAAAAAAGGTTGGAGACCGCTGATTAAGAGGACCTGAGGGAAGCTCGGAAAGCTAAGCAGAAGTTATTTGGAGAGGAGAGTGACTGCCGTTGGTTGAAAAGAGGTTATAAAAAAAACTTCAGTGGTGTTGCACACTATTTTAAAATATTTTTTAAAGTCATTGTTAACCCTTTAAATCCGGTCAGAGCAGCACGCTCCGTTTTGTGTAACTATTTTTAAATCCCTGTAGAACCTGAACCGTGTAAGCTAGCGCAATAATTTGTTTTGTATATGAAACCGGAGGAGTTGTACTTACATCTTACGCCATCAGCTTGTCCTCGGTCACGGTTTCCTTCCACATATAGCTTTGCAAAAATTGCATAAAAAGCGCTTGCAGGAACAAAAACATAATATTCCAGAAAATACACACAGTCACAGCAAGACTTCAGACACAAAACCCAGAGGCTTTCATTATTATATCTGGAGACTTTAACCATGCCACACTGGACTCTACTCTGGCTGCTTTTCACCAGTTTGTGAATTGTCCCACAAGGACCAACAGGACAATTGACCTACTGTATGCTAATGTGAGAGATGCATACAGAGCCACCCCCCTCCCCCCACTAGGGAAGTCAGACCACAACCTGGTTTACCTACAGCCACAATACACACCCCTCGTCCAAAGGCAGCCGGTCACAACGCGCTCCATCCGGAGATGGACCCCAGAAAAGGAGGATGCTCTGAGGGACTGTTATGACACCACAGACTGGGATGTGCTCCTGAGCCCACATGGTGAGGACATAGAGGGGGCGACACACTGTCTTACAGACTACCTCAACTTTTGTGTGGACACGGTCGCCCCTGCTAAGACGGTACGGTGTTATCCTAATAACAAACCGTGGGTAACACAGGAAGTCAAAGCTGTCCTCAACATGAAGAAGAAGGCTTTCAGGAGCAAAGTGAAGGAGGAGATGAAAGCAGCACAGCGGGAGGTGAAACGCTGCCTGAGGGAAGCAAAGGACACCTACAGGAGGAAGGTGGAACAGAAGTTGGAGAGGAACAATATGAGGGAGGTCTGGAATGGTGTGAAAACCATCACAGGCCACAACACCAAGAAAAGCACAGTGGGGGGGGGGGGGGGGGGGGGGGGGGGGACTGTGGAGAAGGCAAACGAACTCAACAACTTCTTCAACAGGTTTGACCAGCCCACAACCCCCCCCCACCCTCACCCTCACCTTCACTACAGAGTCCAATCCCCACTCTCCTACCTCCCTCGCTTCCCCCCCTTCCTGACACCATGACACCCCCCTCCTCCAATCCCTCTCTCAGCAGCAAGACATCTCCCCCCCTCCCCTCCTCCCAAACATCTCCCAGTGTCACAGTGGATCAGGTCAGGAGACAACTGAGGAAGCTTCGCCCCAGAAAGGCAGCAGGCCCAGACAAGGTGTGTCCTAGGATGCTAAAGGCGTGTGCTGCTGAACTTGGGGAGCCGCTACAACGAGTCTTCAACCTCAGTCTGCGACTGGGGAGAGTGCCCGCCCTATGGAAGACATCCTGCATCGTCCTGGTCCCCAAAAAGAACCGGCCCAATGAGCTGAATGACTTCCGACCGGTGGCACTGACGTCACATCTTATGAAGACTCTAGAGCGGCTCTTCCTCAACCTCCTCCGACCACAGGTACAACATGCCCAGGACCCACTACAGTTTGCATACAAGGCGGGTGTCGGAGTGGAGGATGCCATCCTGTACCTCCTACACAGAGCCCACTCACACCTGGATGGGGGAAAAGGCACGGTCAGGATCCTGTTTCTTGACTTTTCCAGTGCCTTTAATACCATCCGGCCCTGTATGCTTCAGGAAAAACTGAACAGGATGGAGGTGGACCCCTGCCTGGTCGCTTGGATCTCCGACTACCTCACCGACAGACCACAGTACGTCAGGCTGAAGGACATCACGTCTGACACAGTGGTCAGCAGCACAGGAGCACCACAGGGAACTGTGCTGTCCCCTCTTCTCTTCACCCTGTACACCTCTGACTTCTGCTACAACTCTGAATTATGCCACATTCAGAAGTTTGCAGACGACACAGCCATCATGGGGTGTATCTGGGATGATCAGGAAGAGGAGTACAGAAGTCTGGTGAGGAACTTTGTCGCATGGAGTCACACAAACCACCTGCAACTCAACACCTCAAAGACTAAGGAACTGGTTGTGGACTTCGGGAGGTCTAGAGCAGGTCCACTGCCGGTTCAGATAGAGGGGGAGGAGGTGGTCAACAAGTACAAGTACCTCGGGCTGTGGGTGGACAATAAACTGGACTGGTCATGCAACACAGAGCACCTGTATAAAAAAGCACAAAGCCGACTGTACTTCCTCAGGAGGCTGAGGTCTTTTAACATCTGCAGGAAGCTCCTGAGGATGTTTTACCAGTCGGTGGTTGCTGGAGTACTTTTCTATGCTGTTGTGTGCTGGGGGAGCAGCACAGCAAAGAAGGACTCATCCAGGCTGGAGAAACTGATCAGGAGGGCTAGCTCTGTGGTCAGCATGAAGCTGGACACTCTGGTGACAGTGGCAGAGAAAAGGACATTAAAGAAACTGATGGACATTATGGACAATGCCAGGCATCCTCTGCACACGGCCATTAACAACCAGAAGAGTCTGTTCAGTGACAGGTTGCTTCTCCCAAAGACAAGAACTAACAGACTTAAAAACTCCTTTGTCCCACACGCCATCAAACTGTTTAACTCCTCTCTGGAGGGGAGAGGGAGGGGAAACAGGAGGACAAAGGAGGGGGGGAACAACTAAGCTGTAGTGCCTCTTCACCTCACTGTGCAATACCTTTTGTGCAATACTTTTGTAAATAGTCAACAGTGCAATAGACCTCAATACTTGAAATGTGCAATTCACTTGTATTTTTATTTTTTATTCCTATTTATTCTATTTATCCCCTTCGTATATTTTATTTATATTGTCTCTGTATTTATATATATGTGTGTGTGTGTGTATATATATATATATATAATATTCTGTAACTCTGTAACTTCTGTCGGTGCTGTGCTTTTTTGGAAATCGAATTTCGCAGAGGAACCCACCCGAGGGATTAATAAAGTTCTATCTTATCTTATCTTAAATGGCACTACAACATGTAAAAAAATAATATAAGCTCTGGCGGACTTGGTTCTATGGTAGGTCTTAAAGGGTTAAATAAATATCGTCAAATAATCGAGATCTCAATTTCAGTTAAAATAATCGTGATTATCATTTTTGCCATAATCGAGCAGCCCTACTTAAAACACACATATAATTCATATTTAGCCACTCTGATGTTTCTGATTGCGATTTTAGTTCAATTATTGTCATTATTAAGCCTGTTTTTGTTAGATGATATAAGTGTGTAGTATATGTGTATCATAAATGTGTTTTAGGCGCCATAAATGCTAGCATGAATATCTATTCCTTGCTAGCTTGGAAGTTGTGGTGGGTTGAGCTAACCCTCTTCCCCACTGTTTGTATTTGGTCGTAGGAGCTGGAGTGGGCAAATTATTTACTTGGAGGTCTTTCTTTCTTTTACCTTTTTTATCAGACACAACGCAAAGCCACACCGGTTACACAGCCTTTAGGGGTGGGGTGGGGTGTGGGGGGGATTTTCAATCCATAGCCATAATTGACTAACTAACTATATATATATAATGTTTAACCTGAGTAGCAAAAGACCGCAGGGGGTTGAAAACAATACCCCAGGAGTTAGCTGTGCTCGCGGACTCTTATCAAGCCTTGACCTCCCGGTCAGCTATTGCGCTGGTGGATAACAGAGCTCTCCGAAAACGTGGAAGCACTTTTGCAAATATCTGATATTTTGATAAATTAAGTAGATATTTGAGCATTAAACGGCTACATTCTCGGCTGAAAATATCTTAAAATGTTATTTTGTGACCCAGAAAGGGTAGTCTGGGGAAAAGGAGGATCGCATTTGTCGGCCACGGTTGTCGGAGCCTGTGCGTACTTGTAAGCGCGGCAATGGTGGAGGAGCGGGGCTAAAAAACTTATTACTTTTTCTGGGTCACAAAATAAACTTTTAAGATATTTTCAGGTGAGAATGTAGCTGTGTAAACTATTTCATACTATTTCACGTGATTCAGTTTATTTTGAAAAGTCTGATCAGTATCTTGAGCTTTATTGTGAAAGGTTTATGTGGAAAATAAACAAGCGGACATGTGATGGTTTTACCGTCGTTGTCGCTAATGACAACGCATAAAAACAGGCGCTTGTCCGTTAGTGTGGTTGTATTAAATATAAGAGAAAGAGAGAACTTTAAGAAATTAATATAGCCACTACAGTGACCATCAAAACGATGAAAAAATATTGCTGTAAACAGTTTATTTTGCAACACCACGAAACAAACGATAGCGTAAAATGAAACGATAAGACGTTTTTATATTGTCATCCGATATATATCGTTATATGAACAGCCCTACCTCAGAGATGTTTTTACTGGCAGACTTCAGCGGAAAGCCAGTATTATCATCTCACAACAGACTGCAGTCTGAGGAGTATGTCAGCTGTAGATTCCTTTGAGTGATTTATAGTAAATATTGGTGACAAAAATTGGGTTTGAAGGCCTGATTTACTCCGTGAATCATACATTTAATTTATCACTATCTATAGTCAAAAGTTTCAAAAAAGCCTTCATGTAACAGACAGTTTTTTGAAAAAGACAAACTCAAAAAGAATACAGTCCAGTTATGTCTTTATTATCTTTGGCTAGATCAAAGATGAAAGCTAGATCACTCTGACTTGAAAATCTGTAACTTATCACTCCTTGTCAAAATATTCCCCTCTGAACTGCAGTGGGTTCTATCTGAGAGGATGTCGCCATTTGTCCACTGCATGAACTACATCTCCTTGGATGATGTCCACATATAATATCCAAGCACAGCATGCACACAAACCTCTCCAGTTGTCCAGATACCAAACATAATATGAAGATTACTTGGGGTCGGAACACCCTACCCTGTCTTAATTCTATGGCTTTTAGTTTACTTGTATTGCTATGTATCACTTTTATTTTATTTATCTCTTTAGTTTCAAATAGTTGTACAGCACTTTGTTTGAAAGCGCTTTATAAATAAAGTTATTATTATTATTATTATTATTACATGCTTTTGAATA
This sequence comes from Copadichromis virginalis, assembly GCF_057382275.1. Classification (NCBI taxonomy): domain Eukaryota; kingdom Metazoa; phylum Chordata; class Actinopteri; order Cichliformes; family Cichlidae; genus Copadichromis; species Copadichromis virginalis. Next base: position 16,811,915 of record NC_140632.1, read on the forward strand.
GGTGGGGCAGTATTTGAAAACTAAAATATGCCGGTTTGTACACATACACGAGAGACACGAGAGTTCTTCCTTACTGATGTTTACTGTGCTTCTCTTAACGTACACAGGTACACCGTAGAACTGGTGAATACAAATGTACAAGAAAATTATATTTCAGCATTAAAACATATTACAATATAAAATTCACAAAATATAAACAAACATACCACTTTGGCCTGCAAGTAGACAAACCGGTGTAATTGGAACTTAGGGCTTATTTCTTCTTTCTTAGCTTGACTTTTACACGGCTAGACCGTCACCATGCGCAGCTTCTCTGACCTTACTTCCCAAAACAGGAAGTGACCTCTGCCCTTACCTTATACTTACAGAATTAACTGGTTACTTTCCATGTATCAAATTAACTGTACACCAATCCAGTAGGCAAAAAAGGAAAATGTTAACATGCTCAACACAAAAATAAAACATACAAAATAAAATGCGTTAGTTACATTATCATTACAAGAGCTCCGCCTAGTGGTCAAATAATAACATTTCACGCAACTGTTACATAAAATAAAGTGTCTTGTAGTGCTACTTTAGTTCATTTCTTTCTTTATGTGGAGGAGGATGGTCTCCTCTCTAGGTGCTGAAGTCAGCAGTGCGCTAGATGGCACCACCAGAGGCCTGAAGAGATAAAAGAAGTGGCAACACAAAAGGATGTTTTGACAAAGAGACGAGAGCAGAGCAAAGGAAGAATCTGGCCTAAAAGGTAAAGCAAGCACTGAATACAGCTTTAAACATATCTGTCAACTGTTTATTTCTTGAAAATGCAGAGCAATATGCTTTGTTTAGTTAAGCATTAGTTAAATGTGTTAAACAGTCAAATAAAAGTTCACTGTATTTACACTGCATGCATACGATTAGTGAGAAATAGTGAAGAAAGTAGGCTTTTAAATGACTTTAATAAACCTCATGTTCTGTTTTTATTAGGGCTGTCAAATGATTAAAATTTTTAATCAGATTAATCACAGCCTAAAAATTAATTAATCATGATTAATCGCAACTCGAAATATGACCAAAATGTGTGCAAACATACGGACAGATAGCGGATTTTTACACACTTGTTAGTGTTATTTAATGCTAAGACCACGCTGAGTGGCCTGCGTTCACTCAGCGTGGTCTGACGTAGGCTGGGTGTTGTGCTGGAAGCGAATTAATCACAGCCTAAAAATTGATTAATCGCAACTCGAAATATATGTGTATATGTGTATATATGTGTAAAAATCGGGACAGATAGTGGTTTTTAACACACTTGTTTGTTTTATTTATTATTAATTGTGAGTACAAGCAGTACAAGCAGAACAGGGCTTCAAATAATTGTGAGGGATTTTTACTGAATGTTTTCCACCCGTTTAAATCTAGCACATTGTTTTATCCATATACATCTTCAAGTTCACAGAACATAGGCCTAATTCAACAAGCAAAATAGAAAAAATCTCCAATCATCCTTTTGGGTAAGGTAGATTAGTGCAAAAAAATATGAACAACAGTGAAAAGTATTGTTTAAATCACATTCAACCATAGAACAAGCTCTAAACACACGGTCCTCTGGTCTACTCATCCTTCAGCCAGTTGCTGAGACAAACCAACTTGTCCACGTTCTCTGAGTGCAGAGCAGACCTCTTCTTGTTCACAATGTGCCCTGCTACAGAGAACAGCCTCTCACAGGGCACTGTGGAGGCAGGAGTGGCCAGGTATCTGCGAGCAAGGCGGGCCAGCTGGCTGTGGGCTCCTGCATGAGCTGCCCACCACTGTAAGGGCAGTGCAGGGCTCTGCTCTGTAGCGCTGTATGGCTCTGTCCTGCTGTACCTCCTCCTCTGACTCAGAGTCAGAGTCCATCTGCAGCAGGCTCAGCCTCTTCTTGGCTGGACCTTCTTCTGCAGTGTGTGATCTTCTAGGCGAGTCTTCATGCAGCATGCCTGCCAGTGTGGTCCACACTGCTTCTCTGTCAGTCTTGGGCACACTGCGTAGGTCTTTAAAACGTGGGTCCAGTGCAGTTGCGATCTGGAGCCATGCATAGTTGGTATGTTCCTGGCGGGAAGCAAGGTCTTCCTTAAACTTCTCTTTAAACCTCACCACATATGCAGGGTCCTCATCAGTTACTTCCATGACACGGCGCAGGTGGCAGAAGGCTGGTAGAACTACAGAGCAGGAGACGTAGGCCTCTCCTCCCAGCAGTTCAGTCACATATCTGCAGTGGAATACACACACACACACACACACACACACACACACACACACACACACAGATAAGACAGCAAATTAAAAAAAGCTTTTTAATACTAGGTAATATTAATAAAATATTTGATTTCATTTATTTTTTAAATAAGACATTTTCATAATAACAAAACTGATTTAAGATGTATGTTTGATACATTTAATCTAAACCTACAATTATGGTCACAATGACAGGCTCACCTGCAGGGCTCTAGAAGTGTCTCCAGTCTCTGGAGTTTGTCCCACTCTGGAGGCGTCAGGAGGACAAGTTTATGCTTTTGTTTATCCAGAGTCGCGGTTACTGCAGTTTGGTTGCGGATCAAGCGCTTCACCATCTCCAGCGTGGAGTTCCAGCGCGTAGGCACGTCCTGGGCCAACGGCTCCTGCTTGCGCCCCAGTGACACCTGCTCTGCGTTCAGCTCTGCTGTGTTTGCTGGGCTGTGCTTAAAATGGCCAACAATTTTGCGGCATTTGGCCAGCGCAGTGACAAAGCCACTGTCTGCGAGACTCACTGTGACAAAGCCACTGTCTGCGAGACTCACTGTGATGCATCTCTGTAGAATGTGCGCGGTACACGGCATGTGATTGAATGGCATGATGCGAGCCGCGGTGATCATATTGCGCGCACTGTCCGTGCCTACTGTTGTCACCTTCTCCTCAATTCTCCACCTGCGAGCAACAGTCTGGAACTGCTCTGCACAAGCCTCCGCAAAGTGCCGCTCTTCCGTTTTCATTATAGTCAGCGCAAAGGATGTCAGACCCCAGGCTTCAGTGATTAAATGCGCATTAACTCCCAGGTAATTGTCATTAGTCAATGATGTCCAGTGGTCTCCTGTCAGAGCCACGCATTCTGTGTGAACTAGAGCCTCTTCTTTTTTCTTTTTCTCCGTTTCATACAGTTCGTGGATTCGAATTGTTATTGTGCTTCTCGCTGGGGGCTTGTAGGACGCGTCCTGAGATGCAACCTTTAAAACATCTGCAAAGCCCTTGTCCTCCACAATGCTTAGCGGTCTACAGTCCTTTGCTATCTATTTGGCTATATTGTCGGTCAGTTTGCCCAAAGAAGACTTACCGAGTGGCCTGCGTTCACTAAGAGTGGTCTGACGCAGGCCGGGTGAAGCTGCTGCCCCGACAAACGCGTGTTTGGCATTAAGGTGGTATTTTAAGGTCGAATTTGAACGGTGAAATTGAAACTCTTTACTACAGTGAGTGCAAATTACAACGCGTTTGTTTATTGTCCCATCTATGTTCTTCTTGTATTTAAATTCCCCATCCAGAAGGCCATCCTGTTCCTGCTTCTCCATTTTCAGTGGCGCGGTAAACAAATCAAGTGGAATTATGGGAGCGACTTATCTGCGTGTTGCGCTAAATAGTTAAATATTCTAACGTAATTAATTCCAAAATTTAATTATCGCAATTAACACGTTAATTTCGACAGCTATAGTTTTTATCCTAAATTAACTCCTAAAATTAATTTTACTAAAACATCACCTTGTTCCATCTTGACTTCTTTTCTTGAACATTTTCACATAGCCAAACTCTCATAATCTATCATTACTCTTCTTCGCTTCTTGTATTTGAAATGACAGTGGAAAAAAGTAGGAATGCTACAATAAGGGAGTAACAAGTCAGGCTTTTACAGGAAAAACAAATACTTATACTGTAAGTACTGCATAATTTCTTGTGTAAATGCTCTGTACTTTTTGAGATGTGGGCTGTATTATGTATCAACCTTCCTTAACTTGCTGGTATTTTGCAGAAAATGAGACCCTTGTTTTGAAGGTTATGTTTGAACAGTGATTGTAAAAAACATCGAGTTAAATTAGACTTGGCTCCATCATTATAAGGTGATGTAACCCAGCAAATTTACATGGTATTTATTTTTTCTTAAAAGTTGGTAAGGGAAAGGCAAGGCTTGCAAAATTTCAAAATCCCTGGTAGCCCTTCGGGCAGGGACTCTTCAGTTTTTGGTAGCCCAAAATAAATTTAAGTAGCCGGAATAAAAAAGAGCAATTTTTTGATTGATGTTTTGTTTCCTGCTTTGTTTCCTTTACAATATTATACATTAAAGTATAATATTGTAACGGAAACAAAACAATCAAAAAATTGTTGAAACACAAATTACAACATTGTATAAAAATTACAATCATCAACTCAAATACTTGGTTCTAATTGAACAGAAATTTCTATGAACTTATAAGAACTGTTGTCAGTGATTTACAGTTAACAAACAGTCAGGTGAATAATCAACACTGAGACACTTGTGTAGGTTAACGTGCTGCACGGGTGAAAAGCTCAGAGCGAATCACACCGAACTGCAGTATTCGTTTATTTTTATAGGTTACGTCGTCAATATGCAAATATAATCACATTTCCTGTTACGCAGGTCCTGATGCTGTCTGTGTGTGTGTGTGTGTGTGTGTGTGTGTGTGTCACAAAGTATGTGTGTTGCAAGTCAATTTCTAAGAATAATATAATGCAAGTCAACTTCTGCGGATATGTATTTCTGTACTGGTCTCTTGTCAGTGTCACAGGGTCAGCTTCCTGTTTCAACAGAAAACTGTGTCTGGTGAAATATGTGTAACATAACTTTTGAAGCATAAGCAAGTAAAACAATAAAAACTCCCTAACAACTGTGTAGAACATGAATCAGTCTGTGTCAGATTCTGAATTTGAAATTTCCACTGAAGTCACGTGGAGGCAAGTGGAACCAAGATCGAGGCCATTTGCTTTTTGAAGTTTGCAAAGACTGCTAAATTTTGCCAGTGGTAGTTCACTCTTTGCAACATAGTGCGCTGTTCTAAACAGATTTTTCAGGTTTATTTTTAGTATGTTATTTGCAATTGGTGTTTGTTCTGGGAAAGATATTGCAGACTGAGCAATAATGCGTTTCTTGCATTTCTCATGGGTTCTAATGGGGGCCTTTCTTAAAATTACTGGTCCCAGTAAGAAAGGCGCTTGTCGACTCAGAAATCGAGGGAAAACCAACAACACACCTGGCAGAACATTATGTTATTTACACGAGTGCACATAAGTGGTCCGCATGTGCGCATTCGCTGTCAAAATAAAAGACGCGCACCAGATAAGAAGTTGCAACGCGCGTTTGTGTCCATATAAAAGTCACTGTTTTTGTCCGCTAGAGTGGGATTTTCACGACACATTCTGCACCACATCACTGTGCGCAGTGGCGTGTCTAGAAATTTTTTGTTGGGGGGGCCAGGTAGGGGCACAGATTTGGAGAAGGGTGGCAGATGTAATTGGCAGATAATGTTTAAAAAAAAATTCTACCAACCGTTAACCATAATTCAATAATCCTGTAAACCTAATAACTGAATGCGCTTTTAACTCTTATTAGAATGAGATTTTAACCACTACGGTGCAAAGTTTTTAGATACTGCGTTGATAAAGTACAAGAGATACAATCAGTGCTTTGTCAGTGTTTACTCAGCAGTCAAGGACAGCAATATTTGCATAGTATTTTTACTGACATATAGTTCACATATGTTTTGGGCAAAAACATTTTTAATATTAAAATATGAACATTTGTAACAAACAATTGACAAATTAGCCAGTTCCAATGTAAAACTTTATCTGCCTGTTAAAAAAAGAAGATAATCTTCTCACAAACTGGTGTTTGATTTTGAAACAGGAAAAAAGTGGAGAAACAACTGAAAAGACTAACATTTGAATAAAACCTGAAAGCAAGTAAATACTTTCTATGCTGGCTTATGGTCAACTTTGGTAATATTGATAAAGAACAACACTGGCTGATGATGAAATACAGTCAGCTGGCATGGTGACACTGCCAGTATTAACCTGCAGGGCTGGACTGGGACAGAAAATCGGGCATTTTGACTAGAGACCGGCCCACCAGGTATTAAAGCCATAAAGCCTTTGAATGAAAACAAATGCTGTTGTGACAGTGATGTACAGTCTTGTTGGTATATGTATGATTTCTATACATTTTACGTCAAATAAAAACTTTGGTTGTAAGATTTAGAGTTACCAGCTGTCAGCTGCTTAGAAAAGGATCCTGGTGTTATTTGTCTCTCAGAAACAGTTCATAACTTCCCTTCAACTCATTCATGTGAACTAAAAGGTAAACCTGTTTCTCCATCACCTGTTCAGCTCTGATGATTCAGTAAGGACATCTCCTGGTTTCATCTTCATGTTTCCCTCTCATCACATAACCAAACCGATATCATGACCAGCAGCTTTACAGCTGTGGCTCCAGCAAACATCAGCTGATACTAGAAATTAATATTAAATAAATTCTAACAACAGCTGATCAAGCTTAAACGTGCTGCTGTTGTTTAGAGCGACATCTGCTGGTTTCCTCTTTCTGGCGCAAAGTGGGCGATAAATAAACAAGAGAGCCGATCAGCTGATCATTGATCAGTTTAATGATTGAAGTAGCAACAGGGGAGGCAGGGGGAGAGAATGAGAGAAGAAGAGGCAGCTGTGCAGCATAACGACAGAATAACTCCTTTGTGTCTTTTTTTCATTATAGCTAAAGTCCGGGACAAACTGCGTCTCTTCTCAGCTCAATACGAAACGTGTAATATTTTCTCTGAATGAGGGACCATTCCATTTTTTAAGGAGCCGTTGGCAACTCTACTAACTAACCTTATGAATAAAATAAAGTTCACTATCAGTAACATCATAGCACCCACCCAGCTGTATAAAAACTCCGTCAAGCTGGCTAGAACGCAACACGAGTTATTGCAACTGACGGTAAAAAGTCAGCACAACGAAAATAAACTCCACCTAAACTTGGTTTATATCTGACCCAGATAGACTGCAGGTCATAACTTCTTACCTGAAGTTCAGTTCACCTGACACTCGGACTGGTGGCTGCCTCGGGGCTCTCCTCCTGCCTCCCCTTCCCTCATCCACCTGTTGCCTCTGTGGAAGCTCCGTCATAGCCACCACCAAACAACTGAGTTATTTTTACACATCGACCTGCATCTGGCCAATCCACCACCTCTCATTGTTCATGCCATTACAAAAAAAAATAAAAAATAAGTCACCAGGCATATGCCCGGTATGCCCGATGGCCAGTCCAGCTATGTTAACCTGCAACCAAATCTGCAGCTCCATACAGCAATGTTACGACTTAGATTATATCTTATAACTCATAACTCTTATGTTAGCTGCCCTCAGTAGCATACTGTCTGAAATATTCGATGGCTGCAATAATTCTTTAAGTGTTATTTTTTCCTTGGTATTCTAATTTCACCGAAGTTTACTAAACTCAACAAACTTAATATTACTTACCGGGACATTTATTCTGTCCTCATTTTCTTTCACCGAAAAATTGTTTCCTGCTGTGCCGTCTTTCGTGCTTGGCTCTCCTACCTTTGCTAACATGATGTAGCGCAGAAGCCAATGCTGCATTCACTTACACTCAGATATCTCAGCTTCACCGTGAAAACATAATCAGACATTTGATATTTGATTGAATTTTATTGTTTTGCCTTTGGGGTGGCACCTGGGGTGGCCAGTCTGGTTGGGGGGGTGGCCTGTGCCCCCCCAGGCCACCCCGCTGGACACGCCACTGACTGTGCGTTCATCATTTGTTTGAAGCCAGCTCACCTCCTGCAACCTCTTTTCCGAGAATACGCGCTTCTTTTGTGGTTTGGACTCCTTCTGACATTTCTTTGGAGGTGGAGGAACACCAAAGTAATTACTTAAAGGAGCTTGCTTCTTCGACATCGTTAAGAGTTCTAAACAAATGTCTGTCCTCCTCCTGAAAATCTTATGCACACAAACACGCGTTGCAACTTCTTATCTTGTGCGCGTTTTTTATTTTGACAGTGAATGCGCACCTGCGGACCACTTATGTGCAGCCCTGGTTATTTAGCTTGTCATATTGCAGTCACAGAAACCATAAAGCTGCACTTTCTTTTTGCCTTATAGTCTGATTTGTCATAACTTTTCTGTTTTGTGGTCACTTCTTCACCCTGACCTGTCTTATTTGGCTCAGCAGGACTAAAATATATATCCTGCTGCTTTTACACATGCACTCACATAACGCTCAGCGATTCTCTGCACGATCAACCTCTCACATGTTTAAGCTTTCTGCGGGAGATTTCACTTGTCATGTTTGCATAGTAAGCTAATGATTGATAAGACAATGTCGGAGGAATTGGTGCGCAAATTATCGTCACTCACAGATCAGTGCTGTCGCTCTCTATACACAGTTCGCGCGATTGCAAAGTGAAAGCAAAAAACTAGTGCAAATTCAAACGCGATTTCAATATGTCACATATTGACAGTGGCTCACCGATGCCAATGACATAATTACCCAGCTACATTTCTGAAAGAATGCAAAAGCATTGACATATATTTTTCCTTCCTATGATAACCCGACGGGCAGGGCAGAGATAGATTTTGGCAGCCCGACTGGAAAAATCGCTAGCCCCGGGACGTCGGGCTAGCGATTTTGCGAGCCCTTAAAGGAGTCCTTATCACATGCATATCAATGTAATGAATATTAAATAAAGATGTAAAAAGGCAAAAGTAATCCATTTTATAATATGGCCAATGCCATATTGAAAATACAACATATTTTTAGAGTAAGATAGGAAAATATTGTTTGTTTTTCTGCAAAATTACCATGAAATTAGAGAATACTTCAAATTACTTATGCACAACTTAAGTTTACTTACAGTATTATTATTTCCTTGTTCATGTAAAAACATAAACCCTTTATTCTGGTCTGCCTACGTTTAAGTATTTAAGTGCAATTACATTATAATTTTAAATGTAACACATTGGAATTTCATTTAATTACAGGAATTTCCCCCTTAGTTTCGAGCCGTATTATAAAGTGCTATCCATAAAACCCCTAATTACTGTATCAATCTTGTTTATTAACACGGGCTTCCTGCTTCAGTCTCTGTGCATGCTGATGTAAAACGGGGTGTTTGAGTAAGAAAAATGATCACGGCAAAACACAACACAGGTCCTGAGAGAAAGGCAGAAGACCAGTGCTTCAGAAACCAGTTAATCCTAGTATGAGATGTGTTTTAAGTAGTCCAGAGTGTACTGTTGCAGTTGTTGTTTCATCCCCAAAGTGTCAGCTGTTAAACTTTAAACTTGATCAATTTGAACACAAAGTTCTTAGAGGGCATTCAGGTGTGACACTCTTACAGAGAGCGCACAGAGATTTTAAAGTGGTTTTATTTATTTATTTTATTTTTGGACAAATTAAAGTGAAATCATTCTCTGTATTGAATAGTCTTTACTACAGTGCTGTAACATATGCCAGATTTGACAGAACATTAAACCAAGCATAACAAACAAAAGTACATATACATGAATTTTCTGCATTTATTTCAGCAATTTATTGGCTTCTTTAGGTTCTATTACTTAAATACAGCTTAACAAACTGCATCTGAAAATTATCTTACCACAGCTCAGAATCTATATCGTAAGGATATCTCAATAAGACAGAGTGTGAACTTCCTGCTAGAGAAGTTTTCTTCACTAAGTTTAAGGACTGACTTAATCTGAGCACAGAATGTAAACAAACAAAGATGCTGGTATTCTACTTAACTCTTACTCTGCTCTCTGTTGTTCTTCTCCACTTGTGGTTTTTCACTCACAGCTCAGAACCTCTTGTTTCTTCTGATTTGAAGGCACCATGAACAACACAGCAAACCTGACCTCTCATCAAGATTTGTGGCGCAATGTGACGATTGGAAACACCACCTGGGTTTACCGTCCTGCTGTGAACTCTGCTCTTAATGATGCCATTTCAGCAGTGGTTATAATCATAATCATCATCAACATGGTTTCACTTGGATGCACCATGGAGGTGTCTAAGATCAAGGTGACCAAGATCAGCAGTGAATTCAAATGTATATGTGGTTTGTGTATATGCAAAAAAGCATTGTGACAAAGCTTGAAAAAATTGCTAAAAGCTGTGGAAAGTCATTACGCCAGCTGAAATCAGTAAATAGAAAGCAATCCTGCCGCTTAATGCAAACTAATTTCAGCAGTTTCAGTCCCAAGCCTATAAAAAGGTGTCTCATTACCAAGGTGTCACACAAGAAACATCAGATGAAGGGTAAAACCAACAAGATTTCTCAAGACCTTCGCAGCCTTATTGTTCCAAAACATAGTGATGGCATTAGTTACAGATAAATGTCTAAACTAGCGAAGGTTCCAGTGTAGCACTATTGGGGCCATAATTTGGAAGTGGAAAGAACACAATTTCACCATAAAATGGACATGACCAGGTGCTACCAGACAGACGAGAGAAAAGAAACATCAGAAGAGTTCAAGTCCAAGAGTCAAGGACAGAAAGACCTGGAATCAGCAGGTACGATTGTTTCAAAGAAAACAATACGTAATGCATTAAAACGCCATAGTCTGTAAGCATGCTCATGAAGCATGACAAGGTGTCACCTGAGTGAGCCGGAATAGGTGGCAAGAGTGAGGCAAGACTATGCTTCTCTGCTCCGACTGCTGCCCCATGACCTGAACCTGGATAAGCATCAGGAAATGGAAGGAAGTAAGGAAGGAAGGAAGGACTGATTATTTTTACTCAAACTGGAATAAAATCTTCAAATATTTACAGATACAGGATTTTGGAATAATACTTATTGCTATGACTACAGAAAACTGAAAGTTTACCTTTTTGAATTGAAATGAACTTTTTAACATTTTGAAGTGTGTTTATATAGCCAGTGATATTATTTCTGATCAGTTTTCTACCTTCTTCTGTTTCCAGTATCACCTCATGAAACCTAAGGGGGTGGCTATTGCAGTTGTGTCCCAGTATGTGATCATGCCTCTTACAGCCTTTTGCTTGGCTAAGGTTGGTATTATGTTAAATAAGATTAGAAATAATACTTCATATAAAGTTAGTTCCCCACAAAATCTTTGAAGAGATTCATAATAAAAATAAGAAAACTATATAAACTGACTTAACCAGAAAGAAGATTAATATTGAAACAAATCAATTAAAAAAAAAAAAAAGCATTTTCTTTTTCCATGCTGTCGGCATACTTCACAAGAGCTCTCATTTTGGGTAATAAAGATCTTTATGATATAAAGGGGCCTGATTATTCATGATTTTTTTATGTGAGGAAAATCATTTTAAATTCAATTCTGAATTTAACAGGGAACCAATGAAGAGAAGCTAATATGAGGGAAATCTGATTTCTCTTTCCAGTGTCATTTAGTACTCTCGTTCTTCACCCTATAATACATAGTGGCCCAATATAATTGAATTTGTGTTGCTGTACCAGAATATAACTGACACCAGATCAGCACTTGTATCACTGTTAAACCTTGTTACTGGCACCCTGTAAGAGGTTATTGTGATTTTGTGTTACAGGGGTTCCAGTTGAGTGATATAACAGCTGTGAGTGTTCTGGTCTGTGGCTGCTGTCCTGGAGGACAGTTCTCCAACACATTGACTCTGGCACTAAAGGGGGACATCAACCTCAGGTACACATGAGAAGTTATATTCTTGTAATACATTTATATAAAAAATGTAATTTGAGGTGATCATAACCCTTGTCTTTCCCTTCAGCATCGTGATGACTTCCTGCTCCATGTTGTTGGCTATGGGTATGATGCCTCTCCTGCTCTACATCTACTGCAAGGGTTTCCCCAGTGTGCGGAACGCTGTCCCGTATGTTCAAATCATCTTATCGTTGGTCTTGACCCTTGTCCCGTGTGGCATCGGCATCGGCATCCTCATCAACACCTACAGGCCGCAGTATTCAAAGAGGGTCACAAAGGTTTGTGAAGAGAATGAAGGTCAGACAGATCACTAGAACTGATTAACAGTGTTGATTAATCAGTTGGTGCAGGGATGGCAAATAAAGACTTTAATAACTGATATTTGTTATATTGTTTAACAAAAAACAAAAGACAACAGAAAACCTCACCTTCAGCACACTCCAGACATCAGTCTTAACACTTTAATGAAGCTTTGCTGTGCTGTGTTTGTAGTGTGTTTGTGTTTGTGTTTACTTCAACAGAAACAGACATTTGCAATTTATGTGCACACAGCATGTGAGCAACATTTAAAAACCCCTTGAAGATCTCCAGACATCATGCTCTTAGGGAGGTGACGGGTGGTCGCAACTTTTCTTACAGTGGGAGAGGGGCAAGGATGAGGTTGGCTGAAGGTATAGAGATATATGATGTTCTGTTCAATGTTCTTTGTGTAAGAGTGTCTGTGATAGGGTATATAAGATGTAAGGGCGGTGGCCACAATTCAGAGATGATCCTAGTGTTTTGGCTGGGATGTTTCTCTCCATATTGCAATATGTTATTAAACTATTTCAAAACGCTCACCTGGTTTGTTGCAGGTCATTGTTAAAATTTCCATAACAATTTGGCGTTGTCGAGCAGGGTTCCTCATGTTACAGGTATAGCCCTTTAATGAAGGCTGTGGAAGGATGTGTGGGACTGCTCCTGGAGGTGTGTGTCTGAGTGAGGGAGAGAGGAAAACAAGGGGATCACGAGTAGCTACGGAAGAAACAGAAAGTAAAGGCATTAAAAAATATAACAACTCCCACAGCAGCCCGAGGTGTGTGCGATGCTCGTTCTGAGTAAATTGTTGGAGCCCACTGTACACGGTGTTTACGCCTTGGAAGAAAATAAAGTTCCGGTGAAGCAGTTTTCCTATGCCTCCTTCTGTCTCTTCAATAGCAAAGTTGACCTGTGCAGTAAGCTTGTTACCGACTACGAGCCAGTCACGGAACCCGAAGTAACAGCCAGAGGTCTTCTTACTACGGTTTGGGGCCACGGACCTGGTGAGGCATCCCAAGAAAATAGCTAACCCCAGATAAGGCAGCGTGATGCATCCCGAGATAACAGGACTGAGACATCTAAATAAAGGTGTGAAACAATCGCCTTCAAAAGGTTATCAATTGACTTCAACCAAAATTAGGAACACTCGGTGCGGCAAGAGTTGATAGTTATTAGTCTCAACACCCAAGGATAATTAGAGTTAAGTGGGTGAGCTCTTCAACGAGGGGGAGCGTGCTCCCCCTGATGAGGTCTTCTAGGTAAGCTAGGTTAACCTTCTTGTGTGAGCTTTTCAAGTGCACTTTTAAAGTTTGTGGGATTTTTTGTTTTATAAATGTCCCTCAATCAACGAGTGCATATGTTCATATGTATGTTTCTTTTCACTCTGAGTCGGTGCATGTAGATGTGTGTGTTTGTGTGGGTGTTTGTGTCATTTCTCCTTTAATTCTCTGCTAGCTGCTGTCTTTTCCACAGCTGCTGATTCTTGCTGATTTTGTGTCCATTACTATAATTTTGCTTCGGCCGCCGTGCTTGTGGGGGCAGTTGGTCCAGCCCCATAGCCACCTGTATCAACACACTGAGAGATTTATTTAATATCATTTTCATTACTGTTAAATAGACTAGCAGGCAAGACGCCCACCTTTGCACTGCAGACTACATGCCAGTCTCCCAACACACTCCTCTCTGAGTTTCAGCTTTAAAGTCCAACATCATTCACACCCCAGTCATTCAACACCTTATTTGTAGTATCATAATCAGCAAAATCAGCGTTTTACTTACAGGCATGTATCATTGTTTGCAAATCAAAATTATAAAACTCAAAAACACGCTAAACAGGAAGCAAAGTCCTCTGTGCGCGTCACAGCTCATTTGCATGTTCACACACCGTCTAAAAATAGCTCGCAGCGCTGCAGTGCGCTGTCGTCACACACAGGGTCACACAAAGCTCAGACAAAACTCTTCTATTTTATATTACTTTTCCAGGATTAAACTCTGCAAAGTGCCAAGAGAGAAGGGGAGCAAACTTTATTTTTTCTCAGACAGCAGAGAGAATGGGGGCGCCGGGCGATGCTGAAGGGGACGACAAGGTAATACACTTCAATAACATTAGCAACCCATTTTTGTCAGAATGCCCATGAAGTGGCAAAGTTAATATGGACCGTGCTAATGACAGAAACAATAAGATCTGTAGTGGCAACCCCTTCATCACAGGCATGGAACTAACGTCAATGGCAAGCGTAGCAGCAGCCAATATGACAGGATTTGAAGCTGCATGGCATCTCACCCCGCCACTTTCAACTCACACCAACCCTTTCTTAACCCCAGTAGCAAAGCAGAATGCAGTGTGTAGCGAGTTTAAGCAGTTTTAGTACTCAGATTGTGAAGGCCCTGGAAATATTACATCTACACCACTTACAGTGGGACAGCATGGCACACATGATCACCTTTCTTGGATTATTACATCCCCCTCATGCAGCCAGCCATTCACCACCATGAACTGTACCTGCAATGTCCCTATAAAACCACAGTTTACTGAGAGCAGCCCCGGTTTCACACACGTTGCCCATTGCGGACTGGCAGGCCTGCTGAGGTACTATGGTGATGTCTTCTCCACTGGCCCAAATGACCTTGGTCGCATCAGTGTCGTCCAGCATGACATCTTGACCACACCAGGTTCACCAGTTAAACACTCGCCATGCAGGATGGCAACAAATAGTGGCCAACCAGCAAGTACAGCAGAGCCTAGAGGCTGGGTCAGCTCAGCCTAGCAATAGCAGCTGGGCTGTTCCAATTGTGATGGTGAAAAAGAAAGATCAGAGTCCCCAACTGTGTGTGGTCTATAGACCACTAAATGAGCGAACTCTTAAAGACGCTTGACCCCCGCCACACATCCAGGATACCCTTGACACGCTTTCTACTGCCAAGTACTTCAGTACACTAGACCTGACATCAGGATACTGGCAGGTAGAGATGGGCTCCAGAGCCTGAAAAGATAAGATAAGATACCTTTACGGGTACAAAAAGCAGCTGCATTTTGTACCCGTAAGGGATTGTTCTAGTGGAATGTGATGCCTTTTAGGCTATGCAATGCACCGGCCACATTCCAAAGGCTTATGGACAGAGTCCTGGCTGGGCTGCAATGGGAGACGTGTTTAATGTACCTTGATGACATCATTGTCCTGGGTCAGGTTAGCACCCAGATCCTGGATCGGCTCGAGCAAGCGTTCATCATATTGCGTGGAGCCAACCTAAAACTGAAGCCATCTAAATGCTGCCTGTTCCGGGAGCAGGTTGCCTATCTGGGCCAAATCATCTCTGCTGGAGGTATTTCCACAGATTCCCAGAAAATTCAACAAGTGATGGAATGGCCTGCACAGCGGACCGTCACAGCGGCAGTACAGCAGCCCCTGTCCTGGGTTACCCTCTGGACCAGGGTGACTTGTTCCTCGACACTGATGCCAAAGATTGTTGGATCGGAGCAATCCTTTTCCAAGTGCAAGGGGGCGAAGAGCAGACCCTGACTTATTGGAGCAGGTGGCTGTCAGCTACCGAACAAAACTACTGCACGACCAGGCGAGAGGTTCTAGCAGTTGTGGCATTCACTTCCCACTTCAGACAGTATCTGCTGGGTAGGCCATTCACTGTCCAGACTGACCATAGCAGCCTTTGCTAGCCTTAGAGATAGGGCGAGAAGTTCAGCCATCAGGGAGGGGCTCAGAGTAGAGCAGCAACTCTTCCACATCGAAAGGCACCAGTTGAGGTGGTTTGGGCATCTGAGAAGGATGCCTCCTGGGTGCGGTGTTCCAGGCATGTCCCACCGGGAGGAGATTATATCTCTCAGCTGGCCTGAGAACGCCTTGTTCTGCCGGACAAGCTGGAAGGTGGCTGGGGAGAGGGAGGTCTGGGCTTTCCAGCGGCTGCTGCCCCCGCAACCTGGTCCCGGAGAAGTGGAAGAAGATGAATGGATGGGATGGACCAGCAACATACAAGATATTTGTCACAATTTTGTATATAAATAAAAAACAAACAAAAGCTGATATATATGTATATATGACATTTTGCAGAGAATGTCACAATTTATTAATAAAAACACAGTAAATAGTGGTGACAAAATTGGGCTTGAAGGCCTTGAAGGCCTGATTTACTCCTTGAATCATACATTTAATTTATCTCTGAGACAAATAAAAAAAGAAGAAACAGACAAAAATGAGAGGTTTGGGGGTAAGTACATGGACTCGAACACCACCAACAACAAGCCGCTCTGGTCTTTCGGGAGCTTTCAATTGATCGTGATTTCCACTCATGACTTCACATATAATATCCAAGTACAGCACACACACAAACCACTCCAGCTCTACACAATATGTAGATTACTTGTGGTCGGAACAACATATATGTTCTGAGATGAAAATATTACTTCTAAATAGAGGAGACATTATTTAAAAACTAAAATAAAGTGTCTTGTAGTGCTATAGTATTATAATATTCTATTTTATTTTAGTTTTATTTGGAGGAGGATGGTCTCCTCTGTAGGTGCTGAAGTCAGCTGTGCACTAGATGGCACCTGTGGACAACCAGAGGCCTCCATGTGTCATTTGAATCATATAAAAGGAGTGGCAACACAAAAGGAGTTTATTTTATGACAAAGAGACGAGAGCAGAGCAAAGGAAGAATCTGACCTAAAAGGTAAACCAAGCATTGAATACACCTGTAAACATATCTGTCAACTGTTTATTTCTTGAAAATCATCGTGAGTTTTTTCATTTTTTCTGCTTTCTGCAGAATAGCTATTAGGTTTAGGTGTGCAATTCTCACCTGCAGCAAACTCCAGAAGTCAGTCTTGACTTTTTTATGAAGCATTGGTGGGCTATAGTGTTTTTTCATACAGCACAAAATGAATAGAAAACACACATGTGCAATCTTGTGAAAGCAATTTGTGTGCACACAGCATGTGGACAAAGGAGTGCGCAATTTGAAACAATTAAATGCTGCGTGTTGTTTCTCAGTAGTGCACAGGTTAACCAGATTGAAGTAGCTTCCAGTGAGGAATATGCATTGTTTAGTTAATTACTTAATTAGTTAGTTAAACATGTTGTACCCAAGTGTTAAAAGTCAAGAAAAGATTCAGTGTATTTGCACCGTATGTATGTATGTTAGAAATGGAGAAGAAAGTGAACTTTTAAATCACTTGAATTAAATTCCTGCAGGACATGTTCTGTTTCTAGCTTAAATTAACTCTGCGCCATTCCTAAAATTACTTTTACTGAAATATCAGCTTGTTCCGCATGATCATCTTGACTTCTTTTCTTGAACATTTTCACACAGCCAACCTTACATAATCTATCATGTCTTCACATTGGGAAGCAAAATCTGAGTTTACAGCACCATATATGTCTTGAAAGACGTTCCAAAAGAACTTGGAGGCATTTCAAATTTTGACAGTTTGCAGCACATGTAACTGTGATTTTCAAAGCTGGCAAAGTTCTTGTAGTGCAATTAATTTTAAGTGGTGTCTAAATTCTGGGTAGTCTCAAGGATAGGAGACAAACTATACTGTAAGTAATTTTAAGTATTGCATAATGTCTTGTTCATTTTGTGGAAAATCCCTCCATCTTACAGTTGTTGTTTCAACTTGTAAATGCGTTATCATTTTAGAGATGTGGGCTGTATAATGGAGCAGAGTAACATTGCTGGTTTCTTACAGGAAAGGAGACCCTCCTTTGTGAACAGTGATTGTAAAAAAAACAAACAAATTAAATTAGACTTGGCTCCATCATTATAAGGTCATAAGCCTGCAAATTTTGTTGGTATTAAGTTTTTCTTAAACTTTGGTAAGGGAAAACAGTCCTCAATCTCATGCACATCAGTGTAGTGAGTATTAAATACAGATGTAAAAAAAATGATGTAAAAGGTCAAATTATGCATTTCATAATATGACCAACACCCTGGAAAATACAACATATTTTCAGAGTAAGATAGGAAAATATTGTTTGGTTTTCTGCAAAATTACCATGAAATTAGAGAATACTTCAAATTACTTATGCACGACTTAAGTTTACTTACAGTATTATTATTTCCTTGTTCATGTAAAAACATAAACCCTTTATTCTGGTCTGCCTACGTTTAAGTATTTAAGTGCAATTACATTATAATTTTAAATGTAACACATTGGAATTTCATTTAATTACAGGAATTCCCCCCTTAGTTGTGAGTCGTATTACAAAGTGCTTTCCTTACAACCTCCAGTTATCATCCTTGTTTATTAACACAGGCTTTCTGCTTCAGTCAACACAGGTCCCGAGGAAAAGGTAGAAGACCAATGCTGAGATATGTTTTAAGTATTCCAGAGTGTACTGTTACAGTTGTTGTTTCATTCCCAAAGTGTCAGCTGTTAAACTTTAAACTCCATCAATTTGAGCACAAAGTTCTTAGAAGGCATTCAGGTGTGACACTCTTGCGCACAGAGATTTTAAAGCGGCTTTATTTCTTTTATTATTGGACAAATTAAAGTGAAATCATTCTCTGTATTGAATAGTCTTTACTACAGTGCTGTAACATATGACAGCTTTAACAGAACATTAAACCAAGCATAACAAACAAAAGTACATATACATGAATTTTCTGCATTTATTTCAGCAATTTATTGGCTTCTTTAGTTCTATTACTTAAGTACAGCTCAAACTGCATCTGAAAATTATCTTACCACAGCTCAGAATCTGTATCATAAGGATACCTCAATAAGACAGAGTGTGAACTTCCTGCTAGAGAAGTTTTCTTCACAAAGTTTAAGGACAAAACAGAATGTAAACAAACAAAGATGCTGGTATTCTGTTTAACTCTTACTCTGCTCTCTTTCCTCCTTCATCTCCACTTTTGTTTTTTCACTCACAGCTCAGAACCTCCTGTTTGTTCTGATTTGAAGGCACCATGAACAACACAGCAAACCTGACACCTCATCAAGATTTGTGGCGCAATGTGACGGTTGCAAACACCACCTCATTTTACCGTCCTGCTGTGGACCCAGTGATTGGCAATGTCATTACAGTAATGTTTACAATCATAATCATCATCACCATGGTTTCACTTGGATGCACCATGGAGGTGTCTAAGATCAAGGTGACCAAGATCAGCAGTGAATGCGAATGTATGTGTGGTTTGTCTATATGCAGAAAAGCATTGTGACAAAGCTTGAAAAAATTACACGTAAGCAGGGTTTTCGATGATGTCCTTATGCCTGACAACACATTCCAGTTCCTGCAAGGAATTGCTGAGCATGTTGAAATATAATGGATAAAATACGTAATGAACATCACCATTTTTTCTAAGTAAATATAGTTGATGTGAAATTCTCACCAGATGTTGGTAGCAAACCATTTGATCCATTCATGAGAAATGACGCAGGGAAAAAAGTAGCCAACCGAAATCAGTAAATAGAAAGCAATCCTGCCGCTTAATGCAAATCTATTTCACCTGGTTTAGTCCCAAATGATTGCCTATAAAAAGGTGTCTCATTACCACACAAGAAGCATCAGATGAAGGGTAAAACCAACAAGATTTCTCAAGACCTTCGCAGCCTTATTGTTGCAAATCATAGTGATGGCATTAGTTACAGATAAATGTCTAAACTACTGAAGATTGCAGTGTAGCACTGTTGGGGCCATAATTTGGAAGTGGAAAGAACATAATTTCACCATAAACTGCACATGACCAGGTGCTACCAGACAGACGAGTGAGAAGAACCATCAGAGGAGGCACAAGTGTTTCAAAGAAAACAAGTAAAAACACTCAACTGCCATGGTTTGTATGCACACCATACATACCTCAGCACACAAGACTCCATTACTGAAGAGAAAGCATGTTAAAGCATGTTTAAAGCTTGCTAAAAAGCATTTAGACATGCATGTGAAATATTGGGGGAATGTAGTCTGGTCAGGTGAGACCAAAACCATGTTTGAGGTCAAAAGGCACTGCACATTACCCCAAAATCAGCATACCGACAGTGAGGTTTGAAGGTGGGAACATCATGGAGTGAGATTGTTTTTCAGCATATGATTCTAGCAATCTTCGTATAATTGAAGATGAATGGGAAAATGTACCGAGACATTCTTGATAACAATCTGCTGCCATCTACCAGGATGATGAACAATGAAGGGTGGACGTTTCAGCAAGACAGTGATCCTAAACACAGATCGAAGGAAACTGAGTTTCTTTCTCTGAAACTAGACTGGCCCAACAAGTCACCTGGTTTGAATCCAACTGAAAATCTGTGGTAAGAGCTGGAGCTCAGAGTTCATAGAACCTTTTATGTGGAAGAATGGCCAAAATCACACCTGACCAAT
Source organism: Copadichromis virginalis (assembly GCF_057382275.1). Lineage (NCBI taxonomy): Eukaryota > Metazoa > Chordata > Actinopteri > Cichliformes > Cichlidae > Copadichromis > Copadichromis virginalis. The sequence continues at coordinate 16,832,287 of NC_140632.1, forward strand.
CCACACGACTAGTTTCTCCGTACAGAAGCTGTCATCACCAACAAAGACTTCTGTACGAAATATTAATAATTTTTCCCTGTGTCATTTCTCATTACTATACATAACTTAATTAATGGACATCTATGGTTTGATTTCTTTGCATGTGTGGATTGGATGGGTTGTTAGCATCTGATGAGAATTTCATGTCAGTAGCACCTTTAGAAATATATTTACTTAGAAATGCTTATTTTACCTGTTGTAGATAATTTCTCCAGTGATTTCTAGGTGGGCATGCCTAGAAAACCTACAAAGGGAGGCATACTAATCACAAATCCAGTGTCTCAAAATATTATACCATCACCTAAGAGCAGTCATTAAATTATTTACAACTTCTGGAACAGTTCTTGATTTATACACTCTGCTTGGGTCTTCCATTAATTAGTGCATCGTGGCACTCCTGAGGTGCTATGATGATTTGATAATGGACCTTAGCTCACCTGTAATTTTGCTTTGTTTTTTTTTTCTCTTCCTCTTGACGATACCCCATAGATTCTATGTAGGATTCACCCAAGAGAGTTGGATGACCAGCCAAGCAAAGTAGCCTAATAAAATGGTCATCATAAAAATTATCAGTTTTATTTCTGTGTGCAGGTAATAAGTCCTGTTAGAAAAAGAACTCTACATCTCCATAAAGATTGTCAACAGATGGAAGCTCAAAGTCCTCTAAAGTCTCCTGGTAGTCAGCTGAATTTGGATTTTCAATTCAATTTTATTTTATAGTGCCAAATCACAACAACTGTTGCCTCAGGGCACTTTATATTGTAAAGTAAAGACCATAAAGTTATACCGTTTACAATTGATAAAGTCGATTTGATTCTGTTTTTGTTCAGACAAACCCTGTATCAAGTATACCCTTATACTCGATACAGGGGTCCACTCTACCCTACCCAGGGCAGGGTTACTGGGGTCGTACCCTGGAGGCAATCCTCTCACAGCTCCGAAGTTATTCCTTTAATTGGTAAGGTGCTGAATACCATCCACACCTGTTTGCCTTTGTTGCTGTCTAGGTGTTCTTCGGTCTTTCTCTTGTAGTCTAACTTGGCCTCACGGATACCTCTCTCTTCAGGTTGACACATTCTGTGCTAAGCATAAAAGTGAAGCTGTAAATTTACTAGTTAATCTTTGTTTAACCCTCACTTATGGTCACAAGCTATGGGTAATGACTCAAAAAGAATGAGGTCAAGGATACAAATGGGTGATTGAGTTTTCCTTTAGTGACAGGGTAAGGCGCTCAGCCAATCAAAAGGGACTTGGAGTAGCAGCGCTGGTCCCACACATCGAAAGGAGCTAGTTGTGATGTTTTGGGTATCTGACAAGGATGCCTCATGGATGCTTTCTAGGTGAGGTATTTAGGGCATGTTCGTTTTGGGATGAGGGTCTGTGGCAGACCCAGGACTCAGTGGAGAGATTATATCTCTCAGCTGCCTTTGTAATGGCTCAGTGTCCCCCAAATGAGCAGGAAGAGGTGGCCAGGGTGAGGCTAGACTATGCTTCTTTGCTCCGACTGCTGCCCCATGACCTGAACCTGGATAAGCAGCAGAAAAGAAGTGGATGGCTCTCAGGTGACTGTTTCCTTTTTTTTTTTTTTTTTTTTTTTTTTTCTAAATGACATCAGAAACAGCAGTATGCGACATTACGTGATGGCAGAGCTTCAGTTCATCCTTTGTCTTTTTTTTTTTTTTTTTTTTTTTTTTTTTTTTTTTTTAATAAATAGGACAGGGGGAATGAATGAGAGAGAGAGGGGGAGAGAAAGAAAGAAAACCAAAGGGGAGAAGAGACAGTGAGAAGGGGGGGGGAAGAGAGACAAAAAAAAAAAAAAAAAACTCCTGGGTCACCTGTATGGAGAAAAAAACAAACAAACAAACAAACAAACAGAGGAGACAGCAAACAACAAAGAGCAACATAATAATAGAGAAAACAAAGCACCATCACAATAAACTAGCTAGTCATAGATATCAATATTTACTAAATAATAAACGATATTGTGCAGCACGCAAGATAGACAGCGCACAGTGTGCTTTGAGGCAGCAGCCAAGAAAGCTTTAGTCCGCGTCTGTGAATACCCATGTGTGCATACCTGTGTGGATCAGCATGCTTGCATTCCAAAGGTTTCTCCATGTAATGATCTGCTAGGGAGTGTGGGGGGGCCACAGCCCCGTCCTCCAGGGTGTGAAGCGGGTATGGAGGAGATCAAAACTCCAGACATCCAGAGGCCCCCAGAACACAAGAGACCATGGAAGACCAACAGAGGGGCAGCCGCGCCACTGTCCCAGTAAGAGCTGAGGAGAGTCCCAGATGAGGGCTCGCCCAGCAGCCGCGGAGCAGAAGTCAGGGGGAGTTGCAGTGACGCGCCCGTGAGCTCCGCCGGCCCCCAGCTGCGCCTGAGTGACCGAGCCCTAGGCCGAGAGGCCGGGGGCACCCCACCTCCAAAGGGGCCCGAGCGAGCCCCAGGCCCCAGGCCCCGACAAGCGGCCGCCAAGGAGTGAGCCGGTGTGTACCCGGACGCCCACCCCCAGACACAAAGAACCACCAACACACCGACACCTGAGGGAGTCTGCCACCGGCAGGGGAAGTGGTGGTGGGTGGAGATAGGCCTCCAAACCTTGGAGGGCCTGAGGTGTCCCCAGAGAGGTGGCGTCTGATACCCAACCTGACATATAGACACAGACATACAGGCACACACAGACACAAACATCCATTCCCACCCTCATGCTCTCATATGCACTCACTCCACACTCAACCAACGTGGAGACAGACATAAAGAGACGCTGTACACACAATCACACTCCCCAAGCGTACTCTACAAACCGGGTCTAGGTACCCTTGCTCCTGGAGGGGGGAATTGCACCCAGACCCAGGTGGTGTTACCCTTTTCCCTGCGGTGGGGAGAGGCAGACCACCCCGACTCCGCAGCAGCAGGGAGGCCCCACACCCCAGACCGCAGTCGGACGGCCAACTCCTCCTACTAGCCCTCCCGCTCCAGCAGGCCGCAGAGAATGGGGGTGGGAGAAGACTCCAAACCTCCCTCCACCCGCTCATTGTAGTGTTGATGCATATGTGTTCTAAGGTGCAATTAAAACCCAGGAGGGCATGGAGCTACCTCAGGTGACTGTTTCCTCGCGGCTGCGTGCAGCGGGGCTAGGGGAGGGTCTGTGCTGACGGACGTGGGTTACTGACCTGGCAACCTGGCTGCCCCTGGGTGGGTCCGGGATGGGCGTGAGGTTCTGGGGGCGCTCCGTCTCTGGGCTGGGGCCCGGGCCGGGCCTCGGGGGCTTGGGTCCTGGTTGGTGTGTTGCCGGGGTTGTGGGCGGGTGGGTGCATGGGGGCCCGGCCCTGGAGCAGGGTGCCGCCGGTGCGTCGAGCCGCCTGGGGGGCTCTTCAACTGGTGGGGGGGATGGTCACATCTTGCAGGAGCTTTCTTCTCTTCAGGAACTCTCTGCAGGAGGGGGAGATACAGGAGAGGTGGAGGAAGATCTCAGCCTGGGCGTTTACCGTCTTATGTAGTCTGGAAGATGTGTGGATGGTGGGGTGGGTGCAGTTTTCTCTGTGGTGGGGTTGGGTGGACTGTCCAGGGCTCTGTGGAGCCGGGGGGCGCTACTGCACTGGGCCCCGGTCTGATGGGCCTGGGCCCCCCTTCCCTGGCGGGTCGCGGAGGGTGGGAGTGCCTACTGGGGTCAGCGGGGGAGCTGGCCCCAGGGAGGGGTTACCTGCCCCTCCCTTCCTTCCCTCCCCATCTCCAGCTGCCTCCCTCTTCCCGCTCCTCCACAACCACCCACACATGCAGGGCCTTGGAGTGGGGGTATGTCACCAGGGTGCAGAGAAGGCTACCCCCCCCCCCCCCCCCCGTCCCCTTCTGGCTGCCTCTGCCTCAATTTTATCCCACAACTTAGACATTCACATTATTCACACTCTCATTACACATACATATAGGATCTTGGGGGTGGGCACAATCACGGAGTCCAAATCACCATCAGGGTGTATACCTCACCCCTGACGTCGTTGCCCACCTCTCAATTTTAAATACACTTAGTCATTGAGGGCTAGCAGGAGGGACTATGCGCTTACCTGCTGCTCCTTGGCAGGTAGCTCCATGCCCTCCTGGGTTTTAATTGCACCTTAGAACACATATGCATCAACACTACAATGAGCGGGTGGAGGGAGGTTTGGAGTCTTCTCCCACCCCCATTCTCTGCGGCCTGCTGGAGCGGGAGGGCTAGTAGGAGGAGTTGGCCGTCCGACTGCGGTCTGGGGTGTGGGGCCTCCCTGCTGCTGCGGAGTCGGGGTGGTCTGCCTCTCCCCACCGCAGGGAAAAGGGTAACACCACCTGGGTCTGGGTGCAATTCCCCCCTCCAGGGGCAAGGGTACCTAGACCCGGTTTGTAGAGTACGCTTGGGGAGTGTGATCGTGTGTACAGCGTCTCTTTATGTCTGTCTCCACGTTGGTTGAGTGTGGAGTGAGTGCATATGAGAGCATGAGGGTGGGAATGGATGTTTGTGTCTGTGTGTGCCTGTATGTCTGTGTCTATATGTCAGGTTGGGTATCAGACGCCACCTCTCTGGGGACACCTCAGGCCCTCCAAGGTTTGGAGGCCTATCTCCACCCACCACCACTTCCCCTGCCGGTGGCGGACTCCCTCAGGTGTCGGTGTGTTGGTGGTTCTTTGTGTCTGGGGGTGGGCGTCCGGGTACACACCGGCTCACTCCTTGGCGGCCGCTTGTCGGGGCCTGGGGCTCGCTCGGGCCCCTTTGGAGGTGGGGTGCCCCCGGCCTCTCGGCCTGGGGCTCGGTCACTCAGGCACAGCTGGGGGCCGGCGGAGCTCACGGGCGCGTCACTGCAACTCCCCCTGACTTCTGCTCCGCGGCTGCTGGGCGAGCCCTCATCTGGGACTCTCCTCAGCTCTTACTGGAACAGTGGCGCGGCTGCCCCTCTGTTGGTCTTCCATGGTCTCTTGTGTTCTGGGGGCCTCTGGATGTCTGGAGTTTTGATCTCCTCCATACCCGCTTCACACCCTGGAGGACGGGGCTGTGGCCCCCCCACACTCCCTAGCAGATCATTACATGGAGAAACCTTTGGAATGCAAGCATGCTGATCCACACAGGTATGCACACATGGGTATTCACAGACGCGGACTAAAGCTTTCTTGGCTGCTGCCTCAAAGCACACTGTGCGCTGTCTATCTTGCGTGCTGCACAATATCGTTTATTATTTAGTAAATATTGATATCTATGACTAGCTAGTTTATTGTGATGGTGCTTTGTTTTCTCTATTATTATGTTACTCTTTGTTGTTTGCTGTCTCCTCTGTTTGTTTTTTTTGTTTGTTTGTTTTTTTTTCTCCATACAGGTGACCCAGGAGTTCTTTTTTTTTCTCTCTCTCTTCCCCCCCCCCTTCTCACCGTCTCTTCTCCCCTTTGGTTTTCTTTCTTTCTCTCCCCCTCTTTCTCTCATTCATTCCCCCTGTCCTATTTATTAAAAAAAAAAAAAAAAAAAAAAAAATGACAAAGGAAAAAAAAAAAAAAAAAAAAAAAAAGAAGTGGATGGTTGGATGGAACAAAGAATTCATGGTTTGAGTAATTTACTCAAACTGGAATAAAATATAGAAATATTTTGAGATACTGGATTTCTGAACATTATCTATTGTAATAAATACAGAATATATGAAAGTTTACCCATTTCAATTAAAATGCACTTTTTTATAGTAATCTTAGTTTTTAAAAAATATATATATTTCATTTGGCCTTTTTCTGCTTTATTGGATAGACTCAGTGAAGAAGGGACAGGAAAGTGGGGGCAGAGAGAGAAGGGGAAGACATGCCGCCGTGTTCATGTTAATATAAACACAGTGGCATGATACATGTTTGGTAAATTTATGATCAATTTTGCTAACTTCTTCTGTTTACAGAATTACATCATGAAACCTAAGGGGTTGGCTATTGCAGCTATGGCCCAGTATGGGATCATGCCTCTTACAGCGTTTTGCTTAGTTAAGGTTGGTATTTATGTAAAGTTAAATAAGATTACTAACATGCAGTATAAATAATACACATTTGTCTTTACAAAGTTACAAATTTACAAATACAGACAGTGATTTATGATTTGTGTTCCCCACAAAAATCTTTTTACAGGGATTCATAATAAAAAATGTGAAAATTACACTGAGTTAACCAAAAAGAAGAACCAAAAACAGATTTTTTTTATGTGAGGAAAATGAGTGGAACAGACTCAGGTGCAGACCAGATGAATTTAGAATAAAAGTCACAAGTTTATTAACAATCACACCAAGTGAAACTATTTACAGTGCATGGGACTGAGATTTTGAGGGATCCAGGGATGGAAGGGAAACGGGTTCAAAAAACACAGACTCTCCAGTTTCACAATCCTCTTCAGCACTCACGCTCACTTTCACTCCACACCTCACTGCCAGACTCAGGGGAACAGATCAGGAAATAGGGATGGGTCCAGGGATTTATATACAAGTAAACGTAGTTAGAACAGACTAGAAATTCACATGGGAAACAGAGGTTAACGGAGCTGTACTGCCAAGTGTTACTCAACTCAGCTCAGGCAAACTGGCAATCAGGCAGATTCATGGCAGGTGGGCACGTGAGAGGAGACGGTATGGTTTCCAGGAGGTCCAGAGGGAGGAAAATCCAAGCGAGCCACGACAGTCAGGAAGGCAGGGCAAGGAGCGTGGTGAGTGTGAACCCCATGGTTTGTAGACTGACTGATGTAGTAGAACCGAACAGGACAAGCGCTGAAGAGTCACACGGCAGGAGATTAATCTGATAGAACTGAGAACAGTAAGGCAATGTTAAACCTGGGACAGACGAGCATGAACTTGATCACAAGGAGTCAGAGTTACCACAACAGTAGCTGGACAAACTGGTGGAGAGTGGTAGGCAGTGCTGGTTTAAGAACCCTACTGCTGATTGCTGTTGAAACGAGGAGCAGGTGAGGTGCTGGAAACTCCACCCCAGAGGACGGAAATCTGGAACTCCTCTAACAAAGAGGAACACCTCCCAGACACTCCCAAGGCACATGACAAAAGTTGCCCAGTATAATTGAATTTGTGTTGATGTACCAGTATATAATTGTACACCAGACATTGTATTTTAGACTATTAGACATTGTTACTGTTATTTACAGCATCCTGCAAGAGGTTATTGGAATTTTGTGTTACAGGGGTTCCAGTTGAGTGATATAACAGGTGTGGTTGTTCTGGTATGTGGCTGCTGTCCTGGAGGAATTTTCTCCAACTCCATGGCTCTGGCTATACAGGGGGACATGAACCTCAGGTACACATGGGAAATTATGTAGTTGTAATACATTTATAATGAGCAAAAAGATGCTAAAAATGTCATTTGAAGTGATTAATGCTCAGGCAGAAAACTTTACAACAGTTATACCACTCGATTGTGTTTGCGAACTTTCTCACACTGTGTCTGCCTGTGCAGTTTTCAAATATAACACCAAGACAAGCACAATTCAGACAGTTCAGTTAGATTTTGGCATATCTCTATCTGATGTCCAGCATGTCAGTGGAATATTCCAGGAAGCAGGAATATCTCTAGTAAATTGTTTGAACATCAGGTTGACAAGGACATTTAGCGTTGTGCAGTTATGAGAAGGGTTAATGGGGTCAGTAAAATACGAGGAATATGGAAATCATGAAGTCTGTGAGAATCAGATGTCATTTTTAATTCAGAAAGGCTAGTTTCCATAGCTCAGAGTAAAGCAACGTATTTGTCTCATCCTTGTCTTCTCCAGCATCGTGATGACTTCCTGCTCTACAGTGTTGGCTCTGGGTATGATGCCTCTCCTGCTCTACATCTACTGCCAGGGTTTCCCCAGCGTGCAGAACGCTGTCCCTTATGGTGAAATTATGTTATCGTTGGTCTTGATCCTTGTCCCGTGTAGCATCGGCATCATCATCAAGACCTACAGGCCACAGTACTCGAAGAAGTTCACGAAGGTTTGTGCATACTGACAGGAGAATGAAGGTCAGACAGATCACTAAAACTGATTAACAGTGTTGATTATTCAGTTGGTACAGGAATGGCAAATAAAGACTTCAATGACTCATATTTTAAATATTTGTTTAACAAAAAAACCCCAAACAAAACGGAAAACCTGTAGATTACATCATCCTACAAATTCTAGAATTTGCTGATTTTTTTTCTTAACTTGACACACAGAGAAACTGAATAACTTTGTCTTCAGACAAGTCTAAACATCTTTCTCTAAACTCAAATAATTCCTAATGATACCTAACGGCAGTCAGAGAGCTGTTGCCTAGCCTGTAGAGTTCTGTGCGTCACTTTGATATGCTTCCGCAGACCATCACTGACCCACCATACTAAAAAATATTACAGGCAGCATACTGTTTGCCATGGCTTCTCCAGACCCTCCACACTGTCAGGGACAGGGTCCACTAGAGGACGTCTGGCCCTCAGGCCACCCTTATGAAAGAGACATTCACAGAATTTTTTAGGGCTCTGACAGTGCTCATCCTGTTCCTTTTTGCACAAAGGAGTTACCTGTCCTGTTGGTGGGTTAAGAACCTTCTAAGGCCCTGTCCAGCTCTCCTTGACAGGGCCTATTAACTGGTTGCATACCACAGGCCTCCAAACACTTGACCCAGCTGTCTTATCAAGTTATAGGCCACTGTCGAACCTTCCTTTTCTTTCAAAACTTCTTCAAAGAGTAGTTGTAAAACAGCTATTTTCTTATCTGTAGAAAAAAAATGTTTATTAGAAGAGTTCAGTCAGGTTTCAGAGCTCATTACAGTACTGAAAAGCCATTAATGAAGGTAACAAATGACCTTCTTATGGCCTCTGACAGTGGACTCACTTTTGTGCTTGTCCTGCTGGACCGCAGTGCAGGGTTCTGTCCTACGACCAGTTGTGTTTACATTATACAGACAATAACATTAAAGACATAGCATTCATTTTCACTGGACAGATAACACCCAACTTTATCTAGACCTGGATGACCTGTCATTTTCTGCTTCTAAATTCAGATAAAACTGAGTTTATTGTTCTGGGCACTAAAAATCTTAGAAATCAAGTCAAGTCAAATTTGCTTTATTGTCATTCCAACCATGTGCAGTGGTACAGTAAAGAGTGAAATGAGACAACGTTTCTCCAAGACCATGGTGTTACATATGACATATAACAGACAATCAACACAGGACTACATAGAACCTGACAGTACCTGACAGTGACTGTACCTGACAGAACAGTACGATACAGACACAACAGTGCAAAAGAAATGTGAAAAAGACTGAGTATTGTGCAAAAAGTAACGTGGTGTATGAAGGTGTGCGTGTGTGTGAGAGAGAGATTCTGCCTATAAGTGCTCGGTAGTGATGTGTATGAAGGTGTGCATGTGTGTGTGTCAGTCCAGTCACTAACTGTTTAGGAGTCTGACAGCTTGGGGGAAGTTACTGTTTCGCAGTCTGGCAGTGAGGGCTTGAATGTTCCAGTACCTCTTGCCAGAAGGCAGCAAGATGAAGAGTGTAGTGAGGGGTGTGTGACGTCCTCCAAAATGCTGGTGGCTTTACAGGTGCAGTGAGTGCGATAAGTGTCCATGATGGGCTTCAACGATCTTCTCAGCTGTTATGGTGTCTAACAACATCAGCTTAATATCACCTCTATCACCTTAGTAGAGCACTTCACTCTCAGACTGCAGGTTTATTTGTGGTTCCTAAGGTATTTAAAAGTAAAATGGGAGACAGAGCCTGCAGTTTTCAGGCCTCTCTTCTGTGGAACGAGCATCCAGTTTGGATTCAGGAGATAGACACTATCCCTACTTTTAAGATTAGACTTAAAACTTTCCTTTTTGCTAAAGCATATAGTTAGGGCTGGATCAGGTGACCCTGAATCCTCCCTTAGTTATGCTTCAATAGGTCTAAGCTGCTGAGGCTTCCCCTGATGCAATGAGTTTCTTCTTCACTCACCTTTTAAACTCATTATGTGTTTATACACCAGTCTGCATTTAATAATTACTCTCTGGCTCTCTTCCACAGTGTGTCTTTGTCCTGTTTTCCTCCTCTCACACACAGCTGGACACGGCAGATGGCCGTCCCTCTCTGAGCCTGGTTTTGCCAGAGGTTTCTTCCTTTTAAAAGGGCATTTTTACTTCATCTATCACCAAAGTGATTGGTCATAGGGGGTCATATCATTGTTGGGGTTTTCTCTGTATTATTGTAGGGTTTTACCTTACAATATAAAGTGTCTTGAAGCAACTGTTGTTGTGATTTGGAGCTATAAATAAGCTGAGTTAAGTTGAGTTGAATTAAATTTAAATCAATCAGAAATGATGAGGAGGGTAAAATCTCAACGGCCTCCACCTGTGAAACTATTCTGGTTTTGAACATTGTCTTGTTTTTGCATCTCTGGCACACCTGTTGTTGATTTCATCAACATCCAAGCCACTAAAACTGATTAACAACCCCCTCTCTACTTAACTGACCAGATCAATATCCCAGAAGTGTAATTTAATTGATCCTATACTCAAATTCTTTTGAGCAACACAAAAGAAGAAGAGAAGTCAAACACTGATTTATGTCCTGTCTTGTTGTTCTTAGGTAGGCATGATTATAATGCTGATTATACTTGTGGGGACCTTGAGCTTAATTGCTATTGGAAGCGGACATATCATCCTGACTATGATGTCTCCTTCGCTCTTGGCCATCGCTGGTCTCATGCCTTTGATGGGCTACTGCTTTGGATACGTGTTCTCTTCAATCTTCAGACTCATCCACAGGTAGGTTATTTGTTTAATTCAATCATCAATGGATATGTATATATATATATATATATATATATATATATATATATATATATATATATATACACACACACACATATATCCTTCCATATGCCTTCAGGGAGCGGAGAACCGTTTCCATGGAAACAGGCTGTCAGAATGTCCCGCTGTGCACCACCATATTGAAGATAGCTTTCCCTGATGAAGTGGTGGGTCCTCTGTATCTATTCCCAACAGTCTACTTGGTGTCTCAGTTGTTGGAGGCGGCGATGATCATCATGCTGTTTAGGTGCTACCAAAGGTTCAAGAGAAAAGAGAAAGGTAAGAGTGACAGCAGGATTCAGATGTTACATTTTAACACAGGCCTTTTATCACGCAAGATAAAAAAAAAACAAAAAACAAGTATCTACAGATGTATGGCTGGTCGTTATTTCACAAAAATTCAACTGTGACTTGATCAAGTGTGGGTGTGGATGTTGTGGACATCTGAAGTGGGCAATGCTAGAACAAAGTTTGGGTTAATTCACTGAACTACATCCAGGTTGCAGCATCTCAGATTGGAGTGTTTGCATTACTCCAGTTGCTAAATTTAAAATATTTTAAATTAAACATTTTTTAAATTTTGTGTTTGAAGAAACAGTACTTTTTACACTACACAAAGTATAGAGCAAAACAATAAATAATACAGATATATTCTCCCCAAAGTACTTTATTGTACCTTTATGGGCTTGTAAAAGGGGCGATGCCTTCTAAGGTACTCCTGTTGTACCCTTTCATGTTGTAGGTTATGGAGAACCACTATTGACAATATTATACTCTCATGTACTGGTACCCAAACTGACCTTTTAAAAAGGTGCTACATTAGATATAGTGTAATTTATTCTATATAATTTCATTATTAATAATGTATTTGCTTTGATTGTTAGTCATTTGAGTGGTCTCATTGATCACCGAAAGCATTATGTGCCTCATATCTGCCTCTACAAGAACAAAAGCCCTACTATGTGGCAACAGTGCTAACCACTGCACCACTCTGACCTGAGACGAACACACAATAAATGCACACTTGAGCCTCAGTTACAGGTATGAGACAGTTAAATGCAAATTTATGGAATTCTGCATTTAAGCATTAGTAATTATTATTAACATCTGGCACTCTCAATAGTTTAAATTCAGTTCAATTTGATTTCAATCCAATTTGATTTATATAGAGCCAAATCATAACAGTAGATGCCTCAAGGCACTTAGTATATTATATATAATATAAATGTATTAAGGTATTACATTCTAGGTTTTTATAATAATACAGAGAAACCCCCAACAATCAAACCACCCTCCTATGAGCAACACTTGGCCACAGTGGGAAGGAAAAACTCTAGTTTAATAGGAGGAAACCTTCAGCAGGCTTAGGGAGCGGCAGCTATCTGCCACGATTGGTTGGGTTGGAAACTAGGAAAACCTAGTTTACCTAGTTATTCTAGACACAGGAACTTGAACACATAGTACATTACTAAACACACAGTCTGTGGTTGAAGCAGCAGAAAAAAAGAGGCAGAGAAAATGAGCAATTCCACCATCAGGTGTGGATGAGCGAAAACAATACACGAAATTATGACCTGAGTCGTAACAAAAGGCAAGCACCAATGAGCCCACAAAAAGGTTTCTGGCTAAGAGTCTCTGCTGCCTGTTCTTGCTTTCCATTCTACACACAAAAAAAATGTCAAAACAGCACCAAAACAAAGCAAAGAATAACTTTGTGATTGTGTTTTGTTTAGACAGATGAATAACCAGACCTTGGGATTTCACATTTAACCACAGGTTGAGCAACTTTTGTGCCAAATCTTGGTTTGTGTTAATACATCTGCTTGTCTGACCCACAGAAACTTACCAGGCTGCTGCCACTGGAGAGGATCTGAAAGAGTCTGATGTGTGATGTCAATTACCACTCATATATGTCTCTATTGTAAAGCGCTTTGGGTGCCTTGAAAAGTGCTATATAAATCCAATCCATTATTATTATTATTATTATTATTATTATTATTATTATTATTATTATTATTATTATTATTATTAGCGTGAACGGTTTCACCAAAGGGGCTCCAGATGAAGTAACCAAAAATAGCTTACTTACAGCTTAATGAACAAATAGAAAAATGTGCAACTGTATTTCTTGATTATAAAACAGTATCATTATCTGAACCCTGTAAATGTATTAGTAACTTCAGTTATAAAGCACTAATGAAGCCAAAATCCAGTTTTAAATACATTTTTGAAAAATCTGATGAGTCTATCTTTTTCCTACATCATACAATTACAAGTTTCCACTGAAAATAAATTCATTATGTACATTTATGTTTTTTCAAGCTCTTGTCCACTAAGTACCAATAAGTACCACTGAGGAAATGCCAGGAAACACGTCCACCGTCTCATGGATTACTACATTACAGGCTGCAGTATGTGAGATGAGCAGAGCTCTGAGTTTGTGATATGCACTGCGTGAGCTCCACAGAGCACTGTCCAGTTTTCATTCCTGTTCACCTTGACCACCTTAGACTTTCAGTAGATCTCAAGGTCGTGGTGCCCACAAAACGGTTAGATGTAAACATGATGGTGCTCGACTTCAGAAGGAAGAGCACAGCTACATAGACCATCACTGTCCTGGGATAAGATGATGCCCAGGTACTCCACTAGGTACTCACAGGTACAGGAAGGCAGATCCATCTCCTGCAATTGATTGGGGTGGAGGGGAGGAGGACAAAACAAAAGATCCAGCTGGTCATGGAAAATTACCGCTCCTCTCAGAGCCTGGTTCTGCTAGAGGCTTCTTCCTGTTAAATGAGAGTTTTTTCTTCCTACTTTCACCGAGTAGAGTAGGGTAGATATATGGACAAATTTTGTATTTGATGTCAAGGAAAACTAACATTTTAAATGACAATGGGAAACAGTGGCAACAAAAAAGTTCTGGCTAAGAGTCTCTGCTGCCTGTATTCGTATTCCATTTTCCACAAAAAAGGCAAAACAAATACAAAAACCTCCATCAAAGAGTAACTGTGCAATTGTGTTTTGTTTTTTGCTCAAGACCACTTTTAAAAAAAATCCCAAGAAAGTCTCCATGGAAGCACAAATATAAAGAAACAAGGGGAGGCTCAAGACTTTTGCACTGCACTCTCAGTGCAAAGGGCTGTCCGTGTATGTGCTGCTGGTTTTAAGGTTTATGAGAAACCATGCTTTGAATGCTCTAGTGAGATGCCACAGCAATCAAAAACAGCACATTTGTCACAGCTGAAACCGTGCAAAGTGGGCCGTCTCAGAACGGAAAACACACGGAGACAAGGGGTGACGTAAAACACAAGAACTTTATTACAACAAGACTATGAATCATGAACTCTGAACAGAATTATCAACAATAATGAGAAACAAGGTCAGAGAAGGTCAGAGGACTATAACTTGGGTATTTTTCAAGATCTAAGGTCACAATGAGAAACTAAGGCTAGAATGGGTCGGAAACATCACCAGACATCAGTGCACTCAAAGTTCAAGGTTTGGAGGAGGGCATGGGCACCAGGAAATGCAACCAGGAGTCTCAGTACACTGCAAGAAAAAAAGAGGAGATTAAGGGACCATGACCCAGAGCCCCGGAGATGGAGAAAGCAGAGTGTAGATTAATTAATCTTACAGTTTTGCAGGTGGTGGACTGGTAAGGTGGGGGAAGGATGAGTTGTCCAGGTGAGCTGATTACAGAGCAGGTGATCCGTAGGGCTCTGTGATGGTGACAGGAGGGCAGGCAGGTAAGCTGAATGAGTGACAGGATAGAGAAACTGAACAGTCACATTTAGACCAGCAGCTGGGTGAGAGTAAGTGTTGTCTAAGACGAAACCTGAAAGCCGACTGGAGGTCTGTAGAGACAAACAAAGTCAACAGCTTTCTGCAGAAATCAGCTCTTTAACCAAAACTGTAGCGACTAACACTGACTGTGGCACGCTGAGCACTTGGCGGAGAGTAATGGTGATCGCTGATCCTAAATGCTGACAGCATAATTGCTCCCAGGTGTGGAGAAGCGTCAGAACGGCTTGAGTTGGCGCTATATAAATAAAATTGAACGGAACTGAACGGAACTGAACTGAACTGAACGCAACGCAGCGACTCTGCCCAGAAGTGGAGACAGCAAAAAAGAAGAAAACTCCAGCACTCACCCGGACCATGACAACATTATGACCACATGTCTGTAAGAATTTAGAGGAACAGATGTAACATTTAGTTCAGGTGTATGGTGCGTCTAGTACTTCTGGTTGTCCTAACATCTATCTAATCTGTGCAGTTATAACTCAGATCAAGATTTTTTCTTTTCTTCATTTAAGCAATATTAGTCCTTTAAAAGCAGCAGTGGTTCATTATACTTGAATTATTTTTTTTCTCTCTCAATAGCGCAGTGTTTTGAATGAATATTAGGCAATGTGAAAAAGTGTAATTCATCTGCATGTTGACATTTTCCTTGGAAATTCAGCAAATAGCTAAAGGATTTTTAAAGAAGGGCACAGGTTTTCACAATGCTGGGTTTTAATTTCAGTATTAGTTCATTATAGTTAAAAATAATAACTTTTAAAAAATCTATGTAAATCACTGTTTCTGTCATGGCAGTGGCAGCAGATGTGTGGAGTTATAAGAGAAGGTCCCAAATGCAGGCACAGGCTTTGATGCGAGTGAGCTTTTATTTACAGTAGGTGACATTCAAACAAAAACAGGAAATGAGTGGCGTGGAGCTATAAGAAACTTAACTGGGAGAACTAAAACCTAACATGAGCCTGAACTGAAAACAAGAAACCTGAATACCTGGAAGAGGAGACAGAGAGCAGGGGCATGACAGACAGACGAACCGACAACAAGCACAAAGAATAATAATAATGGATTGCATTTATATAGCGCTTTTCAAGGCACCCAAAGCGCTTTACAATTCCACTATTCATTCACTCTCACATTCACACACTGGTGGAGGCAAACCACAGTTGTAGCCACAGCTGCCCTGGGCAGACTGACAGAAGCGAGGCTGCCATATCGCGCCATCGGCCCCTCTGGCCAACATCAGTAGGCGGTAGGGTAAAGTGTCTTGCCCAAGGACACAACGACCAGGACAGAGCCTGAACTGAAAACAAGAAACCTGAATACCTGGAAGAGGAGACAGAGAGCAGGGGCATGACAGACAGACTAACCGACAACAAGCACAAAGAATAATAATAATAACAGATTGCATTTATATAGCGCTTTTCAAGGCACCCAAAGCACTTTACAATTCCACTATTCATTCACTCACTGGTGGAGGCAAGCTACAGTTATAGCCACAGCTGCCCTGGGGAAGACTGACAGAGGCGAGGCTGCCATATCGCGCCATCGGCCCCTCTGGCCAACATCAGTAGGCTGTAGGGTAACGTGTCTTGCCCAAGGACACAACGACCAGGACAGAGATCGAACCGGCGGCCTTCCGGTTACAGATGCGCTTCCCAACCCCCTGAGCCACTGTCGCACACACGGTAGCTGTGTCCAAATTGATTGATTGATTGATTGATTGAATCTTTATTTTGAACATGTTGAAAAAGTATAAAAAAAAATAGAATTAAAAGAGACAAATGAACAAAGCAAACAAAAGGAAAACGAGCAACCACAACTCCAAATAACGTCCATGTTCAAAAAGGAGCAGGAAGAAGCATAAGCTTATTTAATCCCACCCCTTTTCCACTATCTAGTATCAATAGACTACAGAAATACCTCCTTGCAATTACATTATATGTTATGTGTAATTTTTTTTATTTTTTTTATTTATTTATTTTTTTTAAATATATACACATATATGTTTCTATCTATCCATACATACGTATATACACACATACGCACATATACACATTTTCAATAACCCCATTAACACCTCAAGGATACACAGCCTACAATTATATATATATATCCATACCAACAAACCCGTGCATGCGCACACACATGAAAATATTAGACAAGAACACCCTATCAAATCTCTACCTTTTCCCTGTACCCTGTAAAAACCATATCCTTAAACCGCTTTTTAAACTGCGCCATGCTTGGACATTGCTTCATATCTTTACTTAGTCTGTTCCACAGCTTCACTCCACACACAGAGATGCAAAAACTTTTTAATGTTGTACGGATACGAGGATGTTTTAAATTTAATTCCCCCCTCAAATTGTATCCCCGTTCCCTTTTAGAAAACATTTTTAGAATATTGTCAGGAAGCAGGTTATTTATTGCTTTATATATAATTTGTGCTGTGAGAAAATGAACCAGATCTGTGAATTTTAGAATTTTTGATTTTAAGAATAGTGGATTTGTATGATCTCTGTAACCAGTTTTATGGATTATCCTTATGGCCCTTTTTTGTAATATAAAGATTGATGATAGCGAACATTTTTAAGTATTGCCCCAAACCTCTGCACAGTAATTCAAATACGGTGCAATCAGGGAACAATAGAGAATGTGGAGTGATTTGTGGTCCAGAATGTGTTTTACTTTACTCAAGATTGAGACACTTCTTGAAATTTTGTTATGTATATGATTTATATGAGACTTCCAGTTTAATTTATCATCTATAATCACACCAAGAAACTTATGTTCAAGTACTCTTTCAATTTCCACACCATCTACATGAATCTGCACTTGTGCATTTCTAAGGGAATTCCCAAATAAGATAATTTTAGTTTTACTTAGATTTAGCGATAGTTTGTTCCTGTTAAACCATTTTTTAATTTTGCACATTTCTGAAGTAATTGTATCCAGCAGCTCCTTTAGATTCCCCCCAGAACAAAAAATATTTGTGTCATCTGCAAATAATACTAATTTTAATATATCAGATGCCTTACAAATATCATTTATATAAATAATAAATAATTTTGGACCCAGTACAGAGCCTTGTGGAACACCACAAGCAATGTCCAAGCATGATGAGGAATGGACACCCAGCTTCACAAATTGTTTCCGGTCACTTAAATAATTTTTCACCCATTGCAGTACAACCCCCCTAATCCCATACCGTTCCAGTTTATTAATTAATATGTCATGATTGATTGTGTCGAATGCTTTCTTGAGATCCAGAAATACTCCAGCTGCATACTGTTTCTGATCTATAGCATTCGTAATCTCCTCAATTGATTCGATTAATGCCAGAGATGTTGATCTTTTTGATCTGAATCCATATTGACTGTCAGAGAGTAATTTATATTTATCTAAGAATTTGTCTAATCGTTTATTAAACAGGTTTTCTAGGATTTTGGAGAATTGTGGTAGTAAAGAAACAGGCCTGTAATTTGTGAAGTGGCGTCTATCCCCGGTTTTATACAGCGGCACAACTTTAGCTATTTTCATTTTGTTTGGCACTTTTCCGTCTGAAATGATAAGTTGCAAATATATGTTAGAGGTCCTACAATTCCTTCAATGACCTTCTTGACGATTTTCATGTCAATATCATTACAATCAGTAGATGTTTTATATTTACACATGTGTACAATGTCAATTATTTCTTTTTCCTCCACTGATGTGAGGAACATTGAGTTAGGGTTCCTATCAATCAGGTTTTCACTACAGTCTACTGATGGCAGTGACTCAGGAATTTGTTCTGCCAGTTTTGGTCCAATATTTACAAAATAATGATTAAAGCTGTTGACCTTATCAGCAGTGTTTTCCATAATATTGCCATTATCGATAAAGTATTGTGGATAACTTTGTTGTCCAGAATTATTTTTAATGATACCGTTTAAAACATCCCATATTCCTTTCATATTATGTTTATTGTTGTTCAATATTTTACTATA
Source organism: Copadichromis virginalis (assembly GCF_057382275.1). Classification (NCBI taxonomy): domain Eukaryota; kingdom Metazoa; phylum Chordata; class Actinopteri; order Cichliformes; family Cichlidae; genus Copadichromis; species Copadichromis virginalis. The sequence goes on from NC_140632.1 coordinate 16,850,921, forward strand.
ATACTCCTTTCTACATACACGTATAATATTGGTCAACTTATTTTTGTATTTTTTATATTTATTTTCAGCTTCTTTTGTTCTTTGTTTTAGGTATTCCCTATAGAGTGTATTTTTCTTTTTACATGCATTTTGTAAACCCTTAGTGAGCCATGGTCTATCTGAATATTTGTGCTTTCTGTTGTATTTTATTGTTGGACAGTTTTTATCGTACAACTCCATGAATATTCTTAAAAATATGCCATATGCAATATCAATATCAGCTTCTTTGTACACATTGTCCCAGTCCTGATTTAATAGATCGTTCTTAAATGCAGTCATCGTTTCTTCCGTCCTTACACGTCTGTATCTCAGTTGTTCTTCATGCTGATTTTTCTTATAATTAGTGTCATAAACTGCAAAAACTGGTAGGTGATCACTGATGTCATTAATTAATAATCCGCTCACAATGTTGTTTTCCATATTGTTAGTGAAAATATTGTCAAGTAAGGTGGCACAATGTGGTGTAATTCTGCTAGGCCTGGTTATTTTAGGATGTAAACTCAAACTGTACATAGTGTTTAGGAATTCGTCGCTCATTTTATGCTTTTTTGGATTCAACAGGTCAATATTAAAATCACCACAGATAAACATAACTTTTTGATTTGTTTTAGAGAATATTTCCTCTATGAAGTCATTAAATACTTGAATACAAGAGCCAGGTGTTCTATATATACAGCTAATTATTACATTTTTTTCTTTTTCCTTATAAATTTCAATTGTTATACATTCTAGTAAATTATCAATTACAGTTGTCATACTTTCTACCACCTTGTAGTTTAGGTTTTTATCCACATACACAGCTACTCCCCCTCCACTCTTGTTCCTTCTATTTACAAAATTCACTTCATATCCCTCCAGTCCAAAGTCCATTCCTTTCTCCGCATTGATCCATGTTTCAGAAATGGCAATAATTCCAAATGGATTTGTCAACTCATTTAGATATTCCTTTATATTGTTGAAGTTGGCATACAGACTTCTGCTATTAAAATGGATTATTGATAATTTATTTTCCGTGTTGATGGTGTGCTTAAACTGTTCATCAGTGAAGTAGCAGCAGTTACAGCTGATGTTGTAGAAGAAATTATTTTCTGGGTCTATATCCTTTTCTAAGTCTAGAACATTATGGTCTGTGTATCGAAATGTTCTCAGTTCCAGATTATCATAAAGAGAATTCCAATGAGTTATGTTGATATTGTTGCCGGATGCAGATGAAGTTCTTTTGGACTGTGCCATGTGTTGTGTTGTGTGTCACGTCACATGTGTATTCATACCTCCAGAGTAAGTTGACCTCAGTATTTGTCCAGCTCTTCCATATTTCTGATGACCAACACTTTGGCTTGTTCCGGTGTTCCATTGAGTTTAATGAATACTTTGCAGTTGGTGGTCCATGTATTTTGAATTTTTCCCTGTTTCTTCAAGTAACGTGCTTTCCTGGCAATGTCCGCATTTCTTTTTATCAGATGTTCGTTCATGAAGACATCGGATCCTTTCAGTTTCCTTCCTTGTTTTAACAGTGCTGTTTTCTGTTTGCAAATCTCACAATGATGGCTGGTTTGTCACTGTCATTTTTTCGGGGTAGAGGGTGGCAAGCCTCAATGTTGTTATAATCCACTTCCACACCTTTGGACCGTAGAAAGGTAACCACTTGATGCTCCGTGGAGTTGACATCTTCCTCTCCTGGCCCTCCTACATTGTCAGTGGCGACCGCCCGGGCGTATGACCGGGGTTTGATGCGAAGCCCCGTGATGATAACATCGTTCATCCGGGTGTACTGCTCCAAATCCGCCACTCTGTTCTCCAGGTACGCCAGCCGCCGATCCTTCTCGGCGTTCTGGATGCGGAGAGCCTTAACTTCCTCGACCAGGTCCAGGATGGCTTTCTGCTGCAGTTTGACAGTAGAAATCTCCTCTGTCATAAACTCCAGCGACTTCTTAATATCGTCTCCTTCCTCGGCTGACAGAACTTTTTTCGGGCCCATGCTGAGAGACGCTCTTGTAGCTTTGCCGTGACGACCGGCTAGCTAGTTGATGCTAGCGTCCTTCCTCTCACTCACCGCTGAATGCCAACTTTGATTTGCTCTGGGTCGCTCTGAGCTGCCTGCTTCATTTCATGGGACACATGAGGACCCAGCCTTCGCGGTCTACGTGGGCCAGGTCCTCAGGAGGTAGACCGGAAGTAAACAGCTGGGGAAATTGGACGGTCTAGCCTTCTGATTAGCGTCCCCACTGTCTCGGTGGAGTTTAATAAACTCGGCCGTCTGCTCCTTGCTATCTAAAATATAACAGAACATTGGAGTAAATTCTCAACCATCTCACACTTCCATTTAATCAGTTTTCTGTTTGACGTTTATTCAGCTGTGTGAAGCCCAAGGAGGAACTTGCCCGGGGGATTAATAAAGTTTTATTTAATCTAATCTAATATAATCTAATCTAATCTAATAACTTTAATCTCAGCCAAACTGATTTACTCACGAACAAATAAAACACTGAAAAAAGCCCAACAATAACATTTTTAGGTTGTCTAGGTGATTTATATATTACGTTTAACCTGAGTAGCGAAAGTCCGCGGTGATCTGAAAATGATGTGCCGGGAGTTGTGCCGTTCTCTGCGGCTCTAGTGACCCTCGAGCTCTCGGCTAGCTATCGAGCTGGTGGGTAACAGACGTCTCCGAAAACGTCGAAGCACTTTTGCAAATATGCGACACCTTGATAAACCGAGCAGATGTTTGAAGTTTACACACCCACATTCTCGCCTGAAAATATGTTAAAAGTTAATTTTGTGACCCAGAAAGATTAATAAGAGTAATTTTAAAACTTAGTAGCGGCCGCCATTGCCGGAAACTGGAGTTTGGCTGGGCCGCGCTATGAATTCTGGGATATGGTAGGCCCACGAAGAACACACCCGACCCATCCTTCAAATTCGGGGAAAAGGAGGACGCATTTGTCGGCTGTATTCGGAGGAGTCTACGAATTTGGACAGCCTTCGGCGCGTCGCTGTGATGTAATCGGCCTACAAATGCAGCCTCAGGAGGATGCAGCCCATGAATTTTCGACACAGCTATGTACACAGGGAGGGAAAAGAGGAAGTTGCACACAGAAGGGAGACACGGCTTAACCTAATGAACATGACGAGACAGGGAGGACGTAAAAATGAATACACTGACATAAGATGTATTAAATGTTTTAATAACTGGTGAAACTGGATTTCTCATTTTCACGAGCTATGGTCATAACCTGTGGTCATGAATATAGAACACATGAAAGTTTACTTTAAAAAAAAAGACCTCCAATTTTCTAAATTTTGGAGGTGCACTAGAGTGTATATATATTTTAATAATTGTGTACTTTCCCCAGTTTCCAGCATTACATGATGAAACCTAAAGGACTGGCTATTGCAGTTGTGGCTCAGTATGTCATCATGCCTCTTACAGCCTTTTTCATAGCTAAGGTTGGTATTTATGCAAAATTTTAAAAAGATTATACAGTAACCAGTTAAATAATGCACTTTTTATTTATGTATTATATTTATTTATGGATTTATGGATATTTTGTTATGATTTGTGCCTCCTACAAAATTTGGACAGAGATGAGCTCAGTTACTTGGTTAATGTAATTTTTTTCCACGCCCATTTATTATACCTCCCATGAACTCTCATTTATGTCACTGTACTTTATTTCAATACATTAAGTTTCCATAGCTGACACCAGACTGGAATTTGTATTACTATTAGACATTCTTACTGGTATTTGTAGCACCCTGTAAGAGGTTAGTGTGATTTTGTGTCACAGGTGTTCCAGTTCAGTGATATAACAGCTGTGGTTAATCTGGTCTGGGTCTACAGGTGGACATGAACCTCAGGTGCATACACAAAGTTATGCAGTTAATTGGTCAATGTTTAAAATAACACACTGATATGTTTTTCTAACATAACTGATTGACTTGATATGTCTGTCCAAATTCACCGGTCTACAAAAATATCCTTTGTTTGCTACTGGAAATTCAGATCAGCTCTGCATCTTTTTTTTTCTTTTTTTTTTTACACTAACTCAAGTAATAACTAAGAGCAATCAGTCATCATGTTCAGATTAAATTTTCCCTAATATCCATTGCCTGTCACTTTTATATCCTGATGTTCATCACTGAAAATGCCCAAATTTGATGGAAAAAAAAGTTGAGATAAGAATGAAAAAAGTTAATCTTTAGTGACATTCTGGCACCCATTAGCAGATATGCTTTCAGCACATTATCCACGAGTTCACTATTGTTATATGCTCTATAAATGCCAAGAAAATTCCTGGCAACCTGCACTAATGCTTTCTGTGCTGCTGACTCAATCAGTTTTCTTTTTGACCTCATTGTCAAGCAATAGTGCATGGATTTCAGGACCGAAAAAACACCTTTCCTACTTTTGGCGATGTTAGGGAGTTTTTATTTCAACATTATGCACTCCACACTGTATATAAATGCCACTTGTTTTGCACATATTCAACTCTGTATATTTTATATATTTTATTATTATTATTATTATTATTATTATTATTTTATTTTATTTTTTTTACTATTTAATTTGTAAAAATGTGTACACACACACACACACACACGTAGGAAAATATTTAGTATACACATCCAGAAATGCATACACTATTATATATTGTACATATATTTATTAGTTTCAGGTTGGCCATTCTTGTATTTTGCTCGTTTGTGTTGTTGTGTTTGCACATCTCTGTTGCTTGTGGGGCTCGCACACAAGAATTTCACTCGCATGTGCTGTGCCAGTGTGCCTGCACATGTGATGTGACAATAAAAGTGATTTGATTTGATTTGATTTGATTTATTGTTTTATTTGCTTATGCTTCAAAAGTTATGTTATACATATTTCACCAGACAGTTTTCTGTTGAAACAGGAAGCTGACCCTGTGACACTGACAAGAGACCAGTACAGAAATACATATCCGCAGAAGTTGACTTGCATTATATTATTCTTAGAAATTGACTTGCAACACACATACTTTGTGACACACACACACAGCTTACACACACAGACAGCATCAGGACCTGCGTAACAGGAAATGTGATTATATTTGCATATTGACGATGTAACCTATAAAAATAAACGAATACTGCAGTTCGGTGTGATTTGCTCTGAGCTTTTCACCCGTGCCGCACGTTGTCAATCTTAAGTGTCTCAGTGTTGTTTATTCACCTGACTGTTTGTTAACTGTAAATCTCTGACAGGCGACGAAACTTATTTATTAAATGCTGAAATGAATTGCACTTTCTGTCCATTCTTACTATTGTCCGATATTTCCAGTGTCAAGGTTATTACCTGATCAGCCATAGAAATTAAAAAAAGATGCAATACATCTGTGTTGCAACATCAATTAAATGTTCGTCATCGTGGGGGAAATATCTGCCATGTTTTTGTGTACGATGTCAGGAACTTAGCGTTAAAGTGAATGTTCCCAGTTAGAAGTCCTTTTTTCACATGAATACACAATAAGGACGGGAGTATACAATTACTGGGCACTGGATTAGGTACACCTAGTAGTACCAGGTCAGAGTCCTTTGTGTCTTCACGACAATGTTAACCCTTTTTGGCACAGAACCAACAAGGTGCTGGAAACATTTCTTAGAGCTTCTGGTCCATATTGACATGATAGCATCACATAGTTCCCACTGATTTGTCAACTCTAAATCTTCTGCTCCATAAGAGCCCAAAGGTGCTCTATTCAATCGAGATCTGGTGACTGTGGAGGTCATTTGAGTATAACAAGTTCGAGAAACCAGTTTGAAATTATTTAGGCTTTCTAACATGGTGCATTATTTTGCTAGAGGAAACTATCAGAAAATGGGCACACTGCGACCATAAAGGGATGAACAGGGTTCTCAGCTTGGCTGTGACATTTGTGACCTGCTCATATGGTGCTAAAGGGTGTTCTAAGCAAATATCCCTCACACCATTACACCACCAGCCTGAACAACTGATACAAGGCAGGATGAATTGAGTTGAATTGAACTGAGTTGAACTCAGTTTTATTTATATAGCACCAAATTGCAACAGTTGCATCAACAACATGGATCCATGATTTCATGTTGTTTACGCTAAATTCTTACACTACCATCCAAATATGTCTGCAGAAATTGAGACTCATCAAACAGGCAATGTTTTCCTACTTTTCTGCAGCTGTAAGCAATCTGCTTCACGTTTTAACCTCCTAGGACTTGGCGTCCACATATGTGGACATCACATTTTGGGTTGTCTAGACCAAAATACTAAATTTTGCTCTACAAGGGCCTGATATCCACTTACAAGGACATTATACTGCCTCTGTTTTATAGAAATTTAAAACGAATATCCTCATATGTGGCTCTCATTTTTCTTAGAAACAAAAACCAGGTAAAAAAAAATGGAAGAGTTCAGGTCTTAGGAGGTTAATTTGCTGAATGTTCAGAGAGGCTCTTCTGCATACCCTCTTGTAACAAACGATTACTGTTACTGTAGTTACTGTTGCCTTCTTATCAGATCAAAGCAGTCTGGCCATTCTCCTCTGACATCTGTCATCAACAAGGCATTTTCCCCTAAAGAGCTGCCGCTTGCTGGATAGTTTTTTCCTTTTCTCCGTAAGCCCCTCATGCCTAAATGCATTCAGTTGCTTTCCCTCACTCAGTTGCTTTTACTTATTTCACATTTGTATTAATCTAATGTAAAATAATGTAAAAGTAATGTAAAAGAACCCACCCACCACTTTATTTACACTCTAGCTCTTGTTTTAACATATGGCACAGAAATTGAACATTTAACAGTGTTTCCTGAAAAGCCTCTCTTGTGTGATCATTTGCTAATAACATTTAAATTTACAATAATTGATTACATGTTCTAATTCTCAAACATGTAGCTTAAAGCAGATAATTTGTAAGCTGGGGAGAAAATGGCGTGTCACAAATTTAGAAGATCATCATGTAGCCTAAAGAAATAGTTTGGTGATGTTTAAGAAAGCCCTCCGCAAAGCTAGAACATCTTACTACTCATCACTGATTAAAGAAAATAAGAACACAAGAATATTCATTTAAAGTCTTTTTCTCCAATTGATCTTTCTGAGTTAACTTTAGTAATGATTTCCTCCAAACCATCTTTTAGACTCCATTCCCAAAAGACTGCTCAAAGAAGTCCTGCCATCAATTAATGCTTCAATCTTAAATATGATCAACCTATCTCTATTAATCAACTATGCACCACAGGCCTTCAAGCTGGCAGTAGTAGCAGTCTTAGCTAATTATAATTATACTCTTTCAATCCTTGAAAGAGTAGTTGTCAAACAGCTAACAGATCATCTGCAGAGAAATGGTTTATTTGAAGAGTTTCAGTCAGATTTCAGAGCTCATCACAGCACAGAAACAGCTTTAGTGAAGGTTACAAATTATCTTCTTATGGCCTGTGACAGTGGACTCATCTCTGTGCTTGTCCTGCTAGACCTTAGTGCAGCATTCGATACTGTCGACCATAATATCCTATTAGAGCGATTAGAACATGCAGGTATTACAGGTACTGCGCTGCAGTGGTTTGTATCATATCTATCTAATAGACTCCAATTTGTACATGTAAATGGAGAGTCCTCTTCACACACTCAGGTCAATTATGGAGTTCCACAGGGTTCAGTGCTAGGACCAATTCTGTTTACATTATACATGCTTCCCCTAGGCAGTATCATCAGAAGACATAGCATACATTTTCACTGCTATGCAGAGGACACCCAACTGTGTCTATCCATGAAGCCAGATAACACACACCAATTAGTTAAACTGCAGGAATGTCTTAAAGACATAAAGACCTGGATGGCCGCTAACTTTCTGCTTCTAAATTCAGATAAAACTGACGTCATTGTATTCGGCCCTGAAAATCTTAGAAATATTGTATCTAACCCAGATTCTTACTCTGGATGGCATTACCTTAGCCTCCAGTAACACTGTGAGGAATCTTGGAGCCATTTTTGACCAGGATATGTTCTTCAATGCACATATTAAACAAATGCAGGGAGTGCAGAATTATTAGGCAAGTTGTATTTTTGAGGAATAATTTTATTATTGAACAACAACCATGTTCTCAATGAACCCAAAAAACTCATTAATATCAAAGCTGAATGTTTTTGGAAGTAGTTTTTAGTTTGTTTTTAGTTTTAGCTATTTTAGGGGGATATTGTGTGTGCAGGTGACTATTACTGTGCATAATTATTAGGCAACTTAACAAAAAACAAATATATACCCATTTCAATTATTTATTTTTACCAGTGACACCAATATAACATCTCCACATTCACAAATATACATTTCTGACATTCAAAAACAAAACAAAAACAAATCAGCGACCAATATAGCCACCTTTCTTTGCAAGGACACTCAAAAGCCTGCCATCCATGGATTCTGTCAGTGTTTTGATCTGTTCACCATCAACATTGCATGCAGCAGCAACCACAGCCTCCCAGACACTGTTCAGAGAGGTGTACTGTTTTCCCTCCTTGTAAATCTCACATTTGATGATGGACCACAGGTTCTCAATGAGGTTCAGATCAGGTGAACAAGGAGGCCATGTCATTAGTTTTTCTTCTTTTATACCCTTTCTTGCCAGCCACGCTGTGGAGTACTTGGACGCGTGTGATGGAGCATTGTCCTGCATGAAAATCATGTTTTTCTTGAAGGATGCAGACTTCTTCCTGTGCCACTGCTTGAAGAAGGTGTCTTCCAGAAACTGGCAGTAGGACTGGGAGTTGAGCTTGACTCCATCCTCAACCCGAAAAGGCCCCACAAGCTCATCTTTGATGATACCAGCCCAAACCAGTACTCCACCTCCACCTTGCTGGCGTCTGAGTCGGACTGGAGCTCTCTGCCCTTTACCAATCCAGCCACGGGCCCATCCATGTGGCCCATCAAGACTCACTCTCATTTCATCAGTCCATAAAACCTTAGAAAAATCAGTCTTGAGATATTTCTTGGCCCAGTCTTGACGTTTCAGCTTGTGTGTCTTGTTCGGTGGTGGTCGTCTTTCAGCCTTTCTTACCTTGGCCATGTCTCTGAGTATTGCACACCTTGTGCTTTTGGGCACTCCAGTGATGTTGCTGCTCTGAAATATGAGCAAACTGGTGGCAAGTGGCATCTTGGCAGCTGCACGCTTGACTTTTCTCAGTTCATGGGCAGTTATTTTGCGCCTTGGGTTTTCTTGCGACCCTGTTGACTATTTTGAATGAAACGCTTGATTGTTCGATGATCACGCTTCAGAAGCTTTGCAATTTTGAGACTGCTGCATCCTTCTGCAAGATATCTCACTATTTTTGACTTTTCTGAGCCTGTCAAGTCCTTCTTTTGACCCATTTTGCCAAAGGAAAGGACGTTGCCTAATAATTATGCACACCTGATATAGGGTGTTGATGTCATTAGACCACACCCTTTCTCATTACAGAGATGCACATCACCTAATATGCTTAATTGGTAGTAGGCTTTCAAGCCTATACAGCTTGGAGTAAGACAACATGCATGAAGAGGATGATGTGGACAAAATACTCATTTGCCTAATAATTCTGCACTCAGAGTGACGCTAAAAAACTAGTTCATGCATTTATTACTTCTAGGCTGGACTACCGTAATTCATTATTATCAGGATCTCCTAAAAACTCCCTGAAAACCCCTCAGTTAATCCAAAATCCTGCAGCAACAGTACTGATAAGGACTAGAAAGAGAGAGCATATTTCTCCTTTCTCTCTTGGATTCCTTCACTGGCTCCCTGTTAAATCCAAAATTGAATTCAAAATCCTGCTTGAATAATCAGGCCCCATGCTATCTTAATGACCTTATAATACTATATCACCCTATTAGAGCACTTCACTACCTTACTTGTTGTTGCTAGAGTATTCAAAAGTAGATTGGGAGGCAGAACCTTCAGTTTTCAGGCCCATCTTCCACGGAACCAGCTTCCAGTTTGGATTCAGATAGAGTTTGTCTATCTCTGCTTTCAGGCTTAAAATGCCACTGGGGGATTCCCATGATGCACTGAGTATTTCTTCTTCAATCACCTTTCAAACTCATTTTGTGTTAATAGACCTCACTGCACTGAATCATACTTAATCTCTGACTCTCTTCAACAGAATGTGTTATGTCCTATCTACCCTCTCTCACCTCAACCACTCCTGGCAGATGGCCCCGCCCCTCCCTGAGCCTGGTTCTGCTAGAGGATTCTTCCTGTTAAAAGGGAGTTTTTCCTTCCCGCTGTTGCCAAAGTACTTGCTTCTCTGTAAGCGACTTGAGGTAACTGTTGTGATTTAGTGCTGTATAAATAAAATTAAATTGAATTGAATTAATGAGCAGTTGAACAGGTTTACCTAATAAAGTGGCTGGTGAGCAATGTTCCTTCTAATTTTTAGAATTTTGTGTGTCTGAGCAAACACACAAACTCCCTGAGCAGTCCCTTGGACCACTGTGAGCAACATTAGACGTGTGCACTCACTGTGGTCACGCCAGCATCGAATCCATCCAAGTTACATGGTTTATGAAAATAATCAAATTACAGCATTTACAATCTTTTGATTGGTCGACATGGTACATTTTTCCACCAATAGGAAAGGATGGGGTTGTTTTTGGTTTTGTCTTTGCTCACAGGGGGCGAGTGCTTTCAAGCGCTTTCCTTATAAAATGCTGTTTTTACCATTTCTTCCCGCAGTAAATATAAATGATAGTATTCAGGGGAAAAAAAACAAACATTGCATTTTTTTTATCATAACTCTGGTTTTACGTGGCCTATCAACACAATTTAAAAACCGGTATAAAGTCCACACTTTTTCCGTCAATTGTTCCGTCTGTCCTGCTCACATCTCCAATGGTTGCACACGTTGTCATTAACATGGCTTCACTCTACATCATATGGGAACTTGAGGAACCAGGTCAAAACAAATTCAGTAAGTGTTGGGCCAAAAGTGTTTTTTGGAATAACAATGTTCTATATAACCTCTGTACTTCTTACTGTATACTTCTTACTGAATAATTAAAATATAGAACAACATAATTAATTGTTAACGATATAAAACAAGAATAAAAGCTAAACAGTGATTTGTCTTGTTGTTCTCAGGTAGTCATCAATTCAATTCAATTTTATTGATATAGCACCAAATCACAACAACAGTCACCTCACTATAATGGAGATTTTTTTTAGTGGTGATCTTTATCTTAACATGCATCGAAAATGGAGACATCGCCATGGCTGTGCTGTCTCCTTCACTCTTGGCCATTGGCGCTCCCATGCCTTTCATGGGCTTCTCCTTTGGATATCTGTTCTCTGGGATCTCCAGACTCAGCCATGCGTAAGTGATTTTATTCAGTCACTGATGGATATTGTTAGTGGTCATATGAGCCTTTCTGTATATATATATATATATATATATATTTTTTTTTTTTTTTTTTACACATGTGAATTACTCTATCTGCCCTCAGGGAACGGAGGACCATTTCTATGGAAACAGGCTGCCAGACTATCATGCGGGGCTCCACCGTATTGAAGATTGTTTTCCCCCAGGAAGTGATAGGCAGTCTACATGGTGTTTCAGCTGTTGGAGGGGATGGTGCTCACCATGACAACAGATTTCAGAGTTTACATGTTGACAAAGGCCTTTTACGTCTATTAACAGTATAACATTGTATTTTCACAAAGGGGTAATAGTTCAAATGTATTGTTCCATGCAGCGTTGTGTGTAGCAGGCAGGTTAGGACCCAAATGCAGGACTCTCAGGATAGACTGAACTTAACAACAGCTTTATTTAACACAAATAACTAATTACAAGGAACTTAAATGGCAGGAACTCGTGGATCCAAACACTGAACAAACACTAAAGGCTGTGTGTCCTGATCAAACAGGACACACAGCACACACAGGTGAAATGACAAGGTGCTTAGAGAGGCTGCAGAGATTGGAGCAGGCCAGGAAAAGGCCAAAACCACTAAACAAGCCTAAAGTATGATAATTACAGTTCATTTGGGCAAGGGAACAACCATCTACTGCAAGAAGACCTAAGCTCTGCATCTACTGCAAGAAGACCTAAGAAGACCTAAGCTCAATATCCTCCAAGGTGGCAGATGGGAGTAGACCTTTATTCATCCCTCGGGATGAATAAAGTATTCTGATTCTGATTCTGAATATCCCACCTGTTACCCAGGCAACGTTGAGGCCTGACATGGATATCTAATCAGAGCAGGGTAAGGAGGTCATCTGCTCAACTGGGCCTAAAATCTCAAGATACGACCTCGAGACATTTCAAGAGCATAAAATACCAAGTGCAGAGAGAAAGAATGGCAAAAGAGAGTCCCCAGAAAACACTGTATTGTTTCAGGGAATGAGCAGTAGACAGCTGTTCACAGGATTGGGGAAGCAGCTGAGTGAGCCTATTGTTGGCCCTGGTATATGGAGGAGGGGGGCTGGGCTAGAAGCCTCGAGGTTGTTTGTAGTGATTTGGCCACCACTGCTGACCTGCCATCAGGAGAGTCAAAATAGTCAGTGAAGGTTGGGTATCATCTGGCAACATCAACTCCAGGCTGAAGACCATAATTGCTCTATAGTACCTACAGTTGTGGCATCCTGGGGTGTGTTAAGGAAGCTTGAACACTACATGAACAAATGCACTGGTTCACACCTCTGAAATGGCACTTGCTGTGGTTCCTACATGCTTCCACTTTGCAACAATGATTGTGGAAACCTCTTCCTTCCTGGGAACACAGCGTGGTGATAAGGATGTTTAAAGGATGTGCACAAAGCTGCATCTGGTCAGTTGGCTGATCAATTTGTTTCACCAACTCACCTACACAAGGCAATTTGTAAAGGGCGTAGCAGCCGTGGCAGTTTGTCTTGAAACAGCAATGGTATCTCCATATTTTGACTTTCTTCTCAAAATAAATCTTTTAGAATAGAATAGAATAGCCTTTATTGTCATTGTACAGAGTACAACAAAATTGGAGTGCCACTCCCTTGGCTAAAGATTCAATAATAAATATAAATGTAAAATATAAAAAGTACAATAAAACAATCTCAAGTACTCAAACAATAGTAAGTACAATATATACAGGATAGCAGCATTAATATAATGACAGTATGAATAGCAGCATGATATAATGGCAGTGACGGTATGGTATAGCTAAGCAGGTTCAATTGTTTTTATGCTTATTTACTACGGTGATAGCTCTGGGAAAGAAGCTATCCCTGAATCTGTTTGTCCTGGTTTTATGTGACCTGTACCGTCGGCCTGACGGTAATAGTTCAAACAGTTGATTGCTGGGGTGAGAGTGGTCCTTGATGATATTGCCAGCTCTGCTGAGGTACCGAGAGTTTGCAGTGACCTCCAGGCTGCGCAGAGAGCAGCCAGTGATCTTCTGGGCTGTGTTGATGACCCTCTGCAGTACTTTCCTGTCCGCAGCTGAGCACCCTGCATACCATGTTGTTATGCCGTACGTTAGGATGCTCTCTATGGTGGCTCTGTAAAATGTCACCAGCAGCCTCTCTTTACATTATTCTCAGAATGATCACCAATATTTTTTTTTCTTAACATGGCCTTAAGACTCCATCAAACAGAGAGGACAAAAATTAGAACCAATAAAAACTGTGAAAAATCACAGCTTCATTTTTCGTTGGAGTTTCTTTGATAAACGACTAAAAGATTGATCAGCTTTTAAAATAGTTGGCTGTATATCTTTTCGATGCATGCGTTTTAAAATTCAGTGACACTTATCTAAGCCACTGGATGACTTATGAAGCTACAAACTCATTTACAATTTTTCTGTCAGGCAGCATGAACTCTTGAAAACTGAATCTTCCAGCTTTTCCTGCTTCCATCCATCCATTCGCTTCCGCTTATCCTTTTCAGGGTAGCGGGGGGCGCTGGAGCCTATCCCAGCTGTCATAGGGCGAGAGGCGGGGGTACACCCTGGACAGGTCGCCAGGCTGTCGCAGGGCCAGCTTTTCCTGCTTGAACATGTCAAAATGTCTGTAAAAATCTCAAACTACCAATCAGATACTGAGAAAACAGTTTGCTGTTTGTTCTTATTTTTCCATTCACACACAAACAAAAAAAAGAACAATCAAAGAATAACCGTGTGATCATGTTTTGTCTACGCAGACGAATAACCAGACCTTAACATTTCATGTCTAACTACTAGAAACTTTTGTGCCAGAGCTTGGTTTGTAATGAGCCTGCCTCTAACCCACAGAGAATTACCAGCCTGCAGCTACTGGGGAGGAGCTGAAAGAGTCTACTGTATAACATCAATCAATGATGTGAATTCTCAGACAAGTAAATCTTAAAGCTGACTATACAAACGGAAAAATGTCCTACTGTAGAGTTATTATAGCATACTGCAATCTGAAACTTGTAAATGTATTGGTGCTTTATAACTTAAGTTACTAATGACGACGATCCAGTTTTAATGAAAATTCTTTTATTAGTTAAGTCTATTGTCTTTCTACACCATACAAACACCCATTATAATTTTCACTGAAAATAAAATCCTCATGTACAAAAATCTACCCCCCACCCAAACTCTCATAGTACCAACAAGGGCCACTGGAATTACATTTAAAACGAAAGTCTGCAATCTGTACACAAAATCCCAAATAAAAACAAGTACAACACTAATGAAAACTGCATTCTGTAAGCAAAACCACTGATCCTTGAGTTTTTGACTCTTAAAATAATAAAGCCACCGCAAAAAAAAAAAGAAAAAAAAAAAAGTGGGATTTATTAAATTAATTTTTCTGTACAGCTGTTTAACTGATGCTGTGCTTAATTATACACAATTGTTCTTGATAGAGAGCTGCCAAAGTTACATTAAGAGTATTAAGCACAAATAGGTAAAAAAACAAAACAAAACAAAGGTATTATATTCTGATGAAACAAAAGCACATGCAACCATCAGAAGTTATACAGCAGCTGTGGGGTTCAGAAAACATGAGCAATAAGCACAGGAAATATGATCTCAAATTCTGCCACTGACCAGCAAAAGGTATCACAAAAGGATTAAGTGGTGACGTATCAAAAGCATCCTAGAGTTGAACAGAAATTCAAATCCCTGTTCAGAGTTTATTATAGTGGAGAGATTCATTTAACTGATGCAGATGCTGGCTCACACAGCGTTTTGCTAGAAGAAACAAAAGTGGTGCATGTCCGCACCTGAAATTGAGCCACAGGGTGTTAACAGATACGCGTCCGGGCTTTCTTGACTAGTGAGGAAGAGGACAAACAGCATCGCTGTCCACAGAAGTTCTGTTCGAGAATGTTCTGGATTCAGAGAACACCTGTAAATGTGGGAAAATCAAGTAACAGTGACTTGAAATGTCCAGACAGGAAAAAGCAAACCTTGCTCCGGGAAAACTCTTTCAAAAGAGTTTACAGGAGCTCCAGTGTGCCAAATCCTCCGAGCTGATTCTACTGATGAAACAAGCCGTGGCTTCTGTTGACTCCCGATAACTTACACTCAGCCTTTAGCGCTGGCTGTCAGTAGAAGGAGAACGAGAGCGGGAGCGTGAACGCGAGCGGGATCGGGAGGCGGAGGCTCTCTGGGCAGGCGCGGGGGAGGGCGGGGTCGCTGATTTGCTCATCTTGGAGGAGCGCTTGGCGGGCTCCTTAGATTTGGAGGTTGGGGAGGATGCGCCGCCGGCAGGCGAGCCGCTGCGGGAGCGGGAACGGTTGTGGGCTTTGGCAGGGCTGCGGGAGCGTCTTGGGGAGCGTGATGCAGAGCGGCCACGGGAACGGGACCGCGAACGAGAGGAGCTCTCAGACCGTGAGCGACTTCTCGATCTGAAAGAGGGGGGGAAGAATAAAATAAATAAATAAATATATATATATATATATATATATATATATATATATATATATATATTCATAAAAAATTTGATTATTAGCTTTTATTTAAATGAGCATTTTCAGTTTCATGAAAAAAGAAAACTAATCTGTTAATAACAGATAATAGTTAATAATAGTAAGAGTCTATGCGGTGCGCTCAAAGTGAAACCCAAACTAATTAAATCCGTCTCAAGGGAACCATTTTTACAGATGTTACTGAGAATTGCCTTCATAACACAGTAATCAGAAACTAGTACAGTATTACATTCCATCAGCCTGTACATGGCACAATTTGAAAGCGAGGGTTTAACATTTAGTTCAGGTGCACTGAATGGTTAACCTAATGTCTCCTTAATTACTATCAAAACTCAAACATGTTTGACTTTCAACATAAGCTGTTTTTCTTCATAAAAGCAGCACTGATTTGTTACAACTGGGTGAATTCAGTTTGAAGCACACTTTATGGGGCGATCGTGGCTCAAGAGTTAGGAGTTCGCCTTGTAATCGGAAGGTTGCCGGTTCGAGCCCCGGCTTGGACAGTCTCGGTCGTTGTGTCCTTGGGCAAGACACTTCACCTGTTGCCTACTGGTGGTGGTCAGAGGGCCCGGTGGCGCCAGTGTCCGGCAGCCTCGCCTCTGTCAGTGCGCCCCAGCTTGCCATCACCAGTGTGTGAATGTGTGTGTGAATGGGTGGATGACTGGATATGTAAAGCGCTTTGGGGTCCTTAGGGACTAGTAAGGCGCTATATAAAATACAGGCCATTTACTTTAAAAATAAAAGAAAAACAGGGAAAAAGTGAGAAAAGACATCTTTCATAAATTCTGGCGTTATTTGAAGTGAACGGCTTTCCACAAACACACCTCTTCTTGGCAGCTTCGATGAGCTTGATTTTTCTGCCATTAATTTCCTTTCCAGAGAGTTTGTCAAGTGCATTTTTCAGGTCACTGTGAGAAGCAAACTCAACCACCCTGAAAACAAATAAGACACACTGTTAAGTCAAAAACTCACTTTCCTTTTTTTATTATAAACAGACACTGGGCACCGGTTAATAGTCTCACCCTTCGTTGAGCTTGGGACGATGTGCGTCTGCGAAAGTCACCTCTCCAGCTTGCCTCATGAAATCTTTCAGGTCCTACACATGCAAACTTTGGTCAAATTACGGAGCGCCTCAGAACACAAGCACAGGCTGAGACACAAACAGGACTGAAGAGAGATGGTTAGATTCTCTGAGAGGACTACACAGACTACTGCAGATAAGGAGAATGAGTCCAAGAACCTCACAGTCTGTTCAGCTTGCAAGTGTTTCAACAATATACAAAATTACAAAAATAGAAGAGGGGGGGGGGGGGGGGGAGAAGAAGGTTTCATAATTGCTAATTAAGGTCTAAGCCAATTGTGATTGGCGGATTACTTGCAGCAGCTTTGAGGTCCTTGGACACACCGCTCGTTAAAACTACAGAGAGATGAACACCATCTGCAAGAACTGCAGAGGTGCAGCCTGGGCAGCATTTGGCACTCAGAGCCCCATTTTCCTTGGGAAGGAGGACACAGGGCTCCGCGCCGGGATCATCCCTGCCTCGGCACCCCACCTCAGTAAAGAGAGTGAACAGGGTGGAAGAGAGGAAACTACTACCTGAGAGCGAAACCCTTTGGGGTGGGCCGCAGGCTCTCCGAGCCCACCATAACCGGGAAAACAGCAGATTATATCCACGGGCACCTGGCAGGAATTCACACTCTCTCGCTCACGACGTGCGGGAACACCAGAGGGGGGAAGGGAGGGGGGGATATCGATCGAAGCCCCTCAAATTAACGAACCATCGATCAATACGCCACCACCATCGACTCTCGCTCTCTCCTCTGCTTTCTCTCTGCCAACCCTCTGTTTCCTCTCTCTCGCCCTCAACCACACATCAGGCGTTGCGAGCGAGCGAAGGGGGCCGCCAGCGCCTCTAGTGTGGAGCGAGCGCTCACATGACCAGCAGGCATCAACTAGGAGTAGGACAGACTGGCTGACACCACAGGCTCAACCCAGACAGAAGGACCCAGAAGGGGTTAACTCCACCATAAGCGAGCTCTTCCATATGACTGGCAAATAAAGGGGTGAAGAATTGGTTAAAATGTGAAAACAGGAACAAATTAAGTGTTTTGTTGCTGCTTCTGCTGCTCTTTGCATCACTAATGAACTGCATGATATGCAGATTAATCAGAGCAATTATTCTGAAAAAGAATAACTTGGGCTGACTGATGTATAACAAGGTAAAACTGTTCGAACTGTTTTGATTTCAGTAACATAGTCTGTTTTTAGCAGCAATTCTAAAACTTTAATGTGTATTTTTGGAGATAGACTGTTGGAGGTGATAACATTTGTGTTCTGTTGCAGCTTTCAAAGGCTTGTCATGTTTGTTTTTTTGCTTTTGTTCTGGTTTTTAAAAGACGCTTGAGCCAATACTAACCTGCCAGCTGACTCGAGAGGACAAGTTCTCCACAATCAGGCGGTTCTCGGTGCGCATTGGAGGAGGGTTACGACTGGAAATGGAAAGATATAAAAGAAGCAATTGAGCAATAACAGCGTAGGGCTGATACAGACTTTACCCAGAGTCTAAGAGCTCTCATCAGCAAACTGTCATTACAAGGCTAACTCATGTTAAAGAGCTTTCCAGATCAGCGAAGACAAGACTTGTGTTGCATGTTAATCGTGGCTATGAACATTTCCAGCCTGCAGGCCATTAAACTGCCACAATAATCTGACGACTGACCTTTCACCAAATAACAGAAGCTGTTTACAGAGCGTGCTTGCTGAGGTTTTGTGTGCATCCATTCTTCTTTTTTTGAATGGAATTAAAGGGAACTTGCATTTCATCTTAAAAAGGGGAGCTGTTACCTCCGGCTGTTCTGGGAGCCGCGGCCGTAGCGATCAGAGAAACGCCCCCCTCCGCCGCCGCCACCGCGTCCGCGGCCACCGCGCAGACGCACGCGAGCATGCTCAATGGTCACCCTGATGTATCAAGCATTAAAAATATATTTTATTATGGCAACAAATGTGAATAAAGGGACTCGTTTCCTAAAGGAAATTCATTACCTTTCATTGCACAGCTCTTTGCCATCAAGCTCGTAAACAGCATCTTCTGCATCTCTGGGGTCGTCAAACTCCTGCAGACCAAGCACACAACACCTTTTACATCCACAGTTCTTAATGTTTATCCTTTTCATCACCAATAATGTGTCCTGTTTTTAAATACTTTACTGAAACATTTAATGACTAATCTAATAGCTTTTAATACCAAAAGAATGGTAACGAATAACATTTAAAAGATACATCACTCTTTTAGAAAAGTGTAAAAATTCATCACACGTATGACTCAAAATCGGTCTCTGGTCTGAGCGGTAAAGTGATTCAATTCAACCCTTCCAAGTGTTGCAATGTGGACTTTTCTGTCCTTCTAGAGAGGGAAATATTAATGTTGCATAAGTGGACACAAATCAGAGCAAATGAGACCAAATTGTGTTCAAGGACATGAAAACAGGGGAAACTATTAGCTTAGAAGTAATGGCTAATGCCAGGATTTTTCAGTAGGTATTACTTTGTCTAATCAAATCTATGGATTTTCCTTCCATATATGCAGATTTCTTTAACGAAAGTGTTTATTATTTCAATAAAAAGAGATCCCACTGATAGATGTAGATTTTGTGATAGATATGTGCCATGTTCGGTTTATTCTAATGTGGATTTTAACTTGTAATGAAATAATCGACAAAATTTTAGAAATCTGCTTAAAACCCCTGAAAATTCATCTTACATTCAAGCACGTGTTGTCAAATCTTAGTTAAAATTTGATTAAAATTTATAACACTACTTCAAGAATGACACCTCCTGGTGGTTCTAGCCTTAAATGTCCATCCTTACATGACTAGAGTGTGCCCGTCTTTGGATGGCTGCTTGCAACAGGATGATGCTGCATGTCAAAAAGCTCAAACCATCTAAAACAGCTCTTTTAACCTGACAATGAGACCATGACTGTACTCCTCAATCCAGCAGACATCAATCCAATACAGGACCTTTGGGATGTTTTCATCATGATCACCCAGCAAATCTGCAGCAACTGTGTGATGCTGTCAATGTCGATATGGAGCAAAATCTCGGAGAAATCATTTAGCCCAGGCCATTTAATAAGTAGAATAAACTATTAAAATCATAACGTCATTACAAGGTTGGTGATTTTTCATTGGGGGAAGGCCAAATCCTCTTTAGGGGATGCCATAACATTATCGATGCAGGAAAAAACAAAATCTTTCCAGATCCAAGTCTCGACACTCGGCAGCCATCTTGTAACGCTCCCAGGTCCTTATTTGGGTAGGTATTTAGAAGCATTATGCAAAATACCTTTATTTCAATGGTCACCTTGAAATATATACAAAACCGCTTAAAGTCGAGCTTTGTTCCACCTCTAAATTTAGGCTTTTTTATTATGAAATTTCCGATTTAAAAAAAAAAAACAACATATATTTTGAATTGCTTTCTTTATGACTCTGGTATGCAGAAAACGCTCCAAGTATATGAACGAGTCTCGACTTGGCCCTGATTTACTGGTGGGTATGTCGCTAAACAAGAAGTAGGCCGTAAAAACGAAACCATGAGGATTCCCTGCGGCAGCCTGCTTCAAAACACCACGTCAGGTCTGTAAAATAAAGTATGGAGTCTAAATCTAACAGCAGACCCGTGCATGGCGCTCAGAGTACATTTAAATACCTTTCAGCCATCCTGACCTACTTTCGCTCGGTGACTCACCACAAAGCCGAATCCTCTCTTCAGGTCGATATCTCGGATGCGGCCGTATCCTTTGAAAAACCTCTCCACATCCTTCTCTCTGGCCGAGGGGCTCAGCCGGCCGATGAAAATACGACATCCGCTCATGATTTGGTCACGTTTAATTAGCTACAAGCAGAACACTTGCGTTAGTTTTTAAGGATTTAGCTAACACAGCTTCAGAGGAATACAAATGACCTACTTATGTGCCTCAGCCTGTGGCCCGCTTTCGCAACGATAGCCTGTCAACCGTCGGTCCAAAGATAACTAAATACCCAGATAATATCAAGTAATGACACCCGTCTGTAATGTAGATATAATAAATTCCAGTCGATGTACACGTACCTTTAAGAGGACTGCAGCAGCAGTTGATTTTACTGACTGGCGACAGTGAGCCTCAACTCCAGAATAAAACAAAATGGAACCTCAGCTGTCTCCGGGAGTTTGGGAGGAGGGAGTGGGGTACATCCCGCGTGATCAGTGACGCAGCCTGACACTGCAGAACTCGAAAAAAGCCGAAGTGCTGGGAGACCGTCTACGGAGATGACGTCACAAATCCGACTCATGTAGTTTTGGAGTCTGACCACTAGGTGTCACTCGGCAACTATATAGAAAACATTTAAAAACCAATTTTCTCACTTTGAGCATTATGTCTACGGTTTAATTGGGCTGTTGGCGCAAGTTGCAATAATTTTTACAGAAATCAAGCAGAAAACAAAACAAAAACAAACAAACAGGTAATAAGAAAGCAATACCACACCTTTAAAGAAGGATAGGCTTCTCAGGTTTCAATCAAATACAGCAGACAACACACATAGATCAAAACAAACCACGATAACCTTTAACCATGAGTACACATATTTCCATCTCCTATCAGTTAAACGTTTAAATTTTATTTCTACTGATTTGGAGGAGATGCAATACCACCCAAAACTGAGCTGCTAGGTAATGCAAAAATATATATGATCAATATGGATAGATCAGAATTATTTAATACTGAATGATTCCTTTAGCTTTAATTATAATTCAGCTGAAAAGCTAAAAGAAGCAGTTCTGCCATAGCCTGTGAATTCAATTTGGACATTAAATGGAGAGGCAAAAGTGAAGTAAAACGATGCTTAAAGCAGAGGCGGAGCCAGACATTTGAAACACCCGGGGCTTAGCCCAAAAGGATAGTATGCATGTGGGATTTTTTTTCCCTTGGGGGGGGGGGGGGGGGGGGGGTAGAAATGACTGAAAGATTAATTGGCTCTGTTTTGAGTTTTGTTCAAAAAAGAATGACTTCATATAGGGAAAAATATATATCACATGTGCAGAACACCTTAAACTAGTTTTTTAATTAAGCAGCAAGGCAGAACAAAATCAGGGCTGTATCAAGACACGAGGACTAAACCCCAATTCAACCAGACCAAGAACTGATCCAGAATTAAAACAGGACTACAACAGTTCAAAATCAGCACTACTTGGGACTTAACCAAGACAGAACCAGAATCAGAACTAGATGATAGTAGCACTAAAAATCATCATAGACCTGCACTACATTTATTTTTTAATTTTACCAAAGTACAATATTTAGATTGAGAAAGGTTTATATAATTATTTAGCCTTGTTGTGCAAACAAGCCTTCATAACTTAATAAATATAGAATTTGAAAAATAACAAACCTAAAAAGAAACACTAGGTACGAGATACATGAGTACCTATGATACGGTGATACTTTTGGTAAACAACCATTTGACTAACATGTGTGTCTCACCTGCTCTTGTTCATCTCTGTTCTGTCCTCATTCTCCATCTCCCTCTCTGTTCCTCTCTCCCTCTTTGTGCTGACAATCATCAAATATACAGGTATTTACAAACTCTTCAGATAAAAACACAAACACTTTTTAATTGTAACATCAAATCAGACTAAATGTTTATTTTTTTAGATTGATAAATATAAAAAACATATTTGTTAACTTTAAGAGTAAAGAGAGAAATCGTCTGTATTTCTTAATTGCAAATGGCACCAAATTGTATTCAAAATTGAGCCACACTTATGGAGCTCCACAGTTCTTTTCCTGGTGTTTTGGTTGACATCTCTTGATTTTCCCATGTCACAGAAACAGGCTCTGTGTTTTGCCTTATATGGATCCACAGCTGTGCCACCTGTTTACTCACATGGACTCTACTAACCTATCAGAAGCTTCTTCAGCTCAGAATGGAATCGTCTGGAGTTTTCTTATTAATTAACAATAAACTTAGTGTACATGTACTCCTAAATTTGATGAAAGTGATAAAAAACAGAAAGCTCTGTCTCTCTTTATTGTGACATTTAACTAATTCAAAAGATATTTCAATATTTATCTAAAACAAAAGTTTACTCTAAATTGATGTTGTGCAGTAAAAATGTTTTATGTTTTCTCCCTAAAGTGTAAATATCTGGTTACAAATGTGAATATCCTGCTGTGTACTGAAATTCCTCTTGTTTTGCATAGAAATATACTGAACAACATACAAAGCATAATATATAAAATAACATTTACCTGAGTTTTTCTTTGAAAGAACCCTCTAATGTCCATTCTTATATTTCAGTACATAACTGAAACCGATTTAGTCGGGGAGGGTAAGAACTGAAAATATGAAATAAACACACGTAAGCTAAGAATCTCTAAAAAAAAATAGCATTTGTTCGGCTTTTCATTTCGCCATTTGTTGATTCACTTGAAGAGCAAGTAACGTAATATTGGTCAAGTGATCAGTTTGATATCAATCTTTCGTGATGCACCGTCATATTTACATTATTTGTACGGTACGAATGATTTGCTTTGGTACCTGGTCAAACTTAAGCTCTCCTTAGTATGGCTGGCTCCGTCTCTCCAACAGCGCACTGACGGGCAGCAGCTGCCCCGCCCCCTCGCTCAGTCGCTTAGTGCCTGAGCTTGGATCATACCAATATCAGGGGGGGATTCACGCACAGTCGTAAATTCCCACAGTGTGCACTATGTGCTTCGAATATTGTGTGTACTTTTTGTTTTATACAGTTGTCAGCCAGGCATCTAACTATGAAAAAATTGCACTCCAAAATACCCCGGGCTTCTGACAAAACAACCCGGGCTTAAGCCCAGTAAGCCACCCCCACGCTCCGCCCCTGGCTTAAAGCTAAACAAGATTTCCATTAGGGCTGGGCGATATGGCCTAAAATCCATATCGTGGTATAATTTGAAGCACGTGCGGTAACGATATATATCGCAATATATTCTTTTGTATTTTCCACACCATTTAATTCAATTCAATTTTATTTATATAGCGCCAAATCACAACAAAAGTCGCCTCAAGGTGCTTCATGCCTTGAGGCGTGAAGTGTGCTTTATTTACACTATAAAGAACACTTAAAATCCTTTCATTTTCTCAAAAATCCAGTGTTATGTATGAATTCTGGTTGTGCTTACTGACCTCGAACCGATTTGAGCGTGCAGAAATCTGTTAAAAAATGTTTTAGTACAACTTTGGTAAGCTGCACTGCTTGATGGATTGTCAGAGCATCACGGCTGCCGTAGTCAGTGTTGCCAACTTAGCGACTTTGTTGCTATATTCAGACCCCTTAACCACTTTTTTTCTTTTACTCTCAACAAGCAGCGGGTGCTGTAACACAGTCAGTTCTTCTTTTACTCTTATGCTGTTTTGTGGCTCACAAGGTTTAAAACTACTTATAAACACACACACACACACACACACACACACCAGAGTGCCAATTTCGGGTCACTTTTGCCGGTCCAAGCCCGGTAAAGGATCAGGGTTGGAATTGTGGCATTAAAAAAAAACAATATTTGCTAAAAGAAATTTAATTTGTAGTTCTAAATAAATTCTAAATGCATTTAGGACGTTTTTTACTCACTTTATGTCTCCTCCACGATGTTATTTCTCTCTCCAACAACATAGGTTACAATTAGATTAGCATGACCAATTATGCAAATTAGGCGATGACGTCATTTAGCGACTTCTAGCGACTTTTAGGACAACCAATAGCGATTTTCCTTACTGAGGAGTTGGCAACACTGGCCGTAGTGAGGAGCTTTGCGGAGTAATCTGGGTCCAAAAGTCAAACGAACACAGAGTTAAAACGGTCTAAATTCTTTAATCTTTAATAAAATCATCAGCGTTGCTGCTTTACCAGGTGTAACAATTGAGTTTAACATCCAGGCATCCATGAAAACAGAATTTATTAAATTTAACGGAGTTACAAGTTAACAGGAAGTTAGCTCGCTAGTTTCCACCTAAACATGACATACCATGTTCTGACAGAGATTTCTGAAACAATTCAAACATACAGCTTGAAGGATATAAAAAAAACAACAACAGCAATAGAATAATATTAAACACAAAGTGAACCGTCTTCCTTCATTAAATAGGTTCTTTTAGATGTTAAGGAGGAATTGACTTAACCAGGCTGGCGGAGAATGAAGACAACCGGACACCTGCAGCAGATGGGGAATCAGTGAACTTTTATTGAGACAGAGACAACCTCTCAACACAGCTCACATCAGGAGATTCCTAATATTTGCTGTAAGGATGGGTATATATTCTCTAAAACTTACAGGAGGGGGTTGTGAGGAAAGTGCTGCCTTAGCAGAAAAACAACTCCATAAAAGGAAAGCGGCCTTGGGTGTTCTAGCCTCTTCGCTTGCAGATATCTTCCACCTGCAGGATGAGGCGATCGCTTCTTATCGCTCTCAAGGCCAAAGTCGTGAGCACACAGTTGCACAGTAACTTTAAAGCTGAACAATATTTAAAGCTGAATAATGTTTGATCAGATTATATTTTCTTCAAATCCCCCTTTTGACCCATCTTAAATGGGTCAACACACAAAAATAAGTAACATTCAAAGGAACACAGAGACGTGTCGAAGCCTGGCTCGAAAAACTCCTCGGGTCTTATCATTTGTCTTTATCTGTCATTGCAGATGAGGAGAAAAGAGTCCAGGCACCACCCTGCCCAGGGGTCGGCTGCAAGCAGTCTCGGTTCCCGACGAAAGCAGTAACAGCTGTCCTGCACAAAAGGATACAACGAGTCAGTGCAACCAGGGTAGTGACACAAAATTAACAGTTCCTGTAACTCAGCAACCAAAAAGCATAAGTAATGATAAAAATGTGGAGAGTGCAGAGTATACTATAATAATGAGAGATATAAACGTGAAAATGTGAAAGAATAAATCAACCGTAAAATAAACCCAGAACGGTAACTGCTAAGGACATTCAAAAGTGAATATGGTAAAACGTGAGGAAGGGGTGAGGAAAAAAAACAATTTATATCCAGTGGTGGGAGTACACATTCGCTCAGGCTTAAGTCCGGAGACCCTGAGAACATCGCTTAACCCTCACAACCCGACCAGACACAGTTCAACCAGATATATCCTTCAAGAGGAAGTGGGTGAGGGAAACAATTAATAACAAGCCTAATACAAAACACCACAGAGAAACAACCATTCTAGAAGCATTTAAACAAGAGAAAGACGATAATGGTCGTCACCCTCACGATCAGAGTTTTCATCATCCGTTGGCGAGGAGGTAACCGTGTCTCGTTTCTTTCTAAATGGATCGGGCGTGGGCAAAACTGGAGAGGAAGTGGTGGGCAAGACCCTAGGGGCTACATTTGTCAGATTGGGACTGTCAGAAGGGGGCGAAGCTTTTGAACTTGAAGGTGTCAGAAGTGTCGGGGGCCCTTCACAGATCAGGATTATGCCAATGGGAATGAGACCCAGGGCCAGGAAGCAAACAAAGACGCAACATCTTTGCCTGCCTGTCATTTCAGGGGGAAAGGGCCAAGACATGTTTACTTAGCTTGGATGTCTTCTAATAGAGGATGATGGGGCAGAGAAAGGTGGTCCAGTTCCCCCCACCTCGCCAAGGGCGTGTTCTAGGAGTTAAAGAGCAACAACCTGCAATCTGTACCAAAAAATCTTCATAGTCCCACCGGAAAATCATAAGAGTAATAAACGATTCAGCTCAACAGACAAGTATCATGTTCAGGTTTCTCCAATCATTAAATCACTATTATTGCCACAATTTGCTTTATTCACCCTTTGGGCAATGTTATTCCAAGAGAGAGAGAGAGAGAGAGAGAGAGAGAGAGAGAGAGAGAGAGAGAGAGAGAGAGAGAGAGAGAGAGAGAGAGAGAGAGAGAGAGCCCCTAATGGCCAGTTAGTGGGCTCTAGGTCAAACTGTCCCCAACTTTGTTATTTGTTATTATTACTTGTTTTCATGTCACTTGTCTGTTTTCTACTGCACCCCTCTCACCAAAGCAAAGCAAACATTAGCAGCACATTGACCGTAGTCAGGCATCCTCATTCCATAGGTGCTATAAAACATTTCCTGTAAAAGAATCACAGTTTTCAAGACAGGGTGTGTCTCCCCCAACACTCTCACCAGAATACAGTGTAATAGCATCCCCAACTCCTAACCCATAAACACCGTTTCTTCATACATCCGCCCAGAAATCCTGTAATAGAAAAACATTAAAACTGTAACCCTGTAGGGAAGAAAATGTAAATGGTAACGCTGCGCAGTTACCTCTGTAAGCAACACAAGACACAAAAATGGCATTTACAGGTTCACTCATCCTCGAATATTTTGTCATCCTTCTACTCCTGTAAAAGAAACCCACATAAATTCATCCACCCTTTTATCCTATCTAGGTGGAGGTGGTTAACCTTGAGTCATGGTCAAGTCTTGTCATCTTTTACCAGTCAGTCCGTTTGTTTTTATTCCCAGTCTTTCATCCATTCATCCGTTCTTTGCTGATAGTGAAACCTGTCATCGCATCTAGTTTCCACACTCAGCAAAATGACGTCATCTCAAAAAGAAACAAGAACTTGAGTTTGGATTACCTCGCTGAATCCTTTTTTAAACAGGGACTCTCGTTTCTAATTGTCCCCACAAGTGTTTCCTCCAGAACCCATTTCAATGCGGAGAAACTCACTTACAACAATTTTCTCGCCGACGTGTAATGCTTGTAATTTCCGATGTGCAGATCTGCTTAAAGAAAAGATTCACAAACAAAAATCAGTAAATATAAAACAAAATAAAATGAAAAATAACAAAAACAAAATGCAGACGCCCGGGTCTTAGGACTTGTCACTGAATATTCTTCCCATCAATAAAAATACCAACCTAAACCTACACAGAGTCAAATCAACACCACCTCAACCTTTTCATATTCATAAACCTATATGTTTTGCGTTCGTGAAACAAAATTGAACCATTAAGTAAGTTGAGCTCTTGAAATGTTTTAATTCTCTTAATTCTGCCAGTTTATTTCAACACTTATTCAATGACTTTTATTCAACTGCTACTTGGTCACTCGACTTTTACCTGTTCAAATTGCCTAGGGTTCAACAAAGTCTAGATCCCCGTTATCATGAAACTTGAACGGTGTACGATGATTTACTTACAGTAATTTAGAATCATCACTCAACCCAGCTCTACTACTGGCACTGCGTGACTTTTCTCACACTGGAAACCAGAATTTAGTACAGAACTTTAATGCCTCAGGGAATCGCGTTCAAGGGCTGCCCCCCCCCCTTCTCTTCTTCTTTGTCCGTGTGTTCCTCCTTTATTAAATCTCCATCACAATGACGTGGCGCTCTGAAATAAAACTCACACTGTTAATTCCTCGTTTTCACTCTGCACCACTGCTCAGAGTGTTTTCTTTTCTTTTTAGTGTAGAGTAAACAATTAAGTCGAGGCCTTAAGCCCCAGATATCTCGCACGGGCATCATTTTCATAACCAAACCGCTCCGGACTCTGCTCCCCAGACCACACAAATGCCCTCTGGGCTTATTATTATAGCAAATTCTGTATTTGACTTTGTTGTGTGCAGCATTGAGCCTTTGTCAGTAAAGCATTCTTCATTGCAGCAGCTGGAGCATTGTGTGTCACTTCTTAGTAAATTAAATCAACATTTTGATTTTAGTGCATGGGTATGTATCAGTTTTTACTCCCTCAACAAGTGCATAAGTGTTCATGTGTGTGTTTCCCTTCATTCTAAGTAGGCGCATGCAGAAGTGTGTGTTCGTGTGTTGGTATATGTTTGTGTTCATCACCTTCCTGTTCTGTAGTTTAGGTAAACCAGCGGCCTGACGCATGGCCTAGGGTCCTCCCCTCCTCTTTGGGTCTGTTTTCATCCGTTGTTGCAGCTGCCTGCATCTTCTCCTTGTACCTTGACCCTTTTGCTTCTGCCTTCTGCAGCTCTGCTGTTCGGCTCTTCTCAGAGGTCAGCATCCTTCTGCTCACCGTCCCTTTTCCTCCGGGCTTAATGCGCGTCTCGTCACAGCTCTGTCAGCTGACGCAGCCTGGGAATTTCCCCCGTGTAGTGAAACGGGCTTTAGGTTTAGTGCTCTCCGTCTCTGCTGCATGAGATCACTCTTTTGCAGCACTGTTGACATCCTCAAGTTGTTGTTGTGAGTCCAGCTGCTGTGGCCTTCAGGGGTCAAAGGGTCAAAGATGGTCGCGGAGAGGGCAACGATGGTAGAGGGGAGGGTAGGAGTCCAGGTCAGCTTCGGCTCTCAGAAAAAACAAAAACAAAACAAAACAGGCGAACAGGAAAATGATGTTGTGTTGGCTGTGCTGTGTTGGCTGTGTTATCCCGAGAGGGGAGAAACAACGAGATCTCGTCTCCCCCCTTTTTTGTTTTTGTTTTTTTTTTTTTTTTCACCATATAATCAACTCATAACCCCTCAAGTTGACAGGACAACACAGGTACGTGTTAAAATTCTTAAGATCCTGTTTAGAAACCTAAAAAGGAATTTCCTATCATTCAGTAGTCATTTGTCTTAAACAATCAACAAAAACATGTCCCAAGTCGACCCTTTTAACCACTAAATTTGTCGTGTCCTCACTTAATCCTCAGACCAGTGTCTTTGTCTTTTGACGTTACGTTGTTGTCCTGCAACCCAAAGCGTTTAATTGTCAGTAATGTATAAACTATATCATTTAAAAACAGGTGTATGTTAAGTGTCGCTACTTTAACCTTGCATGTACGTGCACATGTATGTAAGCTGTTTCTTCATTGCATGTATGGGTGCGTCTGTATATGGGTTACTTTAACTTTTTCTCAAACGAGGCATTTCTCTAACACGCACATGTGTCTGTTCCTCACCCTTCTCATATCTTTCTCTGGTTGTGTGTGGTTTTATTTGTTTCAGTGATTTACCAGGAACATCTTTTCCTTTTCTCCATGTCTTCCGCCAGAGGTTAACACTGGTGAGATTCAGGGACACAGCACCCAGAGCAGTTCAGCGAGAAAAACCCGCCTCAAACTACATTCTCTCTTTTTTGTTTTACCGGGAGGGGTGAGGACAACTCTGGTGTCCAGCCGTGAATTTTAGCCAAAGCTTGGCCTGTCTTCTGCTGCCGTACTCAGGCTTCCAGGTTAAGAAAAAACACCTGTATGAAGACACTAAACATACATTTAGTATTTGTATAAACATAACTGCCTAAATCATTGAACTCTTGAGGAGGGTGTATTTCAGAATCAGAATCAAAATCAAAAACTTTATTGTCATTGTCATGAGACCGACGACATTAAGAATGGTCCCCGATCATTGCATCATCCCTAGTAATATCAAATATAAAAAAACAATAAAATTCAATCAATAAAATAGATAGAATACTTAAAATACTAAGTATTCCCACCGTCATGCTTCAGACCGTGCATAGATTAACACAAGAGTGGCATGGTGGACATTTTTGTAGTATTCAGATGTGTTATTGCAGTTGGATAACAGCTGTGTTTGAGTCTATTAGTCCTTGCTCTGATTGCCCTGTACCGTCTGCCTTAGGGCAACAGTTCGAACAGGGAGTGGCCAGGATGTGAGGTGTCTTTTATGATGTTTTGGGCCTTTTTTAAAACAGTGGGCGTTGTTTGACTCTTTACTAACTTTAAAACCCCACCATAACAATTTCTCACTGACAAACTTCTATGCATCCATTTAAACATGCGAAGCCAGCACAAAATCACACACATACCCCTACAGCAAAGCTTTAACATAACCACAATGCAACTCCTCCCTTAAACGGGAGAAATCACCCTGAATCAACCAACTCTATATAAAACGTCAAACAAAGATAAACCACAAACATTTCTACACTTCTGTGTCTTCCACGCAGCACAATAGGCAGAAAAACACCGATTACTCACAGTCTACAACAAAAGAAAAACCTGCTCTTTTCACAACTCTCACAGCTAAAGTCAAAACTCTTACCCAGTGCCTCTGAAATAATAAAAAAAAATCACCAAATACTCGATTACTCTTTTCACTCGCTCCCTCTCACTCCCTTCTTCCTCATACAGCATACACGCTCGCTCCCGCGGACCCGCTCGGCCCCGCGGGCTCACTCGGCCCCCACCTTTTTCCTCTCACAGAGACAGAGAGAGAGACCCTTTTCCTTTTTTTATTTCTCCAGCACACATACACACACAGAATCCCAACTGAGAGAAAGAGGGAGAGAAGAGAAAAGAGTTGTAGAGAGGAAGTTTTTTAGCAGGAGTTTCAGATCTAACAGATTTATACAACTTATTTACACACACCGGTAATTTATGTTCTATTTATTGATTTTAAAGGAGAATTTGGGCCAGCTGGGTTTCTGCCTCTGTTAGGCACTAACAGCTGGGGCGCTGCTTTAAAGGTGAGTCAGCACTGAAATATCCCTTCAGGTGTTACCAGGCTTCTACCAAACCGGAGTCTGGCGGGTATCCTTGCCTAGAGCTTCCTGATAGGGGTGCTAGTTGGTTGTCACCTTGTTCACACGTCTCATTCACACTTCATACATTACCTGCAGTCACTCATTACCCTCCTTATGTATGTAATAAATGTGTAAAAAAAAAAATTCTATGTGTGGTGTATTATTTTAACCAAAAGAGGAACCTAGTTCCTTTAATTGTGTAATCTGTGAACAACGGAGAACCAAACTGTCCTGCCCAGTGTTCCACAGCAAGCATTCAGCGTGTATTTATGTGTGTCCAATATCAAACAGAACATCAAAACATTTAAAACACTAAAATCATCGGGGTTTTAAGAAGAGATCCGTTTTCTCCTATTGATCAAAGGGACCCCTCCTTTGGACTCCAACCAGTACTTCTCCTTTTTAAGTTTTAGAGGATCTTTTCTAATAAAGTCCTCTGGGCCTTCCTAACCCTTCTGTAGTTTAGAGAATATTACTAAAAAATATTCTCAAGGCCTTTAACCTTTTAATTTGTTTAGAAAGGCGTTACTAATAAACCCTTTCAAGGTCCCAGACCTGCACTGAGGTATTTATCCGACACCGGAGAGCAACCCGTCGGCTGCAACCGTGGTCAGACCTCAGTTCACTCTTATCTTTATTCACTTATTCACTTATTTCTTATTCACTTATCTCTTATTCACTTGTCTGATTCTCAACAAGCCTTAAGTAAGCCAGACAATTTTGGTTATGAATTACTAGGAGTTTGGACACTAAGTATTTTTATAATGTTCAATATAGCAGAAATAAAAGGTCTGCTTACCTTGTTTTTGTGTGCACACAGCTTTTGTCCAAACTCCGTTCACTCAGACCACTGCCGATGTCCTCCCACCCGTTCCAGTTTGGCCTGGAGCGGATCCTGTTCGTGACGCCAATTGAAGGATATAAAAAAAACAACAACAGCAATAGAATAATATTAAACACAAAGTGAACCGTCTTCCTTCATTAAATAGGTTCTTTTAGATGTTAAGGAGGAATTGACTTAACCAGGCTGGCGGAGAATGAAGACAACCGGACACCTGCAGCAGATGGGGAATCAGTGAACTTTTATTGAGACAGAGACAACCTCTCAACACAGCTCACATCAGGAGATTCCTAATATTTGCTGTAAGGATGGGTATATATTCTCTAAAACTTACAGGAGGGGGTTGTGAGGAAAGTGCTGCCTTAGCAGAAAAACAACTCCATAAAAGGAAAGCGGCCTTGGGTGTTCTAGCCTCTTCGCTTGCAGATATCTTCCACCTGCAGGATGAGGCGATCGCTTCTTATCGCTCTCAAGGCCAAAGTCGTGAGCACACAGTTGCACAGTAACTTTAAAGCTGAACAATATTTAAAGCTGAATAATGTTTGATCAGATTATATTTTCTTCAAGCTCTGCTACCACTTCCAACATAAAGACAGAAAACTAAACAGCAGTGGCGTTGCAGGGTTACTGAAGTTGGACTACCTGGTATATAATGTTGTGCTACGTGATTGCTAGCGACACAGCTATGTTAGCATAACATTAGCACAGTGACGCTGGAGGATGAACGCCAACTTCTTTCCACTGATAAAAGTTAACGTGAGGGATTCTGGTGGTTAGGGACAAATGCAATTGCATAGCAGGATGCTATACACAGAGCAAACTTCAGCCAGGAGAACAGCTGAGATTATTCATCCACAATACGAGGTTAGTCATTAATATACTGCAACAACATTGGAATAGCGCAGCTGCCAGAGAATTCAATATTAATGAATCAATGTCAAAGTGGAGGAAGCGCAGTTTTTGGCTTTCCCCATATTTCAAAAGTGCTTCACCTCTTTGCTGTGACTGTCGCCCATCATAATTTGCAGATGATAATGGTTGTAGCCGCTGCAATGCTTTCGACCAGAACAGGCGCCGCTTGATGACGTCATCAACATACGCTATCGTGATAGAGCGGTATAGTCAAAATCTCTATCGTTGGCCAAATTTATATCATTTCTATTGTATATCGTTTATATCGCCCACCCCAAATTTCCATCTTGATTATCTTGTTTTAATAATTGCAGGAAGCTAGACTTGTATTTAAATAAAAATCTGATTCACTGCACAGCCCTGTTAGGCTTAAAAATATGGTTCTAGGAAGTCTGCTTGTGCATTCATTCAGATTGGAGCTGGCCATCCATGTGCAAAACGAGAATCAGGTCTTCCATTTTCCAGTCCAAAGGAAAATGAATCATGTTCCGAGTAACACAAGCGGATACACATTGCACTGGAAATGTCTTGACATGAGAATGTGATCAATATTTTCCTGGAAGTGCATAAATTCGGCAACACAGAGTAGGTCCAGCACGATGTGGCAATGAATAAGAGACAGGTCACTTTACACATTCAAAAGAAAGCTTTAATTAGAAAGTTATATACACACTGTAAAATTAAATTAAACTTTATACAAATATTAAATTACTATCTTCACACCCACTGCCATGTACAGAGGAAAAACCAAAGCTGAAAGCATTGAAACAAACAAAAATCCAGATGTTTTTCTAACTGGGAAGCAACACTGTACAACAGTGCTTCTGAATGCAAATGAATTAAATTTTTTCCCCTTTACCATAATTTTTTTTAATGCCCTGTAACAAAAGAGAAAGCCAAGGGCAAATAAAACATAGGTGCTTAAAGGATCACCATCATCATCATCATCATCATCACAGTAGCTGGAAAAGCTAGGGGAGGACAGAGAAGGATGGACATTCATTTAGTCGTGTCCACAACAAAAGTAAACTCATTGATACATATACAGACAGTTTTATGCATAGAATAGAAAAGAATAGAGTAAGGCCATTGGGAAAACAGAACATGTTGCAGTATTGTGGCGCAACCAATGCAGAGGCTTAAGATTATACATCAAAAAAAGAAAAAACATTTACAAGTCTAAGGCAACATCTGTTTGCATTAATAATGTAGCCATTGACGTGACAAACGAATGTCAAAATAAAACTGAGAATAGAAATTCAGACAGGTTGCTGTGTTATTGTATTTTTTTCCCAGGCAGTTAAGGTTATAAAGTAGCTCTGAGGATCCATCCCAGTCATGCTGTTGTCAGGGTGACCAGCTCAACCCCCTAAGCTTTTCAAGTGGCAACGAAAACAGAGGATGACTTCTAACAGAATAACAAGATTCTCTCTTAAGCTTGCACTTGGCATTCGAGGGGTGAGTGAGTACATGTGACAGGGTGCTGTATATATTTATATTTATAACAAAACTCTTATTTAATTCACTGCAACCAGTTGCAGTTTGTGTCAATAATGCACAAAAGTGGAGAGTCCTTAGTTCAGTGTGAAGATGAGCATGAGCCAGTTCCTCTGAGGAGGCCCGTGTTTTACAGCCATTCAGCAGAACATAATAACTATTCTAGCTTGAGAGCGAATGAATAATACACACATTGTGTTGTGGACTCGACGCCCGAAGTGAAGCTGGTTTGTTCATGTGACTTATTCAATGCTGGGAGGGATGTTTTCCTATGGTGACTGACAGGGACATTGTGAAGCCAGCCTCGGATCAGAAGGGAGGCAAATCAGGAAATGGCTGTATCAAGGCCTAACCAATAAGAGGACATGTTCTCTGTGGCCTCGCTGGCACATAAACATACACGCACAGACACGCACTCAAAATCAAGCAACTTAAAGCAAACCGAGCCACACGCCACGCAATAAATACGATGGGAAGAAATTAAATTTGGCTCATGTGCCCAATCACCTTGTTTAACAACAACAACAACAATAACAGCTCACTCTTAAGCTCAGATAAAATGTTGCATTTTGTTTTTCTTTCCCTGTACAGCTAAGATGTGTAGCGAAGTTGTGGATCCAAAACACCAATTAATCCCACTCATTTGAGAGAAGGAGCAGCTTCCAGATGCCGGGTGCAGCGAGCAAAAGAACAAAAAAAAAAAAGAAGAAACAGATCTTTTTATAGTTGTGATTTGGTGAAGTGGTTGTCACTCCTACTTATCCACACGTTAGACGCCAACTGGATGCACAGATAAGCAGACAGTCAGAGAGGAGGCTTCATGCTTCATTCAGAATAGGCCGCCGTGCCGTGACAGCAAACAACTGAAAACCACATGCAGCATTCACAAGGAACTCAGGCATCACTCACAACTTTTCAAGTATGGCGGGAAGACTGAGTGCCGACAGCATCAGGAGCGAAAATCACACTTTTTTTTCCTTTTCTTCTTGTTCTTTTTTTTTTTGTATCCACAGTTGTGTCAGATGCAGCTGGCGTGTCTCGATTGTTGTAGCCTTCTCTGAAGAAGCCTCTTTTAGCAATGTTAATATAGAGAAATACATCTGGGTAGAGGCAAGTGTATGGTAATACATAGCCTATAGTACACAACCTTGACTCAGGTATGTTTTTTACTCATATACACAGGATCTACAGGATTTAACTTAAACTGGCACCACTCTGCTTGTCTGGCTCATCTTTAGTCTGATCCAGCAGGTGGGTCCTGTGGTGCTCCGTAATTGCCTTACAGTGCAATATGGGTATTGGTTGTCAGCTTTGCTCTGCATGTCTAGCAATGGCAGAAGAGGCTGTGATAGGGAAAGGGCACAGTTCTAGTCTTTTCTCTGCTGGCTGCAGTGGGGCAGGATCAGGGAAGAAGGTTGACAGCCACAGTCAGTTCTGGCCAGCAGCGTGAGAAAGGGAAAGAGGGGCTCTGCTGCTGATGCTGATAGCAGGCCAGCAGGCTTCATGCTTCCTTCAACAGGGGAATATCTGCAGGAGAGGAGAAGAGTCATATGACAAATGACCAATACCTTTAGGGTCATTCTTAGTGCAGTCCTCAACCCATCACACTTAAAATACATTACATCAAAGTTTATATTGAGTTTTATTCATTTGTCATTTTTGATCTTGTCTACTCTTGCCCTTGATATGCACTTTACATGTTCTATGGAAAATAAAATCCATGTACATATTACACAGGTGTCACACTGGCTACTTTTTAATGCTATCCTCTATAAAAACAAAAAAACAAACAAAAAAGGGAAAAAAATCAGTTATTTAAATTTACAAACTTAATCCAATGCAGAGTGGTTGAGTTTTTAATCTAAAGTGCTCCTCTGTCTTTATTCAGAATCTTAGCTGTAACTCAGTCTATGGAATATATATGAACACAGTTAGACCAATGCAGCTACAACTTAAAAATCAGAGAAAAATGAGCAGACTGCATTGTCTTACCATCACAAAAATCATCTGTTGAGGTGACAGAAAGCAGGCTGTGCTGGTCGCTGCTGTCAGAGTCTCTACGGAGAGGTAGGGGACCTGCGCATGCACCCCCAGGGTGCTCTGTAATCCATGATGATGAAGAGGAGGAAGAGGGAGCCTGGTGAACCAACACTGTCTCTGCATGACGGCGGGAGGAGAAGGATGAAGAGGAGGTGGATGGGAGACAGAAGTCTAAGTCTCTGTGGTGGCGGGTTCTCCTGGAGCTTTGACCTCCTGTGGCTCCCTGAGGAAGCCCCTCAGAGAGCACAATAGGAACTCTAGACTCTGGAGGGACTGGAGGCGGCGGTGAAGAAGGAGGAGGAAGAGAACCGGAAGGGCCACATGGTCCACTGCTTCCATATACTGCCTCTTCATAGGAGGGCAGGGTCACCTGTACACCCTCCACCATGATGGAGCTGGCTTGGCCCGACACACCCTGCTCCCTCCTGATAAACAGACATGAAGAAAGAATGAAAAGTGTGAACCAGGTGAATCACCAAACCAAGTCCATGTTCAAGCTGAAACCACAGCTGGTTAGTTACGCAGATGGCAGTAACTCATAACATAGGTTATGTTTCATTACTAAGGAATTCAAGAAATGCTAACCTGCGCAACTAGTCAAACATAAACTTTTTATGATTCGAGCCAACCAAAACGTCTGAATGATGGGTGTGTCACAGAAAGATTGTGTTCATTTATGGCACAAAGGTTAAGCTTCCGAAAGTTTCCATGTAAGACTGATATGATATATATATTTTCAACAAACAAAACACAAACAGAGCCACACAGAGGCTGAAAAGTCTTTACCGGGCTGTAAAATGTGACTAAATCTAAAGCCTGATGTCATTTCAAGTAATCACACTTTACTGGCCAATTTTATTGATGTTTTCGGAGGAGCAACTTCCCTGAAACCAGCTTTACAATGGAGTCCATTAAGAAGAGATGAGCAACTATGTTTTGCAACAAGGATATGAACACAATTTATTCAATTGTCTTAGAAAATACCCTCTAAAATGTTACATAAGGTCCTGAAATTTATGAAACCACAACTAAAAATGCCTTCAGTCGATTGAGAAACTACACGACTGCGTAGAAGCGGCGTTTTTGTTATCAGCAACATATCTAACTAATTTTTTATCGTGAAGTATTTGCTGGTGTGAGACTGCAGCAAAGTTTATGTGTCTTACCTGTTGTGATGAATAGACTTGAGCTTTGGTTGTACAAGAACAAACAGCACCACTAAAAGCAGGACGAATGCCACAGAGCCGGCTGTGATTATCACAATAGACAGAGCAGGTGTACCCAGTGGAGAACTCGGTTCCTTCTCTGAGAGGACAAAACAAGACGTAGAGGAAGTGAGAATGTGATCTGCTGATTTTAACATATCTGCAACTGGTTATGCATGCTCATGAAGAGAGCTATAACAGCTAACAGAGATTAGCTGAGATGGCAGACCTTCTGTGAGTCGGCAGCTAATCTGCATGGGACGGTCCCACTCGCCATTCCGACAGGTGAGGAACTTGTACTCTCCCTTCAGAGCGTAACCCTCGGCGCAGAAGTACTCGATGACGGTGCCTTCAATCAGAGGGCTGCAGTGAGTCGGATGACAACGGTAGCCCCCGTTTTCTGGTTGGGTAGGGAGTGCACATACTGGAGAGAGAGACAGGCAATAGAGATTTTATGTTTGTTGTTGAAAATGTGTTCACTGTTATTTACTACATGTGTACTTATTTAATTCCTTTGGCTTGAGTTCTCAGAATTAAGCTAAATTTTCTAAAGAGGTCTGACACTTCAGATCTGGTACAGCCATGTCTCTTATGAGCACGTGATCAATGTTAGAAGTAATAAAAGTCGCCTTATAGGGAAGACATTAAGAGTAAATAAACTATAAAATACAAATATGTATGACAGCAATACAAATATCCATACACATCCTCCCAGCCCTGCCTACATAAGTGCATACGCAATATTAAAAAATAATTTGCGCGTTTTATCAGCATAAAGAAAAGTGCCTTTCTTATGTGCAAAATCAGCTAAAAATGTGGATTTTGACCACAAAATCGACAGTACGCTACTTGAAGTCGCATTAAAAACACTAAATTGCATTGCTTGTCTGCTTTATCACAGGTATATTTGCATGTTTGAAGCTTATTTACCATTGTTTTTGATGCAGCGTAGCAGTTGTTGGGACCAGGTTCCAGAAGTGGTACACACGATGGATCTGGATCCAGACTCGGCAATGTATCCAGACTCGCAGCCATACACTAACACAGTGCCAGGTGGGAAAGAGCCCCGGTTGGATTCAGTCTGGTTCAGCAGGTATCCGTGCTGCACACCAGGTGGGTGCTGACAACCTGAAGATACAAAAACAAGTCAAAGAAATAATTATTAGTGGGCTGCTTAAGTTGTCAGTGGAGAACCTCTTCTGAGCAAGACGTAAACAGGATCTGAGAACTCTTCCCCTCACTTACTTAGGGAACTGCCAGCTGCAGGCCAGCATCCAATTTGGGATCTTGATCCATATAAAGCGATTATAAATTATGTAACTAAATGAAGCTGAAACTCCTTCTGGAAATGATGTACATCTTAAGGATCAATTCATGTAGAATTTTCCAATTTATAGGGCTTACAAGGAAACAGGAAGTGTTTGACTGAGAAGTTGCTGGGTTATCCGAAGAATAATTTACCATTATTGTGCCAAATTTATGAATTAAAGTTTGTGTTCTGTCCGACTCCATCAAAGTTTAACAGGGACCCATTTTCCGTTGACTAAAATTTTAGTGGTAGATTAATGCTGCTGGAATATAGTGCTGTCCTTTCATTACTCTGACATAAACTGCATCTTGGTCTCCCCTGCAGGCAACTGCCACAGGGTCAAACAACTTTTCAGAGGGAGCCTCTGTCAAATTGACAGGTTGAGCTTATAATTAAAGCTCTGTGGTATTGTTACTTGAAACTAGGCTGCTTTTACAACAGCAAGAGAGAAGCACTGTATCAACATGACAAGTTAGGTGGAGACAGCCGTACTGTGCATCTTAGAGAATACCTCAAGAGCCTACAGTGGATTAAAATGTCACAAGGAGCTTCATACAGATCTAATTTCTCTTGATTATTTGCTGTTCATTAAACCGTTTTCAGCCCACGCTAACATTGGTTCTATCTGTCTGGCAGAGAGACAGAGTCTTTAGCGAGGCTCATTTGCTCCGTGCTAATGACAGACTTGAAGCTCTAAGCCAGCCAATAAACACAAGATGAGTCAGAAGACCTAAAGTTAATCGAGCTTTGATCCACCTTCCTGTGCTCCATATATCACACATACATACTGCAGTGACACGGCAACTGCTCTTTGCGTCTTGTGCGTGTTAGAGTGAATTTGTGCTGCACTCCCACTGCCATGTTAATACATGCAGGCAACAAGAGCTGGTACTGGCGAGAGCAGAGCCTGTAAATCCAGCCGATCTGACATCAACATTGCAACACCTGTGTAAATTGAGACAGCAGGAGACTGACTTTGCTTTCGGTATGACTGAAAAAAGATATGCGGATCATACACATACATTTTTATTACCACCCATGTGACCCATTTGGAGGGAGGTCGGGTATTTTTCCAATAAACACTTAAACCCCTTTGGGCAATAATGTATAAATTAATTTTGTCATAATAAGTGAAGGATTTTTTTTTGTCTTTTAATCCGTACATCATATTTGTCTGATTTATTGATTTGAATTATACACTGTGTTGTGGCTTTTTTTTACTAACAAGTAAAATTAAACACTCAACACAAAAACATTAATAATGCCATCAGCGCTAATGACCATATGGCTCATTATTTAATCCCTGGTCTGAGTACTTATAAAATCATATTAGCCAAGGTCTAATGCAGTGCTTTATCACTTGCTTGACATAAACAAACACACCAACACCACAAACAGGCACTTTGTCTTGCCTCTTGTGTGTGTGT
This sequence comes from Copadichromis virginalis, assembly GCF_057382275.1. Taxonomy (NCBI): domain Eukaryota; kingdom Metazoa; phylum Chordata; class Actinopteri; order Cichliformes; family Cichlidae; genus Copadichromis; species Copadichromis virginalis. Next base: position 16,891,581 of record NC_140632.1, read on the forward strand.
GTGTGTGTATAGAGATTGAAAGAGAGACTATTTCCACAGCAGTGCCTCGAACATCCTGTAATCTCCGTAGAGAAATGCCGCTCTAAGCTGGCAGCACAAGATTAAATGCAAACACTCTAAATGTGCGAGTGCCTACTCATACACAACAAACATGCGCACGCGCGCGCGCGCACACACACACACACACACACACAAAGTCAACACCCAGAAACAAGGCACACCCTGAGCTCGTGGGTGTGTGTGTTTGGGTGTTTTGAGCAGAACAAAACATGCAGTTACCATAACATTATTGTATGTATATTCTAAAATTATAAGTACAGTTTTAGATATAAAATTGAAGATAATGAGGTTGACATTAAACCCTCTTTACTTTCAAATCATCTAATTTTATCAGCAGAAGCTAGCAATTATTTTTCATTATGGCTTAAGCTCAAGATAACATTGTTATTATCTTGAATAACTAACTATTTAGAACATAGCACCCTGAAAAATGCTGATTAAAGTTTCCCAAAAGGACAGATGATATCACCAGATTAGCAGCTGCACCCTGTCAAGTCTCCAAAAGTCAAAGATGATGTAAGACAAAGAAACACACAAATGTTTCACATTTGGTTTTACTGAAACATCTCATTTGGTTTTAATATAATTGCTCCTACATTCATTTTCTTGATTGCTTAGTTTTTTAATCAAATACTAATTATGCTCTAGTTAGCTTCTATAGTACACAGATTTAATACAGAACACACATCTCAAAATGTAATTAGATGATCCATCCTGAATCTCAAGTTCAAAAACATGATTACAGCAGCTACCTAAATTAAAATCTACAATCCAAACAGACACAAACATGTTGGCTTTGATAGGCAGGATCTGTAAAGAGATATTTAAAGAGCTGCCTTAATGTACTGAAAGAGATTACCAGTAATAATCAGACCCTAACAATGAGCTGGAGTTTCCTTACAAGAAATGCCAAGCTTTGTGTGTTAAAGTAGTATCAAGTGTTCACACTCACACACAGTCACGCTTTCTCCTACACATACAAACACTGTCTGCACTTATTTCAGGATGCCATTTGACACCATGACTCGGTCCCTGAACTGCTTGTGGGTGATTAAAGGACCTCTGAGTAAAGGATGGTAGTAACGGAGGTGGTAAGGTGATGAATTAATGACCCTGGGCTGAAAGGCAGCAGGGAACAAAAAAAAAAGGCCTGAGGGGGCATTTTGGGGCAACAGCCTTTAGCCACTGTTTTGATCTTTTGTGGTGCACTGCAAGGTAGTCAATAGCAGTGCAGAAGACAGATCAGTGGTAATTGCATTCATCCTTTTGTTCTTTTGAATGTTTTCTTATCTGCAGGACTGCTTCAGATACAAATGCATCTGAATATGCATCTGCATATTAATGTAAGTTGAGTTAATGCTATTCTTCAACAAAGACAGATTTAAAAAAAAAAGATGCACAATGCCAATACCTTAAACCTATTACAACAAAGGCTTCCTCTGTTCTCTCTCTTTATTCTATAGTAATGAGTTCAGACTGCATACTGTATTTAAATGTGCCGAAATAATGAGCCGAAAAACACAGAAGAGACCAGAGAATGAGTTTAATCTGGCTTTATCTCAAATCATGTATAATACTTGTGAGTGAAGAATGAGAGGCTCGCTCTTCTTGTAACTTTAAGCACATACACTTTTGTTTATGTTGTTGGTAAGTCAACAAGGCTCCTGCATGATCATGGTGTTAGCTGACAGGGCAGTAAGAAACTGTTCCAATGACAGGCTTAGATTGTTCAGGTCACACAGTTTACTGAAGTCAGGCCAGTCTGAATGAACCCCATAGGCAATGAAATGCATGGCAATGTGGGAACTTCTGCTCCATTAAGAAGCCCAGCAAACTAAGTGCTTTCAGTCAAGGCAGGAAAAACCTGAACTGCATATGAGCTCTGTGAGAGTTCCATTATTGGAGTTTTCATTTGCATCTGCTACACCAAGACTAGCATTCACAAAGAAAATCAGTGACAAGCCTTTGCTTGTCACGACAGAAACAGCCCAGAATATTTTTACAAACTGCAGAGGAACACAGTGTGGTTCCCTGTACTATTGTAAGGATGATTTAAACAGCATCAGATACCTCTATTATCTACCCAGATTGAACAACACAAGTAAGAATTTGTGGAAAAGACTGTAAATGTATCTTTTTTTCAATATGTCAGCTTTGGTCTCAGGAAGGTTCTCGTATAAAGCTTAAGACAAAACTATTAAAACGGTGCTATGAAATTACTTAGCTGTTCAAGTGATAATAAAAGTAATTCTGTGTTGCATTATAGTGCTAACATGGACTCAGGTATGGGTAAAATACACATGCACACACACGCACTTTTTCCCTTACTGGATCCTTTGGGAATAGAGAAACTCAAATGGATGACAGCTTAAAAAGTGAAAATGATGAAAAAGATCTGGAAAATAAAGAAACGTCAAAAGGAAGTGGAGCAGTGAAGAAATTTGACTTAAACCCATACCCTCATGGGACTGTACTTGTCAAAACTAGTTTGAGCCTACCTGAGGGTCAAATATATAATTATATTCAACTGCAAAAAGAGCACAGATGGGGAAAAGAAGTACTTCTGAAAATTACCAAAGAAGATAGAGGTGACGTTTAGAAGCGGTAAAGAAAATAACGAGAAGCAGTAAAATCATAAAATACTGACAGGAATATGCACTCATCATGAGATAAACAGAACAGGAGGAGAAGGGAGGAAGAGCGAGAGAAGGAAGAGCGCAGAAATACGTCATTACCGTGGAACATGATGGCTCTGAGCAATCACAATCCACAATGAGACATGTTGCGGCAGGTAAGTGTCAACTAACAGTCATAAGTGTGAGGGAGAGGCTCTGCACTACAGCAATGGGGAGATGAGTCTTCAGTTCATACCACACCATGGATCGGACAAGCAAAAACGGATAGAGGCTGTTAAAGGAAAGAATAAACACTCGTTTGGTGCCCAGAGATGGTGCAGTGGTAAAGATAATGTATAACCTTGCTGTTTCCCCCTTTTCCATCAGCCTCTCAGCCTAAATTGAATACTAGCTTTGAAAGCACACACTAGGAAAAATGATTAAAGCACTAAGCAATGCCAGAGTGGATTTCAGCACACCACGTTTTGTGCTTATGAAGAAGGGAATGAGTCACAGTTAAACACAAGCTGTTCTCTCGCTGGTCTGATGTTAAGAGTTTGCTCAAGAGAGCAGGTTTTTGAGAAATGTCGAAAAACAACAATGACTAAAGGAGAGTCACAAGTGCCTTGTAAAAGCCAGTGGAAGGAACAAGTGTAAAAAGCACACTTATAGAATTTCAAAAAAAAATAATACATTTGTACAAATACATTTGTGTTTAAGGATGTGGCCAACAGATTATCCCCTACTTGCCTTCATTATCCACTGAAGACCCCAGCAGTATTATGCTCCAACATTTACCATATTGAGTTAAATAAAACAAACATGTGAAAAGGTTAAAATATTAGAATAAATCTAAGAACGCAGTTGTAAGCTGACGAAAGAGCTTAGTTGCTAAAAGGTTGGGGAAACATTTGGGAGGACTGGGCCCACACAGGGCACCCATGAGGCTGAATGCTAATCCCAACATTCAGCGCCTTAAGGCTATGCTCTAGGAGACTAAGACCACGGGGGGCGTTAATATCGCCTGCCTTGCTCTAAAGTGTCGGACGGGCTGTGAATATCTCCCTTTTCCCATCTGTTACTGATGGTAGTCAGTCTGCTAAGAGCTGGAGGGGGTGGGGAATGGATTGAGGAAAACAGAAGTGGGAAAAAGGATTTGAGCCCTCTTTGCCCCAGCAAATTAAATTTCTAATTATCCTCCATTACAAGCTGGGTGTGCTCTAAAGCAAATCAGATACTGATGACTTCTGTAGCCAACTGTCTGGTTGTTCTATGCAACAATGGGCCATAAAAGAGGGTGTGTTTTCCAGTGGGCATGTTTAAGTGTGTCAGGGAGCGAGGGAATTTGTGTGCATGGATATATGCTATGGGGGGGGGGGGGGGGGGGGGGGTGCATTGGATTAAGCTCAAAACCGAAGGGATGATGATGCTCTCTTTGGCTGTGTAAATATGTTTTTGTTCATTTTTCGGCCTCCCTCCAAGTCCTCTGTTGTTGTTGTTTCTGACGACGTTGCTGTCATTTTTGGGATGGGTGTTTTTTTGTTTTTTGCCACGTTCCCCTGTCTCTCCTGCTAATCCGTGGGATTTTTAGCCAAGCTGTTGTTATTAGAGTACAGTACAGTACACCAGAGCCTGTGCTGAGGGTAGCATTGGAAAGAATTAGTGGTCTCGCCAACTCATTTCTACCATTGGTAAAATCTGTTATGATTCATTTTAAATATCCAAAAAGAATAAAAAATTGACAGTGTGGTCATTGTGAAAGGTCTACCAAAAGTAAAAATATTACTAAAATGATTACTGACAGAAAACTGGTCAGTAAAAGTTTTGACTTTACCAAATTTGGTATTTGTAAAAGATTTTTCCTGGTTTATAATGGACCTCATAAACATGACTGGTCTGCACATAATTACATCAATTGGTCTAGGGTGCCTTACGCAACAGAAGTCTGTGTATTTTCCTGGCATTTTTGGCCATTTGCTAATCAAATGTATTCCATGCTTTAGTAAATTAAACTCCATTTAAAAAGGTCAAAAAATTTTCAGCGTCTTGGTTATTTTCATCTGGTGGGAGGATAACACATCTTTAGTGGTTTCCACATGTTGGGAAAAACCCTATTATTGTGAAGTCATGACAGTGAAAGCATTTCATAATTTGGTCATGTAGGCACGAAACTAGAATCAAATCAAATCAAATCAAATCACTTTTTATTGTCACATCACATGTGCAGGCACACTGGCACAGCACATGCGAGTGAAATTCTTGTGTGCGAGCCCCACAAGCAACAGAGATGTGCAAACACAACAACACAAACGAGCAAAATACAAGAATGGCCAACCTGAAACTAATAAATATATGTACAATATATAATAGTGTATGCATTTCTGGATGTGTATACTAAATATTTTCCTACGTGTGTGTGTGTGTGTGTGTGTGTGTGTGTGTGTGTATACACATTTTTACAAATTAAATAGTAAAAAAATAAAATAAAATAATAATAATAATAATAAAATATATAAAATATACAGAGTTGAATATGTGCAAAACAAGTGGCATTTATATACAGTGTGGAGTGCATAATGTTGAAGTTCCAGTAGTGAAGCTGAGGTGTCTATGACGTGTTCAGCAGTCTGATGGCCTGATGGAAAAAGCTGTCTCTCAGTCTGCTGGTACGGGACCGGATGCTGCAGAACCTCCTTCCTGATGGAAGCAGTCTGAACAGTTTATGGCTGGGGTGACTGGAGTCCTTGATGATCCTCCCCGCTTTCCTCAGGCACCGCTTCCTGTAGATGTCTTGGAGGGAGGGAAGCTCACCTCCAATTATCCGTTCAGAGCACCGCACTACTCGCTGGAGAGCTTTGCAGTTGTAGGCGGTGCTGTTGCCATACCAGGTGGTGATGCATCCAGTGAGGATGCTCTCAATGGCACAGCGATAGAAGGTCCTGAGGATGCGGGGGCTCATGCCGAATCTTTTCAGTCTCCTGAGAAAGAAGAGGCGCTGCTGCGCCTTCTTCACTGTTTTGTTTGTGTGTACTGACCACGTAAGATCCTCAGCCAGGTGTACGCCAAGGAACCGGAAGCTGCTCACTCTCTCCACAGCAGCGCCGTTGATGGTGATGGGGGTGTGTACTTCTCTGCACCTCCGGAAGTCCACTATCAACTCCTTTGTCTTTGCGACGTTGAGGGTGAGATGGTTGTCTTGACACCAGTGGGTCAGGGCGCTGACCTCCTCCCTGTAAGCCGTCTCATCACCGTTGGTGATAAGACCCACCACTGTAGTGTCGTCCGCAAACTTCACAATGATGTTGGAGCTGTTAGTGGCTGTGCAGTCGTAGGTGTAGAGTGAGTACAGGAGAGGGCTCAGTACACACCCCTGTGGAGCACCAGTGTTCAGTGTGATGGGGGATGAGGTGATGCTGCCCAGTCTGACCACCTGGCGTCTGTCAGACAGGAAGCTAAGGATCCAGCTGCAGAGGGAGCTGCTCAGTCCTAGATCCTGCAGTTTCCTGTCCAGCTTCGAGGGAACGATGGTATTGAATGCTGAGCTGTAATCTACAAACAGCATCCTCACATACGTGTCTCTCTTCTCCAGGTGTGACAGGGCAGTGTGTAGTGTCAGGGCTATGGCATCATCAGTGGACCTGTTGTGGCGGTATGCAAACTGTAGAGGGTCCAGTGAGTCGGGTAGTGCAGAGCAGATGAAGTCCCTGACCAGCTTCTCGAAGCATTTGCTTACGATGGGGGTCAGGGCTACAGGTCGCCAGTCGTTCAATGAGGAGATGGTGGAGGATTTGGGTACAGGGACGATGGTGGCCATTTTGAAGCAGGCTGGGACTACAGACAGAGAGAGGGAAAGGTTGAAGATGTGCGTGAACACTCCAGCCAGCTGAGCCGCGCATGACCTGAGGACGCGGCCAGGAATCCCGTCCGGACCAGTAGCTTTGCGTGCGTTCACCTTCCTGAAGCACTTCCGCACATCCTCCTCAGACACAGTGTGCGCACTGACGTCATCCGCGGTGCGCACACTGTCCGGTCTCATGGTGTTCGCTGTGTCGAATCTAGCGTAGAATACGTTTAGATCCTCACACAGAGAGGCCGTGGTCTGCGGTGTGCTGGTTTTCCCTCTAAAGTCTGTGATCGTGTTTAGTCCCTGCCACATACTCCGAGGGTTGTCAAACTGTTGCTCCACCCTGTCCCTGTACTCACGTTTGGCTGCTTTGATCGTCTTCCGGAGTTGGTAATGTGCGTGTTTGTAGTCCGATGTGTTCGCAGAGGCAAAGGCGGTGTTCCGTGCCGCCAGTGCCGCGCGAACATCTCCGTTAATCCAGGGTTTTTGATTTGGGAAGGATTTGACTGTTCTGGATGGGACGACATCTTCCACGCATTTCCTGATAAATCCACAGACTGAGTCTGTGTATTCATCAATGTCTCTGGCGGCCACGTGAAACATTTCCCAGTCCGCGTGATCAAAACAGTCCCGCAGCGCAGACTCCGATTGGTCCGTCCAACAGTGCACCGCCCTCCGGGTTGGAGCTTCCTGTTTCAGCTTCTGCCTGTAGGCGGGCAGGAGCAGGATGGAGCAGTGATCTGATTGGCCGAATGGGGCGCGGGGGAGGGCTTTGTACGCATACCGGAAAGAGGTGTAACAGTGGTCGAGTTGCCGGTTTCCACGTGTGTTGAAAAGGATGTGTTGATGGAGTTTTGGTGAGACTTTCTTCAGGTTTCCCTTATTAAAGTCTCCGGCTGTGATAAACGCTGCCTTTATTAGAAGTTATTAGATGAGTCATTGCTTCTGCATAATGTGACACAACATCCTATGTGTAATACTTATTCTTTCACACACATTCAAGCAAAGCAGAGAGACATCTCACACAGTATACAGTGACACAACGAGTACGCCGACCTAGGTGGGTGATATGTAACATCCGATGCTTGTTATGTGAGCGACAGATAATAGCAGTGTCCTGTTGTACTAAAAACCCTGATACACTGAAACACACAGTCCTACTCAAATCATACTCCACTTAGAATATGTAAAGGCTGGGCTTAAAGAGAAAGAAAGAGCACAAAAAATGAAAAAGAAAAAATATTGGAAATGAAACTAAAGAAAAAAATATTTAAAAAAAAAACAGTGAACTTCTATTACTGTAGCATTGGAATAAATTTCAAACACAGCTGAAATCTAAAAGCATGAAACACATTTTTTAAGGTGCTGCTGATCAATGTCCTGAGCTTTAACTGGAAGATGGAAGAACATAAGAAAGGAGGGAGGTGGAGGATGAAGAAAAGGGAGGTGATGTTGCCTTTATACAATAGCCTGAGTACTCACAAATACAAGCAGTCTACTCACTATGTAAGCAGAGGTTGCAGGTATATCACAAGGTGTCTTGCACATACATTTTATCCCTGTGGTGAGAGCTGTCCAAGCTAACATTTGTCCAGAACTAGATCAGTTTTCCTCGCCTCAAAGGCTTTGATTGTGTTTATAGTAACGAGCGTTGCTATTGTTAGCTCGAGAAAACTGTGAGTTGCAGCGCTGTCTATTTGTTTCCCTCTGAAGAGACTCCAGCTCCACTATAATCAACGACAGCATCATCTTCACTACTTCTGTTATCAACCTTATTGTCGATAAAAACTAAAGCTACTTTGGCTGAATCTCATAACACACGCGCACGTCTATTTTTAGCTGGTGGCCAATCCTAAGTTGGATAAGGGGTTGGATGTGTAAATATCAATCAGAATCTGAATTTTTACTCCCTATGTATAAACACAGCTTCCCCCGACCCCCATCCCCTGATCCAGCATCAGTCAGGCTATACTTGTTTTTCTCCAAGGCCAACCACTATTGGTTATCTACACTGCTGCCAAAGCCAACGTTGTCATTTGTAGGGTAAACAGGAAACTTGCCAGAAAACATGAGTCAAACAGCTGCCAGCCTCCAAAGGAGCATTTTGCAGAAAACTTAGCCATCCAGTCGCCACTTATCTTCCTGCAGCTGCACCCCAGAGCAACTAACCCACGCTGCATCGCCTCTAAGCAGGTAGAGGCATCCTCCCCCTCCCCCTCCACACCCATTACCCCCCTGCTGTTGCAATGCATTTAGCAAGCCACGTGTGCTGCCAATACATCCCATTGTTCCTGCTCATTGAGGGATGGGGCACAGTGACAGATTTAAGCAGCGTGCCTCTGAATAGGGCAACAGACAACTTTGCATCTAAAGGGTTAAATATGCATGAGAGGCCAAGGCGACTAAGGGTAAGGGCAAGGGGGAGTACCCCTATTGTGTGACCTCAACATACAGACACACACTCACTCTCAGCCTCCATGTAACAGATGGGAGGATGTTAGAGGAGGCGAATAGTGAGCTCCCCCTTCGCTCTGCTGTTACCCTCATTGCTGAGGACAGCTGGGAGGCAGACATTCCTTCTTCTCAGCTTTCAGAGGAAAACAAAAGAGTGTGTGGGACCCCTTCTACATACACGTGCATGTGTTCAGGCACACACACACACACACACACACACACACACACAACCCCCCCCCCCCCCCCCCCCTAACCAAAGCAGTGTCAGTGCAACTGTGGGTTGATCATATTTCAACAGTGTGAGCTTAACAGCCTGAAGAGGTATGAATGCTGAGCCTGGAACATTTGTTGAAGGTGAAAGTCAGGGTGAAATCACCAACCCTGCTCACCAGAGCTGGCATGCTGGTGTTTTAATAGTAGCAGAGCCACTGCTGAGAGCAGTGTACGAGATATAATAGCAAAGAAATGTTATATAAAACTCGTGCTCGTGACATAAGCTCAATCTGCAGCTGGCTGCTCTTTTCTGGCCAACTCATCCTTTCAGTCCTGCGTGAGCTGTTTCATTAACAGGTTCACTGCAAAAGCACAGGACACAAGTTTATTACAGACAACATACTGGCTAGAGCTAGAGATGTCCAACATATGGCCAAAGGGTTCAGTGTATTCCACTGAACAGCTTTGTAATCTGAGACATACTGACAAAACTGCACTTATTTTTATTAAGAGATTTCAGGGTGTTTTGTGAATGAATGGCTCATTAAATCTCAGTGGTTTCACAAGTAACTTATACATCTTTTCAATGAAAGGAAGGGATTTTTTAATGCACTCATTTTACTTGTCTGGCTCCTCTGAGATCAAATTGCACCGTGTTGACCCATGAACTGAAATGAGTTTGACACCTCTGGGCTAGAGGGAAAGCACGAATAAATGGAGCAGTCGTACTGCAGAGCACTGGAAGACTTAGCAAGAACAATAAATGTTTACTTCTGTTATGTCAACATCGGGTAATACAGGATTATGGTATCCTATACCTGTCAAAAAGAGAAAGGCAGGGAATACAGAAACAATGTTACCCACACTCAGACAATGCAGTCACTGTTGCAGCCTCGCTTTTACCACCAACGTAATGAAGTCCAACTGGACGAAGACAGAGCAACTGCTTGAGCAAGTCACCGAGAGGGTGGACAAATGGCATCAAGCATGAGTGTGTGTCACCTCTTAACACTTGCAGCCTGCTCTGCTGATAGAAGTGGTATGCTGTTTCTTGTCCATGTGTGCCTCACATTTTTTGTAACAGTTGGCCCATATACTTAACATACTTAGCTGACAATACACCGTTTCATGTTTCTTCAGCATAAAACCTTAAACTGTTACCAAACACTCTTAATAACAAGCTAAGAACGTCAAAGGATGTCTGTGGCAAATCTAAGAAGAAACACTGCAAGTCTGTTTACTCTGCTGTAACGATCAGTTAATTTTCTCATAAGGTTTCCCGGGGAACAATCCAGACACTTTCCGATAGACTATTTACTGTAAAGCCTGATCCATTTATACCCTTTGTTTGTTCTGTGTATAGCAGAGGCAACCTTATCTCCTAATCAGAGATACAACTGTTACAAAGAAACAGCAGCCAGCACTTTAAATTCACATATTAGCAAGCAATGAATTGTGTTCAGTATGTCAGAGGCTAACTATTTCAGAAACTGCATACACATCAGGGGCAATATAAACTTGATAATGACATCTCCACTTACTGTCAGTCCTACTGAATAGAGTAATAAAGCAAAGATGTTCCTGCCTGTATTCAACACAGACAAAAATGATTCACGACCAAAAAATTCCAGGCTCGTATGAAACAGCGATAAATACAAAATGATTCCAGTCTCGTCTTTAGTTTTAAATTGATTTCTTTGGCCAAACATCCCTGATGGAAAACACTGAATATAAAATGATGTATTTCTAAGAATATAGAAACATAATAGCTTGAAAAAAGGGTAAAAACAAAACAACAGAGTTTCAAGCGAGAAACGCAGGTTGATTTTATTATTAGTAAGTGGTCCAGAAAGAGAAGGAGAGATAACTATTGTATCATCATAAGGCAATTACAAAGTACAGTTTATACTGCTGGGTAGACCTAAAACATAGCCATTTATGGACATGAACGGCTATGTTATAAAACTCAAAGCCTGAATGGCCCTGCGGCCAGGAGGGCAACTTTACCCACACTACATTTTAGCACTGTGAATGAGAGCACAAAGAGGAAGCACAAAACAATGAACAACAAATAAGTCATTTACAAACAATAGAATAATTGTTCATATTTAGAAGTTAGCCAAGCCTCCAGTCATTAAGAGTGTCACAAGTTTCTAGTTATTTTTAAATGTGCCAAATACATTATCAAAACTAAATTGTGGGACTCCAGCGCAGCGACATAAACAACTAGTAGTAATAACTTCAGCCTACAAATGCAAGCCCCAGCTGTTCAATTTAAACATATTTAGCAAATTCATTGCATGAAAATGAAGAGCCAAAAAAACACATAATTTCTAAATCTAAGTGTGTTGGCTCACACTTTGTCAGACAAAATAAGCACTTTAAAAGACATTTCTTGACTCTGATAGATGGAAGACACCTATACAAATAGATATGCAAATACAAAAATATGATATTCAGGATATACACAAGCCGGCTTCCTGTAAATGCTAACACAATTATCCAAATGGATTCCAGGGTAGCATAAACAAACACTTTCACCATTTGGCTGCTGTTTGTCACAGAGAGCTGTTTACAAATTACGTAATAAGCACAGAGGGCATTAGAGTGGACCTAAGCCAACTGGCCACGAAATATCTCAACACTCCAACTAATGGGCTGTTTAAAGTTTGAGCGATGAGACAAGACAAAAGAAAAGAAGGAAAAAGAAACACGAAATAATGAGAAATAGACAGGAAATGCTGATTGGTAATTGGGACATTCTCCTGAGACCACAGCCAAGTTTCGTACAATGCATTCACTGCAAAGTCAGTAGCCGTGTCAAGAGGGTGAGACTAAGGGGATGTGCTTTATGTGAGAACCCATCTCAGGCCTGCAAAACAGTAAACACAAATAATACTGAAGCGTTTTCAATACTGAAAGCATGTGCAAAATCAAGCGATGGTATTTCTCTGATTTCTCTATGCAAGAACATCAGATAAGAGTCTCTTTAACCAACTGCATTTCAGTTGGTTAAAGAGAAACAGCTGTACAGCACCTCCACCCATGACAACAAGCGGTACGCATGCAGCAGGATAGCACATGTACAGCCCAGCCCTTCCCCTTGGCTCAATAACAGTAAATCTGTCAGACAAATTTTATCTTGCTTTCCATTTTTTCTGCATGAGAGTGACTGTATTTGAGCAGCCAATATGCACTTTGGAGAAGTTATTTAGTTATTAAACCAGTTGATTTTTTAAAATGAAAGCTGGAGATTAAGGAAGAGTTGCAGTAAAGCTGAAGTAACAGTTAGGGTAACAGTTAGGGTTTGTGTGGCGAGGCAGTGCATTATTCTCCCATTTTCACTGCCTCGGCACAGCTCCACATGTTGAGGCTTGAACATACACTGCACATATCTACAATGTACTTCACTTTTGCAGTTTTGGCTGAAACATGATAGGTACCATTAAAAGAGGTACTGCTGAGGTAAAAGGACAAAAACATTTCTGTATAGCCAAGTATCTTTCTATGTTTTGGAGTTGTAGCCGCTGTTCTGCTTCATGGTAAAAGCTTTCAAATGGCGATGCGTTGGAAGGCCTCATTGACACGCAACAACAGGAAGTGCAGCTTTATTTGCCAACAGTGTCAGAGATCAACTGAGCTACAAAGCAAGATAACATTGTTTTTCCAATTATATTATGGGGGTTGGTCAAATCAGCAGAAAGCTGATCATTGGCCCCTATCACTAAAACCAAATTCCTGAACTTTTCTCGACGTTAACTCAGTGTCAGATTGTGCACACTGTAAAGTCATTGCATATATTCAAGGCAAGCTAGAGTTTCCGTTCCTCCATTAAGCTAGGATCTTGATGAGATAAAGGTCATTATCAAACATGTAGTGCAAGGCTCCATGCAGATGTGTAAAGACTCCACTTCAGTGTACCGGTTTGTACTGTCTGCTGCTGTCCAAGTCAACAACAGAACAGATAAGTTGTCTTAGTCCAGTGAAAGCTAATCTGGTCAGCTTCGTTCCCTAAACCATGTAGAGTATTTGTAGTAGTGATAACACTTTTGCAGCAATGCTTGATCCTGCCGACATTTTCATGAGATTAAGTGTGAGTTCCATTTTACCCTTCCATACTGCTACACAGAAAACCATTCACGATGCACGATGCACCCACGTCATGTGCGCTCATGACGATTGCTCACAGTTTGAAACAGCTTGGATGTCTCAACCATTGGCAGATTCAGCATATGTGTGTGGGATGCTCGGAGCCTTATGTGTGAGCTGATGAACTTGTTTGAACAGGATGTTGCTGTTGACTAACGGTGTGATACAAAAAAAAGGAGGGAAAAAAAACCCAGCCCACACCATTTCAGTATGCCTGAAAAACACACATCAAAGTTAAGGCGAGACAGGAGGGAAAAAAGACAAGGCAGAAAAAAAAGGAGACTGAACTTCGATAGAAAAAAAAGAGTCAACGACAGAAAGAGATTAACATAAAGGTGTGACAGCTTGACAATGCAAAGTCCAAAAAAACAACAACAACAAACAAACAAAAAAAACATGAAACAGAAAACAGAAATTCACAAAGGTAGGCAAAAACATTGGGAGTTAATGCACGTTAAGAAAAATTGAGTGAATAAATGACAAAAAGAAAAAAGCAGAAGCAAAAGCAACACAAGACAGGAGACTGGGGGATATATTTAGCAGCTCATTAGTCAGAGATGTCCTCTACTCAGCAGGCTGGTCCCTCAGATGAGGCCCTTTGGAAATCATTATGACTGCCTGCTGCTTCAGACAACCACACACATCTCACTGGAAAACAATTTACAAACCGCCTCTCCTCTCCACAGCCTTAATGTTGCTTCAAAATGATTCTCAGTTTTTGAAAAGAGGCCCAAAACCAAAGCTTTAAACAACAAAGCGGCATGTTTTAATCATGATAACTGCATAGATTTTAACACAACACACACTACATCAGCCTGAGGTGTAACCAGTAAGAATGAGGTTATGTTATAAAAGCAGCTTTGTGTACATTTTGTACATTATCATTTTGTACATTACTGGTGGTGCGCTTGTACCACTACTTCCTTGTTTGACATTCATTAACCTTTATGATGAAACATCTGTCAATGGCAAAGGACTAGTCAAGCATCTTAAGGACAGGACAATATACATGTTAACCAAAAACTGCACCAAAATCAATGGGAAGAAAATTTAAAATACAGATAAACACTAAAGAAAAAAATGTAAATCATACATTGTGACAAGCTTAGTGGCAAAAAGCTGGGAGGCAGCACTGTGTAGCTAACAATAATCCTGGCCATCTGGGATGTGTACCAGTAATGGAACTGTCTGGTCAACACTTTAAAGTGAATGAGATAGTCTTGCATCACCTGTCCACACTGCAGCATCTGTTTTCATGAAGTATTTCTTTGTCTGGTGAGGCATTTAAAGTTTCCCCTTAGGGCTTGATTGGTTGGTAGAGCTGTTAAATGACACAAGATGAGAGCAGAGATTGATGGCTCAAGTGATAAACACACAGGTAATGAAAGAGAAAGGCTGCTGCATTCGACCAGACTGCTGCTAATGGGTTCCAGTCTCACCTGGCTAATGGCTGGCTTTACACATAGAGGAAGAGAGAGAAGGAGAGCGAGAGAAGAAGAGAGACATCATATAAAAAAAAGGCTCTAGTGTGTTCTACACACAGTCACATACACACACAGACTTGAGTTAGCAGTCCTAATTGCTGAGTGGTGATCTAGGGGAGGTGCAGCTTGCTGTGATTTGGGCTATAGAGGGCTAAAAGCCTTCTTTGTTCTCACATTTCAGTAAGGAGCCAGTAGCCAGTGTGTTGGATTACTCCTGCCTGCCTGCAACCGCCTTGCTAACAGGACTTTAGGGGGCTTTTCTGAAGAGTTAATTGCATAGGAACAATTGTTCCCCCTCCCTTGGGCTGCACTGTTTGTAAACCCAGCCTATCTAGCAAACTTTCTGTGATGGTTGGAAACCAATAGTGTAGAAGGAGACTCACACACTGTGGTCTTTTTGTTACACACACACACACACACACACACACACACACACCATTTTGTTGCTACATAAAGCAACAAGTTTCAAAGACTTATCCTGTTTGAAGATGCAAGAAGTAGGGCATGGCCCATTCAGATATTTTCCTCTGTGGTCAGAGCAATGACGCTATGTTAGCCACTAGAGTCTCTCCATTATTATAGAGAGAGGAGAGTTGTCAAGTCTTGTTCTTTAAGACTTAAAACTGAGCCTTCAAGAAAAAAAGTTCCTTGGGTTGGACTGATTTATGACATGCCAAGAAAAATGGATTTATGAGCACAATAGCTCTTGATGAGGCAGAGAAAAATGTATTTACTCCATGAATGCACAACAATTGACTGTTAAAAACACAAATTACAAAGGAAATTAAAAATGCAGCCCTCTGGACCCTGTCCTGCTCTCATTCCCTCTTCCCTCCACCACTTTCTTTATCCTATACTTTTTTTTCCCAGAGCCCTGGAGAGCCGTTTCCTTTTCTCACACATGAACATACATTAATGTCACCACCACACAGAGCACACAGCGGGCTTGTTTCTGGTCCTTGCTAGTGCTTTCATGTACAGCTTTAACTCAACTTCAGAGGATAATTTTCTTTCTTTTTTTTTGGGGGGGGGGGGGGGGGGGCAATATTTATCTATTTGACTGGGAAAGTTATAGCCTTTCTGGCTCTTGATACACAATACATTTAGAGCAGAAAACATGCAGCATGCAGTTATGTGAATAGACCCTCTGAGCTTCCATCTTTGCTCTTTCACTTCTGACTCACTGTCTGGGCTCACTTCCTCTGAAACAAACCACAAAGGCTTACTGTTAGGAATTGACACCATATTAGGAACTGAGCTCTGTGGAGCTAGCATAGTGGGATGTCAGATAGACTCAGAAAAGACATGAAACAAGCAGCGTTTGCACTGTGCCCTGAAAATCCTCCAGACTGATGCTATTTATCCTTTGCATACACAAAACCCAAGGTGCTGCTTCGTAGCCATGTTTGTTTACTGGCACCCTGCTTCAATGAATAGGATGTTTTGTTTAGTATGTTGCTACTTTGGGAAGAATGTCGAGAATCATAAACGCAAATGTAATCATGTGAAGCAATCACAAACACAAATCCCAGAGAGCCATTTACATTAACCCAGAAGATAACCTTCTGGTAATCTTGTTTACAATGAACAGCTGAACGACAGATATAAAAGACATGACAAGAGACAAGACATAGCCAGTTTTAAAAATACCTAGACTCTGAAGGCTTTGCAACTACTTTCTAACAGGCTGTATTAGCAGTTACAAGAAATTGTTCTCCTGACCTTTTCCAGAAAGAACATGAGGCCGAAAATACAGGCGCTTAAAGCTTTTCCCGGACGTGTTAAAGGAACCAAAGACAGGCAAAGCACATTCAAACGGTTAATGTCTATCATTTTCTCTCTCCATCAGCTAAAGGTCAAATTTCCTAAAAGAGTTATATCCACAAAACCTACACAGACTTGAAGTAGAAATCTGATGCTGCTCTCTGCTGTAGTGTAAACTTCTATTTAAATGGACTATAGTATATTTTCTAGTATCCATTTCTATTCATCATCAACACTGCTGTTTGCTGGAGTCTGGAATAGGCCTGTTGGCTGTGATGAAATTTTAGATTCATGAAATTTCCACAGCAATCTCCATCCCTGGAACACGTCAAGGGATTACCTGTGTGAATTATGTATGTCGAGCAGGAGAGCGAAAGGAAACGGCCAGTAGCTAATGATGAAGTTAACGCTTTAACATGAGTGTTTTGCTTTTATGGTAATTTGACTCTAATTATCGATTTAACACCATACTTCTGCTGTAAATGCTGCAACTCGTGTCTTGTTCTAATGGCACTTATGTTTACAGCCAACCCTCCGTATTACCATTATTTCCAATGACTTTTCTTGGCTGAATTCTCTTTCTCTTTTTTTAATCCTGACATAGTTTACCAGAGTCTCATCAATAAATATCAGGTTCATCTTGCTTTGTGCGATCTGGGCTCAATTAAGAAGAATGAAATGAGCTTCAAGTTCTGTTTACTAAGGAGCTAAGCCTCTAAATGTTTCATTGCTCATTACAAGTTCCTTGTGATTGTGATCAAATATTTAAATTTATAATACGGTGCTTGAATTGAAAAGATACCCCAGAAACCTCAAAGGAAATCTGAAATATTGTACTGAAAACCCCCCCAAAACTTGTGCATAAGCCATCTTCATTTGGACTTAATTAATGCCAAAGAGGAAAATATTAAGTGTTATAGGACACTTGAACGTTTGAACTGTGAGTCAGCTTAAACACTGCCTTATGTACTGTAAGGAAGTGGTCGGAAGTAAAAAAAAAAAAAAAACTTACAGAGCTACAACAGTTAAAAATAACCTTTGGATTTTTATCAGTTAACACGCAGCAGCGTTTGAAATGTTCCATTGCATTCCTGAACAGCTAGTTGCAGCATGACAAACAATTTTTTGCATAAAAGTGGAAGTTTAAAAAAAAGAAAGAAAAAAAGTATATACAAAATCACTATAAAACTTCAACACTTAGTTTGATTTATACAGATTCCTTCAAGCAACTTGCTAAAAAGACAGCAAGACTAGAATGCTACAGAGCTTAAAAGTCTAGTGCTGAAGCAAGGGTGTGCAACATTTGTTTTCCAGAAGCAAATGAAGGGCCACGGAATGGACAGACGACACACATATTTCAGAATTATGGTAAAACTCCATGAAATGTAGTGCACACAGCAGACTATTTTACAGTAGGCTGTTTGTTGGCCTACAAAAGCATGTCTCTCTTTACAAAAGAAAAAAAACAAAAAACAAGAGCTTTCTCTTTAAAAATGTTGACTGTTTTGTACAATTTACATACCATAATAGTACTAGTCCTCTTCATCCCATGTGAGACAGGGTGCACAATTGATTATATTTATGTTTGAGCTGACTGATATTGTCATGCAAAGATTACTTACATAAAACAATCCTCTGAAATGCTGTATAAACAACTAAATGAGCCTACATCCTTTCAACTGTATAATATGCATCACTGCAGAGGTCAAACACAGACTCAAATCAGACTGTTTTACACTCATCAAAAAGTAATATTTGTCTCCTAATTCAAACATTTATATGCTTGCAGTAAGAGGATAGAAGACTTAGGTTAATATTTACCATATATTTAAAAAAGGGATTGTTTTGTACACATATACCAATATTGAATCATTTGACATGGCCATGGCAAGCATTAGTGGCACACCCTTTGTTGGAACCAAGTTAAACAGCAGTACAGACTCATTACAGTCATTCACGTTGAGATTCATTAACACAATGTTGTCTTTTAATTCATTTCTAAGCATTGTTTTGCTTTCTTTCCTGTATGTCGGAGGGATCAAGACACTTCATATTATGCTCAAATATATGTTGCGAGTATAGAGAACTAGCTGTGACTTCCCAGAAGCTGACTGACAGTCTTAAAGGCGCAGGTTCCTTTTTCTGTGTCAAAAAGAATGAAGTGGCTCGAATATCTGTGTTCAGCCCTACAGGAGGCAAAACAGCAAACAGAAATACTTGATTACATACACACACGCGTGTGCACACACACAATCTTCTACAGCACCCTGAGCACGTGGGCTAGGGATTTGAGGACACACTTTTATTGGTATTGGTAGACAGTCTATGCGTGCGAGTGTGCTGGACGCAGAACGTGAGCGTGATACCAGCCCCCCTGGGCTCAACATGAGTCATGTGTGTTACATAAGGCATACCGAGAGATAATACAGTTGCCATTAGCAATCCCCTCCTCCCTTGCTCAACGGCACATCTCCCTCGTTTTATACTCCTACTGTTGCTGTTTCTGACTCTCATAAACACACTATTTATTTAAGGAATTAAAGAAGAAAATCAATTAATGCATATAAACATCTGAGAGCCTTAAACCACTCCTTACACAGACACACACACAGACACACACGCTCACACAGTATGCTTGCACTCTGTGGCAAGGACATCTGGCACATTTCACAAGCTGGCTATGTGTGGAAAGTGCATGTGAGTGTGAGTGTGGTTGCGTTTTGTGTGTATGTAGGGGGGAGGGGACTGGAAGATTGGAAGAGAAAAGAAAGCTGACACAAATGGAGGGGTTCAGCAAGTCCACAGCATCGACATTACACTTCTTTAGAGGAAACAAAGGACATCAGCTTTATAGTTCCTGTATTATGTTACTGTTTACCACGTGCAAGACCAAATTTCCCTCCATTAGACAACAATGAATTCAGTTTTAAAACCTGACACTTCCCAAATAATGTAGGACCTCAGGGTAAAACGCCAAACCTGATCTGAGGGTTGTTGTGGGGCAATAACAAAAGTTGTCTAGCCGTGCCAAAAGCTCTCGGAGGGTTCTAAATGTCATGGTTGATTAAAACCTTATGACAGAAATGTGACCGCATCTCTCTGTTTCACTCAATAGGGGAGGAAAACTGTTGTGACTCATTAGGACAGTGAATGGATTCACAGAGCGTGTGGGACTGAGCTCTTAGCTGCCGCTCTGAACCTGACCAACCCAAGGGTAAAGGAAGACGATTTAATCTAACTGACCTGTGGGAGGAGGGGAAAATAACCTCAATCAATTCACAAGAGACAGGCAAAGATAACAGTTTATTTGATGTGTATCGTGTGAGAGAAAAGGCAGAGAATTCAAAAAGCCATGAGCATGTGACTTACCTGATGCGTGACCATGAGGGAGCAGGATGAAGAGGAGGATAAGCACGGAGGCAGCCAGCCTGTGAGCTGGAGAGGAGGAGGAGGTAGAGGATGAAGAAGAGGAGGACAGGGCTCTCGTCTGAAACGCTACCATTCCATCGCACATCTTTTCCTCCGACAACCAGGGAGAGTCCTCTATGGCTTAACCTGTGCAGGCCACACAGACAGGAAGGGACAGAGAGGTATGAGGAGGGGGGAGGAAGAGCGCGGATTACTATCAACATTCAGCGAGGATTACGTAACCACAAGCAACACAGAGACAGGAGGGAATTAAGAGATAGCCACAGTGCACGGGCTGGAAGACAGAGTCACAAAGTGAAGCCCTGACCTGCATCTTATTAAACAGCAGCTGAATTCCTAATATTAATAACTGCATGAATGACTCTACGTCCATTTCCTCCTCATTTGTTTGATCTATTATTAGGATCCTCCAGCATTAGCCAGTGTTCCTCTTATCTCCACTCGATCCCTAATCTTGGCTCTGCCACAGCATCTAACCAAATAAACCAGACGTTAAAGTCCGTTGTAGATGATGTAACGAGATCACTCTTGCTGGTGAGTTAGCAACACTGGCGGCTGGGCATGGTGGAGACAGAGGCTAAAAATGTGTGTGAGAGAGAAAATTTGGGTGTGATTACAACTGCAACTTTTGCAAAGACCCAGATGACTGGGAAAAAGGAGTTTGTCTAAGAAAACCATCATCATGAAAGAAGTTTAATTTCCAGAAGATCATGTCTCACACTCTACTGTGCTGTTAAAGCAGTCAGCATCAGCAAAAATTCAGACATTTGTAAGGATATCATTTATATTTCATAATATTATTTATACATCTAAATAAACAGTGTTCTTAAAGATTTTTTCATGCTATGTGTGCACCTCAACTGCGATTCTATTCCATACTGTTGGTTGTTTACTACAATGGAGTGTGATGGAAAATGTATGCAAAGATAATGGCAATAGGTGATGCATTCAGAAATGATTCCCATATTTTGTTTACCATATACTGTAAATTGGCAATGATATCAGTCTGTTCAGATTCCTTTTCCCTATACTACTTGGAGACGGAAAATAATACTTACGGATTATTTTTCTTGTATAAAAAAGTTTAATCAAAATCAGTGCTGTAATTTTTTTTTTTTAAAGGTAAGATGCAAATGCAAAAATCAGACACCTAGTTCTCTGGGCAGACAGCAAACAAAAGCATGAAGGACATCAAGAGTTACTGTGAGACATCTTTAAACAGTAATATGCAAATAGAGAGCAACAACCTCATCCTCTCTCCACCAATATCTCTCCATGATACCAACTTAAATAACTTCCTAAAAGCATTTGTTGGTTGATTGAGGTGATACGATGCAACACACCATTACGTAAATGAGATGCAGATGCACATAGAGCTGTTTATGTTGCATCAGAGGGATAAGGATGAAGTAGAAGTGGCTCTGTTCTGTGGGAAACTAGATGGCCTGCAGGCAGAATATTCTCAAGAGGAGGCAGAGGCCCATTACATTTCCACAAGGCTGCGAAGCTAATGCCTACAGTAATGGCATGGCTGCACTTAGAGAGCCGCAAATTTAATTGCTGATCTGCTGGATGGCCACTGGCACTGACACAGCATATGATCTGGACTGTGTAGAAGAAAGTAACTGTAAGGACATATACACTATAATATAGTGTATATGTCCTTACAGTTACTTACAGTTACAGTTACTGAAAAACGTAATAAGATTCCAGTATATACTGGAATCTTATTACGTTTTTCAGGTACAGGATGCAGATATGACAGTTTAATTAAAATATAGCTGCTTCCTCATTGCTTCACTAAGAAGTCAATGAGAGTCATGTGTTTTTAGTGTGCTTTCTGCATCAAGGTGATTAGATAGGTTCTAATTAACTTCAACATTGTATTTCTAATCGCCTGTGTTTTAGCATTTGAGTGCTCTGGACAGGGCTATATTCCAAATTTCCAACACAAACAAGGGAAAGCAGCCCACCCACTGCCTGCCATCTTTCTGATGCCCCTAAGAGTGGGATGAAGAGTCATACCTGACTGTGGCGCAAGCCAGTGGGAAACAGTGACGTAAGTCAATTTTGGCAGGACAGTCTGGGCACTGCATTGAGCCAAAGGGCAGCTAGTCAAAAGCACATGCAATGGATCTGTGCCAGCCATTTGATCCATAGATGCTTTCTCATTTGTCCATGCTGGCTGCTATTGTCGGGTTATATAGAGGCCCTTCATTATCTTTTTGACAGATGAATGTCAATTTTAGAAGTATCAAGGACAAAATGCACAAAGGAA
The DNA here is from genome assembly GCF_057382275.1 of Copadichromis virginalis. Classification (NCBI taxonomy): domain Eukaryota; kingdom Metazoa; phylum Chordata; class Actinopteri; order Cichliformes; family Cichlidae; genus Copadichromis; species Copadichromis virginalis. The sequence continues at coordinate 16,913,871 of NC_140632.1, forward strand.
AGACAAAAAACTGCAATTGTTGAGGTTTAAATAACTGCTTAGGGCTGCATTTAAAATGCAGGACTGACCTCCTGAAAAAGCTGAGGGCATAGTATTGACCAGCCAGAATGTCTACAAAGTGAAAACTAAAGCAGAATTAGCTTAATTGCTTTCACACAAGAGAGTCTGAAAAAGGAGAAAGTCATTAAGTCTGTTCTAGGGTATCCTAAAAAGCACAGCTTCCAATTAGCTATAACAAGACATTTTCACAACATGAAAGGAATTTTTGCACATCTTCTAATGCACTGACTTTATGTTCACATATTTAATTGATTAATAACAGAGCAGGCAGGTTGACAGCTAAAAGCACAGGAATACTTTAAGTCTGGATGTCAACCTGCCTTGCAAATGTGTGGGTTTCCTGTCAAATGCAGCAAAAGATGTTAAGCTTGAAACATCACATTATAGAATGTGCTTCTATTTTCAACCTCAAGTTTCCTGAAACACCTTTTTTTTAATCAACCTGCACACAAAAACACTTCCTGCCAGAAGCTGCACAGTACTAACAAAGCAATTGAGACCGAAACTAAAGTACAGTGTCTTTAAAGATAGCAAATATTAGAAATCAAACCAATATAAATGGTTGACTTCTAAATGAATTATTAGAGTATAACTACTTTACATTATACTATTATACTAAATATCACTATCAAATTATATATACCAACAAAAAGGCAACTAAAAGGAAAAAACTGTGTGAGTTTCAGAAAACATACCAACCCCCCATAAAAATGAGATACAGTAAACAATACTGTAACAGCATTCTGAGGCAGGAGGACAGGAAGTGGCAAGAACAGCCAACCAACAAAACTGGTACGGGCAGTTCTAGCTTGCCATTAAGTTAATAGACAAGGAAGTCTATTGACCAAAATTTTCAATCTGCACCACAAAGTCTGATTAAGAAGACTAAGGATGCAACGATCCAATATTGTAATCAGATATTGACTTGTAAAGCTGGATCGCATATCAGTGACAACTTCCCAGTCTCTGCACCAATCTATTCAAATCTTTTAACTGTTGTTCTATGTTTATGTCGCCATGCGACAGCAGCAGAGCTGAAAAGAGCTAACAGCAAAAGAGCAAGCGATTTGGATGTATTTCATGCCTGCTAAACTGACAGCTTTTCTTTATATGTTTTTCATTACGTGCAAACTGTGGTCAAGTGAAAAGCTCAGACAACGAAATGTTTTTTGTCTTCTCTCCCTTTTAGTTTTGCTCTCGTTATCTGTGCTGGGAGAGACATTATATAAAGTAGAAACTAGAAGGATGTTGTTTCGGTAAGCTTTTATTACACTTACAGCAACACACTGTGAACTAGATTAATATTTCACTTCAGCTATCTCTTGTCAGTTCCGCATTGTGTGTGTACAAAGAGGCAAAAAAAAAAAAAGACGGAAAAAAAAAGCCCTAAATAAACTAGAAACTACCATGACTTTCTCTTTAATTGAGTGGAAATGAGATGTTGGCAAAAAAGATATATAAAATTGTAACTTCAGTTGTTTTTGGTCTGTTCTTTTATGCATTACTTTACTAAAAAAAAATACCAATTAGGTAAGTTTATATTCTTCAACAAATTCATCCATCAAGTTTTATTTTACAACATTAGAAAATAAAATCTTTGTGTAAAGCCCAATAAAAGGATGATTCCCAGTCTCTTTTTCAGTGTGAGGAAAAAAAGTGTGGTAATTTAACACTGGACCTGGATAAGTACTCTGTCTTAGCAGATACCCAAAACCAAGGAATGGCTATCAAATGGAAAAAACTGGATCATGACATCCCTCAAGTTTAAAACTGCACTTCATAAGTCATTTGGACATTTCTTGGTCGTTTATCTCATTCCATGTGTTACATCTGTAGGCCATACTTAGGTCTAGCACATTAAAGAAGTTGAGGTTTTAAAAACATAAACACATTTTCAGAGTGTGTAGTCTTGAACTTTGGGGGAAAAAACTATGTAACTCTCCACTTGAGACACCAATGAGCCAACCAGGCAGTCAGCAGACTGCTACTGCAGTTTTTCAGCTGCCCGAGGCTCCTGGAATGCAAAGGGAGCCAAGGAGAGAGCAGCAGCACAGGCATGTGTCCGGGAACAGAGAGGACTCAGTGCGCCAAAGAAACAGCCCAGAGGAGATTTCCATCCGATAGCCCTCCATGCTACTGCTGCTGCTGGTAGAGCCTACGTGGGCCTATGAAGGGAGCCCAGAAACGGGGCTCTGCATGGCAGAAGAGAAAGGACCCTTTGTTATTAAGTACGATAGTGTTAAACCCCACAGTGCCTCAGCATCCCTCTGTACTGCCGCAAGGAAAGAGAGAGAGACACAGAGAAAGATGAAGGAGAGAAAGAAGAAGAAACAAGGGAAAAAGGGGGAAATATGATAGTGGTGAAAGATGAGGAAAGGATTTAAGGCAAAAGCAGTACTCTCATTTATACTCACAATGTGTTTTCTCTAGGTATGTTGTCAAAACAGAAAACGCCCCCAAACTCAGGGCCCGGAGTTATAAAAATTTCACTGCAGTTACATAATGTCCTTTAAACTAAGAACCATTAAAGCTTCACATTGTATATCCATTATTCTGCGGATGCTAAGGCTTGTACAATGCATGAAAACAAAACTAGTCAGTCTAAACAATGGGGGAAATAAATAAATAAATTAAGAACATGAGTGAGTTCAGCAAAGAAAAACAGCCTTTCAGCTCACGCCTTAATTCTGTTGAAAAAAACCTATCCAACAAAAATAAGCTCTAGGAATTAGACGCAAACATTTGGGTATCGCTGAACAACAACTAGCAGGAGTGACAGCATTATGAAATATTGGGAAATTTTGGGGCAATAAGCCCATCATATTAGTGAATGTATTGAAGTCTTTTCACATAAAACATGAGCTGACAGCAGATGGAAGCTGTAAGCTGGATTTCTAAAGAGCAAACCGAGCGAGGGATGGGCACAAACAACTTACTGTTGAACCTTGACCTGCTCAATAAAGTAGCCAGTAGGCAGGAAAGTGCTATTCACAGCATGTTGTACACATGTTAGAGTAAATCATTTAACTAGCGTGATAAAAATGTTTTGCACATAACTGAAACATATTAATAAAAAACAAAATCTTTTGAAAAAGACAAAAACTTTGGTGCATGTTTAAAAAGTCTGGGATGTCTACATGATATGAAATGCTGTATTTCTATTAAAACAAAAATAGAAAGGTAAAAATGATTACAAAATATGATAACTGGGCTGAAAATCGGAGCTTAAATAAAGGGCTACTGTATACGGTATATGTTATGAAACGACCAAAACAATAAGAAGGTGGCGCACAGAGATCGGATCAAAACATTTCTCAGCCTTGTATTATCAAGAGACCACAATAGGAAATTGAACCTGAATACTTCCCAGACTCTGATCTTCGGTATAAACACAACAGTTCACATCTGAACTTCCCTGCTCTCCGCTTTGGGTCAAGTGTCACATCTTACCCTTTCCCTAGTAACAGGAAACGACTCAAAAAAAAAGTTTTACTGGAACAAAAGCGTGGGGTGGGAAACTGCACTGCTGGGAATGAGAGACCCCCCCAGCGCAAACACACACACACACACACACACACACACACACACACACACACACACACACAGACAAATAATAGCTCAAAGATGCATCTCTGCAACTGTATCAAATGTGGTCAGCTGGCTCTTTTTAGCAGTCCTACGGCAGTCACACGCTTCAACACGTGCAACTGTACAGTGAGGTATTTAAACAAAGAGTGTGGTGGGCTGCCAATGCCACGGGAACAAAAAAAAAAAGCTGAATAAAAAGAGAAAACAACACGATTCAAACAAGCAATACACCTGGATGTACCCGGTTCTTCACCGACTCAGCCTCTTATGTATGCACCATAAACAACACAATACAAGCAGACTTCTTGCTTCCTCGTTCCTTTTTTTGTTCACATGACCAGCTGTAACGTTGTTACAGTGGGTAACTGTTAGACGGGACTCACCAGCTACCACAGACAATTTGCTCTTTGTTTCACTGTATCTGACAAGTCAAGGTGAGATATTTCCACAGATTCAAACTTATATCCAAGAGACCGTCAGAGAAAAAAAAATATGACATTTAGCCAAACAGTAACTACGTTTATCATACGCTAGCTTAGTTTAATAATCGACCTCGTTTGTTAAACAAAAATAAAAGGAAAAAGATCAAACTAATTACTTACACTAACGAGTTAGTAAGCGTGACCCTAAGATTGGTTACGCTTTTCCTGGTTATTATTATAATTATTATGTAATGACCAAATACTGACGGGCAGAGAGAGACAGAAAGAAAGACAGAGACAGAAGAGAGAAGACCAAGAGCTCTCGTGTGGCCTGTGTGTGCTTAGCTGGCGAAAATACGTTCAAGACTCACCAACGTAAAGGTTACCAGCGGCGGCGAGCCCTCCTCTCTTACATTCACATTCGAGGCATTAAGGACTGTATAAATGGAGACGCTCGGACCTGAGTATAGAAATATAAAAATACGACGTCCTCGGCGTCAAGTTCCGTCAGTGCCGCTCCGCTCGTCCCCTGTCCTCGACTCAGCCAGCTCTTTATTTTAGGTGAGCGGAAACACTCGCTGTGAGAACTCTACGGGGCTGACTCGCTCTCGCGCGGTGTCCATGGCTACCTCTGTAAAAAAAAAGGGCGGATCCATGGGTTGTCAAGTCACTGGGCTGGATTTCAAAATAAAAGCGCAGAGTTTTGGTGAGGGGAAACAAAAGAATCACTAAAAAAAAAATCAAACAAAAGGACAATAAAAATGCAAATGCTTAACTGTATGCTACAGTTGCATGTAGTTTTTATAAAGTCGTATGAGTATGCTCGCCAACAGATTTGGGTTAATAAATATCTGATATCTCGAGATATCAGCTTCAAGAGATAAAAAGCCAAATATTATCAGAGAATTAGTAATAATCGAAAATAATATTCACCTGTTTATCAGTTATGCTTTATGAGATGACAGTAAAATACTGTAAAAATGACTGTAAAGATTTTTCATTTTGTTAACATTCTACAATATATCTAGTATATAATATCTAATTTTATAACATACTATTTGTCAATTAACATTTAACGTTATTACATGAATTAGGGAAGAATGGAATAATGTGATGTTCCTGTGTTTCCACAGAATCTAAAATGCTAAGAATAGAAAAGAATAGTCCAGAGGGGTTGTGGACATGTTAATAGATTCTTTATTTGTGTGCGCCTTGCATTTTTCATGTTTGAATTATTATACTTTTTTCATGCATAGGTGTTTTTTAATTTATTTGTTAATTTAAAGGTTTGCTCTTTCTGATGATCTCTTTAACAGAATGCTAGTGCCTGTCTGTCTCCCCTTTACTGAGGTTAATATACTCTATATACATCAACCATGCTTTAAAAACAAATACATTCTGGACATTACCATTATATCACAGGTAAAGTGTGAGATTATGTAAATGTATTAGTATTTGAATTATCTCCCAGGGTTTATATCTAATGAATAATTTTCCCGATGATTTCTGCAGAGGCAACCAACAATGCCTTGGTTGGTGCCTCTGTGAGTGTGTCATTAGATCTTTTGATGTGATTTTTTTTATTGGTTTTGATGCTACAGTGAAAGAACATCCCAGTGTGTATTAACTCAGATGGCTGGTTCTTAAACTGAGGAGGCAATGCATAAATAGACACATGATCTAAATGTCTGCCTTTATGCAATATGCCTGTAGAAGAAGGCAGGAAATGAGTGGGAAAATTTTTGCTTTCATTCGCTTAGAGGAGAAATGTGAGATCTTTGAGATTTCTCATTATAGCTAAATGCAGTTTACACATCACTGTAACGTCACTCAGCTCTGCAGATCATGAAGTTTTACTGCAAATATGGATGAAAGAGGGTAGTCACTCCTTTTAAACCCCTTATGTTACTAGAGCTTACCATAAGAAAGTTGATCAATTGCTTGCAAACATCACTGCCGATAGATCAAAAAACATTTAACCAATTCTGTCATCCACTTTTAAAGAATGGTTGTCCTAAAGAGAAAAAAAAATGAAATACCGATAAAGAAGTCATGGAAACCAAATAAGGTCTCACTGAGTGATTTTAAATTGGATGATATTAACCAGAATTATCTTTAATGTGAGTTTAATTTCATCCCTATCATACAGTAATCTCTCTTATCCTCTTAAATCCATTCGAGTCACGTGAATAATTTCCTTTTAAATCCCTCAGAGTCCAATAAGAGATCACTAATTTTGACGACTGTTTAATGTTTTGCCAACGTGTTGTGTCTGCATAGCTTTTAAAACACATTTTTAAAATTTACCCTTTCCAGTTTTGCTTAAATTTGGATGCCGTCCTAATCCCTACTCACACCTTTGTCATGTTTTAATTTCCCCTCTTTCCATAAAAGTTTCCTTTCTCTTCTCCTCTCCCTGAGAAGAAATCTCCCTGATAACAGAGGCCCAAGTAAAGGTCAGCCAGTTATAGGATTATGTTAAGACTCCAGTTTGACACCTAGACATGCCACTGAGTCTTGTAAAGAAACTCATACCCAGTAGAGAAACAAGAAGCGGGACACCCACTGTCCAACCGCTTTGTTCATAAAAATTTAAATGTATGCACTAAGGTGGTTTAACAACTAATATCTCTCGCTCTACATTGAAATACATTAGATAAGTAAATGAGATATGACTTATCATGTTCTGTTCTGGATTTGTGTTCACACAGATAAGACTGGGGCATGCTCTGGATGCAAATGTCTATTCTGTGTTAAGATATATGTATATATAAAAAGTGCTAGTCTTCTACAGAAGACCCAGGCTATATGTAAAGTAGCCTGTATTATCTTTGAGTGAGACTGTGCATTAGAAGTCTGTACTAGTGCTGACATCTAGTGGCTCCATCGACTACTTACCTACATGTATAGGTATTTTACTTCATGATATTTGCTGAAAAAAAAGAAAGATCTCCGTATAAATTACTTTATCATTAGAAATGTGTTAATTTACACTCATTTACATTCTAGTGTCGTGATAAAAATGGATGATTACTGGTATTTAGTTATATAAATGAGTTGCCCCATAATCTGTCAAGGAAATCTCAGACATATTTCTCATGAATGATTTTAAAGTGTAAGTATGTATCTTTTATTTATCCATATAAAAACAGGAACTGACATTAAAACTGTATGTGAATGTGAACGTCTATGTGAATGAATGTGCAGCAGAAATTGCGACAAATTTAACATAAATTTTCTGTAAGGATATTTTAAGTAGCCAAAAATGATTGAACTGATTATACTGTAGAAAACTGAGTAGGTACAATAACGTAGACTCATGAACACACTTGCAAAACAGGCAATTTTGTTATTTTTATATAAACCCTTTGTAATTCCAGTTGACTACAGGTTACCAACATAAGCAAATACATTAGGCATAAAATCGTATAGAAACATTAGAAATCACGCGCAGACGATCGCTTTTTGACAGATCACCTGGTTCAAAATATTATGGACGGTTACATTGCGGATGGTGGGGGTGGTGGTGGTGATAACAATTCTTCTCAAACTGTCATGAAATAAAAATGTCTCTCACTTTTGACATTTTGAAAGGCATATTTAGAAAACCAGGGTAAAAAAGAGTGTTACACTAACGCAATACAAACACGACAAAGCTACAGGTGATCTTAAATCGTACCCCCGACGCCCCCGTTTTTATAAGTGGCTGCTTCCGCTTGCTTTCTACTTGGACAGTGCTACTTCCGTTATTAGCGTCGATTTTGTACATTAAAGCTTCAAGGTTGGACAGGTACGGTCAGACTGGAGAGGGGGTGTGTTAATTCTGATATTAATATAAACATTTTGACCTGGTTTTAGCCTGTTGGTTGCCCACAACTATAGCTAGCCCAAACAATGAAAGCAACTCAAGTTAGCTTGTTTGTGTTTTCTACCCTTGTTGTTTTGTCAACCGGAGAAAACGAAAGAATTTCTTGACCTTTCACCCAGTTAAACATTACTGTGTGACGCCGTGTGGCTGCTCAATCTCAGCGTGACACCAGCCTTTCCCATCAACTGATGACCATCAAACCATTTCTTACTTAAACACTTTAGCTAGAAAGTGTGACAGACCATAGTGTCCCCTGATAACTGTGCCAATGTGACTCGTCACTCTCTTATTGTGCGTAAAAGGTTAATTTTAATAATAACGTGTACATTATAGTGTTCATTTGGTTACTTTCACTTAAATTTATCCATTTTATTCTTAAATTTCATTTGTGGTCTTGTGTCAATGCCGTCATTCTAATGTACAAGGCTCACCAACAAGGCTGGAGAGAACACATCCTACAATACCCCACGTATTCTCCAAATTCTATACCGGGTATATTGCTATTTTAATTTACATATATATGAAAAGCAAGTGTACAGATAATCATAAGTTTAGTAGTTATATCTACATTTGTTGTTTTTCCAATTTAACTTCACAGCTTCGGTCCTTGTTTGGTTGTTGTAGTCAATCTCCAAAATAAATTATCTAAACTGGAGCAATGGCTATGTTCAAGGCCTCTTGCTGAATACAGACTGTCTTTTATCTTCCACCTAGGCACCATGCATAGGCTGCTTAAATGCAAAATGAGATTTGTGATATATCTCATGAGCCCAGTTAGGTTTCGTATTGTGGTATAAATAGTTTTTCTTAAAATTTATCTCTTTTTTTTGTTGTTTTGTGAATATTTCTATTGTAAATGATGATGTTAACCCATAAAAGTGATTTCTAGGTGAAAGCAGTTACATTGACTTAATTCTCAATTGCCTTGACAGGTGCAGTGACACGATTCCAGGCTACAGTGAAACAACCGTTCCCATCTTAAACAGCTGAAATGGTGCAATCACAGATCCGCTTGAAAATTCTCCCTAGTGTTTGCAGCTTCTTTGACAAGATGGTGCGGGTAAAAGTAGAGGGACTCACTCCTCACAAACCAGTGGAGCTGAGGTCCAGACTGGTTGATGACAAAGGTGTCACTTTCAAAGCCTCTGCCCTGTACAAAGCAGATGAAAGTGGTCAGGTGGATGTCTTCCGCACACCCTCTCTGGGTGGTAGTTACACCGGCGTGGAGCCCATGGGTTTGTTTTGGGCCCTGGCACCAGACGCACCACACACTAAACTCATGAAGAAGGATGTGCTCAGCCCAACACGCGTGGCCCTGGAGGCTCTTAATGGAGAGACTGGCGAGGTTTTAGCATCTGAATCTAATGAGAGAGGATACATGATTGAGGGGATGAAGAGAATACCTTTACAAGAGGGCAGAATACGAGGTGTCCTCTTCATACCACCAGGTTAGTAGGATTTTAACAAATTATTCACAAAATTAGGTATCAAGTCAACATTAACTGTCCCCCCCTTTAGGAAATGGCCCATTCCCAGGAATTGTAGATTTGTACACTTTTGGTGGAGGTCTCACTGAACCCAGATCCAGCCTCTTGGCAAGTAAAGGCTTTGTTGTTCTGGCACTGGCTTATTTTCGTTACCAGGATCTCCCAAAAAACCCTAAAAACCTGGATTTGGAATATTTCGAGGAGGCGGTCACATATCTGAGGAAGCGGCAAGAGGTTAGTATTGAAGAGCAAACAGCAAAGGACATATTTATTAGAAGTAATTCAATGTTATGCATCTTATGTATGTGAAGGTTGTGAAAATATTGCTCAAACATCTGCATTTGAAGTGGATTTGAGATAGAGGCCTATATTTGTGTCTAGTGTGTCAATGTTGCCACCTGCTGGCTTTTCTTCTGATATCACCATCATGGATTAATGATGAAACCTCTATATTTCTTAAGTCTTAAAATATTACAAGCTTTTTGTCATTTTTTCTTTAGTTGAAATAGTTAATTGGCCATAAGTAATTTTGATTTTGGAGGTTTACAGCAAGGTGTAATGATCTGTGGTAGTAATAGTTCGATAACATTACAAAATGTTTAGGGGTTCAAAAGTAATTGAGTAGAAACACACAAAGACAAGCAAAATTTAGTTTTATATTTTAAAGAAAGTATTTGTCAGACATGGAAACAACAGCAAACACTTTGTTAGTCCTAGTGAGCATACAACACCCTGTTCTCATATTTCTTGAACTAAAATTAGTCGATTGACTTGTGCAGCTAAGGATAATCTCCCTCTTTGGTCACATTGGATATATATAACAAGGTTGTTGTCCTCTACTGCACAATTAAATGTCTCTCAGTCATTGCAGAACTCCCAGCATCTTGAACGGATAACAATATGAGCTGCTCCCTTTTCTCCTCTTTTCGCATATCTTTCTTTTTTGAAGTAAACCCATTCTAACTGAAGCTGAGCCTAAAGAACAAAGAAATGCTAGTGTCCATCAATTTGTGATCTGCACTGTATTAGCAGATGTGCACCTGTTACTTTAAAAAATGTAACTAACATAAAACCTCTTGATTCAGGTGAAAGGTCCTGGGATTGGCGTCATATCAATCTCTCATAGTGGTGCCTTGGCTTTGAGCATGTCATCTTTTCTCTCTGGGATCTCAGCGACTGTCTGTATTAATGCCTGTAATGCAAACACTGTGCTTCCTTTACACTACAAAGACATTGTATTCCCGCCACTGCCCCCTGTCATGGAGAATGTGAAATTCACAGAGTCTGGGCTTGTAGATATACGTGACGCCTTACCAGACCCCACCAAGGGCAAGAACAGGGCGTCTTTGATTCCAATTGAACGAGCCACCTGCCATTTCCTGTTTGCTGCTTCTGAAGATGACCACAACTGGAACAGCACGTTTTTTGCCAGTCAGGCTGCTGAAATTTTGAAAAAGCATGGCAAAAAATCCTACGAGGTTGTTACTTATCCAAAAGCTGGTCACTTTCTGGATGTGCCGTACATGCCTTATTGTTCATCTGGCTTTCATCCAGCTGTAGGGAGTGTTGTGGTGTTTGGTGGGGAGCCAAAAGCCCACTCTGAGGCTCAGCTGGACCTGTGGGAAAGAGTCCAGGAGTTCTTCAAGACCCACTTGGGCAACAAGAGCACTTGATACTGTATTAATCCATCGAGCATCTCTGAATGGTTGTTCTTAGAAATGGTTACCAGTGCCTGTATTTTCTAATTATTAAAATTGTGAGAACTCCATTAACCGTCTAGTGTTCTGCATCGGAAACACTCCAACAATCGTTTGGTTTCAGATGAGTTTTTTTCAGTAGGACACGGGCTTGTAGCAAAAAATCGTCTATAGTAAAAAGAATCTGAGATTTTGTCTTGTCATGGGAAGGAAATGTAGAGGGACTGCACATAAAGAGCACTACAGAGTTTTGTTGGGGTAGGGTGTTGAATTTAGTGTCATCCCCACTTCTTGATGCAGACTCAAGGTCTGAGTAGTGGTCTACGTCATAAGCCACAGCCATCAGCTCAAACTTGATTGTTTTGTTGAAGTATCTCACAAAAGTAGAAGACACTTGGACTTTTCCTGCAGTTACTTGACAAAATGTCTACCTATAAAATAACCTACATATGATAACTTCTCCACTGACATGATGTTGGTACAGAACCAGTTCTGCTTTTGTGCTATTTGTAACTTATTTAGTGTTTAATGTTGTATAGCAAAAAAAAAAAAAAAAAAGGGGGGGGGGGGGGGGGTAAATATGTGGTGCTGGTGCCAGATTTTTGGGCATCTGAACTGGTGAAAATGCATGGAGCAGTTTGTAACTTCAGCTTGAGTGGAAAACTATCAAAACGGTAGCATGTTATGGAATCACCTACTGAAAACCAATAGTTAAGCTTCTTTAATCTTGTTTTATCTTTCTGGCACTTATCTAGCAGTATTTGATATTTAAATTGTATAGGGACTGGAATAATTCTGTATTTTAAGAAAGCTGAAAAAAGTGATCTTTGTAAAAAATATTTGATGTTTGCCCAAAAAATGAAAGAAATTTGTTGTCATGTACAATATAACCTATAATAAAGCAAAAGCAAATATGTAAATACTATTATAAATCCTGCTGTGCTGGTTTTATTTCCATGCCTGTTTCAAGAATGTGTATATACTGTGATGATCTGAGCAAGGATCCGAGAGTACACTGCACCAGAGAAGGGAGTCTTATTCGAAAGCTGGGAAAAACATACAGACATATGTCCCTCACTGATATTTTGATCACATGAAAATGTGGATTTTCTGTGTAATAGGATGTCATCTTATTTAACAAACAGGAAAACATGGAGTGTATTTAAATGGCACTAATTCTACATTTAAACATTTTTTTCATGGTATTTTCCAAAAGAAAGTCCATTATTAATTAAAATGCTAAGTGATCCATGAAATGTCCTCTGGTACGGGGTTATTTTTGGTATTTTCAGCAACCATGAGAGGAATGTCGCAAGCTCCCATGAGAGTACAGACTGACCAAGACAACAGGGTCAGTGTGAAAAGAGAGTGAAGTTAAACCTACCCTTGTTTTTGAATTTTAATCCTTAATCCCGCCTTTTGACCAATATAAAGGTTTATAAAGTGCTTAGAAACACGACTTTTAAGGTGAAGTAATGTAATGAAGTATTTCCTTAAAGTATTTTTTTTTTTGTGATTTAACAGCCTATTAGGAATGTAGCCATCCGTTACCTTTATTTCTCGGTATCAGCCAGGCTCCTCTTCCTCCATGCTGCTTGTCATTCATAAGATTAAGTGGAGTTTCTCGGTGCTACATGAAGAGGAGGGCTCTCCTCTTCAGTCTTGCACCTCACGTTGTTAAATATTCAGTTGCAGGCTCCCCGCACCATCCAGTCTACCAATAAACGGCCTCTGACAGTGCGATTGGCAGCGGCAGCAGGAGTAACAGTCTGTCAGCCACACATATTTTTATTTATTTATTTTTTTCTGGACGGCGAGGGGTGATGGTGCTGTGTTCTCGGTGCTGCAGGCGTCGTTCCCGGAATGGACACTTCGCAAACCGGTGTGGTTTTAGGTGCACTGGGCGTCAGATAGTCCAGCATCCATCCAGCCACACTGCGCACGGATTTCAGTGACCGATTTCTGCCGTGCATCCGCATTACTGGGGAAATATGGGGCATACAGCGTAGGCTTTCCATCTCCCCGTGCTTTGATACAGACTGGGATTATTTTAACATGTATTTTCCTCCCCAATTTATCAGACATAATTACTGACAAAAGACCATCTCATTGCTGGCAGAGGAACGCATTTCCTGCCTGTGTCCGCGTTAAATCTTCATGGAGATCTCCCGTGCAACATAAGATGTGATATGTCGATTATCCCCCTTTTTACTATAAAAAAAAAGCAGGTCAGAAATGCCCCTTTACTCTTGGCTGTTGACTCTTTGTGAGCTTTCTTGAAAAACAAACAAACAAACAAACATCAACAACAGAAAGGCATATTTAGGATCTCGGCGTGAATCGACATGGATAGTGCAGGGAGCCGGGCAGCGATGGTGGGGGACGGTGCAGTCAATTTCACAGCAGCCCACCTCTGGCTGGATCTACTGAACGCCTCGAGCCCATCGACCCGGTGGGACAGCAGCCCGCCTGCCGAGGGCACCGGGCTGGACGAGCGGCAGCGACTCGTGCGAGAGCAAGCCTACCGGGACTTCACCACCACCGTTCAGGTTTTCATCCTCCTAGGTTCGCTGATCGGTAAGTCCGCTCAGTACTCCCGCACATTCAATGCAAACTCAGTAGGGAATCATAAACATATTAAAAACCCAGCCTCGTTTATGTATTTACTTATTCATTTCTGCTAAATTTAGATTAAACAGCTGCACAGTTTTTGAACTACAGGGCACTGCTTTTCAAATACAATTGAAAACAGTGAGACTCTAAGATATGTGTAGGGGATCTTCCTGTGCGGACAACCTGTGTCCCAGTAGAATGTATTTGAAATATCTGAGACTTTTTCCAGCGTTTATCAGTCAGCCAATCAATCATCTTCTGGTCAGTATAGTAAACTAGTATCTTCGACTAAAAGAAAAGTCAAACGACGACTAAAAAGTAAAGGATAAGAAAAGCATGACAGAAATGAGTGCGTAGGCCAGTTTATTAGAAACAAACAAAACTGCTACAAGGGTACATTATTATTATTTTTAATCTAATATCCCGTTAAAACCACCAGCAGCTGCCAAATGTAAACAACCCACAGCCCATGTCACCTGCTTACTCTGCTTACCTCTCAGCCCCCTGCAGTCATGTATAAGTTTGATCAAGGTGCTAAAACCATTCAAATAACACTAAACCAGTCACACACATAACTCCTGATTTTCTGGTTTGACGTGGATGCATTCCATTTAAAATAAGCAGAAATACTTTGGCAAAATTTGCTGTATATTTAAGTCAGCAAAGAAGATTTTTATTGTTTTTTTCCACCAGAAAACTGATAAATAGTAGCAGTAACTTACATGTTTTAAACTTCCTTAGAGTTGAATATGTGTTGACTAGACATCAGTGATGATGATGGTGGTATAAGTGTGGAAGGAGCTGTGTAGAATGATCTACTGCTCTTGCACACTCCTGGCTTTGACATCCCGTCTCCATCATATAGATCGCCAGAAGCATAATTAACCCGCTTCTAATGATTGCTACAAATAAATGTGTTATTTGTCACAAATGTTTTTGTGTTGCCCTCTCTGCCCTGCTACAGAAACACACACAGCCTTAGTGTTGTATGGAAACATATGGGCTCAGTGAGAAGCAGGAGCACAGCTCACCATGATGAAATATTGTGCAACTGATACAAAACGGACAAAAAAAACACGTCCAAATGACTTGCTTTGATCCAGTGCCACCTCCTGCTGCTCAGTGCAATGCGCAGAGTCAGAGAAGCGTGCCCTGACTAGCTGTAAAAATTGCCCTCTGCCAGCATGGCTCAAAATGCCTTTTTGTTTCTCTCTGCATGCTCTACGTGTCGCAGGGAATACATACACCAATGAACCAAACCCACTTCCAGGAAGGTGAATAGCATAAATTCTCTAACGTCAATACAACAGGGCACCTTTGTGTGGTCACTAAGATTCTTGGAGACATATTAATGACAGCTATAAGACAATGAGTGATAAAATACAAACAGACTGTGTGTGCCATAACAGTAATGGGTTCCCCTTTGCTAATGAAATAATCACAATAATCACAGTAATAATTATTACTGGAAAAAATAAAGATAATTAGCATCAGATATCTGAATCAATTTCAGGACCAGTCAGAAACTGAACACTTCATCAGTGGGCACCTTTAAATACATGCATTATATTACCTGCAGCATAAAATGATGAGTGTTAAAATGATGATGGTTCCACGGGGCTGTCTTTTGAAGTTGAGTCCCCTAAAAAGTGTCTGTGGTCAATTCTCAAGCTACTTTTAATGATTTCAAAAAAGGCTTTGATTGTATGATAAAAGCCTAGCTGCATCATATTTATATTCAGACATCACTTATTATCATAGATGAGCAGGATATGCTGGTTCCATTATGTAGGCACTTTGTTGTCTCTATGGGGGTTTTAGTGCCCAAAAGAAAACCTGCATCACTGGCTGAAAGGGAAAAAAAAACATGCAATTTTTATGGGGAGATGTCTGTTTTGGAGGCATCTGTGTCATTAACAACTTGTGCACATCAATACAAATCGTTGAAGGATTCATGTTTATTACCTGAGGCATTTGACATGGAAAAGATAAAAGTAACTGCCTTCTGTATCTGCTTATGACTTCTTCTCTTATGGCACACAGAGATGTGCGAAGGTGAAGGAAATTAAATGTTGCACAAACTGCAAATTTGTTGAAAAGCCTCAATGTGGTAACATCCAGAGCACATTAAATTCTCAGTGATGCAGATTGTTTTCACTTAGTTTGTGCACTTTGTATCGGTATTAACTCGCTGAATCATCCACCTTCTGGTCTGAAATACTCAAACTCGAGAAGAATGACATTTTTTTTTTAAATTTAAAAGATTTTTTTTTAACACACATTGTAGATGTGTGCAACAAAACAACACTAATAAGACTAATAAATTATAACTGTAGGATCTGCTTTGAAGCTTTGAATGACATTCAGCTATAATGCATGAATGTGGAGCATTTGAACCCATGGAAATGGATATGTAAGAAGGGTTTTTCTATCACAAATTAGGCCAACGAACAGTCTCTCTAGTGGGAAAAAAACCCTGCTATCTAAATTTGAAGGTTTGTTTTCCAGCACAAGTAATTAACGATAGAAATTCCTCTGCTTCTTTTAAGGTTCCCTCCCCTTCATCTTTTGCTTTATGTTTTGAAATGTAGGGATCCTTGGCTTAACATCAAGCTGGTTTGCTGATTAACGGGTCTGAAAAGCCACAGTGTGCTGTAAAATGCTGTTTTGGGAGTTGACTGACATATAGCCATATAGTGGTTTCAGCAAAAGTACTTTGCTGAGTACTTTGGCAGGTGTTAAATATCCCATTTAATTCCTCAATGTTCCCACCTGGATACACGTGTGTCCAGATAGGAAGTGTGTAGCTTGCCAGAGAATCATGGGCACTTGTTGGTGGGTGTGCTGAAAGGCGTTAGAAGTTGGGGAGTTATTTTTACACCACTTAACCACTGCATTTGTAACGCTCTACATTATCATCTTTAAGTTGTGTAGAGACACAATCTTCTCAAATGTGACTGTAGTCTCATTCTGATTTTGTCACGTTTCAGAAATGTTTCTGTAACACTTGTTCTGTTTTCAGATTTGGATCAGGAGGGCATTTCTCTTCTCATACCTTTAAGGATAACCGCTTAAACCCTGGTAGGAGGGGAAAGTGCTAAAACATGCCAAACATGCCTAATATCTCCAAAGTTGACCAGTTAGGAAATCTTGTTTGTTTACACCATAAATAAAGAGGAAACTAGTTTGATGCAGTCATTTCATTGCAGAAACAGACGTAGATAGGCCCCATTAGAAAGCTGTAACTCTTCCTAAAATATAAACTAAACTGAAGTAAAGAGAGAGGCGTCAGCAGGAAATGCCCCCCCCCCTCAATGCACAGATGTGCGAGCCATTCCAGTTTTCTCATCTAACTCTCCTAGAAAGGGAGAATACATTCCTCAAAATTTAGATTTTTTTTAATGTATAACATTTGCTGCCATAATTATGCAGTTTCACTGATAAGGCAAAGATTTGAGTTTTACTGCAAATCTCATTAATGTGTCACAGTGTGCATGGCACTGGCTGACTTTGCCAACAGTTGTATTAAGGTCTGTGGGGAATTATGTGGCTGACTAGCTCTGCGGTTACTGCACCTAAATGAGCCTGTCACTAAAACTAGGTTAATTATAAATCACCAGGATGTAAGTAAAAAACTGTTAAGTATACTTAGTATGTCGAACAGCACATGTTAGACATCAATAGGAAAATGATCCAGCTCAAATTGAAGCAGACCACGTTGCTGCTACCACTAATTAGGGTGCCATTTGTTAAGCGGGCAAAATAATCATCCGTACTGTTTGCGCTCTCTCGCTATTGGCTGCTCTGACTATGGTTACCAAGGTGTTCCTCAAATGCCCAGCGAGCATTCTGGGCTCAAAAGTACAAGGTGATGTTGTTTTTCCAGACAATACAAGTCCTGAAAAAACAAAAAATAAAACGATTTTTGTTTTTTGTCACAGCAGTTTTTTTTTTTAATCTTTGGCAGCTACCAGTTTCTATGAGTATTTAACAGAGATTAAATTTGGTTTTTATTTTCTGTCTGAAATCTATAAGATAAAAATCAACTCTTGTATTTTGATTATTGAAATCTGCTTTGAACATCACATGGTAGCATGACTCTGGAAATGATCTGGACAAAAATATCTTAAGTAATAGTTTTATCGCCTTATAAATGTAGTATCACACTTTCTTCCTTTCTTTTTTTTTTTTTTTGAAAGACTGGGTATTAATTGCCTCACATTAGAGACCAAAGGTAGCAAGATAAAATGTCAACATACCGTATGAACAGACATTTGTAATAAACATTCTTTTTATGTAGTTTGCATTTGAAATAATTAATATTTGTGCTGATTTAATTATTCCACATTAGTCAGCCTAGCAGAATGTACTTTTACCAGGGTTTCCCCGAAATACCACGCCTATGTGCTATTCTGTATCACAGCATGTTAATCGAGTTCTGCATAGTTAAAGCACACCATGTCCTGTTGAAAACAGCTTCTTCCGCCTCCATTTGAAACCTCCTGAGGTACATAACAACAGAAATCAGGGATAAGTGGTTGTTATATACGACCTTGCTTTCATAGAAAAGGTCTTTTTTCTCTCTTTCATTTAGTTTTATAAACTATGGTTACTTTTCTATTCCCCCATCCACCTGACGATGAATGCGTTTTTCTTCTGACAAACTGAGACCTTTTATTTTAAAGCACAGGTCTCAGGAAAAACGTGAAACAGTTTCCTTCACTGCAGAACATCTTGCTCTCAGCCAGAGTGCAGCTAACACTCTGTGGGTAATTACTTTTGAAGGAGCTGAAATCACACAGGGTCCCGTGTGACCTGACATGAGTTAATGCAGTGCAAGAAGGAAAAAGTTCACCTTTTGAAACTTAATTACCAATCGTTACCACTTTGTCACTCCAAATTATGCAGAGAGAAATAGAAACATAAAAATGTCTCCTGTTGTCCTTTTTGATTTGGTTGCAGTTGCAGTTTCTTTTTAGTAAGTTCCAGCTTGCAGGCTATTAGATGTAAATGATTGGGAGGATGTCTTATGAGGGTGGACCAACTGTTTTTTTTTTTGTTTTTTTCTTTTTATCCCTCTTTGAACCTGCTACAAGTGACATACAGCACGAATTTGTTATTGCTGATATAGATTTATTTCATTTGGCTATTTTTTATTTTATGCTTTAGCGGCACCTGCATCACTAATTTTGTCCTGTGCTCTGTCTTTACAAGAAGGCGCTTACCTTTAAACAATTTTCATAATTTTTTCAAGAAATCCCCCAAAAATAAAAAGAAAAGAAAAGAAAAGAAAGAGCAAGTCTGGGGGCTGAAACTCCTTGAACTGTCACAGGGGAAGCCTTTTTGCAGTAAAATGGGGGTAAAAAGGGGTGTCCAGATGCAAATAATAACATTCAAATTGAACTTTCCCCCCCATTTTTTTTTTTGGACAAATTCATAAAGAGTTTGATTTTGATTTGAAGCAGTATTCTTGGTAGCGGATTCCTCGTCCTGCTGTGAGGCAGCTTCCAATCTAATGTGTAAAGACTTCCAGTTCACAGATGAGTTCATTGATGGCAAGTGTAAAACGGGCAGATTGAAAGTGACACATTTTCTTTCCTTTCGTACATCTGTCAGTTGGCTTAAATCTCAGTCCGAGAAGTACTTGCATTCCTTACATTGTTCAGTCGCAGTGTTTGTCTTGGATGGACGTCAGGAATAAGCAGCTGAGAAATCATTAATCTGTGCTATAGCAGATCAGTAAGATAAGTAAGCCTTCCTTCCTGTCAATGGGCAATTTAGTCTTCAAGCTAACCAGGTCTTTTCTTTGAGATCTATGGTGTGCCTGGTAAAAACTCATACCAGCACAACAAAAGGAAAGGGCTGCTTGTACCAGCGTTCAGGTTTCCAACCTTTATTTAAACTGAGTTAGACTTATGACAACACAGACTGTAGAATTCAAGTTTTTGTATGTGAACTGATAATATGACCATAATTCTACACTTTAACTCAAGATCAGAAAACCAAGTTGTGACCATATTTCACATTTGGTTGGATGCAGGATTGGTGACACCAAACCTTGGAGCTAACCTTTAAATGAATAAAATCTTCATTACATTTATTACAATGAGTGCGTATAAACAAAACTTGACTGGTTGGCAGAGATGCAGACTTATAGGAGTCGATAATTGTAGCTTCTACTGAGGGGTGCAGGTTAGTAGGCAAACTTAATCTCATTTTATTCTAAATCTTTAAACATCTTTCTTTCTCTCGACAGGTAATGCCACTGTGTTGTGGTGCACCTGCTGCACAAACGTCTTTAAAACAGTGACCAATCGATTCATCAAGAACCTGGCATGGTCTGGTATCTGTGCCGGCCTGGTGTGCATCCCCTTTGATGTGGCACTCGGAGCCAATCCTCGGTGCTGCTTGTGGCTTCACACGCTGGTGCTCTGCAAAGCTCTCAAGTTCCTCCACAAACTCTTCTGCTCTGTCACCGTTCTCAGCTTCAGCGCCATCGCATTGGACAGGTAAATGCAAAAACATGATACTTTTCAGTGTATACACAGAATTAAAGTAGATAGGGGGAGCATCATTTGTTTTCAGTCATCAAGTGTGGATTGTGCGTGAAATTACAAAACCCAAAGAGCACTCTATCCTTTCAGTAAAATGAGTGATGTGTTTATTTTTTCTCACTTCAGGTTTGTAGCCAGAATCACTGTGTTTAAATGATGCTTTTGAAAGACACTAACATGCACCTCCTACTCACCTCTCTGTATCTGGATGGACTACTTGGGGCAAAAAAAGTGGGTCCTTTATATCAGCTCTCTGATCAGTTTGTCAATATGTTGCTTAGCATAGTCAACTCGGCTAATTCTCTTTCTTTAAACACCTGGAAATCCAACTCTGAAAGATTTTTTTAAAGCAGAAAAACATCTCTACACCTTCTTTTAACACCCTGTTAAGAGGAGGTGCAGGGTTGTGATTGGTGGAGCGTGTGTCCCAGGCCTCCCAGTACCACTTTGAATTTGCTGAATTTGTAAGTTTGCTCACTTACAACTAAATGAATAGTCTCATTTTATGGTAGTTTCTTTTTAATGGAGAAAAGAAAAACTACCAATCAAAAATCCAGAAAAAAACATTACACAAAGATTACAAATTGATTTTCATGTCACTGAGTGAAATAAGTATTTCATCCTCTAGCAAAACGCGCCTTAGTACTTGGTGGAGAAACACTTTTTGCCAAGCACAGTGGTAAGACACTTCTGGTAGTTGGTCACCAGGTTGACCCTCATCTCAGAGGGGATTTTGGCCCACTCCTTTTTACAGAAACTCTCCAACTCCTTTAGGTTTCTTGGCTGTCGCTTGACAACTCAAAGCTTCAGCGCTCTCCACAGATTTTTCTACAGGACTGAAGTCTGGAAACTGGTTAGGACTCTCTATGACCTTAATGTGCTTCTTCTTTAGCCACTCCTTTGTTAACCTGGGGTTAATGTTTGTAATTATCACGCTAGAAGACCCATTCACAGCTCATCTTCAGTGTTCTGGCTGAGGGAAGAAAATTCTCATTCAAAATGACTGTACATAGCCCTGTCCATTGGCAGTGTCCTCGATGCAGTGAAGTCATCTTGTACCCTTAGCACCTCCGTTCTTCACTGTGGGGATGATAGGGTGGTTTGGGGCATCCTCAGCATTTCTCCGCATCCCAACACGGCGGCTCGAGCTGATGCCAAAGAGCTCGATTTTGGTTTCACCTGACCCCAGGACTTTCTTCCAAGCCTTCTCTGAATCCTTTACATTACAGCGTAGTGTGTTACCAATGATGTTCTTGGTCCAAAATGCCTTGAGATCATTAACATGCTCGTCCTGTGTAGCTCACCCCATGAGGCATGCTTTGGCTCCAGATAGGGGATGATTGATGGTCATTATATTTCTTCTAGTTCCAAATAATCATACCAACAGTTCTCACCTTCTCATAAAGCTTCTTGCCCATTCCAGTCTTGTGCAGGACTGCAATTGTGTCCCTGATGTCCTTTGACAGCTCGTTAGTGTTTCCCGTGGTGGTAGAGAGGTTGGAGTAGAAGAAATTGATTCTCTGGACAGGTGTGGTTTGTACACATAAATTGAGATCAGGAGTATTTGTCATTGTTTGAATAATTGAACACAATCTGTCTGCCACATTAGCACACAGACTCTGACTTGCTCGTAGGGGATGAAGTACTTATTTCACTCACTGATATGCAAATCAATTTTGAACCTTTATGTAATTTACTTTTCTGCATTTTTGTAAATGAGCAAACCTATAAAATCAACAGGTGATAATTTTAATTATTTCCCCACTTTATCTCAGCTGAAGTGTTTGAAGCATATTGTTTAACTAGTTTAATTTCATTTTCTTATGCTATACCCTTTAATTAACCTTTTGCTTTCATTAATTATTGCAAGTGGGTGCTGGTTATGTGTATAATATTTCCTAAAACTGTGACTATTTCCTGTTGTCCACTTTGTCCATAGTTGACCTTTCTCACAGATTGTTCCCAGCTGAGTCTCTCAACATTGTACAGAACTCATGTGTAAAAATGACTGTAGTTATTCAGTGGCTCTAATGTTTGCATTTTCTCCACACCAGTGTTGTTTTTGCTTAAAAAAAAGTCCAGTAAGAAAATAGAAAATTGGCATAGAAAACAGTGGGCAGCCCAAGTACAGATGCACAGACTTATACGAAATATAAAAAATATACTTATACAAGTATTGAGAAAACCTAAAAGAGTTCCTTTTTCAGAATCGTATACATGACTTATTATTATATGATATTTATCGAATCATGTTTTTATCTCTTTGCATGTTGCAGCTTAAGATAACACAGCTTCTGTATGTAATGCAGAAAAAAATAGCAAATATCATGAATAGACATGTTCAAAATGGAGCATAAAAGTGCACAGAAGCCACATTTTTATTAATATATAATATTAAAATATACCAGGGATAATATGGATGACTGCAGTAGTACGTGAATATCCTCTACCAACTTTATAGTGATTGCAGGGAGACTTTGTATTGTTGCAACCTCTTCCCAGCCCTCGTTTCACTGCTATAGAGATTATGTTGCCTCCATAGCAACTGGTACAGTCAGAATGATATCAAACCAATGAATTATTTATTCTCCAGGAGGGTAATCGAGGCTGTAGATATTCTGTACACAGGTTGGGACTGCAGTGTACATACACACGAACACACACAATCATACTGCAGCACAGACAAGATAGTCAAGGGACATCGTAGTAATGACTTTTTCATTTCGTTTATTCTCCTTATGAGTAAGGGAAAACAAAAGGATGTGAGGCAATCTGCATGCTATTATCTGCACTGCAGTTATCAAGAGATCACCCATATAATTTTAACCTCTGCAGAAGTTAATATACCATGGATAAATTAAAATTCTTTGATCTAAAAAGGGCTAAATGTTCATGATTGAATGTATCCAAAGTGGCCACTAAAAATGGCACAATTGGCTTTATTTTTAGATAACTGAGCTTTGTCCATTTCCTGTGGAATTTCCTGTTTTTCCTGTTTATAAAAATACCTCAA
This sequence comes from Copadichromis virginalis, assembly GCF_057382275.1. Classification (NCBI taxonomy): domain Eukaryota; kingdom Metazoa; phylum Chordata; class Actinopteri; order Cichliformes; family Cichlidae; genus Copadichromis; species Copadichromis virginalis. Next base: position 16,937,173 of record NC_140632.1, read on the forward strand.
AATGGCTGTGACAAATAATAAGCCTATGTAATACAATAAATATGTGAAGAGGCTGCAGGATAAATTTAGTAACTACATAAAAAAACTCCCAGAAAACTGCACCTCTCACCTTTTTGTCTATTTGGAGCTTGTATAATGGATTCAATAATTTTATACCAGCACTACCTTTCTGCTAAAACCCCTTCAAGCTCATACGTCAGTATTTTTAACGTTTATTTTAAAATAATTTTCACATAAATCACCATAAGATGGATTTCTGTGAGCATTTTCAGTACGCCTGGACTCAGGTGACACTCTGGCTTAGGAAAAAGCTTTTTTTTCACAGTGTGAACATCACCAAAACTATGCCTCTATTGATTTGCTGCAAGCTTTAGGATGTAAAAAATTCTCCACTGGGGAAAGCGCCCAATTTGAATGTTATCAGACCATTTAATAACCATTATCAGCTGTTATCAGCCCTGTACCTATTGCTAATAGATGCTCTCCTCTACAATCAGGCTGAGAAGGCAGTTAGCTACTGTATTACAGATTACATAGGAGAGCTAAGTAACAAGTATAGCTTAGTAACAAGTGCTTAGAGTTGTGAGTGGTTTATTTATTTTGTTGAGCCAGAAGTCACAACTTTTTGGACGAGAGACTGCTAAATTAGCAGCTAACGCTAGTTGGCTTTGTCAGCAAGCTAGCTCCAAATAACTCAAAAGAAATTGCTTGTAAGAAATGTTCTAACACGAGGAACCTCAAACATGTAAGGCACTTGTGTAAAGTGGAATAAAGTCTTCCTCACAGCCTCATATGTGGATTCTTGCTTCTATTTTAGCCCGAAAACAGATTACTCATTACTTCTTCCATTCAGCAAGGCAAGAAAGCCTTCTCTGAATAAGCCTCTAGAAGGTGAAGTAGGAAACGCATAATGGACATTGAGTGGGTTTATCAAATATCAAATATCAAATACATGTTGTTAAGCATTGAATTACTTTGTCTTTCTGTCTGTAGATACTACTCAGTGTTGTACCCACTGGAGAGGAAAATCTCAGACGCAAGATCTCGAGATCTGGTCATCTATATCTGGGTCCATGCAACTGTGGTCAGCCTCCCCGTGTTTGCTGTGACCAATGTGACTGATGTGTACGTGACCTCATCCTGCTCAAATGACCCCGCCCGCTCGCTGAGTCACATGGTGTATGTGTTGATCTACAACATCACCACAGTGATCCTCCCCCTGGCTCTGGTCTTCCTTCTCATGCTTCTGATCCGCAGAGCACTAAGTGCCAGCCAGAAGAAGAAGGTGATCATCGCAGCTCTGCGAACTCCCCAGAACAGCATCTCTATCCCATACGTGTCCCAGAGGGAAGCCGAACTTCATGTAACTCTTCTGGCTGTGGTACTGGCTTTCTCAGCTTGCAGCGCGCCCTATGGGGCCTTAGTATTTTACCGCACTATTTTGGCAGATGCTAAAGAGCTGCCTGTCTCACTGTATCTCACAGCCCTCTGGCTTCCTAAGGTATCCTTGCTCACCAACCCACTTTTGTTTCTGACTGTTAACCGCTCAGTGCGTCACAGCTGTCTGGACCTGCTGGCCAGGATTCACAGACGTTACAGTCGCCGTAACGTGGTTAGCACCGGAGGTCTGGCTTCTTTAGGAGCAGATGGCGTGATTGGGGAGCCAGTAGGACTGGAGACTGCTGGTCGATCTGGAAGCCAGCTTCTAGAGATGTTTAACATTGGCCAACAGCAGATCTTCAGACCGTCTGAAGAAGAAGAGGAGGAGGATGGGGAGAATGATGTGGAGCTCCCATCTCAAGGATCAGGAGAAGGCTCAGGGCCCAAAGATGACCAGAAAGGTGGGTCAAGAATGGGAAGCCTCAGAGGTGAAGTGATTAATAAAAAGGACTCTCTGCAGGGCACAGGAGGAGGGCTGGTTATCACCAAGGAGGTCCCTCCTTCAGTTATAGCCCCCCGGGCCTCTCCAGTCCATACATGCGCTTATGCCTCTTCATCACAAGTGGCACCTGCTACACCTACAGAAGCAGAGGACTCCCCACAGTTTGGTTTTGGACCTTTTGAGCTGCCACCTCAGTGGTTACCTGAGACCAGGAATAGCAAGAAGAGGCTACTGCCACCGCTGGGTAACACGCCTGAGGAGCTGATCCAGACCAAAGTGCCAAAGCAGAAGCCAGAACGCAGGATCAGCAGGAACAACAAAGTCAGCACAATTCCCACCGTGGATCCATGAACTGTACTGTTGGCCTCTGATCTGCAACACTGGAAAAATCAGAACTCCTTTGGGAGAAGACAATGATGTCTGCATGGTTTCTTCTGGTTCCTTCTTCTGATTTGCAGTTGTAGCTCTTGTAGAAGTTCAGGTTCGACATTTTACTGCAGAAAAGCAGGTTCCCTGAAGCACTGTATTTCCATTTGTGAATCAATTTGATATCAATATAATATTTCTAGTCTGACAAATATGTCCATTCCATCCAATTTCACAGCTCTTCGAGAGGTCCAGTTTTATAATTAAGGACTTCCACAATGACTCCATGATGAAGGAAAATAGATGCCTTCATAAATCTTTCTTTTTATTGGAGGTGACATCAGTAGTCAAACAACACTGTACAAATCCAATTATCTTGAGGGATGCACTGATAATGGATAATATATTTCCACAGCAAATAATCAAGCAACCATTATGGACCTGCTAACAAAACAGTTTTTAAAAATAGTTCTAATCTGATTGCACTGTGTATATGAACACATCTCAGTGTTGGTCTTTTCACTTAACCCATTGTGGGACTTTTCTTTTCTATGTTTGATTTACAGAAATGTTTTGGGTATTGTCTGCTGCCTTTGTTTTTTGTCAAATTCCACTTTCTGAACATTTCTAGTAATGTCTTAGATGTTGTCGTGATTTTCACTTTCGATGTCGATGGTTTTCATAAGATTAAAACACTGACGTAGAGTATGCAAATACATGTTTACAATGTGAAACAATCCGAGTTCAACTGTGTGTTCAGTCTTGGTTTCTGGAAGTGCATCACATATACTGAAATCTGCAGGTTCATGCACACTGGGGATCTTTTAGCGACCTTACATCAATCTTAATGATTTCTCACAGATTTCCTGAAAGTCAGTTGCTCAATTAAAATGTTGTATAATAAGTAGGAGCAGAGATACCAAGTGCACATTTTATATCATCTGACGCTCTGTAAAACATGTTTCCTTTTAAATATCTCTGATTGACACTTCTGGCTCTGTCTCCTTTGTGATGCAGAATTCATCAGTAAAAGCTTTGACCTGCACCTTTGGCTGAGGTAAACAGAGCTGGGCTACACTTCAAATATTTGTCAAGCCGTAACTCCCTTCGGGGCTACCCACAATTCCTTGTTATGTCCACAGAGGAGCTGAATCTATGCTGCATCCTACCCATGCTGTTATCAGGCGAATCGTTCACTCATGCTTGACTTGAAATAATATCCACCGGTGCTACTTAAAAGCAAGAGAGAGATGAGTAATAGCTTTATTCAAATACACTGGATGCAGCAGTGACTTTTTGAGCGGTCAGGCTGTGTGTGGTAGTTGCTGTAATAGATATAGTGGATAAACCGAGCAGAAAATGTTATTCAGTGTTGCCAAAAGGAGAAGATTATTGATTGTTTCCTAGAATATTGACTTGTATTTCCCACCCAAATTGATTCAAGGCTTATTCAAAGACCCTAACCTGATTCTCTTGCAATGATCAAGGGTTTGACAACAGAAATATTGTAACTGTAAAAAGAGAAGTCACACTAAGGTTTAAAGTCTGCTTCCTAAACGAATACAGTAGTTCTTGACCTTGGGGAGGTCTTACCATCACAGGTTGGTTAAGATGCCATTCTGAAGCTTTTGATCAGTGCCAGTAATGAATTTTTAGTTTAAGCTCTTAGGCTAACATGGCCCTGAAGAAGAAAGACAAAAAGAAAAACAGAGTTATGTAAATTCATGTCAAATATTAAATTATAAATCAAAACCCACAGAAAACCTCTTACAGAGTTAAATCAGTGTTAGTTTCCCTGTGCCTTGAGGCAAGTCCATGTGTGCACTGCATTTCGTAACTTGTAGAGTACACTGCGTAAGTCTTGAGTCAGCCCCTCCCTTTTTTATATTTTGCTAAGAAAATGGGAAATGGGTGCAGTGATTTATTGAAACATTTGCAAACATAAATGGAAATATGGTATGTAAGGCAAAAACAGAGTTTGCACAAATATAACAAGCTTGAAAATCAATATTTTACAGCACCACCTTTTATTCTTCAACACCACTGACTGAAATGCAGCCCCAAACCATGACAGCACCTCCATCATTTATTACAGATGGCTGTAGACACTCAGTGTTGTACCTCTTGACCTCCTGTGTACAATGATTTGTACCGAAAAATTGCAGTCAAATTGCATGGGAATGTACTTCAGTAAGAGCAGCAACCCATTTTTGCCAGAAACCCCAGAGAGTGGCACAGCTAATGTGGACCGTGCCACTTATGTAAACAATAGAATCCACAGCAGCAACCCCTTCATCACGGACATAGAGTTAACGCCAGCGGCGAGCATAGCAGCAGTCTATACGATGGAGTTTGAGGCTGCATGGCATCTCACCCCGCCACCTTCAGCTCACACCAACCCTTTCTTAACACCAATAGCGAAGCAGAATGCAGTGTGCAGTGAGTTTAAGCAGTTGCAGTGCTCAGACTGCGGAGGCCCTGGTAACACTGCATCTACACTGCTCACAGTGGGACAGCATGGCTCGCATGATCACCCACCTCGGATTGTTACATCTCGGCCATGCAGCCAGCCATTCACCGCCATGAACTGTACCTGCAGTGTCCCTAGAAAAACGCCGTTTACTGAGCCAGCGAAGCTACACATTATGCCGGGTATACCCCAACCTGCGCAGTACAGCTATGAAATGCCAGCTCAGGGCTATTTTTCCCCAACAACTCGCATGGCAATACCAGCACCAGATGGGGGGTGTGGGCTTTGCAAGCATGACCAGGGTCACAGTTCAAAACAAGCCATGCCAGGGCCACGCGGCTGTTTTCCTGGTGTAGTGCAAGACGGGGGTTTTGCAGATTGTAGTGCTGATGGACAGACGAGGGGCAAGGAGAAAATTCCCACATTACAACCAGACCATTTCGATGGGTCAGGGTCATGGAAAGACTTTCTCTATCAGTTCGAGACCTGTGCACAGGCCAACTGCTGGACGGAGAACACCATGGCTGTCCAACTGAGATTCAGCCTGAGGGGCGCAGCTGGAGCCATAATCCACAAAAACCCCAAATCTGCTCGCTGGAGTTACCAGAGGATTGTAGAGGAGGTGGAGGCTGCCTATGGGCCGTGTTCAGAGCATGCAGCAGCCATTGGCATTGAGCTACGGCAGAGAATCCAGAAACCAGGTGAGGCCCTGCACACCCTCAGAGATGATATATACGAGAAGGTTTCCATTGTGTATGCCAACCGCTCCGAGCTGGAGCAGGACTGCATTGCTGTAGAGATCTTCACTAATGCTTTGGCAGATGCTGAAATGGTCCAGAAATTGTTGGAAGAACAACCACGCACCCTGGCAAGAGCCTATGAAATCGCCCACAGGTTCGAGACAACGAAAAGGGCCGCCAGGGCAGTCACACAGCTTATGCAGCCAGGGCCACGAGTCTCTACAGCACAGGGGACCCGAACAGCTGCATTACGGGAGAGTGTTCATATGCTAAGTTATGAACCACCGGAGAGGGCCCAAAGACCTATCCAGCGTGGGCGCCAAAGCTGGAGCACATCTAACAGGTCAAGCAGGAAGGAGGCTGTTTGCCATAACTGCTCCGGCATAGGACATCTACAGAGGAACTGCCCCTCTCCTCGCTCACCTGCCCAAAAGCCTGTAAAAGCTGCTAGAGGCCCAGCCCCTGACCCAGGCACAGTGTTCCACAACGGAGGCCAAGATGTGATGTGTGTCCAGATAGCAATACAGGGACGGGAAATACGGGCCTTGCTGGATTCTGGTGCACGGCGGAATGTGCTGCCCCTCCACTATTTTAACACCATCCCCGCAGAGTCAAGACCTCAGGTGCAGGCATCCATTGCTCAGACTCTACAAGGCATTGGTCCAGAGGGATTGGCCGTTCTGGGCGAGGTCATCCTGCCTGTACAGGTGGGGAGCGGTGTTGAAAATGTAGACTTTCTTTTGGCCGACATGGCTGAAGGCACTGAAGTTATTCTGGGGCACCCTTTCCTGCAACAATCGTGCGCTTGCTTAGACTACGGCCGCCAAGAGATAACCCTGTTTAATGAAAAGATACCATGTTCTGGCGTGGGCCCTCGACCCCAGGTGCTTGTTGTTAGGGTGGCACGCACTACGGTTTTGGAACCAGGCTGCGAGTATGTGGTCCCCGGGTTTTCCAGCTCCCACTGTGCCGCCCATAGAGACATGATGCTAAGCCCTACAAAGGGCTTTGTGGAGAAGCACCAAGTACTGGTAGCTCACGCAGTTGTGCAACCTAGTAAACCCTCTAGCATCCCAATCAGAGTCTTTAACCCTGGGGCCGCAGCTGTCACCTTAAAGCGTGGTGCCGTGGCAGGGGTTCTTCAGCCCGTGCAGGTCCTGGAGGGGTCGGGGGGTCGCCCACCAAGGGTCCTGGCAGCCCTCGAACTTAATGGTACTCCCCCTGCTTCTGTACCAAGCCATTTGCAGGCCCTTTACGCCGAGAGCAGCCCCGGTTTGACTCACGTTGCCCGCTACGATCTGGCAGGCCTGCTGAGGTCCTACAGTGATGTCTTCTCCACTGGCCCGAATGACCTTGGTCGCACTGGTGTTGTCCAGCATGACATCCTGACCACGCCAGGGCCACCAGTTAAGCACCCGCCGCGCAGGATGGCAGGGGACAAACAAATAGCGGCCGACCAGCAAGTACAGCAGAGCTTGGAGGCTGGGCTAGCTCAACCTAGCAATAGCGGCTGGGCTGCTCCAATTGTGATGGTGAAGAAGAAGGACCAGAGTCCCAGACTATGCGTGGACTATAGACCACTAAATGAGCGAACCCTTAAAGACGCTTATCCCCTGCCACGCATCCAGGACACCCTTGACACGCTTTCTACTGCCAAGTACTTCAGTACACTAGACCTGACTTCAGGGTACTGGCAGGTAGAGATGACCCCCAGAGCCCGAAAAGCAGCTGCATTTTGTACCCGTAAGGGATTGTTCGAGTGGAATGTGATGCCGTTTGGACTGTGCAACGCACCGGCCACATTCCAAAGGCTTATGGACAGAGTCCTGGCTGGGCTGCAGTGGGAGACATGCCTAGTGTACCTAGATGACATCATTGTCCTGGGCCAGGATAGCACCCAGATGCTGGAGCGGCTCGAGCAAGTGTTCATCAGATTGCGTGGAGCCAACCTAAAACTGATGCCATCTAAATGCTGCCTGTTTCGGGAGCAGGTGGCCTATCTGGGCCATATCATCTCTGCTGGAGGTATTTCCACGGACCCCCAGAAAGTCCAGCAGGTGACGGACTGGCCTGCACCGCGGACCGTCACAGAAGTGCGTCAGTTTGTTGGCTTAGCCTCATACTACCGCCGGTTCGTGGAGGACTTTGCCACAGTGGCTAAACCCCTCCACGAACTCACTAAGAAGTATGCCCGTTTTAACTGGACTGCCGACTGCCAGGGAGCATTCCAGGAATTAAAAAGACGGCTTACGGCAGCCCCTGTCCTGGGTTACCCACTGGACCAGGGTGACTTCTTCCTCGACACTGATGCCAGCAATTGTGGGATTGGAGCGATTCTCTCCCAAGTGCAAGGGGGCGAAGAGCGGGTCTTGGCCTATGGGAGCAGGCGGCGGTCGGCTACCGAACAAAACTATTGTACGACCAGGCGAGAGCTTCTGGCGGTTGTGGCGTTCACTTCCCACTTCAGACAGTACCTGCTGGGTAGGCCGTTCACTGTCCGGACTGACCATAGCAGCCTCCGCTGGCTGACCAGGCTGAGGGAGCCCGAGGGCCAGCTGGCCCGCTGGTTGGAGAAGCTGGCAGAGTATAACTTCCAGGTGCTGCACCGACCTGGGAAAAACCACCAGAATGCGGATGCACTTTCCAGGAGACCCTGCCGCGCTTCATGCCCGTGCACACTCCCAGAGCCCACCATCAACAGCGACCGGTTCGAGCATAAAGGTGTGCAGTGTAACTTAGAGGACTGTGGTACCAGCATGACCCCCCCAGGGCAGCCCCCGGTGGGGGTAGTGGGGCCTGATGGTACCGATGGGAAAAGCCGGGTAGCAGAACCAGAGTGTGCACCCGTAGCAGCAGTGGACTGTTGTTCCAGTAGTAGCCACGACACCTGCCCAAATATCCACCGGGTGGATGAGTCCCATCACACTAGCTTGTTCAGTGGCTGGACCCCAGAACAGCTCTTGGCTAGCCAGAAGAACGATGTGGATATAGGCCCAGTTTGGGAATGGAAGGAAAAAGGGGAAGGTCGGCCCGTCTGGGCCGATGTAGCGGCATGCAGCCCCGCAACCAAAGCCTACTGGGCGCAGTGGAAGAGACTGTACCTAAAAGATGGAGTGCTGGTGAGGAAATTCCACTGTACAGAAAGTAATGTGTTTTTCCCCCAAATCCTTCTGCCTCACGCCTATCGTCACTCCGTAATGCAGCAGATGCACGATGGCCCAGTGGGTGGCCACTTTGGGGCAGAAAGGACCCTGGCACGCTTGAAGAATAGGTACTACTGGTACAACATGAAAGATGATGTGACCCTGTGGTGCCGCACTTGCACCAGTTGTGCTGAAAGGGCGCGGCCCCCAAAAACCCCCCAGGCAGCGATGGGCACGGTACGTGTTGGCGCCCCCATGGAGAGGATTGCAGTCGATCTGATGGGACCGTTGAACGAAACAGAAAGGCATAACCGATTCATATTGGTGGTACAAGACTACTTCAGCAAGTGGGTGGAGGCTTATCCAGTCCCCGATGCACAAGCGCCCACGGTGGCAGGAAAGGTTGTTGCGGAGTGGGTATGTAGATATGGAGCCCCACAGTCTCTGCATAGCGACCAGGGCACCAACTTTGAGTCGGCTGTGTTCCAGGGGATGTGTGAACTGTTCGGAATCAAAAAGACACGCACCACGCCCTTTCATCCACAGTCCGATGGCCAGGTAGAGCGTTTTAATGCTACCCTGCAGAAGGCCTTAGCCACCACCGCGGAGCGCTGCCACTGGGACTGGGATATAATGATCCCCTATGCTGTCATGGCTTATCGGGCAACTAAGCACAGTTCCACAGGATTGACCCCAAACATGATGCTTCTGGGCCGAGAGATAACCGAGCCTATTGACCTGGTCGCGGGTCTGCCGGCCGACGACACCCCCAACTGCACTACACCACAGTATGTGGTGCAACTCAGGGAAAGGCTGGAGCTTTCCCACCAACTGGCACGGGAGGCTCTCGGGAAATCTGTTGAGCGCGCTAAGAAACAGTACGATAAGAATATCTGCCAAGTTCAGTATCCAGTCGGCGCTGCAGTGTGGCATCTGATCAAAGGGACCAAGAGAGTGCGGCACAAGGTTCGCAAGTTTCTGCCTTCCTATGAGGGCCCCTACTTCGTAGTGGGCCTGTTGGATGATTTAGTCTACTGCATTAAAAAGGGGCCCCGAGCAAAGGCTAAAGTGGTTCATCACGACAGACTCAAGCCTTATCACTCAAGAACGCCGCTGGACAACAGCTGGGTCTTCCAAGACTCCGACCAGGCAGCACCCACCGAGGTGCCTCCTCCAGCGCTCGACGAAAGCGATTCTGACATTGATTTCGGCCCCTTCGACTTGTGGGAGACCCCAGCTGGGGCAGATCAACCAGATACTGGTGCTTCCCTGAGAGCTGGCTCTCCGCCACCCGCTCAAGGAGATGGTAGTGGGTTGCCAGCCAGCCCTGTTCAGCCTTACGTGGATGGGGCTGAAGGACCAGAACAGCACCCTTCCTTCAGGTCCACACCCCGTTCCAGACCACAGCGTGTGCGGCGGGCGCCGGACATGTTTGGTGACTGGGTCAGTCACTAGGCTAGTATGTCCTAACTGAGTCGGGGTGTAGGCGGATCGCTGCCCTGCTCAGTAGTTAAAAAAAAAAAAAAAAAAAAATTGTTCATGTTACATATGTTAAGTGATATGACTGTTGTAAATTGAGTTGTTACAGGGGGCTATTCTTACGTGTACTGTTGGGCTTGTTTGTCTTGCTGTTTCCTGGCAACATGGCTGTCGACGGGCTGCAAGTTATTGTTTGAACTGTTTATACTAATGAGGTAAAGCTGGATATAGGGGTAAACGTTCAGCTGTAGTGCCTTAATGTCTTTCTTTATGAATACTGTCTATGTGAAGGGCGGGATATGGACATTGACTTGCACCCTCCTCAAAGTGAACCCTGTACATCCTATGTTTTCTTGTGCTTAAAATATGGACAGTTGTCTACTTCAAGATTGTTCCATCCTAAGGATCGCCATTTTTGGACTGGGGGCACGAATGCTGTATGTTTCCTTGTTAATGGGGGGTTCATGTGCTGGAATGATGTTAAGGGTTTAATTATCATCCAGAGTGGGGGTAGTGTTACAGGCATGGTCCTTTAAGGGTGAAGCCTGATGGGAAATGTATGCGGGTGTGTGTAGCGGAACTGCCTGTCGGGTGTGTGAGGGTGAGCGGAGAAGGAAAAGAAGAGTAACGGTTGACTACAGAAGAGACGAAGAGAAAGTAAATAAAAGGAATATAATAACTCCCTCGGCAGCCAAAGTTGTATCGGCGATGCCCGCCGTGAGTAAACTGTTTCAGCCCACTGTACGCGGTGTTCGTGCCTTGGAGGAGAAATAAAGGTTCGGTAAAGCAGTTTCCTACGCCTCCCTCGATCTTCTTGCTAGCGGAGTTGACCTGTATAGTAAGCTGTTGCCGGCTGCGAGTCAAGTAACTGCCAGAGGTTTCCTTACTACGGTTCGGGGCCGCGGATCTGGCGCGGTAACACAGATGAATCTCTCATGTTCAGTGTCAGGTCTTTGCTGCCTGCTGGGCATCACTTTCAGATACTATTAATCCACTGCAGATACCTTAGGCACTTGTAACTTCTTCTTTTGTTTTCCACTTATTAAATTTCATTACTTTTATTAAGGATATGCTACACACCAAGTTGAAAGATGCCACACTTTTGGCTAATAACGTTTTGTGATTCACCTTGTTAGTACAAAACCTCCCCAAACTATTAATCAAATACTGTTAAGTTCACCCAAAGAATTAGGAAAAAATATCTTTTTATTTAATTGAAATTAATTAATTAATTAACTTATTAATTTGCAGCTGGTTTCTGGTAACTAAGTGCCTAAAAATAAAACTTAAAATAGCTCATTTACTCAGTGTTAAGTGGACAAAAGAACAAAACAAACACAGAAAAAGAAACATTCCTTGGTCAATTTTCTGGAAAATTAGCAGGTCCCAGGACTGGACTGAAGGTGAAAAGCAGCCTGGAGAACTATTGTACAAGACCATTTAAGAAAATTATGATAACATCTGGCTCAAGACCTTTGCACGATATTGGACAGCTGCACAAAAATTTATAAAGTGACTATTTACTGTTTGAGTACTGTGTATCGATACATAGAGAGGTAATTTCTGCTTACTTAAAAAAATAACATAAAATAATTTAAACTTCTATCAAAGTGAAACCCAGTTTGTTCAAGTAATTGCTGGGAAATAAAAATGGCATAAGAGAGTGTGATACTGAAAGTGCTTCAAAGGCAGTGATTGACACTGAGGAGGATAACCTAATCTCTGACAGAAAATTGGGTCACGTTCTTGTGTGAGACGCAGCTAACTACCATTGCAGACAACTCGCAACTTAAAGGAAGCATAAAAATAGAACTGTCTGGCTGAAATCATCAGAAGGTTTTTCGTTTCTCATGGCCTCAGCTGGATTCATCATCTGTCAGTGGTTAATGCTAAAGAAGTACGAACGGAAACCAAACATCACTTTTGAGAAAAACCATAAAAAAGTGTTCTGTGTCTTTGAATCAGATGCAATACCTTGGTGTAAAATTTACTGATAAGGTTATGGGAATAATTTATTTCATAGAGGAACTTGAAAACTGAAAAAAAATCATACATGAGTGACACATGCAGAGAAGCTGCAGGTGTTGTGGTAGGTTGATGTGGCCCAAATGGGCCATGAAAAAAGTGCTTCCATCCAATCAAAAGAAGACATGGAGGATATTTTGTACCACTATCAATATGATGTAGATGTGCTTTGAAATGTTGGCTTTCCCTTTGGTGTCCTCAGGCAACAAGATTTGTGCTCCATTTGTATTCTTTGGAAAATCCCCTCATAAGGCACCATGTACAGAGGACTCCTTGCACTTGCAGGAAAATACCAATATTTTCAGTTTACTGCTGCTGTGGCTGAGCTTTAGTCATGTTGTCAAGGATTTTGTTATTGTGACTAACGGGGTGGTCAATGTCTAGATGTATTAGAAGCAGTTCAGTGGATTACCACCTACATAAAAACTCTAATGTATTCTGTCATTCGAAAAGCTGCTGAATTTAGGCATGCTAACTAAAGAGTCCCCCCATCTTTTATTAGTCTGAAACTATCTCTTGTTATGTGACTTGCAAAGATAGTTGAAAAAAACTAAGTAAAACATGCTTCAACATTTTTAATTACAGCAAATTATAGCAGCTGCAATCTAGACTGCAAAAGTTTAATCTTCTTTGCCGTCTTTGTAAGAAGGAGCACATGACAGATTTTTGAGTAACTGAAGTGAGAGAACAAAGTCTGTATTTGTTATCAGCTTTGGTTTATTGTAATCTAAGCAGGAATTGTCGTCACTGGTTACCGTCCTTGTTTTTTTCCCTTTTATGGAAGATAGTATTGGATTTTAGGTGCTGTTTACCAAGTCAGTGGGCACGATCAATTCGGTGGTGCCATTAAGAAGTAAAACCAAAGATAATGATGGAAATGCTATGACAAAGTAGCATGGAAATGTTGTTTAGTCATATAATTTTAAATTTGTGTATTTCATTAAAATAAACAGTAGTTATGTAGCACATTTCAAGATAAATATTACAAGGTACGTGACAATCAAAGACAAAAAGTTAATTTAAAGCAAATTTAAAAAGATTTAAAAAGCTTAGCCTACTTTTAAAGAGATCACTGAGCCCCCAGCTTCTGGGTTCCCTGAGAGAGAGTTCAAGAAACTGGCAGCCACCATTTTTAAAACTCTCTCTTCTTTAGTGCTATGTCTTGTATCATGCAAAGCCATCAGGTCCTAACCACTTAACCTCAGGGGACCTCCGGAGCATATATGGATGTAAAAGTTCACTGGCCTAGAATTTCAAAGTGGACCCTGATTTTAATGGAGAGTCAGTGTAACAGAATTATCAAATGTGCGATACAAGGATTTATACGAGTGGATCAGAAGCCTTACAGTAGAACTTCAGATATTTTAAGGAGGTTTTGTTCAGACAAGTAAACAGAGAATAAATCTAAATAATAATATGAAATAAAGGCATGAATGAATAATCTCCAATTCAGTGTGTGATACAAAAGAACTCAACTTACCAATATTTTGTAAGTTTGCTCCTTCTTAAGAAAGACTGAGTCAAAAGTTCACTCAAGGTTCCTCATAGAAGATTGAGCAAATGTGTCAAGGGAACCTGGAGTTTCCATTACCTTGGGTTCAAGTTTGTTGGAGCCACAAACAAGGTCTTCTCATTTTTCTTCATTAACTTGACAATAATTGCCAACTATTCAACTTTTATTACAGTACCTATGCAAGTTCTCTAACTAAGAAACGTCTTGGGTCTCATAAGAGAGAGATGATGTCACTTACATAGCAGCGAAAAGAAATGTCCTTCAGCGTGCTTGAAATGTGCTGGATAGGGATCTGGAAAACTCAAAAGCAGGCCCAGCTATACCCACCCAGTAACTCAGATAATCAAGCATAATGTGACGATCAACAGAGATAAGTATAACAGAGCAATGTCCTGCATCACCATACACCAAAATGTCATTGGAGACTCTAACAAGAGCAGTTTCAGAGAAATAATCACCAGAAAAAGATAAAAAAAAAGATCAATAATGTCGTATTTTTCTAGAACAGTTGTAAGCTGCTTCTCAAAACCTTTTCTTGAAACCCAGCAATAAAATCTAATTATAAGGTTGGTATGTAACTAGAATTTTTTTGAAGCAGGATGATGCCATTCTTAAAATAGACAGGGACCTGACCAGAGTGAAGCATCAGTTTTACTGAGCACACAGGGACTGATAGACTGAAAGGCATTTTTTGAACAAAGACTCAGGTAAAATGTCAAAGGAGCAAGAAGATGCTCTCTTGAAATAAAAAATGGGAGGACTATTATAAACTGGAACCTAAACAGCCAAAAGCAGAGGCTCTTCTAGCAGAAATATAAACCACCATCATATTAAATAAAATCAGTTCATGATTCCAAAAGGCTCCAGCTTAAAAACCAGTTTTACAAAGTCTGGTGTGGAATCGTTCGGCTGCACAGTTTGAAAGCCATAAGTGAGCTGCTGGTGAAGAGTAGAAACAACACTCTGACAACAAAGATAACAGGTAAGACTGTTTGAGGAGTTCACCAAGTCTAGTATAACAAGTCCTGCAAACTAAACAACAATATTACTTGCCTATAATGTTAGAAACTGTAGTATCTTTTGTAAAGAGATGATGTAGATTATAGTTAGTCAACAATCAGGATTTAGGTTAAAATATTCAGGGCTAATTGGCTAAGTGGTTAAGGGCTGATAGTGATCATCCATTAAAGAATCTTGACAAGTGGTGAACTAGACTCAATGAAATTAGTTTAAAATCTGCCTTTTAATATGCAGGACTTTGTGGTCAGAGTTCTATTCACCAATCAGGTTTGAGCAAGCTGTTGCGTGCATGGAGGCAAACAGGTCATGAAGAGAGCAGAAAAGGGAATGCCCTAGCTGAAATGCAATCTTAAAACATCATCTATCATCTGAATAGTTGCTCATAGCTTTATTTAGAAAAAAAAATGTAGTGGAAAAACTGAAAGTTGGCCTGTATATCCGCTAGCTACACTCGAAGCCCCAAAAAACTGTCCCTTGACCTCGGAGGCTAAGTCCGCAGACGAGCTGATGGGTTCCCAGAGTGGCTAAAATAGCAAACAGCAGACTTAAAACTGAATCCTTTTGGTTGTGTCACATCCCCAAACTTTATGCAACATCCCCGTTTGGGAAGAATGGTCTTGAATGGAATTTTGATGTTATTTTGATGATGTGCCATTTGTGCCATTTAACTGTTAATTCTAAACAATTTACACTGCTTGTGGGAAGTAATAAAAATAATCTTCCACAAGAAATAAACACTGACTATAAATAACACAAATAGCCTCTTGGGTCAAAGTCTGAGGGCATATAAAGGCACCAAACTACTTCTGCCTTTTCTTGTTATACACAGCTGGTAGTTTATGATGGAAAATGTAATAAATGGTCATAAGTTTACAAACGTCATCATGGGCATGAATGTTACGGTAATTGTGGACTTTTCTTTTCCCAGGGCTGAATGATTGTCCAGCATACATCCTAAATTACTTTTAAAAAAACCCCCAAAAGACCCAACAAGAATTGGTTGCACAGTTTGGAATTTTTTTTTCAATTTAATTCTAACCCAACCGGTAAATAAATATGCGCACAGAATGGGAACATTCTGGTTGGATGATTGACTTCTCTGCAGAGGAGTGGTCTAAGACTTCACTGAAATTGGTTGGTTTCCTGGAGTGGGCCTGGCTTTTTAGCAGTCCACAAATTTCCTTTAGGCTTGAGGTCAGGCCTTTGGAAAGGTCACCTCAGAAGCTTAATCTTAGCCTGCTTAAACATTCCAAACCATGATGTGTATTTGACATCATTGTCCTGCTGGAACACCTAAATTTATCCAGATTTAGGTCATCTAGCTGTTAATTGAAGCGGAAATTGAAGAATTTAGAGGTACTCCTCCTTCTTCATTATTCCATTTTTTTGTGCAACCTAACAGTACCACTGGCAGCAAAACGGCCCCAGAGCATGATGATAATCAGCATGCTTGACAGCAGTTACACTGTTCTTAGGTTTAAAAACCTCACCTATATTCCATATTCCAAATACACCTTTTGGTATTATGGCCAAAAAGCATTTCCAGTTCATGGCAGGCTTGAAACTTTTGGTGGTTCCTAGGTTATTCCTGAACATACGACCTAATTTCCTCACATCTGAGGGTGAGATTTTGGGTCTTCCTTCACAGTTTAGCAAAGTGCTTAGACATTCAAATAACTTGTATAAATGTATAGATCTCCTTCTTAGATCTTCACTGAGTTTTAGGATCTTTCCATTGTTCTAAAAATCTGTCAGTTCAGTCAGTGCTTCCAGAGGAACCCTTTTCATGCTGGCAAAGAGTAACTACCAGTTGTAGTCAATCATGATGACTAATACGGTAAAAGATGAAAGCTATTGTAGAACTATCGGAATATATTTGAGTCTGTATCTATACTTCTGGCTGTGTGTAGATTAAAGGAAATACAAAAATAAATTCAAAGAAATCATTAAAAGCCCCAAAGTACCATGACATTCATGCCCATGATGAGTGTATGTAAGCTCCTGACCACAACTGTAACTTGTTTCAGTTGGTGAAATAAATAACAGAAACTATGGTAAAGAAAAAATAGTTTATATAAGGTTTATATAACAATGACCAGATTGTACAGGACTTTGGTTTTGGTAGAATGTAGTACTGAAAACAAGAAAGGCTGAAGCTGCTTTTAACTACTGATCAGCTATTCTGTGCTTGGCTGACAGAGAGGCCTGAGAACATAAACCCAGAGACTTCAATTACACAATAATTGGGAGCCAGAGACTCAGTGTGATGAGAACATTTGAATGATAATTGCCTTTCTGCTTGAAGCCATGCTATAAAAGAAGGCTTAGGAACATGGACTTCTCTGCTGCGTCACAAAGAAAACTATATTTGTGCATCACTCATCATTTAGGTGTATCCTGTACATGAACAGAAACGTTGCCACAGCTACAGAGGTCTCAGAAACACACCACATAACAATGCAGCATTAAAGGTGATTAGTTCATTTAAATGCACAACAACGTTAATGATAATTTAATATGCTCCTCGTCATTATGCAGCGGTCAAGCCTTATTTTCATTTGAGAAAATGAGTCACTAAGTGGTCCACAGAGCCATTATTGGTATCATTAAAACATTAAATAACAACAAGCACACAGATGTAAATTGAACTCACATACAAACACAGCACAAAAGTTTTTGTTTTTTTTAAACAAACAAATGTATAATTTATTTTTTGTAGCCATTACTGGTAATAAGTGGAATCAAATGATGATGTCTAGTTAGCGTGATGGCTAGGCAACTGAACCCAGTTCCTTTAGTGCAGGTGCTGTAGCAGCTCCATTGCTTCCCTCAGTGCTGGTTTCAAATGGGAGGCTGAGGACAGAACAAGTGTGAGTATGTATTAAGGACATGAATAGAGTGGTGGTGCTAATGTGGAGTGCCCAAATGATGGCAGGCAGACAGATGCAAAGTCAGAGATTTTAAAGCAATCACCACTCTTATTCTACTGTAGGCACAATTATAACTTTATTATAATTACTGAATTTAGTATAGCAATAACTTAATGTGTCATGCCCAACACTCAAACTCACTGAGGAACTCAGGAAGCTATATTCTCATTGGCTAATAACTTGGAATAGGATATATCCTGGATAATTCTCCTTTCTGACTTTCAGAACGAACATAATTTAAACCAGAATATCTGTAGTGTAGTAGCTTATTCGGCTCACCCATCACAAGAAAGAAACCAATGAGAATCTATTGAGAAGGCAAGCGTCGCAAACAGTGATATCCAGAACAAAATAATCTTGTTTCACTAAAACCTGACCATTACTCTGGCAGTAATGACAATGACAAACATAATCATGACCAGAAGCACAGTTGGATCAAAACCTATTAGAAAAAGTCTGAGCATTGCTGTCGGAGGTGCAACGATTCTTGTGAACTTTGAAGGGTTGGACAGACAATAGATGACTAGCTATTTCATAAGCTTATCGTAGGAGCTAAAAACAAACCTAATATTCTCTTCAATGACTTGAAAGTAGTTTTTCTTCCTTTGTTTTCTTTTTTTCTTGGACTTTGCTTTTTTGCAACTACAGGAGGGACTATCTCACTTTTAAAGCCAGCTTTAAGTGGCCATTGGAGAAACCGTAGTTTTTGGCACTTCATTATTTAGCTTCAGAGGTTGCTGTTTTATCCTGTGGAGTTAACGGTTTGTGCACGGCTGACTCAACTCAGCAGTCAGCACTCGGACTGGAGTACATAACCTGAGGGAGAGCTTTTTTTTTTTTTTTTCTCAAATCTCTTTATTTGGTTTTCCAGTGTTCTTTATCATAAAGGCAACTAAGATTCAAATATAAATGATTACATATATACAATAAAAATTAAACAAAGTAAAAACAAAACAAAACAAAACAAAACAAAAAAAAGCAACAACAAACAACGTTGGACAGAGGATGTTATTTATCGAACTACCAATGAGGCTCAGTGATCATTTATATCTGTACAGTATTGAAGAAATCTATAAAAGGTTGCCAGGTTGAATGGAATTCCTCCAGCCTCCCCTTTAGTAGGAGTTTAATTCTTTCCAGCTGCAAGTGTCTCAATAAATCTTGTATTAACGCTGATGTGGTTGGAGGCACCTTTTGTTTCCAATTTAGTAGAATCAAACGGCGTGCCAGCAGCGTCACAAAACGTATCACATTATTTTGGGTGGCTGATAGGTCTACAACAACCGGCTTCACTCCAAATAAAGCACAGATTGGGTCTGGCTTAAGTGTTTTTTTTAGAATTTTAGACAAGATATGAAAGACATTATTCCAATATGTTGCTATACAGGGACAATTCCAAAACATATGCGCCAGTGAAGCAGGTTGCTGTTTACATCTTTCGCAGGACGAGTTTACATTGGGGAATATTTTTGACAGTTTCAACTTTGATAAATGGAGTCTATGTAGCACTTTAAACTGTAAGAGTCCATGACGAATGCAAACAGAGGAAGAGTGTACATTTTCCTGGGCTTTTGTCCATTGATTGTCTGTAATTCTCATACCAAGGTCACACTGCCAGGCCTCTCTCAGATTGTCAAGTGTGTCAATTCCATCCAGTTGTAACAATGCGTTGTGAATTTTTGTTATTAGTCCTTTCTTGAGTGGATCAAACTGAAATAAGTTATCTAAGGCAGAGTCTGGGGGCCGACCTGGAAAAGATGGAAAAAGCCTCCTTACAAAGCTTCTGCTCTGTAAGTATTTGAAAAAGTCATTACTATGCAAGTCAAATTTTTCTTGCAGTTGCCGGAATGTGGGAAAAACCTTGTTGATGAATAAATCCTTTATTGAGTGCAGCCCCTTGTGGTTCCGTTGGAGAAATGAAATGTTTGAAAGTGATGGTGTGAATGTTGCGTTATTCATGAGTGGAGTTAGTATGGAAGCTTCCTTCAACCCGAAATGTTTCCTTATCTGTGTCCAGATTTTAATTGTATGAGAGACTAGAGGATTTTTAAAGTCATGTTTAGGGATAGGGAGAGCTGAATAGATCATAGCTTCTAATAAGGAGGGGTAGCAGCTTTCATTCTCCATCGTTGTCCAGTCGGCCCCCTTAGTCCGCAACCAAAACGGCATGGAACGAGCATTACATGACCAATAATACAGACGGAAGCATGGTAACCCCATCCCTCCCTGACATGTCAGTCTCTGCAGGTAGCTTTTCTTGATTCTTGGATTCTTTCTGTTCCATATGAAATAGGATATTAAGGAGTCTAATTTATTAAAAAAGGCTTTATTAATCACAATAGGGATACACTGAAATAAAAATAAGAATTTGGGAAGAATATTCATTCTAACAATGTTTATCCTCCCTGCTAGTGAAATTGGTAGATTAATCCATTTGTCTATGTTATTTTTGGTTTCATCATATAATTTAGAGAGATTGTGTTTAAATAAACCATAATAATCCTGAGTGATATTTATTCCAAGATATTAGAACTGATTAGAAACCCGAAATGGTAAGGTATTGAAACAACTTGGGTTACCTATTGCTTTAGAGTTGACTGGGAATAGCACACTTTTAGATAAATTCAATTTGTATCCTGACACTTCTCCAAAATTCTGCAAAATTTCCATGATTACTGGGACTGATTTTGCAGGGTTAGAAATATACAGTAGTAAATCATCTGCATAAAGCGAGACTTTATGTTCTGCTTTTCCCCTTCTGATCCCTGTATATTCGTCTGTTGAGCGCAGTAGAAGAGCTAAAGGTTCAATAGCCAATGCAAAAAGCAGAGGTGAAAGAGGACAGCCTTGTCTTGTTGAACGATTCAGATCGAAATAGTCGGAGTGGACATTGTTTGTTTGTACCGACACTTTTGGTTGGATGTATAGTAGTTTAACCAGAGAAATAAATTAAGGGCCAAATCCGAACCTCGACAGGGTCGAGAAGAGATAATCCCACTCGACCCTGTCGAAGGCCTTCTCCACGTCCAAAGAAAGCAAAATTTCAGGATTAGGATTATGCTTGTCTTGCTTATAGATAATGTTTAAAAGTCTTCTAATATTAAAAAACAGCTGCCTGTCTTTAATAAATCCTGTTTGGTCCTGAGATATAATTGTTGGCAGAACCGTTTCCAGGCGTGTTGCCAAAATCTTTGCAAGTATCTTATTATCTACATTAATTAAGCTGATCGGTCTATATCAGTGGTTCTTAACCTTGTTGGAGGTACCGAACCCCACCAGCTTCATATGCGCATTCACTGAACCCCTCTTTAGTGAAAAATAAAATGTGATTTTTTTTACTGGTGCACAAAATGAGCCATGGCGAAGGCTCTGCCGAACCCCTGAGACCGACTCACCGAACCCCTAGGGTTCGATCGAACCCAGGTTAAGAACCACTGGTCTATATGAAGCCGGGTCTAAAGGATCTTTTTCTTTTTTATAGATCAAAGAGATGCTTGCCTGATATAGAGTCGGCGGTAGGGCTTTTTTGTCCAGCGCCTCATTATATACTTCTAGTAACAGGGGTGAGATATGGTCTTTAAAGGCCTTGTAAAATTCCGAAGTATAACTGTCTAGACCCGGAGCTTTGGAGTTCTGTAAATTATCTATTGCTTGCTGTATCTCTTGTATAGTTATGGATTTTTCGAGTTGTTCTACTTTGTCTGGGTTGATCACAGGTACACTAAACTTGTTAAAGAACATCTCAAATAGTGCGGGGTTCTTTTTTGATTCTGAGGTGTATAAGTCTACATAGAAACTTTTGAATAAGGGAGAGCTTTTGAGGGCTCTTTTGACTTGTAAATTTTAAGTTGTTTTTTTTTTTTTGACTAGTTTGAATGTTTTGGTCTTGTCTTCATTTTCATCCCGTTGGTCTGCTATTACCCCCTGAACACACTCTTTCTTATATCACATCTCACTGACTTTCTGGGGTGTGTGTAACAAAGGACAGCTCAGCAACAGGGTTTTTCTTTGGTCTATGATATTTGAAATGTGTCTCTTGCGGTCTCAATAAATAAAAGAAGCCTGTGTGACAAGTGGAAGGCAGCTGTTTGGGAGCAACAGGGCCAAGAGACCCAATTTTTCCACCCAGCTTAGCTCAGCTTGCCTGGCAGCCCAGAAAAGAAACTGTCACAGTCGTGTGCCTCGACAGCCTTTTCTTTTTCTTTTAGTGTGAG
The DNA here is from genome assembly GCF_057382275.1 of Copadichromis virginalis. NCBI lineage: Eukaryota > Metazoa > Chordata > Actinopteri > Cichliformes > Cichlidae > Copadichromis > Copadichromis virginalis. The sequence continues at coordinate 16,958,955 of NC_140632.1, forward strand.
TTTAAGTGAGTCAAAGCAATTACCTCGGCCTGAAACCCATCAGCAGGATGTCACGTGACTCTTTTATTGTATACAAGCGATGACTAAATGGTAATTTCGTCAAACCTTTAAAGATAAATAATGGAAATTGCTTGGACTTTCTTAGTGAGCTAGCTTACGCAATCACACTCAGCCCTTCAGTTTTAAGGGTTGTTCCTGTGAGTGCAGAGTTAGTGTGTAGGTGTGAAAATGACAGGTGTCATCTCTGTTAGTGTCAGGTCATCATGGTTACATCTGAAAGCTTGACATTTCTTCAGCAGTCTTTCCAAAATCCTCAGTGTTCTCTGTGCATGTTATAGAACTAGCTGTTAATATGTTTAGGATGTATTCTTCAAAGCTTCAGTGTCATTTAAATGTGCATCAATGCAGACTTGGCCCCAGAGCTCAGCTGGCACCTTTTGTTCGCAGTCCTCACCTGTGCCTCTCGTCTTTCATCAGTAATATATTTTTGTTGATGCATAAAACCTGACAGGTTCTGTCAGAGGTGATGGTGGTGATGTAGAACCGCTTAGACTCCTTTTTCCTACTCAGAAGGACTCTGTTTCTCTCCTGTCTAAAGTGCAGATGTGTTTACATTTTAAAACAACACCTGATGTTTCTGTGAGTAAAAAAAAAAACAGAATACACTTCTAACTGGAAAGGTAAAGATTTGTGTTTTTCATACCTTTGGCACTGCAGTCTACAGTTTCATCACATAAAACCTGATCTTCTTTGGGTATTGTGTGCAGTAGATTTTCTACTGGATCAAAGCTTTTCTTTGAACATTGGCTGCTTTTTCAATCATTTTCAGTCCAGTCCTTGTACCCGACCATTTAATGATGACTTTTTTTTTGCTAAGCTAGTCTAATCACTCTTTAACCCTAGCCTAATCATCAACTTAATTAAGCATATTAAAGGCACCTATTTGAAAAGACAAACTGGTGTTGTGTTTATACAAATTTTAAATTGTAATTTAGAAACTTTGCTACTAGCAGCCAAGTGCAAAAAGGCAAAATGTGTTAAGCTGGATCTACAAAAAATGCCAAAGATTGCACAGTTTGTATATAACTTTCTCTTCACCCCTTCAACAGACAGGTGACCTACAGTTCATCTATGTGTTTCAGCCCTGACTGCTGGGATAGGTTTTATCGGATTCGTTGACTCAAATAGTGGATGCGATGCCTTCTTAACAGAGGAAAACAAAAAAGGAAACAAACCAAATACAGAGGATATTTCAGTCTGCTGAAGAATGTCCCGTCTTGAGCAACTGTTGCAAAATCCCTGTACTCTTGGACTGATACACCATGGAAATGCTGAAATGCTGGTGGATCTGTCCCAGCTGTGTTTCAGAAAAAAAGAATGTGGACTTTTGGTCAAGCCTCTTATGTGTGGTCATAAACTGTCTATTGAATGGCCGTGTGACGAAATGCATTTCCGTTTTTGGCTCTTTTCTGTCGGCCTCATTTTTCAGTGCTGGAGGTTTAGTTTACATTTTACTTCTTGTTTATCTTCAGAGTTTAATTTCCTGACATTAACGCAAGCAACTAAGAATCCTCAATCTCATGTTTCAGTCTCATCTCAAGTGTCACGTGAAAAAACAAGTATTAGAAACAATCCACAAAAATGAGAGGCAACATTTTTTTCTTTCATTTTTGTATGTATGTTTTTTTCTTTTTTTTGGAGCAGCCTGTAAAGTACTGAATGAGTAGGACATGAGAGAGACAGTGAAGAGGAACAATTACCTGTACTGGTGAACGGTAGCCAGCAAATATCCCCATGGCAACCTTTTCCCCAATTCTGAGAATCATAATGATGACGAATGCAAAAGGAGGCTGACCTCTTATGTAATTTGTATAATGCATAACTGTAACACTGTCCAGAGAAAATATATCTAATATTCAATGTTCAATTTTTTGTGCTTGCTTGTGCCTCCTGCAGCCTGTACTTCATGCCACCCTAAAAAAATAGTTGCTGCTCTTGATACTGCATTTTAAAAAATTAATCACCTGTAAGAGATCTAAAGTTTGTCACTGCTGTTTAAAATTTAAAGACAGGCGGAGAGCTAACCTAGGATTTTCTCAGCCTGTCACATACGTTCAGACCGCAGCGCATCATCCCTCTGGGAAGCCGGCGTTCACCTGGGGCGCCTCCAGCTCTCTGCGACTCATGCAGGGTTTGGGTAAGATAGCGAATCAAGGAGCGATGACAGCTGCACACTCAACAAGTCTATAGGAAACTGCAGAGGCTTTACTGCAGGACAGGTCAGTCTATTGTAATGAAGTTTTAAATCAATAATCAATAGAAAATGCAAGCTCAGGTGCTCTGACCTTTGTTCTAAATCGAACATAGAAATGCATGACTGCTTCTTCAGGTCACAGCTCAGTGAATTAAGTAGTTTTAGTGAAGGACTTAAATACGGCGACACACAACATGGAAGAACGAGACAATTTTAACAACCCTGAAGCCACTTAAACGAGAAATGACGTCAATAATGATCTGCATTTTCCTAGCAATTTTCCAACAATACTTCAGGCTAAAAAAATAAATAAAAATAGTGTCTACATGAAGTGGTTGGCAATAAAATATGTTTTAAATGGGTGGTCACAGAGATAGTTAGTGGTTACAAAATTGTAGATTTTCAATTGTCACGCAACCTGCTGCAGTTTCTCCCTGTCCATCTGAACCATATGACACACTTGATGTTAAATACTTTGAGCTGCTGTTGTATATGGAAGCCCGTTTCCGCCACTAAAAAATAAAAGAATCCATAACTCGAAATTTCGAGCTATTTTCTTGAAATTTTGAGTTATTTTCTTGAAATTTTGACTTATTAACTCAAAATTTTGCAAAAAGTAGCTCGAAATTTCGAGTTAGAACTGCCAATCAGTAATCTATGTGGATGACGTCATTTTCTTGTTACCCGGAAGCTGAAGCCCTCAGGTACAAATGCTACAGCTAAGCTGCCGGTGTTACATCCGGTCATGAATGCATAGATTGCTGATTTTTTTCAGCGTGGCTTCAAAAATGATGAAATCCTTGTGTTATTTGCTGAATCACATGGCGTTACTATCAGCAAACGTACTCGCGAAAGCGTCAATTTGTTGCGATCTGGTTTTGAGTGTGCGTTACTCTGCACCATATGCTTCGGGGTAACAAGAAAGTGACCTCGTTCACGTAGATTACTGATTGGCAGAGCTAACTCGATATTTAGAGAAAAGTAACTTGAAATTTCGAGTTATGGATACATGTTTTTTTTTTTGTTGATTTTTTTAGTGGCGGAAACTGGCTTCCATAGGTTGTAGGAAGGCTGTAATGCAGAGGAAAATAAATGTAAATTTAGACCCATAATGTGAACTGTTAATAAGCAGTCTGACAAAAGGTGTTTGGACTTTAATTTGTAAGCATAATGTACAGACTTTAAAAAAATGCAAGCAGGTTTTAGCTACGTTTTTGATTGATTTCTTGATTGAGTCCATGCTGCATGCCTTCAACATTCTTTATTAGATTCACTTCAATTTACTATCCAATAAAGGGAGATAGAAATTGGGGTCACACATCTTATGTGTTGGTGTGCACTCAGCAGCCTTTTATTAGGTACAGCTCGCTAGTACAAGGTTGGACCAACCTTTTTCTTAATTCTACGATTGAACAAGTTGCAGGAAACATTTCTAGGGAGTTTGCTCCATCTTGACATGACAGCATCACACCATTGTCAGTTGTCAATTTGTCTGCTGCACCTCCATGATAAGACTCTCCTGTTCCACCAAATCCCAAAGGTGCTCTATCAGATTGAAATCTGGTGACAGTCGAGGCCATTTGAGTAACATGTTCAAGAAGCCAATTTGAGTGATCCTAGCTTTGTGAGGTGATGTGTTCACCCAGAAGATGGGTACATTGTGGACATTAATAGCAACACACAAGCAGGCCGTGGGGGTTTAATTTTCAAATCAATTCAGTTTTATTCATATGGCGCCAAATCACAACAGCAGTTGTCTCAATGCACTTTATATTGTAAAGTGAAAACTCAAAAATATATAGAAAACCCCTACAATCAGATGACCCCTGTGAGCAAGCACTTGGCAACAGCGTAAGGGAAAACCTACCTTTTAAAAGGAAGAAACCTTGGGCAGAACCAGGTTCAGGAAAGGGCAGCCATCTGCCACGAGGGTGAGGGGAGGAAAACAGCAAGAGAGTGAGAGACCATAATAACTCATTATTAAAGGCAGAGTGGTGTATAAACGCATAGTAAGTGAAAAAGTTGAGTGAAGAACAACTCAAAAGTCTTGGCCTATGTCAACATAACTAAGGGAGGATTTAGCCTCACCTAGTCCAGTTTAAATGATCCTCAGTTTAGTAATAAGGGGTCCAAAGTATGTAGAGAAAATATAACCCTTACCACTGCACCACCACCAGCTGTCTGACCCACTGGTACAAGGCAGGATAGAGTCACGCTGTCATGTTGTTTATGCTGAATTCTGAGCCTATACCATCTGAATGTCACAGCAGAAATTGAGACTCATCAGAAAACTCATTTTCTAATCTTCTATGATCCAATTATTGGTGAGGCTCATTTTCCTGTTCTTAGTTTGGTGGGTTTTCAGAACCTTCTCTGTAAACTCCAGACATGGCTGTGTGGGATAATCTCAGCAGATCAGCAGTTTTTGAAATACAGACCAACACCAAGAACCACATTCAAAGTCAATGAAATTACTTTTTCCTTCTCATTTTGATGATCAGGTTGAACCTCAGCAGGTCGTCTTGACAGTCTGTACATGTCTAAATGCATTGAGGTGCAGCTATGTGATTGGCTGATTTGTTATTTGTGTTAACAAAGAGTTGAACAGGTGTACTTAATAAAGTGACTAGCGAGCGCATATCTACAGCAGTCACGTGGTTTTGTGGGGCATTTACAAAAGTAGAGATTATGGAAATAATATGATTTGGTTAGTTGTTTAAAATCTAATGAAGACTTGTGGCAAAAGTGTCAAAGCTATGACCGCTGTGCTTCAGATATTTCACGTTTCATTACATTACCTTTCTAAAAGTACACAAACTTTAACAGTGGCAATTTGGGGTCAGTTTTTTCAACCAAAAAAAAAGAAGTTTCCATTATAGCCTGTCTGGTTAAATCTTTTCCTTCCATTAACGTTAAGTACTGCATAACCAAAAAGGCAAGTTTATTCATTCAGTTCTTGCTTTAATTCAGAGAAGCGCTGTTAATGAATGCAGCGTACACAGAGCAGCTCGAAAATGCTCATGCACTGTGCAGCTCCATTATTTAATTTCACAGTCGGTATTTCTTGTAGTTTAACTTCAATGAGATTCAAAAGGCTTAACATTTTTACTTTCTCATTATGTACCAGTGTAGACAGCTGACATTTAGTGTTGAACATGACTGTAATTTCTAATTCAGCTGAGAGCCTATTGCGCAGACACTTGGCACACCGGCGTTGATATAATGTGACATTTTGTTTTCTAAATTTGCCCACTTGAGCAGAAGCATTAGGTGACATTGAGTGCTTTATTATTTTCCTTTAATTTACTTGACCTTTGTTTAAACAGATTTATAGGTGACTTTATTACTGAGGCAGGAGAATCAGCAAAACCATTCAAACAAGGCTCATAGGTAATAAAACAGGAGAGTGCTACACTGAAAAGAGGACTAATTGTTGCATTGCTGTCCCCTTTGTCACACTCAAGCGTGACTGATATTGCAGTTATGTGGATGCTTACCTACTAAAGCATAAACGCATGTACCTTCAACTGCAGCTCATTAGAATGATGAAAAATAGAGATTCTTTATAAAAAAATGACACAAGATTTTAAGTGACAGAGATCTGAACAAACATCTCTTTAAAAAAAAGGAAATGTTGGCTGATTTGGCCAATAGAGGGCAGTAGTGCCTCACAGGAAACACCTTGACATTATGCAAGTAGTTGTTGTGCTTTAAAGAGTCATGATAACAAAACCAACAGTAGTTACGAATTGCAATAGACTGGTCAGAAATCTTTCCAGGTTATTCTGTGAGGGTGAGAGACATGTAGCTCATGATGATCAGCCATGACAGCAGGCTGTCCGCTCCTTCAGGCACTTTCTCCATGCCATGCGACCAAACGGCTGTCAGACATGACAGTTTCTCATGTTCTGGTGACAGCAGGCATCAAAGCTTCAGTGTCTTGGAGGATTGTGAGGGACAGAGGCGGCAAACACAGAGGCAGGCTGATGTGCTGACGGACGCCCAGCGATCTCGTTTAACACGCCAGCGATCACAGAAACACAAACTAGCAGGCATTTGGATGGATGCATATATAGATGTGTCAGAAAACAGATGGATGCATTGTTCAGGAAATACATAGTCTGCAACCATTTTTTTTTTTTTTTGATGAAGCAAAGTTAAAAATCTTGCTGTATAGAATTTAAAATGATTGCGCAAATATTAATTCAATTAGGAATCAACATGATCCATTAATCAGACCCTGTGCCTGTCTGTAGCTGACAGACAGCAAACACAGAGATGCTGTCTTCCTTCTGAGTCCAGCTTCAAAGACATGAGTGTTTATTTTATCCACGTCCAAGGAGACATAATAAAACCAGAAGGATTTTGATCGGACCAAAGGTTTATGGAAAGGCTGAGGTTAAAATGGTGCAGAGAAGGAACCGTTGAATTCAGTTAAGATATGTGGCCTTGTTTGGGCTCAGCAGGGATGATATTTATATACTACATAAGATAAAATACTTTAAATGACTGAGCTCTCGAGGCTTTGTAACAATATTCTCCAAGCAGACCGAAGTCACAATAACCCCAATCAAAGAGTGCTTGGAGTTCTGACCCCATCTGCTGGATTTAACAGGGCAGAACACACAGCGGTGATGAAGTTTTCCCGTAGACTGACGACTATTTTTCAGTCATCTTTACGTTCATGTTCCTTTAAGTGCAAGGAGAATATGTTGGAGTTGGGGAAAAAAGGATAAACATCAGTGCACGCAATAAAAATATTAGCATGTTAACCCAGTTTTAAAACTCACACTGGCTCATAAGCTGCAGGCTGCTGATTTATGGCATTATTGGATGAGTATGATGACAGATTTACCAGTGCTTTGCTTTGGGGAGAAGTCTATTTGAAGAAAATGTGTTGTTTCGGGGCAGAGGGCAGAATGAATATGTGCAACTTGCCTGCAACAAGGTGCCAGATGAACCTCCTGGGCGCCAAAAAGACTTATTTTTAGCAAAGGAACGATGCAGGAAGATGAACTTGCTGAACTTTTGAAAAGACTCAGTGTCAGTAAAATGACCTCTTTTCATAAAATGTAACAGAAATCAGTTTTATCAACATCACAGTTACTCTTTTAGTAGACCCTAAGACCGTTTTTTAATTTGCCTTGTGCGTGCATGTACGTTTCTGTGTTTCATGTGTTTATTATCGTGCAATATAATAATCATTACGCTTAAAATAACAAACACTTCAGTGGGTTGATTCAGGACAAAGAAGCTCGAGAAAGCCTGGGCTGTCTGTCAAGATAAGCTTTATTTATATTTGCTGGGGCAATATATATTTTTAACAGCAGACAGTTCTCCAGGGCGCCACAAATAAATACATTTATTGATTCTTTTTTCAGTTTATACAGGGAAGAACCTTTTGTCTAAATGTTTGCAGGGCTTATTCCCTTTCTCTATCTGCCTCTTGTATTTTCTTTTTCTTTGTTTCTTTTTCTGCCCGTCGTGCTCTTGGCTTCTTATTCGCATCTCTTGTTCCTTTGGCTTCTTGTAATTTAAGGGGAGATTTTCTGGTTTAAAGCTTTCTCTGTATTCCCCACTGTGGCTCAGACTGCGTGTTCCTTGTGTTTTTTTTTCCACCCAGTCACCTCGCTCTGCTGCATACCAGCTTTACTGTGTCTCATATAAAAACATGCACAATGGCTCTCACAATCACAGAGTGTTGTTGCTACCCAAGTGTAATTTTATCAGCACGAAACCTTGCAGATTTTGTGGCACATTAAAAAAAGAAGGAGCGAAGTCCACGGGGTTATAACCTTTTTGTTGTTGGCCCACATTTTCATAGAACATAAACAAAACTGCACGAGTTCATAGAATAACTTTGTGTTATTTTCCTGGGGATTTTTAAAAAATCATTTCCTGGGAATCTTCTGAATTTAAAACCCTTAAATTGATCACCCCCTAAAGAATGAATGTTTGAGTGAGTAAAATATTACTTACATTTAGTAGTTATATAAAAAAGAGCCAATCCATATTGTGCAATAAATTGTACAAAAAGTGTTTTTTTTCCCTTTTTCATATGAACATGATGTACACTCACTGCCTGTTCAACGCCCTGATTTCACAAATGGATGATCAGCCAATCACATGGCAGCAACTCACTGCATTTAGGAATGTAGACGTTGTCAAGATGGCCTACTGAAAATGTGATTTAAGTGACTCTGCATGGCAGGTTTTTTGGGTCTGAGCATTTCAGCCTGCTGATTGCTAATCTGATGGGATTTTCCCACACACAACCATCTCTAGGGTTTACAGAAAGTGATACAAAAAAAAGAGAAAAATAACTTAACAGCTCAGGCTGCTTCTGATGTTTTCTTGGCACTCTTTGGATCCCTTATTACCAACTGAGCATCATTTAGTCAACACAGCCTACCTGAGTATAACTGCTGACCATGCCCATCCTTTTATGATCACGGTGTGTACCCATCTTCTGGCTGCTTCAAGCATGATAATTCAAAATGTCACAAAACTGAAATCATCTCAAACGGGTTTCTTGAACATAACAATGAGTTCACTGTACTCAAATGGCCTCCACAGTCACAGATCTCAATTCACCTTTGGAATGCGGTGGGATAGGAGATTTGCATCATGGATGTGCAGCCAACAAACTTGCAGCAGCTGTGTGATACTATCGCTGTTAATGTGGACCAAAGAAATGTTTCCAGCGCTTTTTTTTTAAACCTGTGCCATAAAGAATTCAGGCAGTTCTGAATTCTTGACCTGATACTAGCAAGATGTAACTACCAAAGAGGCCATATGAATACTTACCCACTGACTAGGTGGACAAGAAGTTTATTGCTGTGATTTAGTTCCCTGTTGCTGCTGTCATTTTCAACCATGTACAGTTGTTTTTATCTTTGATAACCTTGCTCTATGTCATCTGCAAAGACAAACAATGTTAGCAAGTAGCTAGTGAACGTATGAAAGCATAGACTGTATGTTGAAGATGGGCTCTGTGACATAACTCATTGGTTTGTTTACTAACCGGCGCCTCAGTTATAGCATTTTGGTAATGGGATTTGGACAGCAGTGCGGAGGGCTATGTTATCAGCTAATGCTGATAGCTCTATGCAAGAATCTCAAACAGACACAGATAACCAATTTAAGATGACATAGCAGCAAAATACAGCCTCATTATGTTTCTGTTTCAACTTGTGTTGAAATTGCAGACTTCAAACTATATACCAGTTTTAATTGTGTTGATAGGCCATGTAGAAAAAAGTTCAGATTAAAAAAAAATATATGCAATTCAAATTATATGTGGCAAGTTTTAAATGGTTGTACAAAAAAATGCCAGAGCCATTGGTTTCATTTTTAGGTAAATAGTTGTTGTATATATGTCCCGGACCCGGTTCCGGGGACTCGGGGTTCGTGAACAGTGTGAACCATTATTGTTATTGTTATTATTATTGTTATTAGTGTATTGGATGTATGTTTGCTGCACTGTGCTCTTGTGTTCCATGCTGGTGTGGGTGTGTGGGTGTCTGCGGGTGTGACTGAAGAATGAAGGACAGCCACCTGCAGGCCTGATGGGCGTGGCCCTGCCGGCTGCCGGTCACGCCTAGGTTCTCACACACCTGCTTCTGATCGGGCTCGTACTTAACAGAGCGATGGAGCTTCCTCCGGGGCAGGATCGTTGAGTTAGACTCCATGTCAGTGTTGATAGTGCTGGTCAGTGTATGCCTGCTGGAGTTGGTGCCATAATGGCTGTGTCTGTCGTTTTTTCTCAGGAGGACAGCAGAACACAGGACTGCAAGACACATGGGGTGTGCGAAGGCACAGGGCAGAGAGCACGAGATACCAGCACTTAGGGGAAGACACATCACGGGAGTCGAGGTAGCACTTTGGAGATTTATTGTATGGTGTACATTTACCTCACTGTAAATAAATCCACTGCTCATTCCACTAAGTCCAGCGTTTGGGTCCTTTCTCCAACATCCCCCCACGGTCTGCCACCCAGACCATGACAGAACGATCCTGCCAGATGGACCTGTGAGACCTGTGGCTGGAAGCGCACGCGGAGGTTTTACGGTGCGCTGTGGAGAAGCGGTTGCAGGAAACACTGACTTGTTTTCCCTGGGTGTTGGACAATCTTTTTCCGATTGTGGCGGATTTCCTGCTCAACACCCTTCACCTCCACTCTCCGATCCAGGCTGCCCCCCCCACCCGGCCAGCCTGAAGTTCTTCAGCCCGACATGCCGGCCCCGACGTCTACCCGGAAACGACGTTCGCGCCGTCGGCATTCCTCACCGCAGCCGACCTCCTGGACATCTCAAGAGCCGGCTGTGGTGAGTAATAAGGACACTTTTTCATTTCTCACCCAGTCTGCTTTTTTGTTTACAGTGGATGGTGACACCGCTGACGCTGCTGCAAGCCGGCCAACGGTACAGCTAGCGCCGCCTCATTCAGCGGTCTCCACACCACTCGCTGCTTCACCATCTGCAGTTGTAGCGCCGCCGTCATCTCATCCACCTGCAGTCACCCCTCAGCCATCTTCTTCACCGGCTGCTGCTTCGCCACCCGCACCTGCCCTGCCCGAGCGGGAGCCCGGCGAGCCACCGGCTGAGGAGCGGGAGCCGCTCGGCGAGCCACCAGTTGAGGAGCGGGATCTGCTCGGCGAGCCGCCTGCAGAGGAGCTCGGCGAGCGGGAGGAGCCCGCGTCGCCTGCAGAGGAGCCTGCAGAGGAGCTCGGCGAGCGGGAAGAGCTCACGCTCCCCGAGCCGGAGCTCAGCGAGCAGCAGCCAGCGGTAACATTGTTCTCCTCTCCACCCTTCATGTTGGACATATCACCCTCTCTGTCTGCCACCCAGCTAGTCGCTCAACTGTCATCTGTTCCATCGTCCGCATCCATTGCTCTACCTCCACCGCCTGCTGCTGCCGTGTCGCCGTCATCACCGCCTGGTGAGGAGCTCAGCGAGCGGGAGCCGCAGGAGGAGCTCGCGCTGCCCGAGCAGGAGCTCAGCGAGCGGGAGGAGCTCGCGCTGCCCGAGCAGGAGCTCAGCGAGCGGGAGGAGCCAGCCCCGCCAGCTGAGGAGCCCGGCGAGCCGGAGGAGCGCGGCGAGCCGGAGGGGCCCGTGCTGGAGCTGAAGCTCAGCGAGCCCCAGCGAGAGCTCAGCGAGCGGGAGGAGCTCGCGCTGCCCGAGCAGAAGCTCAGCGAGCTGGAGGAGCCAGCCCCGCCAGCTGAGGAGCCCGGCGAGCCGGAGGAGCGCGGCGAGCCGGAGGGGCCCGCACCGGAGCTCAGCGAGCCCCAGCGGGAGCTCAGCGAGCGGGAGGAGCCCGCGCCGCAGCCTGTCGAGCTCAGCGAGCCGGTGGAGCTCGCGCTGCCCGAGCCGGAGCTCAGCGTGCAGGAGCCGGAGCTCAACGAACCACCAGCTGAGGAGTTCAACGAACCGGAGGGACCGGCGTTGCCAGCGGAAGACCTCGGCGAGCTGGAGGGACCCGCTCAGCCGAAGGTCAGCGAGCCGGAGGGACCTCCACGTCTAGCGCGCCATCCACGCCGCCCACGTCTAACGCGCCCTCCACGCCATCCACGCCGCCCACGTCTAGCACGCTATCCACGCGATCCGCGTCCACGACCTCCACGCCGTCCACGTCCAGCACGTCGGGGATTATGGGCCATTCTACTCCGCCGCCGACACCGGACCCGTGGCCGTCCGCCAGAGCTGTCACACCACCGTCACCGGACCCGTGGCCATCCGCCGGAGCTGCAACACCGCCGTCACCGGGCCCGTGGCCGGCCGCCGGAGCTGTCACCGGATCCGTGGCCGCCCGCCGGAGCTGTTGCGACGCCGCCGCCACCGGACCCGTGGCAGGCCGCCTGATGCATTCTGTTGCTATCACGGGACCCGGGGCAGGCCACCGGAGGAGCAGCGCTGCCACCGGACCCGTGGCAGGCCGCCGGAGGAGCAGCCGCCGCCGCCGGACCCGTGGCAGGCCACCAGAACTGTTCCGCCGCTGCTGCCGGACCCGTGGCCGCCCGCCAGAGCTGCTGCGTTTCCATCAAGGGGTTAGAGGTAGAACTGTTTTGCCGCCACTGCCTAACCCACAGCAGGTCCCGCTTGTTTTGCCGTCCTGCGGGTCGGCCGCCAGAACTGTGTTTGCTGCCACTGGACCGGGGGATTGGACTGTTGAACTGTGTTTTTCTTTGTTGCTTTGTGGTGGCTGTTTAGCGGAGAGGTTTTGGGAAACTTTTTGGGAAATTTTTAGGGAAATGAGTATTTTGTCCACATCATCCTCTTCATGCATGTTGTCTTACTCCAAGCTGTATAGGCTCGAAAGCCTACTACCAATTAAGCATATTAGGTGATGTGCATCACTGTAATGAGAAGGGGTGTGGTCTAATGACATCAACACCCTATATCAGGTGTGCATAATTATTAGGCAACGTCCTTTCCTTTGGCAAAATGGGTCAAAAGAAGGACTTGACAGGCTCAGAAAAGTCAAAAATAGTGAGATATCTTGCAGAGGGATGCAGCAGTCTCAAAATTGCAAAGCTTCTGAAGCGTGATCATCGAACAATCAAGCGTTTCATTCAAAATAGTCAACAGGGTCGCAAGAAGCGTGTGGAAAAACCAAGGTGCAAAATAACTGCCCATGAACTGAGAAAAGTCAAGCGTGCAGCTGCCAAGATGCCACTTGCCACCAGTTTGGCCATATTTCAGAGCTGCAACATCACTGGAGTGCCCAAAAGCACAAGGTGTGCAATACTCAGAGACATGGCCAAGGTAAGAAAGGCTGAAAGACGACCACCACTGAACAAGACACACAAGCTGAAACGTCAAGACTGGGCCAAGAAATATCTCAAGACTGGTTTTTCTAAGGTTTTATGGACTGATGAAATGAGAGTGAGTCTTGATGGGCCAGATGGATGGGCCCGTGGCTGGATTGGTAAAGGGCAGAGAGCTCCAGTCCGACTCAGACGCCAGCAAGGTGGAGGTGGAGTACTGGTTTGGGCTGGTATCATCAAAGATGAGCTTGTGGGGCCTTTTCGGGTTGAGGATGGAATCAAGCTCAACTCCCAGTCCTACTGCCAGTTTCTGGAAGACACCTTCTTCAAGCAGTGGTACAGGAAGAAGTCTGCATCCTTCAAGAAAAACATGATTTTCATGCAGGACAATGCTCCATCACACGCGTCCAAGTACTCCACAGCGTGGCTGGCAAGAAAGGGTATAAAAGAAGAAAACTAATGACATGGCCACCTTGTTCACCTGATCTGAACCCCATTGAGAACCTGTGGTCCATCATCAAATGTGAGATTTACAAGGAGGGAAAACAGTACACCTCTCTGAACAGTGTCTTGGAGGCTGTGGTTGCTGCTGCACGCAATGTTGATGGTGAACAGATCAAAACACTGACAGAATCCATGGATGGCAGGCTTTTGAGTGTCCTTGCAAAGAAAGGTGGCTATATTGGTCGCTGATTTGTTTTTGTTTTGTTTTTGAATGTCAGAAATGTATATTTGTGAATGTGGAGATGTTATATTGGTTTCACTGGTAAAAATAAATAATTGAAATGGGTATATATTTGTTTTTTGTTAAGTTGCCTAATAATTATGCACAGATATCCCCCTAAAATAGCTAAAACTAAAAACAAACTAAAAACTACTTCCAAAAACATTCAGCTTTGATATTAATGAGTTTTTTGGGTTCATTGAGAACATGGTTGTTGTTCAATAATAAAATTATTCCTCAAAAATACAACTTGCCTAATAATTCTGCACTCCCTGTAGTTACCCAGTTTTGGGTATTGACTCCAGTTACTGATTTGCATTTTCCATTTACTTCCACACTCGTCTGCACTGATTTTTTCCAATTAAATAGGGTCATTTACACCTCACTAATTTACAAGGCAAAGTGAGGTGTGTTCAGCAAGCACGGGACTAAAGGTTACTTGCACCAAACTCTTTTAGTGCTCAGCAAAGTCAAAAAAAGTATATATTTGGAAATGATGAATCATTTACATGTCAGTAAGTCATTACATGTCAGCTTCTGATCAATAGCACCTTGTTTCAAAGCTTGTGCGGTTTAGGAAAATTATTTACATATTCATTTTTGTGTGTGTGTCAAGTTAGATCATATAGAAATGTCTGTTGGATGAAGGATGAGCAGCTCATAGCTGTTTCCATCAATTTTTTATGTTTATACATTTGGCTGAGCAGCACTCACGTGAGGGGAATTTTATTTTGCCAAGTGAAGGTGACCTCAGGGAAGAGCTGAAAGATTCTTCTTGTCTGTGTTTTTTTCTGTTGGAGTCTTGTCTCATAACGCGGCTAACTCGTGCTTGGGCACAGGGGGTGGAAACAAACGAAGGGCTTCCCATGTGAAAGTGGTTCCCTTACAGACCAGCAAGAGCCTTTGTCCTAATTAGCAGGAATGAGTTACGGCTGGAAAAGCTGAGCTCAGGCAGGAGATGGGGCTGAGATGGAGCAGCAGCAGTAGCCATACTGCCGTGCAACAACTGTTTCAGCACTGAAACTGTTGACCTGCTTGCCAGCAGGGCTCCCTGCATCTACTGATTGAAAACAGCAAGGCTCAAAGGCTTACACTGGACATGAAGGTGAGATTTTAATTCACTGGTTGACAGAATCACAAAAACATATTGTGGGAACATGCACTGTTAAAATGCAGCTAACAGCAGCTTTTGTGAGACAGGTAAAACTCCAGTGGGTTCAGGCCAGGGTAAAGTGCACTTCTGGGATCGCTTACCAACCCCTTCAGTAGCTGATCCAGGAACTGGAGTCTGGAGATGATGTAAGACCCACTAAACAACAAAGACTCACTTGTGCCACTGTGCCACGCATTGCCTCAGAGTGCACTCCAGATGCACTGTGCTTTATGTGGGTTTATGTTTCAGGAAGAAATACCTGCAAAAAGGTTTGGCGTTATACATTAACAACCATCCTGACTGTTTAATTTGTAATACAGAACTGCAGACTAGCCTTTGCCTCCCCACCAATTGGCAATCTACAGGGATGAAAAATGAAGCCAGAATTTGCAGTTCCTTTAGTGGCCACATGAGGTCCTCTTCACAAGGAGTTGATATATGAAGAAATAAAAACAAAACAAGCGAGCAAATAAAGTAAGAAAGGGGGAAAAAAGTAAGAAAAAAAAAACATGTTGATAGCCTGCTAAACTTCTGTGGCCAATTTTTGAGATATTTATGAGAACCATAAATATTTTTTTACTGACTTGGTAGCAACTGTGAACACAACAATTGCTTATTATCGCCTCATAAAGTTGATATACTAGGCATTTTCACAAATTGTTGCCTATTTACAAGGAAATGCATAAAGCAACTTTACCTTGTAGATGGATTTCTTCCGATTTAAGTCTCCACTAACTTCATTATATTTTTTAAGTAGCTGATAACCTCATCTGCTTCTCGTCATTAGCACCAAACGACAACGTCGGCTTATCTGAGATTTTGCTTGCTGTTATTACATCATCTCAACATGCTAAAGAAGATTATTAATACCCATAAGTAATCCAAAAGGATCAGGAACAAAAGGTAAAAAGCAAAACAAAACAAAAAACATCCTTATCATTTCAACATAGCAGACTCATTCCATTCATTATGAAACTGGTTAATTGATGGTGATCTAAAGAATAACTTACCTCTCAGATTTTCTGCTTCTTCAGTGTGTTTATAGAGTTAAAGTGTATTTTAGAGTTAGTGTAGTGTAGAGTCCATCTATACATCTGATTTAAGGTTGGATGGGGGCCGATACCTGTCCCAGCTGTCACGAGGCAAAAGGATGAGTAGACCCTGGACAGGTTTTCAGTCTACTGCACAGCAAAGGCAGACTGATTTTGATTTTCCAGGAGCAAGGCAATTTGGGAATGACTGGTTAGGATTCCAAAGGTAGTAGGTGTTGTCAGAAGGTGGACAGGCAGGCAAGTATTCAGCAATTCCTTACCAGACAATGCAGGAGAAAATGGAGAAAATTTGAGGAGACTGCACCCTTCTGTCGATGAAAGACGTCTTTGCAACCAATAAACAACAATCTGGCAGCGATTGGGAACATCAGCTGGTCCTTAAATACTGTCACTGATGGCCTGATGAGAATCAGGTGTGTAGGCTGAAACCAGGGGGCTCAATCAGCAGGTGGAGTCTGAGGCAGGACTTGCACATCCTCAATGAAGGCCAAAACATTAGTGAAGAGAACAGAGGAATCCTAACCATCCCAGGACAATCACAGGAACCAGTTTGAGTTCATCTGAACTTTGTAACGTGTTATGTTAACCTGTTGGAAGCAGCCATACTTTACGGTCCAATAGTAAGGGGCTCACATCATTATTATTATTAGATCACCACCAGCAGCCTAAATCATTGATACCAGGCAGGATGGATCCATGATTGTTGTTTGTGCCAAATTCTGACCCTGTCTTTAGAATGTCACAGCACAAATGTACTCATCAGACCAGGCAATGTTTATCTGTGTGTGACCCGGTATGGTCTTCTGCTGCTGCAGCCCATATTTGTAATGAGGGGTTGTTTGAGTTACTGGGTTACTCCGATGACTTCCTGTTCCATCAAGTTGTTTTGTTTTTTGCTGAGAGAACTGCCACTCACTGGATGTTTTTATGCTGCATTCAAAATCAGGCAAATCACCTTTGCCCCCCCTATTCTGGTGCTCAGTTTGAATCTCAGCAGGTCACCTTGATCTTGTCTACTGAGCTGCTGCCATAGTTTATTCAATTAGATATTAAAGTGGGGCAGACAGATGGCCCATTAATCATCTGTTATTTTGTTTTTTGAATAATGTAGAATGATGACTTTTCTTCATGTGGAAACCATTAGGCCTACTATAATATTTGTTCTGTAGTAGTTTGCTCTGAAAATTACATAAATAATCTTACAAAAAAACATCTATTACAATCCTGATCTGTTTCAGATGATTACAAATTCAGGTTATCCCAGTATTGATGCATAGTGATGAAGAATGGATTCTCTTTGCATGTGAAAGCACATGTGCCACTAGAACACTGTGTAATTTATGGAGGCATTTTATCCAGGTGTTCTATTGAGAAAATGTAATAAAATAAAAATCTAATAAAAATAATGAAGGCTCTACACTGAATTCTCCCCTTTTTTCCACAGTAATCATCATATGACCAACTCTGAAAACTGAAAACATCTTAAAGATCTAACCTTCTCATGTCCCCATTTTATTGTTTTTTCCATTAATTTCCAGGTATGTCTGTCTGTTAATTTTGTGATTTTAATGAGTCATCCACATACTTTAGGGGATTAGTAAAGGGCAGGGAATTTCACATGGGAAGCGGACAGTGATGTGTTTTTCCATCTCACGTGCAGGACGTCCAGGAAATGTCTGGCTGCAGCTGGAGTCACAACACAGAGCAGCCCGTGGCCTCTCTGCTCTGCAGGATCCTGATCAGGGTCGTGACTGTTTCTCTTTGCACAGTAAAGAGGGTCTTAAATGCTTAAATAGAGCTTTTTGCATTATTTTAATTTGGTATTGGCTACACACTTTTTCAAACTGAAGTGCTTTATAAATGATCACTGCTTATTAAACTAATTGGTTCATCAAAGCTTCAGTAGGCAGCTGAGATACAAATGATTTTTTTTCCAATGAAAGTCAGCAAAAAACACTTTACAGTCAAAGTGTTTTTCAAATCTGACAGCCTTCCATGAAACAGATCAGAAAAGTTCAACATTAAATAAAATAATTTTAATAAGATATATTTTTAAGTTACTTTATCTTCTAATAATCACCTCTTTGGCGATTGGGAAACTTGCAATATCTCAAACATGTTGAAAGGACACTCTTGCTACTGTTCTAAGCTGCAGGTCAGTGGTGATCTATTTTTGATAATGTCAGGATATTATTGCAGTTAATTAAAACTGCTGTGGCCTTGTTGCAGTCTGAAGGGAGAGTATTTGTTCTGTCTTCAGAGGTGCAATGTAGTTTAAATACACAACACTGCTATAGTGGTTACAGAGATATTCCAATGGGAGCACAAGAACAACAGTGAGCCCCTTTTATCTGCTTGTTTTTCTTCCTGTAAACGACTAAAGGCTTATTAAACATAAGGTGAGCAAAACTGAGCGAAGCTGCAGTTCAAAATAAAAGACATGGAATGGGAGCCCAAATAATAAATATCACAGTGAAGCAACGTTTTCTTTTCCTAGAGTGTTTGTGGCCTTTGGATTATTGTTTTGATTTCACAGCTTGGTGATATTATGGTGTGAAGGAAAGCTGCATTTTCAAGATACCTGGACCATAATGTTTTCTCTTGTTTTTAAACGATTGTGAAGCACTTTGGTCAACTCTGTTGTTTTTTAAATGTGCTATACAAACAAATTTTGAATTGAATTGAACAGTATGCTCTGATATTGACATGAGGGAAAGTACTGGTACTGGTTTTCAAAAATTAATTTGATGTGCAGAGCTCCAGTAACCATAGAGAGATAAAGCTGATGAGCCACACCACGAAGATATAGGAAAGCAGTGTGTCTTTGTGCTTAGAAAGAGCACTACAGATTTGATGCTTGCTTTGAGAGTGTTGATGGAGAAGGATCTAGAGAAAGAACCTAGTGCAGTGCCACGAGAGGAGCTGTGGAACTAAATGAAGAAGTCAGGAGTGGCAGAGAAGTATGTAAGGGTGGTGCAGGACATGTATGAAGATAGCGAGACAGAGGTGAGTGTGCAGTAGGAGTGACAGATGGGTTCAAGGTGGGGGCGGGATTACATCAGAGATCGGCATTTAGCCCCTTTTGCAGTGGTGATGGATGGGCTGGCAGTTGAGGTCAAGCAGGAGTCTCTGTGGACAATGATGTTTGCAGAAAATTGTGATCTGTAGTGAGGTGGAAGGTTTATGAGAGGTATGCTCTGGAAGTAAGAGAAATGACAGTCAGTAGAACCAAAACAAAACACGTGTGTGTGAAAGAGTGGGAGGTACGTGGAAAGCATCTGAGCAATCATGTTAAAAAGTATGTTATGTTAAACACAAAATGACAGAAAGCAGCACAGCTGCTGCAGACAAAGCAGCAGAATGAGTTAATGTAAGAGGAAATGTGCCATATGTAAGTATCTAAAAGTGCTGTGCAAATATGTGAATGGTTAGAAGAGAAGGCCGAAACTAATTTTGTTTCTTTTGCTAAAACTGCATTTAACAAAAAAAAATAAAAAATACCAGACACACTTCGTAGGTAAATTCCAGTGCCGCTCGAGTGGCTAAGACAACAAAGGAACTTTCTAAAAACACTTTAACCCCAGTAGTCTGGAAGCATCATCCGTGAGAGTCCTTTCATCTATGAGGGTTACTACCCAGCAGGTCATTAGACATTATTAGGCAGCTTGCAGAGTGACTGAGTCCAAGCGGTCATCAGCTGTTGATCAGTTAAATGCACCCAGTGGACTGTGGAGATGTAATGATGAGCAGTGTTCTTCTTTAAGACCTTTGACCTCTGAAGAAGGACAGAGTGACCCAAGTACCACTGATATACACGGAGTGGTTTGACTGTCTTTGTTGTTTTTAAGAAGCTAATGTTTAGATTAAATGAACTATACTTATAAAGCACCTTTTAAACCTTTGTGACTCCAAAGTACTTTACAAAGCACTCTCATTACTTCAGGTTTAATAACTTGGCCAAGAACACTTTGGTCCATCACAGCACCAGGGATTAGCCAACTGTGATTAATGGACAAGCCTCTCTACCACTACAGCTGCTTACCAGGCAGTTCGGTGTGAACTTTTGATCTACAATATATATTGTTTCATCCAATCACAAAAACAGAGAATGCATCAAAATATATTAATTTTTCTTTCACTTCGCTAACATAACACAACTATATCATTGTTATTTCTCAGGTCTAGCTTGAAAAAACAAAGCAAAAAGCAACAGATCAAAATAATAATAAAAAAAATCCCTCACATTTTTTGTTCTTTTTGTGTTCATCTTTTTTCCAAGAAGGCCCTGCATTCCAGCCCCAGTGCTGTGACAAACAGCATAACATCAGGATTCGTTGAAACGGTCTAGGGGAGCTGCCTCTTATCATTATCAATTTTAACTGTCTATGCCAATTAGCTCCCATCACTGTGGGACTGTGAATAGGGGTTAAATAAAGGGGGTTTCACATACACATGGCGTCTGAGAGAGACAGATTTGCCGAGCACAGGGGACATTAACGTTATGGTACTGCAAGCCAGTGAAACCACATCGTCTTCTCCAGAACTGCCTTTATTTTGTGATCTGATCGTGTTACTTGAGTCAAGGCTACTCCTTGGATGTGATTTTGACGCGTACTCCTTTTGGAGGCTTTAGTACTGCTTTTCAAAATGAACACTAAATGCAGTTCATAACTTGCTGTGCCACAGTGAAAACATAGTTGGTCATAGTTGAAATTATCAGTCGCTTTTACAGTCCAAAGCCTCTCCAAACTCTTCTATATGTGAACATAGCAAGTTTTGTCCTCTGATGATTAAACTCACACAGAAGAAGTCAGAAGCACTGTGCCACCACCCTCTTGTTAAGGGCCACATCAAGCCAGGGGACAAAATCTGTAAAATAAGGGAAAAACACCCAGACGACTGGCTGACTGCTGGTTTTGGGTGGTGTGCTGCCACATTTAGGCTTCTATTTTGAAAAACTTGGCTGTACCCAGATGAGAACTTTGCTGGCAATGAGAAAGCAATGGATATAGAGAAGTAGCGGGGGGAAAAACAGAATCCCACCAATTGTGACACTGAGGACACCATGGTATAATCAGTCAAAGATTGTCACCAATTACTAAAACAGAACATGATAAAATTCATAGAAGCACTGAGAATAGTGAAAAATATTCATTAACATTTGTCTTTGGGCAGTGAACTCTCCATGTATTACCAATACAAATTTCAGGCCTACCACACTCAAGCAACACAAAGTGATAGATTGCTAAAATTTTATCCAAAAGCCCTGCAAACTGGAGATCAAATAGCACGTACTTTCCCCCCAAAAATTTAAGTCTTCCCACAGTGTGCTTGAAAAAGATCCTGTTGCACATATTCAGCCAGTCACCATAACCAACACATTAAAGCAGTAATGATGCGATTGTTGTCTAATATAGCTCAAAAAGATGGTCGTCTTTTCGTATAAACGTGTCTAGCAGAACTAAACGCTGAACAACCATAAGCATCCGATTATAGGAAAGAAAAAGTCATGCTGCATAAACATACACCAGTGGTTGAAGTGAGTCACATTTGTGCACGTTTGAATTTATAAACTGCTTCATGGCATAGCCCAAGCATTGGGGAATTCCCAGCAAACAAGTAGGTGTTTATGTGAAAGTCTTGTTGATGTCGTCTTCTTACTGATGGGATTTATTGATGTGGTTAGGAAGTCACAGTTGCCTGCTCGGTGAATGGGGTTGTGGGTGGAAGCACGGCTTGGCAGCACCCAATTAGCAGTTGACTCCAGCTGACCATAATGATGGGTCTAAAATTTAAATCTTCATAGAAACGCAACAAACAAACAAAATACGTAAAGACAATACAGTCTTATTAAATTCAGATTACTTACAAAATTTGCTAAATTAAATTGCTTTAAATAGCTTGACTGTTATGCGTCTTCTTGTTATTGTGTATGTCTTAAAGATACATTTCACTTTCGGCTTAGTTGGGCTGAGTTTAATTTTAAGGGGACTTATGATGCTTTGTAACTCAAATATTGCTAACGCTATTTAGATATTATTTTAACGTTTCCTCTTATAGGCCTAATACCAGTCCCCACCTTAAGACCTGTGTATTAAACCTGCACACACTTGGATAATATCACATACAGTGGGGCAAAAAAGTATTTAGTCAGCCACCGATTGTGCAAGTTCCCCCACCTAAAATGATGACAGAGGTCAGTAATTTGCACCAGAGGTACACTTCAACTGTGAGAGACAGAATGTGAAAAAAAAAATCCATGAATCCACATGGTAGGATTTGTAAAGAATTTATTCGTAAATCAGGGTGGAAAATAAGTATTTGGTCAATAACAAAAATACAACTCAATACTTTGTAACATAACCTTTGTTGGCAATAACAGAGGTCAAACGTTTACTATAGGTCTTTACCAGGTTTGCACACACAGTAGCTGGTATTTTGGCCCATTCCTCCATGCAGATCTTCTCGAGAGCAGTGATGTTTTGGGGCTGTCGCCGAGCAACACGGACTTTCAACTCCCGCCACAGATTTTCTATGGGGTTGAGGTCTGGAGACTGGCTAGGCTACTCCAGGACTTTCAAATGCTTCTTACGGAGCCACTCCTTTGTTGCCCGGGCGGTGTGTTTTGGATCATTGTCATGTTGGAAGACCCAGCCTCGTTTCATCTTCAAAGTTCTCACTGATGGAAGGAGGTTTTGGCTCAAAATCTCACGATACATGGCCCCATTCATTCTGTCCTTAACACGGATCAGTCGTCCTGTCCCCTTGGCAGAAAAACAGCCCCATAGCATGATGTTTCCACCCCCATGCTTCACAGTAGGTATGGTGTTCTTGGGATGCAACTCAGTATTCTTCTTCCTCCAAACACGACGAGTTGAGTTTATACCAAAAAGTTCTACTTTGGTTTCATCTGACCACATGACATTCTCCCAATCCTCTGCTGTATCATCCATGTGCTCTCTGGCAAACTTCAGACGGGCCTGGACATGCACTGGCTTCAGCAGCGGAACACGTCTGGCACTGCGGGATTTGATTCCCTGCCGTTGTAGTGTGTTACTGATGGTGACCTTTGTTACTTTGGTCCCAGCTCTCTGCAGGTCATTCACCAGGTCCCCCCGTGTGGTTCTGGGATCTTTTCTCACCGTTCTCATGATCATTTTGACCCCACGGGATGAGATCTTGCGTGGAGCCCCAGATCGAGGGAGATTATCAGTGGTCTTGTATGTCTTCCATTTTCTGATGATTGCTCCCACAGTTGATTTTTTTCACACCAAGCTGCTTGCCTATTGTAGATTCACTCTTCCCAGTCTGGTGCAGGTCTACAATACTTTTCCTGGTGTCCTTCGAAAGCTCTTTGGTCTTGGCCATGGCGGAGTTTGGAGTCTGACTGTTTGAGGCTGTGGACAGGTGTCTTTTATACAGATGATGAGTTCAAACAGGTGCCATTCATACAGGTAACGAGTGGGGGACAGAAAAGCTTCTTACAGAAGACGTTACAGGTCTGTGAGAGCCAGAGATTTTCCTTGTTTGAGGTGACCAAATACTTATTTTCCACCCTGATTTACGAATAAATTCTTTACAAATCCTACCATGTGAATTCATGGATTTTTTTTTCACATTCTGTCTATAACAAAACTGTTGTTATATGTTGAGTGTAACACACAAACATGTTTTTTTTTATGTTCACTTTTGCTTTAAGTTACAGAGTTGGGTTTAGGCCCTAAAACTGCTTGGTTAAGATTAATTAAAGATTGTAGGTTAACACTTTCCATTTCAAAACTGTAGCCCTGTAGTGCCAGCCCATCCATCCATCCCACATAACCTCTCCCCTCCCTCTTCCAGCTCTTCTGGTAGGACATTGAGATGTTCCCAAGCAAACAAATTTCCCACTAGGACATGCCTGAAATGTCTCATCTATCCATCTACCAAATAAACAATGTCACACTATCTCTAAGACTGAGTTCAGACACCCATGAGAGGAAACTCATTTTCACTGCTTGAATCCGCAGTCTCATTCTACTCAAAGCTCGTGATGATGGACGAGGGTAAAAACATCGAAATATAGATGGACTGGTAGATTCACAGCTTTGGTGTCACACTCGGCTCTCTCTTCATCACAACAGACTGGAACAGTATTTGCATCACTGACACCCAGAACAACCGCTCTGTCCATCACCCACTCCACCCTTCCCCTTACTCGTAAACAACACCCCAAGATACTTAGGTAAGTACCCCGTGAGACAGGCCTGTTTGACTAACCAGGTGCATTGGAAACTTCAGGTAGTAAATGAGACACATCAGTGGCTCTCACAAAAAGGCACAGGACTGGAGAAAGCTGGAATATGAGTGGAGCAGCACTTTTTCATTTGAGCTGACATTACACCAAAATGGGTATAAGGGTCATGG
Source organism: Copadichromis virginalis (assembly GCF_057382275.1). Taxonomy (NCBI): domain Eukaryota; kingdom Metazoa; phylum Chordata; class Actinopteri; order Cichliformes; family Cichlidae; genus Copadichromis; species Copadichromis virginalis. The sequence goes on from NC_140632.1 coordinate 16,983,309, forward strand.
CCAGAAAACATCCACTAGATAACCTTCATCCTTCACCCACCATAGTTAAGTTGTTGTTGATTTCACCAGTTGAGAATGCACCAGTGTCTATGTAACAACATACTTATTTGATATAGCCACCATGGAAAACATATCGACAGAGCAGCTTTTGGAACCAGAAAGAGGAAAAAAAACTTAGTTTATAGCTTTTCAAACATATAGTATCTCCCACCTGTCAACCTGATACAAATTGTAATGGATTTTTGTGTTGTTTTTGTTTTTAGTCAACTGTATCTATCAAAGGCAGAAATGCAGCATTTCACTAAGATTCTCTTGCTTTGGTTGGGAAAAAGAAGTGAATAAAATTAACAAAACCCCAGTCGTACAGGCCTGAAGACTGGTTAGCGACCAACTGACAATCATTGTTCATAGTAAAAATGTGTATTCCCCAGCTGCTTGATGAAAACCTCCTGGTGATTGCTTTGGTTGCAGACTGCTGATGGTCAACTACTCTTCAAGCTGTTGTAAAATTGTGAAATGTTGAATTTCTGCTTTATCTCGTTTCTTCAGACTTCTAAACAGTGACACTGCGGGAAAAAGAGTCAAAATAAGCTGTTTGATATTAGGAGAGAAATTTTGGCAAGTTTTTCATGGGCATAAGCCACATTCTCAGCTCTGGTGCTTGAACTGTGGAGGAATAAACCACACAACAACCTCGGCTGGTAACTGGAAAAATAAGAAATACAGTAAGAATCCAGCATAATGCTTTTTAGTGTGTTTGCACTGAATAATCCCAAAAGGAATAGTTACTTTTACTCATTGTTTCTGTACAAATAAATACTAGAAGCACAGATATTTAAAATGACACATCTACAAGGGTATTGAATAGAATAGTCTGTTGAATAGATTAAGTCACTAATCAGCAGTGTATGAAATGTTTCGAGCAGTTGGGTTTCTTCCACTCTGTCCTCAGGACTTGATAAACTAGCGGCCTTTTTGCAGTTAGTGCTTTTGTCAACAGCTCTATCAATCATGTTTGGGGTGAAAAACTGTTATTAACCCAACAGTTTCAAAGGAAATTAACAACAGTAGTGATAGAAATGTTTATCAGTGGGTGGCTGGGATTTCAAAATTCCTAATTCTTTTTCAATTCAAACTGCACAAGAATGTGTAAAAATGCACCATGTTTGTCTGTGGCTGGCAAAAGTTTTGAAACTGACCAAAAAGCACGACTTTTTTAATCATAAATGGGAACACACTTTTTTAAACCTTGCTTTTTATGATGTGATGCTGTAATTGTTTTCAACTTTATATCAGTAACCATCTGCTTTCATTATGAATCTGGCTTCCCCCTGCAGATTTCAAATGAATCCCTTGCTGTTTGTGTTTGTGTGGTCTTACATGAACACAGCTTGTCTGCGTAGCTCTCAGCCATGACACCGGGGACAATCGTGAGTCACTGAGAAACATTTTGAACTTCGTGGATTTAAAATTGTGACCCATGTGGTTTTATGCTCTGTAATAAGTGGTGAAATATGATTTCATGGATACATTATATGATAATGGCAGGTTGGTTTGTGGAGTGCAAAATAGAAGTGGGAAATAGATGACAACAACATCCGCTGCTGGTGTATCATAGACTCTTTATAGGCAAGAAAACAGAACTTTATGAAGTGCAACAATTGGAGACAGAGAAAATAAGAAATTTAAATTGAACTAGGGCCCAGGTTATTCTGTGCTTTAATTTACTGTATTGTATTAGATAGCTTTATGGTGAGCAAGGTTAACTAGCATAATTATCTAAAAACTGGCACCAGGTGTAAGTCCATCAGTCCTGCAGGTTATTTATGCTCAAAGTGTTGCTGACCTATAGGTCAGTGTAAGGAGCTGTGTAGCTGCATTGACCTATCAGTATTATGTCATCAGTAACAGGGAACCTATCTCTTAAGATGACAAATCATAGCATGTTTGCTTACTTGGAAATGGTATCTCTGATTCCACAAATCACACAGATCATAAATGATCTCAGAGCAGTGAAAGCAGAGCCAGTGGCTTGTCTCACATGTTTGCCATCAAAGACCAGACGTTTATAACCAAACAACCGTAAAGGCTGCTGTCCTCTCAGCTCTCCAACTCCAGCATTTGTTAGTGGGACAAAGAGATACGCATACCAAATAATTTTTGTGAAGTCTGACGAAAACACAGTTAAGCCTGCTTCCAGAAATAATAGCCAACTGCATACACAAGAAGGCAGTAATTTAAAGGATGGCAATGAGAAAAGCGTATGTTCTTTATGTCTGTGAAGGTTCTCAGTCATTCAGGTCATCGTAGTCAAAGGAGCTTGCAAAGAAAAGCGTCTGGACTTCTTTAAGTTGCTTGAAGACGTTCCACCTCTCATCCGAGAAGCTTCTTCAGTTGTAAGGTCAAATGGCCGAGAGTCCCAGATTTAAACCCAGTGGGAGTATCCCCCCAATGTTCTTTATGACAGAACGCTGTGTGGAAAGAGAGACTGAGTTCACATTTGCAGGTTTTAACTAATATCTGTATTTAGATTTAATTGGGAAAGCCCTGCCTGCCTTGTTTGCCCTGGTAGAGTACTACTGCGGCAACTGAACACCTCTTGATAGCACACATTTAAATTGCATTTTTTGCATTATACCATGTACCACTGAGCATGAAAACGAATACACTACAACAGTTTTTATCTTTGTCTCTTTCAAGCAAAATAAATTTTTCCTCAGATGTCAGATCCTAATCAAGTGTATCAGAAGAGAACTGACTTAAAGTGTAAGTGGCATTCGTCAATCATAAGCTAAAGCAGCTTGTTTCAGGTGTAGGTTGAACTGAGGAGTTGCACAAAGGACCTATTAAATGGGGATTATTTTGACCAGTGAGTTACACTGTAGGACCAACTGTAAATACATAAACATAAATGACTGTAATAAGCTTACTTACTTACTTAAAATTTGAGGTTTATACAAGCCTTTGAAGTCTGTCACCTAACACTGTCTATGCAGAAAGTGAAACGGGAAAGTGGAAAACAGCTCTGACCTAGTAGACTTGAAATGACGTGAAAAAAACAAAAATCAAAAAAACAACAGATCTACTGGAGCCTGAAATCTATTAAGCCAATCATTTAATTGTCCATTGGTTTTCCAGCTCATGCATTTCAAACTTTTCTCTTGTTTCATATATTGTCAGATCTCCTGACAGACCTGGCTGAATATTTGTTGACATAAACAGAAAAGTCTTAGAAGCTTCTATGGAAGTGATGTCATAATTTTACCCCCTCTGATTGTCCGCTTGCTTTGCCTGCTAATAATTACTTCTTCTCCTGGCCTGCTTAATCGGTGAAGAGGAAGCATGACAGCATAATTTTGCTTTAGCCAAAATCTTAAATGTGGGACAGTTTTGACAAATGTGTGTTTGTCCTTGCGAGAAGCTGGTTGTATGGCGTTAATAATAAGAGTAAATGCTTTGGACAGACATGAAAAGTTGGTTATGAGAAGTTTGGTTGTTGAGCCAGTGTTCATCACTCCCTGGCAGATCCATTTGTTATCCATTTAGATTCAAGAAAGCACACCAAGTACAGATATTATCCAAATGTCAGTTATCTTTGTAACTTTGCAGAGTGTTCTGCTTGAGTAGGATTATTTTTTACAGACTGATTTTTTTATTAGTTTTGAACAGTTCTTTTAGTTTACTAGGACATTTATTTATTTATTCACTACTTTTTCTAGGAGATGTTTACACTTGTACTGGTACTGGTTTTCAGCTGGCCGGTACAACTTCTTACATCATATTATTTAGAAGGTTTTCTTTGATGAAACCTATTGGCACTCTTTCTCTTTTTTTCTACAATATTTAACTATTGACTGTCTTGCATGTCTCCACAAGTCTAAGCCAGTACTGGCAATGCTAATGTTAAAAGGGACCCATAATTGTACTTTCCAACACCATATTTGATTCCTGTATTCAAATAAAGTACTTTTGTATAAGTCCAGCTTGTTTGCAACAAGCCTTTTTAATCTAACTTTGGTCTTAAGATTTGAACAGAAGGTGGGTAATGTTTCCATGTTTTCAATGTTTTACATGCTCTTATCTCATTGTTCAAACCACTTGATATGAGTGTCTATCATTTTAACTGCATACACAATACTGTGCAAAACTCTTGAACCACTCCTTACTTTTACCAGTATGTGTGGAGAAAATCACGAGGAGGCTTTGTCCTAGTTTGAGGCGGCATGAAATTATGAACACGGAAAATGATAGCCAGATTTCGAATCATTACGCAGTGCAATATCTTGATAGGAAAAACCCACAATGGAACTCTATCAGTCATGGATTGGCCTCACAGATCCTGGATGTGAACATTTGTCACATTTTGACAGAGAACAGAACAACGCCCAGCCCACATCCAAAGAAGAGCTTTGGTTGTCCCATAAGAAGCCTCGGAAACTATTCCTGAAGACTACTTAAAGAAACTGCAAGAATGTTTGCCCAAGTTCAGACTGTGTTGAAGAATAAAGGTGGTCATACCAAATATTGAATTTTAAACTGCTAGAATTGTAAAGGTTTTGTTCAAGCTGTTTTTGCATTATATACTTAAAAATCGCTGGACCTATTCCACATTTTCTTCTCAAAATATAAAGAAGTCAAGACTTTTGAACGGTATTGCATAGCAGAAAATAACAAAATGTAATACCACAACTGGTGAATCACTCCCTTCAGTTGTTAAAGCTGCTTGAAGTCCCAATCACAGCTTTCAAGAGAATAAAAGCAAGCATCTACTATTAATTATCCTCGCTAGGACATTGTTGTGGACAGCACTTGATTTGGTGAATTTATAAAGCACTATCATCTGATTCCAGCTTCTAATGGAATTTAGTGGGATCAGTTTGTAGTTTTCAGACCACCCGAAATTCCAAATCACATTAGGCATTCAATTTGTGTTTGTTCTTTTGAAATAAAACTGACTACAGGTGAATGCAAGTCTTTGTTAGCAGCATAGCTAAATCCTTTAATATGTTTGAGGTTTCAGAGGTGATTGAGACAAGTTGTACTGGATGAAAGACTTCGTGCTGGCATAATGTTTTCTCCTGTCCTGCCACTTGAAAGAACAACAACCCACTAACAACACATGACAAATACTTTTTTTAAAAAAGGAAGGAAAAAAGAAAAAACAACCCTGGCATCAATTTAAACAGCTGTGCCAGTCACTGAGTGCAGAGATGTGTTGTTAATTTGGCAGACCCACTGCAGAACAGCCTTCTGCCTGTCTGCCCAGCTTCCTGCAAACGTACAACTTTGGCCGGATGAGCGGGCTCCCTTGCTGCGCATGCTTCTTTGTCTTGCTTTCCATCCCCGAGGTGAGACCTCAGAGCAGATCTCAGGAGCGCAAAGGGACAGATGCATCTGGAAAGTCTGTGCTGGCTACACTTGACAGTTTGCAAGCTGGCGCTAATGAAAAGCAGAAAGCTGCCTTTTCTCGCATTGCATGGTTAGCATTAGTTTAGCCAATCTTCTGAACTTCCAAATGTACTTATATATGCTCCCATTTGGAACATGCTCCAAATTATGCAAATGTTTTTTCCAACTTCAGGGTTTGCAATATAATGATATGATTTTGTAGGCAAGTCTCGACACAGACAGTATGTGAATCAAGCTCTTAGTGGTTATAACGTCGCGACGGCAAGGCAAATTTTACAAGAGAATTATATGTTTGGATTTAAAAGCCTCTAGAAATTGTATTTTGGTCGCTTCATATTTTCTGCAAAAATCACTGCATACTAATGTTAGACATTCTCTGGTTAATGCTGCATGTTCTGTGCAGAGAGAGTGATTGTTTGTGGTTTTAAGAATGAGTTGCTTCACCCAGAACCATTTTTTCCCTTTCCCTTGGAAGTCAGAATAAGTGACATCACAGTCACATGGCAGTGTATTTGTAAAGACATGTGGCAGAGCTACTTGACACTATATACTGTGTTTATTTAAGCCTTTGCAAACTGTATGCACTGTGGCTTTCTGTTCAGAAAACGCCAGCATGAAATCCTCTAGCCATAAATTTTTCCTAAACACATGAATACACTCTCTCTGATAAATGAAAAAACAAAACAAAAACATAAGAAAGAAGTCTGCAAATTACTTAAACTCTAAAGCATTATCGGGATTTCTTTGGGTATGCAGGGTCATTGCCCTGCTCGAGTTGTCAGGTGACCCATGTTCCAAAATTGAAAGCTAGGGAAAGTGAGCAAGAGAGCCTGGACCTCCATTCAGGAAGGGAGGAGGAAGCCACGGAGCTTTACCATGTCAACATCTTTAATATACATATAGATTTATTGCCATACCCAACTTAAAGCAGATTGATGGATAAGCAGAAGAAAATAGATGAATGGACTCCTCTGTTTTTGACAAGACATGCAAGAATTTACAAGGTGAAAGGAACTTCCTTTAATTATTCCTTGAATATATATGATTCTAAGTCTTTAAAGGAGATAAGTTAACATAGTCTTGTTTGTATCATAATTTATTTGGTGTTTTTTCTTAGAGAAACTGTTTCTGTGGCTTCACTCATATTTTTACCTCCATCATCCGTTTTGTTTCATTTCTGCTCAGTCAGCACATTGAGACGGCTGTGAAAAACACCATTCAGCACAGGAACAAAAGGCCTCAGTTTATTTTCAGCATGACACACATGCCAGTGAAGGGAAAAACAAAAACAAACCCAAACATTGCATGCATTTCTTCTTAATGTCAGCTAGATCGTGAAAGTCTCCAAGCTAAACAAAAGACTTTGAAAAGTAGTGTTTGTGTCAGTTGTTTAGGCCTCGAAGAAACCGACAGGGCCTGTTCTCAAGTTTCTAAAGGAAATGTTTATGGTTCCTGCTCCTGTGTTTGCCTGAGTGCTAACAAAGAATAAATAGATCCCCCCAGACGACTCTTTGGTTAACATTTTTATCTTTGCATTAATTTGTCTTGCTGAAACTTCTGTTTTGGCACACGTATACGATTACAGCAAGTGTGCTGCGACACTGTTGTTGACGCAGTGTGATGTTTGTTCTTAACTAGAAAACTACAGGACTCGGAATGATTAAAGACTTAAACTGATTAAAGGAAGGTCAAAATAATGGGGAAACAATTTAAACAAACAAGTGTGCCGGAATAAGCTGCTCTGTGCACAGTATCACTCCCACAGAAGCCACATTAATGTGGTTATGAGTCACTAAATCAACATACTCCCTCTGGCCACTTTATTAGGTAGTGTTTAACTTCTTATTGATGCAAATATATTAGCCTATAGTGTAGAAGTAAGTCAGTGGATTTAGGCATGTAGACATGGTCAAAGCTTTCTGAAATTCAAACTCAGCATCCAAATAGGGAAGAAACTTGATTTAAGTGACTTTGGGGCATGGTTGTTGGTGCCAGACAACAGGTCTGAGTATTTCTCAAAACTGATCTACTGGGGTTTTTCCTACAAAACCATCTTTATGGTTTTAAGGGAATGATGGGAAAAGAAAACATTCAGTGAGTGCAAATCTCTGGGTGAAAATACCTGGCGATATCAGGGGTCAGAGTTGATAGGACAGCGACACCAACTCAAATAAGAAGAAGACCACACCATTAGCTAAGAACAGGAAACTAAGGCTACATTTTCCATGGACTCTCGACAAAAGAAGGCTAAAAAAATGTTTCCTGGTCTGTTGAGTCTTGATGTGGGATGAGAATGCACTGTTAACAACATGAAAGCACAGATCCCTCCTGCCTTGGTGTGGAGGACATTTTCTTGGTGTTTAAATGCCAAAGCCTACCTGAGGATCATTGCTGACCATGGCCATCCCTTTTATAGGGACCACGGTGCACCCACCTTTGGCTGACTGCTTCCAGCTATGCCACAGAACTCAAACTGATTTCTGTTTTAGCCTCCAAAGTAACCAGAACTCAACCTCAGCCAACATGTCTGCAGCAACTGTGTGATGCTGTCATGTCAATACTGAGCAAAAGACGAATATTTCCAGCACCTTGTTGAATCAATGCCAACAAAATAGAATAAAAATAAAGGCTGTTCAATGGGTTTTAGTAAGATGTTCATACAATGACAATATGGCACACATATCTGGCCCATTAGACTTATTTCAAAAACAAGATAAACAGTTTGAATTCAGCTCAGTAAAAGCTTAACTCTCCCTCCATGAGCAGTTACAATCATGACTAATTATACATTGCTAGTACTTTTCTTTCATCTGCCTTTAAAAAGGGGGAAGATGATATCTTCTGCTTGTCTTGGATAAACAAACATATTTTCCTTTGTTATGTGACAAACTGCCACTTTGTTCAAATGGCACCGCCTGTTGGTTTGAAAAATGTTTGTTGCATATTAAGTGTTTTCATTTTTTAAATTTGAAGCCAGAAGGTGCAATATTTGGATGACAATGTGTGGCACTAAGCCAAAAGTTAATACTAGCTAAATTGTTACTCAAGGCACATCATTAGATGGTATAGGTGCACCACACAGATACTGACCTCCTTGAAATCTGGGCATTTTAACATGACAGTCTGTGGAGACTGAACCAACCTGAAGTGGTTGTTCAAGGAATTGGAGCTTTCAGCACTTCTGAATTGGCTTTATTTTTCAGTCAGGAAGGTTGCAGCTTTATTTGGATAACCTTAGGAGAGAAGAGACCATTGTTTTTGCCTCTAAGGAGGCAAAGATGAAATTATATACCCAAAGTTTGTAGGAGAGCCAAGTTTGACTGTTCCTCTCCTTTTCAGATAAGCAGTGGAGATCTGCATCATATTAAATGCCTTTTGTGCTCTTTGTAGTTGAGTATCAGTAAGCCGCATTCCTGCGGCTGTGTTTCCGATTTTATTTTGAAAAAACCCCGTTGAGGTGACCACCATCCAGAGTAGATATGATTTTTTTTTTAAAGTTAATAAACAGTTATTGTCTTCCTTAAAAAAATAAATGTTAAAATCGTTAAAATGAAAATGGTTAAAATGTCCCTTGATACCTTTTTTATTCTTATTACAATACTATTTAAGCTGGGGGAATTAGGAAGTTCAAAAAAATACCTTAGTGGTGCCATTAAAACTAGGAAACTTGTAAACCTCAGACACAGGAGTGTATAGAAAAGTATGCAGTAAAAACAGCATTTATAACAGGCAAGAGGTGGACTGAACACGAGCCAAACTGATACAGAGCCAGACACGAGGAGTCAGACTACCACACAGAAGTCTGCATGTACGTCAGCCTAGGTTTTTCAACAGACCAGCTTCTTCCAAAACAACAATAATAAAAAGTTTATCCGAAGAAAAATAGTCTGTCTAGTTGAATTAAACCTCAGAAGGAGGAATTAGAGAGCCTCGGGTTGTTTTTGAGGAACAAAGCCAGCCTAAATACATTTTTGTAATCCAAGAAGGTCAACCTGTTTCATACTCTGTGGATATACATTTGCTGGAGGCTAGTATGCTCGGTTAGAAGGATTGGTGAGATGTCCAAGAGAGAGTTTTGTTTTGTTTTGTTGTTTGAAACATTTTTCATGAGTAAAACATTTTTACTGTTAATGTGCAAACAGATTCAAATGTAAGTTAAAACCTTCCTCACTCTGGCTACATCTAACAGCTTGTGGATGGATTTCTATGTAAAGAACTGGGGTTGAATTTGCATCAAAAATCCAAAATGCAGAAGATTTAAGCCTGTCCCAGGGACTGCCCTTGATAAGGACACTATGACAGCCATATATAGTAAGTGAAGACTTTCTGTGTATCTAAAATTGCATACAGCACAAGTAACTTACTTTGCAACCACTAAAAAAATTGCACAAGTAGGTGGTTTTTTTGTTTTTTTTTCTTTAGCAGCACCATATACAGTGGTCCCTCTTTTATCGCGGGAGTTACGTTCTAAAAATCCGCGAAGTAGCCAGCTTTATTTTTTATAAGTAAAACCCCTCACTACACTCTTTTTCTCAGACAGGCATTAACATTTTCACACTTTTCTCTCTTGTTCTCAAAGTTCAAACCTTTGTAGAAGAATAAGTCCAGTATTGTAGAATGAAACCACCCGCAGGTTCCTTTGATGGTGCAAAACGTTTCGTCGACATTGTTGTTTGTTGGGGAGAAAACTTAAAAACATACAGTACAGCACTTCAGAGTCACACTGCTAGCGATCAAATAGTTATGTGAATTTGACAAGCTGAAGGCATTCTGTACTGTACAGGAGACACAGCACGAGATTAATTGACAATGGTCTACAGCCAATAAAACTGCACAAAAAAAACAATCCACGAAACAGCGATACCTGTGAACCGCCTTATAGTTAGGGATGACTGTACCACCTAACAGCAGCCAGCAACTTCCAGCAATCACTCACCAACTGGCTCCTTTGTGATCAGTAGTTGCCAGATGATTGTAGACCGGTCTCTCAGCCTCTGACTGTGGCCTACGGAAGAGTAGCTAGCTGCTATGTTTTGTAGCTAGCATTTTGTAAACAGGTAAGAATACGTTCAAATTAACTTGCACAACATTAGCACATGAGTATAAAGTGTGTGACAAATACAGTTTGACATGGCATCCAGCAACAGTGGCCTGTCTTGTATGTTTCATCTCTATTTTGGCTATTGTTAGGATGTGCAAGCAACGAACAGGATGCTAACTACAATTAATAGCTGCAGGTGTCAATATCAATTGTTTTCTAAATGTTATACAGGAACCTTTTAATGATAAAATAAACAGTTTTATCTTTTATTTCGTCTCTTTTTGGTGTTTTAGAGTATTTGAAAATAAATGGGTTGACCCTAATTGATCTCGACCTCCAGTGGAAGTCAGGGCAGAATTAATAACCATACTAAAATAACACAATTTTGGAGCTTATTAGGCAGAACTGTTAGACTGCCTTAATAAAGTAATTTGTAGCAATTCTTAAATACACATTTATTAAAATAGCATCACAATTCTGTGATCAGGCAGAGATACTGTGATACTGCAAAGTAGTCACACTTCCCAGAGAGACTGCCAGGCCAGGAAATGACATTTGAATTTCAATGAGATTTTTACTTAGACAATAAAAAGAAGGATTATTAATACATTTCTTCTTATGTTCCATTAAATTGTAGACGCTTACATTGCATTTACAACATGCATAGACCTTCACCATAAGTTTTCAAGTTTTTTTAGCTTTGTTTTTACGTGACTCATTTACACAACATTAATACTGATACTACTAATACTACACAACAAAGCAGAAAAAGTGAGGGAAAGCATGCAGATATATGTATCAGTGCTGATGTAAAATACTACAAGCATTCATGGAGCTGGGATATAAATTTTTTGCTGGGCCTCCCTTTTCCTCACCTCATAAAATATACATCCCGTCCACCTCAGACCTCCCTGGGCTTGTGCACTGTAGTACAGTAGATCCGCAAACCGGCCGCAGCAGACAGCACGAAGGCCCCATCACCATATTGTCTGGAGTTACATTCCAGAAACGTGGGGCTTTGTGGTCACTAGCTTCTTTTCTGTTTTTCTTCTATGATAAGCTGACAGAGTAAACCTGACATAATTAGTTGTCTGGGGTTTGTTTGGGTTGTGAATCGCTGCTGTGGTGTAAATCAGCGAGAAGCTGGCAGCCTGTGCGACAGCTCGAAGCCACATTAAAGTGCAGGGGCGCCTTCTCTGCCGCTAACCACATTCACTGCTCAGTCGCTTCCCATTGTTTTTCCTCCAGGACCTGGCGATTCCAGCTGCAGACTTGGACCTTACAATTGCAGCTTGTGTTTTGGTCGTATTTCTTTTCATATTTTGTTACACCATGTAATGTTGGATTTGGGTTTGGAGTGTGACTTTTGATGTCACGATTCAAGTGAGAATGGCGATCTAGGTCATTCATTATGGAAACTCTTGTATTTGTTACATGGGAAATTATAATGTTCATGCTGAATCTCACTGTGTGCTTAGTATACACAGGATATGCATTTGCTATAGTCTCATGCAAACATACAAGTGCAACAAAGATGTTGGATTGTGTTCATAAGGGCGACATTCAGCAAGAGAAACAAATATAGCCACTTTCCTCTTAAAATTAAGAGTCAGAGGTACAGAGGGGAGCCAGGCTGTCTGGGCAGACCCACTTTTAGTCAAAGGGAAACTCTCAGCACGTGCAGAAGCAGTTCACCTTACAGGTCAACAGCCAGAGAGGGGAAAGTTGTTGGAAACATGCTAAATAGAAACAAAGAACAGAAACTGCGGCTGCGAGGACACAAATCCCTCCCAATGGAGGTATTTATACGACACTCCCAAGGCTATAATCGCGGTCTTTTAACTATGTCTCTGGGACTGGAATGGAAGTGTTTATCTGAACCCACGGAGAACTGACAGGAATAGCCAATAGCAGTATAACATGACAAAGCCCTCTGCTGGCCATAGTGCAGCCAGAGTTAGACTTTGCTATTTTGGGTTAGGAACCTCTGTGCTTATTTTAGAGCCTTACCAACTTGGCCTGTCTGTAATCAAAGGATCAAAACTACTTTATTCTGAAAATAGGCATTATAGTACCAGCTACACAAAAATGGCATCAAAGACCTCAGCTGAAAATTTTGCTGACTTGTTGATGTAGTATGATTTTCAGCACAATTGCTTTGGCTTCTAGGAGAACATGCTGACAAGATGTTTTCCATATTTAGTCATAAAACAAAGTCCAAGATTGACTTTTCAGGCTGATATTCTTGAAGTTGCCATTGTTGCATTAATAGTTTAACGTTAATCTTAAGTGCTGACCAGTAAATTTGTATTTTTTAACATCACCACTGTTATGAACATGTTCCATGAATACATTACAAAAAAGTTTTTGGGGTTTTTTTCAGTAAAAGCATATAGGAAAAAACATTTGATCATTCAGTGAGCAATACTCGGTGTCTGTGGTCTTTGCATCCAGCTTCTTTGTGCTAAAGTAAAAAGAAGCTGGATGGCTAATGTGCATGCATCACTGTTTATCATAAAACATAATTTCATCTCAATAGTTTATGCAAATAGCACATCTAGTGTCCTTAATAAGCTAACCACCTGCTGACAGTGCGATCTTAAAAAACAAGAACTCCGTTTGGCTGCTTCTCTTCACTATGCCAATGCAACGTTTCCTTCCAGGCTCAAATGTGAAATTGTAATTCCCATTTTCTTTTTCTCCCTTTTTTTTTTTTTTTTTTAAATTGCCACCAGAGGCTAAGTCATCAGGCTAGCCAATGGGTTCACAGATTTGTCTTTTAGTGACTGACACAGCGACACTCGCAAACTTGAAGAATCTGAAGCATCTGGCGTGAAGAATCCGTCCTGTTTTAATATTGTGGCACCATCCCATAAATATGTCTTTCAGCTGTCAGCATTTGCGTCAGAGAAAGGCCGGCTTCATTAAGCAGATTCGTTACATGTGATGTTCTGCAAGAATAACCGTGTGCGAGTCTTTGGCTAGACCACATTGTGTTGCGATATTAGCTCCCCCTCTTCACCCAAACAGTCCATAGACATCGACCCCGCCCTGAGAGGCACTAAGCTCAGTGATACGGCTGTCAAACAAAATCTCTGTGCTTCCTTAAGTCCTGGTTGCCAGGGGAAAACATCAGGAATGCCGCCGGGTGACAAAAGACGATTAGAGGCCTGATTTCTCTGTATGCTGACATTTGTGAGTTTTCATGTGTTGTAAAGGAATTCTTGGCACTGAAGTTGGTTTGGAGACCACAAAAGGTGCTAAAGGTTGTCTTTCAGACACAACACAAAAGATGTTCTTGAAACACATGTGAAATGTATTTTTTCTCTCAACCTGACAAACAAGAGAAAGTACTTCTGTTATAGGCTGACGTTAAAAAGTGACATTTATATTTTCTACTACCACAAAAACTAAACCAACTAAGAGCCAACAGTAAATGGAACTTCCAATTTTGATCACTAGTTATTTGCAGATCTTAATAGTGTTATTCTTCCGAACAACTTTTTGGATAAACCTTATTTTCTTAATGACATGAAGTAACAGATGATCTCTTTATGTAACATGGCTGAAACTCATTAATCTTTGCCCCAGAAGGCACTTCTGTTCATTCTGTGTGAGACATAAAATCCTTGTTTATAGGATGATTACTTATATCTTAAAATGACCCTTTTGTTCAGAATAATGAATCTGTTTGCATGCTCCAGCCAGCCAATCTGATTTACTTGTGTTACCACAGTAGCTAAGCATGTTGATCCCTCCGTTAAGCTCCACAGGACTTCTGACGATGAAATTGGGTGATTTGGGATTTCCTGGTAAAGCAACGTAGGATGCAGCCACCTCAGTGGGCTCTGAGTCTGCATAATGAAGCAATTTAAACCGCTTTTGGCCAAGTTCTTGGTCTTGATCTGATCCTTTGATATAACTTGCAAGTGGGAATGCCTGCTTATTTATTTCTTGACCAAGAAAACTGCCCACTGTGAATGCAGGACAAAGGACACAAAGAGCTAATCTACCTGTAAAGAGGATTATTTTTGCAGAGAAACAAAAATCACCTTTATTCCTCTTGCACATCAAGGGTTTCGATTCATCCCCATAAAGTACTTAATTCATGTCATTATGAAGGCGAATATATATTCCAATATGGATTATTCAAGTGGAAAAACTGAACCAGTGTTGTGTCTACACATAACAGACAAGCCAGCAAAGAACTCATTTTAAATAGATGGCTAATGACAAAGTGCCTAAAGATACTGTTACAAGAACACACAATTTATTCCCATTTCTTTATCTGAATTTATGAAAAATAGTAAAATAACAGTAATTTTGGACCAACAAGATGATTCCCAAAGAACTGATAACCAGAAGCTTGGCATATCTCGGCATAGTGTAGAAATTTGAGAAGAAACTTGACCTATCTGCTGTTCACTGAAACCTCATCAGTAATAGTCTCAGTGGAAGTTTGACTTTCAAGAACAGATTCTTAAGGACTGGAAACAGGGAGAAAAGGCTGAGGTTTGTCAAAGTACAATTACTATACAAAGTGGCAACAGGTTTTATGGTGTGATGAACAAAATATTTAACGTTTTGGTTAAAAATCATTGTCTCCTATAGAGTTTTGAAGAGGTACAACAGGGAGTGTCTCCATTATAAAACACAGTAGGGGTTGTGTCATGGCTTGGGGCTGCATTTCAGCAAGTAGTGTTTGAGATCTTGTCAAAAATGCTGAAATTATTAATGCAGAAAAGTGTCATCAGAGTTTGAAGCATCATGCAGTGACATCTGGAAAGTGTCAAATTACTGACAGCTTAGTTTTTCAACATTATAGTGATCCTAGACGCTCTGCCAGTGCAGTAAAAGCATGCCTGGTTAGAGAAACGCAGTTGATAGTGGAACGCTATCAATCAGGAGCCCAGACCTCAACATTATTGAATCAGGTGAGATCATCTTGGCAGAGAATAAAAGCAAGTCAGCATCCAAAGCCTTGAATGTCCTTCAAGAAGTGTGGAGAACTACTTTTGAAGATTAAATAAGTTACAAGAAAGCCTGCCTAAGAGAGCTGAGGAGCACATACCCAATATTGCCTTTTAGAATCGTCCAAACTGAGTTTTTGTCTTATATAATGTATTTCCAGTTATGTTCACAAATATTACAATAAATGACTGCACCTGTTTCTCATTCAATCAGGGGTTAATGAATAAGGGGTTGTTCAAGACTTCTGTATAGTTCTGTAAATGTATTATTAAAATCCAAATAAAAAGAAAAATATTTGAGTGTAAAAATTTCAGACTAGTCTTCTTTCTAGTGTTTATATAGGTTTTAAATATAAGCTAGTATATGTTCACAAGCTAAAGGTTTGCCCACAAATTTGTGTTTTTGTATTAGGTGTGTGAAACTATTTGGGTTAACCTTCGCCTTGACTTGGGGAGCAGTCTCTGGGATTTCTATTAGCACCCATTTACCACCTGGAACACCCTGCAGCTGTGGCATTCCTCGATCATAAATACTCAGGCGGTTTGTTCCAGACCTAAAGTGCACAAAGCAGGATCACATCTGGCCGTTGCAGCCACAGCCTTTTTATACCGAGTCTCCCTCACTCCCTGATATTGGAATTTAATTGCATCCAGGCCGTCCAGTGGCCCACGAGAAGGGTTTCCTCAGGCATACCCAGAGAGCTGAACTGGCAGCAGTAAGTTCCATTTGACTCAAACTAATGTGAACAGCAGACAGGAATAACACAGTTGCTGTTATGTACACACATGCTGAGGCCCAAATGTGCACAGTGCACACACAGATACACAAGTGCACTCTCACTTGTGCAGTTTTTATAGCAGTACAGTAAAAAGTAAATACTACTCTCTGCATGACTCCAACATTGAAGAAAAAGAAGTCTTTTTCTGGGGGGAAATTTCTCTTTAACAGCTGACAACTCCGATCTTATATTTTATTTAAAATACCGCACTGTGCAGTAAACCTCTTACATGCCCAGCAAAACCATGTTCATGATAGTAATATTTCAAATTCTTGAAAAATATTCCCAAAATTAGTAGGCAGTAGATGCAGTATGTGAGATACCTTATGACGTTTACCTGTTAAACTCCTTATTATTGCAAATAGCTAATCAACCAATAATATGGCAGTAACTCAGTGTATTTGGGCATATAGACATGGTCGTGACAACTTGACCAAATTGAGCATCTGCATGGGGAAGAATGTGGCATGGTTGTTGGTGTCAGATGGGCAAGTTTTCAGAAGCTGGTGATCTGCAAAGATTTTCCCACACAATCATCTGTAGAGTTTACAGAGAACAGCAAGAAAAAGAGAAATCTGAAGAAGAAGAGAAAAGCGTCTCTGAATAACAGAACAGTTCCTCTTATCTTGAAGCAGATGGACTGCAGCAGAAGACCAAACTGGGAACCTCTCTTGTTAGCTAAGAAGAGGAAATTGAGGCTGCAATTAACATGGGCTCACCAAAATTAGGCAAGAGAAGACTAGAAAAACATTGCCTGGTCTGATGAGTCTAGATATCTGCTATGAAATTCAGATGGAAGGGTCTGAATTTGGTGTAAATGGTATGAAATCATAAAGCCATCCTGTATTTATGGCCCATGTGAGTATTGTTGCTGACCATGTCCATCTGTGTAAGGCCACAGTGCCCATCTTCTAGTGCCCAGCTTCTAGGATTAAATGCACATCACAAAATTTAAACCACCTTTCTTGAACAAAACTTTGTTCCTAAACATGGTCACCAGGTCCGAATCCAAAAGAGAACCTCTAGGATGCAGTCAAACAGAAGATTCACATCAGATCAATCTGTCCATTCCCTTGACCTCTGACTGTCGTTGCTGTCCATGGTACTGATCAAAAGTTGGAATGATTGAATAGATATTATTAGGGAGATAAAGAGAGGGAGAGTGTTTGTTCAGGTATGACATAGCTAGTAAAAGACAAAAAAATATCTGTACTGGAGCCCATCACAGAGTTGCTACACCTGCGGTTAGGCAGTAAGCACAGAATATCCACTGCTAGCATTGCCATCATATGTTTATAAGCAATTTCTTATTGTAACATTTTCTTGCTAACAATCTTAGTCAACATGCGTGATATAAGAACCTTTTAAAAATGCCTTCAGCACCTTAACGATGAAAGCATGATAAAGTGGGAATGTCAGCTTTTGCTGAGCATGTTGAACACATGTAGACTTTACTAGCATTTCCAGTTTAGCATCTTTAAGAAATTACACTACACTTTATTTTTCAAGGATATGTTTAATCAGCCTGTAGCTATTTACAAGTAACAATGTTTGCGTTCTAGCTTTAAATTTAGAAGTGATTTTTTTTGTGGTTTTGTTAATAATATATTTTTAGACAGCCATGCTAAAAATTGTATAGACACTACACTAAAAGGATACAATACAAGGAATTTTATAGAGTGATGCATTATTGTAAATTAAATGGGATAGTCATACGGAAAGGAGAAAATCCAGTCTCTGTATCATATATAAAATAATAAAAAGAAAGGCAGCATGAAAAACTGGGGAGTTCATTGTATTTGGAACAGCAGAGCATGTCAGTGGAAGTGGAATAAGTTGAAACTGATGTAGCGTGGTGACCCTGCTGAGAGGGCAGTGTTGACCGACGCTCAGGGGTGTCATGTGCAGACAAAAACATGTCAAACAAGGGAATATCTCTTTAACTATTTCCAGAGGTTTAAACAACAAAAAACCAAAAATAAGTTTTCCCCCTAAGTTCTAAGTTTAACCACTTAGACTTCTAGATTTTTTTTTTGAAGTAATACAGATTGAATCTAAATTCTTAGTCAGCTGACCTGTACAGAATATTAGACTTCCTTGCTGTTTACACAGTACACCAGAGTGAACAGATATTAATGAGTCACCCTCAAACTGACATCCACAGCTGAATTTACAGCAAAATATGAAATGTACTCTATATACAGTGCTGTGAAAGAGTATTCCCGTTCGGGTTTCTAGTTTCTTCAGATTCCTAGGTAGTGCTTAGTGCTTTGAGTTTCTTGTTTTGTTTCCTTGGCTTCATGAAGAGTTTTTCTAGCAATAAAAGCTGAGGTTTAAGTTTAACTTTCTGTTTCTGAGTCCTGCATTTGGGTCCTTCATCTTGCCTGCCGCACAGCCCCCTAGATATAGCATGAATTAACTGGGATTAACCACATTTTCTGGAAAACCAAGTTCATATTCATTAGCCACACCCAGATATTTTAACTCAAGATAGAAACCTGTTTGAAATCAAACCTGTTTGTTAATGTGAAATAGGCTATAATATCTCAAAAAGCAGAACATCACGCCACACAGTTCCCTGTTTTAGTTGTAGCTCATTTGTAGCTCACGAAAATACCCACTTCAATCAAAAAAGCCTTCTCAGCTCTGGACAAACCTCTGCCTCTGTCATGGTCCTGAGTCTGTAGTTTATTTCTAAGTTCTGTTTTTTGCCACACTCACCTTATGTTTGTTATCACTCGGGTTCTGTGTCAATAAAGCCCTCTCACTTCACTGCATATCCGCATCTTGGGTCCAGCTACAAGTTTAAATGGATCATTTCCACTCTGATAATCACAAACCAAGATTTCTGTGGTAGATTAAATCTAATTCCCAGGCATCATTAAATCTGGCGAAATGTTTGAATTTAATTTATTTGGACACATTTACAGACATGATGGTTACCGCAGGCTCTCATTAGGCAATGTGCTTAAAATGACTTCAGTTAAAAGCATGCTGACTAGCCAGTAGATTTAAGCCTACTATATAGTCTTTGGTTGTCATTTTAAAGCAAAGGAAGCCTGCATGCTTTGAGGCGATGGAAAAAATAAGGGCAATTCTCTTCCTTTTTGTGGTTGGCATCTTAAAAGTCTTTAATTCCTAAATTGCCATGTAGATAACACCATAAATACATGGCTGCTAACTGAGCAGAACACTTCAAATGTTCAACGATGTAATTACAGGAGCTGCGGGGATAAGAATAGTAAATATAAAGTGTTTTGGTTCATTGATTGTAACAAATAGAGATATTTGGTATTTTCCAAGCTATTTTTATTCCTCTTACATCAGTTTATTTTGCAAGATGGTTTGTGTATGTTTCGTTTTCTAATATTATAAAAAATGTAGAATAATAAAATGTAACGACAAAGGTCTGACTGTAAAATAGAAGTTAACACTTAGACGGAAAAAAAAGTGCATGCATATGAATGACATGTGTAAGCGTTTTGAGTTTTCAAATAGAAATGTATAAGAAACAGTCCATGTATCATTTTCGAACAGAGGATTAATGTATGGTACATTTTCATTTATGACCAACAAACTACTCAAAGACATTAAAGAGAGTAATTATTTCTTCTGTAGTAAACATGTGACTTCAACTTTTGTGGCCACTTTTGGTACCACAACAGACTTACCTTGGCTCCCTCACGTGCCCGTAAACTCTTAACCCGCTATATAATTACGAGTGGTGACCCACTGCAGTAGATGACAGCTGAGAGAGTTAAGTACCTCCTTAAAATGGTGGTCAGAGATATTTTTTTTTACTTTAAGCTGTCTGACACACACACACACACACCAAAGTGTACAGTAGATGAAAGACACTGACCATGATTGTACCGTTCCATCCAGTCTTACTGTAGGCTTGCATTGATGTTACCCTGTCATTTACACTGTCTGCCAACCCGTCTCTAGTGAATTAGGCCACAGTGTCTGTCAGCCGGACTAGAAGCAGCCAGTGTTTTGGATGGTGTTGCAAAGATTACGTCCAGTAATGGACAGTGTTGGTCAAGTTACTTGAAAAAAGTCATCAGTAACTAATTACTGATTACTTCCCCAAAAAAGTAATTCCGTTACTTTCAAAAGTAATTAATTACTTAGTTACTTAGTTACTTTTTATAAACACAATTTACAACCTGAATAGGTGATAAATCGATAGATCTTTCAGCCCAATTCTACTTTTTCTACATACTCCATCATACAAAATGTAATCAAATGGAAAAGTCCCTCTTTAAAACTTGTTTTATTAGTTTTAATCTTTTAACTTTATGCATCAAGCAAAAATTAAATTATATGCAACATTCTCTGACTGGAAGAAATTTGTTTAATATTTAAACCTATTTTCTGCACATTCCAGCACATAAAATAATTTTTTTTGTGTGTGTTTACACTCAGTCTTTCAAATAGATGCAAGTAAAACACAGCAGAAAATAAATAAAGTCAAAGACTAGCGGTCCTGTTGCTCTATTTTCACCTGTAAAGCAGGAGTGGGGTAGGCGGAGGTTTACCCTGGTGCAGGTGTGCCGCAGCGGTCAGTTGAAGAATCCGCGAGTTTCTCTGTGAGTTTCCCATTACGTCATAGCGCACTCGGTGCTTGCTTGGAAGTTTAGGGGGTTTTTTCGCTGTAAAAATAAGTTTTCTTCTCACGCACAACGGACGCTAATGTTTTTGTCACTTTTTATGGAACCAAACTTAAAGTAAGGTCAGTACTTCCAAGCTTTAAACGCTGCACGCTCATACTCTCTCCCGCACTCGATATATTATCCATTGTTGATCTGCACACAGCTGTTGTCATGAACGTCGCACTTGCTTATGTTACACTGTTGCAATGATGGGCCAACTCATCTCCCGTGCAACATATTTATTTTTACAGAAAACTGTAAAAACAGAAAAATAAGACAATCAGTTCTCTTTGGCGCGCAGGCCGTACGCTGCCTCTTCGCCACTGACACTACTTCTTCTAGTGTAGCTGACATTACTTTATACAAGTAACTTATACAGTTTCACATTCACATGCACCACCTTTGTAAACTGGTTAAATCACACAAATACATTTTACTATACACATGAACAACATAGTGAACTCTCATTACAGTTTTATCTTGTTTTTACTACTGTTTTAATCTATTTATGAACCTGTCTTCTTAACTGTATTTAATAAACTAGATCTCTTTCAAATAAATGTTTTTCTTAACATATTTCTATAGCATTCACTCTTCATGAACTAAACATAAAGCAATTCACATTTTCTCTTATTGTGCAGTTTTGTGCAGTTTTGTTGTACAGTTATTTTATTTTCAACTTTAATTTATATATTTATCTTTATCTTATTCTTCCCAGTTAAATTTACCCTTCATTCTAATTTGTGTTGTACAGTTATTTCATTTTTAACCTTAATTTATATTTTATTCCTTCCTAGTTAAATTTACCCTTTTTAATTTTTCATATTTATTTCCTATCTGATTCATAGCCTTTTCCTTTTTTGTTCTCTTTAGGTCACGAGCAGTTGTCCAAGCATTTCACTACATATCGTACTGTGTATGACTGTGTACGTGACAAATAAAATTTGAATTTGAATTTGAATTTGAAAATATATATCTTGCGGCTTTAACCCAAAAATACACCTGCACCGAGCTCACAGAGTTTCGGTACAGTCTAACACTTGGATCGGCACAGGCTAACAACTGGACCAACTTGGAAATTAGCTCTTTAGCTTAACATTCGCCACACACAAGACATTTATCATTAATCGCCACTGCTGTCTGTCACTTTTATAACATCTGTTTATATTATCAACCACCCAGCTTACCTGTAAAAACAGAAAAATAAGACAATCAGTTCTCTTTGGCGCGCAGGCCGTACGCTGCCTCTTCGCCACTGACACTACTTCTTCTAGTGTAGCGTCAGCTACCGATGCGTGCAGGACCGAGCGCCCTCTGCTGGCGGAACTTATACAACAGTAAAACTTACATTGCAGTGGCCTCACTAAAAGAAAGTGTCCTTGAGTATAAAATAAAATGGGGGGCTACTATTTTCATGTCTGTCTTTAACATAGTGCCACACTCTCCCCCACAAAATTAAATGTCACCTGACATTTCTGTGTGCATCATCTATTCAACCATAGCTTTAACACACTCCCACAGCCCATGGTCTCCAGAAGCCATTACAGTCAATAACCTGAGCCGTAGTCACTGTACAGTTCTTCTGAACCAGAGTTGGCTGACCTAAAGTGTCATAGCTCAGTACCGTTGGTTGCCGTCTTTGTCTTTGAGGTCGCTGCCTCACAGAGTCAGTCTCACCACCAGTTGCAGCTAGAATGTCAGTCATAGCATCACCACTCAGTGGCCTGTCATTGTCAGGGTCAGGGCCTTGGATCTGCCCAGGCCCAGTCTCTTCAGTTTGTAGTGGGAAATCCTCTTTGCTCTGTAGTGGCAAATCCTCTTCGCTCTGTAGTGGCAAATCCTCTTCGTTCTGTAGTGGCAAATCCTCTTCTTGACAGTGGAGGCTCAGATGAGGCTGGAAGGACTCTGCCAAAGGGTTAAGCGGAGTCTGCCTCTGTCGTCTCCCTGGAACCGGCCTGAGGTACCACTGGAAGGTGCCACTGTCGTCATCATCCGATGTGTCGCCATTCCCTGGCTGCTGCTGTCTACGCGGAGGTCTGAACTTCTTCCTTGTCACAGTTGGAGAGTCTTTTTGGGGCTGAACAGTCTGTGTTGGTGGCTTCTCACTTGGTAGGAAGTCACAGGGCAGTAGGAGATTTCTGTGCACCACTTTATCTCTGCCTTGGCCATTTTCAGGGCTGATCACATACACTGGACTGTCATCTGCTTTCCTCTCCTTCACTTTGTAGACTTGGTTCTCCCAAAAGGACTGGATCTTCGCGGGACCACCACGAGGAGTGAGATTTCGGAGGAGCACTCTATCCCCAGGCTGAAGATCTCTCCCTTTAACTTTCTTGTCGTAGTACGCTTTGCCTCGAGCAGCTTCCTTGGTAGCAGTTTGAGAAGCCACTGTGTACGCCTCCTGCATTCTCTTTTTCCAGCAGCTAACATAGTCATCATAGTCCACATGAGCTTCATCCCTTTTCAGGTTGAAGAGCAAGTCGATGGGCAGGCGTGGGGAACGTCCGAAGATGAGGTAATATGGGGCGTAGCCTGTTGCCTCATTCTTCGTACAGTTGTACGCGTGGACGACTTTAGCTAGCGACTCTTTCCAATCATCCTTCTCCTTGTCCTCCAGGGTCCGCAACATGGACAGCAGGGTGCGGTTGAATCTCTCTACCTGTCCATTACCCTGTGGGTGGTAGGGTGTCGTTTGGGAGCCCTGGATACCAGAGAGTTCTTTCAGTCTTGCCATGAGTTTATTTTCAAACTCCTTGCCCATGTCGTGGTGTAGTCTGGTCGGGAAGCCAAACTTGAGTGCAAAGTCATTGAAGAGCTTGTCAGCGACTGTTTTAGCTGCTTTGTTCTTCGTTGCATAGGCTTGGGCAAACCTCGTGAAGTGATCCATGATAACAAGTATATACTCGTAGCCCTGCTTACACTTTTCCAGGTGAAGGAAGTCTATGGACACCAGGTGGAATGGGTAAGTGGACTGGATCGAGGACAAAGGTGCACGGGTCTGCTTACTTGGTTTCTTCTTCTTAAGACACTCACATTCTTCTGTAACAAAGTGTTCAACCTCTTTCGCCATCTGCGGCCAGTAGAACCTGTCTCGAATCAGGTCGAGCGTCCTTTCCACCCCTAAATGGCCCATGTCTTGGTGGAGTTCTTTAAAAACCAGGGGACGATAGGCTTTAGGGACCAGTAGCTTCTCTCGGCGTGATGTTTGGCGACGCAGGACACCATTCTGGTCGACGTGAAGCTTCAACCACTGCTTGAGTAGTGCAGCTACTGCAGGATGCTCTGACTTCACCTCAGTTCTACTTGGTCTTCTACCCAGCGACTTATACCAGAGCCCTCTTGCCAGAACTTCATCTGCTTCCTGGGCTCTGCGTATCTGGTCTGGTGTAAAAGACTGGGTAGTGTCAGAATCTTTGATTAATTTCAGAGCACTCACCTGGATAACTCCAACGCCTTGGCAAGGGTCTCTCTCCTCCACCGTTACAGACTCCATTGATGCGCTTATGGCTTCCTGTCCAACTTCAGCTGTACAGCTCTTCATGTAGCTGTCAATGTCCAGCGGCATTCGCGACAGCCCATCAGCATCTGCGTTGGTCTTGCCTGGACGGTAGCGGATGGTGAAGTTGTAGCTGGCCAGCTCCGCGACCCATCTGTGACCTGTGGCGTTAAGCTTCGCAGTAGTGAGCACATATGTTAGTGGGTTATTATCAGTGTACACCACGAACGATGGGGCATGGTACAGATAATCCCGGAAACATTCACAAATCGCCCACTTCATAGCCAAAAACTCTAATTTGCCAGAGTGCAGGTGGTACTTTTTCTCTGCTGGACTCAGGGTGCGGGAGCCATATGCTATGACTCTCATCTTGCCTTGCTGCCGCTGATACAAAACAGCACCTAGCCCAACCTGTGATGCATCACAATGTAACACAAAAGGCTCTGTGAAGTCGGGGTACCCGAGAATGGGGGGTCTTGTAAGTGCATCTACAAGCTGGTTCAATGTCTCCTGGTGGGAGGTCGTCCACTGAACGGGCGCCCGTGATGGTAAGTGGCCTTTACTTTTCTTCACTTCCTTTTTGCACTTGTCGACTGAGACTGGAGCAGAGTTCTCAGAAGATGGAGGGCTGAGCAGGCTGTAGAGTGGATGGGCTACACGGGAGAAGTTGGGGATGAAAGGCCTGTAATAAGAGAGGAAACCAAGCATTTGACGTACCTCTCCGACGGTTGCAGGTGTCTTTTCCTTTAACGCCATTACCGGGGCCAACTCTGCCGGGTCCATTGTGTAGCCTTCACCTGTTACCAGCTTTCCCAGAAACTTCACACTTCGCCTGAACAGTTCACATTTCTTTGGGGTCAGCTTAACACCATGCTCTCTGTAACGCTGGAGGACAAGGCGGATATGTTCCAAGTGTTCATCAAAGCTGCTGCTGTGCACCAGGTTGTCGTCCAGGTATGGGAGGCAGATAGTGTCTCTGAGGCCTGCCATACAGTGCTCCATGCTTCTCTGGAACTCAGCGGGTGCGGAGCTCAGGCCAAAGGGAATGCGTACCCACTGATAGAGCCCCCAGGGTGTGATGAAGGCGGTTAAGGGGTGGCTTTCTTCATCCAAGAAACCCTGGTGGTACGCCTTACCCTGGTCTAACACAGAAAACCAGGAGCTCCCGCCCAGAGCATCCAACATGTCTTGGATCCTTGGGATTGGATGGCGGTCTGGGACTGACTTGCGGTTGAGCTCCCTAAAGTCACAACAAAGGCGGAGAGTGCCATCTTTCTTGCGGACACACACCACAGGTGATGAGTAGGGGGACCGTGATGGTGTGATCCAGCCTTTGTTAAGCAGGTCTTGCAAATACTCTTTCACTTTGTTGTGCAGGGGTTTTGGGATGGACATGTAAGTCTTTTTCACAGGATTTGTGTCATGGAGGCTTATATGCATCCTCAGGGATGGTATGCAGCCAACATCGTCACTGTCATATGCAAACGCCTCACATTCCTCTCGCAACATCTTCCTCGCATTTTCATCCAGATGCTGGAGATCCACTGGTGGGTCCCATGACTTTGGTCTCTGTTGGTTCTCTCGTGTCTGTGTGTTACTCGGGTTGTGTGCCTTTAGCTCTGTACCATTTTTGTTCTCTTGTGTCAGCTCATTTACTTTAGTCTGGATGCCAGCTGTGTATACAGTCTTTACTGGTTCAAGGTATCCAATCACTTTACGGCTCTCCAGATAAACGGTGTGGTCTGTGGTGTTAGTCACAGGGATGGGCACATATGGTACTTTTCTATCTGGGATTTTCACCAGTACATCACTGAATATTATAACTTCTGGTTGTGGGTCAGCTCCATCAGGTAGAAAGAGCATGTCTTGGCCCCGGGCATGTGAACTAACGTGTGCCCGTACATAAACTGTAGTGACTTGGTTCGCTGACAAAGGCACTCTTCTTACACCAGTCCTTACCACACCTGTCTCTGGGCCTTCACTGCTGTTCTGCACAAGCTTGACGTACAGTTATTTCAAATGCTTTACTCACATAGTGTGCTAGTTGTTTTCTTCCTCCTTTGGTCTTTACTTCTTCCTGGTTCACGATAGCTTCAATGACATTGTAGCCAATGATGGGATCACTGGCCACAGCCGGGTCACTGGATACCAATATTGGAACTTGCAGCTCACTGGTTGGGGACAAATCACTGCCTAGTGTGAAGCTGACTTCTATCCAACCAATGTAGGGAATGGGTGTGTCATTTGCAGCAAACAAATGGGGGGCTACTATTTTCATGTCTGTCTTTAACATAGTGCCACACTTACGTCATTGTCATGAGACATTCTCGCAAAAAAAATCACGGTTTTAGTAACGCAGTAACGCAGCGTTCCTACGGGAAAGTAATGGTAATCTGATTACCGTTTTTGCAATAGTAATCCCTTATTTTACTCGTTACTTGAAAAAAGTAATCGGATTACAGTAACGCGTTACTGCCCATCTCTGCTAATGGAGCCCATAAAGTCTCACAAATAGTAAAAGTAATGACAATTGGATAACATTTATTTACAGTGGCTGCATTTTTATATTTTATTCATTTCTATGTCCCGTTTCCTTTGCTGCATGGTTAAATAGATAGAAATTAATAGCAGGCCATCTTTTGAGAAACAGTGTAAGTCAAATGATAGCATCCACAGTAATGTGTTATTTTGGGAGCAACTTGTCTTGCATATTGTTGGTTGGGCATATTTGACATCCTACTCAACATCCAAGAGATAGTCTTTATTTTCACTTCAATCACCCCAAAGACACTACAAAAGTAGAGAAAAAATCCCAGTCATTATACAACTCCCTTTGAGCAAGACGTTGGTGACAGTGGGAAGGAAAAACTCACTTTTAACAGGAAGAATCCTCCATCATAACCAGGCTCAGGGAGGAACAGCCAACTGCTGTGGCCAGTTGGGGGTGATAGGAGAAGACAGAATAAAAGACACCTTT
Organism: Copadichromis virginalis; assembly: GCF_057382275.1. Taxonomy (NCBI): domain Eukaryota; kingdom Metazoa; phylum Chordata; class Actinopteri; order Cichliformes; family Cichlidae; genus Copadichromis; species Copadichromis virginalis. Next base: position 17,010,636 of record NC_140632.1, read on the forward strand.
GTTGTAATCAGTTGGCCTATAACTTAGTTTAGTCTTTAGTCAATGAGCCTGTTGGGTCTGTGTTTCCACAAACCCCGCTAATTCTAGAGACTTATTCATCATGAAGAAAACAAGACAGTCGATCGATCCATTACTTGCACAAGGGAGGCCTCGTCTGTGTCCAGCACGACAAAGAACCCCAAAATGGTGGCCTCCTCTCGCTGCCTTTTATTGACAAACTTCAAACAATAGTTTACAAAGCACCTCCCCTTGCAACCCCCCTTTGGTTACAAAGACAAGGCACTGTATGTAAATGTATACAGTGTGTGTGTGTGTGTGTGTGTGTGTGTGTGTGTGTGTGTGTGTGTGTGTGTGTGTGTGTGAGTGAGACCTCCTGCTGACCAAAGGGTCATAAACCCAGGAAGCTTACATCAAAAGAAACAGATCTTTCAGATAGGATGTATCTACAATAAAACCTCCCCCAGCACAGAGTGGCTGGAGAGGTGGTCAGGATCAAAGGAATGGCTTTGATCCTACTGCTTAAACTAAGACTGTACAAATTTAAGAAACACAATGGCAACATTCAACAATTAGACTTAACATTTCCCTCCTTTTTGTCATTGTTCTTAAATTTCAACTTATGCACCCTTTGTTTAGACAGTGTCAGTGTAGATTTCATTCATGCACAGTAAACTACATCCTATACATAAGCAAATCAGTATCAACAGTTCAAAAACAGGAATTAATATCTTCAAAAGAAGATGCCACCAAGGACCAGACGGTAACCAAGCTATCCAGCCTTGTGGCGGATCTACTCCTGTCGTGCAATTCATTATGTATTTCTTCAAGTAAACAACTGAATGTCAAAGGTCAAACAAGAAGAATCATCATTCTCAAAAATCATATGTCACTACAATCCAACTGTATACAGACATAGGTATTTAAATGCATCAGTTGACTTTATTGTTTGTCCATATGGCTCTCAGCTAACTTCAAAGCTGCAGCAAGTCAACACCCTTCTTTATGACTCCTATCAACCCCCCAAATCTTCTCACTGTAGGCATCCTGTGGGGGTTAGAGTCAACTTGTGAATTATCTGCATTTACAACTCTTCTCCTGTCCTGTTGTCACCGCAGAAAAAGCTTTGTAAAGGAAATTGGATCAAGGTGTTTTGATCTTCTTGGCTCAAAACCTCAAGTGTTCATGATGTAAATGTAGACAAAAGGCTTCTCTGTTTACATCCTTCTTGCAAAAGACAAAAGAATAGGTGATGTTGCCATGTTCCATGGTTAATCTCCAACTTGGGCTAATCCATTGTCCTTCATACACACAGGCAATTGGCCTGTTTCCAGTTCGTTTAACTGTATAATGTCCTGCAACAAGTCATATTCTTTGAGTCAGGCGAGCAGGTCTGTCCTACCAGAGCAGTTCACCTTCCCAGCTACTGGTGAATCAACCTTCCATTCAGGTTCAGAGCAGTTGAAAAGTTGGCAGTGTTCCTGGATGTGTTGCTAAAGCAACCAAACAAACTGTCTCGCTCTCAGTGATGCTACAGGGCCACAGTCCAGAAGAATGTGTAGCCAGTGGCATCACAAGCATAACCATTGGTTTCGTTGTTTATGTGAGCGGTTGTGTTCTTAAACTGCCACCAGTAGTTGTTGAAAACCCATGCTGGTACTGGGTGTGGTTTGCTCTGTTCCAGTGCGCTCCCTGTCATCCCACTCAGGGTCCACAGGCACAAGAAGATGCACAGCACATTCCCAGCCATTCTGATGAGTACCTGTGGCTCAGTTGGTTTCTTCACCGGATTGAGACGAGGGGCCCTGGAGGCTTTCCCCCCCCTTTGTTCCCGGTCTTCCTGCCACTTACTCCGAGCTGGCCTGGATGTGTGTCACCTTCTTGCAGTGCGCTTGATATATCCAAGTGTTCCTTCCAGCAATCTTCACTGCTGTGGTCGTCGTCAGCAGCATCCGATATGGACCTTCCCACCATGGACTGGACCAGCACTTCCTCTCCATGGCCTTATCATCATCCAATCTCCAGACTTCAGGCTCTGCTCCTGCGAAGAAACAGAATCATCTGGCAGATCATTTGTTCTCATGACTACTTTACTTTTAAACATTTTCAAGCATCTAATCTGCTAATATGCTCTCTCTTCTGCTTTTCTATCATCACTACAGAAGACTGGAACTCTAACTCTAACTCTAAATGCTCTAACATGTGTAATCTCAAAGAGTCAGACCATTCTCTGTTGGAGTAATCCTCATGTACTTATTCTATACAGTCTAACCATGTCCTGCCTGTCTTCCTAAATCTTAACTTTACTGTCTGCAAAAGTTTTTTTTTTTTTTTTTTTAAAGTATTTAATAATCCTAGAGTGAGTATAACGACTGCTCATCTCCCTCCTGTTTGAGACATGGCATAGCCAATGGCTCAAAATAGCAGCAGTCTTATACAAATTATTAGGCAGTACTGGTTTATCACACAGATAAAAAATCATCCTGCAAGCTTGCTCCCTCTGTAAGTCACAACTGTTTTCCTGCAGTAGGTGAGTGGGCCTGCATGTCTGCTAATGCTGTACTGATAAAAGGTTAACACCATGTTTAACTAAAGCTGCCTCTTTTGCGATCTTATCTGCAAAAACTTTCCCTAATGCAACCGGATCTTTCCCTCACATGTGTGCTGCACATTTACAAACGGCAATTCCACTGGTTAATAACGCTGCCTCCAGCAGATTTTGCAAGAGTTTGGTGTGTTCTGCAGGTTTCCCTGTAGAGGTTGTCACCCCTCGTCTCACTCACTGCACTACAAAGAAATGTACAGTAGCAAATGTATACTGCCTATCAGTGTATATTGTCTCTCTACAGCTTTACACGCTTCCGTTAAAGCTAGCATCTCTGCTGCTCAAGCAAACATGAAACATGCTAGTTGTCCTACATAGATAACTCTCTCTCACTGTCAGCTACAGTAAAACGTGTTCTAGTCTGTCCCTCTGCTGTTGTAAAACTCAAATCATCAACAAACCAAACCTTTCCCTCAACGAGTGGCACATCTATTAAGTCATCCCTCAGCTTACACTTCTTCTCCTCGCGCTCTCTACTCTCATGAGAAGTGTCCTCCTCCGTTGGCAAAAAGGGTTTGGCAGATTCAGAATTCTGCACCACTTTATGGTAATATGTGTGGTTGTGAGAGTAACAGTAACATTAAAGACAAGTGTCTTGTAGGTGACAGAAATGTAAGTTTAGTCTGCAATAGTAAACATCTACCTCTTCTGGAACTAACAATGTCAAAAGGTGAAATAAACTATTTCCTGAAACATTGTACAGCTTAAGCTGCTGCACATACTGATCTCACGCATGGAGGTAAAGCACGAGCAACTAGAGCTAATCTTTTAGGATAGTAAGTTACTGGCTTCACTTGTGGAAAAAGTGCTGTTAGTTATTTTACAGTCACCTGGCATTTGTGCTGTTCACAGAACCACAAGTCCATCGCTGGACCTCCTCTGCGCTGTCACTTTTTGGAGCTTGGCACGCTCCCTCAGGTTCCATTTTCCAACGCTGAAAGTCTCCTTGTGACAATCCTTTGGAAGCCCAGTAGCACAGCTCTCTGTGCTGAAGGTGATCTCCGATCCTCCTGAAGACTCTCTCCAGGCCTCAGCTTCCATCTTGTGGACGATCCTCTCAGTCACTCCTTCTCATCATGGCACCTCACGACATCTACAAATTGAAAAAATGACACTCCTCTCGCCACACGGCTTTCGCCATGTGTCAACTCCCCAATGAGACATGTACAAGAGTGTTGCACAGTCTCCCTAAAACAATCTCCAGGGTTTGTCCCTTGGAGCAGCTTCACTCCAAGCTGTAACCCTGTGTAAGAACATTAATCAGCACTTAAATGTTCAGCTTGTTTAACTCCCAGCTCCTGTATCACAGAAGACAAAGTCTTAAATTTAAACAACTTCACATTTGCAACCAACTGTAGATCATAAGAGTAATAAAGTATTCAGCATCACAGAGACAAGTATCATTGCGGGTTTATTCTAAACTCATTAAACTTCTACTTTTTCCCATAATTTGTTCCAAATTATTTAACATCTCAACGTCATTCCACATTATAATCAGTGAACTTCACTTATAGGCCATCAAAGCCTCATCTGAACATGGATGCACCACTTGCATAGGTTTAATACTTGTAAATAAACAGCTAATCACACAAATCACTGCAACAATAATAGTAAACATTGTTTAATATTAATTCTGGACCCCACCTCTTGACGCATGGACACTTCTCATGCGTCAACTCACCAAACCTGGATCCCTGTCTTAAAAACTGGCTCCACCAGGAGCCTGCATACACAAAATCTGGAATAAAATCAAACTTCGCACGTATAAACAATTATATCAAAAAAGTAATACGCATTCAGCACGGGCGAGACAAGTGTCATGTGCAGGTTTTCTCAAATCATTAAATCACTATCATTACCACAATTCGCCTCAAACATGGATCATCCCATGTGCTCAGTTAACATTAATGTAATCGGTGACTTCTCTTAAGCAAAGTCACTCCACTCATATATTTATTATGGGTCCAAAAGTGGCCAGCAAATGAGCCCATAATAAACTATTCCATAAATATCGTAATCTCTTATTTGTTTTACTCATGTCACTTGTCCGCTTCTGCCGAATCCTCCACAGCATTCTCAGAGAAACAAACATTAGCAATACCCATTGACTGTGGTCAGACGGAGGTCAGACACAGGTCAACAGGTTCCAGAGGTGCCATAAAAACACCATAAAGTTAGCTAACCCTAGCCGTGGAAAGAATGTCATTCACATATAAACCCAGAAATCCTGTAGTGGGAAAGAACATCAACCAGTTGTCCTGGTATAAATCGCATCATCAATTCACATGAAGAACTGGCATGCTGTAAGAAAAGAAAATGCAAATATTAGCGCTGCGCAGGTGTGTGCATACTTTGTCACAGTTATCTCTGTGAGCAACACAAGCCTATGAATAACACACACATGGTAAATTCACAGACACAGAAAAATATAAACTAAAAGGTTAAATTTTCAGAGTTCACATAGTCATGTGACCCAAGTTTCCTCCTGTGGTCTCCTGCTCCTGCAACAGAGACACACACAGAGATACATCCACACCTTTGTCAGGTGGGGGTTAACTTCACACAATGGTGTTAAGTCAGTCAGTCTTGTCAGCTTTTGTCAGTCAGTCAGTTCCCCATTTATTTTAAAATTCTTACTCATTCACTCAGTGATTCCTTCTTTTGCTAATTGTGGAAATTATCGTCGCATTCGTTTCCACGCTCAGCAAAACAACGTCATTTCAAAAAGAAAAATAATTTAGACTGGATTTCCTCGTTGAATCCTTTTGGACAGGAATTTGTTTCCTGATTGTCCCAAATAAGAGCCCATTTTAATTTTGGAGAAGCTCACTTTGCAACAGTTTTCTCGACGACGCTTCGATTCTAATCGTGCAGATCTGCTCAAACAGAGATCATCAAACAAAACTTTCAGTGCACCATGAAAGTAACAAAATAAAAGAAAGAAAATAAAAGAAATCAAAGAAAATAAAGGAAAGATAGGCCTTGTTTAAATCATGACACGTGTTCTTCATGCCAGGGGGATAAATCGTAACAACCCAATTGGCAGGTTCAACTTTAGTAATAAAGACAAATCAAACAGCCAGTTTAATCTCAAACATTCATCCAATCAGCCATACACACAACATACAGCATAACCCTGTTGTCTTAGCACATAATAAGTTTTAGTTCTCATGTAACTAAATGTGTGCCATGGTAAAACTTCTTCACACACCAGAAACTCACAATCAGCTCACTCAACTCACTCATTTAAGACCTCTCATCAGCATTCTGTTTCCTCCTCTATGATGCAACCATCTGTCCTCCTATACTATTCAGTCCACTAGTCTATGTATCACTTTCATCTTACTAGTGACTTGGACTAGATGACAAACAGAATCTCATGCTTAAGATGCTGTCTGGTCTCATGAGTATCATTGTATGTGTATATGCATGTAGGGTTAGTATAGTTAATGCATTTTCAGTATGTTTTTGTGTTCATCTCTCATCACACTTTCATTATTCTCATCACTGCTTAAAACAACACACATCTCTCTCTGTTTTTTTTCTTTAACTGTACTTTTCTCCAAAACAGAAAATAGCATTACAGCTGTTTCAGACTGAGAAACACCAAACACTCTTTGTGCCATCATTCATCCACACAACTGTTTTATTTCTTTTTGTCCACTGGGCAGGTGACCTGCAGAATCACGTCTGCCCCAGCTGGATACCTTTCACACACACCATGACGTCAGACACTCTCACACTCGCGGAATTGATCAGGAGAAAAACTTTCTTCATCTTCACACTCTGTTACAGAAACACCATATGTTTTTTTTTTTTTTTGTGTTGTGTCAGGGATGGATATGTAGTTGTAACGTTTGTGTTCACTAACTTTACTTTCTGTTTCCTACCCTGCCAAGTCTGTCTTGGACTCAATGCTGCTCCTAATATGCCTTTAATCTCTCCTCCACTTCTGCCTCTGCTCTCTCACGCTCTTCTCTGACTCTACTTTCTGCTAACATTCTTGCTCTTCCTAATGCTTTTCTACGGTGTTGTTCTAGAGTAGTTGCAGTGGATTGAGCTGTTTCATCCTCAGGTTTCACAACTACTTCTTGCAATATTGCTCTTTTAACATTCTGTGCTTCTCTCCTCTTCTGAGCCTGCTCCAGCCACAACTTAGCAACTGCTAACTGCAATTCCTTCCTCTGCTTCGCTTTACCTGTTTTACCTGCTACACTTACAGATATTCTTTCTACCAGCATTTTACACTTAACTTCCACTAATGTCCCTTCAAATCCACATTTCTTATACCAACAACCTACATACTGCGTGCTGCCTGGTAAAACTTTCTGCATAAATTTTACATCTCCTTCTAAGGCAGACTTACACATTTTATTCTCCATTACAAGACAACAATCAGCCACACTCACGCAGACCACGTCTGGCCCGCACACACACACAACATAGGCCTATCGCTTGCGTCTGCACGCACAGCTAGCGCTCTCTGTTGAAAACTCTCAAACGCCCCATATGGCGGAGAATTCAACCTTCGGACACTCTCCAACGCCCCAAATGGCGGAGATTCCGGACTCTGAACCTAGGTTCTCTCCACGCCCCAAATGGCGGAGAACTCTCTACGCCCCAAACGGCGGAGAAGCCTGCGTCTCTCTCACGCGGCTAGCGCGCTCCCGGACTCACGTTTAACGCACAGCCCGTAGCCGCTCTCTATTGTTTTGGGTCCACGTGCGCTCTCGTGACCAGCGCTCCCCGGGACTCAAACGTTTCACGCAGAATCACGGTGACGCGTATCTAGGATCCCACATTCATTCACACGGTTATAGAGACGCTCTCTAAGGCCTTCTGTACTCACTGTTTGTTTACGTTCATGGGAAGAGTCTCTGGATCCCGTCAATCGTCATCCATCCCGAGGGGAGGTCAGGCGCAAACTTCCCGGCCTGGTGGCAAGCCAAAAACACCAGGGCTTTACGTCAATCATCCCAGACGTTGCGGTGGCGTCCTCTCCCTCTCCTCGGTGGATGCAATGTGTTAGGCTCCGGCTCCGAAGGACCAAATAAATGTTGGGTCTGTGTTTCCACAAACCCCGCTAATTCTAGAGACTTATTCATCATGAAGAAAACAAGACAGTCGATCGATCCATTACTTGCACAAGGGAGGCCTCGTCTGTGTCCAGCACGACAAAGAACCCCAAAATGGTGGCCTCCTCTCGCTGCCTTTTATTGACAAACTTCAAACAATAGTTTACAAAGCACCTTCCCTTGCAACCCCCCTTTGGTTACAAAGACAAGGCACTGTATGTAAATGTATACAGTGTGTGTGTGTGTGTGTGTGTGTGTGTGTGTGTGTGTGTGTGTGTGTGTGAGTGAGACCTCCTGCTGACCAAAGGGTCATAAACCCAGGAAGCTTACATCAAAAGAAACAGATCTTTCAGATAGGATGTATCTACAATAAAACCTCCCCCAGCACAGAGTGGCTGGAGAGGTGGTCAGGATCAAAGGAATGGCTTTGATCCTACTGCTTAAACTAAGACTGTACAAATTTAAGAAACACAATGGCAACATTCAACAATTAGACTTAACAGAGCCTTTTTTTTTCTTCTTTTTATTTGGGTGCCAGTCATTTTTGGTTCATTAGCAATCCAAATTTTTTTCTGAAGTCCAAGAAAGAAGAAAGATCCCCAACAGATTTACTTTACCAAGTGGATCATCACAGCCTTGCCATATTGGTCCATTTGACTGACCTTCGTTTAATTTATTTTAATTTAATTTATTTTTTTAAATTTTATTTTATTATTCATTTTTAGTTATTACAGACACGACAGACATGACTGGGGGATAGGAAAGGGAGAAAGAAAGAAAGAAAGAAAGAAAGAAAGAAAGAAAGAAAGAAAGAAAGGGAGGGAGGGAGGGAAAGACGGGAAGAGGGATAGTGAGAGAAGACACTAAAAAGAAATCCACTGGATCTGCTGTTGAAAGAAGAAAAAAACAAACAAAAGGAGAGCAACAGAATAAGCACAACATCACAGCAATAACCTAGACAAGTATAAGGAGCAGTAAATACTAAATATTCAATGTTATTATCCAGCACGCAAGACCGACAGCGCACAATGTGCTTTGAGGAAGCAGCCAAGAAAGATATAGTTTGTGTCTGTGAGCACCCGTGTGTACACCTATGTGCACACCTGTCTGCATGAGCGCACTTTTATTCAAAAGGTTTCTCCATGTAACGATTTTACCGGCACACTTTTGAACCGGAGGTTTTTGGAAAGCTTTTATTTTGGTATTTTCGTTGATCCGTACAATAAATTTGCATGTTAGCCTAAATATTTCGTTTTCTGTAACATTTAGATTTAACATTTAACATTTAGATTTGACTTTTAGATTTAGATTTAAATATAATATTTAGATTTAATATTTAACATTTAAATTTAGATATAATATTTAGATGTAACATTTAACATTTAGATTTAAATATAATATTTAGATTCAACATTTAGATTTAACATTTAACATTTAGATTTAAATATAATATTTAGATGTAACATTAAACATTTAGATTTAACATTTAGATTTAATATTTAACATTTAGATTTAACATTTAAAATTGTGTTTAAAATATGAAAAGTTACAAGTATTTTACTAAATGTTGTAAAAAAATTACTCAAAAAAACATGTTTTTGTAAAGTTTTGAGCTAAATGTAGAAAAATGTTGCCGTTAATTTCAGCATGTTTCACTTTACGAATGGCACCTCATAGCTGTGGAGGTCAGGTAGCACTCTAGACTCTACAGACCTCCACATAGTGATGACGGTCAGAACCAAAAAGGTCAAATTTGGATTCATCACACCATAAGATATGTTATGATTTTCAATCGAGTTCTTATATAATTTGGCACACCTTAGTCTTTTTTTTTTTTTTTTTTTTTTTTTTTTTTTTTTAAATGACATCAGAAACAGCAGTATGCGACATTACGTGATGGCAGAGCTTCAGTTCATCCTTTGTCATTTTTTTTTTTTTTTTTTTTTTTTTTTAATAAATAGGACAGGGGGAATGAATGAGAGAAAGAGGGGGAGAGAAAGAAAGAAAACCAAAGGGGAGAAGAGACTGTGAGAAGGGGGGGGAAGAGAGAGAAAAAAAAAAGAACTCCTGGGTCACCTGTATGGAGAAAAAAAACAAACAAACAAAAAAAACAAACAGAGGAGACAGCAAACAACAAAGAGCAACATAATAATAGAGAAAACAAAGCACCATCACAATAAACTAGCTAGTCATAGATATCAATATTTACTAAATAATAAACGATATTGTGCAGCACGCAAGATAGACAGCGCACAGTGTGCTTTGAGGCAGCAGCCAAGAAAGCTTTAGTCCGCGTCTGTGAATACCCATGTGTGCATACCTGTGTGGATCAGCATGCTTGCATTCCAAAGGTTTCTCCATGTAATGATCTGCTAGGGAGTGTGGGGGGGCCACAGTCCCGTCCTCCAGGGTGTGAAGCGGGTATGGAGGAGATCAAAACTCCAGACATCCAGAGGCCCCCAGAACACAAGAGACCATGGAAGACCAACAGAGGGGCAGCCGCGCCACTGTTCCAGTAAGAGCTGAGGAGAGTCCCAGATGAGGGCTCGCCCAGCAGCCGCGGAGCAGAAGTCAGGGGGAGTTGCAGTGACGCGCCCGTGAGCTCCGCCGGCCCCCAGCTGCGCCTGAGTGACCGAGCCCCAGGCCGAGAGGCCGGGGGCACCCCACCTCCAAAGGGGCCCGAGCGAGCCCCAGGCCCCAGGCCCCGACAAGCGGCCGCCAAGGAGTGAGCCGGTGTGTACCCGGACGCCCACCCCCAGACACAAAGAACCACCAACACACCGACACCTGAGGGAGTCCGCCACCGGCAGGGGAAGTGGTGGTGGGTGGAGATAGGCCTCCAAACCTTGGAGGGCCTGAGGTGTCCCCAGAGAGGTGGCGTCTGATACCCAACCTGACATATAGACACAGACATACAGGCACACACAGACACAAACATCCATTCCCACCCTCATGCTCTCATATGCACTCACTCCATACTCAACCAACGTGGAGACAGACATAAAGAGATGCTGTACACACAATCACACTCCCCAAGCGTACTCTACAAACCGGGTCTAGGTACCCTTGCCCCTGGAGGGGGGAATTGCACCCAGACCCAGGTGGTGTTACCCTTTTCCCTGCGGTGGGGAGAGGCAGACCACCCCGACACCGCAGCAGCAGGGAGGCCCCACACCCCAGACCGCAGTCGGACGGCCAACTCCTCCTACTAGCCCTCCCGCTCCAGCAGGCCGCAGAGAATGGGGGTGGGAGAAGACTCCAAACCTCCCTCCACCCGCTCATTGTAGTGTTGATGCATATGTGTTCTAAGGTGCAATTAAAATTACCTTAGTCTTTTCTCTCCATTTCCCTTCCATAATAATAATAATGACGTCTTTACAGATACCCTCTCAACTGTTACCATCAGAAATGGTCTCAGTTGAGACTCAGTGAGGCTTCAATGAACAGGAGATGGATCAGCTGATAGGTAAAATAACACAAAATGGGGGATGACTCAAACTTTTCGCACAGTAGTGTGTTAAGAGCTCTGGATTATAGTGCAGAGAAGAAGCCATGCTGTCAACCACATAATGAAACACATTAAATCTACTGCAGCTGAAGCACTTTTTTCCCACGGTTTAGTCAATTTTAGGCAGCACAATTACGTTGTTTGGGTTGGGAGGAGTTCAGGGTTTGGTTTAGAAAAAAACAAACAGTCAAATAAAATGTTAAATGAAAATTAGAAAGACATTTTCTACATAAAGAGTCCTGGCTTTTTCAGTCCATGGACCACTTATAACACCAAAGCAAATTTGCATGCACATTTAACACTCATTTCAGATGTTATATAAAGAGCCGTGATGAACACAATACGCAAAACAAGGGCCAAAAGAAATTCGGAGAATGATGATTACTTAAACAACCTATTGCAAATATTTACGTTTAGGCAGGTGTATTTATACATTAAAGAAATATATTTTATGTAGCTTTAAATCTGAGTAAAATTTGAGTACATCACAAACAGGTTTTTGTTTGCTTCATGGTTTCTTTAATAAACCAAACATTATTCAAGCACTGCATATAAAACAGAACAGCATATTGTCTGTGTGAACACGTCTGTTACAGTACTGTATAAGGAGCCCACTGTTCTCATAAGCCGCCACGTTCTGCGCGGTTCTTGGAGGAATGTCAGTAATTAGCTCAGTAATCACAAGCTTTAGGAAATCTGCAGGAAAATAGGCTTTATTGCTGTGTGAAGGCCTTCTGTCTGCACTGCTTTCTAAAAGGCTGGTTTTATTGTGATGTGAGAGCTCAACATATCAACAGGTTACAGTATGAAGCAGAGGTGCAAGTCGCAACCTCAGTTCTCAAGTCTTTAATTGTCAACCAAGTCCCGAGTTACAGCAATGATTTCAAGCAAGTCAAATCTTTGCTAACCATAAAACGGATATGGCGGCTACACACCCGTTTAAATTAAATTTCAATTTTTTCACTAGCTCAAGGTCTGCCAAAGTCATTAGATTAATGTGGGTTTCTTCCAATCAGAGTTAAAACAAATGGGTTATATTTTCAGTCTCTTACAAGTGGAAAACATTTAAATATAGTTCATAGTGAATTGAATTGTCCAGAAGCATTTAACAGATGTTATTATTTACAATTTAACCAAAAAGAATTACACTATATGAGACATGCTTGACATGAAAGAGCCACTGAACAAGAAGGTGTTGAACCTTACTTATTTTCATCATTTGCAAATAGAATAGTCGGCTAACTATGTCAGCAGAGACCTTCAAAGGATTTTCTCGAGAGGATTCAGTTTTTCTTTATCAATGAACAGTTGGCTTTTGCCCACCTCCAGAGGGCTCATGATTCAGTTTCTCATATTTGTGTCGACTGATTTGCAAAACAAGCCTCTTCAATGTAAGGCCCATTGTTTAGGATGTGTAGTCCTCATGGGATCATCATGATGTTCCGCAGAACTTTCTTCTGCTTTTTGAGTACAATATATGTGCCTGTTCCTCTCTCAAAGCACCTCTGCACTTTCATTGTTTGTGTCCATAAAAGAGAGGACCGAAACACGGCAGCTCTCAATGAGCTGCACCAACTCGCAGTGCTGTATTCGTGTAGCACTCAAAAATGACAAAAAGCAGCCATGAACAGTCTGCTTTTTCCACAAAAGGCTGCAGTGTCACATGAGCCCAGGAGGATGCTTTCTCACTCTGGCATGTTGAATGGAAGCCAGACAAATGTGACAATAGTGACTCAGCAAGCAGATGAATTCACACCAACGCAAAATACTCCAAACTCTTTCTCTTGCCTCTCTCTATGCCAGGCTCCTACAGGCAGATGAGATCTGAAGAGGAGACTTCTCTTGTGTGAGTATGTGTGCATCCATTATCAAGGCAACCCATCTCCCCTCTGGTCTGAGTGCTTCTCCAAAGTGTACAGTACAGCTAGCGAAGCTGAACAGAGAAAGGACTCCATTCTTCTCCCCCTCCTGCCTTATGGCAAAATGGCAGCACTACCTGAAGCTCTAGTTTCTGTGGTCCTTTTGTCTCGCGCCACCGATTGAGGGCACAAAATGGGTCTGGAGGGAACCCAACACCGCACCCTCACGTTCCTGTCAAAGCTATAGTCACAAGAATGAAATAAAGGGAGCTGTTTCCATGAAACCATGAAGGTAGAGAACTCAGACATTCATTTATTAATTAACTGTGCTTATAAAAATTCTTGTTTTAGTCCAGTTCCATCCCTTTGCATTGAACCGGAAAAGAGATACCTCACTACCACCTGCCTGTAACCTTTAAATAGGTAGTTTCTGCTTATTCTTGAAACTGTCCCAGGTGGGCTGCCCAGTAAAGAAATGCCACTGACCCAGTAATGTGAGCAGGATGCCTTCCTCTGAGTAGCTCTGCTCTACTGCTCTGGTCTGGAATATTACAGAGGCCAGTTGCAGTGGAGGCTTGTAACTGGAGCTTTTTGGTAAAGGAATGTTGCTGGTAAACACAGCTTTGCTATTAGATACGTGTGGTACCAAATCTGACCTTCACTATCAAAGGGATACACTACCTGTGCATGGTGACATGCCAGTAGCTCAGAGGATTAGTTTTGTGGGTGTGTGTGACTGCATGTGTGTGCTGTGCAAGTATCACAAAACATGAACAAAAATTACACTGATTGTGCTATATTCTATAAATGTTGATCTATTACCTTCTAAATGGTGCAAGATACAAAGTGGCATACATTTAGTATCCATCCAGGTCCATCCATACATTGAGCACGGACACAAAGTACTTACAAAAAAACAACAACAATCTGCTCAAATAATGACACAACAAGTCACATTATTTTCAAGATAACTACACTTTAAAACTCTCCAACACTATAAGGGGTCGAGTTTAGTGACTTGAATTAGCAGAGCTAGCAGGTTTAGTTTTCAGTGCATGGCTTTGAATCAATTTAATTGGATGTATTCTGTGAAAATGCACAGGTGCACCAAAGATTGAACTTAGCCATGAGACTAACCCATTTTTTTTTTTACCAGACTGTAAACATGTTTATTTCTGCTATAAAATTGGGCAAAATAACACAGATGTCTATGGGGACTGACTCAGTTTAAGAGCATTTATTGGATGCTATTTGAAAGAATGCAATAACAAAAACAGCTATCCAGCCAACATGTCTTAAAAATCCATTAATCATTATTCTTTACAATGTGCGGGCATGCACGTGTATTAATGGCTCCACAAACCCTTCTCTCAGTCTCTGTTTTTTTCCGTTTCCCCCCCTGACACATTTCTGCCTACTTATGAGCCAGTTTTTTTCTCATCAACTTTGGCTACATTTGTCACATAGCCTGGCACTAACCCTTGCAAGTCTATTCCAGTTTGAGTGGAAACCTTGGTCTGTCCTGGACCTGTAGCCCACATTAGTCACTTCTGTAAACTTTGTCACAGTGTCAGCGACAGCAGAGACTGGAGTCTCTCTATTTTTTTCTTGGTCCTTTCCTGGTGTAATTTAGCCAGACGAGCTCCTCGTTATGGGGCCTTGACAGCAGAGTACAACTGATTCAAGATGCACATTTCTGTACTGTGTTTCGGAAAGTGTTATATTACAGTCTGAAAACGGAAAAATACATGACAGTGTTTATGCAAGAAGTGTCTGTGAGTGATCGGGCAGTAATGCTGTCCACTCGCTATAACACTAAATCCTGCTTGAATGGCACAGACAGAACTGTGACGCAAGTGGGTTAGAAAGAGAGGAAGGAACCAGGTAGTTTTTTAGCTGAGAAAGTAATTAACATACAGTTATCCAGACACTTTATTAGGTATACCTTGCTAGTACCACTTTGGCCCCTCTTTTGTCTTCAGATGTGTCTTAATTCTTCACTCTATAGATTCAACAAGGTGCTGGAAACATTGACATATTAACATATTTTGTCAGCTGCACATCCATGATGAGAATCTCCTGTTCCACCACATCCCAAAGGTGTTTCATTGAACTGATGGTGACTTTCGAGGCCCATTTGGTACTAAAGGGCTCAGAATGTGCCAAGACAGTATTATGTACACCGTTACATCAGCACCTTAAAACTTTGATACAAGGCAAGATAGATCCATTCTTTCATGTCCATCCATCCACCTATCGATTAGTCCGTCCATTGTCTTCCACTTATCCTCATCAGGGTCACGGGGGTCGCAGGGCTGGAGCCTATCTTCAGGGCGAGAGGAGGGGATACATCCTGGACAGGTCCCTATTCTGCCGCAGAGCTAAAATATAGAGACAGACAACTACAGGGAGTGCAGAATTATTAGGCAAATGAGTATTTTGTTCACATCATCCTCTTCATGCATGTTGTCTTACTCCAAGCTGCATAGGCTCGAAAGCCTACTACCAATTAAGCATATTAGGTGATGTGCATCTCTGTAATGAGAAGGGGTGTGGTCTAATGACATCAACACCCTATATCAGGTGTGCATAATTATTAGGCAACGTCCTTTCCTTTGGCAAAATGGGTCAAAAGAAGGACTTGACAGGCTCAGAAAAGTCAAAAATAGTGAGATATCTTGCAGAGGGATGCAGCAGCCTCAAAATTGCAAAGCTTCTGAAGCGTGATCATCGAACAATCAAGCGTTTCATTCAAAATAGTCAACAGGGTCGCAAGAAACGTGTGGAAAAACCAAGGCGCAAAATAACTGCCCATGAACTGAGAAAAGTCAAGCGTGCAGCTGCCAAGATGCCACTTGCCACCAGTTTGGCCATATTTCAGAGATGCAACATCACTGGAGTGCCCAAAAGCACAGGGTGTGCAATACTCAGAGACATGGCCAAGGTAAGAAAGGCTGAAAGACGACCACCACTGAACAAGACACACAAGCTGAAACGTCAAGACTGGGCCAAGAAATATCTCAAGACTGATTTTTCTAAGGTTTTATCAAGGTTCAAGGTTCAAGGTTCTTTATTTGTCACATGCATAGTTATACAAGTATAACACACAGTGAAATGTAGCCTGACACGCTCCTCGACATGTGCAAAAAAATTGGGGGGGGGGGGGGGGGTAGAGGAAGAACATTATATATATATATATATATATATATATATATATATATATATATATATATGTAGTATATACATTGGATGAATGTGCAGTAGTAGCAGCAAGCAGGTGAATTCTGTACATTAATATGAATAGACATCTGACTATTTTACAGGCTAGACAATATAAACATATTTAAAATTAAAGCAATTGAAATGTACATTGTGCCTTGGTTTAGTGTCTGGAAGAGTCCTGTCTCAGTCAATTATAGATGATGTGAGAGGGCGGGTGTGTGTGTTTAGGGCACGGATGGCTTGGGGATAGAAGCTCCTCTTGAGTCTCTCTGTCCTTGCCCAGAAGATGCGGAACCTTCTACCAGATTGCAGAAGTTGGAACAGTTTGTTGCCAGGATGGGACGGGTCCTTCAGTATCTGCGCTGCTCTTGTCCGGCATCTCCTGGTGTAGGTGTCCTGAAGCGGGGGGAGAGCAATCCTGCAGCAGCGTTCTGCTGTACGGATCACTCTCTGGAGAGCTTTTTGGTCCTTCACACAGCTGTTCCCAAACCACGATGTCATGTTCTGTGTGAGGATGCTCTCCACAGCGCCTGTATAGAAAATCCTGAGGATCTTTGGAGAGACCCTGAACTTCCTCAGTTGTCTTAGGTGATACAGGCGCTGCCTAGCCTTTTTGGTCTGGACCTGAATGTGGGCAGCCCATGTCAGGTCTGAGGAGATGTGGACACCAAGATACTTGAAGGACTGCACCCTCTCCACTGGAGCTCCATTGATGATAATGGGCTTGTAGTCTCTGTGCTGACTCCTTCTGAAGTCCACCACCAGCTCCTTGGTCTTGCCGACGTTCAGCTGGAGGTGGTTGTCCTGGCACCACGATGCCAGATTCTTCACTTCATCCATGTAGGCCGCCTCATCGTTGTTGGAGATGGCACCCAACACCACTGTGTCGT
Organism: Copadichromis virginalis; assembly: GCF_057382275.1. NCBI lineage: Eukaryota > Metazoa > Chordata > Actinopteri > Cichliformes > Cichlidae > Copadichromis > Copadichromis virginalis. The sequence goes on from NC_140632.1 coordinate 17,027,792, forward strand.
CAGCAAACTTCACAATGGTGTTGGAGCCATGGGTGGCCACACAGTCTGAAGTGTAGAGGGAGTAGAGCAGTGGCGAGAGGACACATCCCTGAGGTGCTCCTGTGTTGATGGTGATGCTGTTGGAGAAGCACCTGCCCACCCTCACCACCTGAGTTCTGCCAGTGAGGAAGTCCAACACCCATGCACACAGACGGCTGTTAAGTCCCAGATCCCTCAGCTTTGTGAACAGTCTGCAGGGCACTATTGTGTTAAACGCTGAACTGTAATCAACAAACAGCATTCGCACATAGTTACCCTGTTTCTTGTCCACGTGGCTGAGAGTGGTGTGTAGGACGTGGGCGATGGCATCCTCTGTGGATCTGTTGGATCTGTAGGCGAACTGCAGCGGATCTGTGGTGTCTGGGATGGAGGAGGAGATGATGTTCTTCAGCAGCCTCTCAAACACCTTCATTACTACCGAGGTCAGTGCAACTGGCCGGTAATCGTTCAGGGATGAGGGTTTGCAGTTCTTGGGCACAGGGATGATGGTGGATCTTTTGAAGCATGTGGGGACCACAGACTTCGCCAGGGACTCGTTGAAGATGTAAGTGAACACACCTGCTAGCTGGTCAGCACAGCAGTGCAGCAGACGGCCGGTGATGCCGTCTGGCCCCGCCGCTTTCCTTGTGTTCACTCTCCTCAGTGCCGCTCGGACGTCATGCTCCGCGATGCTGGTCACCGGTCTCTCGCTGATGATGTCACTGTCCTCGGTAGTCAGGCGGTAGATAGCATTAGCTGCCTGGCTAACCTCGAAACGGGCGTAGAACTGATTCAGCTCGTTGGTGAATGCAGAGTCAGCGTTGATCAGCGCAGTGTCCCTGGCTTTGTAGTCCGTAATGGTGCGTAGTCCGTGCCACATACTCCGTGTGTCGCCCTGGTGGAAGTGGGACTCCACACGTTCCCGGTACCGGCGTTTGGCATCTCTTACCGCACGCCGCACGCCGTATGAGGCCGCTTTGTAGGCGCTCATATCGCCAGTGGCGAGACCCGCGTTGTAGGAGGCAGTCCTGGCGTTTACTGCAGTGCGGATCGATCTGTCCATCCACGGTTTCTGGTTTGGGAATGTGGTGACTCTCGCAGTGGGGATAATCTCCTCCGCTAGCATATTGACGAAGCATACTGCTACTTCCGTAAACTCGTTGATGTCGACTGCGCATGCTCTGAACATGTCCCAGTCGACGTCGTTGAGTGCGTCCTGTAGCGTAGCTTCTGATTGGGCAGTCCACCGTTTTACCTCCCTCGTGGTCACGTCCTCCCTCCGTATGCTTTGTTTATACTGGGGGATGAGGAAGATGGCGTTGTGGTCAGACTTCCCAAAAGCCGGGTGTGAGACAGCTTTGTAGCCCTGCTTGTATGGCGTGTAGCAGTGATCCAAAATTCGATCCCCTCTCGTTGGACACGAGACATGCTGGTAAAAGTTTGGCATGACTTGTCTGAGGTTCGCTTTGTTAAAGTCTCCTGCTACAATGAGGGCTGCGCCCGGGTCCTTGTTTTGAAGCGAGCTCAGCACATCATGTAATTCGGACAAAGCCATACCTGTGTCCGCTTGGGGTGTGTTAAGGTTCACAATTGAGGAAGGAGAGTACACACCACCCATGGTCCAGAAGGTCTTTGGTCAAACAATGATTTTAATGAACACACGTGTGGGAAGACACTCTGTACGCAGACAGCCAGTAGTCCTCGACTTAATCAAAGCATGAACAGATATTTTATAGCATCAGGGTTTGTTTACTGACGCCCCTTCATGCGTCACCGGTACATTTTATACATAGATCAGATCAACATCATCATGACTTTTCACCCAGAAAATCATCTTCTATTTTCATGGCTTGGTACTTTCCGTTCTTATCTTAAAATGAATTGTTCCTCTTTCTTGCCGAGACAACAAGGACGGTTCCTCTAAATAAATTTAACTAATGTGTGTGTATGTGTTGACCTCACATGCTCTTTGTGTCACCTCTTCACCTACTGTCTGTGTCTCGTCCTCAAATGCTCCTCAAAATAACCTGCACTTAGACTCTGCTTTCGGTTTCAGTTCTGCAAAAGGCACACTCTGCAAACCTGCAACTTCCTGTCAGCCTGCAACTTAGTCTTTCTGAAAGACACACACTGTTCAACCCCTGAATGCAATATAAACTCCAGATTATATTATTAATGCAATGGTAATAATGACAATTATTTAACAATAGCAGTAAAATAATTTCCCTGCTCCACACTCCCTCTCTCGACCTCTGGAACACCAGAGGTCGCAATACATTGTGTCCTCGCTCAGACCCTCTCTGGTGGTCTCGGACCTCGAGATCTCCAGGATCCTCGTCCCTCCTGTGGTCGCCGAGATCTTCTGCAAAGGAAACAAAACACCTTTTCCTGCACCTCCCTAACCTATCCTATCTGGGACTCTTTAATCAAAAACCTGATCCTAATTATCTTCTTAACTTATTGACTTGTATTTATATATATTCTTCAACATTACTCATCCCTTTAAAACTCTTTAAGCCCTGCTTTCACGTCCGGTTGCTCGCTCTATTTTTCCCTTATCTGATCATCAACATCCCGTGCACAAATTGTCGCTGCTGCAAGTTCCTCTACTCCAAAAGAAAACAACCACTTTAATCAATTAAGTTTAAGCATATAAGCAATTACTCCTGTATACATTTCATCATAGCTAAATGCTGCCTTGAAACAATTCCTATGTGTTAACTTCATTTTAACCTCACATTTCCTATGTTATAACCCATTTTGGTATAGCCTTTTTATTTCATTTGCTCCCTTTAATGTAACAATACCTTCTAATTCTAATTTATCAGACTTAACCAAAATATATGCTTTCCTTCCTCTTTGGTCCTTCTTTTAAGTTCAGTTAAAAGCTAAATGAATTTAAGGCCTTTTGCCTGGAATCAATACTGTCATGTGTGTTTCTTAACTCTGTGTCTGTAAGCGTGTGAAATCAAAAAGAAATCAAAGCTGTTCTACTCCTTCAACCCTCACTAATTTTCCCCCTAAGACTTATTCACAGCTTTGAAAAACTTCATGAACTCATATTATCCTCACAGTAGATTGGCTAATCATAGCGCTAGCCAAAGGCTCGTGACCCTCCAGAGACAAATTTGAGCCACAACTCCTTTAAAAGCACAAAATGCAATATGTATAAAAATCATTTCTATTTATAAGCTCCCCCTTTATCCTAAAAATACCTCCTATGTAATATCTGTATGTGTAAGCCTACATTATAACCACTACTTCTAGAAATCAAAAAGAAATCAAAGCTGTTCTACTCCTTCAACCCTCACTAATTTTCCCCCTAAGACTTATTCACAGCTTTGAAAAACCGGCATTGTATCTTCTAAACAGGATTCAGTTCTGTCATGGTCCTGGGCCATGTTGGCCCAGTATTCTTGGTTCCTTGTATTTTCGCTCCTTATTTAGGCCAGGTTTTCTGAGGTGTCCTGTTGTGGTGTTCCCTAAGTGTTTTTTTCCCTTTGTGACTCTTACCCCCTTGTGCCCCTCTGTGTATTTATGAGCTCTCGTCTCTCTTTGTGTTTATTCCATGTTTCCCCCAGCCTGTTATGTCTGTGTTCTCCCCGTGCTCTCTCTCCTCCTGTCTGAACCTCTGTGTACTTCCTGTTTTACTTTGACAGTCTCTCGTCAGTATGCGTAATGTTGTGTTCACTCCTGCCCTGTCTCGTTATGTTTATCAGTATCCCCTGTGTTCCCCACCTGTGTGTAATCTCCCTGTGTTCTCTGGGTGTATTTAAGTTGTGTCTTCTGTTATGGTAGTTGCTGGTTCGTCTGTGTTGTTTCCCCTCGGTCTCCCTGCGTCTCTTGTGTATTTCCCCGGACCTCCCTGCATCCTCGTTTCTGGTTCGTGTTATTAGCTTACCCAGTTTAGGTTTCCGGTTTCTTGTTTTTCCACCAGTGCTGTTTTGTGCCCACCGTTGTAAATAAATATTCACCTGCACCAGAGCTGCCGCCTTTTGGGTCCTTTTCTACAACTCCACACGGCTTGCCTCGCAAACCGTGACAAGTTCACTTTTAATCCTTTAACCTTAACTTAAAAATAACAGTTTCAGTTTTACCATATCCAAATGATCAAAAGCCCCAAAAGTCCTAAAATGATCCTAAATTATTAAACAATTAAATTAATAAACCCTAAACCCCCCTTTATCTTGATACATTTCATGTGTCAAGATACTATACAAAACTTAAAATGCTCAGTTTTCCCCACTCATGATCCAATCTATGTCATAAAAATAAACTTAAAACAGAACAGTTATCAGTCATGTGTTTCTTCAATTAATGATAACTGAGTTTCATCAAAAATATTTCCCCTTTAGCATTTGGCATTCTCCCAACAATATACTATAATCCCATAATCTAACCCCAGTCAACAAAACAAAACAGAAATTTTCTCTGGTAAAGGCAAATTGTTTGTCCACATTTATTCACCCTCACATTCACTCACACATTCACTCCCATGCAGTCACACATTCACTCACATGCAGTCACACATTCACTCACATGCAGTCACACCATGTATTTGCTGATAGTGGAGCTTCCCGCACGATCAGATACTCCACCCTCAGCAAAATGAGCTCAGTCATTTTTTATTTTCCATAGGAAAATATTTCTTTATGCTTTTGGACTGGATTGACTCGCATAAAATCCTTTTTACAGGGACTTACGACCTTGATCAGTCCCCAGGTAGCTTTCTCCTCAGCCAATTATAATCTGGAAAGCCCACCTTATATTTGCTCTTCCCGAGAATTTTCAGCGCCGTTATTCACTGTTGCAGGCCTGCTTAAAACAGAAATGAAAAAATAGAGCTGATTGTTAGCTCATAAAAACAAAACAAAATCACCTGACAGGTTTTCTTAAAGTGCACTGTTACAAAATAATGGGCCCCTCCCAGACATGTCCATGTTTCCTAAAACTCCCTCTATTAAAAACAAAAACACCAATCACATAATTTCACCCCCTCAATACACCGAAAGTCTCATTAAAACCACACAATTTGCAAACAAAAATCACCCCCTTTAACATACTTAAATTCAGCATAAAACCCCCTTGCGACAACGTATAATCACTAAACTATAAACTATTTCCTACCCAAATCTATACTTCTCTTGTCTGCCATGCTTCCTCGTCTGAAAGTCACTTCCTCAATCACACACACACACACAGGAAGTTCCTTCGTCACCACTCACTCCAACTAATTTGCATACTGAGTCATCTCTCAATGAGTTGCTGTAACAACAGAAACATATGTTTAAACATCACCAACTCATTAAATCATTTTATTTCTTCCAACAGTGATCACTAGTGTTGATCACTCAGTACGAGAGCACTCCTAAGTCACTCCTTTTAAAACTACTTTAATCACTTTTTGTTTTCATAACTCACTCCCTTTGTCATATGGCTTATTCTATTCCTCAGTTACAAACTCAAATGTATTTTATTAAACATTCACACCATTGTATCATTCATACAAAATAGCAAGCTGTTCTTCATTGCATATGTTTGTGTTCTTAGCCAGGTTTAATCAGTGTCTATGCATTAAACTCCATGAGCTTGTCTTGTCTTTATAAGGTTAATGCATTTTCTGTTTGTGTGTGTGAATTTGCATATGGTGCTTTTGCAGTGTGTCAGACTCCTTCATAATTTTGCCTTTAAACAGTCAATTTTCTCCTCCCCAAATTTACTAACCCAAATTCTGATTTCCTACCTTAAATAGCAGCATTCCTTGTCCTCAGCCAGAAGGTAGGGCTCCACTTGCCACTTACCCCCTCTGCCTCAGCCCAGCGGCCTTACCCGTCAGGTCCCGTCTTCTTACTGAAGCCGAGTAATCGTGACTGTGCCTGCCTTAGGTTGTCCCAGGGTTTCGAGGTGGGATCTTACCCGTCATGGGCTATCCAGCCTTCCATACTCGCCTGATACGGGGCCCAAGTGGGCAGGGGAGGGAACACACTGGCTCTGGAAATTAAAGGAGTGTAAGCTGCTTCCTTCATTGCATCTTATATTAAACTATCTCACTTCTGACTCCTTCCTAGAATAATTTCACATATGGCACTTTGTGTATGTGTGTTTTCTATTCATTAATGTAATTGTCAGTTATTTTCTCTCTTCATTTTACTTTTTATCTGTTTGTTTGTAACGTTCTACTTTAGTTATACTAAATCTTGACGTAAAAACAATACTCCCTTATTTCACGCACACACTCTGCATTTTGCCTACGCACACACTTCTCTCTCAGACTTCCTCTGTTCACACACCGCCTTGCACTCACTCTACTATCAACTTTCATAGTGTTATTATTATTTAGTATTTTGTACACCTCACACAGAATCATTCAAATCGAGTACTCACAGCATTCACATCACAACCTTCAACTTTCACTTTCAATCCTGCAAGACGCAGAGATGGACATCTCCTTCACCTAACATAAAACTAAATTACCATATCAACATACAATTACTGAAATTCAAACTCAAATACACCGTCTGTTTTAATAAAGTCAAAGAGTAAACAGGTGTACCAAGTGTATGTACTTATGTGTTTTAAACTGAAAGAAAAAGAAACTCAAACTCTTATAACATCACTCATGCCTCTCTCAAATTAAAAACACTTTCAAACTTTAAAACCTCCTACTTTACATCACCAAAGAAATACCTCTCACACCTTTATTCATCATGTCAAAGCTTTCTCCAGTTTGCACAGCCTGCCACATGTTTAACAAAAAAATCGCTGCCCGAGAAGGCTCCCACATATCAAGGTGGTCGTTCTCACAAATTTCCAGCAGACCCTCAAATAAACAAAAACAACGACCCAGGCAGGCTTCCAGTTCAGCCTCCTCAATTTCTATGCACACCGAAAACTCATGGGGAGATTCTTCTGTCTCCCCGTGTCCTACACAATTCACCTCCAAATGATCCCCTACAATTGAAATTTCAGTGTGGAATGACGCAGAGATTAACATTCCCTTATTTATTTACTATATGTAACCTGAATTTTTCTCTCTCTTATCAAATAACAAAGGTTATCTTTAAAATTTGTTATTGAACTACTAATTAAGTTGCTTTTTATGGTATCAATGGTAAACTACCCCTAAAAAGTCCACTTCATTGCGTGTTCATTGAGTTACTTCTATTAAGGCTATTTAACAAGTTCAATTTACACATATTCATTAATCTGTCACGCTTATTAGTGGCTCATGGTTACTTAAAACCTATGTCTGACTTGACCACAGAGTTAGAGCATCATTCAATCCTCTCAGGATGACCACTCCACTTACTCTGCATCCAGTCAGCTCATGAATTAACAACACTTGCAGACTGTAACCCTTTTATTTTTTGTTTATGCCTTCAAATCCACCTTAAATCTTCTTACCTAAACGTTGGTTTTAAACACAGACAATTCTTATATTCTATTTTGAAACGCTGTCACCATTCATATATTTACAATGTTATTATTTACTAAGCCAGCATTTTAATCGCAGACATTTATCCACATTTGCAAACAATAGTTATAGGGCTGAATAATCACACAAAACCGAAAGCATAGTCCTCTCATGCGCTCTGCATCAGCTGCCTCATTTGCATGCACACACACTCTCCATCTAAAAATGGCAGCAGGCAGTCAGTGCATTACTGACTCGACACACAGAGATCTCTCACACTAAATTTTCTTATTCTATTTTACAACGACGTCTTATATTTACAACCACTGTCAGATCTGCCAGCTTTAGCGCCTACACAATTTTAGACAAATTTAAAATAACCGCCCAGCGGATAAACTCCCTGAGTTTTTTGCGACCAATTAACCAGTATCAAGACTTTAACTGTTTCTGGCCTCATTTCTAAAATCCCTAACTCAATTTAAAAGCGTCAACCAACCCAAACTTTGAAGTTTTAGGTTAAAGTTACACGCCCGAAGTCCAACTTCTTCTGACCAAAAAAGCGCAGGTACCGTTCCAAACGGTAAGGAGACTCTAACTCCTAGCTATTTTGGAGGTTCCCAAGTTCTCCCCGGTTGCCAACCGTACTAACCCTATTCGCCGATAGGTCAGGGCCAAGCGTCCTTGGCCGGGAGGGAGCATTACCTCCGAGAACTGCGCTTCCTAGCAGACTCGAACTGCCGTCCTAGAATAATTTATAATACTTTGAAACAACAATCAACACCCAAAACAAGTGTATAACTGAGGCAGGTGCAACCTAGTGGTCAATGGAGACTCCAACTCACAAAATGACCACTCAGGTCCACTCTTATGACCAAATTTGGACTCTAACCAACAAAATAACCAATTCCCTACCAAACTACTTGAGACTCTAACTCAATTTCTTTGGGACTTCAACCCAGTATTTAAACTTTTCTTATCAGACTCTTAACTACTTTCATTTCTTCTTAGCAGAACTCTAACTGCATCAACTCATGAGATTTTCATCAAAATCAAAACAGACATCCACCAGTAACTTCAGTGAGTAGACTTAAATTTTATCATGTCCAATTTGGCACACTTTGGAAATAATTCAACAGGTAGTGCCTTACCTTTTGGATAAGCCGGCTTATGCCCACTCACTTCGACCACTGGAATTCATGTCTGCCCGTCAGACCACCTAAGACCAAATTTCTCCATCTACACCTCCAATCCTCCCTCCTCAACCACCGGACGAAGCCCCCAAATGTTAAGGTTCACAATTGAGGAAGGAGAGTACACACCACCCATGGTCCAGAAGGTCTTTGGTCAAACAATGATTTTAATGAACACACGTGTGGGAAGACACTCTGTACGCAGACAGCCAGTAGTCCTCGACTTAATCAAAGCATGAACAGATATTTTATAGCATCAGGGTTTGTTTACTGACGCCCCTTCATGCGTCACCGGTACATTTTATACATAGATCAGATCAACATCATCATGACTTTTCACCCAGAAAATCATCTTCTATTTTCATGGCTTGGTACTTTCCGTTCTTATCTTAAAATGAATTGTTCCTCTTTCTTGCCGAGACAACAAGGACGGTTCCTCTAAATAAATTTAACTAATGTGTGTGTATGTGTTGACCTCACATGCTCTTTGTGTCACCTCTTCACCTACTGTCTGTGTCTCGTCCTCAAATGCTCCTCAAAATAACCTGCACTTAGACTCTGCTTTCGGTTTCAGTTCTGCAAAAGGCACACTCTGCAAACCTGCAACTTCCTGTCAGCCTGCAACTTAGTCTTTCTGAAAGACACACACTGTTCAACCCCTGAATGCAATATAAACTCCAGATTATATTATTAATGCAATGGTAATAATGACAATTATTTAACAATAGCAGTAAAATAATTTCCCTGCTCCACAGGTGGGATGTAGACCGCCGTGGCGATGACCGAGGTGAACTCACGGGGCAGATAGAAAGGGCGGCACTTAATGCTCAGGAACTCCAGATGTGGCAAGCAGCCGCTGGAGAGAGTAGAAATGCTCCTGGCATCACACCACTTTCTGTTTACCATGAAACACACTCCCCCACCTTTGGTTTTGTTCGACTCTGCCGTTCTGTCAGCGCGGAGCACAAAGAATGAATCCGACGGAGTTACGGCCTGGTCCGGCACGGTGGGGGTCAGCCATGTCTCCGTGAAGCACAGAATGTTGCAGTCCCTCATGTCACGTTGGAAGGTGACCCTTGCTCTTAGGTCGTCGAGCTTGTTCTCCATGGATTGTACATTGGCCAGTAGGATACTGGGCAGTGGTGCGCGATGCGCCTGCTGTCTCAGTCTGTTCCTAATACCAGCGCTTTTCCCCCGGCGCTTCTTTGTTCTGCGCCTCGGATGAGCGGCCCGTCCTTTGTTGTTCTCCGCGCCGCCTAGAATCTCTGACGGCCAGGAAGGGTCAGGTTTAAAAGTGTCCAAGATTAGATGTGCAACCTTGGCACCGATGTTTACAAGTGATCCGCTGTCGTAAACTATAAGACTAGAGGATTTTGGGATGAAAACCAGAGCAAAAAATAGGTCAAAACAAGAAAAGTAGATAGTCGGAGCGGAGTGGTCAGGAAGGCGTCTGGACGTGGCCGCGCCATCCTGCTATCTGATCCTGATATCTGATATGGACTCATGAAATGAGAGTGAGTCTTGATGGGCCAGATGGATGGGCCCGTGGCTGGATTGGTAAAGGGCAGAGAGCTCCAGTCCGACTCAGACGCCAGCAAGGTGGAGGTGGAGTACTGGTTTGGGCTGGTATCATCAAAGATGAGCTTGTGGGGCCTTTTCGGGTTGAGGATGGAGTCAAGCTCAACTCCCAGTCCTACTGCCAGTTTCTGGAAGACACCTTCTTCAAGCAGTGGTACAGGAAGAAGTCTGCATCCTTCAAGAAAAACATGATTTTCATGCAGGACAATGCCCCATCACACGCGTCCAAGTACTCCACAGCGTGGCTGGCAAGAAAGGGTATAAAAGAAGAAAAACTAATGACATGGCCTCCTTGTTCACCTGATCTGAACCCCATTGAGAACCTGTGGTCCATCATCAAATGTGAGATTTACAAGGAGGGAAAACAGTACACCTCTCTGAACAGTGTCTGGGAGGCTGTGGTTGCTGCTGCATGCAATGTTGATGGTGAACAGATCAAAACACTGACAGAATCCATGGATGGCAGGCTTTTGAGTGTCCTTGCAAAGAAAGGTGGCTATATTGGTCGCTGATTCGTTTTTGAATGTCAGAAATGTATATTTGTGAATGTGGAGATGTTATATTGGTTTCACTGGTAAAAATAAATAATTGAAATGGGTATATATTTGTTTTTTGTTAAGTTGCCTAATAATTATGCACAGTAATAGTCACCTGCACACACAGATATCCCCCCAAAATAGCTAAAACTAAAAACAAACTAAAAACTACTTCCAAAAACATTCATCTTTGATATTAATGAGTTTTTTGGGATCATTGAGAACATGGTTGTTGTTCAATAATAAAATTATTCCTCAAAAATACAACTTGCCTAATAATTCTGCACTCCCTGTATTCACACTCACAGTCATACCTATTGGCAATCACCAATTAACTTAACACCACTAACTGCATGTCTTTGATTTCATGCAAATTTGGCCCAGAGAACTGCTACTTACTGGTTATCTTCTGTCTTTCAGGCTGTTTTCTCTGAACCCTAGAGTTGGTAGTGTGGGGAAAATCCCAGCAGATCAGCACTTTCTGAAATATTTTGACCAGCCCATCTGGCTCCAGCCTGTTGACCTGCCGAGCCTGAAAAACACTGGTTGAAACCCTGTTTGATCTCAAGAACTGAAGAGGAGATAATTATAATGGATCATTAGCAACACAGATCAAGAAAGGCAGGGTACACCCTTAACATGTTGCCATTCTGTCTCAAGGTATTGGCGACTGTCAAGCCTTTGAGTCGCCGAGCAGCTGAATAGGGGAATAATATTGACGCGCCCGCTGTTTAAAACGTAAGTCAAAGTTCCAGGTTAAAACTCCTTTATTTGTTATCAAATCCTTAAAATCCGTAGAAAAACAGTGATCAAAAACATTCCAAGCTTGAGCGGTCAGCAAAAGTCAACTTCCCCCATCACCCACTCATTCACAAAATTTCCCTCGGGCCGTGAACAGGTGATATAGCAATCACTATTACTGACACCACGTGACCCAAAGCTACGCCTATCCACAACACAAGGGTTAAGGGTAAAATGGAAAATTACAAGTTAATCCTGTTGACAGCCTGACATAACAAACACGAAAAGCTTTAAAAAATGGCATGAAAGACTGCAGCTGGGTTAGTCCTGACTTCATTCTTGACCCACACAACACACAAAGTTGTCATAGTGCTAGCTACCAATTCACACTACCACAACATACCATGCCTCAGTTAAAACCAGTCTTAACTTCTTCAGACATCGGCCTGCTTGCAGTAACAGTGTCTCAGTCACAGCTGTTTACAACCTCGTCTCTCACGCAGTGCTGACCTGTGGAGAGGTTCAGGGCACATGTGGAAATCTGTCTGCCACAGCTATCTTTAATATTTCACACCTCTGTGTGGAGAATAGGGGGAGTCGATTTGTGGCCAACAACAGAGAATACTCTAATTCCTGCAGGCGGTCATACGTTGGTTTGAGGTTTCAAACTGAAGACATTGTGGCTTTTTTCAGGCCATGGTGCAATGGTCTGTGTTTGTGCAAGAAATGTTCATATTGAGAAAATAATAAAAGCTTGTGTTATAGTTTCCAGTGTGGGTGTATATTGTTGTTCATTAATATTACGGCATATTCTTTCATTATTGAATTCAAATGATGTGTCTTACTGTAAGTGCTCTGCCGGACTTAAGCAGCTCCTCATCAGGGACTTTTTTCTTTTCAATTCCAGTAGAGCTGTTTTGTACCACTGAGAGAAAAACATTCCTAAAGCATAATGCCTCTACCACCAGATTTGATGGTACCGATATTTTTTACGGGTTCATTGTCACCATTTTTTGTGCCAAATAGCTCAATTTGGTCTCACCCAACCGCATGATATTCTCACAAGTCTTGTTTAGCTGTCCTGCATGATTTCAAAACATAACGATGTAATGTGCCACCCTTAGTTTTCTTGAATGTTGTCCCACCTGCTTTGAGATCATTAACAAGATCTTCTTGTGTAGTTCTGGGGTTATCCCTCATGGGATAACCATCGATGCTGCCTGTATGCTTAGTCGAGGTCAAAGAGTGGTAGACAGCAGTGGGGTGCGGTGACTTTTACAGAAAGTGAAAGTCTACACTTTCATTAAAAAATTTTTTTTATTAAAAATATGTCAACCATGTGTGCACTGCTCTTCCATGTGCTGTTGTTGGTCTGTCAGCCAGCTGTGGAGAAGAGTGAAGTTAAAACATACAAAGAACTGAAGTGAAACTGACTGTTAAAACAATGAAGTCTCCACTTCAGCCAGAGTTTGTACCTTTCATGCTGTAGTTTTGATCTCTGATCATTTTTTCACACTTCTCCTGTTCTGCTGTCACTTCCTTCCCTGTTCTGGCCCAGGACATAGGTCATCTGTGTCCACGGGCATGCAGTTGGGATTTTGGAGTACTGCATGTCAGCATGTCTGCATTGCTCTGTATGTTGTCCAAACACAAACCACAGCTGGACACATTTGTAGGACCATAAATTGTACTTAACATAGGAAGCATATCTATTATAATGCTAAATCAGAGGGTTGGTGTACTTGCTAATGCTAGCTCCATTTCCAAACAACACAGAGGGTAATTGAGCTGAGAGCAGTGAAAGCAGTGAAAGCTCACCTCCCTAAATGTGGTTCTGCTATAGGTTTCTTCCTGTTAAAAGGGAATTTGTCGCTAAATACCTGCTTTATAGGGTGTCAGCTGATTATTGGGGTTTTATTTGTATTACTGTACAGTCTTTATTTTGCAGTGTAAAGCCACTTGAGGCTTTGACTGTTGTCAGGATTTGGTATAATTAACCATGGACGCTGGCTGTCAGTAACTATGTTGTTTCCAACTAAGCTTTTACTGGATGGTATGTATTATAAACAAATACTTATTCCCTCACTACAATGCACACGATTCAATGTGAAATTTAATAAAATGTTTCACTGAAACTGTAGCCTGGTCATTTCTTAAGTGCTTAAAGTTATGAATTCAAACACGTCTTTACTCTACAGTCAACTTTGTTCCCGTTGAGTGAAAATAAAACACATTTCGCAACAACTGAATTTTTCTGTCAAGGTTTCACAAACGTTAAATTAATCTTGCACTTGCCTGAATTTCTTTGCATTACAGCTGGACCCAAATCAGATGTCTCGCTCAATTTTTTTGAAGAGAAACATTGTCAGTGCCGCTCTGCAAGCACAAGGTTTGCTCTCTGGCTGCATGCCCGCCTCTGTGCCTTTAGTCTGTTCAGCGAGCGTGAGAAGAGAGAAGCGAGCAACAGCACAGATTAGTTAGCTATGTGTGCAGTGTTGTTTTTGTGGTTTGTTAGCGAGATGGAGGCTGTGTCAAAGAAAAAGCAAGAAACACATTGTGTTGCCTCTATCCTCTCCAAATGATTATTTATATGCAAGCATAGTTAATGATTGGGTTTGGTCTTGTAGTTTTAGATCCCGTGTTATCACATATTTGGTGGTGGCCAATAATTTAAATGACCTGAATATGTAAAGAAAAAACTGTAAAAGTTCAAAAAAGGTTAAAAGCAAACGTTATTTAATAAAAACTAAAAGAAATATAAGCAAAACTTCCACTTTTGAAGTGCTTTAAACCTCTGCAGCTGCTCTGTGTGTTTGTTGTATATTTTCTCTTTAACTCTTAAACATGCGACTGTACAGTGATGCTAATGTGCAGCTGTGTCATACTGGTACAGATAGTGGAGGTGTACCATATGGGCACACAGTGTCTTTGCTGTGGCAGTGACGGTGTGTTTGAAGCAGCGAGTCTGTAACTCCACACAAGGCCAAGGCCAGGAGGAATTACAGGCCATCGGATAAACATAAGCTGTAGAGCAGTAGCAGGGCGTGCTCCCTTCAGGAAATTAAAAGCCAGTGCTTCTTCCTTCAGTCTGCCCACCTTCTCTCATCTCCTGCCAGTTCAGTAAATGAATAGCAAACTAATAGTGTCTGGGACTTTTCCTATCTACTGTTGTCTGTAGAGGGCATTCACCTTCACATTATCATACAAGTATAACAAAAAAGAATACTCTAATTTTTCACAGGCATGAAAGGGATCATGGCATTAGCATAATGAGTACTGTACCATGTCTTAGTTGTTTGCTGTAATCTAGAGGTGCATTGTCAAAACATGCAGTCAGTAAGAGCTGCAACAGGTTGGTAAGACTGATTCCTTTTGTATCAGTGATGTTTTGATGACTCAGTTTTCCCTTTTGATGAAATGAAAAAAAAACACCCTCTGTCTCTCGGGGAATGAATCAAGTATAAAAACAAAACACCTCACTGAATCTGAGCCTTTGAAATCCTTATCGAAGTTACTAATGTTCAGTTAGCTAAACATGTAAACAGCTGATAACTGTTGAAAACTGCTGAACACCTTTCTGTCATTATTAGATCAAGAGGAAAAATGTAAACACACTTTTCTTTACACCCTAGCAACTGCTCAGAAGCTAGATAGCTAGTTGCCTCATAAGTCATATCTGATCAGAGTATTTTCCACTTCTGAGTTCAACGATAAAGTAGTTGAACTTTAGAAATGCAAGAAAATGTTGATATAAAACTCCCATAGTGTGATTAGTCAGTGGGATGTTGGAGGAAAAGAACATTTGTGAATACATTTAAGGTTGCTCATTACAAATAATCAATAAAAGAAAGGAAATATTCCAGTGCAGGGACAAGAAAATCTGTTCTAAATTGTGAAAATCTTCAAAGATGACTCGCTCTTGAAAAGAGATTGTTGCATTGTGGTTAAGCTGGATAGTGGAGCACTTGTATATTAGTCAAGGAGAAGATGTGCTTAGTGTTTCCATGCTGCGGAGTAAAAGCAGGCCTCTGGCATGGCTCTCAAAGTAACAAAATAGGAAGCAAAGATGAATTTCATCCAGAATGGAATTCTGGTCATGTAGCCGTCTTTGCCAACATGGTCCTTGTCTGTTTTGGAGCATTCAGCCTTTTTGCTGCTTCTCTGCTTTACATGTGACCAGATGACAATGGGGAAAAATAAACAGCAGTAATGTACAAAACACACCACACAGATGTGACAGAGGAGGAACAAATGTGGTCACGCGTGCTGAACAGTGACTTAAAAAATGTAAAATTATGATGGATGGTATGAAAATGAACTAAAATTTCCCCCTTATAGTTTTTCAGTTGCAACTTATATTTAATTAACCGTCATCTAATTATGGATTTTTTTAAACCTGTTGACGTGCGTCAAAAGATGATGAAGGTCACCTTTTTTCCATCAAAATATTTGCTGCATGTTTAAGTTCACCAGGTGCAGTCAGCTCAGGGGTCAGAGGTCAGAGCACATCCTAGCCAGGAATCCCATCATGTCTGCCAAAAATCACAGGAAGCGCATTGTTCTCTATGGGGAATTACTTTATGAGGGCTTACAGAGAGGAATTATAGAAACGTAGCCAAAGTGTTTATGTGATTACACGGCAGTTATGTCACTAAGTCTGACCTAATAAAAAGAACTTCTTTGGTTGACTGATGCCATGATTGTTTTAGTTCTCATAAAACTTTTGTAGAGTTGTGGTTTTGAGTTGCTGCAGAGCCTCTGATTTGGAAAACACAAAGATCAGAAAATCCTGGCTGTTCCACTGAGTGTCCCAGAGTGTGTTATTATAAAATGACCCCTCATGTGACATCCAGCTGTCTGACACTTCCACGCTGGTATTACAGAGAGTGGAACCATTTGAGCTTCAGCGGTTTATTGTGTGGATGCCTTAATAGGCATCCACACTATTGAGTTCCTGTTTCTCTTTATTCTTTATTATTCCGGGTGTTTCCGTACACTTTTCGCCGTGGATCTACTTCCACAATTTTTGTGCTATTTTCACCGTTCAAACTCTAAACTGTTCTGCTCTTTCTGCTAATGCCGGCTATGATTTTTGGTGTTTATTACTATTATACTTTTTAAAATATTACACTTTTTTCCTTTAATTTGTCCCATTGAAATGAATGGGAAACTTCCACAATTCTGCTAAAACTTTCTTGTCTTTGAAACTTAACTACTGCCTCATACTTTCACCTAGAAACTTCATTCAAACTTTAAAATGTTCTCAAATGATTTGGCTATTCCTGTATGATTCAGCTTTTTCAGATCTTCTACCGTTTTAATCTTATCCCTCTTTGAGTTTTCAGTTGCAAAATTGTGATTTTTCAGAAAATACATGCGTTGCTATGGTTGCTATGCAATTAACTCAGAGGGGACAGTGAAACTGTTTGAATTTTCTCTTCGTGTCCAAACAACTTCTTGCTACTCGCTCAATTTCCACTCAAGCCCCACAAATTATACACCAAAACGTAGGTATTTTTGCTGGCTTTCAGAAAATGTCACTATCATTGTTGTGGGACTCATAGATATTTTGCAAATCTCCTCAGAGTAACACAAAGTCAGAAAACTCTCCATATAAACTCAATGGAGAGTTTGTTCAAAATCACCGCTGGATTTCTCTAATGAGAGGCATTTTCAAATTGTCATATCTCCTTAACGAAGCGAAGTTAAGACATGAGGCTTGTCCCCGTATATGTTCAGACACTCCTGACGCTCACAATTCAAGAATTTCTTTCTCACCTATTACCGTTCTGAAATGAGTTGGACTTGTTTGAGGGTAGGAAATTTGTCCCTCGCTCAGATTTCATCAGATTTCAATCTCTGGAAATGAACCACTTTTTTCTCTCGTCATATCTTTTTGATGGATTTCCACAGAGCCCTGAAAATTTCCATGACTGTTCACCAAAGCCTGCTGTTTCTTACGGTGAAAGAATGATTTTGATGCTCCATATAGATTTAGAGTTACCAAAGGTTGTTTGAGCGCAAGTCAAGGCAGTTTTTGCTTCGCCTCTACTCAGTTACAGTGTATTACAAGTCATATATCTTTAAGAATTTATGTTTTATCTCTGAATTATGAAGACCTGAAGATTCCCCCATCTCTTCTGAATAAAACGATGCCTGAATGACCGTTCTAGCCTCTACGGTTAGGAAATTATGGCCATTTGTTCGAGGGGAATCCTGAATGTCAGAAATACACTGAAGAAAACTCACACCTCTCTCTGTGTCTGTGTGTGTAAGGGCTGACTACAGCAGGTGCAGCTAATTTAACTGACCTACATATACCAAGCCCAGACTCTCCACAGCTCCTGTTCCCTTTACTGTCTGTGTATGTGTGTCTGTGTATCAATATTTCTCCTATGTTTAGGTATTACTCCTCAATCATAGTATTTCTGCTAAAGCAAAGTACTTCTACTACATCTAAGTACTTTTGCCAAATCATAGTATTTCTGCTAAATCATAGTATTTCTGCCAATTCATAGTATTTTTGCAAAATCATGGTATTTGTGCAAAATCATGGTTTTGGGGCCAAATATTTCTGTTATTTTATAATATATGTGCTGAATATATTATATGTGCCAAATCATAGTATTTATCCCAAATTATAGTATTTATGCCAAATTACAGTATTACTGCTAAAACGCAGAAATAGTACCTTTTAGCAGGAATTTCTACCAAAAGATAGTACTTCTGCTAAATCAGAGTATTTCTGCTAAACCAGAGTATTCCTGCCAAATCATAGTATTTGTACTGAAACATGGTACTTCTGCCCAATCATAGTATTTATACCCAATCATAGTATTTCTGCTAAATCATAGCATTTGTGCCAAATCATGGTATTTGTGCAAAAACATAGTATGTCTGCAAAACCATAGTATATCTCTTATGTTATAGTATTACTACTAAGGCATAGTATTTCTGCCAAATCATAGTATGTGTGCCAAATCGCAGTATTTATACCAAATCACAGTATTTGTGGTAAAACATAGTATTTCTGCCATATTGTGGTATTTGTGCAAGAACATTGAACTGTTATGTTATAGTATTACTACTAAGTCATAGTATTTCTGCATTGTTATAGTATTTGTACTAAAACGTAGTATCTCTGCCAAGTCATAGAATTACTGCAATTTCATAGTTTTTTTTAGGAAATCTGTTATGTTATAGTATTACTACTAAGTCATAGTATTTCTGCCAAATCACAGTATTTGTGCCAAAGCATCGTATTTGTATGGAGTCATAGTATTTCTTCTAAATCATAGTATTTCAATCAAATCTCAGTAGTTGTTGTTAAAACGCGGTATTATTGCCAAATCATAGTATTTGTACCCAATCATAGTATTTCTGCTAAATCATAGCATTTGTGCCAAATCATGGTATTTGTGCAAAATCATAGTATGTCTGCAAAACCATAGTATATCTTTTATGTCATAGTATTACTACTAAGGCATAGTATTTCTGCCAAATCATAGTATTTGTACTAAATCATAGTACTTGTGCCAAATCATAGTATTTGTTGAACATCATAGTATTGGAACCAAAACATAGTATTTGTCCCAAAGCATCGTATTTGTATGGAGTAATAGTATTTCTTCTAAATCATAGTATTTCAATCAAATCTCAGTAGTTGTGTTAAAATGCAGTATTATTGCCAAATCATAGTATTTGTACCCAATCATAGTATTTTTGCCAAATTGTGGTATTTGTGCCCAATTAATAATTCTGTTATGTTATAGTATTACTACTAAGTCGTAGAATATCTGTTATGTTATAGTGTATCTGCGGAATATAGTATGTGTGCCAAATCGTAGTATTTACACCAAATCACAGTATTTTTGCTAAAACATAGTATTTCTGCCATATTGTGGTATTTGTGCAAGAACATTGAACTGTTATGTTATAGTATTACTACTAAGTCATAGTATTTCTGCGTTGTTATAGTATTTGTGCTAAAACGTAGTATCTCTGCCAAGTCATAGAATTAATGCAATTTCATAGTTTTTTTTTAGGAAATCTGTTATGTTATAGTATTACTACTAAGTCATAGTATTTCTGCCAAATCATAGTATTTGTACTAAATCATAGTACTTGTGCCAAATCATAGTATTTGTTGCACATCATAGTATTAGAACCAAAACATAGTATTTGTCCCAAAGTATCGTATTTGTATGGAGTAATAGTATTTCTTCTAAATCATAGTATTTCAATTAAATCTCAGTAGTTGTGTTAAAATGCAGTATTATTGCCAAATCATAGTATTTGTACCCAATCATAGTATTTTTGCCAAATCGTGGTATTTGTGCCCAAATAATAATTCTGTTATGTTATAGTATTACTACTAAGTTGTAGCATATCTGTTATGTTATAGTGTATCTGCGGAATATAGTATGTGTGCCAAATCATAGTATTTATACCAAATCACAGTATTTGTGCTAAAACATAGTATTTCTGCCATATTGTGGTATTTGTGCAAGAACATTGAACTGTTATGTTATAGTATTACTACTAAGTCATAGTATTTCTGCGTTGTTATAGTATTTGTGCTAAAACGTAGTATCTCTGCCAAGTCATAGAATTACTGCAATTTAATAGTTTTTTTTAGGAAATCTGTTATGTTATAGTATTACTACTCAGTCATAGTATTTCTGCCAAATCATAGTATTCGTGTGAATTTGTATACTGTAATATCACTGTATTATGTAGTGGCTAAGTAGGGGCTGTTTACTAAGTGCATCAGTGTAAATAGGTCATCTCTTGTGTTGGAGTGCCCTCTTGTGGCGCCTTTTGGGTAGTGCCTTAGTAAACGGGAACCCTGTAAAAAGTGGCATCAGACTGATTTGTAGTGGAGGAATTTGTTACCAGTTTTCTTAATCTTTAATCTGTATGCATGTTGTAATGCATACCCTGTTCTTAATCATAGAAACCACACCATATCACCTCTCCACATCCTCCTACTGTATGCCATACCTCCCTGTACCATCCATCTGACCGCAATAAACTCCACCTGTGGTAATCTAATCCCTGGATGTCAGCCTCTCCTTCTGACCGAGGATAGTTATAGTATTTGAGCCAAATCATAGTATTTGTGCTAAAACATAGTATTTCTTCCAAATCATAGTATTTGTGCCAAAGTATAGTATTTCTTCCAAATCATAGTATAACTGCACAATAAAGGTTCTTGAGCCACATCAGTGTTTGTGCCAAATCTTAGTATTTCTTCTAAATCCTAGTAATTCTGCTCAATGATAGAATTTCTGCTATGCTTTAGTACTTTTTTCCTAGATTGTAGTACTTCTGCTAAGTCAAAGTATTTCATGTAAATCATAGTATTTCTACCAAGTCCCAATGTTTCTGCTAAATCATAAATAATGTTTTAGTACAAATTGTATGATTTGGTGGAACTTTCTGTGTTCCAGCACAAATGCTATGATTTGGCAGGAAAAAAATATTATTTAGTATAAATACTAAGTTTTAGCAGAAATGCTATGTTTAAACTTTAAAAAATTCTGCTATTTCTGCTGATGTGTGTTATGACTTTTGACCATTGAAATGAATGGAACACATTATCAATGTGGTCACTGATTTTGCATGATGGGCTGAGCTGTGCTTTACCTCAGTGAGATAAGCATCCGTTCTCAGACTGGGAGGCCTGGGTTCAAATCCAGCTTATGGCAACATTTCTTTCACTTAACAGTTAAACTTTTTTTAAACTCTTTTCAACACAAATTTCATTTTATTCACCCCTTTTCAGCAAAATTTTCAGTTTTTTTAACCCCTTTTCAGCACAAATCCAAACTTTATCAGCTCTTTTTCAGCAAAAACCTCTTTTCAGCAGAATTCTGCTCATTCAACTCTTTTCAGCAAAATTTTCAGTTTTTTCTGCTGTTTTCAGAAAAAAACTCTTTTCAGCAGAATTCTGCTCATTCACCTCTTTTCAGCAGAAATTCTGCTGATGGAACTCTTTTCAGCAGAATTTTCACCCCTTTTTTTTTGCCCAAATTCTGCTAGCACAATTGTCAATCTCTCCACCTTTTCTTTGTGAGAAAGTGTTTGGCTCAGTGAGCTAAATAGCTGCCCTTTGATCAGGAGGGCCAGGTTTGAATCCTGCTCAGGGCATCTTTTTTTTTTTTTTTTTTTGTTTCAACTTTTTCAGCTTTTTTCAGCAGATATCTTCAGCCGTTAAGGCATCCACACTGCATTTTCGCAGGAAATGCAAATTTTTCTAGTCTTATAAAGGTGTTTGCAAATCTTTTAAAACAAAGATAGACTACATTCAAGTATGTGGTTATTGACCAAAGACAATTTGTGTAATATATTAATTAGTGTTATCATTCGTAAAACTACACTGCAAGACATTTTCAGTATTTTTTGCGCCTCTTTGACTCATATGATTATAAATTAGAAACCTTTGGGTAAACATTTGAACATTTGTCCACCCGGGCAACAACACTCTGCTACAATAATTACATAAGGGTCGATGCTGTCCTTCTCAAGTTAAATGCAGTGTATGAATGGTAAAAATCTGTGAAGGTCATTGTAATTAATGTAAAAGTAAGCATCCTTTTATTATACTAACACTAATAATAATAATACTTGAATCGCAAAAGAACAAGCACTGAGTTGGACTTACCTCTTTGTTCCTGCCAGACTGTCTGTGGGTCTTTGCATGGGAATGCTTCAGCCTTTTGATGTATCACTCATCATAGATGAGTCCAGATGTTGCACAACCTCTGGAGTGATTAAAGTGATGACTTGACCAGATATGGTGCCTGCAGCTATTTTTTGTTCTCACAAATAGTAGAGTGCAGGTGTCATTGGGGTTTTATTTTGATCCCACCCTCCACACCCACGTAACTATAATGGCAAGAAAATGCTTTGACTAAACCACATCCCAGAGCTATTTTTCACTGAGCCTTTATTGTTCGAGATCATGTTATTTTCTTCCTATTTGAGTCTCGAATACTGTATGCACAGGTGGCGTCCTGCAGCTCCTGTACTTAAGGAGGTGGATGGTGGGGAAATACCACGGTATTCAGTGGGGGGTCCTCCATCTTAAAATAACACTCCAACACCTCTGTACACAGCAGCAGGAAGCAGAGAGGTGTTGAATGACAGAAGGAGGACGAGTGAGGTCAGATCAAATGTAACATTTCAGGTTTGAGGTTTGAGGCTAGCTGTGGCAGTTGTGCAAATGCGGTGCAGTCTCTCCAATTAGGTGGATAAATTACATCAGCTAAAGAAAAGCATTTTTAACTTCAGGGTGGATGCCCTTTGTTCCATTCATCAGCATATTATTCACTACTTTTTGCTCACACATTAAAGGTCTGTGAGCAAATTGAGGGATACAGCTTTGGCCTGTCATTATTTGAGGAGAGTGGGTGGCAACTAATGACTGAACTGGTTTGCAATTGCAGGACTACCAGTTAAGTTCTGGTCTGTCTGGGAAATTTTTAGCACTTGCAGATCGTCAGCTCATTTAAGTCTAACAAGAGCTATTTGATTAATCTCTGACCAAGACACCCACTTTAGGTTCACTGATGATTCTAAATCATGGATGTGAGTGTGAATGCTTGTGCATCTCACAGTGTTAGCCCTGCGATAGACTGTCAACCTAACTAAGGTGTACCCTGCCTCTCACCGTATGACAGCTGGGATAGGTTCCGGTCCACCAATCCCAGCTTTCATAGCTAACCCGGATTTACGATTACTATAAATACATGAGTTTGAGCTTTAGAAAAGTTTTCAACACAAACAAAAGGACAACATGTAAATTCAAACTTCGGAGTTCTGGAAAAAAAAACCTTGACCCGTCCCTAAGGAACCTCATAAAAGACTGCAAAAACAAAGCATAACTCACATCAGCATGCCAATGCAAGGACAAGGGTGTATGCTCAGCTCTAGTCAAGCAGGTAACCATATGGTGCAAGGCTCAATGCAGTGGCTTGGATTAGAGTTCAGTCCAGGTCCCATTGCTGTGTGCTTCCTCTTTCCTTTAAAAAACTTCATCTGAAATTTATTTACCACTTCTTATCCTGGAGTTTTTGTTTTATATATATAAAGAAATAAAAATTTCTTCATTAAAAAATAAGCATAATGAAGAGTACTCTTGACTCATTAGAAATTAAGACAAAACAGTCTAAAGGTACTTTATTGGATGGATAGATGGATGGATGGATATTCGTTCAAAAGCAGGGTTTGCAGAAATCATGTTAGAACAAACACCAAAGCAAATCAAAAAGAATGGGAATTGATAAATGACTTATCAATTAGATTTCTTATTGACTGTCTCACTGGCTCCACTTGGAGAGTCACCACCATCTCTAAGGTCTAAGGAGCTTAGAAGAAAAAGCTTCTGGACTTCTTTAAGTTACTTGAATGACTGATCTGACCTGGATGACTGAGAACCTTCACAGACATATTGCCGTACATTTTGGGAGGAACACCCTTCAACTGGTGCAGGAGTATGAAAAGGAATCAAGGAAATTATCGGATTATAGGAACCATCTCCGTTTCAACTTCAAGCAACTTAAAGAAGTCCAGAAGCTTTTTCTTCCAAGCTCCTTAGACTACGATGACCTGGATGACTGAGAACCTTCACAGACACCATCTCTAAGCAGCATATCAAAGTCATTACATTTGTGCAAATTGTATGTGTGCAGTGTGGCCAAATGTTTACGCATGTTGAAGGTATTTCTCGTCTTATTTGTGTTCAGTGTTGGGGTTGTTATTGAAAAAAGTAATGCATTACACATTACTTCTTACTGTTCTTAAGAATAATGCATTATGTTACTTAATTACTCCCCAGAGAAAATAATTTGTAACACAACTTTTTATACATTACGCTCACATTTCTCCCTCTACAGGAAAGGGCAGAGCAGGCTGTACCTGCTGCGGAGACTCAGGTCGTTTGGAGTGGAGGGCCCACTCCTGAAGAAATTCTATGACTCTGTTGTGGCTTCTGCTATCTTTTATGGCGTGGTCTGCTGGGGCGGCAGCATCTCTGCTGGGGACAGGAAGAGACTGAACAGGGTGATCCGAAGGGCCAGCTCTGTTCTAGGATGCCCTCTGGACCCAGTGGAGGTGGTGAGTGACAGGAGAACGGCGGCTAAGCTGTCATCCCCCATGCAGCAGACTGTGACAGCACTGAGCAGCTCCTTCAGTGGGAGACTGCGGCACCCACGGTGTGGGACGGAGAGATTTCGCAGGTCTTTCCTCCCCACTGTGTCATGGTCCGCGGCCCGGCGTCCGGGGTGCTGCTGGGATGTCCACGCCCACGAGCGTGGCTGCTAACCCCACACCTGCATCCCATCCCAGGCGATCACCAGGTGGACTATTTAATCCTGCCCTACCTGCTGCTCCACGCCAGTCCGTAGTCGCCTCTCAGCGATCACAACTCGGCGTGTTTTTGTTTTCGAGCCACCTGCCTGTCCACCTGTCCACCTGTCCGCCTGAGATTTGGTTCACATTCAGCTTCGCCGTCTCGACCCCTTTTGGAGCTCCACCCCCCTCTGGTTCACTCGGCCCGGCTATCACCGTGAGACGCACACTCCACCTTCCCTCGTATGCTGCCTTTTTTCCGCACCCCAGTAATCTGTCTCTCTTTTTGTTTTACAGCCTCTCACAGCCCCGCTCTCGGCGTTCCCTGTGCGGTCCCTCGGTTTCTTCTGGTTTCATACGTTGTTTTTCTGGCTACCCTCACGGGACACCTTTAGTTGCAATAAAAATTACTTTCTTTATTCGCTCCTACCCTAGTGTGTGTGTTCTGCTACTGGGTCCTGCCTGCGCTCGGAACTTCGGTTCATGACAGTACGGACTGGCCAGTATGGACCCAGCAGATCCACTCCGCTCCGCTATTAATAAACAGGGCGCTATCCTCGGTCGCCACGATCAGCAGCTCCAGTCTCTCCAAGACTGTTGTCAAGAGCTCAGTGACACTCAGAATAAATTACAAACTAGGCCGTCCGACCCCGTGCACCGCGGCGTGTCGCCTCCGCCGCTGGAACCCTTCCACGGGGAGCTGGACCTGTGTGGGGGGTTCCTTTTCCAGTGCTCCTTGTTTTTCAGTCGCACGCCTCACGCGTTCCCCACGGATACTGCTAAGATCTCCCACTTCGTGGGATTGTTACGGGGGCGTGCTCTAGCATGGGCTGAAGCCTACTTAAATTCTCACCCCATTCGTGATTGCGATTACGATGACTTCCTGGAGGAGTTCCAGGCTACGTTTTCCCCTCCGGTATCGGAGGACGATGCTGCGCAGAAGTTGCTGGGGCTCCGTCAGGGGCGGCGCAGTATTGCGGAGTACCTAGTTGAATTCCGTACTCGAGCGGTCGCCGTGGGTTGGCCCGATTCGGCTCTTCGTGGGGTTTTTTTACGGTCGTTAAATGACCAGATGAAGGACCAACTAGCTTTTCACGAGGAGACCAGATCCTTTGATGAATTGGCCTCCCTCTCCCGTAGGATTGACAGACGCTTGCGGGAGAGGGATGCCGAGCGGCGGTCTAAGCCTATGGGCTCCGTATTGCGCCCCGGGTTTCGCGTTTCTCCGCCCCCGCCCCCAGCTGCGTGTGCGCGCTCTCCGTCGCCGCCCCCGCCTGAACCCATGCAGATCGGACGCTCTCGGCTTTCTCCGGAGGAGAGGGAACGCCGATTTCGGGCTGGAGAATGTCTGTACTGTGGGAGGCCCGGTCACCGCATCGCTGTTTGCCCGGTCCGCCCAAACGACCCGGCCCACCGGTGAGCCCGGGGATACGGGTGGGCAGCACTCTAAGCACTACTAGACCCCGATTGTTACTGTCCGTTACTATCGTGACTTCTAATCAGACTTTTACATGCCCCGCGTTAGTGGACTCCGGGGCGGAACAGAACCTTATGGATGAGAAGCTGGCTAAGAGGCTAGCTGTGTCTCTTACTCCACTCGAACCGCCCATCCCTGCGTCTACATTAAACAACCAAGTGTTTGCATACATAACTCACCAAACCGCGCCTGTACGGTTAATCACATCAGGTAACCACCAAGAGCAGCTGTCCTTTTTCACTTTTCCTGCTCCTGACACCCCGCTTATCCTAGGCTACCCCTGGTTACAGAGACATAACCCACACATAGATTGGGCCGGAAAAAGTATCGCGAGCTGGAGTGTGTTTTGTCTGGCGAACTGCCTGAGGTCAGCCGTTCCCTCCGCCTCAACGGAACGGAGGCCCGCCCCGCCACCCGCGCCGGACCTCTCTTCCGTGCCCCCCGACTATCACGATCTCCAGCAGGTGTTCAGTAAAGATGAGGCGCTCTCACTCCCGCCTCACCGTCCATATGACTGTGCTATCGATCTGCTCCCGGGTGCATCGCTGCCCTCTAGCAGATTATACAACCTGTCTCGCCCCGAAAGAGAAACCATGGAGAATTACATCCAGGAGTCGCTAACTGCAGGACGTATTAGGCCGTCATCCTCTCCCATGGCTGCGGGTTTTTTCTTCGTGGGAAAGAAAGACGGGACGCTCCGCCCGTGCATCGATTACAGGGGGCTGAATGACGTCACCGTCAAAAACAAATATCCCCTCCCACTCATTAGTTCTATTTTTAACTCACTCCAGGGAGCTACGGTCTTCACCAAACTAGATCTGCGGAACGCCTACCACCTGGTACGGATACGTGAAGGCGACGAGTGGAAGACCGCCTTCAATACCCCACTAGGGCATTTTGAATATCTAGTGATGCCGTTCGGGTTAACGAACGCCCCGGCGGTTTTTCAAGCCCTAGTCAACGACGTGTTACGGGATTTCCTGAACGTGTTTGTTTTTGTTTACCTGGATGATATTTTGATTTTCTCCAAGACGCTCGAGGACCATCGCATCCATGTGAGGAGCGTGCTACAACGGCTGCTCGAAAATAGACTGTACGTAAAAGCGGAAAAGTGTGAGTTCCACGCCTCATCCATTTCCTTCTTGGGCTACATCCTCGCTGGTGGGCAGGTGAAAACGGACCCGGTGAAGATCAAAGCAATATTGGAATGGCCGGTTCCGGAGACACGAAAGAAGCTTCAGAGCTTCTTGGGGTTTGCGAATTTTTATCGCCGTTTCATTCGAAACTACAGCCAGGTGGCCGCGCCTCTCACCCAACTCACCTCACCCAAGGTGTCTTTCACATGGTCCCCTGAGGCCCACGCAGCCTTCGCTAAATTGAAGCGATTATTCACGTCCACACCCATTCTGACCCATCCTGACTCTTCTAAACAGTTTGTTGTTGAGGTCGACGCATCTGATGCGGGAGTCGGGGCGGTTCTTTCCCAGCGGTCTGGGCCCCTGAACAAACTCCGGCCGTGCGCCTTTTTCTCACGCCGACTCACCCCCGCGGAGAGGAATTACGACATCGGCGACAGGGAACTCCTAGCGGTAAAACTCGCATTGGAGGAATGGCGTCACTGGCTGGAGGGGACCGAACAGCCCTTCGTTATATGGATGGATCATAAAAATCTACTGTACCTTAGAACCGCCAAGAGGTTAAATCCCCGTCAAGCTCGCTGGTCCCTATTCTTCGCCCGCTTCAACTTCACACTCTCCTATCGTCCCGGGTCACGAAACATCAAACCCGATGCGCTCTCCCGTCTGTATTCCCCCGACAGCGAGGCGCCCCCCCCCCCGCCACCATCCTGCCTGCCTCCTGCGTGGTGGGTGCTCTCACCTGGGAGATTGAGGAGACCATTCGCCAAGCGCTCCCGGGGGACCCTGACCCAGGGACTGGACCGCCAGGACGGCGCTTCGTTCCCGCCGCCGCCCGGGGAGCAGTCATCCACTGGATCCACACAGCACGATTCGCGTGCCACCCGGGCGTGAGCAGAACGGCGCGCCTCCTCAGCAGACACTTCTGGTGGAAATCGCTACTACGGGACGTGAGGGACTACGTGTCTGCCTGTGCCGTCTGCGCTCGTAATAAATCATCCACGAAACATCCCATGGGCCAGCTCCACCCACTCACTACTCCCCACCAGCCCTGGTCTCACATCTCGCTCGACTTTGTTACCGGTCTCCCCACCTCTTCTGGAAAATGTGTCATCCTCACCGTTGTGGATCGGTTTTCTAAGGCCGCCCACTTCGTCCCGCTAGCCAAGCTGCCCTCGGCTGCTGAGACTGCCCAAGCGTTAGTCACGGAAGTCTTCAGGCTCCACGGAATTCCCCTGGACATTGTCTCCGATCGCGGTCCCCAGTTCACCTCACAAGTGTGGAGGACCTTCTGCTCCATTCTCGGCGCCAAGGTCAGTTTGAGTTCCGGTTTCCACCCGCAATCCAATGGGCAAACTGAACGCCTTAATCAGGAGCTGGAGACTATGCTGAGGTGCGTAGCCAGTCAAAACCCCTCCTCCTGGGTTACTTACCTGCCCTGGGTGGAGTACGCCCACAATACTCACACCTCGTCCTCCACCGGCTTCTCTCCTTTCGAAGCGTCCCTCGGGTATCAGCCTCCGCTCTTCCCGGAAGAGGACCTGTCCCTCTCCGTCCCGTCGGCCCCTCATCACCTCCGGTGCTGCCAACGTGTGTGGCGCTGCGCTCGCCGCGCCCTCCTGCGCGCAAAGGAACGACAGGCGCACTACGCCGATCGTCGCCGCGCCCCAGCCCCTGACTACCAGCCGGGACAGAAGGTTTGGTTGGCTGCTGGGAACATCCCGCTCCGGGGCACGTTCCGCAAACTGGCTCCCCGTTTCATCGGGCCGTACGAAGTGGACCGAGTCATCAACCCGGTGGCAGTCAGGCTCCGGCTTCCGGCCTCTCGGCGTGTGCATCCCACGTTCCATGTATCTCAACTTAAGCCGGTCCGCCTCAGCCCCCTGTGCCCTCCTTCCGAGCCCCCTCCTCCCGCCTGGCTCGTCGGCGGCCATCCGGCCTATGCGGTCCGGCGGATCCTGGATGCGCGCGGGCGCGGCTGGCAGTATCTTGTGGATTGGGAGGGGTACGGCCCCGAGGACCGCCTCTGGGTCCCGCGCTCCTTCATTCTGGACCCTCGTCTCATCTCTGCTTTCCGTGCTTCTCTCCGCGGGCGGGGTCCCAGCCGGTCGCCTGGGGGCGACCCTTGAGGGGGGGGTACTGTCATGGTCCGCGGCCCGGCGTCCGGGGTGCTGCTGGGATGTCCACGCCCACGAGCGTGGCTGCTAACCCCACACCTGCATCCCATCCCAGGCGATCACCAGGTGGACTATTTAATCCTGCCCTACCTGCTGCTCCACGCCAGTCCGTAGTCGCCTCTCAGCGATCACAACTCGGCGTGTTTTTGTTTTCGAGCCACCTGCCTGTCCACCTGTCCACCTGTCCGCCTGAGATTTGGTTCACATTCAGCTTCGCCGTCTCGACCCCTTTTGGAGCTCCACCCCCCTCTGGTTCACTCGGCCCGGCTATCACCGTGAGACGCACACTCCACCTTCCCTCGTATGCTGCCTTTTTTCCGCACCCCAGTAATCTGTCTCTCTTTTTGTTTTACAGCCTCTCACAGCCCCGCTCTCGGCGTTCCCTGTGCGGTCCCTCGGTTTCTTCTGGTTTCATACGTTGTTTTTCTGGCTACCCTCACGGGACACCTTTAGTTGCAATAAAAATTACTTTCTTTATTCGCTCCTACCCTAGTGTGTGTGTTCTGCTACTGGGTCCTGCCTGCGCTCGGAACTTCGGTTCATGACACACTGCTGTCAGACTCCATAATAAAGACTTTAACTGATCAAGCACACACATCCATACATATGCAATAATACTAAGTGCAATAATCCTTTCTGTCATCGTTGTATTTTACTCAGTTGTATATAGTATTTGTATTTGTATTCTATTTTTATCTTATTGTATATTTATTTTATTGTATTCTACTGTATATAGTATTTTATTCTATTCTGTACAGTTGTGTACTGTATTTATTCTTATTGTATTCTAATTTTTGCCTCATAACTTTTGCACTGTCCACTTCCTGCTGTGACAAAACAAATTTCCCACGTGTGGGACTAATAAAGGTTATCTTATCTTATCTTATCTTAAAAATGACCTGAAACACACCATAATTACCAGTTAACAAAGTAAACCTCAAATAGCTAAGCGGGCTAACCCAGACATTGATATGTGTCTACTTCAAATGCTTTAACTACGTCACATCCAGTTTTAGAAACATCAGTGAATCCAACGTTTGTGGGATTTTTTTGGAGGGTGAAGCTAAAATGGAAGAAACACAAAACTCCACACAGAAAGAAGTCATTAGTGACTCTTTTTTTTCTGTGAGGTAACAAACCAATACATGATTGTACTGCCTATCTTATCAGTTTCCCCAAGTAAGAGATGTGATATAATTTATTCATGGTTTAAAGGAAGATATTAGTGGTAAGACATTAAGACAGAATTTACAGTTTTCTGTAAACTGGTATGTGTTAACTCTCACATCCTGAAATGTGCAGGATGTACAGCCTAAAATAGGCTGTAAAGTAAACATGTGGGTGTTTGTAGGCAGCTGACAGAGACCTGTGAAAAATGCAGCCAGTATTAGGATGTCTGGTCTTTAATATTGCCACATTAGGTTATTATGGATTATTACAATACTGGCCTGTCTAAGTTAACAAAAAGGAGTTCATAATCAGCTTCCTTTTGTTTTAAGGGAAATGTAACCAGTTAATTTATATTTGCTTCTCTCCATTTGACTGCAACAGAATAAAGAGTCATTCTGTTTGCCATAAAATGATCTCCATAATCATATCTAAACACAACTATGTCTGGTCTGTCTTATTCTGCATATGTCTTATGCAGCCACTGTGGCTCAACGGCCTAAGTCACAGGAACTCAAACATCAGCAGAAAGTCTAAGTCAGAATGCATCACTCTGCATGACAGCAGTCATTAGAAGTCACTGAGCTCTTGTTGTATTTCACCTGAGTGAATCTGAACTGTAAAGTGCACATGAAAAATTACCTGTATGTTTTCATTTTTAGGATGCATGCATTAGCAAGCTTTTGCAGCCATATGTCACCAGAACTCTGAGGTCTTCTATTCAGTGCTGGTTATCCATCCTTAAGTCTAAAAACTAAAGGTGTCAGAGCCTTTGCAGATGTTGCCCTACACCTTGAAACTCTTTGCCCTCTGATCCATGATCTACAAGCTCAATCAACTACAAAAGTTCAAAAAGAGCTTATTTTTTTGAACTGGCATTCAGGTAGCATTCTTTTAAATGCCCTTTTATTTCTAACATCCTGGTGTCCTTTTACTCCTGGTCTTAGTTTGTTTTTTTGTTTTTTTGGGGGGGCTCAGGTTTTCAGAAATCGGCAGTTACAAAATAACAACAATATAACAAATTCAGCACACACGTATATAATGCCTTTCAGTCAATGTCAAGGTTTGTGTCAACCTAATATTTGCATATTGCAAAAGAGGTCACACAGATCAAACTAAGGAGGAGACACCTGCGCCACATTCCTCATGAGGCCTTTATCATCGAGATGACGGAATGTACAAGTCTATCTGTGCTTCTGAGAAAGTAGGGGAAACATTTGACTGTGAGTAATTTTGATTGCTGTGCGCTGAATCTATAGATCTGATCAAATCTACTTGCGTTTTTGATGGATTTTGTTGGTGAGAGTCACTGTTCTCCATAAATCGTGGATTGATCAATGCTAGATGGCATGAAAAACAATAAAGTAATGAGAATGTTAACAACTATTTATTGTCTTAAAATACATAACAAAATAGTTGTGATGAATAAAAACAGCATTTTGCTTTGTACAACTATGAAAATGTTTACAGACAAGCAAAACTAATTGTACAAAAATATTGGTAACATTGATACACAATAACAAAAAAGATAAAAACAATAAAGAACATAACATCCTCACGTCAGTGTGCAAACCATTTATACAGATGGACATGTGCCCTTTAATAAGGCAGCAAATCCTGATAAATTATTTAAATAGCAAATTTCTACAAACACACGCGCGCACGCGCACACACACACACACACACACACACACACAAAATCAGCGTCTCACAAACCACTAAGACAAACAGGACAATAATTTATCTGCTAAAAACCGCATTGGACATACGTGATAAAGCAAAATACAAAAAAAAAAAAAAGAAATATCCCACCTTCTTATAATTTTCACTGTAGTAAATCATGGGATTGGGAGCTCTGCTGTATTTGTAGCTATGTCATGTTATATTATTTACAGCTCATGCTACAGTAGCACTAAGATGTCAATCATTTCAAAGGAATACGAAGAAGTACTTATGTTTTTGTTTGATCAAATTATACAACAGCAATGAGGTAATAATTGTACATCAACGATCTCCTTTGTTTTTCATCTCTCTCTGAAGAAAAGGCACACGGATCAGATACACTTCATGCTAAATAGCCCTGTCTGAAGAGTAACGAATTCTGGAGATAAAAGACAACGACAATGTTATGCATCCTGTATCTAAGCGTACCTGATTTGGGGTCAATTTTCACTGTGATTGGAAGGATACTTTTACTTTTTCAAAGTACAAAAATTTTGTTTACTGCCTACACTGTAGGCAAAAATCAATAAATTAGATGTATTTACATTATTTCATAGCAAATTCCCCCAAAAGTTGAGGGGGCTAAATCTCTTCGATTTCTACAGTTAGGATCTGATATAGGGAGTATTTTGGAAGAAATTTTGACTATGTGGTTATAGACTCAAGCAACTTTTTGTAAAATATAATTATCTCCATCTAATCCTGAGAGTTGTTAAGACAACCAGATGACATCAAAAAAACCAACAATACCTGTATGTAAATGATAGTTAACATAAACCAGTGCTGTCTTGCATTGCATACTTCCATAAGGCAAGTGTGACAAAACGCTCACATATGGCATCATGAAGAGCACAAGTACCCAGATAGGATACTCAAAACAGTCAGAAGATCAATATGAAATGCTGTACATTTCTCACCCGCTAGCTATCTCCAATTCCAGCTAGCTAGCTAACAGTAGCAGGGTTTTTTTCTAGCTTACACCAAACAGTGCATGTTATGGATTTGTCTGGTGTTTAGGTATGTTAAATTGAACTGTAATCTTCACTGTTGAGTAATTCTGTATTAAAAGAATCACCAAAGGCTCAAGAAGTCGCAAATTTTTACAAAACATGTTAGCTAACTCATCAAAAGCAACTGTTTTTTTTATATTAGGAACATGTTTTAGCATGTTCAGTTTGAGACAACTTTGCCGGAATTCATGCATTACGTAAGTATGCAGTGTACATACTGTGCTACTTGGAACTCTGCTCTTGGAAGTATTCAAATTGAGACAAACACAGTTCATAGTTCTTCTACCCTAGAGATTTTGGGGTAGAAGATTTAAGAACTTTCTTGTTCCATTCATGGTTAGTCTTCCACATACATTCTGTACATGCATGCAAACATTTATCCACAGCATCATATTCCCCTTATTTCTAACTTGCTCCCCTCTCAACAGTTTTCTTAAATCATTAACAACAAAAATTCCTACAAAATGTCATCTTCATTTTTTGAGTCCTCATAAGTTGTATTTCCAGGATCTACATCCTGGTCAGACTGGAAGTCCATCTAGAAAGTGAGGCAGAAAAGGCTGAAGAGGTGAGACAGAAAGAGAGAGAGAGAGACGTAAAGACTTGGAAGTGCATAGTTGTTTATGAGGAGCCATTCCTGTACAGAGATGAATGAGGTCTTTCAGAGAGCGGGTAAAGCAGGCAGAGCGGGGATAGAAAGGTGTTGGTGACCTACAGGCTTTGTTGGGTTTTTTTTCACCTCTCCCTGCTCTTATAGATGTTAAGGATGGTGGTGGAGAAGGGGCTCTCTGATCCTCAAATGGCATTCAGCTGGTTGGTTTTCTTTCCAAACCGGCTTCAAGTTACCCTGAGGCTAACCATATGCCCTTCGCCCAGTCTGAGTGAGCATGCCCAAAAATAAAAAGTTGCGGCAATAAATCGGTCCCTGGACTTTGCATGAGAATATAGAAGTTCATACTTTATACAAAAAGGTGCATTCCTCAGAGCTTCCTGCGCCGTACATTTATGCATCTGTCAAAAGGAAGAGACATAACATGAAGAGATTGCAGAGGGTTTGTTTAATGTCTTTAATTCTAGAGTCCATTTTAATAGAACAATGTCAACTTTAGTGGTTTTCAAATAAAACTTACCTCTGCATTCATACTTGAGGTCTGAGAAGTATACCATCTCTTGTGAAAAGACAAAAAGACCTAGCCTTCCACCTGCATACGTCTTGTCATAGATGCTACCAGAATCAGCCATGATCTTCTTACCCTCATACATGACAACTCTGTGGAAATCAAGGAAAAATTAGACATTTGAATGCCAAACTCATGAAGGGTAACTACCTACAGACTCAAAATTATTTTCTGCCCACCGAATGTGTCCTGTTCTCGGCCTATGGATCAGATGCCATCTGTAGGCAGTGAAGTCTTTCCATCCAACGTTCTTTGGGTCATGCCAGAGAGTGCGAACCTAAAGCGTGTGAAAAAAATAAATAAAAGACATGAGTTTTTCTATTTTATTTAGGTTTGATTATCAAAAATAAATGTTTCAATTGTCCATGAAAGAACAGAAGTCCAATGTACCTGTCCTGGGGTGTTGCCTGTGTGCCAGAGGGCATTTCTGAGGTGCTCTCCTGGGCCGGTGGTGGAATTAACCACTTTGATGGACAGGCCAGAGTAACCTTGTGCCTTAGTTGGCTTATGTGACCAGTAGGTCTGTGTGATTTGCTTCCACATCACCACATAGAACCTGGAACTGGACTGGTAGCCAAACACAAAGCCGGCATAGTCATCATCCCTGTCAGTGTTGATGAAGAAAGTCCCACTGAAGTCCACTGCATTGAACTCATGGTAGCCTGAACAAAAACAGGTTGAAAGGGTGTCACGACAAGAATTGAATAGAAAAAAGAAACTTTCCTATTAGTCTTTGCAAAGTTACACATTTGGTCCAGAGAAATCGTTGGTACTTACCAACAGCAATGCCAGGGTCACAGTTAACAGTTTGAACCAGCTCTTTGCCCTGGTGGCGGACGACCCAGTTAGGATCAATCTGGGAGGTGCCTTTTGGATCCAAAGGAACCATCTGGAACTTGCGGAAGTCTGTCTCACTGATGTCAAAGTTCTCGGGACACACGTCATAGATGTCAGGCACATTGTCCTGATCAAAGTCATCTTTGCAAGCATCTCCACGGCCATCACCTGAAAAATACATAATCCAAATTATTTAATAATAATAATAATAATACCCAGGGTGTATAGATATATGTGTTCCAGCATAAAACTGCTTAGATGTATCCATGTCCAACTTTGCTCACCATCAGAGTCCAGCTGATCAGGATTGAACGCCAGCCTGCAGTTGTCTTTTTCATCAGGGATGCCATCATTGTCGTCATCATGGTCACAGGCGTCACCTTTGCCGTCCTTGTCATGGTCAGCCTGATTGGCGTTGGGAATATACGGGCAGTTGTCCAGGTTGTTCTGGTGTCCATCCTCATCAATGTCCTGGTTGCTGTCGCACTTGTCTCCCACGCGGTCATCATCTGAATCCAACTGCAAAATTAGAGTGTTTAAACATCCTAGTTAGATCTGGTTTATGGGGAAAATTGAGTATTAGCTTACTTGTACTCTATACACCACCAAATAACAGCTGCATTCATGTCTGAACATGTCTCTTTTGGCCTTTAATTGTGCGCTTCACTCTTTAAAAAGCACATCAGTTTAGACTTCCCCTCCTTCCCTTATTCTTCTCCTAATTCCTGTTGTTTAACACATTCCTCTTTCTCAGTGTAGCCCTAGCCCCCCACCACGCCTTACTGAACTAATGTGCCCTTCAGCTGCATACAGGATTTACTCCACCTTTTACATGCCATGATAATGCTTCAGCAACTACTGAAGCCTGCTTTGACTGAAAGGGAGATATAAAAGAGAGCCCGGGAGATGAATGTGGATTATTGTTGCCGGGTAAGACTGAAGCAAATGGGTAACAGCAATGCGTGTGTTTGCTTTTACACACCTGATCAGGATTATGTTCTAGTGGGCAGTTATCACACATGTCTCCCACTCCATCCAGATCTGTGTCTCTCTGGTCAACATTGTACACATAGGGACAGTTGTCCTTCTCATTCAGTATGCCTGGCATAAACGGAAATAAATTAGATGAAAAGGCAGCACAAAAGCAGAAAATATAAAAGTATTGTCTAAGAGTTATGCTGATTATTTTTTGTTTGCAGGTCTCACCATCTCCATCAATGTCCACTGCGCAGGCATCTCCCTCTCCGTTGCTGTCGGTGTCTGTCTGGTCTGGGTTGCTATTGTAGGGGCAGTTGTCGCAGCCGTCACCCACATCATCACGGTCATAGTCATACTGCCTGGGATTGTACACAAAAGGACAGTTGTCCTGTTTGAAAAAGAGAAAAACGCAGTGTTAGAGAAAGAGTCAATGACAGTTTTTAAGGTGCTGCGGTTGTAATTTCCAACTCCCTCCCTGCCCATTTACAGGGAGGGGGTGATGCAGGATGAAAAGCAGCTTTATTTGTAGGCTCTCTCCTGCATCAAATGTTGGGATTAGCAGCACACAGCGCAGCTCCTTCAGAACCTCAGCATTGGAATTTGAGGTTTTGGCTCAGCCTTGGGAGAAACATTTGTTTTTCTTTTGAGCGCCACCCTCCTCTACCCTACCCCCATCTCCACCTGTCCTCTTATTAGACAACGTGATGAATGCAAAAAGATGTGCACAGGCACCGTTTCACACTTATTCCTTGTACAATCTTATTTCCTGTCTGGAAATGTTTACTTACCCTATCATCAGGAATACCATCATTGTCATCATCATTGTCACAAGCATCTCCAATGCCATCCTTATCATAATCTTCTTGCCCTGAGTTCGGGAGGTTGGGACAGTTGTCCTGAATGAACAACAACAGAGTCAGTCTCAGCCATTATAAGCAATATTTAGATATTTTCACTTTAACTCTGCAAAAACATTGACATTTCTTTGCAGCTGCTTTGCTACTACGTACTTTTTTGCAGTGGTAGGTGGCGTTTTCAACACACACCAAATCTGAATTGGGCCACCCATCCAGATCTGTGTCCTCTCCGCAGATATGGCCATTGCCAGCATAACCAGGTTTGCACTCACATCGAAACATGGGGTCAGCAAAGTGTCCAAGATAGTTACAGCGGGCATTTTTGTTACAGTCATGGCTTCCATCGAGGCAGGGATTACGGGGTGAGCACACCTGTAGATTGAAGATGAGATGAATATCAGTGGTGAGACGAGCTCTGCATAGTTTAAATTCATGACATTCTCTCCTTAGAAAGGCACATATTCATCACAACACATTAGTATGACCTCTCCCTGTTATCAGTATTTGTTTAATAAAAGTTGTCTCTCTTGCTCTGTTTTTGGCTTCAAACAGGAATCTGCTTGCCTGCTTATTAGCGGCGGCCTGCTCCACACCATGGCCAAACGGCTGGGGTCCTGAGTAACGAGTTGGGCAGGGCAAACAGTTGTAGCCTGGAACGGTGTTCTCGCAGCGGTGCACCCCATTAAACTCAAAGCACGCATCAGGAACCTCTTTGCACTGTTTTCAGGATAAAAAAAGAATCACAGTTATGGTTACGATGTTGCCTGAATTCTAATATATGACTGTAGCTGCTTTAATCATTGAACAACAGCTAAAGACGTTTTACCTCATCAATATCTT
Source organism: Copadichromis virginalis (assembly GCF_057382275.1). Lineage (NCBI taxonomy): Eukaryota > Metazoa > Chordata > Actinopteri > Cichliformes > Cichlidae > Copadichromis > Copadichromis virginalis. The sequence goes on from NC_140632.1 coordinate 17,066,001, forward strand.
TACACTTGATCCCATTGCCAGTGTATCCTGCTGGGCACTTCCCACACTTCCAGGAACCATCGGGAAAACTTGTGCACTTGGCACCAGCAAAGCAAGGGTTGGACAGACATCCATCTGAACACAGCAATGCAGTCATCAAAATCCTTCATATGTAACCTGCTTTTAATCTTAGTAATCCTAATCTTCCAGTTATGATCTCATTGAGATGGTACACTTACGTATATTTTAAAAAAAAACTTCAATAAATAAAACCTACATTGAAGTGGATGCCAACAATAATGCTGTAAAGACTAAATTTTAAAAACATGAATAATAAAAAATACCAAATACATGGAATATGTGGAACTCCTTTAAATGATAAAATGCCTCACCGATTGGGCAGGGGGTCTTGTTGCACCTCTGGATGTCCTTGGCTTCACCGACGCACTCTTTACCGCCGTACTGTGGTGCAGGATTATTGCACAGGCGTTTCCGAGTCTGTTGACCACCTCCGCAGGTGAGACTGCATGAATCCCAGGGAGACCAGGGACCCCAGTTGCCATTGACTGATGAAGACATGAAGAAAGCATGATCAACGTCTTCTCTTGCTTTACACAGTAGCAAAATCCAACTGTAGTATGAAGAAACTTACTGGGACACGGGGACTTTGTACACGTTTCAGTTTGCCGGCCTTCTCCAACACAGTCCTTGCCTCCTAGCTGAGGAGTTGGGGAGTTGCAGAGGCGGATTCGGGTGATGACACCAGCACCACAGGTGACCGAGCATGATGACCATGGTGACCAGTGGCTCCAGCTGCCGTCCTGCTTGACTAAAGGCCACAAGACAAGGTCAGAGATCAGTTATCAAGAGCCAAAAAGTTGAACCACGGTGACATCAAATCATAAAAAAGTCACACATATTTTCTGTCTGTTCTTGTTGTTGGTTAAGTTAACTCACAGCGCTTGTCACACTCCTGGAGGTAACAGTCTCGGGTTTGCACAGAGGTGCCCTCACAGTTGTTATTGATACGGTCGCAAGAGCGCCCACGCTGCTGGATGCCACGCCCACATGACACGGAACAATGGGTCCATTCAGACCACGGCGACCAGCCGTCCTCTGCATAGTCGCTCGCTGAGCAGGAGGGAGAGGGAGAGAATATGAGAAGGAGGCGAAGAGGGAGACAATAAAAGAGCTATTGCAGCGAAGCAGCACCCCCTCGCAAACAGCCCCTAACCTTAAATGAGGAGGGGAAGCTCTAAAAGCAGTGGACTAATGGTCTGGATTTAACTGGGAGACACAGCTGTTGTGAGCATACGTAGAGGACTAACTGGAGAAATAGAAAGGCCTCCTGTCCTCAGGATGGACAGGGATGCCCCACTGGCTTATGTTTTCCAAAGAGGAAACAGCTTTTGAAAACATGACCCTGGGTCTGTAATGACTTCAGCAAGTGGCTGAGGCCGGGATGAATGCGGCTCCCAATGTTTACTTTTAGGGAAGCATCGCAGCCAAGTCTGCCAAGGTATGAAGAACATGCCACCTCCCCTCATGTAAAAGATGGCTTCACTAAACAGAAAACCAATTTTCCATTCCCCTTTAACCAATTTGGCAAATTGCAGCCATTTCAACTTAAAGATTCAAAGATGTTTTAGAGCACAAAGCGCCAATGTTCCAAACACATAAGCACCCTTTCATACTAATGCAGTTAAATCATCTTTAAAACTAGCATTTTTTCTAATGAAGAGAAAGCTTTACATCAATACATCAAGGGAAATATTTGTGGTTTTTTGTTTTATATGGCAAATAAAATAGAAACAGCTCGCTCAGGGAATGGTACAGTGTTAGCTGAAATGTCATACACTTTACACTATGTGGACCATTAATGTAACATTTATAGTGCAGGTTTGCATACCTATAATTATTTTAATTACAGTGTGTCTTTGTATAGCTATGCAGGTCATAATAAAATGTGTTGGAGATCGTAGATTAGAAATGCTTACGTGTTCCACAGCGTGGGCAGCACTCTCCATCGGGAACAGTAGCATTAGCACAGGGGATCAGGGGGCAGGAGATCTTGCGACACACAGTAGCAGAGTTCTGCAAAAGCACAGAGATCAAATTCATTTTTAAATATTTGGATATCACTCAAGTTTTGCTGCAATTTTCCTCCAAACTCAGTCCAGGCACTCGGTCAAGTCCCAGTGCTTGAATGGAATTTGAAACACTGGACCCTTCACAACGGCGTCACTAATGTGGAGTTTGTGGGGTTGTTTAAATCCATTTAAATTAGTGCATGTTTGAAGATATGTTTTTAATCGAGGCCTCGCCCATGTACGTGCAACCATCTCATTAAATTCTCTATTGGTCATGTGAGTTTAATCATGGAAGAATGAGTGAGAAGCAAGAGTTCTGGCTGAGAACGGGGACCCCTGCAGCCAACACCTGCCGACTAGGTCAGGGGAGGGTGGGAAAGAGGCCAAAGTCCTAATAATGGATATGGGTTTCAGCATGGAGCCGGACTGGGCACAGAGCCCCGAACAAGTAAAGCCAGCCTGCCAGCACAACCTGTGAGGGTTCACTATGAATGACTCAGGCATAAGAACTGCCTTTTGACTATGCATGCTAATGTTCTCCCTCCAGGAACTGATCACTGACAGGGAAAAAAGCGGAACCTGGAAGAAGTAGTCTATCTGCACAGGGAGAAATAAGCAAATGAACCCACTGGTGAAATGCAGGAAGATTTCCTCCCAAGTATTTTACATCTACATCCTCTTGTCCACTTGTCAAAGCCAAGGTCTTGTTCTTAATTATGGGCAACGGATCACTTAAGTCCCTCAAGCCCCTCAAGGCCACAGTCAAGTTGAACTTCTGACAGCAGACCTGTCATTACAACAATAAAGACTGTTGGCCTCCTGCCCAGTCGCCACACTACTTACTAATTACTGACCAGATCAGTTGTGTTGTGGTTAAGTGTGTCTGCCCATTGTGGGCTGTCATCACAGTGTGCGTGCTTGTGTGTGTGTACATGTAAAGAGAAGTCAGAGCATTGAGTAAGTCCTCCTCACACGTGTGTTTAAGTACACTGGTGGGAGTGCTGTGGAGATCTCACCTGACAAGTGCACTCGGTGCAGTCATCCACGGTCCACTCGTCTCTGTTCTTGCGAACGATGCCATTGTGGATACAGACACCACTGTGAATTCCAATGTGGGATTTAATAAGCTTGTTTTCATCCGTCTGAGGAAAAGAGAAACAAGAAAAATAGACTTATGATAATGAGTTGTTAGCTTGGTTGTTAAAAGAGAAAAAATGTGAAGCCCCTTTTAAAATTCACAAAGTAACAGAGATACAATTCTGAAGAAATGCAGGAGGTAAGCAAATTCAGCGTCAGCACAGAGGAAAGAATTATATGATGTACAGAGTAATAAACAGTAAAACTACACAGTAAAAACCATTTGCAGTTTTTCTGATACTGATTTGCTGAAATTACAGATGATTTTCTGTCAGATGCCTTCTCAAGTTTCATTCACAGTGCAGAGCTTTACAAATATTTAAGAGCTCAGTATCTCCTTTGATTAAAATACAGACAACTGTACACACATCTGACGTACACACAGGCAAACAGATAACCAGCAAAGAGGCAGACGTCACTTAGGTTCTTCTACACTGTCTTCTGGGTTTGCTCCTTACCAGCTTGCGGAGTTCAGTGGACAGCTCCTTGACCACCACACCAAGACCCTTCAGCTCTTTAAACATACTGAGCAGGTCCTCACAGGAGAAGCCACACACCATCTGCAGGTCTTCACCAGAATACACAACAGTGAGAAAAACATACTTAATTTTTATTTCAGATTAAAATTATTTAATTCTCATATAGTTTAGAAAAGTTTGCAGACTGAGTGCATCAGATGCAGCAATGCCTACCTTTAGTCTTATGGCCACTGTACTCAGTTCTGATGGCCGAGGAGCCATTGAGGTTCCTCAGGACCATGGTGTCAGTCATGGCTGAAAGAAAAATACTGCTGTGAGTCAGTATACTATTTCAATGGTAATATATTAATTAATAAGGTCGAGCATAATGCCCCGCAGCAGTAAATTATGCAAAAAAGTAATTAGTTCATTCTGCATAGGCTGGAGAACATACTGTGAGACCACAGAGCTCTGAGATATTTGTAAACTGGCATTCCTTTTTGGCATCTCGTAAACAGCTTCTCGGGCAGTGTTTGGTACAGAAATCAGCAGACAAACGGAGTACACGCAGATTTCTTTGATAAGGAATTGCTCGCACTTGAGAGTGCATGGAGCAGATGAGTGATTGGTAAACACTTTGAGTACTCACCGCTTTGGCATCCTTTGTTGCGCAGAATAGCTTCCAGAGTCGTTCCAAACACAAACCGCACGTTTTGTAGGACCCCCTGCAAGTATGAGTGTGCAGTTTAAGCACCGGTACACAATTCGAAAAGTTCATCACACTCAAAGTATTTAAAAAGAAATTCCTTCCTGACATATGCTGCTCCATTCTCTCAGCTCTCACCGTGAACTTGTCCTTCACGGCTCCCTTGCCAACCCTGAGCTGCGCGCTGGCCGGAGTCTCCTGCGTCAGGATGCTCTGAATTGGCGCATCCAGTTCGGCGGTGTTCACCTCATCGCATCCCACGTACAGCTTTGCCCAGTCCTCCTGCACGAACAGCGTGATATTTTTCCACTGACCCGTAGCCAAACCCACATCTTCGATGGAAACCACCTGCTGCTTGTTCTCGGTGGAGAAAACAATGTCCAAGGTGTTCGCTTTGCCGTTTGAGACGACCTCAAACACGGGTCCGGATCCATCCTTCTTCTCCACAGTCAGGAGGCTTCCCCTGGTGCGTCTGAACTGCTTAAAGTTGAGCAGTAGGAGGAAACCCCGCTCGGCATGGATGGAATCGATCAGGTCCCTAAACGAGTTCTCGGGGACCGGGGGGATCAGGTCCGGGTTGAGGATCTTGTAGGCGGGGCTGTACGGGTCGTCTCCTTTCACCAGGGTCACCCCGTGGTTCTTGCTGGGGACTTTGACGAGCTCAAACAAGTCATACACGCTATTGTCGTCTCGACTCTCTGCGGGTGAATAACAATAAGGAGTCAGCCTTTGTGAGGCGCTGGATTTCTATTGTTTTCACTTTTAGAGTACTGCAAAACGTTTTTAAAGCCATACCAGCTCCTTTATATTCTTTTTTTAACCTCCTAGGACCTGGCGTCCACATATGTGGACATCACATTTTGGGTTATTTAGACCAAAATATTAAATTTTGCTCTACAAGGGCCTGATATCCACTTACGAAGACATTATACTGCTACTGTTCTATCGAAAATTTAAACGAATATCCTCATAAGTGGCTCTCATGTTTCTTAGAAACAAAAATCAGGTAAAACAAAAAATCTGGTAATTCTTTGTTTTTACATTGTTTGGGTACCAATATGCCCAAATATCAAAGAGAAATCAAAATTGCATGCCATGGAAGAGTTCGGGTCTTAGGAGGTTAAATTAAAAACAAACACAAAAAACAAACACAAGCTTTCTTTCCCCTTATCTTCCACAAGAATCATACTGACAAGTTTTAACCAGTTCAAACTGAGACAAACTCACCTGCGACTCTCGCAGCCTCGCAGGTCCAAAGCATCAATAACAAAAATATCCCCGGCAGCTTCATGGTGATCTGCGGTCTGTGACAAATAACCACAAAAACACAGCAGTTCCATTTTAATTTAAAGCATTAATGATATTGTCAGAAAGAGTCAGCCTGCAGCAGGTATACACCTAAAATACAGCTGCCCAAAGAGCGATGGCTGACGCTGCTGCAAAAACACTCAGAATATTTACCACTTACCTGCTTAAAGCAGCAGGTCCAAAGTAATAAAATCCGGAAAAATCTGGAGAAATCCAACAATTAATCCCCAAGCATGAATTTGTGACGAGTTGTTTTTATGTATACATATATTTATAAAGTTCCACTGCGAAAAGAAGGAAAATAATGACAAAAAGAAATTATTGTATTTTAGTTTTTGTTATATAGAAATTTCTCCCTCCGGTGTCAGCCGCTAAAATACAGCTTTTTAAGCCGAAGGGGGGACAAAGTGCTATTTAAATAGTTTGATGCCATTCCTAAGAAGTAGCCTCGTCCAATCACGGTGAGGGGAGAAAAAGGGACGACCTTATCCTCTTAGGAGAGAGAGAGAGAGAGAGAGAGAGAGCGCGCATTTTCCACTGCGGGACCAACTTCACTGCGTTGCCTTCAGAGTCTTAATAGTCCAGTGTTTCATCTCAGCGTCCATCCATCAGCCCTCACAGGCACAGCTACAGCGACGTGACACATTTATAGCGACGTGTTTCTAACATTCACAGTAGAAAAAACAAGTCTGTTTTCAGACTTACTTCTGCTTTGAACTTTTTATATAAACTTGTTATATTTCTCATACTAATACTGTGGTGTATTAACTTTAAAAAATACTATAAAAATTACACAATGAACCACTTTTTTTTTTTTTTTTACCTGTGCTTAAACAGATGAAAGCTAGATATCAGAGTATATTTGGTGTGACTTGAGCTTCACAGATTATGAGCCTCAGTTTGCTGCAGTTCCGGATCTATCCGCTAGGAGCCGACGTATTCACTCCAGAGATGCCCGAGGCATTTCAAGGTGTTGCTGCAGCACACCTGAACTGACACATTGTTTTCATTGCCATTCAGTTCAGAAGAACTATGTAATAAGGTATTATATAATTTATTTAGCATATTTGGGCATTTTTTAGTGCACCAAGCATCAGGTCTAGGCTTGATTGATTGAGGCTCAACCAAACAGAAGTGTGGGAAGTGGGAGTGACATATAGAAAACATATAAACCAGTATGAAATGATGCAATTTCTTTAAAGTAACTCTTCCCCGCCAGACCACGCACAACTGTTCAGTTTTGTTTAAGATGGCCAGCTAACACGCTCTGTGTTCCTGGTTGAAGTGTAGAAGGGATGTTGAGCAGCTATTTTAGCTGCTGTTCTTACATATAAGTAGCACAGATGCTCTCTAAGAAATACCAATATTTTGCTATTATAATAAGCCATTAATAGTGGATAATGAACAGCGCAAGACTGTTCCTTATTTTCGGCTTCTCGGTGTAAACAGATGTCAGCTTCACACTTTAAACCTCCAAGGCAGTTATTTACAAAAAAAATCTTTGGTCGAATCATCTAATATAAACAGCTGTTATACTTTTTATACTAAATAAGAAAATTTATTGAGAGATTTATGAAGCATGGGAAGGAGCTCAGATTTGCAGAAACGTCAGATATACCTAAGGAGAGATCTGCACGAAGAGACTTACATATGAATCATTTCTATAAATTAGTTCTTCTGGTCAGGTTGCAAATGTCTCAGCTTTCTTTGGTACTGCACTATTGCAGTCTATTTCATCCATGTGGTTTATTCATACATGCGCTGTGATCTTTGCCTTTCATTGTCTGTATCTAAATAAGATGTGATGTTTCCTTACCCTTCCAATTTTCATCTGTCAGGAATGTAACATCCTGCCTTTGATAGACATTTAGAGGACAGACTTATAAGACATTCTAGCCAAAGATCAAGGGAAAGGGAGAATTTCATAGCAAAAGTCACCTCTACCCCCACCTCTGCTGCTTCTTGTGATAGCATACACATGCATCTTTTGACATAGAAGTAGTCATGCTTATCTCCTATTCTCAGACACAGAGAAGCTCTTTTGGCTCTTCTTATGAGTCTAATTTATCTAATTGATGCTTAATAGACATACACTTATGTGTAATTTGACAGGCTTCAGAGCTATGAGTTTAACAGATAGTTGTGCGATGATACTGAATGGTGGTTTAGATGTCGGGGAATGGCGCTGTACCCTGAGGGGTCCTAAGGTCAGAGCTGAGCTGACTTTTCTGGTGCCTGCGTGTCTGTCTCAGATTCAGGACCCTTAATGGAAACTGTAGGTAGCTTGTTTCAGCCTGCGGAAGACCCAATGTCACTCGGGTGTCAGGTCAGTTGGCTGGATTTTGATTTAAAAACTTAACAATAAAGATTTGTCGGTTGGAGAGGTGTTAACCTGAATGAGCAAATGGAAAGACTGCACAAATCGTGTGTTTGTTTGAGCTCATTTGGTGTTTGGTTCTTAATTTTGTAAGCTTAGCTTGCAAAGAGGGGAAATCATGCTGAGAAGAAAAATGTGCTGCTGTTTTGGCATCGGTGAATATAAATAAAGGATCAAGGGGGAAATTTTGTCTGAATACACACAAGACTGCTGTGCAGATGTGCGTACAGTGCACATGCATTTACACATGTAGATACTTGGCATCCTCTCTAAAAGACGACCCACAACAGAAGAGAGGAAAGGAAGAGGGAGAAGTGAGTGGAAGGTAAAGACAAAGGAAAGAGAAAGAAAAGACAAAAGGAAAGGAGAGAAGATGATGCACAGAGGAGAAGAAATAGAGACGAGAAAGTGAAAGGAAAAGAGATCATGATAATTTCGGATAAGGAATATTGCAAGGGAAGGAGGATAAAGGGAAATGAGAAGGAGGAGAGGAAGAAGTGATGGGGAAAGCAAACAACAACAGCATAAAGGTAAGGACAAGGAAATGGAAATGAGGGGGGAAATTAAGAGAGGAAATGAGGGAAGCAAAGGAAAAACGTGGAAAAGAAGTGACAAACAAGCAAAAAGTATCAGGGAAGCAAACCTTCTCTCAATCCAGATTCTTCCATTAGTACACAACATATTTGTTTAGAGCATAAATTCCAGCTGAGAACTGTTGTTTTAAATCCAATACATGTTTGATTGCATGTTTATCAATGATTGTCTGGCTAGTTACTCCATTTTGCAAACATCTGCATCTTGTTTAACGTGACCACACACACATACTGCTAAAATATTCAACATTTGAGACAACAAATCAGGCATGAACACCAAACAGTGTGATTGAGATTATTCATGGCTTTGTTTCCTCTTCAACTACCTCAGTAAGTCATCTATGGCTCGCCTACAAATGGTCTAAAATGCAGCTGACAGGCTACTCACTAGATCCTCTATGTGGTGTCATGTAACACCTCTTTTGTCTTCATTGCACTGTCTCCACCTAAAATTCAGAATCAAATGTAAGGTGTCATTGTTCACTTTCAGAGCGCTGCATAGTCAAATGCCTGGCTTCAATAGAAACTCTTGCACCAATATATAATGTATAACGTGGAAATCATTAAGCTCTTCTGACTAAACCTTGGTGGTTCCTTGTTCTAGACCAGGGTTGTGTATAAGGCCTGAGGGCTAGGATCAACCTGGGAAAGACTCAAATCTGGCCCACTGGCCCACAAATAAGCTCATTACTTACTTGTGTGGGCTTGTTTTTAACTTTTTGGCATTATCATTGTTTTAATGTTTGTATTTGCTGATTGTTGTTGTCAAGCACTTTGTGATCCTTATTAGAAATTGTTTGAACACACGTAACATCAGTGGCTGAAGATAATCTGTAGCATTGGAATCACCATCGGAAGTGTAAACATGTCCTGCTGTTGGTGGAAAATTGCCATATTTGATTGTTTTTAACTTATACTAAGCATGAGTATGAAAGCACACAATTTGAGACAATTAAGAGAACCGTTTAAAGGAAACCATAAGAAGTGATCACCTAAGACATTAAAGTCTTTAAAGGTGGCATAAACCGGAACTGTCCTTGGAGCTCTGCACAAACACAGGAGAGCGTGTTATCTCTCCATAGAAATGCTTTGCTTTGTCCTCAAAACCTGGACTTTTTTTGTTTAAGGAAGCGGTGTCAACCACAAAGCCAGCATGCTGCCTAACAAGAAGACAGAAAAGCAGAAACAAAGAAAAGGTGACGAAGAGGAGGTAATAAACAAGAGGAGGCAAAAAAACAGTCCAGTACATGCACATACATGCCATTTCACAGGCCAGTCACTGAGTGGAATAATCCATCATCTGCTATTCCCTGTAAGTCATAACATAGAAGTGACATTATTTTATGACCGCTGAACAAAACTTTCCATCGCACCTCTGTTTGCCCTCCTGTTTTTGTTGAAGTTCAGCATCGTGGCAGGCCATGACCCATCCTCAGGCCTGCTTTCACATTCTACGGTACTGGTTACTAAGTTATTTCTCCCGTAATGTAGAGTCAGAGGAAAGTGATTCAAGAGGTTGGAACTGAGGTTGATAAATTTATTGGTAAGCTGTCAGTCATTTGGTGAGTATGACAGGTATGATGATACACCTGAAGTTGTATAATACCTGCATGGAAAAACACAAATGAATGTTTCCCGGAATTTATGGTACTACCTTAAAAGGTTGTTTGAGAAAACATGACATGCTGAATAATAGGTTAGTCAAAGGCAAGAGTGAGCAATTAATTTTCCCAAGGGGCTGTTAGGATGCCTGGGTCGTTGACCCGGAGTTTTATATTATTTGTCATTTCGAGTCTTTTGGTTTCTCTGTCAGAGTTGTGCCTGCTGGTTTCTGTTCTGTTCCATAGTTCTTTATCCCCGTGTCAAGTCTGCGTCTCTGTGTTATGTTTCCTGTTTTACTTTGAAGGTCCATGTCTTGTGTTAATGTATCTGGTTTTGCTTCCCATGTTTCGTTAGGCCTGATTTGCCCCAGCTGTGTTTCCCTCCTGTTACCCATTCCCTGATTGCTCCCTCTGTGTATTTAAGCCCTGTGTTTCTCTGTGTCTGTGTTGTGATCTACCCTTATCTTGCTGTGTGTTCTGTTTGTGTAAGGTTACCTTGGAGTCTTAGTTTTGTTACTTTTTTGGAGTTCTGCATTAAAGCTTTATTTAAGTTCACCTTTTGTCTCTGAGTGTCTGCACTTTGGGTCCTTTTCCTGCCTGCACACAGCCCTTTCATAACAGGGGCTGCATGGGAAACAGACTGTTGCAGACGGACCAATAAGATTATAAAGAGACCAAATTAATGCTGAGCAGAATTGAGTTGACCAAAAGCTGAGTATCACCAAATTCCCATAAGGATGCTCAAAGTTGCAGCTTGTGCTGTCACACTTCTTCAATTTGAGACAGCGTGATGAATTGCAGCCTCTTACAGTTATTCCCACGCCCTGCTTGCAATTATTACTGAGAAGATGACATGGGGAATTTTTCCCAGTCGGCAGCTCATAGTCACCCTAAATTCAACATGGCGTGAACTCAGCACATGGTCTTCTTTGCCTCATCATCAGAGAGAAGATGAGCCAGAGATTCTGGGTTAATGCAGAGAAGGAAGCTGAGAGAAAAAAGGCAAAAAAAAGGGGGCAATATTCATTTTGCCTGATGCTTGTAAGTGTTTGTGTTTGAAGATGTTTTTTTTTTTAAACTTTGTCAAAGCTCCACAGTCATGCTTTCCAGATGAGAGAACTTACTTGTCATAAATTAAATTATTTACCATCTTAATCATGTATATGTTTATCTTCTCACAGCCCAAAATCTATAGATCACAGATGGGGGGATGCTGCACCTGAATCAAAACTGGTTCAAAACATACGTAGAAAACAGGAAATACTTTGTATCAATAGGTAACTTCACATCTGAGCAGACAAGTATCACATGTGGAGTTCCCCAAGGTTCCATCTTGGGACCCCTTCTGTTTAACATCTACATGCTCCCACTGGCACAGATTATAAACAACAACAAAATAAACTACCACAGCTATGCAGATGACACACAAATATATATCACAATGTCACCAGGAGACCGAGGCCCTGTACAGGCTCTTGGTAAATGCATTGAGGAAATCAATGACTGGTTGTGCCACAATTTTCTCCAGCTAAACAAAAACAAAACTGAGGTAATAGTCTTTGGCGCCAAAGAAAAACGATTACAGGTCACCAGAGAACTTCAATCTATACATCTAAAAACCACAAACCAGGCGAGAAATTTGGGTGTAGTGATGGATGCAGACCTAAACTTAGAAAAACACATTAAGACAATAACAAAATCAGCTTACTATCACCTCAAGAATATTTCAAGGATCAAAGATCTGATGTCTCAACAGGACCTGGAAAAACTAGTCCATGCATTCATCTTTAGTAGGCTTGATTACTGTAACAGCATCTTTACAGGTCTACCTAAAAAATCAGTCAGACAACTACAGCTCATTCAGAACTCTGCTGCTCGAGTCCTCACTAAGACCAAAAAAGTGGACCACATCAGTCCAGCTCTGAGGTCTTTACACTGGCTGCCTGTCCGTCAGAGGATAGACTTTAAAGTTCTGATGCTGGCCTATAAAGCTCTGAATGGTTTAGGACCAAAATACATCAGTGACCTCCTGACCCAGTATGAACCTTCCAGATCCCTCAGGTCATCTGGATCCGGTCTTTTATCAGTTCCCAGAGTCAGAACCAGACACGGAGAAGCTGCATTCAGCTTTTATGCTCCTTATATCTGGAACAAACTCCCAGAAAGCCTCAGATCAGCTGAAACACTCAGTTTATTTAAATCCAGGTTGAAGACTCACCTGTTCTCAGCTGCATTTGAATAAAGCACCAAATCCACACTTTAAGCTTAAATTTCAAAACTTACATTTAACTACTGATTTTATCTACTGTTCTGATTTTATCTGTTTTGATTTTCAGAATCAGAATCAGAATCAGAATACTTTATTGATCCCTGGGGGAAATTATTTTTTGTTACAGTGCTCCATTTTAAACCAACATTAAGACAAGACAGACAATACACTAACTAAGAATAGTACAATATATACATATATATATACATACATACATACATAAGTCACTCATAAATAAATAGTTGGAAAAGAAACATGTGTAGTTGTAGCAGTAACCAGTGTGTTAAGTGGATGCGTTGTACAGGGAGATGGCCACAGGCAGGAATGATTTCCTGTGTCGTTCAGTGGTGCTTTTCGGTAATCTCAGTCTCTCACTGAACGAGCTCCTGTGACTGACCAGCATGTCATGGAGTGGGTGGGAGGTGTTATCCAACATTGTCTTTATCTTGGACAGCATCCGCCTCTCCGACACCACCTTGAGGGAGTCCAGCTCCATCCCCACAACATTGCTGGCCTTACGGATTAGTTTATTGAGTCTGTTGGCATCTGCGACCCTCAGCCTGCTCCCCCAGCATGCAACAGCATAGAATATACTGTTGTTTGTTTGTTTGTTTGTTAATTAGTTAGTTAGTTTATTTGCTTGTTTTAATCAATTTTAAATCATGCTTTTTATTTGTTCTTGTTTCTAATGTCTCTGTAAAGCACTTTGAATCACCTTGTTGTTGAATTGTGCAATACAAATAAACTTGCCTTGCCTTGCCTTGCCATTCATCTATATTCATGTCACGTCAGCCTGCGCTGGTGTTTGTGTGTCTATGACCATTTGGAGTATATCCTGGTTTTGTTTCATTTATGTAGCAGCAAAGCCAAATACTTTGTGGCTCCAGCTTCTCGACTGTGAGTACGTGCTTCTTTCCCGCATTATTTGATGTAAACAAGACATTTTTTAAAATGATTTTTAGACCATTTTACAGACATAGCAATCAGTGAGTCAGAATAAAATGGTTTTTTAAGTCTTTGTTCTTCTTGTTAAGCTTGGTAAGAATTCTTGCCTCAGCATTTCAATAAAACTACTTTTATTATTACTGTGTAAACAATACAACGGCAAGACAGACAGACAGACGGATAGGCATTCTTCAACGCCACCAAACCCGCTCTGCTTCTTTACGGCAATTAAGCCACACAAAGCGTGTAGACACAGTGCTTCGATGGACAAATTGAGCCTGTACTGTATACATCTTATTAAAATGAATGGACACTGAATGCCAAAACTTGCAGGGCATTCACAGAGCGACACTAAAGGTTTCGGTCAATAATCCAAAACAATGAAGTGACTGTTAGACAAACTCTGTCAGACCCGATGCACACGGGAGCTCAAAATCCATTTTCCAGTGATGCAGACCTACAGATGACCACCTGTACATTTCTTTCATTGAACCCTCCTTTTTATGCTCTCACTAATTCCCAATAAACTACCCATTGGTGTGTTCACCCATGACATTACTGCGACCAAGCCATTATAGCTGGGTCCGCGTTAAAAGACATTAGTTGCCACAGGCTCTCTGCGCAGTGATTTCTAAATATCTAATAGTGTCTAGGAATGTAGTCTTGATCCAGTTCCATCTTCAGCCTATTAGGAGGTCACGGTGTGCCAGCTTCTTTTCATGGGCTTCCATGGACAATGTAATTTGCATTCCAGAGCTCAGTGGGTTGGGGGAAAAAGACGTCTGGGTGTTCTGAATCATCTGATATAATTGCTGCTGAGAGCGTAACTGCCGATTCTATTTAATTCCAATGGGGCCTCGAGTGAAATGTTTTCCCCAAATTTGGCAAATTAATACAAAGGCCTGTCTTGACCATTAGCAACTTCACAGCTGTTAACCAGCTGTTTACAGTCCAAAAAAAAAGATACCCTGTGTTACACAGGCAGCCGTGCACGAATGAAAACTTTTTAATAGGTCTGCCTGTCATTTTGCTTCAAAATATACTACTTTCATTACATATTAGTGGCACATGCTCTTCTACTCAAGTGCAGTCATGTTGTTGAGCCACAGCTCTTTTTCATTTCACTCTTAATAACCGCCTTTATTAAATTTGCCTAAGGAGGAGACACTGTTAGACAGTAGCAATGTATGAAAGCAGTTTAAAGCTTTCACAAAGGGTTAAGTCTATTAAAACAGGAGTCATATATGTGTTTTTTCCTTATTTAGAATCATTAGATGGTAAGATGGTGCACTGTCCTGTGATAGTCTGCCTGTAAAGAAGCTGTTGCACTTTCTTCTTTGGAAATAACTTTCCAGACTCATTTCCCCTTCATGGAATGTTTTTTTTCCGGGTGGATCAAACTCACGTTTGGGGCAAAATAAAGCGGGTGAACTCTGCTCATATAAATTGGTGCTCTCCGAACAACACAGTTTTTATTTTATTTCAATTTTATTTATATAGCGCCAAATCATAACAACAGTTGCCTCAAGGCAGTTGGGGCAGAAGAGAAATTGCTGATCTACTGCTGTATTTTTCAAAGCAGCTGGATGTTACAGCTATGCAAGGTGTGCTTTAGTATTGGTGCTGTGATGCATCAGGCTATAGCAACAAGGAGATATTTCTCATTGCATATGGATCACACTGAAGTGCACTGGGTAAGTGTCATTTTTCAATGTGCAGGGTTAAGACTGCTCCGGGTCAAACACTTTGTGGAAACAATTCTTTCTATTTAGTAGAGATCTTGGTAATGCCTTTGGGTAGTTACCCTCATGGCACACTTTACTAGGGGCTTGTTAGTATCTGGTTAGACTCCTTACCTTCAAAGCTGCTTTAATTATATGGCATATATTTACCAAGGTGGTGGAAACATTCTTAAGAGATTTGATCCATGTTGCACCTGCACATCCATCATGCAAATCTCCCTTTCTCAAAATCCTATACCAAAAGTGCTTCATAGCATTGTGACACAGTGACCTCATCTCACCACGCAATGTTTCTCCAATCTTCTACTTTTCTATTTTGGTATGGTGATGTTAATCATAGCCCCAGTTTCCTGTTGTTAGCTCACAGTAGTGCCACCCAGAGTGGTCTTCTGCTGCTGCAGCCCATCTGTTTTAAGGTTTGTTGTGTTGTACATTCAGAGATACTCTTCTGCATATCTTGGTTATGATGAGTGGTTATTTGAGTTATGTTGCCTTCCTATCAGCTCAAAGCAGTCTGGACTTCAATGAGATATTTTGACACAGGGAACTGCTGCTCGCTGAATATTTTCTCTTCTTCACACCATTCTCACTAAACTCTTGAGATGGCTGTATGGGAAAATTTCAGTAGTTCGGCAGTTTCTGAAATACTCAGACCGGTTAACAGCGATGCCATCTTCAAAGTTTGAAGTTCAGCAGGTTGTTCTGACTATGTGTACATGCCTAAATATGTAAATTATAAACAAAATAAGATTTAAAGATGTTTATCCTGCAAGTCAACATTACAGCTTTATTAAAAATTCCATCTAGTGTCATGGATACAGTCAATCAGGTACGCATCTATATTTTACTACAATGATGTGTAAAAAATCAAGTGCAGATAAAATAAACATTATCTGTGGGAGTTCAATATTGCTGTACTTTAAAGGTAGCAATAATACATACCCTGAGACGAGAGCACAGTGCTCTTTGTTTTATGTTGTTGCACTTTCTTTATGTTGGGCTTTGTTAGCAAAATCTTGAGGTCTAACCGCTAGCAGAGAATGCAATAGGATTTTTGATAGTTCTACAACTGGCTTCTAACATGATGTACTTGCTAAGG
This sequence comes from Copadichromis virginalis, assembly GCF_057382275.1. Lineage (NCBI taxonomy): Eukaryota > Metazoa > Chordata > Actinopteri > Cichliformes > Cichlidae > Copadichromis > Copadichromis virginalis. Next base: position 17,082,305 of record NC_140632.1, read on the forward strand.
CACCTGCAGAAAACTGAACCAGAACAAACATGAATTTGCTTTTACAAGTGGAAAATCACTTTCCCTCAGGCCTATTACTCTGCATATAAGGCCTCCATCACTCACCTTTTATGTAACAACATACGCACAGGCATTCATCTTCAAACACCTCAAGTTTAGTAGTTTGGGGGAATTATAAACAGTGGACATCTTTTATGACTGCTCAAACATTCTTCTGGGACACCCACTTCAACTGCGGTGACCTGACGTAAAGCAGCAGTAAACAACTTTCGTCTCTATTTGGTGAGCCAAAGAGGTCACCTGTCACGTCCACATTCCCAGCATACCTACATATACCGAGAGCCTTGTTCTGTATGCTAGCTTCATTTATCTAAGACCTCGACAGAAATCCCTGTTATTAGCTTTTAACTCACTCAACATAATAAGAGGCATTACAATACCCCTCCTTGTCCTGCGTCATCAGTGAAAGCGACTCACAGCTCATGGAGGACGTTTGGACAGGCCTGATTCAAATGGACTTTGCGTATCAGGTCTGTTAAGTTCAGAAGCTGCACATTTTTGTTTGAGAATAGCTTTTTAAACTCGCTTTCTCTTAGCAGTTTGGTTGTAATTGCCACAGTGTCTGTGAACCTTACTTACAGGGAGAGTTAAAAAAAAAAGGAAAAGAAAAATGCTGTGCTGAAATGACTCAAGGGGGCATGGACAAAGAGGAGGATTGGTCTAGACCTGCACAGCCAAAATCAAGCAACACACAATTAGATGAGTGTGCCAAATGCCAGCAGTTACGGAGAAGGGGTGTGGATCGAGACCTGGTAGTGACACGCAAGGCCACGAAAAAAAGAAATAGCCTCTCAGTGCGAGCTTTGCATGTGTACTGCTTGAAGCTATGGGTAATTTGCACCTTGCCCATCCCGACATCCGTGGATTGTTTACATCAGGTGTAATGGTTTTACTGAAGGATGTGTGCCACACCTCATTTGTCATACATTCACATCTGTCATTACCCTCCTAGCCTACTGAACACAGTCTGAAGCAGTCGGTTCAGCTTGGATGACTTTCGTGGCCCCAGGCTTTATTTTCAGGATTCGACTAGTCTGGCCTGCAGTTCTTATTCATTTTAACAATTTAGGGTAATTTAATATTCACATTTGCTCTTGAGAGAGATTTTCTGGTTTTAGAACAGTTTTACTTTCCATGTTTTTAATAGCATTGTACTGACCTTTTACCTCTGAGTAGACTGATGTGTCTCTGGATCAAACACATTGTCACAAGACTTCTTGTTTGCCATCCTGCCTAAAGATAATTTGCGATTTATGACTCTCTACTACAATGTGTTTCCTTTTCATTGTTACTTTTTCCACTGGCCCCAGTATGACCTTCCTCACGGGTCGCCATAACCAGGTTAAGAGCCTCTGAGCGAGACGACATCTTTCAGCAGCTGTTTAGTGCATGAATGAACAACTGACATTTCAATGAATCCTTCGGCCACCTGTTCATGCAGGAGACGCGAGTTAGTGTCCAAGCACTCATTTGAAGAAATCCTCCGGGCTTAGCTACAAAATATTCTGAGTAGCTGCCTCTAAAACTAATCTACATCAGTTGGTTTATCTTTTATTCATCCATGTCGTGTCCTGTCATTCATTTAGGCAGGAGAAGCACTTGGCTTATATTTGAGGGAAAAAAGTGTTGTGTGTGTGAGAGAGAGCTTTTTAGTTTGTTTAGTCCTGGCTAATAGAGGTCTGTGTCAGTAAACATATAGCTAAAAATGTAAGTGGTTGATAGGACACAAAATTTAAATCTGTAGAATTAATTGTTGCTCCTGAGATAAGTAAAGCAAGTATCATTTCAAACAAGCATGACAGCATCACAGGATTCCTTATGCTTTCCAATAAGGAGTCGTAGATAAACTTTATATAGCTGCTCTTTTTTCAGTTGTTCTTCCTATGCATGCAAACTGTCATCTATTCAGAATCAAGATGTTTGCTTGCTGGAGGCAACATCCTGACTGTCATGTCACTTCATGTTAACAGTGCACTTGAAGAATCAGTGGGACAGTAGAAGTTATGTGTACATGTTCTGCAGTTTAACATCTTGACAAAAGGCTTATGTGATGCCTGTGTTTGACGCTGAGAACCTCTCAGTGTGTTTGGTCTCAGAGGGACAAACCCTTTGTTTACCAAATCCGTCTGACAAAACAGATGTTAACATTTCTGTCACGCAGACATTCATCCAAGTGTTTATTTAAAGCCTCCCTATTTCTACTTCCATGTTTGGCATTTTATCCTGCGGCTTTAGCATAAAAGCTAAGCTCGATATAGGTAACCTGCTTCCAGAGCTGTTGTTTTTGTGTCGACCACACTTATTCGTGCACAGAAAGGGAATGCAGTGCCATGTAAAGTCAGTTTTAAAGATTCTGACAGACTTTGGAGGCAGCTATTCTTTTTCACATCTGTGAGCCCTCGCCATTGAAAGTCAAACAAAAAACTGTTGTGCTGACTGACATGCAGTCTTAAGGTAAAAGGATTAATGTCAGCTCCCCAATACGAGTTGCAGAAAACTGCTTATTTAATGGCTTGTAAGCCTATTAAAATGACCAAACTACCTAAAGATTTTGGTAGTGAGGTTGCGGCGGTGTGTGGTGCATAAAAACAGCTGGGCATACACTCATTCTATTTTGTTACACCTTTATCTAATCAGCCAGTTTTAACCAGTGACTACATTTAGACATGAAGTCACTTAATGTTCCAGCTGCAACGATCTGATGTTAGGTCAGGAGTTTTCCATAAATAACATGAAGTCGCTTTTTTGTCTCAACAATTCAGGCTGCTGCTGGTGATGCAGGGGACATTTCCAACCCATGCTGACCACGTCCATCCCTTTAAAATCATGGTGTACCCATCTTCTGATGTATGCTACCATGTCACAAAGCTCAGACCCTCTTACTCTTCTTGAACACTGAGTTTATTGCCCTCAAATGACTTCCACAGTCACTGGACATGAATAGAGCACCTTTGAGGTGAGGTGAAATGGGAGACTGACATTATTAATCTAAAGTTGACAAACCTCCATTAATCGTGTCAATATGTTTCGAGCACCTTGCTCTAAGCGGGTCCATACTGGTACTAACGCGGTGAATCTAATAGAGTTTCTGCTGAGTGTATATCCAAGAAAGAAAAGAAATCTTTCTCTGAGGGTTGTATATATGGGTTAATGTTCCCTAGTTGGCTCAATAAACCCACAGTTCACTTGCAAGGTGTTTCTTTTGGATTTTTTTAAATGTTGAAACTGAGTTATTTATTCAAAACAAATTGTATCTGAGCTGACATCAGCTTGTCACAGTTTCCCCTATAAGGTTATTTTTAAACTGTAGGTCATTAAAACCTAGTCCAGGAGCAGTAAATGGGTAAGTTTCAATCTATTTTATCACAAAGGTTTTCACATTATTAGGAAAAACAGACAAAACTCCCCTATGACATGTAATTACGTAATGTCACGAGTATATAATATATACTAATATACAGTAATATATACTAGTGTAAAACAAAACTCAGTGTGTCTGTTTATTCCTCTTTCTCTCCCAGCTTTCCTGTCTTCTGTGGAGAGAAGATGCACATGAGCTTCAGAAATAGGCCATGAAGCAATGGAAGAAGATGGGCTGCTCTGTTGAATCTTGATTTCTTTTAGGTGTGTGTGTGTATGTCACTTACCTGGAGAGCACTTGGCACAGAGTATGGGAAGAAGACAACCCAAGGGAGACAAAGTTGTGCTTTGGGCAATGTTCTGCAGGGAAACCAATCATCTTGCCATCCATATGGATGTTCCTTTGACAGGTACCACCTGCCTAATCACTGTTACAGACCCTGTGCACCCCACTAATATTCCCGGATGACTGTGGCTGCGTTCAGCAGGATAATGGGCCCTGCCACAAATGCTCCAGATCTCAAAAGAGGAAACAAAACAATATTAGGCCAGTGGTTCATTACGCCTGATGGGTGTACATTTTAATATACTTGCATTATGTGAAATGTATTATATAGGTTTGTATTCACTAGATTAAGAGCTTCTTTTACAAGGAAACTGTCTGTTTGATTGAGTTTATTCGATCTTTCTGACACATTTAATCACTTCTGACACTGATGTTTATCTCTTTCCTCCTCTTGGCAGGTTTTGCAAAACAATGTTTGCATCGAGATTCATATCGGAAATGTTTCAGCGGTCCTGTGCTTTGTCAGCACACACTGTCAACAGCGAAGGAATGCGATCACTGTGATGTCTGTTAAACCTTCATATCCTATTAAACAGTTGCTTATTTTGGCAGCACTTCAAATTAGCCAAAATATTTTCAGGAAATCATTCCCAAAATATTTCCTTTTTTCCCTCCTCTTGAGTCACAGTTGACACTAACCAGGCCTGCTTCAGCAGCTCTGTTGATCAGGTTGCTTAGCAACAGTAGGATACAGGGAGCGAGTGGGAGTGACTGCAGGGTAACACAGGGAGCTCATGACCCTCATGAAAAGGCCACAAACCCAGCGAGATGCTTAAAGATGTTGACATGTGCACAGCACATCCTGGCCGTGTGTACATGACTATAAAAACAGGACATTGAGCTTGAATGCATTTAAACTGACACGTTCTGATTGGCACTTTCTTTCTTACATTAGACTTTAAAAGTTGCTTTACTCACAAGTATTCGAATTATGCTTCAGTGTTAAAAGTACTACACTCAGATCTTTTTAATGCACAAAGATTTTGGTTAGTGAGTCTTAATTTGTTGATTTTGACAGTTTTATATAACCTTCATTTTCCAAAACAACAAAGACTGAGGCTGACACCATGCATAGTCATGGCCAGTTTATAAAATGAATCTCATAACAGCAACACAACATTAAAACAGTATTAGGTATTAAAATTAGCAATGGGCGAGAAACATGACTGGGCATAAAAGAGAAGATCCTGGAGCTGCTGGTCCCTTCAGACGTAAACATGGGGAGGGGTTGACTGTTTCTGCAATAAATTAAAATAAATAAGGATGTAAAACTGTACAATGTGTTGGAGGATTTCATGATTTACATGCATTTCTTAAGATTTGGATTTGGAATACATAAAAATTTCTGTGGACGTGGTCTCTATTTATACGCTGCAGCAGCCACCAGGAAGTTAAGAGAAACTCCACATCATCACAGACATTTCACCAGTTATTTAACAATGCTAAAAAGCAAGAGAAGATTGATTGCTCTTACCTAAAAGGAGAGCAAGTTCAGGGTGAAATGCTGATGTGATGAGTGGAACGTGCAAAGGTTCCTGCACCACATTGAGACTGCTGATGTGTAACCATCCACAAAGAGCACGGGGTTAGCAGTGATCTGGGTACACAGTTGTCAGACCGATCATCATTTGGTCTTGTGGTGGGGTGGCTTCATTTATTCTTCATTTATGCTCAGTTAAGGGAGACTAAAGGGATCCTTTTCTCTCTTCCTGGAAGCTGTTAATCGCTTTAGTGAAACCACTACATTGGCAGTGTGGTGTTGCCAACCTGGAAAAAGTTAATGGATGAACCATGCTCAGTAACAGCAGTGGACCAGAGTGTCTTTTATCACTGCATGAGACATATTTTGGCCATCTGTGTTAAATAATCTTTTTTTTTTTCTGCTACTTGGGGAAAAAAGTATGTTTTACATATCAACAACTTTTAAACTGTTGATGGCAAGAAGCTTCTTATTAAGAATATATATATATATATATATATATATATATATATATATATATATATATATATATATATATATATATATATAACAACACCCAGCACGCCCCTGCGGGCGGTTTATCCTTCAAGCTCGGGTCCTCTACCAGAGGCCTGGGAGCTTGAGGGTCCTGCGCAGTATCTTAGCTGTTCCCAGGACTGCGCTCTTCTGGACAGAGATCTCCGATGTTGTTCCCGGGATCTGCTGGAGCCACTCGTCTATCTTGGGAGTCACCGCACCTAGTGCTCCGATTACCACGGGGACCACCGTTACCTTCACCCTCCACATCCTCTCGAGCTCTTCTCTGAGCCCTTGGTATTTCTCCAGCTTCTCGTGTTCCTTCTTCCTGATATTGCTGTCATTCGGAACCGCTACATCGATCACTACGGCCGTCTTCTTCTGTTTGTCTACCACCACTATGTCCGGTTGGTTAGCCACCACCATTTTGTCCGTCTGTATCTGGAAGTCCCACAGGATCTTAGCTCGGTCATTCTCCACCACCCTTGGGGGCATCTCCCATTTTGACCTCGGGACTTCCAGGTTATACTCCGCACAGATGTTCCTGTACACTATGCCGGCCACTTGGTTATGGCGTTCCATGTATGCCTTGCCTGCTAGCATCTTGCACCCTGCTGTTATGTGCTGGATTGTCTCTGGGGCATCTTTACACAGCCTGCACCTGGGGTCTTGCCTGGTGTGATAGACCCCAGCCTCTATGGATCTTGTGCTCAGAGCTTGTTCTTGTGCTGCCATGATTAGTGCCTCTGTGCTGTCTTTCAGTCCAACTTTGTCCAGCCACTGGTAGGATTTCTGGATATCAGCCACCTCCTCTATCTGCCGGTGGTACATACCGTGCAGGGCTCTGTCCTTCCATGATGGTTCCTCGTCTCCCTCCTCTTTCTTGGGTTTCTGCTGCCTGAGGTATTCACTGAGCACTCGGTCAGTTGGGGCCATCTTCCCAATGTATTCTTGGATGTTCGTTGTCTCATCCTGGACTGTGGTGCTGACACTCACCAGTCCCCGGCCCCCTTCCTTCCGCTTAGCGTACAGCCTCAGGGTGCTGGACTTGGGGTGAAACCCTCCATGCATGGTAAGGAGCTTTCTTGTCTTTATGTCAGTGGCTTCTATCTCCTCCTTTGGCCAGCCTATTACCCCAGCAGGGTACCTGATCACGGGCAGGGCGTACGTGTTGATGGCCCGGATCTTGTTCTTACCATTCAGCTGACTCCTCAGGACTTGCCTGACCCTCTGCAGGTACTTGGTGGTTGCAGCTTTTCTAGCGGCCTCTTCATGGTTCCCATTCGCCTGCGGGATCCCCAAGTACTTGTAACTGTCCTCTATGTCTGCAATGTTGCCTTCTGGTAGTTCAATCCCCTCAGTTCTGACTACCTTCCCTCTCTTTGTTACCATCCGACTACACTTCTCCAGTCCGAACGACATTCCAATGTCATTGCTGTATAGCCTGGTAGTGTGGATCAGTGAATTGATGTCTCGTTCACTCTTGGCATACAGCTTGATGTCATCCATGTACAGGAGGTGGCTGACAACTGCTCCTGTAACACTGCTTATATATATATATATATATATATATATATATATATATATATAAATATATATATAAGAGATGGCACGATACCACTTTTTTATGTCCAATACCGATACCGATATCATAAATTTGGATATCTGCCGATACCGATATGAATCCGATATAGTGTTTTTTAATCAACAAAACTGTTTTTTAAATATCTTGCTGCATTTTGTATAAGTTCATACTCAAGTTTAAAACAACAACTACACTAAAGCTATTCTGTTATACCTGTATGCAAAAAAAAATATTTCATAGTTCAGCAATACTGATCAATCTAATAAACTTAAACCTACACCATCCTCCCTATTCTGGTATTTTAAAGAGTACTTGGCATAAATATTAAGCAACCTAACTAACAGGGTTCCAACTCCCAGCAACAACAAAAATAAATAAATAAAAAATAGGGAACCACCCCTCACGCTCCACCTCATGATGCTTAATCGACGTAATCAACCTTAATTTGATGCAGTGTGGAAAAAAAATGCACAGAAATCAATTATTTTTCAAGAAATATTAAATAGATTCAACATCTTTCTTCAACAAAATTGCAGACTGCACAGATGGTACCTTCCCAAAGGAAAAACTACTATAGCTTACTAGGGTGTATATATTAGACTTAATAGTTACTATATACAATAATTGACTTCTATTCATTTTACATCAAATTAAAACTTTGGGTGTCAGATAATTATTTATTAAAAGCTAGACATTTTAAATGAGAATAAGAAAGAAAAGTATGTCTTTGTGCCCCCTTTTCCCTGTTAATGCCCTATCGGCCCCCCTGGCTAAACTTTGCTAGATCCGCCCCTGCACAGTTACCAGCGTCAGCTGTAGAAAAAGATCCTGGTGTAGAAAGTTATATTAAATAAATTCTAACAACAGCTGATCAAGCTTAAACGTGCTGCTGTTGTTCAGCCGCTGGTTTCCTCTTTCTGGTGCAAAGTGGGCCAAAAGCAAAGTAGAGACAGAAAAGCCGATCAGCTGATCGTTAAGCAGTTTCATGATTGAAGTAGCAGCAAGAAGAGGCAGTCGCTCCATATATCGTTTGGTAAGCTTAATGCAGGAATGCTTTACAAACATTCAGAGATGGACTTACACACTTGCTTTACTTCTCTCGGGGATAACTTTGTCGGAGATGAAATGCCGGGTTGCTAGCGAAGCTCCACATGCTATCCAGACCACCGACAGGTCCCGCATGCCACAGCCGCTCTATCACGTGATGCATACTGCTCCGACGTGCTAACGTTCTGAGGTGAGTTACGGCATGTTGCAAGTTTTGTGAGGTGCTTTCGTGATATTTAATGGATCGGATTACATTTTTTATTTTTCTCCGATATCCGATCCAGTAATTTAGGTCAGTATCGGACCGATACCGATACGTAATATCGGATCGGTCCATCTCTAATATATATACAGTGTTGGGAAGGTTACTTTTAAAATGTATTCCATTACAGAATACAGAATACATGCCCCAAAATGTATTCTGTAACGTATTCCGTTACGTTACTCAATGACAGTAACGTATTCTGAATACTTTGGATTACTTAATATATTATCATGCCTTTTACAACAACGTGAATGTACTATTGCTGTGTGATTTATTACTATTACTGAAGGTTCGCGACTCCGAACTGTAGTAGAATAGAATAGAATAGAATAGAATTCAACTTTATTGTCATTGCACATGCACAGGTACAGGGCAACGAAATGCAGTTTGCATCCATCCAGAAGTGCTTAGTGATATAGATATATTACAATATATATTAGCAATAATATAGATATGTAAGTATATTACAGAAATGGGTTTATTATGTTATAATGTACACGGTATGAAGTATGTTGTGAATATTCTATAACTATAAGTATGTACAGGCTGTAGTGAGTACAAGCTATGTACAGGATATGGACAGGATATAAATATGAAAAACTATACAGAATATGAAATAAATAACTTTACAGAAATCTGAGATATACAGCTATACAGAAATGGGAACTATGCAAGTTGTAAACAGTTGTAGGGTTAAAAATTATCGTATGTACAGAATGATTGTTTACACAGGGCTATACAGTAGTGCAGTTAAGGTAAGTGAGGGTGTGGATAATTTCTACAGAGGCTATATAAAGTGCTAGTGGTTGTGAGTGGTGGTTCACTCCATGTTATTATTGTGTGTTTGAGGGTACAGTTGTCCATTGTGTGTGTGTGTGTATGTTCAGTCCATGAGTTAACGTGGGTCAGATGTCAGGAGGCAGAGTTCAGGAGTCTGACAGCTGTGGGGAAGAAGCTGTTCCGGTACCTGGTGGTCTTAGTCCGGAGGCTCCTGTAGCGCCTCCCAGAGGGCAGGAGGGTGAAGAGTCCATGTGATGGGTGACTGGGGTCTCTGATGATTTTCCCAGCCCTTTTCAGACACCGCTTCCTGTAGATGTCTTTTATGGCAGGAAGTGGTGCTCCGGCGATGCGCTGGGCAGTTTTCACGACCCTCTGCAACGCCTTCCGGTCCGAGGCAGAGCAGTTCCCGTACCAGACTGTTATACAGTTGGTCAGGATGCTCTCGATGGTGCAGCGATAGAAGTTCACCAGGATGTCTGAGGACAGGTGGTTCTTCCTCAGAGTCCTCAAGAAGAAGAGGCGCTGGTGAGCCTTCTTGACCAGCTTGGAGCAGTTGGTCGTCCAGGTGAGATCCTCGGAGATGTGGACTCCCAGGAACTTGAAGCTGCTCACACGCTCCACAGCCGTCCCCTTAATGTGGATGGGTGGATGTGGGTCAGCATTCCTCCTGTAGTCCACGATGAGCTCCTTGGTCTTCTCGGTGTTAAGCAGCAGGTTGTTTGTGTCGCACCACTCAGCCAGACGATCCACCTCCTCCCTGTAGGCGGCCTCATCGTTGTCACTGATGAGGCCAATCACCGTGGTGTCATCTGCAAACTTAATGATGGTGTTGGAACCATCAGCAGGTCTGCAGTCGTGGGTGAAGAGGGAGTAGAGGAAAGGGCTCATCACACAGCCTTGTGGTACACCGGTGTTCATCGTGATTGTAGATGAGCAGTGGTTATCCAGCCAGACGTGTTGGGGGCGGTTGGTCAGGAAGTCCAGTAACCATTTGCAGATGAGGGAACTGATGCCCAGGTCTGTCAGTTTCCTGATGAGTTGTGAGGGGTGGATTGTATTGAATGCTGAACTGAAGTCTATAAACAGCATTCTGGCGTAGGTGTTGTTGTTGTCCAGGTGTGAGAGGACAGAGTGCAGTGCGATGGAGACTGCATCCTCTGTGCTCCTGTTCTGGCGGTATGCGAATTGGTGGGGGTCCAGGGTGGGGGGGAGACAGGATTTGAAGTGTGCTAGGACCAGCTGCTCTAAGCACTTAGTGATGATGGGGGTGAGTGCTACTGGGCGGTAGTCATTGAGGCAAGATGGGTTGGAGTTTTTGGGTATCGTGACGATGGAGGTGGATTTGAAGCAGGCCGGTACCACAGCGTGGGCCAAGGACAGGTTGAATATGTCTGTCAGCACTCCTGCAAGCTCCTCAGAACACGCTCTGAGAACACGCCCGGGGATGCCATCGGGACCTGCAGCCTTGTGGACATTGATCCTGCTCAGCACCGCTCCTACATCGGTGGGGGAGAGAGTCAGAGGTTGGTGGTTTGGCGTCACGTCTGCTTTGGTTGTGGTTGTGGGGTTCCCTCGCTCAAAACGAGCATAAAAGTTGTTGAGCTCGTTGAGGAAGGAGACATCAGAGGATGCGGGGGAGGGTTTGGTGGTCCTGTAGTCTGTAATGGTCTGGAGTCCTTGCCACATGCGTCGGGGGTTGGAGTTGGAGAAGTGTTCTTCTACCTTCTTTTTGTAATGGTGTTTGGCTTTTTTGATGCCCTTCTTTAGATTAGCCCTGGCTGTACTGTAGGCGTGTGCATCTCCTGACCTAAAGGCAGTGTTGCGGGCCTTCAGGAGGAGACGAACATCCCGGTTCATCCAAGGCTTCTGGTTGGGGTACATGGTGATCCGTTTCTGGGTGGTGACACTGTCTGTGGTTTCGGAGATGTAATCCAGTACAGATGAGGCGTACTGGTCCAGGTCTGTGTGGGTGAACATATTCCAGTCTGTGTTTTTAAATCTGTCCTGGAGCACTGCGTCTGTCCCCTCTGGCCACACTTTAATTGTCCTCACAGCAGGTTTCACACGTTGGATGAGTGGTGAATACCTAGGTGTAAGGAACAGGGAGAGATGGTCCGATTGTCCAATGTGGGGGAGGGGTGTGGCTTTGTAGGCTCCAGCCAGGTTGGAATACACATGGTCTAAAGTCTTGTCTCCTCTGGTGTGGCAGGAGACATGTTGGTGGAATCTGGGGAGGACTGTCTTTAAGTTGGTGTGGTTGAAGTCGCCAGCAACAATAAAAGCAGCCTCGGGGTGTTTATTCTGGTGTTTGTTAATGGCTGCAGAAAGTTCTTTCATGGCCAACCTAGCATTAGCGTCGGGGGGTATATACACGGCAGTGAGTATGATCGAAGTGAGTTCTCTGGGGAGATAATAAGGTCTGCATTTGACCATTAAAAACTCCGCATTAGGTGAGCAGTGACTCTCAGTAGTAGTAAAGGGACCTCTGACTAATACGGCGGGGTCCCTGTCGGCTCGTAGACGAAAAATAGCTTTACTTTGTTGTGTGGGTCAACTTTTCTTGCGAGAGACAGAGAGAGGCGTTGAAAGACTGCTCCAACGGAACTTATTGTTTTCGGAGGAAAACACGAACACGGTGTACAGTCGAGTCTTAATAGCTTACTTACAACTGGGCTCGTCAGGCACTCTTCTTGGCTGCAGTGGTTATTATTATATTTACATGCTTCCAGCTCCCGTTTTTCCTCGATGACAGCTCGTACCTTTCCACTACCTTTTTCTCCCTCCTCCCGCTCACAGACACATAACGTGTATGGCAGTCCATTCTCCCTGCAACACGGACTACACTGCCCATGATGCTACATTCTTTAGAGCTATGCTTGTAGCATTCTGCCTGTTAGCTTAGCACAACAACAACAACAACGAAAAGGCGCTCTCTCACCCAGGAAACACACAGTCGCAGAGAGAGAGAGAGCGTCGCCCTGTAACCATGGCAACCGTAACGCTGCCGCCTGGAACAACAGAACGTAGCTGTCAAACAAAACCCAAACAGTCCTGACCCGCGACAATATGAAACAGGAAAGTACCGCAGTGTAATCCATTTATTTCAACAAAGTAACTGTATTCTGAATACCACCTTTTTAAACGGTAACTGTAACGGAATACAGTTACTCATATTTTGTATTTTAAATACGTAACGGCGGTACATGTATTCCGTTACTCCCCAACACTGTATATATATATATATATATATATATATATATATATAGATATATATATATATATATATATATATATGTGTGTGGTGTTTCTGGCCACCTGGCAAATTCAAACCTAATGGTTACTACATTAGCTCCACTTTAGCACATTGTAAGTACATTATTTGCTATCAGCAAAGCCTTTCACATTGTTGCATTATTATTTTTTTTAACGTTGAATGTTTGTATTGTCTAATCAGGAGAAAAATGATAGCAGTCAGGATAATGTTTAGAGTGTTCTTTTGTAGTGTTTTTGCATTTGATTATGAGCCTTCACATTCACAGATTGATTACCGCCCCTGACGTTTTATTGCAGTGCTATTTCTGGTCTGTCCCACATTGAGGTTAGAAGACTGCATGATAAATGTCGATGACGTCCTTTTGGTTGTCCTTGGCAGGCACTTTGCAATTTCTATTTGAAGTCAGTTTATGAAGTCAAGAGCTTCTGTGTCACAGTCTTATGTTTGATTAGTCTGTCCTGGGACAGCAGAAAAGAAAATGCAAAGATGAAAGGAAAAACAATTGTTATAGACCAAACAAAAATGTAAAGTATATTTCTATAATTTATTTTATGATAAGAACAAAGGTCCTTTTAATTGAGATCATAATGATTAATCATTGGCCACTTCATTCCCTAAATGTAAATAATAAACTGTGATAATCAGTTGCTATATAGAGAAGATTGTGGTTCATAAAACATGTTGCTCTTGAGTCGAGACATGCATTAAGCGATGTAAATATCTTTGTCTTTTTCCATTAAGTTGTCAGCATGTCCTTTTCTTTGCTGGGATCCCCTGTGTTATTGCATTCCTGAAGGAAACCATTAGCAAACATGACTGGGTGGAGTGACTTTAATGCAACTTTAGACATTCATGCTGAAGCAAAACAAAACAAAATAAGCCAATCAGAATGCCATTAATTGCCACTGTTGGTAATGTGCTTTTAGTCTTTGGAACTATGTGCAAAGTGCAAATGATCTCCAGTAACTTTCAAACCATTGGATTTAAAATATTCGACAATTTAGAAGCAGACATAATATTTTTGTAAGGGGGCTAAATACGGACACATACCACAGTAGCAACAGCTTCCAGCATGGTAATGGACAGTGGACAGTGACTGTGATACATACTGTAAGTGTAAAGCCCACTCAACTGTGAGTAATGTAAAAATTAATCTGCCATTCAGTGTGGGCTACTTTTATGTTTGTGCTGTTGGTTCTTTTAGCCTAGGTCATAGTCTTGGAAAGAAATTGAAATAAAGAAGTAAAAATCAGAGGGGAAAAGTGTCCACTGCAGCCACTGTCTATGCTTCTCATTAGTTCTTTTTTTATTTTTCTGTCATTTTCATTTCTATTCAAGATCATGTAAGCTTTCAAAGTCATAAAACCGATGACGTTTTGAAGGTGATCTCTGCAGCTTGTGTCGGTTAAATTCTCTCTGCCTAGCCAAAGCACTACATGCACCGATGCAGGACAATAAAGCCTACGCAAAAGACTCTTTGGCCTCCAATTCGACTCATGCCTGTCTCTAATGTTATCTCGAAATAAAAGCAAGAAGACCACCAAATCTAAACGTAAAAACAACATGGACGTGCTTTCGGCCATCCCAGTATTCTGACATGTAATGTCATATTTCTTTAAAGGGCAGAAAACATCCAGCACTGGCTTGGACACAAGTCGTGCAGTGTAAGAAAAGAACAGTGCAGCGCACGCCTCAAGTTTGGGTCCTCTGCACGAGGCCTGAGAGTTTGTAGGTTCTGTTTCTTAAGTCTTTCTAGGAGAAGGTTTGAATACTCAACACTATCCTGAGATATAAACATAACTATATCACCGACTGATGTCAGATATATGGGAAGGACTGAGAACATGGACTTGGTGGAATGCTTTAGGGAAGAACCACATAAGATTCTTAGCTTGTTATGCCACAGAGTTCACCCCATTACCCCCACTTCTTTTTTTCCTTTGTGTGACTTAAAATCTGACAAAATAACTCTGCACTATTCTCAGCAGTCCTGTTGGCATCTACCCAATTTCTCCTTCTCTGTGGGAGTCTCTTGAGAAAATAATCACTAGTCATGGTGCTGCGGCCAAGCTCCAACAGAAGCAGAATTCTGAATGGAAATGTCTGCAGAGAGGTTTATGGCTCTGCTTCTGTGGCGTGCGTGTCAGAGGGGTCATGTTTGTGTGGATATCAACAGGATTTATGGCACAATAGCAGTCAAGTACTCTGCTTTGATCCAGAATATGTGACACAGGGTGCAGGTTGAAGCTGTTTCTACCAGGATTCCTATTGCTTTTTGTCAGGCCTCCTTAAAAGGGCAGAAGTTGGGGTCTTTCAAGTCTTTCAAATCAAAAGACTAACTTATCTTTTTTTATTTTTCATTATGGTGAGTAAGGCAGCAAACCCATCACACCCAGGAGTGATGAAAAGAAAGTGTGCGTCTTAAAAATTACTGTATTTCAAGTAGCATATTTTACCCCATCTATAACAATAATAATAATACTAATAATAATGGAGCCAGACAGCATGAAATATAAATTATACAAAGTGTTTTTACCCAGCACACATTATCATTGTGAAATTATTGTGAAGTCATCTGATTAAATGCTCCAGGATATTATCTGTTTGAGATTCCTGGAACAGTTTTGACATGACCTGACTTGTAAGTAATATTTATGAATGTAAAGTACTAACCCTTGGCAAATGAAAGTGACACAACAGAAAATCTCAGGTTTCCTTGTAACTGTTTTTTTTTTTAAATCGCTTAATTAAATCTCTTAATATTGATCAATTGAGGTTTATTAATAAATATAAACTAAATATTCCAGGAACTGTCAGTGTCCCTGACATTAGGACTGATGTGACGTCTTTGCAATCACTGAAGGGAGAAACATTTCTTAACTTCAAGTACGATTTGAGTTCTTCTAATCTGTAATTTTTATGTTTCTCCCTAGAAAAAAAACAGAAACCCCCACAATCGTCCCCTGAGGACAAACAAAAGAGCCAAAATAGTTTGACCTTGCAGCGATACAGAAGCAGGCTGAGTTGAGACTGAGGCAGCTGATTATGCACTTCTTGTTGGATGATGTAAAGGGCATAAACAAATTAAAGGTTTTACTTGTAATTTAACTTTTAGTTAAACCAAGATGTATGATCAACACAGACTTTTAGGTAGACTTTTTTAAAGTTAGTTAAATATGGGCTAAATTTCCAGCACTCAATCCTCTCTGGGGAGCAGCAGTAAATGGTAAATGGCCTGCATTTGTATAGCGCTTTTCTAGTCCATAGGACCCCAGTGAAGTGTTGGCACTGCATTAACAAGAAGCAACTGCTAAAAATAATTACATAAGCTGATTTCAGTGGTAATACTGAGCCAACGAGGACAATCGTGTCTGAAAGCCATCAAAATCACAATGTTTCCATGACCTTATGATAGCCAGTTTCAAGATGTACCAACACAGCACTGTGATATGACAAGAGTCAAGATGACATGAAGACTGGCACTGGTAGTGTCCTAATTTCAGATTTAAAGGTTGCATGGTTTTGTTTCCATAAATCTGTCTGCAAGTCGATATCAAAGCCAGCATTAACTTTCATTAGACTGCAAAGATCTGAGGAGAAGCTGCGATCTTTACCTATCACACTTTCACCTTCCTCCACATCCTGCTGTTATACCTGACGAATACCATTTGAATCCTAAGCTCATCCTTTCTGCAGGTGTTTTGATTCACCTCTGATAAAGCCCCTATTCTTTCTGATCTGACTTCCTAAATCAGTTTAAGCTGCTTTGTGTTTTGGGATGTGGCTGTGTTTGGCCCCGGGACCATCGTGATCTGAGAAAGTCTGTCACGCTGATGCCTGAGGAATGCGTGTTGATTTAGAGGATAAGGAAATCTATCAAGATTTTATTAAAACAATCCTGGGTTTCAGATCATATTACACCTGCACTGATATGAAAGAGAAAAAAAAAGTCTTAATACTTATGGGTTAAAGTATCTAGTCTGTCATCAGTATCAGAAGAAAGATTTAGATTATCACAAGGGATGTCTAAAGGGGTACATTTCCACCTCTTAAGACCCATTTTCATGCTGGTATATTTCGACGTTTCTGTTGTCCTTCGGGAACCTAGGGCCCACTCAGCTCTGGTGTTTTGTATTTTAAAATAATACATAAGTTGTATGTTAGTTTAGTTTATCGAAATTGTCTAAATTACTCTGAAATATCCATCCATTTGCACCAGGGGCGTAATTTTGGGTTGGGGGGCTAATGGACCCCCCCCAATAATCAGACCCAGCCAATATAACCCTCCCAATAAAATTATGAATTATCTTGCATAAATAGGCTGTTGGCTCACTAGAGTAAAAATAGGATGGCAAACTCCTTGCAACTACAAAAAAATGGTGGATGACTGTAAGATGACTGCACAGGTACCTGAGTGCTTATAGCATTTTGCAATTAAATTGCTGTACAGCGCCAACAAATTTCTAAATTCTGGCTGGACTCTATGAATGTAAGTAGTTAATTGTAAGTAAGTCAATAAAATTTATTTACAGAGTGCTTTTCACAGGCTTGAAACGACAGAGTAATGTACAACAAAATGAGTAAAACGCTATGAATAATCACAAAACAATAAAAAAAAAGAAAAAATGTGATGCAAATTTCTGTTTAATATGAATTTCTGTACATGTAGATGGTAACAGATTTGCAACAGATGGTAGCAGAGCTGCAATTTTCACCAATTTCACCGCTTTATCGCAGTAAACTGCTGTATTATCACAAACAGATTGCAGGTAATTGCCAATTTGACCCCATTCAATCACAACCTGTTAACAGACTCATTCCATCTTATTGCCTTGCCATTGGCTCCACTTATATTCTTTTCCTCTTCATTTATTCTTCCTCTCAGTGTGTGATATCAGAATCCACACTGAGCCTTTCAAGCCACACCCATCTCACCTATAGGTGCTATCGAAAACTACACTTGCAGTACTTCCACACACTTTGTTCTCCATTTTGTACCTTTCTCTTGTTTTGTGTATATTCCTTTAGTTTGTATGCATTCCTATTAATTTCAAACATTTTTCCTGTTTGTTATTTATTCCTGCTGTCTTACTATTTATATTTTATTCCTGCGCAACTGGCGTGGAGCACCCATATCCTCAGTCAAAGGTCCAGTGCCAAAGACTGTCAGCCCAAGTCCAACATCTTGAATTAGCCATTCTAGTGAACAAGTTGGCTTTGAAAAGTGAACACAAGCAATACCTTTACTGGTAGGCTACATTATTGCATAACCCTCACAGATGTGCTCCAGCTGTTTGTCTTATTTTGAATACTCAAATAGAGTTTTCTTTTGGCATCCATTTTTTGCAGCTATCCAGCGAGTCACTTTGCAATTCCTTTTTATTTATTATTATTTTTACATACAGATAAGCTCCCGATGAAATCAAAAAGCAGTATGTTCCATTTGATCTCACCTTTTACACCTTTTATCAGTTCCCAGAGTCAGAACCAGACACGGAGAAGCTGCATTCAGCTTTTATGCTCCTTATATCTGGAACAAACTCCCAGAAAGCCTCAGATCAGCTGAAACACTCAGTTTATTTAAATCCAGGTTGAAGACTCACCTGTTCTCAGCTGCATTTGAATAAAGCACCAAATCCACACTTTAAGCTTAAATTTCAAAACTTACATTTAACTACTGATTTTATCTACTGTTCTGATTTTATCTGTTTTGATTTTATATACTGTTTTGTTTGTTTGTTTGTTTGTTTGTTTGTTTGTTAATTAGTTAGTTAGTTTATTTGCTTGTTTTAATCAATTTTAAATCATGCTTTTTATTTGTTCTTGTTTCTAATGTCTCTGTAAAGCACTTTGAATCACCTTGTTGTTGAATTGTGCTATACAAATAAACTTGCCTTGCCTTGCCTTTACATGCCTGCATTGCTTGGCAATTACACCTCAAATATGCTATTTGGGAACTTTGTTTCCCTGCAACTTGTCCTTGGATGAAAGGAGGTGTGTACCTCAAAAATGGCAAATTAGCAGTCGAATGGTATATGGAGAAAAGAAAAATGGTTTTCGTGCTTGCATCATGAGGAAAAAAGACAGAATTACAAGCATTTCCTATTAGGTTAGGTTACACATTACTGCAGTGTTGTATACCAGGGCGCAGCTTAGCATAATTGAATTCATCAATAAGACACTGCTCATGGCTATTTGAGCTGAATGGCAATGAGTAGTGACATAAATTTTTGTACATGACAGCAAAATTACTCATAAAACCTCCGCTTGAAAGAACTTGTCTGTTCTTCCATAAAATGTGTTTCCAAATATCAACGCAATACTCGGTAAACTTGATTCAAATGAATGTACTGAGGACACAGTCACCACAGTTCAAAGAATCATAATGCCTTTGAATCTGTTCAGAATCAAATGTCTTCAAAGTAAGAATCTGCACAAAGACATGAGTAATTCCTTGAACAATCTTGAACTGTTACACAGTTTGGCAGAATAATCCAGCTTGTACTTTAACTCAGAGCAAGTTCTGTAGTGTTTTAGCTGAAGAACAAAACAGACACTCGTAGGCATGGCAACAATCAAAGGAGTATTTCAATATTAATGACTTTGTTCAACCTAGAGTGGAGAGCGTTCAGTTCAGTTTAATTTTTATATTGCCAATTTGCAAGAACGGTCACCTCAAAGTGCTTTATATTTCAAAGTAAAGACCTTACAATATTAACTAGAAGATTATTTCCCATATGAACCACTTGGTGATAGTGGGAAGGAAGATATCCTGATGAACAGGAAGAAACCTCCAGCAGAACCAGGTTAAAGGAGAGGTAGCCATCTGCTATAACCAGCTGGAGGATGAGAGGAAAGGGAAGAGAAAAAAATGAGTACATAAGGGGAACAGAACACAAATAATGGAAGAGAAGAGACCAAAGCTGTGTCCCAAAACGTCGGCTGCATCCTTCGATGGACCCGGCCTTCGCGGTCTACGTGGGCCGGGTCCTTCGAAGACCGAGAAGGCCGGAAGTGCAAGGCTGTGAAATGGGACGGTCTAGCATTTGCTAGTTTGCGTCACAGAGGAACCCACCCGATGGATTAATAAAGTTTTATTTAATCTAATAATCTAATAACTTTGATCTCAGCCAAACCGATTTGCTCCAGAACAAATAAAACACCGAAAAAAGCCAAACAATTACATTTTTAAGTTATCCGAGTTACTAATATATCATGTTTAACCTGAGCAG
This sequence comes from Copadichromis virginalis, assembly GCF_057382275.1. Classification (NCBI taxonomy): domain Eukaryota; kingdom Metazoa; phylum Chordata; class Actinopteri; order Cichliformes; family Cichlidae; genus Copadichromis; species Copadichromis virginalis. The sequence continues at coordinate 17,102,250 of NC_140632.1, forward strand.
CAAAAGACAGCGGGGTCTGAAAACAATGAAGCCGGGAGTCCGCTGCGCTCGCTGGCTCGAGTGACGATTGAACCCCCCGGCTAGCTATCGAGCGGGTGGGAAATGGAATATTTATTATTTCTTTCCAAAACTCCAAGATAATCAAATGTCTCCACTTCTGACACTAGCTTTAAAATTTAACCTTAGTCAGGTTAGTGGAATCAAAATGTAAATCACAAAAAAAACCCAAAAACATTAATGATCTAAAGGGATACCATTGCAGCACAGTGGTTAACGTGGAGTTTATACAATACAATGTCAGTCAAATAAGGCCTGAGACTATTTCCAGCCAGCTCTTCCTATTATGCCGGCACATTCATGTTACTCAATTATCAACCCAGTATTTATATTGATTTTGGTTGACGCTACGCTGGAACTAAATTGTTATCCAAACCTTGTCCATGCTGACTAACCTCATCCAAACTTTGCTGCATCATTTCCAGATATTGAAGAAAGCTGGTCTTTTGAAAATATTGACAGTGAAAGCAATTTGTGGTTTTGCAGAATAGCAGTGTTACTGATTAGCGTTAGGCTTACACAAGGAAAATAGCTTGATTTCATTCTATATCAAATTCCTCCTGATTAAAAGATTAGTGGAGCTGTAGGTGTGTCGCTGGGTTAGGGTTTGGGGAATGGCTCTAATTTCATTTCTTTAGAACAGTTTTTTGAGTTCCTTCTTTTCATCCCCACTACAGAAAAACTGTCTCACAAATATAATGTGGCCACCTTCTGGTAGTTGGCAGTAAAATGTTACCATATTGCCTCTTTCAGTTGTTCCCTTTAATAGCATGTGTTGAATACCTCAAATCTCAAAATTGTTTCTGAACTATGCTTGTGGTTATTTTTCTTTTCCACTTCAGACATTATGCGATACAGAGGAATGTGAAAATTATGTATAGAAAATTATAATGGATAACTGACTTTATTTTTCCAATGAGAGGGTTGTGCCACTGGGGTTTGTTCATGACTCTATTGAAGTTTTGCAAAGCTACTCAACCCCAGTGATTTGCTGCCTTTGTCCTGTTATTGCTTTTGCAGCTACGACTCGTTTCACTCCAGGTGGATAAGCCCTACAGGTATGCTGGGTATTTGTCTCAGTGATGTAGCATGTAAAGATAATTTTGTGTAATATGCCAGCACTCAGTGACTTGCATCAGAGTTGCATTCCTAAAGAATGGTGGGTATGAGCTACTTGGTGTTTAGGGGTATCATAGTTAAGTGCAAGAGATACTTCCTGCACGGTAAAAAAGGAACATTTGGACAATTTTTTCTTCACTGGAGGTCATTACATAACAAAGTCAATTGTGAAACTCTGGTCTTAAACCAGAGAAAAGATGAGGAGTGACAAAGAACATGTGGCTTGCATGTGTCTTCCATCTCCAGCCTCTTGTTATGTGGATTTGCATACAGAGTAGCACATGAAAGGTGCGGCAGCTCACACGAACAAAGGACAGATGACTCATTAGATGCATTAGGCTGCTGTCAGAGAAATTCAGACCAGAAATTAAACACCCAACTGTTGTTTACTGGGACAGGAATGCAAAGAATGTCTGCTGTCTGAGTTTGTCCTTGGATGAAAGGTGCTCATAAAATGTGTACCAGGCAACCTTTGAAGCAGTCTTCATTTCAGAGGATTGTTGCTGGGAATTTCCATCATTCTGTGTCCCTTCACAGATTAAATGACTAAAGTTTTTATTATAAATTTGGCAGCTTGGTGGATCAGTGTTTAGCCCTGTTGCCTCACAGCGGGAGGGCCCTAGATTCAAACTCTAGATAGGGACCTTCTGTGGGAGTTTGCATCATATCCCTGTGCTTGCAGGGGCATTCTTTGGGATGTTTCTCCTGCAAATGACAGTGAAGGTCAGCCCTGGTAGGTCAGCTCTCATAACAGAGGATCTTAATCTCAAGACCAGGGGCGGATCTAGGGAAATGTTCTTAGGGTGGCATGAAGGTGGCATGGAAATCAGATGGGGTGGCAAAATCAAAGTAATTTCTTAACAAATTTTCGGGTTTTACATTCTCTAATACAAATATGGTTAAAACACATAAAATGCAAGTTTATAAGTATTCACATATAAAAATAGTCTGTAACTTTCTTATTGGCATTAGTCAAATGATGCATTTTGATTTTATGTACTGTATAGCATACCTAACAAATACGTATATAGCCTAATAAGTGCAAAATGAGATGGATCAATTAAAAGTCCAAATTCAACTTAAGGTTCAAACTCTTTGCTTATTAGAAATATATTCATATTCAGTCAGAAACTGTCATTAATAAAATGATATTTTTTCAATAAAAGTTGAGTGATAGTGGTTACTCTCAAAGCAGAGCCAATGATAATCAACAAGAGAATCGATAAGGAAACAAATCTAAGTGATATCGATAATTCCCATCCCTTGGGATGCAAAACTGATCGCAAAGGACTTTAGTACAATAGCTGTGGAAAAGATGAAGTTCAGAATATGCATATGACAGTCCTGCCTGTCTAAATTTTTGAAACACTTTTCCAAAAGGAAAGAATCTCTCTCAAGCTGTTACTTATTTATTTGTTACAAAGGTAAACTTGGTAACCCAAGCATCAAGATGAGTGTGCATTGGCAGTATTTGTTCAGACGCCCTTAAAGACTTGCTCCTTTCGAGAACCTCAAGATGTCTCTAAATGCAAGTCAAAATTGTGTAATTCTTGCGTTCAAAATTGAAGTTGGCCTCATTTACCTTCTTTCTTTAGAAACTGACATGCATGGTTTGAATTAAAAGATGCCCTAGAAGCAGCTGCAGTTATGGCTGGAACAATGAATCAGCTCAAAGACGCTGATGTGAGCATAGCCTCAAACTTAAAACACTGTCTGGATGTTTAAAATCAGGCTTGGCACCGATGTTTCACATAGTTTCATTAGTACATGAAATGTATAAAGTATAATTTTACTTCATCATTCAGAAAAATGTTGACAATTCAAAACAATAATCTGAGGTTTTTCCATGTAAATAATTGTCGATCTATTTTTCTACTTGAAAAGGACCTCTGTCATACAAAAAGTGACACAGTTCATATTTCCAGGCACAGTAGTACTATTTTGGAAATAAACAGAATGAAGACTACCATTAACAGAAGCAAGGGCAGTTACAGTAGCTGTCTAAAGAAAAGAGATCCAACCACAGGAACTAACCATCGTCAACAAAACAGCCCATGAAAGGTGATGTCATTGCAATGGACACACCAATGTGCTTTCAAGCACATCCTTAAGTCAGAGAAACTCTACTTATTCCTAACTTGAAGTAAATTTTCTTTGAATTAAGCAAATCAAAGGGGCACTTTCAGTTCTCCTGTCTGCACTCCTATTTGAAATTAGTACCTTAAATACGTATCTTGTTGTAAACTGGCAAAAACTATGTATTTTCTTGTTTTTAAAGACATGTTCCATACACACTGCCCATACAAGCACGGCGGTCACGTTGCAGGCCTTGTGACAGAGCATTTAGCTTCACATTGAAGCGTATTTTGCACAGTTAATTTAGCAGAAGCTGGAACGCAAATAACTCTGCGCTCACTTTATTTAAATGACTCATGTTAGTTCTCAGGCTTGTCATATATAACATTCAATGCCTGAGAAAGACAGCCTCTTACAACAGGTCGGTCATTAGAAATGAAACACAAGAGACAGAATCAGGGATGGAAACGGTGCTGTTAATGACTCCTTTTTCTGGTATGCGTGACTACAGAGTATAAAGTCTGACAGGCTGGACCAAAGAACAGTGGCCATCCCAAGACCAGACCTTCAGTCCTGATATTACTTTACCGGAATAACTCTCTCCCACTTCCACTGAATTCTAAATAATTCCAAGGTGAATCAGTGAAACTATTCATTGCTTTGCATTTGCGATTCTGGTGTGCAGTGTCATTAACTGCTTATTCATTGTCTTATTATCTATGCTGGCATTAGGTATTTTCTGTCCTGCAGTTTGCTCTCTAGTTGTTTTTGTGTATTTTTACTGTGCAAGATCTAGCCAGAGGCAGCTTCACCTCTCTTAATCTGTTGCCATCCATGCCTTCACAAGTTGATAAACGGCATCGTCTGTGAGTAATATTGTTTGTTATCACTGAGACGACTTGTGTGCATTATTATTTGTTGTGAAGGCGTGATATAGTTTGCAGTTTGAATTTAATTTGAATGCATATATAACCCAAGCTAGTAAGGTTAAGCTAGCTCATGATGCCATGTGGTTTCTTTAACATTTTGATCATGAGCGTGATTTCATTTGATGTTTTTTTCGGGCACTCGCTAAACAGATAAATATTGTGTTCATATTTTTGAATATGTGACTTACTGGTGTGTTTGTTATATTGTATATTGATGCAACATTTTTATTGTTATTTCTGGTTTTGTCAACAGTTTCACACTTTTTCCTTATTAAATCATCCAACTCAACACATCGGCCTGTTCCTTGGATTTTGATTAGGAGTGTTTAGCTGTCTGTATAGCTGAGTCTACATTCACGAGGACAACACTTAGTGAGGACAGAACATTATCGCAAAGGTTGTGATACATTGCATTATAGTATACTATCAATGGCATACATAGAACTGCACTTGTTTTCTGTTGCTGAGCTATGGAAGTTACTGTCTTCACACACGTGTAAACACATTCCAGTTTAAGGGGAAATCAAGTGCACCTGCTGTGTAACTGCTGTGTAAGGCTGCATTCACATCCTGTGCGCTTTAGTATGATTTCCCCCCCTTAGTGTGAGTGGGCACGTGTAAACACAGTAATCATACTCAGGTGTAGATTAAAACACTGACGCCTTTCCCAAAGGAACTCTGTTGACTGGAAAGATATCTGATCTCCGTCTGACCAACCCCCAGATGCTCTGCTCAGCTAAACAGCTCCTGTAGCCAAACGCTTTGTATTCTGAAATGCAGCAGAGCACGCAAGCTGTGGCTGCTTGCTCGTTAATAGCAGCAACTAGCTGGAGAGTAACAAGCAGCCTCACTAATAATGTTTCTGCCACAGATGCTGGATATGACTAGCCGAGAACAAAGGACTTTCTTCCTGTATTAACTTTCAGGCTCCTCAGGCAAATCTGGGCGGTACGTGTGGTGAACTTTCTAACTGAGACACTTTTGAACACAGTAAACAAGGTTTAAGTGTGAAAGTTTCCCAAGTTACACTTTAAATGGAAAACGGTACCACACATAATCATAGATGATAGAGTCTTGATTTTTTTCAATCATACCAGCAAAAAAAAGGGCCTCTGAGCAGCAGCACAGTCATTCTGCAGCATGATAATGAAACTAACAACAACATCCTGAGTCATAAAGAAGTAGATTCGCTAACAAGAACAAGATTTTCAACATCCATGACTCAGTCTTCGTGAGAAGAATTGAGATGGCCTAAATCCACAAGCAAACACTGACACGCGTTATTTGGAAGCTGTAAAAGTACATATGAAATAATTTGCATTTACTTATTAAATGGTGATGTCTCTACCTGTCCCACACCAAGATTAGAGGTGTATCCTGCTTTGAGGTTTCTTGTTGCCTTAGCATAAAAATGATAACAATGTTTGTTATGCCTTAGATGCCTCAGTTTAGCAAACATCAAGCCTAGCAGCAACACAAACTGCACTCATGTTTTCTTAAACTTGGCTTGTTTAATTTGGCGAGTTTAGGGTTTCAAATTTCTCTTGCATTCTTCTTTAATTTCTCTTGCTCGTTCTTTCTGTGATTTTCAGGATGTTGGACTGGCTTTTGAAATCATCTCCAAACTTTCCCCAAACTCTCTGATCATAGTATTCTACCACTACCATTCATTCTGGAGCAATGTAATGTCAGCTACATGCTGCGCTGTGGCTGCAGCCTTTGAGACTCTCGCCACTAATGATAGTGGAGGATCCCGCTTTTATAATTGTGTTTGCATTAAAATTACAGCTTGCGTGCCGCTACAGCACTCGATCATCGGCTCAGATTCGATCCAAGGAGGAGCGGCGAACCGCAAGTTCGGAGGAAACTTTATATGCAAACATATCAATTTAGGATTAAATATAAATATTTGGAGACGCCTTTTCCTTTTATTTTTTCCCTAGTTTTTTTATGGAATCTATCATTTTCCATGTAAGTCTTCTGTCACAGATTACCAGCTGTAGTAAATGTTTGAAGCTAAACTTATTTTGGTTGAATTGTTTCTCTTTATGGAGAGTTTCTGATGTACGATGTGACCAGCTGTGTTAAACAAAATAAAATAACTTTTTAATAACTTATCATCTAATTTAATAGTATAAGAGAGTGTAATGGCCTTAAACTGTATCTTTGCAATTATTAGTTCCAGATAAAAAGCACCTTGAGACAACTGTTGTTGTGATTTGGTGCTATATAAATAAAATGAAATGAAAATTGAATGAGGCAATTTGGGGCAGCACGGTGGTTAGCACTGTTGCTGCACAGCAAGAAGGTCCTGAGTTCAATTCCACCATCAGGCCGGGGTCTTTCTGTGTGGAGTTTGCATGTTCTCCCCGTGTTTGCGTGGGTTATCTCCGGGTACTCTGGCTTCCTCCCACAGGTGTGAATATGCGAGTGAATGTGAGTGTGAATGGTTGTCTGTCTCTGTGTGTTGGCCCTGCGACAGACTGGTGACCTGTCCAGGGTGTACCCTGCCTCTCGCCCTATGACAGCTGGGATAGGCTCCCGCGACCCTGAAAAGGATAAGCGGAAGAGGATGGGATGGATGGAAAATTGAATGAACTAACTTTGCAGAAGCCTTTGAATGAGATCAAAAGGTACAGACTGGCAGTAGCTTCAGATTGATCGACAGATATGAGGTATTGCACTCATCTTCAGATAAAACTGGCCCTAAATAGCCCTCCAGTGCGCAGTGACCATGGCTCCGTTAAAAGAGAGAGTGGTCACTTGGATGAAAACAATTCCCTTTAACCGAAAATACATTTCTGAACATTTATATGTATATACATATACAAAATCTTTAACAGGCAACATGAAAGATCAATTATTCCTTATTAAGAATTATTAATCCACACAGACTATTTGCCATAATATCTAGGGGTATATAAAAGTGTCATACTTATGTATGCATATCTAGAACGCATAGATGGCAGCGGGTACCCAGTTTCCTCAGTTAACTAACAGGGCTAGCGGTTAGATGTTATGATTGGTTTACAGTTAAGAGCTGTTAGCTCTGTAGTATTCAGCCAAATAGCCCTGCCAGTGGTCCTTACATGAACAGGGACTTTTGCCACTTTGTTTCTCAGATCATTTTCTGTTTAGTTCAATTGGCTTTAAGGACGAGAGCAAGAACGTTTTCTAGTTGATTTACACGTTGGGGCAGATGCACTTTGAAATTTAGAAATAACTGTTGTCACATGCCAATTTAATATGACACAACCTACATGCAGCCATTCATTTCCTAGTTATAAAATTATGAAGAACTCACCAGCTCATGATCTTGTCATCTGTCTTTTTGACTTTGCTTTTGCACAACTTCTCGTCAGACAAGAGAAAGGGGTGCTGTGCTCCGCTGGGGCTGTAACCTTGGTGAATGACAGGCTTACAAAGGGTGTACTCACATTATGCTATCCACACTGAGCCCAAGCATGTCTGGCCTCCAAAGTCCAGTTTGACTGCAGTTGCTACTTGCTGTACTTGAGCCCAGTTGAGTGAACTGTGCCATGGCCAATATGAAAAAAAAAGAGGCACTAACTACGATGATGACACAAACTAATTTGAACCTGGGCCCGAATGAAAGGCTGTGTGTTTTCAGGACAGGAGTGGGAACAGTTGTGCTTGAACATGGTAGATAGGGATATATATGTTAATAACTGGATAAACCAGCTAATATGATGCTAACTGGCAATGATAGCAAGAAAAAGTATGATAAACTATTTCAGTAAATTCCTAGTCTTGCCCACTTGCATCTAAAATTTGATAATAACTCTATGATAAACTGGGAACTGATTATTTGATATTTGACATTTTGCATAAAATTCCTTTTTGCACCATCACCTTTGCCAGTGAAGACCACATTTTAACAATTCTTCATTGCCATTCATACTACTCTCAGATCTCATTCACATGAGTTCATGACTCCTTTGTGTCCACATCGCCCTCCTCTCTTTTGTCACGTTTTGTCCACTATCTCCACCCACCTCACTTTCTCTCTTTATTCCTTGCAGAACTGGCAGTGTGTGTGTGACTTTTTCTCAGCACATCAAAGAGGCAGTTGCCCAGTCAGAGGAAACATTGTTAATGTTGCTGATACCGTGCCTTCAGCTTATTTGCAACATGTTCTCAATAACAGGAAGCCAGGAGAAATGAGTTCTCCCATAATTACATTGGACTTGTTTTTCCCTCCCTCCCCATATAGCATTGTTGGGGTAAACTGAGATCAAAGACTGGAATGTTCTATCTTGATCTTGTATCAAAGTGGGCTTCTGGCAGCAATAGTTTAATAAACCCTAATGCCAGTTCATAAATTGGGCCTTCCACTCTGTACAACACCATACATAGAGCCGGAATGTACGTATGGATAGGATATTGTTTGACAATTACTTTATATGTACAGATTAAAGATAGGAAACGTTAGATCAGATCAACGTTAGAGCCGCAACAATTAGATAAGTCAGAATAAAACATGTTACTTATATGACTACAAAAAGGTTAAGAGGCTACTGGCAGTAACTTGTGTGAAAAACGTATATGTTACAGCAGCAAAGCTCTTTGTGATTACTTTGTTTGACAGTAGGTGTTTGTAGTCGCCAATACTCCTAAATACAAACTTAACAACGTGGTGTATGCTGTACAGTGCAGCGAGGAATGCCCAGACCTCTACATCGGAGAGACCAAACAGCCACTTCACAAGCACATGGCACAACATAGAAGAGCCACCTCCACGGGACAAGACTCAGCAGTCCATCTGCATCTTAAGGATAAAGGTCACTCTTTCGAGGATGCTAACGTTCACATTTTGGACAGAGAGGACAGATGGTTTGAAAGAGGAGTGAAAACTAGAATGATTTAAGTTTTCCCGAATTTTTAAGAATGAGATTGCAATGGCATTTGGAAAGAATGGTTGGAAAAATTGTCAAATTGTACAGATGTTTTCCACCTATAGTTCATTTACTCTGGTTAGAGTGAGTTGATGAGTCTGTTACCTTCATTCTGTGGTTTGATTTTTTTCACACAGAGAAAAACACAAGTAAACTCTAAGTAAACCAAAATGCATTATTATAAATCTAGTGAGAACGTTTAGTTTACTTATTGGCTAGATGTGTCTCGGGCAGGAGCAACGAAACATGTCACACCATAAATGAATCATTCTGCAGTTAATTTGGAACCAGACCTAGACCACCTGCTCCAAAGGTTTTCATTGCGGTTGTTTGGGTCTATACCAGAGTGTGATTACTTTGTTCGTATCTGTACAAACAAACCACACCAATGTGGAAAGTGAGCCAGAGTTCAATTTAAATGGACTAAACACTGGAATTGTGAAAACACTCTTAGTTTTAACTTGATACTCATGAACTGCTGTATACCTGGAACCCACAGGTGCTAGAGAAACACAGCACAGTGGTGCTGCAGCAGCTATAGTAATTTGGGTAGAGCCCCACAAATAGAGTCCTGTTTGCACAGAGTATCAAACCAAACTACTCAGTTAGGATTAGGAAAAGGATTGTGTCCATACACAGCCATTCCTCCATTTTTCTCCTTCATCCAACTTAGGGTTGCATTTGCATTTGAATGTGTGAAACACATCCCCTGAAAGGGCATTGAGTATATATATAACATATGTCACAACAGCCAAACCTACTTTGTCAACATTCATGACCAGATGTGGGAAGTAACAAAGTACAAATACTTCATTACTGTGAGGATAAAATGAGTGATGTTTATTGCACAGTGTTGATATCTAAAGGTCCAGCTGCTGTATTTGGGTGTGTACTGGTGCACAGTGGCTGTGGTGGTCATGGTATGAATTTTAGCTGATAATGCTTAGACTCATTGACTGAAATCCACGTTTATACCAACTTTATACCATCTAGAAAAAAGACAGCATACTCTACTGTCAGTGTATAGGACGTGTGCTACTTCCTGTTTTATTTTCCCAGTCTCTCATCTTGTGTTAATTGTGTTCAGTTTTGCTTCCCCTGTCTCATTATATACAAATTTGTTCCAGCTGTGTTCCCATGTGTTTCCACTTCCCTGATCATCCCTCAGTGTATATATTGTCTCAGTTTTCTTCAGTTCTATGTCATGTTTCCTCCAGGTTTTCTCAGTGTTTAGGTTTATAGTTTAGTTCCTTGTTTTGTTTTCTCAGGTTTGTCTTATTTTTATCGTTTACCTAAATTATTGGCTCGCCTTCAGTCCATGTGTCTGCATTTGGGTCCTCTCCCTACTCCGCATGATCTGCTTTCACAGATCCCGACAGGATAGAAAAGAATCAGGGCAAATTCTGAAAGCAGCACGGTGGCACGGTGGTTAGCACTGTTGCCGCACAGCAAGAAGGTCCTGAGTTCAATTCCACCATCAGGCCGGGGTCTTTCTGTGTGGAGTTTGCATGTTCTCCCCGTGTTTGCGTGGGTTCCCTCCGGGTACTCTGGCTTCCTCCCACTGTCCAAAGACATGCAGCTTGTGGGGATAGGTTAATTGGATAATCCAAATTGCCACTAGGTGTGAATGTGAGTGCGAATGGTTGTCTGTCTCTGTGTGTTGGCCCTGCGACAGACTGACGACCTGTCCAGGGTGTACCCTCCCTCTCGCCCTATGACAGCTGGGATAGGCTCCGCAACCCTGAAAAGGATAAGCGGACGCGAATGGATTACCTGACATCTTGTTGAATTCACAAACAGCAGTAAAATTCAGAGCAGCATTAGCCCACTACAACTGTTTCTTTTCCCCACCTGCTTAATCACACTTTAACCCTACACTGTGCTCCTTTTCCTGTTTAGAGGCAAGACTAGTACATTTTAGAGCCTGTAATGTTTCACTTTTACTTGAGTAAAGGTGTCAAATCAGTGCTTTTACTGGAGTGTTTTGTTGTTGTTTTTTAACACTAGTATCTGTACTTCTGCTTAAGTACAGAATGTCTGTACTTTCGCCACCTCTGCTGAGAAACAAGGTGAATATGACAAACAATATACTACTATACTGTCTACATTAAATGATGCAGTGTGACAGGCTGTTACACAGCTCTCCGACCATTTGTTGAGGAGCTCAGAATTAAACTAGCCTACCCTGTTATAAACTCTGACCTTTTGAAAAATAATGAATGACCTTTGGGGCATTAAACCAGAAATTGAGGAATATTCAGACTCCCTACTGCATGATCTTATTGTAGTAGTTTTGGATAGAAACATGCTGGCACAACACTGTACATACAGGGAGTGCAGAATTATTAGGCAAGTTGTATTTTTGAGGAATAATTTTATTATTGAACAACAACCATGTTCTCAATGAACCCAAAAAACTCATTAATATCAAAGCTGAATGTTTTTGGAAGTAGTTTTTAGTTTGTTTTTAGTTTTAGCTCTTTTAGGGGGATATCTGTGTGTGCAGGTGACTATTACTGTGCATAATTATTAGGCAACTTAACAAAAAACAAATATATACCCATTTCAATTATTTATTTTTACCAGTGAAACCAATATAACATCTCCACATTCACAAATATACATTTCTGACATTCAAAAACAAAACAAAAACAAATCAGCGACCAATATAGCCACCTTTCTTTGCAAGGACACTCAAAAGCCTGCCATCCATGGATTCTGTCAGTGTTTTGATCTGTTCACCATCAACATTGCGTGCAGCAGCAACCACAGCCTCCCAGACACTGTTCAGAGAGGTGTACTGTTTTCCCTCCTTGTAAATCTCACATTTGATGATGGACCACAGGTTCTCAATGGGGTTCAGATCAGGTGAACAAGGAGGCCATGTCATTAGTTTTTCTTCTTTTATACCCTTTCTTGCCAGCCACGCTGTGGAGTACTTGGACGCGTGTGATGGAGCATTGTCCTGCATGAAAATCATGTTTTTCTTGAAGGATGCAGACTTCTTCCTGTACCACTGCTTGAAGAAGGTGTCTTCCAGAAACTGGCAGTAGGACTGGGAGTTGAGCTTGACTCCATCCTCAACCCGAAAAGGCCCCACAAGCTCATCTTTGATGATACCAGCCCAAACCAGTACTCCACCTCCACCTTGCTGGCGTCTGAGTCGGACTGGAGCTCTCTGCCCTTTACCAATCCAGCCACGGGCCCATCCATCTGGCCCATCAAGACTCCCTCTCATTTCATCAGTCCATAAAACCTTAGAAAAACCAGTCTTGAGATATTTCTTGGCCCAGTCTTGACGTTTCAGCTTGTGTGTCTTGTTCAGTGGTGGTCGTCTTTCAGCCTTTCTTACCTTGGCCATGTCTCTGAGTATTGCACACCTTGTGCTCTTGGGCACTCCAGTGATGTTGCAGTGAGGTTTTTCCACATGCTTCTTGCGACCCCGTTGACTATTTTGAATGAAACGCTTGTTCGATGATCACGCTTCAGAAGCTTTGCAATTTTGAGACTGCTGCATCCCTCTGCAAGATATCTCACTATTTTTGACTTTTCTGAGCCTGTCAAGTCCTTCTTTTGACCCATTTTGCCAAAGGAAAGGACTGTTGCCTAATAATTATGCACACCTGATATAGGGTGTTGATGTCATTAGACCACACCCCTTCTCATTACAGAGATGCACATCACCTAATATGCTTAATTGGTAGTAGGCGTTTCGAGCCTATACAGCTTGGAGTAAGACAACATGCATGAAGAGGATGATGTGGACAAAATACTCATTTGCCTAATAATTCTGCACTCCCTGTATATACAACACTGATGGGATAGCGGCCGTAACTAGTCCACTGGAAAGTTCACAATGGGAACAAATTGGTCTGTAGAAATACACTTGCATCAAATAAAAAGGAGTGTTGAGTGATCATCAGCTCATCGTAAATTGGATCAGAAGTAATTGGAGGCTGCCTGACTCAGTAAACACAAGCATTTTAATCATCTTTCTTATACCTCAAAATTCAACTCTTGGTGAACTTTTGCCTTTTGTTAGAGAGGGAGGCTGGAGACATGGCATCAGAAGGGATGCCATTCAAAACTTTCTTTGTGAAAAGAGCTGCAAGAATCTGTGACCACAGGGTGGTGATTGCTTGTCATGGCAGAAACCCAGGAAGCTTGTGGCAGACTTTAATAGCCACCATGCTGAAGACAGTTCTCTTGAATCTAGCTGTGTCACTGAGGACTTAACCTATAACCTATGGCATAACTGTGTGATGTCCTGTCAAGAACCGTTGATTACTCCTGTGCATCTCAGGGTACTTTTTTGGCTCAGGTTTGTAATTTATCTTTGAGAGAGTAACAATCATAATCTCAATATAAGGAATAATAATCATAGCATCAACATAAGGACTTAATGTCAGCAAATTCTTGGATTAAGACTGCTGTTACTATTAGAATGGACGTGAGGGAACCTACAAAGAAGTGGAAAAACTTGAGCGAGAAATATGTTTGCCACTGAAAAAAAACCCACAACAAAGAGCTGGGGGAAAAAGTCCCAGCATATGACTTGTTTCTGTTGGCTGGCACCTCATGTAAAACACCGGGACACGACCACACAGTAATTAACACATAATGAACCACACACAAGGACAAATGCTGGCAACAACATTAGCCACTTACATTGGTTGTTTTGTAGGCTTTGCATAGATTTCAACCAGAATTCCAATTCCAGAGAAGTCCTTCGTGTAGATGGTACTCAGCGTGGTCATGCAAACACTAACCTGAACAGAAGGCATTATTTTAACACACCAAAAAATTTCTCTGAGTGTCCACGATATGCCTCTGAAATATTGGAGGAAAAAAGATCTCAACAGGAGCAATGAATAGCTGGTAGGAGGTAGTCATGGGTTACGGTGCTTACAAAAGGGTGCAACTTTGACATGGGCAGTTTGCATCCTACCAATGATCCACTTCATTAAAATCACAATGCCTATGTTTTTTCTTCCACCATAATTGGTCTTAGAGAAATGTGGCCATGTGTGTTATTTAACAGTTTAAAATTTACAATAAAATTAACGAAAGTCACGTCCACGAATTTCCCCAAAGAAGGTTCTCTGTACTCACTGCTAAGGCACAGAAACAATTCATATGAGAGCAGTTTTGGAAACACTTGTGATCTCACTGCCATCTTGATTTTATTTTTGCTTTTTGTTTTCAATACAAGACATTGACATATTACTGTAAATTTAGCAAAATAGTACACCTGGGCGATTTGAAGATACCAAGAGTAGGTAAAGCAGTGTAAAGCCTATTTAAACTCCTCATAGTAAATAAAAGATTCAATTAACAATAAAGAGACTGACAGAGGACATTAGCTGGATTATAACTATAAGCTTTTTTCCTCAATGACTGCATTGTGAAAGGACACACACGCAGTTAAATACCCAAAGGAGAGAAAGAGACAGGGCAGAAACCTGCTCGCTCTAACAATAAATTTGTTGTTCCAAATTTACACACTGAGATTAGCTTAAGGTGGAGTCCCCTATCATTATGGCTGTTTGTTGTTATTGTTGCGTCTTCTTCCCATAATGCTCGGGCTTCCCCTCTTTCACATTTAACCCTTCATACACTGACTTTATAATACAGGTGACACTCGTTAATACCCATCAAAGTGTGACGTCAGCTGAAATAGCATGATGCCAGTGTATTTGACACAGTGTATTTCTTGTGTAACTTTATTACTGTTTCAAAAATCCTCTGTTTCTGTGTTACATCCGACAATTTAAAGCTTATCTAAATCTGATTTAAAAAGAAAATAAGATGTTTATTCCCCTGTGTTTTTAATTGCAGAGAGAAAAGCTTTTTCTTCCTTGAAGCGTTACCCTAACCTGCTTGCCACTGGCTCGCCAGAATTTTATTGGAAAGCTGGAAACAACTTTTCAACTTTTGGAACAACTTTTGAATCTGTTCCTATAAAACATGTCCCTGGCAATAAACAGAACAATATGCATAATGTTTATGTGCACCTTTATATCAAAGGTTTATAGATATTAAGCATATTTATATATAGGCAGTTTAGGAGGTTATTTGGAGCCACTGGAGGAAGCTATATTTAACACAGACTTTTCCTACAGGCTGAGTACTTCACAACACCTGTGTTATGAAGAGTGGCCAGCCCTGTCTGCCGTAGGCCTTGAGGGGTCGCACTCAAGGGCGCACTTGTTGGTCCTTAAAGTAAAGAAAGAAGCTGACAGGCTAATCACTGCCCCTTCACCTCCTGAACTCCTAAATGTCTCACAGGCTCCACTCATAGCTCTGTGGGTGTGCAGATGTAAAGATGCTTGTACTTGAACTTAAGAATATAAAGATAAGGTAAAGTTCCAACATGTCAAATATGAGGCAGGAGAGCTTATCAGTGAGCTGACCTAATATTACCTCCACCCTGAGAGTTTAAACACTCTGATCCTCTCTAACAAACCTTTTATTTCTTCCTCATTTTAATTTTTTTTTTTTAGATAATCAAATGATAAATATAAATAAAATTAATCTCAGGATCTGGTTTTGGTTGCCTGGCACAGAGGTTGCTGATTTATTTCTGTCACATAAAGAAAAAAATAGATTAATATTTAAAATATTAAGTAAAAACATTTATATTTCTCATCCCACTAAAATAAAAAAGCTGAATTTAATGTAAGTTTCAAAGAAAAGGCACCCTTTAATCTTTGATTAAAGACAGAAGTTGTTGTCAGAAGTCTGAATCACATTAAATAGGTGCAGAGGCTTCGTTGGCGATGTTCCGTTATGCTGTCCATGGTATCCTTTATTTCTTTTAAGGCAGTCCTACCAGCTTTGAAATAAATGATCGTGATCGAATCACTCTCACTTTCCATATTTAACTATGATTAGTTTATTTTGCATTTTCTCATTAATCCTCTACTTAACAGTGGTGCCCTCCCTAATCCAGTTAGTCCAGTTAACATTTCTTAGGTGAATGCAACCAAAAGAAATGGTCAAAAAAGTGTCAAAGATGTGAAAATCCCTATAAATCATTGTCTGACACATGGACATGGGAGCACATAGTGTAAGAAGAAGGTCATATTATTTGCTTTAAAAGACATGAAGTGATATGTAAAGAATCTTTTTTTTTCAAATGTATTTCTTTTTAAATCATAAATCATAACATAAGACTGTTTTATTACAGGAAAGTGCAGGATGTGTCAATGTATTGCATTTGCTGATTGCTTTATGCTGCACCAGCATCAGGTCATGGGTTGGTTTGATAAATATGGCAACAAGTGGTCTCAGGACCTCTTCTCTTGCAGAACTGGATGGATGTTTTGTCTTAAAGTCCCAATTTAGCAAAAGATGCCGGGAGAACAGGGCAAACCATTGTTGTGTAAGAGCGGAGAGGACAAAGCCATCCACGGGTTCCATCTCAAACCAGGATGTGTGCTTGGACATTACCTCACACTGCTGGTCAATAATGCATGAGACAAGGGTAAGATCCAGGATTCTTGTGTGCAAAAATAGCTCCAAACCAAGGGTATACAGGTATACAAAGACCCACACCTGTTTGCATTTTGCCCTGAAACCGGAAATATAGATTCCAGGAACAAGTGGTACTAATACTGATAATCTTGATAGACTGTGGACCTTTAAAACGAAGTCAAATAAACGTCAGACCTCACATTTTTATTATGTAATATTGTCAGTTTTCGTTTCACTATGCGTACTTTCACTAGAAAAGAATAAATATTGAAGGACACAGCACAATAAAAATATTCCCAACATTGCTGAGACACATTTTATTGAAGGCTAATATATTGTGGCTTAGTACATTAAATTGACACAAACTGTTTGTTTTCACTGTGCAATCACAGAAATAGGGACCGTGGAATGAGATCAAAGCTTTGATAATACATTTATTTTTACTCCCACGGCTACATGCTTTTGATCCCACTAAGAGCTTTATGTGAGAATACAATTTACCTTGGATTCAACTTTAATATTGTCATCAGAGAGATTATAATACCTTAAATCTGTGATTAAACACATTCACAAGTCTCAGAGGTGACATTGCTTCTCTTTGAAATCATTCACGCTTCTGTGCATCATTAAAGCACTTAATGGCCTATCCAAGCATTTAACTGGGAGAAGGACAGGGAGGAGAATGGAGCCGTTGTGCGGCTGACCGGCATGGGAGAGAGAACAGACAGAAATGAAAGAAAGTGAGAAGAGTTGAGAGGAGTGATGGGTGGTGAGAAGATCCACCGGGCTCTCTCTCTCCCAAATATGAGAATAAGGATTAGAAAGCGAATAGCGATTACCTTCACATCGACCTGCCAGCCACTGTAATCAAGGGCAGCGTGAGTGACACCGTGATTGGCCAAAAGGAAGAGGCCAGTGACAGTAATCCTTGGGAAAATGTGGACCACAATGACAGGTTGTGCTTAGAGACGACAGCAGTGGCTCCATCACGTTTCAGTAGAAAGGAAAAATAGAGATGTTTAATGGGAGGGGAAAGAGAGAGCAACTTCCTCTTTCTTTCCACACTTCTAAACCTTTTGGGATATTCGAAAGAGGGCCACAAGGTCCTGTCAGCTCCTTTTGAATTGCCCTAGAGAGGTGTCGAAACAAAAGACTCACAAGAAACAAAACTCACAGAAGTCAGTTCATCACAGATGCTAAATGAAATACCTCATTATCACATTAAGTATATAAAATCAGGCCAACCAGATCATTCCTCTGACCACCCACATGACTAAATTCCACTGTTGTAATGCCAAGTCACAACTTTGGATAAGGTGGAGATGGATATTTCCCACATATCGCACAAAACCTAAAACCTTTGTACTACTACCTACTATAAATCTGAGAGAGATTTTAAAACTGGAACACTTCTGGACAGCGTGGGGGTGAAAAACAGACATGCAACAGTCAAAGTGCAATATAGACAATTATTTAAAGTAATATTTCTAACTTTAACCAGGATTACCCAGGCTTTTATCTTCATTCTTCATGCTTCCACAATGCCTGAGCTCCCACAATGCCTTAGCAAAGAATGCAGCCTAATCCTGTTTGACAGAACTTTAACAGGAGCTGGGGTTGTGTCCGTGTCCTCAGTATATTATACTTTTCACTACTATGTCATGTGACTTTGAGTTTTGTTATTATGTAACTTGTTTGTTCTCATTTGCTTAATTTTTGGTCGAAATCTGTACATGTTATGTTCAGTGGTATAAGGTATGTGACCTCATGTTTCCCCTGAAAAAAGATTTGAAGCTCCATGAACTTCCTGGTTAAATAATTTAAGACGTGATGTACTTACATGGAGTTAAAAGCACCCTTGCCAAGCAAGTGAACTTTGTCATAAAGTGTTGCAGCAGCAGGGGCACTGCTACTTAACTGGAAGCGTTTGAAGTATGAGAGTCTATGTGGGGGGTCAAGTTATCAATTAACAAACCCACACTGATACCCAGCCACCCACACACTTTTTCAGAATCCCTCTGCACCTTTCACTCTGTCAGCAATGCAGGTCTACTGGCTCCTCTGTCATCCAGAAGCTTTGATATATATGAAGATTGTGAGGGTGCAGCTTTTATGCTTGATGTTAAGAAACCTGGCTTTATCCATGTAACTACACAAAAGAGGGACTTTGTTTTTCTGCAGCTTTGAGATGTATTCATCAGCAAGTATTTGCTCAAAATCCCCCAACACATGTAATTATTTGGTTTGCAAATTTATTGCCCTGGATTAATCAGATTTGTTTGTGAAGTTACGCAGCTGGTGTAGTTTGAGCTTGGCCCTCTCTGCCTTGGAAGTCTGTGATACTTAAGCTGTAATCTTAGATCTTTAAGGGATGAGCCTTGACCAGACATCCAGATTCCTGATGAAGAAGAATAAAAAAAAATCAAACAACTGCAGACAGACAGAGAGAAATTGGGTGATGAGTTATGTGTGTGTCCATGTTTTTCTGTGGTTTCTTACCCATTTCCTTCTCTGTTATTTACGGGCATTAGCCCACCACAGAAACCACATACTGAAAGGAAGAAACCTTCAGTTTACAGTAGACTTTGTCTAAAGACCAACATTTGTTGTTTGATTGTTGTTTTGTGACATCATGGTGTGGCGTGGTCAATGTATTTAGTCCAGAGACTCAATTAAATGTTGAGTAGAATCAAAGGAAAAACGCAGCCGTTTCCACAGCTGTCAACAAGGGATTCTTCAGCATGTTTACAAAGAATTTCAATTCCCTCCCTCTGATTTATTGTGGCTTAGCTATCTAGGATTTCCATCACCACCTCAAAGGAACCAAACAAGAAACAGCTTCTTTTTTAAGCAGTGTATGCGACTCTGTATAACTAAGAAAGACATGTAATCGTGCAGAATAATGAAGACCAAATGAAATAAAGGAAAAGCATGCATAGATTATCCATGATGCATTCTACCGAGAACAATCACTTTTTAAGCTGAATCAACAATTTATTTATATTCTAAAATCCACTCGGGCACGGTTGGAAGTTTATCCATCAATCCATTTATACCTGCTGCCATAGTGTGACAGGCAGGGTACACCTATGCCCAATTTATATTCATCGGTTAACCCAACCCCACTAACTACATGTCTGGACTGTGGGAGGAAGCTCGAGTAACCAGATGGTGAATTTGAACCTAGTACTTTCTTGCTGTGAGGCAACAGTTGTAACCACCATGGCGCTGAGTCGAACGAATTTAATGTCTTGTTTGTTTGCTGCATATATGAGAGGGATCTCATGATTCTTATCCTTCCTACCTGGTCAGTGCTCATTACTAAATTATTACTGGAGTATTTAAAACCATCACACTGGATAAGTGATAAATCTCTCCCAGTAAAAAAGAGAATGTAAACAAGTTTACCTTTTTTATGAGTTAATGCCTGCTTATAGTACACTCACCGGACACTTTATTATGTACAGTGGTCCCTCGCTATAACGCGGTTCACCTTTCGCGGCCTCGCAGTTTCGCAGATTTTTTTTTTGGGTGCAATTTTGCATGCTTTTTTTTTTTCTTACAGCGCATTGTTTTCTGCCTCCTGATTGGCTGTAGACCATTGTAAATCAACCTTGTGCCGTGTCTCCTGTACGGTGCAGAATGCGTTCACCTTGTCAAATTTACATAAATCTTTGATCGCTAGCAGTGTGACTCTGAAGTGCTGTACTGTATGTTTGTAAGTTTGTAAGGCAACCACGGGTTCCTTTGTTTTCATTCTATAATACTGGACTTGTTTTTCTACGAAGGTTTGAACTTTGAGAGTGTTTAAACAAGAGAGAAAAGTGAGTATTGTTCCTGACTATGTGCATCCCACTATTTTCTAAAAGCACTGTTTTTTACAAATTCAGACAAGGCGGTGCCCTCAAAGCACATGATCACATACCACATTTCTTGCATGCTTTAAGGCACCCAGGTGCTATCTTACATAAGACAAGCCACAGACACTCAGTGAACCCAGATATGCCTAGAATGAATTTTTAATTACCTTGTACAATCTGTCTTTATCTTTGGTCATTTGCCTTCTTTTATCGGTTACTCTCAGATTTACAGTAGGCCACATGTAGATGACATATGGAGATGACAGCCTTCAGTGGGATGTGGGAATCCAGTTTGTCACTGTCATCAACTTAGTGGGTGACATGCACATCCACTGCCAGGAAACAAGCTTAGACAACTCCCTGGTATGAAATGTAAAGGTGCATAAAAGACAGGTAGAGCGAAAAAGACTAATTTACTATTAGCTGAAATTGCTCTGAATATTAGAATATTGGAGGCTGCAGTAAGAAGCATGTGTTGCTGTGTATGTGACTGCTTGATTAAAACACTTTCAATAATCTTTACAGGTTTAACAAGTTAAATACCAGAAACAGGATGCGACTGTTTTCCTGTCATTAAAGTCCACAAAATACAGAAAGCCCACATATGTAAGGGCAGTGCAGCTCTTTCTCACTTCTCCTCCTTTTCAGCCTTTGGGGTATGTTTTGATGACTCTGGTCACGCAAATTGAAAAGGTTTTTCTTGTGGTTTTAGCTCTGTTACATTTCCACTTAAAGGAAATGGGCCTGATTAAAAGTAATTTCCAAATGATGTTTGGTTAGTCCCTAATTTGCTTGTTGTTTACTTTCTGTGTCAAAATTAACTGGTGCTTGTGAAATCCAGTTCAGAAGCCCAATTCCTGACTGACCTTGGGTTGAAACGAGAGTGGTAGATGACAATGCTGGAATTGAACATATGTTATCTCACTCTTGCTTGATTTATTACATCGAAGACATTCACCTCCGTCTATTTTCCCCAGATGACAGGCTGAATTACATAATATACAAAACAGCAGATGGCCTGTGACCCTGCTTGCATGAAATTTTGTTTAGTTTTCCTGAACTACGTCGATTCCAGTGGAAACAGCCACACATCAAAGAATTTCTCTGCAGAAAAATGTAGATCGACTCTTCCCGAAAAGAGGCTGTGGTGAACAAAGGTGGGTTTTGTGTAATGAAAATGGTCCATAAAGGCCCATTGAGGAGCACAGGAGGGAAATAAATGTGAGCTGATTGAAGAAGGCGTGTTGTGACGGGATGGAAGCTGTGTTTGGAACAGGAGTACAGCCGTGAGATGGCTGTATGAAAGTGTTTGCCATCCCGAGAGGAACCGTGACTGGAGACGCAGCTATGCCAAAAATCTCAGTGTAAATACAAGTATGTGTGTGTCTGTGTGTGCACCCGAGCTGTTTCGGTGTATATACATCTTCCATTTCATGACTAACAAGCTTAAAGTCATACCTGGTTTAAATTTGGCCACAATCCCCTTCAAGGTAGTCTTCTTGTGCAGCCGTTCCACTCCTCCTACATGTGAATCATCTCCTGGATCTTCTGTTCTGATAACATTGCGCGCATTAGCACTGGCTGTTATGCACTTTATCAACACGCCAAGTGTTGAATTGTGTTTTGGAGAACAGGGCAGGGTTAGAGGAAGAAGAATATGGCCAGTTAGGGACAGTTGTGAGTGATGATTGTGTTGCTGTGACCAAATTTTCAGGTAATATCTGTAAATAATAAATAAATATGATGTAAATTTGATCATCAGAGGGTAAATGGGAGGGACCAACTTTGCACTGGTCCATGAAACATGGTAAAAGGAACACAAGGGACTATAATCCTAGCCTTAAATGCCATAGGATGCTACAGTTTAACTGTGTTGACAGTCGTGTTTCAGTGTCTTCTGGATCTGTGAATAGGCTGAATTGTTCGCTTTAATAACATAAGGTGATACTATGTATTACAGCTATACAGTAGTTATAATATTTCTACTTTTCTTTGATGTAACAACACAAAAAATGATCTGAGTTTAATTTGCATACAGTGGATAAGTCTCGTATAAGGAAGAGTGAGTACTTAATGAGCGATTGATTTTGAGTAGTCACATCAACATTATTTTTATCCACTTTGCAGATGTTGGCTGGGTTATGTGAGATTATATAAACTTTTGTTCTTTTTTCTTTAGAATATAGCAAGGGGAATAATTTCAGGTTTTGCAGACACATGACCGATAACCATGTGACACTAACTTGTCCAGCATTCACACAAGATTAGAGAGCAGTCAGTCAGAACTTCCTTGTAATTGTTTTGGTCACTAACAAATTACTGTGCTTGTGGTTTGCATCACATTTAATTAGGTTTTATGGCTGTTTAGCGAGTACTTATGTAGGCAAACATTAAAACTACTGGCAACTGTGTCAATCTGATAGCAACCAAAACAATCACTATTTGGTGCACCACCTTCTTTACAACCAAGTTTAACCAGTAACAGCCAGAAACTTCCAGGAACCAGTTTCAACCATTCAGGCTATACAAATGTCTCCCAAGCAGGAATGGTTATATCAGGTCCCGGAAACTCATGAGTAATGTGTGCATGATGTCATGTAAGAAATTCCTATTGCTGAGAGCCCCCAGGAAGTAGTTGTGGGCAAGGGTCTAAATATATCCATATATGCTGCACAGATTGACATGCATACACTCACACTGATGGAAAAAACATGTTTTGTGATTGGTTACTGAGATATTTATACATCTAATTCTTATTCCTGTCAGTATAAGGCACAATTTAGTGCATATCATTCACTTAAACGCCTCCGCAGGATTGCTCCGTTCACACGAATCAGTAGCAGGAAATCGAGTGCTTTTGTTTTATTAGCCATGTGAGAGTATCTGTCATCCTTCTCCTCGTGCTGCTGCTCTCTGATGAGAAATAAGAGACTTTGTGGTGAGCAACTGCCCTCCGTCATCTCAGCCAAGCTAACCGCTCCAGAGCAGAAATCTGACCAAGTCCAACAACACTGGCAGGAAATTAATGATATTCTCCAAAGTAAGCAGCTGCTTCAGACTGAAATATATACAGTCGGCCTGCTCTTTCACTCAATTTTTGCATCAAAAATATTGTTTTACATTCATTTCGCATTTTAATTCAGTGTTATGATAAACACTGAATTATATAGTTATACACACGACAGTGTTTGATTTCAACCACCCACCAAAGGAGATATGTAGAAATGCATCAGTTGTGAAGTTTATTGCTTCGTACATGTCACATAGAGATCAAATGAGGAATGAAAAGGAAAAACTACGTTCACAGTTGAGGTGAAATGCCTGAGGCATGCAGGAGCCTGGCAGATGGAGTGCGGCATTCTTAGTGTTACGGGAAAAATTTGACAGGTGACACAACTTGGAGATGAAGATGGATCACACCACGAATAGCACAAACATGGTTCCAAAAGGTCAATACATGACGGGTGCTCCAATGGCTGTTTGTCTTCTTCTGCAAACATGCAATACAGTGGCACATTTTTCCTACTATGGCCTTCCTATTATAGCCTACTATTATCTTCAGTACGGCATAAGAAATGCATTTGACCAAGCAGCTGGGTCTGTGGTTAGCAACCATGTCTGTTTGTCTGTCACCTGACTACTTTGCGCTAGACTGCCAGACCAAATACCTGCTAACAACAATCTTAAGAGCTCTATTTTTGTTTTGTGTTTTTCACTAAGATGATATAAATCCACCTAAACCTTATCATGTGAAGCTTTTCACTGTGAGCAACGTGCACATCCTGGTGTTAACTCAAATCCCTCAGAGCTACAGAAATTTTGTCCAGTCTAAACACAGTTTTTTAGTACTAATGTTTTTTTTGTACTGTGTCTGTTTACAAAGAGGATGCTGCTACTTGTTAGGACCAGACAACAATGACCTTCTGTTTTCTTATGCAAAGCAATGTCCTTTTGTTGGTGCCAAGCAGTTTTAAAGACTTCCTCTAAAGGGGTGGTATGACAGATGTAGAAAGACGATCCCATCGCATAGTCAGTTGGCTAATTGATTTGATGTGTTTGCCTTCTGTTATGTATCACATTTGTTCCCTAAGAGAAGTATTTTGGAAAACCTTGCCAAACCAGAAAAAGAACTTATTTTGAATGGCTCTGATTAGTGTCATTGATCCAATAAATGGGAACAGATCACCGATGGAAGAAAACAGGTCAAGCACAACCTCTGTAAAGTCTTGAGAGGTGTGCAGTTACAGCCGTGTGATTAAAACCACAACCAGTTGAGCACACTGTCTATATTACAGTATATTGCTCTGCTATGGTACAATTACCGTTTCTTATTATCATGTCATAGCTGCCCACTGGCCAAGCTTTGCTATTAGTGCCCACACTTAATACATTCAAGCAAAGTCTTCTCTGTTTTCTAACTTTTGTTCTTACTAAAACATCTAGTGGATTATTTTTGTCTTGCATACAATAACTATTCTACAATATGACTCATCATTTTTGCAACACAAATAAAAAACATTCCCGAGGAACGAAGTGAACAGAAAATCATCACACTTGACATTCTTGAAATCGCTGCTTTAACGTGGTCACATGAATCCACCTGTGTGGAATGTATACAGGTGGATTCATATGAGGAAGCCTGCTACCTGAACCGTTGTTCAGCCGCAAACTGTGCAAGACAGAACTAAGCTCCTCTTTCTAGACTGGCTAAATTAAGGCTAACACCCTAAAAAGCCAAGAGCGACAGCAAATACTTAAATCTTTCTCGCTCACGCTATCTGCTCGGCTGCACATTTACTGTAATTGGATGCACTTCGCTTTGACAGCTTCCCGTGATCCTGCAGTGGTTGCCACAATGTACAACACAAATACTTAAAACCACATTAGAATTATTATCCCCTGCCACTTTTTCAGCTCTTTCATCTTTCTTTAAACATCAAAGTGACCAAAGGCAGCAAATGGATCATAAGTAACGCTGAGGTTTGGGGTTTGCATGCAGCAAAAAGCGTGATTCATGGTGTGAAAAACAAAAAATCGAGATGATTAAAACATTTTCCCTCATAGAAACATCTGTTAACCAGACAAATTTCCTCTTAATCCACATTGAAGTAGCTTGAAAAGATTATCTTGATTGTGAGGTTAAAGTTTTGCTGGAAATTTTTTGTGCAATGTCTTTGGCCTAAACAGCACCACCAGTGGCTTGGCTTTGCTTCTACTGCAGACGAAATCCACAGCCTTGTTTTTGTGATGCTCGTGTTGTAGCTGAATCAGCAAATAAGGTCTCCAAAGCACAGACGAACATATTTCAGTGGCAGGCCTGGTGCAGATAAAGCTAATAACACCAGGCATAAAACAAATCACAGCAGCCCCTGATTGGGGTGCAGACCAGGAAATGTGATGGAATGTGTGCTTTTCAACACTTTGAATGTGATTCCATCAAAACCAAAACAGGTACCAGTGCTGGAGCCGTCACTAAGCAGTGTTTGTTCAATTTTCTCCTCTCCTGCCTGCAAGTTCTCGGCACAGATTTTAAATATCTGATGAATAATTTAGATCGGATGATAATGGACTCAAGCAAGAAGGAATGGTAGGACTTTCAAGAATCCTCACAAACACCACCGGAGGAGTTCTAGGATGAAATCTGGCAGCTGCTTATAATGCTTTTCAAAACCCAATATGCAGTTAAAAAGGAAATCTGTCAAGCTTTAAATCTGCCAGTGCTAACTTTGCCATCTGTTTTATTGCAGCTGGTCTTGCTCATACTTCTAAAAGCTTTGCACTCAGTGGCAAAAGAATTTTTACAGCCATGCCAAGTTCAGTTTTTATTGTATATCCGAGCACTTGAAATTAGAAGCAGAACGTAACAGAAAACAAGGATGACAGATACAGGGTTTGTTATATATAAGGTCGAATGATGAAACATGTCGTGTCAGAACACTGAGATCAGCTCCAGTTTGAGATCTTTCGAAGGCTTAAAGCAAACTAATACAGTCCTCTGCAAGTCTTGTGACACCCCTCATACACAAGGCAACACGTTTGCACAGTTCTAACAAACTTGGAAATCAGTATTTGGTGTGACAGCCTTTACTCTTCTACAAACCCTCAACTGTCTTAGACAAGCTTTCTTGTAAGTAGTCTTAAGAAACAGCTGAAAGTATATTCTCTGTAAATAATTCCACCAATTTTCTCTCTCCTAAACAATGATAATTTTTGATGAGGCTTCAATAAACAGTAGATGGATCCGCTGAAGGCCCAGAAATGCTGTGTCAGGTCTGTTTTTTTTGTTTTTTTGTTTTTTTGAACTTAAACTCTTTATTCTCCACCATTAGCCCAGTTTCCATATCTATGAAGCGCCTTGAGGCGAATTATGTTGTGATTTGGCGCTATATAAATAAAATTGAATTGAATTGAAATTGAATTGAATAGATTTTCTTTTTATTGAAACACTGCACCATGCCATGCTGAGATATAACATTTTCAGCTAATAGCTCTTTGGAAACCACCTTCCTGATGCAAAAATACTATTTTATTTCTTTCCAACTGTTTTTCATAGATTTGGAAGAGGCTATTAGTAACAGAGTAAAGATACACACCCTTTGGTTCTTTTCCTAATGTTATGTTTAGACACCACACTGGTTCATCCCTTGAGTTAAGTGTCTTTTTATGCTTTTACATACCTTCACAAAGCCTGCAGACTTTGGTCAAGACAAAGTAAAAAAAAAACAAGAACAGCTGAAGGGTAGCTCAAGACTTTTGCACAGCACTGTATTTATTTATTTATTGTATTTCTTTTTAAATGCTGAAATATTCAATCAAGTGCACCTTTTTACGCATTTTCTCCCTTTTATGTAGTGATCATTTCTGAAGCATCGAACATATAGAATTTTTCTTTTGCAGCATACATTTCAGTAAAGTTGAGCTCATGCACATACAGACTTAGAAAGAACACTGAACAAAGATATATTTGGGGCTGACTTCTATTTTGCACATCTAAATTTAGTTCAGTTTCTTTTTATGTCCAGGTGTTGTGTGGTCAAAAAGTTCACCACCTTGCTACTGTTTTGCCTGCAGCAAAGTACACGAATTCCACAGTAGGATTATCCGGGGATAATACAGCAGCACGGAAGTGACTGTGTGCAACGACACTGCACAACAATGAGACGTTGAAAGCAATACAGCCGCTCAGATACAATACATTCTAAGTTTAACCCAGCGCCTAAATTGCCTTTTTTGGTGTGTTTGAGAGTGGCAGTTAGTCTTAAGGAGAAACATATTGTGGCTTTTGCATCACTTGAAACACCAAGAGAAAAAATTGAGTTTACTTTGAACTCAAGGCAGCTTGTCTATATAGCAAATTATAAAGCAACACATGCTGACCAAAGTGCTTTACAAAAAAATTAGAATCAAAGGGCTGACCAGATAAAACACAGGCATAAATATGATTTAATTAGTAAGAGCGCACACTTTCTCAATAAAATCATAACACAAACCGCAATGCACATGCACAAGCTGCAATAAAAGCAAATAGGGCCAGTCAGAAGTTTCCCTGATCCAACTTCTACAAGCTTTCTGCTTTGTTGTTTTTTGAGGTTATTTGAGTTGCCAATAGCTATGTTGGGTGGCATTAAATGAACAATCATTCTACTTATTTAACCACCCAGAATTTGCTTATTCTTTGAGTATTCAATTTTGACTTTGATTAATTCTTCATATATATTAGTTTGTTTTTTTTAATTTACATGAAAAACTGAGCTTGTGAATGGCTTTGCATCAGCCATGTTCCTTTCTTTTTCAACAAATTGCTAGAAAACAATAGGATTACCCATTTCAGGCTGATGAGCAGAAAACTTTGTTGGTTTGCTCAAACAGCAACAAATTTTAACAACAGGAGGATGGAAGGATGGGAGGTGTAAAACAATCAACGATCTTCTTTGGGACTTCATAAACTCTCTGCTTACTATTGTTTTTACCACTGTTTGGTTAGGTTTAGGGAGGGTTTCAAAAAGGGCGGTTTTGATTTTAATGAAGGAGTTGCTCTCATGACTCATCGAGTCACACCATCAACTGGCCAATCAGTGACATGTAGTCTGCTTACGTCACATTTTCCGACTCAGCTTGCTTGGAGATGAAAACTGAGTTGAGTCAAGTCGAGCTGTCTCATCTTCTACCTATTGTTGTTTTTTGGTTATTTTTGTTTGTGTGTGTGTGTGTGTGTGTGTGTGTGTGTGTGTGTGTGTGTGTGTGTGTGTGTGTGTGTGTGTGTGTGTTGTCACTGAAAGTTACTTGAGCCCAGGTTCATGGAGTGCCATGAGAAACTTTTCTGTAAATTAATTGATACGTTCATTTTTCACTTTCAGAGTTTCCACTGGCACTCTAGCCACGAGTTACTATGAGCTAATTAGTTCTTATTCTTATTGCACCATTAGGAATTATCATAAGTTGTTGGCCCTTATACGCACAGGTTTTCTTGCTCTCCTTTGGATGACTAACAGAAATCAAGCCCAGGAACTTTTTAAGCAGCTGCAGTCCTACTAAATAAAAAAAAAACAAACAAACACATTTTTAATCAATAACTTGTACCCATGTTATGTCATCTTCTGGACTCTAAGCCGTAAAGATCTCTGAACTGGGATCTCAACGGCTACAGCTTGCATAAGTATGACCACCCTCCCAGAAGAAGGTATGCTTTCTTGTAACAGTAAATGCTTTTTTCCACAAGATTGTGCAAAATGCTGATGTCCCCCGATGTGAAGAATCACCTTATACTGTACTTCCATCCATAATATAGACACGTGCTATAGCTTTAAAGCCTTTAATGACAATGACTGAACTTTCCAACCTTATATGAAAGCATCCAGTGAACGCTGAAACAACTCATGCATTAAATTCAATGTCTCCTGCTAAGTCAAAGGGATCAAAGGGTTAAATAAATTGTGTGTTTTATTAAATATATTGTGTCCAGATGCTACTTTATACTTTATACATTTACCGAAATGCATGTCTATTTATCTATGACAAGAAGGTAATCATTATGTAATTGTTTTGCATCTGTAAATATTACATAACAAGGAGTGGGTCAAGATTTGGAGGATAAACTGAGATGAACCAGATGCTGGCTCATTTAGTTTGGATTCATTGACAAGTGGGAAGGGTCTACAGTCTACAGGGCTTATACGCACATGTGTGTGTGTGTGTGTATGTGTGTGTGTGTGGTTTGCATTGTCACAGAGTGCCAAAGAGATTCCTTGAATCCTTGAGTGCACTTTGTTGTGTTGCTTCATGTAATCATCTTGTCATGATGTGTTTTGGAATAATAAATTGTTGCCTGTCCTGCAGCATATCCAGCGCAAACAGGATACTGTGTAGGCTTATAATATAAAGACTCTCATAAAACTTTCCTACTTGAGAAAAAAAGCTTTCTTTTGTATGTGTTTTAAGTAGTGGTTACTGCTCAGAGTCCCAAATGATGTGCTGAGCTTTTATCAACTCCCAAACTCCAAAGAAAAACAAAAAAAAACCTGCATTACTGATAAAAATGTCATGCAGAGCTCGTTTTAAATGCCCCATGTAGTCTGTGGTGCATAACCTGAGGTTAATCCATCCAAAGGGTTACCAAAAACATTAAGATAAAAAATCTATGGGAAGCATGTCAAACTCATTTTTGGTAATGGGTCGCGTATTACCCAATCAAATGGGATGGGCGAGTTATTTAAAAATATATATTTTGGAAAAAACAGCTAAAAAATTTCCATTTCTGTTGTGTAAAGAGGTACAAGTACAATCTTAAAACACTGAAATTATGATGAAGTGCCTGGGGTATGTAAGAAAAATAAGTGTTATGTAATGTATCGTGTCTTCGTTTTTAAACTCTGAGTCAGTCTAGTCTTATTTTATGATTGCAGTGGATTTTTAAAGGCACAAAATCTTCACACAACATATTTTCTGCTTTGAGAGATCAGCAATAGTATAGCATTTATTTGATTGTAATTTTGTCAAGTAGTACAAGTACTTTTGACTCTCCATGTAATTCAGTTTCCATGTACAGGGTGGGCCATTTATATGGATACACCGTAATAAAATGTGAATGGTTGGTGATATTAAAGTCCTGTTTGTGGCACATTAGTATATGTGAGGGGGCAAACTCCTCAAGATGGGTGGTGACCATGGTGGCCATCTAGAAGTCGGCCATCTTGGATACAACATTTGTTTTTTCAATAGGAAGAGGGCCATGTGACACATCAAACTTATTGGTAATGTCACAAGGAAAACAACGGTGTGCTTGGTTTCAACGTAACTTTATTCTTTCACGAGTTACTTACAAGTTTCTGACCAGTTGTAAAATGTGTTCAATGTGCTGCCCATTGTGTTGGATTGTCAATGCAACCCTCTTCTCCCACTCTTCACACACTGATAGCAACACCGCAGGAGAAATGCCAGCACAGGCGTCCATTATCCGTAGTTCCAGTCCAGGTGCTGCACATCTCGTATCTTCACACCATAGACAATTGCCTTCAGATGACCCCAAAAATAAAAGTCTAAGGGGGTCAGATCGGGAGACCTTGGGGGCCATTCAACTGGCCCACGACGACCAATCCACTTTCCAGGAAACTGTTCATCTTGGAATGCTCGGACCTGGCACCCATAATGTCAGACCTTCCCAAAGTGTGGGGCCCCCTTACAGGGGGCACGGTATGAAAAGGGGGAAAAAACAAACAAATTCTTGAACACCGCTAGCACGGGCGCCCACACAAAAGTAAAGCAGGAGATGAAGCATAGCTGAATATGTTTCCAAACCAACTTCATTCTAAGCCAAAGACTAGAAAATATGGTGAAGCATATCTGCCCTTTGGTTTCACCTGCACAAGTGCCGAGGTAGGTCTCCCCTGCAGAATTGGCTTTCCCTTCATCGGGAGCACGCACTGGGCTGTTCAAATCACGGACAAACAGTATCACACATTCTTGAATTTTAGTTCACAAACACTTCTTGACTAACTACTCCTGACATTTTGGAGATATACATACTATACTATACTTTATACAGTAAAGTTACAGCGGGATACAAATAATATCAGGCTGATCCTGCCACAATTTGTTCCCCCTGTCTAAATCATGGACAAACAGTATCCCACAGTTGTTTATGTTTTTGAACCCATTTTGCACAGAGAGGCATTTTTTGAAAGATGTATTGATAGCAATGTAGAATATTATTACACAGGAAAAAAACAACTACACGTAAAATAATCACACCGTGATGCCTCTGACTTTGTAAATGGAGGGACGGTAACTGCGTGTGTATATGTAAGCGTGTAAAACCTGCAGATAGTCAGATTAACAGTAACAGTATTTTGTCTCTACCTGCCATTCTGCAATTCATCTCATGTAAACAATAACATGGTGCACAGCGTGACGTGAAAAAAGGCACATACTTCTGACGTTGTGTGATGAACTCTGTATTCCTCGTCCACATGTAAACGCAAAAAAGGAGTTTTAAAAAATCGCAGTTTTCGGTGAATCAAAACGCCGTTTACGTGTGGACGAAACAGCTGCATTTTCAAAAATACCCGTTGTGGAGATCAGGGAAATTATTTTGCTGCTATTGTTATTAATCATCATCATTACCATTGTATTGATAATATAATCCAGAGCATTGATATTGTAGTCAGATGTTTAAACATATTGGCACCCAATTAGCCTTTATTACAGGTGCAGTTATAACCACTTTAAACTGTTGAGGTAAATCAATAATCTTAAATGCGTTTGAATGCTTGTTATAATCTTAAATGTGTATGTGCTGATTCTGTTGCATTATAAAAGAAAGGCCTAACTCTGAGTACACTCTGTGCCAAAGTAGACAGGAAGCGCAGGCTTTTGCAGAGCGTGCTTGTGAAAGTTACTTTGAGGAGCTGTCTGGATGAGGTTATTTGAATAACCAGGTTATTCATTATTGTCTTTTATTCATTTATATCTTTTGATTAAGCTTTTAGTAGAGGTTCTTGATTAAAACATTTATTCAACATATTACAGGTATAGTTTCAGTTAGGTTATTATGCACATGAGAATTGGCCTCTCTTCTCATAAGACAAAGTTCGTGTGAGGTCAAGCCACACACACACGTACACACCCACACACACACACACAGTAGATAGACTCATTTATAGGTGAGAGGTTAATCATGTTTGCTTGCAACTGCAAAATTGTCCCTGCAAAAAAAAGAACAGTTTCTTGCAGAATGTGGGCCTGATGTTCCAGACGAGAAGAGAGAGTCAGAAGGTTGACAAGTGGGGACGTAGCGTAAACGAGTTAGTAGTTTATTTTCTTACTGCCTGTAATTTATTGCAGATTACTTGTATTTGCTTAATTGTTTACTAAATGTTTGAGGTGTGAAATAAATCACAATGGAGCAAAATATGGGTGTGTGTGGATGGAGGATGCGTGCGTGCGTGCGGGGGGGTCGAACATTTTGCTTGTAAAACAAAGGGGGGCCTAGCAAAAAAAGTTTGGGGACCACTGCATAATGTGGTGGTGCATCATCTTGCTGGAAAAACTCAGGGAACGTGCCAGCTTCAGTGCATAAAGAGGGAAACACATCATGTAGCAATTTCAAATATCCAGTGGCCTTGAGGTTTCCATTGATGAAGAATGGACGCACTATCATTGTACCCCCTATACCACACCAAACCATCACTTTTGTTGTTCCAACAGTCTTGGAGGGATCCATCCAATGTGGGTTAGTGTCAGACCAATAGCGGTGGTTTTGTTTGTTAACTTCACCATTCACATAAAAGTTTGCCTCATCACTGAACAAAATCTTCTGCGTGAACTGAGGGTCCTGTTCCAATTTTTGTTTTGCCCATTCTGCAAATTTTCTGCGCCAATCTGGGTCATCCTCGTTGAGATGCTGCAGTAGCTGGAGTTTGTAAGCGTGCCATTTGTGAGTAGCTAATATCCGCCGAAGGGATGTTCGACTAATGCCGCTCTCCAGTGACACGCGGCGAGTGCTACACTGTGGGTTCTTGCTGAATGAAGCTAGGATAGCCAATGATGTTTCTTCATTAGTGACAGTTTTCTTGCATCCACATTTTGGCAAATCCAACACTGAACCAGTTTCACGAAACTTAGCAAGCAGTTTGCTAACTGTAGCATGGGAGATGGGTGGTCTCGCAGGGTGTCTTGCATTGAAATCTGCTGCAATGACCCGGTTACTGCATTCACCAGATATCAATACAATTTCGATCCGCTCCTCACGTGTTAACCTCTTCAACATGTCAATGGCTGTGAACAAAGAGAAACTTGTAAATAACTCATGAAAGAATAAAGTTACGTTGAAACCAAGCACACCATTGTTTTTCTTGTGACATTACCAATAAGTTTGATGTGTCACACGGCCCTCTTCCTATTGAAAAAACAAAAGTTTTATCCAAGATGGCCGACTTCTAAATGGCCACCATGGTCACCACCCATCTTGAGGAGTTTGCCCCCTCACATTTACTAATGTGCCACAAACAGGACTTTAATATCACCAACCATTCCCATGTTATTACGGTATATCCATATAAATGGCCCACCTTGTAGATGTACTTACCAATAGAAGTGCAGTCATTTTTACCCCTCAGATGTAAAAGGCTAATGGGAAATCTGATAAGCTGTATCTACTAAAAATCTCAGATGAGTTCGAATCTCAGAGGTCACATTTTCTGAAAATCTTATGAATTATAAATTGAGAATGAGAGTACACAGGATTTTTAAATCAGTGCCATAGGTGCAGCTACTAAAAATTTCCAGTGAATTTGAATCTCAGTGACCTCAACCTCAAGGTCAGTGGTCAAATTTCCTGAATACCTTGCAAATGCGATAACTCGAGATAACTTTGTTTCTAACTGTAACAAGTTTTTGAATCTTTAGTAAACTGTAGGTTTAACTCTCCATTACTTTTTAAGTAACGGAATTTATTACCTAATTATTTTCTTAAGAAAGGAATTTTTAAATTTAAAATAGCCAGCGGCTGTTTGACACTCCTGCACCTCCTGAAGCTCCGTTGTTCCACTGAAGGAAAAAGCAACCCAGACCATTATGGCGCCCCCTCTACTGTGGCGCATAGAAAACATTTCAGGTGGGATTTGCTTGTCATGCATTGGAAACAATCAGGACCATCAAGGTTAAATTTTTTCTCATCAGAAAATAAAACATTCTTCCACCTTTCAATGTCCCATGTTTTGTGCGCCCTGGCAAAGTCCAGACGGTCAGCTCTGTGGCATTCATGGAGACGAGGCCTTTTGTTTTTGAAGCCCTTCAGTCTCAGATGCTGTCTGATGGTTGTGGTGTCACCCTACCGCCTACTGGTGTTGGCCAGAGGGGTCGATGGTGCAATATGGCAGCCTTGCTTCTGTCAGTCTGCCCCAGGGCAGCTGTGGCTACAACTGTAGCTTGCATTGTAAAGCGCTTTGGGTGCCTTGAAAAGCGCTATATAAATCCAATCCATTATTATTGACCTTTTTGTTCCATAACCCTCGAGGTCATTTAAGAAGTTCCAAATGACTGTCTTACTGCGTCCCACCTCAGCAGCAATGGCGCACGGTGAGAGACCGTGCTTATGCAGTTCAACAACCCGGCCACGTTCAAAAAGGGAAAGTTTTTTTTGCCTTTGCCATCAGAGCATCATGAAGTGTGATTACCTGACAGAAAATGACAATGAATACACATTTTTGCACAGATTTGGCCTTTTAAAGGCACATGCCCCTAAACTATTGATCAGCTGTAAAACAGCCTGTTTCAGTTCATTAAATTGCATGCTCAAAAAATGTTTTGTCTCACTTCCAGCTCTACTTGGAGCTGTGTTAAGATCTGTTACGTCCCCCCCCCCCACCATGGCGGGGGCAAAGGTAGGAAGGAGACAGCAACACTGGACAACCACAATCAATGAAGGAGGAAGACCACAGAACAGTTAAGTATCAGGCAGGATTTATTGGGTGCTTGCCTGGATAGTCAAATTTAACAACAGTAAAGAGGTGGGGGAGGAGGACTGGGCGGTTGATCCAAATCAAAGAAAGTAATAAAACAAAAAGAGGTTAGTAGCTTCCAGGGCCTAGCCTAACTGAAAGAAAAATGCAAAACAAAAGGCCTACCTAGCTACTCGATAAAAGTCAGTGAAAACATACAAGGGTGGCATCAACCGCATAACCTAGTGTGACTAACAGAGTAAAATCTACAACCAGTGTATAGGGTACCCCGGCTTACCTGTCCAGCCTCCCACCACACACAACATAAAGATGCCTGTTCGCAAATGTTTGTCAAAGCAGAAGCCAGCAGCCACCAGCTGGCCAGGGAGCGGCTCATTTGTAGTGTTCCTTGGAGTGTGATTGGCCAACTGAGCCCAGTCCAGCCAATAGACACCTGCCAATCAACTTCGAACTGGCCAATCAGAGGAGGCCTGACGCCTGAAAGATGAATAGAACACAAAACAGAGTACAAAAGCAAAGCCACACCCCTTGGCACGTAACAAGATCCAACCATGCAAAATATGATTTTCTGCCATTTTTTAAGTGGTCTTAAACTTTTGATTGGGACTATACGTGCACAATATGACAGATATTGAACACGTATGTTGTTTTATATTATATATTATTATTATTTTTATTATATTAATAGATTATATGTGAAAAAATTGATTCTTGTGATTCTGACAGAGATGGGTACCTGCAATGTTAAGTGCTTCTATATTTGTTATCTAGACAAGTAATGTTACCAAGCTTGTTATCCATTATGGGTACATGCACCAAAAGCTGCTTAATCTGGAGTGTTTTGCACATGTAGAAAAATGTCAGGTGGGTGATAGGTAACTCTAAGCTGGTTGTGGTGGAGGAATTGTTAACAGTATGTGTTCCCATGCCTTCTCAAAAAAAAAAAAAAACACTGAATCAGAAGACTCAGGACCATGAAGGATTTGATGATTCATTGGCAGTGTTGGGAAGGTTACTTTTAAAATGTATTCCATTACAGAATACAGAATACATGCCCCAAAATGTATTCTGTAACATATTCCGTTACGTTACTCAATGACAGTAACGTATTCTGAATACTTTGGATTACTTAATATATTATCATGCTTTTTACAACAACGTGAATGTACTATTGCTGTGTGATTTATTACTATTACTGAAGGTCCACGACTCCGAACTGTAGTAAAGGGACCTCTGACTAATACGGCGGGGTCCCTGTCGGCTCGTAGCCGAAAAATAGCTCTACTTTGTTGTGTGGGTCAACTTTTCTTGCAAGAGACAGAGAGAGGCGTTGAAAGGCTGCTCCAACGGAACTTATTGTTTTCGGAGGAAAACACGAACACGGTGTACAGTCGAGTCTTAATAGCTTACTTACAACTGGGCTGGTCAGGCACTCTTCTTGGCTGCAGTGGTTATTATTATATTT
This sequence comes from Copadichromis virginalis, assembly GCF_057382275.1. Classification (NCBI taxonomy): domain Eukaryota; kingdom Metazoa; phylum Chordata; class Actinopteri; order Cichliformes; family Cichlidae; genus Copadichromis; species Copadichromis virginalis. Next base: position 17,139,105 of record NC_140632.1, read on the forward strand.
ACATGCTTCCAGCTCCAGTTTTTGCTCGATGACAACTCGTACCTTTCCACTCCCCTTTTTCTCCCTCCTCGCGCTCACAGACCCATAACGTGTATGGCAGTCCATTCTCCCTGCAACACGGACTACACTGCCCATGAAATTCATAAAATTCCATAAAATCCATAAAATCCATAAAATTCTTTAGAGCTATGCTTGTAGCATTCTGCCTGTTAGCTTAGCACAACAACAACAACAACAAAAAGGCGCTCTCTCACCCAGGAAACACACAGTCGCAGAGAGAGAGAGAGCGTCGCCCTGTAACCATGGCAACCGTAACGCTGCCGTCTGGAACAACAACGTAGCTGTCAAACAAAACCGAAACAGTCCTGACCCGCGACAATATGAAACAGGAAACAGTGTAATCCATTTAATTCAACAAAGTAACTGTATTCTGAATACCACCTTTTTAAACGGTAACTGTAACGGAATACAGTTACTCATAGTTTGTATTTTAAATACGTAACGGCGGTACATGTATTCCGTTACTCCCCAACACTGTTCATTGGAGATGTTATTCAGCGTGATGCAGATTTTCTTTCTTCAATTTCATGCCCTTTGTGACATTTTTATTATTATGCAACTTACATCAGTGAGTAAGTCGAGGAATTAAAATGAGACATAATAATAGCAAGCACAGGAGTAATATTTCAGTCCACTTCCTCCTGGTAAATCCAGCTTTTCCTTCATGATTGATTCCCGTACTGAAAAACATCCAGGTTTAAACTAGAAGCTTTAAAATCTTTTTCCTTTGGGCATACTGTCATCAGTCTGCTGCAGACCAGGATCAATGATCCCCATAAATCCACTGAGATTCCACAAGTCTTGTTTTTTGTGCCCTTTTCAAAGTTATATCTCTGTAAAGCTCTTGTTCTGAGACAGGCTCACAAATAATATGACTTTCCCTCTCAGTGAGAGGCCTGGCACTTTGGGAATGGCGAGCAGATGCTGTAGGGAACATCAGGTACTAGACAACGTGGGAGTGGGGCAAGACAATGCCTCCTCACAACCCCTTCGAAATAATGCTTCCTCAACCTGTTCACGTTGCCTCCCAAAGAGAAACAATATCAGAGCAAGGAGATGTTTTATCGTTTCCTAGCTTCAGACCTGAATGGCTAACTAGGAGAGCCGATTTTCTTACATATTGTGTGTCTTACGCACACTGGGGACACATTATTAGGGAAAAACAAAGATTCTGTCCCTTGTAAAAAGCTATTTGCAAAGAAAAGGTCTCATAAATTTATAACTTAAGTCTTTACAGTGTATTTAAGTAGCATTTTGATTACTTTCAAAGAACATACCCACAACATGTCATGCATGTTATAGCACAGGCACATGACCCAGAACATTCCCTGCAACTTTATGGGTCATCACAGACTGGTATTAGCTCATTAGGATATGTCACTGGATGTTAAGAGAGCTGAATATGGTTTGTTTTAGTTTACAGTATTTTAGAGTGCTTTTCGGTCCATTTTTGTGTTGCCTTGACTCGAAACTTCTGGAATTTAATCAAATCAAATCAAATCAAATCAAATCAAATCAAATCACTTTTTATTGTCACATCACATGTGCAGGCACACTGGCACAGCACATGCGAGTGAAATTCTTGTGTGCGAGCCCCACAAGCAACAGAGATGTGCAAACACAACAACACAAACGAGCAAAATACAAGAATGGCCAACCTGAAACTAATAAATATATGTACAATATATAATAGTGTATGCATTTCTGGATGTGTATACTAAATATTTTCCTACGTGTGTGTGTGTGTGTGTGTGTGTGTGTGTGTGTGTGTGTGTGTGTGTGTGTGTATACACATTTTTACAAATTAAATAGTAAAAAAATAAAATAAAATAATAATAATAATAATAATAATAATAAAATATATAAAATATACAGAGTTGAATATGTGCAAAACAAGTGGCATTTATATACAGTGTGGAGTGCATAATGTTGAAGTTCCAGTAGTGAAGCTGAGGTGTCTATGACGTGTTCAGCAGTCTGATGGCCTGATGGAAAAAGCTGTCTCTCAGTCTGCTGGTACGGGACCGGATGCTGCAGAACCTCCTTCCTGATGGAAGCAGTCTGAACAGTTTATGGCTGGGGTGACTGGAGTCCTTGATGATCCTCCCCGCTTTCCTCAGGCACCGCTTCCTGTAGATGTCTTGGAGGGAGGGAAGCTCACCTCCAATTATCCGTTCAGAGCACCGCACTACTCGCTGGAGAGCTTTGCAGTTGTAGGCGGTGCTGTTGCCATACCAGGTGGTGATGCATCCAGTGAGGATGCTCTCAATGGCACAGCGATAGAAGGTCCTGAGGATGCGGGGGCTCATGCCGAATCTTTTCAGTCTCCTGAGAAAGAAGAGGCGCTGCTGCGCCTTCTTCACTGTTTTGTTTGTGTGTACTGACCACGTAAGATCCTCAGCCAGGTGTACGCCAAGGAACCGGAAGCTGCTCACTCTCTCCACAGCAGCGCCGTTGATGGTGATGGGGGTGTGTACTTCTCTGCACCTCCGGAAGTCCACTATCAACTCCTTTGTCTTTGCGACGTTGAGGGTGAGATGGTTGTCTTGACACCAGTGGGTCAGGGCGCTGACCTCCTCCCTGTAAGCCGTCTCATCACCGTTTATTTAGCTAAAACAGAGCTATTCAAATATTTGTATGTCAGTGTGTTTTTAAAACATTTGAGATTAGTTACACTAAGATCTGTTGCTCATCTACAGTTTTATTTTCTGCCTCATATGCCAAGATGTTACATAACAGTGCTCCCGTAGAGACGGACACATATTAAGGGTTGTATGAAACATTTTATTAAAACACCAAGCGATCTGTATAACCAGATACCTGCATTAGGACTACACGCAGTACAACGAGAATATTTCAACACAGATTTCAGGAAAAACAGTTAAATCCTGCCTTATTTTTCATCTTGCAGTGTTTTCCATGGCCTGCTGTGATAAGCCACCGGGGTTTCAGTGACTCTGTGATGTGAACCCAGATAGCTGAGAGCAGTGAAGTCATTATTATACTTCGAGAAGAGCCAAATAGTTAATCCATTCACCATCCAGCAGCCCCAGTTGTTCAGTCAAACCAGAAAGATGTCTAGAGCAAACCAAAAGCAAATATATGGTCTTATCCTTTACGTGTTGAGAGATAATCTTATTTTTTAGCATTTTATACAAATGTGTGTGATTATGCTCAGATATAAAATGCAGCTGTTTTACTAGCATAGAGAAAGCTCCTAAAACAGCACAAGGAAAATGACATCATTCTGACCGTTACATAACTTGAGAATTTTGAACCAACTTTCAACTAACCTTATTAGCAGTAGCGAGATGACAAGGACTCAAAACAATAAACAGGACAACTACAGAATCAGACAAGGAAAAGAAATCCAATGTCATCTCTGGAGCAAAAGAAATGTGGTTAAAAATTCCTTGTGAAGATTTTAGCCACTTGGAATGGCTTCAGCTCTGGTGCACATTTCAAAGGGGACAAATGGTTTGAATCAACAAGATAAAGAGCTGCAGACATGCAAAAGAACTATCCCTACCTGTGGCCTAAACTGGATAATCAGTGGATAAACATTGGAAAATGTGGCAAAGATATACAGATGTGGTACTGAATATCCTCAGCGCTTGAGTCCTGGACTGCCTGAGCCCTCTCTCTTCGCAACTGAGGGCTTGAAATAGTCTGAGATTGGCTGCTTCATCATCTGTTGGGTTCAAACTGAAACCCAATTATCACAAGTTCTACAACAGCACCTCATAATTGTACGTTTGCCAGCATAAATCAGTTGACTTTCGAGGCAGGCACAGGATCTAAAACTCAAGCACAGGGTGCAATTTTCTCACATCTCTCTCTATATGTCGTGAGTGATGAGTATAGAGTGGTTTTTGACAGCATGATGATGGCTGTAGTGTGCCAGGGTAATGAGATGCAGGGTGGTCCACACCCTCTGCTGTCCCATGGTAGCTCATTAGTGATCATTTTTCCAGTGGCTGTTGGATTTATTGTATACTGCTTGATAAAATTACAGCACTGGGTCTTTTAATGACACCAAACTTTAAGCCAAAAGTGACAGGATATAGCCGCACTGACACTCTCCTGGAGGTGGCTGTAAAATGCACAAATACAAATTTGTTGGTCAGCCTACACATGTGAACAGATACTTTTTTACTGTGGGAAAGTTTTTTGATAATGTGCTGTCATTAATTCCCTCCATTATTTTGTTGTAATCTCATCCATCTTTTCAGCCATCTATGGGAAAAGGCTGTTATTGTTTACAATTTAGGTTTTAGATTAGGAAGTGATGGCATTCACTGATTCGAAAGTGTGGTCATAAAATGTGTGCACTGCAAGCTATCTAAATATTTGCGTTTTGTATTTATGTTTGTAATGGGATCTCTGCAAACAAAGCGCCCATAGGCAGTGAGAGATGGCTATTGACAGCAGAAGAATTTGACTGTTACATCAGATATTCACAGTGTGAGGCCTCGTAAAACCCTGGTGCTCCTTTTAAATCCCAAAATAGACCTCGACTGCATTCCTGTGTCAGTCCTGAGACATGCATGCAAGACATAATAGTGGTTTTTGAGTATGTAATGAAAGACAAGACCTCTTAACACCTGGTTTCTAATATGTCTGGGCTTGGGTGTACATTTGTGCGCTATGTGCAAATGATAGAAATGTAAGCACCTCTATTCATTTATCAACAAATGGAATAAAAATACAGAAAAAGAAAAATGCAAACATTTCCCAACTTATTTCACACAATGCATGTTGTATACTACAACCCTGGATATTTTATGTAACAACACCTCTACTTGTGCCTGCATTCCTGCTGCCATTAAAGTTATGTAAGTCCAATTCACCAAAGGGGAAATCCCATTTAAATTATATGGGAAATTCTTTTTAATATCCCCGAGTTGGCATCAGAAACTGTCAAAAAAGGAGGAAATCAGCCAACGCCAACAGTTCAAGAAGCACTCCCTGATTTAGTTTTTGAGACTCATTGTGTTCCAAAATCCCCAAATTCCCCCATTTAGTCATTGTATTTCAACTTCAAATGCCTGTTTTTATAAATATCTATTTTAAAAATAACTGTTAATAAATTCATAATTATAAATCTGTCTGTGTGAGCTAGACAGAATTGTTTATGAGTTCAAGTTAAAATTTATTTATGTAGCACTTCTAAAACAACATCTGTTGAACAAAGTACTGTTCAATAAAAATAGCAGAAGACATAAAATAGGATAAAGTTAGAAGGATAAGATAATAAGAACTCATCATACTGATTTAAAAGCCAGAGAATAAAAATGGGTCTTTAGACTGGTGTTAAAAAAATCCAGTGTTGGGGAGGTCCTGATATGCAGACGCAAAGTGTTCCACAATTTAGGAGCAGTGACCACGAATCCTCCTCTGTTTTAATCTGGACCTTGGGACAATAGTAGCATTTGGTCCACAGACCTCAAAGATCTTGCAGGAGTACACCAGGTTAGAAGGTCAGAAAGATATGTGGGGGCTAGTCCGTGCAGCGTCTTCAAAACAAGTGCTAAAATCTTAAAATCAATTCAAAAACTGACTGGCAGCCAGTGTAATGATGCAAGTACGGGAGATATGTGATCTCGCTTGCGCATGTCTGTTAGGAGCCGTGCTGCAGCGGCGAGTTGCAGTCGGACAATTGATGCCGAGGTAACACCAGAGTAGAGGCTATTACAGAAGTCGAGGCGAGATGAGATTTAGCATGACAACAATTTAAAGACATTTTAGCTCAGTGTTGTAGAACTTTACACATTTTATGAAATTATGCAAATGACAAAAACAAATGTTCCAGTATCATTACAAAACTATAAAGCCAGCTTGTCACATGACTACAAAACCCATGGTAAGTAATATGAGCTCATAGTAAACACATTCAATTCAAGGAACATTTTATCCTTATTCTGTTGCTGCGGAAAAAATATAAGAATTACATTTATTACACTTATTATTTTAAAAATTGTGAAAATAATACTGGCATATCACTTCGAGTTGTGTTTCTTGCCACCTGATGGATGTGCAGTACTGTGCGCATCAATCTACCCCTCATTTCTTCATATTTTGTTTAGAGGAGTCAAGAAGTGATTCTTACAGAAGGGAAACAGGGAGAAAAGGTTCAGGTTTGTCAAATTACACGAGAACTGGATTTAAAATTAGTGACAACAGCTCTTACGCACAGATGAATCTAAATGTTAAATCATTGCCTGTACATACAGAGGTACAGCAGTGTGTCTACAGCCTTTTGTAAAACACGGTGGAGGCTCTGTCACCGTTTGGCACTGGATTTCAGACAGTGATACTGGGGATCTTGTCATAACTGATAAACTTATAAACGCAGAAATGTACCATCAGAGTTTGATCCGCCATGCAATACCATCTGAAAAACAACTGCTTCATTTTTTAGCATGAAAATGATCAAAATGAAAGTGCTAATCCAGTAAAAGCAAATCTGGATCGAAAGAAATACACAATACACCACTATCGGTTATCGACTGGCCTCCCCAGAGCCCAGACCTCAACATTATTGAAGCAGCATGGGATGATCTTGGCAGGGAATACAACAAAAGGCAGTCAACATCCAAAGAAAGCCTTTCAAAGTCCTTCAAGAAGCCTGGAGAACTGTTCCTGGAGGATATCAAAAGAAGTTAGAAGAAGCTTGGCTAAGAGAGTTCAGGCTGTGTTGAAGAATAAAGGTGGTCATACATATCTCCACCCTGTTCTGGACAAAATACTGTATCTCTCTCTCTTAATCAAGCTATGAATTGTTTTCACTCACATATTTTTACAGTATGCTAGACAAACTAGATATTAAATCTGAAACTTCCCACTAGGGTGCTCTTCACAACTTTCCAAATGTTCATAGGACTGCATCTTTTCACTTTAATGATAAGGAAAAAGTAATAATAAAGATGAGAACCTGTTAAAACGTGTCCCTAAACAGACACCTGTGCTTGCAATGCATGCTTAAATTCCTCAAGACTGTGACTGTGGTAGGCTGGAATCCAAAATACGAGATACAAACACATCATATTGCATTTTGATAGCTATCTCGACTGTCAGCACATTATTATTTCTAAATGCACTGAACTAATCAAAACATTGCAACAAAGCACTGTCACGCAGCAGCAAAAAAAAAGAAAAAATCATTAGATGGAAAGATAAAAGAGCTGTGCACTCTCTGAAAAATCCATGCCTGTGCTCAGTCAGGGGCTCGGGCTTGTCAGATCATGTCACAGCTTTCACCCAAAAATCATTAGCAGACTGTGTGTGTCGTTGCTTGTCTTGAGTTTCCTCTTGATTTGGGCGTTTGCTAAGCTTGTCAAACGATGATATTCCTCATTGGTGAGAAAACTCAAGAAGTATCTACAGCTCCAGGGACAACATACTGCTCTGATTTAATATGTCCCATGGGTATATGTGAGATAAAAGCTTATAATGATGGGTGAAGCAGCTGTTTTGCTGTTATTGAACATACTGTACAAATTAGCATCAAATGAACACTCAGTAACATATTCTGTGCATAACAGCTGATACCTCATAGCTTTCTGTGTTGTAATTGTTACAAAAGGGGAATGTTTCATTCTTTCTCTATTCATGACAAAGGTTAAAAAAGCCAGAGTTAATCTCATAATAGTCCTAATAGCTGATAAAACTATTATTTATGATATTATGTTAGTATAATGTTCTGCTTTTAGTAGAGAGATTTGCACAATGGAAGCAGGACAGCTAACGGTAATTTATAACATAAACACAGTTTATATGGGGAACATGTGCAGCATTCTCAGTCTTGTCTGTGAAGGTTCTCAGTCATCCAGGTCATCGAAGAAATGCTCAGACCTCTACACTGGAGAGACCAAACAGCCACTTAATAAATGCATGGCACAGCATAGAAGAGCCACCTCCACGGGACAAGAGTCGGCTCTCCATCTGCATCTAAAGGACAAAGGTCACTCTTCCGAGGATGCCGATGTACACATTTTGGACAGAGAAGACAGATAGTTTGAAAGACAATCCGGAATTAATAGGTTAGGGTTGTATGTTGAGGTTTTAATTAAGCATTTTCAGTGTCAAAAACATGGGTCTCTCAAATTATTAGCTTAAAGTCTTCTGGAATTGCCACATTCAATGACCTCATGTTATATGCCATGTTAAAGGAACACATTTTAATGCATCAACCTTTTGAGCTTTATCTTACCACTGAAGGAAATGCAGTAAAGTAAAAGTAAAGGGTTTTATCCTTGGTCCTAATCGACTGCACATTCTTTTTTTTCTTTTTTTTTACACTGCTGGAATTAAAACAAACAAAAAACAAATGAAAAAGTGATTCAGTCCCTTTGTAGGCTGTGCTATTTATCACCAAGATTCTATCAGTAAAATTAGTTTTACCTTCATCTGGTCAAAAAATAAGTAATATCTAAGTGTCCTTCATTAAACTGTGAGTCAACCCTGAGTGGCCTTCAGTCTTTAAATGTCTCAGTTTAAAAGTTTCACAGGTCTAATGTGCAGCTGACATGTTAGAAGCAACATCACCAAGAAGCAACCGAGTGGAGTATTATGCGTCAATGTATAACTTCAAAAGATGAAGATGATTTTCTGCAGCATTGCCCTCTTGTGTTAGCTTTCGGTGTAATATTTCTATAGCTTATTCGTCCACCGGTTCCTCAGACTCCAGTAGGTGGTAAATGATGCATGAGACTGCCTGTTTTGCCATGAGGACGCAAAAAAACCCTTTACTAATAAAGAAAGTTGGTCTTGCTTTGTAGTACGTCCCTCAGCATCTTACGGACATGTTCATGAACGAAAATAAATACAGGCATTTTGTGTGATTGGGTGTGGTTTCTGCTGCTCTCTGCTCTGCTGCAAGAGGACAGAGGGGTTGGGAAGCAGTGTCAGGGAGAGTTGATTGGCACAAGTTGCTGGACATTTTCTAATCATCTCTGCCTTCAGGCTGTTTGTAGAGAGTGCAAAACCTTTATATTGTTTACTGTCTGTGATGACAGAAAATTAAAAAAATTATCAGACTCCTGAAGTAAAGTCTGTCTGTTTCGTGCCTAGGAGACCCACAGGTAGTATCATTTCAGCTACACACTGTTATTCTTTTAAAATGGTACAAGAACCTCAGTCTACTGCTACTGCTGATTGTTCTAGTCGATTTTTCTCAGTACTGTTTTTATTAATCTCTGTCACATTTGAAGCAGTGAAAATAGATGACCCAAGAACTCAGCCATGTTCAGCTTTCTCTGATCTGAAAAAACATGTGTGTATGCATATTGTTACTGTAGTTTGATTCACAGATGATTTAAAAAGAAAATTAAGACAAGCTCTCCCCTTAAATCATATGGAAGATTTTAAAGTAATATCATCTGAGGATTTAGTGATTCTACGTCAGAGCCGGGTGCCTTGGAAGTTAAAGGAGCTGTTCCAGCCTGGTTCACTTTTATCACTAGAATGTCCTTGGCAATCCTCAGACGTTTCCAACGGATCACAGTGGAGGTCTGTGAGTGAGCAGCTTTGAAAGCGTGCCAGCAAAAAAATGGAAAATACTGTTGCGTAACCTCTCATTTTTCCTTGACCCTTAGAAAAATCTACACCGACACATTTCAGCTTGGATATACATGAAGTGTGGATCCTCTTAAAATTGGCTCACGACAGATGTCGTGATGTCAGCTACTTTTGCTTAAAGTTTTGTTTGGAGCCTAAACCAAATGCATTAACATCAAAAGCAGACCAACCTTTTAACCCTCCAGTTTTCTCAGGCCTGTGGGTCCAACTGTTTTTTTTTTGTTTTTATATTAGTTATATCACATTTTCAGCCCTCTCCTAAATTGGTTTATCTGTCTTTGTGAATGCTTGAATTTCTGTTTCATCCCCTGTGAGACTGATACTCATGGGAATAGCTGGAAATCTTCAGCAGATGAAAAGTGCAATGCCCCCATGGCAATGCTCAGACTGTCTGGCTCTGCCTTTGTCCCTGTGACTCACTGTCATCACAGTCATCGAGACTTCCCTGATCCGCCGTCCCTCTCCAAGCTTCTGTCTGGAGCCGTGCACAGCTACCTACTTGGGTTTGACTACATCTGAGTTGTCACCGCTTTCCAAAGTAAAATGCACTGGATTCCAAGAGCTGACTTACAGCTAGCCGTCCTCAAAGCTTTCCCACTGCTTGAGCCAGCAAACAAACAAGAACGGGATCAAACATTCTGCAGATGAAGCCAAAACTTCTCTCTTTAACTGAGATATGATCCAGATTATTCTGGCGCTTTAATTCTTTTAACACGTCTGTTTTAAAACTCAGTGCTACAAATCTGAGGGAAACAAGATGTGTAGACAGTGTATAATCTGATATGTCATAGTTTATGGAAATCTAAGAGAAATCTTGACGTTTCCTGTATATTTTCCATGAAGCTCTCCTCCTTTATCCTGTCATACTGATTTGAAGTAAAACTAACTGCTGGCCACTAAAGCTGCAGTGGAAAACCAGCAATGCTATTGCAGAAGGACCATCTGATTTGTGGTTACAATTTAGTGATTTATAATCTGGCTCTCCCCTGCAGGGTGTCGGGGTGTCTCCTTTCTTTAATTCTGTCTCACAGGCCACTGTAAAGTGAAGGAAGTTCCATGGGAGCTGCCACTTCAATGACTTCTCATCTACAATTGGTCATTTCTTATCTAAACTTTTTCCTCCAAGCTTAGTCAAGTCAATTAGAAGAAGGAAGTTGAGAAGACGTGACCACATTTGATCTGACCCTACAGTGTGAAAAAGGTTCTATTCTTAGAGTATTAATTCCTTTGCTCAACCACTTAACTCAAGTAATTCAGGAAACTAGATCTATTTCCTGCAAGGTAAAGATCACCTGAATCACATTATCAGTAAACTGACTGTGAAGCAGTTTGGGTTCAGTTTAGCGCTTTAAACAATCAAATACAAATGTTGTATATAAGAGATACACCTCAAGAACATCTGGAAATTTGTTACGTTTGGTGCAAATGTTCATGTTGACTGAAGGATGGACTGGAGTTTGGTGGCCATAGGTGAAAAATAAAGCTCACTGTGATTTTACAAAATGTGTTTTCAGCCATAAATAAAGAATTGATATGCTACATTAACGTGACATTTTGCAGTGAATGCACCAAAGATGGTGCACATCATTCCTCTGCACTTCTCGAACAGTAATTTCTGCAATATTTGCAGTAATCCTACATGTCAACACAGCTACTTAATTTTCAGAAATAATACTACTGGGCCTCTTTGCTTAGGCTGCTGCCCCCGCGACCCGGCCTCGGATAAGCGGTTGAAAATGGATGGATGGATGGATGGATGGATGGATGGATGGATGGATACTACATTGCACAGTGCAGTACAGGACTTTAAAAAAAAAAAAAAAGCAACCTTAGAAAATAAATACATCGAGGTGCTTTTTCTTTTTGATTGAGCTGCAAGTTTTCAATCAAGGCTTGTACCAATAAAGTTGAGGTCAGCAGCTTGAAGAGGGTTCATGCAGGTGACCTGGTGTCTTTGATGCTGCTGTTTTGCTTCAGTACATTTCAATCAGCCATAGTTATTTAGTTCAGCAGCTCTGCTATGCAGTTGTGACGGAATCACTCCTCCTGAGCATTGCCAGAGACTGATAAGACATATTCACTCGCTATCAGATGTAGCCTAATTGCTCTGAGCTTATTATGTCTGGGGCATGAGTGCTTTGCAAAGACTTACATGAGCAGCTCTGCCCCAAATATTTGGTCAGTTGATTTTGTCCCTAAACTGTGATGACGTTAAACAGCAGGATGACGTGATAGAAATCAAGCCAAATATCCTCAAATTGGGTGTTCTTATGGACCATTTCATAGTTTTAAAGAGTGTTGAAAGTCAATTTTTACATCAGCCTATCTTAAAAAATGACTGAGCTCACAATGAGGGTGGGAAAAAGGACCCTAAGATTAAGGGTATGAGTGCAGCTTGCGGGAAATAATTACTTAGAAATAAGTCACGTAATGATTTGTTTTGTGAGGCTGGGTTATGCTGCTTTTTATGGATTTAGCCAACAAGATGTAAGGCGACGTTAAAGAGCTTGGTGGTTGATTTCCAACCCCTACACACTGGTATGCTAGTATGAAAAGTTGGATTTAGTTTATCTAATTACACATCTGATGTCTGCTACCCTTGATGTAACCTGTCCTATCACTGACCATAAACATGGTGTTCAGGGCCAGCATTCACAGTCTGGTGCTCATAATCTGCTCCATACCAGTCCAGCATGCAGTCTTTAAAGAAGTTATTAGACCACCTGTCAAAAAACGAGCACAGTACTCTCTCTCTCTCTCACTCACTCACTCACTCACATACACACACACACACACACACACACACAGAGAGAGAGAGAGAGAGAGAGAGAGAGAGAGAGACAGACAGACACAGACACACAGGCAAATAATAAACTGAATTCATGTTTATGTATCCAAATTTGAGCTGGCATGCAGGACTTCTCTGAGAAGTCAAAACTTATTCAACTACTAGAACTACTACTACTAAAAGGAAAGCATGTAAATAACTGCTGTTTGGCATATTGATCAAAAATAAATAAACAACAAAAATGTCCATTCTTTAAGCATCTTTGTGAAAAACAATAAATTTGAAAATTCTGTCAGGTTTAAAATGAGATGAAAAGTGATTCCTGAAGAAGTTGAGATGCTGTGGCTAAAAACTGGGTGAAATTTTCCCAAGCACTCAAAAGTGTTACATAATGGGTGGCCTAGTGCATCACAGGAGCTGGATAAAAATCGCTGCCCTGACTGGACACTTTTGATCAGGGGAGGCTGCTTCTAAGAAAAATAGGGGCTCAATTAAACCGACTCACCTGTTATTATAAAACACTTGAGGCTTCTTCACTGGAGATATCCATTTATCTTTTCATTAGTAAGGTTTAAATCATACTCATCCACTATATAAGAGCAGTTTAAATGTTAATAAAGTCCCTTTATTTTTGAAATTATGTAACAAGTGAGCTGTGAAAAGGCTATACTATTCCCAGCCATGTGCTTTTGTTGCATAGATATTTAACCTTAAATAATTGCAGAGCTGCCTATTATTTAATTTGTAAACATGAAAGAAAGTGCAAAGTTTAATGGATAGAATCTTATATATCAATTAAAACATCACTTTTTCATAGCATTGGAATCTTTAGTGGTATAGTGTTTGGAACATAACTTTGGATTCAGCACTAAGGCACAGCTTTTACTTTGTAGCTGGAGAGTGTTTGTATTGAAGGCAGCGTTTGCAAACTACAGGCGACTGGAGCAATCTGCTAGTGACCAGAACAAATGCAAGGAGGCTTTTACCACAGCATCATATGTCTCGTTTTTGAACAAATTTAGGTAGCAAAATTTCCCGCCAATACTCTGTAACCAGTCAAGCAACTGGCATTTACCATGGAGTCATTGAACAGTCTTTAGACTTGCATAACTGGGTCTTAGCAACTGCCACCAACCTCCAGCAACCACTCACATTTGGCCAGGTAATCCTCATTTTTCTAGGCCTGTGTAACTGGGGCCCAGTTACAACAAGGCAGCAATCTCAACAATCTCAGTGTGCAGAATTAAACCGTCTACAGCAGGGGTCGAGGTCCGATGTCCTGCAACTTTTCCATGTGTCCCTGTTACAACACACCTGAATGCAATTAGCAAGTCATTAGCAAGACTATAGAACTTGACTGAATGCTGAGGTGACAATTTAGCCATTTGATTCATGTTACAGCAGCTCATGAGTGAATGAACATTGTGCAATAAAAGTACTTTTAAAAGTCAATTTTTCCAAACACTTACATTGACTTAAATTTACTTGAGTAAGTGTTTAGAAAAACTGACTTTTAAAAGTACTTTTTTGTCAAGTGTCTTGCTAATGACTTACTAAATGCATTCAGGTGTGTTGCAACAGGGACACATGGAAAAGTTTCAGGACTCCAGCCCTTGAGGACTGGAGTTCGAGATCCCCGGTCTACAGTCAGCTACAAAAATGACTTTGGTCTTTGTAACTAATTTCCTTTTAATGACAACAGTATCAAAGTTTACTTATTCACTAATTCATCAGTTTAAATTGTTAGATGTTTACCACAGCTCTAAAAAACCAGCCTCACTATTGGACTGGTATATAAAATGTAAAATAGTTGTTAAAAGCATCAGTATCAGCTTCAATAACAGGCTCAGCTGTCATAGTACTCATTGTTCTCCCTGCAAAGAGCAGAAGGAAGGAAGAAGTAAACTTGATACAGCTGTCCTGTTGGCCAGGTCTCCCTTGTAAATGGTTACGTAAATGCTGTTTAAACACAAATACCAAGGTTGAGTGTGTATACGCAAAATGAGTTAGTTTTATGAATACCATTTGTGTATCTTCCAGTATTTATCACGATCAAACAAAATCAAGCATTTTTTTTTAGTCACACAATATTTTCATACCTGCAGAGGCTTTAAAAGCATTGTTAACCAAGTAACAGCAGTGTGAAGCATTATTCATAATGCGTTCATGAATTAAATCAATTGAAATTTCTTCTAATACTTATGATTAGGTCTCACATTAGTTTATAGAGGTTTTTTTTATTTAGACAAGCAAATTATTGTTAAATCCTCTTGGAGCTTGTGCATGTGCATTTCTATATCCAAATGTTCCTGTCACGTTACCGCAGTCCAAGCAAATGTACAGCAGAAATATCAACGCACAGATTACATATGTCACAACTACAGCTGTGATATCAGTCTCTTTTCTCTCTAAAGAGGAGAAATCAAAGTTAGCAATCTGACTTTTTGTTTTTCGCCTTCTTCCCCAGCCAGGTGAGAAGCTCCTCGGGTTTTATTCTATATTTTTGTGTCCTACCAGATTAGGGCATGTACTTGTTGCTGGAGCAACACTTGGCTCATCCCGTTTTCACTTTGCTTCATAGAAGACATGTTACATAATTTTTTTTTTTCCCACGCAGAAACGTATTTCAGGCACGACTGCAGGTCGTCAGCACTTTGTTCTTCGCTTTTTCTTTTTTAATGCATTTCCCACTACATCCAAGTGTTGGACAGCTTTAATGTGATTTTCCTTTGGAAAGTTCTGGACCATTTGCTCCTAATTTGATGATTTCTAGCACCTCCTGTTCCGACTCCCTGCTCTCTTCACTCTGTTCAAGCTGTATGTTTAAAGTCACTTTTCTTTGGAGTCCAGACAAAAGAATTTGGAGAGGATAGCATGACACCATTTATTGTTTAAAGAACAAAATTGCATGTTTGATTCTCAATATTCAACAACAAATTGTTTAAATTGTACCTAAACTGAAGCTTCAAGGATGTTTTGTCAAATGGAATTAAGTAGTACCTAAATAGATTTATGTGTTTATTGTTACCGTGCCATTATTGTAAATACCACGGGATGACATGACTCTTTGTATTGCTACCATTATTATATATGAAGTGTTTTTAAATCTGGATTTTATTTACATTTTTTCTCCAGTGCAGCTGTCGTGTAGAAATGTTCCTCTACAGATGTCATAAACACTCTTTGGAAAAAGAAACAATCTTATTTTAATTTGAGATTCACATACCATGTGCTACTTAGTGATTGTTTTCCAACAGTATTGTTTTTTTGGGGTTTTTTTAGCAGATCCCACACGATGTGCTTGAACATCTGGCATTCGTGTATACTACTGTTTTGCTGCCTTATGGCAATGGTCGCAACAGCATGCTTTGTAGTTTTACCCTCATAAATGGTAAATGGCCTGCATTTGTATAGCACTTTACTCAGTCCCTAAGGACCCCAAAGCGCTTTACACTACATTCAGTCATCCACCCATTCACACACACATTCACACACTGGTGATGGCAAGCTACATTGTAGCCACAGCTGCCCTGGGGCGCACTGACAGAGACTCATACTCTTATGAAGTGATAATTAGAGTGTACAATATATTGAGATTGGGGTTAATTGTGCTTGTTTCAACAAAATGTAACACAAATATCATGACTGTGCCACTTCCGGCTACTCCCTTTCACACTAAGGGTCACCAGAGAGGGAAACTCGAGGTTTTAGACCAGATGTACTTCATAATGCAACTCTAAATTGATTTGTGTCTCATCACAGGAAGGAGCTAGGAATCTTTCACCTATTAGGCAAATCTGTAAACCATTACACTATGGGACTATTTATATATCTCATGGCAATATAGTAATACCAAATCTACATTCGAGACAGTATTAATTAATGTCATTATTATTAATTGTGCAAATTAACGGAAAGTTGCAGTGTTACAGTTGCAGTGTGAAAAATGTCATCATTAGATGTCATTGATCACAGTCAACCAAATTCTGTTTTCTCATCCCTCCCTATACAAGTGCATAACCCTAACAGGCTGTCAGACTGCTGTTTACCTCAGCTGTCAATATGTGTCATCATGTAATTACTTAGTGAAAGGATTCTGACACTGATGACTCAGGAAGCTCATTTCTCTGCGATGATAGCGATTCTGAGGATGTGCTGAACTTTTTCGTTGGGAAAACTGCTGTTTTTGATGTTGTTAGGTGGTGTTAGAGTAACTATCTTTGAAGTTGATTTAATATTCTTTAGCTTGGACACTTAGTAAATAAACTCTTATACAACCCGAGACTATAATCTACCTGTTTATCAGAGGGAAAATGTGATTTTTAAGGACACTCCAGCCCAACTGGCATAATATTAATTTATAACCAGTTGTTATTGTTGTTTAGCCAGCTCATTGTTAGCTGTCCAGAGACCGGAGAGAATCCTTGTCTAATCTGCTGACATTAAGGAATTGTGATAATGTCAGAAATAAATAAGCATATTTATACATACTTTCATGTGTTAAAGCCCTGACTTCAGTTCAGGAGATGAGGCTTTGGTGAAGGAAGACAATGATTTTTATCCGCGTGCCAGTAATGTGTCTCTTTCCTTCACATATTCTCTTCTTTGGTGAAGAAGAGAAACCCTCTAAATAGTAAAACATGGATATGATCCTTCATGTCTTGAGTCTGAAAGTGCAGACTAATTAAAATATGCCTCTATGGCACATTTGAGTTCTCTTCTCCTCTGCCTTTGGCATACTATTGTATGTACTAGTCATTTCCATCTTGGCCACTGCATTCAAGATGATGTGACAACATGGTGGCTTCCACAAACTGGTAACTGCTCCTACTTGATGCACTTCTTTTTATAAAAATGCATTGATTTGTTGAAAGATGTAATTACACACTAATCTGTGTATATTTATGAGTGGAATATTTTTCCTGCATTAAATAACTTCAAAAGTGACTGACTGTACCTTTAAAATATATTTTAAAAACATTTATATTACATTTTTATGAAATGTTAGCATTTAAAATGATTAAGGCGATAGATGGAGGCAGGTTAAAGTGTTAGCTCCATATTCACAAAACTACCAGATGACAAACTGAAACACCAGTGCTTCTACTCTGCTGCAGATGTCCACAATCTATCCCATCAGCCTCCATCTGGTGGCTTCCCACTTCTGAAAAACAGCCTCAGGTAAAATTGCTCACAGCTCATGTGGCAGATGAGGATGCCTCAGATTACAGTCAGCTGCAGTGAGGAAGTCGTCTGAGGGGAGGGGAGCAAAAGGGCATATGAAAGGAAGAGCATAAATCCTCTTTTTACATTGGACATCTCTGACTAAAAAGCAAATATGAATGAAGGGAATTTTCAAAAGCTCTGAGATTTGGGGCTGAAAATGTTTTAAGTTGCTAAATGGTTAATAACATGAGGCTGAATGTTTTGATGAACAATTAATGCTACTGAATCAAAATAAACTAGATATCTGGATCTATAATATGATCTGTAATATTATATATTAGCATATTACAGATAAAATGGTACAAATTGTAGTGGACGCTGACAGCACCAATCAGAAAACTAGCACAAAACTGGGCTGAGAATTTTAGCCCATTTTTGCCACCTTTCAGTTAGACCACCAAAGGAGACGTAGAACAGAACAGCAGGGCACATGGTGGTAAAAGATCTATTATCAAGTCACCTACCAAATATTTGTGCCTGCTCTTTTCCAAAAACAAAAGTGACTTCTAAGATGCATCAAACTCTCTGACCTGTCAGGTCATTGTTATGGTACTACTATAACAGATCCCATCATTTATACATTGACAGACAGAGAATTTTTCAGGTATTTAAGTGGTTGCTGGCTTTTTTTTTTTTCAATTCTCTTCTTGAATGGTTATTTTGACTTTATACTAGTATTGCTCATCTCAGGTACAGTGGACTAAACTCCCATGCTCCACTGCAGTGTATCACTTTCTTTTTAGGTTCAAGAGCAAAATAGCATGTTGTTCACCTACACTGAGTCGCTACTGTTTTTGGAAACAAGGTCTTTATTACTTTTGGAAAAGTAAACACATTTACAGTATTTCCTCATGCTGAGATTATGGACTGTGGGTTAGCTGTGTCAAGCACAGACCGGGAAACTGCCACGCGGTACCAACATCTGACAGAGTTGGGTTTGTTTGTTGATGCAGTGGGTGGCCTGAGAACTTAGGCGGAGGGGGCTGAGCTCTGAGGCAATCTGTGCAGATGGAGGCACTGCCAAGCAACACGGAAGAAGAGATAAGAATGTGTGTCCTGACAAACAGTGTGAATTAACTCACAGAGTTGTAAACCTAAAAATATAACCTTTGGGATGCGATAAAGCTCCTGTGTGGGTCGACATAAGAGACTGTTTGTGTATGCACTGCCCCAGAAACTCAAATCTTTTCTCTCCTATGATTAAATTTGATTTCAGCTGACTTTGGTGGTGTGGTCAGCTGTGGCTTTTAACAAAGTCTAGACACCACCACACACGTGTCTTACTTAAAAGCATGCAGCAAATAAGATAGGGTCCAAAATTTTGGAACTAGTTCAATATAGATAAAAAAATTTCATAGATAACATTTTATTTGGTTTTATGTTTGTTTTTGACATAAAAAATCAGGTTAAAATGTTTTTGGCATGTTTCTGTTTGGATGTGTGCACATATTTCCACCTGTACCGTACTTGTGAGCGCTTGTGTAATTTCATTCATTTATGCTGCAGCTATGTTAATCAGAACAGCTCAGTTGCTCTCTGCGTGTCCCTAAATTGGATTTCCACTGACTGCCTTCTTCAGGTGCTTGTCTCAGCTGCATGGGAACGTAGGGAACTGTTTTAGCTTTTGTCAACCCCACGCTGACAAGGTGATGGAAAGGTCCACGTGGACAAGCTCTTGAGATAGTCAGGAACTGTCCAAGAGAAAGGAAACAAGTGCTGTTTTATGCGTGTCTGGCCCAAATGTGGCTCCACTTACTGTCAGGAGAATTTCCTCACTGCATGTGATGAATTCAAGGAGGACTGGCCGTTTCATTGGTGAGGATAGAGGAAGACGTCTGACTGCTGCTACCAAAACAGTTTTCCTCATCCGGAGAAGAAAAAGATCAAAGCACGAGGAGATAGGAGGAGCAGATTTCCTTCTTGCTTACTGGGTAAATGCAAGGACTCTATGACTCTAAGTGGATGATTAGATTGTGCAGCATTCAACATCTGAGTAAACACAAGTCGCTATAGTGATCTGTGTGGAATTTTGTCCACAGACCAAGTGTTTTTCTCAGATCAGAGTTGTTTTTCAGATGGTTTCCCATCAGAGATGTCGTAGGCGTGAAGCAGTTTGTTGAATTCCATGGTTTCTCCATTCAAAAAAATTGCTTTTCTTGTTAACTTGAATGTTTCATTTTCAAACACTCAGAATATAATGTCGGCAACAGATTTTGGTGTCTCTAAAAATCCAAGTGGTATGAGAGAGAATTAAACTTGATCACCTACCAGAATAAAGGTATAGTGTTCATACAGGAGGTATGCTGGGCTAATGTGGTGCAGTCAGGTAAACAGAGGGTTTCACTTTGAACAGCCATGTTTGAATCATGGTAAAAACAGAAGTTGGTGTTTTGAAACGACCATGAAGCATGGTAATGTGCCACTGAGTAGACTGTAGATTTTGGCTTTGTGTATAGGCTGACCTTTGCTGCTGCTGCTCTGATCTATACTATAGAAAAAAGAGAATCTAATCAGCATCAACACGTTAAATTAAAATGATTACCCATACACCATAGCTGCTCTACCCAAGTTCAACATATAATGCACTACAGTTAACCTCACTAAAGTACCGCAAACTAATCAGTTAGTCTGCAATGAACTCCAATAAACTGCCTGGTAAAGTATTTTCCTTTAAACTTTGAATATCACATTTAAAAAACATAACAAAACATATGTTTAAAAAAATTCTACTCTACAGTATCAGAAAAGCTTTAACTCTCCATTTTATAAAATTTCACTTACAGATATTATTATATCTGCAAATGAAATATCGTCTTTACTTTATAATATAAAGAGCCTTGAGGCGACCGTTGTTGCGATTTGTTGCTATATAAATAAAACTGAATTGAACTGAATATTGTGTCACACATTAACTTTTTATTTACAAACTATTAAAATTGCTGTATTTAAAGAAACTGTTTGAAAATTTGTATTTGAAAATGATCTTGCCAGTTAAAAAGATTACTTCTATAGTTAGCAACACGGTAAAGCACAACAACCATAACTTTAGTGACACATGCATCATGAACACATCACAGGGATGAGCAGAGAGAAAAAATCTGCGTTGAAGGTGCAAGCGGGCCGTGTCATATCTTTATTTTCATATTGCTGAGCAAGTATGTCCATGAATGACAGATTAACATAAGGCCACCCAAGAAGAATCTGTAATGTGAGACATTTTCAGGAGAGCATTGATGATCCTGTTAAAAGTGTGGAGGTGCGAATGTTTTGTTAGACGTTTGGGAAAGGGATTTTACATCAGTTTTGGCTCAAACTAAAATGACAACAACAAAAGCAACAAAATGACAAAAGCTGTCTTGAAGGCATGATCTAGTGTCTGTGTCTGTAGCTTTAAGTAAACCAAGTGAAGCTGTTGAATTTTTGGTTCAGCTTTTGGTTCAGTTGGCTCGGTTTTATGGGGCTGAATAGCTTCAGTGTGTTTATGTTCATATGGGTGTGTGCATTTATTGTGATCAAACAAAGTCCGAGAACATAATTCAGCCCAGCTCAGCTTTTCAGTCTGTTTAATAGGAAAAGCTGTTGACCACATGGAATTTTATCGCCTTTGACATGGTCGCTTGTGTTGTTCTTTCTAACTCTTTGTCACAACAATCCTGGCCAGAACGTAATTAACACAAGAAACAATTTGGCCCCAGTCATCCAGAAGCCATCCAGCAGCCAAAACATTCACGCTGCCAGCTGATGCTTTTGTTGGACCCTCAGTCATCATCCCAGCTTTATCTTCTGACACTCTCATTACAAAATTGACATGTGTATGTGTGCTTGTGGCACTTTTAGTGTAAAGCTACACAAACAGGAAATGTTGGTTTCCTGCCACAAGGAGATGATTGGCAGAGGAAGTCATCTTTCACCAACTGGCAGCAGCTGCTAACTAGATATTCAACTTTTTAATGATGAGTTGGGAAAAAACTAAATAAAAAAGACCCGTGGTTCAACACGACACATCCATAGCTACTCATTATCTCCATTATGCTCTCATGACAGTCAAACCACTGGAGAGTTATATAAAAAAGGATCATGCAGAGTAAGTTACAAAAGCTAAAAATTATTCAATTAAAATAAAATTACAATTATAAAAAAAGCAAGTGATGCTCACTCAGTGGTTGTGACAGTTGTGCTTTGATTGTTTTTGCAGTGTAATTTCTTCTGCTTTGTTTTGAATTGAGTATGATTTATAGTCCTGGTTTGTTTGCAATCCAAACAACTAAGACAGGAGCGTAGCTATTATTACAGAGTGATGGCAGCCAGCATCAGTCCACCCCAGATAAAGTCAAACATCATCAACAGAAACAACAACGAGACAACTGAGCTATAAGTAACAGAAACAGTCTTTTCTGTAAAAAGGTTGGTTTCAGCTGAACAACACGTAACTCAAAGCAACGTTCGTGATTTTGTCAGATCACAAACAAGCCAGTTTAGCATCGTCCTAATCAAGGCTGGACTGGGACAAAAAATCGGCCCGGGCATTTTGACTAGAGACCGGCCCACCAGGATAAAGATTGAAATGTGACGTCATTCAGGGATAAAACCGCAAAGGATTCTGGGAACTTGTGGCAAGAGGTACTAGCGCACGCAGGCTTTCAATTGAACTCACTTACACAGCGATAAAAAGAAACCCAAAAAATGGCAAGAAGCTGTTGTATTATTAACTGCAATAGCCGGTCGCATGACAGCCACGGGAAGCCGATGGGTAAAGAGGTCGTTTTTTTTTATCGGATTACGTCGTTGAAGTGAAAATTTTTAAGCCATGTTTCCGAAGTAAGAGCCGA
Source organism: Copadichromis virginalis (assembly GCF_057382275.1). NCBI lineage: Eukaryota > Metazoa > Chordata > Actinopteri > Cichliformes > Cichlidae > Copadichromis > Copadichromis virginalis. Next base: position 17,161,587 of record NC_140632.1, read on the forward strand.
CGGATGGTCTGGATATACCAAATATAACATCTCAGAACACTCCAGCTCACATGTTAGTCTGCTCCAAGCATTCCCACAAAGGTCAGAGTTTTGTAGTAGTTAATGCGTCATTTTTCTTAACATAATTGGTGATATAGGTTACAAGCAAGTCTGGCGCTGAACAGAAATTGTCGCGCTATGCTCCTTTGTTTATTGTGCATAAATAGTGAATTGTCCTGACACAATATTGCGTTTCGCTTCTGTTATAACCATGGTACACTGACAAAACCATGTACTTTTATTCACAAGATAAAACAGTTGTTTTGTATCACTAATTGTCCATTGCGATTACAACATACAATATTATTGTCACTGCTACATTTCTGTAATGCTACTGTAACCGGTTTCTGCTTCATCCCGCTGCAACAGTTCGGCCCAGACTCCTCGACTCTGCGTTGTGTAGTGTTTTTAAAAAGACAAGGAGTCTCTGATCGATCGTTGCCACTTTATTTCCTGAATGGAAACAACGGTGTATTATCAGTGCACAGGCTCGCCACACACCACTCCGCACAGCACACTACGGCAGAACATCTCATTAGCATTCCGCTTTAGCATGCAGTTTCACACATTAATAAACAAATGAAAAGTACATAAAACTGGTGTTGGACATGTGTCCACTAAGCACTTATTACACTCGGTGCTCGTCAGCTAATCAAACATGTTTTATGTGTCTGTACTACTTAGCTATATTGTGTGCGGAACAATACAACTCACCTCTCGTATGGCTACGGCAGACTGGCAGCGATTACTGCAGCCAGCCACACCGAGAGGGGGGACGCTGTTTCCCCATTACACTGATATTTGTGGCAAGTGGAATAATACCACATAAACACTGTTACACTACCAGAAATTATTTCCACTACTAATTAATTACCGTTGAGCTCAAAGGTCCTATTAATAAACTGTTAATGAATGTGTATTTATGAAGACGATTTGTGAGACTGGTAAACTTATGATATGTACAATAGTCTTTCGTTCTACACGGTGCGTTTCAAGGTCCTGTCCGTCGGTAAACTGTACCTGGGCTTGTTGCAGTGACCTGAAGTTACTAAACTTCATGAGTGTATGCACTCACTCCAAGAAGCGTATAATTATAAATCTGAGCGTGGTGAAAGTTGGGCAGCACGCTGACGTCTTTTGTCCACTCTTTCACTCCTTTGATTTTGTCCTCGTATCTTTTCTTTGTCTTTTCGTCGAGTCTGTCTTTGTACGGACCGGCATTGTTCTCCTTTTGTTTTGTACATTCCTTTTTTGTGCGGCAAAGAAAAAAAAGAAGGTATTGGAACCGGAGAATGAACGTTTTGCGGTGCTGCAAATGTTTGCATTTGATGCGGTACTTGGATTGTTTTGCCACGAGTTCCCGGCATGCAATGCGCGAAAATCACGTGATTGCTAAACAAGGGGGAGGGTGCATCCAGCCTCCTCGGCTGTAATTGGTCCAGCCCAGAGTCGATCATGACCAATTGGCCAATCCAACACCTTTCATTATATATACCCTTCCTAAAAAAAAAAAAAAAAAAAAAAAAAAAATCCATCGGCCCATAAAAACAAAAAATCACCAGCGGCCCACCGGGCAAATGCCCGGTATGCCCGATGGCCAGTCCAGCTATGGTCCTAATCTAGCTACCCAAAGGTGGAGGTTTTCCAGGCAACCCAAACTGATGATTTTCTATGTTAGCGTTATGTGACTGGCAGCTTGAGACCATCTGCATTTTGAATTTAAAAACACAATGACCCTCCAAACTGCAAAAATTACAAACTGATCAAGCATTAGTAGGATGAACCAGAACAGATCTGATACAAGACATCAAAGGACACCTGTGGCATTCCCATGTCCATTTCCAGACTGATCAGATATTTTTGGAGCCCATTGGAGAACCAGACCAGTGTTTCCCAACCACTGTGCCGTGAGAAATTATCAGGTGTGCCGTGGAAGATTATCTGGTTCCACCTGATTAGCGATCGGAGTAACGGGCAGAGCAATTAGATTCTCTTCCACTAGAGGTGAAAAAAACAGTATCGCAGATTCTAGTGGAGGAAATGAGCTGTCTCGAAGGGTGTCTGTAACCCTTAGAGATTATGTGAGGAGCACTGCCATAAAGGAGCCAATTGAGGTGACTAGGATACCTCCCAGGTAACTCCTAGATGAGGTGTTTCAGGTATGTCCAACCAGGAGGAGGTCCGGATGATCTGATATCGTCGTGTTGGTGTTGTTCCCACATCATCATGAAAATGTTGTTCCAGGTTCAACATTGCAAGTGACCAATCACATTCTTGTGACGTTTTTCTTTTGCGCACCAAGCCATTTGTGCATTTATGAAATTCCAATGTTGCAAGGACAATACCAGGGTCAGGGTTAGGGTCAGGGTCCGTTGATCGGCAGACAGAGACGGTTTCTCGCAGCTTAAGTACAGTTTTTTGTTTTACGGCGGTTTTTCCCGAAGTCGCAAAAGTATGACGTCACAACATTCTGATTGGTCACTTGCAATGTTGAACCTGGAACAACATTTTCATGATGGTGTGGGAACAACACCAACACGACGATATCAGATCGTGCAGGAGGTCCTGTGGGAGACGCAGAACATGGTGGAAAGATAATGGGTCAACTGGTTTGGGAATGTCAGAAGAACTGGAGGTGATAGCTGGGGAGAGGGAGATTTGGGAATCTCTACTTAGACTTCTGCTACCAGACATGAATAATTTATTTACTTTTTCTTCTCTGAACTATAAAAATACACCAGTTGGCTAATACGTATTTGCCTTTTAGATCACTGGCTTTGATTTTTCTGATCATTCATTTGATTAACATTCACACCTCTGCCAAACGTAAAACGAGCTCTGTCTGCATTTTATCATCATAAGCTTGTCTGTGGTTTTCCTTTTTATTATGACCTCAGAATTATTTTCACATGAAGGCAGCCACATGTGGAGGCTTTGTTCAGAAATGTGTTGCAATGTCTCGTTAGCTGTGTTTATATAATCTGAAGAAAACATGGAATCCTTTAATTTTCTCTGTGATACCAAATACACATGGAATCATTTGTTTCTTAAGCTTAACAACTGCAAAGAGAGATGGATGTTTTTGCTGAGAATAATCACATTACGTCTAAATGTCATTTTATTTAACCTTATAGAAACTTTAAGCATCATCACTTTGAAGTTAATCCCCCAATATTGTAGATGGAATAAGAAAAGACTGATGCTTGTTCAATCAGATGAGCTGATGACCATGGGGATGGTAAAAGGTCAATGAAACTCACCTATGTATGCAAATTTTGGTCATCTCCATCCCCCCGTTGACCTTTTTGTTCTTTTGTGTGTGTGTGTGTGTGTGTGTGTGTGTGTGTGTGTGTGTGTGTGTGTGTTAGAGAGAGACCAGCAGAAGTTGTGCCTATTCCTGGGGTCCCCTGAGTATTTCCTGGTATGTACTGTTGGCACAGCCCAACATCCCCCAGACACAGTGATATCAGTGATTAGTTTGTTAATCAGTGTGTAGACCATTTGATCCTCCTGTGAGGTTTTTCAAGGCCAAGGCATTCATATCACAGCAGAGAAATTTGTGTTTTTCATCAAAAAAAAGTTTTCCTGGACTCCAGAGAAGCTGTACTCACTGGTGTTTTTGATTTTCTGTAATTACTGTTGTTTCTCATTCCAACTATTGAGCGTGTCCACAATGGATGAATAGATTATTAACTTTTCTGACTGATCTGCTTCCATATGTCAAAATGAAATATCACACCAAGGTCCAAGACATACAGGGTTACAATAAAATATATCGATATATTTTAAAATTTCATGTAGGTCAAAGATGACATTTTTAGATGTGAGACCAAAAGTCCAAAACACAAAATTATAAATTAAGCATTTCAGCAGTATTTTATAAACTAACAAACAACTGCAAAAGTTTGTATTTGAAGAGTCAACAGTTGTGAGTAGTCAGTTCTCCTTAAAAAGCAATTAAAATTATGAATACAATATTAAAAGTAATTTCATAATGTTGTGGCATAGCAGAGAATCTAAGTGCAAAAAAAAAGAACTTATTAACACATTTGGGATTTGGAGGAAATATCTCAGGTTATGGAGGAGCCAGGCTGAGCAGATTGAGCTCAATCACTGATGGTTACCAAGAATGGGACTCACTAATTGCTAAGATGTTGATCAGACTTTTGCACATAGTGTGAGTTGAAAGTCATTTTAGCTGTGTGGTGGTAGGCATATCAAGTTACTTTATCAAAATAAAAATGTAAGTAAGTGTACTTTTACTCAGACTTTTTTGGTTTACCCTCTAATGCATGAATTCAGATTTTATTGGAAAAAGAATTTGGTTTGACGGCACATGTTGATCTGTCAATAGACAAAGTTGTTCCCCTTTCAAACCACTCACAAGAAATTGTGAGGGGTTTGGTTTGGTTTGTTGCCTCTTGGCAACGGTGTCTCATTAGGCTACCAACATATATACAACTTTAATTTTTATTTTAACAAGCACCAATATTTCATATCAGTATTTATTCCAATCACCAAAAATCTGTGTATGTTTGATCATTCAGTTGTTTTCTATTTTCTTTATATACACCAAATCACAGCAATACTTATCTCAAGGTGCTTTATACTGGGTAAGGTAAAGACCCTACAATAATAGAGAGAAAACAAAAAAATAAAACCCCAACCATCAGATCCCCCTATGAGCAAGCACTCTGGCAACAGTGGGAACGAAAAACTCCTTTTCAACAGGAAGAAACCTCCGGTAGAACCAGACAGGAAGGAATGAGTGTCTGCCCTAAAGGTCAAAGGTCAAACTAATTTTCATTTTACCGAACACATCTTATAGCATGAAATTAAAAAATTAATTATTGCAAATTTTAAGGGACATTCTTGTTTTTTGTTGCCTGAGGGCAATGCCATGCCATAGAAGGTTAACATGAATTAGCATGGTAGCTGTTTGGTAATTTCACGGCCAGAGAGACTGATTTTCTCTGCACTCTGAGCTGAGCTATAAATCAAGCCTCTGTAAATGGAATTCCTAATTTCACAAAGAAAGCACAAGACCCATTTACTTTAGCTGTATCTTTGACAGAAAGCTAAAGACATGAAACAAATGCTCTGGCGATCAGTTCACTGGTTTATTATTGGTTTGAAGTTACCTTTTTCAGCTAACAAAATGTCAAATGTGGTACATTTTCATATTTCAGAAGCTGGGATAAATATCAAATATTTCACATTTCTACTTGATACATTACTTTTTTGTTACTATCCATGCATATTAAATTCAATATTATGTTTTTTTTTTCATTCTGTTAACAGGAAAATCAAAATTTCAGTATAAAAGACCATCGTAAATGTCTGTCAGTGGTATGTTAAAGAAACATAGATGTTAAGGTAGTGGCCATTATCAAGTACAGGGACAAAAACTCAGCACAAAGAGACCTTTAAGCATTTGAAAAAGACATTAAAGGGCATATTGTCAAGGATCATGAGACTATAAAGCCACAGGAACCGCAGGGACTGAACAAGTACTTTATGGACCAGCCTGTAAAATCTATCCACTGTGTTGGATGCATTAGAAAAGACTCTAAGCTTACCTTTTTATTAAATTCTCAGTTGCAGAATCAGCAAATTTTACTACTCTGTTACACTAAATAAAACTGCACACTGATATGTTTCCTTCATATTAAATTAAAAGTGGTTTGACTCACATATCAGGTAATGTCATTAGTAAATGTTCACTTTTCTTGACTGTTTATAATAGCTGTAGGTGAATGGGCAAATTGAGATCACCTTTGAATTAGGGATGGTATTGATTCCCAGATATATAATAAATGCTATTCAGGTGAATGGTGTTCACTGTATTTTTTTAATCTCTTTCATTAGTTACACAAAGACAAAACTATTGTGTAAAACTTGAATATTGCATACCATATTTTTTTCTGTCTACATTAAGGTTTTTATCTTCTTAAGGGCTTAATAATAATAATAATAATAATAATAATAATAATAATAATAAATTTTATTTATAGGTGCCTTTCAGACCCTCAAGGTCACTTTACAATAACACGTGAACAATAGCATTAAAAAAAAAAAAACATAAAAAAATATATGTCATACTGGGGAAGAGACCAGACAGTGACCCCCACTGACCAGTCTCTAGGCCTGTGTGACTGGTTCCAGCAACACATTTCAGAGCAACCACTCACCAGATACACATTTTCCCTATTCTAACCCTGTGTGACCGAGGCCTAACCCATCAGGGTGCTCTAACACACACCTTTGTTACCCAAAGTGTATTGTGGGTCTACCATATGGATTATGGGGGTCACATAATACCCAAATCAACATGTTATTACCAAAACCTAATGGAGCCTACCTCGCAACGCAGATAGAACAGAAAAACAATTCTTTGACTCAGAAAAAAATGTAAAAGGGCTTTCACCTTTCCAAATATTTAATTTTGTTTTTAAATACAGTACTGTGCAAAAGTCTTGGCCCATCGCTCATTTCTTCCTTTACTAGGAAAACTGGAAATAGCTGCAGTGATTTATTAAAATATGTGCAAATATACATGGAAATACAATATGTAAGGCAAGTTATCAAGCTTGAAAGTAAGTATTTGGTATGATTATCTTTGTTCTTCAACACAGCCTCTTTTTAACAATCTTTCTTGTCATTTCTTTAAGCAGTCTTCAGGAATAGTTCTCCAGGCTTTTTGAATGACATTCAAAGCTCTTAGCTGGATGTTGGCTGCCTTTTCCTCCATTCCCTGTCAAGATGATCATCAAGTATTCTATTGTGTGTTTTTCTTTTCATCACGTGTGTGTTGTCAATCTTAAAAATGAAGTGATTGGCAATCACATGGTTTCTAGCAGGTATTGTATTGTGTATCAGAATCTCACAACAGTTATAGGCATTGGTTTTGCAAGATCTCTGGTTGAATGCAGCTTTAAACCATGACAGAGTCTCCACCTTTCTCCTGACCTCTTCTGTATATAATGCCACTGATTTTCAGTCTGATTTAGTTCTTTAGTAATGTGTCACACCTCAGTATTTTCTCTCTTTCACTTCCTTAAAAATCTCTGCTTGATGGCCACCCTTCCATTAAGGCCATTTTAAATAAGGTTTCAGCAAACAATAGATGGATCAAATGAAGGTCCAGGTGTATCTCTTAGGTCCTGTCTCGGGTCTTAGCTGGCCTTTTTCCTATTTTGTATTTGCTGTAAAAAGTGCCTAAAGATACAGTTTAAATGTGGTTCTTTGCTAAGTTGTATGTCGTGCTAGTTGACTGATTCATACATCAGTGTTAAGTGGTTTAACAAACAAATCAACCAAAAAATAATTATTATGAAACCGCATGATTGTATTTGGAGCATCCTGGTAACGGAAATGAAAATAAGGAATAAGACCACAGTCAGCGCTCACCATTGTTCCCTACACGTGGCACCATTTGAAGCCTACTTCATAACTCAGCTTCTTAATTGGGTAACTCATGTTAAACCTCTGCAGAATTACTTTTGGCTGGGGAAGTCTATCTCATCCCAATCTTTGCGTTTTCCACATGACCACATCAGTACTAATCACCAACTTCAGTGATGACATCCTTTTGTTTAGTTTAGTTTTTTCTGTATAACTTCCAGGAGTGTGGTCCTTTAAGAGGCCAATATATCACTGTCTCTGGAGAAACCAGAAGCTAAAGCAAGCTAAAAGAAGTGTAATTCTATTTAGTAGCAAACAAAGTGCTGCATCGTATTTTACTTTGGCATTGGGTAAGGTCAGATGCTAGGTTCACCGACCTGTGAATACCTGCTGCCAGCCATTAATCAGACTCAACCAAATCAGCTCACGACAGCTACCAGTGCCAGCAGCACAGCAGCAATGGGAAACGAGGTTTAAACCACGTTCTGTCTAAATGCTTTCATATGAGAACATCTCTGACGTAGGGAAGCTCAAAGAAAAGCCAGCTAGACTACACTCAAGAGCACTTTCCATCTGCCTGAGTACATCACACTGAGAATTTAATTCCGGTCATTTTTGTCAGGCTTTTTAGGGGCAATTTCCGACCCACTCTAAGTTTGAGGTTTTCTGTTGACCCCTTGTGAAATAAAGCTATTGTCTGGGGTTGAATCTGTGGACTGTCAGGACTTGATAAAAGGATGAATTTATTTACTCCACAAATAATGTCTTGTCATGTCTTAAATGAGATTTGAGTTGTTGTTCAGCACTCAGTCTTGAGAAAGTACAACTTGCATGCCTAAAGCATTTTTAATAAAGTCAGTCAAATAATAGCCGTGGTAGATTACAGAGGAAAGAAGTGTGGTAAGAGGCTAGGACAAATTATTTGTATGTTGTGACTCAGCAAGAAATGCAAGCCAAGCACGTATGCAAATGTTCTACAGTAATTTTGTATGCATTTAATATTTATTGGGATCATCACTGGTGGTGCTGTCATTTCAACAACAGTTAAAAAAAGAACAGACTGTTCCAAAACAACATGGGGAGTGTGGAAGACAGCAGCTAGGATCACTGCCAGCAGGAACAATAGTCACTTTGTGTTTCTGGTTAAGCCTGGCTGGCCTCACTGTGTTCCTCTGGTCACCTCCTGCAGCTCCTGCCTGTGGGCATTCCTGACATACTGTAAATCTGCAGCTGATATGCTAGAAAATTAGAATTATACAAAAGTCTGATTTTTTTTTTAATGTCAACAATGCTTGTTAAAAAAAAAGTCCTGCAAAATTCTGATCAATACATATTTATTTAAATCATTTCAATCCTCAGCGTATGAAAGGTCATTCAACAGGTGAGATAGTTCTTAGCTTTTGAAACTTTTGTTTTTTTATTTGATTATGTCCTGAATCAAATCCTCATGTGAAGAAAATCAGAAAGTAGATATCCACAATACAAGCTGTGCCTGTAAAAAGCAAATAACAACCTTGTCTGAAGAGTAAACATCAAATCTGTTTTAAATGGATCCAACTTTTATGTGCAGGATCACCACAGGAAGAGATCACAAGCATGTTTGTTTTACTCAACATTTCCAGGTTTCTGGACTGAAAGTTTAAGATGTTTACTTTTCAACTCCTATCAAATCAAAACTTGAGCAACCAGCCACGCTACATCTTAGACCTCTGAAGTTTCTTATCTATAAGAGATGTTATGATGTTGCCCAACAACCATGTAGCAATGGGGTAAAATGACCTGTTTTTAGCCTTTATGCAGCTATAACACCTTATGAAAGTCTTGTGTTGTTTTCAATTCTCCACAATAGCGTCTCATTAACATTGGTAAATGGCCTGCATTTGTATAGCGCTTTACTCAGTCCCTAAGGACCCCAAAGCGCTTTACACTACATTCAGTCATTCACCCATTCTCACACACATTCACACACTGGCAATGGCAAGCTATGTTGTAGCCACAGCTGCCCTGGGGCGCACTGACAGAGGCGAGGCTGCTGGACACTGGCGCCACTCTGACCACCACCAGTAGGTGGTCACAAATTTTGAATTACACATGTTATATAACCATCTATGCACCTAAAATAAATAATGCTATGAGTTTCATTTCAATAAGGAGGGATCATTTGAAGGATCTGAGCATGATTTATTGAAATACCGAGTTTGTGTTAGTCATAAACTCTTTGGTCATTAGACTCTAATGATGCTAAATAGCATAACAGTGTCCAACAGTGGTAGGAAGTAGATGTAAAATCTAGATCTTCTAAACCTAACTTAAGCATAAGCTTCATTTAACAGCTAAAAGTGCAAAAAGGCCTAGCAATACTGCAGTGCAAAGCAGGACTTTTGTATTGCAGCTTGTTGGCTAATGAAGGGACTCGGGCATCCAGCACACAAAGAAACAAAGAAAATGACTACAAAGGGATGATTCTGTGCATGTGAAAGTGTGTAAGTTGCTGCTTTGTAAACAATAGTATAATCACACATAGTTCACATTAAGAAAACACTGGTAAGAAATGATTTATAGACACAGTATTTAGTTTGATAAAAGTATTGGATTAATTACTGGATGGATGTCTCATTTATTTACAATGAAGACACACTAATTCAACTTCGAAGTGAAAGTGGGCATTCTGTTTTTGTGGTGACTTTAACTTATGCTTCCTTATTTGTTTTAGATGACAGCGTGTGATAAAAACTTGTCTACGTCTAGCTCCGCGGCTGCTGGGCGAGCCCTCATCTGGGACTCTCCTCAGCTCTTACTGGAACAGTGGCGCGGCTGCCCCTCTGTTGGTCTTCCATGGTCTCTTGTGTTCTGGGGGCCTCTGGATGTCTGGAGTTTTGATCTCCTCCATACCCGCTTCACACCCTGGAGGACGGGGCTGTGGCCCCCCCACACTCCCTAGCAGATCATTACATGGAGAAACCTTTGGAATGCAAGCATGCTGATCCACACAGGTATGCACACATGGGTATTCACAGACGCGGACTAAAGCTTTCTTGGCTGCTACCTCAAAGCACACTGTGCGCTGTCTATCTTGCGTGCTGCACAATATCGTTTATTATTTAGTAAATATTGATATCTATGACTAGCTAGTTTATTGTGATGGTGCTTTGTTTTCTCTATTATTATGTTGCTCTTTGTTGTTTGCTGTCTCCTCTGTTTGTTTTTTTTGTTTGTTTGTTTGTTTTTTTCTCCATACAGGTGACCCAGGAGTTCTTTTTTTTTTTTTTCTCTCTCTTCCCCCCCTTCTCACCGTCTCTTCTCCCCTTTGGTTTTCTTTCTTTCTCTCCCCCTCTTTCTCTCATTCATTCCCCCTGTCCTATTTATTAAAAAAAAAAAAAAAAAAAAAAAAAAAAATGACAAAGGATGAACTGAAGCTCTGCCATCACGTAATGTTGCATACTGCTGTTTCTGATGTCATTTAGAAAAGAAAAAAAAAAAAAAAAAAAAAAGGTTACCAAATTATTTCTGGATCCGGCTAAATCTACGTAAGCACCATGTCTCATGTCTCAAACAAACAAAGAAAGAAATGCTACTTTTATGAGAACAACCATGCTTTAATGGTTTTGACAGCTTTACATCCACATAAAAACTGCCTCTATGATGCTGTGGTCAGGAAGGAATCTTGTCATATCTGAAGCAGACAACACGAGAAGACAGATATGAAATATGTAATTACAAGGATAATGTCAGCATGATACCGCATATCTGTCTGACAGCAGATCGCGCACACACTGCTGTATGTCTCTCACCCAGCTGTGACATAACTAATCTCTTCCTGTCAGCTCGGCTCAGCTTCTGTATTTGATGACACTGACACTCTCTCATTCCTCGGTGCAGCCGAACAAATGTTTTATAAAATGTCTTGTCCATATAAGGTCAGTGACAGGGGCTAAACAGGAGCTGTCCATTTTCCCACAGAGGTTGCTCTGCTGAGATGTAACCGGTCGCAGTGTTGCCAACTTAGCGACTTTGTCGCTATATTTAGCGAGTTTTCAGACCCCTTAGCAACTTTTTTTCTAAAAAAAGTCGCGAAAAAAAGACGTGAAAGCACGTATCGCTTTTACTCTCAACAAGCAGCGGGTGCTGTAACGCAGTCAGTTCTTCTTTTACTCTTATGCTGTTTTGTGGATCACAAGGTTTAAAACTACTTATAAACACACACACAAAGTAACTCCACCAGAGTGCCTATTTCGGGTCACTTTTGCTGGTCCAAGTCCGGGTAAAGGAGCAGGGTTGGAATTGTGACATTAAAAAAAACAATAATTGCTAAAAGAAATTTAATTTGTAGTTCTAAATAAACTTTAAATGCATTTAGGATGTTTTTTACTCACTTTATGTCTCTTCCACGATGTTATTTCTCTCTCCAACAATATAGGTTACAATTAGATTAGCATGACCAATTATGCAAATTAGGCGAGGACGTCATTTAGCGACTTCTAGCGACTTTTAGGACAACCAATAGCGATTTTCCTTACTGAGGAGTTGGCAACACTGTCTGGGCCGTGTCTGGGCCTAAACTCCGCTGCAGGTCCATATATCAAACGATCACTATGGCATTACTGAGAGTTGAAAAACTGTCTAAAGTCTTTCATCTTTAATAAAATGATCAGCGTTCTGCTCTACCAGGTGTAACAATTGAGTTTAACATCCAGGCATCCATGAAAACGGAATTTATGACATTTAACGGAGTTAGAAGTTAGCAGGAAGTTAGCTCGCAAGCTTCTATCTAAATACAATATAGCATGTCCTGACTGCGGGGTTTTGGAAACAAATTAAAACGTACAGCTCTGTTATCACTTCCAACATAAATGAAGACAGAAAACTAAACAGTAGTGACGTTTGTAGGGTTACTGAAGTTTGGATAGCTGGTATATAATGATGTGCTACGTGACCTAGCGACACAGCTAGCGATCACGCTTGTTTATATTATTAGCATAATATAAACAAGCTAACTTTTTTTTCACTCGATAAAAGTTAACGTGAGTGTTCTCGGTGGTCAGGAACAAATGTAATCGCATGGCAGGATGCTGTAAAAGGACCAAACTTCAGCCAGGAGAACAACTGAGATAATCCATCCACAATACGAGGTTAGTCATTCATATACTGCTGCATGGGCTGGGCTGTAGTTACATCCTAAGGTTTTAAAAACTGAGCTTAAATAAATGATTAGCGGTAATAAAAGCCGAGGGAGGTCAACAGTGATCACTGACTGTTTTAGGAGCTTTTTGAGATTAAATAGAAGAAAATACAAAACATTAAACATGTTAACGACTCAAAAGCCATATAATTAACGCAGACTACTTTAGGCCCGGAAGTAGGATTCGTCACGTCATCACTTAACGACCGGATTTACACAGAAAAGGCCAACCTCTTTTTTCCTTTTCTTTTTTCCTTTTCTTTACAAAAAGGAGGACGACTGTGCTGTATGTTTTTGTTCACAAGGTTGTTGTACAGGTATAATACAGTTTAGGGTTTAGGTAGGAAAATGTGACCACAAGGTCCAAACTCCAAACTCTCATCTCCCAAGTGTCCCCTCATCAGCTTTATTCCGTATCTTCCCCTCCCAAAAACTGAATATGTGAAAATGTGTAGCTTGAAAACAATATTCTCATCTGCGATTGCTTTCCCAGTAATTCCCAAAGCTGATTACCAACCAGAAATAACACATAAGTATTTAACCACAAAATAAATTAAACCGTGCTGATTACTGTATATACAAAGAGTTCGGGAAACCTTTTGCTTCACTGTAGTTTTGTTGGCGTTTGAAGAATCGCCATGAAAATTAAAATTAGCAAACATGTTTTGTGTTACTCAGTCTGTCTGATTCTTAATTTTATAAATTGTAAATCAATCAAGTAATTCCACTTCTAAATTATGTAATTCATATTGTAATCAATTAATTCTCTGTGGAGGAAATATTAAATGGCGTTAATGTGGCACAATGTGTCTGGCGGGCATGGAAGAAAAGCTAATGTCTTCAAAGAAAGAAAGAAGGAGACGAGACTGTGTTTTTATTTCCTTCATTTCTTCCCTTTTCTTACTATTGTTTTGATTGTGTTTACCTTATTATCCAGCTCTCTGGTGTGTGTATTTACACTGTGTGTTCTACATCAGATTTCATTAGTTTGTTGTCTACTCTCCTTTCCTGTTCCTGAGGATGCCCTGGTTTGGTTAGTTTGTTTCTCTGTACTCTAGAGGTTTGGAGTGTTTTCTAACCTGTGCGAGCCATGGGTTAGAATTAAAGTAAACAGTAACCCTATTAATACATAGAATATGTATTCATTTATCCTTTCCCATTTACATCGCCTTGTCATTCATGTGTTTTACTCTTCTTCTCCCATTATTTTTAAAGGTTGCCAACGCCTAGTTTAGACAATGATTGCACACAGTGCAGGGCCAGATTAAAGTTTTTTTTATTTGCTCCACCAATCTGGCAGTCTCTGTTGACTTCATATTGCTCCTTTATTAATATGATGACTGAATATTACTTGAATATGATGGCAACTCACTGACCGCTCAAAGCACTCTGTCCTAAGTCACATTCATCCATTCATTGGCACTTTTTAACTCACTATATAGTACAAACACACACACCCATAAACTCAGAATTTGATCATTAGTTATTATTAATCTCTTGTTCTCTCTAACACCATATTTTTATCCTTTCTCCCTCCCCTCACCCAACCTGTCACATCAGATGTCTTTCCCTCCCTGAGCCTTGTTCTCTTAGAGGTTTCTTCCTGTTAAAAGGGACTTTTTCCTTCCTACTGTCACTTCCTTCTGTGCTTGCTCTTAGGGATTTTCTTACTAATGTTGTAGGGTCTTTACCTTAGAATATAAAGTGCCTTGATGTGTTATGCAAATAAAAATGAATTAAATTGAATATGAACCTAATTTAAGCCTGAAGTCTAAGGCTGAAGAACTCTACTGGTAAACTATGTCTTAGATATGATGTGCCCTGATTATTCAACATTTTATATTTGCATTTCTGGATTTAACAGGGTGCCAATGAAGAGAAGCTAATATAGGAGAAATCTGGTATCTGTCATTACTCGTACGCTGCAGCTTTCTGGATCAATTGAAGACTTTTGAGTTAGTTTTTAGAGAGATGTGATTATAATAAATTATACCAGCTGAGCCCAGAAGTAATAAATGCATGAACTAGCTTTTCAGCATCAGTCTGAGACAGGACATTTCTAATTTTGACAATGATTTAACAATGTACAAATGGTTGAAGGGAGTCTTACGCCTGTTTGTGCTTGCTGAAGGCCATATCATGGTGTTGTCTAAATAAATCCTTCTCATAAATCAATTTACCTATAAATCCTTGTCTAGCCATAGTGTCTTTACTTTAAACAAAATGTAACTTTAACCATACACATTTTATTATTAAAAACTTTCAATGCCAGGAACATATTTCATTTCTTTAATATGATGAATGAAAGCTGTCCTCTTCGATTGCATCTAGTTTTCTCGTCAGTAGATCCTTTACCCCCATTTTCAAGTTTACAGTTTAACTTCTGCTCCCCCACGCAGTGACTCAGTTCATTAATGAGAAACAGGGTAATAATTTAGTGTGACACAAAACCACATTTATTTACAGTTTGAGCTTGAAACACAGAGTGAATGTCAATGTTATACTAAGGCATCAAGATGAAGCAGCCTGGTCCTTTTACTCTCATTACTCAAAGACAGGTTTCCTCTTTGGAAACCATAAAATGTGTAAGTGCTTGTTCGGCAGCAAGATTTCAGGTCACTGGGTTTCTGTTAACAGTAAAGGCAACAAGATAAAGTTTAACAAAACCTGTGATCACAGGCAAACCCCACGCAGCGTTCAGTGACCACGTCACAGTTTCTACACCAGCAGGGGTTCACATTCCTGATTTTCATAGTCGATTGACAATTTCTCACACTGGCATGCAACATTCATATTTGGCATGAGCAGTGTTTTCTCTCTGAGACAGCAGTCAAACAATGCTACCTCAGACATGTAAACAGCTGAAGTTTTAGGAAATTATTACACTTATGAACGTCTGGAAGTCTCTTTTTTTCTGATGTAACACTGATTAATCGTTTGCCTTTGGAAGTCTGTAAACTGAACGATTCATGCTAATGATTGTATCAAAATCTGTCTGCCTACATGCCTCATGGAAGAGATGCAAATCCAAAATAAATCTACAAAAGCCATATTTTCAAACACAGATGCTTAAATAATTTTTCTTGTAATATTCAGGTGGCTGGACAGAGATCAAAACTAAATGCAAATGAAGTCACTGCTTTCCTGGAATAGTAGCTGTGGTAATACATTTCTGGGAAGAGGAATTCATTATTCACTGTCACATCAAATCTAAAAAAATCCATTAATAAAACACTCAGGACAAACTTCAGATTCACCAACTAGAACGCATTTTTAAAAAGCCAATGCCATGGTTTCTTCTCTATTTTTAATATTTCATTTACTTTTACAGAAATGTTCATAAACTCTATAACAAATGTTGTTTTTTCAGTATAACGTACCTATAGTACACCTGCAACACAGCCTACATTACTTTAGTATCATTTACATCATGCCAGTTTACAAGAATTAGTCTCCTGAAAGTATTTTATAATGTTTTGAACACGATGATAAAAACATCCCTTATGAGCAAACACTTGGCAACAGTGGGGAGAAAAAAAATCTCCCTTTTAACAGGAAGAAGCCTGTGGCAGAACCTGGGTCAGAGAGGGCCTGTTAAATACAGAGAGAAAACATGAACAAAGAGAAACAACAAGAATATAACATATATATATAACAAGAAACACTCAGAAAGTGTGTGACACCAGTAACCACAAATAAGAAGCATGCAGATCTGGAGCCAGAAATACCTGCAGCAAAGTACAGGGTGAGAGAGGACAAAGCACAGACTGTGAGAAATAGAAAAGCGGAGGTTAATGGCATGCAACAGTAACATGTAAATGGACAGACAGTGAAAAAAAGAGGGGAGTAAAGTAGAGAAGCCCATTGCCCATCATGTGAGGTCACCTGATCCAGTGTAATCTTAAAATTGGAGATGGTTACTGTCTCGTAAAGTGAAGCAGAGAGACTGACAGTCTGATATTTTACCTGACCAGAGACCATTGTTCATCATCTAATATGAAAATGTGGATGGCTTCACATAGAGAAAGAGAAAGTATGCTTCCTAGTACACCATAACAGTGACTGATCTCTTGCCTGCCTGCTAACTGCAAAAAGTCAGTGACTCTGAAAAATACATTGGAGGATGTACCAGGCTATGGTCCAAAATGAGCTCAGCCAGGCCAGAGATTATACAAGCAGCAGAAACAAATTACAATGTTCTGTGTTAAGGATCAAGTAGGGATTTGAATCACCAGTTATCAAGGCAACCAATCTGCTCACTCCGTAGTGGACCGAAAGCATAAAAAAAAAAAAAGCATAAAAGCCAAGTATATCTATAGCCTTCTAGGTGTATCACTAGCCTCATCTCTGGCTATCCGGAGGCCTGACTAAGACAGGTAAACTCCAGGAACTAGGACTCTACATGGGTTCCATATTGATTTTTAGTAGCAGTAAACCCTTTAACGGTGTTTTCTAACGGAGCTCTACTGTAGCACATTCTGCAGTCCGTTTATAACTTGGAAATAAAATGGTGACGTGACAGCAGTGATACACAGCATGACTTTGATGATGCTGTTGCAGATTTTTGATGTCAAATGAGTATGTCTCTTTGGCTGTGACTCAGACTTGCTGTATGTTGCACATGTCACATTATACTGATATAAGCATGCCTCTGAGATGACATTGTACTCATGTAATAATGCCATCTTCATGTAGCGAGCGAAAGCCACCGAGTAACCGCTAAGGGCCTCTATACTACTTGTGCAAACTTTCAGGCCCAAAGCTCTCACAGGAACGAGCCCAGAATAAACAGGACAAGAGGGTCAATATCAGTCAGATATGTTAAAATGTATTATTTTAAAAGAACACAAAGGGTTTGCAAAAGGCCTAAAACATCAAAATGGTAAAAAGGTCACTAACGACCACAAGATAGTGTTATTGGTGCAACCTGCCAGCAATGCAACTATCACCTGAGGGCTTGCTCTCCCTTGGCGGTCCCAGATGCTCGTTGCTTTAAAAGAAACAAATCCACCCCAAATAAATACGAGCCCAACAGAACACTTATCGCATGCACTAAGTGCTAGTTCAGGCAATAATCGGTGGCACTAAAAATCACTCTTAATAAAAACTTATTCACTGCAAATCCACACAGAGCACCTCTAAAGATCCTAATTCCCCTAAGGTAAGAGTCCCACTCAGGGATTGCACATTGCCCGACTAATATTGCACCAGCCCAGTAGAAATAAAAACAAACCCGGCATAAAAAAAACAGTTTTAAAAGGTGACCCTACCAAAACCAAAAACACAACAACAAGGAGAAGGAGGGAAAAAAAACAGCGACAAATTCACATGTGCAGCCTGCCCTGCAGGAGGCAATACAATATAAATTAGATTATAGTGCATCAATATACTTTTTTTAATGTCAAATATATTAAGTTAACATACCTCCAGCAGACAACTGTGTTTGCTGCACACCTGGCTTATCTTGGCTTATCTTGTGAAAATCACTACTAAAACATAAAATACAATAAACATCAAATACATTTCAACAAATTTAAAAAAAAAAAAAACACTAAAAGAAAAACAGCCTGTACCTCGAACCTCTGCTGTAGAGGTTTACAACAACTGTTTGTGTAGCAGACAATTAAAACTTCTCAGGCTCTTCACCTACTCACACAACCATTGTTCACAGCCGCTCGTCAGTGGAAATGAAGAGCACCTGCTGCTACTTCCTCTTTTATACCCTCCATTGGGTCCCCTGGGTCCTAAAGACTTCCCCATTACAATTGCCCCCGTTTTAAAAGGTCACCGTCCCGGTGACCACTTACTGCCAGGGCCTAAATAAATTTTGGGGCAAATCATTATGGACAAGAGAGCTCTGTGAATCGCTAGTGAGAACAGCAGTAGTCTGATTTACTGACCGTGGGAGATTAAAGGGGTTAGAATGCTTTCCTGCTGTACTTCTTTTAGGCCGCCCCTGAACTCTTCCCGAGTCCTGCTCTAAAACATTCTCCCTATTATCAATCCCACTTTCCTCTGGCTGTTCTGGAACTATGGATACAGGGTTCAAGTTGCTCGAGCCTATGCTACTAGTTTCACTAACAAGCTCGGGAACACATACCGAGGGTGGCTGATCTTTGGGTGGGTTTGGAACAAGGGCGAGTACAACTCCACCAGCCTCACTGTCATCATCTGGTGTATCTGATGTTGACTGCCGGGGTGACTCAACTACCAGCCCTGGGTCAGAGAGAGGATATTCGTCTGGAGCAGGTGCTACAATACCTGAGGGTATTACTCTCAACTCGGCCCGATTTAAGTTGTTGTCTGGACCTGAACGATCTCTAGGGCGTATTTTGTAAACCCTGCCTTCTTTGTCCATACTCTGCACAACAACATACACCATAGGATCCCAGGCATCATGGATCTTATGGCGGCCTAAAGGATGACTTTTCCGATAAACCAGAGTACCTGGGGAGAGAAGGGAAGTAACTGTGGGCTGAAAATGTTTATTTCTCCTCTCTGCAGCTTGTTGGAGTTGTTCTTTCGCATGCACATAAACTGAACTTAGACGTTGTTTATGCTCCTCTACCCACTCCTGCGCAGATCTAGACATTGGTTCCGACTCGGAAGCCCCCAGTAAGAAGTCAACGGGCAACTGGGGCTTCTGACCAAACATAAGCTCATAAGGTGAAAAAGCGGTGGACTGATGTTCTGTGGTATTGTAAGCATACAATACCTGTGGCAAGTATTGCGGCCACTTTCTTTTCTTATCAGGAGGGAGCGTACGCAACAGATCATGGAGTGTTCTGTTAAATCTCTCGCATTGTCCATTGCCCTCAGGATGATATGGTGTGGTCCTGCTTTTGTCTATGCCGTACAGGTGACACAGTCGTTTCAGCAAGTCTCCCTCAAAGCTCTTTCCCTGATCACTATGGATACGCTTAGGGACCCCATAGATATAAAACCATTTTTCAGTTAATACCCGTGCCACTGTACTTGCCCGTTGATCTACTGTAGGGTATGCTTGAGAGAACTTTGAAAACACGTCAGTGACCACAAGTACATTCTCACGCCCATCACTAGACTTGTCCAAAACACTGAAATCAATGGCAATAACTTCCAGGGGTTTAGAAGCCACCAAACCCCCCCTGAATGTGCGAACTTTTGGTTTTACAGCCTTTGCCAAGACACAACGATCGCACTCCTGACAATATTTCTCAATGTCACGTGCCATAAAGGGCCAAAAACACCTTTCTCTCACCAGGCTGGTAGTGCGTCCAATGCCTTGATGCCCATGATCATCATGTAAACTTCTCAGGACCTCTGTTTGCAAGCACTGGGGTAGCAACAGTTGAAACAAAACTTGGCCATTACCAGGTGTCTGAACTTGACGATACAAGACACCTTCCTTCAACTTGATTCTGGGCCACTGTTGCACCAACTTTTTCACTCCCTTACTTACATTACCCATTTCCTGCTTGGTAGGCAGCCTCCCTCTTTCCCAATACTGTGAAAAAGGGCCAATTACCGGGTCAGCAGCTTGAAGGGATATTAGATCAGCTTTAGGTCGGGATGGAAATGCACCTATGGCTCTACATGTAGCGGCAACAGCATTTCCCAGTTGACCTACATCTGTCTGATCTTGCACTTCCTGTGGAACCTTCAACCCTGGAAGCAGGCCAGATGGACTCTGTGGATGCAGTTGCCGTGACAATGCATCAGCGTTGCGATTGCTGGGACCTGGCCTATATTTAATCTCAAAGTTGAACACAGCTAGTTCTGAGGCCCATCGCTGCTCTACGGCTCCCAATTTAGCAGTTTGCAAATAGCTAAGGGGATTGTTATCTGTGAACACGACAAACTTATTTCCCAACAAATATTCACGGAATTTTTGAGTGACAGCCCATTTTAGTGCCAAGAATTCCAACTTTCTAGAGCTATAATTGGACATATTCCTTTCACTAGGTCGCAGGCCCCGGCTAGCAAAAGCAACTGGCCGCCTCTTTCCTTCTTGCTCCTGAGATAAAACTGCCCCTAACCCTGCCTGACTAGCATCTATCTCAAGGACAAAAGGTTTAGCAAAATCTGCATATGCCAATACTGGGGCACTAACCAGCAGCCTTTTTAGTGTTTGGAATGCATTCTCACATTCCTCACTCCAAAGGTGACACATTGCCCCACTGGCACCACTTCTACGTTTCTTCTTGGTACCTCCCAGCTCGCCCACCAGCCGGTGGAGCGGGGCAGCATACTTGGCAAAACCTTCAACAAAACGCCGATAATATGAGGCAAATCCCAAAAATGACTGTAGCTCTGTACAAGTAGTCGGTCGTGCCCACTCAGCCACTGCACTAATCTTAGAAGGGTCGGTCGCCACCCCAGAAGCCGATATCACATGCCCGAGGTATTGAACCTCTGGCTGGAAAAAGTGACACTTCTCCAGCTTCAACTTTAGATTGTGTTCTTTGAGCCGCGTTAAGACCAAGTCAAGACGCTCCAGATGCTGCTCAAAGGAGGATGAAAACACAACAATATCATCCAGGTACAATAAAAGGGACTGGAAACTTTGATCCCCAAAAATCCGCTCCATTAGCCTCTGAAAGGTGCTAGGGGCATTACAAAGCCCAAATGGCATTCGATTGAATTCGAACAGACCAAAAGGGGTACAGAAAGCAGTCTTGGCTTTGTCCTTCTCGGCCACTGGTACTTGATTATACCCACTTGCAAGGTCCAATGTAGAGAACCACTGTGCTCCCGTCAGGGCATCTAATGACTCCTCAATACGGGGTAATGGATAAGCATCTTTCCGTGTCTTGGCATTAAGCAAACGGTAATCAACACACAGCCTAATCTCTCCATTTTTCTTGAAAACCACCACAATTGGGGAAGAATAAGGGCTACTGCTTAGACGCACTACCCCCCGATCCAACAAATCTTTAATATGGGCTTTCACTTGTTCATACTGAGAGGGTGGGAGCCTGCGATACCGCTGTCGCACTGGGGCATCATCCATTAAAGGGATCTCATGTTCCACCAATGTGGTACATCCTAAATCTCCCTCCCCATAGCTGAAAACTGAACAATACTTCTGCAAAAGTGACATTCCTTGTTGTGACTGTTCATTGGACAAGTTAGGCCATGAGAGCTCGGAAAAATCAAGGTGCGGATGCACCTGTACAGTCACTTCGTGCATCGTTATCTGCAACGTGGGATCATCAGACTCTGCAGTAATGACAGAGTCCCCAGATGATGGAGGGTCAACCAGATGCAATTCACCTAGTTGTGTACAGGGCGGTAACCAAACATCCTCAATTCCCACATTAACCACCGGAATGTCAACAACACCCTGTTCAACAGAAAGGAGGGCCGGAGAAACCAAGATGCCCCCTGGCAGGGGATTACCTGTCGCTATGGGCTCCAGGAGCACTGATGGAAGGTTAATGTTAGCAGCAGAGGGGCAGCTAGTACGTATCCATTTCAACGAACCAGCAGGGACACAAACAGCTCGACCGTGGACTTTTGCTTTACCTAAATACCCGGATGTATTCAAAGCCTCAATGCGCTGACACTTGTGAAGTGTCTCTCTCCACGTCTTACTGGCATTTTCAAGGGCAGGAGATTCAAACAGACGAGGGCCAAACTGCTCAAAGAGTAGGTGGTAACAACGGCTAATGATATTCATCCCCAAGAGGCCAGGCACACTCTGTGGCTGCTGAACGCTCCCATCTAGAGGGTCCTCCACCACCAACACGCCCATTTTTGTCAGGGTGCCACCAAAAACAGTCACATCAAGCTCCATGTAGCCTATATAGGGGATTTTCAACCCATTAGCTGCCCTGAGGCGTAACCATTGGCATTTCTTTAAGTGCCCCACCCCCTGCGACCTGAAGTGCTTCTCAAAGAAACTCTCTCGAATAGTGGTGACCATGGACCCAGTATCCAAAAGACAAGGAACTATAACACCCCCCATTTCTATTTCCACCACTGGACAATTCCCAATTAGTCGAGAGGGATCTTCCATAACAACTTCAGCTGAGCCTATAAACCCTGTTCCTGATGCCTGGCTCTCTGCACCAGAGGGACCTAGTTTCCCGATGGCTGAGACTCAGGGCCTTGTTCCACAACCTGACTTTGTACATGTGCATCAGCATGAGACCCACCACTATTCTTTATAGCTGGATGTTTTACCCTACAGAACCTGGCAATATGACCAGCCCTACCACACCGATGGCAAATTGGCTTTCCATCTGCCTGGAAACGAAAAGGCCTAGTTGTGGGAGGGGTCAGGGGTAGTTCAGTCTGAGACGGCTGTGAAAATTGGACAGACATTTGCTTCATGAGCGTATCCAATTGAACCTGTTGTTTACGAAGGCACTCTTTTATCTGTAGAATGTCATCATTAGGCCCAAGGGTGACTGCATGCATCTCTGCATTAACTCCCTCTACTACCTGACAGTTCATATCACAAGAATAGGCTCGGGAACCTAGTTTTCCCTCCCTGCCTACCTACATCAGCCCACTTAAGGGCGATACTGCGTAGGGCAAGAAAGGACATGTCTGGTGTTTGAAGGACCCGCTGTTTCAGCTCTCTGCGCAGCATATCATCATGGACATGTTCAGTAAACTGGTCCCTTAGCAATATATCAGAATTTGGAATACCACCTGGTGTCTTACAGATTACAGTGTCCATTAAAGATTTAAGGGCATGAGAGTAATCTCGCAGAGATTCCCCTTCTCGCTGGGTGCGCTGGAAGAACTGTAGCTGGGCAGCTACATATGACTGAGTGCAGCTATAGTGCTCGACCAAAATATCAAAGATCTTGTCAGGAGTGTCTCTGCTGATACTCGAATGAAAACAGACCTCAGATTTAGCACTGCCATCAAGATGGTCCATCACAAACATCACTTGTGCTGCTCTTGACATAGGACGAATCTCCAGGCATCTACGTACTTCTTCAACCCACTGGTCAACAGTTAACAAGTCCACTGACAATTTACCAGTAAACCTTGGGCATTTACGCTCCCGAGGTGCATAAACGTAACACACATTTGTAGCTTCATTTATTGGGTTCATATTTGATGGCACAGTAGATGGACCTGGCACTGGATCTGGCACTAGACCAGTCACAGGAGAACGTTCCTGTAATTGGTCTCTCAACTGTTCATTTGCTGCTTTTAGCTGTTGCAGCTGCTCCAAGAGGGCCTGTACGTCGTCCATAGGGTCGGCGAAGGAGGTTTATTATCCCCGCAGCAGCCCAACCGTTGGCTTCCGCTCCGTAGAAGATGTCACTGTTTTTCCTCCTCTCCTCTAACACTCTTACTAAAATAAACAGGGCCACACTAAAATAAAAACCAAACACCGTAACTGATATGACCTGGATCCTGTCGGCAACGCCAATTAATGTAGCGAGCGAAAGCCACCGAGTAACCGCTAAGGGCCTCTATACTACTTGTGCAAACTTTCAGGCCCAAAGCTCTCACAGGAACGAGCCCAGAATAAACAGGACAAGAGGGTCAATATCAGTCAGATATGTTAAAATTTATTATTTTAAAAGAACACAAAGGGTTTGCAAAAGGCCTAAAACATCAAAATGGTAAAAAGGTCACTAACGACCACAAGATAGTGTTATTGGTGCAACCTGCCAGCAATGCAACTATCACCTGAGGGCTTGCTCTCCCTTGGCGGTCCCAGATGCTCGTTGCTTTAAAAGAAACAAATCCACCCCAAATAAATACGAGCCCAACAGAACACTTATCGCATGCACTAAGTGCTAGTTCAGGCAATAATCGGTGGCACTAAAAATCACTCTTAATAAAAACTTATTCACTGCAAATCCACACAGAGCACCTCTAAAGATCCTAATTCCCCTAAGGTAAGAGTCCCACTCAGGGATTGCACATTGCCCGACTAATATTGCACCAGCCCAGTAGAAATAAAAACAAACCCGGCATAAAAAAAAACAGTTTTAAAAGGTGACCCTACCAAAACCAAAAACACAACAACAAGGAGAAGGAGGGAAAAAAAACAGCGACAAATTCACATGTGCAGCCTGCCCTGCAGGAGGCAATACAATATAAATTAGATTATAGTGCATCAATATACTTTTTTTAATGTCAAATATATTAAGTTAACATACCTCCAGCAGACAACTGTGTTTGCTGCACACCTGGCTTATCTTGGCTTATCTTGTGAAAATCACTACTAAAACATAAAATACAATAAACATCAAATACATTTCAACAAATTAAAAAAAAAAAAAACACTAAAAGAAAAACAGCCTGTACCTCGAACCTCTGCTGTAGAGGTTTACAACAACTGTTTGTGTAGCAGACAATTAAAACTTCTCTCGTCAGTGGAAATGAAGAGCACCTGCTGCTACTTCCTCTTTTATACCCTCCATTGGGTCCCCTGGGTCCTAAAGACTTCCCCATTACATTCAGTATGTGGCCTACTTTTCTATGATGCCAGCAAGATTTATTAGAAAAGTTCAAACAAAACTTTTTTTTAAGTGGTCTGTGGTGCCAGGAGCTTCAGTTACACCATATGACAAATAGTTAGGCCATTTTATTTGGCAAGTGTTTATTTCAGCCTAATGTCCTAATGCCAACTTTTTGTTAACTTTTGCAGATATTTGCAGCCAAGCTAGACTTCTATTTGAACAGTCTCATGTCTTTATACCTCATTTCACTTGATTCTGATCTTTATAATTCCTCAGAGACGTGCACCTTAGCCTTAGAAGTGATCCTTCTTCTCGTTTAAAAATTGGTGTATTTGGTCATAAAAGAACACTATGCTGCGCGAGCTTGACCATTTGGGCGCACCATGCTCCACTCTGACAGTCTTTTTCCTCTGTTCCATGGCAAGGTTACCTACATTGCTCCTTGTTTGCCCTCCCCTTTGAAGCACTAAAATGTGGACTGTTATTTTCCATGTGTGAAGCATTTCAAAGTTAGGGTGTACAGGGCAATCAAAGGGAGTATGTGAGCCAACTCTCCTTTCCTCTCATCTCTCTGCTCAGTGCTTAGTATAAATCTAAGAGGCGGTCGTTTTGATCAGATGCCTAAGTCCTTTCTTTCTCCTTGTTTTTTATTGGCTGGACACTGATCTACCATTGATGAGACAATGGAGATGACACCTACTCGCCCTGTTGCTGTCGTTTGATAGTAAAGTCAGGCTTTCCTGAGGAATCTGCCCTAGCAGGGCTCTCGATCCATGTCTTTGAACATGCAGAGGGTTCCCATTAGAAAGACTTGGGAGGGAAACAACTGTAGGGGGATGAGACTTTAACTTTATGAGACTCACTCCTCATCCTATTGTTTTGAGCACAGAGAGTAGCAGGGCTATAAATTTGGAACAATAGAGACGGAGCAGATGCATGGAAATCCTCAAGTCTAGAGACGCTTGAACCCTGACTTGTGGGGAAAGGATGGCAAGAATTTCTGACGTAAAGATAGATACGGGAAGGATTTCAACAGACTGCCCATCAAAGCTGACGAGAATCTCATGAATCCTCATATCATAAATTCACCCTAGAGATAAACACCATAAACCCCCTCCCTTTACGATCCTGAATTGGATAAACAGAAGAAGATGGACTGGTACTTGGTATCATTAAATAAATTCTCACTAATTTACACTTCCAGAGGTTGTCCGATAGGAGATTTATTCAATGAACCTAAAACTCATACAGCCATGAGGGTGGTTGTTTTCCTTTCCTGGTCCTTATTAGGGGTTTGTTTGTTATCATAGTAAGGTAATATTGTACATCAGGCTAATGGGACAGGAGTGGGAGCTTGCCTTGCTTTGCTACATGCCAGAAAAGTTGGAAACGTAGGTTGAAACTTCCCAAATCAATAAATCTCACATGAACCCTTTAAAAACATAGATAATATTTATTCTATTTTCTTAACTTTGTGGGGCGGGGATCGATGCAACACACACACACACACACACACACACACACACACACACACACACACACATTTATGTTCACATTCACAGTTGTTGTCAATTTAGAGTCACTGTGGGAGGAAGCCAAAGAGAACCCGCATTGAAAGACCCAGTAGATTGGAATCCAGGACCCTCTTGCTGGGAAGTGTTAGAGCTCACCACAGAATCAGAATCAGAATCAGAATACTTTATTGATCCCTGGGGGAAATTATTTTTTGTTACAGTGCTCCATTTTAAACCAACATTAAGACAAGACAGACAATACGCTAACTAAGAATAGTACAATATATACATAAATATACATACATACATACATACATAAGTCACTTATAAATAAATATTTGGAAAAGAAACATGTGTAGCTGTAGCAGCAAACAGTGTGTTAAGTGGATGCGTTGTACAGGGAGATGGCCACAGGCAGGAATGATTTCCTGTGTCGTTCAGTGGTGCTTTTCGGTAATCTCAGTCTCTCACTGAACGAGCTCCTGTGACTGACCAACATGTCATGGAGTGGGTGGGAGGTGTTATCCAACATTGTCTTTATCTTGGACAGCATCCGCCTCTCCGACACCACCTTGAGGGAGTCCAGCTCCATCCCCACAACATTGCTGGCCTTACGGATCAGTTTATTAAGTCTGTTGGCATCTGCGACCCTCAGCCTGCTCCCCCAGCATGCAACAGCATGCAGACAACCTGCTAGAAGCTATTTTGGTATTTCAGACACTGTGAAACCTCCACTGAGTATTTATGAACTGCCACCTGCTATTAAAAAGACTGCTGTTGTGTTGTTGTTGGGGGTTTTTTCAAAAAAAGTTTCAAGTAACCTAAACATTCCTACTTTGTGTCCCTTTTTAAAAAATGCACTCAGTCTTAAGAAGTTCTCTAAACTACCTCACAAATGTGTTCAGCCCACATGTCACGTTTGACATGAGGTAAAAATGAGCGTTTGCTCCTCTTCCACTGGACACTATAATCTGTATCTACCATCAATAAACCCCTTAAGGATGGGCAAAGAACATTCTCCAAAAGAGAAAAAACAAATACTATTCACATAAAAAATACTTCTAATTAGGTCAGAGTGAAAACAACTGGTGAAAGAAGGCTCAGTTTTGTTGGTCTGGCTGCATATGATAAAAGTTATCCACCATTCTTCCCACAGCAATAATTACCATCAATAAGAAATTGATGAATACACTCCAGATGTTAAATTAAACATTCCCAGTCTCCCCTTTCGTGCAGGACCTTCCATCTAACAACCTCTCATTGTCATCCCAGTTCACAGAGATCGTAGTGCTTCCACATAGTCATAACAGAAGATCAGATGATGCTGAGACTGATAACATATGGAGCCTGATAGGTGACATCAGCACATTGGCCTTTGACTGCCTCTGTGGTCTCTACAGCAGAAGTTGGCTAGCACCTCTCTAAGCTAAGTGTTGATTGTGTAACACAGTGACAGTGGAGTCATTGTGAGGGTTGGCTTCTAAACATGAAGTACCTCTGGCTGTCAATACTACATCATATATCATCACAGTGCCTTAAGAGAAAAATGGCACATTATGTCAAAAGATTGTCTCACAAAGACTAAATTACTTATACGAACACAAAAAGGACACTGTTTGAATTCCATGTGAATTTCATTAAGCTTAATAAATTAAATTAGTGATTCACAACTAAGTGTTGGACTTTCAGTGGTTTCACAAAATAATTTTGAGATGCTCAACAAGATACAGTACTGAGCAAAAGTTTTGAGTCACTTCATTTATTTATATTTTGCCAAGTAAGCGGGAAATGGATGTGATTTACCAAAAATTTCAAACTATTATCAGTGTTAGTTCTCAGCTATGGTTTCATAAATATATTAAGTAACCTACATAATTTCCTTAGGTATTAATAAAGTATTCTGATTCTGATTAAAAATGACAAACAACTGAATGATATGAAGGTAGGTTCGTAGAGCAACTGACTCATTGTTTTACCTATAGCTCTTTAGGGTAGCTACCCTTAAAAATATTGCAAACCACTGGAATAAATCACTGTCCTAGCCATATATTTACAGTAGGCTACAAATAAAATAGGGTACTTTACCATTAATGTTTAATGTATGCATCTACTCTGCTGATTCAGTCACTTTAAGTTTACTGTACCAGTCCAGCCCCCCGAGTGAAATTTGCAGAGTCTGAAATGTGGCTTTTTTGTATTTAGAAACATGTTGATAAGGACAGAACCCTCATTGTAAAATGAGAAAACCTGCTTGGGATTCTTGACTGGAAATAGATGTTGACTTAAAACAGTTGCTGAAGGTTAGCAAAATACTTTCCCTTGAAGAGCAAAGAGAGAGGCCTGTGCATCTGACCTGAGAGGATACGGCGTCTGTGAGCATGGATTTACCTGCCCTACATTAAGTCTTTGCAGAACAGAGATGATAGTGTGTGAATGAGGTTAATGCCAAATAACATGTTACAGACATCTCCATCGAGTCTTGGATTCAGCTGAGGAATAAGGCATTCATAGTACCTGTGCACCCGTGAAAGTTAAATGTGGCAAATGAAAAAAATTAGTGGGTATTCCTGTGGCTGATATCTGTGGCTGATATCTGTGACTGATATCTAGGGGGAGCATTGCTGGTGTAACAGTTGTTCTAACAAATGTCTAAAATCTTTGGAGCCATGCAGACAGATCAGGAACAGCTAGTACTAGTTGATTTTCAGTAAACAGACAGGTTTTTACATGCACTTTTCTACTCTACTTGAGCAATTGTGCTTTATAAAGCACCCACACCTTCATACAAGCACTTTTCTTCTATGTCTAAGTGCTTTTTGACCTTTCCACTCTCGTGAATGCATCAGGAGCAATTTGGAGTTCAGTATCTGGCCTAAAGATACTCTGGCATGAAGACTAGAGCAGCTGGAGAACAAACCACCAACCTTCCAATTAGCATATGACCCGCTCTACCTCCTGAGCCACAGCCAACAGCATTCTCAAATATACAGCTAGAAAGTAGGATTTCTAGCCTTTAAGATGACATAAGTGGCTCAGTGGCTGTATGGGCCACTGATCAAAATTCATTGTTGTTGGTTTCCAACAATATCATTTCATTGACGATTGCAATTGAGTATTTTGCAGCACTGTTGTGATGAGCCATCAAGATAACAATAGCTTTGTCAAAACAGCAGCATTCATAACCTTGGGAATGAGGATGGACTCTAGTTCCTCACACATGGAGAAGTTTAGAGATTATCCTTTGCCATAATCAAAGGCCCACTGTTCTGTCACTTCCAAGGAAAAGGGAAAGAAAGAAGCAGTGAGTTAGAGATGGGAGTTAGAAGTCAGCATGAGATGAAAATAAAACAGAGATGCCAAAAAGAAAATGATAAAGACAGAGAGAAGGGTAGGAAAAGCCAAAGAAAGTAGTTTTTTCGTATCAGTTGTGAGTCGAGCTTTTAGGTGAGTTCTGCCTCAGCCAACCAAAGTATGTTTTATTTAACAGAGAATGTCTTTGCAGCTAATAAATCTTTCATGCTCTTTCGCACTCTTGTTATGATACATCAGTGTTTCCCCCTCCAGTTACAGTCAGTGTGCAGCTTTTCTGTTACCGCTAACCAAGTTAAACATAACCTTCCTGTATTCGGGTTTCTTTGGCTTCACAACATCAACTCTGTGCCCACATCCAGCAGCAGTTCCTGTACAATCTGCCGACCGCCAACAGCCAGACACACATACTGTATAGGTGCGGACCTCTGGCTTGGGCCTGAAAACTCATTTGTGTCAACCTTACCTTGGATTTATTTCAAGATAGCACTCCACGCACTGGCTCTGACCAAGAACAAGGAGCCCAAAAAGTGGAGTCCAGAGGGTTGCACCACTTGTGGGAGGTCTTCCTGGGTGTTGGATCAGCATTAGGAAATTGAATTTCCATATGTATATGTGAGGTTTGACAAGGGGCCCATAATGGGCTCACAGAAGTTCTTATTCACAGGTTCTTAGCTCCACGTGACATTTAGCTGAAGTAAACAAAACTCCTGGCATGACCAGATAATTTCAAAAAGATTACTCCTCGAGTCTCTTGCTGTTATCATCCCCTAATTCTTGAAACAGAAGGGTTCAATCTTAAAGCAATTCTCCTGCAATTTTATTCGCCTAGATCTAGTTTCCTGTCAGTGTTAAAAGCCTGCAGTTGTCTGTTGTATTTTTCTTGTCCCTTTATTCTTTGTTTCCTGCCTTCCATAGATTCTTTCCCCCCCAAGGATACCCATCATTTTTTGGCTACCGTTTTCTATTTATTTCTCACCACTTTGAAGGCAGCACTGTTTGCTGGGGCATGCTGAAACTATTGACTTGAGTATTTTTCCTGTCAGGAAAATCAGTAAAAGAAGATATTGTGATTCTGAGCAATTCAACCATTCCTTCCTGTGGGCTAGAGCCGAGCACATGTTGTGACACACATAATGTACTGTAGTCTACTCCATTATTTGCAAGCAGTTTTAGAGCAACTTTATGAGGAACATCTGGGCACTTGCTTATTCATGCAATTATCAAATCAGGTAATCATGGGGCAGCAATGCAATGAATTAAATCCTGCAAATAAAGGTCTTCCACTAATGTTCAGACTAACCATGATACAACTGTTGGCTGGGGTATATTTGAAACACCTCACCTGCTGAGATTGTGGTGCACAAACATCTCATTCTGTGGATAAAAAATGCCTTGTTGATAAGAGCCATAGCCGCTATTTATCCATAAGTTCACCTTCTGTTAAACAGAGTAGAGTAGCACAGACCCTGGAAGTCTATATAAAGAGCATGAAAGGAGAGGATAGTTGTTTTTGGCTGCATTTTTTTAAAATACAAATATGGTAAATGGCCTGTATTTGTATAGCACTTTTTACTAGTCCCTAAGGACCCCAAAGCGCTTATGAAGAGTTACAATCAATCAGGACCAAAGTCACCATGAAACTTTACTTTGAGAAGGGTAATTGTGTAAAACACTGGTGCTCTGGCTTTTTACAGTCATGATTCAAAAAAAGTAAATTTGCTGGAAACTAATTTGAGTCATAGGTTAAAACTCATTTGTTGGTCTTATTTGTGGAACACCCCAACAGCATGAAATGACCTTTTAACAACAACCCATATTTCCAAATAAGGAAATAATTTTATTGGATTTTAGGCAAGTAGTGCAGTAGTGTCTGAATTTATTACTTGTCCTTCTCTGAGCTTACTTTAGTTTTTAAGTCTGTTCCGTGTGTAACTTTCTGTGTTTTTACTTCCCTTCTTAGTTCATTTCACCGCCCTCAATGTTTTCTTGAATTCTTCTGTGCTACGTTATCCCTTCACTGCATTGTGTTTTTGAGTCTATTTCTGGATCTTCTCTTGGGTTCTACATTTGGTTTGCTCTTATTGCCAATATCAATGCCTGTAGTACACCCGTCTCCCTTCATCATCATTGCAGTATTTGGTGTTATAGTTCAAACATCTTCCTCAGCTTTGGGCCTTTTTGCTTCTGGTCTACTTTGCAGTTCTACCTCTTCCTCCCTCAAAGCAAACCTGCTGGAGAGTCTGCCTCATATTTACTTGCAAATTTGTCTGTCTTACCCCACCCGCTAAACACTTCAGAATGTTCCTAAACGACTAAAGTACTGGAAAACCTAAGGAAAGAGAGAACTATGGATTCCTATTACGCTCCAAACAGGAATCCACAACCACCTGAAAACCTGCATTCAAGTCACGAAACCCCATAATAGAGACTGACCTGAATCCCTGTTGAATATCTTACCTGCAAATATTCTTTGGCCTTCTTCTCCATATTGTTCATTAAAGCCACTGCACCTTAAATCACTGTCCTGCAAGTCTGTTGTCCTTGTCAAGTCAGTTGTCAAGGTTACCCTTGACAACTGACTTTTGTAAATATCTAAGTTTACATAAAAAATCCTTTTATATCACTACTTGGCTTCAATCCCTTAGTCCATAAGTTTTAGTTGCCATCTTTCTCCAAACTTACTGTCTTGCATGTCATTGAACTCTATAAAATGATTCACAAAATGTGGCTGAAGAGGTTTGCTATTTATGCACAATTACATAATTTCACATAATTATGGAAGCACGGTGATTTATTAGAAATCTATTAAAATAAATAAGTCAGTGGTTATGTCAAATGTAAGAAGTTAATGCGCCTTTCATTGCTTTGGCTATACACTACTTGTTAAACTCAATGCTGGTGGAAAATGTGCATCCGTAGCTGAAAGTTAAATTAATTTAAAAATGAGAAACTTAACTGAAGCCTTAAATCTGTCTAGAGAAAGAGAGAAACCTGGTCATGTGCCATCCCCATTGAAAGCACATCATCAAGACTGTTGATTCAAAATGCCTGACTGAGTTTTTTCAGTGACAAAGCCCACCTACCTCTAGATGGTCAAGAGTTTTTGTTCCAGTGCAGCCTGGAAAATCTGTCTTTGAAGCCAGAAATCGTATGCTCTGGTAAAACGATTGCTGAGTCCCTAATATTGATCAACAACCCCATTACCATCCACAAAAATGTATAATCCTCATTTTGAATTATGTCTCCCTCAAATTATAATTTTGTGAGTCAAATCCCTGTTATGGCACATACAGTCATGTAAATTGAAAATAATCTGTGTATGTAAAAAGGCAATCAAATTAGCAGAGTAAATGAAAAGCAAATTGCTAAATATTCTGAAATGTATTGAACTTCTTCTTATAAAGATCTACTTACTAAAGAAGATTTACTGCTCACAAATAATGACTTCATGCAAGTTTGACTTTGCCAAATGAAATCAATCAAAATCATTTCAGGACTGGTTTTTGAAGCTGCTCTGATGAAGATGCATTGACCTCTAGGGGATGATTCAGAGAGAAGAGAAGGATTACTCACCTCCAGTGACAGATGACTGCCTGGCAGGAACAGCGTTCACTCAGCCAACAGAATGTCCTCCTTCTACTTAGTCTGAGAGACAGACTTAAATCTCATCCCCTTGAACACAGGCCTTAAAATACTTTTGGTCGTTAGTTGAGTTAGATAATAACAAGAAGAAGGAAGGGGGAGAGTTTTTTGTTTTTCTATTTTCTCACGGCACATATAACAACAGCTTATTTGTGTTTTTCATTGATTTAAATGATCAAGTTAATAACAGTTTTTGGCAGGTGACCTGAGGTCACCTTGGATCCATGGATTGGTTGGTGCTAATGTTAATACTTTCTTTGGAGACTCTGAATGCATTAATAAACCCGATGACTACACACAAACATAACTAAGACTATAGCTGCAGGCCTCAGCATAATAAAAAAGACATCATGTTCTTTAGTAGGTGATCTATGATAAAGAAAAGGACGGAGCTTCCCTGTTTCCCTTCCTTAAAAATGACTTCTAGTCAGTCTCCCTTCCACTGAGACCATTTCTGATGAGGCTTCAATGAACAGTAGCTGGATAAACTGATGTATGCCAGATGTATCTGTGAGGTCCTGAATCAGGTCCTTGCTATATTTTTTCCTATTTCTTGAGGGCAGGACTTTCAGATACTGTTTATCTGCACGGTAGACCATATTTAAAACACATATTTGTCAGAATTTAGATGTGATTCTCAGTAAAATAAAGTTAGTTGTGTCTTCTTTATTTTTAAAAGCAACAAATAAATACTTTTTATACCATTTTTTTTAAGAAGCCGATGGACGGTGATGAACTGATTGAGTGTTGTTCGTCTCTTAACAGCACCTGGAGCTGAACATACAGTAGGTGCCCCTGTATCCTGAAGT
Source organism: Copadichromis virginalis (assembly GCF_057382275.1). Classification (NCBI taxonomy): domain Eukaryota; kingdom Metazoa; phylum Chordata; class Actinopteri; order Cichliformes; family Cichlidae; genus Copadichromis; species Copadichromis virginalis. The sequence goes on from NC_140632.1 coordinate 17,195,905, forward strand.
GAAGGGAATGCAGGTCCAGTGTGGTGGGATGTTGAACCTACCGTCCTCCACCTATTTCCACTGATGGGTAGCGCGTCTCCTCTGCAGGTGTGCATCAGCCTCATAAAGAAATGCCTGTGTGCGTCATGTTTGCCCTCTGCCCGTTTCATCATCAAGGTATCATGATGAGAAAATAAGCGCTTTGGGGGGAATAGCGGCTGGCCTTCTAGGTTTACCAATTTATGAAGCAGCTTTCATGAGCACGGGGGCCCCCGCTGCAGTTCCTGTGGAACACATGGCTATCTGTTTGCAAAGGGTGCATACATGGTCAAACCAACCTGGCTTGCTGCCCCATGTCCGTGTGCTCCCCCTTGTAACCTCTTATACATACCGCAAACTGCACATTTGCTCTTTTTTGGTCTCTCATGCCGCCTCACAGCTATACAATCCCTTTAATTCCCTCATGCCCAATCTTTCGTCTCCCTTCACCCTCACTTGGAATGTTTTTACACAGAGTGAAAATAAACCGCCGTATACCAACGCCCGACACTCAAATCTCCTCCATTTAGAGTGTGCTTCAAAGGCATTACGGATGAAGAGGAGAGTGCACAGCAGTCTGTATGCAATTGTAAACTTGGCTGCCTTGGAAATGTTTACCTGGACATCCAGTGTCATACTTTCCATGGGTGTTGGCGTTCCTCTCAAAGCACCTATAGAATGGCGCTTTTGTAAGTGAAAGTTCAGCACTTGGTGGACCTTCCTGGCCCCCTTTGGATAGCCTCTTGAGCAAATGCTTCATCATATCCCCGCATGAGAGAAATCGTGCCTGCCAAGACCCCTAAAATCAACACCATGCTAATCATCCCTGCAGTTATTTTCACTAAATCCTGGGGAAATGTGTTTTTAAATCATGTTAATCCACTCCTTCCTTGCGCATGTGTTTTTATGTGTTAAATTAAGAGGAAGTGCATTTCGATTGCATTTACCTGCTTAGGCCTTTCGCTGTAGATTTGCTTTGGCACTCACCAAGCAGGCCATTTCTTTTTACAGGACCAGCTTTCATATGTTACATAATTAAACGGGAGATGAAGGAGCGAAAGTATAGTCTGAAATGGAAACAGGGTTTATCATTGCCAAAATAATTTCCACACTATATCCATTGAGTTTAAGTCACAAACAGTTCCAGGGGGGTTTTAGTATTTTTGTCACAAGCCTTTGGCTGCACCACTCTGTGGTTCACTTTGGATCCATTCTCATCTCTGTTCTGCTTCCAGTTCTTGGAATGGCATATATAAGTGTAAAATAGAAATGTAAATTAGCAATATTTTTGTTTTATATCTATATATTTCCAAAATGTAATGAAATTTGACAAGCAAACTGTGTGAAGCCTTTCTGCTTTGAGTTTGCAGCAGATGTCATGAGATATCCCGTAAAGATATTCTGTTTAGGTTTTTTGCCATGGATTTATTACTGCAAAGAAAACAGGCAAAATGAAATGCAATCACTGTGTAGTCATCAAAGGATAAAATTATTAAAAAGTCATAATTAAAGGAAACTGTTATGACAACATTCGTATATTATAACCTTTAAAAGGTTGGCAAATGAGCTAGCAGTATTACACAATCAGTAAAGAGCACCATTCTTTATAGCTGTGGTTTGGTCCCTAACATTTCCTGAAGAAATATCTGGTTATTGAAAGCCAAACGTTCCACTACTGGGTAGTTGCTATCTTTTTCTGCCAGCTCTAATGTTGGATACACATGGTGCTATATAGTCACTAGTGCACTTGCAATATCCACTATTACAGTACAAAGGAAGTAACATACAGTTGTGGAAAAGAAAGTTTTCACCGGACTCTATGCAATCCTGTGAAGAACTAAGTACACTCCACCTGCTTCCATAGGAATTAAGAGGCAAAGTAGCAGCCAGGTGCTGATGATCAAATGTAATGGATTTATTGATCATCAGCAAGTGTGAGAAGCTTCTATGATAGCTGAAGTTTTGGTAGTTTGCTTTTTTGGACCATTCAAGTTTGTGTTAACACAGTCTTCCCCGAGTGGACCTCCCAGAAAATTTACCTCATAACGTGGCCAAATTACATAATGCAAAAAAGAAGTCGATCATGAACTCCTCCGTATAGCAAAGCAGAGTCATGTATGAGGCCATCTGTCCAACAGCTAAGGCTTGACCCAAACTAGGTCAGGCAATGACAGCAGAAAATCAACAAAAGAAGAGCTGACAAAGAAAAAAATGTCAAAGTGTTGCAATTTCCCAGTGAAACTCCATTCCTCAACCCCATTGACATGCTGTTGGAAGTGTTGTATACAAATAAATGTCCACAAACCTCAATAAACATAAGCAATGCTGTAAAAAGAAAAAGTGGGTCAAAATTCCTCCACTGTGTTGTGAGAAACTGATAAAGTCACACAGCAAACTATTAATTGGTAAATGGCCTGCACTTTTCTAGTCCTAAGGACCCCAAAGCGCTTCACACTACATTCAGTCATTCACACACTGGTGATGGCAAGCTACGTTGTAGCCACAGCTGCCCTGGGGCGCACTGACAGAGGCGAGGCTGCCGGACACTGGCGGCCCTCTGACCACCACCAGTAGGCAAACATGGGGTTAGTATCTTGCCCAAGGATATTTGGCATGCAGCCAGGAGGCAGCCTGGGATTGAACCACCGACCTTCTGATTAGTGGCTGACCTGCTCTGCCACCTGAGCTACAGCCATCCCACAGACACTTACTTCAAATTATTCCTTCTCGGCCTAAAACAGCTGGGATAGACTCCACCCCCCCATGACCCTGACTTGGATAAGCAGAAGCGAATGGATGGAGAAAAGATATTCCTGCAAAAAGGTGGTTCTACATGCTATTAAATCATGGGATATACTTCATGGAGTCCTTTGAAAACTTTCATTTTCAGATGACTGTAAACCTAAAGGAATGTTGTCTTGAGGCAAGCTGTTGTTATTACAAGAAACTGAAAAAATATTGAGACAAAAATATCAGACCTAAAGTCCTTCAGTTGAGACATTTTCTCCCTCGACACACCAAAATTTGTAATCTAGATCCAAATCAAAAGAAAAAAGAATAAAGGAAAGAAGGAATATGATTAATAAATCACTATTTTTCTCTAAAGCTTCCTGTCAACAGGTGAAAATTACAGTTAGAACACAGACAAAAGGAAAAACAGCGAAAAAAGAGTCCATATTAATTTAACAAATGGACCTATCCTTGCAACAGCACAGGCAGTACAGAAAACAACCTTCTCATAGAACAATAGTGCAGCTGTAGCACAGAAACACAGATCCAGCTCCTAGCAGAGACCTAAGCATTCAGAAGTGTGGTAATATTTCATTAGAGTTGATGTTCACATTGTTTATGGCCACAAGTACAACTTGTGCAAGTCTTTTGCACATTTGGCAAATATTGAGCATACCATGACACTCTCTATTAAAGTGAGGGTGTGCCTGAATGAAGCTGTGAGGAACACAAATGCACAAATGATACATGTTTGTATGACAGAATGCCATAATTTTAACAGATTGATGAAGCCATTAGTTTTATGTATCTAATGTCTGAAAAGGCCTTCGGGTCAGTTTGCCATTGAGCAGTAGTACGATAGACCCAGAGCCCATCAGATAACATGTCCTAGGACATTCCTGAGTGGCGGGCCCCCTCCTCCAGTGCCCAAGTACAAAGTGCTGGGGAAATAGCGACCACTGGAATGCTGGGATTTGATTGATCCAATGGATGACCAGACTAAACCTACAGAAGCTGCTCTGGCCTTTAGTCCAGTTAGTACTCCTCTCCAGACAAACAGGAACTGCTCGAGCTAATATTGTGAGAGATTAATTGTTCTGTGTTGTCAGCACCATCTGAGTTCAAATGCTTTTTGCTTTTATTTCACCAATGGAAATTTCATGAATGTGTTCTGATTCATTCTTTGTATGCTGTACATCCCAGTCACTGGGCACTCAAACAAAACAATGAAGTCCATTGTTCTGGATCTTCTCTTGTTTTGGTTTGTTGACAGTCTGACTGCAGCATTCTTCATGTGTACATCCACGGCTATTATCCATGCTTACTCTTACAGTTCACCCACTGCTCTTGCTATCTTTGCATTGATTTGAGACAGTACACTGTTGTTTGTTCTGGAAAGGAAAAATTTAATATGAGGAATATAGTGGAGGTCAGCCAACAAGCGTAACACAAAGGTTTAAATGTTACAGACATCTATGTTGGTATAAAATGTACTAGCTGTTAGTAACACAATGTATGTTACCTTACCTCAACTGTAATGTAATGAGTAGCCCAGCGAATATTTTGGCTGATATTGGCTATTTGCTGATACATCAGAAGCCTTTCAGTGGTTTTTAAAATAGTTATAAAAACTCAATCTTTTTTTCCTCTTTGGGAACACAAATTGTTACCTTTTCTTTCTGGACAATGAAGAAATGATGGAAACCGAAATTATGGAAAACCTGTTACATATATATAATTTGAGCTTGCATATGAGGTATGAGGTGGCATGAACATCTAGGCAACTCACTCACTCCCGTCCCCATGTAACGTTTTTCATCCCTTTTAATCAAAATGTATAAGAGCAGACTGTTGAAAGTCAGGAATATTTTCAACAGTCTGCTCTATGTTATGTTCAGGAATATTAAATAATGATGGGAAATTTGTGTCGATAACCACAAAAAAAAAAAAAAGTCCATTAACACGAATCAATAGATTAAAGGTCATGAATGCATCACAAACTGCAATGAGAATGGTTTGGGCATCTATAATGGCAGATAAATGAACATTTAAAAGGTGAAGAAGAGATGGGTGAAACATGCTTCAACCACAGTTAATTGTGCTGATCTGAGTTTTTCCACCAACATCTTAGTAAGGACTAAATAAGTAAACACAACAAATAATAGCAAAATACTTCTATGTATATAAGCTGATATATCGGTTTTCTCAAAAATCTTATATTGGTCAGACTCTAGAGTAGTCTTATAAATTAGTGACAGGTGGTCTAATAAATTAATTATACACTGTATTATTCTTGTCATTGTTCTGATTAGGTGAGTATGAATCATCTTCTATTCCACATATGCTAACAGTTAAAATACCTACATACTGATAAAATGTGTTAATGATTCTCTTTAGACCACCCAACTCCGAAATTTATTTAAGAGCTTAAACAAATTCATAAGAATAACACCACCGCATCCTCACAGCGGGTTCTAGTGTCTGCTCATATTACATCTTTCATGTCCCTGACAATCGAACCACCAGACACTAGAACTTTCAAACTGTATAAGATTCCATGGGCTCATTACGATTATGTAATAAGCAATAACAGCTAACATTTCAATGAAAATGACAGGAGGTGTCGTTAACAGCCGCCTCAGACTTCACCATATGTCATTGTCCCCACATATGGGCTCAGAAATATTATGTTAGCGTTTAGATGGAATACATTTCTCCATAAAAGAACAGCGGACACTTTCTCACTGACCTCCATGTTACCGTTAAACTTAGATGTCTGCACAGTGCCTGGACCCTTCCTCTGTCTGGATCACCGGGTTCATGCCATGTCTGGCGGTCTGGCCTTTCGGTCTCCCTTGAGTCTAAAAGCTTACAGACTGCATAGTGGTATCTTTGTGATAGTTGGATAAATGAACAGGCTGATACTGTACTATACTGGACATCTTGCAGTTGCAGTTCTGTCTCGCATGAAATTCTCTTTATTTTCTCTTTGCTTGAGCAAACAGCAAAGATTGAGGGAAACGGGACAACACTGGGAGAAAATTTTTTAAAAATTCCCATCAAACTGTAGAAACACAGAATTTGTGTGAAAGCAATGTAGCTGTAAGAAATTATTGATGTGTTCTCCAGCTGTTACAGACCCAATGGAGATGATGGACAAGTTTGATGTTTTTTCCCATAATATTTACTGGAAAATCTTTAATTACTCTGCCAACCTGGGTGTAAATATTAGTTTAAACACATGCATTCCACAAATTATCCTCTGCATGTGAGCTCAGCAACAAATACTCTTGTCATTTGTCTAGCACATCTACAGATTAAAAAAAACAAACATTATTTACACCAAAGCTGTGGTTCAACCTCAGGCAACTGATTTTGTGATCCAGTCTGTGGCTAAGGTCTGTATTGGGTTCATTTTAGCAGTTATCAGATCCATCATTCATGAAGACATGAATGAAGTCTTTAAATGTTTGTGAAAATGGAGAATAATAATGAAATAACATAATCACACAGCTTTTTCTGTCTGACTAAAAGTTCAATCCCACATGATATTTTATTTCAAATGATGTCAAAGAGAAAGATTATGTTTGAGAGGCTTACAGGCGTTGCTTTAAACAGTCACTCAGCAGCTACTTAAACTTTCAGTGATTCGTTTTATATCAAAATGACTTGTTCAATAATTGTTTTAGCAAAAATTACACACTTTAGGGCCCTAAACTATGCTGCCCTAAATAGGAATAAATGCAGAAAAACTATTGAGAATCAAATGAACCCTAAAACCCTAAAACATTTTAAATTGATTAACAAAAAAGTGAGTCACTTGATTCAGCATACTGAATCATGCACCCAGACATTTTTGCATTTCAAAGCAAATTGAGCAGGGAACAGTACATACTGGATGAGGTTTTGGTTTTTAGAAGTCCCAGAAAACTTCTGCGTGCAGACACGTTTTGCATTTACGAAAATGCAGATGTTTCTTATTGTAGACCTTTCCAACAAAACGCAGAACACTCCACAGTGTTCTTCAGGTTGACACAATAAAGGCCAAGAATGCTTGTCATGTCACAAACTTTGAGACTTTTGTTAGGAAGCGAATGCATATTGGGTAGCAGCTGGTAATAAGACTTTAATGCTGTACATGAGACTTTGTGAAAACCCTTCTGGAGTGGCTTATTTTCTTTGCTTAGCAATAAACCAAAAACACTGGTACATATAAGTAATTGATTATGTTCTTTATCAAGGCTATTTTAAATCCAGGAAGCAGATCTTGCTTTATTTTATCAGGCCCAGATTGGGTTGGGCAGGTGTGAATCCACCTATTGGTGCACTCCTAGGTTCCTGCTCTTTGGCAAAGGCACCTGTTTCTCATCAACCTCATCAACAGTCTGTACTTTAGGACCAGCTTTGGCACCCATTCTCTGCCAGATTGTCCGCCCCTCTTGTGTGGTAATCAGGCTCTCATATAACTCTCCTGCATTTCTGTAGACGCTTGGTGCTAATATCCTTGTCTCTCCGTTTTTAGTGTTTTCCTGCATGGCCAAAAAGTGGAGCTATCACCAGTACGACCTCCCTGTTCATACTATTGGATTCCTCCTCTGGAGTACTTGCCCTACAATCTCTCCACCCTCAAACACCCTTGTCTTCAGTGACAAAGCAAACTAGTGGCTCCCCCCATTAAGTATCTTTCTCAAAATGACCTACCCTCCTCAGAAACTCCTGCACATACTGGAAACTCTCAGTGGAGTCTCTATTAATGACTTTTCTTGGACTAATCCCGCATTCCTCTCTCCCAAAGAGGGTGCTCACAGTGACCAGATCTGTCTTTCGAAGTTCCAGTCATCGGCGTAACTTTGTGCTGAACACTGGGGGGGGGGGGGGGGGGGGGGGGTCAAGATCTCTGTCTAAATAAATAAATACATCATGCAAGATAATTCATAATTTTGTTGGGGGGGTTATATTGGCTGGGTCTGATTATTGGGGGGTCATAACCCCTCTAACCCCCTGGAAATTACGCCCCTGGCTCCAGTTGTACCAGTCCTTAACTGTGCAGGTTTCCTGTGCAAAATAAACAGTGTGTTTGGGGGTCTTGCATTTGAGTCCACCTGTCATTAACATCTTCAAAGCCCATAATAGTACCAACTCTAGCATCTTAATGAGACCAGTTGACTCTGCAGTTAAGAGCTCTCTATTTTACTTCACAAGATTAAATAAAGTAAACAATGTAGAGTACACAGGCTTTACACGGGTGGAAGTTAGCATAGTATTGCAAATTGCTTCATGGTATCTTAGCAGTGAAATAGTAAAGTAGTCATGGATTGCCAGCAACTACATTTTCCACATAAATGCAGATAAAATAAAATGTGAATGGGTTTTACTATATGAATACATAAAACTGCAGGTTGTCCAAGTGGATCATTGCAAAAGCTAAATACATGCATTCTGTTAGCACCAACATCTGAAACTTTTACAGTACAATTTAACCTGGAAATCATCTGTGTGTAAAAGAGGACAGAGCTCTGCTTTCTCCTCAGCCCAAACATCCGTCTTCAGCAGTGACATCTGGCCCTCAGGAATCAACAGCCGCTTTGTAGGGGAGCGTGCAGCAGAAATACTCTTTTTGAGTTTTGATTTGATTTATAGCAGCCTACACGTCAGTGCAGAGGTAGGTGTTCCAGACTATATCAGCACTTTGTGCTGAAACATGTTGAAGTTTAGAACTACCTGAAGTTAAATCATTAAAGCATTTTGCTTCCTCACCTCCTTGTTACAGACCTAAGAGACATTAATGAGTTAACTTGATTTAATTTAAAATAGATTAACTGTTAAGTGCAGTTGGTAACAGAAATCACATTATTCACTATAGTGAACTGAGGCTTACACCAAACTGAAGACAGAGATCTAAGACATCATCTAAGAGCATAACCGTTTTTATGTTTATGTACCTAAGGAGTGTAAGACATCTACTCATTTTTTGTATGTACTAATTGGTAAGATAGTATAAGTTAGGAGTTTATAAGCTGGTGACCAACCTGTTCTTGTTATTTCTGTTAACTGCTAATATTATTACATTTCAACTAGAGTTGACACTTAAGCAGAAAAAAACTAGATATAAAATGGAGACTCCACTGTAAAGTATTTGCAAATTATTTTAATATTACTTCAAATAACTATGAATCAGCCATGGCTCATATGAAACTGACGGTAAAATGTGGTCAAAGTTTTAAACTTTCTGCTCCTTCTATACCCTTAAAATTATGAAAGGAAAATTTGTGTAATAATTTTTTCTCATCTAATTTATGATGCGACTTTGGTTCAAAGAGACAGCAGTAGTACCAAAAAAGTACTTTAACACTTCATGGATTCCATCAGGTTACATGTTCTTTAAAATGTCTGACATAAAACTCAGACACAAGGAGCTGCGTGAAATATCTTTTAATAAAGAATGTGGGATTGTATACAGCGCTTGTGAACGTAAAACAGTAACTATGTACACAATGTTGAATTAACAACATCTATTTACGAGAGACTAATGAATGGGACAGGGCTATGTACGAGGGAACACACGAAATACAATACAACTATGAGCAGTGCGGGTACTTGGAGCGATAGTAACATACACTATGAATTCACTATGGACAATACACTATGAACAGGGGAATGATGATTAATACATGAAACACGGACGATACTATGACAGACGATTACTCCTGAGTTTGGGCTAGCAGCGGTGGCTAACATAGGTGACCTGAGGCTTAAACTGTGACATTCAGAGCTGGAAGCTGAACATGGGCTGCTGTCTGGGGACAGGCAGTGAGTGACAGTCACTGCCAGTGATGGTGAAACAGAGGAGAGTGGTGTCAGTGTGGAAGTTTTAAATGTGTTGCGGACAAATTATTTGTATTTTTGGTCATGTTTTTATATGAGTATTCAAAAATTGTGAAATCTGTGGCATTATGAAAAAGCATAACAAATCCCCTTCAGTCGGACCATTCAGAAGTGGTAGTGCCGAAATATGACTATTTATGAATCAAAGTAAACAAAAATAAATCAGAAAAAAGTCAAATAAAGATGACATTTATTTTTTCATGATGTTCCATTGGCCTCCATCAGGAGGAAAAACTGTGGAGAACACATAAAGTCCTTTGTGATTAGAATCAGTCTGGTATTTAAGCAAACTGCTGTTAGTCAGGCACAATAAGCTTCTTGGTCAAAGTGAATTTATTATTTCCATATAATCCAAAGGGGGGGTTTCACCTCTTAAACCAAAATGAAGACACTTAAAGGAGACAATCCCACCCTTGTGGTGTAGTACCATTCCAGTCCTCCACATCCACTTCCTGCAGCTGGTGTGAACAGAATATGAATTAGATTCTGTAGTCGTGAGGATGTCTGTTTCAGATTCGGTTCAGCAGCACCGTTACTGTGGCACATACCTCTCTGCTGTATTTACTGACTGGTACATGGCTGGTGAACAAACTAAAACATTTGTAATACTGCCCTTCTTTTACCACTCAAGCCTGTGTGAACTCTGGATGACCATATCTAAAAATCTGGTGCTCAAATATAGAGGAATGTATACCCTTTTTTTCTTTGACATTGAAGTTAATTAAACTTTGTTAAACATGTTTTGATGCTTTATATGGAACATGGTAAATTCTGTGTAATATTGCATTTACAGTTCACTGGGTCAAAACTTGCACTATGTGGCAGAAAGCATATGCATATAACTCTTTCTCCTTTTTATCACAGCAGAAGAAGCAGTGTAAGGAATAACTGCCGTGTCTGTGTGTCCTGGATGCTGCAACGCCCTCGCTAGTCTATAAAGAGACCCTCCGTGATTTGTTCATTCGCACACTCACACCATGTCACTATTTGGCAAACATCCCTCCGACTGCCACAGCCACAGGCCTGCCTCACAGATCTCCTCTTTACAAACATGTTGACTTTGCCCACTTCATTTGGAAGCGGGGAAAAGAGAGCAGTGGGCCAGAAGGCCTCCTGAGAGTATGGCGCAACTCAGCCAAAGGCCACAGTGAGGCAGGCTGAAGGCCGCCCTCTGTTCCCTGAACCCCCTCTGTCTCACTGGAGTGGCACTCAGAGACAGTTTATAAAAGAGAAAGAGAAGGAATTTATTGGAAAAAAGGGTTCACTAGACTTTCCAAGTGATGTGCTGTTACTTTAACGGCAGCTTTTCTTCATAAATGATTCACACGTTAATTTATTAACTAAAAAGACGTATTAAACCTGCCTTTATTGATTCTCATTGTCCACTTTGAATCTCTGTAACAAGGTGGATGACCGTATATTATACAGTTGTTGAGATGAACATAGTTATTCATGCTTATTTATTGTGTACTCATTCCCAATGAAAACACACACACTCTGCCAGCCTTGTCTGCAGAGTGATACTGGTCATATAGTGAGCAGTCATTACATTAAAGCTTTTTTTCTTTTAAAAGATAATAACAGGGCCATAAAAGCAAAACAGACAAGTACAACTTCACTATACTAACAGCTGGGAAAACATCTCGATAAATTGCATCCATCAAACTGCTAAATACACTGAGAAAACACTCAAATGTCAGTATGTTTTCCACAATTAGCAGTGAAGCAAGTCAGTTAGGTGGACCCAAATAAAACGTCTATAAGTTTACTTGTAGGAATCTCAGATCAGCTGAAGCAGTGAGCTTTTGATATGTATACAGGGATTTCTCCGTGGTCCATTAAAAGATCAAGGTGAGCATAATCTGCTGATATTCAAAATTTTAGTCCTCAATTAGCATTGAACTAACATTTCAGGTTCCTAGACATCACCATGAGTTTTTGTAGTTTCCTGTTTTACGTGTCTGGAGTCAACATGTGGATATATCATGTGCCTGCTCAAATATCTTGTGAATTTTTCTGTTGTTTTCCTTGTCCATGTCTGCATGATAGGATTCAAATGAGAATTCAAATTCAAATTCAAATGAGCTCATCAAAACAGTAGTGTAAAAAGTCATGATATACCTAAATCATTAATGTTCTTTAAATATTAAAGCCTTTGTACAAAAGATTCCCAAAATTTGTAAATCTTCAGTGTTTTGGACTCTCTTTAAAACAGTACTAAAGAAACTTTAAAAACTGTGGGGTCACTCATCCACACATTTTTTACATTTTATTCAGCTGCAACTTTTCCAGTTTTTTCAGCACTTCTTTTTCTTTGTATCCAATCCAGTGTGTGGATCAGTCCCATTTGTTTTTCTATTCTCTCAGACATCCTCTAAGCTGACCACCTCCAGTGTCTGTTTTCAATGCTCCAGGGGTTGAGTGAATAAATGACATGTACACACTAACACACACTGGTGGTCTGTGTGTTTGGAGCTGTAAATTTAGAGAGTAAAGATGAGTAAAGTGAGTGGTCTTTGGTATGTCTACACAGGACCAGCTGGCTTTTCTCTGTTATGCAACATTGGTCTGCACTTTACTGTACCCTGGGGTCTACTCAGCCTTTTATCGAGAATGTAAACCATAATGTTGAATATACAGCACACACTCTATTAACTAAGCCCATGCACACACCTCTGTGTTAAATGTTGTTGCTGTTATAATGCAAAATATTTTACAGTGAGAAGTGTGACCAAACTAACAACTAATTGCTGTTTGTCTAAAACCAGATGAAGTATTATTTTATGGAAGAAATATAGTATCATCAGAATTCAAGTATTTTTAGACATTGAATTTATGACACTGAATTTTTATCCTCCAAATTTCCAGCAGTACTGTTCTGCTGGAATTCTGATTAAGAAATCCATGCAAACAGATTCATAAACCGAAAGAATATTATTTTACAGGATTAATGATCATATCAGCCGCTGGCTGATCACAAACCCTGAGGGTGTATACGAGAAGCAGAAGAAGCAGAGGGAATATCCCGTTTAAGTTTAGATAGTATTTGTAAAGATATTGACCATATCCTTTTCTGAAAGTGTGGATATAATGGATGGGGTAAGGTACTGACATGCTACAACTTTATAGTTGTTAAATTCTGGCTACAAGTATACATACCCATCTTGTACATGTTTTTTTTTAGTTTTTTTTAAGTTTTTTATTATTATTATTATTATTATTATTATTAATATTATTGTTATTATCCTACCCAATTATGTGTTTCTTTTAATCAGAGTATGCTGTTTTAATGACTTTACAATATAATTTACATTGTGTTCCTTACATTTTCCCTAATTGTATGTTATATTAATCCTATATTTCCATCCATCCATCTTCATCCGCTTTATCCGAGGCCGGGTCGCGGGGGCAGCAGCCTAAGCAAAGAGGCCCAGACCTCCCTCTCCCCAGCCACCTCCTCCAGTTTATCCGGGGGAACACCAAGGCGTTCCCAGGCCAGCCGAGAGATATAATCTCTCCAGCGTGTCCTGGGTCTGCCCCGGGGCCTCCTCCCGGTGGGACATGCCTGGAACACCTCACCCAGGGGGCATCCTTGTCAGATGCCCGAACCACCTCAGCTGGCTCCTTTCGATGTGGAGCAGCAGCTGCTCTACTCTGAGCCCCTCCCGGATGGCCGACCTTCTCACCCTATCTCTAAGGGAGAGGCCAGCCACCCTTCGGAGGAAGCTCATTTCTGCCGCTTGTATCCGCGATCTCATTCTTTCGGTCACTACCCACAGCTCGTGGCCATAGGTGAGGGTAGGGACGTAGATCGACCGGTAAATTGAGAGCTTCGCTTTTACACTCAGCTCCCTCTTCACCACGACGGACCGGTGCAGCGTCCGCATTACTGCAGCTGCAGCCCCAATCCGTCTGTCGATCTCCTGCTCCCTTCTCCCATCACTCGCGAACAAGACCCCGAGATACTTGAACTCCTCCACTTGGGGCAGGAACTCATCCCCGACTCATCCTATATTTCCGTTTTTATATTTCTAATGTTTGCCTTGTTTTCTTCACTGTCTAGTCTGCCTCTGTCTTGCCTGTATGGATGCATTTACACCGAAATGTCCCCAACAAAGGATGTTTTAATTCACCACTATTCCAGTGAAACACGAGTCTCCCATCTTCCTGCTACCGGTCTGGAGTTTTTGTTCACCAAAGCACACACCAACTTCATACTGACGGACAGATCACTGCCCTTTTGCCGCCTTGTCTGACCGTGTTTTGTGGCTGTGGTTCACTTCACCTCACTCTTCCCCATTCTTGTCATTAAATCAGGCTGTTCTGCAACCATGGCAGCCATTCACTCTATGGCTTTATTCATGGTGTATTTTACCCCTTCACCAAAGGCCGTTCTCGTTTCCAACATTATATTTGCAGTGTTCGTCTATCTATCAATATCTGCGGAGTATTTTTTTAACGAGTATCCCATTTTCTAAAGCACAGCATGTAAAGGGTAGCTCGGTTAGCAGGATGCTAGCATGTAGCGCTTAGTGAGACACGCCTCAGACGAGTTGAGCAAAGACCCCGTCTGTGTACTTTATACGTGAGCAACGGATTTAAATAAAATTAAGGTTTCAAAAGACAAACTTGAAGATAAAAAAATATATATACTCACCGGAGAGCCGCCAGGGTTTGCCGCTGCCATCTTGGCACTCCTAAATTCAAAACTGCTTCTGCAGACAGGCATGGGAGGCGTGGAAATTGTCTTTGAGTTAGTCAAACGTTTTCCTTAGTTCGAGTAGATGATAAAAAAAAATTTTTTTTAAAAATGGGATTTTAAGTAGGACTGGGCGTTCTGTAATGATCTCTATTTAGGAGAAAAACTTAATCACTCACCTTTAAACAGCTCTCTTTTAGGAGATACACTGCTGGCTAACGGTGTCATGTGATCAAACAGCGTAATTTAATTGGCTGAGAGCCACTCGACTCGATCTGGTGCTGATTGCTCTGGCTTGGGTCATTAAAGTTCATCACTTTTGCAGTTGAATTTTTGCAGGTGAATTTTTGCAGGTGAATTTTTTTCAGGTGAATTTTTTGCAGGTGAATTTTTGCAGGTGAATTTTTTTCAGGTGAATTTTTTTCAGGTGAATTTTTTGCAGGTGAATTTTTTGCAGGTGAATTTTTGCAGGTGAATTTTTTTCAGGTGAATTTTTGCAGGTGAATTTTTTGCAGGTGAATTTTTGCAAGTGAATTTTTGCAGGTGAATATTTTTGCAGGGAAATTTGGAGGATAAAAATTCAGTGTCATAAATTCAATGTCTAAAAATACTTGAATTCTGATGATACTATATTTCTTCCATATTATTTTGACCCTCTTTCTTTTTATTATTACTGGTAACAACAAGCACTGGACAAGCTGGACACAATTCAATTCCATTCCATTTATATAGCACCAAATTACAAAACAGTGGCCTTAAGGTGCTTTATATTGTAAGGTGAAGACCCTACAATAATACAGAGAAAACCCCAACAATCGAAATTTCAGAGTGCCCTCTTGTGGACAAACTATGCAATGTAAACACTTTATTTTTGATATTCGTACTCTATAATACCTTGTTTCATTTTCTTCCAATCGTAAAAGGATAATAAAATTCAGTTTTAAGCACACAATACTTTGGTGTGTCTAGGTGATCTTCAAGTCTATGGAAGTCCGATGGTGAACTTGCTGATGTTGTCACAACTTTCACTTTGGATATATATTTTAACTATTTTGAGAAAAAATTATTTAGCTTCAAATCAGAGCCCACATGAACACATCACAGGGTTCAACTGGTAGACCAAAGTCAACACCAATAGCTGGGATTAGGCTGAATCAGACATTCATGGTTGGATTGTTGCAAGTGAAGTAATGAGGAAGACATAAGCAATAGGCATTAATACAAGGGAAAATCAGGACTTTAGCGTGATGATTCCAAATTTAACATTTCTGTTTCTATATGGAGGGAAGGTGAAGGTAACACAACCAACCCATCATTTTGAGCATCCCAACTCATCTTCTTTTTTTCAAGATAATGAAGAGTTTAAAAGTCTGACTCAGTATGAGTTCTTTGATCACAATTGTCTGATAAGGTGGCCTCAATAGGTGCCAATCCTAAACTATTTTGCAAAAATACTCAAATTGAGGACGTCTGATTAAGTGAATTCCAAAAGTTCAAAACGTGTAGTTGGAAGAATCTGCAAATTGAATTGATTTACATTTTTTATTTGATGATGTTGATGTCTGCAGCATGTTCCTGCAATATCCATAAGGGAAAAAAATAAGTGAATAATAATAGGTGTGTCCAGGCTTTATTGGTTCTGTGGTCATAAGGCTATTTGGGCATATATGGAAATTGGAAATGCCTCAGTACTACTTATGCCAGTGTGTGTTTGTGCGCATGTTTGCATATCTATGCTCATCTGTCATGGAGACGCGCACAAATTCACAGAGGCAGGTGTGACAGGCCAGTACTGCTCCTTCAGTCTCAATACAAAACTGCCACTGTGAGAAGCCAAACCCTAAAAACCGCAGGCTCATTAAACGTTGCATAACAGCTCAACAGATGCTCAGTGTGATGGTCTTTTGACCGAGCTCTTTTGCTTCTCTAATAGCAGCTGATGGATGTCATTGAAACACGTGGATCACATGTTCCTATAATGATCAAGCACATGTGGAGAATTTATCAAAACCTGGTACATCCAGCTTTCATGAGAATGACCCTGCACTCTTCCACTTTAAATACCTAGGAGGATACCTGCAATAACAACAAAAGCCAGAAGATACCTGATACAGAGTAGTTGTGGTGTGTGTCTGCCACAGTCAAAAAAAAGAAAAAAAAAGAAAAGAGGCCTACTGAGCAGTAGCTGCAGATTGAACTTCTGTTTGCAAATTATAAAACACATAACAAACACACACAGTCATGGTTTTATATCTTTGTGGAAACATCTAATTGACATAATGCTTTCCATAGCTGCTTACCCAAAAATGAATGCCTAACCCTAACCATAACATAATTGTAACCCTGACACTAAAACCACACAAACACAGACAGACAGACAGACAGACAGACACACACACACACACACACACACACACACACACACACACACACACACACACACAACAAGATTGCAGGTGGAGTGGAGTTAACAGGTCTAGAAAGCGGAGTATGCTTTAGGTCGGACTTACCTTATGACTCATAAGTTGCTACCATGTGGGTGTGTAGTTATGCCTGATTTAAAAACCTTTGATGGCGATTGCACAAAATAAGGCCTTGAAAGATCAAGGCTTAAGAAAACTGGATTTTGCAAAGCAACTGGTGACAACACAGAGGCTGCATCTACCTTTATTTACAGTCTGTAGGTAAACGACTGTAAACTACTGCCCAAAAACTAATCAGAATCAGAATCAGAATACTTTATTGATCCCTGGGGGAAATTATTTTTTTGTTACAGTGCTCCATTATAAACCGACATAAACCAACATTAACAAGACAGACAATACGCTAACTAAGAATAGTACAATATATACATATATATATATATATATATATATATACATAAGTCACTCATTAATAAATAGCTGGAAAAGAAACATGTGTAGTTGTCGCAGTAACCAGTGTGTTAAGTTAAACTGGTTGTCATACCCCATAACCTTTCTTAATGTACATTTGCAGAAAGATTTCTTCGCATATTTTTAAAAGTGTCTTATTGCATAGTTTGTCCAGCAGAGGAGCTCTGATTCCACTTACTTGACGCTGTTTGCAGCACAGAGTATGCGACACTCATCAGTGGAATCAACTCCCAGATTCGATTTGGGAGACAGACAGTGTCTCTACTTTTTAAAAGAAATGTACTTTTTTATGAAGCCTGAACCACCCTTTAGTTTAGTTAGGCTCTGCTGGAGGAGAGTCTAAGGACAGCACTTGTTTTCACTCCTCATTAGCTTGTATACTACTAATACATGTTGGCTTTATCTTCTGTCTCCCATAGTTTGTGCTCAAGTTTTTCCTGTTAAAAGGAAGTTTTTCTTCCCACTCTTGTGATAGGGTATACACTGATTGTCAGGAGTTTTCTTTCCAACACCATAGGGTTAACACCCTATGGTGTTGGAAAGAAAAATATAAAGTACCTTGAGGTGATTGTTGTTGTAAAACTGGCACTATATAAATAAAACAGAGTTAAATGGAATTCGATTAATGTGCGAGGTACTCGGTTGGTGCCCTTCTGGTCTGTGTGTCAAGATGTGCATTGACACATTCCCTGCACAAAGTATAATGAAGGTGGATAATGTTCATTCTAGGACAAAAAAGTGGATTTGACCACAAGGTCACCAGACAGCACTTTTTACTGAGGAGAATGAGCTCAGCTTAAAAAATAAAATATGCAGAGCCCCTCCTGTTTCTTTAGCCCCTGAGCATATCTGGTGGTAAACGGGGTATGTGACTGAGAGTCAGACCATAGCTGGCTGAGCAGTACAGACAGAGAGGGGCATTGTATGATATCCTCTGAGTAGACTCAAACAAACCCACACCATCCGAAACCTCCTGCTCCCCCTTATTCTATACCTCATGCCTGACTTTCCTTTATTAACTTAGATAACATTAATTAAGCATTAATTAAACCTGGAAATGAGGCCTCAGTCAGTCTTCATTTTTACTTCATTCATCTTTTTTCTTCATTTCTTTGACAAACCTCCCAGCAGCCTGTTTTTAACTTTACCCTTTACTCTCTCCGCTTCACTGAGAGTGTGTATCACTTAACTCAGCTTTCACTTGCATTTAAATAAACTTCTTCAGACTGCTGACCTGACTAGGGTGTCATTGTGATTTAACTATAGCAGATCACTTTAATTGGTTTTGGAAAGATTTACCTCCCTTGTTTTGGAATACCTGAGTAGTGACCAGAGATGGGCCGTAACGCGTAATCCGATTACTTTTTTCGAGTAACGAGTAAAGGGATTTCTATTGCAAAAAAGGTAATTAGATTACTGCTACTTTCCCGTAAGGATGCTGCGTTACTAAAACCGTGATTTTTTGCGAGTGTCTCATGAAAATGAGGTAAGCGAGTGCGGGAGAGAGTATGACAAAAAAGCACGTTTAAAGCGTGGAGGCACTGACTTTAGTTTGAGTTTGATTCCGTAAAAAGTGACAAAAACATTAGCGTCCACTGTTCGCTGCGTGGGAAGAAAACTTATTTTTACAGCGAAAAAGCCCCTAAACTTCCAAGCAAGCACCAAATACGCTGCTGCTGGAATGTGAAATTCACAGAGAAACTGCCGTATCCTTCCACTGACCGCTGCGGCACACCTGCACCAGGGCAAACCTCCGCCTGCCCCACTCCTGCTATACAGGTGAAAATAGAGCAACAGGACCACTGAGTCTTTGATTTTATTTATTTTCTGCTGTGTTTTACGTGCATCTATTTGAAAGAGTGAGATGTAAACACAAAAAAATATTTTATTTTATGTGCTGGAATGTGCAGAAAATAGGTTTAAATGTTAAACAAATTTCTTCCAGTCAGAGAATGTTGCATATAATTTAATGTTTGCTTGATGCATAAAGTTAAAAGATTAAAACTAATAAAAGAAGTTTCAAAAAGAGACTTTTCCATTTGATTACATTGTATATGATGGATTATGCAGAAAAAGTAGAATTGGGCTGAAAGATCTATCACTTTATCACCTATTTAGGGGATAAATCATGTTTTAAAAAGTAACTAAGTAACTAATCACTTTGAAAATAAGTAATCAGTAAAGTAACCAGATTACTTTTTTCAGGAAGAAAATCAGTAATTAATTACTGATTACTTTTTTCAAGTAACTTGACCAACACTGGTAGTGACTGAGTGATCCACTGTTCAGACAAATTCCTCAGCCAGTGTAAGAAAACCAAGCAAGCACTTTGCCTGTTTGTTCGTTTCCATCAGGGAGCCATCACTTGAATTTGGCCAGTTAATCTTTGATCCTTGGAAATTCAATATCGTGAATTTACTCAGCCCTTTACAGGTTTGGACAGAGAGTCCTGCCTGCAGATTTTATATACAGAGGCTCCACTGCCAGATGATGCAAGACGGTGACCAGAAGCCAACCACAAAACTGGCTGGCTGGCCCCGATAGGATTACATCACGTTGCCTGGCGATCTGTGGATCAGCTCGTGATGCTGAGGGAATCAAAGAGGGTTCAAAATCTCAATGCAAACGTCTGAGCCTTGAGTTTAGCTTTCCCGGTATTAGTGGCTCAATTCAACTAATGCTGAAAGTATCACATAAACTCTGATATTGCTGTCATTTGTTAACAAAACAGTTGCTTCTGGAGTTCTAAGTATAAATAAAACAAAATATCAAAAAATAAATTAAAAAAACAATAACATACCCAAAGACATGTGCAGAGAGTTGTATAATGTTTTTTGCCTTTCATTCCAACACTAATGACAAATACTTTCAGACCTGCCAATTGTGTGTGTGGCTTTTTAAAATATATATAATTCTCATATTTAATACACACATTGCTTATATTTAGCATCATTTTTGATACTTGGCAAATTAAAATAATAATGATCAAAACCACATTGGATCTTCAAGGCAGGAATGTTGGAGACACACAAGGTCTAGTCTTTAACAGACATATCTGACTTCAGTTTGGTAATAACTACTGCACTTAGTTTACAGATATTCTCACAGGAAGCCAATAACAATTTTAGATGATCATCTAAAATCAAACCAAAAAAAGGTAAGCATTAAACTTCAAAATATTTAAACGAGTTAAACAGGGAAGTACTGATCTATGTTTGTGCTTCTGGGATGGCTCTGTCAAGTTGAAATTTTAACCTCACAGCCGTGACTAAGCCCAAACAGTCAGTACTCGTACTTTCTCATGAAAAACTAACAGTAAACTCTGATGTAAAAGGGGAAAAACAATATCATATTTTCTATAATTTTCCTTACAGTTTACTCTGGTGTGTCCTCGTGCTTTTTAGGGTGGGAAGCTGCAAAACGCAAACAAACTGTGGAATCTGGTGTGGAGGAATGCGAAGGTGTTCCCAACAGTCTCTCTGATCCTTTCCAATTTGCATAAACCAATATTTGCATTTTTTTTTTTTAAATCTAATGCATCATATGAATGATGTGTGCTAGTTCAACATGAATAGACACTCAAAGGAGTTTCATTTTTCCTCTCCCTCTCAATTTATAACTAAACTTGGGTTTAGGAAGTCTATTTAATTTATTCAGTTTAGCATAAGTGTTATGGTTATGCAACAAGTGGTCGCACAAGGTGGCAAAGAACAGTTAGTTACACTGGATTGAACATGCTTTTTTCTTTCAGAACTGCCCTGGCATAGATTCAACAAGGCACTGGAAACATTTCTTTGTTTCGTATTGACATGATAGAGTCACAATAACAGCAGATTTATCAGTAAATTTCCTGTTTCACCACAGGTCCCAAAGGTACTCTGTTAGACTGAGATCTGGTGACTGTGGAGATGATTTAAGTACAGTGAACTCAGTGTCATGTTCAAGAAAAGCATTTACTCAAAAAAGTAAAGCCTTGAGGCATAGTACATTACTTACCCATCAGAAGATGAGTGTCCAGAGTATGACAGGAAAACATTCCCTACACCAATACACCACCAACAGCAGCCTGAGCCTTTGATACAAAGCATGATGGAGCCTGGAGTCATGTTGTTTTCCACCACATTCTAGATGTCTCAGCTGAATTTAAGATTCAGACCAGGCAATGTGTTTCCAGTCATTTGTTCTATCCATCTATGTAATTTTATACCATGTGAAGTGTAGCCTCAGTTTCCTTTTCTTAGCTGGCATGATCGGCACCTGGTGTGGTCTTATGCTGCTGTATAAGCAGCATAAGACCACAATTAATATTGGCATTTGAGAACTTATTGAAGAACTGACTAATACACTAAACTAAATAGAGTAAAAAATATTACAATAGGCCCCTACGGGCGGAAAAACTATCAAATAATTTTGGTTTTAAATGTATTATTTATTACAGTTTGGTGTGTCTGTATTATTGCCACTATCTTCTTTCCCCAGTGTTCAAGGCTCCTTTTTTTTGTTAAAAAAGTTCATAAACATGTTATTTCTGTGGTTAGTTGGTAGTATATCATCTCCACATAGAAACTTTAAATTGAGCTTTATGTTTTTTATGAGTCTTGTTTTTCATTGCCTGACAGGCACCTTTACGCAATACAAAGCCAATAGAGAGCTGTGATTTTTTTTGCCCTCCAGAACTCCATTCTAACCCCTACTGGCTCAATTATGATATATGACCCTCTAAAATCTACTAAAAAATACATCTCTCAGTCTGTGTTTCTCTCTTTGGCAATGTTCCTAAACCAGCCTGCTTGATATCAACAAAATAACCTTTTCTCTGCATTATAAATGGATACAATCATCTTGGTGTTACAGCAAACCACTAAACTTGAATGCTTATACGTGAAAACTACTAAACACTATTGTGTATGTGTGATCACCTAAGAGGTTTAATTCTTTAATAAGCGACTTTTGTAAACACAGGTTGACTAACTGATTGAAGGTAAGCACTTCAAATTGGTAAATAAGGAAGCTTTGAGCAGATTCGCCAACAGAGTAAGAGGATTAGACTTGCAGATAGAAGATGATGAGGCAGATGTCATCTCAAAGACTTCTTCAGTGGGCTAGCCTCCTTCATGTGATCCATATAAGTATCATTTAACATTTGGTTCATGCTACTTTAAAAAGAAATGAGACAGGATGTTGTTTTGGTGGATTATGGTACAGATTGAAGAACTGTGCATTAAGGAACCTAAGCTAAAAAGAGTCTTAATTAAAAATGTCAGCATCCTCGTGCTATGTTTCAAAGCCGACAACACAGCTAACACAATCTGTGCAAATACATGCCATAGCTGTATTAACAAGACATAGTGTCTTAACCTTTATTAACACAACATCAGTGGTCCATTTTCCAAACTCCCTTTATCCAAATCTGAACAAGCATCCACAGCGGCCACACCGCGCAACCCACAGGAGCCAAGCTATTTACTGCCAGACACCACAAGAAACCTCCACTGGTTAAAGCTGTTTTAACAGCACATACACTATATTACGTAGGTGGTTTTAATGTTGTGGCTTATCTGTGTATATTTTATTCAGTCAGC
Organism: Copadichromis virginalis; assembly: GCF_057382275.1. Classification (NCBI taxonomy): domain Eukaryota; kingdom Metazoa; phylum Chordata; class Actinopteri; order Cichliformes; family Cichlidae; genus Copadichromis; species Copadichromis virginalis. Next base: position 17,218,713 of record NC_140632.1, read on the forward strand.
CTGACATTCTGTTAATGTTAGCTGATTTGTTGTTGAGATTTGGGGTTATTTTGTTTTGTTTTATGCTAACCAGTAGCGTCTCGTGTACTCTCAAAATGGAAGCGGCTGTGGTTGTTTGTGGGCCTGCTGTCTTTCAAACTGATCAAAGAAATGTGTTGACCCAAGGGTTGTTTGCTCATTAAGTCAACTTGCAGCAGCATCTGTATTGATCTCAGCCACCCTTGTTGCAATTTTTTTAGTTGCTATTGAAACCAATGCAGCTTTGTTGTAAGCTAGTAAGTTAGCTTTATTACAAATAAAATACATCAATCTCAGTTTGTACCTGCTAAGATCTGACTGGTCACTTCACGTCTGTTGAAATCACAGATGTGAGTAACCTGGACGTGTGCAGCTTTCAGCACTTTGACAAATCCTGGCTTCAGCAGCCAGGTGGCTCGGTCTACCACCTTCATATTTCCAGCATCATGTGGCCTCTTTTGTCAGTTACATCATGTTTAATCATAAAAAAAGGTCAGCCTTTCATCAACTTCTGGTCATGAGTTGATAACATGTACAGTCGGCATTCCTCTGGGCCTTACCTAGGTAATGTGATCCTGTGACTCCAAAGATCCCCGCTTCATGAATGTCCCTGATTAAGTCATGTGTGTTTCAAAACCCAAAGATCCATCGGGCGCGAGAAACATGAGCTCTGCCTCTCTGATCAAAGCTGTGATAATTCACTCCCAGGGTCTTATCAGTGCAACACTCGCATCTTTTTGAACAGGAACGTAATTGTTAGTGTTGCTTGTCTGACTTGGCACACTTAAATAACGACTGGGGTCTTGTTTGTGCAAGAACATGTGTTTTCTATGCACGTGTGCAAGAAGGAAACAATAAGGGACTGTTTGTGGCAAAATTACACTGTCAAACAATCTTAAGCCAGTTAAAGAAAAATTCTAATTATTGTAATTAAAGGAATCACTTGCAAGTAGTCCTGACTGCACACGAAGGAATTTGTGGAAACAAACTCTTGATCTCATCTACTTAACTAAAGACATACAACAAATCTTAAAACAGGTGTAGTGCTGCTGGAAAAAGTCTACACTTGGCCCAACTTCAGCATTTTTCTTCTAATGAAATGGAAATCCATGGAGTTGTTGATCGAGAGTAAGAAGAAACCCTCTTTCATGGGTCGGTAAATTCCAAAAAAAATTTCCTCACTGGAATTTTTTTAGAATAGCTCTAAACATTCAGTTGAATCACAAATAACTCTGGTAATCAAGTAACTATGGATTTCACAAAATTTCCACCAGGTTGCATAAGGTTGCAGCCTACACGATATGTAATTTCAAGACAGCCTCTAAACAACAGAGGAGGAAATGCAGCCTTTCAGCAAGCCTAAGTCTGGACTTCCATTCTTTTCATGCTTGGGATTGCTCTGTAATTTACAGCATTAACGGACAGAGCCTAACAAGAAGCATGGGGGAGTCCAGAGGGCAGGAATTTGCTAGAGTTTAAGTCTCATGACCTGAGATACTCTTGCAATAATAACAGTGAAAAGCTTAGTGACTAATAAGGGTCAGAAGGAATGTAGGATGGCTAAAGTGCAAAAAGAAGTCTAGATTGAGGCATGGGTTGATTACATGTTAAAAGAGGCGAAGATACAGTTTCTATTTTCATGGTATAGTCAAACTTCCCCACTGGGAGCCATGACTGGGCTGGTTCCTGCTAATGGGAGAAGTTTGTCTTGTGAGATTCCTACCATAGCTTTTTGTCATACTACTTTCTCTTAGACTTCACTTGGTGAGATTTCGGCAAAACACTGCAAGGTTAAGTTTAAGGCAAAAGATTGGCTTAAAAGCACTCTTTCACCTGGCAGAGCAGGTCAGCCACTAATCAGAAGGTCGGTGGTTCGATCCCAGGCTGCCTCCTGGCTGCATGCCAAATATCCTTGGGCAAGATACTAACCCCATGTTTGCCTACTGGTGGTGGTCAGAGGGCCCGGTGGCGCCAGTGTCCGGCAGCCTCGCCTCTGTCAGTGCACCCCAGGGCAGCTGTGGCTACAATGTAGCTTGCCATCGCCAGTGTGTGACTGTGTGAATGTAGTGTGAAGTGCTTTGGGGTCCTTAGGGACTAGAAAAGCGCTATACAAATGCAGGCCATTAACTCTAACCAGGTCTTGGACAGCCTTCCAGTAAAAAGGTTTGAAGGTAAACTTTTCCATGTAGAAATGTGTTTTTAGAACTTTACAATTAGCTATGAAGAATGACAAAGTCTCCATAGGGAAAATGCTTTGTTGGAGATCAAACATGATGCAAACTGGTGTGTTTCATAGCCGATGTGACCGAATAAAAGCATAATGGTTCCAAAACATTGGTATTTACATCTATTTCAGTTATAAGAAACGTATAAATTATATAGGATTTTTTGTAATTCAACATTTTCTGCCAGTAAGCAAGTTTTTCGCATTTCACCTCTGAACCTGTGTTTTTGCTTTTTTGCTTTTTGTCTGAGTTGCAACACAATTACCAGAAAAAAGATTTAACTGTGTGATGTCCAAGTTTGTGCAGGCACTGACCAATACATCAACATCAGCCATGGGATAAGACTTTTATGTAAGGGTCTGGGTTCATGTCCCCCGTGCAAGTCAAAAGCAATTGCTGACTTATTATTTTTCAGTGCATTATTGTTGTCGTTTTCTGTTTTCAATCAGAGCTTTGATCTGCTTTGGCAAAAAAAAAAAAACTACTTGACTAAATTTAGGAAAAAAAGTAAACTGGGTAAAAGAATTTCTTTGATTGTAGACGGCCCCAGTCTATCAAACCTTTATTGAGTTTATAGACAATCAATGCAGAGAGGAAAATAAACAGTAGTTTTTACCCTCATTTTGTTAAATTTTAGATATTTATTCTAAGTTTTAAATGTATTTATATAAGTTTAAATGTGTATAGTCGGTTCCACTGCTATAACTGTTGCTATTGTTGCTTCAACGGTCAGAAGCTCTTCAACTTTGAATATTAAAGTTGAAAATCTTAAAATACCTCTGTTTACTGTCAAAGTAGCCTGGGGCATCAATTATGTTTATAAATAGAGATATTAAGGGCAGGTGTGTTTATATGTCTCTTATTAGACTGGAACTGATAAAGTATCCACAAGCTGTTTGTGACAGAGTAGTCTAGGTAAAAATCTTACTATAATGATCGTAGCATATGAATGTCTGTTCCCTAATTCCTCCTAGCCCCATTAATCAATATGAATAAAACTTACTATATAAACTATCTAGGGTACTGGGACCATTTATACCATTTACAATTACGCACTTACAAATGTATATATTATATTTGTAAATAATATTTACAAAGTCATTTTTCATTTGTTTGGTGTTTATAGACAGCCATATTTGCTATTACGCTATATACAGTGATACAATGATGATAATAATAAAATTCCATGGTTATTTATTTAGTCTCAGTCTGACCACACTGCTTTATCATGGTGAATTTTGAGTGACTTCAAAGTATTGAAGTTTGTCTGTGTTGTATTATTGAAAGCTTTTGAAAATATTGCGCTACTGTATTTTATGTACAATTTTTGTAGATCCAGGCATGTTGTCCTGAAGGGTTAATCACACTCTGTCTAAGGAGCTCAACAAGTTTTATTATCTTATCAAGTGTCCTATGAATTGCCAGTCTAACCAGTGAACTCGAGCTGCATCCTGGCAGAGTCTGTGTTACTAAGCAGGCATGTTTATAATCTCTCTCACCGCTAAGGATAACCCTCCACAGTGACTCACAAATGCACACATTGGTGGTCCTTTTTCATCCTCCTCGAGTTTCTAGAACTGAGAGAGATTAACTTAGAGTTCAAAGGGCTGGTGTTTATTTTATACTCAGTCACCAGCAGTGTGAAAACATGTCTAGTAAGTGTCCTTAACCAGCAGGATTTTTTTCCACTAGGCAATCAGCTTTTGTTGCAGCAATAGAAATTTTCTTTTCTGTACTGCTGATACCCCAGCAGTACTGTATTTATATATATATATATATATATATATATATATATATATATATATATATATAAACACAACACCCAGCACGCCCCTGCGGGCGGTTTATCCTTCAAGCTCGGGTCCTCTACCAGAGGCCTGGGAGCTTGAGGGTCCTGCGCAGTATCTTAGCTGTTCCCAGGACTGCGCTCTTCTGGACAGAGATCTCCGATGTTATTCCCGGGATCTGCTGGAGCCACTCGCCTAGCTTGGGAGTCACCGCACCTAGTGCTCCGATTACCACGGGGACCACCGTTACCTTCACCCTCCATATCCTCTCGAGCTCTTCTCTGAGCCCTTGGTATTTCTCCAGCTTCTCGTGTTCCTTCTTCCTGATGTTGCTGTCATTCGGAACCGCTACATCGATCACTACGGCCGTCTTCTTCTGTTTGTCTACCACCACTATGTCCGGTTGGTTAGCCACCACCATTTTGTCCGTCTGTATCTGGAAGTCCCACAGGATCTTAGCTCGGTCATTCTCCACCACCCTTGGGGGCATCTCCCATTTTGACCTCGGGACTTCCAGGTTATACTCGGCACAGATGTTCCTGTACACTATGCCGGCCACTTGGTTATGGCGTTCCATGTATGCATTGCCTGCTAGCATCTTGCACCCTGCTGTTATGTGCTGGATTGTCTCTGGGGCATCTTTACACAGCCTGCACCTGGGGTCTTGCCTGGTGTGATAGACCCCAGCCTCTATGGATCTTGTACTCAGAGCTTGTTCTTGTGCTGCCATGATTAGTGCCTCTGTGCTGTCTTTCAGTCCAGCTTTGTCCAGCCACTGGTAGGATTTCTGGATATCAGCCACCTCCTCTATCTGCCGGTGGTACATACCGTGCAGGGGCCTGTCCTTCCATGATGGTTCCTCGCCTCCCTCCTCTTTCTTGGGTTTCTGCTGCCTGAGGTATTCACTGAGCACTCGGTCAGTTGGGGCCATCTTCCCAATGTATTCTTGGATGTTCCTTGTCTCATCCTGACTGTGGTGCTGACACTCACCAGTCCCCGGCCCCCTTCCTTTCACTTAGCGTACAGCCTCAGGGTGCTGGACTTGGGGTGAAACCCTCCATGCATGGTAAGGAGCTTTCTTGTCTTTATGTCAGTGGCTTCTATCTCCTCCTTTGGCCAGCCTATTACCCCAGCAGGGTACCTGATCACGGGCAGGGCGTACGTGTTGATGGCCCGGATCTTGTTCTTACCATTCAGCTGACTCCTCAGGACTTGCCTGACCCTCTGCAGGTACTTGGTGGTTGCAGCCTTTCTAGCGGCCTCTTCATGGTTCCCATTTGCCTGCGGGATCCCCAGGTACTTGTAACTGTCCTCTATGTCTGCAATGTTGCCTTCTGGTAGTTCAATCCCCTCAGTTCTGACTACCTTCCCTCTCTTTGTTACCATCCGACTACACTTCTCCAGTCCGAACGACATTCCAATGTCATTGCTGTATAGCCTGGTAGTGTGGATCAGTGAATCGATGTCTCGTTCACTCTTGGCATACAGCTTGATGTCATCCATGTACAGGAGGTGGCTGACAACTGCTCCGTTCCGTAGTCGGTATCCGTAGCCAGTCTTGTTAATGATCTCACTGAGGGGGTTCAGGCCTATGCAGAACAGCAGTGGGGACAGAGCATCTCCTTGGTAGATCCCGCACTTGATGGTGACTTGTGCTATGGGCTTGGAGTTGGCCTCTAGTGTTGTACGCCACATCCCCATTGAGTTCCTGATGAAGGCTCTTAGGGTCCCATTGATCTTGTACAATTCTAGGCATTCCAGTATCCAGCTGTGGGGCATTGAGTCATAGGCCTTCTTGTAATCAATCCAGGCAGTGCACAGGTTGGTCAGTCTGGTCTTGCAGTCTCGGCTGACTGTTCTGTCTACCAGTAGCTGGTGTTTTGCGCCTCTGGTATTCTTGCCAATTCCTTTCTGTGTCCCACTCATGTATTGACCCATGTGCCTGTTCATCTTAGCCGATATGATGCCTGACAGGAGCTTCCATGTAGTACTGAGGCAGGTTATTGGTCGGTAGTTGGAGGGGACCGGTCCCTTCTTGGGGTCCTTGGGGATCAGGACCGTCCGACCTTCGGTTAGCCATTCCGGGTGTCTCTCATTAACTAGCAGCTGGTTCATTTGTGCTGCCAGACGCTCGTGGAGTGCAGTCAGCTTCTTTAGCCAGTAGGCGTGAACCATGTCGGGCCCTGGTGCTGTCCAACTCTTCATACTGGAGACCCTTTCTTGGATATCTGCCACTGCCACATATATCATGTATATATCTATCCACTTAGCACTTTTAATTCTTATTCTTATTTTTATATTTTTATGACAGTATGTTTGCACTGAAGCACCGCAGCAATTTCCTAATGTTGTAAACCTGCTCAACATTTGGCATTAAAACCCTTTCTGATTCTGATTCTGATTCTGATTCTGTGATGGTTACTGGACCCTGTTCAGGGAGGTCGCTGTGGTCTGCCCTCAGATCCACTAGCCACTGAGCATTGCTGTTATGGGTTGCGTCCTTCTCCCATATGCTCTTCCAGTATTGCTCCGTCTCCAGCCTTGGTGGTGCTGTTCTCTTATTATTGTTCCCTTGCCACTGAGAGTACACCTTTGCTGGTTCTGTGGAGAACAGCTGGTTTATTCTCCTGCCTTCTATCTCTCTGGTGTACCTCCTCAAGCGGCTGGCCAAGGCTGTGAGTCTTTGCTTGGCAGTTTCCAAGGCCTCAGGTATGGACAGCTTGCTGTATTTCTTATGCACCTTCTTTGTCGCACCTTTCTGCAACTCCGTTAGTTGGCTAACCTCCCTCCGTGCTACTTTGATCTTGCCCTCTAGCCTCCTTCTCCATGGAGGGTACTGCCCCTTGTGGCTGTTCAACTTGTAGCCAAGCATCTCACTGATCACTGCTGCCGTATTGTAGATCAGCTTGTTAGTGTCGGTAATCGTGGTTGTAGGTATTGTCCGTAGTGCTGCATTAACATAATCTAGCAGCCGGTTGGGGGCTCTGTTGGCTCTCAGGTGACTGTTTCCTCGCGGCTGCGTGCAGCGGGGCTAGGGGAGGGTCTGTGCTGATGGACGTGGGTTACTGACCTGGTAGCCTGGCTGGCCCTGGGTGGGTCCGGGATGGGCGTGAGGTTCTGGGGGCGCTCCGTCTCTGGGCTGGGGCCCGGGCCGGGCCTCGGGGGCTTGGATCCTGGTTGGTGTGTTGCCGGGGTTGTGGGCGGGTGGGTGCATGGGGGCCCGGCCCTGGAGCGGGGTGCCGCCGGTGCGTCGAACCACCTGGGGGGCTCTTCAACTGGTGGGGGAGATGGTCACATCTTGCAGGAGCTTTCCTCTCTTCAGGAACTCTCTCTGCAGGAGGGGGAGATACAGGAGAGGTGGAGGAAGATCTCAGCCTGGGCGTTTACTGTCTTATGTAGTCTGGAAGATGAGTGGATGGTGGGGTGGGTGCAGTTTTCTCTGTGGTGGGGTTGGGTGGACTGTCCCGGGCTCTGTGGGGCCGGGAGGCGCTGCTGCACTGGGCCCCGGTCTGGATGGGCCTGGGCCCCCTTTCCCTGGCGGGTCGCGGAGTGTGGGAGTGCCTACTGGGGTCAGCGGGGGAGCTGGCCCCAGGGAGGGGTTACCTGCCCCTCCATTCCTTCCCTCCCCATCTCCAGCTGCCTCTCTCTTCCCGCTCCACCACAACCACCCACACATGCAGGGCCTTGGAGTAGGGGTATGTCACCAGGGTGCAGAGGAGGCTACCCCCCCCCCTCTGTCCCCTTCTGGCTGCCTCTGCCTCAATTTTATCCCACAACTTAGACATTCACATTATTCACACTCTCATTACACATACATATAGGATCTTGGGGGTGGGCACAATCACGGAGTCCAAATTACCATCAGGGTGTACACCTCACCCCTGGCGTCGTTGCCCACCTCTCAATTTTAAATACACTTAGACATTGAGGGCTATCAGGAGGGACTATGCGCTTACCTGCTGCTCCATGCCCTCCTGGGTTTTAATTGCACCTTAGAACACACATGCATCAACACTACAATGAGCGGGTGGAGGGAGGTTTGGAGTCTTCTCCCACCCCCATTCTCTGCGGCCTGCTGGAGCGGGAGGGCTAGGTGGAGTTGGCCGTCCGACTGCGGTCTGGAGTGTGGGGCCTCCCTGCTGCTACGGAGTCGGGGTGGTCTGCCTCTCCCCACCGCAGGGAAAAGGGTAACACCACCTGGGTCTGGGTGCAGTTCCCCCCTCCAGGAGCAAGGGTACCTAGACCCGGTTTGTAGAGTATGCTTGGGGAGTGTGATCGTGTGTACAGCGTCTCTTTATGTCTGTCTCCACGTTGGTTGAGTGTGGAGTGAGTGCATATGAGAGCATGAGGGGGGGAATGGACGTTTTTGTGTCTGTGTGTGCCTGTATGTCTGTGTCTATATGTCAGGTTGGGTATCAGACGCCACCTATCTGGGGACACCTCAGGCCCTCCAAGGTTTGGAGGCCTATCTCCACCTACCACCACTTCCCCTGCCGGTGGCGGACTCCCTCAGGTGTCGGTGCGTTGGTGGTTCTTTGTGTCTGGGGGTGGGCGTCCAGGTACACACCGGCTCACTCCTTGGCGGCCGCTTATCGGGGCCTGGGGCTCGCTCGGGCCCCTTCGGGGGTGGGGTGCCCCCTGCCTCTCGGCCTGGGGCTCGGTCACTCAGGCACAGCTGGCGGCCGGCGGAGCTCACGGGCGCGTCACTGCAACTCCCCCTGGAACTGCTCCGCGGCTGCTGAGTGAGCCCTCATCTGGGACTCTCCTCAGCTCTTACTGGAACAGTGGCGCGGCTGCCCCTCTGTTGGTCTTCCATGGTTTCTTGTGTTCTGGGGGCCTCTGGATGTCTGTTCGTCAGGGTGCCCTGGTTCCTCAACACCTGACGCGGACCTTGTTGATCCGGGCGACGTCCGAGCCGGCATGCCTTCATATTTATCTGTCTCGCTCATGTCTGCGGTAGGCTCGCTTAGCATAGGGGGTCTAGCCTTAGGACCCTTACTGGATACAGACGCCCCAGGCAGGAATCGAACTTGCGATCCTGGGTTCCAAAGGCGTGTAGTCTAACCACTATGCTATCCAGCTGGGAGCTGCACAAATCAATGAACAAACATGGTGCCTGGCATTTGTCACACAATACTGGCTACACATCAGACATATATATATATATATATATATATATATATATATATATATATATATATATATATATATATATGTGTGTGTGTGTGTGTGTGTGTGTGTGTGTGTGTGTATATATATTGTTTATTTATTCCTCTGTTTGCTGCTGCTTCTGTTGAGTGACAGGGTAGCAGAGTGGTTATCACTGTCTTACAAAAAGCAGCTTTGCTGTTCAAACCCTGGTTGGGGCTTTTCTGTGTGCAGTTGTTGAACTTAATGTTTTCCTTGTGCCTTAGTGGGTTTTCCTCCAGGTATTCCAGCTTCCTCCCACAGTCCAAAGACATGTTGAGGTATTTGGTGATTCTGAAATGGTGAAGCTTGCTCCTGCTACTTATTAATATTAATAATAATGAATTAATATTAATTTAAAAAATGTATTAATAATTTGGCAGACATTGTAAGATTTCTGGTTGAACTTGAACTCAGCAGCTCAAGTTACACTATATTGCCAAAAGTATTCTTTCACTCATCCAAATCATTGATTTCATGTGTTTCCATCACTTTTAAAATCAAGCGGCTTACATCACCAAGTGCAAGGCAAAGTCAAATTTTATTAAGTTAATGACAGGAAAGAGTGCTCTGTGAATGTGAGTACATTACAAATTGTGGTTTGGTTGTGTGCTTTGCTGCAGCCTCCATATTTAAATGTATTCAGTTGAGAACACTTTATGTAACAAATGTTTATTTTCTGACATTTCTTGTGTTCTTTTAGATTTATTTTCTGACATTGTGTAAATTTCCCATCTCCAAGACTGAATGCCACCAGCTTAGAGTGGAAGAAAGATGCCTAGGATCGTTTATAATAGTTTTGTTTCACACTTCTTTTTTTCCAACTTAGTCAAAGCAGTTATTTCTTTTAGTGGCTGCCGGTTTGAAACACGTGCTTGTGTTACAGGCCTTCGATGGGGTCTGTTTTTAAACTGTTTTTTTAACAGAAAAGCAGAGACAGGAGACATCAGTTGCGTTCGGTCTGCAGGCTCTTCCTCGTCTGATTTATTAACAGAGTTTAACAACGTCCTTTTCTTTTCATTTAGACACACATTTCGCTTTTAACAACACAAACATTCAATTAGGTCCATTGCTCAAACCCTTTTGGTTACCTTGCACTCTCACAAGAATAAACTTACAAAATAATCATTGTATATGAACATCCTTATTTACAATAAATCTGTAACCAATTTTACTGCATTTCAGCATCAAAACATTTCTGTGCAGCACCACTAACACTGCAATTAACCCGCTTATGTCACCTTTATACTTTTCTTATACTTTAACAGATTCAAACAATATATTACATTTGTAACCAATAAACAAAAATATTCTTCCATTGCTCACAAACAGTTCACAATCATCCACAAACAGTATACATCAGACTATTTACATTTGACACATAAGAACTGGGTAGGTCCTAATCAACTGTAACTTCCAATAATGTCAGGATAAAAGAAGTGTCTAAGAGCTCCATTTGTCACAAAATAAAACAGGTAATAAGACCAGCTGCCTATTTAGACTACGAGTGAAATGGCGGCTTCCATTACAAATGGCGGTATAGTTAGCTTTCTCTCAGTCAGTGAAAACACACTCTCTCACAACATTCGTGGTCTTTAAACAAAGACAGAAAAAGGTTTCTTGCCTTTATATGTACATTGCAGTGAGCAAACTTGAACCACTAACCTGTTTTTTTAACAGAAAAGCAGAGACAGGAGACATCAGTTGCGTTCGGTCTGCAGGCTCTTCCTCGTCTGAGGCAGAGACGCGTTGCAACGGCCTATCGCACTCACCACTATCTCCCCCTTGTGGCAATGCCACGCAATTACATTGTCCATAACGCTAAATGAAAAGTGCAATACCACCATAAAATCAGGTCTTTTACATCAAAAACAATTCACAACAAAATTACAATTGTGACCATACACTTGTGGGCGTCACACTTGGACTAGTGTAAAACTCTGAAAAGCATAGCTCGCACCGATGCAGCAGCAGACTGCCAGTGTTTGCCACAAACCATAATTTAGGCTTAGTGGAATGGGGCCTGGTGTCATTTTAACCTTGTGCATATGAAAGTGTTTATCACTTATATTATGAGTCTCTAGTGTGTGCAGTGTGAATGGAATCCACTGTCACCCAATCTAGTGCACTGTAGGTATTAGTCTATAAGAGGTATTCTAACTCTGTGCCCTATCATTAGTTAAAGACGCTCCAGCAGACAGTTTAAAGAGCAGCAACATTTACCACTTCTCTCAGCTGACCTTTCCAAACTATGGGGCCGAATGCCTGGCATGCTGTTCAGAACGTGACTGTGAGTGCTTTTTTTTTCTTTTTCATGTGTTGCTCTGCAGAGTGTTATTCCAGCACCACAGAGAGCCACAGGCAGGTTTCTCACATATGTCAAGCATGTTGCTACGTTTTCAGTTCCAAGTCATTGGCTGGGTCGTCATCTGACCAGTAGCTGGTGGTGACAGCACGCAGAGTTAGACTAGGGCAATGTGCAGGCGACCTGCTCAGCTTCGGAGGGCAAAGTGTCAGCCCACACATTTTAAAAGACTTCTCATCCAGACACTCTCATGGCTTGACACGCCATCCAGCAGAAGTCACAGTCTGTTCCTGATACTTTCTTGTGGCTCATTGACAGAGCTGTTTAGCTCTGCATGGGAAGTTGTAGCGTGTTCTGATAGTTGTATTTGCTGAGTGTGCCCCCTCTCCCCTTAGCCATTTACTCCCTTTATCTCTGCCTTTTGATTTAAATTGTAGTCAGATATTTTTTTGGTGAAGTGGCCCGTGATTCGTGCTTTTCCCAGGTGTGTCCAATTAGCCCTTTGAAGGTTGAGTGAGAGAGCAGTGGAAATCTTGTTGCAGTCCAGCATGGCTGGATGGTACATTGGTGAGAGTCCAGTACCGAGCAGGAGAGGACGGATGATGGAGGAATGTTCGTGGGCTGTCATCCATCAAACTGATTTTGGAGTCTTTAATGACAAATGGATAATATGCAACAGGTTAACTGCAGTTCAGTTTATGTCCTGTGGAAGGAAATTTGCTACAACAAACACATAGCTGAAACACTATTGAAAATAAATAAACTTTCACATTTCTGTAAAAGTGCAAGAGTAAACAGGCCATTAAGTTTAAACTGGGTTTGTTTTCAGGAAGTATCATTATATAGATACAATAACTTTTCATTTTAGTAATGGTTTAGTAACTGAAACAGTCCCAATTAAAGGTTTGAAAGAAAAAATGATCTGCTAAAGTTTTGTTGAACCAGCCACTTGTTATGTATAGTGCTTGACTTCCTCTTTTATACCCATTAGAGCCACTTAAGGACTATGTACACTTAATGGCCACTTCATTAGGCGTACCTATTCAACTGCTTGTTAGCACAAATATCTAGTCAGGCAATCAAATGGCAGCAATCCTATGTAGACTAGTTCAATACGACCACCTGATGCTCAAACCACTACTGGGATTGTCCTGCACAAATTCCTAAATTGCTCATTTTGAACAAAAATAAGGAGAGGAGTAGCGTTTAAAGTGTTGCAGAGTTGCTACAGCACCCCTGCTTTCCACAGTCTTCTGTTTTGGATCCTTTCCCTTTCACAGACAGACATGATACGTATGAAGAATTGAGGGGTTACTTCCCTAATGAGGTTGCACAACTGCCGTCTGCCATATTGAGGGTAGTTTCAGAAAGTACCATGGGCATACACATGGTTGGCAATGGCAGTGGTCCTAGTGAATACTTTGCTTGCGAGCAGATTGCCACAGTTGCCTGTAGTTTTTCATATTTGTCTATAATTGTTAACCACTAGCCTAGTGGAGATACATGTACAACTTGATAAAGCAATCCAGAAATGGAGATAATTCAACTTGTGCCAATTGCACAGCCAACATGGTTCAAAGGGCATAACTTTTACTTTGAAGTCAAATAGTCTCCATCTTTTGGTTTGTGACCCGCTTTTCAGTGTCGCTTCAGCTCAGAGAGTATCCGGCCAGTACTGGTAGTCAAGTCCGTCACTTCCATTCAAACGATGACTACAGAAATAAGCTAGCAACCAAACCAATCTCAAAGGGTTTTTTTCCAGTGCAAACACACATTTTTCCCTTTACACAGGGGGCTTGCCGGGGGTACTGACCAGTCTGTCAGCCTGTCTGACTGGGCCTTCTATCAATTATTTTCCCAACAACTTCAAGCAAACACTCACAACCGGTCAGGAAATACAGATTTTTCCCTCACAAACAGTGGTTGCCAGTTAGTCACAGACCAGTCTGTAAGCCTGTGTGACTGAGGTCTCATTCATTTGAGCATACATTGTCACCACGATTGTCATAGAATGGCAGAAAATAACCTCACATGGTTAATGTTCACATGTCTGCAAACCCCCAATATTAGATTTGTCAGCTGGAAGCATATAGGGGTCTCAGGTGACATGTGCTGGCTTTAACATCACCTGATCTGCCGGGACTGCAGCTAAGGTTGACTTCACAGTCTGACGGAACACTGTGGCTAAATCTTGTTTGACAAAATGTTTCGATTATGTTACAAAATATGTCATCAGCAATGATCTTACAGTGGCGTTAATTGCAAGCTACTGTTAGGTTTAAGTTTTTTTCCAAGCATTCAACACACATACAGAAATGGGAGCTATAGTGATTAAATGGAAACCAATGTCGAGTGCGATGACCTTGCTTGTGTATTCCACTCTGATAGTGTTGATGTTGTTAAAAGAATCCACTGTTTATCGTAAGATGAGAACCTACACAAGGATGCATTATCAAATTACTGTATTCAAACATTCTTGCGTGTATTCTCCAAACAGCGTCTTGCTCCTTAGCAGTAAAGTAAACTGATTAGAAATGCTTGAACTGGCTATGACATGCACATGTGTGTTGTGAAGTGATTTTCCATGAGGCCGAAGAGTTGAGGGATTGGTTGTTGACTCTCACAGGATATCAGTTTTGGACGTCAGTCTTTTAAATACTCCTCCAACTTGAAATTAACCAAGCCAAAGAGACTAGTACATGAACGTGCAGATGGTAACTTTCTCCAGAGACCCAGTGAAGTTGCCAGGCGAGGCACGTACCACCAGTGGAAGGACTCCAGAAAAATGCCAAATGGAAATTTATTTCAAATAGCGTATGTGTTTTGTGAGGCAAGCGTGTGCATGCACATGCACACACAGGCATGCGCACACATACACACTCAGACCACAAGCAGTGAGTGTAGTGTTTCGTGGAGGTGAGACCTCTGACAGTACCAGCCTCTGCTTAAAACCTCTAAAGCCACTCAGACATGAATCTTCTTTATTGCTTTTGCAGACCTCCGCACTCAAAAAATAAAGACTGTTATATGCAAGGAAATTATATAACGCCTCACGGGCTTCCATCGTGAGACACGCAAAAAAGAATAAACTCGGTAACTGTTTCGTTTTGCTCTCACATTTACAGTCGTTTATTTTTGTCAGCGGTGAAATTTTGAGAAACTTGTGTGTGGCCGTCTTCTGTTCTTGTTTCCGAGGAATAAAACATTCGTGGTTGAATAATTTGTTACTCAGTGAAATTACTCATGAGTTGCCTTGATTATTTCTTCAAGTCATATAACGGCAGTCTACTTGTCAGCTTACTCAAGCTTCTTTAATATCGCACACCCACAAGGACACGGACAAGCAATATTGAATTCAATCAAATTTAAGAACTTGGATTTATAATGTAATAAAACTAAGCCAACGAAGTCTTCGCTGCTTCTGCAGCACATACAGTTTCTGACTCGGGCCTTTTAGGAGGCAGCTTTAATGCCAATCAGTATTAAAAAATCTATACATGCTGGCCCAACTACACACACCACTTCACAACAGCTAGGTACACTTTAGAACAGGGGTGTCGAAGTCCAGGCCTCGAGGGCCGGGGTCCTGCAGGTTTTAGATAACACCCTGGGTGAACACACCTGAATCAAATGAGTAGTTCATTGCCAGGCCTCTGGAGAACTACAAGACATGTTGAGGAGGTCATTTAGCCATTCGAATCAGCTGTGTTGGGTCAAGGACACATTCAAAACCTGCAGGACACCGGCCCTCAAGGCCTGGAGTTCGACACCTGTGCTTTAGAACAACAGCAACAAAAAAAAAAAACTGGATTCACAAAATCAGGATTAATTAATATCTAATATCGTAAATTACAAAATAAACTTGGTACAAATTAAAGATCATAACAAAATTTTTAAATATGGCTCAATACATTCAAGCAAAACATTGGCCTGAGCTCTCTATAGCTCTAATAGGGATATTATATAAATAAAAAACAGTGAATGAAAGTTGAATGAATGAGAGAATGTGAGCACATTAGTAAGCTTTTTCGGTCAGGCTGGAAGACCCAAATGAACTCCATTAGTTAACATTCTCCCCTATCACCCATTTTAGCTCCTAGGAAGGCCTACAAGACAGGAGGAGAGGCGCCACTGGGTTGTGACAATTTAAATGACTTTTTAATGACCGTTCTAAAATCAATGAGCTTTGAGCTTTCCTGACATCTGAAGAAAAATATGCAATTAACTTAGGGCCGCCAATTGCTATGGATGATCTCTTTTTAGAAAGCAACATAGATATTAAAAAACCTGTCAGCAAAATGCTACAAAACAGTCTACCTGCTGTTACCTGAAATGACACCTTACTCTACTATTAGGTAACGATACAATATATGATGCTAACTACTGTTATGTACTGTTGATCACTGTTTAGGTACAGTGTTCAACATTTTCTGAGTACTCTATTTGTAATTCTGTGTATTTTCCCACCAATTTACTGCTATATTTAAGTTTGTTTATATGCATGGTTGGATGCGTGCATGAAATCATATATCCGCACACACATTCAGAAAGCAAAATCCTGACTCCCAAAGTAACACTGAGCATCAGCTTCACAGTCCAACACCCTCTTGCTGCCCTATATTTAAAATTAGAGGCTGTTTTGGTGTAGTCATTGGAGCAAATCTCTCTTTCAGGGGATGGTAGTCATTTCTATTCACCCATATACAAAGTGAGCTGTATATAGCTGTGTGGAATAGTGACTTAACTCCTGAATTCTGGGAATTAGACAGCTAACCTCCTGTAAACGGCCACCCTTGCATGCCTTCTTCTTTGGCCTGTAGGTTAGCAAGCTGGGGGAAACAAAAACGGGAAGCTAAGTGGCAATAAGACCACTTTTTCCTGCTACCTTTAGAGCTTAAGGTTAGTGGTTCATCCCAGTGAAAGCAGGTTGTTAATTCAAACATCTGTATGTGTGTAAAGTTAATGCAAAGTATCAAGAACATGTAATGAATTTAAAGTGAAGGCCGTCTCTACTGTTACCTCTCATGCTAGTAGTTGGGAACCATACTGAAGTTTGAATTACTTTACTGTACTAACAAGGCATATTATGTGCAATTTAAGTATTTTCTCCAATGAAAGTAGTGGATGCTATCATGGGCTAATAAGACCTGTGAAAGACCTTCATTCCCCTGTGACCCCTGCTTATCCAGAAAGGGTCACAGGGGGCTTAGGACTATATCAAGTATATCAACACTGGGCAAGAGGTAAGGTGTGTTTTTGTGTGGTGAAATAAGCGCTTTGTTTCCACCTTCACCAGAAGCAGTTTTCTTTCATAGTTTGTAAAGTACGGTGCTTTGTTGGAGATTGTTGATGCAGTTTCCTTTTTTATGTAATTGCCATCAGAGCCTTGCACTCTGCTCTAAGTCTGAGATGTGTCTGGGCTCGTTTCATTGTTGTGTGTGCTATATGGCACATGGTATCGCTACATTATTGATATCACAGCATTACAGTTTTTGTTTTTTTTATCATGACTGTATGACTTACTGTGATCCATCTGAGAGTCACAGCACATACAGTTCATGTAATTTCATGGTCTGTGCTTTGAATAACCAAAGCTGAGAACAAAACCTCAAGCCAAAATATACATCTCACAAAATCAACCTATACATTTCTGGCTGAACAAATATAAAGAGAACCTCAGTGCAACCATATGGTCCGCGCATCCTACGGAATGTGTTTTTAGCCTTCAAGTGTGGGGGCACTTTATCATCATTTGGTCTGTGCACATGGCATGAAGGTACACAAGGGTATTTTTATTGGCCAGGACTGTGTTTCACATACTGAATCTAAGGGTTATTGTTCCTAATCAAGGCATTTGATTATATTATATTCCCCAGCAGCACTCAGGAGCTACTAGATTAATAAGCAGATACAGTGGAATGGATACATTAAAAGTAGCCAATGTGTTAGGTAAAAAAGATGAGTGATAACTCAATGTCAAAGGTCAAATGTGAAAAGGACACCTGAGATTTAGGATGCCTAGAACAGGATGGTTTCAGGGAGGGCTCTGAGTTATCACCCATGTCATGCTGTGCTGTAATTACTGAAAACACTGCCCTTTGACCTTGTTGTAAATGGTAATGGCAGACATCCGCACCTTAAGGAAATATTGCACGTACCTGATGAATGTCTTTTCACTCTTTTCACACTATCACACATATTCTTTTTTTTTGTCCCGTTTGGATCTTTAGCCATCAGAATTGTTGTCTTAAGGCCAAGAAAGATGCCAAGCGGATTTATTTTACCAAGTGGATCATCATGGCCTTGCCATATTGGTCCATTTGATTGACCTTTATTATAATTATGAATTTATTTTTTTTTCGGTTGCTACAAACGGGACAGACATGACTGGGGGATAGGACAGGGAGAAAGAATGAAAGAAAGAGAGGGAGAGAAAGAAAACCAAAGGGGAGAAGAGACGGTGAGAAGGGGGGAAGAAAGAAAACAAACAAACAAACAAAACACCTGGATCACCTGTATGGAGAAAAAAAAACAGAAGAGAAAGCAAACAACAAAGAGCAACATAATAAAAAAAAGAACGGCACCATCACAATAAACTAGCTAGCAGTAGATATCAGTAGATACTAAATAATAAACGATATTGTGCAGCACGCAAGATAGACAGCGCACAATGTGCTTTGAGGCAGCAGCCAAGAAAGGTGTAGTCCGCGTCTGTGAACCTGTGCATACCTGTGTGGATCAGCATGCTTGTATTCCAAAGGTTTCTCCATGTAACGATCTGCTAAGGAGTGTGGGGGGGCCACAGCCCCGTCCACCAGGGTATGAAGCAGGTATGGAGGAGATCCAGGCCCCAGATATCCAGAGGCCCCAGAGTAAAAGGACCCGAGGAGGACCACCAAAGGGGGGGGAACCGTGCCACCCTCCTGGGAAGAGCTGAGTAGAGCCCCAAACGAGAGGCCAGAGGGGGTTGCAGTGGCATGCCCGCAGGCTCTGCCGGCAGCCAGCTGTGCCAGAGAGGACCGAGCTTCACACATATTCTTCCACAACTACACACACAATAGCTTCTTTTATGCATGTTTTTTTTTTCTGTTTCAGTTTGGCAGAAGAAATAGTTCGGTTAAATTAAGCAAAGCCAACATGTAAACACAGATTTATAAAAATAAATCTTCTGAATAACCTTTAAATTATACTGTACTTTCTCTTTGCAAACATGTGGAAGGTTTAAAATTAAAATGATGCTGAACATCCAGTTCTAGACATGACTCTGATGGGAGTGAGAGTGTTAAGACATCATTTTCTAAAAACTCTTTACACAAAAGAAAGCAGTAACCATCATGACATCCACCAGAGTTTATGGCTTGTTGTTTTGAGCGCTCAGATTTGACATTTTGGTCAGAAAGAAACAGAACTAAACATATTTGGGGAAAGACGGTGGAGCGATACAGTAAAGGTAGTGACAGCTGTTACCATAGACTGTGTTTGCTTCACAGATGCACAGATGATAATTAGGTGAATAATGCTAAATATGGGCATCTGTTTGTGGCAGTGCGGTGGCACGGTGGTTAGCACTGTTGCCGCATATTTAGCAAGAAGGTTGAGAGTTCAATTCCACCACCAGGCTGGGGTTTGCATGTTCTCCTCGTGTTTGCGTGGGTTTTCCCCAGGTACTCTGGCTTCCTCCCTCAGGAGGAGTCTCCTATGGGCAACAATCTAAATTGTGCGAATCTGTCTCTGTGTGTTAGACTGGTGCCCTTTCCATGCTGTACCCTGCCTCTTACACTATGACAGCTGGGACTTTTCCAGTGCCCCGCGACCCTGAAAAGGATAAGTGGATGAATAGAATAACATTGATTTTTGCTCACCAAAAAAGAATAGCATGCTGGTGCAACCAGTCAACAAACCACAGTATTATTATTATTATTATTTTATTATTATATTACTGCATTAAAACTGCTTGAAAAAGTACTGACACCAAAAAAAACCTCTCAAAGTCCAGTTGAGTGATTTGAATTAGCTGAGGCCTACCAGACTGTGTCAGCACTCACCTGTCACCTTATCTTTTCCTAACTTTTAGGCTTAATATGTGTTTATTTCTGCTCTAAAGTTTGACTTTTTAACATGGGAGCACATAGGAAGTGATTTGCTTTCAGAGCCAGCTTCACCTGCACTCAATTTATGTGGACAGCATGTGCACAAGCCACATGGCGCTCAGCTATTCTTATAAGTGCTTAGTGTTTGTTAAATTCATTAAATTCTTTTCATAGCTCCCCCAAATGTCATCCTGACACTAATCTCCGCCTTAAATAACACCCATGTGGGTGTACGCTTTAAAAGCACTTGATATTCAGCAACATAATTACAGTGCACAGTGTGTACATAGTAAGAGTGAGCAATGAGAATGTAGAATTAAATGTTTCTTTTGATCATATGGAGTCAGATGAATGAACAAACACTTCACTACACTCAGGTTTTCCCACCTAGGTAGCTCAGATGAATGAAATCTGACTCTGATCTATTAAATCCCCTGCAAAAAAACACTTATGGTTGCATAAAGAAATTTCAAGCAAAAGCTTTTCTATTTTTAAAAACACCACCTGTTGGGGTGTAAACCCCAGAAAAGGCATCTTAAAGCCTAATAAATCATGTGAGACAGAACATCAGGCCATCTTTTCTACAGTATGTCTTATGATGTGAGCGTCTTCTTTCATTCTGTGCACTCACTGACTTTCTTTGCATAATTGTTGTGGCTTCAGTGGAACAGACTTTGGCAGTCCTGTGACTGTGCAAAAAATCTTTGTGAGACCATTTGAGGTGGAATGAATGATCTGATCTCACCGTAGCTGGCAGCAAACCTTCTCTGTCAAGACGCCCACCCAGATGTCCTGCAGTTACAGACACGCACTGCCATCTAGTGCTGGAATGAGCTCTCAACAGATGACAGAGCTAATACCCTGGGCATCTGTTTGCTGTAAAGGGCCACCTACATGGAGATCTGCAACCTATGTCCCAACTCAGCCACTCATCCAAACGTACCTCCCCTGCAGACTAAAGGCTCAAATAAATCAGCACTAAAGCCTAAAATTGCAAACAAACTTGGCAGAAAACAAATCCAGACAGGCTGCATGATGACTTATTCTTATACCGTAAAATAAACATGCAACTTGTGCTTTGTTGCCTCCTATGGATGTTTAGAAACTGAGACACTTGATGCATGTGTTTTGGTAGAAACCTTGAGAAAGCCAGTGATTGAGAAGCAGAATGGAAATCACAAAGGTTTGGGGCGTTTTCTACAAACATTTATGTAGAACTACTCAAATTTTTTATATATATATATTTTTTTTTGTAGATTAAAGGCTTTTTTTAACTATTCATCTTTAAAATTTGAAAGATAAAATTGGAATTGAAAAAGTGCTATTCTATGAAGTCCATGAATAAGGATGAAACAGTCCCACACCAAATTAGGTATCATTGCTTTAATAATGAAGTAAAAATGACATCAGCGTGTCTCTTTCTATCTCTCTAAATATGCTCTTTCACTACCTAAGAAGTAGATTTGAGGATGGTGTAAATATAGACTTATAAGGAAGAGCATCTGAGATTGAATTTTATTTGTTTGAGGGGCTATTAGAATTCTCCTGGGAACGTCACCCCTTCACTTGATGAGTCAGAGCACTGAGAGCTTTGCCTGAGACATTCGTAAACTTTGTCCGGGGAATCTGTCACTGAATCATGTGACAAAAATGTAGAAATTACCACCATCACTCCATTCCTGACATCTCTGGCATCATTTTGATGTGGTTTGTGGATGGGGACCCTGAACTCTTCATTGGGGCAAAGAGCTGCTGTGAGAGCAGAGATGCTGTGTGTGAAGCACCTCTCAAAACAGTCTTACATAACCTGAACACAGTTACTAACATTAAGCTCTGATGGCTACAAGTAAATTCAAGGCCAGCAGCCAGAGTTTTTCCATTCCCTGATCTGAGGGCTTTTGTGGAGTAGTGTATTCAGTAGCATGGCCTCTTTCTCACTTGACAAAATAAGATAACAACAGATTACTTTGCAGACTTTCACTGTTACTTTTTAGTATGCTTTAAAGTGACTTTGATTGCTCATAGATAATTGTGTATGTTTTCAAAGAGGCTGTCTGACCATTTCTGAAACTGACACTTCCAGTTTTCAATTCTTCCTCTTCCAGCTCTTCCTCTTAATGAAAAAAATTAGGACACGTGCAGTGAAAAAGCATGGTGTGACCTATGTCTCCAGCAAGAAGCAAATCAGCTTTTCATGCAAAAGACAAGTGCAACATTCTATAAATGTCTCAAGGAAACTGTCTAAAAATATCCACTATATCTCCCTGTTTAGACAATATCACATCTCGTTCTTATCGCAGGCCATAGTTTACATAGTTTAACCTGATATTTGAATGTAAAACAGATAAACGTGGCTAGACATTGGATATTATGCAAATTTTTTGTTCCAGCCTATCCATCCCCCTACAGTGCAAAGAAGACTAGTGCCAGTAGGCCTCAGCCACACAGGTCTAGAAACTGGTCAGTGGTCAGTGACCTCCTGGCTGATGACTGGTTGTTGTGTTAGTTATTAGTTTGCAAGTGTTTTCAGACAAATCAGTATCAAACTACCGACCGTAGCAACCTGCTAGCAACCAAAACAATTGCAAATACGTTTTTGGTCCAGCACAGCATTCCTCATTGCAACACAATTCCTCTAATGGTTGCCAGCAACCACTTACCAACCACTCAGAGAATTCACATTTTTCCATAGAGGCCAGAAGTTACCAGGAGGTCACTGACTGGTCTTTAGGCCAATATAATTGAGGCATTAATGAATTATGTCTTGATTCTTACTACAGATTAAAGCAAACAATAATACTAACCCTGCACTAGGAGAACATGCAAAGTCTGTATAGAAAACCCCACCTGGGTTTTAACCCATTGTGCAGCCTTATGGTGCTTTGAAGCTACCTGAGGAGGCAAATGCTAATGTGAGAAGGCTGAGTATAAAACGTCAGGATGTTTATCCAGTCCTAGAGAGATGTTTCATTCAAAAACCAAACATGTTAACCACTTGATGACATTGGAGAAAAAGATAGGAGATAAACCACTGTTAATCTAAAATTTATTAGCATTCATCCTCTTGGCAGCATGGATACATGAACCAAAGTTCATGGATATCAGGTTATTTATTATTTCAGTCTCGGTCAAAGTGATTCACAGACAGACAAACACTGTCATCCTTAGAACAACAATTCAGCCACAGTCGATGCCTTTCCTGCCAAGAGATTTCATTTTTGTTTAGAGCCTTTCGCCGGAAAGGAAACCAAGATTTACATCCAGTTGAAAGCTTTTTATTTTGTCACTTATTTCATTTACCAATTTGTTTGATTTTACTCAGAATTTACTTTTGGTTCCATTTGCTGCTTAGATTTTTTTTGGCGTTTAAAACGTCTTGGTTAGGTGTAGGACAAGTGGTGGGGTTTAGAGTAAAATATACTTCATCATAACAGTAATCCTTCACTTTGAAAATTAAGAAGTTGGGAGTTACAAGCCCATTTAACTAATGCCATAACCTGGTGTGCCACACTCTGCTGCACAAGGACACCATCTGTGTAAAAGACAAATCCAGCAGCTTTTCACAAAAGGGCATTAATTGATGCCCAGGAATGCATTTGAGCCAGAGTCTCCCCGTGTAGTCCCATTTGTGTCTAACTGCAAAGATTTCCGCTATTGCAAGCCTCCTTCTTACCAATAAGCACATCCTGCTAAGAGAGATTTAGCCTTTCACAAATATGAAGGGTATTTTTCTGTACTTCAGGCAAATTCCAGCTTAAATTTCTAACACCCACAGACTCTAACAAGCAGTCTGATTTGTCTGGAGAAACCCTTGTCATGTAAATCCCTCCTTGCTAATGTAAATCTCATAATACTCTTACTGCCTTTGTGGGTGGTTACTTTTGTTTGAGAAAATCTGATTTAGTGCTACATGTTTATCTCGAACTCATTTTTCCAAAATGGAGGACAGAAACGAACACAGTTTGTGGCTTTTCAAGTTCTCTCTGTGGACTGATCCTATACAATTCATAAACCTTCACAGTGTAAAAAATGATTTAAATGAACAGATTCATGGAGTGAAGCTGCTGTAAATAATTTAGTTCAGGGTTTTTTTTTTTTGAGAAATGTGGATTAATGTATAAATAATTGGTTTCAGGAAAGAGCATATTTAGGATATATCGTAAGTCTGCAAATTTTATTGTTTTTGCTTCTGCATAACATTTTATTCACTCAAATAATCAAAGAAAGAATGCCTCCCTAACTTGTTAAGGCTTAAATTGCATTACTGGTGATGCTCAGTTACAATAATCAAATCAGCCTTGTCTTTAAGCTAAAACATCTGCATGATAATTGGTTTCATACTGAGACAATGGTCTCTTTAATAGCTAACATCTGCTCACAAGACTGCCCTGCTCTTATGTTACAGCACCACCATTGTGTAATTTATATGGCGTGGATGCAATAGCACAGACAGCTACATATTCACTGCAAACTAGAGAATTATCTCCAGCTTTTGCCTACGTTGATACTTATTTGATAAGAATCAAATGTGACAAGACAATGGGTCGATACTTGAAGGAGCTTTTCTCCCTGCTAGTAAGACCCTAAAAGTTTCCGAAGATTTAATGCAAATCCACCAAATGCAAATCCTTCCGTTTTAAAGCTCAGACTTGTTACTGTGCCATTTACTTTTGCCTCGGGCAAAAGTCAGAGGCCATGTGGGGCCACAAAGGTTTGCAGGGTTATTTAAAAGAAGACAAACAAGAGTCAGCATAAAGCAGCACAAATGCTACATTCAGCCAACGCTTTAAGCTAGCATTCAGTCTGAAAACTGTCAAAACAACACATCTGATCCAATTCTTAGTCTCTTTTCTCATGCCTGTAAAAGCACTATTGTTTTGAATATTGACAGCTTTTGTTGGATACCTAAAGAGGATTTGAATCTTTTAGACTACAAGTGTATAAGAAATTTACCAGAGATTTGCCTAAATTTACTTAAAGCCTTTGTCAGACAACGGGAACATTTTATTTGGAGGCTGTTCATGTCCATTAACAGAACATTCATTTCGGTTTCTCTCAAAAATGAAAACAAACCAAAACATTTCCAAGATTTGGTATGTTTGGGTTGGTACATGCAGCTGCGCTTTGATTCCTAGACATGATCAACCATTACAGCCACCAGGCATTTTAATTTTTGTGGCTGTCTGGGCAAAAGATGGTTTAGCAGACTCTTGGACCATTGCAGGCTTTTCAGTGTGCGCTGGCATGCATTCTACACATTTCACAAACCTATTATACCTTCTAGAGATTTTCCAGTCTTTTACACCTTTTCCTTGTAATTGTGGAGCATGTTGTTTCCAGTGCCACTGCAAGAGGAGTTGAGTGGTGCCTGAGTGGTTGACAGCACCAGCCATAGTGAGTTATTTGCATTGTTTTTTATTTTCATTCACCTTTTCAATGACCATTCAGAGCCTACGTAGACAGTACAATTCCAAGAAAATTACCTCTCCATCAAGACATAAATTTTTCAATCACTTCAAATTGTTTTGTATTTCTTGGCATTTTCATTGAGTTTCAGTGAAGCCGGCATGTGCCAGGAAACTTTCCCTGTTTTTAAAATTATTAAAATAACAGAAGAACCAAGCGTTCGCTCAGCCTAAAATGAGGCATACTGTGAAAGGAATCTTAAGCAAAAAACACAGAGAATAGCCTGTGTGCAGCACCTATTTGTCATGTGATGGCTGTGTGGCAGACCCAATTGTAGTTCTCAAAGGACGGAGCATGAAATCAATTGTGTAATGCACAAACAGACGGGGCACGGCAACAATGAACAGAGGGAAACAGAGACAGGACAGAGTGGCTGGAAACTACAGACATAAGGAGGGAGGGGAAGTAAACAAAACACAAGACACAGAACTACAGTTAGCAAAATAAAACAGGAAGACACAACAGAACGGGTAATCACGATTAACTTGACATGGGGGAGGGACGCAGAAGGACCAGGGAGCACAGAAAGATGAAGGATGAACACAGATGAGACTGGGACACAAAGGAACACAAAAGGGAACTAACTAGAAGCAACCTTACATCAACAGCAACTAAAACTAACAAGAAGTGTAAGGTTAAGTCACGGTTAACAGACTGAGCTTTGCGAAATAACATAAAGGCAAATGTAATGTCTGTAACCATGGAACAAATGAGAGAAGCCCTTTAACCGCAGGTCCAAACAGACTGACTGGACGAGTTCATCATAACAAACAAGCACTTTCAGTTATAGAATTCAATCACAATTTCCAGTGGACCAGCTTTTAGATATATAACAAATGGACTACAGTATGAATGCATATTTTTAACATATAAGTGGTGATAGTGTTCCAATCCTTTAACAAAACACAAAGACAAACTGCTCAGCAATCAGAACTTCATCAGCAAAGTCAGTGACAACAGTCATATAATCCAAAGTGGTGTATACTCATCCTTCTCTCCTCTCTTCTTCCTGTTTTTATAGCCACTTTTTTTCTTTTACTTTGGCTTGCTAATCACAATGTATAATGTAGTGACATCTGCAGAAAAACAAATTGTTGCATAGTTGCAACAATTTGCAACTATGCAAAAATGGATAACAGGTTCAACTGCATTTCTCATAAATGACAGAAAGCAAGGTCAGGATGTTCCAGTAATACACTTCTAATCATGGCCATCAAAACACCTCAGAAAAGTCATCTGTTTTTAATCAATGGAGTGGAAAATGATTGAGTGCATAGTCGCAAATAAAACTCGGTTCATAAGGAAAATGTGTACTGTATAAATAAAGTTAGGCTTTGACTCGCCGATAGAACCATGGCTTAAACATATAGTAGAATGGTTATAACCCACCTTTCACTAAATATAGCGCACACGCAGTCCATACAATGAGGAGATACCAATTGTGTTATTTCAACTGGGCTTTGGGCCATCATCCTGGCTGCCATGTTGGAAGTTACACTTTTGGCATACTTTTAAGGAAAATTACAGTCTTAGAGACTGTTATAGTTTTTACAGTATGTATGCATTTACTTTTACTAAACTAAAGCAGTGCTTGTGTTGATTCACATTTGTTTGTGGGAGTCCGGACGCTTTCAGAAATGTACATGCTACACAGGTAAATACAGGTAAAATCTAATTAAATAAGTTATGCAAAATGTGAAACTTGAAATGAACTTGCTAATTTCTCCAGTTTTTCAAGAAAATATATATTTTTTTAATGTCATGAGTGGTTCCAGCCTTTCTACACAGGTCTGGGGATGTCAAGTTAAGTATTTTTAGATTTTAGGTTTGAGTAAAGATGGAAAAATGCCACATTTATTCAGGGTTTTTTTTCCCTTTCCATTGTGATTGTTAAAATGTAACGTAAACCCAACAACAGTATACTATAAGCTCTTTTTTTTTATTTACATTGGTTTTTTTTCTAAATTTATCCTCATTAAGGATGGAAATAATTTAAAAAGAAGTATATGTACTTCACAGTTAGTGGTGTAAGATTTCAGCTTCTGCAAGACCGCATTCTTGTATCACACTATTTGACACCAGGTGGCGCCACAGCACAAATTTGTGTTGTAATGTCCGGCAGTCGTCGCTAAAACTGCAGCTTTTCTTTGCCAAAATCAATCCCACAATCCTCACGCACCGGCGGTGTATTCATTTGAATGGTAAAACTGTGAAACGCTTCCGATCGTGCATCGAGGGAGTTGCTTTAGTGTTTAACCAGTTTTTCACGTTTTGGATTTTACACATCTGAGGAGCGATCGTAACATCTCACAAAATGAATCGGTTGGTATTCAACTCCGGGGCGTACATGTTAAAAGTGACAACTTTATCTTTGACGAAGACATACGTTCACAAGGCTAACCAGCTAGCTAGCTCGCACTAGCGGCCCAGCTTGTTGCTTTCTACGTCTCCCGTGTTGTCTTGTGAGTTGAGCTAAATGCTAACAGTTAAAGCTAACCTAGACATTACAATGAGATTATAGACATTTATTTTAATGGGAGGCGTCACGAAATGCAACTTTACACCTCTTTTGTCATCGTTTATTTTGACACTTGCAAAGCAGCAAACTTACAGCCCTAACTTTTACAGCATATTATGTTTTTGCGACGTTCAGCCATACGAGCTAATGGGAGCTAACGCCTTTGAAACTAAAATTGAGCATTTTGGTTTAGTTTATCTTGTTTCACTGAGCTAATTTGAGTCAAACTGTTACATCTGGGAGCGTATGCTCTTGACTTTTAGCTGGCCTATTCATAGTTGTGCCACAACATAGTCCTGGCTTTTGGCTCCTTAGCCTCTTAATTATTTTCCAATTTGTTTCTCCAGCAGTGTTCCTTATTATGGCAGCTGGTAAGCATGTTTGGCAACGAGCAGTCTCGAAGGTCAACCACAAAAACTCCAATGGCTTTCTGCGACCCAGCGTGCCTAGTTCTGCTGAGAAGAATATGAAGCAGGTATAAGGATATAATGGGAAATACTATGACTAATTGTGTAAACAGCTGCCCATGTGTCTTTTAAATCCTGGTGACTGTGAAGTACAGTTCAGTGGCATTGTAGCAGTAGTGGCCTCATCCCCTATCCTTTTGTTTTAGGTGGATATTATTAATAAGGAAGAATTAGATAAAGACAGGTGAGTCTCTGATCCACATCTGAGGGGGTTCATCAAATTATGATCACTCACTGCCTGTTTCCCACAGATCATCCTTGCATCCACACTAATATGTTTTTTGTTTTTAAGCTGTTTTAATATGAAAGTAAAATTTCCTTTTGTACTAAACCCTCTGTAAACACATTACCTTAACCATTCACCCACACTGGGTCTGTGTACTGGTGTAATTAAGAAGCAGTGGGTTAGTTGTTTTTTGAAAATATATTGAAGAAGGAAAAGCAAATAGTAAGACCAGAGATTTTTTTGTTTTTGTTTGCTTGGATCAGTGACAATAGGGAGCTGTCGCAAAGCAAATACAGCAACATATTAGAAGGCTACTGGGAGCCGTCACTGTATGACGCCATGGAAAAGATACACATGAAAAGCACGAAATCATAGAACGTATGTGAGAGTGGCTGTGATATTTTGGCTTCATAATTATGACTGATAAAGAAGCAAACATAGGTGTCTGGGAAATGATGTTGACTGGAGGGGCAGAAACAAAGTCTTGATGTTTAGGGGTCTTAAAATTAACAAATGTCAACATAAAAAACATGTTAGTGTGGATGTACAACCAGTCACTGAACCATTAAAGCATCTTTCATTTACCATTAACCGTTATCATGGTGGCTTTAATTTGTATTTATGTGGGGGGGGGGTTTAACCTGTGACTGCTTTGCATCTGGCCAATCTCAACTTCTCCATTTGGCAGATTTCAGGTGCATTACAGAGTACACAGTCCAGGAAAAGTGAAGCGGGCGACATCTTGCAAAAGAAAGAGTTGTGGATTGGCGGAGGTGGGCGTAAAGCTGCACCGCAGATCATCAGATGTAGGCCGTTTATGTGACCCCGGCATGGCCAACAAGGAAAATGAGCTGACCTGCTCCGATGATGTCCGGGGCTGTGGATTTCCGGTGAACTCTGCAGAGGCCTCCAAGATGGCGGGGGCCAGCTCCAAGTACAGTGATTTTGCTGAGGTGAGAAACAGAGCTCGAGCCACTGATTGTTTTTATTTCATATGAAATATGAAGGCTTGTTGATTGAAAACTGCAACACTGAAAACACTGAGTTCCATTTTTTTTCATTGTTTGTCTATACATAGCTATCAAAGGACCATGAAGCTATGACCCAGGTTCTTTTTGGAAGAAGTCTTCGACTTAAAGTAGCCCTAACACTATGGCGAAAAAGTGCAAGTGAATTAGTGGCCTACCTAATAAGGTAAAACACTTGTGGCTACTGTTGGTTGATGGTTGTGTTTATTCTGTAATTACTCACAATTTGTCATCTTCACATCACATGTTTGTGGTTTCCCAGAATTCAAGACACAGGTGTGCTGCTTGACTGCTTACCTGTCTTAACAAACAAGTAAGTAATGTTATTTTTTTTTGTTTGTTTATTTACATTTTAGCTTTTAGTGTTTCAGCTTTACCTCCAGTGACCGTGCTGCACATTCGTCCAGTCAGCTGTTAATTTACAAAGATTGTACAGTTTGTAAGACAATAATTTGTAAAGCAGGAAATAGTCATGTTTTGGTAACAATTCTGAAATTGCAGTATACAAGCATGCATAGTCGCACCATGATACCTATATGGAGCTGTTGAAGCATGGTGGCCTAGTGAAAACCAAACCTCGTGCAGCTCTGACAGCTTGTTAGATTTTTCTGTTGTTCTGCGGTGGACATGTTGGCCATTTTTCTTATTTTTCTTCTTCATGCCTGATTGCTGATGATCACCTCATTTGAACTTGTGTTATCTCCTCTCTCATCAGCCTTCAAACAGAAGCACCATGTTTGTCACTTGGCTGCTGTGTTGACCTCATGCCCCAAGTCAAAATGATCCTCACCAGTAAATATGAAGAGTAAGTGGCAATTCATTCTAATAATATTTATCTTTTTTTTTCTTTTTGATCATTATATGAAGGTGTGCTGAGTTTAAAGCAGTTAGAGTTGTTGTTTATAAACCTAAAGATGATTGTGTTCTCCTCCGGGAAGTTTAAGCTTGTCTGATAAATAGATAATGAACAGAGGAGAGAGCAGCTAAAGCCTCTTGAAGGAGTCGAGAAATTCCTTTGACCTTTAAATCTCATATGTAATAACATTTTGGATTCAACTAACTGTTTTTGTTTTTTGTTTTCTGACAGACAGATAACTGTGGGTTTACACTGGGTTCAATCCGTCATCAGGAAATGGTGGCCAGAACTTTCTAGAACTGAAAAAAGACTGCAGGACAGTTGTGCAGAAGACAGGTGAGCCCTGTGCGCTTTAATAAACCTAATGCAACCTCCAGAGTTTCAATGTAGATGTTTAAAATCATATTATTTTTCTAGTTTTCACTGTCTGGTGAGTAATTCTAAATAAATCTTGGAAAGTTGGATCAATTTAAAGAAAAAAAGAATGCATGGGGATAAAACCAACAGATATTAAATTTTTAAGATGAATATTTGAAATCCAGTAAATGTTTTTAGTTATTCACTTTTGTTTCGATCTTATGAATATAATCTGCTGAATTCGGGCATGCTAGTTGCCTGTGTTGTCACAGGAAACATCCTGTTGCTTGCTTTCATTTTCTAAACATTTGTCATCCAGGCAGCCACGCCCTTATGCTGGATTTTTTTTTTCACCGTTTTGATGGTCACTGTAGTGGCTATATTAACTTCTTAAAGTTCTCTCTTTCTCTTATATTTTAAATAACCACACTATAGACGGATGAGTGCCTGCTTTTATGCGTTGTCGTTAGCAACAACGACGGTAAAACCATCGTGTGTCTGCTTTTATTATTTTCCACATAAACCTTTCACAATAAAGCTCAAGATCCTGTTGAGACTTTTCAAAATGAACTGAATCACGTGAAAGAGCAGATTATTTACTGATGAGAATTAAAAAAGAGCCGCCAGTTGCTAAAAAATAAACCTTAGACTCAAACGTTAGAACAGGCTTTTCCCCGCAGCACGCCGTGTAATAAATACTCCCAAAGAAAATGGCGGCTGTTAAAACTTATGTCTAAAAATGTATAGTTTCATACATCGTTAAAACACTCGACTCCAGGTACACGGCTCCCAGCTGGAAACACTTCACGCAAGTCGAGCTGCCCGAGATTCACAGAATTTACAGAAACTGTTAAATTTTTGTGATTTATCTCATTATCGGGACGATAGATGACTTATATCAGGATATGAGATTTTGGTCATATCGCACAGGCCCTAATGGTATCCTTAAACATTTCCACGAAGACTGTGCCAAGATTGCATCTCTTTTGCACTTTCCATGTATTGGATCAGTAATTAAATCAGATTAGATTAGATTAAACTTTATTGTCATTTTACAAGTTCAAGTTTAAGGCACCAAATGCAGTTAACCTCTAACCAGAAATCAGATATCATCAATATGCACAGGACATTAATATAATACCAATATAGGTATAATGCAAATATACAGAATGTGAGAAAATAATAAATAAATAATCAAATAATTACAGTCATGTGATGAATGAATAATAACTATAGCTAATTAAGGTTATATATCATTATCAGTCATTGCCATCAGTAATGTTTGTGTGTTTATTGTAGGAACATGGAAGTCATGAAGCAGCGGCTAAAGGACTTGTGGAAGGAAGGAACCCAATTATGTTTGGTTCCAGGAACTACGGGAGAGCTGGCAAAGGTGAGAACCATCCCTCATAAGGGATTTTTTTTTTTTTCCATCGTGATATAGGTCAGAGTGAAGACCGCTACTGTTTTGTATGGATTGTTTATACTAAAGCACCACATTGATTTCTTGTTAAAAGTAAATAGAAAATATATAATAGAGCTGCATTAACGTTTTTAGAAAGGAGTGTTTTGTCACACTGATATTTCTGTTGCAGAACTGTTTTCAGGCTCCACAGGTGCTCCTGCTGTTATTTCACCTTCTGTTGATCTTAGGTGGATTCAGCCAACCACTCCCATCCTAAAAAGAAAAGACACAGATCCACCATTTGCTTTTGTGGTTGATCTTTTTTCAGTCTTCACATCCTGTTTTATAGTGGGAGGAGAAGAAAATGAAACCACAAAAGATTTGTTTTATTAAATCTTTTAAAAGGAAATGCATTCACTAATTTTTACATGTTTGTAGCAGCTGAAATGTCAAATCAGCATCAAATTAATAGTGTTGAGTGATCCAGTTTATCTGCATTTACTAGCTCTGACGACTTCTCATGTGCTATCTCTGCTTTGTGTTGCAGGGCATCGAGGCTTATCTGTCGCAGCTGCCCTGACAGTTGTCAATGTAGCACTCTTGGGATGTGACCACTACAGTCAATCATGACTATGTTTCGAACTGATAATGGTGCAAGAGAAATAGACCAGTTACTTTTGCTACTTCAAACTCAAACCTCTTAACTGGGACTGAACTTGACAATTCAAACACTTCCCTCACGTTTGAGCTGGAACCTCTGAAGGGAGGGCGAAGAGAGCCTTCCTGGACAGCAAATGACTGCTTCACATTGAAGTGGATTGTCTTTTTTGAGGGGCATGTTTAGTGGACCTCCATGAGACTGGGTGTAATTTCGCTCTATGAAGTGCCAAGGTCTTTGTCTCTCACTACACCACTCTCTTTCATGGAATGCAGATGCGCTTGTGGATGTTGTTGATGTTTTGCATCTTGAGTTCTCCGAAAGAAGGAGCTTGAATCTGCAACAGTCTTAAGTTATTAGAGCTTGCTTTTCTTGTTTTTTCGTTTTGCCTCTTCCTTTGACATTTGACTGTGTAATGTAAAATGTAAAAACAAGTGATTCTTTTAATCATCTTTTAAATAAATTAAAAATGCAATTTTATTGTTTGTTTTTTGTCTTCAGATTATCAAATGGTACTGGGATGATGTCCTGTTAAACTGCAGCAGAAATAAGACCACAGTTTTGTTTTGTTTTTTTTGTTTGTTTGTTTGTTTGTTTTTTATTGTTTTAACTGGCTAAGCTCATTAAAATTTTGAAAATACCGTTTTGGAATAGTGAATGCCAAAGTAACAATAAAAGTAAAAAGATCTTGCTCACCAAGTTAAAGTGGCTAAACGAGTTTTTAAACATGCTCCTGCAGCGTTAATTTGACCTCGTGATTTTTTTTTTTAATCTTTATTAAAAATTGATTAGTTTTCAAAGCTGCATTGCTAAACGGAAAAAAGGATCTATTTTATAATTTTTTTTAGTCTTTTTCAAAATTAAAAAAATGTACTGACGTGGGAAACCTTCAAGGAAAATACTTATTCTGCCTCCTAGTTCGATTTAAAATTTCAATGAGTTTCATTTTGAGTTTTAAGAATAAAAGGGAATCTTTGTGCAAAAACGAGCGAGTGGCGCTTCTGGTTTGTACAATAAAGGTTTTTTTTGAAGTGACGTCATTTTCCGCAGAGACAGCTGATTCAGCGAGGCTTCCGCTCCTTCGCTAAAAAGCTCTTGACTGCATGTTGGTGGAGAAACGGTGAAAAACGATTTTAGTTTATTAAAGACGAGGCAGTATGTGGCACAGGGAAAGAATACCGCTGCTACTGGCTTTCGTCCAGTCTGTACTCGTCGTAGGGTGGTGTTTTACTGAAATGGAAGCGGGGCCTGGCGCAGCTATGTCGACGCAGACTAACGGAGATCGGTTCAAAATCGAAGGAAGAGCGATAGTTCCCGGAGTGAAAACACAAGACTGGGTCTCCACGGCTAGAGTGCTAGTAGATGGTGAAGAACATGTGGGATTTTTGAGGTAAGAAATATCCATAGTTCATTGGATAACTAGCTAGCATGGTACGTGCTACAATACGTGCTAATGCTACGTAAGTAGCATTAGCACCTAGCCGTTGCTAGCTGGTGGTTAGGGTCAAACTCGAAGTCAAACCCGATAACGACTGCATCTGCCTGTGGCAGATGGCAGGTACCAAATGTTGTAGATCATGCACAGCTTTCCTTTTGTAACTCTTGTCCGAGTGTCAATCAATTAGCGTTTCATTTCAACATGAGGCCTTTTTGGTCCTACTGCAGCGGTAACCACAACACAAAACGTCCACAAGAGACTTGTGTATATATAATCTATTATGTTTCCACAGCTAGCATATGTTTATGAGAAAACACCAGTACCAGCACTGGTTTGCTGCACAAACGTGTGTTGAACATATTATAACATATTACACACATACTCAAACATATTATTAAGCATGTTCTATAGTATTTATTTGTCACGTGTGTAGTAATGGACAAATAAACATAATATATCATGTTATTTAACCCTGTTATCTTTAACCATGTTACCGTATCATCCGTAATAAAATAATCATTCGTGTTCTTCTTAGCTCACAAGGGTTTAATCGATTGTCTTAGCAATAGTTTTAATTATTGTATGACTAGTGTACAGTAGTGTATTTCACCAAAGATGAGAGTATAAATGATGGCTAATACATACATTTGTCTGTGATACAAGTATAAATTCAAGGATATTGGATGGAACACACTTAGAAAGAGATTCTAAGGTTCTTGTTTTTATAAATGCATTATTATTAGCAGAAGAAGTAGTGGCATTAGTAGTGTTGTGTTTTATGTGTCTCACTGTTACATCCCTACTGGCTCTATTAGTATATCAAATTATGTACATAGATTGTGCCCAAAGGAATGATTTTGATGAAGACAAATTTTGTTTACTGTTTTGTTTTTTCAGGCACATAAAGGGTATAGAAGTAGTCACTTTTAACTATGCAACTATAACAAAATGTATTTAAAAAAAATAAGTCTCAGATTATTCATAGAGTTATCACTATATTTTTATTTTTAATAGGTTATTTGCATCACAGAATGTAACAATGCATGTATATAAGAAACTCATAATTTGCGCGTGAAAAGAAGCATAACTAACTTGCTTATTAAGTTCAAATTTCAACTTAATAAGCATACTACTTGAATTCTTAGATACTTATACACCTAATTAGGTGACCTTTGTAGATGTCCCACTTTCAGATATTTAATTGAAAATTTTTATTGACTGGCAAGACCTTTAACGTTTTTACCACATTTGTTTATTTATTTGTCTTAACCATTTGTATTTCTGCTTTAGTAAGATAGTTTGATAATACTTTGCTATTTAGTTCGTTCTCCATTTATTTCAGGATTAATATTTTAGACGAACTTTAGGTTGAACTAATATAGGTGTACCTTTTTTTAAATTATAAGCAGCTGCTGTCTTGAAAAAATTGCTTTATGTTTTTGTTACAGAACCGATGGGAGTTTTGCTGTGAACGATGTCCCCTCTGGGTCGTATGTTGTTGAAGTTGTTACTCCCACCTATAGATTTGAAGCTGTCCGTGTTGATATCACATCCAAGGGTAAAATGAGGTATGGCCACTATAGTGAAAAACACAAAACTTGCAAAAATTAGCGGTTGGCCTGTGGCAACTCTGACCCACTGAAGCAATGTGTGATTTCACAGAGCGCGACTTGTGAATTACATCAAAACGTCAGAGGTAATTCGCCAGCCGTACCCTCTTCAGATCAGGAGTAGTGGACCTCACAGCTACTTTATGAAGCGAGAAACCTGGGGCTGGACAGACTTCCTTATGAACCCAATGGTAAGAAAATGCGTTGATTAAGTGGGAATTGCATGTGTATGTCACAAAAGAAACATTTCCTAGGATCCCACCATTATCCTAATACTCTGATTAAACATATGCTTTCTACCATTTGTACTGTTAGAGTCCATTGGCTGTAGCCCCATTTAGAGAACTACAGATGTTAATTAATTTTGATAAGCTGGTGCACAATATTGACGATAATGAACAGAAGTTTCATGACCATGAAGTCACATTTCCATTCCTTACAGTGACCTTTTTTACTCATTTCTACTGCATATTTTTATACTTATGAACTCTTGAGCAGCTTTCTATCAATCAGAGTTGAAAATAAACCTGATTTATCCCGGGTAGTACAGGCCATCCACTGTCTGACACAAGCTTTTTTTTTTTTGCTTTTCTTTTTTTTTTTAGCTCCTTTCCTTTTTAAGGTTGCGTTTTCCTTATGCCAAACTTTTTTTCTTGATTGGATGGCCCACAAACTCAAAAAGAGAATATTGGGCTTCTGTGCTGACAGATAAAACCGTTGAAAAAAAGGAACTGTAAAAACAAGTTGTCAAAGAAGATTGCATCTGAATTTGTTACATGTCAATCAATGTCTTTGTTGCTCCTGCAGGTTATGATGATGGTTCTGCCCCTGCTTATCATTGTTTTGCTACCCAAAGTGGTCAACACCAATGACCCAGAGATGAGAAAGGTATGTTCATTGTGCTGTGTCTCTGAGCTAAATAGAAGAAACAACAGACGTTGTGATGTTTTAAATCCTAACCCTATCCTTGTCTCCTTTTGAATTGCTTATTGTGGTAAAGTGCTAACTGTAACAGATGTGACTGATTGTGATACATTTTTAACATCAGAGAGAACATTGAGTCTGTACACAGCCTTTCGCTCTCCAAAAACAGCTGTTCATTCTCTGCCTCCCTTTCTTTACAGGAAATGGAGCAGTCCATGAACATGCTGAACCCCAACCCTGAGCTTCCTGATGTCTCTGAGCTCATGACCAAGCTCTTCTCTGGCTCCAAAGGCTCCAGCAAGGCAGGCAGCAGCAGCAAAGGCACCAGGCCAGCTGCCAAGAGGAGGTAGTACTGTACATGCCTCCTAAAAATCCACCTAAAAAGAAAAAAGCTTGATTTATGTCATGGAAGCAAGGTTTTAAAGTGTCATTTTTTTTCTCTCTCTCTCTCTCTCTCTGGGTTTATTGTACAGATTTCATTAATATTAGATGTTTTGAGCACATCTGGATTTCTAATATGCTATTACGAACTGAGCAAAAATTTTTTTTTTCCTAGGTTTTTTTTCTCATACTGCACTGATAACATTTGTTGCGAAAGCTGTTATTCTTAATTTGCGCGATACTTTCTACAGGTGACCCTACTACTCATCAGTCTTTTCTGTGCTAAAACCTCCATTGTATATTTTCCACTGCTGCTACTTCCACTACCTGAAAGAGAGCATATATACACAATTCAGAGATTTTCTTGTTTAAGTAACTTCAGTAATACGACTGTGAATGAAGAGAAATTGAATTTTAAGGCAGATAAATTCTTATTTAAAAACCTAGATAAATAAATTGCCATGGTATATGACAGCTGTGTTTTTATTTCACACCATTCATTTCTTTGAGTGAACACGTGACTTTCTCATTTTATGAATTGTGGTGAACTGTATGGTTAGAATTCACACGCTGTACATTATGTGCCTGAGGTGTAAAAATTAAAATGATAATCACTGGAAGTACAAAGAGAGAAATGTATGGTTGCTTTTTAAAAGCTCTACAAAGTGTAACTGGTTTTACTTTGTAATAAAATAGACATTAAAGTCCATAGTAAAATCATTATTGTAGAATGTGTTAGCACTGGCTGACAGGACGTGTTTTAAAATGAAACAATAATGAGTAATGTTATTAAATATAGAGACCGCTCAGCTCAAGGTTGAGTCACTAGCTTTCTCCTGAACTTTGAGCCAAATATGTTCATCATCAGCATTTATCTATTTGTTGAGGAGATAGTCCTTTTGGCACAAAAGCTCCGTTGTTGCTATGGTTTTGATTTTGGCTTCAAAGTTACCCAGAAGTGAGAAAGAGTGGGTTTTTGTTTTGTTTGCATCATATGCATCTATGCAAGATTATATTTACTGTATATTCCTGCTGTTTCACTGATCAGTGCTTAGCAGTGGTAACACAAAAAGATGAATTACCTTGTCTTCCCTTTTTCAGGGGAAAACATTCTGGCGCATCAAGGTAGGAGAAGCATGTGGGTCAATACAAGCAAAAGAAACAAGTTTGCTGGCTGTGTTCCAAATAACTGCTTAAGCTTTTGAGTCTTAGTGTTATGCACGAGGGCCCGCTGGGCACAATCACTGTCGATAATAACCACAGGGCTCAAAAAATGCTTTAAAGTCAGATCAGATGTTTATGATGCACAGAATGTGTTTTGGTGAGAAGTAGTGAATATAAATATAATCTAAAAGTTATCTCTCAAGCACAGAGTAGACGAAAAGCGTCGTGAATTAGGTCAACTTGCATGCAGTTGCATCTTTTTCCAGGGATACCCCGTCCACAGGTAAATGGAGATGGTGTGACACAATTTAAAATCAGTCGTTTTCATCAAATCGCCTTTTTCCAAGGTTAAGAATGAGTTGCTGTGTGAAGAATGCGCATGACAGCGTCCTGTAGATTACTCATGCTAAATGAGTTAAGTGAAAGCATCAAAATAAAAGAACGCTTGTTTTCCCTAATATTTTCCAAAGTTTCAATCATCACTGTGGCTCTTAGACCAAAGCAATTTAGTTCTTATTTTGACTCTAAATGTTTTATTTAAAAGCTAGAGCTAAACTGCTAAAAACTCATTTTTACCAAATGGGTGCAAATATTAACCAAACACTATTTTCAGCTGCATTTTGGTGTTTTAGGGTTTCACGGTTGCATTTTGTATTTGAGATTAAAGAGAAACTACAGTACCAGAGTTCATTCAGCACATATACAAGCCTATTTCTGCCACTGGAGGGGAAAGGGAAAAAAATGCCACCCATAATTTAAAATTTGGGGTTATCTCAAAATTTTAACTAAAGTTTCATATTATTTTCTGAATTCTGACGTATTTATTTTGAAAGTTTGAGTTGGTAAGTTAAGATCTCGAGATACCGAACTCAAAATTTTCAAACAATGATCCAATATTTTGACTTGTTGGGGACAAAAAATGTTTTTTTTCCAGTGGTGAAAACGAGCTTCCATAAACAAAGGTGAGTTCTCCAGGGAAATAGTTTTTTATTAGTGTTTCAGTGACATCACAGGTCAACTGAGCTTTATCAGACTGTGAAAACGCCGAGTCCTGTTAATGAGATCAGTTAATTAATGGCTTTGTTCTTTTCATGTGGTGTTGCATTAGAGCAAAGAAACTCTCAATGCAGAACAACAGTGCTGACCTGGACTCTTGGGACCAGTAAAATCTCCGGTGACGTCGGGGATTTGTTTAGTGCCATGGCGTTGGTACATGGCACATTTGGGTAGTCAACCATTGGAGGATGGTAACGATTTGCTTCACCTCTCAAAGACGAATTATTGACAAATGAGACAGTCTTCAACATGTCTGTTGGTCATTAAATGTTTGCCTTGAAGTTTGTATTTTACTGTGTATATTATTACACAAAGACACAGAAGTGCAGACGGACAGTAAGCACAAGCGCCTTCACAAAGGAATCTTTGCTGCTATGAGCAGAACAAAAGGCACAGAGTTCAGATCAGAAAGATACATTTAACATTACATCATAATAGACAAAAAAGTGAAATAATTTACAACATCACTCATCTTTTTACAGCAAAAAGAAGACAAGAGGTGTCCATAACAATCTTAATCTCATATTACTAGTGTTAAACTAATGCAACTGTAAATGCACATAAATGTACCGATTAGCCCTTATACACATGATCAAATATCAACAAGATAGAAAACAGAGGAAAAGACATTCACTGAACAATAATATACTGTAAACAATTTACATTCACCATTTGTGAAGTGTAAAATCCGACACAATCTGTGAAATATGTTATTCCTGTTACAGATTTGTTTTGAAATATGTGAGCTTATGCTATGTCATTTATACACAGTGCAAGAGTATAAAGGAGAATTATGAATTGTGTGAGGTTGAAAGGATAGGATCAGAGATTTTGACTCCAGGATATTTTACTAAAAAAGATTGTTACAACTGTAATCAGGCTTGAGACAGGCTTGCCATTGAAGGAGGGGCCGTGGTTGTTGCTTGGGCCACTGGTTTGGAAAGAATACTATTTTATTACCATGTTTGATTTTTAATTTTTATTTGGTTTATTAACCAGTGAACCAGTTGTAGTTGCTGCTTTGCAGCCACTGACAGCTACTTCAAGGTACTTCTGCAAATGTCCCCAAATGCAAACAAATACATAATGTTAAAAAATAATAATAATTCACTGTTTAAATGACAATACAAGACTTTAAAACAGAATGACAGTCGACATTCCTGGAGTTGGAAGTTCAACTAGAGGAAGAGTTACCATCTTTACTGGACGTTTTAAAGTTGCAGTCTTTTCAACACAAAATAACCCATTTTGGAGATGGTTACCATTGCTCCACAATCTCAAGGGAGGGAGGAATTTTATTTTATTTATTTTGCAGGTGTCCCCTTGCAGAAGTTACAGTTCATGTGTAAATTATAAACACAGCTTATTTATTATCTTGTAAATTAGCTATATTGAAAATGATTGTAATCCTGGTGATGTTGGCAGAACTAAGCGCTTTACTCTCTGTTTACTATATAAACATGTAATAAGCAGGTCACAGAGGATCACAATATAGATGCAAATAGAAAACAGGTTAGAAGTCCAGTACTAGAAGCTGCTATGTAAACAGATGATAAAGGACAATATAGCTGGGTTTGGAATTATGTCTTCAAATGAAGCTAGGGCAGCTGTGAACAATTTAAAAGTCCTTAGCCTAAAAATATCATCAGTATGGTGTTTAACAGTGTAACTGAATACCTGACATCACTTTTTACAAATTCCTTAAAAATGTAAAGTAAAAGCAGGTTTTGTAGTTAAATGAGCGACTCGATATTGGGGGAACTACAGACATCAGACTTTTATAGTGTTTAACAGTCTCAAAGGATAAAAATTCATTTAAAAATAAATATTGACCCAATTTTGTTTTTCATTCTTACATTGTCAGAAAAAAAGACACATTTTGCAATTCATTAATGATTTCCTGCCTGTCCACAGGTACTGAAAACAGAAAACAAGACAAATTTAAAAAAAAAAAATGTGTACAAGAGATATCAGTGCAGCGTACCAAGAGCAGGTTTTGAGATTGTCTGTGTTACGAACATCTTCTAGTTAACATTTCTTAATTCTTTTTAATAACTGTGGGTCTCGAAAAGCGCTATATAAATGCAATCCATTATTATTATTATGATAAAGTTAGTATGAGTTGAGCAAGCAGTTTGCACACTGCCACAAAATCAGACTGGACAAAGGGATTAATAAACACGCATAACAGCGCCTCACCTTATTGATGTAGGTCAGAAAGACTTGATAGAAGACAAAGTGTCTGACACCCGTTACATAAAGCCATAACAACCTTTACACCGGATTTATTTCCTTCTGTACTTTTTGTTTCTTCTGCTTTTTTTTTTTTGCCTTATGTAAATGTCACTTTTTTCTTGCAATAAAAGTGTTGACTGTTTAGTCATAATATATGTTATGTACCATATATTTTAGTGTCTGAGTACATTTAGATCTCAGTTGCAAAGGGATAGCAGTATTGCCCATATGGAGAGGAAGGATATGGGAGTGTAAGTATATTACAAATATTTAAATGTGTGCGCCATTAACTCGTTTTGAACTATTAATGACAGGAGTTGAAAGAGAGATATATCTCATTGCTGACTTTCCTATTCTTGTAACAAAAACAACAACAACAAAAAAAACAACAACTAGTGCCTGTATTACCCACCATACAACTTAACCAAAAACAGTTTTGTCCATGTCACACAGCCATTAGCCTACAGAAGTTTGATAAGATCACTTGTTTCTAAACTCAACACCCCTTAGACATCTAAAACGGACGCTGACTCAAGTGATATGATGTAGCACAAGGCAGTTTATCAGACTTCATACTAGGGCTGTCATGATATCACGTTTCTGCATGATTACCAAAAAACAACAAAAACAAAGATTCACAATATTGCTATTATCACGATATCTATTAAAAATAGCAATAATTCTATCATTCAAATTAATCAGTAACTTTGTTTATTGTGTCTTTTTTACATTAATTAACCTCACAAATGCATTCAGGTGGCAATAGAGTCTAAATCCATATAACTATACAAAAGCATACAAAAAGAACAAATACACAATTATTTATGATTATCATACATGCATTATTAGCACAATGTTGATATTTCATTTTTTAAACATCACGGACAGCCCTACTTCACGCAGCTCCCTCAGCGGCCATGCAATCTGTAGGTCTGTAATCAGACTTTAATGTGTAGAAGCAGTGGTATATCGCTTCAAGACCGACTAGAAAACATCTGAACCTGTTCGTTAACCTTTAATTATGTGAGAATGTGCAGACACCTTTCTTTCTTATAACAGCAGACGTTTAGGCGCTTCATCAGGCTCAGCTCATTTTGAACCAGCAGATATTTTAACACAAAAATCACATGTGGCACTTCATGCTGAAGAAGACCACTGACTACTGTATATGTCAAGAAAATCCAACAAAGTGGACAAAAGTAAGTCTGGTGTAATATTGCAGGGACACATTAAGTCATTTTATTGTTGACATTTGGGTTTTGTCCACCCCAGTATAGCTTATCCTCACCTCTCCTCCTCTTCCTCCACTGACACAGCAGAAGCATGCGGAACGTCTTCTGGAAGGTCTTGTTGCAAAGAGCGTAGCACATTGGGTTGATGGTGCTGTTGACGTAGCACAGCCAGTAGCCCAGGTGCCACAGAGATGTCGGGATGCATTCGACACAGAAAGTAGAGATAAGCACCATGATGTTGTATGGCGTCCATGTCAGGATGAAAGCCAGGAGGATGGCGCTAAGAGTCTGGGCTGCTTTTTTCTCCTTCACCAGCACCATCCTCTTTCTCTTAGTAATCTGGTTCTTCAGGGCAGTGTCCATGGGTTTGGAGGTAGTGGAGGATGAGGAGGGGGAGGCATTTTTGGTGGGCAGCTCTGCTTCAAGGGGGCATGATGTTGCGCTCATAGGATTTCTGTTTTTACCCTTTGAGCCAAGTTTAAACCTATATGAGATACACTTTTTGCTGCTCTTTTTTTGAGGTGTGGAAAAATACTCATCTTCTGCATAATCAGTCACCTGTCCATTTTTATTAGTTTCTCCACTTCCTGGCTCTTTGAAGGATCCTTGTGGGGTTTCTACTGAAACGTGTTGTTCCTCTTCTTCTGAGGACGTGTAGCTATTAAAAGACGTGATCTGGTCTGCTTTCGCCCATGCCTCATCTGACCTCGTGGTAGTTTTTGTGGCATTACTTTGATTAGATGAGGACCAGGAGGCCTGACTCTGATCTCTTGGCTCTCGGGTGAAATGAAAACATGAACGAATAAGAGTTTTCTGTGGTTTAGCCCCCTCTGGAACATGTTCCTTTGTGAGCCCTTGCAGCTCTGCTAGATCTTTTGTCCGTTTTTGCGTCTCTTTGTAAATCCTGCAGTAAAGAATGGTCATAATAGAGACTGGGATGTAGAACGCAGCAATGGCTGTCCCAAATGTGATGACGGGCTCTGTTAAAAACTGGATTTGGCACTGGTCCATTTGCACTTTTCTCTCTCCTACAAAGTACTGCCAGCACAGAATGGGTGGAGCCCAAAGGACAAATGACACCAACCATGCCAGACCAATCATAATGGCAGCCCTCTTTGGAGTCCTCTTTGCCCTGTATGTCAGTGGCCTTGTAATGGAGAAGTATCTGTCAAAACTGATAACAAGTAAGTTCATAACTGAAGCATTGCTGGCTACATAATCTACTGCTAGCCAGAGGTCACATGCAAGGTTCCCCAGGGACCAGTAACCCATTAGTATATATGTG
The DNA here is from genome assembly GCF_057382275.1 of Copadichromis virginalis. NCBI lineage: Eukaryota > Metazoa > Chordata > Actinopteri > Cichliformes > Cichlidae > Copadichromis > Copadichromis virginalis. The sequence goes on from NC_140632.1 coordinate 17,262,631, forward strand.
GTATACAGGTTCATGGATAAAACTCCTATGATGAGGTCTGCAAACGCCAGACTCAGTAGGTAGTAGTTGTTTACAGTTTTAAGTTGACTGTTTACTTTAAAGGACAGCATAACTAGCACATTACCAACTATTGTTATCAGGCTGACAATGGCCGACACCGTGGCGATGGTTATAGCCTCCCAAAGGCTGTGAGGAGCAGCGGAGACTTGTGAAGTGTTGCCAAAAGTACTGTTTGAAGCATCCATTACGGTTTGTTACAGAGCTGTGTTACTGTTGGAAAATATCTCTTTGTAGCCTCATGCGGATTCAGCAGTTACCTGCAATGAAAAGAGAACAGCAATGAGATATAATTACACACAGAGATGTTTTTAATGAGTTAGCACAATTCACTTTTGATCAGAGTGACGGTAGCTTACTTAAATTTTTAACTTGTATACGTAGTTCGTAAAAAGCGTTACAGATTTATTGTAATCTAAGTATAATATTTATACGGTAGAATAAAACATTAGGTTCATCATTATATATGTGTGTGTGCATGTAATGTATTATAAAATTCTATATGTCATTAATAATAATAATAATACTATATATTATAATACATATAATATAATAATATATGCAGTATTTATTTGCTTATAAGTTCTAGTTGACATAGAGTTTCTTCATTAAGAATATATAAAACATTCAAACGTGAAAAGTTAATTATTTTTATATGGTACTGATAGATATTCATTTAGCCAAATTGAGGCCCGGAACTATCAAATCAAAACAATTTTGCCGTGGGATATCATTGGGTGTAACACCTATTTCAACTGTGAGGCGTCACACGCTCAGCTGTCCGGCCACTGTTGACAGTAATGGAAGGTAGAGTAACCAGAGGCAGTAGGAGAAGAGGTGGCCGCGGTGGAAACGACGGCAACAGTTTTGGTGGTGAACGCCGAGGGAGAGGAGGCCACCACCGCGGGCGGGGTAAACGAGAACATCATCGCGGCCGTGGACGTGGAGGAGGCGCCCATGCTGCTGAATTCCATCAGCGGGTGAGAGAGAGCAGGGAATCCGAGTCCCCTTACGTTAGTCCTAAACTTTGTTGAAAAATATTTTTGAATCCTGTAGTTTACGTCACTGCGCTGACGCACACATTCACAGATGCTATTGCAAAGCTACATGGGATTACTTCTTCAATTCGGCCTAACTAAAACTCATTTCAGGGTGATAGTTAGGCAGTGTTATAGTTAGTCTGAGCAAAACAATCCCAGCAGCTGGTGCAAACTTTGAAATATAGCTATGTATTGAAATAATGTGCAAACTCACAGTAAGTTTCGAGTCAATATGCATTAGCTGACATGAGAAGTGTGCAAATATAAGCTAAATCCATCCATGCTTATTATTTGTTGTTCGTGCTATCGTCATCTAATAAATCCTACCAGCATGCACTGTATAGAGCTACACTGAGCCCTTTTACATGTGTCAACATTTTGATCAAGCTCTTGAAATTTTTCCCACAGCAATTTAACTTTGTCACTTTACAATCTGCCTGTCGATATGACCCTAGAGGCTGCAGTTGTTTTTCCACTGGGATGTTCAGACAGTTAATGCCCCTGCTGTGGTACCTACAGCAGTAGAAGAGAAACAATAGGGGCTCTGTGATTACAGTCATCAAAATCTCCCTTGGTTCGTTGGAGCTCTTGATTGCAATCATTTTCTCTGTTTTTTTGGTGCATCCATAGCTCTTTGATGATCTTGTTCAGAAGAAAGCACGGTTTTTCCATGGCAGTATTATGAAAAGATTTTTTTTGCAGATGTGTGAGATAGCGGGGATAAATGCGTTACTCAGGCAAACTTAATGAGTTCAGTTTTGGCAGTGATGTTTATTCTTTGTTTATACCTTCACCCAATTATGACGCTTAGCTACCAATTATAAATAAGAGCTATGTGCTAATGAACACTTTAAAAAAAATTGTCTTTCAATTTGTGAAGCACAAAATGAATTATTATTTCTGTTGCAGGAAAATCATAGTGACAGTACTAAAGGTATGCAGTTTAGACTTTTTAAAAGTTAGAACAATTAGACTTCTTTCCAGACTGTTTTTTTGTTTTTGTTTTTTGTTTTTGCATTGTGATCTATAACACCAAAATTATTCACAGAAACCAGGATTTAAAATCTAAATATTGTGCTTTACATACATTCCCTAGCCAATAAACCCATAACAGACTCTGAAAAGTCTCTTCTGGTACTGGAGGAAAAAAAATACTTGCAGAGAAATTCAATTGAAATGGATGTTTCTATGCACATTTGTCAGGAATTTGCAAACATGTTTGGGATCTGTGTGTTTAGGCAGTCCTCCTGCAGTTTGCTAATAAAAGAGTACTTTCAGTATTAATTTATTGTTGCTTACTTCCTAAATTAATAGTTTAGTTGTGTTATTTTCCTAAAGCACAGGTGACATCTTAAAAATAAACAGATATTTAAATTACTTTGACTAGAAATAGAAACTCAGAAAATCCTCAAAGTGCCAGAGTTTGAATGAAGTTGGCATTTGTTCTTGAAATGGTAATTATAGAAATAGTTGCCAAAATTTTTTCCAGCTCAAAATCTTTTTTCTCCTAATTATTATAATTTTTTTTTTTGGTTTACAAAGGAATGGTCCCCAAATCCCACTGCAATATAAAATCACTTTTTTAGGTGTTTTTGTTTTCTTTTTTTTGTTACGTATTCTGGAACTGGGTTAGATTTAATTCAGAACTGCTTTAATTCTTTGAGATGATTTTGGGTTTGTGAGACAGTTTGTTATTCTACTGGATGCAGCCATCAGTTTGCTGGTGGGAGGCTGCTATACAGTTTGACATTCTTTGCTCTATTATTTTTACATTTGCCTTGAACAGGTTGAATAGGTGTACCCAATGAAGTGGCCGATGGATGTGCTACATATAAAAATGTTGTAGCAAGATGGATGCAAGAAATTTTCAGAGTATTGTTTATTTCTGTCCTAAGTTAATCATTTTCTTTAACCCAGCTCACCAATACTCCATTTAAATTGGTTAAAATGAACAGGTGGATAAAAGTATGTTTCAGATTAAGATGTTCTTCTGTTGCGTATAAGAATTTGGATCAGAGGACGCTCAACTTGAGTCTCTTAGCTGACAGATTTATTTTATCTAGCTATTCTTAAGATTTCTTGTCTGATTCTGCTTTCTGATTTTCTTGAGTGTCATATTGGTCATTGTATACCCTGCAATGTTCTCCTTCAGGACCAAGATGAAGGGGACAGTTATCAGGAGGACGATGATAGCACACAGGTGTTCTCCAGGAGGAAGCTGGAGTCAAACTGGGACCGGTACAAGGAGTCGGAGAGGCCAGAGCCGGATGATGACACGCCTACTCAGAGAGGAACAGACTTTCATGTGTTGCTGGCCTCAGCAGGTAAGATGTGACCACAAGATGTTGGAGGAGGATGTTTGTTTTACCAGCCACACCTGCAAAGCTCATACAGCCCACAACAGGAGGGATGGGTTTTACCTTTTACTTTGTTCTAGAAGCTTAAGTGATTAACAGTCAGTCAGTTTTTTACGTTTTTATTTGATGCTTCACCATCACGCTTCACTTGGCACAAATAAATGTTGACTCAGTTTTTCTAAAGAGTGTTGACCTTTCGTGTGTGTTGTAGACTTAGTGCAAATACTCCACTGAGTCAAGTTGTAGTTTTCCAAAGTTGCCTCCGTTTCCTAATTAGCTAGAAATGTTTGCTGCTGTCCTTAGGGACTTTAATTGCTCTGTATGGACATTGCTGTCAGATAGCTGCATGGAGGATCCTTGTTTGTCTTGTTTGCTAATTTCAGCCTCAGTGGTCAGTGTCGGGGCCCCTGGGCTCTCTACAGTCTCTGATTCTGTTGCTGTTTCTTTCCCCCAAGGATCATAGTTAGGGAAGTTCAGTTTAATAAGAGCAGATCTCAAGTTTTTTCAGATATTTCCCTGATTCTCAGCCCCAGTGTCGAGCTGTCACGTTTAGCTTAATATTCAAGATTGTTTATAGTTGTGGTCAGAAGTTTAAGACTCATCATGGGCATGGATGTCATGACAATTTTGGGATTTTAATGATTTCTTTAAACTGTTCTTGGAATGATTGCACAGCATATAGTTTTAGTGAATTCAGAAGGCATACAGGCTCAAATATATGCATTCACTCATATCTTTCAGTTAGTATTGCATGAAGGTAGTACAATGTCATCTAACTTGACAAGGCCTGTTAACTTTAGTTATCAGGACTGAGTATAAGTGATAGTTTCTCTTTGCCAGCAAATAAAGGATTTGTTTGACAGCACTTGCTGGACTGACCAATAAGAGCAATAGGAAAGTCCAAAGAACTCATTGAAAATCTAAGAAAGAGGACCATAGATTTACACATTTTGGGAAGATCTCTTGGAGCCTTTTTCTAACCAGTTGTATGTACGTGGCACACGTGTACAAGTGGCAGCACTTCTGCTATAATTTTGTTCGTATTTAACAAAATAAAAATGCAGACATATTAGTTTTTGACTGCTATTGAAAATTGTTCTCTTTACACAAACTCTCTGACTGAACTAATATGCAATCCCTGAACATGTTTGCACTCTCTGCTCATATTGCCTTCATATTAGGGCTGCACGATTTTGCATAAAATGAGAATCACGATTTTTTTTTGCTTAGAATTGAGATCACGATTCTCTCACGATTTTCTTTTCCATTATAAATATTTATTGCACTTATTAACTGCACATCAACTTCGTAACAGTTGAGACTGAACATAAAAACAATAAATAAACATAAAAACAACAAATGTCTCACATTTTGTCGTTGCCGCAAAATGTTGTACCATCTCCACCGTTGCTCGACGCTGCGTGTATAGAGCAGGTAGTGCAACAATAGAAAAATAGTTGCGGGATGGCACTGTGTAGCGTTTGTCTAGGGTGTTCATCATTTTCCTAAATCCCTCGTTTTGCACAGTGTTGACGGGAGTCATATCTTTGGTCAGGTGATAAGTGATAGCCTCCGTAATTTCTTTGTGCCTGCGGGAGTTCGACGGGTATAGGGAAGCGCTGTATAAGGTTCCCGTTATTGGTGTTTGGGTGGTTGACCGGGACGGATTTTCTCCTGTCACTTTCTCGTCATCCCTGACGTGCTCTCCGTTGTTTTTTCCCTGCTAATTTTAGCAGCCAGCTTCTGTATCACGTGGTATAAGGCTCCGCCCTTGTCATTTGTTGAGCAGGAAGAGTGAGCGCTTGTTTTCATGCAGATTACGTCCCGGATCAAAATGCGGTACAATCGTCGTCTTCTTTTTTAAAAAATTTTTTAAAATCGTTGTCATTTGGAAATGAGATCGCACATAAGTATGAATTGAGATTGCGATTTTCTAACGATTAATTGTGCAGCCCTACTTCATATTAAATCATTTTTTGCTTTTTAAAGAAATTATTTTAACATTGCACTCAACAACAAACAATTCCTCGCTAACAAAAAAAGTAACTTCAAGGGCCAAATTGCATTATATTTCTTCAGGTCAATATACGGCCGCAAGTAGGGGTGATGTGGGCTGCAAGTGGCCCCGGGGTGCGAGTTTGAGACCCCTGGTCTAGAAGAAGTCTCAGACAGTCACCCTCAAAGGAGAGGAAATTGGTTTAAGAACAAACCAGAAACCACAAACACTCAAGCCTGCCATGAAATGGAAACTGCAGGAACACCACAGTGAAATGATTTGGCTACAAGGACAAAAGGTATTTTTGAAGGATTAAAGGGCAACCTTTTAAAACAAGGGTTGGGAACTCCAGGCCTCAAGTGCAGGTGTCCTGCAGGTTTTAGATGTGTCCTTGATCCAACACAGCTGATTTAAATGGCTAAATGACCTCCTCAACATGTCTTGAAGTTCTCCAGAGACCTGGTAATGAACTAATCATTTGATTCATGTGTGTTGACCCAGGGTGAGATCTAAAACCTGCAGGACACCGGCCCTTGAGGCATGGAGTTCCCCACCCCTGTTTTAAACCTAAGGGCACTGTACCAGCTGTAAGCATGGTGGCGATATCATCATGCTCTGAGGTTGCTTTGCTGCCAGTGGTACTGGTACATTGCACAAAGTGCATGGAATAATGAAGAAAAAGGATTGCCTTGAAATTCTTCAGTCTCATGTCAGATAGCACAGAGTTGGTTGTTTCAGTAGAACAATGATCCCAAACACACATCATAACTGGTTTTGGAAGGAATAACGTGGGCCAACATTAAGCTTCTGGAATGGCCTTCCCAAAACCCTGATCTCAATTGTATTGAAAATCTTTGAGCTGTGCTTAAAAGCCCGGTTCCTGCCAGGAAGACGACCAGTTTAAAGGAACTCTACCATGGACCGAGAGGGTGTTGACCTCTCAGTTCATATACAGTGGGGCAAAAAAGTATTTAGTCAGCCACCAATTGTGCAAGTTCCCCCACTTAAAATGATGACAGAGGTCAGTAATTTGCACCAGAGGTACACTTCAACTGTGAGAGACAGAATGTGAAAAAAAAATCCATGAATCCACATGGTAGGATTTGTAAAGAATTTATTCGTAAATTAGGGTGGAAAATAAGTATTTGGTCACCTCAAACATGGAAAATCTCTGGCTCTCACAGACCTGTAATGTCTTCTGTAAGAAGCTTTTCTGTCCCCCACTCGTTACCTGTATGAATGGCACCTGTTTGAACTCATCATCTGTATAATAGACACCTGTCCACAGCCTCAAACAGTCAGACTCCAAACTCCGCCATGGCCAAGACCAAAGAGCTTTCGAAGGACACCAGGAAAAGTATTGTAGACCTGCACCAGACTGGGAAGAGTGAATCTACAATAGGCAAGCAGCTTGGTGTGAAAAAATCAACTGTGGGAGCAATCATCAGAAAATGGAAGACATACAAGACCACTGATAATCTCCCTCGATCTGGGGCTCCACGCAAGATCTCATCCCGTGGGGTCAAAATGATCATGAGAACGGTGAGCAAAGATCCCAGAACCACACGGGGGGACCTGGTGAATGACCTGCAGAGAGCTGGGACCAAAGTAACAAAGGTCACCATCAGTAACACACTACAACGGCAGGGAATCAAATCCTGCAGTGCCAGACGTGTTCCGCTGCTGAAGCCAGTGCATGTCGAGGCCCGTCTGAAGTTTGCCAGAGAGCACATGGATGATACAGCAGAGGATTGGGAGAATGTCATGTGGTCAGATGAAACCAAAGTAGAACTTTTTGGTATAAACTCAACTCGTCGTGTTTGGAGGAAGAAGAATACTGAGTTGCATCCCAAGAACACCATACCTACTGTGAAGCATGGGGGTGGAAACATCATGCTATGGGGCTGTTTTTCTGCCAAGGGGACAGGACGACTGATCCGTGTTAAGGACAGAATGAATGGGGCCATGTATCGTGAGATTTTGAGCCAAAACCTCCTTCCATCAGTGAGAACTTTGAAGATGAAACGAGGCTGGGTCTTCCAACATGACAATGATCCAAAACACACCGCCCGGGCAACAAAGGAGTGGCTCCGTAAGAAGCATTTGAAAGTCCTGGAGTGGCCTAGCCAGTGTTGTGGTTCGAATTTGAGGAAGAGACATACGACTGAGAGTCCATAGTGGGTCAACACAAATTATTTTATTAAAACGCACAGTACAGTGCGGGAAAGTGGACTTCGTCGAGCAGACCGCTCCCCATTCTTATATAACCCTGATGACGTCACAGTTAGATCTTACTGGAAATGATCACAGTTCCCTACACCCAAAAAGTTCTCCTTATATAGACATCAGCTGCTACTTTAGAGACAAACAAGTGTGTGATATGTTGTGCAATTGTGGGTTCAGGCCAACAAAAGTCCACTGTCCTTATCTGACTCGCTGTGGAGCACCTGGACCTCCAGCTCCTCTGGTGCTATTTGCATGACAGAGTATAGTATTATATCTAGAATGTGTTTTATTCTGGAATAGCAGATCTACTAAGTGATCAATGATAATATTGATGATAAACTGATGATCAGTGATGCAGACTAATGAAATAATGATGAAATAATGACAGGGCATGTAAATGATACACAGTGAGATTTGAAATAAGATGTTTTTTCTTAACACCAGTCTCCAGACCTCAACCCCATAGAAAATCTGTGGCGGGAGTTGAAAGTCCGTGTTGCTCGGCGACAGCCCCAAAACATCACTGCTCTCGAGAAGATCTGCATGGAGGAATGGGCCAAAATACCAGCTACTGTGTGTGCAAACCTGGTAAAGACCTATAGTAAACGTTTGACCTCTGTTATTGCCAACAAAGGTTATGTTACAAAGTATTGAGTTGTATTTTTGTTATTGACCAAATACTTATTTTCCACCCTGATTTACGAATAAATTCTTTACAAATCCTACCATGTGGATTCATGGATTTTTTTTTTCACATTCTGTCTCTCACAGTTGAAGTGTACCTCTGGTGCAAATTACTGACCTCTGTCATCATTTTAGGTGGGGGAACTTGCACAATGGGTGGCTGACTAAATACTTTTTTGCCCCACTGTACTTGTAAGCCCTTGTGTATTAGAGAAAATTCAAAATAAATTCAAATGTTTGAACCCAATTTGTTGTTGTTGTCATTAAAGATATATGTTGCACATTGCACCTTGGAAAAAGAACATTTCAAAGATATCATTACAATGCCCGAATTAGCATGACATGCTGAGTATATGCAAACATCTAAAAACAGTCTAGAAATATTTTAGGAACATTTTTTTTTTTCATTTTCCCAGCTCCTGAACATAAATCACAAAATAGTTCATACTTGTTTTGAATTCCTGCTGGCTTTCTGGTAATTAATTAACTGTGACTGGTGTAGATTTGGCAGCATCATGAGCTTGAGGTACAAGCAGGTTACCATAGCTCAGTAATTTTTTTGAGTTTCAGTGAGCAGCTTGTCTTGCCTTGTAAACATCCTGACTATTCCCAGGCTGATGGCATTGAAATCAGTAATCATGACCTGAAACGTCTGCCAACATTCTGGTTTTCATGGCACATCTTCATCTCCTTTTCTTGAGCTTTATTTGCGTTAGGCTTTCTGCGGTGACAAATCCCTCCCTGGTGATTTGGCAGTTTGAAGTTTAAAAAAAAAAGTTTTCTTTTTACAGTTACTGTCATGTTTTTTCTGCTTCCGTCAGATATGCCATGGGTACTGATTAACTGAGCTGATTCACCCTCGTCACAGTCTGGACTACTGGTTCAAGAAAGAATTTGGCTTGGGTTGTTCTTTTTTTCTTCAAGTTATGTCCGTCAATTTTAGACGCTGATGAAATTGAAAACGACATGAAACAAGTTGAAGAGGCGTATCTGTAATCGTCTACTTTTCAGTAATGCTGGTTGATCTGTGATGTGTCGTTGGAAACACTACCAGAAATATATACTAATACATATTTCAGGGATTGCCTCTGTTTCAAGCCTGCTACAAAAACTGGATTTCATGTTGTGGATGCAAACCTCTTTCTAGGCGCTCTGAATGTAAGAGACGAAACATGATTACTCCATGCATTTAAAGAATCAATCATACATCCTGCTAACATTTGACACTGTTGTAGTGGTGTTAAATTCTATGGTTAGCTATGACTCAGTGCCTCTTTTCCACTTCAGTGAACTCTTTCACAGCTTTAACCACATCTCTACATGGAGTATGTATTATGTGACCAGTATATATCTAGGTTGTTTTTATATGGCAGTATTCTTCTAAAGAATACTTTGCTGATTTATCCAAGACTGCCTGAAAATCAGTGCAGAGTCTAATACAGAAGAATCAAGGGTGTTATTTTCTTGTTCTTCTTTGTTAGGACTTAGTGATTTAGCGATTTTATGAAACTTCTGCAGATATAAATGGAAATGCAGTATAACTCTGAGTTTCAAAGTCAGTATTTGATATGACCACTTTTATTCTTCAGCACAGCCTGAACTCTTAGGCAAGCTTTTTTGTCATTTCTTTAAGTAGTCTTCGGGATTAGTTCTTCAGGCTTCTTGAAGGACATTTAAAGCTCTTCTTTGGATGCTGGCTGCCTCTTGTTCTGTTCTATCAAGATCCCTCGGTGCTTTATTAATGTCGAGGTCTGGGCTCTGGGAGGCCAGTGCATGACTGTTTGTGATCACCGTCATACTGAAAAATGAAGCCACTGTCAATCAGATGCTTTCCAGATGGTATTGCATGGTAATTAAAATCTGACTGTATTTTCAGTAACATTAGATTGGATCTCCAACATCACTAGGTAAACCATGACACAGTCTCCAAAACATCTGTTTTTTACAGGAAACACTCATTGTTGTAACTCTCTTTTGACCTCCTAATCGACATATTAAACTAAAAATATCAAATTTGGATTCATCACTCCGTCAGACAGGTTGCCACTGATTTTCAGTCTAGTTCTTGTGTCATTTGACATATGTCAGCCTTTCCCCCTGCCTCCCATCCTGAAGAACGGCTTTTTGACAGCCACTTTTCCACCGAGAGAATTTCTTATGAGGCTTCGATGAACAGTAAATGGATGAACATCTTTCAGGTCTGGTGTCAGGTCTTTGCTGGATTTTTTTTCTTCTTTCTAAAGAACATGACTTTTAGATTCTGTTCATCTTCTGTAGACAGGCTTTTAGGCCTGACACTTCTTCTTTTGTCCTCAATAAGGGATAATAAAGGTTATTCTGAATTTGACTTTGCTTAGCTTCCTTCCTCTTACACATTTCTGGCAGGAATGCTAAAGTACAAATCTCCCTGCACTTTGCTTTCCTTCTACTTCCAGTCTCTTGTCAGCTTGACTGAGTACGTTGCATAACACACTGCTGCAGGTGGCAGAGTACTTGACTGGATAAATTACTGTTTTGCTGTGGAAGTCTAAAAAAAGTCATCAAACATTAGATCATTTAAACTTTTGGAGCAGTAGGATGTGATATGGTCATTAAGATGCCATTATTCAAAGTAGGGTCACACCAACACATTGCACTTGGTTTAACTAATGAAAGCTAAGCAGTCATGCAGATGATTACATTTCCCCTTTTTTATGTCATGTAAATGACTTTATTGTCTTACATGGTGCTAAAGCTGCACTTACCAATATTTATAGGCTTAAAATGATCTCTATTATGACAGGTGTAGCTTATAAAAATGTAGTCTTTGGGTAACTGTTGTAGCTTTAGCTGTATGGTCTGTCTCTTTCTTACAGCTACAAATATAGGAGGCCTGTAAATACTGGACTCCCATTTATCAGATGGTAAGAAACATCACTTAAGATAAATCTTAATTTGTTCCTCAGCATGCTGGATTTATAAATTGGCAGCTGTTTTGTGAATTCCAGTGTTTTACTTCAGCATTGTGTTGCCACAGTTGGCAACAAAATGAAATGATGCTGCTTTAACTGGTTTTAACAACATTCTGGGCTGAAGACTAGTTATTGCAATTTCTGGCTTGAAAATTCACAAATTCAATGATGATCAGAAACTCATGTTTGACAAACCTCATCAGTCATCCTCATTTATTTTTGGTTCCAAGCTCTAATTAGCCGAATTCCATCGCACATGTTACTAATCAAGAGCTCGCCGAGTATGGCACATTATTCCAAGTAGCATGTCTTCTGTCAGTTATGTTTTTCAGTTGAGTATCCAGGCATTCACACTGATTGAACTGTGCAGGCTGATGCTTTTGGGGAAAGTCATGAGGCCATTTTTAACTTCGGGTGAGTGTTTTCAGCAGTGAACTGTTTTTGTAGGATTGTGGGGGTTTTTTTCCTCACGCCATTAGAAAGTTGGAGTGTTGCAGCGCCGTGTCGCTCTCTCTCCTTCTCTTGTAGTGTAAATGCCAAAGGTGCTCTTGTGAGTTGTTTGACTCCGATCTCTCGTCTCTGTGTTTTGCCCACATTGCCAGATTAGTCATGGCATACAGCAAGAGGCTGCCGCTCTTTAGAGGATACTTAATTGTACGTGGGCGGCGATGCTTTTAAGAGTAGTTTTTCTGGCCAATTAAGGTAGCCATGAAAACAGGAATTCACTATAAAAACCACCTGTTTCCGCTTTGCTTTTCACAAAATACTTATTGTGGACTTTATTTATTTATCTTGTAAGGGTGTTGAGGTATTTTGTTTGCTTTATTAACAAGATTTGACAGAATGTACAGGTCGGAAGTACTTCTATGTATTTCAAGAGAGAAATGGCCTGCAGCAGTGTTTCTCAACCTTTTGTTATGCACCTTGCAATTCTTACGAGATTCGAAATCCCAGGGCAGACGGGTCGAGAGCAGAGCTTTACCTACAGTGTGATGGAGGCGTTAGACGTGAGCTGATTCTTTTTTTTTAAACAACATTTTAATCAAGTAGATGTTTTGTTTTCTCATCAAGTACATTATACTCTACATGATGAGAGCAAATAATATTGTGATCTCCTCTATAGGAGCTGAGTACATTTGGCAACCCAAAACAAAACAGTTTAAATATATGAGTGGGTGTGGATTGTTTTTCCTGATATTCCTGACATTTATTGGAGAAAACAGCAAGATTTTGTTGTTGTAAATGACTGTGGAGGTACAGCAGGATGTCCAGAGAGTGTGGGGATGCTGGTTCGATCCCTAGTTGTTTCAAGTGCCAAAACATATTTGAGCAAATCAGTGTGAGGCCCTGATCAGAAAAAAGCAAAAGTGGAAAGCTCTCGGAGAAATCTATTAGCACAAACCGAAACAGTCAGTTAATTACGACCAGCACGAATTTCTGAAAGCGGTGCACACGAGTGGGTCACAAACGAGGGGATCAGATGAATAAGTTACTGGTGTGTTTCACTCAAGAAACAGCATGACAGTTCAGAGCAGGGAGAGGCAGAATAAATGAAGGAGAATTAATATGTTTTGATATCAGAGCATCATCTTCCATCATAAATTGATGGAAAGTATGTGAAGCCTTTGTTGCTGCGTCAGCTGTTTACTGGATAAATCTGACAGCTGAAGTGGGGCAGAGGATTTATCCAGATTGGGACTTCTAACAGCTGACCTGCTGTAGACGATCACAAAACACTAATTCACTGAATTAATAAACCTACTAGTACTACTCGCTGTGCATGAGTGCTTGTACTGTTTTTTTTTTCTACAGGCTGTGTGAGATTGCAGGTATTTTTCAGAGGTCAGGGGAAGAGTCTGACTCACAGTCACCAACTGACAACAGACAGTTTCTGCAAATTCCAGGCTTCTTGTACAACACAATGTATTATTCAGACATTTTTCAAGCATGTTTCAGATCTGTCTGAGTCATGTTAATAAGGGTACTTTGACAGACATTCCAATATGTTATATAACTGCAAAATATGTAGCAAAATACATGAAATGTGATGTTGCAGAGCGCTTTGTGTGTGTGTACTGTTGAGTGAAGACATGCTGAGGCTTCTGTTCTCCTTGCAATTGTTATTATGGATACATTTATTTGTAGCAATAATGTGACTAAAACACAAATTGTTCTGCTCACAGAAAAACTTTGCCGTCCATAATATATCCATGTAGAATAGTTTGATGTTTTGGCATTAATAATGGGGCAATTTCCAGTCCTTGATGTACTTTCTGTCAAATCTTGTGTTTATATGATTCATTAAAAAATTCTCCTACCCAGATTTTGTGTGTTCACGCCGTTGACTCTCAGAGTTGTCTCTATACCTTATTCCATAGAGTATAATTTTGACCTTTTTTTTGTTGTTATTGTTTTTTAAATCTGAAAGTTTGTAACTCTTGAAAGAAACTGGCGAGTCCTAAGCTCCAAAAACCAAACTAAACCATCAGGCAGATGGCGGGAACGGTAGGAATTGGAAAATAAAGAGCTTGGTATGTTCTAAGAAAAAGAAGGTTATTTTAGAAATCCACAAAAGATCACAAGATCAAGAAATCACAAGAGATAATAAAGGTTCCAATAAAAAAACGCTGATGAATTTTAAAGTATAGTCACATATTCTTTTGGTCAGATTTGGTCAAATCCTGCAAAATAGCACTTGTACAGAAGAACAGTTAACTAAAATATACTGAAATGTATGTGAAGTCAAAATGAAAGACAGAGAGATCCACAAAGAAGCGGTTGTAAAGGCCTCGCAAAATATCGTCAAGGAGGAAATCTGCTTTTTTATGTTCGTGGATTCCAGGCTTTAGGCAGTCATTGCCTGCAAACGATTCTTGAGTATCTGCACTTTAGTTGAATTTGCCGTCTGTGTTGACATAGAAAGCTGAAAATATAACAAGTTGTGCCTCTATGTGATGTATAACTTATCACTGTAAGTCGGGCTGCTGTAAATCACAAAAATAAATCACCACTTTACTGAACCGAAGAAAGGGAGTGTTGTTCGTCAAGCAAAACAGCCGAGAAATGAATGTAGGCGGAAGGAAGGCTGCGTGGAAAAAAATAAATCACTGTCATTAGCTCCTCTTCCTGTCCTGAGTAGTGTAAATAGTTTTGTCAGCACCTTTAACACCACTACTGGGACAAAGAAATGACTCGGAAAAGATAAAATTACCCTTTTAATTTTGGCAGCTACTTTTTCTTGACATCGCTGCCAGATGGAGATATGCAGTGAGCGTCTTCTTAAAATGAGTCAACAGTTGGACAGGTTAGAGGCCAGTTTTATAATTATAATTCTCACTGAGGCACGGCTGTCAGAACCTACAGTGTTACATAATGGAATGTTTCAAAACCGTTTGAGGGAAGTTTTCATGTAGTTGCTCTTGAATCTTAATGAGTGGAAGTGTGTTTTTTGTTTTTTTTTAATCTAAAACAAGGATTCCTTGATCAACTGAAAAGTTGGTATTATGTAATGTTAAAATAGAAAGTGCACCCTCTTTCAAGGTTTATCCATCATCATCAAATTAATCCGACCCTTACTTGGGTCTAAAATAATTTAAGTCCAACCTTAGTAAGTTTAATATTACGTTTATTGAACAACAACAGGTCTGGGGATATTGGGTTTGGTTGATGTTGACTGGACCATTGGATCTCTTTGATTCTTTTTCTGATGGAGATTTGATGGTTTGCTCAGGACAGTTATCCTGTTGCACAGCCCAATATAGGTCAAGCTTTAGTTGTTGGTCAGATTGGCCAATCACACTGTCTTGCATCCAATCACATTTGGTTAGAGAATACTTTGATAATACAGAAAGGTTCATGGTCCACTCAATGCAAAGCGCCCAGGGTGCAAGACAAGCCCATATCATTATCCCTCCACCACCATGCTTCACAGTTGTTATGAGGAGTTTGTGCTTTGTTTTTTGCCAAATGTTGGATTGTGCACTGTGGCCAGACATCTCCACCTTGGTCTTGTCTGTCCAAAGGACATTGTTCTATAAGTCTTGTGGTTTGTTCAGATGCAGACTATGCTGTGCTTCCATTTTCGTTTGCTTCTGGCTGCACTTCCAGACAAGCTATACTTTTTTTGGTCTTTTTCTAATTGTACTCAGATTGTAGCTCTTGGGTTTTTAGCTGCTCTCTTAATTACTATGGAAGAAGTAAGGGTGTACTTGCTTATATATTTTGGCTTAGTTATTGTGTTTTTGTTCATCTGATGTATTTAGCTAATAAGAACAGAATAATAATAATTATTATTATTATTATCATTATTTCCTGATAATGAAATATGGTATCTATATCACATATATGCACCAGTGCGTTTCTTTACATTCAGAGATTCAGAGCTTTCCTTGCTCTTGATATAGTCTCTATTTGTATCACTTCAGGCTGTTTAGATTTCATTTGGACTTTTTATGTGTCCAGATGCATTTGCTGCTGCAGTGATTCATCTCTCAGCATGGATATATGCATGCTGGACAAATTCAAGCACACGTCCAAAATCCAACTGGAAAATTTAGCGCAGCCCTGATAAAGACCTGTAGACATTTGGTGAATTTCCTTTGCCAGTCTGTTTAAACATATATAATTGAGCTGTTGGGAGATACAGTGCCTGACTTTGTGTTTGCAAAAGCTCTATTAAAACCTCTACTTGGTGTGATTATGAAAAATGGAGCCCAACAGGGAAATTATGTAAACAGACTGTTTGATTTGAATTGAAGGTCGAGCTGATTTCTGTTGTTTGTGGCCTGACAAATGGCTATTATGTAGCCCTCCTGCTTGTCCAAACATCCCAAGTGCTTTTAGCATTCATGTGTTTTGAAAGACTCTGATTACACCTTCTATAACATCCAGTGCTTCCAATGTGTCAGGAGACAACAGACCCTTTTCATGACTGCAGATTCCAGAGTGAGGTAACTTTTCAAGGATGAAACCTTGGTGCTTTTGATACTTGAGATATTTTGCGAGCAGTTCATTCTAAAGCTTCTTTTGTGCAGAAAGGTTTTCATCACCTCGGTCATGAATAAGGTGAACAACAGATGCATTTGTTGAATTTTAATCTACTAAGTTGCTTTCAATTCTCAAGAATTCTTTTCTTTTTTTCCTCTTTTTTTTTTTTTTTTTTTTAGCTTTACAGAGTCAGTTTTAGTCCTCACATCATTGGAGGTTGATTATTCTGTTGCTAGGAGAAATGAACCAATGATGCAGTTCCCTTATTCTGTACATGTGAGTCCATGCGCCTGTATGACTGGGAAATTACTGCCCAGTTATTTACATCCTCACACTGTCATCTATCTGTACACATTAACACAAGGATCAATCCTGCTCCCCCGCAGCCGTAGTTTACCAAGGCTGCTAATGGGCCTCTATCAAAGCTCAATCATAATGAAACAAAAGGAAATCACATTAGAGCTTCTGTGATTCGGCTAACCAGATTGACACACACAAGGATGATTTCCTAACTGAGATTAATAGTCCCAATCATTCCATTAATATGTATGTTCCGGTGTTGTTATAGATACTAGATTTGCCATGTACGCTGGAAGAGACTGGCGTCAAAGCAGAGGAATGAGGCCAATTATGTACTGTCTGGTTAGCACAAATAGGAAACAAAGCATTACAGGTGCTTTGTTTGTTTCCCTGGAACTGCTCATTAAGATGACGCCAGTGGGGTTATGGTGTGAGGTTAAATAAAGCTGCGGGTGGATCATAGACACTTCACTGAGATCATCCCACTGATCAGCCCACCCACTTTCGTCTTTAAATACCTGTGCCTTTGTTTGAGTGCCATTACATTAACTTTTTATTTTCACCAGATTATGAAAGGTTGAAAAAAATTAATTTCAGTTTTACAAAGTCACAGTTGATGGGCTTAGATGGCTTTTTACTAATAGATGTTTGACATAATTGCTTGAAAACTGATTTGATAGTTGACTGAAAAATTGTAGCAAGGCTTTTTTTTTCAGTCTCAATTATTTTCTCCATTACAATTTGCTGTGTTTCATTAAAGAAAACTATAAAAATAAATCAGTTTCCTATAGAGGAAAAATCTCTGGATTGCTCTTTTTATGTAGCTTTTTATTAGAGCTTTGTGTTTTAAAAATCTCAGAAAATATTATTTCTGAGTAGAAGAATTTTTTTTTTCCAACCAAAGAAATAAAAACCGTTTTAGCTTCTCAAATGTGATAATTTGTTGCTTTTTTGGTCTTACATGTTTTTGCCGAGCAAGACAAAACATTTGGTATAACAGCTTCTGTTTGCGTTTCAAGAGCAAAGTAATAATAATTAAGAAAATAACAAGTAAATTAAAGGACATTGAAAGCCACCAAGTCCCAAAGTTTTTATGCCTCCAATAAAACAGCAGATCAAGCGTCAGGATGCTGGCTTATCAAACCCATGACTTTTAATGATACTTTAAACTGAATTACTTTACTTGTACCTTCTGCATTAAGTAAATGCACAACATGCCAGCAAACCCTTTGTGAATTATTTAAGTGTATCTAAGGTCAATTAAACCATGTTTTTATGATGGTTTTAAATCCACACAGTACAAAATGTACTGCACAGCTCTGCAACTGTGAGCCACAGAACATGTTCCACAGTTCCTTAATATAGTAACTGAGGCCGCATTTGCTATTCAGTAATCAAAATTTTATCATGTCAGAATTTCTAATACGTCTTTAGTAAACAGTAAGTAGGGTCAGTTGACAGCTGCTCCTCTGAGCTCTTTAATTTCCTGCCTAATAGCCACTTCAAACAGAATACATACTCACCCTGTATCGCGCCGAGCGAACACAATGCTCCAGCATTAAACGGGCATGTGGCCAAGTGTTTGATAGGTTGTTTTTCTTTGACTTCGTCTTCAGTTTGGCAGAGTTGGCTCTGTAGATCTTCCCTTTGACTGTTTGCCTCACACTTTCTCTTGTTGGCTTTCTCTTCCCCTCTCCTGTTCTCTCTCGTTGACTTTTTTCCTCTGTGCTCTTCTCTCCAACGAGGTGAAAAACACATTTGCCAAATATAGGTAGGTCATCACACTGTCTCGCATCCTCATCAGTTGCTAAGTACAAAGCACTTCGATGCAAACAGACCGGTCAGCATCATCGGTGCAGTAGGCTCTAGCTCCTCAATATTCCAGCTTCGTTCTGAGAAAAGATGGTAAATGCAACAGCTGTTTGGCGTCAACGTCCATGTGACAAAACTGCTGAGGTGCCTCGATGCTGTTCAGACATTTTTCACAGAGAATGACTGAAAAAGAGCTCCTCGTTATCACGAACAATGATCAGCCGAAGGTCTCTTCGAAGAGTCTTCTCTTTCACTGAAGATGAACTCGTGAGCTCGAAAATCTTCTGAAAAATCAAAGGTAATTTCTCAGCTCCTCACACTTTCTGCAAAGTTATAGCAACTCCACTGGCAATGGAATTAAGTAAAGCTTCTTCAGTGCTCAGGGCTGCGCAGACAGACTTTTTCCCTCCCAACAGTCTCCTGCTTGCTGCTTCTGAAAACCCTGCTTGGATGCAGGCTGCGCTGTCATCCTCTCTGACACGCAGATTCAGCCGTGAGCAACTACTAGGAAAAATTCCCGCATAGGTTGAAGCCTCCTGTATCAGAGCACTAGGCAATATGTAAGACAAGGGAGGAGGAGGTGGAAGAGGTGGAGTAGTAGGATGAAACATAGGGGGAGGAGCCAGAGGAGGAGCTCACATGTCTCAGTAGCAGTTCAGCATAAGCTGAATGTTTGCCTTTGCAACGGTAGACCTGTATGTCTTCATCACAGAGAAATGGCTCGCTTCTCAATCAGCTACACATGTCCCACTTCACGATGGTGTTTGGTAGTCCTGAAAGCCTTTTGACCATGCGCCTCTTGTAGGATTTTTAAATTGCTTTCTCTGTTTGTTTTGTGGGTTTTTTGGAATGAGCTTCCTTTTGCAGATAAGGTTCTTGCTGTAGTTACAAAGTAAAGAGTGCAAACATTGTTTCCTTCTCAAGGAAATGTTTTTTTGTTTTGTTTTTTGAGATGAAAGTCAACTTGCTTAGAGTCTCACTCTATCCTCTGCGAGCCATGGATTAAATCTGAGTAAAAGTTCAACAAAATCTTTTTTACATTTATTGTGACTAAGAAAATAATTATATGTGGATCTAAATAACATTTCTCTTATTTCATGGTATGCTATGAATCATCTCCTTATCAATCAAAATCAAACATAAATAATGCTGATTCAGTAACAGGAACATTTTAAAGTAGACAGGCAGTTATAAAGATTCTAGGGTTTTTTTCAATAACTGCTTAACAAGATTTAGGTCAGTGTTTTTGGCTTAAATTTTGGTTGTGGCTTAAATCTACCTTTTTAGTCTGTTGTTGATAAGGCCATGCAGAAATATCTGTTTGCTGCATTGATTCCCAAGCAGCTCTTCATATTAGTAAGCAGGGCCCACTTAAAAGGGGAGAACTTCTGTGTCTGCTGCTGACATAATGAAACAAACACATTGATGTAAATTGTATCGCATGTTGTCAGCACCAGTCACGCGTGTAATAAGTTGAAGCAACATACTAGTGAACAACAAGGATCTTTGTGGTACTAGATGTTATTTGTGCTGTATTTGTGCTGTATCTGATCCCCGCAGCCATGTTCCGCGATCCATTCCGCAAAGACCCCAACAAGCTGGTGCTGTGTGAAGTCCTGAAGTACAACCGTAAACCTACAGAAACCAACCTTCGGCTCACCTGTAAGAAAGTCAGCTATAGCTGGATTTAGAGTTTGGAGGAGGGACAAAGAGTTGCCCCTTATCTTCAGTATCTATGTACACAGGCTCTGAAGTTGCACTCTGACTTTTTAGAGCTAGGAACAATCACAGTGCAACTGTTATAACAGCTTAATGCACCAAATGACACAGATGCAGATCTTCTCATCATAGCTTTTATCACGCAACCGTTTCTGTTGCCAATGTCAACAAATAATACTAGGTCAGATATGACGTATAACCGCTCAGTGTTTTAGTGACGATATCGGCAGTTAAAAAGATACCTCCATGTTTACTTATTGGGAACAGTCCCTTTTATTCTTTTTGCGAGTAATCCAGGCTAAATCCCTAAATTCTTTTCATCCCAGACATAAAAACATTTGTAAGTTATTGCCGGATTTGTTTTCAGCAGCACGAATAGGTCCTAGTCGAGCAAGTGGAAATGATATATTTCAGACCTAATTAAAACGAAAAACAAAATTTTGGCTTGACGAAGAGTTGCAGAAACTTGGTTGGAACCCTGCTGCTTAATTAAACACTAACTGAAAAAGGACATTACGAACTCTAGAGTTAATACAGTAATGTTTATCCAAGTTGTGGAAAAAATGAAGTCACTTGGTGCATAATAAATTCCCGTGCTGGCATAGATGAATCTTTTTCACAATAAAAACAAAGGAATTAGTTTTGAAAATGATTGCTGAATTATGCTTTTATGAAAATGGAGGCCTTTTTTCCTATTATTCATCACCCTGTTGCCCCAGTCAGCCTCCAGACCCACTCACTGAAAGCGCATATGTCCAGCTTTTTCACAAATCGCATCTTGCTTGAGCAGCTGATTCTTCTGTGATTAAACTGTGTGACTAGAATGGGCTGAAGCTTTTTCCCTTTAATGTGTCTATATCATGCATGTTCCTCTGAACCACCGATTCACTGCCTTGCTATTGATTATCCCAGATATTGAAAATGCACGCATATGGATTCCTCAGTTTCTTCATGTAATGAGGCACACATATATGATTGCCTAATATCTGTTGATTGGAGACATTGTAGGCTTCCACCTAGACAATTGGTCACTTTGACACCAGAATTATGTCAAGGTACTGTGGACCAACACTTGACAATGGTTATTTTAGGCTTGACTAATAGAAGCCTAATTAATCAGCCATAACTGATGAATTGTGCTTCTTACAGTATTTGAAGATTATCATATACGTTTGTGGAAAAAAGTGAAAAAGAAAATTTAAAAAGGGAGCAAAAGCAGGTTTTTAAAAGTATATTGTGTGTTCCCTTTAGTTTGTTTAATGTTTACTTTGTACTTGAGATGAGCTCCCTCAAGATGAAATGACTTGTGTAACCTGTATAGGGCTTATGTAGCACCTCTCAACTCGCCTAACTGTCTTTCTGTTGCACCTGTTCACACAGTACTTCATGCATCAGCGGCACTGAAACTCCCACAAGGTTCTTGGTTGTCATTTGGAGCAACTTTGGGCTCATTCTCATGCCACAGGATAAAAGCCGATGCAACGATTAGATAACAGTTCATTCTTTCAGTGCTCGTGGTGTATTTTATATTTGTGCCCAGTCACGGTGTGCCAGTGATTTATACTGAGACTAAGTTAATTGTGCTTGAGGTAAACGAATCAAGAAAAAAAGTCCACCTTGCTGGAAGCCTTTGCAGATAACTTAAACTGAACTCCAGAATATTGTTATCCTTTGCTGCTAATGTTTACTCTGTATATTACAAAGCCCAAGAACCCAATCCAGCTGACTGAACAACCATGGACGTTTAATTGCTGATCTGACTATGTAGGACCTTTGCAGCTTTTGTGGGAAATGCTTAAAGATCAAGGCTGTATTGCATGTATGAAGCTTTCTCATGTCCTTGTAGAGAAAACTTCTCTACTTTCTCGGTAAGTTAATGTATTGACAACCGTGTTACCTGTGGACAGCATCTGAAGCTGTCAAAATATTGATTTATAGGTTGACTATAGATTTTTGCCCTCACATGACATATAAGAGTGGCAGAATAACATTGTAAAATAACCTTTAACTCCCCCAAATCAAGCTAGTTATTTTAAAGCCAGTGTGGTTTCAAAAAGTAAAAAGCAAATTAGTCATTTAATGGTGCGATTCTGTTTCAATTAAAGATAATTGCTTGATGTGCTTCACACCTCCCACACACGAGCGGCGGTGATAATATTTGGCATATAAAGCTTTCCATTAGATGCATAGCTTCCAAACATGTCTGGTTGTTTGGAAGCTATGCATTTTTACATTTAATGTCAGCTCAACCCGCTCATTAGCTGTGGCCAACCAACTGTTGCATTTGTTACCGGTCAAATTGGTTGTTGTTCAAGCAAAAACCAATCTGTGTGCAACCAGTTCTCTGGAAGCAAACATCAGCTACAACTGCTTAGTTCAGATGTAGTCTTCCCCCAGAGTGAATAATGTATAAAACAAAATTATGCGATGAGTCATTTTAAATGAGCTTTCTAAATACTACCCCCCTAAGGAAAACTTATTGCTCTCATTTCTCTGAAGTCCTGAAGAGCTGACCTTTGCATATGAATCTCAGTCTGAAATGGAGGTAACAAGAACAAGATGCTCTTTAATGGAGAGTAGTAGTTGTTAAATGGTATGGTTAATATATGAAACATATTTTTACTACACAGGTTATTCTTGTAATAAATCAACAGAAAGATAAAGTCTTATGTAAAAGCTGTTTACTTGGCTACTAATTAATTGATTCTGACCTCCTTACCTTTCTGTGACCACCTGGTCGTATTGTGCCATGTGGGTGTGTAGATAGAGACGTCAATAGCTAATGCATTTATACTAATGCATGACAAGCTACAAATAATCAATATGAAATGGTTTTTCACCGCTGCACTGAGTAGACTTTGACCTCTTAATTGATATCTTCCTATAATGGTCTTCAGTGGAAGATGTCTAGCAGTGACTGTGACTTTTGTTAATGTGAGGCTTTTCTCGTGTGATGTTACCTTCCTGTAGAGCTGGTCTCTCAAGGTCTTGATTTCCATGATGAAACCACTCTGCATGTGTAATCCGAGAGGCCTTTATCTCCTCCACGTTTTTGATTTGATCACTTCTGAATAAAGCGGTTGAGGCCAAAATTATTATTCAGGCTCAATGTTTTGAATGTTTCAATATGGATTAACCCGGAAACATGGCTGTTTAAGTCGAATCCCTTAGTGGTGAAGTAATAGAACTAAATTGTCGCAAAGTCCAGTTGTGCTAACGTAATCATGTATTTAAGAGCCAGAAGCTGCCCTGGTAAGCTTCAAAGTATTTAACCAGCACTGCAGTCTTGTACAGTGTTTTCTTCAGGAGGCATTCAACAGCTGGCAATGTTGGCCCTTTAGCTTAGCTCCTGCAATGAAGATGAAGGTAGAAGTCTTTATGTGCAAACTTTTATCCAATGAAATGAGAACTGTAAGCCATTCTCTGTGCACTTTTTGTTGTTGTAATGTTATAGATGATTTTTCTCCTTGCTTGTGGCAAGTTCTCATGTCGCCGCACTGTTCAAGGCAGCTTTTCAACCAAGCAGCATTTTACTTATGGGTGTGTCTTTGCTGTCTGACTATACCCTGTTTGCTTTTTTTGGATGAGTGCATGCAGGTGAATCTCTATAGCTTATGCATATGTTAGGTCCCTCTGTGTTGCCAAAGACATATACAAAAAGGCACCAAGGTGTGACCACAGATAGATTGGCTAGTAGAATTATTTGCTGAATCATTACAATTTTGACAAAATGTAATCTTCGTTTTTTCGTCTTAGTGTGACCAAGTGTAGACACTACGCTACAGGAGAACACTAAACTACAAATACATGACTTGGATATTCCCACTAGACTGAAAATTAGTATAATAAAAGCACCACGGTAGGGCTGTTCGATATAACGATATATATTGGATGACGATATAAAAACGTCTATGGTTTCATTTTATGCTATCGTTTGTTTCGTGGTGTCGCAAAATAAACTGTTTATGGCAATATTTTTTCATCGTTTTGATGTCACTGTAGTGGCTACATTAATTTCTTAAAGTTCTGTCTTTATCTTATATTTTACATAACCACACTACAGACGGACAAGCACCTGTTTTTATGCGTTGGCGTTAGCAACAAACCTTTCACAATAAAGCTCAAGATCCTGTTGCGACTTTTCAAAATAAACTGAATCACGTGAAAGAGCAGATTATTTACAGATGAGAAGTAAAAAAGAGCCGCCAGGTGCTAAAAAATAAACCTTAGACTCAAACGTTAGAACAGGCTTTTCCCCGCAGCACGCCGTGTAATAAATACAAAGAAAACGGTGGCCTTTACAACTTATGTCTAAAAATGTATAGTTTCATGCATCGGTTAAAACTGGACTCCAGTTACACTACACCCAGCTGGAAACATTTCCCGCAAGACGAGCTGCCCGAGATTCACAGAATTTACAGAAAATGTTACATTTTTGTGATTTATATCGTTATCAGGACGATAGAATTCTTATATCGGGATATGAGATTTTGGTCACATTGCGCAGCCCTACACCACGGTGTCCACAGCTGCCTCTGTGCAAGTCTGCAAGGGAACAGAACCCTGACCTAATAATGCAGACACATTCTTGTTGACACGAAATGAAGAGTGATGCACCACTGAATAGAAGTTGGGCAAAATATTGATACCCAGCATATTGTGTTGTTTTCTTCTGACCCCAAATATCAATATTTTATTGAAGCCTCAGGCGCTCTGAATGGATCCCCCTGCAAATTTAAAACAGTGACTTGGGGTCACTGTTTCCTACTTGTGGTGGTGCTTAGCAAATGAGTGAAAGTTAACCAACATGCAGTAACAAAGAGGGAACTCACAAAAAATGGCAGATAAGAGAAGAAAGCAAATCAGGGAGCTAATTAAGTAATAATGATAAACATACTCTGACAACACATGCCAGTGATTTAAAACATAATTGTTACTGATATAAAAAAAAAAAAGGAACGTCATAAAACACACCAAAACTCTTTTCACTGCAGCAGCAGCTTTGTCAGTGAACAGAAATCTTTGTGTCTTTGTGCATTACAATGAACGACTCTGTGTTTAAGTGGATCTTTACAGAGTGCAGGTGGTGGCGTGTGTTTTGTGTCAATGAGACTGCAGCGTCATGATTCAGTCACACACAGACAGTTCTGATGACTTTACTACAAGAAAGGACGAACTTGGGATTTCTGAAGCAAATATATCAACTGGTGTGGCTGCTCTGGACATCTTGTTTGGATTTAAGATCTGCGGCGGCTGTCACATTTCATCCGCTCAAGCCTTCAAAGGATTGAAACATTTGTGCTTTCTGGCAGTTTAGT
The DNA here is from genome assembly GCF_057382275.1 of Copadichromis virginalis. NCBI lineage: Eukaryota > Metazoa > Chordata > Actinopteri > Cichliformes > Cichlidae > Copadichromis > Copadichromis virginalis. The sequence goes on from NC_140632.1 coordinate 17,288,077, forward strand.
CTTTATTTAAGGCAGTCCACGGGTCTTTATTTAGCTGCTAGTGGGTGTATTATTCTTATCTTCTCTGACCCTCAGACTCTTATATTTTTATATATATATATATATATATATGTGTATATATATATATATATATATGTGTATATATATATGTGTATATATATATATGTGTATATATATATATGTGTGTGTATATATATGTGTGTGTGTATATATATATATATATATATATATGTATATGTATATATATATTAGGGGTGCAACAATACTCGTATCGATATTGAACCGTTCGATACAGTGCTTTCGGTTCGGTACCCATATATATCGAACAATACAAAATAAATTTTATATTTATTTTATCAACTTTCCTTCTGACGATGCTGTCTGTGTTGAGCGCTCAGTGGATCTGCGCTCCACAGTGCAGCCTAGGCGGAGTAGTCGAAAGCAGATTCACTGAGCGCAGGGCAAGCTAGCGAGACAGAAGTTAAGCTCTCCTTGCAACATGGCAAATTGAACCTCCCCCACCCTCATTCAGATTTGGCGTTTGGAACTATTTTGGTTTTCATGTGAGGTATGACCCTGAAGGTAAGCGCGTCATGGACTAAAGTAAAACAGTATGTTGGATGTGCCATGCAATGCTCAATTACATGGGTGGGAGCTAGTGTGTTAGCGCAGTTAGCTTGTTAATGTGTTGGCCGTCCAGCCCCATGCATGGGCGATCCGCGGTAGCTCGTTAACGGAGATTTGCCGTGTTGTGGCGTTAACGTCATTTCAACCAGATTTACGCTGACAGCACTAGTGGGAACACAACAAATATGACTGCACATTTACACCGACATCATCCTAGTGCAAAGACAAGTGGAAGCAGACAAAAACAACAAGCACGCATGCTACAAACTTTACCCGAGTCATTTAGACAGCCGTTAGCACATGATTCTTCTTATGGGGACCTGATATGTTTAATATGCTGCTGAGAATATAGCCCAGAAGAAGCGTATAGTATAGCTTTTATTTTGGAAAGAGCCATTTCTCTGTAATAAACTCTTTTCCAAAGATGAGTGATTCCTCAATCAGATACAGGGTTCGCAAAATCGCCGACATCCCGATTTTTCCAGTCGGGCTACCAAAATCGATCTCTTCCCTGCCCGTCGGGCTATCGTAGGAAGGAAAAATATATGTCAATGGTTTTGCATTCTTTCGGAAATGTAGCTGGGTAATTATGTCATTGGCATCGGTGAGCCACTGTCAATATGTGACATATTGAAATCGCGTTTGAATTTGCGCTTGTTTTTTGCGTTCACTTTGCAATCGCGCGAACTGTGTATAGAGAGCGACAGCACTGATCTGTGAGTGATGATAATTTGTGCACCAATTCCTCTGACATGGTCTTATTAATCGTTAGATTACTATGCAAACATGACAAGTGAAATCTCCTGCAGCTTAAACATGTGAGAGGTTGATCGCGCAGAGAATCGCTGAGCTTATGTGAGTGCGTGTGTAAAAGCAGCAGGATATATATTTGACTACGATGACCTGGATGACTGAGAACCTGTCATGTCTGAGTATGGGCAGGCAGGAAGGGAGGACCCAAAATGCAGGACTCACTGAGGCGGAAGTAATTCAAAACACACAGCTTTATTGCTGGTAAGAAGCAGAACAGAAAAACACTAACTAAACTGGAAGAACGGAATAAGTAGGCAGGAAGGCTGGCTGGCAAACGGAGCACACAGAGGAAGCGAGGGTGAACAGACGTTAACGATGCGACACCGAGTAGGGGAAGACACAGACACTAAATACAAGAGGTGAACGGAGCAAAGAGGAAACAGCTGGGAGACACGGCTGATGTTGATTACACTGACGAGACAGGGAGAGCACAAAGCTGAACGCACTGACAAAGGACACAGACCTACAAAATAGAACAGGAAGCACACGCCAGACAGAGACAGACTCGTAAACAGGCATAATGACATCATGGACAAACAGAGGGACATATGGGCAGAGAAGACTAAGCATAGGCAACCTAAACCAAAAATAAGGGCAAGATAACAAACCTAAACCAGAAATAATCATCATCGTCATCAACATCATCATCAGATAACTAAAGAATCAGAATATAATTGTAATCAAAACAGTATCACCAGAGAATAACTAATCCATGATGCAAAATTAAACCAAAACATAAGAAACTCAAAATGCTGGGTCGACCCGACCCAGGACCGTGACAGAACCTTCACAGACAGATATATATTTTAGTTCTGCTGAGCCAAATAAGACAGGTCAGGGTGAAGAAGTGACAGCCAAAGAAAAGCTTACCACAAAACGGAGAAGTTATGACAAATCAGACTATAAGGCAAAAAGAAAGTGCAGCTTTATGGTTTCATGGACAAAAGAATTTCTGTGGCTGCAATATGACGAGCTAAATAACCAGGGCTGCACATAAGTGGTCCGCAGGTGCGCATTCGCTGTCAAAATAAAAAACACGCACAAGGGTTAGGGTTAAATTTAAAAACTGTACTTTTGAGTTAAAATATATATTTATAATTTTAATAAATGACAAATTAAAAATGCATGAACATTTTTTTGTATCGAAAAAATATCGAACCGTGACACCAAAGTATCGAACCGAACCGTGAATTTTGTGTATCGTTGCACCCCTAATATATATATATATATATATATATATATATATAAAGAAATGCCAGTAATGCCGTGCCTGTGAGGAAAAGCTTAATATTTTAGAACTGAACTAAACAAAAAGACGTATCAGTTTGTCGTACTTACAGATCTCTTTCTCAGGTTTTTGTTCATTTTATTTAATTTCCTGCGATTTTTTTTTTTTTAGATTCTTATTGACAGCAGATTGAGACATCTAAAATATTATCTGATGAACCTGATAAATCATTTGCTTGTTTATGATAACCGGCCAATTTCTTGCACAGCTTTTTTTTTTTTTATTATTGGTCTTGGTGAGGCTCTGTGGCTCTTTTATACATTTTGAACCAATTTGAAATCAGTTCTAGCAGTGCACCCAGCTGAGTGGGATTAGTGTATAAGTAGAACGAAATACCTTGTTGCAGGAACATTTTGTATTGCTTTGTTTTGCAAGACAATACTACCATTTTTAACACATCCGGTGGCTCTAAAGACATTCCCCGGCCAGTTTGATTTACCAGAATCACAGCTACCAAAGACATGATGCATGGTGCTTTTTTATCAAGAATGAAAAAAGTGAATGGAAGTTAATTAAGTTGTGGTTAAAAAGAACAAACTCTCAGAGGGGAAGCAAATTAGAGAGCTCATTAGTCACATTACTAAAGCTGAGTAAAAACTGATAAAATGTAAAACCCTCCTAAACACCAACAAACTGAATAAGTACACATTTGCAGCCTTTGTTCAGTATTCTTCTTAAGTTAGCAGATCTTGTATAATCACGATACCAGCATGTTTGGTTGATTGATTAAACTAAACATATTGACTATTGATGTTTGCCCTTCGGTTCAAGTGTATTGTTGCCCCCAGCTATTCCCCAAGCAGTATCGAAGTTGAAGTTATGGATTTTGAAACGTGTTGGCTGCAGCGGTAGGGCGAAATTTTTACTTTCAGGGTGAAAGTTCTTCAATCCGATTTCACCTTTTTCACTGGTACCTACATAACTCAACTCAATTTTTAGAGGTTTCCATTAGGTGATAATACCTGGTACCAAGTGCTTATTTAATTTTTTTAGGACCTTCTGTGCCAATCTGAAAATGGGACATTTACAGACTGCATGCCACAGATTGGTCGGTCCATGGCATTGCTCAATGAGTCATGAGAACGTCTCCTTCACAGAAATCAAATGAGGCAAATGGCTGCAAACAAACAACACCGGTTCAATGATCACCATACCATCACCTTGATGTCATCCATTGTTGTGGCATGTGTCGCATCCAAATGACATCATGCGACTTTCGGCCATGTTGCCATAATGACCCTAAGCACACTGAGGTGGTCCTCAATTGTAATGGAAAATGATCAAAGCCATCAATAGAGTAGAGCTGAGTAGGTACAAGTGAAAGAGTGGCACTTCATCAACCATTTGCCAACCTTTAGGGGAATTCACATTTTACTCTTGTGACTGGTGGTTGGCAGATTGTCACCGACCAGTCTCTAAGCTTGCTCAACTGGGGCCTAATTCAGCACCACTGCTAATGGAGCTACAAACTAGGGACTCATTCCTTGTTTGAGTTTGAGTTGAGAGTTGTGCAATAGAACATGTAGAAGTTTCCACTCCTGTGTCCAACACATTTGTCGTGAGCTACCTACTGCATTTTATTATTCTCTGATTCCGCCACACTTTCCCCCTCGTTTGTTTGGTTTGCCTTCCTGATTGTTTTGCTTGCCAGTTTTGGCAGTGTACAGGTGTTGGAATGAAAATTTTAACATTGTGCCAAACCTTAGATACCACTGTTACTATGGGCAACTATCACGATATTGTGACATGATGTTTTTTTCCCCACTTCTGCTACAGAAGTAATGATTCACCTCTGTGGCAGGATATAATTTGTCATGTTGCATTATGCAGTAAGCCTACCCTCACCGATATCTGTGGACAAAATACCTGCCACTGAACATTATGACCTTCATGGAAGATAATGTATTGCTAAGTGGATGTTTTATCAGAGTATACTTTTTTCCCTTGTTTTTAGCACAACTTCACCAATTTCCCAAAGCGCATGAAGGACAAAAGTGCTACATTAGAGTTACTGAAATGATCCGTCTGTCCTAAAAAGGAGATTTTCTTTACAGATTATAAAACATACTCAATCTCCTCAAATACAGCTACAACGTCTTGTAAGCATGTGAATGTATAGAGTGGTTATGAGACTGAAATGTCCTACAGGAGAACAATCCTGTGTGTTCTCCAACTGCATCCACATTTTATAAAAATATGAAAAAAACAGCACTTACTGTTACCTAATAACGTCCATGAAAGAAAGTGATGGGATAATTAAACTAGATTCACATCAAATGCTAAATGTGATTGATGAGTTTTGCAGAGAAGTGCTCGAGCTTGAGCCTCTTACCTCCAAACAAGCCAAAGAAAATACATTCCTAATGAGAACGAAGCCTCGAGTGGATTGGAGCTCTTCTGATATGACTTTGACATAAACACAGCCTCGCACAATAACCATTAAAAGTTAAGAGTAAATAGCTTCGGCCCTCTTTATTGTCTCGCCTGGTTTGCTCGGGATTTTAATTGCAATTAGCGCAGACAGTGATTTATCGACGCGTAGTTGGGTTTCAGTGCCATGTCATGTTGGGCTAATTGGTTTGGTTAAAAAGGCGTGACAGGGAGCATGCTGGAGGTGCTGGGGCTCTCAGAAAGACAATCAGCTTCACACATCGCAAATTGGAGTTTCTCTAAACGGTATTTCCTGCACATTTTCTGTAATCTGTGCATCTCATTTTTCACCCTTTTAGATGTCATTTTTTCCTCTTCCTTCAGCCCTCTTCTCTTATTTCTTTACTTAGATTTCCCATTCTGTCTGTCTCCCTTAGCACTGTCAAAGACATATCACATGGGATTTGTCACTGTTATAATAATAACAACACTCAGTTGCTCTTAAGTTTTTTATGAGTTGCCTTGCTTTAGCTCCTCTCTTATCAAGTGAGGATCTGCCACGACAGCCAGTTTAAAAGAGAAGTAATCATTCACTGATCACACTACATTACTCTCGTAGCAAATGGAGGCAGAAGGGCGAGCAGGGAATGTGTGTATTCCTCTTCCAGTCACATAAAATGTCAACATTTCACTGCAAGTGTTAGTGGAGACTGAACAGTGGTATTGCATCTCCTTACATATCCCTCCTGTTTCTGTTCAGCCAGTCACTGCTCCAGCAAAGAAGAGTAATCAAGGTTAAGGTGGGACCGCAGTTTTATACAGTGAGCCGATTTTGGTTGGTGAAGAGGACTATATACATAAGGTGTGGTCCTGTTAACAAGGGTGTGAGTGTTTTGCGTGTCATCTGGTAGGATACCTTGGCTTGCTTAGGCAGATGAGGTAACATCTGGAGGGCCCCACAGAAATCAATACAAGCCAGGACATTTGTGGGCTGTCGACGGGTAGAAGGGATACTGATTATCCCTTAATGCTAGACCACGTTTTAGAATCAGAATCAGAATGGGTTTTATTGCCAAATGTTGAGCAGGTTTACAACATTAGGAAATTGCTGCGGTGCTTAGTGCAAATATACTGTCATATAACGCTTAAATAGACATGAAAATAAAAATAAGAATAAGAATTAAAAGTGCTAAGTAGATAGATATATACATGAGTGCAGGTGGTGAACAGTGCCAAACATGGAATGATGCAGTGAACACAGCGTAGGGTCATGTGTTAGTGGTGGGAACAGTCATACGGTTATTGTTCATGTGTTCAACAGCAGACGGGAAGAAACTGTTCTTGTGGCGAGAGGTTCTGGTGCGAATGGACCGGAGCCTCCTGCCTGAGGGGAGCAGGTCAAACAGACTGTGTCCAGGGTGAGAAGGGTCAGCTGAGATCCGAGCGGCACGCACCAGTGTCCTGGAGGTGTACAGCTCCTGCAGAGATGGGAATCTGCAGCCAATCACCTTCTCAGCAGAGCGCACAACACGCTGCAGTCTCTGTTTGTCCCTGATAGTGGCTCCAGCGTACCACACGGTGATGGAGGAGGTGAGGATGGACTCGATGATTGCAGTGTAGAATTGCATCATCGTCCGTGTTGGCAGGTTGAATTTCTTCAGCTGCCTCAGGAAGTACATCCTATGCCTAGTTTGATGATTGTCTGTATCTGTGATATTAGTAGCAAGTACTTGGTAACCAGCTACAGAGGATCTGTACAGGTTTCGGCATGAAAATATCTTTCAAGTCAGTTCCTTTCGCACTTCTTCTTGTGGTACCCAATCTTGGATCACATTAAAAATGTGAATAATATGCATCACAAAACCAACCACAGTAACCTTGAACATAAAAAAAACATGTTAAGAGTTCAGTTCCAGTTTAACGGGGATCATGGAAATGCCTTCAAATAGTTTGTTTTGCTTAGGCTGTGTGTATCAAGAATACACTTAATATAAAATCATATAAAAGAGAATAAAGAAACAGATTGGAGAAGCTACAAACTAAATGAATAAAGAAATACATTTCAAAGTCCTAAAACACCACTCTCTGATGTGACTTTTAGGTTAGAAAAGCTGCAGTCTTGTTACAGTTTATACAAATTTCTTCAATTCCTCATTGTGCTTATAACCAGGTGACAGAGAACCAGCGTAGCCTGTCTTTATCATGACTTTACCAAAGCTCGACTGTCACACTGAGCACATCTCAGGAGATGGGTGAAGATGAATAGCGGCGAGGTGAAAGCAGAGTGGCGTTGAGTAGAGCAGGAAAAGAGCAGAGTGGAACAGAAAGGCAGGAGCTAAGCCAACGACAGCGAACAACACATCCCAGATATAAAAGATGAGAGTGGGCCATAGATAGCTCAGCAAAGCTGCGGTTGCGAGCAGAAAACCTCATTTGTTAAAATGGGGTTCAGCCAGCAAGATGTCAAGAGACAGGATACCACATTATACAAAAAGTTACACAATGCCAGTTAAGCCACTTAGCACACGGCATGAGTGAAGCAGTGTTTATTCTCTGAGAATAACTCACCGAGGTTTACTGGCCAGACTTACACACTTAGACAATCATTTGAACTTTGAATTGATCTTTTATCATTTGTGTATAGTGAGGGTATATGTGCTGGCATGGGTTAGGTTCATGGCATTTAACAGAATTTCCACACAGTATGATGAAAAGGTTCCAAAGTTACATTTATCTTTCACCGATTAAATATAACACAGTAAAACATATCTGGAAAAACAAAACATTGAAGCTGACTAAAAATGTCCTGCAGCTCATTTAATATTTACTCTTGGTTCCCAACAATCACATGGCTATACTTAAATTATTATTATTATTATTTTTTAATGTAACCGTAGACCTCCAAATCACGTAAGTGATCACACGTACCGGTAAGTCCTACCACAGTTCAACAGAAGTATTAACAGTTTTCATACCGTAATAATAGTAGTTATCAATTTTTTGAAAGAATAACTGTAAATACATAAATAAAAGTGTTACACAATCAAAAATAACAATCACATTTATATAAATTTACTGGGTTTGCTTTAGAGGACGGACAATTACCACACCTCTACTTTCATAAATGAATCTACTTTACAGATTAGAAGAAAGCAGAAATCTGATAGAAAAGTGTTACATTAAAGCTAATTCATTTTGCCTAAATTAAGTTTTTAAAATCCTTAATGCTGTAAGTAAAAAAAACAAACAAACAAAAAAAACCTCACATGGGCATTTATAAAACATAACAAACGAAAAGTAGCTAATGCTAAATCAAGCCAGAGCTCAGAGCTAGCGACCAACCGGTAGCCTCGGTATCAGCAAACAAAACTATTATGAGGAAAATCATTTATTTATTTAGAGTGTAAAAAGAAAAAAAAAGGTAGACATATAAACATACTGGTAAATGATCTAACTTATTGCAATTTGGGGGAAAGTAAAGTTTAATAATATATTTTAATATGAAAATAACATTTTAAATTTAGGAAAAAGTTTATTTTTGTTTGTATATGCTGTCAGTTACAGGCAGGGGAAAAAAGGAAACTGGCCTACAAAATTGTAATCAGTGCATCTCTGTAAGTAGCTTTTAGAGTGAACAGCAACATATAGGTTTGGTATATTACTTTAGTTGTTTAATCTGAAAAGAAAATTAAATTAAAAAAAAAGCTTCATGAAGTTTGGTTGATCAGAAATACTTTCTCCGTCTGGAACCTGAAAGGTCCTTTTCCTCTCTGAAAACGTCAAAACTCAAACCGTTTACAGCACTGAGTTTGAGAAACAGTTAATTAAATGCATTTTTTACTATTGATTATTTGAACTTAGTTAAGCCTTTAAAGCATGTTTTCAAGCAAAACTGACTAAATGTTTCCTATTTGTGGATTTTCACTTCTGAAAATACTAAAAAGGCAAAATAATTAATTGACTAATCAATAATTAAGCTCACTGTGGCAGCTTTAGTACAGCTAAACATTTTCAAATGAAGCCCAGATATTATTGTTATATGTGAACTAAATCATAGTACCAGTATTTAGTAAAATACCAGCCATGTTTTTCACACTGCTGGGTGACACATCTGAGGCGGCACATTCCCTGTAGATGTTAGAATCGACTCTGAAAACAGCATCAGGGTACTGAAGTTGAGCAGAAAGGAAAAGTCTGCCTTTTTCATTCTCTTCGTTGTCTCGCTTATGTCCTCCTCCTCTCTTTTTGTGTCTTATGGAGGTTTGACAGAAGTTTCTCTCATCCCTGCTGGCAGCAGTTGCCATGGTTGTATCAGTGCCTCTGAATTACATGCAATGATATTTCCATGGACACAGATCAGGAGGACACTGGGCTTTGAGATGTAGGAGGGAGGCAGCTTACCAATGTCAGCAGATCTCTGTGTTGGACTGAAGGAGACTGAGTGAACGGGATGTTAAACAGAGAGGAGTAGGAAACAGAAAAGGAGGGAGAGTGCTAACCAGGGACAGTTTTATGTTTTAGTACAAATTTAGCTTTTCAGTTCACCTAAGTTTAGTTTATGCAACAGCCACCTGAAGGTATGGTGGGGTCTCCACAATAATATAGAGAAACCCAATGAGCTGCACTTGGCAAAAGTGGAAAGGTAGAGCTCCCTTTTAACAGGTAGAAACCTTCAGCAGATCAGAGCTCAGGGAGCAGCAGCCATTTCTATGGTGCATTTAGCAGAATATCATCACAGCTGAGCACATGGTGGGGATGGATATTTCCAACTAAGATTACAAGCTTATATGTATATATAACACACACACACACACACACACACACACACACACACACACACACACACACACACACACACACACACACACACACACACTCTTAAATGATACTGGCTCCTTAAATTTTACTGGCATCAGCCCTAAAAACCGTGATGAAAAAATGATAGGAAAAAATTAGGAAAAAATTAAATAATTGGAAATAAAAACAGCAGAAGAACACTTCTAGTTAAAAATAATCCACACATATGTCTGAAATGTAGCTCATAAAGGATTTATTTATGCAATTTGGTACATTCTAATATCAGAGATACCATTGCCTCATGGTGGCCTTGCTGGTGAATAACTGATTAAATATAAATTGCTATAATTCCTTAGCAGTTAAAACATTTTTTTAAATCTCATAAATTAAAGCTGATTACTTAATACCAGATCAGTTGTGGTGGCACAGAGACTCAAAGGTAGAAGACACATAAAACAAAGTTCTTCAATGGCATGGCGACATAGCTTTATTTTAAAGGGTCAGTAGACCTGTGTAGTTAGGTGAAGAGTACTTTAAAAAAAATATAAATGATGTAATTAATAGGTAGTTTAGCAAAGCTAGTTTGAGTTTCAGCTCACAGCTTGGTGATTCAATTCTGGCAGCTGTTTCTTGATCTTATCACTGAGCAATGGTTCCCTCTGATTTAGCAGAATATTTTTAGCAAATGATCATTGATCTGTTTAAGATGCCAGCAGCGATGTGGTTCGATTTCTCGTCTACCAAATCCCGGTCTTATTTTCTCACAGTTTCCCAGTGAAGGGGAAAATCTTTGTCTCAACATAAAGGTACTCTCAAACAGCCGTCACATAAAGCTGACATTCCCATTCCTTTCTTTTAATCCATCTCCGTCACTGTCATTGTAACCTCGGTAATGCTCCTTTTCATAACTCATCTTTATTCACCCTGTTTGACAGCAGGGACTCAGCCTGAAGATAAAAAGCCCTCCTGCATTTTCTCCTTCTTGACCTCCTTTTGCTTCTTGAACGACAAATCACTGACAACTGCAGATGGTGCTAATGGTCACACCTGAAGGCAGAGTGTCCATAATACAATATGCAGAGGGCAGAATAACAAAGTGCGAAGCTGCATCTGACTGCAGCTCTTCTGTCAGATCTCCCACTGACTGTCCATCTGTGTGTGGCAGACTGACCACAGTCTGCCACACACAAACTTAAAAGGGTAAAAAGACAAAAAATATAAAGTGTTCTGTTATACCACACTCCCCTCAGCATTCATCCTGTCCCTAATATCTTCTCTGAATAATAATGTGTATAATAAATCAGACAGAACTCTCTCCAAGACCTCTCTCTATCATTTTTAACACTAAAATCTCTAGCAGGTGTCTAACCTTGAATTTTCCTTTAAGTGGAATAAAGTTAAAACAAAAACTCCAGAGGGTATAAAGAAGTCTAGTTTAACTTTATTTTTTGATGGTTTTAGCACTTTTTTTTCATTGATTAATTGATGTGTCCTAGTTCTGCTAAGTGTTGCGTTATCTCAGATGAGCTGTTCCTTTTAGGTTATCCCCACATTCTTTACTTCACAAAGGAAGGATGAAAATGTTGTGGGATTTAAGAATATTTAGATTTCAGTTAGAATAAAGAAAGACTTCCATTTTGTAGTGTAAAAATTTCTACAAGCGACCTGTTTTTCCAGCAAAATGACATCCTCCTAGAACATTGTGGAAATAACCACATGCAAAAATGAGGAGCTGTAAGAGTGGTGCTTCACATCTGACATGTGGCCTTGTTGTTCTGGATGCTGTTTTTTGACTCAGGTGCTCCTCGCGCGCTGTGCTACACTCAAACAACAAGTTTCATCTTGACGGTTTTCTCATTTGTTCATCTGTCTGCTGAGTGTGTGGCACCGCTGCTGTGCGCTTATTAATAATACATCCTCAGTGTCTTTGTAGTGACAAGAGCCCTCAGACCGGTAATGCTGCGAAAGCAGACTAGCTCTGCTGTAACGCTCAAACTGATCAAGAGTTTACACAAAGCTTTTGCCTTCCAGAGAAAAACATCGTAGACATTGTGGACATGAAGGCCACTCTGTTGGTTTGTACAAGCTCTGCAGAGGCAGGAGCTGTGTTTGTGTGAAAAAAATACTAAAGTGAATGTGTCTGTGAGTTTTAGCTTTAACAGATAGTTTGGGGATTACACTGCTGCGGTCATAACGCCAAAACGTTTTGTTTCTGTGCATCGTTTTCTCACAGGGGATTCGTTCACGCATTTCCGGTTTGCAGAAGAAAAAGAATGGGAGATGGACCAGCTTGATATCAGTCAGGTAAAATTATATCACCACCGCTCCTTTTTAAAATTGATTTATGGAGTTTTAAGTCTTTAAAATACACAGCAGTTACAGTTATAAAGAATATTCCGATTAAGATATCAGATTCATACTGTTGTTGTAGTACAGTGTTCATGTGCTTAATGTTGGACAAAAGTTCATCCATTTATTATGAAGACTTTGAATCTGATAGTGCTCTCACTCACCTAAACTCTGTAGATACAAACATTTGTTTGCAGTCTGTGTTCTCATTTGTTCTCCAGATGGCAGGGATTGTTTTGGACCTCCCAGCTCTTACCCAGATTCTTCAAGAAGTGCCTTTGCATCAGAAACTCGACCTGGAGCCCGAGTTGATTCAGGCAAGTGTTAGCTGATGCCCAGCACACTGTGGTTGGGTGTTGTTCGGGAGGTAAACTTTAACCACAAATATGTTTATATGGAGGAATTAGGTTTTCTGTTTTCTGTGAACAAAAGATTTTATTTGCAAATCATTGCATTCATGTATTACATTTTACACAGCATCCCAACTTTTTGGGATTTAGGGTTGCAAGATATGGCATGGAGGCATGTCAGGTTAAATTAAGTATATATAAAAATAAAACAATAGACTGACCTTTTTGTATTTATTGATACATGTCTGGTTATTTTCACCCAGTAGATTAATACACTGTGTTGATTACCTTCTGAGAAAAAAGAAAATATGGCTTCTGTATCTTTGTGTTTTTCTCAGAGACATGCATGACAAGAGCTGTTTTTTTTTTTTTTACTTTACCTGATGTTTCAGGTCTCAGCACCAGTAGAGCTGCCCAGTATGACTCTAGCACCTAAACAGGAAGTGCCAAAAATGTCCAAATTCACACCTCCATCCACAGCTTCAAAAAGCCTCAGCATCAGCCAGAAAGTCCCCGTGGATGCAAACCCAGTGGGGGGCTCAGGCTCACAGCTTTCTTCCTCAGCTGCTGCTACTGAGACTCTGGTGGATGATGCTGATGAAGAGCTGGACAACCTGCTCAACTTACAGAAACCAGTGTCAGGTGATGTAGGAAACGAGCCTGTCAGCGGTGCAGAAATGGAGAGCGCTGTTAAAGAGAAGGGCAAGTATATTTAATGATAGTCTGTCCCTGCACGTTGAGCGATGTGTGATAGCCTGGGGGAAATGTAGAAGATTAATGTCGCTCTCGTCTTGTCTTGTCTGTGTGGAGAATAGTAAGCTTCAGTTAGCTTAGTGTAAAGAAAGAAATTCATTAATAATATTATACTGTATATTTACTTTGTCATGCACAACATATATCTTTTTGACAGTTGTGTGAGATCATAATCTTTTAACTGGAAAGAGTAAACAAAACATGGCATGCTAGCAGTTTAACCTTAAAAGTGGCCATTGTGAAACTTTGGGACCTAAAGATTCGATAGCTATAGATCTTAATAGAGTTATTATTATTTTTTATTATTTTGGATTGACTAGTTTTTGTTTTTGTTTTTTTTTAAATTCAGTTTAGTTTCAGCTAATTTGCAGAGTGGATTTTTTTGTTTTTTTTATTGTTGAAATTGTTTGGTTTTAGTTTAGATTATTAGGCTCATTTTAGTGTTTTTAGTTATTATTGTATGACGGTCATGTGTTGTAGGCAACATTTGGAAAAATCAGTACAGGTATTACAAGAAAAACTGCTTTTTGAAAGCATTTGACTCACCGACATCCAGAGTCTCAATAAACAGCCATCAATGGCTCATTAGGCAAGATGTAATAAAATTGTACCCAACTAAAAAAAAAATACTAACACTAAGGATCTTTCCTACATATTTTTATTTTAATTAGTTTTTACCCCTCAGCCGTAAAAAACTGATCGCTTATTATCTTTACCCTGCCAGGCGGTCAGGCAACGTGGACCTAAGCATGTAAATACATTTATTTTTTTAAGTATTTATTTTTAACAAAAAACAAAACAAAAAAACCTACAATTTTAGGATTTTTTTTTCCCCCCCCACACACGTGGTGTTAGATTAACTACTAGAGAGATAAGATAAGCTACCAAGGATGTTAACTTCCACCTTTTGTGCTGACAAGTTACTTTGGGCAATGTTTAAAGCCTAATGTTAACGCAAAAAAAATTGAAGACTAAGCAGGTTGTTCTTTACATATTGAAAAATATCCAGCTATTTGCAGTAATAGCTGGATATTTATTAAGCAGCAAATTAAGACATTTTCTTGAAAGCAAATTTTTCAGTTGCACTGAACACTTACCGGCTCATAACTCTGAAACAGAGATTCATATCACAGAAGTATTAATTTTTTTAACACTTAGTATTTTAAATATAATAATGTTACTGAGTTTTAGAGACGCTGGATGGTTGTTGATTTTATGCTTTGCATGATTGCAATATTCACATGTGGTGTAATCAAAGCACAGATAATAAAGTTAAAATTACTTAGCAGAAGGCAAGTTTAGAGGAAAGACTAAAAATATGTCTCCCATCATGTTATTAACCTGCAGAATGTGAGGAAGTGAAAGACGTGACAGCAAAGCCAATAGAAGAGAAGATGATGGAGGTGATGAAGGACAAAGACATCGCACCTCCACAGTCTGCGCCCAGCAAACAGGAAATGACTGAGGAAGACCTGGAGGACTGGCTCGACAGCATGATCTCCTGACCCTCAGGGAACTTGGTCATGGCAGTTCAATCGCTTCAACTTCCATCCTTTGAAAAATTACGTCCACCTGGAAGTTTATGATGCTAAAGTTTGATGCTTCCTCGTTTCACACGGACCTGCCCCCCCCCCCCCCCGTGCTGTAAGAGAGGCAATATGTGTAAAGGTTGGGACAGTACATCTCGAACATTTGTGAGTGTATGTCAAAACGTTCCTGGAGCACACCCTGTTTCAGAGAGAATTCTCTGTTCCCTGTGAAAGTTTTGACTCTGGAGTGTTTTGCTTCAGAGGATTGGTGACAGACGGGTAGTGAAAGAGGTCACAGACGACACGTTTGGTTCACTGCGTCACTTACTTTATTCATTTTCTTCCCCTCATCAAAAAAGAAGTGCAGTTTACCAAAGCTACTACATACATATAAATGGCCAGACAAGAGCGGGTAACCAGTTTGTCGTCAATAAATTCTCAACCCAAGTTTTGCTGTTTAATTGTCCGTTTGTTGTGGGGTTCCTCTACTGTAGAAACAAGTGCAGGTGGGCAGGACACCACAGTTCAGGAACAAAACCAAACTAAGCAACATTTACACAAGGATCATCTAGATATTATACAACAAATATTTCTTTTTCTTTTTTTTCTTTTTTTTAAATGTAAAAGCCCAAAACTAGCTTTACCTAAATTTGCTTATAGCTAATCCAGAACAGAGCACTGCTTGTGTTAGGAGGGGCAAAAATGATATTTTTTCTCTTTTGCATAGTTTTTTTTTTTTTCCATAAGGCACATCGGCACTTGATAAACACCTAAAGTGAGAGTTGTCTCTGGTCCTGGAAGAACCATCTTCATGTCATCAGACAGGTTTGAACCAGCTTTGAAAGGCAAATCAGGTCTCACTCTTTGGATGTTAACTAGATCATTACTAGCAGCACACATCCATTCACTTGTGGTTTGGGTAGGAAGTGACCGTAACATCCTGGCGCTAATCTAGAAATTGTGCATATTCCGACATTCAGTTGTCATGCTGTAACCCTTCACAATTATCAGATGTCTACAAACAACAAATTGTGCAGCAGGTTGGGGTTAAGCAAGTGAAAAAAGGCAATGTGAATCAGAATTAAAAGAATTATTTGCATAAAAGAGGCGTAGTGGCAGGAGACTATTTCAGTAACAACGAAGAACACGCAAACCCGAAATGTCCAATCGTCAGTTGTAAATTTTAGAGTCGTTATGTTTTGCGTTTGTGTCAGAATTTACATTTTTCGACACTATGACGGTGTGTGTTCTGGTAACAGGGTGAAGTCAAGTTCAATGTCTTTTTTCCAGGTAGAAGCAAAGTGGAGATTGGGGTTCAGAGCAGCAGACGAGGCGACCCGCTCTAACCCAGCTGGTCCTCATATTGCTTACGGAAGCAGTCTCCAGTGGGGAAGAAGTCCCAGCATCTCTCCTGGTACATCTTCCACACGTATGACTCCTGAAAAGGGAAGGGAATGATTTAAAGGGTCCACGGCTGCACATAGTTTTGGTTATACTCATTCACAGATCTTTTTGTACTGTTCGGTCTTGCTGACCTCTGTCCTCAGAAAACTGTTAGGGCCAGATTTACCTACAATCTGCGTCATCACAAAAACCTCCTTTGGCTTTAAGAAGCTACTGTCGTGCTTTTACTAAAGAGGCGCAGAGTCACCTTTGCAAGTCAAAGATGTGGACACAGGTGTTTCTGTGGCTTGCGTTATTGCATGCATGCATGCCAACGTAGAAAAAAGCACATCTTATTTTGAACTTGATGTGGTTGTGATAGTTGCCGCAAGGACTGTTCATTTATTTGAAATGAGAATGGGAGAGTGGGAGAGACTGGGTGCGTATCTTGCACAGGTGGATGCCTCAGAGCTCGGAGTGCAGTGCCAGAATTTCTCCTGGAACTCTGGGTCCCACATGAAATGGATTAACTAATAATCCCAATAGAAGACACATAGATGCATCTTGTTTTAGAGGGAGTGGAGCAGTTTTCAGTGCTTTAAGCTTGGTCACGTTTCTACATAGAGATCAATATATTATACAGACATCTGTTTGTCTTTTATCAACAGTGTACACTTTTTTTTTAGACTCCTATATACTCCTACACACCATATTGAAGTATTAATATATTAAAGTGTGTTAGTTTGTTTGATTAATGTCTAAATGTTACGATATGTAATATTGACTATAGTAATTATCTACAGTGTCACACCGCATGCAGAAAATAAAAGCGATGTGCATTAAGCCACATGAACACATATCTAATTTGCCAATCACACGGCAATGACTCAGCAGACAGGGTCAAGACAATTTCTGCTGCAATATTTCGATACTGGTCAGAATTTAGCATAAACAATGTGAAAGTATCCACCCTGTCTCATATCAGTGGGTCAGCCCGATGTTGATGGCTTAATAGTGTGGGAGATATTTTGTTAACACACTTTGGGCCCCTTAAACCAACTAATTTGAACACCACAGCATGCCAGAGTATTAGTGTTAACCATGTCTGGCCCCCCCAATGTGTCACTGACCACAGTGTACTCGTCTTCTAATGGCTGCTATCTAACAGCACATCATGCCATGTCTCAACATCATTTTGAGCTGATTTCTTGAATGTAACAGTGAGTCTAATGTACTGAAATGACCTCTAATGTTATCAGGTCTCAATCTAATCCGGAACTGAGAATTTGAGATTCATATCACGGGCGTGTAGCTGATGCCATCAAGTCAATATGGAACAAAATCTGTTGGCAAAGGAGGGTCCACCTTGGTACTATCAATGTGTACCTAATAAATAGTCTGTGTTCATTGTTATAACAGCAGATCGGCCGTTACGCAGATTACATTTTTATACAGTAGAACAGGATCATGACGCAGCCCTCCTCTTGATGAATCCTGTGCGCCACCTGAGTCTCAGACCTCAGGACCAAACGCAGGCGGCAGTAATTTCTGGCAGAAGATTTCGCCCTTATATGAAAGACGTTCAGTTTGTCTTATTTATTTATTTCTTTTTTTTAAGAGAGGAACGCGTGTCTGTGTTTATGCAGTACTTTTGTTAGCACATTAGTCACTCGCTCATGCTCCCTCATCAGGTCTGTCTGTTCTTGGCCCATGAATAGACTGACTGCATTCTTGTTTATAAATCGGTGGCTTGTAAGCAGATTAGCCTCAGAACTTTTCCTTCCCATCATTACGTTTTTGCAATTGCACTATCATGGTAATAAGCCTTGCATAGTAAATCTGGCCCTTTGTGTCACAAATTTCAGATGGTCTGACTGCAAACGATAGAACACTTGTTTAGTTGCATTAATACTATGATGATATATGATGTTGTGAAATAGTTTCATCCCATCTGCAGTGACTATATATCCCGTCAGTAGACAGATTAAGGATGTAGCTCAACGGCATGTCAGTGATTACACTGTTTTTGTGACTTATTCACTCCTAGTAGCTGAATGCGGTCCTTTGCAGCTTAAAGGAATAACAACTGCAAGCTTTCTATTTCTTTGCTAAATTTGTATCTTAAGAAAAAGTACACAAACATCAAACAGAAAACCAAGTTGAATCTCAGGTGCACAACAATAACAACTTAATATCAGAAGTCAAAGGAAGCCCACGCATTGCTTCTTTCTCCAGCAAAGCTGTACCTTGTGCAACATTTCAACCCACTTGATATGTTGCATAAGTAAACCTACTGAAGTTAGAGTCTGTTACATTCCAGTTTTTCCTTTTGTTCTTTTGAGATTGGTCACAGACGGCAGATTATGCATATCGTGTTTAAAATGACCAAATACTACAGACTGGTGTTCGCTCACATACCTGACCCGTATGCTCAGTCTCATCCTTGTTAATCAGATACATCAGGAAGAACCTGCAGACAGGAGGCACAAGTGTTAAAGGGGGAAAACTTCAGTCACATTACGTTTGGTCATATTTCTGTACTTACAGGTAGTTGGCTAGGTTGTGTTCTTGTAAGGTGTGAGTTTCAAAGCCATGAGGCGTCCGGTCAAAGTAATCATTCCCAATTCCACAGATGAAACATTTGGTCTGGAAGACAAATGAGTGGGGATCGAAAATTAGTGATGACTGTCATCATCCTATTTGAACCTGCCAAGTAGATTTCTGCTAATCAGTTTTTTCTTGTGAAATATGTTAAAAGAACAATAATTTGAATTATTGAAAGCTAAAATGGAAACAAATGCAAATAGATGCAAAACAAGAAAAAAGTTTGCCATACATTCTGGTCAAGTCACCTTATCAACATTTAAAAACAACAAGTATTGACCAAAGTGTCGTACAACTGAGAGAATAAAACAATTGGAGCAATAAAACATTATATTACAGACAAATAGGAGAAAAATGCCTAAATTAATTATTGCCTGCAGTTATTTGTAATATTTATTCTCAGTTAATTTATCAGCACATTTATTTATTTGTGCCAGTTTTGTTCCTCTGCACAGTGTGGCTCACAGGAATAGACAATTAGACAATTAAGTTAGTCTGTGGCACAAGGGGATAAACTAACTAATGAAGAAAACACTCAAAAACAATTCGAGTTGGATTGACTGACTATAGGATTATTACATCACCAGCAGTGTAGTGACCAGAGACTGTTTAAAGTCAATGATATTTGTCAACTTCACGCAACGATGGGTGAAATAATCACCGGTGATTAAAAGTCAAGTTAAACTTTTCTCTATTTTTAGACAAACAATTGAACCACCAATGAGAACACAGGATTCCGGTCATTAAAGTTATGATGGGGTTGTAAAAGCATTAGAGGACAAACAGGTATCAAAGGTCTGTTTGCAAAAACCATCAGCTAAAGAGCGATGGAGGCAAATAAATTGCTTCCTGTGTTCATGCTCCTTAACTCACATAAAGCAGGAAGGGAATACTGTCACTTGCTGAAGCAACAATATAGCTGGCAACAGACAGCTTGGCTAGAGCAGAGTCTTACCTCCATGTCTTCTTTCACCTGCTCCTGTTGGTCTCTCAGCTCACCAAAGGCATCAATGATTAAACCTGAAGAAAGGTGCAATTCTCTGTTAGAGGAGCATGAGAAGAAAACAAAGACCTGTGTGGTTTTTAACTTAAACGCAGATAATGAGAAATAGTTTCACGTACCCTGGATGATGGCCAGCAGGATGACGATGACAAAGAAGAAGAAGGTGATGTCGAACAGGATGCGGTAGAGCTCGTATGGGTCTCCAGCTGGGTCCTCTAACTCATCTCCAATACCTCCTCCAGCTCTCACACCCACGTACATGTGGAACAAATAGCACTACAGAGAAACAGGCATTAAAGGAAGCTACACCTCATTCAGTGTTGGCTGGGAAGTATGAAAGTGGAAACTTCTCTTTTTTCATTCTATATTTCAAACTACAAAACATGGCTGAAGACTGAGTGTCACTGGAGATGCAGCTGGAGGTTCTGAGCCATCTATTAGAGTAAGGTTAAAAAAAAGGAGTCATCAAGGTCTACGTTTTACAAAAGATTATGAAAAATCGTTTGTAAGCTGTTACTGTACTTCCAGTATAAAGACTCTATTTAGAGGCTTCATTTGTAGAAACATTAACTAGGAAATAATTTATAAAAGATAAGAAAATGCTGTCCAATAGACACCTTCTACCTCTGGACCCTGAACAAGGCTAAGAGGCAAACATGTTCAAGTCAACCATTCGAACTAAAAGCCCCATGTTTTTTTTCTTTCAGCTCAAAATGTGTCCTTGCTAAGGAATGAAGTCTTTCATTTTCACCACAAAAGAAAGGTATTTTTCAATTTTCAGCCACTTTCACATGAATAGGCACCGGAGGTGGTCAGACATACCGTCATCATATCGTCGCACTTCATGTCGGGCTCGTCTTCATCCTCGCTCTTATTGTAAAACTTCCTGAAGAAGTTGAAGGCCACCACGGTGTAGAGATAGACGACCACAGCCAGCAAACCCACAGTCAGCACGAGCTGAAAGGAGAGGAGACTCATTTTAATTGGATACATTTTATCTGAAATTCTTTTAATCTCAGTGACGATTAGAGGCAACAATAGAGGAGACAGACTCGTCTCAGAGGCACAATTGGGGCCTTCCTTTTTGTTTGACTGTAAATTTTGAGAGTAATTTTTGCAGTTTCTGTCAGACTGTAGAAAAGTGTCAATGCTACTGTGGTTTTTTTTTTTTCTTCAAATAAAGTTCTGCACTAAAGTACTTTCTTAGCTTTCATCAGTATTCAGACTTTCAAGACCTTCAGAAGTGCAAGACCCAAGGTTTGTGCCATCACACATCATCTTTCCCCGTTGATGCTTTGCATATGTATACCATCTGTTTTATATACTGTCATTCAGTCCAACTGTCGAAACTGTTGAAAAGAAGCAAACTTTAACTCCAGTCTGACATATTTCATAGTGTTAATAGGGTCGTGCCCTGTCTTCCTACATTAGACAAAGATGAAGCCCTAACAAGCCTTGGCAACTAAATGCCTGAGCTGATGAGCCGACAGAATCAGACCATCATGTTCTGCAGAAGGCTTCGTTGAACATCAAGTAAAGAGACAAACAGCAACAATAAAAAACCAAAAAAAACCCAAAACATTATACTGTCATCCATCTCTTTGCTCATTTAGCAGTTAGTTTTTAGGCACCTCCTGACAGCTTTTGGAGTCAGTAGGAATGGCCTATTCCTGAAAATCTGCATGAATGTTCCAACAACCTCAAAATAAAAGCAAAATCTTGTGTCCTTAACTGTTTTATGTCTTTTTATTTATTTCTCATGACTGTTTATCTAATATTTCATGGAGCAGATTTCTGAGCCATTCCTTGTTTGTATTATTTTCATGATCTGATTATATTTATATTCAGTATGAGTCACGATGCTAGTTCTTTCATCCCTGTTTGGTCTCTGTTATGTATCATAGACTCAGACAAAGATTGTTTGCTGAAACAAATACATTTTATACAGTTTTGAAACTTTTTAAAGATGAGCCAAAAATGCACCAGGAATCATTTCTTTCATTGTTTGAGTTCAAGCGAGTAGAACGCTTGTATTGTGCAATTGTTGCTTTTCCTTGAACTCTGGCTCCCTCTGCTGGTAAAACTACTTGCCTGCTTGCCATTGTGAGTAACAGATGACAGGATGGTGCGAAGGGTCTTGAATCCCATGGCGATGTCCAGCAGATGAGCAGCAAAGAAGAAGTTGTTGAAGTGTCCAAAAATAGACATGGTGGTGTACCAAATGAGATACAGGAAAGACTGGAGGAGGAAAAGGTAAATATTTTTTTATGAGGCTCTTTTTGAACATCACACTGATGGTAGATTTTATGTGGACTTAAACTTACATTGTCAGTCAAGACCACGCCCAGTTTCCAGATGTGGTACTTTGTATCAATGGAGCTCAGCCTGTTGATGACAAAGTGAAAGGCGTTTGTGTTTACATATATATTTAAACTCATCAACAAAAACTGAGTTTGTACTTGGTCAAGTCATGTTAATAGAGATAGATAAGAGTAGGTACAGTTTTGTAGTTTCTGTGGCAGTTCTTGCCAACGACCAGGTGCATCTCTTCAAAATTGTTCATCTCTAGTCAAGGAGAGTCTTAAAAACCCTCCTTGACTGTACTCTATTACAACATTGGAGTCACGTAATGTAATATATAAATGTGTTTACTGCATGCGCATCTCTGAAGGAGGAATAAGAAAACGGGAGGTGTGTTCTCACCAGGATACCAGGGACGCTTCTTTCTCAACAGTTTCCACTGTGGGGTCAAAGTCCAAAGCGCTCTTATCTAGGCCTAAAAGCTCAGCAATGCGTTCTGCTCCATAGAGATCACCATATTTGTTAATAACCTGCACATATAGAGGAGCACAGGAGAGAACAGGTTCATTAGTTAACTTTAACTAGCAATGAAAAAAAACAAAAACTGAATGGCATGCAACTAACTGTGTAGTATCTAATGTAATGCACAACTGCCACCAGAGGGTGGCGTTAATGTATCTACAAGCTGTTCGCCAACCACCATTAGAGGCTCTTCCTACACCTCCAGCTCCATATTTTATTCTTAAGTTGTTTCGAGGGCAGCTTTGCATGTTTCACAGTTCAAAACTATCTTTATTTATCTTATTTAAAAGTCAACACATACATAGTCATCTGACAGTGGGTGGGATGGGGAACAATCTTAGAATAACAGGCGAATAGCTCCCAACAAATCATGAACTGTATTTTTGCTTAAAGTGGCTTTCTATTACTCCAAGCTGTGGGTAAGAAAGTCTAAAGTGTTTGAGAGTTTGTCTAGTATTTCAGTTTAGAGAAAGTGACACTAGTCACCCTTAAAACACAAGTACCCTCGGGGGATTTTGCAATTTAGAAAAACAAATATGTGTTTTTTCCATATTCAGTGTGAGCTACACCGACATTAGTCTAATCGCGCTAAAGGGTCAAGCTTAGAATAGAATACAGCCTGCAAACCAGCTTCCCTGACATCGAAGATTAAGCCTAGTCCCAAACTAAGAAGAAAATAAAAAAAATCATTCAAAACTAGCATGAAAAGGTTTTCAATTTAAGAATAGGTTTAATCCCACATTAATCCAGGAAAATGGTCATCTCATTCCTCCACACTCACCTTGCGCTTGATAAATTTGTCCCAGTAGTTGTTTGGGAAGGATCTGTAATGGAAAGTGAACAACAGAGACTCAGTTCACCTGTTGTAATATTGTCTAATATTTAACCCTAATATCAGATATTTAATGATCAGACAATTAACAAATGGAGACATAAATGAGAATCAGAAATCCATCTGGAATTGGTTTATTTATCAATCAATCTGGGCTCAATCTCCGGTTCATCCAGTCCATGTGTTAAAGCATCCTCAGGCAAAATACTGAAAACCAAGTCGCACCCAATGCGTTTATCGGAGTGGGAAAATTTAGTGCTTGGGATAGATAAAAGCCTGGTATGAATATTTATGTGACTGGGTGAAGAAGACAGTAGAAAGCACTTTGTGTGCTATAAAGGTAACAGTCTGACTCTGATTCTGTTCATCTGGAAAACGCTACGTCCAGATGAACGTATATTTATATACTATTTTTAAACGAGATAATTTCAAACAAAATCCAAACCACATTTTTAACAAGGCCACAAACTCACGGGGTGTTGATTACAAGTCGATCCCACTGGCCTTTGATATCATCGTCAGATGGCTGCTCAGTGATGTACAGCCCATCAAATTCAAGCTTTCTGGCAATTTCCTTCTCCCTCTTAAAAACCACCAAAGGAACCTGAAATCAAAACACTGGGACAGTAAGACTGCATCTTTTAGAAAGTGACCATTTTCAGCCAAACAAAGGCATTCCCCACCTTCAGGCAGTAGTACCCGACCAGGCAGACGAGCGAGATGACGGTGTGGAATATTGCCAAGAAGCGCAGCGTTGGTAACATGTAGCCGGTGCTCTCCTGAAGCACAAACTCATCCATGTCAAAGAACGTGTTCTCGTCATCCTCTTCGTCAGCACCCCAGCGGTTTTCATCATCAGTTTCTTCATCACTTTCACCAGTGACCTGAAGCGCAAAAAATAACTTGTACACTCACATAATGAATATATTGGGACATTTTTACCAGATGTTTCCAGCTTTATCTTTGCATTTTGACTTCTATGATCATTGGGAACGCCTCCACCGATATGAAGCTTTTCAGGAGTTATTGATTGATGTCTCTCTGCTACAACACAGCACTCAACACGTTGCTGTTTTAAAGGCTGTCTAAACAGACTTTTTTTATGAAAGTTTTGGTCAAAGTTTTAATGACTTGTTTTAGACTTCCTTGTTTTGTGTTTCTTATTTAAGTGGCAGCGCAAATTCACTTGTGATATTCATGTCATGTCACCTTTTGTCACTTTTCAGTTTTATGGAAAATCTGCGCTCCACTTTGACTGAAACTTTAACGCTTGAGTTACCTTGTAGAAGAGCAGAATGAAGTTGATGGCAAAACACACAAACAGCGCCAGGAAGCGGAGGTTATAGAAGTTACGAGCCAGGTAGTTCTGTGAGGAAAGAAGTTTCACAGTAAGACTAACTATTGATAGCTTTCAAAGTGTGCCCACATTTTAGAGATAACTGCATAATCAGAATCAGAATACTTTATTGATCCCTGGGGGAAATTATTTTTTGTTACAGTGCTCCATTTTAAACCAACATTAAGACAAGACAGACAATACGCTAACTAAGAATAGTACAATATATACATATATATACATACATACATACATAAGTCACTTATAAATAAATATTTGGAAAAGAAACATGTGTAGTTGTAGCAGCAAACAGTGTGTTAAGTGGATGCGTTGTACAGGGAGATGGCCACAGGCAGGAATGATTTCCTGTGTCGTTCAGTGGTGCTTTTCGGTAATCTCAGTCTCTCACTGAACGAGCTCCTGTGACTGACCAACATGTCATGGAGTGGGTGGGAGGTGTTATCCAACATTGTCTTTATCTTGGACAGCATCCGCCTCTCCGACACCACCTTGAGGGAGTCCAGCTCCATCCCCACAACATTGCTGGCCTTACGGATCAGTTTATTAAGTCTGTTGGCATCTGCGACCCTCAGCCTGCTCCCCCAGCATGCAACAGCATAGAGGATCGCACTGGCCACCACAGACTCATAGAAAATCCTCAGCATTTTCTGGCAGATGTTGAAGGACCTCAGTCGCCTCAAAAAATAGAGACGACTCTGGCCCTTCCTGTAAAGTGCTGTGGTGTTTTTAGCCCAGTCCAGTTTATTGTCAATGTGTACTCCAAGGTATTTATAGTCCTCCACAATGTCAACACTGACCCCCTGGATTGAAACAGGGGTCAAGTGTTTCCTGGTCTTCCTGAAGTCCACGATCAGTTCCTTGGTCTTTGCCACGTTGAGCTGCAGATGATTCTGCTCACACCACGTGACAAAGGAGTCGACCACAGCCCGGTACTCTGTCTCATCATCCCTGCTGATGCATCCAACCACCGCAGAGTCATCAGAAAACTTCTGAAGATGGCATGTCTCTGTGCAGTGGCTGAAGTCTGTGGTGTAGAGGGTGAAGAGGAAGGGGGAGAGGACAGTCCCCTGTGGTGCCCCTGTGTTGCTAATCACCTTGTCAGACACACACTGTGGGAGACGTACATATTGTGGTCTTCCTGTCAGGTAATCAACAATCCAGGACACCAGAGAAGCATCCACCTGCATCGCTGCTAACTTATCACCCAGGAGGGTCGGCCTGATGGTGTTGAAAGCACTGGAAAAGTCAAAAAACATGACCCTCACAGTGCTCGCCGGCTGGTCCAGATGGGTGTAGACACGATTGAGCAGGTAGATGATGGCGTCCTCTGTTCCGAGACGAGGCTGATAAGCGAACTGAAGGGGATCCAGATGTGGTCTTACTATGGGTCGCAGCTGGTCCAGGATGAGCCTTTCCAGGGTCTTCATGATGTGGGAGGTCAGTGCCACGGGCCTGTAATCCTGGGGGCCACTGGGACGAGGCGTCTTTGGTACAGGGACGAGGCATGATGTCTTCCACATCACCGGGACCCTCTGCAGACTCAGACTCAGCATAAACAGTTTATGAAAGACTCCACACAGCTGGGGGGCACAGGTCTTGAGGACAAGGGGACTCACTCCGTCTGGTCCAGCAGACTTGCCTGAGTGAAGTCTCCTCATTTGCATCTCAACCTGGTATTGAGTGAAGGTGATGGGTGGGGGAGGGGTGTCAGGAATCTCACAGGAGGCAACATGTGAAGAGAGAGGCTGGCACAGTGGTGTGGCTCTGGATTCCAGGCTGACTGCAGGTGAGGTTGTGGGGGTGGGAGCAGACACTGTGGTGTCGAATCTATTGAAAAACAGATTCAACTCGTCGGCTCTATTCTCACCTCCCTCAGCTCCCCTGCTGTTGGTTGGCCTGAATCCAGTGATGGTCTTCATGCCCCTCCACACCTCTCTCATGCTGTTCTGCTGGAGTTTCCACTCCAGCTTCCTCCTGTAATTGTCCTTAGCCTCTCTGATCTTGTCCTTTAGTAACACCTGGACCTTCCTCACCTCCTCTTTGTTGCCCCCTCTGAAAGCCCTCTTCTTGTTGTTGAGGAGGGCTTTGATGTCCTTAGTCACCCACGGCTTGTTATTTGGGTAACAATGAACAGTCTGAGCTGGAACAATGGAGTCGGTGCAGAAAGTTATGTAGTCTGTGATACACTCAGTAAGCCCATTGATGTCCTCGGCGTGAGGCTCACAGAGTGTTTCCCAGTCGGTCACCTCGAAACAGCCCTGTAGTTCTGCTAAGGCCTCCTCTGACCACCTCCTAACAGTCCTGGTGGTCACAGGTTCCCTCCTCACAATTGGCACATAGCGGGGGGTGAGGTGAATCAGGTTATGATCTGACCTACCAAGTGGGGGGAGGGAGGAGGAGCTGTATGCATCCTTGACGTTAGCATACAGTAAGTCTAAAGTTTTCTCTCCCCTGGTGGGACAGTCCACATATTGTTTGAGGAATGAAACCAAATATGATGACTTACCAGCGTCTTGTTCAGATAGACATCCAGAACTGCAAAAATACTGGACATGAACGCAGGTGCTGGCTCTTTAGGCTGACTTGACCTGGTCTTGGGCTTCTCCTCTGTCACTGGCTCCTTAGCCTCTTCCTCCTTTGGTTTATCCTCCTTCTCTTGGTTCTCTGTGCTGTATTTATCATTTTTTTATTTGCTTTAAAGTTAATTTTATTTTGATGACAATTACTTTTAATTTCACTTAGTGTTACTCACTCTGCTTTTTCTGGTTCGTTCTCAGGGGTTTCAACCTTCTTGGCAGCAGCTTTCTGCAAAGAACAAAAACAAAAAAACATTTATATAAGATGAGAGGATGGATGGAAGGGGGAATTAAAGGCAGATATCTAAGTTGTGTTTGTGACTATGGACCTTCTTATGATCAGCGGAGGGCTCAGCACTCAGCTCGCAAACATCCCCCAGGCCTGGCTCCACATGTTTTCCTCCTTCTTTTTTAGGCGCGTTCAGCATCTCCATCATCATGTCAACCTCTACAACGTCCCCTGTTGGTGCCATCGCTATGTCCAGGTTTCCTAATGATTCTATAGCCTCCACTTTCTCTCCCTCTATCACATCTCCGTGGATGCCGAACTGAGTCGGGTCAGGCATGTTTCCAAGGATGTCCGTCACCTTTATGTTCTTGGCTCCCTCGACTAAACCTCCACCAAACATGGAGGACCAAATGACGTGGAAGAAACCAAAGATGAGGCTGTAGATACCCTTAAAAAACCCAGTGAACAGCATCCAGAAGAAGGCAAAGAAGCCTGTGATTATCTCCTTGATGCTCAGCTTCTTGAGTTTCTTCAACTTCTTGCGCATGTTTTTAATGGAAAACATCTGGCGGACGTGTGCAATCTTGCTCTTGACTGAGCGACATGCGGTGGTGAAGGCAGAGGCAGACTCCAGGGCGTGCTCTTCCTCTGCAGTCAGCTCTTCCAGGATGCTGTGTCCATCTTCCTCTTCGTCCTCTTCGGGCTGTTCAACCACTTCTGGCTCAGAGATCTGTGAGGCCAGCTGCATCTCAAAAATGGTGTCCTCGCAGAAATTCACAAACATCTCCATCTTCTCGCTCTCTCCGCCCTCGTTCACCACGTCAAAGATGAACTGACGCTTGGATTCTTTCACCTGCGGCTTTTCCCACTGCTCGCGGCTCGACTCGCTGATCTCAAAGTAAACCCTCTCGATTCGCTTTGCGCTGCCCATGATTTCAATACGACCCAGGTAAGGCTCAAAGTAACTAAGCACACTTTCAGCCAGATCTAAGAAAGTGGCAAGTCGGGAGTCATGCGGCATGTGTTCAGACAGGTTGGTCAAAAGGACTGCCACGTTGAAACCGATGTCTTTGGCTGGCTCGTGGAACCGCTCCACAAACTCCTTGTAGTTGAACATGTCATTCTCGTCCGCCTCTACACACGAGAGCAAGAATTCGATCTCAGACTGGCTGTACTGCTTCTGGCTCTCCATGGACTTCTGGAACTCCTTCTTAGAAATGATGCCTTTACACTCAGGGTCATACTCCTTGAAGTTGTCAGAGGTCGTGAGATCCTTCAATTTCAGGAACATGTCGAAGAACTTGAGAATCATCTCCACATTGCTGGAAGACTCCACCAGGGTGTCAACCATCTGCTTTCCAATTGTTCCATTAACCACATTACCTGGGAAGTAAGGCACACATTTTATAATCATACACAAAGACAATGACATATGTACTTAAAAGACAACTTTTTTTGTACATGTGTATTTAGTCTTTAAAGCCCAATTATTTTTTTTCTGTTTTTGGTATTTTCTCCAAAATTACATTAAAACTTCAGGCTCTTACCCTCAAGCAGAGACAGCAGCATGACCACCATGTCTTTCTGTAAGTCCATCAGTTCTTTCAGCAGCTCAATTTGACTGGCATCCTACAAGTACATGGTCAACTATCATTCAGTGGTTTGTCTTAAGCAATTAGCCATTTGCACTCAATGTTTGGTGTTATGGCATACTGTATGTAAGTATCATAATAAGAAATGACATGTTTTCTGCTACAAAACAAACTACATGCTGTGGCTGCAATGCTCTACTTAGCGATGCACCTCCTCACAGAAATGAGAAAGTCTATTAGCCTGTTACAATTGTACAAGTTGCATCATACCTGAGACAGCTTCATCTGCATGTTGGCGAAAACATGCAAGAAGCCCACCACTGCATCCCACAGTCTGCTGTGTGCTAAACTCTGCTGGTTCCCAATACATGGACCCTGCAGGAAAAAAATACAGTGAAGAAAAAAACATCATGAAATATTTTAATCCCGACTTGACAAACTCAACAGTGCTGAGCGAGAGATCAGCATCTTACCTGGATGTACTCAGTCAGCGAGTTAAATATCTGCTTTGCTACAGATAACGCTTTGGAAAAGTTTCGCTTTCCAGTTTCATCAATTACTTCTTTGCCAGAGTAGTACCAGTAGAAGTCACTGATAGATTCCTGAAGGAGAACCACAGTGAGAAACAGGTCAAACAAACGCAATAAAGATGGTGACGATCATACTAAAGATGGATCCAGCCCTCAGTTTTGTGCTTTAATCACCTGAAGACGGAGCAGATAGTCCACAGTGCTGATAATGATGTTGACTGTGGTTGTGTTTCCAGTTTGGGTTCTCAGAAAATTCTGGAAATCTGAAAGATGAACAAATATTCTCAACGCCTCGATGCTTTTTTGTAAAACCGGTGCAATAAACTAAACTTGTGCAAACAAACTCTTGTGTTTCCGATGAAATTTGGAATAGAAATTTGGAATAAACTCAAAGAGGGCCTCACCTCCATTGTGGCCCTCGCACAGAAGTTGCAAAAACCGGAAAAGATCTTTAGTAAACTCATCATTCTGTAGCACCTTGGAGCCTTGAGAGGAAATATTTTGGTGAACACAGCTGAAACTCTGCAATACTTACTGGTAACACTTCATATTGCAGTCCTTGTAATAAGTGTTAGTTAACAGCAGTAAGGCTCTTATAAGTCCTTCTTAAGATGTTAATAAGATGTTATATACATAGCATACTAAACAATAACATATAATAATGTATTATAAACTATGAACTTAATAGCCAACTATGTTTTCTTTGCAACTGTTGCATTTAATGTGAGAACAATGGCTTACAAGGTTAGTAAATATATTATTATTAACTTATTAATAATGCTTTTCATAGCTCTGTCATTCTGTCCACTATGTTCTTAATAAATTAGACATAAAATAATAAAAGCTAACTTAAAAAAACAACGCACACACTGTAAAAGGTGGTTAATTTGGGTTGCATAATGTTAATAATCATTCTGTCAGGAGTTACAAGCATCTTATTATACATTAACTAACACTTAATACAAGAACCTTATTATAAAGCATTACCTTTTTATTTCAACATGAGAAGGAATAATAACAATAATAACAATAATACTAATAATATGTGAATCTCCCCTCAAAAGCAATTAATATGACGCAAGCAGGACAGGTTTCATGTTCCAAACATTTTGAAGTCTGGGGCCTTTAGATTGCAGATTCAAAACTGAATCCAAAGTGCTTTTTTTTTTTTTTTGTAAAAATGCTCTTTCCTTAAACAACAGTGAAACACTAGGACATTTCCATAAGCTGGAGGAAGCCTGATAACTTTCACATGCAGGCCATGACTGGGCCTGACAAAGAGCGGACCGACGGGATTACCTAATTTACTTTAAAAATCAGCTAGTCAACAGAGCTATATGAAATGAGCACAGTACAGTTCTTTAAGCATATAAAACCATGTGAAAGTTAAACATCTGTATCATAACCAGCTTTGTGAAATAGGCCCCAAGTAGAAAGCAAGACAAAGCTTTTTAAGGCTGTGGAATGATCCACAGACCTTCAAGTCAAACCCTTTGGAAGTGGCACTGATAGCCTTAGACTGACATATTTGAGCATCAGTAATAGGATTTGCATTAGTAAATGTTAACATGAAGGGAATGGGAACAAATATCACAGAAAAGGACAGTCAGTGGATTCTGAAGATCCACTTTCTGTGTACTCTAACAGTTGGCATGCACAGTGTCTCCCTATAGGCATCTGGGGAAGGGCAGGGCTGGGTACCATATAAAGCAAGGAGTATGGACCACAGATATGGAGGGGACATTCAGGGTGAAAGCATAGCCATATCAGCATGATCTAAATTTGCTATTTACCCCGCTCAGTGTGGACTGCCATCGATGGGTTTTTAAAATGACAGGAAGGAGACGAACAATACACGAAGACATAAGCAAAAAGAGAGGACATTGAGTTACAATACCAAGAGATATGAATATATCAGCTACTAGTGAAAAACAAAGACATGCAATTAAAAAGAAATTTGTTTTCTGATGGGGAGAAAGAAAAAAATAAAAATCATAGGCCTGGGTTATTTCTATGTACCATCTAATAAGATGAGGACCAAATAAGAATTCAGTCATGGTGAAAAGTTTGTAACGTTAACAGACACGAGTAGTAACAGTGAACTGTTAAACACAGAACTCAGTGGAAATGTTTAGCAGAGAACTGAATGATGAACAAACAGACTTTTGATGTGAGAAGCATCAAGTGAAGAGTGCTTTTGTTGGAAGTTAGAGAGAGATGATAGGTCTTGTTTTAATGCTGGACCATGTCCTCTAAGACTAAATATTTTTATTTAACCTAACCTTCATTAAGAAACCCATACAGTAACCCAATATAATCCCATATCTTCCACTGTATAAAGTCCAAAAATATATATACAAATGTAATTTACTTGTACTTTGATTACTGCAAAAAAAGACATTAAAGACACCACACTGACAAGCAGCAAACTATTTCTATTAATCAAAATTTACATCCATAGCAAATAAATTTTGATTTCAAAGGCCATACAGAAACTATGAATTAGCATTAATTAAGAGCTTTCAATAGATGCTGATGTTAAAGTTGGCATGGTTCAGCATTAGTTCATTGAGGGGTGGGGAAGGGTATAATCTTCTGTTGGGTGTAATCAAGGATAATATCAGGTGTTTCAGCAGCAGGCGTCTACTCTGAGAACCTCAAGAGAAACCGTCCACAAATATGGAGTTTGAAAGAGAAAACAAAGTAGATGTCACACAATGCATCTAATGAAAGTCCACTTCACTTACTAGAACCTTCCTCTGTCACCATGCCGAGTCCTTCTGCTTTGTTCTGTCTCTCAAATGCATTCAAGTCCAGGACACTAGGAGAAGAACCTCAAAATCAAATATGAGCATATGAATCATGCGTTTGTTTCCAGGAAGAATAATATCATAGTACCGACCTGCAGGACTGCATTAGTCCTGAAAGACTCTTGAAAAAGCCTGCATCTCTTTTTTCTTTCAAGTAATTGAGCATTTTCTGCGATGGGTGAAGTAAAGCATTACAGTCTTGTCAAAAAAATGAAATGGGAAATTAAAGTCATAAACTGGCGGTATGTACACACAGTGCAGAATGACCTCACCTGCTGAACTTGCACGTTGCCTCCATTTAGGATGGAGATGCCCAGTTTGAGGGTGCAGGTCACCATGGGGCCCAGACGACCTGATAGCAAAAATTTAAGATAAAAAACAAAAAGCAGCCAGGTAATGTAATTCATAATCTCTACAAACAAATACAAGCACGCACTTCTCTAAATATAGTTACAAAGTGCTTTACAGATCACAAACAGGTAAAAATAAGGCATGAAAAACTTAAATGGAGAAGACAAGGAGGACAACTTAGACCTCAGAGGATTAAGAGCAACCATTTTCTGCTGTAACACTGCTTCGGACACAACAGTAAATCAGCTGCGTAGCTGAGTAAGAAACAGATCATTACCTTTACTGGAGCTGATCATCTGCAGCACCATTTCAGCAGCGCCACGAGCGTGCAGCCTCGCCTGCTGATAAAGGATCTTCTGCTTTTCCATCTCCTTCTCCTGAGGGACGAACACACACATACAGTAATGAGGAAAGCTACATTTTAAGGAGACTGACCACCTTTCCTACAAGCCCCCACCAGGGTACCTCGAATGTCTTTTCTTTCCCTTCTTCCTCTTCTTCTTCCTCATCCTCTGCACAGCTCTGAGAACACAAAGGCTCGCTTCAGGGTTTGATTTCATTTGCTGATAATTGATGAATTAAATTTGAAAGAACACTACCTTTGCCATCATGTCTGCATACGCAATATACAAAGGATCTTCTTCCAAGTGACTGAGAAAAAAATAAAGTCATGTTGTGTTAATATCATATATTCTGCTGGTTAAAGTACACAAAACGGACAAATTGATATTGATTAAATGTTAGACAATTATCACAGCAGCTACCTCACAAACTTGGATACACAAAAATTAAAACAGGCCACGGGGCAAAATATGTAATATGTGCTCTGGAAGTGATTAAAAAAAGTTTGCTAATTGCTTAAAAGCAGAGTCATAACCATCTCACCTTCTTTCTGTCAGAGCATTGTGGCTGAAGTGCAGAATGAGTTGGTGGAGAGGGTCGGGCTGGATCTCAGCCACCTCCTCTTCCTCCTCCTCCACAATCTTCATTGGTGTTTTCTGCACAGGAGTGAACTATTAGCTCTGCTCAAATCGCAGCTGCTTACTACTCAATGCACGAGACCTTTGATTCACTGACATCTTTGCAAACTCACTGACACTTTCACGCATTTGTCCAAAACACTGAAATGAGTTGTTAACATTCACCTAGTACCAGCATGCAGATGATTTTGATTTTTTCGGTCCTGGTAATCCATGAATAGGACAAGACGTTAAGAGTGACTCATGAACAACAGAGTTGGAACACGTTTTCAAATGCATGCATGTTGCAGCAAACAGATGCAAGCAGTAAGCCGTTGGGTGATATGAATTTGAACATGGGGAATGATCCAGACGGCAAAGGAGCCTAACAAAGAGGGACTGTCAAAACCACACAGTCTTCGAGAGCCCAAACTAATCTGACAGTTTGGTCAAATAAAACTGACAATAAATTAATAATCGTCCAAAAGGAACAGATTATAATCTAATCATCATGTATTTAAAGCTTTAATCAGCGAGAAACCTTTTTTTTTTATGAATTTGCTGCACATCTGCAAGATCTAATATGAAATGTGATCTTCACATGACTACGCGAGCATGCCACTGATGTCACGGCCACAGAAAGTACTGGAATTTCACCTTCACACTCACACTACAGACTTACAGAGTACAGCAAAACGACAACTGATGGGTTGGATCCAGATCGGACAGCCAAACAGCTAGTGACAGTCTCCTATTGTAGTGAAAGGCCCTCCTTACCACTGCTGTCAGAAAGGCATAGCCTGCTTTTCTAGAGCTGTGAGTGCCGGAGCTGGCCCTGTGTCTCCTGAGTTGATCATGCAGCCTCTGACCCCTGACGGACCTCTGTTTGAAGGGTTTTGCGCGCCTAGAGCGGGGGACCCTGGGTGCTTTGGGCGAGGTCCCCACCCGGGGGCGCTCCCATGGCTCAACAGGTGCAGAGCTAAAGAAGCATTCGGCAGACAGGACTGGCAGAGGGGTGCCAACGCAGGGCACATGGGGCGAGGCCAAGGCTAGCCCAGTACTTACTGCCAGATCCTGAACTAGCTTCTCCTCAAAGGAGTACTCCTCTGCCTCTATCCAAAGTCTCTCATAGGCCGGGATGAAGAAGTTGATAGCACGATGCCTGAGGAGGGGGAGGTGGGGAGGAATGAAGGGGGGTAGGGGAAGGTAAGAGTGGCATTAGGGTAGGTTCTGGTGAGTTTTTGGTGGAGACAGGAAGGAGAGATGTTGGGAGGAGGAAGGGATTACAGGAAGTGCATTTCAGGCAGGGTGGTGATTGGTCAATGTGGGATCCACTGACTCTTCTGACTGGTCATGTTTGGTCTCTAAAATACCTGCAGTTACCTCGTCAAAGGAGCATGCACACTTTAGGAGGGTTTTTGTTTTCTTATCTTAATGAAACTAATCATAATGTTGGAAACCAGCTGATCAACTTAACAAAATCAAGACTGATATATTTCTTTCTGCCTTTCTTCTTCTCTCCTTTCTTCATTGCTTCCTTTAGGGTTCACCTGAAATGAAACAGAGGCCTGCGGCTTGCAGTGCATTTCCACTTTCCAATAAAGCTTGTTTCACTCAATTCTCAGGCTCATTCTAGCTGACCAATCAGAATCAACAGTGCAGAGACAGTTGATTGCTAGGCAGAGATCGGTCCACAGCCTGGTGGATGAAGGGGGGAGGTTGAACAGATGAAGCATTCACCCCGTAGTTTCACTTTACCGTCAGCAGGGAGAACAGGCGGTCAAAGCTGGAGGCTTTGAATGCCCTTTCCAGCCAAACCTCCCGATAGCCATTCAGGAAGTAATTATTAATTTTGTATCTGAGGGAGGATGAGGTAGTGTTATGCAAGAAAACAACACAGAGGAGAGAATGTCATTAGGGAGGTGATGAGGGGTTTTACATGGGCACACAGTCAAGAAAAGAAAAATGAGCCCACCCTCCCACGGCTATTTGGTGATCGCTTGTTATGTACGGTTAGATTGAGACAAGACAATGTCTTAACTGGTTTATTTAAATAGAGAATGCCAATATTTAGATATTGACATTTTTTGCGTTGTCTGAAATGTTGCAGGTGTTTGTTTGTTTTTTAACTCACCTGGGTAAATTGTAGAGTGGAGCCATGCGGAAACAAGCCACTACAGCACGTTTACGCTGTTTCGATAGCAGCTTCTGCCACACACACTTTTTATTCCTAAGTGGTTGCTCCACCTAAAAGAGGATAGTAGACATTTGTGACTATACAAGGACGCTACACATAGCTTTTTAACTACCCTTTAAGACTGGGATTATTCTACAACCACAATTCAATTTATTGTAAAAGAATATAGGGAAAAAAATGTCCAGAAGGTTAATGACAAAAGCAGTGAGTAAGCTAGCTGCACAAAGAAATAAAATGGTATTTGAAAAACTGAAATGACTAAATATTCTAGAACATGTCAATGTCCGGTAGTGAACAGTCAATATGTTTTTACCTGCTCCAGATGGAAGACTGCAGCAGAGATGCTCTGGACTCTGTCCACTGTATGCTCTGGGTTTGCTGGTTCCTCGCTCTTCACCACAACATCTTTGTACAGGTTCATCTGCCACTGGACCGCTGGGTCATCAGACTACAACACCAAAATCAATCATTTAAAAAAAGACTAATAAAAAAAAGCACATGAAATCAACAGTTTTATTACCTAATCTACTGGAACCAATCTTACCTTGTCCTGGAGATGGAGATTCTGACGCAAATGCTCCTTCACCTCATCATCTGTGTCTTTCTATGAAGGGACATGCAATGTGGTGTTATTAAAATATTTCTTCATTTAATTAAAACATCAGATTATTTGTGCAATGCAAAAGAAAGCACACCAGCCTGAGAGAAGTGCACCTATGAAAGAAAGTGTCAAAGTATGATGACTGCAGTGCTGATGGGAAAAAAAAGACCAAACTGACTGACCATCTATCATCATCTTAAAGATGGATGCACAGACTACACTCTACCTGTAGACCTACCAGTGATGAGAGCAAGTTGCACTTCATAGTATTCCATATTTTTTTGGACTTGCAACTTCATTAAAGTCATCTATGATCTAACATAACAGACATGTATATGTGGACCTTGCACGCCGTCCCTACAGATGCTGTGATCTAAAATTCTTTGTTCCAGGTCCTATTTTGTCAGCTCACCAGGCTGTAGCGTATCTTGGCCAAAGAGACGAGCTCCTGGTCTCCTGGGGTGCACATGTTAAGGCCGATGGGTAGCATCTTCTTCAGGGCGGCTACAATTAGAGACGTTTGAATGGAGTAGTATTCACCACGTCGGAGCTTGTGTTTCCTCTCCTGGTCCCCACCTGTCTACAGAGGTTAAGAAAATATAAGAGACATAACATAAGATGACTAATGTGAGAGCTGAAGGTAATCAGAGACTATAAAAATAATGATTATTTACCTTGACCTTAAACATACCTTTCCTCTTAACATTTTCTTTATTGTCATTATTAAAGTTCTTGAAAATTGAGAGTTTAGATCAGTTTGACACCTGAGCTTTTTACTCGCATGGACTTCCACATACTGATTAATATGAGCATCAATTCTTAAAGTGTTTGTGTGTGCGCGCGCATGCGTACGCAGACAGACAGACAGACAGACAGACAGAGCAAAAAGTAAGGGAAAAAACGGAATAGATCAACCAGGTTCTCAAATCACATTTAAGTCATTTTATAATAAGGGGGCAAAAGGTGTTTCACCTACAAACCATTCAAAAAGATGAATCACAACCGAAGGGACCAAAGTGGAGTCTTTCACCATAAATCATTTAGCAAGCAGAGTCCTTCAAAAGGTGAGAAGCTTTAAAAAAAATTAAAAAAAAATTCTTCTGTGAGAATTGAACCAAGACACTCAGAGTACCAATAAATCAAATGCTCAGCCAAAACAAATAAACATCGAACTCTCTCTGTGTCAGCTGGTTGAGAGGCTGCTGGACGACACGCTGTCATCATCTAGATTTTTAAGAGACTTTATTACGACAAAAATGTCAAATGTAAACCTAGCGTAGGTGTGAATTTAGGGGTGTGAACTCACTGAGTTGATTCATAAAACAGCTCACATTTGCATATTTGTCTTGTTCAGCATGTGTTAAAGGGGCGATTAAAAACATAATAAAGTGCTTGTTCAAGTAAGTTTTCTTTACATTAGCAGAACCTGTGATATTGGAACATCAACAAAGGATATTCAGGTTATGCTTTTCCAAAGTGCTGATATTATAAAGGAAAGAAGAGCTACATGAATTCAGCTTAAACCCAGAGATGATTAAAATGTACTGTCCTTTATCTCCCTCATGAATAAAGACAAAGGTCATCTACAGTCTTGTGAAAAAGAAAGTTGTTGAATCGAGATTTTAACAGGATGCATGGTCCTGTGAAAACTTTAATTTTAACATCACAGTATAATAAAGTCCCTCCTTAAAAGGAAAGAGTCTTGAATGAAAAATATTCATGTTATGAATTCATATTAAAAGAAGCTCAAAGAATGATTATTATCATCTGATTACCCATAAAATCTGATCAGGACTTCTAACATGGTTCATTCTCAGCAAGGCGATAATATTTGTGAACACTTGCTATTCATTAAATCTGGTTAGTCTGACCTTATGACATTTTTCTTATTATCAGTTAAATCTATAGTAGGATCTCGTCCAATAATAGCATGTTAAGTAATATTTCATATTTTCTTTTTTTTTTTAATGACATTTCTTACTTTATCAGATTCAGTTATATTGTTGTGAGCATCAGTTAGTGTCTAATCTTTTTTACATTTTACATCTCTCTTTTTTGGATTTCTTTGTTTCAGCCGAAGCTGAGTGATACAAAATTAAAACTAAAGATATTTTAAAGCTGTTCTCACACCAAGTTTCAAATCATTCTGACACAGGAGCAAGTCAAAGACCCACATCCCCATCTTTACCTTAGACATCTTAGTCTTGCCTTCACCAGTTAGGAAGCCCAAATTGTTGATTTCATTCTGAACCACAAAGTTTTGCTCCTCACGCTTAAAGTTCTGGATTCAGAGAACAAAGAAATAACGTGACTGGAATTAATGAGTTAATCTTGGTATTGTAACTATTATCATGAAAGACTGGACAGCGAGGCTTACATGTGACTTGCACCAGAGGATGAAGATCTCAGCCACCATCCTAAAGAGCTCAGTGGAGTCTCCATCCGGCTCCTTCAGCCACCTGGACCTGGAGTGGACAAAGACATGAAGCATGTTTAGCTGGAAGGACTTAATATTTGTCAGATTACATCTGTGCAGGACTGGACCAAAAAACCCCAAAGCAAAACAAACAAACAAAAAAAACCCTCAGTGTATTGAATGTTGACATAAAAATTGCAAAATCACTAAAATCCACTAAATAACATTTTAGAGATGGTCAAGAAGTAGCGTGTATATATTTTGCACCTGTTGTTGTCCACATAACGAATGAGGATGGGGTAGAAAGCATAGAGGTCCCTGCAGAGCACAGCAAAC
Organism: Copadichromis virginalis; assembly: GCF_057382275.1. Classification (NCBI taxonomy): domain Eukaryota; kingdom Metazoa; phylum Chordata; class Actinopteri; order Cichliformes; family Cichlidae; genus Copadichromis; species Copadichromis virginalis. The sequence goes on from NC_140632.1 coordinate 17,327,552, forward strand.
TCGTCCAAGATGAGCAGTTCTGCCTCCTGGTTGTCACCTTTGCTGTCAGCTTTCAGCAGCTCCTCTTCAGCCACCACCTGCATATGCAGTGCATAAACAACAATCAGTTTATTAGTATGAACATCTTCAATAAGAATCCCCTCTCTCCATCCTCTCTCTGAGCAAAGAAGTATTTTTATTTTCCAAAAAGGATGTAAATTTACTGAATGTTTACACCACAACTTCAGCAGCTATTAATTGAGTAAACAAAAAGTACTTGAACCACAGACATCACTTGACAGTGGATATAATGTGCAACTACAACAGCATGTACAGTATATTTTAAGCGCTCACCTTCACCGTCTTCTTCTTTAATTTATCCAGTGTGTGCAGGAAATGGGTTCTGAGCAGATCTGCTCCAGCTTTGCAGATGATTGGCTGAGAATAGACTGTGAATAAACATCCGGAAATTATTTTCTCAGCTGAGACACTGACATTTTCAAGAATAGAATAGAATAGAATAGAATTCAACTTTATTGTCATTGCACATGCACAGGTACAGGGCAACGAAATGCAGTTTGCATCCATCCAGAAGTGCTTTAGTGATATAGATATATTACAATATATATTAGCAATAGTATAGATATGTAAGTATATTACAGAAATGGGTCTATTATGGTATGTTATAATGTACACGGTATGAAGTATGTTGTGAATATTCTATAACTATAAGTATGTACAGGCTGTAGTGAGTACAAGCTATGTACAGGATATAAATATGAAAAACTATACAGAATATGAAATAAATAACTTTACAGAAATCTGAGATATACAGCTATACAGAAGTGAGAACTATGCAAGTTGTAAACAATAATAAGCCAGCTTTTGCAAAAGGTCTGAGTCACAGTTTTAAAGAACACAGGTGAAAAGTCATCCCTTGATCCCTGGAAAAAAGATGTTAGACAGCATCTCCAAATAACTTATTAGAATCCCGCGACTGGAATACATTTACTGACTTCTCTAACAATAATACTGGGGGCTTACCCGCAATCCTCTTCATCCAAGGAGCATCATCAATGCCCAGGTTGCTGTTGAGGATCTTGAGGATATTTCCCAGAATGATGCTGAGGTGTTCAGAGGTCACCATGGTGCAGCACTGAGTATCTGGGGGCGAGTTCTCTGGACCTTTCTCCCACCAGTAGGACAGATAGTTACACAGCATGGGAAGGATTACCTCTATAACCTGCAGCAAATGGGCAGAAGGCTGAATGTCTGAATCAGAGTGTGTGTACTGTGACATAAGTGAGATTATCAATGCACAGCTTCCAGAATTGATTTTATATTTTTGCTATGTTTTTTGTATGTCGTATTTTACATTTATTCAATAATATTAAATAAAATACCAGTTGATTAAAAGGATAGTTAATATTTTATTTCACTTATAATAACTATAATAACAATCAAAATTAATGGAGCTGAGGCTGAGATGGCCTGACTTCCAGTGGCCTGACCTTTTATACTTCACATTGAATTCAGCACTTCCAATAATACAAACTAATAGCATGTAAAGTCAAACCAAATCAAATCAAATCACTTTTATTGTCACATCACATGTGCAGGCACACTGGCACAGCACATGCGAGTGAAATTCTTGTGTGCGAGCCCCACAAGCAACAGAGATGTGCAAACACAACAACACAAACGAGCAAAATACAAGAATGGCCAACCTGAAACTAATAAATATATGTACAATATATAATAGTGTATGCATTTCTGGATGTGTATACTAAATATTTTCCTACGTGTGTGTGTGTGTGTATACACATTTTTACAAATTAAATAGTAAAAAAGTAGTCAGCAGTTGCAATAAAAAAACAATCCAGATGTTTGTTTAATAATACTAATATCCCATAAACTCTTCTGACCTGTGGCATGTCACTATAGCGAGCACCAGACTCTGACACATCATTGACGTCTTTGAGAAGTTTGTCAAGACGAGGCATCTCTGGGCACATCTCCTCCACTGTGTCAGGCATACTCAGGACTAGAACAGGAAAACAATCGCTGTGATTAATCACAGAGATTCTATCTAAAAGCTGGCATTCTTAAAACCGCCAAGTTAATAATAGTATATGTTTATCAAAAGACATTATATAATAACAATCAAATTAAAATAAAAATGAGGATCAGGGAGATTCTTACTGGCTCGCTCTCGAGGGGTCTTGGTGTTGAAGACTGAGAGTGGGTTGTGAGCGTTTAGATGAGGCTCCAGGAAAGCTACGGGCATGGCTCCAACCAGAGTCGCCAGGCTCTCCCCCAGTGCTGGCAGATGCCTATTTATGATACAAATCAACATGGAAATTTGCATAGTGTGATATTACTTATGCAAAATAAGCACACAGATAAAGACACAAGTCAAATGTCAAAATGTACAAGAGCAAGGTGGAAGATTTTACAGGTGCCGGAAATAGGCAAAGACATATTTTTTGGCTTGTGTTTGTTTGTTTGTTTGTTTGTTTTTTAAACACTCCCCCCCCCCCCCCCCCTTTCCCCTGTTTGCAGTCAAAAACTTTAAAACTTCACCGCTGTTATTTTTACAGTTTGACTTGGCTGAAAATTTCTCATTCAGAGCAGCTTTTTAAGATGTTAGTTTTGGGGAACCATTTCTATTTATTTAGTTATTTACTATTTTAAGTAGATCTATATAAAATACAAAAATGTATAATTTCAGTCAAGACCACTACAATGATTACAGAAGAAACACAGTGAAAAGGAGATCCTTGGGTGGAGGTGGGTTGCAAAGTGGCTTGCAGATGCCCAGCAGCTGTGGCAGACTAAAGGAGCTATGAAATTATCAACTGGATCCAAAGAAAGGTGTCAGCTTATGTGAACTGAAGATCAGGTGATCTTCCAAGATTGAGGATCAGACTGGTTTAATGGAAGCTTGAACTTAAACAGTAGGCTTGATTTTTGCCTTAATTTTGTAACAGATGCCCTTTCCCATAAAATGTGCCATATAAATCAAAGTACATCATTAAACAATGAAGTATTTAATAAGTGCATGTGGTGAAGGTGTGGTCCTGGGCTCAGCTGCAGGGGAGGGGTGGTGCCAGGAGGCAGGTGAAGCCACAGGTGGTAGCGACTGGAATGATAACAGTGTCGTTTCTTTTCGTAGTGAAGCAAAAGACGAGCATGGTGTGTGTGAGCTGAGACCAGCGCTAAGTGGAGACTGTGGCATTGTGTGTGTACATGACAATAAAAACTGAGAACTGTGAACACAGCCATCGCGTGTGTGGGTCCATCTTACAGTGCACATCTTGTCAGCCATATCATACTTACCTGTGTATAATACCGATTTTCTGTATTAGAAAAGTTTTGCCTCCTACCTCTCCACAAACAAGTTCTTTCCTGTTCCCAGAGAGTACAAACATGTCAGAATTCTGTAGCAAGACAGCTGGACGTCATCCACTGAAACAAATAACATGCATCCATTAAACATCAGCAAAAAGAAACGAGAAACTTTGAGGGAAAACCAGTACAAAAAATAGGAAAATATATTAGAATATTTCTATTAGAAAATCCATATAATAGGAATTCTGTGCAAACTGGGAATATAAAGAAGGCTAAATCAACTATTTCCCATCTCGCTTTTGGTGTATTTAACTGTATTTTGTTTATTCTTTTCACTTTTCTCTTAGCTAACTATGATAAATAACTACAGTATGAAAAAAAACTATAAAAAAAGACAGTCGAGAACAGCAAACACTGAGCATGGAAACTCACAAAGCAAGTCCACTCCAAACTCGTATGTTTTGATATGCTCAAAGAGGGCAGTGAGGATAGGCAGCAGTGCCACTGTCACATAGTTTATGCTTTGACTGACGCTCTTCATCTGGGCACGGGATTGCATGAACTTTCCCAGTTTCAGCATCTCCAGCAGCTTCTCCAAGTCTTCTGCTGCATTCTCAAAGAAAGTCTTTAACCCGACTTTTACCAGCTCCGAGCCAGTCTTCATCACTGTTCTGTAGGAAGGAGGGAACAGAAAGGCTAGTATGCATGCAAAAATACTTTTTTTATGAGTTAGTGGTTTAAAGATAATACATGCGTGTCTTTTATTGAGCTTTATTACAAGTCTTATGAAGTAATACGCACTTACCTAGTGTCAAGTGAGTGAGTAAGGATGTGCAGACAGCTCACCATCATTGCTGAATCACTTCCTGTGGGATATATTTAATGTAGATACTCAAAAGGATTGCAAACAAAAAGCCACACAAACATATGAACAGAAGCAACCTTACCAAAGAGAGAAATCCTGTGTCTGACAAGAGCTGCCAGCTTACAGAACAGACTGGAAAAGAAAGGAAGTAAGAACGAAACTGAAGAAGATGTTAGGAAAAAGCAACCGAGTGAAAGAAAACAAGAAAGGGCTTTATGAAAATACAAGAAAACACACTGATCAGCAAAAACATGATCACAGTACCTGGTGACCATCTCCTTCTCTTTATTGGAGGCACAACCACAACTGCTCAGGTTCTTACTAGGTGTAGACAGGAAGTACAGACAGTGGTTTTTAAATGTTTGATCAGTCAGGGGAAGCAACACCTGGGGAGAAGAAATAAACACTTTAATTAATAAAAATAAAAAAAGTAACTACAACAGCACATCAGTGGCTCAGCTGCAAACAGAGCTCCCAACCTTGGCAAAGAACTTGATTTCCTGGTCATGAGGGGATTTGTCGGTCTTCCCACTGGTGGCCATCGCCTCTGGATTAACGATGTTGAACACCAATGTCAGCCAAGGCTTTTAGCACTGAACAGTACTAAAAAAAGTACATCAGCATCTGCGTATAAAAATGCAGCAGACTTACCAAGATGAGCAATGAACTCCTGGGCAGAGTCAACATTCTTCAGCAACCTCTTAAGGAACTTGTAAGAAAAGCGTTTTTCCATTGATGATGAATCCTGCTCCATGTCCTTCAAGCCTCTGTGAGACAGAAACACTACTGACTACTAGTCAAGAGTCAAATCTTTGGTTTATTATCTCAAAATTTCAACTTACTCAGCAGTTTGACTCAGAAAGTCAAAACTTTAAGGTACTAACTGTAAATTTTGAGATAATAACAGAAAATTTTGAGACAGCAACACAGCCAAAAAATGCTTTTTCCAGTAGTGGAAACAAGCATCCATAGTAGCAGAAGTGCTCATTAGGATTTTCCCCAAGTTTTCAGTATAGCATTGGTAAAGTGCTATACAGTTGCCTAAATTTTCATTTCTTTAAAACGTGAGCATTAGGAGGCTGACCTTGTGATGGCATAGCCACTAATCTGCAGGAACTTGAAGAGCTCCTGGGCCTTCTCTCTGTCTCTGTACTTCTCTTTAGCTGTCAAGGTATCATAGGGTACCAGCAGTGGGTGGGTCCCTCCTCCTGGACAAGATTGAAAAGTCATTTCAGGCGCTTTCTTTTGAACACAAATAAATAACACCTCGACTGCTGTTCATAAAACTTCACTACGATTTGCACACCTTTGCTGACAAGCTCAGTTTTCTTCTTCTTGGCCCAGATGTTGTGGTAATTTTCTGCAACCACCTCCACCATGCCCTGCAGAAAAAGTGCAGCTTTTCTCAGTTTTTTGTATTTTGTATTAGAAGATACATGGGAACATTTAGGAAGAGTCAAATGAAACCCAACCTGCAGCTCTCTCGACAAGGTGACATTGTGCAGATCCATTGGAGCGGGACTGAATCCATTAATCTACAAAGTAAAAAAGAAGCAAATTGCTTTTGAATCAGCGTTTTAGCTGGCAAAATGTGCAAAAGCTAACAAAAAACAGCAAAAGATAATACAGATGAAAGGATATGATGGATGGCTGTGATTTATGAACAGCAAACGGAGAAGTTTTAACTGCCAACATCACTAACAGACTGAAAATTCATTTATTGCCCTTCTGCTGTCATCCCTACTGGATCTAGCAGATTTATCATTTAGGCTACTAAAAAACATCTGCAAGTAAATGTTGCAGACAAAATGCTAATATATGCATATATCCACACTTTACTCATAGTCAAGTCTTTTCCATGCTGCATTTCTGCATCAGTGGCTTTTAATTGAATATTTCTTAAGATCTGCTAAATGTTAACTGTAGAATTTTTGTTCATTGACTCAATAAAAATGATCCCTACCCACGCTTAAAATGTGTGTTTTAAATGCTACGCTGAAAAGACTAGCAGTAAAAATATCTCCAGTCTGAAAAAATGTGAATATTTTCTTTTATGTATTTTACTACAGTACGTGCTTTGAACTCTCTATGGATCAAAAAAGACTCTTTATTCTTTAAGTTAAAAACAAAGCAGACATTTCTCAGTTCCCAAAACACAGATTTCCATTAAAAAAGTGGTCTTGAGAAATGAAGCCTTCATTAAACTTGTATTCATTACTGATACAAGCCATTGGGACTGTTGTTTGGTGTTTATTATTCTTGCATGACAACAGTGGTCCTGCTATTTACTTTTTAATGGGCTCCTGTTATAAATGATGTCTGCTTTCTGTAGCGTGAATCACCAAAGACAGAAAAATGAAAAAGGAGCGTCTAGGGAATTGTTGTCAGTTGATGAGATAGTAAATATGCATCACAAAAGGAAACATTTATAAATGTGTTACCTGGGACTCCGAGATCTTCCGCTGTTTTTCGCTCTCTCGTTGCTGGAACATCGCCTCACCCTCTTTGGTCCTCTCAATGTTCCAGCCCATAGCCAACATGCTCTTCAGTGACTCTCTCACTGGCCAGCGATATGTTTCTCTCTCCTACAGAATGAACACATTCACAGTCTAACACTCTGTCCTGTAGAAGACATGCAGGCTATATAGAATAGGCCTATAGACCAGATGTCACAGCTTAACAAAATGTGAAAACATTTACACAAAAATCAAACAAACACACATGTATTTCTTTTCAAACTTCTGATAAAAATGTCCTTGTAAAATCATTACTTATGATGTGGCTTTTTTCTTGCCGTCTCAGTAAACCGCCTCAGAGAGTTTTCAGAACATAAGTGTGTGTGTCTGTCCACCTTTGATAGTGTATAAATTTGTTTGTCTGTGGCTCCACCCTTGCATATTTTCTGGCTACCTTAGTAGGAGTTTTAGAGTTTATCTTACAGAGTATATTTGGCCTTCACCTCTCGTTTTTGACCCAACACCTGACACAAAACCCGAGTGGTGCATTTGCCCCTTTGGTTGATCCAGCCACTGTTCACAGAAGCCTCATCAGAAATACTCTCAAGCTGTCAAGGTGCCATTCTTCAACAAGGGTGACCAGCTTTCTCAGCTGTGTGAGCACTAATGTGCACGTACCTTCTCACTCAGAGATTTATAGGGCTTCAGGAGTGGATGGGTTTTGGCCTGCTCATCCACAGTGTCTCCATGTTTCCAGCCCACTGACATCTGCAACACAGTTTATTTCAATTAATTACACCATCTCGCATTTTATTAAACCATGAAATGTAAACTGTTTTAGTAAAATGACTGAGACTACAAAGTACAATTACAACTTTGCATTTCTTTGGATTTTTATAACATAAATCGACTCCAAGCATGAGTGAAGAAGACACTGAGAACACGAAGGCACGAACCTTCTCTGAGGACCACTTGTCATGGGAATGCTCTGCATATTTGTTGGCAATGTACTCAAGTTTTTCAGGAAGGGAGATACTGAAAAGTCAAAATTGTGTTTAAGTCATAACATATGAATAAAAACATTTAGAAACATGACATGAAACATGCTGCTTTAACAAGGCTGCATTTTTAGAACACTTACTTGGCAGTGCTGATGGGTTTGGGGTCAAAGTTACCCTGTGCGTCCATTGATGCCTGCTTCTCCAGCGTTGCACCTAAACTGGAATCCACAAAGTCTGGAGGCAGGGCCCCAGCGATTGCACACAGGCATGACATGGCCATTTTGAAAAGTTCAGTATCATATTTCTACAAAATGTAAGAAGAGAGGGAAAGGGGTGCTTAGACGTTTCACCATTTCACTTTTATGTTTTCAGAACGTGTCTGCTGAGACAACTACAGTGGAGCAGAGTAGGATCAGCCCCCCTCCCAAAAAGGAATGAAAATGAAAGCTGGAAAAGTCTGCACCATGTAGTGACCTGTCACAGACTGATAAATGATTCATCTGATTTGGCTTTGCCTCAGCTGCACTGCTCACAAGCACTTCATTGAGCTTTCACTTCACTGCCTCTGACTACTGAGAACTTTTCTCTCAGGAGATCCACACTCAAGTGTTGAAAACTCAAGATTTAAATAAATAAATAAATAAGAATATATATATATTTTAAATATGGAAGAACAGAGTTTTACAAGCACCACTCAGCTACCAAACATTTTGTTCTGCAAAAATGCGGATCAGAAAAATACCACTTCTAGTCCTGGTTCATTCTCGGAGAACAACAAATACGCAAAATACAGAGAATTTTTACAGCTCTATGCACACTGGGCCAGCTCATCTTTAATAATAAATACTTATAAATAAATTCCTGGCTGTACCTTATGAGAAAGGGAGTCAAAGATTCCCCAGAAGAGTTTCTTGGTGAGAAGGAGCTCCTCCTCAGAGGCAGTACCAAAGCTGCCCATACCAGATGGCAGGCAGTAGTACTTCCAGTTCTGCTCATAGTGATTGGTCAGCAGCTAGAAATAAGAAACACAAACACGCACAAAAATTCCTGAATATTTTTACACTCCAATTGCGATTGCTACAATCATGTTGTTTAACTCTGGAAGTTAGGAAGACAACGGGTTCCCAAATTTTACATTCCAGTGATTGCCTGTGTTATTTCTTCAATAACCTTTCTGACTCATACATCAAACACATATTAACAAGAAAGTGTTTTGCGTCTCACCCGGAGAGATATCTTGCAATATTCATTGAGCATTGGAACGTCGAACACCAGACGTCTGAGCAGCTGCTGCATCATAGAGGGACGCAGGTGTCTGTGAAATAAGTGCAGAATTACATCTGTGTAGGCGGAATATGATTTTCTCTTATGTGCATGTGCTCACATCCAAGAATATTTTAAGAACTGTGAGAAGGAAAATTTTTATGTTGTAACCTTGTAGCAGGCATATACTCTATGCACCATGCTGCACGAGTCCAGGTAAGGACATGGATCAAGGTCACGCTAAATGTGTTAAATTTACACCAAAATTAAAGCAGCTTGAGCTGCTATAATTTTCTACCATCACACAAAATTTGAAAATTTTACACACAAACAAAAGATGCAACCATTGAAAGATTTGAAAAGTGAAGCCAGTGCCCTAAACCTGCATTATTTTTAATGGCCAGCAGGGGGAAAATCCGGATTTCTTTAATTTAACTCAGCTAAGACTAAATAAAGCTAAAGAAGCCTTACTTGCAGATTGCCAGCAGACACTCTTCAATGGCATCCCTTTGGGCTTTGGTGAGTGAGCGGCCTTTTGACAGCCTGTAGATAGTCTGCAACGTGGAGTCAACCAGCTGTGCGTGGTGCTCTGTGCTGCCAAAGAGAGCGGCACAGCGGGTCAGCAGAGGCAGCAGAGCTGAGCCGATGTACCTGTTCATGGCCAGCGCAGTCTCTGTGGTGCTCAACACCTCCTGTGAGACAGAGAACAATGCATGTAACTGAAAAAGGAAGAGCAGCCCAATCTCTACACGCAGAGATTAACAGAAGGTGGAAGTGATTATAGGTTCCGCCAAATGTAAATATTATGCAGTTCTCTAATAGCAGAAAATGACAGCAAAGCTGAAGAGCTTCAATTTCCACTGATGTCACAGGCGGGGATAACTGTATTCATTAAAACCAAAGTTTGAGAAGTCTTTCTGTAGCTTCTTGTTATTTTTGTGGGAAACAGGTGGTGTTTGTGATGGTGTCATTTACCTTTTGCATGTAAATTAAGTTCCAAATGTAAAAAGTTCCAGATGGATACTTTTCAAAACTGGAAACGGCTTACTGTGAGCCATTCAACCGTAAATAATGGAAAGACAATTTGTTAGTAGAAAATGAATCTGCACTAAGAGCAGTGAAGGTGGGAATTTGTTCACAATTTTCTCCCTTTAAAAAACAAAAGAATAATAACGGAGCAAAGTAAAGGACTAAAGGAAAATAACCATAATTGAACTAGTTGATAATTACTTCGCTGTTTTAGACTATATTGCGTTATATTTGATCCATAGACTATACATAAGACATACATAACATATTTTGGGTATGTAGTAAGTGTGATGAGAGCAAGGGTTCATTTAATCACCTGTCAAGTCATTTTAAATGACTCCAAGTGTGTACCTTCGATGCACAAATTCTCCTTACAAAGAGCAAAAACTCACCAAAGGAAATTCAAACTTTATATCTAGTTTCTTATCATCTATCAAAGCTCCTCGGTCTGCAGCTTGTTTTTACCCTTTTGCCACTTTCAGGATCCTCTGGCTCATTGATTTGATTGACTGTTAATCTGTGCTAGACTGACAAATGGATAATTCAACCAAAATATTTCTTTCAAAGTGTTCGCAACTTCCCAGATCGTTCTGTGTAGCAAATGACCGGATAAACTGGGTTACGAAAAAATGTAGTCTGAGTGAAGTTTTTATACTGAACTGTTTAAAAGCTAAGGGTGACCTGATCAGTAGGCCGAATATTATGTTAATATTTCTGAAAATTTGCAACAGGCTTAGTAACTGTTCTGAGCAATCGGTGCTCATGTTTGATAAGATTTATTCCCTCTGTGGCACATTTGATGAGCAAACTAGAAACCTTCATTTCATTATCAGTAAATGATAAAAGACTTAAGATCTCAAAAATGTAACAGGAGCAGAGACGACAGAGACGATTACACCTGTCAGGTACAACTAGAGCTTACATCCTTTGTATTTGCAGAGACTAAAATGTACTTTTTCAGGAAGTGGATACAAATTCTTTGGCAGGTAGTCATTGACAAAATGGGACTTTGAAGGTGAAAGTGTGTGTGTGTGTGTCGTGAATGTTCTAGGACTTACCGTATCCAGAGACGCCGAGGCTCGGAGGTCAGGCAGGAAGCCAACCTCCAACATCTGGAGCAGGAAGCTCTGGTCCTCGATGCCGTAAACTCTGTCCAGGAAGAGCACCATGGGGGCCTTGTGGTCGGGACAGAAACAAGCTGACATGTCCGGTTCGGTCACTGTGCCATCTGAAGGTTGGTGGAGCAAAACAAAAACCAATGAAAGGGATTCACTGAAGAAAGTTTCAAATGTAACATGATTTCGGAATAAAATTAGGCTTTAGAGTTTAAGGGAAATGTAATCCCAGACACGATAAGCTGAGGAAACCAAGCATAAATGTGAAATGTATTTATTTTCTGGTGTTCTTGCTGTTGAGCATCGTTGTAAGCCATAATTTTATAAGCAAGGCACAAAGTAGAAAGGTACTAAAAACACAATGTAGGCATATTGGTTTTCCACAGAGATGTAGAGGGAAGCAAAGGCTCTCTCCTAAGTGATGTCTCCTGCCATTGCAAAGGCACTTACAATAATATACGTCCAGTTAGCAGAGCTGTGATGATACTCTGCAGAGTTATGAAATTATTTCAGCTTCCTTAATCTGGCAGCACGACACACATGCTGTACCAGGCAGAGTTTTTATTATTTGCCGAAAGGCAGTAAGGTAATGCGGCATGTTTGTTCAGCAGGATGTGGCAAAAACTGTTTGTGATCTACAGCAGCCCAGGTTTGCCTGTAGAGTATAAATTAGATTTTTAATCAGACTACCGTGCACCTTCAGCCGTGAATCTAAACTAAACAACATTTTTCTTTCCCCAGTTAGACCTCCCGTCTCACCTTAATTCACTTCTGTTTATGCGTTTCCTTTTAACAATCAGAAACTGCCTAAAGCAAACTTAGACCGGCATACCTTTATTAACGACAGGCATTTTGAGGGGGATGCTGATGACGCCCACCAGGTCCGAAGTGGGAACCAGAGAGCGCAGGATGGCTCTGATACGCAGCGCCTCACCTTTACCTGCATTGATAAGCTGTAAGAGATGCACAGGCACAAAACAAAAACAATCTCTTTCTCATAAGAGTCCCTGTGACATTATACAGAATCTCATTCTTCAGCTCAGGCTGTTGTCGAAGGCCTTACATGCATCTCAGGAGCACAGCGTCCCAGCAGGTCAATGAGGGCAGAGTAGAAGGACATGATGGCGTTGCCCATGTGAATCACTTCCCCTTCCTCCTCACCAGACCTGAAACAGACAAACACACTATATAAAAATTATACGCACAGTATAATAAATATTATCCTGAACACGAGAAACATTTCTTGGAAGTTGCAGACAAGCTCTGCAGCGTGGTTTCAGGATACGGCGGGCAACAGAGGCGCAGTAAATTGGGCAATTTTGTGAGCATTTATAATAATGTTTTGGCACAATACATGATCTCCTTGCAGGCTATTCTGTTACACACATTGATTTTGAGCAGCTTTCCAATCTCTCTCCCCACTTCAGGCCATACAAACTTTCAACATTAAAATTCAGTCAGTGTTACAGGCTTTGTATACTTCTGTAGAAAGGCAGGGACAAACAGCCAATGCCAGGGATAATGTATTCCTTTCTTTTACATATTCTTCCAGAAAAGTACCTTTTTTCATACTGTCCTTAGGCTCCAATTATGATTTAAAATCTCTGATATTTTTTTATTCAAGACTTGCTTTAATAACACCTGGGTTGCAGTTGCATTATAAGACTTTCCAGTAGTTGAAAAAGTTTTTCATTTTTCCCCCTCTTTTTTAAAAAATGTCAAAGTCATCCGAGATAAATGATCGCTTAAAAAAAATTTGTGGTTCTTAAATGTGTCTTCAAACACATGAATGTGAATTTAGCTGCTGAAGTAAATTATATTTTGCTAAATAAAGAGTAAATTAAGAAGATTTTCTTGTTTTGGTAGGAGGTTTTTTTTTTTAAAGAGAGAGAACAAAAGACAATTATTTGATAAAACTCCACTTTCAAACAGCAATTACCTCTCTCTTTCTCTTCACTGTTCTCTTGCTGGGCAAAGGCAATGAAATAAACTTAGATCTCTTTTCCCGTAATGTGATATGGCTCTATTTGAGGGTCTAGCAACAAAGAATAATGCTGGTTTAGCTAAGCACACAGGGAAATCTAACTAAAAGTAACATTTCACACAGAGACCCAGATAATGAGAGCCTTAATCACAAGAGACTGGCTTTAGAGTTTCTGAATGGGTTTCTTAGTGTCTCGTGGTGATAAAAATGCTGATTCAGTAGATTTTAAACACTGTGGAAAAAGAAAACAAAGAACTGGTGTCGTTTTTACCCAGTAGTGACTCCAGCAGGAGTCTTGGGCAGGTCCAGGGCAGGATCTTCAGAGATCTTGATGGCCTCTTCCATGGCAGCCAGCAGACCCTGACCTCCCTCGCCCCTCAAGGCTGGGCCGAAACACTCTGGACGTCTGATGAGCAGCTTCACCACCACGTTGGCATTTTCCTCCACGCTCTCACCTGGTGTGAGGAAGAAAAAAAAAAAGGAGGAAAAAAAAGCAGACCAATGGAAAGGAAAATTGTTATTATCCCCAAAAGGAAAGGTGAGAGTCAGCTAGAGTGTAAAACCCCTGAAAGTGGTATTCAGCAGCTTCTAAAGCACCGCTACATTTTTTATCCAGGAAAAGCCGACTCACATTTCCACGTGAGTCCTCAGCAGGACCCTGGCATCTTTAACCAGTGGATTTTTTAAATTTCTGTGCAGTTTTTCATTTCTATTCCAAAAACAGCATCACTGTTAAATCCCCTGCTGCTTTAATACACAATACTCACAATTATACAGATGCAGTAAAATCACCCTAGACTGTTTCTTTGTTGCGATGCCATTTTTTTGTTTTATCTCAATACTTATTTATTGCTCAGTTACACATATTCAGCGACTTAATTAGATTATATTTTCTTTAAAATGTCTTTAAAAAGCATCTCGGGGGTGTCCTCGGGAGGTTGAAGCTATGGGAAAGTTTTTCTAGTTTGTAATAATACTTTTTATGTAACACACTGCACAGTAACTAGTTTTTGCACATTCAATTAAAATCCAGATATTAAAGAAGACTCGAATAAAAAACAAAAATCAAGTAAATCATAAATCACACACATAACACAACAGCGCCACATACATATGTATCCACCAAATATCCTTACCACATACGAATATATGAAAACACTCAATATAAAATATAGTTTTTGCTTTGTTTGCTTTGCTTACCCCTTGCCAAATTCCCCTCCCCCTGTCTGTCTCCTTTCTCATTCCCATGTTGTCTTTATACAACGTGTTCAGCTTTTAAGTATTCCTTGCACCATATAGGTTTAGCCTGGTGTCTGACCTCGTCTGTTCTCCTGACAAAGTCGAACTGACCACGTGTATACTCAAATGTATGCCACAATTAAAGCCTCTTTGAACTTTAAGATAGCCTCTGGTGTCATGTATGTCAGGCTTGGGTACAAGCGGAGGCTTCACACAATGGTACACTCAGATATCGACAAAAAACTTCTGTGTTTACAGGATAACTCCACAAGCAATGTTTTCCTTCTTTATTTAACATTTTCCAGTCTGTTGCACTTCTAATCAGCATGCTGATGGGTGCAGTCGGCATGCTTTGTTGTGAAACAAACCAAAGGCCAAGTATATCACTGCACCAAAACGAGCAGAGGAACAGAATTGCCAGGGATGAAAAGTCATCTTAGTGCTCAGTATAAAACATACCGTTGCAGAAAACGGCGAACCTCAGGAATGAGAGGTAGCGCTCTCCCTCTATGGGGTTCCAGCCGAGGTCTGGGTATCCCTTAGCCACCAGCATGGCGCAGCTCTGAAGACCACAGCCTGCTAGGTATGTCACCACCTACGGTCAAGCAATTCTGCTTCACTCCTGGGTATTATAATGGCACACTGTCTTTCTGACTCAGTGTCAGCAACAGTGACAGCTTGAAAGCCTCTGCTGAGCTAAGCTTTTCCAGCTGTCACAAAATCATTCAGCACTTTTCATAGAAAACTTTGGTGGCCTGAGCTTTCTATTCTTATCTGACTTGCTTCCTCTATAATTGTATGTGTCATCCGAGTAGCACTGCGTTCTAGTATTGACAGATGATTAGCACGTATTCTTCCTCTTCTGTGGCCTCCTCAAACTTTATGAACACTGAGCTGCACATAATTGGAAGAACATGTCTTGTGGGTTGGCGAAAGCCAGATTTTAAACCAAAACCAACATGGTGGCCTGAAATGTGTTGGCAAAAACTTTCGAGATGAAGAATAAACCTAGCAGCAGAATGCAATGCAAGGTTTAGACAGTGAATAAGATCCTGTATCCACATAATTCCCTAATTCTTAATGTTTGACTTTATAAATAACTAAATGGATCCTGCATATGTTTTATAGTACAATCTGTTTTGGTATTTGATGATAATATGAACATGTGATCAGTATACTGGTTGTACATTTAGCTAGTTGTACAGTTCAGTTTCATTCACAACTTTCCAAACTAATTTTAAACACTACATCTGCTAAAACAACAACAAGTTATGGTCAGAATAGAAACTGGCTACAATCTAATGAGCCTGCAAACAAAGTGCTGTGTGATTTTTAGCTGTGCTGTTGAGTATTTCTTTGAGTAAGGCTGCGATTTCATTCGTCATCAAACCTTCTCCAGATCAGGCTCCTCCAGGGCCAGCGCCAGACCGTTGTTGTCCATCACTGAAGACGCTGCGACATCCAGCGGAGTGGAGCCCCGCATAGCTTCAGAGGCTAAACACACACAGAAACAGGCCGTCAGCAACAGAGCAAACTTTGCATTAGTTCTGCATTAAACAACAGGGGGCAGTGTACCGACACAGCACATCAATCTTGATATTCTCCAGTCTGCATCTTTGAAGCTCAGAATACCAGGTCCCATTAATCAGTTTGTCAACACCTGCCCTTTTTGCAATATTACTCCATTTTTAAAGCGTCAATGCAGTCGAGCAGATACTACAAAACCACTTAATATTGCAGCACAATGCAGACTATGTTACATATTATTAATTTATAGGAAAACGTGGCTTGTAAAAGAGGCAAATTCTAAAAGTGTCATATAAAAAGGGCAACAACTAGTGTGTTTTCATTCAACTGTCCTCTTCAGATCATGTGACCCTGTCCTCTTCCAGAGCCAGGTGCTTTAGTTTACGTGTTACACAGGCACGCAGATCTCTGTGACTCATGTCCTGCTCTGGACGCCTAAATAACCCTCATTTACTGCTCGCCATTCTTCTCTCTATCAGCTGCCTCCCTCTGTGCCCCTTACACTTTCAACTTGATATACTGGCATTTTGAAATCGAGCCTGTTACTCTTCTTCACCAGCTGCTTCCCACAATATCAGCAATAAGTCTGCAGTGAAAAAAAACTGTTGCAGCCCGTAGCAACTATTGGTTTCTGCACACATTATGTAGCAGCAAAAAAGTTTAATTGACGCAGTATGGAGAATACTCAGGAACATATTCAAATGCCAAGGCATCCTCATAACCAGTGTGTTCTCCACTGTCTGTTTTTGCCCCAGCTTGTTCCTTTCCTTCATATTAAAAAAAATCTATTCAATTTCAGATTTTTCATGTATCAGGACATAATAAATAAAACCATCTAATCCTCATCAGGTTCTAAAATTAGGTAAATACTTCCTAACCTGTACCATACGTGACAACATAGCAGTATATATTTAACAAAAATTGAGTCACAATGTCAAAGAAGTGTATGAATAACATAAGTACACCCTTACAGATTTCATAGAATTAAGAAGTTGGAGCCACGTGTTGCTCATCGAATGCACCTAATCGTCAGCAAGTGTGAGCACCTCCATAAATGCAGAGGCTTTGCTGGTCTGAAACATTCAGGAGTGTGTTAATGCAATGCCAGGAGGAGCAAAGACAATAGAATTGGCCTAAAGGGACAACTGTTGTTGCCCGTCAATCTGGGAAGGGTTCTAAGACCATTTCTAGTTTGAAGTTCATCATTCTACAGCGAAGAAGATTATTCAGAAGCATACAAAACTTTTCTCAGGAGTGGACATCCCTGCAAACTAATTCCAAGGTCAGACTGTGCAATGCTTGGAAAAAATGCTAAAAGCCCAAGAGAAACAGGATTTGGGCATGTTGTAGTCATTGAGGCAACCATGAACTCCTTTGTTTACCAAAGCATGTTAGAGTCAAATAGGAAGCCATCTGTCCAACAGCTACAGCTCAGCTGATGTTGGGTCATGCAGCAGAGCAATGGTCCAAAATGCAACAACAATTCTACAACATAATGGCTAAAAATGAAAAATCAATGTGTTGCAATGGCCCAGTCAATGTCTTAAGACAGCTGTGCATAAATTAAGTTGAGTTTTTTTTTTCCAAATAAATAATGAAAAGGCAAAATATACTTACCCAATCCGACGCTGCTGTTCTCCAGCAGGTAGCTCAGGTGGTCAAACATGGCTTTCTGGTTTTGCCGGCTAATACGGCAGAAATAGCACAAGAAGCGACAACAGCTAGCTACCATCTTGGGGAAGGCGATCTCCTGTGGAAGAAAAAAGTAGACTGTATGGATCAATCTGCAGCCAAATAGCCCCAAATAAGCTGCAGTAGGAGCTCAGAAATATTAGAATTCTTTTTAATGTCACTACAGGATGCAGAGTACTAGATGCTTGGGTCTGATAAAGGTATCTAAACTATCATAAAGAGTATCATGGAATCAATAAATAAAATCTATTTCCTGTTTTGAACACAGAAACTGAAAAATTGTTTGACCTTCAAGCCCTTTTGCATCTAATGCTTTTAGATCTGTGCCATCCTCATTTTTCTAAGTCCTCACATGGGCTCAATCCAAGCCTCAGGGTGAGCATAAATCACTAGAGTCATTTGCTCTGTAGCAGAAATGCAGAAAAAGTAATTGACAGCAGAGGAGGAGAGAAACCCCATTTTACTTTAGGCAGATTACAATCTGCAAAAATGCACAGCACAGAAAATCACATTTATCAGACAACTGACAAATATTGAACTTTCAATCATGCCAAAGCTTCCACCTCTAAAGGCAGATTTGACAGAAACTTTGAAAGCACAAACAATTTTACTTTGAGAATATACAGCTTAACAAGTTTCTTTGTTGATTCCCCATATGCGGTCCTGCTGTGCGTGACCGGGAGCAAACTTTCTGTCAGTGTCCGAGTTCAGAGATTTATTCCTTCATAATATTCTATAAACCATCTGTCTTGATTGCGTGATAAAACCTACGACTCGCACAATCTCATAATATACAGCACCATGCCACAACTGAAACAACATCAGCGGTAATCAAACAGCAAATATTAAAAACCTGATCTATATTCACGACTGTCACTGTATATGGCCACAGCGAGCGAGGTACACGTATCAAGTGGCATGAAACCAGTCAGGAATTTATGCTATGAGCCTGTGCGATCACAGTGCCAGAGACAGACACGAAGGTCTGAATGTCTCCCTGAGGTCCGTCTGTCTGAGGTTCACTTCAAGCTTGGCACTGGCTGCAGCATTAAATCGCAACCAGCTCTTCCAGCTTCTGTCAGCACCACCCAAAAAGGACAGGTCTGAGTGGCCTCCTGTCACCCCTCTGATACCTTTACTCCTCTGTCCTCTCTATTACGCTGCGGTTTTTCTGGGTATTAAGCAGTTTCTCTTGGCTCACTTCAGCCTCTTTTGTTTTCCTGAGATCGGTATACAACTTATTAAGCATTAAAAGTTCTGTCAGTCACAAACTCAAACTCTTCCCCTAAAACTAAGCTTTGTAACAGAAAATTAACCTGCAAATGTTTTGCTAACAGATTTACTGTATGAGTCATTTTGCAAGCAAAAATACCCAAAACAAAAACACGCTTGTTTGGGTTCTTTAAAATTGATGATTTGCTCCTCCTTTTGCTACATTTAATTCATAACTGTCATGATCCTGGGTCCTTTTGACCCAGCGTTTTGTGTTTTCTCTTCTTGCGATTTTGGTTCTGTTCTTCCTCTGTTTAGTGTTTACTCTGTTCTGCCCGTGTGTTCCTGTATTTAGTCCGCGTTTCTTAGTTTGTGTCCTTTCATGTGTAAGTTCCTGTTTTATTGTGAAGGTCTGCGTCTTATGTGAGTGTTTTCAGTTTGCCTCCCTAGTCTCGTCACGTTAATCACTCCCAGCTGTGTTCCCCACCTGTGTGTAATCTCCCTGTGTTCTCTGAGTGTATTTTAGTTGTGTCTTCTGTCCTAGTAGTTGCTGGTTCGTCTGTGTTGTTTTCCCTCGGTCTCCCTGCATCTCTCCATGCGTATTTCCCCGGACCTCCCTGCATCTTCGTTTCTGGTTTGTTTTGTTAGTTTTACCCAGTTTAGGTTCCAGTTTCATGTTCCCAGTGCCTTTGTTGTTTGTATTTCCTTCGTTAATAAATACTCACCTGCACCAGAGCTGCCGCGTCCTGGTCCTAAATAATTCCACACGGCTTGCCCCGGCAAACCATGACAATAACTGATTTTTGGCTTGAAGGCTAATTATTGACCAAAATAAGGAAAGTGAGGAAAGTGGGCGGGGCTCTGAACAACTATGGAAACTTCTTTTTTTTGTATTTTGTATAGACAACAGCTTTCATTAACACTTTTCCTTTTATAACCACTTTTTATTAACACAATCTACACATTAATCATGATGAATTGTACCCCTAATTATGGTGAAAGAGGCCACATAACAAATAAGAATCCGTCAAAAACATGTACAAACTTCTTTAAAAAATTATGAACAGGATAAGGAGTTTTAAAGAACTTCTCCAAGAGTTAAGATTGGGAGCTACTATTTCCATACATGACTAAAAAGTTAACAGTTTCAATGAATACGATCCATTAAAAAAGGACTGACTCGATAGTTTGTAGTGGTCAAGGAAAACCAAAAACATGAGCAATGTTAAGCTCACCTGTGACTTGTCTCCCCCAAGCACGTTCACCATGACCTCCATGACTGTCTCATGCATGCCCAGCACTCTCATCAGATTAGGATGCTGGTAGAAAACCTTGTTGTTCATGATGTCGCTAAGAACACAAGAAAGCGATTTATAAAGCCCACAGTACTGTAACCGCGGGAGAGTACACTGTTCACAATGATATATTTCTAGAATCGGGCATTGTTTTTATCGTTTATAACAGTGTGCGCATCATAATATATTTTCTTACCCGAGCCCATCAATCATGAGTTTCTCCTCTTCCTTGCCCATTCGCACTGATAGCAGAGATCTGATTTGACCCAGAGATGCCAGCAGGTTAATAGCATCTTGCACAGATGCGGCACTGATGGTGTACGACTTCTTCATGGCCCGAAGCAGTTCCCCGATGCCGTCATACTGTCTCCTCAGCAGGCTGAACATCACTCTCACCAGCTCTGAGTCCTGAATGTGAGACTCCTGAGCCCAACTGGTTATGGTCTGGGAGATAAGCTCCTTCAGGTTGGCTGGAGAAGAGACAGTTCAGTATTCTTAAATTGAGAAATAGAAGCAGTAAATAAAGGTTGCTCTACAATCGTGTATCTGTCAAAGCTTCAGTTGATTTTTGTTGTCTCTCAAACCTTTGAATGAGCAAATTAGAGAAAAAATAAAAATCTATGGACCGGGCACTTCAAAAGCATTGTTCATTAGGAAAGATGGATGATATGCTCTTTATTTTTTCTCTTTTTGTTCCAGAGATATACAAAGACAAGCTAATTAAACTGTAGTATAGGTTTTAAAACTGTATATTTTAAACTTTATCTTAAAGTCTCGTGAAACTTCCCTCTTAACGATGCCAAGCACCAATAAAACAAGGACCAGTGGAGAAAAACTTGAAGTCATATGAAGTTGTAGCTAAATGCTGCACCTCTCAAAACACTGCAATTCCAAAGCCATCGCTGAACCTTGAGCGTTTAATCCAAATAGCGCAACATCTGCTTAAAACAAAGGGCCGGATTCAAGCAGAATCATAATGAGACAACAGAGACGGTGTAGATGCCCTGAAGGTGAAAGTGTTGCAAATTCACATCTGCTCTGAATCATCTCAAACCATGGCTCACAAGGGAGTCACTGAAATCTTATGCAGTCTGCGTGCTAATCTGCAAATGACAGGCAAAAATATAGACATGAGCACTGGCACAGCGCTGTACTCCAAAGTCAGCATAAACCATGAACTGAATTGGCTTAATTAAAGCTCTTAGAAAATGTAAATTAGTCTATTAGTCGGAACTAATTGGGAGCTTTAATATTTTGTCAATATATTGGATGTAACCCCACAATCATCTCCTGATGAGTCTATGAGGATGCTAACAGCATATCTGAAGCACGCTAGAGTGATGCAGGAATATAAAGAGAGGAACAAACAAACAAATTTAATCACAAGTTCAAGCCAAGGCGGTTGATATTAAAGCTGGCATTTAAATCTTGGAAATAAGCTCCTTAGCTGTTGGCAAACTAAAAAAAACAAAAAGCCTTATGGATGATTCCAAGTTTTTATAACTTCTGAGTAATCTGACTAATTAAACAATGCTGTGAAATCAGCAATAGGTGCTTCGATGCTTTTCATCAAAAGAATAAGGAAGCAAAAGTTTTAGAGACAAATTACTGGCTTTAAAGTTTTATAACAGTGAATGAGCGTTACCGTCAGTTAATGAAAGTAATCATCCCCATCCCAAAAGGACTGACTAGGCATTAATTATATATAATCTGACATATAAAGATCCGACAATAAAATTACACGTTGAAAAAATTAGCAGCTCTAACTTTGTCAGGCAAGAGAAGCAGCTTATTTCGCCCGTCCATCCTTTTGTCAGACTGTTTCATCAATTTATTTGATGAACAAAACAGACTCTGACAATGCTGCAACGCTGAGTCAAGTGAAAAAGCAGAATTCAACCCATATTTCACTCACAATAGAACACAGCAAACGTGGTAAAAGTTTAAAATGTGAAAATGTACACTTTGAAGAAAGAACTAAGGTTATTTTTTTAATATTTCATGGCAGCCAAACCTCTCCAAAAAGTTGAAACTGGGCCATGTTTACCACTGTCAGGTGACAGTCTGTTAATGTCTGGGAGCTGAGGAGACTAGTAATAATGTCCAATGGTCTGATAAGGGATTCTAGGGATTCTCTTAATTTTATGATGTGTCCAAAGTTTCAGCTGGTAAAAGATCTGGACTGCAGGTAGGCAAGTTCAGTATCTGGACTCTCCAACTATGAGAGCATACTGTTGTAATAGATAGAGTTTGCAGTTTAGCAGCATCTTCCTTAAATATGCAAGGACTTCTCTGAAAAAGATGGCATCTGGATGGGTGAATATGTCCCTCTAAAACCTGCATATATGTTTTAGCACTCATGGTGCCTTTCCAGATGTGCAAACTGCCAGTTCCAGAGGCAGTAATTCACCTCCATACAATCAGAGATGCAGTTTTCCACTTTTCTTTAGCACATTTTTAATGAGCTTTGGCCCAAAGATGGTGGTGTTTATGGATTAATTTTATGTGTGGATTCTTCTTTGCATTAACCTGCATTTGTGGAAGTGTATTCACAGACAAAGATTTCTCCATCCAATACTGACACCGTTAATTGTGGATTGGTGAAACTTTGTCTCTCTCAGACGTTACGTTTTTTTAATTATTTATTTTTTTATATCCAATCCTATTACTGATCTATTGCATGTTAATGTAATTAGTTGCAAAATGTTCCTCCAACTGTTTTTTTTGTACCACTCACTTTTCCAGCTTTTTGTTCCTCTGTCCCAACGTTTGTCAGGCACATTACTACCAAACATTTCAACATAAGCTTATTTTTTTCATGATATAATAAAATGACTCAAATCAAATATTTAAACTATTTTCTATGTTCTATTGTGAATAAAATACAGTTCATGACATTTGCAAATCATCGCATGCCGTTTTTATTTAAACTTTACTTAGCATCGCAACATTTTTGGAATTGGGTTTGTAGACATGCTAAAGCAGATCCATCAGGATAATCTTGAATCAGAACATCCGTCCATTTATAATGCTTTTGAATAATGCAGGCTGGAGCAAGGTATTAAAATTTATGGCAGAGAGTCTTGCAGGAACTGTCCATTAGTCTTATTCTATTATTTGAAACAGAACAAAAACATACTTTGAGCAAAGGGCAGCAAAAAAGAAAAAGCTTGAAGCAAAGAACTAGTGATTGGAAAGTGTTTTGTGGTCTGCAATATTTATTATGGATAAATCGGTACCGCTTTATGATTTTGAATGTCAATATAATATTTAATGCTAAACATAGTTATGTGGTATATGTTTAGAAACTGATAGCAACCACAATAAAGTCCTGCTTACGTGTTGCAGCACCAAGATAAACAATTGAAATAATAAACCTTAGCCTTGCACTGCCGTATGCATTGCTGAGTTATTGTTAAACTTCAGTACAGTTACTGGTCGCTAGCTTGTTTTCTTCTTTGGTGTTAAAGGCTACTTACTGGGGGCAGCCTGTTCAGTCTCTGTGGGTTCCTGCTCTGTCTTCTGTGGTGGGCCCTTGATTTTATACAGTAAAGCCAGAAGACGGCCTTTAATTGAAGTGTCCTGTTCTTCTTCTTCTTCCTCCACTGGAATTCCTGCCAGGAGAAATGGAGGCGCTCAGAGATTTATCCTGGTATACCGACTGCTTCCATGTGCATTGTGTAAAGGAAACAAAAACCCATTTTAACGATCATTCTCATAACATAAACATATTTATGTTGCCAGATAATATTAACTTAATTTGCAGAGCACTTTTTACAACACACAGTTACATAGTGCTTCACATTTTAATAAAAGAAGTGTTCCCAGCATGCAAGCAGACAATCATAGGATAGTATAGGTTCTTCTTACATTCATTCACACATACATTCATTCCATACAAGCAGTCGGTGCGAAGAAGATTGGGGAATATAATAACATACTGTATAAAATGATTTTTCCGCAGTCATTTAAAACAAACAAGTCCTGAAAGGCTGAGGATGGCTGTTCCAAAATTAGGTGCTACAAGCTCTGGATTTAAATTAAGAGTGTGAACCAACCAGAAGTCTCTGATCAGATGATCAGAGAGACAGGCTGCTGGAATAAGGTCTTTGCTGGTCTGTAACGTAAGAAGAACCCTGGCAACTTACAGCTCAGAACCTTTTTAAATATTAATTCAGAGTTTCACTTGAATCCAAACGAGTGAAGCTACAATGTGTATGTATCCTTTGTGTATTGTCATCACAAGAACTGCTCAGAGAATCTTATTAATATGAATTCTGAGCACCACAAAGAATAAAATCTCAAAGAAGTGGGGTGGAGGTGGGATGCAAAGTGGCTTGCAGATGTGCAGCAACTGTTGGCAGAGATTTTCTAGCAGAGTCCTCAACTTATTTTTGAGGACAGTGTTTTAGCTCGACTTCATGGCCTGTCTGAATAATGCTATGGTTAGTTTTGTGTGACAAGATGTCCTTATCAGAAGATCTACAGTGACACCTTTAGACATTTATGAACAGAAATGCATAACATCTTTATACAAGTTGTATCAACAACATTAACTGTCAGCAGTTGGACTTTACCACAATGCAGCCGCAGTTCTTCATGGAACGAGTTGAGCTCATCCTGGATCTCCACGGGACAGGGGCAGTCCTCACCTGCACTGAAATTCAACAGGATGTTTATCTGCAGAAAACAAAAGAGTGTTTACATTATAAGACCAGAAAGCACTTGAGAACAGCAACACGGAAAATAATTTTAGATAGGAAGTGAGATCAAAAGAAGGAAGGAGAGTGGTAAAGAATGAATAAAAGAAGGACTGCACAGTAGAGAGCAGTGGAAAGTCACAGAGGCAAGCACATTACCATTTTAGAGTCACAGCATAATTACTCATGTAGTCTCCTGCGGTAAGTGCTCACATGGGCTTGTCAGATAGTGGCCATCTGATGAACTCAGACAGAAATAGTCTGAGCATTTTTATATCACACCCAGTCAAATGTGAAACTAAAAACATTAAACAGGTATTTACATAATATAATGCAGAAAATACTTAATGTATCATGTAGAACCACAGATCTGCTGTGCTTGCTACAGGTCACAAGTTAACTATAAAACACTAAATATAAATGAGATGCATCCATCGCAGAGTCCAGGTTAGCCTATTCCCATGTCTATTTTAGGCAGAGCTTTTTAATAAACCACGGGAGGTTTCTTATTGTGGAGAATCTCGCTTACAGTATGCACCTGCTGCTGACCACCACAACTTAGTTTCAGGGATCAGAATATATCTTGGAAGTGCTTATCCTCAAGGTTTCACAGCTCAGAGGATGCACAATTAAATATTTCAAACATGAATGCTTTGCAGTCATGCAGCAACCTTGTCTAGTCACTACCAGGTTGTTTTCAACAATACTACAGGACAGGGCAAGCGATGTGAACACAGAACACATCAGAGACTTTATTCCTTATTTTCTTTCCTTATTTACTCAATGTTTCCTATTCTCTAGTCTGGCTCAGAGACATGCTACAGTTTACATAAAAATATACTATCTAGCAGAACACTGGATATTGGATTTTCACAGCAGCGTAACCTCGTTTTGTTTTCTTCTGGCTTCAACAGACAATGACCTCCAGATCGTACTGAAGAGATTTTCAGTGAAGTGGCAAGAATGGTTCTCTAAGGCCATGGTCCTCAGCCAGAAAAGGGTGCAGTCCCTCCTCTGGGTTGGAGATGAGTTTCTGCCCCAAGTGGTGGAGTTTAAATATCTTAGGGTCTTGTTTACAAGTGACGGGCGAATGATTGACTGAGATTGACAGATGGATCAATCCTGCAGTGATGTGGACTCTGCACTGATATCTTCTTGTGAAGAAAGAACCAATTGAAATAGTTTGGGCATCTGAACAGGATGCATCCAAGAGCTCTCCTAGTTGAAGTGTTGCAGGCAAGTCCCAACCAGAACATGCTTTAGAGATATCGGTTATATCTCTCAGCTGGCTTAGGAACACTTTTGGTGTCCCATTAGATGAACCGTATGTCTGTTTAAAGTGCTCCCCTGAATAGACTCTGCAACCCAGAAAAGCAGTGATGGATGGATGGATGGATGGATGGCATTTTTACTTTGATAAACTTAAGATTTTGCAAACATTTTTCACAATGGTCTATAGAAAGGTTCATTAATCATGTGCCAGTTGTTTAAGTTCATCTTCTGCTTAAACATATTTGACTTATAAAAAATGAACCCACTGTAACATAAAGTGCTCCTGTGGGACTAATAATAATTTTACCCTGTAAGAGGCCAAAGGTTTAACTATCACTGCAGGGCCAATTCACTCCTAAGTTAATTTTAGCTGCACATATGGCCCAGTTTATCCTTCGGGAATTCCAGCAGAAAATAAAGTTAATAAACTGAAAACTAAAAGGCAATTAGAGAACTGCAGCACCTTGTGTTCTAGTGTCTGCCTCTGACTCTGTTCTATTCAAGGTCATTGATTTTGTTTTTACCCCAAGGTCTAGGCGATCCGTCCAGGGTCTTATGACAGTATGCAAACGGAAACCACCTTGAACATAAATTACATCTCAGAGAGGATGGAAACACTTTCTCATACACTGGCCCCTCTGCGGTGTTGTACCTGCTCCTGCGGAGGTGAACGAAACTCTTTGGTCTTTTTGGCAGTGACAGCGGCAGACATGTTGAGAGCCAGCATTAGCTCATTGTAGCGGAACTTCTGATTGTACTGCAGCTTGGACACGAAGCTGTCGGAGAAGGAAACAATGGATTCGATGCGGTGCTTCAGCTCGCAGTCACAGAAGTAGTGGAGCAGCTCACACATCTGAAAAGGACAGAAATCTGTGAACAACTCAAAGGTTTTCTGTTTCTTTATGTCTCTATTGGTTTTGATTTTGTTTGTTTCACTGTATGAATGACATTTTTTTGATTTAACTTCATAGCTCCATCTCCATTATGCATGATTATTATTAGCAAGTTTTAGTCATTTATAGAACATTAGTATTCAGCCACTGCCTTACTTTCTACTCATGAATTCATCTCTCAGCAAGCGATAAATCATAAAAAAATCAAAACTGCTGACAAATGGGGAATTAGTGTACCTAATCTCATGAAGGCAAAATTAAATTTTAATTAAAACCTTGGCAGATAAATTGATGGAGTTAGTTTAATTCAGCTATTTCCTATCTTCAGTTTATCACTGAGCTTAATCATCTGTGCATGATTATTGTCATCACCTGGCGTTTGACAGACTCTGGCAGAGACTTCTCCAGCAGGCCTTTAACTTGCGGTTTGCTCTCCTTGGTCTCTTCCTCCCCTGCTTCTACAGCCTTCTCCTCATTCTTGCTCACCTCCTCCTTCTCCCCTGACACGGCCACCTCATCCCCCTTAACTTCCTCACCCTCTTTGGTCTCTCCGAACACATTGGGGTCGATCAGGAGGAGAATCAGCCTCACCTCATCACTGGTCAGGACTCCCATTATTAACAGCGTTCCAATCAGTTTCAAAATGGGAACAAACTGGTACTCAAGACTCCCGCCTACTGGGTCTCGGATGTGTGTCCCTCCACCTTGCACTGCCTCGGTTAGCATGCTGATGGCTTTTTCCTTTAGGATGCCCAATGGGATCTGGGGGCTGTAGAGGAACTGTTGGCGTTTGGTGTTGATGATTCCCACAGGGGAGAAATTGACCCGAGGTTTAAGGGAGGTGCTTAGGTCCACCCCAGGAAGTGAATGTCGCTTGGACTCATCTGGGAACAGCTTGATGGAGCGCGTTTCATCCGTCACAGGGATAATGAACTCGTTGTTCATCATTAGACGGGCTTCCTTTGCTGTCTCAAGATGAATGCTGACAATAAGTAGAATTAGTTCAATCATAGCATGAGTAAAGACACTGGCTATTACAAAAACACGCAGAAAAATGATTCATGATCTCTCCTAAGAACTATGAATTATGCTGTATTAGTATGGTTTCCACAAACCAACAGTACCCAATAACCACAATACATCTGTAAGAGATAGTAGTTGTGGTGATGAGTGCCTGACAAGCAAATAATGTGCTGATTGCTCAAACTCTGTTACTCATAATCAAATTTCTTAAACCAAACCCTCCCGTTACAAAGGCTTTAACAATCACTGCTTAAAAGTGAATTTTCAGCAATATAGAAGGTACACATGAGTTTGCTATTTGACATCATGTGAAGAAAAGACAGTTTAAACAACAACACTGAGATGTGAGGTGGAAAAACAAACACAGCAGAGGGATTATTAAGATTTATAGCACAAATTTGCTCAGTGATCTCACGTAATGCTGCATCAGTTTAACAGTTAATGTTGTTGCAGATGACACTGTCAAATCATAATTCTATCATGTATCATCATTAAATGATCCGATGAGTAAAAACACGGCAGCTTTCTTCTTGTTTTGATGCACGGCGGGTCATTGACTGAGGTCATTTTTTTCAGTAAGATAAATTAAAAATCAAAATTCACACCAGCTGAGCAATCCATAGCAACTTACATTTTAAGTATATAAAATATATCGAAACACACCAACACACCTGATAAGGACATTGTAGAAGCCCTCTCTCAGCATGCCAGAGAGGTACTGATTGTCGATTGTGTAGAGGAGCTGTGATTGGTCCAAATGGCTGCAGAGGGCGTGAGCTACACGAGTGTTTCCCAGTGCACAAAGGGCACAATACAGCTTTAGTGTGTGGTAGTGGAACTTCCTTAAGTCTTCGTGCTCAGATAACTCCATTATGTCCAAACACCTGCAAACAAAGACACCACAACAACAAAGTAAGCTCGAGTAAGTCATTTACTCTGCTGATCACAGCAGAAAGACTTTGCATTAACTTAATGAAAATCATCAATATTCTAATTAAAACTGTTTGTTTTATGTAAACAGCAAACAAATGTATTACTAAAGGCCTGTTTACTCATCATTAAAACTTATTTTCCAGTATGTATTCTGATATCAGAACACACAAATACACATGCTACGAAACAAGAGTTCATCTATGGGGCTGCAAAACACATTAATAATAATAATAATAATAATAATAATAATAATAATAAACACATTAGAAACCTCTTAGCATCTCAATCCATCACAGTCTGCAGTTAACATGAAAATTGTAGCACTGTGCATAGAATTGACTGAGATTACTTTATATGATGTCACATTATGTGTGGTTTGTAGTTTGTCGCCTTAATGTTATGTCCGCTTACAGGAGTCTTTCCGTGTTAAAATGCACATTTGAATTGTATGAAATAGGAACCATTAAAAATGGTCTAGTAACTTCAAAGTCCATGGTCCATGTCAATTATTTGGTCAGACACATGGATGCAGCAACAGCAATTAAAAGTGTGAACATTTGTGAAACATTAGTAGTGTAGCCCTAAATCTATCTAAAAATGGAATGACAGGCTTGATTAAGTGTATAGGCAAAAGGAGAATATTCATTGTGATTATGATTCATCTGGGCAAAACTTTAAAGTCTTTGTTAGCAGCTACCTTCAATTTAATTATAGTGACCCTCACCAGTGAGTACTCAGCCCAGGTAGTGCCAAGAAGTGTTTGTTCTGGAAGCAGCTAATCTGTCTTAAATGTGTTTCATCAGCCCAATTCACAGTAAAGAATGAATGACAAGTATCTATTGTTACTCAATCATTTGTCTATGGAAGCTAATTTAAGTGCTATAAATGTGAAAAGACACTGAACGCACTACATCCTCCCTAACAACTAAAGGGAACACAAAGTAACACGTTGTAAGTGAAACAGTCACTTGTCACTGTTTATACGGTTTATAGAGTATTATAATCACACCTGTTTTCTTCAGGTATGTGTACAGCCATCATCTGCATAGGCTCCAGACACTGGACCACCCAGCCATGTCTTTCACTAACACGAGCCGTCTCCACATTGAGAAAGGTATTGGGCATCCGGCTCCAAAGCACTGCCACAATTGTCTGCACATCCAATCGTGGCGGACACTGTGGCACCGGATTCCTGTGCTCGCTCTTGAATATGGCTGATGAGAGTGGCATGGCATCCTGGGATTACAATGAGGACAAGAAGGAAAAATCACATTAAGTAGAAAATTTGATTAAATGAAAACTATATTAATATCTGGTTATATCACATCCTTTCAGTCAATAGCGATGCAATCAGTTATTTTTATATACGTAGTGCTTTCTGTGACATCCTTTCTTCACTGTAAATATGTATATTGATTACTAGTTTTCCAAACACACACAAAATTAATCAGTGCAAGAGCATCCTAAATGGGTCACCAAGTCAAAATATAGGCCAGCTGGGCAGTCCATGACTATGAATGAATGGCATTAAAAATTCAACACCTCTTAATTAGTGTGAGGAAGATAAAGTACATAGCTGTTTCATAACTTGATGAAAAGTGCTTAAAACTGTGTACAGTGTTGTTTGGTTAGGACAGAAACAAACCTTTATCTTAACAAATTCAAACTGGAAGAGGTTTGCACTGGTGGGGAGGACAAATACAGCAGGGAAGAGCTTGGTATTTGGTTCCACCTGAAAGTAAACAAAGCCATACTTATCCACATCAGCCTATCCCATGTTTACAACAACACCAAAATGAGACAAAAGTGCAGCAACACATGCAGAACAGAGCTCTTCCTTGAACTCAGCCCATGGTGGAATCTGAAAATTTATATATTTAATGCAACGAGCACTGTGCTTGCCTCGTGTTTGCTCTGGTGGCAAATTCAACTAATGTCAGAAGGCTTTTAACCCCTAAGCTTGTGGATTAGTTGAAGTTTGAAATCCAAGTTCAATGAGTATTAGCTGGTATATTGATGACAACCATCACAGACTTTACAAAGAAAGAGAACAAACAACCAAAGCTTTGATGCAATAACAGGACAAGAAGCTTTTCATCAGCTTAAAAGCCTCCTGGTTCCCTCAGAGGGCTTTCTCCTTCTTAAAAAGCCAATTCATGACTAAATAAAGCAGCGAGATGAAAGGAGAGAAACAGGAGATTATGCAAGATAAAAAAAAAGGAGAACACAGGCGGTAGAAGATTCTCAGTGCACCATTTCAGTGTCTAGTCAGGCATTCAATGTGATGCTTTAAAAACCAGAGATGAGGACAGCAAGCAAGGCATGGATTACTGAGCCGATGTCTGTCTTTGTATGACTAGTTCACAAAACAGATGAGAATTCAGCGGTTTAATTTCCCAACTCTATCTCTCTGCAGGTTTAATTTGCTGTGGCACAAATGAATTAATGACACCTGAAAGGATTAAAGGAGGGAAGATCGTTCTGAGAGTGTGTGGGCAGTACAAATATGTGATGAGTGAAATCGTTTGAGAGAGATATTCATTTAAGGCAGTGACTCAAACTGCTTCTGTTTCTTTTCTTTTTGCGTTCAGGATATTAAAAAAAAAAACAAACAAACATGTGTGCCAAAGCAGGGGAAGAATACTAAACCACAAGAGAAAGTCGTAATAGCTTACGTCTATTGAAGTTTACGAGCCAAACCTTGTGCTTCACTCCTCTGCCAACTGATTTCTATTATACTTACTTACCTGATATGATGTGGGGAGCTCTTTGCCATTGGCATTGAAGGAGACAAGGCCAGTGGCCAGGTCAGCCAAACAGCCAATCTCCAGGTCGGAGCTAGAGCGGCTGGACGAAGACGGGGTAACTGCGTCTGCTACACACACCATGTAGCAGTTACTCCTCTGAACACTGCGGCAAAGCAACCACAACAAGAACTCAGCATCAATAAATACAAGTAAATGCAAATATGCAGAGGACAACATAGGCAACTTGGGGGGGTGGGGGGGTGTCAAATAGGAGGCACAATAAATTTTCATTTGGTCAACACTCATTGATCTTTTGCCTCATTCATATTTGCTACACACAGAGGCCATCTTCCCCATTTACCTCCCCGGATGCTAAATAAGGATGAAAACCAGCTATGAAAAGATGACTGAAATGTTTTTGTTTGGTCTGTCTAAAATAATTGTGAGCATGTTCGCCATACTGATCAACACATAGCGATGACACAGGTATTAGTGGTATAAACTTTGAAATGCATGCTTTTTTAAATTACGAACATACATTTGCAAGGATGGGTTATCCCCGGATGGCAGTCATTTAAAAAAAATGAATGGCCATATTATTTGCTTTGCTTTTAACTAGCTTTCAAGAGAGCTTGGTAAGCATGCTAAGGGATTTTTTGTTGTAATATTTTTTGATGTTTGTGCAGCTCAAATTGGATTCCTTCATATTTGGTCACAAATGCAGCTACATTTAGAATTACTAGTAAAAAGGTAATATTTCAATGCCTATAAGACATAACACACAAAAAATAATCTGATCCTTAGGATCCTTATCTAAAATTGTTTAAATACAACCTCACGTGAACAACAACAGTTAATGGCATATTAAACTGTATCATTATTTATTTCAAAAATACTAAGAAATAAGCCAAAATGTAGAAGCAGTGTGTGGAGCGGGTAGAAGCACATTTAGCAGCAATAACTATATTAAAACTACAGGAAAAATGCTGTCATGAGAAATCAAAAAAATTATTAAAGAAGGTATCACCACAGAATGCACTTCTGAAAGCACATGTCCCACTGGAATATTAAAGCCTCTTCAAATAAAAGGATCAAACATTTCATATGAACTCCAGATATTAAAAATGCAGGGAGCATACCTCTCATGGACCCTGCCCCTCTCATCTCCCAGCGTCACTGTGACCGTGCGCATTTTGCTGAGGCTGAAGTTCTTGCTATAATAATGATAGTCGGGTGTGACCCAGCCCACCCACACAGAAGCAGGGTCCTGTCCAGCAAACACTCGCACTGAGTAGTAATACTGCCAATTAAAAGAAAAAGGGCAAACAGTGCTATCGGTTAATCTGAATATACAGAGAGAAATACTATAGTTTTTTTTTAGTTTTTTTATTTGAGAATCTATGTGGATTTACAGTTGTGATGCTTCCAAAGTCAATACTTCCATCTTCTTTTGGAGGATGGCTGCAGAAACAAAAAACATGACAGTAGATTTAAGTTATCTTAAACACTATGGGCTTTATTTTTTAACTTTAAGTATAAATTGAGATGTCTGACCCGAGCTTCAGTGATTCATCCAGGAGCTTGTCTGCAGAATAAAACTCCACAGGCATGCTCAGTCTACAGTAGACCATGTCATTGTTGCTGTTTTGAGTGCCATACGTCTTGTGAGTGACCTTAAGGCAAGGAGGACTGTCGACTGTTCCGTCAATCCTCGTCACCTGAGGAGTTAATGAAACCCAAAGCGAGGGATCAATAATATCAATGTGCCCATTAACACCAGCTCTAGTGTTTATTATAAAAAGCTCTCTAGGATAATTAAAAAAAAGCAAATCTCAACTCTAGCAGCAAACTTAAAAGGCAATAAAAACACTAATGATATTGAGAATGTGTGTACCTCAATATCAGGGTGGTCCTCAGGTACATTGAAAAAAGTGGGCAGGCGCTTGCTGAACCACATGGTGACCTCTCTGTTCATGTTAACAGCAAAGGGTTCAAAACCCTCCTGTAGACCACACATGGTGTAGTACTTGAAAGTACTGGCGTCCTTGCCCAAGTTCATACGGCCGATCTGAGACATGCGGAGACTGCACACGGGGATGAAACCTGGTGTATTTAGAAAAATGTATTATTTTAACATGTGCATTTTATATTGTCGTTTTACAAATCAGAAACATGTTAAAAAAAAATATATTAAAAAAAAAAAAAGAACGCCAATGGTTTACATGCATGCACGCAACAGTGAGTCGGCTTTCTTGAATTCTGTACTTCTAAAAAAAAAATTTAACTTCCTTTTTTCTTTATCCACCAAAACTCAAATGTCATATGTTTAAGAATCTATCACTTATGAAATCTAAAAACAAACTAACAACTTTACTTTATTCCTGTGTGACCATCTTCTTCCAAAGTCAATGGTTCATTTACAGAGTAATGAGCCAGTGTCACAAAGGACTTAATTAAAATGAAACACTCTTATCATTTTAAGCTTTTCTTAAAATCTTATGCAAACAAACCCAGTCAAACTCCCAGCGACACTTTGAAGGAAACAGGCAGAATAAATGAAGTTGGCTTGAAATACAAAGCCCTCACCATCCTCTGTCTCAAAGTCAGTGAAGCAAAGCTCGGATCCTTTACTGGTGATCAGGAGTTCTCCGTTGAGGGTGAAAATCATGGATTTGTCCTCCATGTTGATCATGCAACCAACCACGTCGCCCTTTTTCCAAGGCTGTCCAAAGTAGCGGCTGCCTGCATGCATACGCCGTCCCTTGAAAAAAAAACATAACAAGAATCACATGTTTTTGTCTTTGCTAATAAATGGAACAACAATGTTGCTTCGGTTTCTGTGACTGTGACTGTAGGTATTGTTAAAATGTAAAAGATATAATATACGGTGAAATCCTGAATTTAGAAAGTTTATGGCTGAACTACATATATTTTGTTACTCTTATAACCATTCCGTAGTCTCATTTTTATATTCTAATTAGTGTAGCAATGTCCATGACGATACATCTAAAGTATCTAGATCTTTCAAAAAGTTGCCTTCAGACAACTTCCCATGACTAGTTTAAAAGAAAGGATACATGCAGTTTACCCGATATCCATCAAAGACGAAGGCTTGGTCATCTACTCCGAGCTCCACATCAGGTCTGCAGCCTGGTCTGGCCCAGCCAACCCTCATGTCTCCTCCACTCAGAGCCTCAAACTCAAAGTACCACTTCCCCGTCTTCACCGCGTAGGTCTGCTCCACACGGAAGAAGCGTATCGTCTCGATGCTCTGATCATCAAGCATGTGCACAACTTTAGGCAAAGATACGAAAACCAGAGGATTTAACACCATGGATACACGTGCTCGTATTTTCAGTACTACTATTAGACTTTACAATCAATCCATAGCTATAATGAGGATTCGTCAGTGCCGGCTTTCAGATTGAAGAAATGTGTAAAAATATTGCATGCATAACTATGAGTTGTACCACATATATTTGTAGTATATTAGCAAAATCTGTGTGCTTCTAAACGTTTACAAAACCTTAGGTGAAAGCAGTGCTGTTGCTGTAGCCTTTGAACATACAGTAGATGGTCCTGTATCAGTTTTAAGAGCTTTAAATGACTGCGGTGTCAGCGCCAGGGTCTCACCCTCTTGATCTGGGGGGTCGATCTCATATCCATATCCAACCATAGTCCTGATAGCTTCTCTCAGACTGTCCCTGTTAGATTTTTTGGTGCGTTCATCCAGTAAAGCATATGGCACCAGGCGAGGATTACGCCTGCTCTTCAAATCCTACCACAAACAGTGACAAGAAACTGTACTAGTGGACTAAAGTCATTTAAAATTAACGGTAAAAATAATACATGAGTTTCATTTTCTCCACTTCAAATGCTGCATGAACTTTACCTGCTGGATGCCATAGGTCCATCCTTGTTTAATTCTATCTTTGGCCCACACATTGTGCGCATTTTCGGCCAGTTTATCAACTAGAACCTCTTGACCAGCATTCAGTCTCACATCAGAGAGTTCCAGTGGCACAGGCTTATATCCATTGGACATCATGTAGCTACAAATGATATTGATAAGATAAGATACGGGTATCTTACAACCCAAATTTTCTCAAAAAGTTGGGACTCTCTATAAAATGTAAATTAAACAAAGTGCAATGATTTGCTGATATATATACATTTTTTAAAAACATATTTTAATCGCAACGGAGCACAGAAAACATTAAATTTAACTGAGAAAATCTAAGATTTTAAGAAATTATTAGTTTGTTTTAAATTTAATGACAGCAACACATCCCCAAAAAGCTGGGATAGGGTCAGAATCATCCTTTCTTCTTTTAACGAGAGTCTGAGGAGACTGCTGTACCTCTGAGAGGAATGTAGTTTCATTCTTGTCTGATATAAGATTCTAGCTGCTCAACAGTCCCGCGGATTCTGTCATGGTTTTTTCACATAATGATGCTTTCAGCTGGTGAAATGCATGTCTTGCTGAAACATGGAAAGGCTTCCCTGAAAAACCCCAAACTAAAACAATTTGTTTTCCTTGCTGTAAGTAAATTATGGATTTTCAGATCATTGCATTTTGTTTTTATTTACATTTTACACAGCATCCTAAATTTTTTAGAACTGGGTTTGTACCTAAAAAAGGACACTGATTATATAAATGCCTCTAAAATTCAGCATTTTTTTGTTGTATCCGATAAAAAGACACATAGAGCTATAATATAACTTAAATTTATAGGAAGTCTTACTTTTTGGGTAATTTGATTTTCTTCAGATCCTCTTCAGCGTGAATATTAACCTGGGCAACATGGCATCCCAGGGCTAAAAGGGTCCTGAGGATAAAAGGAAATGTGAATAGGAAGAGCGAGAAAGTCTATAACCAGCATCGATATTCAAGCTTCATTACATTATGTTAGATGAAAATGATTCTTCTGAGTTCTAAATTTTTAACACTGTTCATTAGACACTGATAAATCTCCTCCGATCAATATAATAACACAGAACAGCACTCAGGTTGGGCTGCGTGGAAAAATGCCATTTGGGTCTCAAACTAGATGTAATTGACAAACTGCATACCCAGTTAAACTTTCCTCTAAGAGGAGGATGTTTTATTGAGCCGAGCCAAATGTTTTTACAGTGAGATGACTCAGTAGTTGGCTCAAATAAGCTTTGGATCCAATATTTGTTAAAAAAAATCAATAATGGAATTCACTCAGGAGATGCAAGTCATTACAAGCACCGCTTTAATCTTAGCCTTAATCTGCTTTTGCTCAGCATTCAGGAGGGAGCTTCAGAAAGAAATGAATAGGTAACTGGATTATCCAGAGGACAGCCCAGGCCTTACTTTAGGGTTTCACTGGACATCTGCAAGTTGTAGTTCCTTTCAGTTTCAGGCAGCTTGGCGAAATCCACAAGGCAAGGGTGCTGCCTCTTGTTGTCATCACGAACCTGAAAAAAAAAATGAAAAAGGTAGCAGTCAGGTGTTACTACTGCATGTGTCATCTCACCAAACCCACTGTTTGCTCTATGAACCTTCTTGTCTTATAGATTTATAAGCAAAAATGGCTCAGAATTCAGAAAATAAAAAGTAGACCGCAGCTGAATTTATCTGCAGTTGTTGCTCAGAGATGCAAATTTTGTTTGTTTTTCTCTGCCTAATTCGGGCCTCAGGTGTTGATTTTTTTCTTTCCTTTTTTAAATAAAGTGAGATAAGCCCAGTTCAGAGAATAGACTCGCAGTAGCTCGGCTATCTGTGAGAGTGGATGGGAGGAAATTTACAGCTGCACTCAGTCTCTCAATAAGACGCTGCCAGTGACTCCTCCTGATAATGCACTCTGCTGCTGACAGCAGTTAAATAGAAATGAAGTGCACACGGGGTATGAAAAATACACAGTAAACCAATACACAAAGATACAAAGCAATGATGCTGCATTCAACTTTATTATTACTGAATCTTCTGTTTGTCCAGAGAGTCTCGGGTTGTGTGCAATGTCACTCTGAGCTCCCTGAGCTTGTTAAAATGAAAACATTAAGCAGCTGCTTGGACCTAAAGATTGTCCCTAAAACTATAGGACCTCGGCTAACCCCAAATGAAGCTTTCTCCCAGTCTTAATTAATCTGAATGTCATACTCTTGGAAGGTGAGACGCTCATTAAGTTTGTTAAATGGCCGCTGTTGCGATGACAGTCTCGGTGGGAAATGATTCTGTGATAACCACACTACAGTACAAAAGAGGCAGCATGTGTGATCAGACTTCTAACAAGCTGTTCCACAGTAAACAGGAGTGACTGACAGGAAAATGATGAGAGAATGATAGAGGAAAGCAGTGCAGACAGGAATGATTAAAATGTCTTTAGATACAGAGGACTTCAACTATAGTTACACTGAGCAATTTAGAGATTGACAAACAAGCTCAGTAACATAAAATTAGATACTCTGCATGAGTTGATTTGGCACCGTGTCAAATAAAGGATTTTTTTTATTGCTTGTTGGAGTTTTTCTAACATTGATGAACTTTATTACAGATTTGCTTTTTTGAGGTTAAGCTTGAATCTTGCATCGCTCTATTTTAAGTTTTTGTTGTTTGCTTTTTGTTAAGTTTTGGATAAAACATGTTATTTATTTTCAACCTTTCATTTAAAGCAGTGAATAAATTTTGCTCCCAGTTTAATCAATTAATGGCACATTTAATTAATTATTTAATGATGTATTTCATAATTCTGGCACTTATGGCCCTCCACAGTTTTCATTATTCACAAGCGTATTATGTGTAATACTTTCTTGGGAGAGATCAAGTGTTGCCATACAGCTGAAACCCTCCTCCTTTCTATGAAAATAAGCACCTCTATGTTACAGGCAAATTAGAGAAATTTGAATGCAATGCAAATATTGCATGGATCCAATCCACTTTATCTATGTTCTTATGTCTTACAAACACTCATACTTTCTGAAGCAGTGAGATCTTCAGACGCCATTGCTGACATATTGCTGCCTATAAAGGAACAAGCCCTGAAACGTTCTTCATAAAAAGAAAGTTTTTTGGATTTCTCGACACACTCTGAAGCTCGACACATTACGTCCCATCACTAGTGAGTAAGGTTTACTCAGTTGTAAGCTTAACAATTTTTCGTGAGTGTCATTTTCTCCCTCTAGCTATATATATGTTAACAGGCCATTATACCTGCAGTCAGGGACTGAAATCTTCAAATTAATGAGCCATTAACGAGCATTTCAATTTTGACCACTTGAGTTGACCTTTATCAGTGTTTCCAGACATACCAGATAAATATATTCCAGATGAATCACAGGTTTACCTTGCCATAAGTCCAGCCCAGTTCAATCTTGTTCATCCCCCACAGTTCGTGAATGTTTTCTGCCAGCTTGTCCCGGATGTTCTCCAAGTGAGGGGGAAGAACAATCTGCAGAGAGAAGGGGAACAGATGGTACAGTTGGATTCAAAAAGATGCTGGACAAAAAAAAAAAAAAAAAAAAAAAAAAAAAGGCTGACGAATGAAAACCGTTCTTCCTCATGTCTATGCAATTGTTAGATCCCTAGGGGTTATGCCAAGTTTCCTACCCTTTTGTTACACTGAGGTAGAAAGTCAGCACCTATTTTCCATTTGTACTTCAGAGCCACTTCTGCAGCACTGAATGTTAAATTACAGGTGCGTAACACAAAATGAATTCCCTGAAACCGCTGCCGGCCTAGTAGACAGCTTTGTCTTCTTTTTAAACAGCACTCAAACAAGAAGGAGCAGACGAGAAACAGCAGCAATCATGTACCCATCATGGACATTTTATAGCACACTTTTTAGAACCAGAGCAAACCAACCAAAAGAACTAGAATATAATTTTACTGTATATTCAACACAAGCGTTCACACCGCTGCTTTTAATTTCCTTGGGTGTAACATCACTTTAACATCTCACCTGACTGGTGTCAACAGGGGTGGGAATAAAGGAGGCCTGAGAGAGGAACTGGGTGGTTCCCAGCAGATCACGGACCCCATCGTGGTCCCTCTTGTACTCCTTCACAGGCTCTACATGCATCTTCTCTTTGGGCAACAGTGCTTCATAACACGGAGAGTAACCGGCAGGTGGCAAGAACTTGAAATCTCCATGGCGACCGCCCAGCAGGAACCGGACCCTGTGATGATGACAGTAAAAGGCAGTAAATAACTTCAGCTAACATCCGTCTACATCTCTGGCATTACATAATATCAGGCTTGCAGTAGAGACTTAAATGTTCTTCTTTGGTTATTT
Source organism: Copadichromis virginalis (assembly GCF_057382275.1). NCBI lineage: Eukaryota > Metazoa > Chordata > Actinopteri > Cichliformes > Cichlidae > Copadichromis > Copadichromis virginalis. Next base: position 17,367,386 of record NC_140632.1, read on the forward strand.
TTATTTTTTTATTTCATTGTTTGCTGGTATGCTGTTGGGATAAAATGTAAGATAAAGCATAACACATCACATAAATTTAAACCAAATATAACTTCATTTGATAGGAAAACATTTTAAGAAATGGTTTCAGGTTTATTTTTCCCCTTTTGGTATGACCTGTTCTGTCTCATTAAGATAAAAATTAAGATACCAGGAAGCTGCAGCACAGTAACAAAATTACTTTATTTTGGTGCTATGCCATTGGTTTTTGTGTGAACCTACAAAAGTTCATAAGGTGCAAATTCATCAAGAGCCTCAGCAAAAACACAATTATAAATGCAGAGCCTTACTTTACACCTGCAGAGAAACTGACTACAGGGAAGAAGAACCGGTCTGTGTTGAAGTCCTCAAACATGCCCTGGACAGGCTGCCCGTTGATCCTGAAGGACATACTGGGAGCTCCCAAATCCAGACAGCAGCTGACCACATCGTCTGAGTTCAGCAGGTGCTGGTTAATGGAGGCCACGGCCCTTGGGATTCGGCCTAGACAACAGTGTGCAGAGACAGATAGGGAGGATGGATGGCTGTTACAGCTGCAAAGTCATTGCAAATGTAGGGCAGGATGATGGGCAAGGAGAAGAGAAGTGAGCAGAGAGGTTGGGAGTTGGGTGGTGAGTGCTTTAACAAGAATGTCATGAAATGGATGAGGGGAGGTGATGGGTCTTTTAGCAGATTTAGAAGGGAAGTGAGGTGAAATAGTTTTTATGCTGTTAGGCTGAGATTGGAAAAGAGAGGGACTAAGAGACTTATACCCCTGAAGCACCAAGAGGACAAAGATATGGACTCAAACTACTGACTGGTTCCTTCTTCTTATGCAGAAAGAAAAAAAAGAAACTGCAATCAGCTGGCGCTTTCCGTTTGAATGCAAACTGAATATGTACGGCATGCATATCAAAATCATTCGAGACGTTGCAAGGCTTTTCAGAAGATGTAAAAGAGAAGTCTAACAGGTAAAGGTTGGAAAGTGGAATTTTATATCAGTGTCCCAAAGATGAAAAAGCAAAGTAAAGAGGGGACAGCAGGCTCCTGCATTATTCACAAAAGGTTCTGTCAGGGCAAAGTCCTTCAATAACCCTTTTTTAATTCCACAAACTTGGAGTTACCTAACTGCAGTAGTGCAGAGTAGCATGGAACAAATTTAAAAGTTTATATTATATAAAGACGAGATAACAGAGCAAGTTAAAAGCTAGACTGTGCTTTTTCCAGCTTTCCAGGGCCATCAAATTTGCCTTTTTGCAGTAAGACTGTCTTTGACTGCGCATGGTTCCTAGTAATTACACGACACATGGACAGAATAAGGCCAATGGGCCAGAACCAGACCGCTAATCATCTCAGTCCGAACCACAAGATCTTAAAAGAAAAATGAAATAAACAAAATAACATGATTCAGACAAAGATCTCTGAAGTTTCTCAATGTGGTTGACTTCACTGAGTCTGTAGCATTACTTCATTGAATTCTAGTGCTGTTAGTTTCATTAGTGACTCTAGTGACAGGGAGTAGTGCAGGGGTAGGCAACTCCAGACCTCGAGTGCCGGTAATGAACTAATCATTTGATTCAGGTGTGTTGACCCAGAGTCATATCTAAAACTAGCAGGACACTGGCCCTCGAAGCCTGGAGTTGCCCACCCTGGTGTAGTGCCTACCAAAAAAACTGCTTAAATGTAGACTCATTAAAATGTTAATTTAAGTGGGTTTTTTTTTTTATGTTTTCATGTAATACTTTCATTGTTGGAGGCAAGCTGTAAAAACATTACCTTGTAATTACTGTATCATTTCCTCTTAGTTTGATGTTTAGGGGAAAGGGGTTGGGGGAAAATATGTTGGGTAAATATAGAGTTTACAAGTTATAAACTCTGTATTCAACACACCTTGTTTTGAACTGAGGACACAAGAGTCAGTCATGTGATATCTCTTTTATGGCATGTGTGATGTCTGAAAGAAGACACTGCCTAGCAGTTTCCAGGAAAAGAATAGAACCAGACAATGGAAACCCAATCAGTGATAATGGCCATCTGGTTACTCAGTTTCACAGTTCCACAGACCTACACAACAACATCATTCTTGTTTTGTATTTATAGTTAACCACTGCACAGATTCAGCCTCTCTTCAGCTTCAGTATGATAGCTTTTCTGTCAGGAGGTCATCAGTTATCCAAGATGCACTGTTGGTTTTTGTCCATTATGACACACTACGTGAGATAAAAACCTTTTTTGTGCATACTGCCTATTTTCATTCTCAAACTGATGTGATACCTTGACTCACTATGAATCATCCAGATCAGTGCATAAACTGTTTGTTGTCAGGTAGATTAAACGTAGGATAAAAACAGCATTGAACCTTAAGATTGTATGCATCTAGACTAAATATACATTATCTCTATATTTTCTTACATACATGGGTTTTGAATTTCAACCACATATCAGATCTACCAGCAGTGAAATATTAAATTAAGATGCTCACCTGACCAGAGATGCAGTCCATCAAAGCTGTAAGAGTACAGGTCATCTCCAACACCATTGCCTCCCCACCCTTCTCCTCCACCAGGGTATGGAGCATATCCTTTAGTGTTGGCCCAGCCTACCCTCAGGTGGGTCGGCTCATTGGTTACAAAGTGGTCCACTTGGTCAATGACCAGCTCATAATACCACTTCTTATACTGAGCTGAACCTTCAGCTATGCCCAGGAAGATATTTGGTCTCATACTGGAAATGAAAACAGGGAAAGTCAACACTGGATTGAAATCGTCACTCCAAATTTCCACTCTTTAATCAGCTGTGTATACTGGGGCTACTGGATCCAGCAGCGGTGCAATACTTTAATTCTCTACCTCTGAACATCATTGACCAATCGAGTCTGAAGCAGCAGGTCCCTATTGGGAAGGAGGTTGTCACAGATCAGATTCTGATTGGTTCTCACTGCCACTCCATTGCATACACAGAGGGAACAAAGGACATCCAGGATCTGACAGAGAAAAAGACACTTGTGTCAGACACTTTTTCCTTTTTGTGTGAAAATATGTCACACATCCACAATGTGTCAGCGTTTCACATGCTCCGAGAGGAAATGATTAGTTATTCAGACAGATTCTCTGCAAGCTGTGATGCTTGGAGCACATTCACAGTGCGCAAGAGGGCCTTCAAGCAGAACTATCGTCCTCCACCTGCCATTCATGATCAGCAACTGCTGTTTACAAGAAAGCTCTTTGATGTCTTCTAACAAGTGACAGTGTAAATATTAGGAAACTGACATTTAAACACTGTATACACATCACTCGGCTGGAACAAATGAAACCATGATAAAGATTTTAGTACAGTTTTTAAAACCCAGTTTGACAGCTTAATTTTTTTTAACAGTTGTTGAGGCTTTATAATCCAATTAAATGTCTTTAGTGTTTAGTGTTTGTGTTTAAAAAAAAAAAAAACAGAGCAACTGGCACCAAAGTTGATCCCAATTTGGACTAGACCACAACGAGGAAAGATGTCTCCCACCTCTGCCCGCAAAGGACCAACCAACAGCCAAAATGTGACAACGACTGAGCCAGTTGTGTTTTTGCACTGACACAGTGGAGTATTTTTCTTAGCCAAGTGTTTTCATGATGCAAATTCGAACAGCATTTGTTGATTGCTCTGAGAAAAACCAGAGACAATGATTGTGTTGGCACTTCCGGATTGACCCATTAAAGAAGCGGTAGCTGTAGAAATATAAACTTATCATGTAAAAACCTTATATAGGGGAAATCAAACCACACTTCTGCATTTTTAGTGGTGATTGATGATTCTAAGTATGCATTGGCAATCCTAACTCAACTCTGACTTCAAGAAATCCTCTGCCAAGGCATAAAACCAAAGCAGTCTGTCTGTCTACCAGCAAGAGCATTGTGAAAACTGCCAAGGTGAATTGTCTATACTCCACGAGGAGCATGGACAAAGGAAGAACCTGTGAAATGTTTGGTGTGAAGCCAGGTTGTTTTCTCTAAAATTAGAAGATATGGCACTAGACTGGCATTGGCACAAAAAGCTCCTTTCTTGTACCTTTTCTAGTCTAATATTTCTGCTTACCTTGTGGTTGCGTCCATGCTTGTAGAGCAGAGAGACGATGGATTTAATGTGACCTTTCTGGATAATGTTCAGAGCTTCTGGGCTTTCTACCAAGATACAGTGGAGGACTTCCAGAATACCTATAGAGTTACACAAAATGTTTGTCATTTAACAAAAGAAACATTTAGACCACATCCCAACATTGATAGCTAGGGATGGGTACCAGTATCTGACACAAACTGTAGTAACCAGACCGAAAAGCAGTGCACATTTCAGTGCTTTATTTCGGTGCTTTTTTTTCTCTGAGATGTCATACACTTTGGATTCTAGCCAATCATTTTACCTTTCCGAGGATAGTAGGCGGGTCCAGGTACGTACGTTCTTTTAGAGCAGAGCTACAGATTAAAAACGCCCAAGGCGAAGCGGTCAAAAGTCTGGCTGTACTTCACAGCAAAAGATGCAAACCCAGCAGCCTGCAACAAGTGCTTTAAGCTGATACTGTGCAAAGGAGGTAACACCTCGAATCTGATGAAACACCTGGCGACGCATAGCGTTTTTTTAAAAGCCTAGAAATGCGCCGTATTTGATAGCTTGCTGCAAGACCTCACACCCTGCACATCTACTGCGGGTGTGGTGCCTGTTATCGGACCAGGAGTTAGCAACATGAACCCGAAGAGGAGAGTCCTGGCCCCTAGCCCTGCCAGTGTAGCAGAAATGATGACGGATGATGATGCAGCAGCAGCCGTTCTTCTCTGCGTGAGTAGCTTAATGTTGTTCGTGTGTAATTTACGTTCAGTAGGCTAACCACGTTATTACATTAATGCATGTAAGGTGAACTAGCAAACATCATCATAGCTACATGCGGCTGTCTTCTTGTTTGATGGCAGATACTCCCTTCACCCTGGCCAAAAAGGCTAAAATGCCCAAAGAAAAAGTGGAAAACAGCTGAGAGGTTTTAGGACAAAGTTTGTGTTTTTCCATTGTTTAAGCACTGCTTCCAGCCAAGAGTGATACCATATATGCCCTATAGCTGCAGAGAAGACCAACATTGTTATCTTTTTACAAAAAAACCAGCTAAACATGAGAGGTTTTTGGACAAAGTTTGTGTTCTTCATTCTTTAAGCACCGGTTCGAGCACCGTTTGAGCACCGGCACCGTTTCAAAAGTACCGGTTTGGCACCGGTAATAGCACATTTTTGTCCTTTGCGCCTATCAAAAATCGTTTTAGTTTTTTTTCCTCTCCTCAATTTTTCCACTGAAAGTTTCTCATCATACCTGATGAAGACTCCAGTCTTTCCAGTTTGCTGACCAACCAGTCCAATTTTCGGGAAAACTGGGTACAGTTGTTCCGGTTTCCACGAATCAGTGCAGCTTAACAAACAACAAAGATTTCAAAAATAAAATATTAATATTATAAAAGTGCATTCCAGCAGCAGAATATCAGGTGAGTGGATACTGCAAACAATTTGACTTTGACTAATGAATAAGCGTCAGGTTTTCCTGATATGACATATGTGCATATGAAAACTCATTAAATCTGAATAGAAAATACATGAGAAAAATTGTAAAGGCACTATTAAACCAAGACCTCTATCCCCCATAAAAAGTTGAGGTGTATTCTCTTGTACCATCCTCTACACCGGTGGGTGACATTAAGAAGCCTCTTTATCAATATACTGTCTCATTTCTCACCATTTAGATTCTGGGACAGCAGACGGATAATGTCTGTGAAACACTTTAACAGCACTCTGTGCCGAAGGAATACTGATGGGTGTCTAATCTCCTTTAATTCTGCGCTCTCAGCCAAGCTATAGTTCAAAATGAACACATGGCTAGATCCACAGTTTGAGTCGAGGGCAAGGATATTCACTGTGACTGATGTGAATGTAAAATTCAAAGGTCAAAGACAGGCAGGAGAACCTGGGGCTGCACAGACTACAGGCTTTAAACCATGGTTACATAATCATACAGTGTATTAAGATATACTGTAATATTGCTAAGGCTTTAATGAAGACATCAATTTAAAGTGAAACGATTTGTCCCACTGAGTCCAAGAACAATTTTATCTCATTAAAGAAATAAATAACAAACAAGGAAAAAAGTAGATTGTTCAGTCAGAAAATAAATGTGACAAAGCAGCCATATTTATTTTATTAATGTGTTTATCCATTTTAATATTATTCAGTTTTTGCACACAGGACATTAGAATGTGTGCCTCCTTCAAGACATCTGGAGAGCTAATCACGAAGACTGCTTCAAGAGTAGAAGGCTGTGTTAAAGAATAAAAGCGGTCACACCAAATATTGCATTTCAAGCTCATTAGAATTGCACAAACTCTGTTTTTCCCCTAAATAATGTATTTCCACATATTTTTAGACATGTTTCAATAAGCTGCTATACCCATTTCCTAGCAAAATATAAAAAAGAGGAGTGAATCAAGAAATGTGCATAATTACTGTACATCTTGCATCTTGTGTATTATAAATACCCACTAAAGTCTAGAATAATGCAAACCAGCCAATTAGAACATCGTTATTTCAGATGTTAGACTTACATCTGCATTTTTGAATGTAGCTTGGTGTAGACACACAGTAGAGGAGGTTGCACATCTATAACTCTAGGAAAACTGGGCAAACTTTACCTGCTTAAGTTGAGTAATGTCTCCACACTAGTAAAAATCTCTACAACAGGTGGCCATTGTAAATAGTGGTGGGATGTTTTTATGTTTATCTTTAATACACAGCCTGACTTAACTTCTGGGGATCGTGACTTTTTAGGGCTTCCAGCCAGGATATCTGGGTAGCAGAAATGCATGCTAATTTAGCCTCAAATAAGCTAATTAAATTGACATTTTCATCAGATTACAGCTGATGACATGTAGACTTAATTTTTGCAAATGAAATCCCTCTCTTCATACGAGTTTGTAAAGATCATCAATAGTATAATACAGTGAGGCTCATGGAAAATTCCTGCTTGGGGTGATATTGATGTCCATAATCTCATCATTTAACAAGCACACTGCCTACTTGGACAGATAACAGACCAATAAGAGAGAGAAGGTCAGAACAAACAAGGCCCCGACACAATTCATCATGCAAAATCTGCTACGCCATCCTGAGGGTGACCTCTCTGTGGGGATGGCTAGAGTGTACTCAGAGGAGTGTATTTGTGGGTTTTGAGCACGTGTGTTTGTGTGTAATGTGAGGAAGTACATGTAGGGGAGGTGGTGATGATTACAAAGGCAGTCAAGGTGAGCCAAGTGGAAGCAGTTGATGGGAAAACTCCAATGACAGGAAAACAAAGTACCCAAGAGAAAGCGGTCTGAAATAAAACTTTTCAGGGTCAGTGTGAGGCCCCGAGAGAATCAGATAATGCCAACACCTGCGATGGCTGGCATTTTGTTAACAATGCCATTTTGCCTTCAAATATTCAGCTCGATGCTCTATGATTATATCTACACTGCTTTCAAAACACTCGTGACCTAGATGAAAGCGAAGGCAGACAGTAAGACTGCAAATGTCATGTAAGTGCTGTGACCAGCTTTGAACTGCAAATGTTGAATGAAGGAAGGAAGGAAGGAAGGAAGGAAGGAAGGAAGGAAGGAAGGAAAAGAATGACATTAAGTGTCAATTAAATGATGCGACCAGCTGCTAACTCCAGATGTGGAGTGAGAATGTGAACAACAAAAAAAGTGAGGAAGTGAAGACAGAAGGGAGTAGAAAAAAGATAAAATAAAGAAGGTGGGAAGCGAAGGAAAGGAAGGAAAGAAATGAGGCATTAAGGATGATCTAAAAGCTACAATATGGAATACAGGAAATAAGGGGTGGGGGGTTAGTGAGATGAGAAACATAGAAGAGAAGGCAAATTCAGTCAATGAAGACACTGAAGGAAGATAAATACTACACGTCTACCCTGAACCAACAGCTGACAGTGTTTTTAAAAAAAAAAGAAGAAAAAAACAAACGATGTGGATATTTCATGTGATCCATCACTCAACTGTTTACCTAAGAGTTCATAAAGCAGGTTGAGAATGTCCTTCCACGCTGCGCCAGCTTCCTCCCCAGCCACCTCCCCGAAGTGGGCTGCACTGTCGTACAGGTTCATTCGATCAATGCATTTGGACAGAAGACTCAGCATACCCTGAGAAAAATAAAAGATATACACATAATTATTGTGTATTCTTTTACAAGAATTGATAATAACTGAATAGCAAGGAGTTAAACAAATACAGATGATGAAAGATTAATAGGGACTCATTAAAATACATTAAATTTATGTAACCAAAGTCGAAACATACATTCATTTAAGAACCTAAGGTTTTAACCACTTTTTCCCCCCACACACACAAAAAAAAAAAAACACTTCCTGCATAGCATCATCTAAATGAGAAACATCAGTGTATGAGAGGTTTTCTTTTTGCATAGAAATTAATCACACCACCCACTCTCACCTCCTCTTTGAAGAGGTCCTGACGTTTGATGAGTGAACGGAGAAGACACTGCTTCTCTTCATGCTCCAGCTCAGAATCGGGCTGCTTAAAGTACTCAATCAAATCATTCAGTGTCTGTAGCACCTCTTCAACGTAACCGGCCACTGCTGTAGACTCTCCTGCTGCAATGCTGTCCAAAGCTCTGGGAGGAAAAAAAGGCAGAAAAGACAGAGAGGGTGGATCAATGTGTAACATTTTACAAAAATTTAGTGTGGAGTTTTTGCTAGAAGCAAAGAGGACCCTCCTAGAATTACTTGATGAAGTTGGTAAAGAGGAACGTGGTGTTACGGATGATGCGTGCAGCCCGAGACTCCTCATGTTGACAGCGCTGGAGGATGAGCCCGTCATCCATGTGGCCCTCAGAATGTAGGCAGGCCTAGCAGGACAAACACAGATGTGAATATTAATTTTTTAAACTAGGATGCAACAAGATGCCAGTAACCTGCTGGAAACTTCTGTCCTGTCAGACTTTTGAAAACTAATCTGTGTAATATCTCAAATATTCTAAAATAAAACCTAAAATAAACAGGTGTAAGAACGAAAAGCATATATGTAATCACTTTTTGTGATGTGCCAGTCTTCTATGGCTAGTGAGTTTACAACACCGATGCTCAGTGAAATCTGACTTACTGTAATCAAGCAGCCTAATTAAAAAAGACAGGGGGGGTGGGGGGAGGATTTAAGTGTAAACCCACCACCCGTCACCTCCAACACGTCTGGTGGTTTGGCATGCGGCCAAGGCTGCAAGGTCTGCCTGGCGCCAGCACGACGTGGTATTTGATGTCCCTGGACAAACGCCCGGCGATGAGCAGTGTTTATATGCCACCCTAATCCTTCTGTCTCACCCAAAACTAACTGTCACCCTCCACGTGGCCAATTATCACGTTTAAATGGGTTTCAGCCTCATGTGCACTCTCTGTGTGTCTGCAGAAAAGATGGGAGTGGAGTGTGGGTGACCACATCTGATGTATCCAAGGCTAACATTTTTAATGCATGCTCAATCATCCAGGTAAGGAAATCCCAAAAAAGATGATTCTGTTCATCTGGATGTCGTGTTTTCTATTTTGTCACTCATTCATATGACTTTTTCAGTCTCAGCTGACTGCAGGTTTCCCCAACCTTATAAACAGTACATTTGCATAATGATTGACACTAGCACCATTGACTAACAATGGGCTGTGGGGTCAGTTTCATGATCATAAATATGCATATTGTCATGACCAGTCACAGAGAGTTGGGGAATGGCTCCAATCACAACACTGTAAGATGGTGAAAGATGTGTCCTCCTCGATGGCCTCCTTGACTCACCGCTCAAACCAGCGTTCCTCTCTGTCCAGGATGTGTACCTGCTCATCATTGAAAGAGTCCACTGGCCTATAGGTGTAAATAGACTGCGGATTCCTAGCCTGATCAGTTAGCTCTTCTGGGTTGTGTCATCCGCAAACATTGTTTTCAGTTCCAAAAGAAAAACATTTGACCTGAGTTGGTTGGGTGTTTGGAAGGCCAGCCATATAGCCCACTGCTCTGACTGTGTGTTATTTGCGTATGCACTCATTGGCTTCGAGGAATGGCAGGCATTTATGGTCATGTTGTAAACAGATGGCAGCTATATATGTTGCATATTTGTATCACTACAGTATGTGCTGTGCAATAAATTATTCGTAATTATTCCTGGAGCAGTTGTTTACTCATGCTAACCATAAAAAAGAAAGAAAAACAACAACCCCAAAATAGGTGCTTATCCAACCATGCAAAGTGGACAACTGCAACAAACCCAGAGTTTTACTGTCTGTGAGTTACTTCCTAATTTCTCTGTGTAGGTTCTCAGTCATCCACATCATGGTAGTCTGAGGAGCTTAAAAAAAGAAGTTGTTGTACTTTGTGAAGTCCAGTCCCCTTCTTTTCTGCTTAATTTGCACCATTGGAGTAAAGTATCGACTGGCTTATATATTATTAGTTGGAGCAGATGAAGGGGTCAGTAGCAGAAGTGCTCTGCTCAAGAACTTCATTATACTACCTTGATTACTTTAGTGTACAATATGCTGAGATGGAGTATTTTTTCCAATAAAGTCATTTTAGCATAAACACACAGGAAACCTGGGGCCGGTCAGCAGTACTTCTTTTGTTTATTGGTCATGTGAAATATAATCAAGTGACTAACGACAGTACAGTGCGCTGTGCATATGGAGGTTGAAGAGAATTTGGTGCAAACTTATTAAAAGTTTGTCCTTGACCAATAAAAAACAGATTACCTGGCTATTTTCATAGCAGTTATTTTGACATTCAGCATGAAGAGAGATGTAATAATTAATATTTGTTATGGTCATGTTCAATTCAGGTGGGCATAGCTGCTGGTGTTGCACTTAATGGAATGGGACCATAATTACCTGTATCTTAAATATACACTGTAATTATACCCTATGAAGGGTCTGAATAAGTGTGAAGAAGATCTATTCAGCTTCTAATTTGATTCATCTAAATAAACATAAACAACGTGTATTTTATGTATTGTTTTGCTGTGACAGTCCTGCAGGGACAGAGCCCTGGTCAATTTATTTTCATCAAACAGGCAAAATTAAACTGTTCATTGAATGGTCCCATCTACATCCCAGCTACATTAGTAAAAGTTACTGCAAAGTCTATTGATGCATACTCAATCATCTAGGTAAGAAAATCCCAGAAGGCTGATTTTATTCAAGTCCAAATCCAAGTTTTAAAATAAAGAAAAAAAAATGCATTTACCCTTCTTTTTAGGGGACCAAGACGAGATGATTTGGCATCTGGCGCCTGGTAGGACAGCCACAGTCCTGTTGCCACATGCATGATGAAGCACACAGAGTCTCCGTACTTGATCTCTGGCACGCCCATGCCATCAATGTCCCTCTTTGGGCCAGTATCTCCCTTTTCCTGTAGCAGGAACATACACAGATTAGCAAAGAGACTCAGAAATAAAATCACTCACTCACACACACACACACACACACACACACACACACACACACACACACACACACACACACACACACACACACACACACACACACACACACACACACGCATATATATAAGCCTGGAAATGTGACAAATGAAGATGTATTGTGATTAGATGGTAATCAGAGATGCCGATTGCGGAGAATGCATTCATTGGCCTGCCAGGAGGTTGCTGCCGGCCTCATTAGCTCTGCTACATTTCTGGCACAGCAGAGATGGAGCGATGCCACTGATTGCAGTCGACAGCAAGTAGCGAGAAACATATTAAAGCCAATGTTCAACATGGCGAAGCTTTGACCTTTCCAGATACAGGAAATAGCAGGCGCAGGGGGTGTGGATAAGGGATGGAGAATAAGAGGGTTATTAAACAATCTATATTCTTCTAAAGAAACATGAGTTCTAAGTAAGAGCAATGTTTTGCTGCATTGCCAAGAGTACGATAGAAAAAGACTTTGAAGTGATGCGAGTCAGAGGGATTTTTACACTGCATCCACTGGGGATAAAGGGATATCCATGGGAACAAATGGAGCTCTGTGAAGGTGACTCAGTGTGCACTTTATGTGGTTGTAGCGATTTTAAGAAAGGATAATAATTTTGGATTGTTCACATATAAAAACAGTAAACCCCCCCCCCAAAAAAAAAGGCTGGATCTCTTCAGGTAAGGGAGGTTCAGCACAAAAATACATCTAAATTTAGTCTTTTCTCCTATTGGGTGTGGTTAAAAAATAAAAAATAAAAAAATCACAGCTCAACAGAAAGAAAAAATACACAACCTGTAGTTTTATCACACTCCTGTGCTACCTTCTACTGCACAACTTACACAACAGTGTGTACCAAATTCATGGGAATAAATAAAAGACTTTCCATTACTGTTTCAAGTAAACCGTGTGCTCCTCTCTCGTGGTAATATCCAGCGTCAAGTCATTATTTTTGGACTACATGCTATCAAATGAGAGCCGCACAAACCCTCAGAGTTCAACAGAGTGAGAGTGGGAGAAAAATGGATGTGCAACTGCAGGAAAGAAATGACTAAAGGCAAATAAGAGATTACAAAGTATGTATCTAAAAGAAAAACACTATCAGTGCATCATAATTATTTTTAATATTGCAGCGGTGAGGGTGAATTTATTTTTTCTCCCTAATTGAAAACAGCTATAGTATATGCAAACCAGCTGCAATTGCACATGGACAACATGACTGCCTGCTCCAACGTTTACAGTGTTGTCAACTCAGCAGCTATGAAAAGGTTATTTTATAGTGGAATGGCATGAGCTCATTAAGGGCTTACAGACTCGCTTTGGGAGTTGTTGATGAAGTAGTCAGGGTGAGATATTTTGAGTCCTCTTTTAATGAGGTTAGTTAACTAACAACATTTATTTACATCAACCCCCCAGAACGGCTTCCAGATCTTGTAACTGCCTTGCTCAAAGCGCACATAAGAGTTAGCTTTAAAACAGATAGTATACAGTGTTGTGAAAAAGTATTTGCCCCCTTCCTGATTTTGCATATTTGTGATACTTTAAAGTTTCCGATCATCAAGGAAATTTAAATATTAGACAAAGATAACCAGAGTAAATACAAACGAGAGTTTTTAAATTATGATTTTATTACTTAAGGTAGTTATTCAAACCTACGTGGCCCTATGTTAAATAAAAAAATAAAATAAAAAAATTGTTCCCTAAACTTTTTGCACATCAAGATGTTTTTGTACAGTCGCTTTCTTATTTCTGAATCATAAGAATCACCTTAATAGAGGCAAGTGAGGCCTGCAGTTCATTAGATGTTATTTTGGGCTCTTGTGTAACCTCCTGGATGAGTCGTTGATGAGCTCTTGGATTAATTTTGGTAGGCGGGCCACTCCTGGCAAGGTTGTTCTAAGTTTTATCCATTTGTGGATAATGCCTCTCTAGCCATGGTTCGCTGGAGTCCCAAAGCCTTAGAAATGGCTTTGAAACCCCTTCTAGACTGATAGATGTCAGTGACTTTGTTTCTTAGTTTCTTTAGATTGTGACAGGATGTGTTGCATTTTCAGATCTTTAACTCTACTTCGCTTTGTGAGTCTGTTTAAGTGATTTCTTGAATCAACAGGTCTGATAGGGAAATTAAACTTTGCTTTCTACAAAACAAAACCAAAAAAAGTAGTTAATCACATTTAATTTGAGATTTAACAAAGGGTGCAATTACTATTTCGTACAGAGCCAGATATATTTTGATAGCTTTTTTCCCACATTTAAGTGTGAGAAAGACACAAAAAAAAATACTAAATCAGGAAGGGAGAAAATAATTTACAGTGTTGTGAAAAAGTATGTTTATACAGGCAAACAGAGCACTGACCTTGGAGGCCCTAAAGCAGAAAGCAGTGGCCGTGGTGTCAGACTTCACTCTGTCCTGCAGAACCAGTCCACGGTCTTCAGTCAGAGCAAGATAATGGCCAGTAGAGAGATGGCGTAGTCGGAAGGGCTGGCCCCACCGGATGTGGCTACCACTCCAGCTAAACACAGAGAACTGGTGTCACAAGCTTTGAGTGCAACATTGCCCTGAAATTTCTAGACTTGGTCATCTGTGATTGTTTTCACAGCATAAGGAGAGTCAGGCTTGGAAAATGCTTTTTCTCACATGCAGCACACGTCAGGAGATGGACTGTTTGCATTAGGTGAAGCTTGCTGAATATAGCCTCCAGGCTAGTAGTGAATTCACCCACCCACATGTGTTCATTCTCACATCCACCTCCATTGAGTAATCGCTAGAAAAAAAAAAAAAACTTTCTCAGCATTTTCTATTTTTTCCCCACCATGGAACCAACGGGGGGTTGATTTGATTCTTTTGTTGCAATAACAGGTAACAGGTACTCTAAATTGAGACTGTCGACATAATTTAATATTTGAAAAGAAGTTTTTAAATTATTTTTGCCAGGTTTTCTCTACAGAAAAAACAAAACAAAACACGTTATATTAACACAGACTCTGCAGGCACAATATTTAGATCTAAGTGCTCTAGACAACTGAGTTATTTGCGTAAATTGCCCAAACTATTCTGAAAATACAAAGCTGACTTCATTCTAGGAAATGAATATCGCACCAGTAATGTAGGATTTACCATATTTCCCTTCTTCCTATTTAAAAGAATGTTCAAATGCATGTAAAAAACAACCTTTAATTGCACTACCAACTAAAATGATTTCACATATCAACTTCAGAGCAGCTCCAGTTTCTCTCTACAGATGATGCAATTTGGGAAACATTGTTCACAATTCTCCCTTAAGTCAAAAGTAGAGACATGAGCCTTAATAGTCGCACCTGTGGCACTTTGAAAGTGTACTGAGTCTGACAGGAATTCCCAGTGAGAGCTGGCAGCCGATGTAACTGGTGAAAAATTGCGTGGGTGGCCAGTTAAAGGAAAATGTGAGAGAAAGGGGGACGGTGATAGAAGAGAGGTAGTTCAAAGCGGGTGGTAAACAGAGCCTCGAATTCTGGAAACTCTGCCAGTTAATTGGTACTGACAGCTCGGAGAAGAGATAGATGAAGTTTATATATAACCTGGGAACCTATAGCCTCCCACAATTTCTTTGTATTTTGTTAAATAAAGGGAAATATTTGTAGTCATTTATTGAAACCTAAGGAAACCTCAATAGGAATATAGTATATAATGGAGAAACAGAGTTTGCACTACACTGATGTCCTCCCCCCCCCCCCCCGCTCAAGATGATCCCACACTGCTTCAAAAATGTTAAGATCTAGGCTCAGGGGAGGCCAATCCATGTGTGTTTGTGCGTCTTTAATCCAGGTATGCTTTTCCTACATTGACAGTGTGTTTGGCATTACAGTCATGCTGAAAAGCTGCCAATCCAATGCTTTCCAGATGGTACTGTACATTTCTGCATTCATAATTCCATTAATTTTGACAAGATCCCCAAAACAACTGGCTGAAATGCAAACTCTAAACCATGACCAAACCTCCGCTATGGCTACACATGGCTGTAGAGACACACTTTGTGCCTCTCTCCTGACCATAACTGATGACAAATTGAACTAAAAATTCAAAATTTGGAATAATCACCCCTTAAGACATTCTGTTACTGATTGTTATTCTAATTATTGTGTAATTTGGCAAAGTAATTTCTCCCCATTTCCATCATTAAGAATGGCTTTGTGACAGCTGCCTTTCCACTGAGACCATTTGTGAAGAACCGTTAGTGAACAGTAGAAGGATTAACTGAACGGCCGTATTGATTTTAAGTCCTGTGTCCCCTGTTTGTGTCCAGTTACTTAAGGACATAACTTTCAGATACTGTTTATTTACTGTAGGTAATTTTTTTAGGCCGACCACTTCTCACCTCATCCAGTTTAGATAATAATATGTAATTTTTTCATGTTCTTTTATATCCCACTCAAATAAAACAATCCCTTTGTGTAATTTCTGAGATAAACATATATTATTTATTTTATTTGTGTTTTTGAGTCAGATGTTACCTGATCCTCAGTGGCTCCACTCTCCACAGTGAACGGGCCCTTGATGCTCCCTTGCCAGCCTCATAGTTAACTATCCTAAAAGCAGAAGAAATAAATGTGGGCCTCAGTTAAGTAATTTAAGTGACAGAAACAACATGAACAGTCCAACATGGTATGCTTCTGTTAAAGCTAAAAACACCCTCTGTGAACTGGATCCCAAGGGAAATCTGGCTCCAGATTAATTTGTTTTTGGAGACATTTTGATGTTCTCAAGAAAAATATCACAGTGTCTCCATATATATGATTATTCCTGCTTAAACCTTACTGTGCAGGTCAGAAAACAAGAGATTCTTATATTTTATGATAGTGACTCAGGAGGGAGAAAAAAAAAACTGTTGGGTTGAAGGCTATTTCAGTGCTTCTCAATAAATAACAGCCTTGTAACCCTTCACACAGGATTACAACAGAAAGAGTTTGGATTGAAAAAAAAAAAAAAGAAAAAAAAAAAAAAGAGGCCTCAGGTGAATTTTCGTCAAAAGAACAAACACAAAAAAGTGGATTGAAAAGTAAATTTTGAACTCCTCCTATAACTTTAACATATGTGGTAAGTGTAAACGTTTGCAGTATTTCCTCACAGTTTAAGACAAAAAACCAAAAACTTTTTTTCAGTTTTAAAGTGAAGCTTAAAAGTGACAACATTTTTTTAGTTTATTATTAATCATCCTCAAAACTATTTTCCCCAATGGTTAGTTTGAAAGATTTTATTAATTTAATTAATTAAATTACTAACCTCTGCTCCTCTTCACTCTTGTCTGCTCCAGGGATGGTCAGGCTCTCATCATGCCCATGACAGAGACGCATCACATGTCCACCAATTAAAAAACCTAAAAGGCAAAAAAAAAAGTTCCATTTATTCATGAAAAAGAAATAATTTATTCTAATATATGGCTGCTTTGTTTTTCAAACACCATCAGTACATTAAAATGATGACAGGAAATAATAAATTTTTAAATTATAAAAAGGTGAACTTTCTTTGAAACATTAACTTAAAATTGTGAGTTTAAATTAAACAGATTTTTTTATTTAGACACACACACACACACACACACACACACACACACACACACACACACACACACACTTGTGTTTTCACATCCTTGTGGGGACATCTAATTGACATAATGCTTTCCTTAGCTGCTTACCCTAACATTAAGCATCAAAAATGAATGTCTAAACCTAACCCTAACCTAATTGTAACCCTGACACTAAAAAAAAAATAATCACATTTTGAGTCTCAGAAATGTCTTCAAACTTGTGGAGACGGGGATTTTGTCCCCATAAGGGCCTGTTGGTCCCCACAAGTATAGTAAACTTCCAATTTTTGGTCCCCACAAAGACATGTTAACATGGTTGTTGGGGTTTTTAAGCTTACCTACTGCCATGTTACTTGATGAGCAGGTAGGCTGGACATTCCACAGGGTCTGCATGAAGGAGGCATCCACGTGAAAGTTGCCATTGGAAATAGAGAGATGCTGGAAAAGAGAAGCACAGTTACGTGGGGAACAGTTGACCTTGAGTTAACCAGCTGTGTTAGCAGCAGGAAAACAGGGACATACAACACAATTTAGCAACAGTGCACAGACGAGGAAGATGTCCAAGCGCCTGGAGTTGAAAAGAGATTAAAACATGTCGTCCTTCTCATGAGAAGGACGACATGTTTTAATCTCTTTTATCACTGCAGGCCAAAGGCACTGCTCCATGTAACATGCCCAGATAATGCAATAATTCCTTTGAGATTAAAAATTAAGAAAGAAAGAAAAAATAAATACATTTGAAAAACACCTACTCCTGGTAGGTTGCATTCAGATGAAAGTGAAGAGTCGATATGAGTTTAGCTTTAAGCTACACCCAAGTAAGCATTGATGCAAGGATTTCTAACACATACAATACAGGCAAAAGGGTTTAGCAGCTGCCAATGCTCACACCCTAGAACACCATTAGGAAGTCCTTTAATTGTTCCAAAATATATTCTACAACATGAAAACAAGTCTTTACGAAATTCCCCTGAAAACATCATACTATCATACGATAATATGAGCACCAATTGAGTTTTCTTTCATTTGCCTGTATTTGTCCTAGCATGTCATTTAAAAATGTCTTAATCTGTAACAGTAGACATGCCAAGTCAAAACATCTATGCACTGTCTCTCTCAAAAACAGTTTTTATCATCCTCACATTTATCCAACAAAATCACCCTGACTTGATAAAAAGACATAAATGCCCCTGTCCTAAATGACAGCAATACATTCACTGTGATGTAATGAATGACAGTAATAATGCAGTGATTGCTTTTGCATTTCTGAGGTGTCCCATTCTTCAATACCTGAATTTCCGACAAGCTACTGCAGGTACAGGCTTTACAGTATCTTTGGCAGATTTGCTTTAATTGCATATTTTCCTCCCCGAAGGACTGGTATGGCCACTAGAAGAGAGTGCAAGTCACTTTCCCATGCCAGGCACGTCAATGTCCCTCACTTTTGCCATTTCTCGCGCTGCCTCTTCCTCGGTTTCTCCTCAAATCCCCCTCTCCTCTCTTTTCCATGTAAGTTAATTGAGGTCAGGTGTATAGCTCTGCATAGTGGAGACAGCATTAACTCAAAGCTCATCAGTCAGGCGGATGCGTTTCATAAAAAACATTATTAAAAAGGACCTGCATGGGGGTGGAGGGGGCATGGGAGGGGATTCACAAGTAATCGGATTTCTAGTTCAGATAGCAAACGAAGGTTTTTTGAGTTTCCCTCCTGAATTGCCTTGTCACTCCAAAGTTGGTGGGAGTGAGACCGATATCAGGGTTATCCGAGTGCTACGAAACTTTCCAAAGTACCTTTTCAGGCAGACGGTGAACCAAAGCAGATAACTCCAGCTATGTGGGGCAAATAATCTTCAAAACAGAACCACTCTTCTTTGCATACGGCGCATTTGGTCTTTCGAGTTTAGAGGAAGACAAATCACCTCAGATATAAAAAAAAAAAAAAAAGAATAATAAAAAATAAATAAATACCTGGCAGTAAAATAAGAAAGCTTCCAAAACAACAGCAGAAAATATCTGAACTAGGTGAGATTTGACAAGCAAACCACACAAAAGAAAGCGAGAGATTATACACAGAGTATCGGGAACACAAGAGTGACTCTGATGTAATCTGACTGTTTGAAGAACAGTACACATTCACGAGAGAAATCTGGAGTAAAGATGAAGGAAGAGCATCTGATTTAATGAAAACTGCTACAATTAATCTGTCATCATGTTTAAAAGCTGCATCCTCATTTTTAGTGGGTGGATAAATGATGTCCTTAAGTACTTTGGTGAACTACAGTGTTTTTATAATGAAAGTTACCAGAAGAGTAAATTATGTTGTTTTCTTTTCTGCAAGCTGGTAAATGTTGCTTTGATTTAGCAAGCTGCAAATAAAATATACGCCATGTGCTTGTATATTAATGCATCGTATTTATGGCTTCCTGTGATGCTAAATAACTTCCATATCATCACAAGAAGAGGTAGTTTTGCCTAAATTATTGATAAGGTTCAGTCAAGCTACTCCTACAGTTTTACAGGTGGATAAAGTTTAACTGGATTGCAATGTCAGAATTCAATTAAAAAAAAAAAAAATCATCTCTTATCCAAAACAATGAAACAGAGTCTTGGAGATAAAACTACACAGCTTGTTTGCTTGTGACACTAGGACAAAACTAAGGAAATTTACATTTGGTGGATTATTTCTTTGTTGTAATAATGCTTCTTGGTAATGAATCCTATATGACTGGAAAAACTGTTTATTTCCCCTCAAATGGTCATCATTTGTGGCAGAGGGGTCATTTGGTTTATCATGCATACATTAATCTCAGTCACAGGTGCGCTTCTAATGCCTTCTGCTCTTGTGAAGCTCTTTTAGATGTGACTTACTAGATATCTCTCCGTCGACACACTGACAAGAATCAGGTCGTCTCCAATGCGGACTTTCTCTCCCTCAGATCTCTGCTTGGATGCAGGGTGAATGGTCCACCAGCAGGACTCTCCTATTGACATAAATACACATAAAAATAATATTCAAATAAGTGGCAACAAGTGGAATATAAAGCTTGGGAAAATCTAGTGAGCAGTGCAGACACATACATGCCCTTTAAAATCCCTCCTGTCTTTGGTTAGATCCTGTAGAAGCAGTGGAACTGTTTCCATATGATAAATGACCTTATGCTTTAGTTCAAATGTCAAATATAGCTGTACTGTGCACACACACACACACACATACACGTGGAGTTTGAGTATTTCTCCCAATAATTCAATCTCAAAGTTAAATCAACCTGAAATGATCACTCCCAAAGGCTGAATTCACCTGAAAGCAGTAAAATCTCTGAAGTGCCTAATAGTCATACCATACCTATTGAATCTTCTTGCAGTCCAACATCAAATGACAGCTTGTCTGTCAGAGACCTTGATGTCTTCAAACAGGTCAAGTACTGGTGAGTGAAAAATGAACTAATGTTAGGTCAAATGAAACACTAAGACTAGCCATAAGAGGAATTCAGCTCATGTTAAAGTGTCTCATTAGAATACAGGGGTGAATTTAGTGTTATATAATTAGTATATTAATCAATTAGTAAGGAATTCATTCATTGATTTTCTGTTTGAAGTTATGATTAAATGCTACTGTGCAAAAGTCTCGAGCCAGGTCTTATTTCTTTCTCTTTTTTTTAATATAAAAATGAGAAAATGGGTGCAAACATACTTGGAGATAAATGATATAAAACCAAAACAGAATTTGTCCAATTCTAATAAGCTTGAAAGTCACCTTTATACTTCAACTTATCCTAAACTCTCTTAGGCAAGCTTTCATGCCTTTTCTTCAAGTAGTCTTCAGAAATTCTTCTAGAAGACGGTCGAAGGACATTCAAAGCTTCTCTTTCGATGTTGGCTGCCTTTTGTTCTGTTCTCCATTAAGATCCCACACTGCTTCAATTATGTTGAGGTCTGAGCTCTGGGGAAGCCAGTCCATGACTGATAGTGTCCATTTTGCATTAGCAGTTAATGCATGCTTTTCCTCCGCTGGCAATGTGTTTGGGATGTTTGTCATGTTGAAAAATGAAGCAGTTGCTAGTAAAGTGTTTTCCAGATGGCACTGGATGGTCGAGCAAAATCTGATGGTGCTTTCTTCGTTCTTAATTTGATCAAATTTGACAAGAACACCCCACTGGATGAAAAGTAACCCCAAACTATGTTAGAGACTCCATCATGTTCTACAAATGGTTGTAGACACTCACTACTGTACTTCTTTTCTGACCTCTTCTAATACATATTAAAACAATACTGTAAAATCCAGAATCGTTGCTCCAAGTGTCGGTGAACAGTATGTGGATTAACTGACAGGTCAGAGCCATATATCAGGTCTCTTGTCAGCTCTTTGTTGATTTTTTTAAAAGGACAGATACATGCAGATCCTGTTCATCTGCTGTAGATTTGTGTTTTGTTTACTCCTGATAAGTTCATCTTCCACTTATCCATATTCCTTAAACTTTTTAAGGACTACACATCATGCAAAGGTACTCCTAAGGCAACACCTCTCTTGGTGACCTTAGTGCAAAAAATACCATTTAATCTCTGCCAAACTGTGTTACTGTTGTTTTTTTTATTTTTGTAGATTTAGCAAAAAAAAAAAAAAAGTGTATTTTTCCAACAGGCCATTAGTAACAACGTATGTAAAGATACAATTTAAAATTGGTTCTTTACCAAGTTGTGTTATGTGCAGATGCAAAACTGGTTCATCACTTGAGTTAGGTGGCTTCTTATGTTGAAATCATACTGTAGGTCATTCTTCTGAAAGTATAAGGTTCAAGGACTGGACTGAAAATGGGTGACAAAGCAGCCAAAGTCCAAAGAAAATATTTGAAAGATCTCCAGAAAGCTTTAAGAACTATTGTTCAAGACCACTATAGAAAAAAGACAGTCTTTCTTTTTGGAAATGAAATAAAAAGAAACAAGTGGTGGCTCAAGACTTTTACAAAGAATTGTGTGAATTGCAGATTATGTTTTTCCAACTTCAGTTCAATCAAAAGCAACTGAAGACTTCACAATCACGTCATGGTTCTAATATTTTTAAACACCAGGGCTTTTTCATTAAAGATTCTTTTTAGGTAGATCTAAAAGAAAATCTCCAACATAATAATACATTTACTTTACATATTAATTGGAGTCTTATATACTCATTTTTTGGTTTCTTTCTCATCAAATGGGAACAAATAATATAAAAAAAAGCAACTGTCATCAATAATGTAACAGACTTTGCTTTTCCCACATGAAGACCAATTATGTTAACTCGTGCATACTTGATAAACAGACCCCATGGTGAGCTAGGAAAATCCTTGTCCCTTTTAACTTTCTGTCATTCTTGCACATTAATACTCACCATGCCACTGAAGGAGTGGCGTAGGAGGATGGCGTGACCGTAGAGCAGGGTCCGGTGTCCACCCCCCTGACCCGCCTGCCAGGAAATAAACAGGTAATAGATTATTATCATACCCTAACACTCCTGACCTCTGAACCCTGACAGGTTAGTATCTCCCACTTTACTTCTGCATCAGTTATTAAAGTGCGAGTGGCTTTACGCTCTGTGCGAGCAAAGCATGGGACGTCCTGGATCAAATATCCTTTACTGAAGATCACCATTCCAAGTGCAAGCGGCAAAGAGAAAAAGAGGAACACAAAAAACTCCATTCACAGTCAAACAAACACATAGATAGTATCACACTCAGTAGACAACTTGCTCATTCTTGTGACAAACAAGAATAACTGTGAGGTTTGGTAGCAAAACACCTGAGGAAATGTGAGGAAACAGATGAGCCAAAAAAAAAAAAAAAAAAAAAAGAGTGGATCCTTTATCATCATGGTGAATAAAGAAATTGCTTCTTACCTTTTTAATCAACCTCTAGCAGCAGAATAAAAACAAAAAAGAAGATGACCATAAGCAGCAATAACTAAACCAGGTCTGCACAAGCAAGGTTCTGGCATTCATGGAGTCAGCTCACATTTAAATGAATTAATTAAATCAAACTCAAAGATTCATACGTACACGCACGAGAAGGTTCTTGTTAATTTCTAAAGGTCCTGCTTTAATGTAATTAGCAAATTTGGCCTTAAACTGCAAAATGTTAAAACAGTTTAGCTCACACGTGTATTGAAAGTCGTATTATCAGAGCTGTAAACAGACACTTTCTTCTCACCTACAGTACATTTAGAGTATCCACTCGGATTTAACATTTCTTTACAGTTCAAACAATGATTAGGCCCTGCATCCACTCAAGCAATGCATAGAGGTTCCCCTCTAGTCTAGTTGTCAACATTAATTTGTATTTAATGGTAGGTTTACATTCAAATTAACTTAAAGGGAACTCCCAATGGTCCCCTGAATACGACCCTTAGCTAATTCTCATTTGGCTTCAAAGTCTCACCCAGATGGCTTGAATAAGTGAGACGAAAAAGGAAATGGAAGGTTCGATCAAAAGAAAAAGAAAAAAAAGGGGGGGGGGGGGGGGAAGAGTATCCAGCAACAGCTGGGAGGGGATACCGAGAGAGAGCCAGCCTGTATTTCAGGCCTGCTGTCATGCTGACACATCACTGCCAGGAACTGTGACCTTTGGTGTGGTGCCCCTCCTGTGTATAAGCACTGTATCATGAATAGCAAGTACTGTTTTATGAAATTTGCTAGACAGTATTTTGTCTCGCTTACTTTGTCTCGTATTTTGTTGCAAAAGGATAAAGGGTGTGTGTGCTGTATACTTATGGATAATTGTGGTGATTTGAAGTATTTTTCTTCTAGTCAGAGATGGAAATAAAGAGGTAAAAAACTGACAATGAATTGTTCATACTACCATTTATTGTCTCTGAATCTAAAGACTGCCATGCTGTTGCAGTGAGCAACATATTTCATGATTTTGAACTAATGTGGACTCCATGAATTTTTTTGAAATAACTCTATGGAGTAACGCCAACAGTTACTTTCACATCTGCAGAAATCACTTCCTGGAAAGTAAAGGTAGCGTGATTTTATCATTTTGGTGTTTTATAGAATTGATGACTAAAACAAGTTTAAGAAATCTTCGGTAAACATTTTTCTTCTCACTCCAATCTAATTTCTGAAAATGGTACAGAATAAAAGTCTAATTCATTCACACAAAATCGCCCGTACTTCTTATAACTATATATAATATAAAAGAAAAGCAGGCCCCCTTAATTCTAACGTTTCACTCATCAGGGCATTAAAAAACAAAACAAAACAAACAAACAAATCTGAGCCAAACCGGTTTCGGGTATGAAGCCAAAATGCTAAAGTAATAGGTGAAAAGCATATCCCATGTTTCAGTATCTTGTAGTAATCAATTTATATATGAGTTTCAGTGTCCTACGTTGTTGTGGACGGACTTTGGCCCCACTTTTCTTTACGACGTTGCTTCAGGTCATTGAGGTTTGTGGGAATGTGTTTATTTGTAGTTTTCTTAACATCAGCATTTCAGTGGGTTTGAGGTCTGGACTTTGCCGCCGTCTTCCTGTGTCAATTATAGCCAACCTTTAGCTCTCAAACAGATATTCTCATATTTTACTCTACCAAACCTTTGGTAAACAGAGGACTTCATGGTTGACTTTCTTACTGCTAGGTGCCCAGGTCCTGTGACTGCAAAACAAGCCAAGATCATTACCGCGCCACCGCCATGCCTGACAGTTGGTATGAGGTGTTTTTGCTGTGCATAATGACCGAAAGGACAAGCCAAAGGACAATTTCCCAGACGCCTAGTGGTTTGTTCAGATTCAACTTTGCAAACCTAAAGGGTGCTGCCATGTTTTCATTTCTCCTGGCAACCCCTCTAAACACGGCATACTTGTTCAGTCTTTTTCTAATTGCCACATCATCAACTTTAACATGCTAACTGAGACCTGTAGAGTTTGCACAGTTTGACCTCGGGTTGACTTTGCTGAAATGTCCTTTCCTGGTTATGAGCATATGTTAAAATCCAGACCAGCAAACTATCAGAACTTCTTCTTTTACAGAGCTGGTCAAACTTGCTGAAGATCAGTTAATATGCTGTATTTGATTAGCAGTACCTGGCTGTTACTGCTTCCATAGGAATTAAAAGGGTAAGTAAGCAGGAACTAAGTTCTTTTTGTTTTGTGTTTTTTTAAGAACAGGCTTACATTAAATCCTGTAAAATCTGCCTTTCTGACCAATGACCAGCTTCTGCAACACATACTACAAGGATTTCATTTTCTACCATGCTTACTTTTTTGCTGGACGCTCATCAATTATTGACCAACTATACCTAACCTAATACCTAGAGTAACTAAGATAATCCCCACAAATATATTCTTGCTTGCATTTAAAAATGTGATGTGTATGTACAATTGCCAATACTCATTTACAATTACAAGAATTAATCACTGTCCATTTTTTCCCCAAGGCTTGCTGTAAAGCTTCTGAAGGTTTTATAGCAAACTGTGACTAATGGATCTTCCTAAATGTACAGTTAATGTCTGATCTCATATGGAATGGCCTGAGGATGGGAAAAAGCAAAGTAATCAATTTTCCAAGGAGGAGGGGAAAAAAAATTCAGCCCAGTTTAATTTGCTAAGTGCCACCTGATACATTGACTTTCATGTACATATTTAATGTGCTGTCCTTCGAATCACTGGATAACATACAGCTTAATTTGCTTTGCATTAACTTAATAAAATCACATTAAATATCATATGCATTGTGAAGTACAATGTTTGACATGTAGTTAATAATAACAATAATAATAATGAAAACATTCATCCAGTAATCTGATGCCAAACATTAAAAGTGCACTGAATAATCCTCAACAGCTGTGCATGTGAAGACTCTGAAATCAAAACTGATTTCAAGACATTTCCTCTTGTCAGTACTCTTGAAATCAATTGATGTTAGAGACCAAACCCAGAGAAAACAGAAGCACACCGAGACCACAAAGCGAGTTTCCTGCCAAAATGTGGGTTTTCTAAATTAAACAAATTAATGACCAAGGATACCACTTGTAAGCTAAATTTATGATATCTAGCAGAGATATTTCAAGTTGTAAATCAAGGCTTGAATTTAGTCCATGAAAAAACAAACGGGGATAATAAATGCTTGAGCAAATGATTAGCAGACTTTTAAGCGCTTACACACAAGGTATACAGGCAAAGACATTTTAATTATGAGCACAGTTTGACAGTACCAATGGATGTCTATTTCTAGACTACCATAAGAGCTCTGAGACAAGTTAATCAATTGTCTCTACACTAGTCTGACCACTGATGAGGAAAAAGCCTAATTTACTATCTTGAGGATGTCAATCCCCCCCAAAAAAGTGTCCTTTTAATTCTATTAATTGAAAATTCATTTAAATGTACCACCAGTGGTATAATAATGGTGGTATAAAATATACTACCTGTCTTCTAGCTACATACATGACAAATAAAGCTTTCAAGACAGTCAAGAAATAGACGTTGCTTTAAGTGAAAGCACTTAAAGTTTCAACCATTTAACTGCCAGTAAGTACGTCTGTCATGCACGCTGACAACATGATGGATGAACAAACTGATGGACCTACCCATTTTTCATGGTCAGCGCTCTAATAACACACAAATACAAATAAAAAGAATGTGTTATCGGGATGTATGGCAGTCAATTATACAAAGTTGAGAGCAAAAATTGGGAGAATTATAGTGGTGTGAGGAGGTACAGCGATTTATTAGCCTTGCTACCAGAGAGTTTGTATTCTAGCCAACATCATGTTGTCTTGCCAAACAAGGCCAGCCAACAATGCTGCACTGTTGAGCACAAAACAAATCTGCTACCCAGGCTAATAACAATGCAGTGCTGATTTTCCAGTGAGGGGAACCAAGTGGTTTACAAACTAAGACACTTAGGGAAGCATCTGTGTCAGAGGCCTATGCTGTGCAGAGCAACTAAGCACTTGGGCTATTTTGCATTAGTATTGTAAGCTTTTGTACTCAGCTTGTCTTACAAATAACTGTGATGCCCTGTAGTGGTCGGGTTCCTGTAATTGCCACAGTTGTACTGCACAATGATTCATGCTACCATCGCTTTGTCATCTCTATTCCTACAGTACCAGTGGTCTATCCAAAGTTTTAACTCATAATAATAACTGAATGCGTCACCTGAGGAATGCTTTCTAACTAAGAACAGACCGTGTGTACTGAGTAGGAACAGTGACTAAAAAAATACAAACAATTACACAAGCACAACATTTTTTTGTATGTGGGTGTTTGTCCAAATTTAAATACTAGAGCACTGTTTTCTCTTTGTTTTTCCCAGAAGAAATTTAGAGTAAACAAGGGTGTATCAAGCGCTACCCATCGCCTGACCTCGCTTTATTAAATCTATAATGTGTGCTAGAAGTGCTGGGTGATGAGAATAAATGAAACATGAAATGGCTCTCTTAGAGCACAGCAGCATGAGTGAATATGGACATCTGACTGGTTTACAAACCACATCCAGCCCGCTGGAGGGCTTCCATGCGATCGATGACACCCCCATGGCACTACAGAGAATCTGTCATATCCAATATTACTTACCTGCTCTAATAAACATGTCATGTAAGCTGGTGCAGTGATGGGAGGGAGAGGCTCACACTGTCGTGTAAATCAAGAGAGGATGTGGTGGATGCAGCAGTGCACTCACAGATAATTTCCCCCCTTTCTTTCACCCTCAGTGACCTTTATTTATCTCTTATCAGGAATGTATTACAGAGAATGAAGGGAGACAGGTTCTGCTTAGAATTCAATTACAGTTCTCAGTGTTAAAATAGTTCAGAGCATTGCTAGGTCTGGTCTGGTCTGGTCTAAATGCTACTGGGATTTGATTGAAGCTACTTATTGATTTTTACCACTGTAACTTTAAAAAGTTAAAAATCTGCTCAAGTTTCAAATATAGACACAGTTACTCAGGAGTTGTCATTAACAAATAAACCTTTTTCAGTTTGGACTGACATTTCAGGCAGCTGTGTTTGATGTCATGGTTAAAGCAAGCTTATTTCCCCCCATTCATACCACTCTGTTCTAAATTATGTTCTCAAAGTTTTACACTTTAAACCTTTCCCATAAGGAACTAAAAGCTGACCAGCTGAAAGAAAAAAAAGCTTCAATCAAAGCAAGCAAAAAAAAAATAATACAAACATACACATTTTAATTCGAACCCCTCAGACACAACCAGACAACAAAAAAGATGTAATGACCCAAATGGGACAGTTACTTGTGTCATGTTCCTTTGTGTGCTGATGTTAATTATCACAGCTACTGTGACTATAATGACTAATGACTATAGCTAAATACTAACTGCATAAAGCATACGCAGCCATAAAACAAATATCCCGGTAGCTTTCACAAACATGGAGTTCTGTTAGTTTAGTTGGTCAGATCAGGTTCTGTTATACCTATTAATGTCTGTCATTGACCAGCTGGATTTTCATTTGATGTTCAAAATCAGCCTTTAAATAGGTGTAAAGGTTGGAATTAGCCTTGACTGGGAGGCCTGCAAAAAATTCCAGTGTTTGAAGTGAGAAGCCCCTTGAAGTAGATTTCATGTATTTACAGTGGGGCAAAAAAGTATTTAGTCAGCCACCAATTGTGCAAGTTCCCCCACTTAAAATGATGACAGAGGTCAGTAATTTGCACCAGAGGTACACTTCAACTGTGAGAGACAGAATGTGAAAAAAAAATCCATGAATTCACATGGTAGGATTTGTAAAGAATTTATTCGTAAATCAGGGTGGAAAATAAGTATTTGGTCACCTCAAACAAGGAAAATCTCTGGCTCTCACAGACCTATAACGTCTTCTGTAAGAAGCTTTTCTGTCCCCCACTCGTTACCTGTATGAATGGCACCTGTTTGAACTCATCATCTGTATAAAAGACACCTGTCCACAGCCTCAAACAGTCAGACTCCAAACTCCGCCATGGCCAAGACCAAAGAGCTTTCGAAGGACACCAGGAAAAGTATTGTAGACCTGCACCAGACTGGGAAGAGTGAATCTACAATAGGCAAGCAGCTTGGTGTGAAAAAATCAACTGTGGGAGCAATCATCAGAAAATGGAAGACATACAAGACCACTGATAATCTCCCTCGATCTGGGGCTCCACGCAAGATCTCATCCCGTGGGGTCAAAATGATCATGAGAACGGTGAGCAAAGATCCCAGAACCACACGGGGGGACCTGGTGAATGACCTGCAGAGAGCTGGGACCAAAGTAACAAAGGTCACCATCAGTAACACACTACAACGGCAGGGAATCAAATCCCGCAGTGCCAGACGTGTTCCGCTGCTGAAGCCAGTGCATGTCCAGGCCCGTCTGAAGTTTGCCAGAGAGCACATGGATGATACAGCAGAGGATTGGGAGAATGTCATGTGGTCAGATGAAACCAAAGTAGAACTTTTTGGTATAAACTCAACTCGTCGTGTTTGGAGGAAGAAGAATACTGAGTTGCATCCCAAGAACACCATACCTACTGTGAAGCATGGGGGTGGAAACATCATGCTATGGGGCTGTTTTTCTGCCAAGGGGACAGGACGACTGATCCGTGTTAAGGACAGAATGAATGGGGCCATGTATCGTGAGATTTTGAGCCAAAACCTCCTTCCATCAGTGAGAACTTTGAAGATGAAACGAGGCTGGGTCTTCCAACATGGCAATGATCCAAAACACACCGCCCGGGCAACAAAGGAGTGGCTCCATAAGAAGCATTTGAAAGTCCTGGAGTGGCCTAGCCAGTCTCCAGACCTCAACCCCATAGAAAATCTGTGGCGGGAGTTGAAAGTCCGTGTTGCTTGGCGACAGCCCCAAAACATCACTGCTCTCGAGAAGATCTGCATGGAGGAATGGGCCAAAATACCAGCTACTGTGTGTGCAAACCTGGTAAAGACCTATAGTAAACGTTTGACCTCTGTTATTGCCAACAAAGGTTATGTTACAAAGTATTGAGTTGTATTTTTGTTATTGACCAAATACTTATTTTCCACCCTGATTTACGAATAAATTCTTTACAAATCCTACCATGTGGATTCATGGATTTTTTTTTCACATTCTGTCTCTCACAGTTGAAGTGTACCTCTGGTGCAAATTACTGACCTCTGTCATCATTTTAGGTGGGGGAACTTGCACAATCGGTGGCTGACTAAATACTTTTTTGCCCCACTGTATATTTCCAGTACTTTGACTGCTCTGACTGTGAGGGCCAGCTTTTAAAGTTGATTAACTATAAATAACAATAAGGTAAATTGTGTTAGCTTGAAAAGGGAATGAAGAATATTGTTAATTTACACTGATATTATGCCTTATTAAATACCAAGACGTTTACTGTTAAGAAAAGAAAAAAAAGCTCAAGCTCATCTTACAACAGACTATTAATGATAGATTACAGACTGATTAATTTAGGTTTGTGTGCATGAATGTGTTTGTCTTGCAAGCATTTGAGTGTGTTTGTATGCATTAGATAGAGAACAAGGGGGCATCAGTGGGGAGGAGGAATGTACTCACCCCTTCGCTGCTCTGCCCAGTGTTAGCCAGCATCTCCTGCAGGGCTCGCACTGACAGTGACTGCTCCAGCACAAAGTTACAGACACAAAGGTCCGGAGGAACATACTGCATGACAGAGTAAAAGAAAAATAGAAAATTAGCGTGCAGGGAATGAGGAAAGGACAAAAGCTCAGGAGGAACAAAATCAAAGTTGGAGAATGTAGGTATTTTGAGCAAAATCAGACTCTTCTCAGTACAAAAATAAAATAAATAAATAAAAATGTGAACAAAGTTTACCCTCCTAGAATTTCCTTTCATGTCATCTGCAGGGCCTCTGCACCCAGCTTCCCTAATCTGGAGTACTTTTTTTCCAGAGATGAAAATAGGTTGATATAAAAAGAACTTGAGACTCAAAAGTTCAGAGACACAACCTTTGAAGAAACCTCGTACTGACTGTGAAACTTATTCTATAAATGTATTTAATAATTCGGATGATGTGCACCATCCAAACAAACCGCTGGCCTACATAAATGTCACAGTGTGACGTAGCTTTAATCCAAAACCAGCAACTAAATATGAGGATAAATATGATACATATGATACTGGTTAAATAGCATAGGGGCATTGAAATTACATTTGTGTATTCGATTTTAGATACACATTTTTAACATGCGGTGTTAATATGTATGTTAACCTTACTTTGAGCTGAAATATACTGATTTATTTAAGCACATGTGATCGACATTGCAGAATTGTTTACAGAAACAAATGGTTACTGAATTAGTTGCAAGCCCTTATCTTAGACCAAATCAAGTGAAATATATAAACTCCTGGCACTCATAAATAATTCTAATAACTCACATCTTCTTTGCCATCCTGGGATTATGAGGAACTGTGCAGCCTGGAGCTACAATGACCAGTTATTAGTCTGGCTAGACCTTATTCCTCAAGGCTCAGGGTTGTTTGACTCTGTTGTAATAGGCATCAGATTTGGCTTTTAGAGTGAAGAGCACATTTGCTATGCTTCAGTTAATTTAGTAATAACTGCCTTCTATAAATTATTCAGTGATGAAAGTTTTTCAACAACAGGGCGTTATGTGGTCCTGGGATGATTGTGAAAAAAATACAAAGTTTATTCAAAAATTTCATAGCGATGGTCTTCGAGAACAAAATAAGACATTTAAAGATATATAATATGTACTCCAAATTACTTGTAGCTCAAAGGCAGTACTAAAGCTGGCCCATTCATTAGCATCTGTTTGTGAAAGTAAAAAAATATATATATACTTTGTGATTTGCTAGATGGCACTGTTGATTAACATTACACTGGCCACAAGACATGTTAAACAGTAAGTACAAAAACAAAATAGCTCTAAGTCAGTGTCTCCCAGATTTATTTCCATTTCATAACAGTCACCTTCACCTAACATGACTATCATATATCATGTCCATCTCTTTCCAGCAAAGAAGATTACAAGCAGTGATTTAAGGTACTGGGTGATTGCCCTTAGTGAGTAACACAACCGTCTGACCCTCGACCGCTGCAGCGAGGTGAGAAATGTGAGCAGAGGGGAGGGCTGCTGGGTGATAATGAGGATGGGGCTGCCGTGCAACTTAACACAAACATGCACAAGAACCTCTAAAGCCACAGGGTGTCTGTGTATGCAACCGTCTCATTGCGTCCCAAAACCAACAACCTGCACACAATTGCTGTCCACTCAGATATTTATGGTTCTCTTTACCTTCATGCACATTAGGATAAGATGTCCACATTTGCTATGTTATGAAAAAACATTTTATTAAAGGCTAGAAACCCCAAAGAACATAAAACTGAGAAAGGCTCACTTTAAAATTGAGTTTTGTCTTGACACGATGCAGCTACACCTGTGGTGTCATGCGACCTTCTACAGTGCTAACTCGCAACCTGCTGCAAACCTTGCACCTCTTATGAATTATTCACCACCAATTTTCCAATTATCATACTTCTTCCAGGCTTGGGAAGACACTCTGATCACGCCGACTGGTCTGGGCAGAGCAGACACTGTGTCTCACTGTGGTCACATTCACCTTTAGAAAGTTTCATGTCTTTCGTGCCCTCCAGAGCGAGCTTCGCTCAATAAAAATGGGTAAAATAATCCTTTAGGAACAGGATTTTCCATAAGAATACCATTTCTTATGAAAACTATTCAGAAGAGATCCAACTACAATAGTGATTCTATTGTCAAGTCACTTCATTTTATTTGATAAATCTGGTCATATTTCAAAATGTAGCTTACTAATAGTCATGGTCTTTGTAAGTCTGACTATAGTATCTCATACAACAACAACCTTAAGAACCAGATTTTGTTTCTTTGTTTATAAGAATGGTGGCTAAAAAAAATAAAATAACACAAGCTTTCAATGTATCTGAAGTATTGCTTATAATATCACATATTAATGCAAACATTATATTTAAAACATTGTCTCAAAAGCCGTTGTTTCACTTTGGCCTTTTCTCTGGCACTGGTAAGCAGCCAGGCTTCGTTAGAGTCTTGGAAATGGAGGTGTCAACACCTGAGATAAGCTAGCAGACTTCGTGCAAAATCACAGCTATCGGCCTTAATTCTCGACCACATTTCACACTCAAGGAGGCCAGAAGCATTGTCACTGATCCCAAGGTGAAAGGTGCTCATGACAGTCTGTCTAGAGCTCTGCAGGTGCTGCCCTCCAGCTCAACAGTTTCAGGTGAGTGAGCAAAAATATACCCACAGGTCCAGAAAATTTATTCAAAGTCATAATGCTCAGTGGCCCAATTAAAACCTCCAATATGCACATCTCATAAAAAACACCGCAGAGCCAGGTTTGTGTGGCCATCGGATATAACTAATGGCCACTTCATTAGTTATAGCTGTTCAACTGCTTGTTAACACAATGACATAACAACTTATTCAGCATTTAGCCAGGCGGACAGGGTCAAGGTGATCTACTAAAGTTCCAAGTGAGTATCAGAATGTAGAGGAAACTTGATTTAAGTTATTTTGAATGTATGTGGAATAGTTTTTGGCATTTCTGAATTTGGATTTTCCCATACAACGACTCCTAGGATTTTCAGAGAATGGTCAGAAAACCAGAAAATGTCCAGTGAGTAACAGTTCTCGGCTTAATTGCTCGATGATAATGTAAGACAAGAAAACTGAGATGCCAACAGAGCGCTATTGGTGTTGAACAACTGCCTGTATGATTAATCCCATTAGATGAGTTTTCTTAAACAATAAAAGAGAGAATATGTGTAATTGTGTCAGAATATTCTTATCTGAAGCAATTTCAAGAAAGCAAGCTGCTCAGATGAATATATTTGAAGACTACTGAACATTAGATATGAGGTTTTCCAAAACCTTAATATGCCGCTAAATCAAGAAAACAGCTTCTTACAGCCTCTTAAAACTTCTGGCTGTTCACTAATAACAAATTTTACTTGAATCTAGAAGCTAAACTAATCTGAAAAAATATTTAGCTTTTTTATGTTTTGATCATTCAGCTGTAATACTTGTCCCATGTTAAGTCAGAAAGTGCGAAGCAGTAATTATTCGTATAAAACTAAACTATACAAATTTATTGAAATAGTCTGTTAAATTAATGATAAAGAATACACCTTTCAAAGAATGGATGAAAACCTCTGTTGTTTGAAAAATAAGGGGAAAAAAAAATTATGCAGACAATAACAGCACAACCCCCTGGCAACGATCTACTGCTAAGGTAGAAAATGTACTTCCCAAGTAGTTGGCAAGTGGTTGCCAGAGGTTGCCTGCTGTTACAAAGTTAAATTGGTCACAGCACGATGCTAGTGAAACCGGACTACCGCTTGGCAAGTAGTTAGCAAGTGTTTGAAGACAAGCCAGTGTTTTCCATGTAAACTATAGATGATCATGCAGTTCACTAGCAATTAAAGCAATCAGAAAGAGGTTTTTGGGAGGGCGACAACTTTCACATATCGATAACCAGGAACCTCCAGCCACCGCATTGAAACTGGCTAGGGAATACACATTTTTCCAGGGGGTTGCTGCTTGGTTTCCAGCCCTGCGTGATGGCTCAGTCAAAATGAGACCTCAACTGCCTCGTTTCAGTGGAAAGAAAAATCCAGTAACTACACTGAAATTTTTTTTTCCTGTTGGAGACCAGTTTGAAGTAGGCGAACACTTTCAATCACAAGGCAATTGCACAGGTCAACTACTGGGAGGCAACTCTGAATATAAGTAGCTATGAATTTTAGTTTAATATGCAATCAACATATGTAAACAACATCAGATTTGCTATGCTCTTCAGTAGCACAGTAAAGAAAGCTTTTGGGCATCCTCACCTTAGCTTCAGATGTTGATTCCAGGTAACATAGACGGTTTCCAAGTCCCTCGACGGCCAGGCAGAACTTACGATGCTCCTTCTGGATGGTGGCCACACTCTGGAGCACCACCTCATCGTCCTGCCAGAAGAAAAGGAGGGTTAAAGCCAAGAATGTACTTAAATTAATCCACCCCAAATAAAAACCAGATATCTTGCAGACAGTTAGGCAGGGGCAGGAGGTAGTATTTTGAACAGCATACCTACATATTTTATAACAAACAATAGCCAAAAGAATCAAGAGGGTTCTAGATGGATTTAGAAGCATATTCCAGCATAATCAAGCACAGCCAAAACTGTGGATTGTAGATAAATGTACAATGATCTTGAGACTCGTGAATAAAAAGAAAAAGAATTGTTTTTTTTATATAAGAATACAATCTTTGTCTTTAATTTTCCTGATAGGTGTTCCACATGAGTTTTAAAAGAGAGTCTAACATCTAGCCTCTACAGGCTGGATACTTTCAGGGGTCCTTATAAATGGCAAGCACTTAGTTTTCCCAGAGTTTAAAACAAGTTCATGTGTGATAAAAGATTTCTGAAAAGCTTCAAAAGGAGATTGTATATTTTCAATGGCCAGATCAACAGCCAGTGGCAAATAAAACAGTGTCATCTGCATAGAAATATACATTACAGTTTTGGGTGGCAGAGATAATATTGTTTTTGTAGAGGGTGAATAAGAAAGGTCCCAGAATGGGTCCCTGTGGAACACCTGTATAAAGAGTAAATGGACTTGACCTGAAATCCTTGGAAGAAATTTGCTGAATTCTATCATAAAGTTATTCATTGGCAATAATAAGTAATGAGTTTTTTTCTTTGTTTTTGGCTTGGCAAGACAGTTTTGAGATTGGGGGTATTGGGGGTAATTATTCAAATCACTATTACCACATTTATGGAGTAGGAGCACCTGTGCAGGATTCAACACTTCTGGATTTTTGCCTGTACCAAGTCTTAAGTGGCTCCACAGTGCAGTGTCTTAAACATTTGCTTAACAAATGAAATATCCCTGGTCCATCTTAGGAGGAGAAACGGGTCCCTTGGGGAAGGTCAAAAAGTAGCTTGTAGCGGCTGTTAAATTAAGAATATGATTTATAGGCATTAAGGTAAAGAAAGATGGTCTTAGATTTCTTTGGGTTTAAGGTGGCCAGTTTACTGCAGACCTCCCTATGGCTTATCAAAGTAAAAGAAAAAAAATTCTAATATTATAGCTACACTTGTTATCTAACGCAACCTCTATAGCGTTAGATAACAAGTGTATATAAAATAGTCCAGCTAAAATTAATTGCAATTTAAAAGTCTTGCAAATATCTGAATTCTTAGTGATTTTCAAAAACAGAACTTTATCACTTCCTTGAAAAAGTTTCTCAAAGATGAAGTTTTAAAGTATTTCCAGAGGAATCTGGAGAACTGACCAACACTATCAACCAACACTGGAACAAAACAGGAATTTTAGAAAGATTTTCACAACAATATTCACGTAAGTTAAAGAGACGTGTAAAAGTCTGTTTCAGTAGCTCTGATTGCTGATGTTAGAACACACCATGTAGCCGTGGGATGTTCATCCAACAAACTTGGGATCTTGTTAATTATGTTGCTGACTGTTGCTCCTGCAAAACAGTAGGTTCTTACTGACTTTGAATGGATATTCCTTGTTATTAAGTCTGGTAGTACCAGCCCGATGTCCAGTATCCAGTGTCCAGTTGTTTTGGGGGTTTGGGAGCTTGCCGATGACTACTACATTAGAGCATCCCTTTTGTTCAATTCAACAGCAGAAAAGGAGATAAACTACATTAATCAAGTACTGAGGGCAACCAGTTTGAAGTGATATCATTTCTAAACCATTTACACAGATTCTGGTATCGCTGTGAAATAAAGACAGACCTCAACTCAATCAGTACAACAAATGAACATCTGTATCTGTTAGAGTGGAGAGCGGGCAGGCTCTATTTGGCAAGGCATGCACAGATATTGATTTGTTTGCGTATGCAAGTGTATAGTATGTGTGGTGTGTGCATGTCTCCTGCCAGCTCACATCCCACACTAATCTGAGCTGATGGTTGCCATGGTTCTGGCTCCCACCTCCTTCACAGCAGTATTAATTCAATAGATTTAGATACAGGCTGTACAGCAGCCACAGACTCAGGAGGCAAGATAACAGACCCTAACAATATTTCAAATAATGGCACATTGGAGCCTAAATCATAGGGAATTTGGTGTGACTGCAAAATAAAAGCCCTAGCATGGAAAATCATTTAAGTGGGGTTTTTAATTGCCGAATAATCTTGATGCATAAAGCATTCAATTTCAGCTCATACAAATCCTACAATGTAGGAGAAAATTGTCTCCAGTCGGTAATTTCACACTGCTTTATGAATAAAAATGAATTGGAAACAACTGAAAGCATGCGTCTTTCAGGAGCTATTTTCTCTAATGACAAATCTGTCAATTGTTTTAAGCAGACGTAAAATGTTAAAACAAGGTTGTAAAGGTTCAAAGTCAAGCTGTGTTTCATATTAGTCTTACTCTTTCTGGCATCTACATGTAACGTGAGGGTTCACTAGATGGTTTGGAATCTCCTTACATACATATAGGAGGTATTCATATATTAAAGATGGACCCAATGGAGTAATAGGTCTGGATTTGCATGAATCAATAGTCTGTCTGCATACTAAATACATGGCCAGAGCCAGTTTACTTACCTTTTTTTAAAAATAAAAAAAACCCATACATAAATAAAATGAACAGGAGAACGGTTCACCTGGCTGTTTCTTAAAAGTTTTCCAGTTCAATTAAACCGGTTGTTGCATACCAGGAGTCTTTACTTCCAAATTTCCACCATGAAAAAAGTGTGTCAAATGCTAGAACAGGCTCTTCAGGTAGTCTACAGCAATCAGCAGCAAATACAGTATATAAGGCAATAACAATTCCAATAAGCTTGAACATAAATATCTGGTCCTTAAACCTCAACACAGTCTGAACTCCCTTAGACAATATTTTTTGTAATTTATTTAAGTAGTCTTTTTATTTGTTCCCTGTCATGAGAACGTGATCCCACACTGCTTCAATAATGCTGAAGTCTGTGCTCTGAGGAGGCCAATCCATGACTGAAACTCTTCCGCTGTGTATTTGTTTATCCACATAAGCTGTTATTGCATAGGAAATATGGGATCTTTGTCATGCTTAAAAAAAACAAAACTGTTCCCACTAATGTGCTTTTCTTATGGTGGATTACAACCTGGAATTTATTTTCTGTAGTCATACTTCAATTAATATTGAGAGAATTTCCAGCACCATTGGCTGAAATGTAACCAAATAGCTTCTTTGAAGATTTTTTTGAAGATTCAAGGAAAAAAATTGTATTTTTGTGATAAAGTGCCTAAGGACACGATTTAAAATTGGTTCTTTGCCAAGTTGTCTGTTATGTGTAAACAACACTGGTCCATCCCTTGAGTTAGGTGCATTTTTGTGCATGAATGATTCATAGGTTAGGGTTAAACAGCTTAAGAAAAACAAAAGAACAACAACAAAATAACTCCTCTAAAAATGGTCAGCTACAAAAAAAAAAAAAAAAAAACAACACACCCAAAATCCCCCCTCCCCCCAAAAAAACAACAACTTTTTAACCCTTTCACTTATAGTGGTCACTACAGTGGATAGCTATTCAAAGGCTGTTTTCTTGTATTTGTGTCAGTGTTGATGGTATACTTGGAAACACCAAATTCATAGGTCAAAACATATGTTGTCCACCTAAATGGATGTAAAAGAAACTCTCTGAAAAGTACATGTTAAAAAATGAAGTTCAAAAATAGTTTTGTCATGCCTAAAGATGAATAAAAAAAAAAACTTAAGAAAAAAAATCCTGCTTGAGGTTGTCATAATACATGCATGAAAGGGTTAAAGACCTTCAAAAAGCTCAAGACTAGTTTGAAGAATGAAAATATACAATAAACTATCTCCTTGGAAGCAAAACATAAAGAAATGAGGGGTTGTTCAAGACTGTTGCACAGTGCAATATATATTGATGAGGGCAAACATCGCTCTTCTGGCTGCTGGTCCTGTGAAAGACTGACCAGTGACTTTAATCCTACTGAAGGCTTTGATCCACATGAGCAGCAACTGGATTAGTTGACCTTAAGTGGCAGCAAGTACATTTCACCAACTTTAAGTTTAAACACAAGAAAAGCAAATTTCTAATGCCTCACCACTACTGAAATACAGCTAAAACAATGTCAGAAATTAATGGATAAAGAAACTAACAATTGGATTTTTAAGAAGCATTTAAAAAAAACAAAGTTGTGGTTTTAAAAATATATTTTGGTCGTTCTATATGATCCAAGTGAAACAATCCAGTGAAATGTCATGGTGAAATAAGTAGGTGGTAAAACTGGCACAGTACCGCATATGGGCATCATTTTAAAAACCCACAATCCAAGTGTGGGCTTCAGGGAGGTGATTACTGATAGCAGAAAGCATCAGTATTGCCTCAGAATCAATGCTGCAGCTTTCTTTCTAGTAGTGTGATGGAGGAAACACAGTTTGCTCTTACAGGCTACAGATGAAGAAACTCAATACGGCCACAGGATGACCCAAGACTTGTCACCTCTTTAAAATCAAGTAAATACGGCTCTTTCTTTTCAGCTGTTTGGAATTCTGGTGGCCTTGTGAAAGTAATGGGGCCTGGCACCATTACCAGCATACTATATTTACCCTAGGGTGACTTGACTATGACCAAATCACAGATGGCTTTTTAGTGAAATTTTCTGTTTGTTAGTAGGAAAAAGTTGCAATACAAGTTGAAACTCCTTCACTGAAGACTGGACAACTATTACGGATTTGTGCATATTTGAAATCAATAAAATCAGACAACCACAGTGTCTTCCAGAGCCAGCTTCACTTTGATAGTGTTGCTTTAGAACCAGAAGTGGTCAGAGTTGCACTGAGATCAGGAATCTGCATAAACTGGATGACAAACTGTCATCTGAGCAGTGTGAAGCAACAGGAGGAAGAGCAGAATGGACGATGGTTCTAAATAAAAACAACCACAGGGGACACTGTAAGGAGTGAATTTCTCCCATAAAAATCCCATCTCTATGATCAGTTTCCCAAAAGTAATGAAATGGCCATGTGTGGCCACAGCCAAGACACTTTAAGACACTTTCTGTCTGTCTCTGCACTCTTGACTTGATTCCAAGCCAGAGAATCTGGTGAATCTAAGGCAAAGTGATCCCTGTAGAAACAGCGTGACCATCTGCTAGACAGCTAAAGACCAGCATCATTACTATGTATAGGGCCCTGTCCTGTAGCAGGAGGAGGTAAATGAGGGTTGGGTGGCTGATTCCTCAGCTTTCAAGTGTAGAGCGGGAACTTGACCCTGCCCACACCGAAACCAACCCCACCCGTCCTCTGAATCCTGTGAGTTTGACACATCTCCAATCTAAAGAATACAAAATCGTTTCTTACACTGGTTAGAGATTTCCTTGTATGACCACTGGAACTGTGTTGACTCTCTATCAGACTTGCAGCATTTCCTACACTCTTTTTCTTCTTCTACTTCAATAACTGAACAGCCAGCCTGGCTCAACAGACAGCAACAGGTGGGCGTGTGTGCGCTGCCTGATGCATCCACCAACTGACACCCGAGAACTCCCCGTGCTCCAGCATACCAAATAAACTCCCACAACTCGCCCGGCGCTGCCACCAATGTGAACTTGAGAAAAGGTGAATCTGTTCAATCCCTCAGTGTTTCTATTTTGATATGCAGGCTTTGCACACGTTCAGTGGAGATCAACACAGACAGGCTTTGGTGGTTAGAAATGTAAGGAAATCAAGGAAATCCCAGCACATTCGTCTCCTTGTTCACACTGCCTCAGTGGGTAGTCTGTCAAAATTGCCCTGTCTGCTCGGGAGTCATGTTTCTCATAAATGTCAGGCAGGGTGCTAAGTACAGATTGAGCTACGAGTTTTCAGTGAAGCTTAGCTAACAACATGGAGAGCAAAGCAGAAACAGTGTAGATGTGTGAGAACTACAACCTGATAAGCTTGATATACATTGATGTTGATGCCCATCTGATATGGATCTGATATCTAAGTTTCTGATATGGAAAAACAAGATTTTTTCATAAACAACTGCTTTTCAGATCTAAAAATTTCATTCATTCATGACTGATCAGTCAACTCCAAGAACTTCACTATAAGTGAGGATATTTTTCACAATCTCACAACCTTATGTTAATTTTTTTATAACCTTGAAGTGCCTTGGGTAAAAAGAAAATGATAAGAGAAAAGCCTGACAGACTGTAGTAGCAGTGAGAAATAGTACTTGAAGAAGACAGGAGTACTGAAAACCTGATAAATTAGTAATCTGACATTTTACTGTAGCTTTATGAGCATTTTTCAAAAGCCAAGATGCCCCTGAAGGTAGAAATAATCTTCTGCACTGAATGAGAGCTAATGACCCAAGTCAAAGACTCAGTGTTTCTGGTTAATGGGCGAGGTACGTCAGATTAGGCCACAGCCTGTTTTCTGCTCTGCCTCAATTTTTGTTTGAGACAAACTGAACTTTAGCAGAACAGTCAGCTGCAATGTTATATCTGTAGCTTCTCAGTCTTTAGTTGGTCTATCTTAAGGAATAAATGATGAATTGAAGCCCAATTCATTCTTGACTGTCTTGATACTTAAGGTAAAAAAAAATCTTTAAAATTATATAAATGCTCAAATTACAGTACGCCCAACTCAAACAAAGCAAAAACAAACAAACAAAAAAAAAAACAAAAAAAAAAAACATGATGGTATAACACCATTCACACCTGAAAAGCTATTTGGCTTTAAGATTCATGAAATCGCTCCATCCTTGAATCTCACACAAGTATAAAACCTGGAATCCAGTTATTGATTTGATCTTACATTTATTTAATCTTTATTCTTGTCATGCAAAACATACTCATTACAATTAAGGTGTTTTGTTAAAAAACAAAACAAAAGACAAATAAATGACAGCATTGTCCAAGAAGGAGAAAGATGTCCTTTCATTCCAGATGTTTAATCTTCCACAGAAGTCCACAGCACTCCCTCCTGGAATAACAATTCCTCATCTATACAAGTCTGTGTGTGAGCAGCAGTAGCTGTTACACTCCGTCAGTCAATGTTTTGAGTCATTAACAACAAAAGCTAGCCTCCCTTCTCCCTTTACTTATAAATCTCTTAACAAAACACACATTCAGCCTCAGAGCACAAACAAAAATCATTCAGCATAAAAAAAGTACAGAATAATTTATAGTCGCTGAGCAGTAAATTATTAGCTATGTAAATTATTAACATTTCATATTGACAGAAAGCATAATGTGTTTTTCCTAAATATAAGGGAGAAACATTGACCTTTGCAGTCATGCTTCCTGTGTAGTCACTTACTGCTCCAGCCCTCCTGTCAATTCTCAGTCATCTTGTTGTTTGACAGGCAAGTCTTGCTGTAACTCGTCTAATTTCACTTCTCTTGACAATGTGTAGCGGGGCCCTGAACTCAGTCGGTTTTGATTTAACTCTAAGTTTCACCTTTTTCTCCTCTACCATCTACTGGTCTATAAAAAATAAAAAAAACCCTGGAATTCTCACACTCGACAAATGTGTTGTTTTTCATTTATATTTAACCTTTGTTGCAGGTAGCAGCTATTTTTAAGAAAAGCTGGTCAAGATGGGGTTTCAGTTTTACAGCCCGACACAACATTAGGAAAGAGTTATACTGCACAATAACGAGTCCCAAAGTACAGAAACAAAAATCAGCAAAAACAACCAATCAGCATTCAACTTATTCAAGATAGTTTCCAATTCAATTATACCAGTTTTTAAATAAAATAAAATAAAATAAATTTAAATTCTCTTCATAGAAAGCCCAGGTCATTTTTTTAAATTCTTGAATGCATAAGTGCCATATTGGATGTAATTATATAGTTACTTTCAGCTGCTCCCTTATCACAAGGGGTCCACAGCAGGCAGCTCCACATGTTTGACTCGACAGATGTTTTAGACCAGAGGCCCTTCCTG
Organism: Copadichromis virginalis; assembly: GCF_057382275.1. Taxonomy (NCBI): domain Eukaryota; kingdom Metazoa; phylum Chordata; class Actinopteri; order Cichliformes; family Cichlidae; genus Copadichromis; species Copadichromis virginalis. The sequence continues at coordinate 17,410,380 of NC_140632.1, forward strand.
ATGCAAACAAAAAGATTTGTTCCCCCACCGCAGGAACCTTTTGTTTGCCAATCAAATGTGTAAACCACTATGAGTATGAGTCATATACAAGATATGAATCAATCTGTCTGTAATAATCTGCTTTAGATCCTCTACCTTTAACGCAACCCTCTCATTAAGCCAACTTTCTTCTGATTGGCTGTCTCTCACAAACCGAGGGTTTAAACAGCAGCTGGGTGGAGCAGCTGTTTACACAGCCAAAGCTGTGTGCCTGTTACTATATCACTAACATGATATAGTAACAGGAGTATAAAAAGCAAAGTCTGAAGCTTGAGTGCTCTATCCATTTTTGGTGTTTTTACATATAATGCTGAGCTTATTGTTTTAAATCTATAATAGTATTCATAGCCGTGAAAAAGAGAAGAAAAACATTATAGTTTATCTGTCAAACACTTCAAGTGGCTGAAGGTGAAAACTTTCCCCCATCTCTCTCTTTCCACTAGAGAAACAACGGATCTGTCTGGATTTAAGACATGACTGGAAGATTAATTTTAATCGCTTCTATAATATCGCTTTTACACTCAGTAAACTACAGAGGAAACTGAAGCACTTTTGTAAAATAATACTCAATTAAACTCATTTAAGCTTCTGTCATTTGTACAAAACAATGAAACGCTGATGTCATGTATAATCAATACATCATTTATTTTGTTCTTGTTGTCGTCATCTATAATTACTGCCATGGGGATTTTCATAAAAAACAAAACAAAAAAAAACTAACCCTTAAGAAAATATCACAAAATATAGTTTGAACTTATCTGACAGTCTTGGAGAATCCTTGAGGAAAGTCTTTTTTTTTTTTTTTTTTTTAAATGAAACATGTCTTCAGCACATGTTTAAAAACAAAAAAAACAAAACAGGAATCTCGCAGGCCTCAGGAGCTACACACCGATTTGTCATTGAAGATGCATTTTATATTGTACAGTCACTGTCACGCTTAACTTGGATGTATATTAAAGTCTTTTATATGTGTAGGTGTTCATATGCAAGTTTGTGTGAATACCTGAGATAACATCATGGCTCAAAATGAATAATGCACCACACATCTAAGCTCTATATTTAAAAAGAAAAAGAAAAAGAAATAAAATTCTGCATTCAGGTAGGTTTTGCCCAGCGGTACACTGCCATGGATCACAGACCCCAAGATTTATATGGTGTCCTCATAACAAATTGGATTTTCTTGGCTTAGTTTGTATGCATATTGCTTTAGAGCAGCTTCAAATAATAGAGGCCACCATGCGTGCAAGGCCGAGACGTCCACCTCAGCAGAAGCGCTGAAAAATCGCGCGCGGGGGGGGGGGGGCTTGAGATGGAACTGGGGAGTCTCTCGGTCTATCATCCTGTCTGATGAGATAGAGTGGACACAGGCAAAGTGTAGTGGGTTGTGAGAAGATTGTGTATGTGTGTGATCGTGAACTGAGAACCAGACAGGAAGAGAATTGCAGATATCAGGTAAAGAGAAGACTTTCACCTGAGACTGACTTCAGCCTTCTTTTATCCCTCTAAGCACTCAGCTCCTAGCCTATAGCATCAGGTGTATTAGTCCACATGCTGTCAGCGCTGAGTGTGTCAAATTTGATGCAAATTTTAGCTCTGATGCTACTGTAGCCTCACACATGTTAGGGCAAATACAGCTTCTTCAGAACACATTTCACAAAGGTCAAATTTTAATTCCTCTGACAGACTGGACAGCTGTGGCTCAATAGAAGACGTGACAGGATAAAATCATTGAGCATTTAAGCGTTTTGCCATAGATCAGTAGCAGTCTGAGACAAGGTAAACCTCCCTCCGCACAAAGGCTAGACATGAATTCCAAATCCATCCTGCTGCAAGATGTCATTTCTACACTGCACCCGCCATGGCTGGATGCACACAACAAATAGAAGTTCACTGAAAAACCGATGACGAGAGAATTACTAGCGACATGACAAACATAATAATTATTTCTAAAACAGTGGAACATCTAAAAATGCTATTAAATGGTGGGATCAGTAATGTAAACAATACTTCTATTTCTGTTTATTTAAAATGACGTGGAAATGAGTCCTTGAACTTTATTATTACTGTAAAATGCACTTGGCACCCAACTGACTGTATGCCAAGGTGTCCCTGTAAAAATGCTTATATGCTCAGCACACTTAAAGCTCCTATAAAAAGAACTTGCGTCAAATGGCAAAGAGAAAATAATTAACTGCCATCTGAATCTGCAGCTCTGCTCATCTCAAAGGAGTTTTATCGTAAAGTACAGTTTATTGTTTGGTAGATTGGCTTGTTTTAGTTCACTCTTACTACCTTGAGTGCTGCTTCCACTCCAGGCCGAGGGGGGGGGGGGGGGCATATAAATCTCTCATGCAAAACAACTAAAACAGTCACTGTATGAAGTGTTCTTGTAGGTTCTTGTAGTTTGGAGAAAAAAGAAAAGGAAAAAAAAATAGAGAAAATACCCTCCTGAAGCCTTAATTAATCCTCTTTTACCTAAAATGCTAACTGGCTCCTGTAGGAAACACCATTGTGGCCAAAGATGTAACAAAAAGCTAAACTGTGCTGCGCTTAACTGAAAATGAACTACGTGACCTAAGAGACACTTAAACTTTAAGAGGCTCGGTGCCTGCACCTTTTGCTGTCCTCTGTTGATTAATGAAGGCAATTATTTAGGTTGAGAGTCCGCTCACGCTGCTGCTGCGCCTACTGGGATTCGCATGCTGACTCTACCTGGACCCCCACAGCAACTTGCTGCACAACGTCTGAAGCTGAAACTGAACAGTCTATCCAAGACACAGACTACATTTGCTTGGATTCCTGGTTGGGATATGAAACTCAAGGCATGTAGGTTGAAATTATGTTGCTCTATAAAGTGACTTTAGAGATAATTATTGATTATGACTGCATAATGTTTGCTCATTTAACTGGTTACATCTTATGGGGACAGCATTTTTGTGGGATAGCAAAACAAGGCATAGCTGTTTTAAAAGCAAAAACAAAATATGAAACTTTTACATGCAGCTTTTTGGGAATGAACACTTACATAAGGTCTCCAGGTGAAGGCATACCCAAAAGCCTCACACTGGGTTAAGAGACAAGAGCCTTTCCCTCCCTCCTTCATGTTTTATGGGCATTACATAAGCTGTTCAACACTAGTTAAAATGGCTGGAAACTGAATAATGAGAAGATTAGGTATCACTAGCTTTAGCAAACAGAAGAACAATGAAAGACAGACATTTTCCTGCTAATGCAACTCCACGTGAGCTTATATCTATATCATCTTGTGTGACCAATTCATTTATTGTTCAGTTAAACAGCCCTAGTTTTGCATGTAGAAATCTAAAGCATGGAGAAGAGTTAGTGCACGACCATTACATCAAGGTTGTGTAAATGGCGAGGATGGCAGCAGCCTCGCTGTCCTTCAGTTCTGATGACTGTAAAGAACTGGACCTGCCAGAGAACACGCAGTTGCTTTGCCATCACAGCGTGTTCAATCAATACAGAGGAAATCCTTCTTATTCAATTTAGATCAAGCTCAGGGAGGTTCACCTGAGGCTACAGGACAACACTCCATATCTTATTAGAGAGACAAACTTTGCAAGGGCGCCAACTAGTGCAACATGGAACATGCTCCATCCTTCAATCAGGCTGCAGTGCCACTTATTCTGTTGTGTATGAGTAGACAGACCTGTTATATTTCTTTGAAGCCCGCTTGAAGTGGATAGTTCATGCATTGTAGTGCTTTGTCTCTATGGACACATCCCGAGCGGTCACAAAAAACTGGCAGGCGCACAGATGTCTGCATGAAGTCTTGCTCTCACACGCTCAGTGGATCCTTGCAGAATCATGATATGGAAATTTTAACATGCCCATTACTTTTCAGTATTGCTGGCTATGCTAGATTTAGTCGTCTGCTATAAATGCAAAGCTGCCTCTGTGAAATTATTCATTATTAGTTATGGGGACAAGCAAGACAGAATATGTGGTCTCATTTTTCTCCAGTTTAGTTTGTGAGTAGCTCGAAATCAGCGTTGAACGGCATTACACTTCATTTACTGTCAGATATGGAAGCCATGCAGGACCATAATAAACAAAAAAAGAAAATTAAATGCCACACCTGTATTTCCACATTAACGTGTGTTATTTAAAAAAAAGAAAATGCAATAATCGCCATTATTCTGTATCCATATTACATGAAACAGGAGAAGCTGTTTACACTTTATTTTCAAATAGTTTTAGAAACGATATTCAAATATTAAAATGGAAAGTTAAATGGTATACATACACACAATGCAATTTATTAAACATTCAGCAAGCATTTCCATAGTGAAACAGTTAGAAACTGCATCTGCTTGCAAAAAAGGTGAATGAAATTGCACCATTGTATTTTAATTTCTTTTTAAATTGACAAAACATCTGAATATTTCCCAAAGTATGGCAGCTTATAACTTCAAAGATTATACCTTTTTAACTTTAAGATACATAATATATTTATAAAGAGGTGTGAAAATTAAACACGCAAATTATATTGTTGCATTTTCATCTTTGCTGAGCACTAAAATGACATTTTCAAGAATACAGGATTTAATTTTAACGTTGCCTGAAACAGATTTTCATATTCAAATACCTAACCTTAAAGAGTCGATGCAAAACCACTCTAGAAAAAAAAAAAAAGAATAAATGTTATGTGCACTCTACCCCACTCATTAAGCACCACAAACAGTTACCCTTACTCTACATGAAGAGATCCTCCAAGATGTAATCTGGTAATTATTTACTCACTTTAAGTTGGATTAAACCTAGTTTTAGACTATTTTTCCCCTTTGAGGAATTTAGCTTTAAGTCTTGGACTAAGATCAGTGCATATTTTCTGCAAACCTACTCAAAATGTTTCAACCAGCACCTACCAACACGTTTGATTTGAAACCTGAAAGAACAGTGACACTGTCCATTACTTTGACACACTAAGCTTCAGAAATAGCTGTATATTACTATGTGGTTTAAGCATTTGATTTCTAAATGCTACTTTATCCCCATAAAAATGGTGTTAAAGTGCCATTGGTGTTGTGCGTCCCCGGCTGAAGCACTGCCCCTGGTGTGGTTTAGTTTAGTGCCAGGCGAGCAAAGCTATATGTGCTGTGGAAGCATCATCTTTAAAAAGGCTAAATTTAAGCCCCTCAAGTCCTCGCCTTGGTATGCAGAAGGCTGCCAGAACAACATAAACTCCAAATAAGCCCAGAGGAGCTACTGGTGGACTGCAAGCCTTGAACACCTGGCTTAAAAAGTGCAACAGCAGCTCACCTGGACAACACAGGTTTTATTATTTATTTATTTTTAAAGTGTGTATAGTGCAAACATACCAATAATACTTCTACAAAGAAAGCCGCAGCTGAACAGGTTAAACCCAACCCAACTGATACTGTAGCTATTCCTGTCAAGCTTTCTCATGTGACACTGCTGCATTTTACAGAGATAATGTTGGAAATTTTAATCAGATTGGAAGCAAAACAAACCAGGCTTCTTGTTTTCAGCCACTGGCTGAACAAATAATGTTCTCTGGCAGATTTTGTTGTTTAATTATTCCAACTTATTTATTTTTCAGGCAAAAACTCCACTAAATGTTCTTACGGTAGTATGAATTTGAAGACTATAAACATGATTGTGGTAAAAGACCCAGGAAAAAAAGGAACCTACTTTTATTAGACCTGGGTCATTATTCTTTCATCCTAAAATACATCCTTAATTTATCAAGCTTGCATACTTACTATGTTTTTAAAACTATGGCTTTTAGGAGAATGATTAGCTTATAATGTGTCTGGTCATTTACTACAAACACTGCTTGTAACTCTCTCTGCTCTCAGGAGAAACGAAATGCATAAATCAGTGCCTAAATACTCCTTTTTTGTATTTCCAGTGGCCAGAGTTTAATAATGATTAACTGACATATGTTAACAGAGGAGTGTCAATGAATAAACCTTAATCCGATCCAAGTCATGAACTCAATGACTTTTATTCTAAATGAAACGCTCAAAGAAAGCCTGGTCTCAATCAATGAATGCATCATTTCATTGTATCATAAGGTGGAGTATTAATCATCTCCCTGAATCAAAGCAGAGAGTAAGCTTCGGTGGTACAATATTAAGTTTCAGAAGCAACTGCTGTCTTCACCTTTGACAGAGAAACTCTCATGACTGCCAGCTTTCTCAAAGTTACACATCAGCAGCGTTGATGCTTAAAGCAAATCACAATGTCTGGGCCTCTGTTACCATCTGACAAGATGAATCCAAAGCTGGACACTTTGCACATTTGGCCATTTAATTACATTGTTTCTTATGTTTTGTTTTTCCTTAAAATAGCAGCTGCAATTACCAAATATTTGGTCGGGTAATTATTTTCCTTCCATATCCATAACAAAAGCCATACTACAATGTCACTTGTTGGCAACAATCATTTAAAAACTTTTGACCGCTACCTTCACAAAAGACACACCACTCGTGCAAAGGCTTATCCCTAAATGTTCAACAGTTTGTAATGGGGTGTATTTCAATTAGCGCTCTTATTTTAAGGCTTCCTGTGGGGGCACGTTTCTCTCACCACAGAGGTTTGATAACAAGCCCCCCCCCCTCACAAATCGCTGTTGTCATCAAATAACTGGGATGCCATTGTGACAGTAGAAACTGAGAGGCATTTTATGACATTTTATGTCAAGTAAGAGTATTTCTGATCTTTATAATCTCATTAAATTTCTCATTTAGACAACAGATTAACAATAACTAGAAAATTGGCCAATTACAATATATCCAACAACTGAAAAACTCTTTCCAATGTGCAAATCAGCAAAAAGTCATCTAAATGCCTCCTGAGATTCAAACATAAATAAAAAATAAAGCTTCATAAAGAAGTATAAAAAAAATTGTAGCCATCGCTTCTGTCCATGTTGTGGGAGTCATATTATTGCTCACGCAACACCAGGGTCACAAAGCTTCAACAGATAATAAGAATACGAGCGCGGTCAAACCGCTACGATAGCTTTTCCCACCACACCAACATACAAGCTGTCATATCATTTACAAGGATATCTGCTGTGCATAACCACGCAGAGCAGCTACACCGTAAGCAATCTGCGTCAAACAACTAAAATAGTAATCGCAGAGGGTGGATTGCGTGTGAGCACAACTTATTGAAACTCTTCTCCCCCAGGCAAAAGAATATAACCATACAAAGTCAAAACAGCAGCGACTGATTGTGTGCGTTGGGCGAGGGGGGGTGGGCAATGTTTCTCGAGAAATCCAAAAAGGGATGATGGGTGGATGAAAATGAGCAGGGAATGCGTTATTAAACGACATGATGGTGTTCACCTTTTTTTTTTTTTTTTTTGCCCTTGCACCTGCAGACGGGTCTCATTGAGATTCGCCTCATAAAGAGTCACGTCGACAGGTGCGCCGTGGCCGCGGGGTGCAGCGTGCAACCTGCGGCAACTTCCACAATCATTAATCATGCATATGCGAAAGCAAAGTTAACCACCGGCAATGCGTTAACAAAAACTTCCCTGATAATTCCCCTCGGATAAGAGATTTCTTTAATTCACGAGCCGTCTGCTGCCTCTGAATGCGTTAATTGGCGACAGGAGACTGTGAAGTGTATGATGTGAATTGGTTCTATCTGTCCGCACCGAGGAAATTTTCTTTACTTACAGTTCTCAAGAACTGGATCTCATCTTCCCCTTCTCCGCCCTCAGCCATGGCTGTGAAGGAGCCTGCTTAGACTCTGGAAGCCACCACTGACTGCTGGCAGAAACGCGATGCTGTGCCTCTCAAGCCGATATTAGCAGAGAGCACATCCACAGCCATATAGGGCAGCCCGGCCGAGCCCCCCTCCACTCCTCTCCTTCCTACTCCTCATCCACTCTTCCTCCTCCTTTCCCTCCCCTCTCCGCGCCCCGACGCCTAGCAGCAGCAGTGCGGATCAGCGGACGGACGGGGCATCAGGGGACGAGCTCCCGGTGGTGCTAGTGGTGATGATGATGATGGCAGCTGATGCTCTGGTGGTGCGTACGAGGATGGGTCCTTGTGCTAAAATAGTATTACTTTTAAAATGTTTGCGGTTTGGTCTCACTCCCTGTCTGATAATGACGCATGCTGGTCTTGACTGGCAGCAGTGGAGCTGAATGCAAAGTTCTGAACGTCCCCGTCTCTCTGTCTGCACCACCATCCTCCCCCCGTCTCCGACACTTAGCAGTTTTTTCAAAAATCTGGAGACTGGTGTAAATTTAGTTTCGAGAAATGCTCTGCAATGTATAACTTAAAAGTGTAAAAAGTATAAAGAAAATATAAAGTTATGTTTTCACAACGTGGAATCAGTGTAGAGACTTTTAAAAAAAACTTTTTTTACTTGTTTCATGTTGAACATACCTAAAGTGTTGCTTCATTACGTGCTTAAATGCCTGATTTTATGTGAGGAATATATATATATATATATATATATATATATATATTGTGCTTAAATGTAGTCAGGTTTTCAGAAAGAAATATCAAATTCGATTATAACATATTTATTGCATAAAAGTTGTCTGGGTGTGAAATATTTCACTCACAGTATAACTTGATGCAGTGCAGATTAAATGCAAAAAAAAAATAAAATCAAATAACTTGATATAAAAATTAAGGATTACTGCTCGTGATTCAAAATATTGTGCATGACCAAACTGGTATCTAACTGGGATTTGACTTCGAAGCATTTAACATCCGTCTCTATGCTAAGTAAAGCATTTACAGCATTAGTCAGGTGTCAGTCATGTGGGTTTGAAAAAAAAAAACTGATCATGAGAAAACGCACTCCACATCATGTCAAGACATGACTGACATCTAGTGGTCATCTTGTGAGGTCCCGGTACATTTTATCACGCATGATCTGTTTAGTTGTTTTCACATTATGGCCACAACAAAAGAATAAATGTCAGTATCATCCAGGAAATTCTGCTCTTTCTTCATACAGTTTAACTAAACTCTCAGTCACTTTTACTGACTCTTTGTACAAGTTGCAACACTATTTACACATTTTCCCATTTTTTCCAATTATGCAATCCTTCTAACGTCTGGTAATTTCGTGGCCTGTTTGACTGTCTTTGACTTGCTTATCTGCTCCAGTGTCTTTATAAAAGGGATATGGTACTCTAATGGTAAAGAATACTCTTTACCATTAGAGTATTCTTTTTTTTTTCCTGTTTTGGGAAGTGTACAGTGGCCAGGTCTGAAGAGATAGCAGCACTGGCTTGCATGTGCATACATTAATATCACATAATAGGAGATTAAAATCACTTCACAACAACTGTTGTTCCGCATTAAATTTGACACCCTGTTATGCCATTTTTGCATAATCAGATTCATAAGCATCCATCTTCTTTGTCACAGGTATTATTTTTTGTAAAGTTAGTAGCAGTATGAATAGCAGTTTGCTTTCTGTAAATGTTTCTGTGATCCATCAAAGACAGCTGGCCAGTAGTCAGATTAGCCTGACCAGTGTCCAGCTTGGCATGGAAAACAGTTGGCCTAAATACAGTCTCTGATCACTGGACTTCTGCAAGGGCAGATGTGAGTTAAATAATGCAAGTTAAAACTGAGATAAATCAGAACATTTGACAGCAGAATTTCTCTGAGTTTATTCTGAGGTGATGAAACGTAAATAAATACTGAACAATGGGATGTTAGGACTGGAGTGAAAATGGTGTAAAACAGCATGAACCAATATTGAACAACTATGCAATTCATGGTTTGTTTGTTTAATTTATAATATCAAACACCTTTTTGTTTTTATACAACATTATTATTAATTTTACTTCAATTTAAATCATATCATATATTGTCCTGTGGAGCATAGCTGTCTGTTTCACAAGGTTTAGTCAATACACCAATTTTTAACCCTAAAGTGATAGCCTAGTACAGAGATAAAGCATAAATATACTCCTGCAAAACTCTGTGATAACTATTTTGTCTTTCTTTCAGTATAGTTTGAATTCAAGAAGATTACAATAAGTCTAAATCCCCACCGGGCCTGCCGTCTGTTAGTTTTTCTGCTTCTGTCAGTACCTGTCAGGCATCAGGGAATTAGTGGTAGTGATCTTTAGGTGATCAGCCAATAGAATTTGTCAGAATTTTCAGCTTGCACCAGTGATTGGCTGATCCTGTTGTATCAGTGGGCGTGGAGTTGTCAGTTACCTCAATGTCACAGTAAGTGCAGCTGAGTGCAACAGAGGGGTGACCTGGTGCTTCAAGGAGAGACACTACTGTTCGCTACGAGTAAGTGGACATTTATCCATTTATTTTCATCCTTTTATCCTTTTTTTTTAAGTTTGCAATCATTAATTAGTCATTTAAAAAATATATTTAAAAAATGAGCAAAACATAATTAACTTATTGTTAGAGTGTGTAACTGTAAGTCTACACAAGTTCAAGTACTTTTTTAAATGGTCTGAAATAAATGTTTCTCTGTTTCTTTTTGTAGCAGGCCCAGTGGTTGGTCACTGATCGTCTGTGATAATTAAATAAAACCATGCAGAGGACTTATAGCAACTTACACCTCTATAGACCCATCAAAGAGAGGAGCTGCGTGAGTCCATCCCTCTCCCCTTGCAGGAGTCTATCGTCCCCCTCCAAAACCCCCGCCAGCTTCCAACAAAAACTGTTTTCTAAGCGCTGGGAGGAGGGTCCAGCTGAAACAGCAATGCTTGGCCACGCAGACAAATCTGGCCTCACAGACTTTAAAGAAACCCTCAGAGCATTGGATGACTCATCTGAGAGCTGCTGGCTTACAGAATTGTTACCGTTGTGTTCAGATTGCCAGGCTTTCATGAGCATGGGCAACCAACTGGGAACCAAACCTAAGCCAAATTGTCACAGTTACACAGAAACTTGGGATGCTTTATCAAACTCCCCCAGAGTCCAGATATCTTGGAAGAGAAGAAGAAGAGCTGAAGGGCATGTTTACACCAGTGACCTTCAGGATAACCTCAAGATGGTGTCCGGGACTCCACGGGCACCTCTGAAGGCAAGGAGACTGAGGAAGCTCCAGAGGTTGAGGTCTTCTTCCTTTGAGGAGTGGGATTTTGAAGAAGAGAGACCTATCATTTGCACTCCCACAGTAAGAAGGAAGAAAATTATTAGGAGAGAAAGAGATGATATAAATACTTTAACGCACGAGTTAAAGCCACTCTGGAGAGTAAAGTTGCCTAATACTTCTTCTGCAAGCTTATCTAGATCAAAGAGCGAAACAGTCCATCTCTCTCCCAGACAGAATATGTCTGAAGAGGAAAAATATACTCCTACTGACTCGGACACTGACCTTTCTGAATATGACAATGAGATGTACTCAATGTTTTTCTCCAACACTAGTATGGAGGCAAAGAGTAACAAGACTGCAAGCCAAAAACAAGATGAAGAGAAGGCAGACATAAAGTCCTCTCAGCAGAGGCTTGAGGTGATGGGGCAGAGAGCTGCAGCTCGGCGAGTAATGGGCAAGATTGAGGAGGTGGAAGGAAGAATACGCCGGGTGAGTCTCACCAGTTTGGACTGGATCAAGGAATGTCATAAAGGAGAAGAAGAACCTTACTTTCTCTCAGATGGATGGAAGACACAGGTGTCACTGCAGAAAAGTCGCAGAGCTGAAATCAGTACTCAGTCCCCACTGGAGGACCAGAACAGGGAGTCCAGTGGGGACAAGCCTCTGTTTGTTGAGGAGCTTTGTGCTCTGGGTGACGCTCTGAGACGGAGTCTGCAGCAGGCCCTGAGGATGGAGGGATCAAAAGCAGAGAGTGAAGGCTTTAAAGAGCCCGAGGAGACTTTTTGTGAGCAGAGCCACACAACAGAAGGGTCTCTGAATCCACAATCACCTCCTTACCTCATCAACTCTGTTGTGCCAAACAATGCCTCATCACATCCTCTTTTAGCAGGTGGAAAAATCTCTCCTACGCCCTCTCTGTCTGAAAACCTGGAGGTTTCTCCAATTAAATCAAGCAGCTTAGAAAGACTGTCCCCCATGCTGCCGCCTATGCTCATATCCAGACTGAGCACAGATGATCAGCAAGCAGAAACATCACACAGAGTTTGGACTGAACCACTTGAAGACACCGCAATTATTTGTGGGGCTCGAGACGGTGAACGTGCCAGAGAAAGTGATCACAGGGACACTCAGGAGCAGTTTACAGAGAAGGATTATCTGCTCTCTTCAGGTAAAAATGTTAACAAAAAACAACAATTTAGATGGATGGAGGCTGTCAAGTGGTAGGTCATTGTAGTGATATGATAGTCTTACCCAAAACTCTAATTTCCAGAATAACTGGTGGAAGCACATTAGAATTAAAACAATGGTAGACGGTGGAATTATGACTATTTCGTGGTATTTATATCTTGACTCTGATAAAAAAACAAAAAAAACATAAACTCTGTGCCATAGAATACACTGTTTTATTGGTAGTACAACATATTTTATGTGGCATAAAAACTCCTTAAAAACAACTGAAATGTATTGAAAGAGCTATATGAAGCTATGCTGTTGGATGCCAACTTGCTGTGCACAAATCAGACTTTCATTTCTCATGTTACCCATTCCTTTGGAAGTGTTGTTATGAATTGAATGAGTAATAGGAACAGTTGTTATATGTAGCTGAGTGCTGGCTGGAGCTGATAGGTAAACAGGACCATAGCTGGGCTTTATCCAGGAAAATTAAATGGTGGAAAGCTGGGTGAGGAAACTGTTACGCTGACAAAGATGTTATGGAGATATTCGTGAGACATAAAAATAAAGAATTACTTAGATATCAAAAGATAAAGCAAGCAGCGTAGTCTATAACTTGAGGCTGTTAATAGATATTATCCATAGTGTTACTGCAGTGTATAATATGAAGAGACGAGCCAGGTTTTTAATACTTTGGCACAGTAATATTCAATCACAGTCCCAACTATTTTACTGCTAACTGCAGAGGTGGGTGTGGGGCAGAGGAGTTAAAGCTTTGATGTATCGCAGTTTATCCTCAAAAGCATATTTTCTGTAGTTTCCATGAATCCTGTCAAGTAGAAAGTGAAAGGTGTAATGAACTATTTTAAAAAGGTCATACCATAGACGTCACACTGGGCTCTCTCTCAGATAATCTTTCGTGGTCATTAAACATAAAGTGGACTAAGCTGAATAAAATACCTTCAGAAGGTTCTCAGCAGGAGTAAAGTGTGTGTGTGTGTGTGTGTGTGTGTGTGTGTAAGAGCTCAGTTTAACTATTAGTAGTTGATTAGTGAAGTGAACATTAGAGGAAGTGTTAGATGGTGTTAGAAGTGGTACATGGTGAGGCCTGACTGTCAGATTTAAACATTGATTAAAACACTGATACAAATGCTCTAAACAAAGTCTTTGTGCAATCTCATCCACTGCTGTAGTCTTCTCTGGGTTGTTAAACACACACGCACATCAGATCTAACGGATGTGTGGCAGTCCGTGAATAATGACCCCTTGCTGCTCTGACATACCATCATAACTGAGTACGCGTGTGTTCATTCAGGCACAAAGTACCGGAGAGCACCTGATTTGGACACACTTGTAATCACAGATCTGTTCTGACTGAAATGTGCCATAAAACAGCTCGTGAACACCAGTTCAGAGTCAGTATCAAACCTTTGCCATCCTTCTAGTCCACCGGGTTTAAAATAAGTATTCAGTGATAAAAAATGTGAATTAAAAAAAATATGTAGCCTCGTTTAAAACAGAAAGAAAACAAGGAGGGGAAATATTAAAATCAAAACACAAGGTAGCCTAGTCAGGAAGGAAATATATAAAGTCAAGTGAAAAAGAACGTGTAGTTTCTTGGAGCATGACTCTAATCTTAGGGTGATTTTGCTGTCCTCTCCTGGGAAGCTTGAAGCGGTCATTAAAATTTTTCAACTGTTAATAATCTTCTTCATCATGGAACGATTGATGTCAAACTGTTTGAAAATGTTCTTATAACTCTTCTGAGTATAGCAGCAATTGCTGGTATGTTTCCTGTGTGGCATTGTGTTTAACACACCTAAATGCTCGAGAGGAACCTGCCAAATCTGCTGTGACACAGGTGGACACACTTGCTGATGATTAGTAAACCAAGTGCATGTTAATGCATCAGCAGTACCTGCAAAATAAAACAATAAATAAACATCAGCTAACAATCCATCTATTCATCCATCTGTCCGTCTGTTCATTCATACATTTTTTTTTATCTACTTAAGCAATTTATAAGCTAGAGCAGGGGTGAGGAACTCCAGGCCTCAAGGGCCGGTGTTCTTGTGTCCTTGATCCAGCAAAGCTGATTCAAATGGCCAGATTACCTCCTCAACATGTCTTGAAGTTCTCCAGAGGTCTGGTAATGAACTAATCATTCAGGTGTGTTGACTCAGGGTGACATCTAAAACCTGCAGGGCACCGGCTCTTGAGGCCTGAAGTTGGACACCCCTGAGCCAGAGCCTCTCCAAACCGACAATGAGTGAAATGTTGGCTACACACTCAACAGGTCTCTAGTCTCTCACAGATCATAATTCTGTATGACATTTTATAAGCTACAAATTATTTGGCCACAAAATCAAAATTTGAATGTTGTGAAAAAAAACCCCATTTTTAAATACCGAAACATTATCAACAATAGTTTTATAACTTTTAATCCGAGTGTGCACTCAAACCCATCAAACGTCTTTGATGTTTATAGGGAGAGAGATGAAGATGGTATGATGATGGAGTATTTTCAGAATTTGGGATCAGTTCAACTGATTCCAAATTCTTTAATCCTTTTTCAGTAAATGATTAATAGCAGGAAACAGCTGGTCTTTTCACTTTGAAGTCAAACTGTGCAGCCAAATGGGCTTCAAGCCTGTTTTTAAAAACTAACAACTCTTTTACTGTGCGGTGTCCATATACAGACAGTGTAGATTTAAATTATTTTATTTAAATATAAAATAATTTAAATTAACTCTTTAGGGAAATACAAAGGGAACGCTTGAACTCATTTGTACATGGAAATACTTGTTAATAAATGCATGTTTAGCAGAGTCGAGCATTCCCTCAGATCAGCACAGACTCTGTTGTCTCGCTTCATTTTTGTAGCAATAAAACTCTGTTCAGACCAGGCAGCAGGGCTGCTAGCTGAACAAATAGGATTAATTCTCTAAGCTTTGTGAAATACAACCAATGTGTGGAGGACGGCGATTAGTGAGAGGAGAAGAAAGATATTCAGAGCCTTCTGGGGGTTATCTTCATAAATCCAGTTTTCTGTTCAGTGTGGTCAAACTCGGGGCGATAGCACATTTCTATAAGCGGTTTAATGTTCTGGAACGGTTATGTGTCCTCTGAAAGTGACACAAGTGTTTCTGATAGCATTTTATCTGAAAGTATACTCACACATTTACTACAGTCAAGCTATCATTAATGCATTTACTTAGGATCTGTGTTTAAATACACTGTTGAGATATTTGCCCTGTGCATTACTGTTTTGCTTTGTTTTCTACCTAATGTTTTACTTTCATTTCCACTAAATTGTATGTTTTATCACTTTACAGGTTGAGATTTTTGCAAACAGAACATATAAAAAAATATAAAACTATAATAACAGCAATACATTTTATAATAATAATTAGAGTTATATATAATAATTGATATAAAAAATCAGCCCCACCTAAACTAAGTACAAACTGTAAAATTATATTTTCCATTAATACATCAGACAATGTATGTCTGTGTTTTTCGGCACTGAGCACTCCCACATTTTTTAACTTTAGGTACATTTGATTGATTATTTTCTAATAAAATTTTAAATCTTGGTTTTTATTTGTAATTTTTCACTGTCATGGCTCAGTATTTGAATACTTCCTTAATCACTGGCTTAATCGTCACCTTTGAGGGAGGAAATTAATGTAAACACACACACAGCTGCCTTTTACTGAATCTGGTATTTTTCCTTTCCTGACCTTTCCTGAAGTCTGTGAGAACCATTATTATATGGACCAATGTGGGATTAAAACAGTTCAGAGTGGCAGTCTTGGCTATATACTGATAAGCATTCATCATGTTGTGGAAACTCTGGAACATCTTTAAATTTAAATTCAAATTATGAAGCTGCATAAAACCTTCTCTTCCTCTCTAGACTACTTTTAATGGTTGTTGAATTTGCTCATTTGCATAAAGAATCAATCAGCGCTTAATTCCTCATAGAGCAGGAGTGAAATTTTGTCTTGTTTATGAAATGCTAAAGGTTAATGTAAGATTTCTTAGCTGAAGTTCTTTGTTACATCCTCGTGGTGACACTAAAGCTTAACATGCAGCATTTGCCAGTGGTGTGCAAAATTAGTTGGGCTTCAAAGTTTAAAATCAGCTCTCTACCTGTGATATTAAAAGACCTACAATAAACTAAGACAGCCTAATTTGCTTCCAAAACTAATACAAGGTATCTTTTCTCCAGATGAAGCTCTGCAGAGGCAGGAGGAGATCTGGCAGCAGGAGATCGAGGAGTCTCTCTCTATCTGCAGGTCACTTTCCGATCCATCCAGACCCAAACACATTGATTTCCTGCGCATCACTGCCCCCGATGATGACATCACTGACACACCCACACCTGTGCCCCAGGATTTGAGGGTGAGTAGAATGAAAAGTATGTGCTCTGAGCTCATCTCAACACAGCACAGAGTTTTAGAGTCTAAAGGTGGATGATGATGATGATGATGATGATGGAGCAGTTGAAAACAGCAGCCACTTTTGCAAAGTATTAATGGCACTGGTATGTCAGTTGTAGGATCAAGAGGCTGTGTTCTGTATATGGCATTAGGAGAGTGAGGCATGTAAGCATGGAGCTCTACTAGCTCAGAATCAGACTCAGAAAACTTTATTACTTGCAGTCTGTGCTCTATATTTAAGAGCAAAAATAAATCAGTGGGAAAATATTTTTAATTCAGTTGCATTGAGAGTGCGGTTAACTGCTGCGATTAACGGCTCACTGTGCAAGAATACGAAAGCTGTTTTTCCCAGAACGTAATTTAATTTCAACATACTGCACACACTCTTC
Organism: Copadichromis virginalis; assembly: GCF_057382275.1. Classification (NCBI taxonomy): domain Eukaryota; kingdom Metazoa; phylum Chordata; class Actinopteri; order Cichliformes; family Cichlidae; genus Copadichromis; species Copadichromis virginalis. The sequence continues at coordinate 17,427,463 of NC_140632.1, forward strand.
ATTCTGCATGTGTGAAAAGTTACAAAGAGTCTAAGTGCCGTTGTTCTCTGTAAACCTTCCTGAAATAAATCCCCGTCTGCATCAGTCAGTGCTGCATCACTATGGCAATGAACTTGTCCTTGCTTTACAACTGTGTAAATCCCAGCCTCATGAGCCAGTCCAGGGCTACAAAGAGCTCTGTGTTCCCTGTAGTTGCATAATAGAAGGGATTTAACGCAACTCTGTAAGTGCATTGTAGGAGAGACGATAAGCACTAATAAATTCAATACTTCCTTCCTTCTGTGTGCATGCATGACTAACTTTGCTGAAAATATTTGAAGTTTTGTTTAATTGTTTTGGCATTTTGAATCTTTATTTGACAGTATGAAGAGAAAAGAGTAAAGCAGAGAGAAACAGGCAGGAAATCATCTGGGACAGACAGGTGTTCTGTTTAAGATTAAAAGAAAAGATTACCAAACAGAATATGAAGAATTGAAAATATCACTGAAGTTAGCATGTGGTTACTTCTGTAATGGGGTATTGTACATATTACACATGTTGTTCCCACCACATGTGTCACAAAGAACTTTCCATCTATTCCCCCCAATGCCCCCAAACTGTTCACACTGAAGGTGCTATAATACTTTGAAGATGTAATTTACATGGGATGAAAAACAAATGCACATGTTCAGCAACAATATGCAGTAATATATAGCTGTCACTGCCACTTGCAAGCAGGCCAATAGTCTGTTTATTGATGTGCTCTTCTTATACCCTTTATCTGGGACTTATCCAACTGCAGAGTCACTAATGTCACTGTGTGTGTAACCCAAGTGGCTGATTTTAAGTGGCTCACCATTTTCAGTGAGATTTGTGCATCCATTTGAAAGCGGAAACTGATTCTATTTTATACATTTAGAGGACTACAATGCAATCATTTAATTTAAGCTTTAAATATTTTGTTTAGTTGTGTGATTGAAGCTAATTTCCCCTTGTGGGACTAATAAAGGTATCTTATCTTATCTTATCTTATCTTATCTTATCTTATCTTATCTTATCTTATCTTATCTTATCTTATCTTATCTTATCTTATCTTATCTTATCTTATCTTATCTTATCTATTCCTTCTGTTGTGGACGCAGTGAACTGTAGCAGTCAGTACAGTCCTAATTTATATTACAGCCTGGAGATTTATAATCCAGCACACACTGTAGTTGTTCAGCATGAAGCTAGATGATTTTTAATCTCACAGGATTTTATGGATGCATTCCTGTTTCATAAACATACAAACTCACATAAAGGCCACAGTGTCCCTCACCAAATGAATGCAAAAAACCACCTTATTAGTATTCATGAGCTTTAGTATAGCCCTATTAAGAACTCATTGCAGGGTGTGTAGGCATGCATCAAACATATGGAGTACGATATCTATTAGAGAAATGTACACAGTGTAATTTGATACAGTAAAGATGTTATCACAGATGAGGTTTGTCACTAACCTGTTGCCTCTGATAACATTCAAAGTAAATAAGGGTGGATCCCAAGAGCTAAGAATAACTCAAACACAAAGGAGGAAGTTTGGACTCTTATTTTGATATTTTGTGTTAAGCAATCTACCCAGTACTAATAGTAGTGAAGATATTAGTATGAAGATAGTGGTCATTAACTCTACTACCTAATTTTTCATTTTATTTAGGATAATTAGTTGTTTTTGCTTTTTTTAAACATATATTTTAACAGCATATTTGTTTGCTGATTTAATTATGGCCATTTGGTGACTTTCCCTGCTTATTACCTTGTTTTGTTTGGATCTGTGTCACCAACTTGAATGTTATTTCAAACCTACTTACTATTCTCTGCTTATTTATTCAATTTATGCAACTATTTTATTTATAGATCAAGTTTCAGAATACTCTAACTAAAACATTCAAGTGAAAACTGTCACTATTTTCACTTTTCGTTTCCCGAAACTTTAAACAAACCTTCTCTGTCGATTGATCCTGTATGCAAGTTTCAATATGAGCTGATTAACAGTGCCGTGTAGGTGGGGTTAGACCCGCTGGGATGCCCAGATTAGCCAAGCATTGCTGTGTACCTGCAGGGGAATTGAGAGACCTCCCTGTAACTGTGGATTTACAGGCCAAGCATTTAGCAAGTGATCCCTGGCAGTCCTATTTACCCTCCTTCAGCTCTGGGTGTGGTGCTCCTCCATCTGTTCTGCGTGGCTTCCTTTGCCATACGGCTCACGGATGTCAGGGTGTTGTCGGAAACAACGGCTGGACACACCATCTGTTTCCAATTACTCTGTGACAATCCACAGGATGATGTCCAAGGTGCTGCTCTGTAAACTACTATAGCAGGTACAGAAGAGCCGGAGGGAAAAAGGAGCTGGAACTTAACTTCAAATGTGGCTGAGCTGAGTCACTCCACCACACAGAGCCATGGAGCTGAGCTTGGAAACCTTTTTTTTTCCATGACTGGATTTCTCTCTTGCCATTGGTCAGTCTGAGTGACTAACAACTACTTCCAGTTTTAGGTTTGGAAAATTTGCACTTTGGAAAGGCAAAAAGGCACTGTTAAAACACAGCGTGGATATGCTTGTTTCTTTTCGACAAACAGGGGCACAAAAACAGGTTGGATTTTCAGGAATAAGACTTTAATTAACTCAAACATTGCTTGCATTTGTTTATTGATTATAATCTGACACTGCATGATACCGGAACCACGTAAAGAAGTGCTGCATGCTAAACGGAAGTCTAACTATGAGCAGTCGAGTTTCTCTAGCACTTCCTACTCACTATATTCTGGATAACTTCACCTGTGACTTGCAGTAAATGGAGCAGCCCAAAGCCACCCTGGAAATTTTTAGGAACCTCTCTGGGGGAGAAACTGAAGACATGATGCAGGAAGATATCAGTGGTGATCTGAAGAAAAATGGGGATGTGGACTTTACAGATGCTCTCGAGCATTCTAGTGATTTTTTGTCATATGTTATATTGCATCATGCAGAGGAAAAGACCTCTAACTCACTGGGAAATTCAAGCTTGAGGGAAAAAGGAAATGACTCAGACATAACAGAGGAGGAGAGGAGTCATTATAAAGTAACCGAGCAGCAAAGCGTGGCTGTAAATACTGAAAAAGGCCTCGAGAAACAGAGCTTTGCAACAAATCATGACCAGAATAACCTGTCAGATGAACACAAAGTTAATGGCTGCAGCAAAGAGGGTTGTCACATATCACAGAATCCACTGGATGAAAGGGCCTTAAATGAATCTCTGCAGACAAGTTGTCAACACATTTCAATTGACTGCATGGATACGGATGGTGATTGTGTTGTATCCATCAGTGCCACGGAGGATACTGAAAACAGCAATGAAAATGCTCAAAGGGAACACTGCCAGGAAGATTCTGACACAATTACTTCCACTTCAGACATGAATTTTGATCCACAGATATGTGGAAACACTGGGCCATTGAAAAGTAAACATGTAGTGATAACTGTGACTCGAACAGGACCCGCGCTTGAAGAGCTGGAACAGATCTTGGATGAAGCTGAAGAGGAGGAGTCAAAAGATGCAAATTCAGAGACTCCCAACTCACCCCCCCATCTTCCCAGCCTAAAGGATAATTTGCCAGAGATGACAATAAAATCTGCAACTAATAATCCTCCACCTGACTCCACCTTCAGCAGAGCCACCTTCTCCCCGAGCTCCCCCGCAGACAAGCAGATCCAGGTCCCGGCTCTCTTCAGCGGCCTTAGGGTCCTAAGGAAGGGGGTCACTGGACCAGAGCATGACACCATGGCCCACATTAAGCCATCTCCTGTGGGAGGACGAGGGGCAGATTTCACAGAGAAGCAGAAGGACACCAAAGTTCCAGGGAGCATCTTAGACCAGATCTCTCATTTTCTGAGTCGGGAAAAGAGAGGAGATGAGAAGGAGGTGTTGGAGGCTGAGGGAGACCGGAATGAAACAAGGGTGAATGGAAGTGAAGATAGCCAAGAGGAGGAGAAGAAAGAACCAGAAACAAATAAAAATACAGAGGTTTCAGAATCATGTGAACTTACAAAACCTTCCATGTCCAGTGCAGAGGCAGCTTTTGATGCCTTCAAGGCCTTCTTCACACCAAAGCCTTTAAAAAAGGACCCAGGAGATAAAGTTGTCCTGGAGGCATTGAGGAAGAAGATAAGAAATGATAAAGATGTACTTAAAACACTTTTTGAGAGAACCTCAAGTAAGACTCCTGAGAAGGACCCACCTGATGACAAAGTAGGAATTAGTCCTCTCTGTGATTTTTGTTACTTTTTAAGATTAAATCAGGCTAAAAATAAAAAAACAAAGCAATTCTGAGCGTTGTGCGTGTTTTTAATCACAATTCATCAGTCATTTTTACAATGTAGCTGCAACTTCTGTTATTAATTCTGTCATTAATAATATCTGCTGTCAATTTTCTCACTCATAGTCAGAGACATCGAGCCCAGGTGAAGGAGAGGAACGAACTCCTGGTCGCCTACAAGCTGTGTGGCCACCTCTTAAGGAAGAAAAAGTTGGGCTGAAGTACACAGAAGCAGGTACAGACTAATGTATGCATGTCATAACTTGGCATGAAAACATTACTCCACATAAATCAACCCAGGACATTAACATTACACCTCTCCAAGTTCTACTTTCTAAGTTTATTCTTCAGTTTATCAGTGTCATACGGTTTGCTAATGCTGCTGAAGAAAGTAACTCCATCAATATGTACTATGAATAACTTCATATTAATCGTGCTGCCAATAAGTTACTCAGAAGTATGTGTCAAACAAAATTAAACAGAAGGAACAAAAATAAAACTCGATTCCTCACATTTTTTTTTTTACAATTTGTGTATACAGGTCACATTTTGACAGCATTTAAAATTTGCTTGAATTCAAATATGTACAAAAACACATCTTAAGGGAATTTTGGAAATGTGGTAACAGTTTAAAGGCTTTTTAAAAAAATAGAAGTATGATTAATTCTTTTTTCATGTTGAATGATGTGAACTTTAGTGTCAAAAGAAGAAGCAGCAGTTAAAGGTAATGGTTCTGAAATGGATTTAATGAAGTGAATATTATGGATTGGTTTATAGTGCTACTCCTGTTCGGCTGGGGCCTTTCCATGTGCAGTTTGCATGTTCTCCTCTGCCTGTGTGGGTTTTCTTCAAGGACTCTACTTTCCTCCCACAGAAACAATGCATGTTGGAATAACTGGTGTTTTTCACTGGGCTTTGTAAAAGTTTGTGGTTGTCAGGGTGAGCGTACCCCCTCTTTGCTATGGAATAGACAGACTTTAGCCTCCTGTGACCGTACGCTGGTTAGACTGTTAAGGAAAGGTATTCACCTCACAGTAAAAAGAGAATAAAATCTAAATAGAAATACTATTATTATGTGAAATTCTACACATTGAATATGCATGACAGAGAAGCAGTGTCTAGCTACTTTACAGTGTGGTGGATGTAATATCAAGCTCGATTGCAAAGGTAAACTGAACTCCACCCGCAAATGTGTAAACATCTACAGTCTGACTCCATCTGTAAAAGCAGTTCTTTAATCACACACTGTACTCTCACCGTAGTCTTTTGGGGGGGGGGCTAAAATTGCTGAATAGTTTGTGATTATAAATCACAGTTTACTTGCATTTTAAAGGCATAATCTACTCCTGCTTGCTTTTGTATTTTAATGGATGAGTTGATAAAATTTCTTTGTTAATTGTTATCCACTTCACAGTAATCAGTAAGATTATCGAACACTGTTTGAACAGGGACAAAACCATGTGTACACGCCCATATCCCTTGACATACACTCCCTGTAGACACAGTGAGGAAGCCTACAGTAAATATACTTTCTAACTGCCCTTTTACTATCTCAGTCATCTAACAGCAGATGCTGTAAATGTTTGCTTAGACAGATGCCAGCCTCTATAATCTGCGAGCCTGTACTAGTTTACAGTTGGGACTCTGCTGCCATCATGTGGTAACAGGTTGCATTGTTTTCATCTTTTGTGGGTTGTAAGCAGCCACTAGTCTGACTTATGTTCACAGGAATAAAAATACTCTTACAAACTAGGCTTGTGATGATTAACAACTTTTTTTTCTTTTACTAGAAAAAGCATTAAAATCATAAAGCTTTCTAAAAAAGACAGACTTTTTGATGATGTTTGGATCTGTTTTTCTCAGAGCACCAGGCTGCTCTCCTGCAGCTGAAGAGAGAATGCAAAGAGGAGCTGGAGAAGTTAAAGGTCAGTAAGGATGAGGGATTGTACGGTAATTTCCATGACTGCATGAAGAAAAACAGAAAAAGTCTTTCATTGCAGTATTACCACCACACTCATTGCCTGGTTCAGTCCCAGTTTGGGCTGAGTCATAGATACACACTTGTTTTTCAACATTTTAAAAGATACTTCAGTTTTTACATCTTGGAAAAATATGTATAAATAATGTTTTCTTTTATTCTGTTAAAAGTGAGAGAGTATATATATCATAGACTCAAATGCACATTTGTTTTTAATTAAATGATGGTAGCTACAAAATCCTTTCAATGTTTGTCAGCAACCCTGTAAATGTGTGAACCATCACAAAAACATATTGCGATCTGAGGCCATATGACTGATAAGATTTTTGTATTTTCAGTGAAATATGTAAACAAATTTTAGTTGGAGTCTCATAAATCTTGGTGATGATGGTAAATGACCTAAACAGGTTTCTCTGAATTTTGCTTCAGAGACTGATGATCCCTCATGTATGTTATGGAACGGCTGTGTGCAGGCAGGAAAAGGACCCAAAGTGCAGACTCCAGAGACAGACGTGAACTCAAAAAAACAGCTTTAATGCTGAACTCAAAGTAATAAACTTCCAAAGTACAAACATTAACGCAGGCATGAAACCCACACCGCATAAGTGAGCATAGATAAGCATAGATCACAACACTGACAGACTGAAACACAGGGCTTAAATACACAGAGGGAGTAATCAGGGAATGGGCAACAGGAGGGAGACACAGCTGGAGCAAATCAGGCCTAACGAGACAAGGGGAAGCAAAACCAGACACATTAACATGAGACATGGACTTTCAAAGTAAAACAGGAAACATAACACAGACTCACAGGCAAGCACTATAACAAAGGGAACAGAGACGTGGGACCAGGGCAGACACAGACTGGACGTGGGGATACTGCAGACAGGGGAGACAGCAACTATGGAACACAGACAGAAAACCAGAACACTAAAACTCTAACCAAACCCCAGAGAACCTAAACTAAGAATAATCCTAAAACCCATAAAGCAAAGCTAGAATATAATGAAATAACAAAATCAAAGAACCAAAAACACAAAACACTGGGTCGACGACCCAAGGACCCTAACAATGTATGCTGAAGTTCAGCCTTGCAGAGCTGGCTTTAGATTTAGCAATGTGAATGATATCATTATGATCATCACTAAGATTTATTAATTAATAATTGGGCAACATTATTTATTTCAGGAGGACTATGATCAGGAACTCTTCAGACTGAGGTTGGACAAGGATGAAAATGTTGCACGTCTGGAGTTCAGTCTTGCTGAGCTGCAGAACAAACTCTCCCAGGTTGGGACCCACTGTAAAGGGGAACTTAAAGATATGGCTGTGTCTACAGCAGATGACTTTTTGCACAAATCATTTCGCACCGTCTGCATTCAAACCGACCGGGAGACATTTGTCAAAACTGCTCAGGATGAAGAAGGTTCCGGGAGAACCTGTACATGCTCTCAGCAGCAGAAGGTGGCCCCCAAAAAGTTGGACCTTGCTTCCATCAGCTTCGCCGGCAAGATCGAAGGCACACTGTCCTCCTCCTCTTCACTTGTAACTCCTTGTAGCTCAAAACAACCACCAGCTCCTTCTCAGACAGCATCACCAGCTAAATCAGATGTTTTTCCTTCTCCTCCTCCTCCTCCTCCTCCACCTCCACTACCTCCACCATGTTCGTCTCCACCTATTAACTACATGCAGCCATCAAATGACCTGCCACTACCCCCACCTCCACCTCCTCCACCCACGCCAGGGTTATCGCTCCCTCCACCTCCTCCAGCATTGTGTCTTGGAGTTGATAAACCTCCCAGGAAACCGGCAGTGGAGCCTTCCCGACCCATGAAGCCTCTTTACTGGAACAGAATCCAGATCCAGGACAACGAGTAGGTCCACTCAAGAAGTGTGTAAGAGCATATTGAAAGTCTGTACTCCTTAAACATTTACGACAGGCTGCCTGCCACCTGAAATGTGTGGCACCAATTTCACCCACAATAGTTCTGGCACAAAAATCCCTCTATATACAGAATATGGCAGAACTGCAAATCTTATGGCAGCCCAAGTTCCCAGGACAACTCGCCCCACATCTAACTGGTCCACCCCGGCAACTTTACAAGCAGGTAGCTCAGTGAGCTTACGCAGTAAGCAAAACACTGTAGGAAGACTATTCAGGAGAAACCCCCATACACAAAACTCCGTGGCCAACTTTTATAGACAAGACCATCCAGGCAAAACAGCAGTTCTGAGAACAGGCCATGAGTTTTATGTCATAATCAGCCCACAGAGCTGATCTGCACAGTCCCTGAGCAGTCTGAAACTGATACGTTTTACTGCCGTTTCCTCCTCACGGCTGGAAATTATTGGCCGGCCACGTTATAAACGGAATTGTGGGTGAGGTACGATCAAGGGGACATCCAGCCTGTCTGTAGCTGCTGTAAAACACGATCAAATTACCTGGGTTGACTCCACAAGTTGCAAACAGCCAGAATCATTATGTTCTGGAGATTACATCATTTTATTGTCTAACTGCAGTTTTCGAGAGAAAGAGCCGTCCTGAAACTCATCACCCTTCGATAGCTCAGTTGGTAGAGCGGAGGACTGTAGGTGTATCTAGTGGAGATCCTTAGGTCGCTGGTTCGAATCCGGCTCGAAGGAGTGTTGTGTTTTCACCAAATAAAAGGAAGCGCGCTCGTGCGCAAACAGCTATTCCACTACACCTCTTAATAGGACCTCATAAATACTGACTGGATTTTTATATTGAATCATAATAAATTAATGAATCCTGCTTTATTGCTTAGATGGCCTCATATCAGCAACTTGATGTTTTTGTTGTTTTTTTCTTCGTTTTTTAAACAGACTGTTTTGCTCTCTCCCGCAGTAACAACACATTATGGAATATTCTGGAAGAGCCAAACTTAATTGATGCCAGTGAGTTTGAAGATCTCTTTGCTAAAACCACCACACAGACAAAGAGGAAACCGCTGTCAGAGACTTATGAGAAAAAAGCAAAGCCTAAGAAGGTAAGAAATTAACGTCTGTCATCATGTTATCATTTATTCATCTTGTGAATCCCTTAGCTATTGCTAAAGAAAATGTAGGCTGCAATACTTAATGGCATGTGTCCACTAGAGGGGGGTAATGCATCATGGTTTACAGACTCCTCCACATCATGGCTCTTAATACTATGATTTTAAAGCAAGAGGAAAGTACAAACCAAGTGACATTAGTAAAATATAAGAAGGAAGTGAAGCATTTAAACAAGAGAAAATGGAAACGCTGGTATGAAATGCTAGGCTCTCTATTCAGGACTCACTAATGGTTTCTACTGGTAAGGTGGTCATGGTAACCATGTTTGTGTGTGTTTTAGATCATTAAACTGTTGGATGGTAAACGCTCTCAGGCTGTGGGCATCCTCATATCAAGCCTCCACCTTGAGATGAAAGATATTCAGCAAGGTGAGGTCATTTCACTCCTTCATTGTACTGCAAGGAAACAACGTTTTGTTTCTACACTGATAACAGGCAAAACTGGACTCTATCATGATCCAATTTTTTTTTAAAAAAAAAGGTGAATTGAATTTCATTGTTTTTAACAGAATCGTCATGCTCATGAACTTGCAATGCCAACTGGAAAGCATCTGATTGGTAATGGTTTCATGTTCAGCATGACAATGATCCCAAGCAAACTGCCAGTGCAGTAAAAGTATAACTGAATAGAAGCACACAATACAGCACTATCAGTCATGGATTGGCCTCCTCAGAGCCCGGACTGGCCATCCACGCATTGTCCCACCAGTGACATTGCCTGCCAGCTATCAATGGGAATTCTTGTCAGAGAATCGCTGCACCTATTTTTCACATTTTCTGAGCCAAATATAAAGAAATGAAGGGTGACTCAAGACTTTTACGCAGAACTGTAAAATAACAATAAAATCAAAACAGTTTTCTAGTAAAATATAAAAGATGGCAAAATGCAATAACCAGTCAAAATGTAAAACATGTAACAGGCATATTATTTAAAGTATATTTTGCTTATAAAGGATAGGTGCTTACACACATTGGTGCTGCTGCCTGTCTTGAACAATCTTGCATAAGGGATTTTAAATTTCACAAGTCCTTTCTCTGAGATAAATAAAGGTTAACAAAATAAATAAATATATCTTCAAATTTTTACCGTCTTGTGGTGGAAACCCTCTGGAACAGCGTTTAGATTCTCATCTCTGTTAAATCCTCAAAGTGCATGTAATCATCTTTTCCATCACATGAGAGATAGATTACAGTAGGTCACTAAACTAGCTGGGTTTCCCAGCCAGTCTGAGAATTTGAACCTGCAGTAAACATTCAGGTAACCACAGCTCCCTGAACATAAACCTTGGTTGGACTTTAATCGCGGCGTCACAGAGAATGTACCCTGTATTTCACTCTGAATATGAGCTGGGGGTGAATTTGAAGCAGGATTAGTGGCCCAAACGCTCACCACAATGTCAGCAAGACGGGCAATATGCATTTCTAATCCAAAACTGAAAAATCTTTGGAGCAAACAGTAGACTGTCTTTCAGGAAGAGGAGCATGAAAGCCAATTTTTGTCAATGCATTTTATTTATTTATTTTTTTGTATTTCCATGGATACGTTTATGATATCATATGTATTGATTATCCATCATTGATACAGAAGAGCAACTTTAGAAAAGCATTGTCACTTCCCTTCGCAATCTTTAGAATTTGTCTGGTTGAGTGTGTTAAAATGTGAGTACTATGATAAATTTCTCTACTCTTGCCCGCTGAACTTTGACATAAGTCAAAATGCGCGATCACTATTGTTTCAGCAATAAATGATCAATACTAGGAGGAATATTGTGAATGAAGCCTAGTAAGCATTTCTTCCTTTGCAGTATACTGTCTTCTGATCAGTTTCTAACCATATAGACATGTTATTTCTATTTTACTGCTAGTGGAAGGTGTATGTGTATGTGTATGTATATGTATATATATATATATATATATATATATATATATATATATATATATATATATATATATATATATATATATGTGTGTGTGTGTATATATATGTTCTGAGTTGGATCTGACAATATATGAATCACAGCTTTTTTTAAATCTCTCTCCCTTCTCTGTGTATTTTTACTTCTAGCTGTACTGACAGTGGATCACTCTGTGGTGGACCTGGAGACCATTGAAGCGCTGTATGAAAATGTACGCATTTAGGCACGTAATTGTGTGAGACAATTGTGTACAACGATGAACCTTTAATTTAGAAGTTGCTATCAATTTGGCAGAGAGCACTGCCGGAGGAGCTGGAGAGGATCAGGAAACACTACGAGACGTCAGAAGAAGAGGATGTTAAGCTGCTGGACAAACCTGAGCAGTGAGTGCCTCAGCAGATGTTTAGAGAGCACAGCAGTAATTGATTGTATTTGTGGACTAAATAGACAAATACCAGACCTTCTGATTTGACAGTTCTAACAGGGATGGGTAATGTCATTGCATTGTGGACTCTCAGTGTTTATGTGATTGTGCTCCAGGTTCCTGTATGAACTATCTCAGATTCCAGACTTCGCAGGCAGAGCTCGCTGTGTCATCTTCCAGTCAGCCTTCATCGATGGGATCACCTCAATTCAACGCAAGCTCAACACTGTCTTCCATGTCTGTAAGGTGAGCTAAGCACGTGACGTTCATTGAAGGTGGCCAGTAAATAATGTGACGTGGAGTGGCGTGAACCCCAGTCTTGAAAAAAACTGTTGATTATCTAGGCTCTGCTGGAGAGCGACAGTGTCAGCAAGGTGATGGGACTGGTGTTGGCTCTTGGGAACCACATGAATGGAGGAAGCAGGATTAGAGGCCAGGCTGACGGCTTTGGCCTGGAAATCCTTCCAAAACTCAAAGATGTAAAGAGCAGGGTAAGGCCTTGATACCTACGGAGTCACTGTGGCTCTTTTGCCTGCCTTTCAGAACAGAGCACAGGAAGTGTGCCAAGTGTTTGGCCTGAGATTGTAATCTAACACGAGGATGAGGGAAAGTAGGTGTGAAATACATCATAATAAAGAACCTGCAGTGGTATAGGTGGAGGGGAAAGTAGAATAGTCAGACTTGATTCGATAAAGTGCCGTTATTATCGTCTATCACAGTGATAAGTGTGATAAGGATTTGGCTTCAAAAGCCAGTGAAATCAGGGTGTGTGAAAAACAATACTTATTACTGAAAGAAATTTAAATTAAGAGTAATAGAAATTTGTTTGTTGCATTTACTGAAACCCCAACTCCTGATACCTTTTAAAAAGGTGTGCTCTGTTGCCATATTTGTGTATGTGTTCAGATAAAGCATCTGTTCCTGGGAGAATATTTGGTATTGTACTTAAAAGAACAGAACAAAGAAGAAGATTTGAACTCATAAGCTTAACCTCAGCAGCATCTGCCAATGACAAAACTAGAATGTGTAGCTTGAGACCAAACTCTAGGTAAAAGAGTCCATTACATTCATCGTTCATCCAGCTTTCATGTTGTCCTTCCATTTCTTCTCAGGACAATCGCATCAGCCTGGTGGATTACGTGGTGTCATATTACTTGCACAATGTGGACAAGGTACTTTAAAAAAAATATGCAATTGAAAAAATAAATGTAGTAGCCTAAATGAGCACTCAAAGCACACCACACACACATTCATACAGTGCTAAGGGTTCAGTATCTTGCCCATGGGTGCTTCAGCATGCATGACCTTCCAGCTGGTGGATGACCTCCTCTATCTCCTGAGCCACAGCTGCCCTTATTGTAGATTAGCATGCTTAAAATGGAACTACCTTCATAGAAATTGATGTGTTTGTGTTGTATTCTTATGAAAATTGGCTATATTAGACAATAAAACACAGGTTTGGACTCGTCCTTCAGCTGGGAATCACCTAACTCAGCATCACACACACTGCATCCACAGATGTAATGCATTTCTAAAATGTTTTCACCTTCCAGAATGCAGGCACAGAGAAGAGTATGTTCCCTCTTCCTGAACCGCAGGACATCTTCCTGGCAGCGCAGGTCAAGTTTGTTGACCTCGACAGAGATCTGAGACATCTTGGACGAGATCTGACAAGTACGTGACGTTACCATACCATCTCCTGTTCTCTGAGTTTTTGAAAAGAAGAATAACAAACAGACTCAGTCCCCTTTTCTCAGTTAATATTATTAGATGGTTGCACACATTCCAGACAGATGGCAAGCTTCCATGTGACTGGGGTGACCAGGAGTATTCTCAACTTGTGGTCATTTTGTTGTGTGCTTTTGTTTGAAAAAATCAGCCAGTGTAACTCTGTCAGTGTGATTTTCTGATACTTTCCAGAGGTTCCCACAGACCAAACTTTGGCTCAGTCTGGCATCGTTTTTCCACAGACATCCCCCTCCCACCTTCACTACCCTGGTTTCCCATCACTGGCCCCAGCCATTGAGTAGCTGTTTATACTTAAGGCCAACGGCTTTCCTCTGTGAGCAAACTCATGTTAGTGAAAGCTCAAGAACAAAAGACTTCCTCTTGTCTTTCTAATCCTTTTTTGCGTGTTCTTTTCACTGCCTAAGTGTGCGCATATGACGCCATTCAGCCTGCCGCTCAGTTAAAAGTCATTCTGAGGACAATGCTTACTGTGCATGAGTATGATTATGAGTGAGTTCATTGTTGTGTCCCTACGTATGCATGTGATTTTGCATGCATTTTGTTGAATGCGTGTTTATGTGCATGTATTCTGAGACTAGCAGGAGTCTTGCTGCTGATACTGGCCTGGCGCCTTTCAGATCCAGCTTCTAATCCTTAGCCCATCAGATCTCCCATCGTTGTTGCTTTGTGCCCCTGTCGCCAGTGCAGGGAGACCGTAGCTTCCCACTTATGTAATCTCCAGACCCCTAGTATCTCTGGTATCTTTGCAGAAATGCACGGATCCTTAACCTGTATCACCTGGGCTCCAGTGTGGCCCCCAGATGTGTGCCACAGATAGCTTTCTTTACCTCTCAACACAGCTTTGTCTTATCGCACTGTCTACCCAAACCACCGTGCAATCTGGTTTGCCTGTCGCAGGTTCCTTTTGTTCTGCCTGTTTGAACTGCCCTCATGCCTGGTTTGAGGCTTTGCTTTTGTCATTCGTCACTCTCCCTCTGTTTTCTGTTTGGCTGGTATGAAATCTTTCTGTTTGTTGTGGTTAAACTTCTCTTAAGTCATCCATGTTGAGACTATATTGCATTTACATGGGTTATTCATTGGGAAGTTCATTCAAATTATTAATAAAGCTAACTAGCTATGCAGATTTGGATTTATATCTGTAGTTGGGTTTTTAAAACTACACATTGTGTACCCTTCTTGGGCCTTAAATTTTCTTGTGTCTGTTACAGTGGCAATAAAAGTAGTTTATTGAGCCACAGAGTTGCAAAAGGGTTTTTTTTTTGTTTAGTTGTTTTTTATTGTATATCAGTCATGGTTTCAGCCATGCTAGCAGTCTGTGTCTGTGCTGGTCCATGCTATTTCACCTACAGGTAGATGCATATATTTTTGCACAAGCATTCATGGTCCTAAGTGATTTCTCGACTCTGGTGATTTCTTGGTTTTCCTTAATAACAACTCAACAACTGTCCGATTTGTTATTGCTGAATTTGGTACACCTTTTTATATTCTCCACACAGTTTATTATATCAAATTACAATTTTTTTATTTTTTTATTTTTGGCTTAGTGCTTATATACTTGTATATGCCATGCACACAGTGATCAAGAGCTATCCATGATGTTTCACATGATACAACCACTGCCTGCGAGGGGGAAAAGAATATTCCCGGACTGGTTGCTGTAGGTTGCTGGCAGTTGTTTTGTGAAATCTGTCATAAAGAGGCTGCTGCACCAACAAATGCATGTGCCACTTTTATTTTGAAAGTAAATGTTCTCGGTTTCCAGTTTTCACAGTTTCACTGCTG
The DNA here is from genome assembly GCF_057382275.1 of Copadichromis virginalis. Taxonomy (NCBI): domain Eukaryota; kingdom Metazoa; phylum Chordata; class Actinopteri; order Cichliformes; family Cichlidae; genus Copadichromis; species Copadichromis virginalis. The sequence continues at coordinate 17,442,700 of NC_140632.1, forward strand.
CTTGGAGAGCTGGTGAAGGTAAATTGCAAACTCTGGGCAACCAATCACGGCAGATGTCTGCTCGGGTTTTCTTCCTGTGAAATAGGAGTTTTTCCTTCCCACTGTTGCCAATTGCCTGCTCCTAGAGGGTCATTTGATTGTAGGCATTTTTTTCTATATTACTGTAGGGTCTTTACTTTACAATATAAAAGCTGATGTTCTAATGTGGTGTGATACTTTTTAAAATCCCTATAAACCTTGAGCGGACAAACAATAGAAATTAAACTCTTTAAATAATAAATACTTTTTTTTTTAAAAGACGGAGACTCTACAGTACGCAGCGGTAGCATCTCTTCCACAATGTAGCCTGCAATAATGTTTTTAAGCTCACCTTCAGACGCTTTCTGTGCTGCTGAAGTAAAATCACCTTTTGCCTGCTTAGCAGGAGTTGCCGCGGTGTTATCCATGGATGATGAACAAGAATCACTCAGAAGTGTTCGTCTATGCTCTCGTGTCAGGCGCTTCAGTAGATTACTCCTGCTATTAACAGCGGCCGATAGTTTTTTCTTCCCAGGACATAGCTTACATATTACTGTAATATTCTTGTCTGCTTGTTTCAGAAAAGTGAAGAGATGGGAATATTTCCATTTCATAAAGCAGCCACTCGCTTCAGCCGAGTCCGACATCTTCCGCTTTAGAATACAACTATGCAGCAAACTGGTGGGAAATGACGTACAGCTGCACTACAGCGATGTTAAAGCGGCAGAATTTACTTTTACGTTTAGAAGATAAATTATTGAAATTAAATAATGATATTCAGCGAGTTTAATTATTTTACAATGTAATGCAAGTACATTGTAAGTAACTGTAATTAAAATACCTAAAAATGAACAGTATTTAGTTACTCTACTTTTTCAGTGGAAAAGTAATTTAATTACAGTAACGCGTTACTTAGTAACGCATTACACCCAACACTGCTAGCAACCAAAACTATCTAAAGAAGGTTTTTGCCTCGGACAGGAAATACACACTCAGTGAAACGTGTTGCCAGAAGGTCACTGACTGGTCTGTGGGTCTTTTTTACTGGGTCTTTAGCAAACAATTTCCAGGCTAGTGCCATCAGCCTCCAGCAACCACTTGCCAACCGGTCAAGGATTTTCCGCTCATTACCAGTAGCCTGTGTGACTGTGGCTATATTCACCAGTGACTTGTCCAGAATTGTGGAGAAAAGATAAAATCATGTGGTTAGTAGTCATGTGTTTGCAAAACTTCAATACATCTAGCACAAAGTACTCACAAAGCTGTAGGTGTAGCTACTAGTGTTGTCTTGTTTTGTGAGCAATGGCAGTGGAGCCATCACTTTAAGACCTTAGCTCAAATAAATAAGAAAAAAGGAAGGATAAAACAAGGACAATGTTCAAATTTCATATTTGCTTGTCTTGTTCCAAAGTAAAGAACACTGTTAAAAATGTCACTTGAACCAGTCCTATATAAACTACCCCCCTACAGAAGTAATGGTGTAATTTGAGAGATGAATAATTCTAGCATATCATCACAAAATACTGTCAACCTCCTTAAGAAAGCATTTATCCCTCACTATGAATCAAAATCATTGTTTCAGTGCAGTTTGTGTAATTGCAGTCTCACATTTGAAGTCAGCTATATTTACATGAAGGTCCATAACTCTCTTCAGTCTGAAATAAGCAAACGTCTGTCAGGCCCAAAAGGCAGACAGAAGAAAGAAAGGCTCCCCACACAATGCAAAGAGAGGGAGATACGTGCCTCTACAGTTTACACAAACCCGAATGAAAACAGTATTCTTTTGTAATCTTATCTGAAAGATGTTGATCGAGCATCGGGGTGGGGGTGGGGTTGGTTCAGCCTATATTATGACTGGCTCCACAGACTGGCTCCTGTGATCCACTGATTGGACACAGCAACGTGGAGCCGCAGACTGGAAGGGGAAAAGGGAGAGAGAGAGGAGCAGTCGCCATCTCTGGACGAATCTCAACTAGTGATATCTGAAGAGGAAGCGGCGTAGATAACCTCACGCTGGGGTACAGGTGGACCTAGTTCAACCCAGAGCTCGTCCTTCTCTATGTGAATCTGCACGTCTGACAGAGACCTTATAAAGAAAAGACATGACACTTGAAGAATCCTTCATTTAAATCTGTGGGAGAATTGAGCAATAGCCGAGGTTGTTGTAGATGTTGGGGTAAAAAAGGCATTTTATCAGATTTAACTGCTGGTTCTATAAATCCATTTTATGTCTTTGTAAAGTATTCTGTTATTGATTATTGACCATGTCAAATAATTGTAGCACTGAGAATTTTCTTACATACAGCTAAAACAGTAATGACACAAAATGAGGTGGAAAAGTCAATGAAGTCATATAATTATACATAAATGAAGAACCCTATTGAAAGGTCTTAATTACTTATTTTGTAGTATTAAAAACATCATTAAAACTGACAAAACCCAATACTAGCTTTACAATACTGCCAATTCAGACGAGTGTGTCCAATATTTAAACTTGGAAACAAATAAACAAATATAGGATAGTTTTTTAAGGCAGAAATTACAAATCTGGAATGCATCTGAGCATCTTCTGGTTTCAGACAAAAGATGGTGGCATAAAGGTCACCTTTAAACGTGTTTGTTGTCTTATTCTCTTCTTATGGTTATTTTAAACAAGCCGTAAATTGTTACAAAGAGAAGAAGAAAGAAATGTTCTTCATAGCTTCAATCTTCTCCAGGCTCTTATCTGAAATTTTGTCTAAATATTGAAAGTGTAATGCTTCCTGAATTTTGTCATCATTGTGTTCTTTTCAGGGTGCGAGAAAGACGTACAGAAGGTTTGCTCTGACTCTCCTGAAGAATACCTGCAGCCATTTAAAGACAAGATGGAGGCTTTTGTGCTCAGTGGTGAGGAGTTACCATTCATTTAATGTGTTATGTAAAAACATCAATGAGATACAGTCATATTAAAAAAAGAGTGCGCCCACAGTGCTTCCACAGGAACTAAGAGGGTATTTAGCAGCCAGATACAGCGAATAAAATATGGTTGATTAATTGATCCCTATAAAAGTCGAGGTTCTGGTAGTTTCCTCGACTGGGTCATTCAGGCGTGTTGACACAATGCTATAATCTTCCCAGGGTTGGGCAAAACCCAAGACCTCTGGAACAATGTCCTTTAGACAGATGAGACCAAAGTGGAGATGTTTGGTCACAATGCACAGTGCAGCATGTGGCAGAAAGCAAAGACAGCACAAACAGCAGTCACATCAGCTGCAAGAGAAAACGAGACACATTCATATAAACAAATGCCCACAAGGCTCAATCAACAGAAACAGTGTTGTAAAGAAGTGTGGGCCAGAATTCCTCTATATGACTTTATCATTAAGAGAATGAGACCTGTAGTTACTGTTGCTAAAGGTGGTGCTACAAGCTATTGAATTATGGAGTCTACTTAGTTTTTGTTTCCCATGACATTTTTTGTAATGATTATTCCAGCAAGGAAATTAAATGTTGCGCACATCTTTTGAAATATGATTGAGAAGTACGGTCACATACACGCTGAATATTTGACATTATGAGCTCAGTTTTAAAAGCGTTAAAATCTTTTGAAAGACAGATTTTTGTTGTTTTGAATATCCTCCAAGCTCCGTGCAGCTTCTACTGCAATTAACATGTAATTGCCTGCTTGCACTTAAAAAACTGACTGCTCTTCTTCACATTCTTAATTATCCTCAATTATTTCCCCATAACCCCTACTCATGAGCAGATTATTAGATAGCCATACTGTCGACAGACATGTAAAAGTCCCCCCAGCCCTCATAGAAAAGCAAGAGTCATTGCTTCAAAGAGATATCTTTGTACCTGTTTTCTGTTTGCTGTTGATTCTTTTTTTTTTTTTTTTAAAGTAATTTGTCATTCAATCAAGACATGTCTTTCCTTGCCTCTTATAAATGTAGTCTTTGTGTCTTTAGTAGCCTGAAAATTACCAATGGAGTGTCTTTGGTATTTGTATGTGAGGGAGACAGAATGAATTCAGAATACAGCCTAGACACTCAGATAGGGATCAGACAGATTTGGCAATGGCTGAGACACACAGGCACTGGGCCTTCTATGGAGCTCTTTCACTGCAAAAAAAGTTAACTCTTATGAGCTGAGGAATTCCATGTTGTGTAAAATGTTTATAGTGACCCATTTCACATTTGAGTATTCAGTGAATACTTAATAATTCTTCTTGTGAGCGTCATCTTTTTTCCTCTCCACCCAGTAACAAAGGTATCACAATCAAGCTTCAAAATCAGTGTCTTTAAGAGAGCCGCCTATTCAGATCATCATCTTTTGTCTATTGTCTCCCATTTGTTTTATTTGTTCTAAAACTACACCAGACAATTGGACTGCATGCAGGATCTTTTTCCAAGACTTTATCTTTTGTTCTAAGATTTGAAGTTTATCCTCCTGCATTCTCTTCCTCTTAGATAAATATAGATGTGAATTAAACCACAAGAGTTTAAAAAAAGTCTTCAAACAAGAACTGGAATTTGGGTTTTATGAGAGGGTGTGTCTTTATTTACAAATTTCATTAGTGGGTAATTTCTGTAGCTTTTTAAAATTGATTTTTTTTTTTATTGTTCTGGGTCTGAAGGAGACTTCCAAAACATTACAGAGAGACAGACACAGATAACAAGTAGCCTACCTGTTATTTGACATAATGGCATAATAGCAAGAATGGCTCCATTGACTGCATAATTGGTGTTTTAAGACCAAATGGTTGTCTGGCTCCATTAGACAAGGTCATCATCATACAAGAGGATCTTATTGTGTAACTATGAATAATTAGATTCACAGACTTTCCATAAAGTTTAAAATTAATCTGTTTTTTTTTTTTTTTTGGAAAGTCTTGCAAAAACTAAACTTTTTACCGGCACACTTTTTTAACAGCACGAAAAGAGCACGCTGAAGCTTCTTATCAGATGATGACTGTACGAAAAAGGTAGGAAAATTAAGTTGTTCATTCATGTGCAGCATGCAGGTCTCTATCTGAATTTGGCTCCTAGAGCTATTTGCAGTTCATCCATTCATAATATTGTGTCTATTTTTATCACTTTCCCATTTTCCCTCCCTTTTTTTCTTTTTATTATCTTGCAACTCTTTTTTTTTTTTGCCATTTTAGTTATTCCCGTTGTTTTCCATTTCTTTTAGCTACGTTGTGACTCTTTGTTATCATATCTCTTTTTGTCTTTTTTTCATGTCTATAAATATTTTCGTAGTAACAGGCCAAACATCATACCAACTAAATGGTAAAAGTCTGTTAAAGTTATAGAAGTGTAATAACAGGTATTACTGAAACAAAGTGCTGAGGAGGACAAAGCAGAGGACCTGGGTTATGTTTTTAGATGAGAGGAGACACAAACACTAAGATAAAATAAAATTTTGATCTTGATTTTTTTAAATACTTGTTTTCAGTTTCGAGGACTTGATCCTGTACTTTGGGGTAATGCCTAAGACGGGGGAGACGGAGGTGACAGCTGGCTATTTCTTCATGCTCTGGTTTGAGTTTTCTGCCGACTTCAAGACCAGGTGGAAAAGGGAGAACAAGAATATCTCTAAAGAGAGGTAAGTAATAGCTGTGTGTGTGTATGTGTGTGTGTCACCCTTTGTAAACAGGTTCACAAAAACCACCTCAAGGGGAATCACTAAATTAAAAACTAAAGAAATATAATCCTCTAATAAAGACCTTACCGATACCCTGTGTGGGAAAACAATGTGTTTGTCTTCACTTAATTATTGCAACATAAGAATGAAACATAACAATTATATCTAATATTAGAAAACTGTTATGAATCCTTTTAGCTCTTTATTAGTCTTTTTTAACATTTAACCAATCCAACATTAATCTGACACAAAAGGCAAATATCTCTCAGTGACATCAGTAAAGGTGATATTGTTTATATATTAGCTGGCATCAGTGTTTATCCAACGTATAGGTGCATCTGTAACTGCTGGCTTAAAGAGTATTTTGCACATTTCTATTTCTCTACTTTACGTTTTGCTGCATATTTATAGAATAGCTTGGCCTCATTGTGGTTCTCTGGAGTGTTTTCATTTACTAAATGCTTCACTTTGCAGGTTAAAAGAGGCTCAGCAGTCAGTGAAGAGGATTACCGGAGAGAAGAAGGTGGAGACGAGAAAGACCAACCCCAGCAGCCTGGTAAGACTGGAATCAGTTGATTTACTGAGGAAGCAAAAAGATTTGCCTTAGATGACATTTGTGGAATTAGGCCTTAAATGTGAAAAACAGATCAACTCATACCAACTCAGGAATTCTCTTGCAAAGTTACTTTTTTAGCATTGCTGCTTTTATCGACTTAATAGAAAATCTTTTTGGAAATTTCTTCTTTTCTCAGTCCAGTCTAAATTTGCTCCCAACAGAAAGAGCGACTGCGTCAGAAAGAAGCCAGCATATCTTCAACTTAAAGAAACCAAAAAAAATTGTTTATATCCAAATCATTCTAACCACCGGATTATGTCCTCACAAAGCTGGATCCAACAGGATGTGAGCAAGGGTACCAAACATGCATGGTCCTTGAAAAATGTAGTTTATTTATTTACTTGTATTTACTTGTATTTGTTAAGTGGAAGATTTATATTATAACCATATTATAACTTGTTGTCTAACATATATTTAAGTTTTAAATATTAAAAAAAATCTTCTGTGCAATATTTAGACATAAGTAACAGCTTCAACTGTGTATAGACAGATACATTTTTGCATCAAATCTAAACTGTAAAATCAAATCTTTTACAATATTTTTCCACAAATAAAATCATTGCTCATAGAAAACTGTGATGCAATAGCTTGAATGCAGTTTTATTTACAAGTGCCATTACAATGAATGATACACAAATTATGCACAGCCATGAAATCAAGTGGCTTTTAGCAGTGCATGTATAAAAGTGTATGTCTCTAAAACCTTCAGCTCCATGTCCCACACAGTGGAAACAATGCAACCTCTGAAGTCATCTTATATTTTTGCACATCCATTAGCTTGTTGGGTTTTTTTTGTTTGTTTGTTTGTTTGGACAAATTTTGTCACTGGACTGCCGCAAACCAGCCTGCACCTCAATGGTTCGCATTGGCCTAAAACTTCCTGTCTGCAAGTGCATGTGCCAACACATCCAAGTCTGTTTACACTCACAAAACTGCAAGCGGTGACTGATAATTGGCAGATGTTTGGTCATTGTGTGGTAAAGTTGTATTTGCAGGTCAAATTATCACCTTATACAGAACGTGACACATGAATCTCCCACTTAGCAGTGTGTACTGTCTTTTAGCAGATTTAGTGGTCAACTGTCTCTCCCCCCAAGCATGTTCCTCACTTTTCTATTCCAACTTATGCGCCTTTTAAGCAAAATAGACTCTCCCTTCTATATTTTTCACAGAAGACAATATTACTGGCCAGTATGTTTTAGTTTGTGGCTAATCCATATCGATAGTAGTGCAGCGGCACAGCTTTACGCGCTGGACTCGTTTCCTCTTAGTGCTGGGCGTCTGTCCCGGACAGAGGAGGGTGTATGTGACGGTGCTGAAGGCTTTGGGTTTGCAGGCCGAACAGGAGCGAAAGGCGTTTCCGTCCTGGTACTTGTTCCGCGGGATGTAAAAGGAGTTGCACTGTCCGTAGCAAAACCTGTTAATGATGGTGCGGCGAAGGCAGCCCTCCTCCTCTATGGTCTGCTTGAGCGGCTGTGTCTTACACCAGTCCAGCCGCAGGTATCTACGCTCAGTGACGTGCAGCGCTTCCTGGCTGGACTCCGGCACTTCGTATGTTGAGGTTACTGGCCCCGTTGCGCGAGAAATTAATCCAATAAGAGGGGGCTGTACACACGTCGACGATTCATTCGGGCTGTGTTTGTTTGGCTGTGGAAACGCGCTTTGAAAGCTCTGAGCTTTCGTATTATTCAGCGGGGTGAGTAGCAGTGCCAAAACGACTGCAAAGCTCTGCACTGAATGTGTCTGCATCGTTGAACCTGAAAGGAAAACGGAACAAAAGTTAAGTCCTCGATGGAAAGGAATTTACGCACAACTTTTACGCACACATAAAGCACCATAGAAGCAAGCAGTGGATAATTTTATACACAAGTTATATATATATTATACACATTTCAGAACCAATATCTGTTAAGTGGAGTTACCTGTTTTTTGGTTTTGTTTTTTTTTTAAACTCCTAGCGTGAAAACAATTATCCAGTCAGCATGCGTGTCTTCTAGAGGTCCGCCGTCCTCAGTTGTGGTTTTATGGATTACACAGTGAGGAGATATCCAATTTTGAGTTTCTCCAGAACACGCCCCCAAACCCATATCCACTCCATCCTGCCTGTCTGTGAATGCAAATCAAAATCCTCTTCCAAACTTTGTTGATGCAGATAAACAGTTTATTTGATTTAACAGAACACAACCATTTAGACAAGATGAAGCAACCCAGTGAATAAATACTGAACATGCTATAGTGAAGTATTGCACCATCATCCTTTGAATGGCAAAGTAAGACTTTTACCAGAATTACTGGCAAGTATTTGATTGGAAATAGAAATACACTTCTTACACAAGACACCAAAGTAATTCGTCACATACAAAATGAATTTGTATTAATAAACCAATCTCTGTACATCCAAGAAAAACTTTGATATAACATTCGTTCAGATCAATATATATTTATACAAAGTATTGTTATGATAGAGGGATAGATATACTGTACACTGTCAGATCAGTATTTACCAGCATATATTCTATTATTTTGGGGTTGATTTAGGGTTAATTCTCTGGCAATGTGGTAGTGTGTTACATCTCTTAAAAATAAGAAAAGAAGCAAACAGTTGGTATAAATGAACTGAGATCTCCTTTTCCCCCTATAAAGAGCCCAGATCTTCAGTGTTTTAATAAATACAGTATGACAGATATCATGGCAGGCTGATCTTTTTTCATTCCTATATCTCACTTGTGAGTATTTCTGCTAAGAGACAGAGTTGTTTCAGGGAAAACCTATTTTATTGCCAAGGCAAGATTTCAAACTACCAACCAAAAATAGCTTTTCAATCTTTAAAAAAAGAAAAGAACAAGGTCCATTGTAATTGCTGTTTGCAAAGCTCTGAGATCAAGAAATAAACATTTTTTTAAAACCAAAAGACAACTTGACAGATCCCATGTTTTTGCAATACAATCAAACAAAGCATTTACAAAACACACACAAAGACCCACTGACTGTTAACCAAAATGCTTAAATTATTAAAACCTTTTATCTGACAGTATGTTGTAATATTGCAGTGGGTATTGCAGGAGTTTAGGTTGTGGATTTGCTGGCAGCGGGGACAGAAGGTCCGTCTTCCTCCTCTTCCTCTGAGAAGTGAGGAACTGATTTTTTGGCAACGACATTGTCCAACCTCTGGCCCAATAAATATGGGTTGACACTCTGTGGACACAAGCATAAAACTGTTTGTACACAAACTTATAAACATGTCTATAAGTTGCATGCATCTGATTAAATTCAACAGAAATTCAAAGTGTGACTCTTGGCTTAACTCCCACCAGGGGTTAAACTCAGTGCAGAGTGCTCAGTTTTGTGATTTCTCAGACACAATCCCACACAGGAAAAGCAAAAAGACAACCAAGAAATAGTATACCCGTTTTCTTCTCTTTGGTCCACCCTTCAGTTTTTGGTACAAAAGTTCCTTGTTCTGAAAACAAAAGAATAAAAAAGCAGATTTCAGATCTAAAATCATGTATTCATTTGTTACGCTCAACAAATTGTTTGAATGCTCCTTTTAGGGAATAAAAACAGTGTTCTCAGTGGATAACTTCCTCAGACCAGACATATCAGAGGACAAACTGGGAAATGGATCCATGCTAATTACAAGAAACTTTTATCTGATCTTTCAAATAACAGAAGTCTTGACTTTTTGTTTCTGCGGTTAGAAATGCAGCAGAACCCCAGAATCCACAAGTATGAGTACTGTTGCAATGTTGCCATCTCCGATGGCAAAAAATGGCTTATATAAGCCTCTTTTGGCAAACAGCTGACACTGATGGCCTTTTTCTGACCTTGGAAAATTGACATGAACCTCAAATGGTAAAAAAGCAAATATGGTCCAAATACCTCAAATTAATTAGAAGCCATGTTTGGCAGGTAAGATGATGCAGTTGGCAATCTGTAGTCTGTACTTTACCTTAAAGTGGCCCATGTGGTTAATAGTGAATAACACCCAAATATGTGAAGCAATATGGAAAAAGCTGACTGAGAATTCCAGCTGCGCACAAAGAAATGCCAAGTGATGATTCAATCAAGAGGGCTTTCCATTATTTCCAATCTTTGTTATTTTAACGTAACTGTCTGCAGTATCTACCAAAACTAAAACTGGGAAAATATTTGATTTTGCAAGTTTGCACCTTACAAAGAAATGAATAGCTTCTCGTTTTTATGGTAGTTTGATTTTAATGCATCCAACCTGGCCCGTGGAGATGTGGATTGCGATCGATTAATGATTGCTTGAAAACCTCGAGGGGTTTCTCTGTATTGTTGTACCGTCTTGACCTTACAATATAAAGCACCTTGAGGCAACTGTTGTTGTGATTTGCTCCTGATCATGATGACTCTGGTGTTCCAAATGCACATTTATTTGATCTCCTGCTGAAAAATATTTATGCAGTATTACTACTTTGTTGCTTTACTCTCTTTCATTTCATTATGAGGTAAATCTTTCTGTGTTCTGGACTTCTTCTGGCTATCAAATAATCTGAGACTCTGGGCAGTAGAATAAATTAAAATCAATAAATCAAAATAAACCAAGTAATTAGTCCATAATTAAATTAATCGATTCCTGAGGTCCTGTTTTGTACTCACCCACTTTGCCAGGGCAGGGTAATCATGTTCTGGGTCAAACAGGTGCTGGTGTTTTTGAAACTCTCTGCTGAACTCAGCTGTGTCAGGAGCATTTTCCAAACATCCATCTGCTGCTGTGTATGCAATAAATAGGTAGCAGAGAGGGAGTCACTTTTTTCTGTTCATTAGGCAAGCCATGTGTGTTCTGGAAAAGGCTAGCAGTGAATCAGAAAGCGATTAATGCACTTATTTATGTCATTACTTCCTTAAAGGCCAAAAAGAAGATGGAAAAACTATGCATATTCTTAAAAACAGCATTAATAGCAACATTTTCCATTAGCCCCATAAAAGGCCTGTGTTGATTCTGCAGAAATGAGTGTTTTTTTAAAAATACTCTGCACAGGGGAAGAATTCCTACCTGTCTTTCCCAGGGGACAGGGGTTTGGTGGGTCTGGGTAGCTGTGGTCATCACTGAAATCTTTGGGAACATTGTCCCCTGTGAGCTCTGCCACAATGTTGGGGATGTTTCCATAGGGGCCTAGATGCTGCAGTCCCTCATGGGCACCACCTGGTGGGCAAATCAGACACTACAGTCTCCACAAAATCATAAATGCAGCGTTACATGTCTTCCAAGTCCAAATAGCTTTGTTTACCGGGGGGGCAGCACAGAACTGTGGTCCCCCTTCCTTTCATGATCCAAATCTTTCGTACATTTTTGATTGCTTTTGAATGAATAACTGAGCTGTCATCACGATAGCAGGCAAGGAACTGTTCATATAATGTTGTATTATCAACTCTTGTATTATTCTAGGGTCTATACCTTACACAATAAAGTGCCTTGAGGGAACAGTTGTTGTGATTTGGCACCATATAAATAAAATTGAATTGAACTGAATAAGATTGTTAATAAAAATCTATGATGTGCCTGTAAGTCTGCACAGTTTGAAATCTCCACACATTTTAAACATTTATTTCTCAACATACGGTAGTCTTTATCGCATCATCTTGCTCAGTGTCTGCTACACAGAATGAAGCATACAGGATCAAGATTAGCCTCTTAACTTGCTTGCAGCCTAATACTGTTCTTAGTCTTTTTAGTACTCAACTATATCAGCGGTCAGAGGTCAAGGCAAACCATAATAACTGTGAATGTGATTATACTGATAACTGTGAGCAATTATAAACATAAAGCAAGTTTACAATTAACCTTATATGATATTATGGCCATTTTTTGTTAGTGTTCTTTTAATGTCATCAGAAAGAAAAGACTGATGGTTTTGCAGATTGTTTTTTAATTGTGCTAAGTTGTGGTGGGTTATTTCATAGACACAGAGTCACATCTGACACCACTTTACTGCCTTAAACAACTACTGATAGCTAAACCATTCATAGACTCGTCTCTCTTTTTGTTAACAGCTCACTGAGTGCGTGTCCTCTCCCTCTCCACTTCTTCCTTCTTGTCCATTAGCTACCACTTTGATAGAATAAATTAGCTGTAGAGTATGGTGTGGACTAAACCACTTGGCTTCATTTGTAAAGGGTGAAAAACTGCAAATAAAAACAAACTTTTAATTTTAGGCTTTGCAAGGATCCCTCCTGCCACTTTTCCAGCTATGATGGCCCTAATGTTTATATCCGTTGGGTTTAAGCATTCAGTATTTTTCTGGTCTCAAGGGGATATGAAAATCTGTTACCCATTTTACCCATCCATAAGTCAATATTTCAGGTTATCTGAAAATTTCAAGATTTCCTCAAGTTTAGATTTTATTAGATTTTATCCACAAGATGAAAATTTGAAGAAAAAAAATAAAAAATACAGAGTTAAGACAGATGAAGTGGTGGGGAATATTGCCTCCAATATTCTTAAACTAGAAGATCCTTCATAAATCTCTATAACATACCCTGTATGCTCTGAGGCCCAACAATGTTGGTAGCCTGGTGTGCAGGATACTCCACCCTGGGCCGAGCAATTCCGAGCTGCTCCATGACACCGTGCAGGAGGCGCTGGATGTCGGCCTCAGACACCTGGTCAGCCGTACGGGGACTGCGGGCTGGAGCTCTGCCGAGCAGTAGGCACAGCAGGAGGCTGAGTAACGATAACCGCACCGCCGAGCCCATTTTCGTTATCTACAGGGAGAAACACACACACACACACACACACACACACACACACACACACACACACACAGTAGCTCACAGATGTTTATTCGTGTGCAAACACGGATGAATTTCCTGTTATAAACATATACGCAATTATTTGTGGATAAAGATCCATAATACGACAAAATCGCCTGAATTGAATGTCATTGTGGGCAAAACAAACAAAAACAAGGCATCATGTGGTCCGTAAAATGAATAAATCTTTGATGCGCCACTTACTCTGTAAACAGAGTCATTAAGGCCGTTGTGAAAAGCCTATAAATAGCTCCCCATCAACCAAAAACGGCTTCACTTATAATGAAACTCAATATAAACATGTAATTACATAGATTTTTATTTATTGTTGTTACAAAGGAATCGCGAAGGATCAAAAATCAGATTTCTGCATTTTCCCCTTACCTTGTTTGCGTTTAAGGAGGGAGACCTGCTGAGGGAGACCTCCGTCAAGTCGTCCACAAAGAAAACGCACATTTCCGGATCTTCAAAATAAAGCTTTACAAACGCGGAGGAACAAAAAGCCAAACACAGATTTTCGTCTAAATTCACTCTGTCCCAAGTTGATTCACCAGCGTTCTGCGCATTATTCGTTTATGGGCAGCGTTTGGTGAAAATTTTTTATTTTCCGTCTCGTTTTGTTTTGAAGAGTTGATTTCTGATGTCTTCATACGTGTACATTTTACAACCTTGCATCCGTCTCGTTTCACGGTTCAGATGCAGTTGCCAGGAAACAGCAAATCCACTTTTCCCATTGGCTATGACAAAGTGCCATTTACTCTTCGGGAGCGCTACACTGACGCTACAAATCCGAGCCCAAATGCATTTTCCCCCATTTAGTAGTGGCTACTCCGTTTTCCATGTTCTTATATTTCAGAATAATTTCTTTTTTAACAATAAAGAAAGGAAATGGGACTCCTCAAAACTGGGTTTGGCTATAATACACAGAAAATTTAATAAAATTGACTTTAGGAAAGGAGAGAGACTAAAAATATATCTTTATTTAATGAAAAATGTATGGGAAAGCCGTACATACATTGTTCAGTCTCTTGTTACATAAATACAGTTAAAAAAAACAACTAAAACAAATCATAAAACATAGCTCCCCGCTCCCCCCAAACCACTCTTGTCAACCTCCTGGTTGATCAGAGGTCTTGACTTTAGGGAAACAAGCATGAATTATAGTGACGAGCGTCTTCTCCAAAGCATGAGCTTTAGTTTTCCTGCAGGAGAGCCATCGACACCTCTGGTGAACCTGATGATGATCCATATGTAAAGCACAGAGGCACATTGAACAAATACACAGCAGACAGTGCGCATTTGGCCAAAGCTGATAAGCACCATGGTTTATTCTACAGTTAACATTTGCTTTACTTGAAGCGGCTCCTTGAAACCAAATGCTGAAACCAAGTAGCATCAACTCTAAGCCTTAGCTCTCTAATTTGTCACTGATGTTAGAGTGAACACTGAAGTTAAATTTATAAACCTTTACCGTTTACCTTTTTAGACCATCTTGTGGCATCTTGTTTAACTTTTTTTCAGCTGCAATGACATCATCCAACAAAGCTGCTGCAGGCCTGAAGCTTTGATCTAGAAACAGTTTTTAGATTAGACTGCACAAATAAAATATTCTCACACATTCCAGTCTGATTCTTTCGCCATATAATTACCTGCTGAAGGCATGTAGGTCCTGAACAAAAGGATGTTGGGGAAAGAATCCAGGCCAAGGCTTCTCCTCAGCGTTGGTCTGTCTCCTGATGTGGACCCGTGGCTCTGCTCTGGTGGCCTGAGCTTCGACCCTCCCTGAATCAAGGGCACCGTCTTTACAGAGCGCATTCCTGCATGTGTTTGAGAAATTTAAGCTCGAGAATTCAAATAGTAAAAACTGGTTAAACATAATTTGAACGGAGTGATTTGCTCAGTAACTTCTGTGGTCTTTTTACCTTTGAAACTGTGCCGCTTTTTACTTCTACTTTTGGAGCCAACATCTTTCACAAAATGGAAGTTCATCAGATATTCCATACTATCGATTACAGTTTTGGGAATCACACCTATTGTCATACAGATTAAAACATTGCATATAAAGCATTGCATATAAAGCCACTTGAAATTTTTTTATCAACACCAAATAACTGGTCTTTTACCAAATAAATGAGGATTTTCAATGAAGGTGCGCAGAACAAGAACTCTGAGCTCAAGCCGTCCTTCAGACATCTCTGTCGTGTTTGGCGGGGGTAATAGACATGGAGCGAAGACTATAGCCAGGTTGGAGCTGGTCATCAAGTTCTCACTGCATCTGACAGCAGTACATACAGTGAAAAAAAACAATATCAGGTCTCCTGAACTATCATGTTGTTTCCATCTGAAGCACACAACCTGGGGCAGAACCAGCTTTGACAGAAACACTTGTTTCCTAGACAAAAATTACTTTAAATCGGCACTTTGTGTATGCGACTAATTTCTGCTAACGTTTAATTAAAAAAAAAATCCTTTCATACCGCTGGGAAACTTTTGCCAAGTAGTCGAACATGTAATGCAGACAGGAGGCGTTTCTTGCAGAAAGGAGACAGGACAGCAGCTGGAGGGCTGCCATCCTGTCCTGTAGGTTGGGCAGAGACTGAGCTTTGAGCATAGCTGCATGAAGCTCCGAGGGAAACAGCGGCTCTGGCAGCTCCCTGCAAAACTGTTTGATCAGAGTGGCCACATCATAGGGGAGGGCAGTGGACAGACAACTCTCTCCTCGATTCAGTTTGGCCTAAACCAGACACAACAAGAGCAAAACAAAAAAAAAAAGAGCATATCTGCATGTAGTGTTGTTGTAGTAGTTTGTCTAGCTATAACCAGATTAAACTGTTTAATAGATATAATTAACATTAGAAACACCCATTCAGTTTCAACAAACATCCTTTTTGAAGGATTCGTAAAACTATTTTATTTGCCTGCATTTGTACCCTACAAACATGTGGCAACTACTGCAAATGTAGAAGTGTAGGTGACAGGTCAGTAAAGTGACTTAAACCACTAGATGGCACTATTGCTCCAGAAAATATTGTGGAACTAAGACTTAAAACAAACAAACATTGAGACTCTTACCCTGAGAGTCTTAATACGAGCAAGACAGCCTGGTTTTCTGAAAAGGCCCACAGTCCCACCACGCTCCAGAAGGAAAGAACAAGCGTCCACCAAAAAGCTGGGACACAAATTATTAAGCAAAGTTTTAGAAGTGTTCCTCCCAAGTTACATTTAATGATTTCCCTTTCCCACTCACCAAGGTACAAGCCCAAATTCAGGAATGTAACACCTGGGCAAATTTTCCAGAGGAACACCAAAGATCTTTGAACCGCTGATCATCAGTCTCTCCCTTTTCTTCTCAAGACTCTTGATAGAGATCCCATAAAGGACTTGAAGGTGGAACCGAATGACATTGCTGTCTGTAAGCTTCATGATTTGACCGGAAGCAAAGAAAAACCTAAGCACATTAACGGCCTTTCACCGTGGTACCACAATCTCTGCAAACTCAGTAATGAGTAAAGGAGGTGGGCTTTATTATTCTAATCCGTATCACCTGCCACACAGGAAGTGAGCGCTGAAGGGAAAGTGATGCATTCAGGAGTGGTGTAAAACGTGAGTCACTTTAGATTGCTATTGAAACACTTTTACAGTAATTCTTTTTTTCCGGAAGTGGGTGTTTCAGTTTCACAACATCTTTATATCAGCAGTGTTTCAGCAGTATTTCCCCACATGTACGACAAACATTTGTAGAAGTGCAGAAGACTGTAAAGTTGTAGCCAAATACTGTTTGAGATCTTTCAGTATTGATCGCAGTGATACTAATAAATGCTAGTGTGAATGCACTTGTTTGAACATACTTGAGTGCCAGCTCCCAAATCTAGAACTGATTAAATGCATTTTTACTGAAAACATACCAGCACTGGGGCCGATAAAGTCATCACCACAAAATTACTGCCTAAATGTTGGAACCGCTGACATCAGTGGCTGTGCAAGACATTTATGATTATTCACAGATGTAGCCTACAAATTCCTCATTCCTAGAATTTTCTTTTGCTGGAAATTATACCACCTTATACTACATAATGTGGGTTTGGCTCTTAAAAGGCCAGTAGCTTAACAGAAGCAGCATACTGATGGCGTTGTAGCCAAGATGTTATTTAGTTGGTGGGTTGTGGGAGTGCAACTAACAAAAAAAGTGATTCGAAAGCATTAATGTTTGTCGTTAAAGGGTTCAAACTCCCACTATCATCTTTCTGAAGTATGCTGCAATTAGACTGAAGCTTTTTAGGGCCCGAGCACTGAGAGTGCGAAGGCCCTATTGTATCTGCTCCGTTTCTTCTTCTTCTTCTTCTTCTTCTTCTTATTATTATTATTATTATTATTATTTTTCTTATTCTTATTCTTATTCTTATTCTTATTCTTCTTATTCTTATTCTTATTCTTATTCTTATTATTCTTATTCTTATTCTTAATATTATTATTATTATTATTCAGGCAAAACAAGGGCCTTGTTGAGGGCCTAAACATGCTCAAAAACTCATGAAATTTTGCACACATGCCAGGTCTGGTGAAAAATTTTGTATTTTAATGGTTTTACATATGGGCATGTGAAAATGGCTCTGTATTCGCCACCTATGCCTTGTAAAATACAGCCCTATGACCACATCGTTTGAGCTACATGTATGAAATCTGGCACACATGTGTACCATGCCAAGACAAACAAAAAAGTCTGTGGGCCCATTGAGGCAAACCCAACAGGAAGTCCGCAATTTAGAAGTGAAGGTGACATTTTGACTCTAATTTTGCCATTTCCATGCCTCAAACTTTTTCAAATTCCTCCTTGGGATTTGGTCGTATAAGCTTCATCTTTGGTCAGTGTCAACTACACACCTGGGCCATGTTAAATTGCAGAGCCACGGCGAATTTCGATGACTCGCCATGAAAATCGTATTGCCTCTCATTCTGTCATACATTGTCCAATCTGGGCCAAAGAGCACACATATGATAAGGCTCCAGCCCTGAACATATTTCAACTGCCATATTTGACATCAAGGACAGCGCCACCTAGTGGGAACAGGAAATGTCATGTTTTACACTTTGGGGTACAGTATAGTGATGGGTGACATCTGCAGCCTCAAATTTCTCCAGGAAAGCCTTAAGGAGTTGGTCTTGGGTTACAGTGAAAACTGTGAGTTTTCGCAGAAGGGTGTGACCCCGAAAGCATGGCGAACTTTGATGTCTCGCCATGAAGAAACAAATTAGTATAACTCAATGAAATCCAGTCTGATCAGTACCAGACTTTACAGGCGTGATGTCAGGGCCGACCTGAACAGATTGATGTGCCCATTGTCAGGAATACGCAGAACGCCACCTAGTGGCAACAGGAAATGTCATGTCTTTCACTTTGTTGTACTGATTTCCACAGGTTCATCGTGGCCACCTCAAAAGCGGTGAATATCACCATCAGTCCCTCATGATGCTTCAGTGCGAAAATTGTGACTTTAAACTAAACGGCGCACCCTGGTGGCAACGCGGTTCACCATGAAAGATGAAGTGGCTTTTGAGGGGCTTGGAAAGTTTAAAAAGTCTTGAAATTTCAAAGCATCAGCCCCTGCTCTGTGTTTTATCTATGAGTCTGAAACCTGTTAAGCTTATGGAAGATATTAAGATGTACAAAAAAGTCTCTTGGAGCAATATGCCAAATCCAACAGGAAGTCAGCCATTTTAAAATTAATGTGTAATTTTAGCGACATTTTCCCCTCTTTTCAGGCACTGTACTTTGATGAACTCCTCCAAGGGATTTCATCAGATTGGACCGATCTGCAGTGCGTGGCATCTAAAGACCTTTGTGATGTTAAATTGCAAAGCTTTTTACATTCAGGGAAACGGGGTCGTCATGGCGGCATGTGGAGTCTTCAGTCACCAATTCTGAATCATAACTAACATTAAAAACATGTTTAAGAAGGAAAGAGAGCAAATAAATCTGATTAACATCTGATCTTTGTGTTTTTTGTTCAATATCAGCATGACCTGTGTATACATACACAAACTTTATTAAAAGAGATAACATGACGTGTTTCCATCATGTAGTAATTGTTAGGTTTAAATGTACCAGAACAGTTAGACACTGTGAAACACATACAGTCTTCAAAATGTTTGATTAATATTTTTATTGTGAATATTATTCAAGATTAAAGTAACAGTGTGCAAAATCTCAACACTAGATGTCAGTACATAGCAGACTGCATTCAACCGATTTCTGTTTTCGTACCCCTCCTAGTTCAAATACACAATCCCAACTAAGGTGGCTTCCATTTATCTGTAGTGAGTGTGTGCTGTCAGTCCGCTGTTTAGCCATTAACTTTGTCATGAGTTCAGGTTCCAGTGCTTTCACCCATTCAGTCAGCCACTCATCTTCTTTTTTATTTTTATTTTTATTTTTATTTTTTTTTCTGCCTGTCCCGTTTGGTTCTTTTGCCATCAGAATTATTGTCTAAAGGCGAAGAAAGATGCCCAACGGATTTACTTTACCAAATTGACCATCCCAGCCTTGCCATAATGGTCTATTTTTTATTCACCTTTTATTGTTTATTTTATTTATTTTTTATTTTCACTTGCTAGATACGGAACAGACTTGAATGAGGAAAATAAAAGGGAGAAAGGAAGAGGGGGGAGAAAAACAGCGGAGAAGAGGGATGGGGATAAAGGGCAAAAAAACAAAAACCAACTAAATAAGCAGACAAAAAAAATACATATATCAATCACCTGGATCACCTGTTGAGAAAGAAAAAAGAAAACAAGCAGAAGAAAACGAGAGCAACATAATAAACAACATCACGATGATATATGGGAATATAACTGTAAATACTAAATGTTAAACATTATTGTGCACGTAATATCGACAGCGCACAGTGCGCTTTGAGGTAGGAGCCAAAAATGGTAAATGGTAAATGGCCTGCATTTGTATAGCGCTTTTCTAGTCCCTAAGGACCCCAAAGCGCTTCACACTACATTCAGTCATTCACCCATTCACACACACATTCACACACTGGCGATGGCAAGCTACATTGTAGCCACAGCTGCCCTGGGGCGCACTGACAGAGAGTGTAGTTTGTGTGTGTGAGCACCCGTGTGTACACCTGTGAGCATGGACCCGCTTGTTTTTAAAAGGTTCCTTCATGTAATGATCTGCTAGAGGGTGTGGGGAGCCACAGCCCCGTCCACCAGGGCATGAAGCAGGTATGGAGGAGATCAAAACTCCAAACATCCAGAGGCCCCCAGAACACAAGAGACCAAGGAAGACCAACAGAGGGGCAGCCACGCCACTATCCCAGAAAGAGCTGAGGAGAGCCCCAGATGAGGGGTCACTCAGCAGCCGCGGAGCAGAAGCCAGGGGGGGTTGCAGTGACGTGCCCGTGCGCTCCGCCGGCAGCCAGCTGCGCCAGAGGGACCGATCCAAGGGCTGAGAGGCAGAGGGCACCCCACCCTCAATTCAATTCAATTCAATTCAATTTTATTTATATAGCGCCAAATCACAACAAAAGTCGCCTCAAGGCGCGAAGTGGCCCGAGCGAGCCCCAGGCTCCAGGCCCCGATAAGCAGCCACCAAGGAGTGAGCTGGTGTGTACCTGGACGCCCATCCCCGGACACAAAGAAGCAATGCACCGATGTCTGAGGGTGTCTGCCACTTGCAGGGGAAGTGGTGGGGGGAGATACAGTGGGGCAAAAAAGTATTTAGTCAGCCACCGATTGTGCAAGTTCCCCCACTTAAAATGATGACAGAGGTCAGTAATTTGCACCAGAGGTACACTTCAACTGTGAGAGACAGAATGTGAAAAAAAAATCCATGAATCCACATGGTAGGATTTGTAAAGAATTTATTCGTAAATCAGGGTGGAAAATAAGTATTTGGTCAATAACAAAAATACAACTCAATACTTTGTAACATAACCTTTGTTGGCAATAACAGAGGTCAAACGTTTACTATAGGTCTTTACCAGGTTTGCACACACAGTAGCTGGTATTTTGGCCCATTCCTCCATGCAGATCTTCTCGAGAGCAGTGATGTTTTGGGGCTGTCGCCGAGCAACACGGACTTTCAACTCCCACCACAGATTTTCTATGGGGTTGAGGTCTGGAGACTGGCTAGGCCACTCCAGGACTTTCAAATGCTTCTTACGGAGCCACTCCTTTGTTGCCCGGGCGGTGTGTTTTGGATCATTGTCATGTTGGAAGACCCAGCCTCGTTTCATCTTCAAAGTTCTCACTGATGGAAGGAGGTTTTGGCTCAAAATCTCACGATACATGGCCCCATTCATTCTGTCCTTAACACGGATCAGTCGTCCTGTCCCCTTGGCAGAAAAACAGCCCCATAGCATGATGTTTCCACCCCCATGCTTCACAGTAGGTATGGTGTTCTTGGGATGCAACTCAGTATTTGTCTTCCTCCAAACACGACGAGTTGAGTTTATACCAAAAAGTTCTACTTTGGTTTCATCTGACCACATGACATTCTCCCAATCCTCTGCTGTATCATCCATGTGCTCTCTGGCAAACTTCAGACGGGCCTGGACATGCACTGGCTTCAGCAGCGGAACACGTCTGGCACTGCGGGATTTGATTCCCTGCCGTTGTAGTGTGTTACTGATGGTGACCTTTGTTACTTTGGTCCCAGCTCTCTGCAGGTCATTCACCAGGTCCCCCCGTGTGGTTCTGGGATCTTTGCTCACCGTTCTCATGATCATTTTGACCCCACGGGATGAGATCTTGCGTGGAGCCCCAGATCGAGGGAGATTATCAGTGGTTTTGTATGTCTTCCATTTTCTGATGATTGCTCCCACAGTTGATTTTTTCACACCAAGCTGCTTGCCTATTGTAGATTCACTCTTCCCAGTCTGGTGCAGGTCTACAATACTTTTCCTGGTGTCCTTCGAAAGCTCTTTGGTCTTGGCCATGGCGGAGTTTGGAGTCTGACTGTTTGAGGCTGTGGACAGGTGTCTATTATACAGATGATGAGTTCAAACAGGTGCCATTCATACAGGTAACGAGTGGGGGACAGAAAAGCTTCTTACAGAAGACGTTACAGGTCTGTGAGAGCCAGAGATTTTCCTTGTTTGAGGTGACCAAATACTTATTTTCCACCCTAATTTACGAATAAATTCTTTACAAATCCTACCATGTGGATTCATGGATTTTTTTTTCACATTCTGTCTCTCACAGTTGAAGTGTACCTCTGGTGCAAATTACTGACCTCTGTCATCATTTTAGGTGGGGGAACTTGCACAATGGGTGGCTGACTAAATACTTTTTTGCCCCACTGTACATGCAATTATGGACAAAGGCCCCTTCCAGTTTGTAGGTGTCATGATTTCTAGGTAAATCTTAAATCGAAGCAATGACATTTTGGGAACCCGCTACTGCTGGGATTTTAGTGGAGGAAATGCTAGGACAGAACAATAGAACGTGTAAAAGTCAAAATAAATTTAATTCCACCTACATTTATGCTGTCATTTGGAGACTGATAAGCAAATAATACTTCTTCTACTTCGTCTTTATGTGTTTCTTTCACCAAAACTCCTTTGACTCCTTCTCCTACAGATATTTCAGCTGAAGATCCATTTATGTTGGCGGCCAAGTTGCTCATGTCATTCATTAGTTTACTGCAGACAGATGTGAGAACATTTCTATATTATACTATAAATGTAAGATGCTGTACGTAAAACCAGTTTTTAAAAAAACATGTTTTACAGTGGGGGGGGGGGGGGGGGGGGGTTAAATGTCAAAAACCAAATTAAACTTTTCAGCATTTTCCTTCTGGGGAAAATAATGTAGGAGTTTTTCAAAGCTGCTAGAATGTCTTACACGTAAGTTGTTTTTTGGCAGCAATGTGTGACGCACAGTTTAATTGTATTAGTGAGATATGGAGATCACTTTCAACTCTTCAGTTCAATAGTAAGGTTTACTGATCCTGAGCCCAGTAGGTAGTAGTGCCTAAATCTAAGTAGCAAGTGAAAGCAAAACTAGACAGTGAGTGGAAAATGAGAAAAACCGAGTGGAAAACTCAGATTTAGATCTTCTAGATATAGATCTTCTTAAATAACTCAATAGAAAATAAATGACGAATACATGCAGTATATCATTTGGTAAGTGAGTGTGTCTTACGCGGCATTTGCAGGAATAATTTCTCCTCCTTTTTCAGAAAGTGTTGTATTAAGTACTTTTTTCTCCTCAGGCTTTTTCACTGGATTGTTACAGTTTATACAGTTGGTGGTTGTTGAGTTTATGTTGATTATGTATTCATTCTGGAGATTTGGAGCTGGAAGGTGGAGAATTTAGGTTTAAACTTAAGAACTCAACATTTAACAAAATATAAAGAAAGGTGTTATTTTACTCTCAGCATTTTACTTATATGAATTTTATTTAATCAAATTATGGCGTAATGCAAAGACTCTGTTAGGCAAGATTTGTCCGATTCATTGTGCACTCATCAGGAAAAATGACTATTATGAAAGTGTGATACTTGCCTGCACTTATCTAAACTTACCCATGGTACTGCATTCTTCTTTACCATAGGCAGAGTTTTTACACACCGTGTTTGTATTGATACATCTGATGTGACATAACTCTTCAGCATTATTTTGTCAGATTTTACCACCACAATCAGAGAAAGAAAGGCAGGAGAAAAAAAATTAACATTGCATTCTAATCCTTATTTTCAAGGTTTCAACTTTTAAATGTTTCCTATTAGCTCTGCATTTTATCTTTTCATTGATATGAATTTACCTGTGTCTGTGGTATTGAAGCTACAGTTTTCACCTTGATCTGGATGACAAAAATGTTTGGTTAATTAGATATTTTTTTATTTTATCATTTATCATATTTTATCATTTTTTAATCTTTTTTATTTTAATTTGCTAACAATGCTGAAAAAACAAGAAGTTCAAAAATATAAAATACTGAAGAGTTGTTTTACCTGGAAAGTTCAATTGTGTGTCGTTGCAGAATGTCCCATACAGAACGTACATATGCACACGTTGATCTATATGCCATTTTGAAATGTGAAGTTTCAAAATGTTGCTATTGTTTTTAATTTTTGGCCAAGTGTCCTGAATTTTTCTGGTATAATTTTCTGGTATTAAAAAACAACATACAGATACATTTTTATTTGCTAAAATGCTGATTAGAAAGTCAAATATTGGCAACTAAAACAATATGAAACTAAGCTGGACTCACCCAATTCAGTTCCGTTTGTCTCTACAAATACTATGCAATTCACTTTTGCTGTAAAGGCAAAGAACAGTGTGTGTTTTTAATACATTTAAATCTTTTACATGCCTTAACAACTATAAATCAATATCTAGAAAAAAAAACATTTTCAGAATTTTATTGGATTGACATTTTAACAAGGTCTAAATAAAGTGCATTTACAGGGATGAGGCATCTCACACAGGACAAAACATCCATGTAAATGTGTTGCACTTCATGTTTATCTAAACTTGGAGTTTGTCCCAACATGCTTAAGTAACCTGTTCAAGTTACCTGATTATAACACATCAAAAGGCTCCTTTAAATGAATTAATCTCCATAAAGTCTTGTCGAACCAGGTCTCATATTAAAATGTCAAACCGAAATGTTCGTTATATGTTGCATTTCCAATCAAAGTTCCCAGAAATCTCAATCCCAGTCCAATTAATTTCAACAGGTCAAATCTTTGGCTTTTGTTTAACTTCCTCTTTGTTGGACGGTGATTGCAAAAACAGAGAATCTCATTTCATCGCAACTTGTGAAAAATGAGAAGCAGTTGTAACTGAAACGTGTATTTGACTTACTCTGTCCCCAGTAGTTTGTTGCATTGATATTGCCATAGAAACTATCGACAACAACAGAACTTTTTTTCTGCTTGAAACAGTTTCTGATATCCATGAAATTATTTTTATTGGAATTTCCATTTCTTGAACAGTCATGTCCAGAATTGGATGACCCTGAAATAAAAATTGACAAATATTTTTATCGATTTAGTTAACACTGACATTATAGCTACCATAGTTGAACTTGTGATATTCAAAATTTTTGGTCATCTTGTTTCAAAAGTATAATTCATTTAAAGAAAAATGAATTGTGATACACTAGCACTTGCTGAACGTTTAGCTAAGATAACAAATGTCCTGTAAAGATTCAGCAGAATTCATGTACTCACCTGGACCCTGCAAAATGCTCATTAACAAAACCAAAGCAGTCCAACTGAGCCGAGTCATGTTTGGATGGGATGTGATGTGAGTCAGGATGTGTGACTCATTCAGTCCTGCAGTTAACATATACCAAGTATTGTTCAAAAGCCATTTTTAAAAAGGAACTTTCAGCCAAAGATGCCCCAAGCATTTCATTTTTTACCTTTCTCTGGCTGAAGTCAAATCATTAGTCAGCAGAGCAGGTGCTCTGCTGACTAATGTTCGGAATGTTTGGAATGCGCCAAGGTTCCGGAATGTTCGGAATTCCGTAATCAGAATGTTCGGAATTCCGTAATTGGAATGTTCGGAATGCGCCATAATTCCGGAATGTTCGGAATTCCGGAATTCGCCAAGGTTCCCGAATGTTCGGAATGCGCCATATTTCCGGAATGTTCAGAATTCTGGAATCGGAATGTTCGGAATTCCGGAACGCGTCAAGGTTCCGGAATGTTCAGAATGCACCAAGGTTCCGGAATGTTCGGAATTCCGGAATACGCCATAGTTCCGGAATGTTCGGAATTCCGTAATCAGAATGTTCGAAATTCCGTAATCGGAATGTTCGGAATGTTTGGACTGCGCCATAGTTCTGGAATTTTTCGGAATTCCGGAATCGGAATGTTCGGAATGCGCCATAGTTCTGGAATGTTAGGAATTCCGGAATCGGAATGTTCAGAATGTTCGGAATGCGCCAAGGTTCCGGAATGTTTGGAATTCCGGAATTCGCCAAGGTTCCCGAATGTTCAGAATGCGCCATAGTTCCGGAATGTTCGGAATTCCGGAATCGGAATGTTCGGAATTCCGGAATCAGAATGTTCGGAATGCGCCATAGTTCCGGAATGTTAGGAATTCCGGAATCTGAATGTTCGGAATGTTCGGAATGCGCCAAGGTTCCGGAATGTTTGGAATTCCGGAATGCGCCAAGGTTCCGGAATGTTCGGAATTCCGGAATGCACCAAGGTTCCGGAATGGTCGGAATTCCGGAATATGCCTTAGTTTCGGAATGTTTGGAATTCCGGAATCGGAATGTTCGGAATTCCGGAATCAGAATGTTCGGAATGCGCCATATTTCCGGAATGTTCGGAATTCCGGAATGCGCTAAGGTTCCGGAATTACGGAATGCGCCATAGTTCCGGAATGTTCGGAATTCCGGAATCGGAATGTTCGGAAATCCGGAATGCGCCAAGGTTCCGGAATGTTCGGAATTCCGGAATGTTCTGAATTCCGGAATCGGAATCGGAATGTTCGGAATTCCAGAATCAGAATGTTCAGAATGCGCCAAGGTTCCGGAATGTTCGGAACTCCTCCAAGGGATTTCGTCAGATTGACGCGATATCTTCTGTGTGGAATCTAAAGACCTTTGTGATGTTAAATTGCGAAGCTTTTTACATTCAGGGAAACGGGGTGGTCATGGCGGCACGTGGAGTTTCAATCACTCGCCAAAAAGCAGTAATCTGCTGTCACTCAAAAACACAATGTCCAATCTCTCCGGTCGCAGGCATGATGAGACTCGAGCTTGGAAATGTTTGTTATGCCAATTGTCAGTAATGGCTAGAGCGCCACCTAGTGGGACGACTATAATCGTGATTGAATGAGATGAATTGTTAGCTGGTGGTTAAATGCATGAATTCCATCAATGTGACATCAGATCAGACGTGCTGGTTGTAGGTGTTGGGCGTGGCTCGACGTGCCGGGGTTCGAGGGCCCTCATAACGCTGCTTGCAGCTTTAATTTATTTTTGTTTTTTCTGATAGCAATAAAGGTAAAGCAGTGTTTCAACTATTCTATCTTGCATACCAAAATGTATAAAACTCTGTGTAAACCACAGACTGATCAAAACCAGCTTGCTATAATGTGTGTAAGACTGGCGTTATTTAGATACTAATTGATAATAATAAATGCATCAGTTTATCATTTTATTAACTGCAGGGTCTATAAGGAAAGAAAGCAGTCACAGAATAGTGTTGCTGAAGTTTTCAACCCTTTAACTATAGTAGTTGACCATCATTGTTTATTTAAGCAGTTTAACTTTTGAGCTATAGAAAACTGAAAATGCCTTGAAAAGGGCAGTTTGTTAAAATAATTAAAAGTTTATTTAGTCTTCATTAAAATGGTTTATGTAACCACTCTTTTGCTAAAAGTGCACTTTTTTTAGAGTATACTGTATATTTGTGTTGCCATCTTTTTCAAACACACTATTTATTCATCTGAAGTATTGTATTTGTTTTTCAGAATTATATTTGATGTTCTTTGGGGAAAAAGCATGACTCCAACTCTCTGGATTACTGATAAAAGGAACTATATTTATTACAACAGTACATGTATATACAGCAAAAGGAACAGTAGAAATACAGAAATAGAAGCAAAGCTGGTGTGGTTGGTTTTGAGATTTTTGGTGATGTCTGAAGATTTAGAAGCACTTCCTGTGGACGATGGAGGGGCCAGCCTCATCGTACTCCTGCTTGCTGATCCACATCTGCTGGAAGGTGGACAGAGAGGCCAGGATGGAGCCACCGATCCAGACGGAGTATTTCCTCTCAGGGGGAGCAATGATCTGGAAGGAGTGGATAGGAAAATCAGGAATGAAGTACATATTAGAACATTTTACACCATGCCAAAATTTGAACAAAAGGCTTGCTTATTTCTTCTTTGACAAAATACATTTTAATAACTTTGCACTCCTTGGACTCACTTTGATCTTCATTGTGCTGGGAGCCAGGGCAGTGATTTCTTTCTGCATACGATCAGCAATACCAGGGTACATGGTGGTACCACCAGAGAGCACGTTGTTGGCATACAGGTCCTTACGGATATCAATGTCACACTTCATGATGCTGTTGTAGGCCGTCTCATGAATGCCAGCAGACTCCATACCTGGGGAAAAGTTGTAAAGAGGTAAGTATTCATGCAGCTAACAGTGGTGGTCGTTGCAATACATTTAAGATGTAGACAATAAAACAAGAAGAAACTCAGGAGATAAAATGCTACTAGTTATCATTTACACATCATTTTAGTAAGATTCGTAAGTGTCTATGAATTAATAGCGTTATAGATATAAAGGGCTATTAGGGGAGGCTATACTGAACTCAGAACTCCAGTATAGTGTATTATGAATTATATTTATACACAGCCTATATATGGCTTTATTGTTCTTATGGGACATTAGGTCCCATGAGAACAATACACCTAAGTAGATACTACTATTGCTGGTATTGGTATGAAACCAAAATATATTTTGTGCCTTTCTGTGAATGTGCGGTGGATCGACTGACCAATAAAAGAAGGCTGGAACAAGGTCTCCGGGCAACGGAAACGCTCGTTTCCGATGGTGATGACCTGACCGTCAGGGAGTTCATAGCTCTTCTCCAGGGAGGAGGACGATGCGGCTGTGGCCATCTCATTCTCAAAGTCCAGAGCCACGTAACACAGTTTCTCCTTGATGTCACGCACAATCTCACGCTCAGCTAAATGGAGGAAATATCACAGTTCAGTCAACCAGGAAAAGTCTGTTTATATCTAGAACGTTCAGAATTCCGTTTGACAAAGCACGGTCACAGTATATGCATATTGCCTGTTCAGGAATTTGGAAACTGTAGGTAAGCTCATGTGATTAAAAGGCTAAAAATGTTGAAATAGATCACTGTTTACAGTTTACATTTTTCATTAAAATTCTGTGGGATTGTTTTTGGCTAAAGTTGGTAATTTTCTTACCAGTGGTGACAAAGGAGTAACCACGCTCAGTCAGGATCTTCATCAGGTAGTCAGTCAGGTCTCGACCAGCCAGATCCAGACGCATGATGGCGTGGGGCAGAGCATAACCTTCATAGATGGGCACATTGTGGGTCACACCATCACCGGAGTCCAGCACAATACCTGTCCAGTGAAGGCAGTAGTTTGTTAGAAGAAAATATGCACAGATTGATATGGTTTAACTTACATGCGACATTGCACAGAAGAGGGCTCACCAGTGGTACGGCCGGAGGCATAGAGGGACAGCACAGCCTGAATGGCCACATACATGGCTGGGACGTTGAAGGTCTCAAACATGATCTGGGTCATCTTTTCTCTGTTGGCTTTGGGATTGAGGGGAGCCTCTGTCAGCAGGGTGGGATGCTCCTCTGGGGCCACACGGAGCTCGTTGTAGAAGGTGTGGTGCCAGATCTGTGAATCCAGGAAAGAATGATGTTATTTGTTGACAAAAATAACATTTCAGTTTTCCCACATCTTTATATCTTTCGCACCTTCTCCATGTCGTCCCAGTTGGTGATGATGCCATGCTCGATTGGGTACTTCAGAGTCAGGATACCCCTCTTGCTCTGGGCCTCGTCTCCCACGTAGCTGTCCTTCTGACCCATACCTACCATCACACCCTGAGAATGAATAAAACAAACAAACTCAAGCTCAAGACTTAAAAACAGACATCTTGTGACAGGGCAACAAATATGTAATCTCCCAGAAACTTGGGGCCTTTCCCGTATTCCAACCTGGTGACGAGGACGTCCAACAATGGATGGGAAGACAGCACGGGGAGCATCATCACCGGCAAACCCAGCCTTGACCAGGCCAGAACCGTTGTCGCACACCAAGGCAGTGGTCTCGTCGTCGTCACACATGTTTGGTCTGTACCGGGCTGGCTTTCTATATAACACAAAAAATAGAAATTAATCAGAATTTTATGGTATATTTACAGAAATGTTTAAATGCATATTATTTCCATTTAAAGAAGCAGAAGTTCACATGAAGAAACAAAGTTGTGCAATTCTATGAAATAATGTAGCGCTATGTTCAGTATGAAGACACTTTTGAGTAGTCTAATCTCTCTGAGCCTTATAGCTGCTTGAAAAGCCAAAACAGGACCACCACCACACACTCA
Source organism: Copadichromis virginalis (assembly GCF_057382275.1). Taxonomy (NCBI): domain Eukaryota; kingdom Metazoa; phylum Chordata; class Actinopteri; order Cichliformes; family Cichlidae; genus Copadichromis; species Copadichromis virginalis. The sequence continues at coordinate 17,472,827 of NC_140632.1, forward strand.
TGGGTCTATTTTCAGCCTCTGGACTCTTGTAAAGCCCCCTCTGCCCCCACAACCCCTTCTTAGTATCTCATCGTTAAGCCAGAGCCAGTTAACAGCTGAGGCAGTGTGACTTTTGACAAGTGGCAGTGGAGGCCTGGCTCTCCTCTCAGCTGTCGCCACATAGTAGTCTCCTCTGTTTGGATGGAGACCATGTGCTTGGAGTCTTCCAGGCTCTCAGGCCTGAGCCTGCATCCCAAGTGCCAGCATCCCCTCTTTGAAGAGTCTTACCGCTGTCCTATTCTGTCTAATATGTCCTATAGTAGGCCACAACCCTGTAAACCTTAGAGACTGCTGTCTGTAACTGTGAATATGACCAAGTTACAAAAACTTGATTTTGAGAAACATAAAACTTGAATATAAAGGTATATTTTACCAATTATTATGTTCAGTAAATTAGTCTAATTATCAGTTTAGTTCAAGTAACATAACAGTTACATAAAAATCTGTAAAAAATCTTTATCTGTTGCTTTCCATACTACACAGCCCGACATTTAAATATAACCTAGAAATGTGGGAAATGACCTTTTTCAGAATGCTCTTTAACTTGTGCTAAAAACAGTAAAAACAGTAAAGCATCAGTGAGGAAGCCTTTTTAAGAAAAAATAATGAACTGATAATTTTCCTTATGTTGAGTCTAACCTGAGCTAGTGTTGTTTGCCTGTTTCTCCGAGTCAAGCATCACATATATCCTCCACCCTAAGTCTTGATGGCAACTGACTTGCCCTTATATACCGCAGCAGCCCTTAAACTATTCAGCACACACAACTTATCCTTTTACCACTCTTCAACAAAACAATAAAACATCTGCTTAGGCAAGAAACAACTTCTAGCTGTAATGAATACAGTATATCCATGTACTGGCTGTAATATACAGCAGCACTATCTGGTCATCCTCACTGACACCTATCCTCCAAAAAGCAGCATCTGAAACACAGCAATGATCCAGCAAAAGGACTCACCAAGTTGTAACCACAAGACTGGAGTTTCCACTGGGACAAAGGGGCAAGGGTGCAAGGGGTTCCTTAAATATGCCTCTGCGTCCTGGAGCTGGGGGACGGTGGGCGGGCTCAAGGGTTCACACAAGCCCAAATTAAGTGTTGCTCAGCAAAATAGTCCATTAAAGTGGATCCTGTGTCAGGAAATACCACCAATCTATAGAGATGCTGTCCTGGACATTGAATGCCATAGATAGAAGTAAGGGGGGGGGAAAGCAGCAAGTGGAAAATTTATTAAAGATAGATGATTACATTATGAAGTATTTAAAAGGTACATGAAGGTTAAATGTGATAAATGACAGTGAATGTGGATCTTCTATATGATTAAGGATTTTAATGTTATATGCATGGGAGTATTATTAAAACCAATATTATTTGTACATGAAAATAGTGAATTTAGTTGTATTTTAGCTGTCAAATTATTTTTGTGGATTCTTTATAAATATAAAAGCTGAGCTTGTCGTACTCCCATCAGGGAAAAACAATCAGCTGCAAAACCATCAGTAAATAGTTTGTAATGGAGATTTATGCATAGCAACACATTTCTCCCATTCATAGTTTGTGGAGCTGCCATTCAGATCCCGAGGGATGTGTTAATATGACTAAGCTCAAACAGGGTCCTGGGGATGTGGATGATTAGATGGTGTGACAGTAATACGAGATCTTGCCTGAGCAGTCTGGTTAAGGAGTCGTCTACGGTGGACCTGCCTGGGAGAGTTTGCCAACGTCGTTTGTAAAGAGTGGGGGCCATAAAATTCCAGATAGCTGAGAGGCAATCATGTAAGGGGGTAAATGGAGGGAGCTAAAGGCAGTTCCAAAACCTCCACCAGACAACAGACTCCTGGGATGGCAAATGCAAGAGTGACGAGTATCCGTTCTCTGTTCTGATTGGCTCCAGAGTGTCCTTTTAGGGAAATACAGAGCAGCAGGTGCCAGAGTCTGCACGTCGCCACACACACAGCGTAGCTCACACTCCTTATTCGTCAACTCACACTACCCCCATGTTGAAGCCAGAACAGGCAACAGCGAGTGCAGAAAGAATGTAAATACCCCCCGCAACATCAAGACTTTGAAATATTCCATTTGTAGCCATGTGCAAGGCAAAGGCACTACTAACCTACTTGTTGTTTTTTTCTACTCACATTTTTTTGACTCTCACGGTCTGTTTATACAATTCAACGTCCAAAAATTTGTTTTTTCACTGGATATCGCAACTTTCTTAAATTGTCCAGTTTATTAAATTTGCTGCGTAACGTTGGAAGGAATCTTTTCTCACCTACCATGAGCAGAATCATTTTTGTAATCAAGACAGATTTGAAAAGGATCTGGGGTCTTGTAAAGAGCTTGATATATCACTGGTGATCTCAGTGTCTATGGGGACTCCAACAAGAAAATCAGGCACGACCGCCCTGTGTTGATGTTGGATAGACTGTGCATAGATTATGTCAGGTCATATCTGAACACTGTGTTCTTCTATTTTCTATATTTACATTTTTATAGCAGCAGCAATCATAGTGCATGACCGCAGTGCTTCAGGAGTCATTTGCCCTCTGATGATCTGCAAAAGGACTTAGAATTGAAAAAAGTATTCAGATCATATAGTTGGACAAGAAAACATGAATTCCTGCTTTTACGTGCACTCATGTTGTTGGCAAAGATGGACTTTCTACATATTAAATAGATATATGTGGTAGTTAAAAATCATATTTAACTGCAACTGAGTTAAATAAAGCAGTTTTATATATGGCTCTGCATTTATTTTGGAGCTATTTATTTGAGACTTTATAGACTGTGTGTTTTATTTGTGAAGAATAAAAAAATAACTAGAATTACTGCAGTAAAGTGTAAAAGTGTTACAACAGAAATGCTCAAATATACCTGTTTCAATATGGCGTTAGTGTGTGCTCACCATAATCTGGCTTGTTGTTCTGAGCAAAAACATATGAAGCAGAAAGATCACACCAGCCTTTGGGTGAAACTGCTTCTGTGTTTTGTCAACAGCTCCCTTCAAGTCAAAGAAGCACTTTTTGGCAGTCCTATCTTTATCACCAGGTCTTAATCAGGAAAAAAGAGAATGGTCTTAAATGGGTCATGGTTTTGAGGGACATTCGTCCTTATAAGGGAATGTAGGAAGCACACAGTATGTCTGTCTTGACAGCTGCCTCCTTTGCAGCCCCCCACGTCCACATGCACACACTTAAGCAGCTGTTAGCAACAACTGCTTCTGCACAGCCTGTTAGGTACACAGGGGTTTGTTTATCATTTGACCATTTACAATATACCTTTCAGAAAAAAAAAAGACTCTACATTTTCTAAAAATGTAGTGCTACACATTAGCAATTTGAGTAAAAGTTCATTTCTTCAGCATTTGAGGACCGTAAGGTTAAGCTATAAAAAATCTGCTGAATTTAGGTTAGATTGCTTTCAAATAGTTTTTTATATCTTCTAAACCTGAGTAGGTCTGAGATTATGTAAAAACAGTTTTTTAAATGTGTGTTCCCAGAGAGCAAGGAGACACTGAAACAATGTTTAGTCAATATCAGGTGATTCTATTGAATCAACGTTGAAATCTGATGTTGACCTAACGTCACTCTTGCACCCTTATTAATACTGAAACGTCAGGTTTTGATATGAAACCAATGTTGAACGCTGACATTGATTTAACATATAATTATGACACACTGTTAATATTGAAACAATGTTAGATTCTGATATTTAAACACTGTTGAACTATGACGTTGATTTTCCACCTCTTTTGCACAGTTGGTTTCTATTGAAACAACAGTAAAATCATGACTGGAAACCTACAGTTACAAATATATACAATCTATAGCTATTTTAATCAATACTAAACTACTGCAAGTTTCCATCAATACTTAAACCACCAGATAATTGTACAAATTGGACACCCTTTATATGTTAAAAATTATGTTACAATGTATCATGTCAATAGTAATATCCCGAAAATATAAAGCATCAGAAACAACAACAAAACAAACAACAAAACAAACAACAAAACAAACAACAAAAAAGGCCAATAGACATGTATCATTTGCAAAATACTTTATTAAACGACAGTTTCCTTTTTACATTTCTTTGTTTCACATCACTTTTTGTTATTTACTCCGGGATGGGGATGGATGTTGGGCGCCCTGCACCACCCATACGATATGGAGCGCATCTGAGCCATTTCTGGACAGCTTGAGCAAAGACAAACTCAGACATAGAGTTCACCCCTACCTGCTGTGTCAGGCCATCTAGGACAAAAATAAACACAAAAAAAAAATACAAATAACAAAAAGGGAAAAGGGGAATTAGAGCACATGAATAACCTCTTGTTAATTGTCTTCAGCTGGGAGAAAGTCTGTAAACTACTGGGCTGATAAACATGAAAGTCACCAGTAGGGATGGGTATTGATAAGATTTTAACGATTCCGATTCCATTTTCGATTCTGTTTAACGATTCGATTCTTTATCGATTCTCTTATCGATTCTTATTTTTAAAAAAGGAGAACACTAAAGTCGATTAGCTTAGAACTTTGTTTTATATCTTCTCTTTGAACAAGATAGAAATTTAGGAGTAACATGGCCTTACAAACCCAACAGTGAGATCTTAAGAGATCCACAGCCTACGGCTCTTCAATGGGGTGTCACAGGGTCCCCAGGAAAAAAAATGTAAATGTAAAATAATAAAATAAATATTCTTCTGTAGCAATAACAAAGTGTAACATAAATTATTCTGTAGCAATTACACAAGAATATCCAGAAATGTCCCTGCCTACAATTAAACACATTCACTTATCAAAGTGAAATCGGGGGCATCTGCTGTGGCAAATGGGTGCAAGCCTTTGACCACAAACTCAGTCACTGCTCGGTGACATTCGTCTATCCTGGCCTGAAAGGAGACGCTACCGGTAGACTGCAGCGAGAACTGCCAGCATCTGAGCCAGCCAGACTCTGTCTGTCTCATCACGGTCACCTAAATGCACAGTAATGGCAGGTTTTGTAATAAGGCAGCTAACATAATATGCACTGTTGTTGATTATTTACCTGCCACATTAACGGGAGAGGACGTGCAAACGTTACCGCTGCTGCTGGGTTGAGATTCATGAGTCCGGAGCGGAATTAAAAACACGACATTCATTTAAGGTTATCGTGTGTTTTGTGAGCAAATGCTTTTGCATATTCGTAGTGTTTCCTCCCTTAAATGAAATATCTACTTTGCAAGTATTGCAAGTTGCCCTGTTGTCATCCGTTCTCGTAAAGTATGACCAAACGTTTGAGCATTTGAGCCGCTGGCGCCGTGTTTCCTGCCGAGTAAATGACGCTCCGCAACGTGGTGACGTCATTCGGGGCGACTGGAATCGATAAGGGAATCGTTTGCAAAAATGGCAAACAATTCCAAGGAATTGAAACAGTGGGAACCGGTTCTTGTTGAGAACCGGTTTTCGATACCCATCCCTAGTCACCAGGCGGAAATCAGCAAACTGCCACATCACTTTGATTTTGAAAGAGCTATTAGCAGAACATTTGATATGTCTTAGCATGGTGTGCCGTGTATCCTTTCAAAAAAAGAAAACATGGGTTCCTCGGGATGTACAAACTGTACAACAAGAGGACAAAAGAAGCCGAAGACCTACGACTCCATCTCCAGAGTAACAGGACATAAAAATCTTGTTATTAAGAAAGACAAAGAAATCTAGCAAAGACTGGACAAAGGAAATGTTAAACGCACCCAGCACATCAATTGATCTCTTTATTGTTCACTTTAGGCTCATAAAACAACAATAAAAGGTCAAACTTACCAAATATGCATTTGCACAGCGCTGTCTCTTTAACCCTTTAAGACCTACCATAGAACCAAGTCCACCAGAGCTTATATTATATTTTTACATGCTGTGGAGCCATTTTTTGGAGCATTTCAAGTTGCTATACATCAATACAACCATTATAGCCCAAATTTTAATAATATGTCTGCATTAAGTGCATAGTAATTACATAAATTGCAAAAAAGTGCAATAAACTACAAAAAAATTTAAAATCGTTTTTGTTTTTTTAACATATATTTCTAGTTAGAGAAATTTAAGAGGCTTATCCCTCAAAACTGTAAATACAAAAAAGTTGCACAAACTAGTTTCCCACCAAAGGAAATTTATTTTAAGTGTCTTCATAGTTTTATTTTTGAGATACACCAATTTTCATATACTGCAGGAAAAACGAAAAAATATATTATAGTGCAAATTTGCAAAATAACAGCATATGCATCAAAATAAAATATTTCCAGCAGTGCAATATGAGTCCTCAGCATCCCAGAAACGACACAGAAAGTCATAAAGTCAAACATAACTTTTAAAAACACAAATATAGGCTCATATGGCCACGATGGTAAAAAACTACATTTCCGCAAAATGACGTCACTTCCGGTTTCGGGCAGTTCATGCCGGACATGCGATAGTTCACGCTGATGGATCTTATTCTCTCTTTGAAATATTCCAGCTAATTGTTCTGCATGTAGCTAACTGTCACTTTAATGGGAAAAAAACTCACAGCCCAACCCTGTTAGCAGTCCAGAGAGGTACAGCCTCACCCTTTTTCTTCATGCTTCTATCTAAAAGGTGAAGAATTGGGCTGGAAAGGAAGAGAGGGAAAGAAGAGGAAAGAGGAAGGCAGAGATCTAATAGTGGGTGGAAAGAAAGCAGCAAACGAAAGCAAGGAGGCAATGAGAGGGCATAGTAGAAGCAGATAATGTTAAATGGGGAAAGAGGGCAGAAGAGAGGAAGGGGTTAAATGAGGGGGAAATGAAACATGTTAATAATGTTTAAAAGTTGTTTTAAAATGGGGGCTACTCACTTTGGAGAGCCATGAGTGACAAAATGATTTAATTAGAAACACCATTAAATAGTTAATTCATCGTGTCAATAATTAATTAAATGCCTATTCATTTCATTTAAAACACTTAATAAATTATTTCAAATTTTATTTAATTAATTAATTAACCATTGACACGTTTAATTAATTATTTAATGGCGTATTTAATTAATTAATTTTGTCACTCCTGGCCCTCCATACCCCTTGCCATGGAAGCGCTCGAGAGCTAGCTAGCGAGCTTCATTGGCTCAGCCATAGCAACAGTAGCGAGTCCCTAGCAACATTTAAGAAGACTAGGTGCAAGATGGAAGTTTCTCTGTCTTTCTCGTATTTCTCATTTCCTGTTGTAAAACTTACAGTCTGGTAATAAATATAGCTTTTTAAATCACTCAAGGCGTTAGTTTTTAAAATGGGGGACAACAAGCAACAAACTAAGCGAATTTTTATCAACGATGTTGACAGATATTCCTCCAAGCACATCGCAAAGGTAAATATAGGGAAAAGAGAGTTTTTATTGTTCCTGCCTAACCAGTCACATTAGTCCATTTTAATATTATTGACTTGTCTGAACAGTTTTTAGCCTCATGCGTGGTGACCTCTGAGGATGAGGAAGAAGCAGAGGCATTAGCCTCCCATGAAGGTGAACCTGCTTTCCATGTCGTCGGTACGGTGTCTCCTTCCTCTAAAGGTGAAAAGTGGGATTTTCTACGGGAGAAATATGAGGTGAGCGAGGTGCTAAATGCGAAAGACTGTGGGACATTGTCATGATCTGGGGTTGCTCCAGTTGGTTAGGTTAGGTACTAGGTTCTTTATTATTTGTCACATGCATAGTTATACAAGTATAACACGCAGTGAAATGTAGCCTGACACGCTCCTCGACGTGTGCAAAAATTGGGGGGGGGGTAGAGGAAGAACATTATATATATATATATATATATACATACATATAGTATATACACTGGGTGAATGTGCAGTAGTAGCAGCAAGCAGGTGAATTCTGTACATTAATATGACTAGACATCTGACTATTTTACAGGATAGACAATATAAACATATTTAAAATTAAAGGAATTGAAATGTACATTGTGCCTTGGTTTAGTGTCTGGAAGAGTCCTGTCTCAGTCAATTATAGATGATGTGAGAGGGCGGGTGTGTGTGTTTAGGGCACAGATGGCTTGGGGATAGAAGCTCCTCTTGAGTCTCTCTGTCCTTGCCCGGAAGATGCGTAACCTTCTACCAGATTGCAGAAGTTGGAACAGTTTGTTGCCAGGATGGGACGGGTCCTTCAGTATCTGCGCTGCTCTAGTCTGGCATCTCCTGGTGTAGGTGTCCTGAAGCGGGGGGAGAGCAATCCTGCAGCAGCGTTCTGCTGTACGGATCACTCTCTGGAGAGCTTTTTGGTCCTTCACACAGCTGTTCCCGAACCACGATGTCATGTTCTGTGTGAGGATGCTCTCCACAGCGCCTGTATAGAAAATCCTGAGGATCTTTGGAGAGACCCTGAACTTCTTCAGTTGTCGTAGGTGATACAGGCGCTGCCTAGCCTTTTTGGTCTGGACCTGAATGTGGGCAGCCCATGTCAGGTCTGAGGAGATGTGGACACCAAGATACTTGAAGGACTGCACCCTCTCCACTGGAGCTCCATTGATGATAATGGGCTTGTAGTCTCTGTGCTGACCCCTTCTGAAGTCCACCACCAGCTCCTTGGTCTTGCTGACGTTCAGCTGGAGGTGGTTGTCCTGGCACCACGATGCCAGATTCTTCACTTCATCCATGTAGGCCGCCTCATCGTTGTTGGAGATGGCACCCAACACCATTAGCAACATTATATGCCAAAACATTTGGGTCAGCTGAGTATGTGAATATACTGAATGAGGAGGTTTTTCCATCAATGGGTGCTTTTCTTCCCTGATGAAACAGGTATACATGCAAGATACACGCCAGGGTTCATTGGGCTTAAGGCATAAAGGAGTGGCTCTGGGAGACATTAATTTCACACATGGATTGGCCACCACAGAGTCCAGACCTTAACCCCACTGAGATTTAGTGAAAAATAAGTGCAACTCTGTATAAAAAAATGTCATGGCATTGCATAAAGTTATCCAATCGATACTCCTGCAAATGCGTGTCGTCATCAAAGCTAACGGTGGTCCTATGAATAATATGAGTATGTGACATTTTTTTGCTCCGGGCAGTGTGTTTATAGAACATCATACGTTAAGATTCTGATAAGGACAAATAATTTTAAATGCCGTATTTTTAAAACCAATTATTTTTAGACTAAGCAACTTTAATTTAAATATATTTATGGACACAGCAAGAACAATTGAACGTTTAATAGGGTATACAATTTCCTTTTGCAGTCACCAAGCAGTGATGAGCTCCTCCAGCACCTGCTGGAGTGTGATGTGGTGGTGTACAACATCTCAGAAAGTGCCACACAGCAACAGGTTGAAGAAGCAACGTGGGTTCTTACAGGTATGACTGTAAGACTTCTACAAGACCAGTGAAGGATTCGATTTTTTAAATCATAGACAAAGATTTTTAAAGGCCGGGTACCTTTAAAGGGCACTGTTTGCAAGATTGTACCTCATGTGCTCATTTTAAATGTATCGCTATCTATCTTCATGAGACAACATTTAAAAGAGACTGCATTGTTCCAATAACATGCTAATGTTGTTTGTCATCCCTGCCCGTTCTTCTTTTACAAACAGCCCTTCATAATGAGATGCTGAGCTTCACGTCTCAGAAATTGTTCATCTTAGTCTCCACTGTAATGACGTGGGCCATGACTAAACCTCAAAACCCAGTGAGTCTGGAGAAAAGCTAAACAGTGTGTGAACTTGTCAGATTTCCATGACTGAGAGTGTAATCTTACTCTTCAGGATGAAACTGATGTTCTGGTATCAGAGGAACAGTTCATAAGAAGAAGGCCTCACCCTGCATTCAGAAAACACCACAGTTTGGAAAAACTTGTGCTAAACCTGGCTAAAGGGGTAAGATTATGATGCTGAAAATCACAGAATCCTCCAAAATATGTTTCACAACAACAGGAGCAATTCATCCCAAGATTTCATAAGGATCCCAGGAAAATAAATATATCTAAAACTAACTAAAAGTGCTCTGATTTTTCAATCTTACAGAAAAAGTCCAAACTTGCCAGTTATGTTGTAGCTAGTGGCCTTCAGTATGGAAAGGGGGAGGACCTCTTTCATTACTTTTTCAAGGTAATATTAACACATTAACACATTTTTACACTGCATGTCTTTGTCTATACTGCTTGAATAATATGTATTTGATATTTCTAAAAGGTTTCTTGGCTGATGGAGTTTCCAAAAGTTCCCATATTTGGACATGGCACAAATTACATTCCCACGATTCATGTATCTGACCTTGGAGGGTGAGTTTATTTAACTGTACTTCTGCACATATGCTATATATACTTGGAGATAAATGGCACAGACCTGGACTAAATATATATTTGTCTTGCAGAGTGATCCAGAACATCATTCAACTCAGACCAAGACCAAAGTACATTGTTGCCATTGATAATTCCAGGAACACTTTAGAGGATATTGTACAGGTGATTTTGTGATTCTAATTTCAACTAGAACAGCTAGACTTTTCATTATGAAGAAAAACAGTAGATTGAAAACTACACTCACTGGCCACCTTATTAGTTATAGTAATTCAGTTGCTTGTTAATGTGAATGTTAGCATTCACATGGCAGCGACTGAGTGCACATAGCCATGTAGACATGGTCAAACCGACTTGCTGCAGTTCAAACCGAGCATCATTATAGGGAAAACTACTCACATGGGCTCACCAAAATATATATAGCAACAGCAAATAACACACCATGCCACAAAGCTCAAATCATCTCACACTTTTCTTGAAGATGACAGACAGATGACATCATTTCAGTGTACTCAAATGGCCTTGCCATTCACCCGATCAGAATCCAATAGAGCACCTTTGAGATGTGGTGGTGGATTTTGAGATCCAGCTACTGTGTGATGATGTCATGTCAAAATTTCTGAGGAATTTTTCCAGCACCTTGATGAATCTATGCCATGAAGAATTAAGGCAGCTTTGAAGGTAAAACGGTATCTAATAACTAGTAAGGAGCGCCCCATAAAGTGTCCAGTGAGTGTATTTATAGGAAGAATACTCTTTTGAGGTGATGAAAATCCAACTGAGATCCTTTGTCAGAAGTCACGTTTGGCAAAGAAGGAGAAAAAACACACAAAACAATCTCTTTCTTACCTTTATGTCTTTAGATGATAAGTCATGTGCTTGGACCAGAAGAAATTCAGAAATTACCACCACAGGAAGCGATTGTCATGAAGGCGTTTAAGGTACTGTAAACTATGTGATTTATTTTATTTCATTTTAAGATGATTTCGATTTTTTTTCTGCCTATAATGCAAAGATCTAGAGCTCTACATATAAATATTTTAAGCAGACTACTCACCCAAGCTTAGTACTGCTATTACTGTCACTTGCAAATGTAAATGTTTTCTTTAGTCCCTGAAAGTGTTGCAATAACAGCTTGTGACACAAGGAAAAGACTCAAAAGTTTGCGTTCAATTTCTGTTGTTGAGAGATTTAAAATGTATTTTCTTTCCGAGCTGTTTGCTGTTACAACTCCAGTTTCTGTAAATATGGATCAAATAAACTATCTGCTGTTTGTTTGGCTTGTAGTAAACATCTGTGCTATTTAGATGTTTGCTGAAAAATATTTATTATCAAACACACTGTTGGTAATTTAACACCTTTTTATTTCAGCCAGAGGAACTGGAGTGCCTCGGCATCAACCTCCGCCTGGAGACCTTTATCATAAATGACTTTTTCAACCTAAGCTGGACGTCCGAAGCTGGGATGGTTGAAAACATGGATAACATTGTGCAGGAATACAAAGACGCCTGGCAGCTGCTTGTGAGTGTTCCAAGTCTGTCAAATTAAATTTCATCAATCCATTTATGCAAATTAGTGCATCGTTTAGGATGTGCTACATCATTTGCTTAAGTCATCATAAATTTTGAGAAAACCTGAAATAGAAAAGAAAATACTTTTCTCACTTTTTTCCCCAGTATATTTGTATATTACACATCATTATATTACTATAGTATTATATTGTAATTCATACGTTCTGATTTGTGGAGAATTTTAAAAAAATACCATCTGGTCATTCTGCAAAAAATTTATCAGATGGTAGGCACTGCAGCTGCAGATGAGGACACTGCATTGCTCTGAATAATCAATTAAGCAACTAATTATGAAGAGCTCATCGATTCATCTTGGGATTCATGCCAGTCCATGTGTTCAATTTGAAGAGATTTTGAAAAACCTATTGAAGACCGAAAGTTGTCCCAACTGTTATCTGGAATGTGTGACAACAACGTTAGCTCTTCATTCCACTGCCGTAATCACAAGTGTTAAATACGACTGTGTGTGTAAATCATAGACAGAAAATGAGTATGAAAATGTAGGTAAAAATGTATGTATCCTACAAAATGTAGGTGTCCCACTTGGTGGCAGGAAAACTGAAAATTGAGCTACAATGCATCCAGTGTTTGTTTCTGTATCTCTCGCTTGTTCTTTCATGACAGCTGATCATTTCTGAAAAACAAAAACTTTTCTGAATCATCGACTTTTTAAAAAATTGTTCTTGTTTAGCCCATTCGAATCTTGCTGCTTGGACCTCCAGCTGTGGGGAAAACCACCCTTGCAGGAAAGCTCTGCCATCATTACCGGTTGCATCAAATCAAGCTCAAAGAGGTCCTCGAAGAGAAGATTGCACAACTGGTCAGTGGAAGCAGAACTGCACATACATACCAGACAGTTGATTTTCCTCTCACTGCTGTCCTGCAGCTACAGGAAAATGTGCTGCCCTCCTGTGGAAGTCTTTCTGTGAAGGCAGTCGATGTACTAATGCAGGTGTACTTTGAGACTTGTTATGTGGTACCAGTGACATTTAAAAATAAAGAAAATCTCTTATGTTTCTTTTGTATGCTGCAGAAGGAGATAGTAAATGGACCTAACCCTGAAAATATCAGTCAAGAGATAATGACTGCTGCACAGACACAACTGGGGAATATTCACAAAAGCATGAAAGAAAATCAAGGTTGGTAACAGAATTATAACCCTAAATAATATAATCTTGTGAGGCTGAAAACTGCAAAACACGTTTGATTTATTTAAAAATCTTTCTTTGAAGTCTTTTTCAGTCTAGGTTTTTTTTTCTTTTACTTGAAACTTACTTGAAAAGTCTCTAAAACAACACGCTTTTGTGGAAGGATGGACAGCATTGTAAATCACAATTTGTCGGGGTCTCTGTTTCGAAAGGCTTCAATTTACCCAAACTCTCAGATTCTGTGTGTCTGTGTTCAGATTTCTGTGGTTTATTCAAACTAGTGTTTTGTTCCATCAGGTCGACTGGTTGACCGTCTCCTTTTTGAAATTGTGGAAGAAAAACTAAACTCAAAGCCATGTAAGAACCAAGGCTTTGTTCTTGATGGTTTCCCTAAGACTTATGAGCAAGCGAAGATGATTTTCTCTGGTAGGTTTCATCAATTATTTGAGTCACTGTATAATCTTTTAAAGTCTTTGTCTCATAAAGTATAGCGCTTGTTTCTGTTGCTCAGATGTGAATGTGGATGAGGATGCTGGGAAAGAGGATTTGGCATTGATGTCCAAAGCACCAGCCTACAAACAGGCCATCGCTCCAGGTTGTTTATGTCTTTGTTATGTCTTTGTCTAAGCCTTTGCTGACTTATCAGAATGGACTTACTTCTGTTTCCAACATGTGTTGCAGAGTATGTTTTTGCCCTTGATGCATCAGATGACTTCCTGACAAGAAGAGTACAAGGACTTCCAGAAAACGTGGCAGAAAAAATGCGCTACACCCAGGATGAATTTGTACCTCGCCTGACAAAACACAGACAGCTCAGTGGAGCTGAGGAAACAGTGTGTGACTACTTTGATCAGATTGAGATTCACCCATTACATATCGGTACTGTCTGCAAAGCCACCACAACACTGCACTCTGATAAACTGATCACAAACAAGAGGCAAAGAGTACTGAAGAGCCCATAAATGATAAACCATGAACAGAACAGTGAAGCTGTCAAACATTTCAGAACATGTTTTGTGAGAGTGTCCGACTGTCTCCATATTGTCTGTTTCTATTAGTCTTTTGCTCTTTTCAGCGTCAGGGGCCAGATGTATAATATTATGTAGATTCAATGTGTAACCCTATACATGTACAGAAAGGTAGAAAGTAAACTGCAACCATTATTAGCAGTCAGTTACCCACGAAAAAAAGGTCTTTCCTGTTTACAGTGGCTCTGTTTGTGTGATTTCTTCTTCTCCAGAGGTCAGGACAGATGATCCAGAATACACAGACATCATGAAGATGATCACACGGGTGGTGGGCCCTCCTAAGAATTATGGCTTGAGTCCAGAGGAGCAGGAGGAGCAGGACCAGAAAAAAGAGGAAGAGAGGAGGCAGAAACGGTCCGCAGAGGCTGCTGAGAGGAAACTCAGGAATGAGGCTGTACTGGCTGAGATGGCTGCTCAGTATGAGGACTGGGTAAGTAACACTGTGAGTGTTTCATACCAGAAGATGCAGAGGAGCAAATGACTCTTAAATACTAACTGCAGGTTAAATGATTTAATCATTAGCAGAAAAATTTATCAGAGGTGAAGAGACAAGAGAGTGAGCAGCTGGAAGTTCAAGCTCTTCCCCTGCGAAACTACCTGATGAAGTATGTGATGCCCTCGCTCACTGAGGCCATGGTAAAGTGCAGCGAGATTAAACCGGAGGACCCTGTTGACTTTTTGGTATTTAAAAAAACCCCTTTCCAACAGAATTACCTTTGTTGAACATCAGTGAGCTGATACGGCAGTTGAATTTTTTTAAATTGTTTTTTCAGGCGGAATATCTTTTACGACAAGAAGAATGAGAATTGCTCCGATGAAGGCCGTGCTCCGATGCTATTGAGCAGCATTTTTATGTTGTTACACTGTTACAGTATTGTAATTAAGATGAAATGGTTTGAAGAGAATTTTGTTAAAGAATGTGTTATCTGCACACTACAAAATGAACTCGGCATTCAATTAAAAAACTTGTACAAAAAGCTCATCACCAAAAATAAATATTTAGCATTGACAGTAAAATTAACTTTTAACAGTTAATTTTTAACACACCTTAAGTATCAATTGTACTACATGCTCATAGGTGTAGTAGAAGTATGATTACAGCTCTGTCCCCTCTGAGCATCCAGCTGGTGGGTGACTCAGCTCAGACTATTGCTGAGTAAGCACTTACTGGAAGAACAACTATGCTGGGACTGGTTTTATGATAACACGGTACTATTTAGAATTAGCACTGTGTAAGGCTCTGCAGGTATTGAAGTAGAACTTTGTAAATATATTTTCATTGATATATTGTTACACCTTGTTCATATGGAATGGAATCTAATGTATTTTCTGCATATGTTAATATTTATCAAAATAATAAAAATAGATGTTGCTTTTCTAGTTATTAATAATAAAAATAAATAAAATTAAACTGCAAGGGAGAAATTCAGTGAGTAAAATTTGAGACTTCACTCCAGCCATTTTTTTTTAAATTTGTTCTTTCAACACTAGATGGAGCAGGTAGTCTTTCTGTAAACTTTACAGAGAAAGGAAAGATTGTTACTTCAGTTAATCTGTTTGGGTTTTTTTAATTATGTGTTTCTCAATTCTTCCAAATAACAAGACAGTGTTTATGTTCTGCTGTTCTGCTTTCTTGCTGTGCTGAATAAATTAGTCTGCACAAAGAAAAAGCCTTTGTTGTGATATTCTTGTAAAATATGTCATAAAATAAGAGTGGGGCATTCCTGTTGTAGTGGTCATTAAAGGCCAAGTCTGCAGTCTGCTTTGTAGTCTGTGACTGAGGAGGGAGCTGTCTCTAGGCTCACTTATGCTCCATAGAGAATACAGTGGCTTGCAAAAGTATTCGGCCCCCTTGAACTTTTCCACATTTTTTCACATTACAGCCACAAACATGAATCAATTTTTGTTGGAATTCCTTCTTGCCACAGATTCTCGATTGGATTTAGACACCAGACAGGTCAGGGATAAAGTTAATGAGAAATTTAAAGCAGGCTTAGGCTACAAAAAGGTTTCCCAAGCCTTGAACATCCCACGGAGCACTGTTCAAGTGATCTTTCAGAAATGGAAGAAGTATGGCTCAACTGTAAACCTACCGAGACAAGGCCATCCACCTAAACTCACAGGCTGAACAAGGAGAGTGCTGATCAGAAATGCAGCCAAGAGGCCCATGGTGACATGGTGATTCCCTGCAAATGTCCCGTTTGCAGTTTGCCACAAGCCATGTGGGGGACACAGCAAACATGTGGAAGAAGGTGCTCTGGTCAGATGAGACTAAAATGGAACTTTTTGGCCAAAATGCAAAACGCTATGTGTGGCGGAAAACTTAACACTGCACATCACTCTGAACACACCATGCCCACTGTCAAATATGGTGGTGGCAGCAAATATGGTGTAATAAATAATGTTACGGTGTCAAACAGTCTCAAAAAGAAATACTTGGTGTGTAAATATTTAATTTACATACAAGGCTTGTGGAGATATGGTGACAAAGAGCCTTATTTTACTCTTTATTATGATTTAATTTTTCAAAGTATACACTACGCAAACTCAAACTTCAGTTCCTGTAGTGGCCGCCCACCAGAGTCACGTTAAAATGCTATTTTTTTACAACATTACTAATTGTTCTTTTTTGGATAGTTTCACCCTTCATACCTCTAGTGGGTGAGTTAAAACACACACACACAGTTAGCTAACCAAGTTGTGTCTGCTATGCTTTTCAAAAACATCCAAAGGTTTATGCTTAAACATTGTGTGTCTGTGCAGTGGATCAGTACAGTTTATTAATGTTTGCTAACAAACCTCTTACCCAAACTGATATGTATACTTATATATCCATTTTTTGTACCACTTGTGCCCTGTACATGAAACAAGTATTATCAGTTATTTGGAAAAAACAAACAAACTGCTTAACGCAGTCGCAAGATTCAACCTGGACTGGCTGTAAGGTAACACAGAAATAACACACCCCACATTTCTTTGAAAGTGAAGTCAATCAGATGCTTTCCAGATGGCATTGCTTGGTGCATGAAAATCTTCATGTATTTTTCTGCATTCATAATTTCATCAGTTTTAACAAGATCCACAACTGACTGAAATGTGGCTGTAAACCATTACAGAGCCTCCACCGTGTTTTACAGATGGCCATAAACACTGTTGTACCTTTCACCTGACCTCCTTTGTACATACTTGCAGTGACTTGAACCAAAAATGCTCAAATTTGGATTTATCACTTCCTGTTTTTCTGTATCTCGGTTTTTTCTGACAGGCTGCTAGATATTACTTTGCGTTGCAAGTAATATCAACCCTCCTTTTAAATTGGTGTGGTTTCAACCACCTTCTAGGGCAGCATTTCTTTCCCTCAGCCCTTGTGCCACATATTGATATATTGTTCCACATTTTGGTTGGCTCTAGTTTTTAAAAGACAACACTATATTATTGAGGTGTTTCTGATGCCTGGCTTTTCTCCTCTGGCTATGAAGAAAGCATGGAAGGCTGTCATCATGGGTCAAATTCAGGTCAAATAACCCATCACCGTCTTTTGCTGCCTTAGCTATACACAAATAATTCACCTCAAAGTTCCAAGATGTTCAGATTTCAGTAGAACTTGTACGACAGCATAAAGTAAATTAGATGCAATTACAAGAAATACTGAGAAACCAATGGGGTAAAGGTGGTGGAAGGCTTTTCAAAGACTCGTTTCATTTTTACAGGAACATGACATAAAACGACACACATCACATCATATGTCATCACATGTCCCTTTAAGGCTGTCTCACAGCATTAACAGTGTGTTCCATATTATCCTATACACATACATAGTCTCTGACTCACATTTAGCTTCCTGAGATTTGGTTAACCTTCCTGTTGAGGGAACTATTTACCACTTTAGGTAATAAATGATAAAATCACATGCATTTAGACTGATCTGTGCCCAAAAGGTGTGTCTGCTGTATAAACCATTCTTTAATTTTGGGATTTTCCTTCAATAATAATTCAATTTTAGCATGTAAATCACATCAGAATAATAGGAGATCTACCAAACTTCTCAATTTGATGGCGATGTCCTTGCATGTGTGGAAGAGATGGAGTGTAGAGGAGTAAAATACTGGCGAGGAAGGGTATAATTAGCAGGAGGTGAAAGGTTCGTCTCAATCAGCCACAGTAAGTGTTGGCAGTCACACTGTGAGAGCCTGACTGGTCTGGCAGAAGCAAATTAAAACAGATTTCCCCTGCAGAGAGCAGGTCCAGCTCTGTCACCGATATTTAATTTCATATTTATTGAGCAATCTCCTGCCAAACTCCCATAGTTCCCATAATTCATGTCAGTGTAGATGTGTGCATGGTTTAGCTTTTACTGGCCCCAAAATTCAGCCAGCTCCTCCCTCGTTTCCAGTATTTTACTGCTGGGAAAGGATTGTATTATCCCACCTATTAAAGGCTATTTTCTTTTTTTAACTATGTACTTTTTTGCAGTTTTGGTAAAAGTTTTATTTTTTAAAGGAACTTAATGTGAATGATTCTCATAGTGTTAACATGCACCACTTGTTTACATTTGCCAGATATCAATTTAGTTTAATTTCACCCATCTGGCATTCCAGAAAAGTCAAAAGGAATGCTGGGAATTTGTTGTAAACAACTGTAGTATTTGTTTCTGAAAGCCAGCACATGAGCTTGTCCAACTGCTGTTATACTAAAACTTCTCACCTTCTCTGTTGCATGTTAGAAAAAAGGTGTTGAACCGGGGTTATGCAATTGCGCTTTCCTCTTTGTTGGGAATCCCCCTTTTTCTGTAAAGTCCACTCAGAAATCACTTTTGATACTTAAGCTGACGGAAAGGATTCATCTGTGTAACTTCATGGACGGTTCAAGATCATAGAAAGAAGGTTTGTGAAGACCTTTTCATCTGGTGGTGTTATTCCATTGGATTTTGTCCTCAGGGTGACTGACCTACTGTTAGTTACGCGAGTCCTGAGAAAAAAGAGTAGTAGTCATTTATTTATGAACTGCTAGTTAAGCTCTCCCCTGTATTCATGCACGCAGTTAACAAATATGAACAACAGGTTACAGTTCAAATCCTTCCATAAGTATCAATTCAAAACCACAGACACAAAAAATATGGAGGCAACTCATGGTCTAATTAATTTTCCACCTTTGATTTGATAGTAAAACTGAGAGTCATATTGCACATCTAAACATTCATATAAACTAAATCAAAGAGTTGAGTGTTCACTTGTGAAACTCCTCAGCAGTAACAGCCAGAGGTCAGTGTCTGGTCCACGATAATGGCTGCTCTCCAGTGGAAAGCCTTTAATCCTGGGTGCCAGGAATAGTGAGAACTTTCACCTGAACAAGCAGCAGACAGGGAAGAAAGGTTTCATTCTGTGATGAAGGGCGTCAGCTCAAGCAGATGAAATACAGAAGACTTAAAATGGAAAGAAAATCCTCTTCCCTCGACCTTTTTTAAATTACTTGTTTCATTTATTTCATCTTTATTTTGAGTGCAGTTTTCCTCTCGGTGCTTCCTGATTTTACATCATCGTGTTTTTCTCTTCTTTTTTCCTGGATGTAGATGTAATGTGTCATTTTAAGTTCGTACTGGGGGATTTTATCAGTAACGCATCTCATGCAAAGCAATGTCCAAGTCACTGTTGGTTACAAAAATAATAATACCATTGTGCAGCCTTTTCACTGCACGTATGATTCAACCACCCCAAACATCCAGCCTCTATCAGAACCTCCTCTTTTATTTTCCAAGTACAACATCCACCTCCATTTCCAAATAGAGGAATCGCATCACCCCTCCCATCTTAAAACAGACCATAACAGGCCTGCCCTCTTAACCTGCTACCCCCTTTTCTCCACCTTCCTTTGGGTACCCCTCTATTTTTTCTTTCCCCCTCCTTTTTTTTTTTACCGTTGGAATCCATTCATTCACCCAGCTACCATAATAATATAACTGAATATTATTAAAATATAATAAATTTAAAAATGACTTTACTTTTTAAAACACATATGGTCTTACATATGTCATTCCATACATACATACATCATCACCATTACGTTGCCATAAATTCCATTAATCTTGTGCTTCCACGAATCTGCTACAAGGAGGCTAGGTCTCTTAATGGGTGATTATGAAGGTAAGAATTATTATCACAATTTTTCAGCTAGTTTTCAAAGTGCCTTTATTTGGTTTTTATTCCTAAAAGAATTTTAGAAATTTCCATATGTCTTTTTTTTTTTTTTTGGTGACTCTTTTGCTACTAACTGGTCCAATTATTCACCAGCTAGTCGCTACTTGTGTCTGCTGTTTGGTGCTGAGCAGGAAGGTCACTGTTGTTTTCTAAGTAATTTCACAAACAGACGAGGGCTACAGTCCCAGACAATACATCTGGAGTGAGTGTGAACCTGGATCCATAAATCCACATATAACAGATGGAAACAGTGTTACTATTTCTCAGATCAAAACTGGCTGTGGTATAACACTGAACTATAGATGGACATGTCAGAGAATTTCTAACAAAAGCAAAAAAATATCAATTAGATTATTGTGATAAAGAAATTGAATATAGATATTCATAACCTAGATGTCTGTTTGATAGATATAAACAACACCTGTGTTCAAATTGCAAATATCCACAGTGTATCTGATGGTATTGTGTCTCATTTACTGCGTGGTAATATTTATTGTGCTAACTGTGTCTTCACACTGTCGAGCTAAGAAATGCACCTAAAGCCAGAGTGTTTCTCATGAGTTTGTTACTCTTCTCAGAAGCTAGAATGCTTTGTTCGTTTCATTTTGATTGAATTTTCGAACAGAAACTTTCCACTGAGGACATCCAGCAGACATCGAGGCTGCATTTTTAATGCTGGCATGACTTTCAGTTAATAACTCTTTTTTTAGCCAAGACTAAATGTCGGGAACAGACGGTCAACTGGCTGTTGCTCAATGTAGAAATGCTTGCTGGGTAATTTGGAAACTTCACTTCCTAGTTCCTATGTCTTTGGGCTGTGGGAGGAAGCCGAATTACCCAGAGTACCAGATCCACGCAAACATGAGGAGAGCATGCAAACGAATGAAATACTTAGTCGGGCTACAGAGACAGGTGGGGGTCATGTTGTTTTGTGTTTCGCTGCTTGGACGATAGTACCGTTTACATGCCCTGTTTATTATCTGAAGACTATGAGCATAAAGTTCAGATAATAACTGCATTATGCAGTATAAATACACATAGCACACAACACCTTTCCACTTCTATCACTTTTCAGATGTAGTTAAATTCCCCTGCTTATCTTATACGGGTCATTTTAGGTGCTGAGCCACACAACAACTGCGTGTGTGTGTGTGTGTGTGTGTGTGTGTGTGTGTGTGTGTGTGTGTGTGTGTCAATGTGTGTGTGTTTGTGAGTGTGTGTTTAAATTCCAGTGTATAGGAAATATGTTGTCATTTTCTCCATTCTGCAATCCATTTTTCACCTACAGCAAATGAGAGGCAGAAAAGACTGAATATATTCATCCGTGTAAAACCGTAAAATTACCCATGGTGCCGAGTAGTCTGCACACAGCTTGTGTGTCCCAGTGTGTGTGTGTGTGCTTGTATTAATCTTGTTGTTGAGACTCAGTTTAGGGTTGGGGTGAGGGTTAGAGAAGAGTCAGTGTGAGGGCTGTGGTGGTCTCAGCTGTGTTGTTTTATCTGCTGGGCTTCCAGTCACAACAACCTCTACCACCCCTTGTACAGGTCACGCACACACGCATGCAGTGGAAATAGCATGCCACCCCCGTAGTGGTCACCCTAACATCTGCTGGTGGTTGAACATGTTAGACGGGGACCACACACACACCTTTATACCCATGGCTCTAACTGGATGGGGAAGTGTAGTGAACCATTTCTGTATTTGTCATTGTGATAACACAGAAAAACATGCCATAGATGTCACATGTAATCTTGCATATCTTGTCTTCACACTTTAAGGAATAAATCATTCCACTGCTATGTATCAGCCACACACACACACACACACACACACACACACACACACACACACACACACACACACACACACACACACACACACACACTTTGTGTTTAAAAGCAGTGCTTGCTTTTCTTGGACAATGAAACTGACGTTGCAGCCCAGTCCGTGGCAGTGCGTGTGCGTCTGTGTCCATGTGTGTACATACAGACATGCTTTACTGTGCATGCAAACCAGCCAACCATAGGGGCAGGGTCTAAGAGGTCAGACGTCATTTGTTTTAACCAAAACGATGTCTGTGTGTTCCTGCTGAAGATGTGGTTTCGCTAGTTTTCCAAATTATGTTTTTGCCACATCAAGTTAGATTAGAGGTCTGTAACCCAGCAACACTAACTATTACTGTAATCCGATGTAAGTGTCTGAGAGGGGGACACAATATTGTGGAACAGAATGAGACAAATACTTTGAGTCCTTAAACTAGTCTGGGACAGAATCCTTACAGAACATATGTAGTAGAACTGCAAACAAATGTTGACATACAAACAATGATCTCAAGCATTAAACACGCAAATTAACTTCTTCATAAGATTTCTGGAATGGGAGGATGAAGGTTGCATAAAGCAGTCTGCAGGATAGAATGACAGATGAGCAGGGAAATTTAAAGCACGCAGAGTAGAGGCTGACTGTTTGAAGATGTCGGGCACAAAGTTGATGTTGTCAACACTTATTTGACAGTGTGGGAAAGTGGACATGATGTAAAGAATAGACTAAAAGCCAAAAAAGCAAGCAAGCAGATGATTGATTACAGATCTTACAACATGAACTCATGCAGGTTTTATATAAGCAGTAAAAAGAGGTCTTCAGATATTACAGATATTGCATCAGCAATGCCACAAAGAGGATGTTAAAGTCTTAAATTTTGCTAAAAAACTTGTGAAGCTGCACTCACCAGCCACTTTATGGCATACTTTTATTCCGTTCAATGTCAAACATCTAATCAGATAGTCACATAGCAACACTGAGACAACCTGCTGAATTTCAAACTGAGCATCAAAATAAAGGAGAAAGGTGATTTAAGTAACTTTAACTGTGGCATGGTGCCAGAAAAACTGTTGATCTACTGAGATCTTCCCACAAAACCATCTCCTGAGTTTACAGAGAACAACACAAAAAACAGAAAATACTGGATATTTTCAGTAACAGTTTTCCGGATGAATATGATGTTGATGTGAGATCAGAAGAGATAGCCACTTGTTACAACCACCATATAGAAGATACAGAAGAGCATCTCTAAATCCACGTTATTGAACCTTGAAGCAAATGGGCTAAAACAGCAGAAGACCACACTGTGTGCCACTCCTGTTAGCTGAGAACAGGAAACTGAGACTACAATTCACACAGGCCGATAGAAGATTGGAATAAAACATCGGCTGCTCTGATGAGTCTTGATTCATTCTGAAACCTTTGGATGTTACAGTCAGCATTTAGTGTAATTATGAAAGCATGGATCCATGGCACACCCCATAGCACTAACATTGCGCCAATACCAGACTACCTGAATATAGTTCCGGAAATTGCATCTTCTGATGTTTGCTTCCAACAGGTTAACACATTTTGGGACTATATATAAAACTGCACCTTAACACCTTAAACTTTAGCCTACCATAAACAGTTACTGCAGTTGTTTTGCTAGAATTAAAGCTACACACGGAAGAAAGGTTTCTTATACCTTTATGAAGTTTCTCTTGATCATGAAATCATAAAATAATCTTGCTTTAAATAGATCACTTCACTGCAGTTGCTCTTTAAATTTAGATGACTGTTGTCCTCACACTTATGATCAGATAAGACTTTGAACATGCAGCTAATTCATATCGTGTGATTCAGAAGGTTTCACTCGCCCCCGTCTTTTGAGCATGTGGAGTCCTGCTGCTTCATCTGGCAGCTCTTTTATTTGTGTGTTCCTCTGCACTAGATGTTTATGATTATGTGGATATTTACCGTAAAAGTGGGTGATATGTTGCGTTATCACCCCGTTTATTACATTCATTGTCAAACAAAATGCTTTGATATGAATAAATATGCCAAACAAGTCAAACCATGTGGAAATCTTGAACCTTAATCGTTAATTTGTTTCCTTTTGCAAACTGGATGTTTCTTATTTCTTGAGTGCTCAACACATAACACAAAAACACAAAAAAAATATCATAAAATTTGTTTTGCTTTTTTTAAAATTTTAATTTATTTCGTGTTTGTTTGTTTTGGTAGAGATTTTATCAGCAGACTCCTCAGTTAATGGATAAGCAAATGTTTCTGCATGCTTGTTTCATCCCCAAAATATTTCCTGTGTATTCATATCAGCTACTTAACACTTGCACCTTCAACACAGGGTGCAAAAATGGGAATCACTCATCTTCTTGGTAGCAGCCAACACTTCTTTAATCATCTTGGAGCATCAGTTTAAATTTCAAGTACAGTAAATATCCAGTTTAACTCCCGTCCACCTCGGAATAAGCAGCTCATAATCCCAGGGGAAAAATATCTGAGCAGCTACCTTCTGCGATGGTCTCTCTCTCTCTGGATGACCAAAATGAGGATGTTTGAATACAAAAAAGGAACATGTGACGTGTAATCCAATACAGAAAAAATGGTGGAGAATCAGATTTCCATTGGCCATTCAGTAAAGTGGATTTTCAATGAGAATCCAGAATTGTGGAGAGTAAAACAGTCACCTGGCTATAAATACCTTGAGCAGTTAAAAATGTAGTGGAATGACTCCACTAAATGTTGCATTTTTCAGGCAATAACTTTATAACCCCCCCCCCCCCCCCCCCCACACACACACACACACACACACACACACACACCTATACTTAACTGTGATTCCGTGGGGAACCCAGGCTCCCTCAAACCCACAGTCTTACAACCTTTCCTTCGACATTTGAGGCTCTGTCACATTTATAGGTTGCGCTTCATATCCTCCCTATGGAAATGATTACCTATGATGACATGCGGGACCAGTTTTGTTTGTCACATTTCACTGTGTCGCCCAAACTCTTAACTCAGGAGAATTCTTTACAACTATTTATTATCAACATTGCCATATGGTTCTGCTATAGATTGTACACGTGACTACACACAAACATAAGCAGCGGTTTTCGCACGCAAAGGACCACACACTGGTAGCTACACAGCTTTACAGCTTTAATTGGTACATTTGATTATATTTCAAGTTTAAACTATAGAAGCAGTTTTAACGTTTCGCTCTGAGATTTATTTTGTGGACCAGACCATTCTTTCATATTTTTGTGCTTTGCAAACTCACTCCAGGCCCCACTTGCAACATACAGGACAGGATAGGATTGCTAACATCTTGACTCCAGATACATCGGCACACCTACAGAGGTCTGCTGGAGTTCACGCTTCAACAGTTCAGGGCCATTTGTGCAGCAAAAAGGGGAACCAACATAATGTTAGGTATGCGGTCGTCATGTATATAGCACTTTTAGTGAAAACTCAAAGAGCTCCTAACTCTGAATTTTAAAACAGAGGAAGAAAATCAAAAACTGTTGACTTTATTGTATGTCAGTGGTGAAGTCTTTGGGATCACTGAGGTTTGTCTATGACATGATTACGTCCCTACATGCACAAAAGCAGCTGATGATATGGGATGCATATCTCTGAAAGACTCAACACATCACATTATTCTGAGTGAATTATGAAGGCTGCATAGATCCAGTTTTCCTCTCTTCTTTATTCCCCATATGTGTGCTTGTTTTTATTTTTGTTGTGTTTGCGTTTTTGTAGTGAAGGAAGATGTATAGCAGCATAGAGGTTATTTAAATGTGTAACGGCCAGCCCATTTCCTCTTGTCAGGACGGCTGTGCTAAATCATGCAGGCTGAGCGTCACTTGAAATGAGTGTGAGACGGAAAGACAGCAGAGACAGCAGAGTCTAGAGTCTGAAAACACCAGTGTCCATTCAAAGCAGCTGGGTTTCTGTTATTATAAACACAGAGAGGGAAATGAGGCGAGGGCTTTAATTTTATATTCCATCTCCTCCCAAAACACTGAACGAGGGTAAACCAAGGGTCTGGCTGTGTGTCTGTACAAGGTCATGTGCTGGGCTCAGTTTTTAAAGAAACAGACCTTGTTTAAGGTAGGAAGCACATTTTAAGCATCCCTGTAGTGTCATCATATGCAGAAGGGGTTTTGCTTTTCCCTTTTGCACAGATGATACCCAGATATCGCTCCCCATAAAGCCCAATAACACTTCCTATCCTAAAATGTGGAGCAGATGTGAAAGACTGGATGTTTAGTTGAATTCTGAGCAAAGAGATGACCTTGTCATTGATCCAAAAACACTACATGTGCAGACTGGACATTATCTTGTTTCGTGTGGTAAAAGTAAAATTATACTGGTGTTATGATCTAGTGATATAACAAAGTCAGAAGGAATCTCTTTCTTTTTGACTTTATAAACAAATGGCTGGGTTTTTTTTTATTGTTGTGAAACTTTTAGGACTCATCCTCACAGCTGTCAGCCATATGGGGAAAGGACAGAATAAGGCCTGTTTTACCCAATGAGAAAAGGCAAAGCGAGAAAACCCACCAATCCACAACAAGCCACCATCATGTTGCTGCTGTCTTCTTAAGATTTTCTCCTGAATAGTGTAGGGCCTTTACTTTGCACGTAAAGCACCATGAGACAGCTGTTGTTGTGATTTGGTGCTATATAAATAAACCAGAACTGAATCAAAGCTAGAGACAAAAATGTACCAATTTTCAACTTAATGGCAAAGAAACTTTGGCCCACTCTTAAACATATTTCTGGAGTTGTTCATAAGATTCTTTTATTTATATGAAACCACATAAAATTGTGTAATGCCTTGATTTACACTTCTGAGGAACAATTTATCAGTATTTCTTACCAGTACTTTAATGAGAAGAAAGTTTACATTGCAACTGTCATAAACAGACCTTGACAACAGACAGCAAGTTCACTGGAACATCAGCGTGTCAAAAAATAAAATGCAGACAAAAATGTTCTCCAAATGTTCTCCAGCTGGTCGCTGCAGACTAATCCTCCTTATTTGGCTGCAGCTTCTCTTAAAACTTCATAAAAACACATGGTTATAATAAAAAAATGGGGGAAAAATCATGTTCCTTTGCAGCTATGCAGAGCAAACAAACTTATAATACTTTAATTTCATTTCTGGATTAAATGTAAGGTTACTTATTGAAATAACTTGACTTGAGGGTGTCTGCATGAAGCTGAATTTTTAGCCGAGCCATTTCTCCTCCGGGGGAGTAAAAGTCTTAGAAAGTGGATTAAGAGCTGGGCGAATGTTCAAGGTAAACAGGTGTGTAACATGAAAATTGAAGTCTGTGTTTTCGAGTGAGTTCTTTGTTCTTTGTTCATTTCTTTATCATTACTACATAATTATTTATAATTATTTACATAACTATACCATGATAATCAATCCAATATATCATTACTTTCCTTCCATCTAATAAACATACATTTACAAACTAAAGAGACCTTAAACAAAGTTAACAGATAGCCATAAATAAAGAAACATCACCATCACAAAGATTTCTCTGTAAACACTGTCTTCTAGGAATTACATGTTCAAATATGGGTGTGTTTATGTATTTGATAAGTTGCAAATATTGGAGTGAAACATTTAGTTGTAGAAAATGCAGGATTAAACTTTATGAGGTTATCTTTAGAGCAGAGGTGGCACTTCATAATAGTCACAGTCTCCTTCATGGTTCTTTCGTTCAAGTGTTGCCTCTTCCAGGCACAGCAATGCAGATATACATTTAGCTGTATAGTAACAATCTTGGTGTCATGGTTGTGGGTGAGTCACAGTACATTTCCACAGTCTTTGCTCTCCTCCTCTGGGCGGAGCCCTCATGGCTCCTCCTGGGAATCCCACCTGATGGAAATCAGGCCAACAACATTCTCAACCAGTCTCCACCAGAATGTCAGCTAATGCATGTTAGTGTGTGACCGCTCGCCAAACCCTGCTAATCACAGAATTTGTACTTACCTTGCTTTCCTGTCTTGTAGTCGGTTCACGGAAGCGATCATTGCAACCATGCCATGGCCTTGCTTGCCTGGATGCTGGTCTCATTCATGCTGCTGCTGCTGGTAAAACCTCTCTGTTACTCACCACTCTCACCTGCCTGCCTCCCTATTCTACTGCTTGGAATTTTGGACTCACCCAGACCTCTGTCTCTCGGCTTCCCCTCCTACTTCTCTCCACCTCCAGACAATGCCTTGGCCTGTCACATTTTGCCTCGTCAAGTTCCCGCACCCAGCCGTCATAGTGTCCCCTTGCAGTTCATGTTATTTGCCCCTTCCCTCTTGGCTATGAGTTTCTAGTTCATGTTCATAGTTCGTGCTCAGTTCATAGCTTTAGCTCTGTTTACCATGTGCACTTCATCACTGTTAAATAAAGTTCTTTGCTTATCACTTCCTGAGTCTTTGGTTGAATCTTTGTTTGAGTCCATCTCTCATCTTGAGCCTCTGAGCCTTGAAACTTGGCAGAAGTTGTGTCACAGACCTTTCCAGTTTTCTCCTTAGTCTTTACATGGTGATTCACTTGGTGAATCTTACCTTAATGTAACCATAGTGTATTTAACAACTGTATTGCAGTTCCATATTTCACACACACATATATGTCTGTCTGTCTATCTATCTATCTATCTATCTATCTATCTATCTATCTATCTATCTATCTACACATATACATGCATATATATATATGTATTTGAATTTATATATGTATATATTTGTGTGTGTGTGGATACATGAAATATGTATATACACACACATATGGTGTTTTAATATAAATTATGTGAACATAGAACATTTCTGTGAATTCTCCTAAAGTCAGAGTTTAACCCTTCTAAAGCCTGAACCATGAAATTATGACCAGATAAATCTCAGTTTTTTCAAACATGAGTGTTATTATCAGTGTTTATGTGTGACTCCTCCCACCAGAGGATGGCTGTGGGTTTTTTCCTTTTCTTTCTTAGGGTGTGGACACCTGGGCATGCCTGCTGAGTTGTTGGGTGGAGTTTGTTCCTGTCCTGGGATTGTGTTTATTGAACCTTCTGACAAATAATTAAAATATATATTGTATATTCTACAGGGATGGAGGAAGTATAGATGTAACTTCAATTTCTTAGCAATTGTTTGTATTTGGGCAACGAAACAACAAATCACATCAGTCAACGCAATGCATGTTTTTGGGCTAGTAGGCACTGTGTCGGGTTTCTGGAAGTCAAGTGTGTTGGTGGACATCTGAGGCAATAAAGAGAACTGTACACTGGGTGGATGTGAAGGAGCTGAGGTGAAACTACTCTAACTGGGCCTCTAACTTGCCTCAAAATGTCTTTACCACATCACTGGTGACGATTTTGTGTGTGTGTGTGTTTTCCAAGTGTAAGCCAGTATGTGTTTATTTAACAGTGACTTGTTAATCACACATTGCAGCAGGTGTGATATCTGTCCTCTCTCTCACACACACAAACATAGTATGAGTTACCTGAGCCACAGGGAAAAGCAGAGTGTTTTTACAGCTGTCTATGTAATGAATTCTTTGGGGGCCTGTCAAATCAACAGTTAGCTAACGTCTCAAATGTTGTGGTATATGTGCGTGCATGTATGTGTGTCTTGACGAAGGTTAGGTAATGTCTCTGTATGCTACCTCCCACTTCTGGCAGGTTTAATGTCAATATGCTTAAAATTACACAAGCCGAGTTGTCATACAGACAGAAAGCTAAAAGACCCGCCCCACCCCTCAAACAGACTTCTTAATGGAGAATTTTATCTTAAAGAGACAAGTGAAGATTGAAAAGTAAGTTATCTAATTTATAAAGCTTTTATACTTACAGAGGTAAATAGTTTCACTGCTTGAGGTGCCAATCTTAATAAAAAGGTAAGCATGTTTAAATTAAACATGGCCATTAAAGAATTACTTATGGCTGCAATATATCACCTGAGAAATGGGAGGGCAAAGAGGGCTGAAAAGACAACTAACCCTAACCCTATAATGTGAATTACAGATGTTCAGGGCTTTTTTTCTACATTACACAGTTCAGCCATGTGCAGGCATGACATCACATCACAATCAGCAGAACACATTGGTCCTGTGGGTTTTTGGTAATAAACTGTTTCCCACATACAGCCTTTTACGACTACTGAACCTTCTTTATCACCAGCCAGTTGTGGTGTGGAGGGAGGGAAGAAGTGTTACATCCCCCCATTAATGATTTTCAGGAAAATTTTGAAGTTGGAGCTTTTACTCTGTAAAGTGAAGTTTAATTCACTCTGAAGTGAAAGCAAATCTGGTGGGTTGATTTATACTGGTCAGTAAGCACAACATGCCTTGGTTTGAACATTTTCTCATAGCAGACAGCTCCTTATTTATGTTACAGCGTCACTGAGTGTTGTAATCTGAAAAAAAAAATATACAACTTTCAAGTGAATCAAAACTTTTCTACATCTACTAGATAAACTATAAGTAGCAAAAAAATCAGTTAGCTTTACTTGGGCACCAAAAAGACAACAGTAGAGTATTTTCACTGGTAAACATGATGAATATTTGTTGCTCTTTTGGCTATGTGTTATTCTGACAGGAGTCTGGGGTTAGAGATGCTGAGCCTTCATAATATGTAAAGAAACTGTAATTAAAATCCCCCCTCCAGTGACCTCTGCAAGTTTTAGGTTTAAGGTTCTCAAATATACCTTCCAAGTTAGCGTGTGGTGCAAAGTGCAAACTGAAATTAGCAAATAATTCCTGCCATTGGATACAGAGTGTGTCCAAGCACTTGATGATCCTGCAACTGACATCAAGGGTGGGCGGTAGTAAGATCGGAACATTGTGAACAAGGTAGGCTATAATTAAATGATAATTGTTTAAATAAAAAAGCACAATGAGGGATGCGTATGTAAAGTATTTAAAACAAATAAAAATGTAGCATAGTTGCACAATTGTTTGCATGTCTGTTAATAGCTGTTTGTGGTGATATCTTTAATACTCTGCCCTGCAAATTCCCCATCCATCAGTTTAGCATCACTGCTAATGATTTATGGCTCTACATATGGGAAGAGTTTAGACATGTCTGTTTTAGGGCTTCCCAACTACAAAATAGAAAGACAAGAAATGGTTTGAATTATGGTGAAGAATTTCTAAATGATTTAAAAATGACAGAAATTCACACTTTTGCTTCAGCTTTATAGGAAGGAAACGCTTTATGCTTATAACTTCTCAAGAGACTGAAGGAATAAGGGATTTTTGGTGGCTTTCTGAAGGACGTTTTTGTTGGAGGTCAGGTTTCTTTAACATCCCACAAGGGATGTGATGTTCCAGCACAGGGAAAAAGAGGGCA
The DNA here is from genome assembly GCF_057382275.1 of Copadichromis virginalis. Classification (NCBI taxonomy): domain Eukaryota; kingdom Metazoa; phylum Chordata; class Actinopteri; order Cichliformes; family Cichlidae; genus Copadichromis; species Copadichromis virginalis. Next base: position 17,504,271 of record NC_140632.1, read on the forward strand.
AGGCTGTGAAAATATAATTCAGCAGGAGATCAGGGCAGCCACAGTCTTCTGCAGGGAGGTTTTCATCTGGTTTCGTCCACAGCTGCACAAGCCTTTCTCAGATATCAGTGCAGATTGTTGATCGTAGTCACATCTAACAGTCTGATTTACAGTGCTTTGTGGTTGCATAAAATAGGTGATATTTAACATTCCAAAAGTATTTTTTGTTGTTGACTCATTTGTGCACAGCTTTGTACTGCACTAATTGCACTATAGACTTTAAATTTATAAATTATCTGTGTTTTAGATAATACATACTCATGTTAAAATACCAGGCTATATACAGACAATTGAATCAGGCTTAAAAATCTAATGGGGAAGGGTTGTGACATGTCTTTTGATGCAGGGATGAAAACCCTTCTTTACATAATCTTTGGAAGTTCAACAGGATAGTGACACGGTAGAAACTCTACAATAAGCATTTATTGAAGTTCAATGCAAGCCAGTCGCATTTCATTACATCATCCAGATTTACAGACATTTTATGATATTCTTTTTGTTAAACTTTCGCTTTGACATATCAGTGATTATTTGTGTTTCTTAAGACCCAAACACCATTAAAAAAACATATATCTATCATCAAAGTGTAAAGAAAAATTATCCCTAATTTTGGTGTTTTTATTTTTAATACTTGATAAATTTATATAAACTTCTTTAATTCTGTGACCTGTCAGGCATCATACGTCTTAAAATATTAGTAGCGCATAAAGTGAAATGAGCTTATTTGCTTTCTTTCTAGATGTGAGAAAAATAAAGCTCTCTCAGTGTCAACATATACGAGGTGATGCACTTATGCTTCTTTTGCACTAGTAACAACTCAGTTCCGCTCAACTCTACTTGACTCGGTTTTTCGGGGTTTTCCATTAGGTGGTGGTACCTGGTACTAGGTGCTTTAAGTACCTGCTCGGCCAACGTTCCAAATGAGCTAAGTCGATCTGAAAATGTGACATCAACAGACTGCATGCCACTGATTGGCCAATGGTGCGATTTGATAAGTCATGAGAGTGACTCCATCACAGAAAGGACAAAAAGCCGTAGACAGAGAAGCAGGTAAACCATCACCTAAGCGTCCTCCATTGGTGTGTTGGGCTTGTTGCACATACAAATCAAGTCACTGGACTTTCGGCCGCATCGCTATCACGACCCCATGTACATTGAGGTGGTGTTCAAAATGACTGACACTAGAATAGTGAATAGAGTTGAGTCAAGCTGAGTGGATACTAGTGGAAAATAGCATTAATTTAATCTCCAAAGATCAAAAAGCACATCTGAATCTGTTTTTTTCCATATTGTATCTTGGAAAGACTTGAGCTAGCTTTCCTCTATGTCCCCAGTCTTTATGCTAAACTAGATTTATCACCACTTTAAGCTCTATGCTGTAAGATATAGGAGTGATATCAAGCTTCCTATCTTACACTAAGAATTATCACAATTATGATCTCTAATGTCAGCAGCAGTTGTTTTAGCTTTCATTTTTACTATTTTCAACTAACAACTTTACCACAAAAAAAAATCACTGCATGTAAGAGACATTCACATGAAAAATAAACCCACAACAAAACAATTCATCACCTTTGAACCCACTAAAGGAAAAAAGGTTCTCAGAGTACCCGCTCTGAACCTCCAATGAAAACTGATTTTGGTTTTAATTGTGACACTTTAATAACAGTGCCCCCCATTGGCAAGGTTATGTCAGCAATGCGTACATAATCTCAGAACGAGTGGATATTTTTCCATAGAGTCGTGAATGACAATGTAAACCTTTGGCTAGTCTGGATGGAAAACCCCACTACTTAAGTCCAAATCTGTGGTTAACAACCCTTCCATTTATTATGCCCCAAGAGGTTTTAGCGGCTTGACAACAACCTCAAACACATTCTTTGCTTCTGCTACATTAAACAGGCAAGACTTCATGTTTAGTAATGGATGTTTTTTTTTTCTTTTTTTATATTCCTACTGATTTTGAGATTTCGTTTTTTATTTTGTTCCGTAAATTAATTTGTTGTTGTTGTATAATTTCCACTGTAAGAGAACCCATCAGTTATGTGAAGACCATTTCCAAAAAGTCTTTCCAAACACTGTCAGCTTATAGGCTTGGTCATTTTGACTTCTCACCAACAGTTCAGTTTGTAATAGCAGTTCTGTCATAGTTTTAGGCCTTCCTTTTTAGTTCAGCACAGGATCAGGAAAACCCTTTTTAACTCCCCCATGTTAAATTTGATTTGATGCACTTGTTCATTAAGTTCTTCATTGTCCTCCTCAGTTTCATAGAAATTGATAATTGGGCATTGGACCATGACCCCTTCAACTTCTTCGTACGAGACAAATTACATTGGACTCCATGTTTCTCTCTATTGTCTCTTGGAACCAGCAGCAGGCGCCACAGTCCCTTGTGTGGGGTTGTTGATTCGGTCATGGCTGCACGCCAAGCCAGGAGGTCCAGAGACTCCTGGTGGTCCATGCGGCCCCACTGGCCCCTGTTTTCCTTTGGGTCCTATTGGCCCGCTAATGCCAGGTATTCCGGCCTGGCCCTCGATCCCTGGAGACCCTGGAGGTCCTGGGAGACAATCTTTACCAGGGGGACCCATATCACCTTTCTGGCCCCTCTCACCCTTTGGGCCTGGTGGACCCATGGACCCCTTATCTCCTTTGCTACCTTGTGCCCCTCTACTGCCACTAGGGCCTCTTTCACCAGGTACTCCTTTGGGACCAGGTGAACCTTTAGGTCCAGCAGGTCCACGATTTCCTGTAGGGCCTCGGTCACCTTTGCTGCCAGTCAGCCCAATGGGTCCTTTTGGGCCACTTTCACCACGGTTCCCTTTGGGTCCTGGGGGTCCAGGAGCGCCTGTTGACAACAGATGGTGTTGTAAATGTAAAAGGAAAAAACAAATCAAAGCAAAGCATTCTTTGCTATTCTTGTTGTTTATACACAGCAACATCCACCTTTAAGTATAGTGAAGTTCTGCATTAGCTGTGTATGGTGAACATCTACTAGTTTCATCTCCTCCATCACCATAGACAAATTCCTGATGTCCATGTCCAGTCGGACATTCAGCAACAGGTTCTGCTGCCTTAGAGTGTCAGCTAAGTGCAGCAGTAGCAAGACTGTGTTGTTCAAGTTCTGCACAAAAAAAGAGAGGAGGGGGGGCGCATAGATAATGAGAAGCAGTTGGAATTTAACAATGGAAGGGCTAAATATTAGAAGTTTATGTGGCAAATCAAAAATCAGCTTAACTAACCTTAAAGCTAACTCACTAGCCCAAGTGATCATGCAAATTACAACAAGCATTTTGCTACTGGGAGTCTTTTGTGTGTACTTTAAGAATTTTCACTTGCTGACTCTAAATCTGAAAGCTGTTAGTATTGGACAACTAGTACGACCCAGACGGAAACTGCAATATGTTTCAGCATTTCGGAAAAACGCTTGGTCTCCAGAAATAACTCCAAAAACTACAATATAGTTGTTGTGTTTTTTGCAACCTGCAGTTCATCGGTGTGTCTGCCCAGGCGAGTCTGGCATGACGAGCTCTCTGTGTTGATGTACTTATACATGCTTTGGACGTGGCTCACAGTAGCATTGACGCTGGAGGAGATTGAGACAATTTCCATCTCAATAGAGTTCAAGCGACCATCCAAGGCAGAGAACCGCTCACCCGTCCGGTTCTCATAGTACCTAAAGAGGACAGAAGTTTGTGATGGCTGGAATGATATGTCTCTCTGTGTATATAAATAAATATATACACATATAATAGACTTCATGATATGTAAACATCACTTGTTTCAGTATTTAACTTTCACATAAGTCAGACTAATGTAAAAATCAGGAAGTTGATAGTATATTAAGCCTTAACACGAGAAAGTCAGTGTAAGGACATTGAGTGTTTTGAATGTTACCTTGAATGGTAGTGAAGGTCATGCATGTTCTCCTCATGTTCGTCCGTGAATGTTGACACGTTGTCTAGCTGCATCTGTAAGTTCATCACCTGCAGAAAACACCCAAACAATCTGGATCCTATCCTCACACGTCCCCAAATTGCTTGATTTACTGATTTACAAGAGATTAGACTGTCCAGCTGCAACTTGACCATTTGATTCCCCAAAGGACAAGTTAACTTAGAATCAATTTAAATCCCGATAACTGTTCCTCCTAACTGATTTATGGCCATGTAAACAACCATATCTCTTCTATTAATGATTAATGATTTTTTATTTAACACAGTCTGTTTATGAATATCTAAGAACAATCAAGCTTACAAATGCACTAACCTGGTGAGTGAGATCATAGTAGAGCTCAGTGGATATGGCGATCCTTTGGTGATCTGCTACGATGTTGTTCTGTAGGAAGCGCATGGTTTGCATTGTGCTGCTGGTGTTGGACTTGATAGCACTCAGAACCCGGCTGTAGTTCTGCCAGTCACTGGTTAATTTATGGAGGACATACGTATCCTCATCTGCTTTTCTCTGCAGGGCATCTATCCACTGTGTACTAACAGGTAGAGGGATCACAGAAGATGGGAGTTAGCAGCAGTGTTGATAATAAGGGCAAATATCCCTGATAGAGTTATTTCAGACACATATGCACACATGTACATGATGTTCTAATAATTTGTTTATCAAGGGCAACCAACAAGAACTTTGGATATATTGAGAACTGCACCAAGGCCCAATATAACCTAAATCAGGATTATTATGAACCTTGAATCGCGCAAAGCTACTCTAGTAGAGTGCAAGAATAAAAACACTGAGTTATAAATGAGCATCACCCTTAAAGGTGAATACACGTAGAGTTAAGAAAAAACTGAAATAATCCGGCAGGCTGTGGATGCTGTATAGTTTAAGGTTACTGGTGTTGCAAAATGCTTTCCTCCATTCATAAATCTGAACACTGAGCATGCTCCATTAAGTGTATGATCTAGTCACATCTGTCCTTTCTCAGCTTTTCATTCACCTGTGTGCCACTGTTGTATTAACTTGATGCGCTGTAGCTTTGATGTCAAACGAATCCTCCAGCAGTGTTTTTATCTTCTCCTGAGTTTCTTCAACCACGTCCTTCCAGCCCTCCACCCGATCCAGGTATCTTTCCAGTGACTGATTGAGAACTTTGATTGACATAAGGTGGTTTTGGATGTCACGTGTCAGCCGGTTACTTGTATCCTTTAGTGTCGACTGGGTCTTGGAGGCTTGGTCCAGGACCTGGAGAAGAAAGAAATGGTGGTAAATTTTCTTTGGGCTTTAAACTACTGGTCCCCTTTTATTATTTGAGCTTTTTTTGAAGGCCACCATACCTGCTCCTGTGCCAGTATCATTCTCTGAATGTCTTCAAACTCTTTCTTCAGTTTACTGATCTCCTCACTGTACAGAGTTGCATCCAGGCAGCCTGAACAGTTAGATGTGGTCCTCACATCTGGGATGGGAAGTTAAAAAGGACGTGAGATGGCACAGGAAAAGAGGCAGGATGCTCTAAATTACTGTATTTGACAGCTGACCACACAACCAAGTTCCTAATGTGTAATCAGGTGAATAGAAGAAGAAAACTAATGTATAAACGATCAGCTGAAGCTTGTAAGGTAAACCTTCCTGAATTCCAATATGTTAAAATGTGCTGATCCATGTGATAATATTCACAGACAGCCAACTCCTGTCATGCTTTAAATTGAAACACAATTAAAGCTGTTTTAGGAATATATAAAATCCCAGAAGTTAGTAGGAATGTAAGTAAAACAGTTCAATTCAACAAATGTGCAAAAACTTTGTTATCTGTGAAAAAACAATTATTCCTTGATATTTTCTCATAGTTCTTATAGGATCAAAGTGAGTATTAAAAAACGTTACTTTACCCTCTATTCCTTGCTGGACCTTTGTGATCTTTTTGTAGTAAGCTGACTCTTCTTCAGAGAGGCTGTCCACCTTCCTGAACACTGAGTACACAGAATTACACATAAATATTTCAAAGTATTTTTAAACAGTTGTACTTATATATATATAACTTATACATAAGTAAAGGAACAATAACAGTGAGCGATCCGAGTGCTCTGGGGTAAATGGGGAATGAAATCATTAGATTTAATCATGTAAGGAGGAAATAATTAACAGCAGTAACTTGGTGTTAACAGGAAATAAGAGATATTTAAAGGAGTAAAAACAGGAAGTTGTCATTTAAGCCCTGACAACAAAACACCTAAAGTTTTCATTGGCCTAAACACTAATTATGTATGATGGTTTATCCAGCTGGTCAGGTTATAATCCCTCAACATATTTCCCAAGTGACTAACAGCAGTTTAGCAACAGTTAGCTTTTTAACATCCTAAGCTTTGAGCCAGGGCAATATTAGAAGCCGTTCTGTAGTTTGTTTGCATATATAAATGCTTCCACATGTGCGCATACTAGCAGTGCAGTTGAACATGGCCTGTGGCTTCTTCTATTCGTTGAAGCAACAGAATATATTTTAAATGTATGAATGTGAATGAGTAAATCTTTTTTTTATGGGTATGCAGGGGTGTGCATCTGGTGGCATATGTTTCAAAATAATGCTTTCAGTGTGACAAAACACATTTCATTCCCCAAACTATTTTTTCCATAAAGGGGTAAAACTGTGTCCATATTTTGTGCAGAAAAAAAACTGTTGCTAAAAAACAGATGTTCATCAGGGAATTGAATATCAAAGGTTACTGTTTCTCTTCTTGTGCATATTCACGGATGGGATTTGCGGCCAAGTGCATGACTTCTTCCAATGGTATTAAAGTTTTAGTACTTTGGTGCTGCACAGCTGTACTGGACGTTGACACAGTGTCAGTGTGTGTTATTCAAATGTATTTTGCAAAGCTAAGCCATGCTGTGGTGCACTTTTTAAAAAGAACTGGATTTCTTATAGCAAGACTCCTGGCAACTCTTGCAAACAAGCCATACGTCTTCAGTCTTTTTCTAATTGCGTTGTCATTAACTTTAACATGTAACATACCAAATGAGGGATGTAGAGTCTGAGATGTAGATCTTGGGTCTTTTGCAATCTTTCTGGCTATTGCACAGGATACTGCTTCTCTAAACTTTGGGTGAATTTGCTTAGACATTCAGTCCTGGGAAAATTGCAACATTGTGTTAAGATATGCAGTAAACTTCCAAAACTGCCCTTATAGAAGTGGTTAAACTTGCTGATGATCAGGTTTTAAAGGAAAAAGTGATATTTTTTATTCTTTTTGCGATTTGAGAACCTTTTGCAACAGTATCAGCTGTCAAATTAGTCAGCTAATTGTCCTTTATAGTAGAAAAAAACAAATGGTAAAATATGCATTTGATTTTCAGTGTAGCTCTGTATGAATTAGAGACAAGAGAAATACTTGAGGTTTCCTCTTTTTAGAGTTTGGAACAGTTTCTGGGGGAACAGTTTTGCTTCAGTAAAATAGTAATTTTGTAAATATAAAGGGAGAAAACTAAAGAAAAATCAAAGGCATATTTCCATCTGATATTCTGCTAAAACTCTTAACTAACTGTGGTTTAAATCCTACACTGAAAATGAATGGTGTCTGATTTGTGTGCTTTTCTTTACATGCAAAATAAAAAAAACATTATTAGGTGCAGAAATGGTCTAAAAAGAAGGAAATTAAGCATAAAGGGGTCAAAAAAGTGGTTTCTCCTAACAACCAAATGTTTGCTGAAACCACTTGCTGATGGCCGATGATGAACATGCACACTCCGTCCAGGTTTCCAGCACACGTGCAAATGAAAAATTACACAAAACGCCCACACGCATTTTGTGGCACACCTAATTCAAAACTGGGCTTTATTAGGATGTGTATCTGAATGCAGCCTTCTGTGTGTTGAGGGATTTTGAATCAGTTCTTGCCTGACTCTGTCCTCTGATGTCCCTGAACAATTGTAAACCATAAAGATTTACGGCTTTCAAGCCCAATAAAAAGTGATGCTGATGTAAAAAGCACCTGCTGCTGCTGAGTAACTGTCAGGTAAAACATGGGCAACAGAATCCTGGAACACATTCACTTGATCTATGGGAGTTTGGGGAGTGCACTATTCAGGCAACTAAAATGTATGTAGAGAAATTTGATGTGCTTTTCACTCATTTTAATGCACAGAGCTGAATGCGTCCAACCAATCTCTGCATGAGGAAGACCTCTGTGTTTTCATTTAGAGCAAATCAAAAGTCAAGTTGAGCTCACCAAGTGAAGCCAGCACTGCAACAGTTATGATTAGGAAGGCAACAAATCCATAGAGGATTTTGACAGCCAGTTGAAGAGAATGGCTCTGCTGGCACCGCACACAGCCACCTCGACTACGACCTGGAGATCAAATCACACGAACAAAGTCAACAAAGTGAGTAAATTAGCAAACGAAAAACAAAATTGATTTTCTGATCTGATCGTTTAGTTGTAGCTACTGTAAAATGAAGCGCTCATAAAAGAAGTATCCAGATTCTTTAGTTAAACAAAACAAAAACAATAGTAGCTAAAACATAGAAACCACGTTCCTAAGGCAGAGACTGAAGCATCTCCAAAACGGTAAGGCTTGTCGGAGCCTTTAGTTGGCAGATACTGGAGGTACATGTTGAACTGATATGTATAGTATTTAAAATATCTACAGCTAATACCCTGGTCCAAGATATCATCTCCAAAGTTCTTAGTGGGACAGATCAGATTCGGCTGCAGGGACTGTCGTGATGTTTTGGCTCATCAGCACATGATTTTAACATTTAAATCTTTTCATTTTATTTATTTTCTCCTGCTTGGGGGCAACAGGAATAACACCAAACTGACTTATTCAGTATCATCTTAGAGTTAATATGAGAGACACACAACTATTCCATTTGTGTTTGTATTCATATATGCATGGAAAATGTAACTCCATTATTTTTTGTTCTTTTTTTCAATCAACTCCTGAGAAACAAATGTGCTCTTCAGCCTCTATCGTCTAACGATGTTCACTTAATCTCTGAATGTGCTACTTTAGAGGGTTTTTTGTCAATATTCTGCCATTTATTGACTCGACTGATGCAACTGATCTATTTAGTCAGTATATAGTGAATAATAATGTCCCAAAGCTAAAACTGATATAAAACTTGAAAATTGTTCACATCTGGTATTTTATTCTCTACGAATAACATTTTTGCTAAAATGCTTCAGTTAATTGTAACTTAACTGGTACGATTTCAATTACAAATAATGGATTGATTGGACTGACGTTAGGCAAACTTTAAAACTGTATTACTGGACTGGAGCTTTTTAACATAACAAACTCACCAAACCTACAATTTGTACACAATATGTCACTGCTGGGGGAAGAAAAAAAAAGCCCATCCTAAGATGATGCTGTTTTTCATTGTTAGATTTGTTCATGTGGCCCTTACCTCTAAATGAAGGCATTTCCTCCTCCTCTCCAGTGAAGTCCTCCTCTGAAGAACAAAGAAAATGCAAACAAAAGAAGTTGAAAAGATAAAACAAGTTTTATTCATCATTATGTCATTTTCAATTCTTTAAATCTTCATTCCATGTCATAGAAAGGCTTAAAAAGAAGCACATAAGGGTTGAAAGGTGATGGATAAGTTTTCATATCTGAATAGTCAATGTTGATCCATTAAACAGGCTAGTTTCCACACACTTGTTATTAAACAGAGCTGTAATCATAGGTTTCTTATGATAAATCTCACAGGCTATGGATGTAATTACATCAGCCGAGAAGTTTACTCGAGGCCACTATTTGCAGTCAGTGTGAATGTGGTTTATGTCAACAGAGCCACATAACCTCCAGTATAGGCAGAAAGACCATTTTTAGTCCAAAGATATCCAACATGATTTGTGGAGAAACCCAGCAGGTAAAACAGTATTCCAAGGGACCCTTAAATTAACTGACTGGGTTCTGACAGCTTGTATACATGCTGTCCAATAAAAATGAGGTTTCTCCGAGGCTTCTTACCAGGAGCTTTAAAAAAATCCTACTTGTAGTTATGATCTGGATGTCAGTATCACTGCTTTTACAAGTCAGAAAGAAGTAACATGAATACAGCACATGGCTTATTTGCTTTTCTCTGAGACCAGTTAGCTTGATTTCTCAGGAGAAAATTAAACCTGCATCTGTTCAATGTTAAATTTGTGTCTACAGAATGTGAATACAAGTGAGGGCAAATTGACAGTCGTGCATAATGAACTGGTTCACATCCATGGCTCTTCACCAAGGACAACAAAAGAGCTTGATCATTACCTTTGAAAAGCTGGTTCTCATATCCACCATAGTTGTCTGTCAAAGAGACACAAAAAGCAGACGTGTAAAAAATGAAGCTGAGTGAAATTCAGCTCCTCTGGAGCCACAAAGAGGTTTTATTACTCCTCTCATAAATCACACAAACCAGCTGCCTCCCTGTTTCCCTTGAAGTGTGCATTGTACCGAGTGCACACAGCATGAAGCTGCTGTCCCAGAAAATGCATGTTTTTGTTCTTTTTAGATGTTTTCTCTGAATTGTTGCTCACTCAGGACAAACCAGTCCCACGGTGGTGCAAAGCATGAGAAAATGTGTTTGTTTGTGAGTCTGAGAAATTTGTTATCACACACAGTCATGGAAAAGGCTGGAGTAAGCATGACTTGATATGACCACAGAGTGCCTAACAAACCAAATGAAGCTAGATTACTTAAAAATCCCCAGATGCATTTGACTTCATGTTTTCATAGCTGTAAGTAAGTGCTGGGGCTTTATTGCACGTTATTAAATGTGCAGCATACAACTGCACCTGGGACACTGTGGGTGTGGAGCTGGAAGTTTAGCAATCACTCATGCTGACCACAGGGGAAACTGTTTCTGAAGAAGAGGAGCTGGAAATCACAACAACAGTCATCTCAAGGTGATTTGTATTGTAAGGTAGACCCTACAATAATACATACAGAGAAACACCCAAGAATCATATTATCCCCTATGAGCAAGCACTTTAGCGACAGTGGGAAGCAAAAACTCCCTTTTAACAGGAAGAAACCTCCGGCAGAACCAGGCTCAGGGAGGAGCAGCCATCTGCAGCGAGAGTCTCCTGTTTGAATGATAGCTGTGTTTGTCGCACCTCCATCCTAACCGTCTTCGTGTGGAATCCTTAGAGTGAAAAACATCTCTATGGATTGTTTTTGGAATGTGACATTAAATGATTACTTTGACTGTTTTGTTGGTGACTTATTAGTCCCTGAATGTTTCCTTCAGCAGCAACGTAGCATGTCTAGTATTTCTTTTGTGACATTTTGACAAAGATATGGACATTTATTTAGACTATGTAATGAATGTTTAGAGCTATAAAAAAACAGTGTTTTTAAGGAACTACTCCTTTGCACAATACAGCTGTGGGAAAAAAGAGTCAGAGGTTGCAGCATTTAGTGAAAGGTTTGCCACATGCTAATGAGCAGGTGTAAGAGTTGTTTGGTCTGAGATTTCCACTGTGCAACATAACTTTGGTCTCTTTTGTGCATTGTTATATAAGTGAAAACTGCCTTAAATGTTTCTGTGTTGCAAAAACATGTTGGGGAATTTCTGCTATGGATCAGTCTCTGCAGTTAGCCACAAGATCATCTCAACATCAGGCGAGGTCTGGCCTCCACTAGTGAGAAAAAAATAGGACAAAAAACAGCAGGAGAGTTAAACTAATGGTGGACTGTAAGACATTAATTTTTTTTAAACTAGAGAAACGGTTTTAGTACAACTTTTGTTGAAAAAAAAAAAAAAAGAAATGTCTGTGTAATGCAGACACACACAGTTGCCCTTAGATGACTGGGTTCTGGTTCCACATGGCACAAATGAGAAAACAAACAGGGATTCAAGGCTTGGATGAAATTAGGGAAAATATATGTTAGGTTAGGTCAAATGAAATTAAACCATGGGATCTATTTGGAGAACAATGTTAGTGAAGTTTTGATAGAAGAAAGTATACACTTGCAAAAGCAGCAATGAGGTAAATGTTTATGTGAGTCAGTGCTGAAATGGCTGAGGTCAGGTCTGGGTGGACAAGTCACAAAACACTGAGGCTGACATAAGGATGGGTGGAGGCAGAGAAAAGGGGAGGGAGTAGAAAGGGGAAAGAGTGAGAGAAAGAACTTCAGGTTAATATGGACTGAGGCCATGCTTACAGTGGCAAGAAAGACTTTTTATAATAATCTGCACCTGGTGGCCAGCTACTCTGATCAGCAGAAAATCTTTTTCATTAGCTTTCACAAATGTGTAGCTGTTACTGAAGTGTTCGATGTGATCTGCAGCCTGTGCTTGTTTAACTAAATACCTGCAACACTTGGCACTTACTGGTATTTTTTTTTTCTCTAACGCTCTTTATAAGTTAAAACCAAACCCGTATTGAGGGCCACAAGTGCCAAAGTGAATTAACTATATTTATAAATAAATAATTGATTGAACATGTCATCAGTTAAATTAAATTAAATTTGTGTCATTCAAATCATTTAATTATTTATCGTAATTTTAATTAATTAATGATGCATTTATTGATGTCCCTATTTCAGTTAATTATTTCCCATTTTAATTAATTAATTATTTCATGATTTCTGTGCTGTATGGAGGGCCACAAGTGCCAGAATGGGTTAAATAAAAACATCATTAAATAAATCATTACATAGTAACACGGTGGTTAGCACTGTTGCCTAACAGCTTGTCCCCTCCATATCTTTCAGCCATGACTCATTTGTTGAATTTGTAATTTCCACTACTAGTTAAACTGGGACTCTGAAGTCTCTTCTGCTGACCTAAGTTGGCCAAAACACTAAATTTAACCCTGCAAACAGCAAGCAATTTTCAGAACTTTGTGTTCAGAACTTTACAACATAAGGTAAAAACAGAGTTTGTGCAATTCTATCTCCCATTTTCCTGACAAACCATAACGAAATTACGGATTGCTCAAAAATCTTGCAACTGGCTTCATGTTGTAACAGTGAAATTAAAAGTAGTAATACATTTAAATGGGGGTTTTAGTGAAGAGCCCTCATGTCTGTCTAAAAGAGGTATAAATCCTGTTCAGAGACCTTCCCACCCTGACTAAAGCACATACTTGGTGGAAAACTGAATTCCTGGAATTCTTTTGGACTTTTGTGGTATAAATATGTCTGAATGCCAGCACACTGTCTGTTACTGGAAGTTGAAATTCAAATTCTAAAACTGTATTCAACAAGAAATATCGAACAACCCTACATGTATGACTCTCCTTTGCTTCCTTTGACTTGCGCCTTTTTTTAGTCGTGTTTTCGCTTCTCTCAGTGGAAAAAAACCCCTCTTATGTCTGTCTCATTAGTGGGGAAGCTGTCGTGTCCAACACACACACAGACCAGAACTGAGCTGATCTGACAGCAGCACAACACAACCCTGCCATATTAAAAGGATGTTTTGGTTCAGTGGAAAGGCAGTCTTATTAATTTGCGGTGCTTCACAAACCTACCACCTATGGTCTGAAAGCATTTCCCTCCAAATTAAACAAACACAGAGCATCTGCATAAACAGCTCACATAAAACCCAACCCTTTGTTTTCCTGTCACTGATAAGGTCAGATTATTCAAAAGCACCCTTGCAACATTGATTCAGCTGGTTCAAATTTCATCATTAAGGGAGAATAACACCTTCAGGGTTTAGGATAACTGCTGCGAGGTGTAATAAGATAAAAGTGAAGAAAATAAAAACAGATTTCTATCTAATAAACCAACCAAAACAATAAAACCTTCTGAAGGGTATTATGTAGGTAATCCATGCTGCTAAACAGCTGTGGTAATGGACACCTGTACATAGGTACCCCATCCTCCAGTTCATTCCAGTACATCCCAGGCATACTCAGCAGCAGTCAGGGGTTAGATCTCTGGCTAGACCTTTCTCCCTGAGGATGTGGTCACATGCAGATTACTTTTACACCCATAAAAATCTCATTGCTTTCAGATCCCAGTGCATTTATACTTCACATAACTGGGCATTTCCCCCCTGGCAGGTAAGTTATCTTGAAAGCAGCTGGCCCTGATTATATGGTAACTGTGCTTGTGACCTATGTAACAGAGTTACAGACCTTACATGGATATAGAGTAGTCAGAGTTTTCAGCATTGTTAATGTACATGCAGTTAGGTGTATATATTTTTGGACATGTGAAAGCACAATTTGCGTATAAAACATATTCAGGTCACAGTTATTTGATGAATGTGGCTATTTGCATAAAAAGTTTGAGGTCCACAGAGGACCAAGGTCGTGGATGATCATAGGATGCTTTCCATGGTCAAGCAAGGTGGTCGAGCCTTATCCAGGAGGAAGCCATGTCAATTTTCTATTTTTAAAAAAAAGTGTGTAATACAATACTTCACTATAGAAAATAGTTCAGAACATTCGCTCATTAGACAGATTAAACTAAGATAAGGATCAGGAAGATTCAGCTGGCTGCAGCTGGATGGTGCTCCACAGCACAGATTGGTAATGACCCAACAAATACAGCAAAAGCAAGCCAGGAATTTTTGAAAGATAGGAGGTGAAATATGCAGCGACGCTGGAGTTAATCAACTGATCTCAAATTGATCAAGAATGGATTTCACTTAAAAGAGAAAGCTGAAGGTAGAAAGACAAACAAAGAAATGGAAAATGAGGAGTTCGAGTTAGGAGAGAAGAACTAGAGGCCTGGAAAAACATCATAGTAGAAATCCCATTCTTTGGTGGTCCCCTGATTCCAAACTTCAAAGACCTCATTCACAAAGGATTTAAAATAAGTCTTTTGAGCCATGGCTGTGAAGGCATGGTGGTTAATACAATATTTGTTTACAATCTTTCAAATTAAAGCAAAGCCCATACTCATTATATGACGTTAGTATATTTGTTAAACAGCTAAAAAAAGGTGTTTAAAAATGTGTGAACCTTATTATATACAACAGATTTACACAGTTTAGGTAAACAAACATCACTGAACTCTTTGCTTTTTTAGAGGAAACATGTGAAGGACAGAATATGCAACATAAAGATGCATCATAATCAGAAAACAATCATAAACCAAGGACTAGAAATAGAAATAGATACATTTCGTGTCCAACAAGATTAAAAATAAGAACAAAAGTACAAAACAATCAAAATATATTTATATTTTGGACATTCTTTGTGAGACATTTGAGACATTCGGTATTTCTGTGCGCGATGAATAGTTCATGTCCTCAGTGTGAACACTAATAGGAATAAAGATTATAAAACACAGCCAGAAATGCCAAAAACCATCTGCTGCTACAACAGCCTCCATTCTTCTTGCAAAGTTTTTCTTGGTCCCGTTCACACAAAGTGGTCTCGCAGTCTACATTCCCATTTATCCCACAGGTGTTGGATGGAGCAGAGATCAGCTACACTTCCACACCAAACTCTGAAAGCCACCTCTTGGTGGACTGGTTTGGGGGCATTGCTTTATGCTGTAGCTTTACCATGAAAGCCACAGACAAAAACTACTGAGTCATGCAGACAAGCATCCACAGGTAACTCCTGTTGCTGTCAAAGCCCTCGTGTGTAGATGATGTACAAATATCAACACTAGCAGTTTTGAACAGCCTTTCCTGTGTCCCTGATATACTTCTAAGGGAAAAGTGTGCAGAAGAAAGGTTAAAATATATATAGAAACTTTGTGAAGTCTAACAGTCAGATCTCAGGATGTCGTTCTGATCTTTTACTCTCTGACTTTTAGTGTTCGTGAAAGCAGCACCACTTCAGTTTGTGGTTCCTTTGCTGAGGTTTTATCTCAGGGGGCTCTGGACTTTCCAAACCCCATACCCACCCTTTTTCTCCCTTTGGACTTTACTTTCGCTACAGGCATTGTGCAAAATGTTATCCTCTGTAAATAACAGGCTCTGTATGCCCTCTGACCTCCCCACATCACTCACTGCATTATCCAATTTTCTGTTCAAATAGAGATGCCTACTCCACATCATAATAGTTTTTCATGTTCCCATCCTTCATTGGTTCATTCTGCTGTTTTGACCAGTAAAATCTCCTCCTCCTGCAAATCCAAGCCTTAAGTGGAACCAGAGTTAGGAGATGGGGCCTCCTCCAGATCAGAGTGGAGGTCTTGACCACAACTCATAAAGTAAAATGAGTCCCTTTCTAAAGCTTTGTTGACATCTCAGCCATTTAGGTGCCCTGTGACTGGAATGCGTGGTTTCTGCAAAAGAATATAAATGGTCGGTATGTGTCGCTGCAAACTGTGAACCAGAATGTATAGAAAGGCCATTTCAATAGAGCACTCTTTTATTGTGGTTAGGCAGTAAAACACAAGATCTTTGCAGTTAACATCCAGTAAATGGATGATGTTTTTTCTAGATTAAACTGCTTTGGAAAACCAGGCTGAGAAAGTAAAAAAAAGAAGCAAGAAAGGCCTGGTTAGTTTTATACAGTAAGACTGCAAGGCCAAAGGAAATGTACAATCTTCAACAACTAAGCCTTTCTGTATTTACTCACCCTCATATTTTATAATCATTTCTTCATCTTTTCACTCCAAAGGTTTTCTAGCCAAAGTGTACAGTTGACAGCTTGGACATCATTTTTCATTTTTTATTCTTTTTGTTCTGGAGTCTAATTAACACCAGTGTTTGCTCAACTGTACCAAATCAAAATAGGCCGCACCACAGAAACTAGTACTACAAAAACTTGAATGCCTTTGTTTGGCTCGACTAAAAACAACAGCAGCATAAGAAACAAAACAGTAATGGATCAAAATCCTATTAAATAATAACATCTCTGTAAGGAT
Source organism: Copadichromis virginalis (assembly GCF_057382275.1). Classification (NCBI taxonomy): domain Eukaryota; kingdom Metazoa; phylum Chordata; class Actinopteri; order Cichliformes; family Cichlidae; genus Copadichromis; species Copadichromis virginalis. The sequence continues at coordinate 17,521,029 of NC_140632.1, forward strand.
TTCAACTAAAACTCATAAAAATTAATCCAGTATACCTCAGAGTCCAAAAACTTACCTGCAAAGCTAACAGAATAAGCTAAATTAGCTAGATTACTTGCCTTGGATAACTAAGAATCCATTCAAATTAACCTGCTTGAACCTGGGTGTTTTTTTCATCGTCATCTTAGTTTCAACTAGTGTGTTTATCCAGTCTTGTTTGCACAGATTAGAAACATGGCTGAGGTCAGACTAGTTGGTCCATGTAATATGACAGCTTATTCACACCCTCATCTCCTCCAGATTCGACCACTGTGATCACTGAGTTGAGATCAGATATGTCTGTGCATCTGTGCAAACATTTAAAAACAGACTCAAAACATTGTTGTTCATAAAGGTCTACACTTACTAGTCGTGTTTTTGCTTTATTATATTTTGCTGTTTTTACTGACATTGTCAATTAAGCTGCTGTTAACGCACACAGGATTTTATGTTTTTATCTTCATCTACCATTGCCATTGAAACTCACTGTATACATGCCTAAATGATCCAGCAGTTTCCCATTTATAGTGTATAAGACACTGGCTTCCCATTCCCTACAGAAACAATTTAAGATTTTCTGATTACTTTTAAATCTGTTAATGGTATGGCTCCATTTTATCCATCTCAAAATGTCTAACACCATGTACTGCCACATACCCAAAAGATGGTAAATAGACCAGTTATTATACAGCACTTTTCCACAACTTGCCTCATTCACCAATTCACACCCACTCGCGCAGACTGGGATTGAACCCCTGACCTTCCAGTTAGTAGGTGACGCTACCACCTGAACTGCACTGAGCTACTGTTACTGTAGTTACTGTTACAGGTTCGACCGCCCAGGCTTAAAACAAAGGGGGACCATGTTTTCACAGTTTTGAGCCCAATGCTGTGGAACAAACTTTTTCAGCTAATATTAAACAACCTAAAAAAATCTATATCTATCTATTTGTATTTGGTTTTTTAAAATGATGTCATCTTAAATTTGTTCTTTTGTGTTCTTATTTTAGCTCATTTCATGGATTTTGGAATGTTTTAATGCTATTTTTTGTCAATTCTAGGAAGCAGCATGTAACTCTGATTGTGAGAGATACTGAGAGATGTAGAAATAAAGGTAATTAATGCTATTATTAATTAATTACACTAAAACGGTAAACAAGAGTTTTTGGTTTTGTTTTGGGTGTGGCATGGAAAGAGAGCAACATTTCAGTCAGTAGCAGGAGGCTTTGCTGTCTGTCTGACAAATTCAGTATCAAATTCTATTTGGGCACTGCCGTTACCTTAGTTTTGGCATTGTTTGTGTTTGTGTGAGTTAAACTGTCAACTACAACTAGAAGAATCTAGTATTTTGTGCAGTCAGGGGCTCAACAAGTTGCTATGACCCTGTCAAAGGTTTTTCATAAACAACTTAGTATGTAGTCCACATGGTTCATCGAAGTCCGGTAATGTAAGTATCCGAACTGTGATGCAGTGAAAGAATTAAGCTCTGTTTGCACATAAAAGTGGTGAGAAGAGGGAAGAAAAATAAACAAACAGCCACTGTTATAGCTGGAACTTATAATGTTGCTAAGGTCTTAATTAAAGATCAAGTTGCAGATTCAACATCACAGTCAACATTTTGTGCTGCCAGCTCTAGTGTGGAAACATGAAAATGCCCAGGAGAAACATTTAGATTATGAATCCAAGCTAGTAAAAACAAATGAGGAAACGCACTCTGAATACAGTGACAAGAAGCCAACACAGCTTCCAGATACTCAGTGTCCTTGTTCTCCTTTCACTTCAAATTCATGATGCGTTGACTGTAAATTTATATAAAGCTTCCACAGCAAAAATTGCACTCAGGCCTCCACTTTGCTCACTCTTTCCTTTTCCTTTGCCAGCCATACACCTGTCTGCCTGCTTTTCCTTTCCCTGCACCTCCTTGTTTTTGGACTCTCCCTCTCCTCTCCATTCTGGGAGGAATGTATGAGGCAGCATGTTTTGTTCTGGCTGGGCTGGACTGAAACCACTAACAGACCTCCTGCATTGTGTGGCTGAGAAGAGTACTGTTCTTGGAGTTAATTTGCTGTGTCGCCTTGTGGTTCATGTGCAGCTTCTCCCCCATTTAAGCTCGATGTACCAGTTAGAGGTAGAGATTGATATTTCCAGTAAATATACTCTTCTTATATGGTAAACATAAAACTTGAAAGTTAAAAGAGATCATTCAAAGTAAAAAAAAATAATTATCAGTTATGATAATGAATATGTGAGGACATCTCCACATATTTTCAAGCTGTTAGTTCTGTTTGGCTTCTCCCTCTCACTCCTGCTCAGTCATTCCCTCTGTATCCACTCCCCCACGTGACTGCTGTGCATACTGTATCTCTGGAAACTATCTAAGTACTTCTGCTTTCTTCACAGCTGTTGGCAGTTTTCCTTGCATAGACTGTTGTAAAAATACTCAAATTCAACTCGTATATTTTCACCCGCCCTATCTTAAGCGGAATATTAATTCAATTTGCGGTAGATTGGCATGGCTAGAGAGTATCTAAAGTTTTATGAGACCAGGCTGTGGTGCACGCATGTACGCATTACAGAGATTTAAAGATGACTCATCAAAGTGTCACATCCAACAACAACACACGTGCACTTTCTCAGGATCTGCACTGCCAGGTTTCAGAGATGATGAGAAGCATATGTGATTGCTAGTGCCCTGCGCAGGTGCCTGTCTGCATCTCACCATGAGACATAATGTTTCTCACTACATTTCTAAGTGTTTTCCACACTGGGAAATTCACCTACGTTTTCATCAGATGGATCTTTTGCATGTTCAAAAGTTGGTGAAACAGGGCAAAGTTGCATTTCTAGATGCTAAGATGTAATGTTGTAGGTGAAGTCTCTTTACCTTTCATGATTTCTGGCTCCAGATATCGTCTGCAGTATTGCCAACTTGTTGCGGTCTATTTTTTTTTTCTTCTCAAAATCAAGTGCAAAGGAAAAGCAGAAGTAGTCAGCAGTGTACCAATGGGTCATTCATGCGCATCGTTCCAGTGGTGACCAAATTTCCAGAGAAAGTGAGAAAAAAAAAGCACCTCCAAATTTGAAAAAAAGAAGCAAATCATGCACAAAAGATGTTCATTCACATCCAGTGTAGTGAAGAATAAAACAATCTTTGTTAAAATTTAGAAAAAAAATAACTATGCAATATCTGGATTATTGGAAATATTCTGAAAAAAATGTCGATGCTGAAGGTAGGTGATCAAAGCTCATCTAACTTTTGCACATTTGTCTGCAGCTCTCTGGCATCATCCCTTCCCCATCCAGAGCCTGATAAAGCTAAACCTCCTTAGACAGAAACCATGTGTAGCTTTATAGAGGGAGGGACAACTGGAGCATGGCAGGATGAAGAGAAAGCACAAGATTGGTAAGAGAGATATAAGCAAGAAGGCAGGGAGGCAGAGAGAGAGAGAGAGAGAGAGAGAGAGAGAGATGGGAGGGAAACAAAGAAAGTAAAAAACGAGGGCGGGACAGGGAAAAGGACAGAATGCAAAGGCAAAGGGAGGGGGAGAGAGAGGCAGGGAGGGTCCGTGTGTTTTGTTGAATGTCAGTTTTGTGGCCGAGGCTAATTGCTAACAAATGTCAGAACACTGTGGAGTGAGCACCTTGAATATCTGTGGCCTTGGCCTGTGAGACAGGAAAATAGTTTCTTTGAAAACACACCAGTGCACACACTACAACACACATGTCGAGGCCATAATCCAGACCTGGCACCAGTTTGCAGGCCTCTCAGTTTGCTCCCCTTAACCTTGACTACCAGCGAGTTAGACTAACAGCAGGTGTAAATTTTGCACCAACACACACACACACACACACACACACACATCCGGCCAGTCAGCTGACGAGGCAGCTCCAGTGGCCGTCTGTCAGACTTACAATTTTCGCTCTGTCTTCCCTCTCCTGCACTCACTGTGCAGTTTAATATAGCTGTTTACTGTTAAATAAATAGATAACTGTATTAGTTTTGAAAGGCAGGAAATGAAAAAGTCTCATCACATAATTAGTCTGAGCTGCAGTTCAGAACAGAAGGTCTATTAACTGTTTATGGTGTACTTGCTGATATTATTACTGATAAAGTATACACTCACGAACCACTTCATTTGGCTTCATTAGAAAGGTGATTTAAGTGGCTCTTGGTTATTGGTGTCAGATGTATTTCAGAGACTGCTGCTTACTGACATTTTCTCTCACAACCATCTCTAGGGTTTGCCGAGAACCATGTGAGAGAAAAAACATCCAGTGAGCAGCAGTTCTCTGGGTAAAAATATCTTGTTGTTGATGCCAGAGATCAGAGGGGAACAGGCAAACTGCTTCAAGTTAAAAGGAAAGCAACAGTAACTCAACAGGAAACTGAGACAACGATTACCACAAGCTCTCTAACTGGACTATAGAAGATTGTAAAAACATTGCCTGGTCTGATGAGTCTTGATTTCCGCTGTGATGTTCAGATCGCAGGGTCAGAATTTGCTAAAAATGATATGAAAGCATGGCTCCATCAAGCCTGGGTTTAGGCATTTGCTGGTTGTGCAATGGTGTGGGAGATATGGACTCCCCTTTATGACCACAGTGTAGTCATTTTCTGATCGCAAAGCTCAAACCATCTCAAACTAGTTTCTTGAACATGATAATGAGTTCACTGTACTCTGATGACCTTCACAGTCTCCAGATGTAAACATTTAGACCCACTGGACACCTGGAGCCTAATGAAGCCTGGGGCTAAGCGACAGGCTGCACTCTGGAAAGGTCACCAGTACATCACAAGGCTAATAGAGAGAGACAGAAAGCCATTCACACTCATAGCTCCTGGATATGGCTGACATGAAAAGGAATGTTGAATAGGTAAGAAAAATAATACGAAGATGTTTTCATATAAATTGTGGCAACTGGGATAAGCTCCACCAGGATAAGCAGTTAAGAAAATGGACGACTGGACTTTCCAGTACAGAAATCTGTAACAACCCAAAGGACATTCTTTGCAGTCATTACTATGGTAAATATTCTTATCTGGATACTTCAGTGCTGCCAAATTGTCATTGTCTAAAATGTAGCCCCGGGAAATGCTCTTTTTCATCAGTATAAAGGTAAAAGATGCTACAGTTTCTAAAAAGCTTGAATTCCATGAGGTTATTTATTGTATGAACCCACCGGGCTTTGATCACACTGTGCAGTTTTGGGGTTTTTTAATCAGCTTCGTTGACGCACATTCCAGCGCACTCACACATCCATCCACACAGAAACACATTCTTCCCTAAATTGATACCAGAATCATCCAAATGTTTGAAGTTCCATGGTCTGTTAGCCACGGTCATTCAGCACGCCAGTGGGACCAATTAAGCCTGTTGATAATGATATTTTGTGTTAGACATCAGCGGAGTAAGCTCTCTGCTTGCATGTGTATATACTGAAATACTCAAAGTCATGGCACCAACTGAGGGTTGGCTCCAGTGCTGGATGGTTTCAGTTCAGTAGTTATCCAAGTGAACACAGCCGCAGCCCAGCAGTTGGCACACACACGCAACAGTACACCACACTTTGTCAACACCTGTATGAACTAACGCATATTCACACTGGGTGTAAAGTACATTTGCTATGGGTCACGCAACAGATAATTGGTTTAGCAACACTAGATCAGTTGCTGGTAAATCATCAAAACTGAGGAAAACAAGTTGAACATACGTGAGCGCTGCTGGTGTGCGTGAAGTTAAAATGTTGAATTTGCAAAATGGGAAGCGGATTTATCAGTTAACTTAGACCTAAACTTCTGGTCTCAGATTTGCTTAAAAACCTTTCATCTAATTAGAAATCCCAGTCTTCAATTAATTCAATACAAAATATTACATAGAGTGCACTATACAGGTCATCGGATGTTCAAGATGGGCTTTACGTCTACCAACAACTGCTCACACTGCCAAACCAATTCACTGGACAATTATATCCACGCTCTTTGGTTCTGTCCACCAGTTCAGAAGTTTTGGCGCGAGATATGTGAAGACTTATCGAAGTGTCTGAAATGTAACATTCCAACTTCCCCCTTAGTGTGTTTGTTGGGCAGCTTAGATAATGTCACTTCAGAAAAGAATATCGCCCATATGGTTTTCACTGCCCTATGCATAGCCAAGAAAACAGTCCTCATGAACTGGAAAAATAAAAATAATCTTAATTCTAACCAATATAGAAATTATCTATTAGATTACATTAGTCTTGATACAGCCTCTGCCACCACATCAGATCAATTGCTCTGGGCTCCTTTGATCAGCTCCATCACCTAGTGGGGGTGGGGGGTCATAGTTTGGTCCCGCCTTCACTGTTGTGATTGGTGTGGGGGTAGGGACAGGCTTAGGGCGTCGGGGGGTTCCCCGGAGGCATCTTCCTTGGGGGGCTCAACCCGGGGTAGCAGTCATGTCCGGTTAGGGGCTCTGTTGGCTCTCCGGTGACTGTTTCCTCGCGGCTGCGTGCAGCGGGGCTAGGGGAGGGTCTGTGCTGACGGACGTGGGTTACTGACCTGGTAGCCTGGCTGCCCCTGGGTGGGTCCGGGATGGGCGTGAGGTTCTGGGGGCGCTCCGTCTCTGGGCTGGGACCCCGACCGGGCCTCCGGGGCTTGGGTCCTGGTTGGTGTGTTGCCGGGGTTGTGGGCGGGTGGGTGCATGGGGGCCCAGCCCTGGAGCAGGGTGCCGCCGGTGCGTCGAGCCACCTGGGGGGCTCTTCAACTGGTGGGGGAGATTGTCACATCTTGCAGGAGCTTTCCTCTCCTCAGGAGCTGCCTCTGCAGGAGGGGGAGATACAGGAGAGGTGGAGGAAGATCTCAGCCTGGGTGTTTATTGTCTTATGTAGTCTGGAAGATGAGCGGATGGTGGGGTGGGTGCAGTTTTCTCTGTGGTGGGGTTGGGTGGACTGTCCCGGGCTCTGTGGGGCCGGGCGGCGCTGCTGCACTGGGCCCGGTCTGGATGGGCCTGGGCCCCCTTTCCCTGGCTGGTCGCGGAGTATGGGGGTGCCTACTGGGGTCAGCGGGGGAGCTGGCCCCAGGGAGGGGTCACTTGCCCCTCCCTTCCTTCCCTCCCCATCTCCAGCTGCCTCCCTCTTCCCGCTCCACCACAACCACCCACACATGCAGGGCCTTGGAGTAGGGGTATGTCACCAGGGTGCAGAGGAGGCTACCCCCCCCCCCCCCCCCCCCCCCCCTCTGTCCCCTTCTGGCTGCCTCTGCCTCAATTTTATCCCACAACTTAGACATTCACATTACTCACACTCTCATTACACATACATATAGGATCTTGGGGGTGGGCACGATACACGGAGTCCAAAGTACCATCAGGGTGTACACCCCACCCCTGGCATCGTTGCCCACCTCTCAATTTTAAATACACGTAGACATTGAGGGCTAGCAGGAGGGACCATGCGCTTACCTGCTGCTCTCTGGCAGGTAGCTCCAAGCCCTCCTGGGTTTTAAATGCACCTTAGAACACACATGCATCAACATTACAATGAGCGGGTGGAGGGAGGTTCGGAGTCTTCTCTCACCCCCGTTCTCTGCGACCTGCTGGAGCAGGGGGGCTAGGAGGAGGAGTTGGCCGTCCGACTGCGGTCTGGAGTGTGGAGCCTTCCTGCTGCTGCGGAGTCGGGGCGGTCTGCCTCCCCCCACCGCAGGGAAAAGGGAAACACCACCTGGGTCTGGGTGCAGTTCCCCCCTCCAGGGGCGGGGGCACCTAGACCCGGTTTGTAGAGTACGCTTGGGGAGTGTGATCGTGTGTACAACGTCTCTTTATGTCTGTCTCCACGTTGGTTGAGTGTGGAGTAAGTGCATATGAGAGCATGAGGGTGGGAATGGATGTTTGTATCTGTGTGTGCCTGTATGTCTGTGTCTATATGTCAGGTTGGGTGTCAGGCGCCACCTCTCTGGGGACATCTCAGGCCCTCCAAGGTTTGGAGGCCTATCTCCCCCCACCACCACTTCCCCTGCCAGTGGCGGACCCCCTCAGACATCGGTGCGTTGGTGGTTCTTTGTGTCCGGGGATGGGCGTCCAGGTACACACCGGCTCACTCCTTGGCGGCCGCTTATCGGGGCCTGGAGCCTGGGGCTCGCTCAGGCCACTTCGGAGGTGGGGTGCCCCCGGCCTCTCGGCCTGGGGCTCGGTCACTCAGGCGCAGCTGGCTGCCGGCGGAGCTCACGGGCGCGTCACTGCAACTCCCCCTGGCTTCTGCTCCGCGGCTGCTGAGTGAGCCCTCATCTGGGACTCTTCTCAGCTCTTTCCGGGACAGTGGCGCAGCTGCCCCTCTGTTGGTCTTCCTTGGTCTCTTGTGTTCTGGGGGCCTCTGGATGTCTGGAGTTTTGATCTCCTCCACACCTGCTTCACGCCCTGGAGGACGGGGCTGTGGCCCCCCCACACCCTCTAGCAGATTATTACATGAAGGAACCTTTTAAAAAAACAAAAAACAAGCGCGTCCATGCTCACAGGTGTACACACGGGTGATCACACCCACAAACTACACCCTTTTTGGCTCCTACCTCAAAGCACACTGTGTTCTGTTGATCTTATGTGCTGCACAATAATGTTTAACATTTAGTATTTACTGTCATATTCCCATATATCATTGTGATGTTGTTTATTCTATTACTCTTGTTCTCTTCTGCTTGCTTTCTTTTTTCTTTCTCAGCAGGTGATCCAGGTGATTGATATATGCATTTTTTTTCTCTGCCCGTTCTGTTGGTTTTTGTCTTTTGCCCTTCTCCCCCGTCCCTCTTCTCAGCTGTTTCTCTTTCCCTCTTTCTTTCTCCCCTTCTTTCCCCCAGTCAAGTCTGTCCCGTATTCAGTAAGTGAAAATAAAATAAACAATAAAAGGTGAATCAAATGGACCATTACGGCAAGGCTGGGATCGTCAATTTGGTAAAGTAAATCCGTTGGACATCTTTCTTTGCCTTTAGACAACAATTCTGATGGCAAAAGAGCCAAACGGGACAGGCCAAAAAAAAAAAAAAAAAAATGTTGAATTTGTGAAAAACAAATTTGCAGCCTTGTAGCGTTTGGAACTACATCACACAGCTCAAACAAAGGAAGCAGCAGTGAGTGCGGATGGTTTATCTCACATCATCTGTAGTGTACAAGTCAATTAGGAACTGCATTTAAGTCTGATTTTGATCTATAAAATCGGTTTTTGGCCACTTAGTGCCAAAAACTGAGTAGGGGCAGGGTTTGGTTGGTGTCTACTCCTTTGTGAAAGGAAAGAGAAACTGTAAACCACAGTGTGTGAGGCTTAATTTGAAATGTAATATCTTCTCTTTTGAAAATATGCGTATGTGGCTAAAACCAATTCCATTTGTTTGAAGTTGTGTTTTTGACATCTTAGCAAATGTATGGCTAATCTTCTTTTACCTCTGTTTTGGTGTCCATCAGCTCATGTGGCAATAATAATTACAGGGCACTTTTTGACCAAAACAAAGATGGTTGCTCAAGCAACACAACACAAACCATAAAATGTTTCCCTGGAAGCTAAATGCTTCACTGGATGTGTTCACCAATCAGTTGGTGAAATAATGAAAGTTCAAGTATTAACCAGTGTCACGCAGGTCATGTGTAACCCAAAAGGCTTAATGTGAGTTGCAGATGACAAATTCATCCGACCTTTCTGACCTGGTTTTCTATTACAAATTACAAATTGTAAATTTAAAACACATTTCCCAGAATGCCTGAGTATGATGTTTCACTGGTATAGTATTTCTCTCGCTTTCACTCTCTGTTACCTCTCATTGTCAGGAATTCTGAAGGATGAGGTCATTGCTTTCTTACTGTTGTGTTACATACAGCAGATGTCCTGCATGCCTTGTCTAATGTCAGCCCACCACTCAGAGGAGCCAGATCTTTGCTTTGGTTCTTTCAAAGGACTTCTTTAAAGAATTTAAGCACAGCAGTGTTTAATTTGGTTGCTATATTTGTCTTACCAGCCACTGGGGGCACAATATGGGTAGGAAGGACAGTAAGTGGAGGAACTGGTAAAGGGATGACGTAGTGTTTGGAGATGGTGGTACTAACAAAAAGACAGGAGGCAGAACTGGAGGAAGATGCTAAGACTTTGGGGGGAATGACCGGGAGCAACAAATTTAGAGCGACAAGGCTTAGGTGGTTTATCCATGTGTAGAGGAAAGATGGAAGAAATACTGGACAAAGAATTTTGAAGATGGCGCTGGGAGAGTAAGGTGGAGGCCAATGAGCCCCGATGTTGACCCCTAGAAGGCAGCTAGAAGAATGTGCTATCCTGAATACATCACCTGCAACAGAGTTCAGAACACTTCATTCGCTACACCTTGCAAGTACCAAGTTGGACGGAGTTAAAATACTCAGACCAGCGCATTTGGCACCAAGAACCATGCCACTTTCAAAACTCTTAAATTAACTTTTTACCCAATTCTAATGCTCAGTTTGAACTTCAGTAGGTCATCTCCAGCGTGTGTACATGCTGAGCCGCTGCTATGTGATTGGTTGATTAGATATTGTTACGGATTCAAATATTGGGGATGGTGTTACATTCTGGGAGGCTGTGGGAATGTGTGGGCGTGGTGTTGTCTTCTCCCTCTCCTCCTCCTTCGTTCTGGCCCCTCCCCTTGTCTCTCTCTGCCCCTGCCTTCTCCTTTAGGTCACACCTGCTGCTCATCTGCTCTTGTTACAACCAATTACCCTCAGGGGTGATATAAGCTGGAGAAGAGCAGTGTGGAAGAGGAGGGAGAGGTTTCTGGTGGATTTCCTCTGTGCTGGTCAGAGTGTGCTACTGGCTTAGGTGTGGAACAGCCTGCTGTGTGTGACCAGCCTTCTGGTGTGTGGCTCTTTGTGAGTAGTGCTTAACTGAGCAGTGATTGCCCATGAGTGACGGCGGCCTTCACTAGTTTGTGTGGCCTGCCTGGATATTGTTTGCTAGCAGCGTTGCTGTCTCTTTCTGTTGAAGCCTTATTGTTGCTTTCTTTGTTGAAGTGGTCATTACCACTTTGGGTTGACCTCCCTGATTTCTCGTTAAAGCAGCGGTGCTGTCTCCTTTTGTTGTTGCCATTTATATGATTATTGAGGTGTTTGCCTACAATAAAGATCTATTTTATATTAAATACCTCTGCCTGGCGTTCTTTTCATTCCACCTGGATCTAACTGTTACTGTCCCCCACCCTCATCGCCTAGCTTTTAAGTGGGGACGTAACAGATGGATACAAGAGGAAAACCACAATAACAAGACTGGTCCGGCCAGGTTGAGTCAAAAGATGATTTTAATGATGACACGCGTGGGAGATGGACACCGTACGCAGACAGCATCAGATCTCAAAATGGTGGAGCATTGATCAAACTCTTATAGCCTCTAGTGGCCCCCACCTTATCATAAAAGCCTAAACATTCACATGCTTTCTCTCACACAGCGCCTAAGCTACGACCTTGGCTCCCTGTTTATCTGCTCCTGCTGAGATGGGGCAGAAAACTCCAGTATGTTCTGTTCTCTTCTAATCAGACAAATAAGGCGATGACTTTCTGCGAACAGTATTTCTTATAACTCAGCAGTATAATGCATCATAAAACAATATCATTCATTCACAATAAATCAGCAGTCTAATGTAATGCAAATCAGTTTAACAAATGCAATAGTTATCACCTTCTTCTAATCCAGGAGAATAATGCAAACTAAAACTACATAATTCACAATCTTTAATTAGGGGTATAACATGGCATAAAATAAGATTATAATCCAACAATATTGTGTTGAACTTGAGCTTAGATAAAATAGTGCATGTTTTTAAAGACTGTTTATCAAAACTGCTCTTCCTGTCAATATATTCTCATCTCATCAGAATTGTGTGCCTATTTGTGTAATAACCAGCTCTGGCTTGTAACTTCACAGATTAAATAGCTTAAATATAAGACTATTTAACATGTTTATATTTAATATAAACAGGTTAAAAAGAAATAAATGCCAAATGTGTGTTGTCATCTGAATTTTTCTATTATTTCAAGGTCAAGATGTAAAATATTTTAAGTTGGAAATGTAACCACGAGTGTGCTAATGATGTTTGGAAAGCATTAAACAATCCAGTCAAGTACCCTCACTGTAAGTCTTCAAACTTTAAGTCCTGGGAGGAGGAGACCTTATAAGAATGGAGTTTGTGCCACCTAGTGTAGCAACTTTACTTTTACACTTTGTCACAAAAAAGCATGGGAATTTAGTATACTGTGTGTTTATTGCTGTTTCTAATCTATGAATTTTAGTTACATACAGTTGTATTTTTCCAACTACAACTCCTGCCTGACCAAAGAGCTTTACACCAGTTTGATCAAACCACTCAACTGCTGTGACTCTAAGAGGACACGGATGCCTCTATGAACAACTTTACTAAGGAGTGTCGAACAGGTTAGTCTGTACTTGCGTTACACTGATCTAAACCACACAATTTAAGCTGCAGAGCTGTTTAAAGACTAACATCTAACTAACACTGCCGATCACAGCTCTGCAGAGACATGACTGCAGCTGACGCACAACAAAAGAATTTGTGTTTTACCCGCTGTGTTTGTGTGTCTTTGTGCGTGTCCATGAGATTTACTGGAACATCCGTGCCCTGAGATGACACAAGCCCTTGTAAGTTGTTTGTTAGGAGGATTAATTGTGTTTAAAGACACTAGGACTGTAACTACATTTGTATTTGACGTGCATTCATGAGCAGATTCTTCTGTTTTAACTTTCCTACATTCCTGGGTCATATGTTTCAAATTTCCATAATCTCACACTTCTCACACTCTCACACTTATGGAAAGCAGGTGCAGAATGACTAGTGTCAAAACAATCTCGGTGACCTCTGAGTTTTTTAACTAGAGTTTGTATTACATTGCTCTCCTGGGACAAACATGCAAGTGCAAAACATCAGCTGTAGATCAGCAAATACATGCAGCTCTGTTTTTCAGTTTTGGGAGCTTTTGTTTTTTAGAATTATCTATTTTTAAGATAACACTTAGTCCTTGAATTTATCTGAAAACTCACTGTCATCAGCAAAACAGGAGCCTACTCCAGCCTTGTTGGGTCTTTGTGTTAAGTGAAGCTTTAAAAAATAGAACGATAACCCCCGGTAACATTCTTACATTACACTAGTATTTTCTGTCTTATAGAAATAAACAAAGCTTTTCAAGTCTTTTCAACTCAGCCCAAATTCATTTAGCAAAATCAACCACATTATATATTTACAGAAGATCAGCACAAACGTCATTTTTTTCTGAATTCATTCATTCCTCATTCATTCTTATTAGTAACATCAGGAATCCTGTTTCTTTAAACAGTGTAAATCCTTTTGAACTGCATCTGTTGCAGAGAAAGTACTGCAGAAGAATCGTGTGATTATGACTAAACACAAACACTGTATATACAATGATACAGCAAACTAATTTAACCCAAATATTACATTGTGTACTTTTATATTTATACTTATATAATAGTATATCCATTAGGAAGCTTACATCCTCAGTAGTTTATTACAGGCAGTTATTGTTGGTTGTTATGAAACAGTGTTTTTCCAGTGTGGTTTGGTAAAATGCCAATAAAGAAACGTTTTAAATACTGAGTCACTGTCAGGATGAGTCAAATGTTTCTGTGTCTGCTCACCACCTCTGAGAGGTGCCAATAAATGACAAAAAACTTCTGGAAAAGTCTTCTCACTGATGTCAAGTCAGAAGCAATTGAACGCAACCATGACAGGAAACATTTTTTTAATGTCAAAATAAAAGTCTGCTTTCCGTAATTTGTGGAAGAAGCATGTGGGGGGAAAAGTACATCAAATTTATGAATGAATCTGAATTTAATTTAAATAGCGCGTTAGTGAACACAATAACATATAATCAGTTATAAAATATTAATTGAAGACCAACTTGAGCATGTGTGTTACATCTTACAAAAAAGGTATTCTACACAAAAAAAACTCAACATAATTAATTGGCCTGATTTTTATTTTATTTTAGGGCCCTCGTTCATTCTGGGATGTACCACGTTAAAGGTGTAGGAGTCTCATATTGTTATTACTGTTGTATTAGTTTTAATACAAATACATATTATATGAAGGTCTATATATATGTGTGTGTGAAAAGTTTTTGTTATTAATTTTATGTTACAGCCCAAAAATATTATCTTCTTACTAAATGCGTCATTTTAAAAATATCAGTTTGTTTTAATTGTTCTTTTTTGTTATTGTTGCTGTTCAATAATTTATTTATTATTTTGTTCTTTTTTGCCTTTTTTTCTAATCAGCAGAGCAGATGTCAGTGCCAGCTATTGAAATGTTGTGCTTTTATATTTTGTAGTGTTGTTACATGATCTTAATCTTCTAGTTTTGGAGGTTTCTGACAGGCACTGTTCAGACTTATTCAGATGATTCAGTTTTTAAAAGAAGGAAACACGTTTGGCAAGTCTATCCATATTTGTTGTTAAAGGTTTACAAGAGGTAAGTAGAATTACTGAACTGCAATTCCTAAACTGGAACTGAGCAATTTGCATGAAAATATTTTCGTTTTGTTTTCTAAAGGTTTATTTTGAAGCGTATTACAGGAAGTTGGTGTTCACATTGCGGTACTTTTGAGAGCTGGATGCGGCGGCAGCAGGATGCTCGGTCAGTGAATCACATGTCTGCACCGTCCCCGTTATCCGCTGGTATAAATAAGAGCAGCAGCGAGCCTGGGGCAGCTTCGGACGAGCTGGAGTCTCAGGAAACAAACAGAGGTGAGTCAGAGGAGCTTTGCTTTTTGCAGGTCGGTGTTTTTGTGTGCAGACTGTGGTGGTTACATTTTTATATAAGCTATAACATATTTAAACAAAACAGAACAGACCTCGTTTGCATTTTTGCAGGTTTTGCAGATAAAACGTCAGACTGTAAAAATCACTTCTAACTTATTAATTAAAACCATGTCGTGTTATTCCCTTTCATGCGGTCGTGCTGACTGAAGGTGATTGCTGTTTAAATTGCTTACTCATGGGTGTGACCTCCATCTCTGGATCAAAACAACTGGATTAGGGGGTATGACGTCCCGCTGTGGTTTACTTCAATAACACGCTTCAGCATTTTACGCAGTGCTTGGTGCGTAAATAATTATAAAAACGTGAAACTAAATTATAAATCTGTAATCACATGCATGTTTGCAGGTTTTAAAATGTTAAACTATTAAAGCATTGCTGGATCTTTATCATTATTGTTACATTTTCTGGTTTATAAATAGAAATAGCCCTGACTCCTTCATGCCTATAGGACAGTTAAGTCCTATGGGTGAAGAAGTCCCCAAACACTTTAAATAATGAGGCCAGTGTCCCATTTTTGACAGATTAGTCCATTTTTTTCTTCTTATTTAAGCACCGGGAAAGTCATTAATGGGGGGACAGAAGCAAAAGGAGCAAATCCATCAGGCAAGATATTTTAGAAATACCTGGGTAATTTCACTGTCACTGTAACACTAGTTTAATAAAGAAATAGTAGAATAAAATGAAAGAAATTTAATTAAATCATTGCACAATATTAAACATTATAAGTGAAATGTGCGAATAGTTGTGCAGCAGTATACTGTAGGGCAACAAGGTCATAAATACAAAGAGTATAAAGTGTAATTTGTATGAGATAAATGTTACAATAACAAAATGCAAAAAACAAAATTAGCAAGACATTTTGTATTTTTCTGATTTTATAAACATAAACTACAACATCAGACAAACACATTTGTTGTGTTCCCGATGCTTAAAGTGGCCGAGGTTTGCTTTAAAAATGAACAAAATTACTCTTCAGCAGCCAAGATTTCATTTCTCAGTACTAAATGTCTTTTAATAGTAATCTAAGTGTCAAATAAAATATTTACAATGGTAAATAAATACTTCCAGAAAATAAAGGTGACGTGTGGGAGACTGAGCAGATGTTGATGTCATACTGGTAATGCTGAACTTTCTAGAGGAACATCTGGAGAGGAGGAGTGTTGGTATTTCAGTTGTGTAACCAGGATACTTGCAGTTGTTGTTCAGCAAATAACACAACTGGGCCCGTGCATTGTTAATACTTTTCATTTGCCTAACTTTCTCTCCATCTCTCTCTCACACTGTTTTTTCTGTGCTTTTCATGTCAGCATTGCTCATTCTTTCCCCTCACTGAATGTCTGGCCTTACTCATTAGTTTTTTCTCTCATTACAAAAGGCTGGATTGGAAATAGTGTTTACAAACCTTCTAATTCCGGGCATGCTCTAATTAAGCAAGACGTTTAGTATTATGTGGATGATGACCTCACTGTGTTTGCTGTATGTTTAAAAACGCAGAAAGTTCATATAAGCAGCAGAAAGTGGGACATTTTATCTGCTCCCAGGTGGACGTCCAGTCCAGCCCTGCTGGATTTAGAACATCTGATGACATTTTGCAGTTTTTGAAGGACTGAAAAAAATATCCAGGAAGGTTACATCAGCGCTGATTTAAGACTATACTGTGTACTGTAACAAGAACACAGACAATGGACACAAAAAATCTAAATTGAAACTCTTTTAAGATGGCATAAACCTTTTCTGATTAGTAATTATTAATTCGCTGTGGGCATTTAATCATATAGTGCAAGCAGACCCAAAAAGTTTCCAAAGATAGAGAGCTTTCATACTGATTCTGGGGAAGAGTGTGTAAGCTGATCTGCAGGTCATCTTAAATATTCTTATTTGACTGAACCCATGCAGAGTCAGGGGTATGAATGGCCCTCTTTCAGTGGGATGATTGAATACATTCAGTAGGAGAGGGTTGAATAAATAAAGGGAACAGGAAATATAAACATCAACTACCAAACAATGAAAAAGTTCTTGACGGTTTTTGGGATGTTGCAGCAGATTTGTATGCATACTGTACTCTGCTTGTTTCCATAGAAACAGGAGGAGATTGTGGGCGAGCGACTGCAAACAAAAACACACTGTAGAAGATGAGCAAGACGCTCCTAAGACCTGTGCTTTTATACTGGGTGTGCAAACGCTTTGCTTCACCTGAAGTACCTGGTGCTTGCAGTGTGTCTGCATGAAGACACACTCATTAAGAACAGAACTAGAGGGGTAAATGCGTCGTTGGCTGAATCTTAATTCCAGCAGTTTAGAAGAAAGAAAAAGATGTTCATCTTGTCTCAACATGACAGATTTGCCCATTCACAAATCTTGTGGAAGACATTGGCAATC
The DNA here is from genome assembly GCF_057382275.1 of Copadichromis virginalis. Taxonomy (NCBI): domain Eukaryota; kingdom Metazoa; phylum Chordata; class Actinopteri; order Cichliformes; family Cichlidae; genus Copadichromis; species Copadichromis virginalis. The sequence continues at coordinate 17,538,255 of NC_140632.1, forward strand.
CTCTACATCAGTGATTTTCTTGATTTTTGGAAACCAACGAATCCCTCTTTAAATGTTTTCACTATACTTTCCTATTAAACAATGTCTGCTTTTTATGTGATCAGTTAGCTCTTTAAGCCTGAAAGCATCTGTGTAGCTACCCTTTTGCTCAATCAAAACTCTAAACCAGGGTGAAGAGCTTCATAAGAGTCTTGAAAAATTCTTAGTCGTAATTCTGCCAAATCTGATCCACAGCAAAAGCTACGTCCGGTTTAATCACCATAGAAATGGGCAGCCTTTCCACTGTGTGCGCCAAGTTCTGCAAACAAAACAAAAATAGCCTTTAAAAAAAAGTCTTCTAAGTAGATTTTTTCCTTTCTGTTATGTTTTGTGTCAAGTAAGCATGCGCATTATCTAATGGTGTGTAATTGTGTAAGTGTGTAATTTTGGTTATTATGGATGGTTAAACACTGAGCTAATCCTGATAAAGACTAATCTCCAGAAGGCTCCAGAAAAACAGCAAAATGAATCAGCAAAGTTCAGCTAGACTGCTGCATGTGGCCATGTGTTTTTAGAGAAAATAAGGATTATTGCTGACTGCAGAAATAATCAGCAGAGATTAGACTCCCACATGGGAGAGATTATTTATGCTGCTTGGGGAAAAGCTGCACAGAGAGGAGAGAAGCCTGGTCCAACTGACTGGTGAACTTCTCTGTCTTTGTCCGTCTCATGTCAGCGTGAGTGGGGGGTCATACACCACAGACATCCTCTGCTGAATATGTCATTGTTGGGTGAACGGGCAGCTGACCAAGCACACGTCAGAGAAGAAATGGATAAATAGAGAAAGAGCCTGCTGTTCTATTATATAATGCCTCTGAAAGGCACTTTGGTCATTGCCGCAGGAGAACGCTGATCTGAACTCAAAACATCCTTTAATGATTGAAACTGGGGACGAATAAGATGTTCATCAGTTTGAATTATTTAGTGTTATTGATTGGTTATTTTTAGCTGTTGCCATGTAAGGGCACAAAACCGCTGAGCAAACGTGATGATTTTTTACTGCGTAGCTCCCCACCTGCTTTTTCTCCAGCTTCCATCGCCCTCTGGTGGAGATAAGGAGTCTGTGCAATGACATTTTTCACAGTCCAGAGTCAGTTTGGACTGAAACTGTGTTTGATTTACATTCCAGGTCTTTGGCATCATATTCACATCATTACCTGCTGGCCCTGCAAGAGTCAGAGAGGATGCTAATGATGATGATGATGATGAAGAGGAAAGGCTCGAAAGAGTCTTTGACCTTGGTGGCTCTTCTGGTGGCCTCAGCCAGCTGTATCCTTCCTCCGACAAAAGAAGATCTTAACCGTAAGTTTGCAGGGTGTGGAAAAAAGGGTTTAAAGGGCCAGTTCACACAAAAGGATTGATCTGATGACGTTAACAACTTGGTAGTTACGGAAGTAATGTTAGGGTTATCTAGATAAATAGCTTTTAATAGGGCAACAGATTTCTTTTCATGGTATTCCACTAATAGGAATCTTCCATTAGTGCTATAAAACTAAAGGTATTGAAGATGATGTCATTTTTTTCAAGCATATTTGTTAAAGTTGAGTCAAAGAGCAGCATAAAAGATTAAAAAAATAGTTAAAGGAAATATATAAACAAAAAAGGTGTTAACAATAACCAATAAAAGGCCCCTCAATTAGGCCTGGATATTTAGTATTCATGCAGATCTCCTTGTCTGTCAAATTTCTGTGATTTGTGCAATGCCAAGAGCTTGTAATATGCATGCATTACTGTTATGGAGGTCCGTGTTGTGTCTAGACACAGGGTAGTTGATATTCTATCTGCATGAGCACATTTGTGGTCTGTTAGTCTGCCCTTCAAATGTCTTTTGGTTCCTCCAGGGTGATAAAATACTCTGCAGCTGGGACTCTACAGACTCTGGAGTCTGTGGATGACAGACAGGGTGCTGAGGTTAATTTAATGACTAAATTCTAAATTCATTATTAAAAGATAATGCATAAATGTCCAGGTCTGTGTTACATTTGTGCTGTGATTCTACATACCGGACCGCTTAGGATATGTAGAATAAAATAATCGCCTGAGCAGAAGTTGACAGTGAGCAGAACAAACAGAACAGACGTCATGTAATATCAGTAACATTCAAGGCCATTTTATGGAAGTTAACATTTTCTGCGTGTTGTTTGTGGTTTACAGAGATTTCCATTCAGGGAGAAAAGTATCTGGACAGACAAATTGAAAATGCCATCAATGGAGTGAAGGAAATGAAGAGTGTGATGCAGAAATCTTCAGAGGAGCACAAGAGGTTTTTGGATGATCTGGAGAAAACCGAGCAGAAGAAAGAGGTAGCACTAATATTAAGCACTATATGTTTTAACAGTATCTTTGTTGGCGATGCTCTAGGGGAATAAGTGAAGTAAAGATGTCTAGTGATTTGGGTTTTTTGGGCCACAACACACAGAAAAGTAATTTTTTAATGTTCCAGAGGTTTAGACTTTGTTTTTAAATGTTTAACAGCGAGAAAGTGTTCTCTTTTTTTCACTTAAATCTGTCCGTGCTGCAGATAAGAACATATTTCCTGAGAGAATTTACTCTAAACTGACGATTCTCACATTTAACACAAAAGGACGAGATAATTATTACCAAAGATGGGGCCAGAATAAAGTTGGATGTTTTAATGTATAGGAAGCGATGCGTACAGCTCAGGAGATGGAGGCCAAGCTGGAGAAGGAGGAGGAGGTTTGTAACGAGACCATGAAGGCTCTGTGGGAGGAGTGCAAGCCTTGTCTGAAGAACACCTGTGTGAAATACTACTCCCGAACCTGCAGCAGCGGATCTGGACTGGTGGGACGTCAGGTCAGACACTAAAGGAGATACAACACTATGCATATTTCATCCTTTCGCCTTCATCATTCTTCTTCTCTCCCCTGAAATATTAAGCCATGAAAGACATTTTAAGTTTGATTCAAAATGATACCTGCTCCTTCGGTCTGCAGCTGGAGGAGGTTCTGAATAGAACATCTCCTTTCTCCATCTGGATCAATGGAGAGAAGATCGACATCCTGGAGCAAGAAGGACAACGGCAGAACAGAGAGTTCAAGAACCTGGAGGAAAAATACACAGAGATGGCCGACGGCGTGGACAACATATTCACAGATAGCATGAAGGTACAGTTTACCTTTGCTTGTTTATGTGCAGAATAAATCTTTAAGCACCACTTCCTCTTTGAACAAGTATACAGCAAACACACTCACTCACTACATCAGTACCAGCATCAGCTCGGTCTCTGTATTTGTTGTTTTCAGGTGGCCGATTATGTGCACTACAGCCCTCCTGTGATCTATTTGCCTAACTTCCTGTCGCCGTACGCTCGCCGCGGCAGAAGCATCCGCTCTCTGTTCCACGATCCTTTCCACGGCTTCCAGAACTTGTTCTCCCCTATGATGGGAATGAGCCGGAACTTCTTCAGTTCCATGGGCTCCATGATGGACATGGACAGTGACACTGTTCCCAATGAGGGTCGGTTTTTCTGTCAGGTTCAATGTTTTTATTCAGAAACTATCTAGAGAGCTATCGGCTGCAGAATCACACATGCTGTAAACTCAAAAACCCCTCGTTTTAATGAAAGTAATGTGTGCTGAGAGCTTTTAAGTCTAACTACAGACTGTCTATAAAATGTGGACGTCGCTTGTGGACCCTTAAGTTGCATTCTTTGTAATGACCAGCAGGGGGGGTTCAACTCATCTGGTTGCAAAAGGTAGTCAGGGTATATAGAAGCCTTTAGTGACTATATATCCACCATTTACTTGATCTTTGATCTCAGTGAACAGGTTCGTGATCAGACTATAGTCTCAAGTAATAGCTTGAGACCATAAACATAAAATTGTATTAATGACATTAGAGTACCGTTTGGTCTGTGATTTTAGCATGTTGTTAGGCGTTTTTTGTCAAAATGATGATATAATTGAAAATGCATAATTAAGGTTTTGTGGCTATAACTTAGATGTAATATATAACCTGTGCAGCTGTAAACGGCATTGCTGCATTGGCTGATAAATAACTTACTAGGTAATAATTGGTTTAGCTTAAATAAAAAGCAAATCTCCTCTGGTTTCTGTGGAGTCACATGACCAATAGTGACGTTCAGACAAGAAAAATTTAATTCGTGTGCAGAGGCACATCACTGTTGGGTTTTATTTTCACATGAAACGTTCATAACGCGCGTTTGTGTCATTCACACAGATGGTAACGTAAATGAGGACGTGATCATCACCAAACCTTACGGTAACGGCAGGATGACCTGCAGAGAGATCCGTCGCAACTCAGCCGGCTGCTTCAAGTTCCGCGACGAGTGTCAGAAGTGCAAAGAAATCCAGCACATTGGTAAGATGGTGTCTCGTTCATTGACTAAAACCTTTTATTCCCCCTGTTAACATGGATACAGGAGTAAAAATAGTTAAGATGGAGCATAATGGGAAATATTACCAAAATAAATTAAAACATCATCCTTCATTATTTAAAAAAAAAATTATATAAGAAGCCATTTAACAGCTATGAGGGCCTCTTCAAACTGCCTTTCATCCAAATTCGACTGGCAGGAAGCCAGGCTCTGAGACCTGAATAATGATCCAGGGATGTCTTGATTAGAGCAGCACAATTAATATTTATAGAGAGTGTAATTTAATCATGTGATCTCTTCCTTTGTGTCGATGATGCTATTGTTACTCTTCCATTAAACGGCAGGACAGAACTGGGCTCTGACACAAAAGCATCTATTTATAGACTCTTGGAAAATACAAAGAGCTTTGTTTTGTTTTTGCGCTCAGAGGGATCCATCAGCTAGTTGATTTGAACTAGCTATAAATTATAGTTTCAATTTTAAACAATGAAAAGCAGCTGGAACTCTTTGTTTCCCTGTTTTTCATTTTTAAATCAGTGGCATAATATCAAGGCTCTATGTACGGTTGTCCTAACTAAAATACTCCGGTCTGGACAGAAGTAACGGTCTGCAGTGTCTCTTATTCTTGTAATTCAGGTGTTTTTCAGTCCCATTGCTACATTGTATAAAGTAAAACAGTTAGTCATGCAGTCTGTGAATGAACGGCTCATTCTAAAGACCTCATTCAATGGAGTGTGGTGCTATTATTGGATGCCACTACTGCAACAAATCAGTTCGGGAAATGACTTTGCATTATTACCACCTACAGTTGATCATGGGAAATCTGGGGGGAAAGTGGAAGAGTTTAGGAACCAAAGCAACTCAGCCACAAAGTTATAGAACAGGGTCGCTAATTGCTGAGGCAAATAAGGCAGAGCTCCAATCCTCCTCTGGCATCAATATCAGCACATAAACTGTGCACCCGGAGCTTCGTAGCATGAATTTCCATGACCAAGCAGCTCCTTTAGGTGTTTGTCTATGTGGCGTATCTGAGATTGAGACCAACAAAACTTGAATGTACAGATGTAGGATCGCAGAGGATGAATAACCGTGACCTGTTAAGGAGTTTTACCACAACCAGCAGGTTGAACTTTTTGCCTTATGTTGAAATATGGTAGTAACTGTTGCAAAAGTGAGGGTAAGAAACGTCATGTAGCTCAATTGTTTGGACAAAATTAGCTACATGTATTTCAAACATTTAAAAGAATAAAGAATATATGGGCATTCAGCAAAAAAAAAAAAAAAAAAAAAATCCGATGCATTATTGTCTGAATATAAGTAACTCAAATTTATGCTCAAAAAGAAGCAGGAAGACATAAACTACCCCTCTTTCCTGTCTAATAAATGATAGCAATATTCATCCAACTTACCAGTGACCTACCACTGGCCCATATGCACATGCAAGTGCATTCATACCTACACATTATGTGCAGTCTTGCATATATATAATAGTCACAGCTGCTAAATATCAGCGGGTCTGCTTGCCTATAGCATAACTGCAGACTATTCTGAAATTGAAACATGTATGTGTGACAACGCTTTGGAGTTAATGCCTTAGAGATGACTCACTCCCCATCTTGTGTGTAGTACTTGTGAGGATAAGTTTGCCTTTCTTCCTCAATTACAGCAAGCACAGAGTAGTATTTTATTTCATTGTTTACTTTACTTTTAAAGGACTTTTTGGAAAGTAGTAGGTAGAAACAGATGTGCCAAACTAGGAGACCGCATTAGTGGTTGAATTTTTTTTTTAAAAAAGAGGGGGTGGGGTCAGCATTTATCTAATTGATTTAAGCCTGATGTAGCAGTTAAGTGATTTTCCAACTTTACTCAAGCTCCACGATGATGTTTTTCCCTCACAGACTGCTCTGGGAAGAAACCTCTGGAGGGCCCCCTGAAGGAGGAGCTGGAGGAGGCTCTGGCCTTGGCCGAGCGTTTCACCCAGCAGTACAACTCCCTCCTGAAGAGGTTCGAAGAGCAGATGCTCAACACCTCCTCCATCTTGGATTTGTTCAACCGTCAGTTTGGCTGGGTGTCTTCTCTCGCGAACAACACCAGCGACGGCATCTTCAGTGTTCAGGCGGTAAGCACTGTTGCTTCATTTGACCTTAATTTAAAATATGCAATATTATGGTTGTAATTTGTTATCTAGATATCGTTATGCTTTTCAACACTTCTATTTTTATCACCTGAAAAACTTGTGTTAGGTGTCTAAGTACCGGTATCTGCCCACAGCTATTACAAGACAAAGAAAAACACCAAATCCTGCAAAATTATCCAACTTCTGAAAGATCCAGAAACGATTTTTCTCTTTATCATCAGTCATTTTAATCATTTGTTTCAGCTGCAACTTACAGAAACCCCCACCTCCTTATGCTACAGGTGATGTGCAAGGACTCCGAGAAGAAGGTTGATGGGGAGGAGGAGCCTGGAGAAACCAAAGTGAGCGTGAAGCTCTTCGACTCACCATCCATGAACTTCACCGTGCCGAGCGAAATCCCCTGGAACGACCCCAAGTTCTCTGAGGTGGTAGCTCAGGAAGCTCTGGATCGCTACAAGGAAACCAGTGTGTGAGTGTCAGAGAGGACTGCAGCAGGCTGAAAATCATCAATTAAAGGATTATTTAAAAATGTTAGGAAGAGGACTAGGATTCAAAAAGATTGATTTTATTCATTTCCTTTTTCCTAACCCAGCACTGCTACTTTGACTTGTTGTGACATTGATTTAATGCCCTCCGTGACAGTTAACAGCCTGTGGATAACAGTTCACAGATCAGTGATAGATTCTGATCTCCATCTCTGTTGTTTCTTCTTCCACAGTGTCGTCAAATAAGCTGGATTTACTCCTGAACCTGCATCGTCTTCTGACCACAGAATGTTCTGGATTCATCAAAACGCACCTGAAACCCTGACGCTAACCCAATGTTCCTCTTCAAGTCCTGCCTTTGCAAACGACACAGTTTAACCTCAGAGGTTTATATTGTTACATTAGTCCTGCTGTAAGAGAAGATATTTAGTAGATAACAGCTCCGCTCATGTGTATAGTACTTCCAACAAACGCACTTGTATTACAGGCAACATGGGGGGGGGGGCACTAGGCGACGTTTTTTTGTGCAGTTTTATTTTTGTGGAATTTGAAATGTATTCTTTTTGCATTCAGCCGCAGTCACACGTGATTAAAAAGATGGTACAATCTTTAATGGAAAAACAAAGTTTTGAATGGTTGCAAAGATTTGAAGAAAACTGGAGCACTGAAGTAACTTTAATGGCTTGATCATTACTTTTGCAGAGCTCAGATACTTCCTGTATAGAGTTGATGAAAGCGATTTATTGGCTTTAATTAAAATCGTCGACCAAAGCTGGGAAGTTCAGGATTGCTTTGAGCCGCTCAGTAAAACAACCTAGAAATGAAGCAATATGTAGAAACTGAATAAAACCTGCTCTAACCTATTCCACTTCCCTGTCTACTCTTATTCTGAGTTTGTGTTTTACTTATAAGAAATTGATCAACGGCTCCGGTGGACAGACTACAACAAACTACCTCACAGGTCAAAGTTGAACTAAACCAGATAATTAACAAAAAGTCTGCTTTTATATTTTTTGGAGTAACTGGGGTGGCGTAATGCTTCAGTGCTTAGCATTGTGTTCCTGTGGATGTAAGAGTGTGAATGGTTTCTGCGATAGGTTTGGTGTACCCCTCCTCTCCCTCTGTGACAGCTGGGATGGGCTGCACTCTCCATAACCCTGTTAGATAATCATCCATCTTACAGTCTTGCTGTGATCATACTTTATCGTCGGAAGTTTAAAACAAGTGACGCTGACCAAAATCAAAATTTCTTGTTAGGCAAATATATAAAAACGGCTACACTATGGAACCCATTTTCTTCCCAACACCATTAAACCATGGGGTGATAAATTTCAAGTAAATTAGCGTCTTACTCCACATAGACATGATTTCGTCACATACTCCCGACAGAATTGTCAGATGTACATCCCTGCTGGCTAACTGGGGAAGTCTACCAGCATGGTCATAAAGAGTTTGAGACGACTTGTTTGGTGACTGGGTGCATTTTCTTTTAACCATTTCCAGATAAATTAGTGAGTAAAGAGAGCAGTTTTTAAAATATTGTGCCGTTTTTTTATTTTTGTGTAAAAATCACACAGCTGCTAGTTGAATCTGCAGAGATACAGTACATCCATGCAGTTAAACATCTAGGGTTCCCACAGCCAAGAGAGAAGGAATTAAATAGAATATTCTTTCGCTGTTAGTCAGCAATTAATGCAAATTTACATATGAGTCCAAAAGTGTGTATCATATACAATATACAACACAGATCTGGGAGCGAATAGCATTCAAAATCCCATCAAAGACTTCATTACCGACTGATTGTTTCTGCCTGCCTGTATTGCCTTTTGGGTTAAAGGATGACGAGGGAGCTGTTGTGCTAGCAAAAATAAAATCAATCCCACTTGAAGGTGTCTAACAGGGTTTTAAATGGTACTAGTTCCAGGTCTGGAAACAACATGCGCGCGCGCACACACACACGCACACGCGCACACACACACACGCACACGCGCACACACACACGCACACACACCAATTACATCATCGTCCTCAATAGCAGAAAAAAAAAGAAGGCGAGTCTTGATAAAACAAGGAAGAGAGGTCAGTCAGCCGCTGTGGAAACCTGAACGCCGTCGGGGGAAGTAAGGCTTTAGAAGAAGACTGATGCTTCACCAAAAAAAAAAAAACCAAACAACAACACAAGGATAAATCATTAATAAAAGAAAAATTCACTGACCAAAAACGGGGCATTTTATGACACTGGCACAAAAAAAAACAAAAAAAACCAAAACAAAAACATGAGAAATAAAACAAGTGGTTCATCATTTTTTTCATCTTAAAGCATCTTTTTAAATACACGTGAAAGACAACATGCAGATTAAAAGTAAGCAAAGAGAGACAACAATTAAAAGAAATTGTGAGGGAACAAGAGGGGGGGGGGGAAGGTGGGGATTCAGTTCAAAGTGCAGTTGGGACATTCAGGTCTCCCACTCTGTTGACTGGTCTCCTGTTAAGCTTCATCTACACCCACAGATTTCAGGTGAAACTGCCCTGATACAACACTGATCTGGAGTTTACTTCCCTCTGGAGCCAGGAGCCCGGGGAAGTGGACTGCTCATCAGTACCACCCCAAAAAAACACAACAAAAAGGCAAAAATACATCACAAACATACAGTAGATGAGGTTCTGGAAGAGCTACGATACAAAAACCAGAGTATACTGTTCACATGGTTGCTACTATCATCGGACAAACACTTAGGTATAGTTGGTCTGTGAGGATGTATCGCCCATTCTTGCATAGTGCTGACTGCCCGATTGGAAAACAGCTGTTTTGTTGTTGTTTTCTCTCTTTTTTTTTTAAATCATCAAAAATCACTACCTGCTGCATCAGTTTGGATCTGTGCACATGTTTGCTGAAGAGAAATCACAGGCAAACTTCTCCCCAATCAGCAACAAATGTATTCTTCATAAATGCCGCTTCCTGCAATCAAACAGCTGGAATATCTTCAAACCCTTCATATGAACGTCTGTTCTTGACTCATAAAGGTGAAGTTAAAGTTTGGGAGAGAAAAAAAAAAAAAGAAAAAAAAGGAAACAAAACCCACAGCGTTAGAAAGAAAGCTGAAATGTCAAGCCAGAGCTAGGTTTGAAAGTAAATGAAGAAAACTTCAGGGAAAGAAAAGGTGGTGCATTTTTCTTCAAACACAGCCCGAGCGGAAGTGAAAGAGAAGAGTGAAAGTTCAGTCATTTGGCATAAAGTGAAACCCTTCAGTCACCACGATCCCAAAAAACAAAACACTGTAACACATAGAAAACAAAAAAAAACAAAAAACAGAAGACATGGCACTTTCACTCACTGCATCATGCCATCAACCACGCAAATGTTTACATGTAGACTTGAAGGGGGCGGTAAGAGAGGAAGGGTGGACTGAGTTCATGTCACAGGATGCGTCACCAAAAAAAAAAAAAAAAAGAAAAAAAAAAAAAAAAGCCTTCACCGTGTTGGTTTAGTCATTAAGCCCCACACAAACACACAAAAGGTCCTGTCTGGAGATAACCCAGTATGTTTCACAAATAGAGAGGCGACTACACCAAACTCCATTTAGAAAAAGACAAATTTATCCTTACTTGCTTATTGACCGATGTACCGACGGATGATTTGTGCTGTAGACTTCCTTCGGTCTTCATGTGTCCCATTGCAAGCCCATAAAATCTGTGTTCTTTGGATTATTTCACAATAATGGACAGCCATGGGTGCCACATGTTCAGCAGAACAGACCATTCATGAGGATTCAAAAACAAGAAATGCCTTCAGAGCACTACAGTAGTAGCACGGATCAAAAAGTGAAAAGAGGAAAAATGTAACCTTTTTTTATAAACCAGAAACTTCTAAGTTTTAGCATATAATGCTCACTTAAAGCACAATTTGCCCGTCTTTACTCTTCCATGTCAATTTCGGTGTAATAAACAAGACCCAACCTGTCGAGTTTGTGACATCAGACGATATTAGAAGGTCTAAAATCTTTATAGGTCGTCTCAGTTCACTTACACAAAAGACGAAAAGAAAACTGTTTCGCCCCCTTTTTAAATTTTCTGCAGGAGTTTGGTGCAGCCGAGTCAAGCATACTGGTGCCAGCCACCAGGAACACAAATGCACAAACAGTCACACAAACATGACAAATACACTCCGCGTTTCTCCTTCAGTCATTCAGAGAGTGATTTAATCAAGACACCAGCAGTTTTATCTTCAGAGCGAACTTGGAGCTGGAGCGCTCTGCCTCTCAGTTTGCCGTCATCCTCCTCACCTTCGCCTCTCTTTAGCAAAAAGTGAAAAGTGCCAGTTTCTAAGATCCCCTCCCACTGGTAAGACTGTGCCCTCAGGTCTGTCCGGTTTACGATTGAGCAGTGTGTGATTGAGCGTGACAGTTTTTAACGGAATGCCCTGAGGCAGGTTGAAGCCTCCGGGAAAAGCCGAGATTGATGGAAGGAAAAGGAGAGGAGGAAGGGAGGAGTCACAACGAGGGCCACAGCCTTGATTCAGATGAACTACAGTAGAGTTGCTCTCCATATGTAGGTTAAAGATGGGAAAAGGGTCTGAGCTGCTCCAGCTGGACTTCTAGAGATATCCTTTCTTCAAGCAGATCCTGGGAAAAGAAAACAGGTGTGAGCAAAGCGGGAGTTAAAAGGAGAACAAAGTCTGTTTGCTAAAACTAGAAAACACTACTAATGTCTTCCATACCTTCAGCTGCTGCTGGAGCTCACTGTTAAGTCGTGCCAAAACAGTGTTTGTCTCCTTGTTCCTTCTGATTGAAGCCTGAATCGCCTTTTTATCCTTTCCAACTGACCTGCAAACAGAGAAATATGCTTTTTCTAAAGTGCTGATAAACACAACGCCCTGTAAAGTGTCCCCAACCAAAGCAAGTTTCTCCACCTGGGAATGGAAGGCTGAGTGGCCAGGACGGCGGCTATGACGTTAGATTTCTGTGGACCGTGCTGCTCGTCCTCCGGCCTCAGCTCGTCTTCAGACTTCAACCTTCGACGTACAGGTTTGGGGGGAGGAGCCAGGGGGCCGGAGGAGCCTTTGGCTCCCTGACGGGACAACAAAGAGTTTACCTCACTTTCACACAGTCTAATAAACAAGTGTGCCTATGAATTTCAGATTGCCTCTTGATGTTCCACACAAACACAAAAAGTTTAAAAACCACTGGTCTTATTGAGTTTAAAGTTCAAAGACGTACAGAGTTGACTGTAGCTGAGGGTCTCTCATCAGCTTGGCCGTCACTCTTAACTGTTCTCAAGGGGCCGGCCCCCTCCGAAGGCTTGTCCCCCTGCGGACATAAACAAACAATGCATGTGAAAGTGAAAGTGTTTACTCAAATGTAACACAACAGCCACAGTTAAGAAATTAAAAGATGCAGATTGCAGATGGTTTGCAACAATAATATTTCATAAGAAGTCTAATATTTAATACTAGAAGACAAAAAAAACAAAAACAAAACAAAAAAACGGTAACATGGATGAAATCTGTCAATCAATGTGTGGGTTTAGAACATTATATAACAAAGGGAAGGAAAACTAAAATAAACAACCAATTGGGGATTTTGGGAAAGAGCAAAAGAAATACATTCAAAAATCAAAAGAATCAATACATTAACATCAACATATTATACACAAAGCCAGACTATAAATGCTATCTCTGAGAAGAACTGATGTTGTCTAGAGGAGCATCATTCTATTTCCAAACCCTGACCCTCCAGGATCGACCTACCTGTCCTGGCTCGATGTGTTTGTCCACCTCTGGTAGGCTTGAGGGCTGCTCAGAGGCTGCAAAGGCCTGAAACTGGCTGAAATCTGCAAAGTTGGGCTGCTGGGGAATCTGCTGCGGGGATGTGGTGGTGAGCACCGCCGCGCCTCCTGGTATACTCTCCGCCTCTACGCGATGCCCGGTGAGTGGTACTGATGTCTGGGGAGGGATGAAAGGGTGTCGTGACAGCTTTCGTAGTATCAAAATCACAAATAATGCCAATGACACATAAAATACTTTTCTTACTTGTGTGGGAAGCGGTCGTGGAGGCACAGCAGGAGGGTAAGCTATCGTAGAGGGTTGGGGTTGTCCTGTGGCAGACGTGGCAGCAAAGGTGCGATTCATGTCCAGAGATGAGGAGCGAGAGTGGGAGGGGTGGGGACGGGGTGGAGGGGGAGGCGGGGCTACCACCTTCAAAGCCTCTGGGGACGTACCCGACTGAGACCTGAGCACATTAATGTTTAAAGATTTACACACAGGATACAGTGCTTTATTTACAACACGATTCATCACAGTTCAGGTCTGGAGTTGATCATTGAACAGAGCTGCAACATGACCAACTGAGTAACAATGTGAGGAAGTAGAAAAACCCAAAAGCATCACTTTCAGTAATTGTCAGAAAGGACAGACAGAAAATGAACGAACCTCTGCCTTGTGATTGGCTCCTGGTCTGAGGTGAAAGAGTCTGAACTGCTGTAACCATCACCTTCATGAAAAGAAAAGAAAAAAACCCCACAAGCATACAAATCATGAGAAAATTAACAAAATGGTAGTTTTTTTTTGTTTTTTTTTTAATTCTTCCACAAAAAATTGGAATCTTAGTCTGGACTATCAGCAGCTGAACTGAGGTTATGAAGGCACCACCAAGGAAAGACAAATGTGAAATGGTACTAAGATAGTGCCTTTCTACCAAATTTAAGTATTTTCTATTGTATTCACCCAGTTACATGCCAATGGATGCATTTGGGGCAACTTGGGGTTCAGTACTTTGACATGTGGTATGGAGGAGCAGGGATTGGTAGACAACTGTCTCTACCACCTGAGCCACAGACACCTTCCAACATATAAGGGAAAAATACTTCCATTTTTATTTATTTATTTATTTTTAGTCTTGATTTTTGTATGTTACTTTAAAGTATCAAGGGTTTTCTTTTGTCATTAAATCGACTGCTTGCCAGATTTCTATCTGTAATTTTGTTCTTAATGATGTAACCTATGGCTGGGCTATATCATACCGTTCACGGTAATACCAGTATAATGTTGGGCAACGATAAGAAAATGAAATATCGCGATAGAATATGGGTAAAACGCGCATGCGCAGTGCCTTTGTTTTCATACACACATGGCGTAAAAAGCATGGCGACGGCGGAGAATGAGAAGGGCGAAAGTGGATCATTGAATGAAACGGATGAACCAGAATTGGTTTGAAAAAATGCTACAACTTCAGTGGTGTGGAACTGGTTTAGCTTTCGTCCGTCAGATACACAACAAAGCACTATTTCTGGTAGAGCATGCTAGCGGGCCGTCGTTATTACCGTGTTTTTTGGAAAATACGGCACACTTAAAATCAATCCTTTGATTTTTCTGAAAATCGACAGTGCCCCTTATAATCCTGTGTGCCTTATGTATGAATTCTGGTTGTGTTTACTGACCTCGAAACGATTTTATGTCGTACACGGCGCTCAGCAATCTGTCAAATGTTTCAGTACGACTTTGCTAAGCTACGAACCCGCACCGATTGATGGATTGTTGAAGCATTACGACTATCGTAGGCAGGAGGCTCGCGGAGTGTGTGTGTGTATAACCTCTTTTTAAGTTTTGTGGATATTATACATGGTTATGCTGAGGATATGTCGGCCAGTTTCCACTGGAAATGCCTTTTGGTTAAACTGTCAGCAAGGAATTTGCATTTGCACTGTTAAAGTTTTCTATAACTTTAATCCACATAAAAAAACAGCTGCTTGTTTAAGTGAAAATACATTGCTGGGTTTTTTTGCACTAATAAAGTTGTGGAGTTGTAAAGTATTTTGTCTAGTGTCAATTATATCGTCATCGCAAATTTTCAAATGTATATCGTGATAAATATTTTTGATCATATCGCCCTGCTCTAGTCTGTCCTTAAAATAGAAAGTGGATTAAAATGGCTAAACAAATAAATAACTGCATCATGTGTCGGATGATGTTTTCGGAACACCGTAGTAAAGCTCCCTGCCATAGCAGCTCATCTTTTACTCACCTACAGTGTTGGCAGCTACAAACTTCATGGAGGCGGGTAATTTGGCTTCTTCAGACAGTTCTGGAGGTTTAGCCAGCAGAGGACTGGTAGGATGATTGTGGTCTAAATATTGGAGGAAGGGGGAGATCACAAACAGGGGAAAGTGTTGAAGCAAATGCAGTCAATCAACAGGGAAAATTAAATGTTAGCAATCGGCTGTTAGTTTGGACAAAACGTGCTCAGTTGCAGAAAAACAAAAACATGTATATGAGTAATAAAAGCTCCTGTGAGGCGCTCTTTGAATCATTTCAAATGGTGACCTTTTGGATTTTTATTACTTTCCCAATAGTGCGCACTCTGCAAAGCACAAAGTAAGCTGACTGTATTAGCACAGCTGGATGTTTTCCCACCTGTTACAATATGTTTTTTCTTCAGTATATAAAGAACATACTAGCATGCTTTCTAATGCAATTAGGTCATAATTCTGTTTCAGTCATATTAAAGTTCCTTCACGTTGCTGCCCACAAAAACAGATTTAGAGGTCTGCCTGTTGCTGCACATGTGCATCAATATCATTATTATTTATTCAACTGTAAGTCAGGATTTGGACAGTCAGTTTAAGGTCAGAGAGTTTCTCACCACTGCCAGTCCTCTTCAGCTCCATCTCCTGCATGTGAATCTTACTGGGCGTCATCCGGATGGGAACTGGGTGAACGATGGCCGTGTCCTGTGGAAAAGAGACACAGAGAGGGTCAAACCGACAGGAAGAAGATGGGTAATTTTTTTTTTTTTTTTTTTTTGCTGCTGGTCCTGTGAGGAGGAAGGGTCAACATGAAAACCTGTGTGGCACTCTTTTAGCTGACATGCTCACTGAGCATCTCATCAAACATGTTTAAATGAGAAGATGTGAAAGACCTGGAAACATATTTTCTAAATAAGCTTTTAAAAAAATAAATAAAAATAAAAGACGTGCCCATACAATTATTACCCCCCCCCCATCCTAACGACAACTAAAAACAAACAAAAGACTGTTATTGTTTCAAAAATTATTTTCCGCTCCGAGTGTGTTCTTCACAGTTGGACAGCAAAGATCCTATGCACCCATTAAGATTTGGTGCATGGATGGCAGCGGAGAATTTAGCCACAAAAAACAAATTAAAAAAAGAATTTGTGGAGCTGTTTGGGCCTGCTGTCGGTGCAGGATTTTTCCACAGCAGAGAGAGATTTGGGGCTTTTTTTACTCCTACATCAGTGGGGTTACATTTACTTAAATTCTAAATTATTCAAATGGCTAAAAATAACTGTATTAGCCTTACATTCATACACAAACTGACTGCAGAAAATTCAACGGTCAATTAAGACTAACATGGAAAACTTTGATAAATCTAATTTTTGGGAGATTTATAGGTTAAGCTTGATAAGTGTTTTGTTTTTGTTTTTAATCTTGAGTTTCAGCTCAGAATGGGAGTACATAAAAGCAGTCTAAAAACAGATGCACACTCCTGCAATATAAAACCGTATTTGAAGTCAGAGCTATTTTTGGGACAATTATTTGTTTACGGTTTAAAAATTAAAAATACATAAACGTGAAGAACTTTGACTGTTCAAAAGTAAATGCACAACAGAATTGTGCACAACCTTTAGTTCTTAATCATGTGAGGAAAAATGCATCTCTTACAATCTTAAAATGTGATTGGTGGATGTGACTCTAAAGAAAAAAAAAAGAAAAAAAAAAAGGTGATGTCCAATAGAAACTGAGCAAGCCAAATCACAACACACACTTCTATTGCTGATGCACTTAATTGCACTTTGAAAGAACATCATGCAGGCAGTGAGACAGAGAGGACCTGAGAGAGATAGAGAGAAAAAGGAGAGATCTGGAGAGGGTTAATGTCTGTCCATTAATGGTGAAACCATGCATGCTAAGTGATTGACTTACAGGGTCAGCTGGTGCAATGTTAGAGTCAAATTGGGTCAGAGTTTGTGAGCTGGAGGAGCGCTCGCTAAACGTCTCCCACTGCTGCAGGAGACAGACAGTGAGAAAAAACATGTCAGTCAGTCAGCCAGTGCAGTGACATCACACATTTACATCATCAGTCTCAGCCTCTGCCGTGATGCCACACCGACGCGGCATCATCAGCAGGCGTGGAAACAAAACGGACATTGCCGACTTTCATACACAGTCTCAAGAAGTGAGAGAGGAGGTGCTGAATTATCAGAAAATATGTTTGATGATGAATAGGATGACGTGGCACTCGAATTATAATGGATGGATAAAGAGAGAGCAACCTCACTTAATTAACCCTGAGCAATTAAGATGAATCAAACGCAAACGGAGCAAAAGCAAACAGCCTCGAGTTTAGAGGATGTGTAAAAACGACAAATATAGTCATGTGGTGCGTGCACGTTGGAACCTCGTTGCTCTGGTTCATCTCTGGCCAGGCTTGATTGAGCGAAGGCATAGAGGGAGACTTGTTGGGGGTCACCTCTACTGGTGACGCAGAGTATCCAACATCAGCAGTCTGCTCTGGGACTTCTGGAAAAAAAAAAATAGACACGAGTTAAATACACATAAATAAACTAAAAAAATCCACACAACATTACTTTTGGTTGGGATTCTTCAAAAAGATGAACTTCAGAGAAGAGCTTGAGATAAAACATTTTTTTCATGCAGTCAAAATGCCAACTACATTTAACCATCAATGGCAAAAATCGTGAAACGTCAAAGTGCAATCGTTTCTGCTTCTGAGTATTGCATAAGCACATAAGAAAGACTATTTCTCTGCTGTTTTCCTGATATGTAAAAAACAAGGTCAACACTGAATTATAACACTTGATAAACATGTTTGTTATGGCTATCAGCAACTGAGTCAATGTCAAGTTAAAAGAGGGCAGGAGAACACAAAACTGTGTCCTGAAAAGTGCAGCTCAGCCCAAAAATCAGTTAACTACTTCCAACATGCGGGTTTTGCACAATAGCGCTGTTACCCTAGGTCTAATGAGGTGTGAGATAAGAAAATGAATAAAGGGTGCAGCAGAGAGAGGAAGAGAGAGGCAAGCCTGAGCACCTGCTGAGTCATCGAGGTCAATCAGCTTTGGCATCAGGCTTTCAGGAAGCTTCTCGGGGAGGTCGTAGCCATTCTTCCTGGCCACAACTAAGTGAAAGGCAGCGCAGAATTCATCCAGGGTCAGCGCTCCATCTTTATCAAAGTCTGACAGCTCCCTTTAAACACACATTAGACAGTAAGAATATCATATCATATACGGCATTACAGCAGACATTGAATCTGATCCGACTTGCCCATTTACATGCCGCGTTTGCTGCTTAGAGCTAGTGATACTAGTCATTATGAATCCTGTCAAAACAAGTTGTGTCAACTGACACTGCACGCTTCTTTGGAAATAATCCCATAAACAGGAACTGACAACTTGTTTTTGATGAGCTCGATTAGCCACAAACGTCTTACTCATCAGCAAAATAAAGCCAGGTTGGTTTGGAGTTAACAAAGAACTGGTGAAACACATTTTCTTTGCACCAACTACATATGGTCAAACCTTTTGTCTTTGTTGATGTTTGGCATTTTTTTTTAGTAAAAATTAGTCTTGAAGTTTAACAGTTAACCATATCCAGGTTGCACATGCTGTCCGATCAGTGATGATACATTCTGATAAAGAGCAAAGAAAAGCTTCTTGGTGTTTTTAGGATTAACTGCCACACACTGCACTTGTCTAAAAAGTAAATAAAGCTTTTACTACAGCTTCCTATTAAGTTTTATAAATATGAAATTAGGGATCTTTCAATAGAACAAAGGAGCACTGGTGCAAAGATCAATGCCCATCCTGCTCTAACCTACAGCATATCCGCATGTCAAACTGTTAAATGTGGCCATCAACTCCATTCAGGTGGTGAACGCGTGTTTATGGTGCCCTTAATTTCCCTTAGATACACAAACACACACAGAGACCATAAATAGCAGAAGAGCAGTGACTCACCAAATATGTGACAATTCTAAAATCGGTAGCTTTGATTTAGTGAAGAACTCTTTTGCTGCTGAACCTGAAACACGCAGAAACCACAGTTTATTAATAACCCATGTTTTATCCTGATAGCACGTGTGTGTATTTTTGTTCCTACCAGGTATGAAGCCAGTGAGGTCAGGCTGAATTGTTTTAAACTGGTTAATGTAATACTGCCTCTGCTCGTCTGTGATCTTCCACGGATCATCGTACGTGCTGGACTGTCGCTGGATCTCATTGGTCGTTGCAGCTGAGGCTACTGTTCGTATTGTTGTGCTTTCCTACGAGAACCCATTTACAGAAACATTTAAGAAAGACGAGCATAATTAAGTATTAAGAATAACACTTTAACCTATGCAAATCCAGCTTCTTCACTGTTAGTATGTACAGTGCGTGTCTCCCTGGCCCCCTACTCATACATACAAACTTGGCACTACAAGAAATCAAACCTTTAAAGAATAATATTCAAAACTGAAACAAAACAATGGTTACAGAACTTTCAGCCTAAAGTAGAACTGACTTTTTGCTTGTTAGCTCAGAACGACAAGAAGAAAAGAGGGCATGATGTGTACCTATAATTAGACAGTGGGTACAGAGGCCTTTGCCTGAGAAATGTCACAGAAGCTGCTCATGTTTCAGTCAAGCAGCAGCGTTTGCAGATAAAGTACTGATACAAGATGCTGGCTGACATTCAAGGCCCGATTGTGGTTACTGTGATATCTCGTGCTTTATGTTTGCAGTTTCTGATGGCAGACATTTGCATCACATTTTCCAGCTAAAATACTCTGTGTGGTCATCTTGTAACTTGCTGATCTATTAATGCTCTATTGAACTGTATCACCTTCTCTAGGTCTGTATTGTGAGGGTGTACATGTGTCCTTTAATTTATAGCCTCACTTTGCTGTCTTCTCGTCCCATCTCTGCATAGTGATTGGCTAATGGTGGTAAAGATAGAATAGATCCAAAATATTTCTGAGCATTTCAGTGTTTTTATATTGGCAATGATTGACCTTAATTTTATCTCAGCTCACTTAGTAAGTGCAAAATGTCAAAAACTCCAAAAGTGGTGATTGTTGTTACTAACTGTGGGCTACACACTACCAAATACGCACACAACACAAGAGTGTTGAGTAGTTATGTTTTTAGGGGTTGTTTTTTTTACCCAAATCAAATGTTTGTTTGTTTGTTTTTTATATATATGGCCACGATTCACCTTATAGCTGTTTGGTTTAGTTCAAGGATTTCACTGGTGAAAATGAAAAAACTCATTTCCGTAATCAGAGCCCTTATTTAAAATAGTGGGTGTTCACTGTATTGTGAAAAAGAAGATTTTCACAGGACTATATGCTGTTTTGTGAAATCTGAACAAACGGCAAGACTTCTGGAACAATGACAGATAAAGCTCAGCCTAAACTTGGTCACGCAACAGGACAATGATCCCAAGCAGAGCAGCAAATCTACATTAGAATGGCTGAAAAAGAGAAGAATCATGGCGATGCACTGGCCCAGGCAAAGTCGAGATCTCAACCTGACTGAAATGTTGTGGCGGGGCCTTAGGAGAACCGCCCATAAATGAACTTCAAACTGAAGCAATATTAACAACATTGGGCCAAGTTTCAGCCACAATGATGTGAGAGATTGACAAAAATCATACGGCAACCCATTACTTCACATTATTGCTGCTGAAGTACTGAATCAGTGTAGTGTATCCAACATCCAACTAGCGCCTTGTAATTTAAGATGGAACGCTGATGTGCATCTTTCTAGCTTGCTTGTATAATGAAGCCTGTTGCAATAGGAAGCGAGTCGAACCAACAGTGCTGTACCTGGACTGATGATGGATGCATTGCTGGAAGCGTGCTGGAAGGCGGTGTGTCCGCTGTAAAACTGACCCAACTCTCCTGACCTGGAAGAGGTGGTGAGTGGGACAGCCACATGCCATCGCCAGCCACTGGACCTGAAAGGAGAAGGACAGGAAAGTATGTTTTTGCAAGTAATGTTAATTAAGAAGTTTTGTTTTCATACCATTCTTTGTAATATCTCAACTACTTTTTATGCTGGAAAAAAACAAAAAAAAAAAGCAGGCACAATTACTTTGGTCCCCTAATGACAAACTGCAGCAAGTGTCTGTGTCAGCAAATATCATTAACAGCATGTAGGCGCTGCAAACAACAGGAAGTGGTACAAATGACAATTTATCACTGGAGTCAAAGCTAAAAGCAACTTTTACCACACTGTCACTTCTGTTTGCCCTTAGAGATGTTATTGTTATCATCTGCTGCTCGTGAGTGCTTGCAAGTGAAACCCCTGTCACATGCATTACCTTTTTTTTCTTTATTGAGGGCAAAAAAGAAAGAAAAAAAGCCATTTTAACTCAAATTGTTGCCACTTTTCTTTCTCTTTGTCCTTATTTTCATTATCAACAAATTTGCTCATCATCATCTTAAATAATTATTTAGTCTATAAAACATCTGAAAAGATTTGAACATTTTCCAAGATGAGTCCAGAAGCCCCACGTGCCTGGCATTCAGACCTTCTGTTTACGATGGGCACCCAATCAGAAGATGGGTCAAGGGATGATTTGCATCCGTATAAATAATAAGGATTGCTTTGAACTGTGAATGGAAATAAATGCAAATGAAAAGCTACTCAAGCAGAGTCTAAGATTAGAAATATGTTGTTGGAAATAGGCAGAATAGTTCTCCTTTTGAGAAACTATCATTAAGAAGTGGGTCACCTGTTTGTGGTTCTCTGAACTGCGTCCACACGGCTCCAGTTGCTGCCACCACAGGTTGTCGCTCTGCGTTTCCTCCACTGTGTTGCCGCTTGTGCTTCCTCCAGGAATGAGGTGAGGTTGGGGGAGACTGGTGAGGGGAGACCACTGGGGACGTTGGTTCAGGCTGGTGACATATTAAAAAAAAGAAAAAAAAACAAACCGATGAAATAAACAAGCAGTTAAAAAGACATTTAGTACACATATAAGGAATCAGCAAACTTTAATAAGCATGATTTGAAGGTGGTAGTATTACTGCTTTAAAACAGTTCAGTGTTTTGGGCGTTAACCTTTAGATCACATCTAATACACAACAAGACGTCAATCTTCAACACGCCACATCCAAACCAAGACCAATAACTGCTACATCAATCAGTTCTTATCTGCATCATCACAGATAAGGGATGCTGAAGGAACTAGTGAATGATTATGCAGCACATACAAGTTAAAACTTGCGAAAGAAATCTAAATAACTGACACACGTGTCAACACACTTAAGTCCGCAGCAGAAAACTTCAGAAAGGAATGTATTCAAACGTCAAAGTCCTTCCAGAGGCAAGTCTTCCCACTCTGGACACTTATTTGCAGTTACTTTGAAGCAACATTGACTTTAATTTCAATGAGTCATGGACACATAAAAGCGACAAAGAAATTCACCACTCGAATCTGGTAAAGATCACTTAAAAATTTCATGACTTTTCCCCCAAATGGAGGCTTTGAAAAGAATTTATCATTTCCACCACCACTTTGTTGCTCTGCTATAGATTTCAATTCAAGATGCTTTGAGTGTCCCTTTTAATGTCTCTGTCAAGTATACACAGGAAAAACACAGGAAACACAGCAGCTTATCTCCAAGTAACCACTGGGTTCAGTTGTTCAAAGAAATATTAAGTTTGTATACAATCGTCCCTGCAACATCGATTCTTGCATTTGCTACTACCAACCTGTGATTCTATAGTAGTTGCCAGGGGCTGAATGACCTCGTGGACAGGAAGTGAAGTGGATGAGGGATGTCCTTTCTTGTTCTGGTGACCCCTGCCAGGTGGCCTGGGTATTACTGCAGTACCGGGGGCAGGGTACAATCCCTGACTGTCGGGATCTTGGTACAGTGCAGCATGTCTCGCTTCTGCCTCATTCTTCCCCACCACAAACCTTGGCAACGGTAGATCCTTGACTGTCAAGACACAAATTAAATTCAGTTTCAATATTTGTTCAGCAGCAGCTGAAAACTTCAGTGCACTAGAGTCCAGAAGTTGCTTCTGGCTTTCGAGAGAGAAAAACCGACTACTGACTCCGTAGATTTCCCAGAATCCTTGTGCCTGCTGCAATCAGCTGACGTTTATAGGGTTTGGAAAGAGAGTAACTGCTGTAAAATGGGAACAACAGTATACCTTTCAGAAAGAGCCGTTTCCTCAAATAGAAAATGAAACACACTGCCACACCGAGTGTATGTTTGCTGTCTCTTAACTCTTAATGCTGAGGACTTAAAACAAAGATCTGTGATAAACAAACACAGGAATACAGTCCGTGCCAGCATGCCTGCTCTAAGACTGAAAATTTCTACCACACTGTAGCTTGCCCATTTTTGTTTTTCTTTTTTTCCCCCCTTGGGGAATGTATTTTTTTCTGTTTGCTCTATCTTACAATGCTAAAGACACCTTTGAAAAAATCCTGGATCCAGACCAAATCAAACGTTAATCCCTTCTATGTTGGGTCAACCTCTGCTAAAAAACTAATGCAAATCTGTCTCAGGCAAACCAATCCAATCTCAAGGAGGTAAAGACGAGCGAGGCAGGACTTTCTAAACTCCACAGTTATTTAAAAAAAAAAAAAAAAAAAAAAAAACTGATTCAAAAATTCAACGTGTGCCACAAAACTATGGTTGAATGAAGCAGGGTTTGTAGTTTTTAGGCAGCCTCATTGGCAGATACTGAACTGATACTGGTACTAATATTGTTAACCCTAACCCTTTCTACTGGTGTTTATGGCTTTCTCAGAGAGTGGGTAAGCAAACAGACCCAAGACCAAGACACCCAAATAAGCTAATCCTGTTGTATATGACCCCACTATGGTTTCAGTGACTCAGCAACAAATTGATTAGCTAGTGGGAAGAAAGTGATCTGGATTTTTTTTGCCATACATTTTTTTCTTCCTCCACCAAAAGTACAAGTCGTTTGCTGCTTCAAGCATTGTGAATATGAGAATCTACTTTTAAGAAAAATAATCAGTTTTAACAAAAGGTTGAAATTTCCTTTAAACCTACTAACAATATCCTCTTATATCTCTAAGTTAAGTCTGGTTAAAAGAATTGTTTCACCACAGGATTATTATGTGCAGCGCTCTGTCTTTTAGTAAGCACACAGAAACCAAACCACCGCCTTTGCTTCTGAACGCCTGTATTATTACCCCAAAAGCCTCCGCTCCAGAAATAACTTTCTATTTAATATTTTGGAACAACTGTGGTGACTTCAAGCTTTCTGAAAGCACTGAGTAAACTAAACATTTTTTCCAAATCCTGTAATTAACTGTCTACTTCTGAGAAAGCACCAACTTTACAAAGAGAGAGTTGAGGGCGAGGTTTACCGAGCTCAAACATCCCTAAATCTTTTGTTAGAAGGAAGTGACTTGTTTGCTTCCTCATATTGTTGTCAAATTATGAAATCGATTTTGCAATATATTCAGGCCAAACTGATCATGTTGCATAGAGGATGAGTGTGACATCGTGCGCCGCGTTTTTCCTTATCTTTTTCCTCGAGAGAACTCAACAGGGACAAATAGAAAAGCGCAATTTTGCAGTCAAACCCACCATGGCTTCATTGTTTACTTAAGATAAATAGGGAAGTCATCGAAACAGCTCATACTATTACAATCATCTGGTGACACAAATAAATGGCCAATACTATTCCAATCAGCAATGTGATGCCATCTGCCCCATCAACTAATCAAGATGAGCCATTTTTCCATTTAAAATGTTCTCTTTTTACAGCTTACTTTTAATGTACCAGTGTTTATTTTCCCAGTTTTAAAAACACAGGGTTATGAGACACCCTATGTATCAAACATCCAGCGTATGAAATAGATTCTCCAAAAGCTAAAAAGTTCCTTTTGGATTCTTCTGGATCAGACAGCAATTGTTTGTTTTCTTTACATAAATACATTCTCTAATTTGATCCATTTTCATTTAATTTCAGAGGGAGGCAGTCGTAATAGTGAAGACGCAAGGAGCAAAGGCAGTCACAGAGTGAATGAGTTTAAATGCCTGGGGTCAAACCTCTAAAGCGACAGACAGCGCACAAGAGAGGTGAAGAACAGAGTCCAGTCAGGGCAGAGCGGGTAGAGACGAGTGTCAGAGGCGATTTGTGACAGAAGGATAGGCCCAAGAGTTAAACTGGAAAGTTTACAGGATGGTAGTGAGACCGGTTATGACGGAGATGAAGGTGGCAGACTTTTTTCCTCATGAGTGACAGGATTAGAAATGAGTACATCAGAGGGACGGCTCAGGTTGAGCAGTCTGGACAAAGTTAGAGCGGTAAGGCTGAGATGGTTTGGACATGTGCAGAGTAGGGATAGTGGATACAGCCGACAAAGGATGTTAACTATGGAGCTGCTAAGCAAGAGGAAAAGACAAAGAGGAGTTTTTTCATGGACGTAGTGAAAGAGGACATGCAGAATTTTGGTGTGACAAAAAAGGACATTAGGAATAGGGTGGGAGCCCTGCAGGGATCAGGCATAAGAAGAAGAATCTGATTTGTGTCTATGAATGTAAAGAGTCCTTCCAAAAGCTCTATTAACCATATCTGGATCTATCCCAAAAGTTACTCGCTTATACAATGGCCCAAGACTCAAATGTGGTAAAAAATAAAAAAATAAAATAAAAAAGTATTAAATAATCCTGCTAACATACAAAGAAACAGCTTTAAAAAAAAACATGAGAACATGCTTGTATGAAAATCTTAAAATACACTGCACCACATGCATGCAGTTCTGAGATAAATACCTTTTTCTTATCAAAAAAACCTTTAAGACTCTAATTGACAAATGATAGTTCTGCCATTAAATGTAATTGATTGGTGATGAAGAGAACAGCTGTCTCTGAAATTCATGAAACTCATTTCTAACCTGAAACATTTTAACTAGCCTGAGAACAACAGTATATCTCTATATAACCAAAGTCTAAAAGTACTTCAGAGAGGACCTAGACCACAATTGTGTAATGGTATTGTTTAGAAATCAATGCACAACAATGACAATGACTCACTTCGATTTATGGACTCACCCGAGTTGAGGCTCTCCACCCTCAGAGGCAGCCCTGACTGGGCGATGGCGATGAGCTTCAGAGCGATGTAGAACTGGCTCCGACCGAAGTGACCCAGCCGAGTGGCTCCACATAGCTCTGTGATCTAAACCCACGCACACAAGGACAAGGGAGAACAGTTAACAACATTGTATTCATCTGAAAGAGCAGCTTTTTCCTCTAAGCAAACATAGCATCCAAGTAATAAAAAGGAGAATAAACAACAGCTATCGTTTAGTGTCTGTTTAAATTATCCGATGAACTGTTCCCTTAAGAATGGTCTCATCTGCCATGTTCACAAGCAGATGTCCAGTGTGTTCTATGCGTAAAAAGTCTGGTTATCATGTTTTGTAGTCCTTTACAAAACAATGAAACGGCCTTCTACACACAAAAGATAAAGTGGTTAAAAGAAACAACTGAAACCTCAGGATTAGTACTACTGGTAAGATTTTATAACATGAGGATAACTGTTTAAGAGGGTGCCCTTAAGTGCTGCGAGTCACTCAAAAAAAAAAAAAAAAAAACTGCCACAGCTGACCAGCGATCCTTTTCTTGCCGATGAGGGACTTTATCCAAGTATGACTGGATACAAAGCAGCAGTGACTTTTCTCAGCCTGTTACAACATGACACTGTAGCAGTATGTGTCTCACGGGCCAACACAGAGCTCAGTGTAGATTCTGGAAGTGGTAGGATTACAACGCTCCTTAATTCTCCCACCACACAGCCCCCCCCCTCTTGACCTTGAAAAGGATGCTGACTCACAAACTGCAAATATTGGCCATGCTGAGAGATCTGGAGTCACAAGAATGGGCTGCTGCAGTTTAACTGGCTACTCATGACTCACAGTTGTCAGAGCAGGGACACTCTGCAATCTGACCAAGAAGGCAATCCGTATTTGAGGGTTAATAAACAAAGTCTCCACTTCTGTGGATCACAGGCGTGCAGGCACAGGCATTTCCACCATGTTAGCCAGTAATGAACAAAAAAGGCAGATGTTGATGGAGGGAGAAGACAGGAAAGAGTGGGCAGCAAGAGCAATGAGAAGTATTTAGTGCGTTAGATACACAGTTCAACACATACCCACAGAAAGGTAACTGAAGAGGGCATGCCAGCTTTTATTGCATGTATAATATGTCAGTTAGAGAAAAAAAAACTCAATAAAGAAATAAATTGTGTGAGTTGTCTACCTACTCTGTTTAGCTAAGGCTAACATTAGCCAGAAGAAGGTGTGTCTCTCTTGCTGCGCAGCTCTGCTAAGCACCCGGGCTAAATAACCACAACGACACTGGCTGACAGGACAGCTCCAACAGTCAGCCTGCCAGCCAAGTTTACCAAAAATCCCCCAATGGCCCTTCGTTTCACGCACACCTTCACAGTCTGAATGATAACACGGTTACGCTAGCTTACCTGCAGGACAACTTCGCTGGGTAGCTGGGCCGCCCGGAAAAGGTCAAGAACTCTCCCGTTGGAAGCCACTTTTTTAGTGTTGTCCGTGTCACAGTAAACGAACAAATCCGAGTAATATTTCTGCTCGACATCACTCAGCGTTAGACTTTCCATCGTAGTACCAAATGAGCCTGAAAAGAACACAAGTTGGCTGTTGATTAGCCCTTAGCCAATGGCTGGGGCAGGATCCAAAAAATGGGCGAGACTTCAGGATCCCAACTTAGCTAAGCCGAGCTAACGTTGAGGTTAGCTGTTGTAATGATGTTCCCAACGCGCCTTATCCCAATCTCTGTAAACGTCCCTAATACTGTGTACCAAGCAGGAGCCGATCCCAACTCGAATATTCAAATAAAGGTTGCTTTCACACAGTTAATAACTTGTTGGGCCAGCCAAGCCAAGTAGCCAACAGCTGGCTAGTAGTGCAGCGGGCTAACAGCTACCTTGAATCAAAGTCAGTGGCACTAACGTTAGGCTAACTAGCAAAGTGCGTCTACCTCCCCGACCCGGACATCTACCGCCGTGATCTCACGTTACAGCACTTCTTCTCGCTGTAATCCGTTACAGGAGGGTGTTTCTGCCCTTCACTAGAAACACATTCCTCTGCGGGGCCGTCAGAAGTAAAGTTTCAGGGTCTCTTGGTTCCTTCCTCCAGTGATCATAGCCGCCATTCCTGCCACCAGTGTCAAGTCACGCGGAGTTAAGAGGAGACTTCCGGTCCGAGTCTTCAGATTAAAGAAAAACATAGCGTTCACTCAGAAGCATCTAGTTTTATAGATTGTATACATGTATTATTTTTTATGTTATTTTATGTTATTTTTTATAAAATATCATCCGCCTCTCCAAGGTGGTGTCGGAGAGGCGGATGCTGTCCAAGATAAAGACAATGTTGGATAACACCTCCCACCCACTCCATGACATGTTGGTCAGTCACAGGAGCTCGTTCAGTGAGAGACTGAGATTACCGAAAAGCACCACTGAACGACACAGGAAATCATTCCTGCCTGTGGCCATCTCCCTGTACAACGCATCCACTTAACACACTGTTTGCTGCTACAACTACACATGTTTCTTTTCCAAATATTTATTTATAAGTGACTTATGTATGTATGTATGTATATATATGTATATATTGTACTATTCTTAGTTAGTTATTGTCTGTCTTGTCTTAATGTTGGTTTAAAATGGAGCACTGTAACAAAAAATAATTTCCCCCAGGGATCAATAAAGTATTCTGATTCTGATTCTGATTCTGATTTTGTGCTGGAAGAGTAAACTACATATAACTATACACTTGACAACTTTTGTATTCACTTCGCCTGCAGTTCAACTATTTTAATATTTTCATAGTGATTTAAGTTAAATTATTGTTTTGCCATTAAAGTACCAACATTTTTAGGCCTTTGAAAGAATATAAGAACTGTATTTTGATTTTACAATTTTCACTGTAATTGAACTTTTTTGAAGTCCCCTTTTATTTTCTATTTCTTTATAAACCTGTTACAACCAGTTGATGAGAAAAGGTATTTGCCTCCTTCCTTGTCACACTTAACTTAAATGTTTCACATCAACACACACATTTTGTTAGACAAATATAACAGGAGTAAATATACACTGCAAACTGTAAGTGATGGAATTCTGCTCTTTACCAAAAAATCCTGAAGGAGATTGTCCAACCATCAGTTTGTTCAGTTCTTGGGTTATGCAGCAGGATAATGATCCAAAACAATTGAGCAAGTCTGCTTCTGAATGGATTAAAAAAAATGAGGGTTTTGGTGTGCCCTACTCAAAGCCCAGACTTAAACTTGAGATTGGGATTCTTTGGCATGACCTTAAAAAGGCCATTAATCCTCAAAAACCCTTCAGTGTGGCTGAATTATAACACAAGCACAAAACAGTTGATCAAAATTCCTCCACAGAGGCGTGAAAGCCTCATTGCCAGTTATGACGAACTTTGGATTGCAGTTCTTGCTGCCAAGGGTGGCACAACCAGTTATTAAGTTAAGGGGCAATTACTTTTTGAATGGAAAAAAAATGAAATATTTATGTTAAAACTGCATTTTATTTTTACTCAGGTTATCTTTGTGCGACATTAACAATAGTTTATTAATCTGAAACATGTAAGTGTAACAATTGCAAAAAACTTGGAGATATTTGACCCTAGGTATTTAGAATCAGATAACAAATGTAAA
The DNA here is from genome assembly GCF_057382275.1 of Copadichromis virginalis. NCBI lineage: Eukaryota > Metazoa > Chordata > Actinopteri > Cichliformes > Cichlidae > Copadichromis > Copadichromis virginalis. Next base: position 17,567,990 of record NC_140632.1, read on the forward strand.
AATATTTATGATTAAAACAAAACATGCAATTTTGTGCAGTTATTTTTGTTTAGGATAAAACCACAAATGGATGACAGAAGTTGTGGCATATTTCTGTGTAAATCTGTGCTCCACATTAAGCCCGAGGCCTCATGTTTGTGGCATCTTTGTATTTATAAAGGAAAACGCCCAATTTAACTTTTACAATCGGTAACAATTAAATTGAGCAGTCTTTCCCTAAGTCTTATCATGTGGGAGCCTTTTAAAGAAAGACAAGAAAAAAATCTGATGTAATGACATCTGTTCAGATTTTCCATTAAATGTTTCAATTTAACTAGTGAATCATAAATGAGATAATTAATTGTCAAGTTCTGTCACTGGTGTCAAACACTCAAAGCATTTTCTAAAAATGGAATAGAAGTTTTCTTTTATAGCGAAGTCACACTCTATACACTTCCGGTCTCAGTTCAGGTTTCTCATGAGATAGCTTGACACTTCGCGACGTCCGAGTTAGCGCGAGCTTGCTTGGGCTCGGGGACCCGGATGAGTAATTTCCAAAATAAAAGCTGCACTCATATCATGGTTTATAATTGATAGAGACGCGACTTGATACTGCAGTGGCTATACAGATGTACATGTCCCCCCCCCCGCAAATAAGTCGCCCATTGTTGTTGTTTTTTTGTGTCTGATATTCTGACATTTAACTCCAATGATTAGTTGTGTGGCCATTTGAAATGTTTTCACACATAAAGTCGTTTCTTGGAACTATGTAACAAAACAATAAATTGTTTTCTATTTATTTCACTCTGGTTCTTGTTGGAACCGTCTTGACGTCTTGGTGACACATTTGCAACAGTCAGCTACTTGGGGGAAAAAAACCCTTTTTAAGATCTGCTTCTCACTAGTTCTGTATAGTGCTCTTTAAACATAAAATAAAGAACATGTTAATTAAACTGCATTTTGATACATATTTTTAATAAACTTGTTGAATAACTGCAACTTTTTGGGGCCCTCTGAGTTTTTATGCCTTTGCTCGGTTAGTAATCCTTCACATATGTAATATTTTCCATTGTTCTAAACACTATGATGATGGAGTCACTGCTTTGTTATTTGCAGTGCATGCATAAGAGGTATAGGGATGGGGTGGAGAAGAATAGAGTTCAATGTGCAGAACAAAAAGTAACAGCATTTGGAGTCAGCACACTATTCTAACAAGCTCTTTCTGTGTTGCAATGGGACTTGTGTTCGCTGAGCACCTGTGTGTTTCTTGGAGACGCAAGAAATAGTTTGGAGAGGCCGAAACGTAGGACAACACGCGGTCTCCTGCCTCTTCAATACCTTATATGGGCCACAGCCCATCAAACTATCGGCAGCGTGTCACGATGAAGTCAGATGAGCGCTCGTGTTGCCTTCATATGTTGTAGGGAATTTGTCACATCTACTCAAATTAAGCCAGTAAATGAAAACAGTTGCACATTTTCACAGCATTCCACTACGAGTAGGTAATTATTAGTTAATCGCGGAAATGTCTGAAATTTGTGGCTTGTTGGACAAGAGCTTCTGTACTTCTGATTTATGGGGGGAACATTATACACATTGTAAACTGCAGTTTGTGGGGAATAGCATACATTTCGTGACTTTACAGCATACAAGGAGTGTCCTCAAGGGAACTAGCTTTTGAACTAGAGTTAATAATTACCTCATTTAGAATATAAACCATTACTGGATTTGTTTACGACCTAAGTACTAGTGTTGGCTCCCAAAACAAAATATTGGTTGGGCTCTATTGTGAAGGGATTTTTGTTGTTGTTGTTGTCTTGTGTTTTGTTGTAGAATACTTTGATCCTAAGGTAAAGACATCTCAGGACATCGGGTACAGATCTTTAAATTGCTCCCACAGGTCAATTACAGCTGTGTGTACTTAAAAAAACAGGCTTAAAACAGGTGTGACAACTTCTATCTTATGTGTTTGTAAAGTTTTTGTTCTGTTATTTTTATTGCCTGGAGACATTGTAGAGCTTCACACATGTGCTATATAAATAAACACTAACACTGCATTATCTTTACATGCATATTCTTACTAAGATAACTTAGTGATCTCATGCTTCTGTTTAATATTCTTATTTTTTGAATATTAAACACATTCACTCCGTTCGTTTTACACCACTTTGTTGTTCCATTTCTAAAGGGTGGAGTTCTCCGAGCGCACTCTGAACGCAGCATCATTTTCCACCGGTGCCGATTCATCAGAAAGTCGTCCCTCACCTCATTACAAGCAAAAACAAGCCCAAGTAATCAGGTAAAATTCATATCCTTGTGTCGGTGTTATAGTCGCTTGTGTTACATCGTTTTCCATCATTTATTCCAACCGTTCATCGGTCTGAATAACTCCTCGCTCCCCTCTCAGCGGAGGATTTGTCGGATGTTAGAAGCTAATCATACCGGCGAGCTCACATCTGCCACTCAGAGGAGTCTTTTCTTTTGCACCTGAAGTCGCGTAAAACATCGCCGAGCTGCTAATATTATTCAGCACTTGAGAATGTCTGCACATCTCTGAAATAAATCAACTGCAAGAAGTATTTATTAGCAGGTTTGGCTAGCCGTGAACGCTAATCCCTTACTTCCGCATTGATGAGTCCGCCCTGCTCGTGTTGGAGCTTGTTGCATTGCTGCAGTCAGTCCTCCTTTTATATGTTGTACTCATACCGAGTGCCTTTATATGTGTCTGATATATATATAATTAAATTGCATTTATTTATGGGTTTACTGGACTTTGAGTTTGTTTTCTTTTAATGAAAGTCCCCCAGCTCCCAAAACACCCTTCACAAAAGGAACAAAATTGAAAAAACGCCTTTCTGATAATCCCAATTTCATGATTAGAATAAATGTTAAGACTTTTGTCTAAAATGTAAAAAAAAAAAGAAAGGAAAATTTGGCGCATATTTATTGACGAAATACAGCTCTTTAACTTTAATTACTGCACTTGCTGTTAAATCTAGCCTTGTTTTTCCAAAGTCAGAAAATTCCTCTACTGGTGGATGATCACTCAATAAATCAGTCAGATTTTGTTCAGATGACACCAGATATGTCTGTTTACAGTGCTACACGGATGTTTATTAGACAAAAAGTAAGTACCGGTAATGTGTAATGGTAAGACTTTCAACGTGTAAAAAGAAAAAAAAACAGATCTAAAATTACATAAAAAATGGCCTGTAAGTACAATAGAAGACATTAGACAAAATAAAATGCATCACAGTGCATAGACTTCATTGTGTTTTAATGCACAATAATCTATAAGCTCTACTCATTGATTTAAAAATGTAAGGTAGATCAAATGTAACAAATCTACAGATTAGATCAAATGAGGAAAGTGTAAATAGAAATAAATTGTCTGTTTACCATATTCAATCAAAAGCTGGGCTGAAGATGTTTAAAGATTTCAACACTTCAGCTGCTCTCTTTCTCTACAGCAGACTGCTTCGTGACTCAGAGTGTAAAAGTTAAAAAATCTGCCTCCTCAGCTGTGTTGTCGTGCACTTTGGAACTACTCACAGGATGTAGCATCCATACTGCACCCTACGCACTGAGGATGTGAGACATGAATACTGGAGCAAGAAGACCATCAGGGGCTTTTAAAAACAAGTAAATAGATTTTAAAATCGATGTAGGAGCTGACAGGCAGCCAAGTTTTATGTAGTCTGGCCAAACGCCCTGGCAGCAGAGTTATAAATCAACCATAATAATCTAAAGCACTGCAGTAGTAAATAGACAAGTTGGGTCAGAATTGTGCAATACAGGTTTAATTGTTTAGTTTCATGTCTAGTGCACTCAAAACCGTGACGTCAGATTTAAAGCTAATGCAACTATTTGCATTTTGTTTCGCCTGCAGCAACAATGAACGTCTCCCATGAAATTGATTTGCTGGTTCAAGAGATCCAGCGACTCGGCAGTAAAAGTAAGTCAAAACTGTCATTGTATATTGCTGAATGACATGGTTTGCCTTGAAGTACTTTGATATATTATCCCATGAGCTTTAATAAACAACAATCATGCAGTCATCCAGTGTTGATTTGTGGTTCTGACCACTTCTAAAGCAGGAAACAAATAAACTCAGAGTTATGCCATTTGCAGCAGGGGTGTGTCAAGGTTTTTTGGAAACAGGGTGGCACTGCCACGTTTGTGGAGGGTGGCCTCTATAAACACAGCAGTGGATCAAACCACTCTGAGTTAATGCAGGTGTGTCCATTAGTTATTTTACAAATACACATAATAGGCATGAATGTCTGTAATTGTGGGGATCAATTGAAATGATTTGGTACTTTAATTGGAGTAAAAAATTAGGTTGTTTCATTTTATTTTGAAATTGAATTGAGATTGAAATCGCTACAGTCATTTTAATTGACTGCCCGAAGCTGTAACGATCGTTTAAATCTCTTATTTCAGACGCTGACGGTAAATGTAGCGTAAAGTTCGGGGTCTTGTTTAATGACGACCGTTGTGCCAACATCTTCGAAGCGCTGGTGGGCACCCTGAAGGCCGCCAAGAAGAAGAAGGTGATCGATTTCCAGGGGGAGCTGCTTCTGCAGGGCGTCCACGACAACGTTGACGTCATCCTGCTCCAAGAATGAGAAGCCGGTGTTGGGATAGGACAGCCTTCTAGCAGCTGCGGATCTTTCCTTCACAAGGCTCAGTATTTGAACTGAACTGCAATAACCAATCGGATTTGACCTAACAGTACACCGGCAGACTCAGCTGGCATGTCTGCATAGGATTGTTTTGTTTTTTTTGCTTTCTATGTGACAAATTAAGTAGTGATTTTGACCACAGATCAGGAATATAATACTTTGTGCTAATGCATTCACTTGCCTCTCTACAGTTTATTATCATAACCTGAGATGACCCACAGGACAGCATGCTCACTAGATTTAGCTGCTTTAGCAAACTACTGTACACTTTTCATTTGCTCTCTCTAATTGTTTGTGACTGATACCAAGCTGCACTAGGCTAATCCTCCCTTTGGTAGTGGGAGTTACGACCTCATTACTTGGTGCGTGTAACTGCTTTAAAATCTTGTCCAGCTCTGAGACAAAGGGTAGTGTGTGCTCTCCAACTGTGCCACCAAACGGCCATTCCAGTAATTGTTTACACAAGACATGTCTACTACCTCTTATTTGCCCAGGGCTTTTGGAAATTCAAGAACATCTCCGTGATAGAAACTAACTAAATGACAGCTCAAGTGCATTAAAAAAAAACAACAAAAAAACCCACTTTTTTTTTTGTACTGCGATGTGCTAAAGTCGTTTTTATTCCATCTTTTTATACGTAGTCATTAGTGAAATTTCTCTGCTAAACAAACTCCAAAAATTGCCTTTTCATAGAAATAGCTGATGAGCAATGGCGAATGTATTTTTTGTGCAGTTTTTATTAATGTATAATTACAGGGTGATTGGTGCCAAATGCTAAAGGTGACTCAGGACCAAAACAAAGCAACCAAAATCTGTTTAACTATCGTGCTGCGGCTTAAATTAGAGATACAAAAGGTGCATTTGCAGTTTTGTTAGTTTCTTTAATTTTAGCACTGTTTTGTACTGTAGGTCAAACAAAACTTAGCAGACCAGGCATGACCACTCTTATATCAAAATTCAGCAGTTATAGGTGATTTATTCTGTTTTAGCCATTTTTGTTATCAGTTTTTCTGAAATATCATCAACAGCCATTCCTGGCCCACTATGGAGGCCCAAAGCAGTTCAAATTAATAGAAAAAGAAAATTGTGAGTTAAGTAATTTCCTGAATAACTATTGATATGGTTGATTTAAAACAAAAAACAGATGTTTGAAATCAGCATGGAGTATTAATCAAATGGTAATTCCTATTCATTTTGATTTGGAGCAAAGGCAAGACACATCCGGTTGTAAGCTAGCCCGCTTCTTTCTACTAATAAGAGAGTTTATTCTGACTGAAAATTTGGGAAAATATTATTCACAATGTTCTTGTTTTACAACTGCATCACTCTTTCCTGGTGGTGTCGATGGACAGACAAGACACAGCCATGAAAAATTACATTTGCAAATCTTTACAGATAAATTCCTTTGTAAACTAAAATTTAGTTTACAAAGTTTAAACACAATTTATCTTAGTTAAGTCATTTAATGTAAATTAATATCGTTTTGAGCACTTTGGACCTCCATACATTTGGAAAATCTTGAAGCTGTTTGAATGTGTAACATCTTGTAGCTGACACCTCTTTAATAAAGTCATATCCTTTTTTTTCTGTTTTAAAATTAGGCCTCCATCATGTTATCAGTCACATTTTTCTGCTTCTCGTGATGCGAAGCTGGTTATCAGCCTTGTGAAACGACACCTGGTCTGCTAGTTTTTTTGACCCATGTCACGTTCACTGCTGTTGTGTCAGACTTGCTAAATATTTTACATTCAGGTGTATTTGTTTAAGCTTGACTTGAAATGTGTATTTCTCTCTTTCTCAGTATCAATGGCACAAATGGATCCAGCTCGATTATGAATGAAACTAAACTGTAACCTGATCACAGAAACGTGCTGCTTGCCATCCTGCTGATGCTCAGGCGTGACTTTCGGGTGACTTTCGAAGCACAAATGCAAATTACAAGCGAACGTTTGGCAGGAGGGAGAACGTAATGATCACTGCCGAGCCAATACCTCGAGCCATTTCTGTGAACAAGTGGGACGCCTGTGTGATGTGTTCAAGTGTGTCATTACTGTGTTTTCTATTGGCAATAACACATTCCTACAAGAGGTTTGTGTTACTGTGGAATACATTCCAAGGAATAAAATCTTTACATGCGAAGCCTTGAAACTTCTTTGTTGTTTGTTTCCTTGTGTGTTTTATGACTCTAGATGTTAAACTGAGGAAGATACTCATCTAAGCACTGTAATAAAAGATTGTGTAATGGTTTATGGGCCACTATGGTGTGGTGTGAGAATACTGTGGTAATGGCAAACTTATTAGCATCATTATGAAAATATTTGTTGCTTGGGGTGTTGACTGTAAGCTGAATTATAGCATGATGGCTGCTGTTTCATAAATCATCTTTAGTCAGGTTTTACCAGCTTTGAGCAGTACCCTACAAGCAAGGTCTGTAAATTGTCTGATTTATGAATGGAGTCTGGTTCCTGCTGATAACATATTCTCACTTCATTTCAATCAATCTTTTCATTCATCCCTGTTGTAAATTATCTGATTTAATTACTTATATTGGCATACAGATTCAGCGAGTTACACATTTACTGCACCCTTGAATACTGTTTTGCTGTGAAGCTGCACATTCAGGTATCCTGAATGAGGCAGTGATACTTCCCCACATGTATGTGGTGCTGATTACTTCCCATCCTCTTCTATCGTTCACTTTAGTGCCAACTGAGGCTGCCGCTTCATGTAAATAGTTAACCAGAGGCTGTGTAACGTGTGTGTGTTTTAATGATCACCATTTATGCTTATCTATGGAGATAAGTATACATTTACAATGCTATTGATAGCACTGATAGTTACTATTGTTGTGAACACTTCAATAGCAACTTGGAGAATGAACTTTCCCATAACTGTAATCTCGAATTGGCATAATTATTTTTTTTAAATGAAGCATTAAGTGGGGAAATTTTGAGGATGGGTGATGACGCTGGAACACTGTCATAACAGCACTGTAGACAAATAAAAGTACTTTTATAATGAGGTATAACAAAGGTACTGACAAGTAACAAATTACCGTATTCTCCTAGCTTAGAAATAACATAATTAATTTACTAATGCTATCACAGTCAGTCAAGAATCTGATTAATTTTTAAACTACTCGGCCACATGTGTCAAACTAAAGCATAGTTCTTTGCAAATGTAAATCTGGCCCACCAATTCATTCAAATTCTGAGAAACAGCAGCTAATTTGTAGTTTTTAGGGTTATTTTCTGTGCATGTGGCTTCACACTGGAAAGGTGGGCTGTATGGTACATTTAAACTATTTATTTATTTTACTTATTTTGGTGAAATTCACCATAACCATGAAATGGTCAGATTCAGGCTTTTGCCTTTAAGAAAGATATGAAAAAAAGATTCTTTATTTAGTTTTTAAAAATAAATAATGGCTAAGTAAGCTATGATAGGACAATTAGGGAAAAAATTAAATTAACAATAACAAGTATATAACAAATGGCTTGAGAAAGTGGTAGAGTACATAAGGCAATAGTATATAATGTGACATAAAACTATAGCTTAATGAAATTAAAAAAATTTTTAATTAAAAATAAATACAGTACAGTAAAATAAGTATAGAGAAAGATATTATATAATAATATCATATGGTGTGAAGTTGAAGTAACTTTTAAGGCTTTGTTTTGCTAAGACCTTTCTGTGAACTTTCTATGTATGGGGAATAAATCTGATACCTGACTAAAAACCGAAACATGCCTTTAGACGCAGCAAATTCCGAGCTTTCCCACGGGACGCAAACGCAGCCTAAATCGCTGACGGTCAACACTAGGGGGCGGGGTCCCGTGACGTCAGGGGGTGGAAGAGAACAGCAGAGCAGGAATCAAAACAAGAGACGGACACGCCTTCGCTCCTAAAGGTTATACCAGCTTATTTCTTAGACCTGCTGCACTAAATTCAACCCGCCGTGCAAGAAGAGGCCCAAAAGCATCACCACAAAGAGAAAAGCCCGCATTAAAAACAAAGCACTGCAAGGGTCCACTGCTGAAATGGAGTCCACAGAAATGTCAGACAGCGCTGACAGGAGCCGTTGATAGAGGTCGAAAATAAGACTTGACACTCGAATCCTGTAAAATGCCCAACCAGAAGAGCAGCAAGGGAAAGAAAAGCAAACGCACGAACAGTAGCGGAGATGAGCAGGAAAATGGAGCCTGTGCGGCCGTAACAGGAGGCGCGGCCGCGGCGGCTGCACCCAGGAGCGAGCGCTCAAGTGGTAAGAGAGGAAACGGACGCAGATGTAGTGAAGTTTGGTGATGCTGCCTTCCTGCCAGGGGGGAAGCCCTGTCTGTCTGTCTGCACGACTGTGACATACGTTCACTGCAACGGTGCAAATGTCTCGATCCCCCCCCATCCACTTGTTCCTTGCAGCTCAAGCCCAAACTTCGTTTAAAATGTGCGGCATTACGGTTCCGTGAATAGTGGCAAACATGGGCCACATTTGTCGAGCACGATTTCAGGCCTTGCATAATTGTAGCTGTTGGAGTAGCTATTGCTCAACTGCGCTTAAATCGTGGTTGGGAAACTGATTTTCTATTATTTTTTAAAGGTCATTCGGGGTTTGTGTGGGCACAGGACGAATGCCGAGCAGGCGGCAAAGCAGTTGAAATATTGCTGAAGTAGTAGGTGTTACTTAATGTGTCGGATTTAAGGCGAACTTGACAGCGGCTGTTGGTGTTTCTTAAGTCGATTGTGGTCGTAGTTTGTTATTGGCTTCAGAGGTGGATGATGGGAGAGATACGAAATCGTGAAATTTATGAATGGAGTTCGGCTCCTCGGAACTCCTCTAGGAATATAAGGGATTATCGCCCGTGAATGTGACGCGCAGCGCCGTCAAAAGTGGCCATAAGAGGTGTTAACGACACAGCGCGACCCTTCTTTTATTTCTTTGTCTGCACGTGCACGTCAGTGATCGCGGGCTCTCTCGCAGGCCTCAGCTGTCTTTTCCTGACGGGCACCTTGTCCACAACAGTTTTTCGGTTGTGGCCTTCCTCCTCCAGGGTAATACTGACAGCTCACCGCTTGTGTGCGCACTCAAGTTCAAATGCAGTCCACACGGACGTGGAGCTGCTGGAGGTGCGTGCATTCATACAAACTGTACAGATTAAACAAAGCTTGAGACTGGAAACCACTTCACAGCAAACCTCATCTTAACTGTCAGGTATTGCTAGTGCAGCATTACACATCCAGTGACAACAGATTGTTCTTATGGTGTTATAAGACTAAGTAAAGCCCTGCTTTAACTTTTTTAAAAGGGAAAGCAAAGCACAAATCGGGATTTTTACCGTGTAACTCATCAGAGAAACTTAACGTATATACTGTACAGGTAGTTAGTAATTACACTTATTTATTTATTTTAGTTCAGAGTGTAAAGTGCATGTTTGCAAAACCAGAAGGTAGGCGGTTCCAAGAGGGGGTTTGGGCCTTTTAACAAAAAATTACCTTTTTGCTGTCATCTATCTTTTGCAGCAGGTTTCCCCAGATGTGGATTAAGCCTGTTCCTGCACTAAAAAAGAAAATTCATTGAAGACCTTCACTGAAATAAGTTTATAGTCTAGGACTAGGTTTATGGTATGAAAGATGCCTTTAACTGGAAGTTACAAAATCTCTGCAAAGCTCTTGTTCTGCGGATGCTGAAGCCTGAACACACTTGTAGACACCAGAGTGATACACGGTGCTAAAAGTGGATTGTTTTCTGCTGTGTGGTGAGTTAGAAAGTGAAGAAGAAGAAGAAGAAGAAAGCCCTGCAATTGTACCGGAAAAGGAAGGAGGAAACTACCCCCCCACACACACACACACGCACACACACACACAGTGTATTATCATGAGCTACTCCTCTCATAGAGACCGTGTGGCCACATTTTGTTTGATTCACATCCAGATTTGAGAATTGGCATCCTGTGAATAGAGCTGCTCACAGGATGGCCTACTTGAATTTCATAAATAGATGCAGAAGAGGCAGCAAGGACACCGAAAGCACCCGTTTAACATTTTCACCCCATGTTGTGTCTGTTTGCGATGAAGCTTAGGATGGAGAATCGGAGGGAAAATGTCACCCAAAATGCATTTGTGCTGAAGACATGAATAAATTGTTGCCTTTAGTATTTCAGCTGCACATAATGGTTGATTAAAATAAAATAAAAAATAATAATAAAAATCCCAAAGTGGTGTATTCAGTTTGTGCGAAAGAAAACCCCACAACTCTCTTCAGTTTCTAAAAATTCGAGACACCGAAAAAGCTTTTAAGAAGCTGAAAGCGTCATAAGTGCAGTTTATGAAAGTAAAATTAGCTTCTAGGGTTTGCTGTTGTTTTGTTTACTTAATTTGAAGACTTCTTCTTAGGCTCTTGTGCAGTAAATGAATAGTAAAAGTTACCACTGGATTAAACAATGCTGTAGTTTAATGGTTAACTTGTAATTAGAATTTTCTCTGGAGGACAAAAGGTGCCAAACTAAAACAATTGAATTATTTGAAAAATTAAATGGAAAACCGAATAAGCTGGAGAGTCAAAGTGAAGGTAAATAAGGAGGAAATTAAAAGAGCAAAAATACTATGTCACATTCTATAATATAAATAATGCCTACACATATATTAATTCAGTAAATAGCAAATCAGAATGTTTATTAATACTTTTATTCATTTATCTTTAACTTTAGCTATTTCCAATCTTCATATTTTAGTTTTATTTTATGTATTTTACATTAACAGATTTATTGTTTGCAGTACTTGAGGTTTATTAGAAGAGTTAAAGAAATAAAATAGGCTGTAGACTGAAAAGAGCAAAGTCACCCTAATTTTGATTGGCTAGGTTACATTTGTTGTCAAATATCTGATAGGCGTAGATCAATGTCGTCATATATCAATCTTCAAAATAACATTTGAAGATTGGCTTGAGAGGCGAGCCTGAGATGGTTTGCAGAAGAGGGATAGTGAGCATACTGGACAAAGGATGTTGAATGTGGAGCTGCCAGGTAGGAGAAAATAGGAGGATTAATTGATGTAGCGAAGGAGGACATGCAGAAGGTTGGTGTGATAGAAGAAGATGCTTGAGAAAAGGGGAGCTGGTGGAAGATGATCCGGTGCGGTGACCCTCAAAATGAGCAAAAAAAGATGTTCACATTTGGCTTCTTTCTTTGCAAAATAGAGGTTAAACCTGCATTTGTGGATGGCATGATGAACTGTATCCCTGAATAATGATTTCTGGGGTAGTTCCTGAGCCAATGCAGAAACATGGTTGTTTTTAGCAAAGATTACGGTCATCAAATATTGATTTTCAGCCTCGTCTCTTCCACACACAGATTTCTACAAATTCTCTGTATCTTTTGAAAATACTCAGTACTGTACATTATGAGATGTTCACACTTGTCACAGTTTTATGTTGAGGAACATTCTGAAATTGTTCCAGACACAGTAGACACACTTATTTGCAGAGTGGTGAACATCTGTCCATCTTTTACTTCTGAGAAACTCTCAAAGATGCTCTTTTTATACCCAGTCTTGTTACTGTCCTGTTGTGTTCCTCCAGGGGTTTCTCTTTGGTACTTTCCCCACCTTTTGTTGTCTCAATTTAAACCTTCAATATGTTTTGTATGCTTTGTTGTGAATAAGATATGGGTTTATGAGATTTACAAATCATTGCGGTCTGGTTTCATCTACATTGTACACAGCTTTTAAACTTTTTATGAATTTGAGTTATAAATAAATTCTTTTCCCTCCTCTCTTCTCTCTGTTCATTCAGAGGCCCAGTGTGCAACCCCTCTCGGCTGCAGCCTGAGCCGTGCCATTGATCTGGAGAAGGACGACTGCCAGAGGGTTGTTTGCAACAGCGAGCTCTGCCCTTATGGCAACTGGATGCATCTACAGTGTTTCTACGAGTGGGAGAGCTCCATCCTTGTCCAGTTCAACTGCATCGGCCGTGCGCGGTCCTGGAATGAGAAGCAATGCCGACAAAACATGTGGACCAAGAAAGGCTACGACCTAGCCTTCAGGTTCTGCTCCTGCCGCTGTGGCCAGGGTCACCTGAAGAAGGACACCGACTGGTACCAGGTGAAACGCATGCAGGATGAGCGTAAGAAGAAATCGTCGGAAAGGAGCTCAGGCAGGACTGGAGCCAGCGGAGGGGCTTCAGGGTCCGGGGATGGGTTTTTTGAAGAGCCCAAGAAAAGCAAACCACTTGGAGGGGCTGTAGGAGGAGCCAAACTAGCTAATAGGGCCTCTAGTCAGGAGATGCCTCGTAGACAATCAGTTGATCGACAGAACTCCACAGAGAGAGGTGGAGCAGCAGGAGGAGGGGGATATGCAATAGGAGGGCCTTTACCTTTTGGGCCTCCTCAGAAATCTCCATGTGACTCCCCGGGACAGTCTCCTCCTACTGGCTTCACCTTCTCCCCCACTGCTGCTCTCGGATCGGGAGGTGGGGGAACAGGTATGCGGGGTTCCCGTCAGCTGGGAGAGTTCTTCAAATCAGCCGTCCACATGGACGCACAGAGGAAACACCTGTTGGTTGGGGGATCTCTCGGTCGGAGCGGAGGCTGCTCCCTGGGAGCCTCTGGCGGTGCAGCTGGTGCTCCTCACTTAGATGCAGGGTCTGTCCTGCCGCTACAGCTATCCTTTACCCTCCCGCTTCATCACCGGCTCACCTCTGGCAGTGTGGGTGATGGTAGCCACCCTCACCCGGTGCAGTTCCTGAGGAGGCTGGACCTCTCGGAACTCCTCACCCACATCCCGCGCCACAAGCTCAACACCTACCACGTCCGCATGGAAGATGATGCCCAGGCAGGCCAGGGAGAGGAGCTGCGCAGGTAGGGCTTTTGGGAAATAATATAACAAATCTATTTCTTGCAACATTTCTTGAACACTAAACTTGCGACACAGTGAACACATGGTGAAAGTGATCAATCTGAAATGTTTATTTTGCATGCAAATCTTGAAACTTTAAACATATTTTTTAATCAAAATGCTAAATAAAACTCAGAACTTTTAAACCTACCAGATGTGCCCATGCAATGCACGTGATTCACTGTCAGACAGGCCAGGTCCTATATTCATGTGCTTAGTACAGGTAAAGAACGAGCAGGCTGCACACAGAGCAGGTCGTCACATTCACAGCTGCTTGTGGCACATGTGGTTTTAATATATTGTAACTGCAGCATTTTGCAGTTATAACATCATATAACCACACAGCGGTTAAAGTTGCAATATAATTACAGCATTTGCACAGCACTCATTCATGTATACATTTACATGCAGTACTGTGCAAAAGTCTTAAACCACCTCTTATCCTTAGATAAGACCTAATCTTTTTCAGAGAAAGGCTTTTGTTTGTTTGTTCATTAAGCTTAATACTGAACTATGACTTGTTCAAATTTAAAATAGGCATCTAGCCCAGTGACCCAGTTGTGTCTACACACAATAGACGATTTAAGAAACACAAAATTTTTAAATTATATCTTTGTTACTAGCAGACTGTCACAAAAATGCATGATTTGTTCCAATTTATTTATTTGAATCTATAAAAAAATTCTAAGATAGCGCAGCTTGATAGGCATAAAGTATTACTTTTGTACAACAAACAGCTATTAGCTGAAAACCTGGCATATCACAGCATGGTGTGAAGTGTGTGCCTAAAAATATTGAGGAAAATGGACAAGATGAGGTCAAAAAAAGAAGTGACAGGCCTAAAAACGTGGATATCTGAAATGATCTCAAAGGAATGGTGGCTGTCAAGAAGCCATTCTTAGGGAAGGAAAACACAGAGAAGGCTGAGGTACTTCACAAGAGTGATGAATACAAATTTGAATTTGTATGCACTGAAGACGTCAGGACGAAGGTGAAACACTGTGTCTACAGCCATCTGGAAAAACCAAGTGGTGGTGAGGATCTTGTTAAAAGCGATGGAAATATAAATGCTGAATAGTTGTATCAGATTTTGATCTACCATCTGGATCCATCATCCTGAAAGTGTCTGATTGGCGACAGCTTGATAGAATTGTACAAACTGTTGAAATACATATTTATGTTTGCACATCTTTCACTAAATCACTGTGTGTATTTCCAATCTTCCTAACAAAATATAAAGAAACGAGCGGTGGCCAGAGACTTTTGCACAGTTCATCGTTCATATTCAGAAAAAAAAGCTTCTTAAAATGGATCTATGATATGGTTTTCTTTCCTCATACATGCTTCCTCTATTATAATTCTGTACCTCCTGTAAACAGAGTGGCTTATCACTGTTTTTAGCAGAATTTTGACTGCATGCACTGATTAAAACAAAGAAATGATTGTTGATTTAGGTCACGAGATGCAGTGCCACAATCATTTCTGCTGATATCCTACATAGAAGAACTGCCTGAACTTTCAGTGCAAGTGATTTGATGATGGTTCTTCTTACTGTGTCGCCACCCTGTAGGTTCATCCTGTCAGCTCTCAGTGCGAGCCAGAGAAACGTGGTCAACTGTGCACTGTGCCACCGGGCGCTGCCTGTATTTGAGCAGTTTCCTTTGGTGGATGGGACGCTGTTCCTCAGCCCTTCACGCCATGATGAGATTGAGTACGATGTGCCGTGCCACCTTCAAGGTCAGACATGGTTTTAACTGCATGGAATGAGGCCTGTGCTTAATTTGTGGAGGTAAATATTCATGCATGTAAGAGTCTGAGATGTATTATTTGAGTTTTCTGAAATTTCGCTCAGCATTGAGCGGTCTGATTTTGAACAGCAATCTGTCAGAACTTCTGCTTTTTCAGTGGTCGTCACGGTTGCTAACCATCAATTAATCAAGTGTATTTACAATGCCTGGCTAGAAGATAGACAGAAGATTAAAATAGCGGAAGTAGAGGACCTCGCAAGATTTGTTTCATCAGCTTATTTTGCCTTTAATGTATAGCGCCAGGAGAGTTGAGAAAGGGGGGAATGACATCAGATTTGGTGAGGATATACAGCCTGTGTATTGTACATGGGGCAGGGAGAATAGGGAAAAATGTATAACAGAGGCTTCTAACCTCACCCATTTTCTATCAGATTTTTATTTAGTGGTGCAAATTGAATGAAACCTTTAAGTTTACACAGACCTTATTGTGATTAAGCTTCTGACTTGGGCAGTCAAACTCAAAAGTGAGCAAACAAATGTAATAAAGTCGTAATACATCACGCAATCAGACTATTTAGAGTAAAAAAAGATCTTTAAACCTTTAAAGGAAATGAAACTGATCTGTGAATCATCTTGTTGTGTACTACGTTTTCAAACTCATGAGAATAAGTTCTTCATTTGTTTTTGTGTATTTGCATGTTTTCCTAATTGGCAGCGCACTGAGAGCTCAGGGTCACCGCCTTGTTAAGACTACCGCAGAGTACGACAACAGGACTGCCGCTAATCATGAAAAATGTATATTCTCAGTGGTTATAAATAAATTATTAGTGCATCATGATGCTCAATTATACATTCCTGCTCCTTTAAAGTGTTTTCAAACTGTGTTTTCCTTATATAAAGAGAAATTGATCCATCAGTAAGCCCAATATTCACTGTGTGAATACACATGAAAGGTTTTCTGCTGGCTTCTGCACAGTCCTACATGAATGTAAATCAGCGTGAAGCTTCTTTGATGTGCTGGCCTCCAAGCTTTGATATGTATGTCCTTGATATGCATCAGTATGAAAGGCTTATTTATTCCATTTTTGCTGCTTTTTGTCAGGCAGAATTTAAATGTTGGTGAAGGAGTAGCTTAATTTCTGTCCAACAGATGTGAAAAAAAAAAGAGTTCAGTTAAATTATACTAGCCATGATACTTTTCTATATTTGAGCTAAAACAGAAGAAGTAAGTAAGAACCCCCCAGAAAACATAATCATAACTCAGGCTTGAACTGTGTGGCAAAAACATGAAGAAGAAGCACTCAGAGAGTTCAAGCCTCCGCTAAGACAGCTCACTCTCTGGGCTGTATTTACCTTTAAGGGAATAGTGCAGTAAAAATGACATAAGGGCAGAGTGACAGGTGTTTACTTTGAGTACGCAAATATTATGTAGGAGTAGGTAATGGATATTGATTTGTAAATGTTAAGCGAATAACTTGAGCTCAATATATAATATTATATTTCTACATTATGTTTCTAACTTACTGACTTTAAGATGCAACAATTTTTGGGGTCATTTTAAGAGGAAGGAAGATGTCAAACATAAAAGTCAGGTCAGAGGTCAAATGTGACATGACATTTGGATGAAAACTATAATGTGATATTTAAAATCTATGCCAGTATGATTTTCTAAATGTTTGCCATTACAAGTATAGTCTTGTATAGATACAAGACATTTTATGAAGTCCAAAATAACACAATAATTAGAATCCCCATATATCATCCCCTACAGTATATGCCTTTATATCGTCAGTACAAACAATAAAAGTAAAAAATTGTTTTAAATAGCTTTGTGCAGCATTATTATTCCTTTGGCCTTCAGAACAATCCACTGACCTTGAAGAAGAGGTCAGAGGTCAAATGTAACATTATATTAGAACTCTTTTTATGGTACTTTTTTATATGTTGACAATACACTTCTGATTTTTTGACAAATTTTCACCAATAAATCATTAAGTTAACCCTGAAGACCTCAGTGGATGGAAGTAAAATTTGAATGTATTGTTAACATGACCCCACTCTACACCAGTCCAAAGGTTTTTTTTTTTAATTAATTGAAAACTTTTTGAGCTATCATCATATCACAAATGCTGCAAAAAACAAAAAAGCCTCCTTGGCGGCGATAATAAAATGACTCTGTATAATGCAGTGGAGTGGAAAAACACCAGAGCAAGAAAAAGAATAATATTCATGAAGCAACGTAAAGGTCTGTATATACTGCAGGGATGTGACAGTGGACTTTTGAGGAGGCTTATTGTTTTATTTTATTTTTTTATGTATGATTAATTATTCCTTTTGGTTCTTTCAACAGGCCGGCTGATGCACCTCTACGCCATCTGTGTGGACTGTCTAGAGGGCGTCCACAAGATTGTCTGCATCAAGTGCAAGTCACGCTGGGATGGGAGCTGGCACCAGCTGGGCACCATGTATACCTACGACATACTGGCTGCTTCACCGTGTTGCCAGGTAGAAACACTGAGGGGCATAGAAGAGCATGCTACTGAAATAAATAGAAAAGAAGAAGAAGAGTAATATGACAGACAAAAGCGATAAGAGCAAAAACCAAAGACCTTCCCCGTATTAGTAATTTCTGACAACAAATAGGTACAGTGACATGATGCTTTATCTCTGCTGGGTGTGTAAGCAGGTGTTTGCTAAAGTTATCAATTTATGAGGTGATAGCAATTCAGTGTTGTGTTTACAGCTTTCTCCTCTGCCACTTTGAGCCAAAAAGTTAATTAAAAAAGCTCTAAACCAAATCTAGAGATTAAACAGCTGCAGCTCCTACAAAGCTGTGACCATGTTACTTGCAGATGCCAACATTTGCTCATGGACACCAAAATAACTGTTAGCACCGATCTGACAAAAGTTAAATGATTCAATACCAATTTAAAAAGTCAGACAACGTATAACTCATTTTCTGAACTACTGACTCCACGTTGTTAATATAAAGTTTTGTTTGTCTGACTTGAAATTGGATTATTAAATCTTCCTTTCTGGGGTTAAATAATCTCAATAGAAGCTCCGCTTACCTGCTTTTTAGTGGAAATGGATTGTTTTTGGCTTTGCAAATTCAAATTTTATTGAACATACCTCCCAATGATAACCATGTTTTTGCAGAAATAAAACAAACCTTAAAAAACACTGTTCTAAACTATTATGCACAATAGAGTTTCAAAAAATTTTATTGGTTGTAAAGAACTGAAAATGGTCATTTGTTGAATTTGCAGTATTAGGAGGTCACATTTACTAAAAACCAAAAGCTATTTCTATCAAAAACAAAAGTCCTTTTTTGATATAACCTTCACAAGTCCTGCATCCATTGAACTTGTGAGTTTTTGGAGAGTTCCTGCTTGAATTTCTTTGCAAGATGTCAGAATAGCCTCCCACAGCTGCTGTTTTGATGTGAACTACCTCCCACCCTCATAGATCTTTTGCTTGAGGATGGTCCAGAGGTTCTCAATAGGGTTGAGGTCAGGGGAGGATGGGGGCCACAGCATGAATTTCTCTCCTTTTATGCCCAGAGCAGCCAGTGCCACAGAGGTATTCGTTGCAGGATGAGATGGTGCATTGTCATGCATGAAGATAGGAAGAAACTCTACATACCAGTATTTTGCAGAGGTCATTTTCACACCTTTGGGCATCCTAAAGGGGGCTACCAGCTCTCTCCCCATGATTCCTAACCTTAACCCAGGGTTGCACGACATCCATTAGTTTGGAAGACTGTTTGAAAATGAATCTTGATGTATTTCTGCTTGTGGGAGATGGCATTTTAACAGCTGCTCTCTTAATCTGATGAATTTCTCTGGCAGAAACAGTGGCGTGTCTAGAAAATTTTTGTTGGGGGGGCCAGGTAGGGGCACAGATTTGGAGAAGGGTGGCAGATTTAATTGGCAGATAATGTTTAAAAAAAAATTCTACCAACCCTTAACCATAATTCAATAATCCTATAAACCTAATAACCAAATGCACTTTTAACTCTTATTAGAATGAGATTTTAACCACTACGGTGCAAAGTTTTTAGATACTGCGTTGATAAAGTACAAGAGATACAATCAGTGCTTTGTCAGTGCTTAAACAGCATTCAAGGACATCAATATTTGCATAGTATTTTTACTGACATATAGTGCACATATGTTTTGGGCAAAAACATTTTTGAAAATTAAAATACGAACATTTGTAACAAACAATTGACAAATTAGCCAGTTCCAATGCAAAACTTTCTCTGCCTGTTAAAAAAAGAAGATAATCTTCTCACAAACTGGTGTTTGATTTTGAAACAGGAAAAAAGTGGAGAAACAACTGAAAAGACTAACATTTGAATAAAACCTGAAAGCAAGTAAATACTTTCTATGCTGCCTTATGGTAAACTTTGGTAATATTGATAAAGAACAACACTGGCTGATGATAAAATA
Organism: Copadichromis virginalis; assembly: GCF_057382275.1. NCBI lineage: Eukaryota > Metazoa > Chordata > Actinopteri > Cichliformes > Cichlidae > Copadichromis > Copadichromis virginalis. The sequence continues at coordinate 17,587,742 of NC_140632.1, forward strand.
CAGTCAGCTGGCATGGTGACACTGCCAGTATTAACCTGCAGGGCTGGACTGGGACAGAAAATCGGGCATTTTGACTACAGACCGGCCCACCAGGTATTAAAGCCATAAAGCCTTTGAATGAAAACAAATGCTGTTGTGACAGTGATGTACAGTCTTGTTGGTATATGTATGATTTCTATACATTTTACGTCAGATAAAAACTTTGGTTGTAAGATTTAGATAATTATTTAATAAAAACTAGGTATTTTAAATGAGAATAAGAAAGAAAAGTATTTCTTTGTGCCCCCCTTTCCCTGTTAATGCCCTACCTGGCCCCCTGGCAGAACTTTGCTAGACCCGCCCCTGCACAGTTACCAGCTGTCAGCTACATAAAAAAGGATCCTGGTGTTATTTATCTCTCAGAAACAGTTGATAACTTCAACTCATTCATGTCACCTAAAAGGTAAACCTGTTTCTCCATCACCTGTTCAGCTCTGATGATTCAGTAAGGACATCTCCTGGTTTCATCTTCATGTTTCCCTCTCACCACATATCTAAACAGACATCATGACCAGCAGCTTTACAGCTGTGGCTCCAGCAAACATCAGCTGATACTAGAAATTAATATTAAATACATTCTAACAACAGCTGATCAAGCTTAAACGTGCTGCTGTTGTTTAGCGCAATATCCGCTGGTTTCCTCTTTCTGGCGCAAAGTGGGCGATAAACAAGAGAGAAAAGCCGATCAGCTGATCATTGATCAGTTTCATGATTGAAGTAGCAACAGGAGAGGGAGGGGGAGAGAATGAGAGAAGAAGAGGCAGCTGTGCAGCATAAAGACAGAATAAATCCAGCTTTGTGTCTTTTTTCCATTCTAGCTAAAGTCCGGGACAAACTGCGTCTCTTCTCAGCTCAATACGAAACGTGTAATATTTTCTCTGAATGAGGGACCATTCCATTTTTTAAGGAGCCGTTGGCAACTCTACTAACTAAACTTATGAATAAAATAAAGTTCACTATCAGTAACATCATAGCACCCACCCAGCTGTATAAAAACTCCGTCAAACTGGCTAGAACGCAGTATGAGTTATTGCAACTGACAGTAAAAAGTCAGCAACATGAAAATAAACTCCACCTAAACTTGGTTTATATCTGACCCAGATAGACTGCAGGTCATAACTTCTTACCTGAAGTTCAGTTCACCTGACACTCGGACTGGCGGCTGCTTCGGGTCTCTCCTCCTGCCTCCCCTTCCCTCATCCACCTGTTGCCTCTGTGGAAGCCCCGTCATAGCCACCACCAAACAACGGAGTTATTTCTACACATCGACCTGCATCTGGCCAATCCACCACCTCTCATTGTTCATGCCATTACAAAAAAAATAAAAAATAAGTCACTGGGGATATGCCCGGTATGCCCGATGGCCAGTCCAGCTATGTTAACCTGCAACCAAATCTGCAGCTCCATACAGCAATGTTACGACTTAGATTATATCTTATAACGCATAACTCTTATGTTAGCTGCCCTCAGTAGCATACTGTCTGAAATATTCCACAGCTGCAATAATTCTTTAAGTGTTATTTTTCCTTGGTATTCTAATTTCACCGAAGTTTACTAAACTCAACAAACTTGATATTACTTACCGGGACATTTATTCTGTCCTCATTTTCTTTCACCGAAAAATTGTTTCCTGCAGTGCCGTCTTTCGCGCTTGGCTCTCCTACCTTTGCTAACGTGATGCGCATAGCGCAGAAGCGATGCTGCATTCACTTACACTCGGATATCTGAGCGTCACCGTGAAAACATAATCGGACATTTGATATTTGATTGAATTTTATTGTTTTGCCTTTGGGGTGGCACCTGGGGTGGCCAGTCTGGTTTGGGGGGTGGCCTGTGCCCCCCCAGGCCACCCCGCTGGACACGCCATTGGGCAGAAACCTTCCTCATTAACCTGTCTGTGCTGTGAATCAGCCACAAAGTTTTTCACAGTACAATAATCGCTTAAGTTTTTGTGTCGTATTGAATGTATTCATACCTTGTCCAAGGCATTCTACTATTTGAAACTTTTCTGCAGCAGAGAAATCCTTTTTTCCCATGTTGCATGGAACCTGTGGTATGCTTAATAATTTGGAACATCTTTTTTTAGCTAGTTTTCCTTTAATTGAGCTTTCCTGGCAACCTAATTATGAAAGCTGTCTGAGATTCATATCAGTGATCCAAAGAGCCCTGAGACACAATACCATACACAAGTTTAACTGAAAACGACAAACTGGATGTTTGCATAATTTGGAATATGGCGTATAATATTTTTATTGCATTACCTGCATCTACAAAGTATCTACCAAATAGCAAAAAAACCACAGCATTTGTTTGCTAATTGTAGCGCTTAATTTGTTACTTAATTTGTTACCAATTCATAGCAACAGCTATCCCAAGGCTCTAGAAATGTTAAGGCAATTTTAAACCCCAAAAGTTGGACGATCTCCTACAACCAAGAACTTGGCAACATAGGAAACGAAAAACTCCCTTTTTAACAGAAAGAACCCTGCCGCAGAACCAAGATCAGGGAGCTACAGCCATCCGCTGCAAACTATTGGAGCATGAGGCGAAATAAAAAGGTGAAAAACAGGAGCGTAGAGAGACCGTGAATGACAAAATACAAAACACAAACTACAGGAGAGAGTAGACTGACGTTAATGTCATGAAATAGTGGCATGTAAACACATGGGGAAGAGAAATGCTCATTGCATCATGGAAAGTCCCCTAGCAGCCGGTTTGAGCCTGTCCTAACTATAAGCTTTATCAAAAAGGTGTTTGTCTCCTGAATCCACTGGAAGCTGGTTCCATGGAAGAAGAGCCTAATAGCTAGATAACCTACGCTAGTCTAAAAATAGTGATTGTATTATAGTAGTAAAAGTGCATCCAGTCTGTTATCTAGTTTCACCGTCACTTTTTGCATCTAAAGACCCATTTAAAGCTGCTTGGACCCTTGAATTAACATGATTTTGTCACACTTAGATCCCAGGGAGTCACGAGTGAACCTCCATGCTGATATCTTGCCTCTTTCCAGCCTCTTGTTTGCTGACCTGTGTCCTGTATGTCCTCAGGCCCGTCTCAACTGTAAGCACTGCGGGAAACCGGTGGTGGACGTTCGAGTCGGGATGCAGTATTTCTCCGAGTACAGCAACGTCCAGCAGTGCCCCCACTGCGGCAACCTGGACTATCACTTTGTTAAACCTTTCTCCTCCTACAAAGTTCTTGAGGCTTATTGACAAATGTTGCTCTTGCATGCTAGTTGAGCTGCTTTTTGTTTGTTTGTTTTTTTCTAACACAATCTAGGAAAGATTTTATTTTTTGGGGCCTTAAGGAGGCTTTTAAGTTCTCTCTTTTGATTTCACGATTTCAGTTTTTTTTTAATGTATAGGAAATGTATGATTCTAGTTAGAGAAAAGTTCCATGGCAGTATCTCTGCGGTTAGAGATAAGTGTTGATGAAAGTGTTGCACTGACATTTCAGTCAAGCAAACACATTTATCCGTGACGAGTGAATGTATCTGTATGCCAAATTTACTTTTATTTTTTACCAAAAACAATCTTGAATAAAGCTGAGAGAGATAGACACTGGTGCTGGTTTGGTGTGCTCCTCTTTGTTAAAGCAGCTTTTGATAAGAATATGTTCTATCTTGATTAAAAACGTCATAAATAAAATGTACACCTTTTACTCTATGACAGATTCATCAGTTTATAAGTCTGGTATTACCATGTAGTATGTTCCTATCTGAGCTGTGAACATCTTAGAAAACTTGTACACTACATCCTGAGAGACCAACCTGATGTACACTGTGTCAACGATTTCCACATTAAAAGGATTATGTTCTTCATGACTTTACTGAAGACTTGTAGGATGTCTGACAGGGAGCAGCCATGATGGAGGTCTTTGTTTTATTTATATATATATATATATATATATATATATACATACATACATACATATGTGTGTGTATATATATATATATATATATATATATATAATCCCATTTTTTAACACTATTCTCGTCTGACAACAAACACTGTCTGCACGCTGCCATCTCTCAAACATAAAATAACCATTTCTTGGTTAAACAAAAGCAACGTTGACTTACTGCACTACCGTGTGGTAGAAACAGGTACAACTGGACCTCAGTTTGATTTCAGCTGATCTCACTTCAATATAGATTTTGGACATGAAGTCATTTCTTCACGTCGTGTTGATGGTTTTAGTGAGTTTTTGCGAATTTAAAATGACTTTTAAACTCAGACATTTACAAAAAGTAATTTCAAGTTCCCGTCATAGCTTCACAATAAGAAAACATTGAAGACATGTTGATTTGCTCAAGAAGATCTTATAAATGAATCCAGATGCAGATTCATCCCGTATCTGGAACGCTGCAGTGTACACATAACTTTAAGTCAAAACCTGCACGTTTCAGCCTCTCAAAAATGCCCTTAATCCATTTATTCATAATTATAAAACAACAGCCTTCCCCCTCACATGGAGGCCAACAAATAAGATGTATAATTGTTTTTTACTGTTGCATTTCTGCATTTCTCACTGCTTTTATCTGTCTATGTTTGTTTCGCCCTCTGTTCATATTGCTTAATCTTGCTTTTATTGCAAGTGTTTCTTGCTGTATTAGGTCTTTCATTTTTATTGTTTAATTCATACACATTTTCTCCTATTTTAAGTCTTGTGTTTACCTTGTTGTTACCTTGTGTTTAAAGCTATGTTTTATCTGTTTTGAATCGTTTTGTGTCTCTTTTTGATGTCTTTTTTGTCACTTTTGTGTTTATTTTACATGTGCTTCTAGTCATTTTGCCTTTTGGTGGCTGCCTACATGAAATATTTTGTGTATGTCTACATTTTGTGCGTTTGTATCTCATTATGTTTCACTGTTATTTTGTTGTTTGCAGTTTTCTGTACAGTCATTTTGTGGCTCTGTTAAGCAATTTTGCGTTTGTGTTTGTGTCTACTTGGCCAAAGGTTACATGACAGCCTGGTCTTGTATCCCGTGGGACCTCCATGCCCTGGGTTATAAACTTTTAAACTACAAAGTCTGATTGACGAAACAAGTTGTGGCACTAGGCACAGACTCCAACTTGCTTTTGTGAAAAAGTTTTATTTCTGTCACATCAGTGCTGTGTGGACCCTTGTGTTGTGTCCGTGCTGCCAACAGGAGACGTTTCACTCTGAGCGGCCTCTGAAGTGGAGTTGGCAGGCTGTGCTTCTGCAGCCTTGTTCTTTCCTTTTTGTGACAGTTCCTTTGCTGAAGGCGGTCGGAGGATGCACACGGCTGCTTGGCCATCACGTATCACTTTTGGCCTTGAGACAAATCCCACCATTACTTCCATTTGTTCCACGATTTGCTCCAGAGTGGCATCCTGTGGAAAGAAAACACAAAGATGTTTCTGCATAAAAAGCTTTTAAGGAAGAAAAAAAAAAAACCTAAATGCGAAAGTAATTTTTACTGAAATATGAGCAATACTGAGTTTTTACTGAGGATTTTACTTACTCATATTTTACTTTAATTTTTTTTGCTATAAACAGCCCTAAATTGCTGTGCAAAGTTTTGTTTAAGTAATTAAGCAAGACCTACATCTAAATATTTCTGAACCAATAACAGGGATTTAAAAAAAATACATTAGCTTATTGCTAAATAAGCTCCTTACTGTATTTGAAACGACACAGGGGACTTCTCTGAGAAGCCAGAAATTAATCAAGCAAAACAATTAATCTCTAAAACTAATTTTTTTGTTCATCAATACAATTGAATAATTGTAATTTGGCATCTTAATCAAAATAATAGCGTGCTTTGCCCATTTCTCTGCTTTTTTGTGAAATAATGAATTTGAAAATTGACATAGTGGTGGATTAACCACTGCAACCATATATGTATATACATTTGTTATGTTATATTAGTCACAACTCAGACCCTTACTGAATAAAAGAATAATCAAGGAATTCGCTCAGGTTTATAGGCGTTCTTCCTCACCAGGTTAACTGCAGATTCACGACGCACTGCCCGCAGAGTGATCTTCACATGGTGTTTCTTTTCCAGCCAGCTCTCCACCTGCTTCAGCTTTGTGGTGAGGTCATGAGACGCTATGCCACCTGAAAAGCTGAGCTCCTTCACCTGCACAGGAACTGGAGCAAAAAAACAACTATTTTTGGACTTACAGCTGCTTGTCAACCTGTCACCCCAAAAGTGCTTTTCTAAAGTCTATGACAATTTCAAGCAAAGAGCATGACTTTGGTGTAATGTAACTCTTTATTTCTTGAACCGTCCTTAAACTGACCTAGGTAATGCCTCTTTTCTCATTTCTCAGTTTGTACATCCCCAGTTCCTTTCCTCACATCCTCTCCTGGAGCCTTATTTCCCCAGCGAGGACAAAGAAGGAATGCAAGTAGAGAGAACTGGCTGTGTGCCATGCCTCGTTAATATGTTCAAGGTGAAAACACTTCTGCAAAGGATACACCTGAGCATCCTCAATTATAGCTCCTCTGCCTTACCTCCCCTGTCCTCTGTCCTTCATATACATTTTAGGAACTGAGATATCCTTCAACATAATGTCTGGGTTGAAGGCAGTAGGATAGAGAGGAATGAGAAAAGCATCTGGTAACCATCTACCTGCTTTCGCTTTCTTCTTCTCCCGCATTTTTAGTTGCTCCTCGTGGATCTGTTTGCCGCTCATCAACTGGTAGACTGGTGGGTCTTTGTGCTCACTGAGTAGCACTAACTTGAGACCCTCCTCATCCATCATTCTGATGACATCTGCACGGTGCATGACGCCCAGGTTCTCACCAGCTGCACTTATCACCTGTATCTGACGCTCAGGGATCTTACGGCCGATGCTGCTGATCGAGGCATTTGCTCGGGGATCTTGCTTTTTCTTCTTTGGCGTGGCTGGAGTTTGTTCTGTATTGTTTACTTCAGTGGAGAAAGCAGACTGTCTCCAAGAGGCAGCGATGATATTACATCTTTTGCTGCATATTGTAAATCTTAAGGCTGGTGGCGTATACAAGGGACTCCCACCACACACCGTTCTCACTGCATGGCTTAGCACCCATCTTACACAGCCTGCAGACATATCCTAAACCTTAAGAAAAAAATGATGAGATTATTCGACAGTGCATTCACAATTTAAGAACTAATATCACAAAGCTCAACATCAAACACAATTTAAACATCAATAATTGTCTTTCAAGCGAAAAAAACAGTTTAATTATCCAGTTTTCATAATCGAGCCAGCCTCCATTCGAAAATAGTCGAATTTAATTTTCTTTGCTTGTTTTACTTTTACTTGTTACTGAACAAACCACACAAGTTACGAGTAAAAACACTTTCGGGGTCCCATCTGTCATTCGGGACACATCAGCTTTGTTTCATCGCTTGACTTTGGGCATTTTACACTGGGACAATGGATAGTCTGGCAAACTGGAATGCGATGGTAGCTAGAAAACCTTGATTATTTGCGAAGTATATAAGAGTGAATGTCTTTTAATGAGTGTGAAATTAGCACATAAGTGTCTGGTGTGTTACAGTTCACAGAGAAAAGGAATGCACTTCGGGTTGGTTGTCATTAAGTGTCCTAGACAGAGCAGTTTGTCTGTGGAGCCAGCGGGTTACAAACATCAATGCATGCATTAATTAGAGAAGCGCAAGAATCCAGACAGAAACTAAACCTCCCCGTTTTATCTCCTGCAGTGCGTTTTTGCTACTCACTCGTGTCAGTGCCGTTTATTATTGCTCTCCGCATCAGGGTGACTACTGTAACTCCTTCCGCCATGCACTTCTTCGTTTACTTTGTTTCAAATAACCCCTATACTGCCCTCATGAGGAAAACCTAGGACACTACACTCACTGGACAAATCCTTGCTAACGCCGATGCTTCTATTTCTTTTGTTTTTGTAATGTCTAATAGCTTTGCTTATGTTGGTAAATGCACTGTAGTGAACTGGATTTATGAGGCTGTTGCACCTTCTCCCTTTTTGACAGATTACAGGGGGAAAAGTCACAACATTAACGTATAAATGATGACACTGGACCAGCGTGTTCGGGTGATGTGTTCCAACTTTACTCGTAACCCGGAAACTCCCCCCACACACAGCCTTATGGGAACAGTAGTCTACCGCTACACCTCCTCCTTCTAGCTAAAGACATACTTCATAACGTCTCAAACAGCTCACTAGAACAGAAATGGGGAACATCATGAAACATGAAAATTATACACATCCCTCATTTGTTCACTTACATTTAAACAAAACACATTATTGTAAACATCTCTGACAGCTTAACCCAGCTTTGAATAGGGCATGAATGGATAACTTCAGAGAATTACACATCCAGTCTTTCAGGAGGTCTCACCACTCGACCAGATCTGGTAATAGTCCCTGTTGGTCTGAGGTGGCTCCTATTTCTCCTCAGAAAACCCCTGTCTGTCTCTACCACATAGGATCTGGGAGCACTGGCAGGTCCAACTACTGCTCCAGTAGTTCCTTCCGTGGTAATCCACACTTTCTGTCCTGACGATAGTTCCGGAAGTGGTCTGACTCTATGTCTGCGGTTGTAGTGTTTTGCCTGCTCACGCCTCCCCTCCTCATCTTTTTTTCGAAAAGCCTGTAGGTCAGGCCACCTTGGCACCAGCTTTGCCACAGCCTGTGGCAGCGTGGTCCGCAGGTGTCTTCCCATAAGCAACTGCGCCGGCGAGAGCCCATGTTCCAGTGGGGTGGCCCTGTACGCTAGCAGTGCTCTGGTGTAGTCACAGTCCTTTTTCCACTTTGTTTGATTGGCTTTTGTTCCTTCTTCTGCCACGTCTGCGTTTTCCCGCGTGTTGTATTTGTCCGTATTGTGTCCATGTTCAGTGTTTTCTCCACTGCCGCGCTGCTGTGAAGTATTGATTGTTGTTTCTTTACCGTTTCGCTCTGCCTAACTTTCTCAATGGCTTTAGCAAGAGTCAACTCTGAGTCCATTTGCAGCAGCTCGGACAGTCTTTTGTCTTTTATGCCAACTACAATTCTGTCCCTTATGAGTTCGTCTTTGAGTGCTCCAAATGCACAATTTTCTGCAAGTTTGTGCACAGCAGTGATGAACGACTCTGTACTTTCCCCTTCCTGTTGCCGTCTGGAGTTAAACTGTGCTCTTTCAAAAATTACGTTGTGTTTTCCTACGTAATGTTTGTCAAATGCCTCTTTGACAGTTGCATATTTCTTTTTATCTGCATCGCACAGTGGTAAAACTGCCAAAACATCATCAGCAGCGTCTCCCATAGCGTACAGGAGTGCATTAACTTGATACTCGTCTGATTTGTTATCAAGAGCAGTTGCAATGCGAAATCTTTCGAACCTTCTGATCCACTTTGGCCATTCGGCAGGATGAGAAAAGTCAAATGTTTCTGGGGGTGTTATTTGTACCGTGGTCGCCATCGTGACGTGTGGATCCCTGGCTTCCTCGCGTTCAGAATCGAAGCTTTCCGGTGCGCCGACCTCGTCTCCTCCTTCCGACATGTGAAGCTCGTGCTCGACCGCGCGCGCGCACGCGCCCTGTTGCTAGCGCCGGTCACAGCCTCGGCCACGCTTCACCTGCTTGCCGGTCTTGTTCGGGTTATCGATGCGAAAACTTCTCTCGCAGTTAACTGCACCGTACTGTACTCGAAAAAGAAGAAGAAGAAAAAAAAAAACTGTGGAGACCGCCGTTCGCACTTCTGACACCACGTATAAATGATGACACTGGACCAGCGTGTTCGGGTGATGTGTTCCAACTTTACTCGTAACCCGGAAACTCCCCCCACACACAGCCTTATGGGAACAGTAGTCTACCGCTACAATTAACAACAGTTTAAATTCCTACAATCACCTTTTGGCAAATACTTTTTTGGCAGCTGATCATTTTCCATGATGTGACTCTCCCGTTCCACTGCATCCTAAAGGTGCTCTATTGGAATGAAATCTGGTGGTTATGGAGGCCATCTGAGTACAGTGAACCCTCAGTCATGTTCAAGAAACCATTGTGAGAATACTGAAACCTTGCAATATGCTGGATGCAGTCATTAGAAGATGGTTACAGTGTGGTCACAAAGAGACGGACATGGTTAGCAACAATACCCAAGGTCGGCTGTGGTGTTTAAAGAATGCTTGATTGGTACTAAGGGCCCTTTAGTGTGCCAAGAAAATGTTCCCCACACACTACACGACCGGCTGCTGTAGCCTGTCTGTTTTTGGTGTGATGTGTTGTATGTTCAAAGATGCTCTTCTGCTGCAACCAGTGGTTAATTCAGTTACTGCTGCCTTCCTATCAAATCAAAGTGATTTTTATTTTCTTCTGCAAATCAGTAAATCTAAATATAGTTTTAATTGTATATGAGAAAATATTTTTGTGACGTTATGTGCTAAGTTGAAGGCATTGTATACGTTTTTGTTGTTCAAATTTAGATTATGAGGAAATGATTAAGACGTAAATCTAAGAGGGTAGGGCTAAATAAGTATATACTTCTGCCTACAACTTTTCAACTACAACTGCATGGAATTATATTATGAAATGTTGGTGAACGTATATGTTTGAAATAAAAATGAACTGAACTGAGCTCTGTTAGAAATCCTAGCAGATCAACAGTTTCTGGAATAATCTGACCAGCCTGTCTGGGACCAACAGCCATGCCATGTTTGAAGTCACTTAAATCACCTTTGTTTCCCAATCTGATGCTCAGTTCGATTCAGTGTTAGACTTTCTGCCACCATCTACTAGAGGCTGACTAAAGTGTGCAACCAGTCTAAGGAGTGTGATTATAGTTTTTGTGAATTTATATGTGACTTGGCAGTAACAGATGTATGCCTGTGTGATGCACTCATGCAGTCTATGGATGCAGTTTGCTAATAAAGCTTGCCAGTTTTAGAACTCAAACATGGACCACATTAAAAAAAAATTGCCCTTGCTTTCAGGTAAAATCAATCCAAATTTACTTAAAACTGCTTTTTTTTAAAAAAAAAAATTGCCAACAGGGGACGAGTCCTGTGGTTATAAAAGACTAAAGAGAAAATGGCCTTTGGCTCATTTGCTTTGTGATAAGAGTAAACACCTTTGCTGATAAGCTTATAGGCTCAAATACTAGTGTCAAGTTTTACTGATTAAAACATGGTATTCATTTTATTATTGGTCCTCATTATTGATAGAGAGGCGGTTACAAATACAAATTTTTATTTGTCACTTACACAGTACAACATATAGCGAAATGCTTCTGTCCTGAACTGCAGGCAGGCTGCGCCTCTCCAGGGCTCGTTTTTAGCATGGTGGGAATTGAACAGGCATGTATCTTACCACTACACTGTCCAGCTGCTATAAAGTAAGTGGTTCCACTGGGGGTTGAACCCAGGACCTTCTGCGTGTAAAGCAGACATGATAACCGCTACACTATGGAACCAGAAGAATACATCTTCCCTTCGTCGCTCATCCGCATTCTACTGTGCATGCATGGAATAATATGTCTTTTATTTAGTGTAATAACATTTTCATATCTGTCCATGTGAGTGTTTGCAAGAGTCTTCTAGCTTATATTTGCTCTTTTCAGTCATTTTGATGTTTATCTATTAATGCAAGAAAAAGCGTTGCTTTGTAGCTGCTGATAAACGCTCCTCTGTGTGTGGCATAGAGGGGGATTTGGCTAAACATTGACTACATGTGTGCTGTTTTGTGCTGGACAGGAAGTGTTCGGTGTGCTTCCAAGAGCTTATGTGCTCAACAGGTACATACTTTGCCTGTTATTTGTTTATGTGTCACTGTTGGTATACGAAGAGTTGCGTGCCACACTATTTCTTGACTGGAAAAAGTCACTCCGTGGACTATTAATACCAGGTTACACTAACCTGACTGGAGACAGTGCACAGATAATGTGAGGTTTTCATCATCCAGACTAATACTGAGACCCTGAGGCTTTTAGTGAGCGTAGGAACTGAAACATAAACTCATAAATCTAAAAGTTAACATGTTTATTTCAGACAGCACAGGCAACTGGTAAGCAAAGAAAATGCAAACTAATTCCAGCTCAACCACTCCACTTAACCACAACAGCATGCAAATATTGTTACCAAGAAAAAACAAAATACAAAATGTAAATGATTTTGTGTATATAAGATAGTACTATAAATACATCAGCAGCAAGAGCTTATCAGCAAGCAGCCCCTATGGGCCCCTTTTTTAGAAGAAAGCAGAAATGGAAATAACTGGCATGCATGTGGGAATTGCCAGACAGTCAAATTCCCAGTCACACTGACTACAATAACAGCAGTAACTTCAAATGTTGAGAAAGAGAGTTTCAAAATTAAATTCAATGGAATACCTTCAGGTTATTTGTGCAAATATGAAATGTCTGCCTTTTTTGGAAAGCCAACAAAATTCCAACAATGTTTTTCCAAGAAATTCTTTCATTCTCAGGATGCTTTAAATACTGTTTGGCAGATGTGTGCCTTACAAGAGTCATCTTCTAACTTCTAAGGCTGTATAACATGAGTGTTGGGCTCTTAGTCACATCACTGAGGGTCGTTATTGCTCCATCCACTGCCGGTTCAGATAGAGGGGGAGGAGGTGGAGGTGGTCAACAAGTACAAGTACCTCGGGCTGTGGGTGGACAATGAACTGGACTGGTCATGCAACACAGAGCACCTGTATAAAAAAGCCCAAAGCCGACTGTACTTCCTCAGGAGGCTGAGGTCTTTTAACATCTGCAGGAAGCTCCTGAGGATGTTTTACCAGTCGGTGGTTGCTGGAGTACTTTTCTATGCTGTGGTGTGCTGGGGGAGCAGCACAGCAAAGAAGGACTCATCCAGGCTGGAGAAACTGATCAGGAAGGCTAACTCTGTGGTCGGCATGAAGCTGGACACTCTGGTGACAGTGGCAGAGAAAAGGACACTAAAAAAGCTGCTGGACATTATGAACAATGCTGGGCATCCTCTGTACACGGCCATTAACAACCAGAAGAGTCTGTTCAGTGACAGGTTGCTTCTCCCCAAGACAAGAACTAACAGACTTAAAAACTCCTTTGTCCCACACGCCATCAAACTGTTTAACTCCTCTCTGGAGGGGAGAGGGAGGGGAGACAGGAGGACAAAGGAGGGGGGAACAACTAAGCTGTAGTGCCTCTTCACCTCACTGTGCAATACCTTTTGTGCAATACTTTTTGTTAATAGTCAACAGTGCAATAGACTCAATACTTGAAATGTGCAATTCACTTGTATTTTTATTTTTATTCCTATTTATTCTATTTATCCCCTTCATATATTTTATTTATATATGTCTCTGTATTTATATATATATATGTGTGTGTGTATATATACAGTATATATAATATTCTGTAACTCTGTAACTTTTGTTGGTGCTGTGCTTTTGGAAACCGAATTTCCGAGAGGAACCCACCCGAGGGATTAATAAAGTTTTATCTTATCTTATCTTATCTTATCTTATCTTATCTTATCTTATCTTATCTTATTAACAGCACAGATTTCTTCTATCTTCCACTGATGCTGTTGAAGTGGTTTTCTACCCTCCCCCGATCTATACCTCCATCACAGTTTCATCATGGAAGTCTACAGAGTGAAATCTTATATACACTGTGACTTTATAACTGATGGGTAGTTGATTAATGATGTCACATTAGGAAGCTGTTACATTTCAAGACAAGTTGCAGCCAACCCCAATTTGAGGTGCCACAGCAAACGATCTCCACACTTTGTTAAAGAATATAGTTGATCTTCTGATTTTTAAATGGCACGGCCAATAAAATGCTACAAATCTGAGCACATTTTCCCTTGGTCATTATGAGATAGCCGTCACAATTCATCCAGCTGTTTCTGTCAGCAGTCACATCATCATCATTATGCCCGTACCGTAACATTACGGCAAAATTTATATGCACCACAAATGAAGATGATGCAATACATACATACATGTATACATATACAGGTGCAGTATATTTTGGATCATGGACTATTACTTTCCTGCTGTATACTTTTCTTATCATCCTAGGGCGAGTTAATCTTCGTTTTCTTTTCAAAACTAGACAGATGCTTTCTAATCAGTGATTTGTACCTCACTGTAAAATCACAGTATGTACATTCATGAAGGTGTCTGCAGATTATAGTTAGCTATAGATTATAGATTATAGTTTATAGATTATAGATTATAGTTTATCGTCATAGAGTAATTATAATCCTGAAATTTTGACTTTCTCTCTGATAGGTTTGTTGTGGTTTTTCAGCCTAATGATGGTCTTTAAAAAAAAAGTTTAATAGTTAAAAATTAGCTCCAGATATTTTAACTGCTTCATTTGTAATGAAATGACAAGGAAACTGAGCTCGCGTGGCCATAAAACCACTTATTACTTTTGAGCCGCACTGAAAATAAGAGGAAATATATAAAAATGGCTGTAATTCATTAACAGTTAATGAAATACTTTTGTCAGACCTTTATAATTACGGGCAAAAATCAGGGCTTTGATCACATCCTAAATGTTCTCTGTGGTGGTGTCTAGAGGCCAAATATTTAGCCCAAAGAATTTGGACTACATATTGCAATATTCATATAGTTGTGTCAATAAATGTGGTTTACTGAGCAAAACAGGTCAACTCTTTCATTTTCCACCCACTGTGATACTGATTTTAATGTCACACCTTTGAAAACGTGGGAGGTTGTTTGTGACGCAGACTTGTTTCCAAAAATATAGATTGACACTGAAACTGATAACCTCCACTTTGTTGTTAAAGGCCATAGTCGGGTCTTTACTCCGAGTTTTAATTTAGCTCATTGTAGTTTTTTGTGAATAACATTATTTATGTTTCCATTAAACTTGGCAACACAGATAGCATCTGAGCTGTTAAATAATATGAACATATTTCATCTGCTTGAAATGATGAGAAATGATCACTTATGAGAGTTTTAGGAAACAAATCCTCCTGAAAGGTTACGCTTTTAACACGTCTTCAATGGAAAAATGATGCTGTATGCACAACATGATAACAGCCAGTGTGCAGCTCACAAAATTAGACCTGGATCCTCATCCAAGCACATCACAGTTCCTATGCCTGCTTTGCATAGCACACTCAAGTCTGATGACATATTCAGAAACTGAATTTGCAAGACAAAATTTGTGCAGTGGGTATCTACCCAAAGTTTGACAACAAGTGCACATTGCCAGAGGTTCAGTTCCTCTCCAGGTGCTCTGCTGACTAATGATTTGACTTCAGCCAGAGAAAGGTAAAAAATGAAATGCTTGGGGCATCTTTGGCTGAAAGTTCCTTTTTAAAAATGGCTTTTGAACAATACTTGGTATATGTTAACTGCAGGACTGAATGAGTCACACATCCTGACTCACATCACATCCCATCCAAACATGACTCGGCTCAGTTGGACTGCTTTGGTTTTGTTAATGAGCATTTTGCAGGGTCCAGGTGAGTACATGAATTCTGCTGAATCTTTACAGGACATTTGTTATCTTAGCTAAACGTTCAGCAAGTGCTAGTGTATCACAATTCATTTTTCTTTAAATGAATTATACTTTTGAAACAAGATGACCAAAAATTTTGAATATCACAAGTTCAACTATGGTAGCTATAATGTCAGTGTTAACTAAATCGATAAAAATATTTGTCAATTTTTATTTCAGGGTCATCCAATTCTGGACATGACCGTTCAAGAAATGGAAATTCCAATAAAAATAATTTCATGGATATCAGAAACTGTTTCAAGCAGAAAAAAAGTTTTGTTGTTGTCGATAGTTTCTATGGCAATATCAATGGAACAAACTACTGGGGACAGAGTAAGTCAAATACACGTTTCAGTTACAACTGCTTCTCATTTTTCACAAGTTGCGATGAAATGAGATTCTCTGTTTTTGCAATCACCGTCCAACAAAGAGGAAGTTAAACAAAAGCCAAAGATTTGACCTGTTGAAATTAATTGGACTGGGATTGAGATTTCTGGGAACTTTGATTGGAAATGCAACATATAACGAACATTTCGGTTTGACATTTTAATATGAGACCTGGTTCGACAAGACTTTATGGAGATTAATTCATTTAAAGGAGCCTTTTGATGTGTTATAATCAGGTAACTTGAACAGGTTACTTAAGCATGTTGGGACAAACTCCAAGTTTAGATAAACATGAAGTGCAACACATTTACATGGATGTTTTGTCCTGTGTGAGATGCCTCATCCCTGTAAATGCACTTTATTTAGACCTTGTTAAAATGTCAATCCAATAAAATTCTGAAAATGTTTTTTTTTCTAGATATTGATTTATAGTTGTTAAGGCATGTAAAAGATTTAAATGTATTAAAAACACACACTGTTCTTTGCCTTTACAGCAAAAGTGAATTGCATAGTATTTGTAGAGACAAACGGAATTGAATTGGGTGAGTCCAGCTTAGTTTCATATTGTTTTAGTTGCCAATATTTGACTTTCTAATCAGCATTTTAGCAAATAAAAATGTATCTGTATGTTGTTTTTTAATACCAGAAAATTATACCAGAAAAATTCAGGACACTTGGCCAAAAATTAAAAACAATAGCAACATTTTGAAACTTCACATTTCAAAATGGCATATAGATCAACGTGTGCATATGTACGTTCTGTATGGGACATTCTGCAACGACACACAATTGAACTTTACAGGTAAAACAACTCTTCAGTATTTTATATTTTTGAACTTCTTGTTTTTTCAGCATTGTTAGCAAATTAAAATAAAAAAGATTAAAAAATGATAAAATATGATAAATGATAAAATAAAAAAATATCTAATTAACCAAACATTTTTGTCATCCAGATCGAGGTGAAAACTGTAGCTTCAATACCACAGACACAGGTAAATTCATATCAATGAAAAGATAAAATGCAGAGCTAATAGGAAACATTTAAAAGTTGAAACCTTGAAAATAAGGATTAGAATGCAATGTTAATTTTTTTTCTCCTGCCTTTCTTTCTCTGATTGTGGTGGTAAAATCTGACAAAATAATGCTGAAGAGTTATGTCACATCAGATGTATCAATACAGACACGGTGTGTAAAAACTCTGCCTATGATAAAGAAGAATGCAGTACCATGGGTAAGTTTAGATAAGTGCAGGCAAGTATCACACTTTCATAATAGTCATTTTTCCTGATGAGTGCACAATGAATCGGACAAATCTTGCCTAACAGAGTCTTTGCATTACGCCATAATTTGATTAAATAAAATTCATATAAGTAAAATGCTGAGAGTAAAATAACACCTTTCTTTATATTTTGTTAAATGTTGAGTTCTTAAGTTTAAACCTAAATTCTCCACCTTCCAGCTCCAAATCTCCAGAATGAATACATAATCGACATAAACTCAACAACCACCAACTGTATAAACTGTAACAATCCAGTGAAAAAGCCTGAGGAGAAAAAAGTACTTAATACAACACTTTCTGAAAAAGGAGGAGAAATTATTCCTGCAAATGCCGCGTAAGACACACTCACTTACCAAATGATATACTGCATGTATTCGTCATTTATTTTCTATTGAGTTATTTAAGAAGATCTATATCTAGAAGATCTAAATCTGAGTTTTCCACTCGGTTTTTCTCATTTTCCACTCACTGTCTAGTTTTGCTTTCACTTGCTACTTAGATTTAGGCACTACTACCTACTGGGCTCAGGATCAGTAAACCTTACTATTGAACTGAAGAGTTGAAAGTGATCTCCATATCTCACTAATACAATTAAACTGTGCGTCACACATTGCTGCCAAAAAACAACTTACGTGTAAGACATTCTAGCAGCTTTGAAAAACTCCTACATTATTTTCCCCAGAAGGAAAATGCTGAAAAGTTTAATTTGGTTTTTGACATTTAACCCCCCCCCCCCCCCCCCCCCCCCCCCCCCACTGTAAAACATGTTTTTTTAAAAACTGGTTTTACGTACAGCATCTTACATTTATAGTATAATATAGAAATGTTCTCACATCTGTCTGCAGTAAACTAATGAATGACATGAGCAACTTGGCCGCCAACATAAATGGATCTTCAGCTGAAATATCTGTAGGAGAAGGAGTCAAAGGAGTTTTGGTGAAAGAAACACATAAAGACGAAGTAGAAGAAGTATTATTTGCTTATCAGTCTCCAAATGACAGCATAAATGTAGGTGGAATTAAATTTATTTTGACTTTTACACGTTCTATTGTTCTGTCCTAGCATTTCCTCCACTAAAATCCCAGCAGTAGCGGGTTCCCAAAATGTCATTGCTTCGATTTAAGATTTACCTAGAAATCATGACACCTACAAACTGGAAGGGGCCTTTGTCCATAATTGCATGTACAATCCTACGACTTCCTTTTTATTATAGATTTTTTTGTGCAATTGAAACAGTTACAGCAACTAAAAACAACAGTTAAGATTATTATGTAGTTATTATAGTATGTTCAAGTTACCGCTTACTTGGGCATCACATTGCAGATTTTTGTGGTATTTTGAGTAAGATCCAGGTAAATATGCACTGAGCCTGACTCTTTCTGTGTTCTTTCCTGCAGATTATAGACAACACAGAAACTTTGAAAACATTTTCAAGAGCCGTTATGCTGCCAAAAGAAGCTTTTGATAAAGCTATCGCTCAAAACGTCAGTATCCTATTTGCAGCTTTTTTCCGATTTATTAATATGGCTAAGGTAAGGGGCTACAGGCTAATTCAAATGTAAAATTTCATGTTCAGTGATGGATTGACCATAAGTTGATTTTTCAGGATGAGAAGAACAGTACTGTTTTAGGGAATGAAGTTTTAGCCATTGAAATGGGAGCTGCTATCGCCAACCTCACAGACAAAATAAACATTGTTTTTACGAATATGACATATGTAAGTGAAAAGTTTGGGTCTTTTGGGTCTTTTTCTCTATTTTGTTTTCCATTTTAAGAGCATAAATTCATTAATTTTCTGTTGATTTGTTTGCAGAGAGGGATACCGTCTTGTCATTCATGGAATGGTCAAGGTAGCTTCTCTGCTTCATTTGCACATTGACATAAGGCATTTACAGTTTTGTGTGTTACATATTATTTATGTATTGCTGAGAAAAGCTGAGCAAAAAGTTTCTTCTCTACATTATTTAAGAGAGAAGTGTTACAGTCTTAAGTGATCAGCTCAATGATGACGCCAGTGAATTCTGAGCCCACTCTCTGTAAAAGTCCAAAATATGTACAGAAAAACACTGTATTTGCTTGTATTGGTAGACACATATTTTCAGGACAATCAACACAATTTTGTAACTCTCGTATTTCAGTAGGAAGCATACACTCATCAGCCATGTCATTAGTTACGCTTTGTCTTGATAATACTGGCTTTGAGCAGTCTTATTTCTTCATGGCATAGATTCCACGAGTCGCTCGACACATTCTCCTGAGATTTTGGTTCGCACTGGCGTCACACAATTGCTACCGATTTTTTGGCTGTTCATCCATGATGTGAATCTCACATCTCATCTCACCACATCCCAAAGGTGCCCTATGGGACTGGGATTTGGTGACTATGGAGTCCATTTGAGTAAAGTGAATTTATTGTCAGAGCCGATCTTCTGCATATATACTCTGACCGGCCTACGTGACATCAACAACAATGCCACATTCAAAGTCACTTAAATGACCTTTCTTCCACATTCTCATGCTCGGTTTCAGGTCATCTCTCTATGCTTAAATGCACTAGATGCCTGCCATGGGACTAGATATTTGCATAAACAAGAATAAAAGGGCATGATTTTTTTTCTATCCCTAACCGAGTAGTTTTTATATCCTAAAGCTAATCAAGTTAGCATTTAATGCTAATTAACAATGTATTATTAATTAATCGTATGGAAAAATATGAAACAACTCCAACCTTTAGTTTTTAAATGTGGAAAATATTAATTGAATGACAATGAACAAAAATCAGTACCGGATGAGACCGAACTAATAAAAAACATGTTTAGGGACATCAAAATAAGGTTGGGAAAGAAGAAGAAGAACACTTTAAGTACAGAAACACAACTTAATAGACTGGAGGTTGTGTCTTCTTTTTTCCAAACTTCTCTGAGACTGGATTTGGTGTTAGATGGTTATAAAAACACAAAACTAACCACATTGCCATGACTTGTCATGACTAAATAAACTCAACATTTCTTTGGTTTTACTGGAATCAGTATCGGACCAGTTTAGCCTGCATTCACAATAATACATGCTGTGGTGAACTTTAAAAAAAAAAAAAGCTCATGCAAATGTTTTAACATGGAAAACACTGCGAGAGATAATGAAAACAGAAACCCAGTTTCTGGTGAGTGCCACATCATAGCATGAATAACTAACAAAGTAAAAATCAACAACAGGGTCATGGTTTCCACTGCAAAGGCCACGTATCTGATGGCCAATTTAAAGATTCAGCTGTATCATGGTATCAAGTAAAAATCAGAAAATGGACATAAACTGATCACATTACTTTTATGGTTTTGAAAGTGTGTTTCCTCACAGATGCATGCTAAAAGTTTTTGGTGTGAGTTTTATGGTGCTTTCAATGTGTGGAATTATTTATCAGGAAACAGAAGTTGAAGTTTTATTTTAAACCAGTCTTGAAACCATTTCTCATCAGCAGTACAAATGACACAAGCAGATAAATTCTGACACTTGAGCAAACTGAACTTATGGATGGTTAGGCCGTCATTGTGTTCCTTGTTTTATTTCTCTTAGGAAGTCAACCAAACTGGACGAGTGATGGCTGTGTGACAAATGTAACTAAACATGGCATTACGTGTCAGTGTTCACATTTGACATTCTTCGCTATCTTGATGGTATGTTTTTCTTCTTCTGTAATGATGTACAACCCCACTTCCAAAAAATGGGATGCTGTGTAAACCGTAAATAAAACCAGAATGACGTGATTTATAAATCATTAGTAAACCCACATTTTATTAACAATGTATCACAGAAAACATAAGAAATCTTTAAACTGTTTTGAAATACGAGCTCATTTTGAATTTGACTCTTTAGGCGATAATCAAATTGGTCACAATTTTATGTTGAGGAATATTATTCAGACATTTTCCACAGTTTGTGGACTTAATTTTTTGCCCATTTATCTAATTAGCTACTATTACTGGGGCTGTACTTTCTGTTCGAGGCACTGTTTTCATATGAGATGTGCTTTGCTGTGCTTTTTGCAGACTCCTCTTAATGAAACCATTTCAGATTCTGATTTTAAAAACCTCACAATCATCACCCAAGTTGGCTGTGGACTCTCCATGTTCTTCCTCGCCATAGTCCTCTTCATGCACTTCCTTTCAAGGTAGTAAGTTGGGCTTTTTTTTCCCAATATTGAAGCATTTTAACTATATAATAGTCAGAAAAGAAAAAGTGTGCATTAATACAGATGACAACAGAAGAACAGAATAAGCTTTACAGAGAAAATCTATTGAAAATTAGCTGATATAATAAGTACTGCGCTGTATAGGTCTCTAATACTTATCCCAGGAAGAAGATATAAAATCACTCTAAAAATCTCTGTAAAGAGAGAGACTCAGTAAAGAGAAACTGTAAAATTCATCATCAGAGGTCAAAATCCTTAATTGTGAATAGAAATATTGTTTAGGTTTTAAATAATTTGGACCTTAATATGTAATGTTTATTGCACAAAGGGGTATAAGAGCAAAGTCTTGCTGTTTAAGGGTAAGCAACTAAGTCTTTACCAGATTAATTCACAGCTCTCACTATAACTAGGTGATATATTCCTGAAAAAAACAAAACATGATTGGGATCTTTATGAATAAAATAGAGCAAAATTGTTATTGATGCAATAGCCTCAAACACTGTACAGAATTTTTTTTAAAATCTTGTTTAGAAAGACGTGCTTTTCTGGCAGCTGGTGTGATGAAGCTTCATGTAAATAAGGCTGCTTTCCAGGACAGTGGAACACTGTGATGAGGTGTTATAATGTTTACCACAGGGAAATGAGATTCATCAACAGGGGCCTGATGTTATGTAATGGAAATATCAGCAGTATGTATCCGTGTACATCTTATGCAAATATAATACTTTCCTTACCTGCCATGTTTCCTGGGGTATTTCTAAGTCCTCAGCACACAACCCTCTATGAATGAGCATTGTTTAAAGAAAAGCAGGTGCATGTTACCTGCATCTCTGTAGATGTATGACACACATCGGCTAGCCTACACGGGCACCACCTGCGTTTTTTGCCAGTTGCATAGCATCCCCTCCACCATGACTAATATGTGACATTTTGCGTCATTCTGATACAAGTTAATATTGGTTTCGTGTGGCCGAAGATTTTTTTTTCCCCAGTAAATTCCAGATATAACACTGTTTAGCTGACCATGGCGCAACACACATGCATACACAGAGTTCTCAGTTGCACTTTTAGGTGACGTTTATTTACACACTGTCCAGAGCTGACCGCTCAGTTCTGCTCTGGAGCTCTCTCCTGCTCAGCCCAGCTCTGCTCCGCAGTCCGTTCTCAGTCCATGCTGCTTCTCCCCAGGCCCCAGCAGCTACTGCAAGAGGTTAAACAGATGATAAAAATCAGCTGTGTTGGCCAATCTCCCCTGGCACTGTCCCCTGAACCCTGCTCGTGCAGCTAACCACATCCCACCACACCAGGTTCTTGGGGATCTTTCTGGAAAAGCTGACCAGGCCTTCTTGTTCTTGAATGTAACCAGTGGTTTGCATCTTGTTGTGCTGTGTAGATTCTTGTCTCCATTTCCATTCATGAAGATGTCTCTGGATTGTAGATCTTGACAGTGATCCACGCACCTTCTCAAGAGTGGTCTTTACTTGGTTAGATTTTGTGAAGTGTTCCTCTGCGGTCTTTTGATGTTCCTGAGCTGGGCAGAGTATTGCATCTATTTAAGAAAGCACCAGATTTTAGATTTGCAAACTCCTAACTTTTTTTGCTATCTCCCACATAGGTCTATTGTGTTTTTTCAGCTAAAAAATGGCACGTCTCTCTTATGCTAACATCTCTTTGGCCCTCCTATACAAAATGTTAACATTTAAAAGCTATAAAGTCCAAGGGTTTGAATCAACTTCAGGTATTATGTGTGCTTTACTTGTCATGAAATAACAAGGGAACGGGTTTTATTGGGCAGTGAAACTGATTGTCAGTCAATTTTCAATCTAAAATTTGAGCTTCTGAAAACTTGGGACTTTGTATTAAAATGGCTTAAAAAGGGAAGTTCAACTGTAACTTGAAATGATCGTCTATACTTTTTGTTTGAGGCTATATCACTTTTATCATAATTTCCCTTTAAAACAGTTATTTGTATGTAACATCTCTCCTACTTTTACTGTCTATAACCATGTTTATTTTACTGTATTTGCAATATGGAAATTTGACCTTTTGTGGTTGCTGATATTCAAAACCAAGTTTCTCTCAGAAGCAACTTGCCCTTCACATTTCTTTGACTGAATTTAACAGTTTGTAAAAGACTAAGCAGGCTTTAGTCTTTTACAAACTGTTAAATTCAGCGAATCTCCACATGTGAGAATATTGAATTTGTCAGTTTTTCCCAATTTATATTAATTAAAAATGAAATAATTACCAAAATCAACAAATACCTTGATTGCTAATTATTTAGACCCACAGGGCATTATTATTTCACGCTTTGTTTCCTCTCTGTTAATCATCTCCCCATACAGGCGGATCAAGGCCACTAATGCCACAAAGATCCTCATCAACCTTGTGTGTGCCTTGTTCCTGCTTAACCTCACTTTCCTGGTCAATAACTATGTGGCGAACCTGAACAACAGTGTGGGCTGTAAGATCATGGCGGCTCTAATGCACTATTTTATGCTGGCCACTTTCACCTGGTTTGCTGCGCAGGCCTTCCACCTGTGTCTGAGCCTGTATACAGGAGGGAAAATCGCAATCCATCGCTACATACTGAAAATCGCCATTACCAGCTGGAGTAAGTTTATGTTATAATTAAAAATTGAACATCTATAGACTTCTTGAAAGTTTCACTCTTTCCTTCTTGCTGTTTCACCTGATTTTTTTCCCCATTTATTTTTCCAGTACTGCCTTCAGTTATTGGGATTGTCCTGCTCTGCATTGGGAAATATGGTGAACAAGTCATCAGCTACCAAAACACTGGAAACGCTGCAGATAGAGTGATGATGTGAGCCTGCTACACTATCACGTACCATTACTATTCCATTACATTTCATATTAAATTTCAGAAAAGCTGACTTGTCTTTTCCTTCTAAGGTGTTGGATAACAGACAACAGTGTCCACTTAATCATCAACATAGGCTACTATGCTTTGGTCTTCCTCTTCACTTTTACCACCTTCATCATCATGATGTCCTGGCTCTGTTGTCTCAGGAATGTCAAAGGAGCCAAAGCAAAAGGGGAGCAAAGTAGCATAAACATCTTAAGCGTCATGGGCCTGTGTTTCATGCTGGGCATTACATGGGGCTTTGCTTTCTTTGCCTATGGTGTCTTCCAGGTCCCCGCGCTCTACCTTTTCACCATCCTCAATTCTTTCCAAGGTACTGACAACCAGCAAGCACCTTTCAATCATTCTAAGTCAACCGTGTTGCATAATAACACTCACAGGATAACACTTGATGTTTTTATTGATTAAATTCAGTTTTTAATATTAAAAACTGTGCATATTTATTTGAAAGAACAAAAATATTTCATATTCTTCATGCAAATTGCCTTTTCTCTATACACTACTGACCATGTCTCTCTGCTTGCCAGGTTTTTTCCTGTTCGTCTACTACTACAAAACCTCCCGCATGTTACCTCCAGCCTCTGATGAGAAGTCAAGCACCGTCAGTAACATCACTGATAAAACCAGTCTAAGCAGCTTTACAAACCCCTACTCGAACTGGCTGAGCTGAAGAAACAGACACACTGAGACTGAAGACCCGTACCGTTAAGTGTAAACTGCTGTAAAACACTCTAATAGTTAATAACACACAGAGTCCCAGTTAGGTTTGTTGATATTGTAAATACATGTTAGAAAATGGCTTTACTGTTAAAGGTCTTAATTTGTCTTGGAAGCAATGAACTTTGATAGTTTGAGAAAAATCAATAGAATATAATAAACTTTTGTCCTTCTTTTAGCCATTTTAAACTGTTAATAGTTTTATAGCTCTAGTCAAGTACTAAAGACTATAATAGCCATGACTACTAACTGGCCATATCTCCTGGCAAAGGATGTACCTCAGGTTGCACTTGGTAGCAGGTGAGTGCCTTGAACTGCTGCTTCTGATGTGTGAACGGGTGAATAAGAGACACACTGCCTCTATACAAGTGCCAGTCCCTCTTAAAAAACAAAACAAAAACACAAATTGGGTGACATTAAATTTTGTACACTGACATAAGAAGGAATGTGGAACGTGTGGAAATGGTTCTTTATTCAGTTTCACTCACACTGCCATAGAAATACATATCTGCAAATATATATACACGTTTACTCTTTAAAATGGACACAATTTAAATTAAGAAATCAATGAAAATGTTCAGAGTAGAAGAGCTTCCGCTTCTTTGAGAGCTCTTTCCAGTTCAGCTGCTTCAGAGGAAAAGTTCTCCCTTTCTTGAACCATTTGTTCTCGTGCCTCCTTGAGGCCTCTCATCGTTTCCTGGATTTCCTAAAGGTTGTAAAAATAATTAAAAATAATAAATAAAACGTAACTTTTAGTGACCTGTTACTTTCACTGAGCAGAGTTTTACTCACCTCTAGTCGAGCACGTTGCTGTGACGCAATATCACCAAAGGCCTTTATTTCATTCAGCAGGTCTGCAGAGATGCTCTGAAATACAAGGAGTAAATATTTTAACCTGGTGTTTCTGTAAATGATTATATAAATCCTGTGGGTGTCTACAATATATGTATATTGGGTGCATTTATAATATTTGTTCTTTATTTGCACATTTATTTTTGCATGAAACAAACTAATAAGTGCATGCTTCTGGTGTTCCTTTATATTCCAGCTTGCGGTTATTTGCGTGAATATGATTTAAAGTTTGCTTAAATGTTTAACGAATAAAACCCAAGTGTAAACATATCATAATGTAAAGTGAAATCAAATAAACATACCATAACCTCTTTCCTCTGACTTTCATTCTGCCGTGCAGTGTCTCCAACTCTTTCGCCCAATACTAAGAATGAAAGATGTATTTCTGTTAAGTCTCTTACAGAAACCACTGAAGAAACTGAAACTGATAAATATATTTTTGTATTTTTTCTACCTGGGTCTATTTTGGCAGTAATCAGAAGAGCATGGCAGTCTTTCAGGTTTTTCTGAACCTCTGCATTCTCTTTTTGAAGGTCACAGCACTGCAGCTCCAGCTTAGCTACTCTTTGCTGTAATAGGAAAATGAATTCAGAATTAAATAGAATATGGTAAAAAGATAACACAGAAGGGCTGTTCAGCTGTGGCTGATACCAAACATGGCATTTATTCCGCTTGGGTTTTTGGTGTCTTTTGTGTCAGATCCATCCATGAAGTAGCCCTTTTGCATTTTCTCCTATAAACTTGTACCAGATAATGTTAAAGAGGACAGATGCATAAAGAAAAGAATAGGAATTAAGAGAGTAAGTAGCAGCCAGGTGCTGCTAATAAATGCACTTAACCGAGCACCAGTTTTAGTGCTCAGTTAAGTGCCAAAAACAAAACCTAATCAAAACAAGGGCTACACCTTAGATTCTGTAGGCCTGAAATAATCATATTTTAAACGATAAAGCTCATGACAGCACAATTTTGAAGAAAAGAAAAAAAAGAAGCATAAACTGGTTCATACAACAGGACAACAATCCAAAGCATAGCAGTATCTACAGCATCTACAACAGAATGGCTAAAAAAGAAAAGATTGTTCAAAGCAGTCAAAAGTTCAACTTCAACCTGATTTGAATGGTATGGTGGAACCTTAAGAGAGCTGTGCATAAACCAAAAGCCCACAAACATCAGTGGGCAGTCATGTGTGGTAGCGATTACTTTCTATACCTGTGTGTCTGTGAGGTTTTTCGCCAGCTCCTCATTGGCAGCAATCAAACATTGATTTTGCTCTTTGAGCTCTGCTTGTTGTCCATATCTAGTGAAGACTCTATGAAAATGTGCATCAAAGTTGTTAGGAAAAAAAGCAAAAACCAACAGGCTTAAACAATACCCATGTTAATGATTATGAAAGACTCACGCCTTCTGAACTTTAGGAGCAACATTTTTCCTAAAAGACAAAAAAGTGAAACAAAATTAGAATTCAGCAGATCTAAAGTCTGGCATGTACTAAGAGAATATACACATTTAGGCTTACTAGCAAACGTTTGATAGTCTTTACACTACATGATGCTGAATAGGTAAGCCAGGAAATTATCAGGCACAGTTTTGTTACCACAGTTGACTCCTAACATCACTAGGGAAACATTGAGATGCATGCACTTGGTAACCTTTATTGTTCTCATACAACTGTGACCATTCTACCTGGTCATAATTTGTTACCTTGGTGCATTTTCTTTATGTGGTTTAAGGACACCATCTGGTCTCTGGGCAGCAGTGCTTGTTGTGGGTGCAGTTGCTGTGTCTTTGGATTCTTGTTTATGACTGTTTTTCTTTGTTTCTGTAGATGGGTGTATACCTGGAAGAATGACAGTTGTTAACAAAATTAAAGTAATCCATTGAAATAACTAGAAAAGTTCAAATTCACCTCACCTCTTGGAATTTTTGAAGACATGACTGTTCCTAAAAAGTATAATGTCAGCAATAATAAAAGGCACCTGCATGGGAAAAACAACACAAGACAGTAAGACCGTATTTGTATCCTGGGTGTTTTCATTTCTTTTTTTCACTAAGATGTTGTATAACAGTAAAATAAAATTAACTGCTGTAAGAGGTTGTTGTTGGGTTTGTTTCGCATTCAGGCTACTCTAAAATCTTGCGACTGAGGTATGTAACAATAAACTTTCAATGAATGTAGACCAGGAGTGGGGAACTCCAGGTCTCAAGGACCAGTGTCCTGCAGGTTTTTGATATCACCCTGGGTCAACACACCTGAATCAGTTTCAGTTTTATTTGTCATATGCAAGTTAGCACAGGATCAACATTGCAATGAAATGTGTTTTATGAGCAGCAGTCACTCAGCAGCATGATACAGTGGGAGAAAATATAATAAAATAAAATAAAATAGAAAAATAGTAAGGAGCAAAATATTAGAGAGACATGGTAAAAGAGAAAAAAATTTCCCACGTGTGGGACTAATAAAGGTTATCTTATCTTAATATATATGCATCTATAAATATATGTACACTAGTGATTAAATAAGAAAATCTTGAAAAGAAATATGACGGGAGGAATGAGCAGCAGAAAATTACAGTGTTGCACTTTTAAATATAAATATCAATAACAAAGTGGAGTGACCAGTGCAGATTAACAGAGTACTTGTGAAGCTGCAGGGTAGCTTCTGAGTGCTGTGTTGTGTGTGTTTAAGTGTTGTGGTTGAGGTGTCGTATGGCTTGGTGGTAAAAACTGTTTTTAAGTCTTGTAGTCCGAGCAGACAGGCTCCTGTAACGTCTGCCAGATGGTAACAAGGAGAACAGCTGATGTGCTGGGTGGCTGTGGTCCTTGATGATGCTGTGTGCTTTACGGAGGCATCGCTGGAGATAAATGTCCTGAATGGCAGGAAGCCTCATGCCAGTGATCTGCTCTGCTGCCTTCACCACCCTCTGTAGTGATTTACGGCTGCTGGTAGAGCAGCTTCCGTACCAAACTGAATCAAATGATTACTTCATTACCAGGCCTCTGGAAAACTTCAAGTCATATTGAGGAGGTAATTTAAGATAAGATAAGATAAGATAACCTTTATTAGTCCCACACGTGGGAAATTTGTTTTGTCACAGCAGGAAGTGGACAGTGCAAAAGTTATGACGCAAAAATTAGAATACAATAAGAATAAATACAGTATACAGCTGTACAGAATAGAATAAAATAATATACTATATACAGTAGAATAAAATAGAATAAAAATATACAATAAGATAAAAATAGAATACGAATGCTATATACAACTTAGCTATTTGAATCAGATGTATTGGATCAAGGACACATCCAAAACCTGCAGGACACCGGTCCTTGAGGCCTGGAGTTCCCCAATCCCTGATGGAGACAGCAAAGACTACATAAAACTCTAAACTATCTGGATATCAGTCATGTTAAACTACTTAAATCAGAAGTCTGACAAACTGACCAGATAATTCAAAAATCGATGCGTTTTATTTAAGTTTATTTATTTCTTCACCGCAGCCTCACTGAGATCCCTCTAGGGGAGCTTGACACATAAAACTCTGTTAAAACGACCGACCTCTATGGAAAAATAGATATCGGTCGTAGTTTCTTCAATACTCAACAAATCAAAAAAGCAGTACTTAAATAATAGTCGCTTACTGAATGTGATCTAGGTAATTAGCACAATATCAATGCTTACCTTTAAGGACACTAAGTATGCAAGCTGAATTCTCAACAGACAAATACCAGTTGACAATTTTTAAAAACGTCCCGCCCTCTGCGACCATTTCCGGTTTTAACGTTATTTCCTGTGTAAATAAAATAAATTTTCAGTAATTGTGTTCCTCAAAAGATTTTTTTTAATTAAACTGAGTTATCAGTTTTAACATTTTAATTGACAGGCTGTTGTTAACTACACTCCAGTTATCTAAATAAAAATTAAGCTACAGACGGACCTCAGTGCGCACGCGTGAAGGCGGCTAAATTCAAAACTCAAGACGTTAGCATCGAGACTTGTTCACATTAGCTTCAAAATTGTTACGTATCGTATGCAATGTGGTTGAAGATAAACGACTTGAAAATGGTTTCAAGTTAGTTAAGAAGTAATAATAAAAAACGTATTTGTCTTAGAACGCCGCAACATCACAATCAACAATAGCAAGGTAAGCGCCGTAATGCTTCTTTGGTGTTCGGTTGTTTTCTTGTTTGATTACGTGAATGGGAAGCTAATAGTAACGTCAGAGTTAGTGGTTATCGGTTTGTCTATTTAAAATATGATTTTTACAAGGGGAAATGCAGAACGCTGCCTAGCTTTGTTTATTATTTCAAATAAGTTACGTTAGCAGTATTTATCGAGCTGCATTTGTTCATAAGGTCTTGGTAAATTGAATGACAGTGTAGTGGTGGTTTCCCATTTCATGGCTGCTGGAGAACAGTGGCGTTACTTTTGCACACCTGACAGGTGTGGCGTAGTAACTTTAAGTTTTCAAATTTTTTTAAAATCAAGGTTGTAACTTACGGTCATGTGAAAAAGAAAGTTTGCACAGGACTCTGTGCAACTACACACCGAGATTCAGGAGCTTCCAGAACCACCTTAGCAGCAATAACTGTTTGTTGGCATTTGTTCATGTACAGCTCATAAGGTCTTACCCCAGCATTTCATTCTGCTTAATAAAGTCTTTTAAACTTTGTTAAACAGTGGTGAATTTATTGTAATTATTGTCAAATAAAACCATTGCCACTACTTTAGAAACAATTGTTTTTGTGTCCAAAGATAATGCTTCATTTTTACACTTATCATGTCTGCTAATCCCAAATACCCAGGACAAATTAAAAATGCTTCTTAAGCAACATTTTGGGTTTCAGGAAGACACTGCAGAAACAATGATTTCTATATAAAGCATTATTTTATATTCGTACAGTTGACGATGGAGCCTCTGGATCCTCCAAAAAATAAGTGAGTGCGAAATTACTGTATTAAATAAAAAGGACATTGATATCGAGGCATTCCTACTTTACACCTTATGTTAACAAATGTATTGTGATATTTATGTAATAGTTTTATTGTTCATGCTTTGTGTTACAGTGAAGGCAGTGGATTTTCAAGGCGCCGCCTTTCCTCGGTAAGTATCTTAATCAGAGGTGTGATTTTATTTATTTCTGTACAAATGAACTAAACTGTTTGCACCTTGTAATTTTCAGATTTTAAAAGCACCACGGAAATCAGCCAGGTTCCCTGACCAAGATCAGCAAGAAAATGTGGTAAACAGAGAGTCTGATATAAGATTTCCAACTGCCTGTGGCAGTAGACACCCTTAAGGTTTAAAAATTAAAAAGTGGTGATATAATTTAGCCTTTTTCCTCTTAGGTGGAACGTGTCAAACCAGTGGAAAAGAGGAATTCAAGACGAGTCAGTTTTGCCCCTGCTAATGACGTCCTTCTGTTTTCTAAGTGAGACACGAAGAAATGCTCCTTTTACAAAAAGTACCTAACCACAAGTTGACCTAATCAGCGCTTCTCTCTTTATAGGGATGTCAAAAATGCCTCCCCTGTCCGAAGCCCTTTGCAAGAAATAATAACAGCAAGTATGTAATGTAGTATTATGTATAAGAATGTAATTTTTAAAACTTTTTGTAATTTTTATAATTATATTGTATGTTATTCTACAGCAGGAGCAACAACCACACAAAACAGGTAAGGTGAAATGAGCTATTAAGGTCCAGCCTGTCATGTGAATTTCAAGTCTTATCACAAAGAGTCAAATAAATCTCTCACATAAATGCTTTGGATTTTTTTGTACAAGGGTGCAAGAGGGAGTCACTGAAGATGGGAGTGAAATAATTGGTAGGATCATTGTTTTCAATGTACTGTCCACATTATCTGTTAGATAGTTATAGAGATTGCTGTTACTAAATTCAGGTCTCCAAATGTAGGTATGGAAACTCTTTTGAATGCTCCTCTACATGTTTCCCAACAAAAGGATAAGGTAAATTTGAAGTCGATATTTGCATTTATTACATTATTATAATGCTTAATAATAGCAGAAGTATTTTAACTTAACATTTGTTGTTCCCATTAACTGACCAAAGGTTGTTTACCTTTATTAGGCCACTGGAGATGACTTTGGGGAAAAAACAATGATGTTTTCCACAGAAGATGCAGCCATGGACATGACCCAAAGCCACACTATAAATATTGCTGCAGACATACCTGAAGATATACCCCTTCACAAGTATGACATTTTCCCAGTTCTTGGAGAAAATCGCTTGATAAATGATAAAGCCACAGTCCCACCACTATCCACAGGCAGAAATGTCGATGTAAGCACATCATTGTCATGTTTGGATCCTGGATTTGAAAACTTCCTTGCAAGTCTGTCTAAACCAAGTGGCCAGAGCACTAATGCTGTAAACATAACGATGACTCTTCCTGCTGAAGCATCCTCTGAAGAAACAAAAGGCTCCCTGGTCCAGATTAAAACACAAAGGCCTAATTTGGATAAAGAAAATCAAGTTCCAGTGTCCGTTTCTGCTGTGATGGAGAAGACACCACATAACACCAGGAAAACTGGAGAATCCTCCTACAGGAGTGCACTCTGTCCAGAAGATGATGTGAGCATGGATATGACTGAAGCCCAGACAGGTCGCATCCTGGGAGTCTGTGATGATGACGATAATCCTTTCCAGTGTCTTTTTCCTACTCAAGACATGTACACCCACTCACAGATGAAACGGCAGCAGAGCAGTAAAGCATCAGGATTAACCAACCCAAAAGGTATCACATTTATGTCTGTCACTCAAATTAAAGGACAACTCTTCAGCATTTATACATCAGCTTATAAGTGATAAGAAGAAAATATGGGATGCCAAGCAGAGACGACAAATTTGTGTTCTGCCACGGTTCCTTTAGTGTAGACCATTTTTCATAAATATCTTGTCGTCTAGGCTCACAACTTTATGAAAGTCTAATACTAGAGCAAGGAAATTATCCCTGTATGCATTGTATGAATTTTATGCTTCATCAGTTTTAATGCTAATTGAATGGAATTTCAAATGGCCTTAATTTCATTTCACTTTTAATTATCAGATAAAGTGTCCTTGATAAATCCTCTCGTACCTGCTCCTCATCAAAGACATAAGGTAAGTTTGGCATTTCTTTTTTTTAAACTTTGCTTTTAGATGAAATAGAACATATAAGCAAGTCATGCATGGGAGGTTTTGTCTTTAGTTGCTCGTAACATAGTATAGATTTAAAATGTTGTCTTTGAATGCTAATAATTGTTATTTCAAAGTAAAGTTTTGGTTGGCATGTAGTAATTGTTTGTGTTCTGTTCTTCAGGTGAGCTCTGATGCGAAAAACAAATACAGAGAGAAGACAGTAGTGTTTGCTGCAGATGACGAGTTTATGGACATGACTGGGTGTCACACAGTAAACATCGCCTGTGGTCCCTTGGTTCCAGAGGAAAAATCAGCAGATATTGATAAAGAAAACTTGCCACTAAATACCACTCAAAATGTTAGAGAGCCTTTTAAAGCCGTTATCATCTGTCCTGAACTAAGCATGGATATGACAGAAGCTCAAACTGGCCACGTTTTGGAAGGTGTGCAGGACGATCCTTTTCAGTTTCTTTTTCCACCACAAGACATGTACACCCACTGTCTCAAGAAAGCAGATGGTACTTCAGGACAGCGGATAAGTGAAGCACTCAAATCATCTAACCATAAAGGTAAGGTGCTGTTCGAACCCTGTTGTTTCTGAGAGGGGGGAAAAGGGTAATCTAAAGTGAGGAGGAGCTTAAACACAATTTCAGACAGTAGATGAATTTAATTGCTGAACCAAGACCTATTGTAAGAGAGGGGGGAAAAGCAAAACTGAACTGTAATCCATACAAAGTTACTCTACCAGAGCTTAAGAATAAAAAAAGGAAATGACAGAAACTTTAAATCTTCGTTTCAGGTCATGTGAATGCTTTTGTATTTAATTTCCTGAAATTTATTTTCCAAAACAGATTCTCCTTTATTTATTCATTTATTTATTTATTTATTTATTTTCAACCAGTTAATTAATGATTTCACTAGTTTTGCAGTGTTCTGGTTTCTTTAGCTAATCTATTTATTTATGACCCATTTCCACATTTAGGCATTGAAGCTTCATCTTCAAAGGCACTAAAAAATCAGGTGAGATTAAATATTTTCCCCTTTTATTTTTCAACACAATACTTGATCTAG
Organism: Copadichromis virginalis; assembly: GCF_057382275.1. Classification (NCBI taxonomy): domain Eukaryota; kingdom Metazoa; phylum Chordata; class Actinopteri; order Cichliformes; family Cichlidae; genus Copadichromis; species Copadichromis virginalis. Next base: position 17,621,736 of record NC_140632.1, read on the forward strand.
CTGGTCTGGAAGATAGAACATATTGCCAAATCAAGGTTGATATTTTGCTGTATACTCAAAGTATTTCCTTTCCCATCCACAGAACAAACCTGACATTGAGAACAACTACAGCGAGAAAACAGTGAGATTTTCTGCAGATGATGCCTGTATGGATGTGACACGAAGTCACACTGTAAATATCCACCAGTTGCAAGTACAGTCTGACCAAAATTTTGACTTTTTACCTGCTAAAGAGAAAACTTTAAGATTCACTCCAGATGACGGTATTATGGATAAGAATTATGGCCTCACTACCAACACTGCCAGTAATTCAGCATCCAATTCAGTAAATTCTGAGAAGAAACAAGACCGTCAAATATGTGATCTGCCTAGGAACACATCTTTGTCAGCACATAGTTTGGATCCAGGGTCAAAAAACCTTACAGCTTCCTCCAGCATTAATCCTATGATTACTAAAATGAATTCTAATGGAAATGCAGTATGTCCCAAAGCAGACATAAGCATGGACATGACTGAAGCTCAAACTGGCTACATTTTGGAAGGGGATGCAGGCACAGCTACAGATGCCCGTCTTCAGGATCATTTTCCCACGCAAAGCATACACGCCCAAAGTGGTAATGTCAGAAAAGCTGACTGGCAGAACAGTAAAGCAACTGGATTATCAAGCTGTAAAGGTATGAAAACGGCAAAGTTATTGGGCTTTTTTGTTTGTTTTGTTTTTTTTACATAGAAAATGTACAGAGTGCCTCAGTTAAGTTTTAATAATTATTATATATTGAAGTTATGGTCAGGTAGCTGTTTCTCACTCAGTTTTACCATGTCCACCTTAAGGTAAAGAAAACTTCCTGAAGACCTCTGGAAACACAAAGGTGCAAAGACAGCAGGTGAGCATAAACATGTCTTGATCTTTTTGTGGTTAGTTTTATTCAGGTATCTGCACCAAATAATGCCTTTGTTTTAACAAAGGATCAAATAAATTTAAAGAGACAGGGTCATTTTGGTCAATATTTGCTTTACATTAAAGGCATTTGTTTTATTTTTATCAAGTTTATATGGTTTCAGTAAGACATTTTAATTTTACTACAAACCTGAGATGTCATAAAAAGTCAATCAAATAGTGAGGCCTCTGGTCTGTGTGGAAACATATCTTCATGAACACATGTGCTCTGCTATACTGTCTTTCTCAGGTTAAGCTTGATGTGGACAATGACTGCAAAGAGAAGACAGTGGTTCCTGTTAATGATGCCCTTATGGAAGTTACACAAAGTCTCACAATGAACATTGTCAGTGATTTAGAACTGCAGTCTCACCAAGACACAGGCCTCTTACCTGCTAATGGAGAAAAGACAGTGAGGTTCAGTATACATGATGCTGCCATGGAGGTGACACGAAGTCACACGGTGAACATTGCCACCAACCTAAACCTGCAGTCAGATCACAATTCAGACCTTTTACCTCCTCTTGGAGAAAAAACTGTGAGGTTTGGTACAGATGATGCTGCCATGGAGGTGACACGAAGTCACACGGTGAACATTGCCACCAACCTAAACCTGCAGTCAGATCACAATTCAGACCTTTTACCTCCTCTTGGAGAAAAAACTGTGAGGTTCGGTACAGATGATGCTGCCATGGATGTGACACGAAGTCACACGGTGAACATTGCCACCAACCTAAACCTGCAGTCAGATCACAATTCAGACCTTTTACCTCCTCTTGGAGAAAAAACTGTGAGGTTCGGTACAGATGATGCTGCCATGGATGTGACACGAAGTCACACGGTGAACATTGCCACCAACCTTAACCTGCAGTCAGATCACAATTCAGACCTTTTACCTCCTCTTGGAGAAAAAACTGTGAGGTTTGGTACAGATGATGCTGCCATGGAGGTGACACAAAGTCACACGGTGAACATTGCCACCGATGTAAAGTTGCTGTCAGATCACAGTTTACCTCTCAATGTAGAAAAAACTGTGAGGTTCAGTACAGATGATGCAGCGATGGATATGACACGAAGTCACACTGTAAAGATTGCCACTGATTTTGACAAGAAGTTACATCAAAATGTGGATTTTCCACCTACCTCCGAAGAAAAAACGGGGAGGTTCAATGCAAATGATGGAGCAATGGATATGACAGAGTGCCTCACTGAAAGTATTCCAAGTGTTTCTGCACCATACCTGGTTCTACCATTGCAAAAGGTTCTGCCCATCCAGGAAATCCAGGGTTTTTCTTTTAAAGTAGAGAAATCAAATAGTGAAGCCTGTGGTCTGCGTGGAAACATATCTTCATCAGCACATGATTTATATCAAGAATTTAAAAACTTGTCAAACACAAGTGACCCATGGACTGATATTAAATCACAGGACAATGATATACCATCCCCTCAAAAAGCTACTGACCCAAGGGACATACTGATACAGCTTAAAACACAGAAACCTGCTATGAATACTGAAAGTGAAGCTCCAGGTTTGGTTTCATCTTTCATAAAGAAGCCAGTAAGTACAACCATGATGGACTGTACAGAAATCAATTTGAGCATGGATATGACTGAAGCTCAAACAGGATGCATTTTGGGTCAGACGTGCACAGATGACCCCCTTCAGCGCCTGTCCTCCACACAAGATCCCAATTCAGACCATTTGCGGCAAACTGGGATTGCATCACAGAGGAGTGGTGATTTGGGGTTATCCAATCCTGATGACCAGGAAATTATGAATGTGCCAGATTCTCTTAACTCAAATGAAAGGGAGAACACAGAAGAACCTGAACCAAGAACTACAGCTTGTCTGATATCACAGGATATGGAAAGTTCACCCAAGGTTCCTGGAAAGGATGTGGATGCATTGTGCTCACGAAAGTCTAGACGAATCAGTTTAGCTGATATTCAGTCAAAAGTAAGGCGTTTGAGTCACATGATAAGTGCAGCTCCCAGTGCAGTCGTAACTGATAACTGCACTGCACCTTTGCATCATTTGGAACAAGACCTGGGGAAAAACTCAAAAGATAAAACGTTACCTGTCACTATGGCAGAACCAGAAGCTGAAATGGAATTGGTAAACACTGAAGACAATGCACGAGCTCAGTGTTTTATAGAAGCAGAGCATCCCAGTGATGCTATTACTACAACTCCTTTCAGCTCAAAGACCAAACAGCTTATGTCAAGAATCTCACTGGGAGGCTTTAAGCCGAAACTGCCCCAAAAATGCAAACCTGATGAGTCAAAGAGAGTGAAATCTTCAGGAGACCATACAAAGACGATCACCGTCAACGTTGCCAAGGAGCTGAACAACTTTGATGATGATGTTAGTGATATTTATGATGAAGAGCTGGGTAGTTATGAAGATATGTCAGAAGCACTGGACACTAGGAGTCCTCAGAAAAGTCAAGAGTTCAACATGGTCGAGCCTTTAGAGAACACTGTGTTTGAAGAAGATGTCATTAGCCCTGTTCATGGACAAAAGAGACTTCTGCCAGAAGATAAAACTAATGTGGAGGATCAAAAGAGAATGAAAACATCCTGTGTGACTGTTGAAGTGGTAGGTCAGCTTTCTCTGTTTTACGTAATTTACCTTTAATATGGTTTCTTTTATCCCATGTGTTTTGTTTCTTCTTGTGCATTGCAGTCAGAGGTCATAGAGTGTGACAGTAATATTACTACAGCTCGTACGACTACACAGACAATAGATTCCTCCAGCAATCACACAGCCAGCATCAAATGTGAAACTGCATCTGAGTCAAGTAAGTTCTTATCTTTGACGTTGATGGGCATCATTAAGATCTTGTATTCCTGATTGAAATAATGTTTCCTTTTACACTATTATTATTAAATATCTTTGTTTTCTTTTGGTTTTGTTTTTTAGCTTTTAAACACAGCTTGTTTGAATCTCAGCTTGAAGACAGTGCTGTTGATGTGCAGATGGTAAGAAGTTTTATTTTTAAAAATTGATTTATTTGAAATCTGAAAATGTGCACTTGCCTCATATTTGACTGCATTCGATGCCTTGATTACAGAAACTCAAAGATGGCACCATAACGGTCTTGGAGTTCTTTAAACTCTTCGGCATTGACTTTGTCATCCATAATCCTCGGGAGAGTGTCCTTCCTGGCAGAGTAGGTCAATCTTCTGTGTTAAAAATTACTTCCCCATTATATATACACAAAAAAAATATTATGTTATAGTGACTTCTTTTTGTTGTTTTTTCAGTTTTTGTCAGACACAGAGGCCTCACCAATGGATTTACTGAAAGACCAACATATCAGTCGTCCTAAACAGATGGTTTATGAGATGGATGTCTTTAACCTCAACGAAAAGGTTGAAGGGTATGTGCACTTCAAGTTTTATAACATATACTGTACACATGATTAAACCTACAGAAATATGCTGAAAACATTAAGTAGTTAAATACATTTATTCATCTAAACTTGTGGTTTAGATCAGCGGTCCCCAACCTTTTTTGCACCATGTTTGACAATATTTTCACGGACCGGCCTTTAAGGTGTCCTGGATAAATACAACAAAATAAAACCAGTACCGGTACCAAAAAAAGAAAATTTATTCATAACACACGGGGTAAGACCCAGAGAAACTGAGTGTAACCATAAAAACAATTTAAAAATTAACGTTAAAAACCCTGAAAACCATAAAATTCACACCTGAGTCTCAACACTCACAGCCCGGTACTAAACGACTCACGGACTGGTACCGGTCCGTGGCCCGGGGGTTGGGGACCACTGGTTTAGATGAATTGCGCTGTATCGCTGTAAACTGACAAAATCACAAGGAAAAACTGGGTGTAGCTTACAAACACAATTATAACTCATTAGAAATTGTACAATTCTTTTTATGTTTAATCTCATACGTTACAATTGAAGTTTAAAAACATGTCTGTTTTGTTCTTTCTAGGCTGAAGGTGCGAATGCAGGATCTAAACAAACCTCTTAATACTGTCAATAGATCTTTGTGGGAGGACATGAGATATGCTTCAGATAAAGAGGTATTAGTCAAAGTTGTTTTTTTTTTATGTGATATGTTTACATTTATTTGGGCAGGATGAACATTAAGTAATTTACAGTGTATATTTTTTTAATTGCAATGCATTTTATTTAACTTTATTTAGCTATTGGCCTTTGCTGTGCGCTTGTGTGTGACATGAATTTGGCATCTGTTCCCACAATTCACCCAATGCGGCGTTTGTTTGAATCAACAGCTGAAATCTTTCGGTGCTAAACTAAAGGAGAGAAATAACTTCTTCAGAAAAACAAGCAAAGTTCAGTCACATGAACTGAAGGAGGTTCTGTACTCAAATCTTTTGCAGGCGAATCTGGTAAGAACTTCCACACATTTAGAAAAAAACACTAAAATGCAAAATTGGGGACTTCTTTGAATGCAAAATGAAATTGACATTGTTTTGTTTTGGGGTTTGTTTTTTGTTTTGGTTTTGTTTCCAGGAGGAGCAGCAGAAGTTAAGAGGAAGAATTCAGGAAGCAGATGAGATGATAAAAACTCTGGATGACTGTATTTGTGAATTAGAAACAGGTATAGCTACTTTGAAAACATGACTTTCCTGTTTGTGATATACCACAGAGTTTGCTCGTTTTGTAGATATTAACTAATGTTTCAGTCACTAACATATGTATTTCTCTATCGTTTGGCTGTTGCTAGATGAAATCGATCGCAAAGATGGTGCTGCACCGCAAATCTCTATGTGATTGCTTTTGTTGCTGGCACATTTCCAAAGTTGTCAGTAGTTTTGATGGAAGATGATGACCTGTTAGCAAACCTTTCTCTGGGGGCACAAGTAGGTTGGATGTGTTGCTCTAGCCTAACATATTCTCCTTCATTTAGAATTTGCTGCAGTTGAAGAAAAAGGGTTTGAAGACAAACCAAGTCTGAAGTCGCTGCAGGAAGGTAACTTAATACAGTTTCATCTATTTGTTTTTTATTTTACGTCAGTTTAATTGAATAAGTCCTAAGTGCCTTTACTGGTTCATTTTGTTTAACAGAAATGAAGAGAGTCACTGAGACGACGGCTGATAATGAGAGGTCGGTTAAAATTAACTATCCTTTTTTCTTCTTCTTCGTTGAATTATGCAGTGAATGTTGAGAATTACCAGTTTTGAGCGGTCTCGTTTATTTCTTCTTTGTTTTCTTTGTTCCTGCTAAAGACAAATACCTGAACTAGAGATGCAGAAGAAGCAGAATTCAAGTAAAGTCAAAAGGCTTCGAGCTGAAACGAGGAACCTGGAGATTCATATGGGCCTTCTGAATATGTCAGTACCAGGAACATTTTTTACAGCTTTAGACCAGTCCTGTAAACAAATATGATAACGCAAAACTGGTTTTGTACATTGTTTACATCAGGATGAATGAATGGAAGCTCAGAGAAATGAGGGACAACTGCAGAGTCTTCACTTTCCTCCATGAGACCATGCATCTGCAGCTGGTGTTTGAAAAGGCCAATGGTATTTCTTTTTTTCATGTTTTCTCATACAGTTTAAAGCAGTTTCTAACAGTTGTGAATATCTTGTACTCATGGTTGCACCTCAGTCAGTAGTGTTTGCGCAAACCTTGAACAATATTAAAATTTAGATTTTGCTTAATTCTGTTGGTTTGGGGTTTTTTTTTTTTTTAAGGCACACTCTAATAACTTTGTTTTTCTGCTTTTGAAGGTAATGATGCCGACACTGAGCAGAAAATAACACACATCACTTTTAAACTGGAACTCGATGGTAAGAAAATAAGTACAAGAAGCATTCTGTGATGGATGGTTATTAGATGGTTATTCTTTTCATCCTACCTGCCATGCTAAATTAATGGCCTTTGGCTACCTTTAATTGCACTTACTATGAAGAATATGTACTGAAAGCAATTATGTTTCCTACCAGATGAGAAGTCGCAGTGCCATGCACGCCTTGTTCACAAATTGGTCTCCGAGTACATTGAAGGTGAAAGTTGCTGGGTAAAGAAATACCCAACAAGAAGACAAGTACCAAAGGTAAGTGTAAATAAACACCAGATGCATACAAAGGACAGAAACAGGCTCATGTAAAATAGGTCAGATACTTAACCCCGAGTTGCTCCCAATGTGAATGCGTGTGATAAAGCACTAGAGAAAAGTGCCTGTGTTTAATTAGATCAGGCCTGTGGGCTGTTTCTCGCATACTTTTGTTGCATCTGCAGTGATCGCCCCCTGGTGGCCATTAAAACAAATGCCAGTTTAAATTACTCTGTTTTAGCTTAAGTGATGAGACCCAGAAGATGTATGTTTATTGTTTATACAGTCTGTGGTAACGTATTTTGCCTGCTGTTGTTCCCAGCTGCTCCATGATGTCAGCCTGGTGGTGAGTCGCTGTCGTCTTCTGGGAGAGGAACTGCGTCTCCTGAAACTGTGGGGAGGGCTACGGCTGGATATACTCGACATCAGCTGCATGGACACCAAGTAAGAACTACAGTGCTTCACAGAAATAACAAATATTCCACTTTTTGATCCAAAAAAATCATTCACATCTGCATGCAGTTTTGCATTTTGCAATACTGAGGTGTATAACATTCAATTATTCTTCCAGAGTGCGCATTGTCTTCAGCACTCTGAAGAAATTTTCCAAATTTGAGGTAGTCTTTGGCATCTCTCTCATCAACCACTTCTGTGTCCTGCAAGTAGAGAGCTTTAAAAACTTAATTGGAAGCACAACGTAAGTAAAATTTTAATATAAATCAAGAAATTTAGATTTAAAAAACCTATTGTTTATTTAATGAATACTGACAGAAATTACGTTGTTTTACGGAGCATATTACTATTGAAGGTAACCGTGTCAAAGGAATAATATATTATCTTCAAGTATAACATTAAATTTTTACATTTTTGTGTATTGCTAGGATTCAACAGATTGAAGACATTGTGGCTTCGTTCACTCCCGCCAAGAACCTGCTGACAAAGACTGTCAGAGAGATTCATGAAGTGTTATTATGTTGAGACCAGGAATGAGTCCAGGATCACATTTTGATTCTAGTTGTTTGTAATTAAACTCTGTTGTACAGTATAGAGGGGAAAAACTAAAAACTTAAATTCTTTTACAAATCAAAGTCTGTTTCTTCTGGTGTTTGAAAGATGTGCTGTTTTGCTTTTTGCTGTACACACAAACAGTTCTCACTGTACAAATCTGTTCTGTTTCTGCAGACTTTAATGTCCCAATATGGGCAAAAAAATAAAAAGATGAATTGGCTCAAATGAAAGCTATGTTGGGAGGCAAAAGGATTTGCAAACATTGAAATCCCAACTCTTTAAAAAAAACAAAAAAACAACAACAACCCAGCATTACTGACTGCACGATTATGGTCACTGTAGTTTAAAGCATAAAACCCTATTATTGGTGTGGTGCAGTTCCCAGAGTTGCCTCTAGATGGTGGACATTACCCATCACCTGTTGGAAGTTTTTGCTGAACCTCCCACATGTAAATATCAGTATCGCTTCATTTTGTTTATACTGAAATGATTATAAGCACATACTCTCTTTCCAGGCCTTTTTATTAGACAGCAGTAACTGTAAAATAAACATGCTTTGCATTATAATGGCTGTGTGAGTATTTTGTGCCACATTTTCACCCAATTTTCTTTGTTTGAAAATGGATCACAGTAAAGAATAAAACAGGGTGTCTGTTAAATTGGCTGAAACATGTGACACGTGCTATGATCAATAATACAAATTAAAATGTGAAATTAGATTGCAGGTGAGTAGACACCACTGAGAATAATCCATCTTCATTAAGCTTAATTTAAAATTTCCATGACCTCAAATGATTCAATAAGTCTTTGAAATGGTCAGTATTTCTAATTCTTAAACATATTTCTCAAGCATTGCAAAGGACATAGGGTAAAAACTGACTTTTGCAAAACAGCTGAACTGCAAGCTTAAATGTGCTAAAGAAAGCTCTACAAATAAGGCATCAAAATGCATCTTCCTCTGCAACTGCTGTACTTTGGTTAGACTTCGGAGGTCACTATGGGTCTGAAATATATGGTGCTCTGGTAGCTGTTGCCTTTGTTCAGTAAAAAAAATCAAGATATTTAGAAAGTTTTGTCCCACATTTCAAATGATAGTGTTTATCCTGAAATAAAAGAAACCTTTAAGATGTTATATGTAGTTTGTAGGTAGATAGAGTATGCAGGTTATGGACCTATATTATATACTGTGTCCCTATACTTTAAGGCAGCGGTCCCCAACCCCCAGGCCTCGGACCGGTACCGGTCCGTGAGTCGTTTGGTACCGGGCCGCGAGAGTTGAGGCTCAGGTGTGAAATGTATGGTTTTCAGGGTTTTTATTGGTTTTCAGCGTTATTTTTGTTATCGTTTTTATCGTTAACTCTGTTTTCCTGGGTCTTTTCAGGTGTGTTATGAATAAATCTTCTTTTTTTCGGTACCGATACTAGTTTTATTTTGTTGTATTTATCCGTGACACCTTAAGGCCGGTCCGTGAAAATAATGTCGGGCATAAACCGGTCCGTGGCGCAAAAAAGGTTGGGGACCGCTGCTTTAAGGCATGTTTGAAGGAGAAAAAAAAATCATACTATACTCTATCTTACCAAAATTTGACTACATTTTTTTTTTTTTAATGAAGCATCCAGTTTAGGCTAAAGGCTGCTAAAAAGTGGAACAGAGCCAGGATCTTGCCTGATCCTGGCTCTGTTCTCAGCCAAGACATGACTGACATGGACAGTGTCCGGAGTTCATCTGAAAGGTCAAACAGCCAGAGACGAGCCTCTAAGAAGACGGATGGGGGTGGGCAATGACAGTCTACTCCCCGAGCCCCGACATCAAGGGTCAAAGTGGATGTTTCCAAACCGTCACCCTCGAGTGAGCCACAAGGGGAGATGAAGTCCTCCCTTCCTCCCCCAGGAACAACGGCTGCTGTCAAACCAAATAGAGGACAGCAACATTTGGGTCTCCTGACCTCCTGAGGGTCAACTCAATTTGATTTTAATCGATCAACCGAAGGATTTTTCATTATGTGTGTGAGCGATTCATTCGGTCATTAGATTATCATACAACACTGAGAACAGGAGCAAAGTTTTTCCTCAAGGTCACTCTTGTTATATTACGTGATTGAATTTCACTTGGTTTTCTTTTTGTTTTGCAAATACCTGAGAAGAAATGTGGCTCAGTCATTGCTTCCTTTCCTGCTTGAAAAGATTTCCTTTCTAACGTATTTACCAGTTTATTGCAGTTATGTGACCTTCTGTGCAATTAAGTCGTTAAAAACAGATTCCAGACTTAATGTATTATTTGACTATATGATTATGTAATTTGCTTTAAATCCTGTGACAGACTGGCAAGCTGTTCACGGTGTACCCTACCGCTCACCCTGTGCCAGTCAGGATATGCCCCCATGTGACTGACAACTGATTAAGAAAATGGATGGACTGATTGATGTTTTAAATCTTATTAGCATGGCCTTTCTTCACTGTCCATAATTATGTGTTGGATATTCCTGAAAAGTGCCTAATAATCCACTTTGCACAATTATTTACATGGGTATTCATCACTGTAATTTCAGTGTTACCCCAAAATGAAATAATGGTTACGGACAAATTCGGGTGAAAAGCAACTGAACATTTATTAAACCACCTGAAAGGTAAATAATTCAGATCAGTGGGCTTTCCTTTGTACTTAAACACATTAGAAGACTAGAGTCAACAGATCAACCAGCAGCATACAATTGATATGATGCTGCTGCTGTAATGCTCACCAGTTACCAAGCCATCAACTTTGCCACTAAATACTAACCTGATGTTTGTTTAAAGAGTAAGGCATAACCAATGTAATTCACAAACCTATGTGCTCCTCAAGAAGAAGAAACCAAAAATTAACTGGATTCAATATCTCAATACTATGAAAGTCTTAGAGCTACAGTACAGTGCTTTTTAAAACAAGAAGTCAGTCACAAAGTGCTTTACAGAGCTTTTTTTTGTTTTTTAATCAACACGTAAGAACACGTAAGCATGAGTACAATAACACAAAAACATTATCCAAATGTCTGAATAGATGAGTTTTAAGCTAGTTTTTCAAAAATACCACAAAGTTCCAAAAAGAGTTTTACAGTGTTTCACAATTTTGGCGCTAAGGTTTGGAATGTACAGTCCCACTTAGTTTTTAGACAGATACGTAGAATAACAAAAAGGTCTACGGACTAAGGATCCAGCTTGAAGAAAAGTGGTGGGGTAGATCAAGAATATAAATGAGAGCCATTAAAAGTAAAAAACACAATTTTAAATTGATACCTAAAGCTGACCGGAAGCCAGTGCAGGCACTTTAAAACTGATGTGATATGAGAGAATTTATGAGAGTAAGTTAAAAGCCTCGGAGTGATGTTTTGGACAGATTGGAGGTGATTAATTAGTAATTACCACATGAAGGTGAGAACTAGAAGGGCATTTAGACACTTGGCAAATCCTCCACCAAGGATGATGCTGCTTTTTAAGTGATGCCCCTTCTTAGAGTTTTCTAGAACGTGATCGCGATCTATACCAAAATTTAAAGGGTTCGTTTTTTTGCTGAAGCACAGACATAAAAACAACACTTCGCACAAAAGTTTACTGATTTATAAAGAATTCATTAGAAAATAAAATTGTGCTTGATTGGAGATGGTCCAAGTGAACCTAAGCATACATGTTTCACATCTTTGTATGAGATACACGGTATATGAGATTAAACACTTTTTCTTTCTGGGAGACAAATATAAAGTCACATTGTGATTTTGGATGAAATTAGGTGGTAGCATGTTGTCACTGCACCAAAGGCCTAATTCTCTAAAGTGGAACATTTGGCCTCATGTGGCCTCATTCAAATCTATTTATCCTCTGATCTAGGAGCAGTATTTCACCTTAGTAACCCTATCAGTGTCCTTCACTGACATCAGAAAGACGGAAGGTTTGAGGTAATACAATTGGTTTTGGATGATGGAAAAGTTCATTGAGCGTTTATTTGTATTTAGATCTAAATGCAGCCATCTGTCAGACACACTGGAGAACTAGTCCAGAAATAAAACATGCATGAAAATGAAGAACATAAGCACTTTATTTAGGTCTGTTTTCCAAATTTCCGTAACAAGAATAGGATTGTATGTAACTTTTGTATATCCAGTTGACGGGAATGAACAAAAGGGTTAAAGGTGTTTTTGCAACAGGGGATATGTGCAGGCTTTCTGCTGCGATAGTGTGTTGATGGTAGGGAGCTGTGTCACTACACAGTTTACTACTAAGCATTGTTGTTATCACCATCAGCCTCTCCCCACTTCCCACTCACAGCCTTCCTGCGCTACTGCAAAGCTGAGGTTGGGGGCATTGTTGTTAGGGGGCATTAGAGGGCGTTCTAATTGATCCTTCCAGGCAGGTAATTAGCTCTGATGGCATGTGCACCCATGGTGATGAGAATGACAGAGACATAGCCACGTCCTGCCCCTCACCCCAATCATCAACACTCAAATAAAGACTATGTGACCCATGGAGTTGCCACATTCTCTGGTCATTCTTAGGAAAAGACAATAGGTCTGGCTTGTTAAAATAGGCTCCCTCTCAGCGGGGGAACACAGGAGCCACAGCAGCTGTCCCATAGTATAAAGCTTCAATAGTCTGAGCAACCACAGAACCTCCAGTACAAAGATTTGCTTTTTTTATACTTCTGTGAGGACATTTAATATTTCATTCCTAATGAGATGTTGTAAGTATTAACATAAACCTTCCCTAGATCTCCGCTGCTATGTGAGAATGTTAGAAAGGTTATTGTTCATAAAAATGTGAAAATTAAAAGTCTGTTTTTATTTAACGGTAATTTTACAATAGGGGTAAAATGTACAAAAAAAGGGATATTTGCAATCCAGGATGTGGCATGTGATAGGACCAGAGTGAGTCATCCAATGTTAGACCACAGCCTTTATATAATATAGACTGTATATAAAAGATGAAAGAATGATGACGTCATCCACTAGCTAGACAAGTCCTGTCTTGGAGCCACAAGCTGAGCATTTTGTTGTTTTGTCAGAATCTTAAGGTTTTGAATGGCCATAATGAGTAGAGGTGGGCGTGACTAAGACACTGAGGGACACGAGATATTCATATTGTTACGATTGGTTAATCTGAGAGTGGCTCCACTCTAAAGCATTTCCTGTTTTATTCCTCCTATTTGACTCCAACTGGAGCCAGAATTTGTAGAACATACATTGTTTTCTTTCTAAAAAAAAAAAAAAAAAGACTTAAAACAGAGACAAACAACTCAGCAAATGTTTACTGAGGTCATAGCCCAAAGAAGGAAAAGGATCATTTTTCCAATGGCTTCTAATGAACGAGCACTTCTTTTTGCTACCACAGGTGTCGCCCCCTGCTGGTCCCTGGAAAAAATGCAGGGTTAAGGCACTTCTGCATTGACTTGCAAAGAATGTAACATTCAACAGAAAAAGGCAAAAACTTTAGTCACGAAAAGTTGAAATTTTATGTCAGAAAAAAACATTTGTAATAAGGTGATAATAAAACATTGAGAATTTATGTGTAATGTGCAGAAAAATTAAATAAAACACTAAAATATGCTGTATGTTAAGATACAGAAGTTCATGTGATTAAAGTAATTATTTTGTGCTGGGGTCGGCCTTGGGAGATTCCAAGGATATATGAATGGAAAGGAATCCTAACTCATCTATCAGATAACTTCCAGCTAGGTTCAACTAAATCTGTATGTTTCATCCAACTGCCATTTCAGGTCTGTTTGTATTCACGGAAGAAAAACAAGTATCAGGAGCCCCAACAACTGAGAGCATTGTTGTGGGTGAGATGCTTATTCTCTGGTAGAACGATGACATAGAAGGAATCTTGATCTTGTACAGGGAAACACATCCTGGGGCACACGGGCAACAAAGCAACACGACAATGAGAGCTTCTTCTAAAAATATAAGAGCCTGATTGATGAAGCTTGCCATTACAATGGAATCAGTTCTTGCAGAGGGGATTTCTTTATGCAACCTACTAGGTTAGTGCTCATGGGATCAGCTATGGTCAGAGTGACTGCCAATACACTGTCAGTCAAGGCAATTTGTTACAGTTTGTTTTCACATTAATGGATTAAATTAATACTGCCAGTGCAAAAAGTCTGGAAAGAATACAGACATTCTTTAATAGAAGTACAGATACAGTGGATTTACCCAACTGCAAGCAGTTGTAAGAGTTGTCCTGGATAATTTCCACCCTCTACACTGACGGTCTACTGTTCACACTGTCTTTATACAAGACAGTATACAGTTGGTATGTAGGTGGAATTCTGTGAATAAATCTAAGCGTCATCAATTTAATTTCAAATCCATCTCTATTACACTTAATGTAACCTAACCCTGACCACAAGCACCACAGCCACTTTGCACCAGTCCAACAAACTGTTCTTTGCTTTAAATCCCTCACAGTACAGCAGACTAACCTGTTTATGCTGCACTAAACTGCAGAGTATTTGCATGGAACCTTTAATAACACAAAGTCAGTCAATACACACCTCAGATCCAAGATATGATTTAACAAAAGAGGGCTTACATCTAAACTTTAAATTTTCAGTTTATTAAATACCACTGAGCAGTACTGTCTTTTTTTTTTTTTTTTTTTTACATCTTTCTCCATCTCTGAGTGAAGTTATCTCACATTCACTTCTCTCCTTGTGAAATACAGCAGCTGGAGTTTTAGCTAGCAACACATTGTGGGACAAACTGCACACAGTGTTTGCTGATATTTGTTGAGCTGATAGAAACATTGCATTTTAAATGACTTGACTTAAAAAGTGTTGCTCCCCTTTATGTTTGCTCCTCTTCTGTAGAGCTGGCTGGATGCTGAAATACCACAACTACAGCTTATGGACATTTGTGCATAAAAAACGATGCCCACTTTAATCCCTGACTGTTGGGTTATAAATTATGCATAAATTGTATGGATTTTATCTCTTTCATCTCTTTGTATGCAATAACCCTGGTGATTGATACACCATTAGGATTGCCTTTCATGTTTCGTGTACTGTTCAGGCTCAAATTGGTTTGATGCTTGAAGGCCCACAATAGCTTGAAAGAATAACTTCTCTCATATGTCTTAACCCAAATGTTTTGAAAATGTATGGAGTAGAAAGTACAAATATTTCTGTAAAAATGTAAGGCTTAAAAGTATAACGTTGTCAAAAAGATACCTGATAATTCTGCTTAAGTACAGTAACCAAGTATTTGTACTTTATACAAATACTTTTTCCCAGTCACACTCACAGGTTTTCTGAAATACAGTCTCAAAATCCCTTATTAAATTTACCATCCAAATCCAGTGAGAATTAAACTGAATTGTGATCAGTTTGGAATGCTTGCTTTAATGTAGATGAATTGATGATGTAACTATTTTGGCTTATTATTTAGCATTATTTCATGTTTTCATAAGAAATAATCAATACTTTTTTTATTTTACAATTTTAACATTAAGTGGTGTTAAAGCTTTTCCAAGATGTAATAGCATGTTTATAAATCCTGCAGGTATGAAATCAATATTCGTTCTGCCTTTCTCCCTCAGCCTTATTTTGCTATCTGAACTTGCTTCATGAAACAACTACCTGCTGCAGCTAGAAACACAATGATAGTGATAAACCAAAACAACAAATTCGTGGGGTCTAAAAGCCCACTGCTTAAATCTGACATTTAAGTCTCAAGAAAAAGTTTAATGTGTCTCAATGTGAAAACTCCAGTTCTGTCACTCTTTCCATCCTCGCCATTTCATCAACTTCCCACACACCTCTGTTACACAGAGTTCACATTTCTGTGCCGCGTTATCGAGTGCCCTTTTGACACATGGGGCTATTTTGAAATCCAGGCTTGTGTGGGAGGATTTAGGAGCCTCTCCTGAACAAGGCCGGCAGTGGTTGATTGTCCAGACTGCTTGGTGGACGGATACTGGTCATCTTGACCCACACCCTGAGCCCACTAACATCGACGCAGCAGCCACCTTTGCTAAGTGCATTCCCAAAGGCCCCAGCCCAAATCCCTGCTTGACCCTGACTGATAAACTACGCTATGGATAGACCAAAGGAGAGCTTTTACCTTTGAAATAAAGGTTAGTGGAAAGTTTTTACAACAACAAACTGGACTATTGTGACTCAAAATATGGGCCCCAAAAGATTTTCGTTCTACTCTTAACATTGAATAACGCAATTTTATTAATAATTAAACGCTTTCACAAAGTCGTGTTGATTTTTTTGGTTTATTTTTTTTTACATATTATTGGGTGTGAATCATATCTACATAAATTTAACAAACTTTTATTTTCAATCAATATGCCATAAAATAAAAATATACTAGGATGAGCTACATGGACAGACAGAAGGACCAGGTTTGATGACTTCAACAGGCTCCAGGTTTGGAGTTGTACATAGTCCAAGGAGATCTGGCCTGCATCATCCGCATGCAGACAATAATTGGTCATGACTGAGAAGCTCCTGTACCCACATGTTCTTGGAAGAATGGAATTAACACGTTATGGATGCCCCAGGTTCTGGCTGAGGAGCTGATAAGACTTTTGGAGGCCTCTTGTGCAGGTTATGTTCAAATGAGGCCTCAGAGAGGAAGTGGTATCGTTGGGTGATGGCATTAAAGTTCACCTTTTAGGAAGAAACAATAGTAAATATAAAGAAATATAAAACAATTAAAAAAACGAAGAAAAAAAATCAAAACATGAGAGAAGATTTAGTTATCCAGCAACATTAGCAATAAAAATTAGGATAAGATTTTGGGTCATTTATAATCTAACAATATTACATATTTTTACAGCTAAACAGGACTTTTCTTTGTAAATGTATGGACTTTTTACACTGTTGTATTGTTAGTTCACATGAAGTGAAATAGTCTTTTCTATTGACCATTTATCTTGAAAGTATCAGTATAAGCATGTGAAGTGGTACTTATTAACTGAAACATGTAACGACCCTCTTAAAACAGCGTATTGTCAAACTTCAGTTTTCTTTCCTTCCCTTATTTCCACTTCCTAGAAGGAAATATACTTAAGAAAGGGGGGGAGTCTTTTGTTCATATGGCACTGATAAATATCTTTTTAAGTAGTTCTGTATATGTCAACTGAAAAAAAAAACCATTGAATTTTTTGATAAACTTTCTACTTGTTGTATTTAACGTTTTAGGTTCCCATGAAAGTTGCAGGAATTACAGAGAATATCTTAAACATATAAAAATTGGAATTTCTAACCAGCTCACACCACCAGCAGCCTGAATCAATCATACAAGGCTGTGCTTTTACATTACAGCAGAAATTGACACTTGTCAGACCAGCAACATATTTTCCAGTTTTAGTTACCCTGCCAGAGAACTGAATATTTTTATTGTGGACCTTTCTCTATAAACCCAAGAGCTGATCATGTGGGAACAGCCAAGTAGTTCTGCAGTTCCAGACATACTCTGATATTTTGCCACCAACAATCACGCCGCTGTAAGATTTTAAAGGATAATATTAGGGAATTATGTAATGTTTAAAATTTAAGTCCTCCGTAAGAGCAGGTGAAGAGATGATGAGCTTGGTGAGAAATCAGTTCACACATTGATGGTTTTAGTCTTTTCACTATTTTCATGCTGACAATGATAACTAGAATTAGGCACATACACAACACCTAAACCTGGCTTTTGTCCACCTAAGTATTATTACTTCAGAGTTCCCGTGGATGTTCAGGTACTCCAAGAATATACCTTTCAGTGAGACAGATGTATCATACAAACAGGTGAAGGAACGACCTGAAAATACAACGCCTGCTACAACAGTGTTCTCCAGCATGGAGGCATAAAAATATGGATTATTTCCAATGTTGCCCTGCAAGTGTATAACATTGTGTTTCTATGGTCACTTTGCAATCTCCCTTGAAACCTCTACAACTGTTGAGTACTGGCTGCACTTACTCTTGGTTGTTGACTTTTGTGCTTTTTACTTTTTTTAGACTTCACTCTCATTTTATCCCCTTTGTCATTTGCTATAGTCCCTTTGTGTTCACTTTTCTAAGTGTGGCAGCAAACCAGAGGCGGTGACTCCTGTACAATGCTTTAATTCAGCAGTCCCTCCCGTCTTATCGTGCCCTGCAGCTTGGCCGGATTGGGCAATATAAATTGAACTTGCCCAGCAGAGAGACGCCGGTTTCTCTTTTGGGTCCGCACATTGTTTCGTCTAGGCCTGTATTTATTTAGATGTAAATCAGTTTGCAAAAGTGTTACGTCCTGCCCTTGTGTAGTGGGCGGAGGACTGGTGCTCATTTGTTGGAGGAAGTCAGCCCCATCGAGATTGGAGCTGTGCAGATTGTTTTCCATTATAAGGCTGTTATTGATGTGAGAGGGTGACATCATGCTGCCTCGCCCTCACAGGCAGCGTTGGTGAGAAAGAGCCTATCTCTTATTCATTACTCAGCACAGCGAGGAGGATGGACTTGTCTTCATGTTTCATCCAAAAATAAGTTGAGTGGAGGTTTTAAGAGTCCCCCCATCCCGCAAAAGGGTCACTCCAATAGCTAAGCTCAAAGCAGAAGGCTGGAGCATGGAAATTGACTAGCAAGTACCTAAATGTGCTGTAAAAGCAATAGTTTAACATTCTGGTGAATCAAGCAGTCAAAGCTATAGCCAGGCCCAGAGAACGGACACATTTTGGCTGAATCTGGGTTACTTTCTGGCACTAATGACTCACTTACTGCACTTGCTAATGCTGAGGGGGGCCAGATGTGGTCCAGATGTTGTAAAGAAGGCTTGTCATGGGTCAATGCAAGTATTGTGGTTCAGATGTAGCCCAAATGCCACAGCATACCTGGCCTCTGGTTCACACAAAATGGACCTGTGGCTGTTGTTATATAACAGAATGACTTTAAGAAGGATGAATAAGACTTCAAAGTTCCTATGACTTTCAAAAAGCACTTTATGCACCAGTCTGAGCAACAGAAACCCATAAAATACCAAACCTTTCTTTTATGTTTCAAATCTAAAGTGTAAATTTTCTCACTTTTTCAGGGCATTGCGGTTACATTTCAAAGGCTTATATTTACCAATGAAGACAGTGAAGACTATTTAATAGCAGTTTGAAAATCAACCTTGCACTTTTTACAGTATGTGTTAATCAGTGGCGTAATCTTGCATAAAGAGAATATGCAATGCCATTTTTAGTACATGAAATATATTTAAGGCCATATTTGTCTGTCTCTCTATGTTAGTCCAGGAACAGATTTGCAACCATTCCAGGTTGTGCACCGCCTCTTGCCCCATGATAGCTAGGATAGGCTCAGCCCGCCTGCCACCGTGCATTGGATAAAGAGAAGAAGATAGATGGATGAACAGACCATGTATAAAAATATGAAGGTACAGGAACCCTCTTTCATTAGATAGATTAAAATAGTGAACTACTTTCAGCTTCCTCTGGCAAAAAATGCCAGACAATAACATAAGTCATGCTGCGGCCTGTGAATAATGCAGTACTAATTTGAGACTGTTGGTAATAGCTATGCCACCTTTATGTGACCCATGACTGCAGACTGACACACAGCATAACCCTTCTTCTGTTTAATTCTTAGCTTAATCTTTGTAGATATATAGGTACAATCCAAATATTTTTTCCTGCATACTTTGCCTTTTTTCCCTTTTTTTAGAAAGTCTTTCCCTCGTGAAGACATCTAATAGGCAGGCAAAGGGGAACGAATTAACGGAATGCCAGCTTTATAATAAAGGCAGAGTACCACCATGTCCTGGCTTGCATGGCCGCTCATAGCTGGTAGAAAGCTACAGCTATGGGTCCAATCAGCAGCTGGTTACCCTATTTGAAGCCTGTTAGTACTGATCAGGGTTTTATGACAAGCTCAAACCTGTTCAAGTAAAATTGTAGAAGACTTATAATAACATAGCCTATCTTCATGTCTTATGGGTTTAATTCAAGTGCTCACATTTTACTCACATGTCAAAAGTTGCCAGCAGGTTTATTTACAGCAATAAATTGGTGTCTGTGTTACGATAATAGCACTCGGTCTCTTGTGATCTTTCACAGGATAAAGTAACTTTTATTTGTATGGCCCAATATCACAAGGCACAAGGCCTCAAGAGACTTTACAGAAATCTTTGCAGCATAAAATACCCTCTGTGTTCACAGTCTTGATTTAGATAAGGAAAAATCCCCCAAGTAGCAAAAGAAAGAGAAAGGAAAAAAGGGTGTACAGGTGATGGACAGACATAAACAGTACTGTAATAGTTTGTCTTCCAGACACATATCAGCTACAGCTGCCTGTCTTAGAACATCTGCCAATCAAAGTGGGCTCAAATCCATGACTGAGTAATGAAAAAAGGAAAATTCACCCAGCACAGAGGAAAACTATCCACACAGATCAAAAGGCAGTTAACTTAACGCTGTTAACCTTGGGTTCTGTGCTGAACTGACCCAAGTGGTATTATTAGGTGGGATAAATGAACAGTCAATATAGGGTAGAACCTCATGTGGTTTTGACTGACTGGATTTAACATCCTGGATATGGTTGTCAGCGGTGATGTATGCATGGAGTTACAGAATGTACAAGTCAGGGTTAGGAGAACGGAAGAGCTTTTTGAGGTTTTTGTTACAGTAGCCTTTTTTGCAACGCAGTCACCTTATGAGAGCCAACCAGTCAGAGAATACAGATTTTTCCCTAGCAATCAGATGCTGTCAGAACAGTCTCTAGGCCTGCGTGAGTGAAGCCTTAGATGGTTTGACTGCTGTAGCTGGCTTTGAAAAGCTGACAACTGCAGGCTGTTGCATTTTCATTGGTTTCAGTCATCAGCCACCACGTTTCCCTTTGCATAAAGTACATTGTCTTGCCATCTAACAGGTATCAGAAGATAGCTACATCCTTTATCCTAGTATTATGGGCAGCACTGGTGAGTGACATAGAATGTATAGTGTGCAATATTGCATTGTCCTTGGCTCTTTAGGTTAATCTAGACTAATCATTTAAAGATAACTGGGGCTAAGATGATGCAACAATAAAACATTGTTCTTTTCTTCTTTATTTCACATATATTTATATTGTTATATAAATTTAACGCCATTCATTTCACTCCCCCCCTTTGTTGTTCCCTTACTGCCAAGTCTCATGTCCTTTCCCGGCTTCCGTAGGCATTCCTTCACTGTCAGTTAGTGTGCGGGTGACAGACAACAGCGGTGAGCCTCCAAATCTAAGCTCCAAGTGTAAACTATGGAAGAGATTAACAACATTGAAGTGGTTCCGTGCACAGAGTCTGACTATCTAAAGCCGTTCAGGGTGCACTATAGCCAGGTGAGTTATTATTGAGTAATAACGGCTAGTAGATGCTGTTGGATGATGTAGGCTAACCCAACCCCCCCCACCCCCATTCATTTTTTTTTAGCATAACATGAAGGCTAAGCCGACCTTAAACACAATCACTGACAGCAAAAATTGGCATTACATGCACCACGACGACCTAAAGAGGTCTGTATTTGGTCTGGTTTGAAACGCAGTTACCTCTGTGTTTTACGAGACAGCTAAGCTAACAGGGAGCTATGAGCTACCATGCTAACGGTAGCCTGCTGCTACTGCAGAGGGTTTTTTTCATGGTTTAACAGAGGCACATGCTTTATATTAGAGCGAGGAGATGTAGATGGCTCGAGTTGGTCTTTTTAACGTGAAAAGAGAGGGGTTTTTTTCGCGCTATTTGCACTGTAAAGACAGGCGAGACTTGTTGATCTCAGCTGTCAAAGTGACCCAGTCTGGTGGGTCTAGTAAGGTCGAAGGTTTTGAAAGTTCAGATGTGTAGAGAGCTAAGTTGCCCAGGCTTGTGTTTGAGCGACACTGAGTAGTTTTTCCTTTTCATATCCTTTCGGGATTTAAAGTGTTATGCGTGTGTTTGTGTTTTATTGACCTGCAAAAATGTGCAGATCATGGACAGAACATTGTGCAGAGAACATGCTCCTACCTCAGATCAGCATCACTCTTTTGCATTAAGTTTCAATTAAGAAAATATAACTATAAGTCTTTTTGTTAGTATCAACGTCATGCTCCTGTCTTAAATATAAACCATAGTAGATGTGCCTTTATATTCAAACGCTTTAGTTTAATAAGGCTTACCCAGTTATTTTGAGTACCTAAATTTGGTTTTTCAGTTATCAAGCAATTTGAGTCAGCATTATTAAGAGATGCAGAGAGGAAAGGTTGAGATTGTTTGGAGGTGTGCAGAGGAGGGATAGTGAGTATATATTGAACAAAGGATGTTGAATATAGAGCTACCAGGTAAGAGGAAAAGAGGAAGACTGTAATCAGTAAGATTGGACTGTTACTGACCATGCCCAATAAGTTTCCTTAGTGAGGATGAATAGAAAATAAGTCAGTATATTTTTTGCTAATGTGATTACTAATTCTGCTTGTAGGTATTTTTACGGACTCTCTTAGTGGCTCATCATCAATTTTAGGTGTGGAAAAAAATAAGCCTACTTAACTTTTTTAGAAGCACTGCAGTTGTTACTTTCACTGCACCTGAACACATGGGAAAAAACAGGAGAAAAAAAGTATTTGCAAAAGGAAAGCTACTCCTCTGAGTTTGATTGTTTTGAGAGATGTAGCGTACACTGATGAAATGAACTGATAAGCTTGTGAACTGGTTTTGATTCCCATCCCCAATAAAATTTGGTTTCTTTGTCAGTGCCATAATGATATTCACTGTTTCTTCCTATCAGTTACAAATTATTCATTCAGTCATTCATTTAGTCACGCTGTGACTCAGATCATAGTGCCACAGTTATCTCACATTTTTCTGAATATGAATGCAATGCAGTTCAGTGAGGTTGAAATAGCAAGTGCTAATCTCCAAGTCACCTAAAAGAGGGGAAAAATGTTTATGCTCATGTTGATGGGATTCATTTTTTCTAACTAGACTTTGTTATTCCTAGTTAGCATTCAGGTGTAAATATGACTTAATCGTTTCAAACACGTCCTTGCTTTTGCAGCACTTCTTGTGCAGAGTCAATTGTCTTGTAGGTCGATAATATTTATTATCCAAGGACATAGGTGTCTCAGGGGCTTGCGGGTGCAGTTTTAGTCACTATTCATCCATCCATGCCAGCATCTATCTATGATCTATCCACCTTTAGCTTCTTATCCAGGTGGTGGTAAAATAATTTAGGCAGTGCTGATTATCTCTGACCAAAATCTGATATTCATTTTCATCGTTTACCTCACTGCACTGCTTTATATATGCATCTTAAATATGAGAAGGTCTGGGCTTCCGAAAGTGTCCCCGCCAATGAACTTTGATTGACTTTTTTTAGGTTAGCCATTAATAATTTACTATAAAAATTGTCCTCCCACTAAAAGCAAAGTGTGATGACTGTGTCCCGATGGTCTCCTTGCAAAGTGAGAAGTGCTTCCTTACCCAAACACGGGCGGCAGTCCAGGATGAATTTATTTTTAGGTTTCAAAATATTTGTGCAGTTTCTCTGTTGCTGGGCTATGGATATGGTTGTGTAAAACCTGGATAGTGACTGTGGTGCTGAACTCATTCTTAAAACTTAGGAGCTGCTGCGTTACTTACACAGTAGATTATAAGAGCACGTTAATGACATCTGTTTCATGTAATTAGTACATGCCAAAAAAGACTCTTTTGTATATTTTGTTTTGGAAACAAATGAGAAAAAAGGGCTTTTAATTGGTACTTGCAGTGACAAATTGTGGTTTACATGTATGGAAGCTTCTTTTTTGTATTGTTGTTTTCAGTGTAATCCAAAAACTCAAGTACCATGGTACTCTTTTTGGGAGTTTGTCCCATTTGGGGTACACACCTGTGACAGCAGAGGGGGAAGGTTAAGCCTGTCAAGAGGATGGTGGAACGGCTAAAGACAGCAGATGGACAACAAAAGAGATGACGGGTGGACCCTCTGTGTTTCTCTCTCTGTCCTGCCTTCTCTTTCATTCTCATCATTTCTGCCTTGCACGTCAGGAGGGGCTGTTCAGAGACTCCCCACAAAGGCTTTTCAGTCATGCCGAGGGAGCATCTCTCCCACAATCCTTTTATGTTCATCTGTACATCTTCAGCTTTTGCTATTGGCCATTAACAGAAATCTACTCACACTCACAGCAACACACTCCAAAAGTACATAATGTCATGCATAAGAGACTCTCTGCATCATTAGTGTTTATTGGTGCTTTCTCCAAAGCAGGTGATTGTGCTCTGTTGACTCTGGGAAACCCCTCTTATGTTTGTCGCCTCGTGCTGACAGCGAATCACGAGTTGGTGCTTAGAGCGAGATAATTACCTTCTATTTATTCATTATAATGATTTGAATTATTCATCTAGAATTATGTACCTTGTGCGTCTTTCAGCCAGTGAATGAATATGAGATCTTTATGATCTTGAAGCGCACATTTTCTTACGTGAATGGTTATTTATCTGCTCGTGCTTGAATCACAGCAGTTAACTGATTGCCATAGTGATTATCTGCTTATAAATAAGGGCACAGTTCCAGGAGGATATAATTATTAAAATTATTTGTTCACAACACAATAACAACACGGGTTATCACAGTTTAAACAGTCTAGATTTAATGAATAACGGTTCCATCAATTGTAATTATTTCAAAATTTGATTTTACAGGTTTGCCATGAGATAAATGCGTTAAAGTATTTGATTTCTTCGATACTCTACGGAACTTTTCTTTCACTGAAAACACTATGTCCTTAACATAAGCACTATGTTATGTTAATTTAGACTCAATTTAGGCTAATGATGACAGAAGATAGAACGTTGGTGCACTATGGTCAGTTTAGTTGATCCAGAGAGAGCATCTAGTTTTTGTTCCCCTGTGAATAAGTTCCAGAAACTAACTAAAATCCACCAGAGTTGTCAAAAAAAAAAAATACATCAATACTGAAATATTAATCAGTACTAAAAATGTTACTATTGGATACTCAGTTGCAACAGTATTGATACCAACAGTGCTGTCTTGCCTCCTGCAGTTGGCATACAACTTCAAACAGTAGTGCTGGAGACAGATTGGCAGACAACCCTTCCTTCAGTAGCAGCTGAAGTAGTTGACATTCACAACACTTTATAAGGAATTTTGAGAGGTCAGTAAAGCTCCTGTTTCAAGAAGAATGACGTATTGTGCTTGCTTTATGGTACTACTTTTGTGTCTGGTGAGGCTTAGAGTTAGGAACACGGCGGTTGTGACTGCTTTAGCCTCTTGTCTGCTAATTCGTATCACTGACTTGGACTACTCAACCTTGTTCGTGGTGTTTGTACCTTTTGGAACATTTTTAATGGAAGTATCTAAATAAAATAATATGGCTCAGTGTGTGTATGGTACAGACCAGGCAGGAGGTTTGAAGTTCAGCTTGGTGATGGCACTGATGTATACTGGCCTTGATTTGAGGTTTATATACTCTCTGTGGATTTCACTGGAGGACACAGTCAGTTTGTACTTGGAAACTGCGTCCTTGAGAAGAAACTGCACATGCTGGTTTTTCCCCCCCCTGCACGTGTAGATGCTTTTTGTTACTTTTAAAACACGTTGACCGTTGTAATGATAGTCCTGCTGCCTTTGTCGAGACAGCAGGGTCAAACAGAGAGACTATAAATGAAACCAGGAAAAAAACTGGAGCGCGCATGATGAGACTCAAAGGGAGCTATTGTATTTGAGGATGGTAGTTAATTTTTTTTATTCTTGCTGCAGCTGTCTGCTTTATAGTCAGCATAGAAGGTGTGTGTGTGTGATGGTTATTAGACTTTAAGCACCTAAAAGATCAAGACCATACATCCCTCCCTACAACAGCCATTCACGTACGAGCCTGTCATTTCGGATGGCCAAAGCCAGAGGGACCACATTAATTTCAAGGTCCTGTGTAGCCTGCTTCTGCTTGCCTTGCTCTCTCTCTTTCTTTCTCTGCCTGTGTCTCTCTCTTTCCCCCCGTGGGCTAATCTCTCTGTCGTAATCTGTGTCGGCCATGATTCTCCATCTCCCCTGGGCCATTCAAGCTGTCCCCGCCTCCCCTCTCTCAGCAAGTGGCCTGAGTAATGAGGGGAACCCCGCCATCTGTGAGTGGTGACAGGAGACTAAAGAGGGAATGTGTGTGCGCTGACACATTCATGCGGTGCAGTTTTACCTTATGTAGTAGGTCACTGCTGGAAGATAAATGTGTTGTATCTACAGTGTTTTTAACAGTAATCATGGCCAATTAATGGTGATGTACTGTAAACAAACCCTATTCGAGGTGTTTGCTAGTCTCTTTGTGGTGCTGTCTGAAATTGCTGACAACATTAAGGTATTTCTTTCATCTTGAAATCCAGATGACTTTTGTTCTTTTTTGCTTTTTTAAATAGAAAGACCTTCTTGGATGTTATTTTTATCCTCACTGTTTCATAACCTTGAGTTTGTGTTGTTACCAGAAATGTCTGTATAGTAGTTGCTGCTTACTCTGAACTGATGGTGCACCTTTCCTGCACATTTCTTCTGCACTGAGCAAATTCAGAAGCCTTTAGATGCATTATTGACCACCTAAGCATTTTTGACTCCTTTTAGCATTTGTTCCAAGAGATCTGAAGGTTTTCTTCTGAAGGTTCAGTCTCTGTCTTAAAATCTTGCTCAGATTCTTCTTGTTTTGTGTTTCTGTACCGGGAGGTTGACCAGGTTGTTCTGGGGGTTCTCGAGATTATTCAGCTGCCTTCACACAGAGGCTCTGGTCCTGTGATAGATCTTGTTTTTGTACTTGGCTGTAGGGCCACTTTAACCATAACCTGCCGTAGCTGGAGGACTGGATTATAAAATGCCATTTTATCTCAAAGTATAGCTCTATTGTATATTTTAATGTGTCTGCTGTACAGCAATGCAATGTATAGCCTCAGTTTGACAAAGGCTCAGTTCTGAACAACATGGATGGGTTTAGGGGCCCTAGTGCATGCATTTGTAACCATTTACTTATGCAAATACCCTGCAATTTCCATGTAATACGTTCAGTGATGGCAAAAATACTCCGCCTCAGCAGAGCATTTTCCAGAGCCAAGCATTTTTATAAAGCAACAAGCTACGAGACGTGCATCCCTACCTCAGTCATGACAAAATGATTTATCACACACTCCATCACCATACCAGCTTTGCTTTCATAAGGAGAAGTGAAAGGGCTTGGTTTCATATGATGGCATGTAAAACACATATACCAATTTCTGACATGGAAGGATTTAGTGAGTAATTACACCCGCAGCATGTCTGCAGTGTTTTAATCACATAATATCAGGCCTTTAATAATGGCTGAACATGAGATTATGTATGACTCTCATTGTTCTATCTTTTTTTTCTTTTTTTAGTCACTGCAATTGGAGTAAAAATGTATTTTTATTTACAGCATTTCTGAGTGACTTCATTGCAGTGACTTTTTCACTCTTTCATGATCTTTTGACAGGAATTCCTCTCTTATTTGACACAGAAAATGCCTTCAGTTAATCACTGAGTGTTGCTATCTCAGCTTTAAAATAAAAGTATGCAGTAAAATTGCATATGTAAGTGGGCAGTCTTTTACTTGTGGAGCCAAATAAATGAACATAAATGTTTTATGCTTCCATTTCACACCAAATCAGGACAGTTAATGGTGCATGAACAGAATTATCCTGGCTTGGCTTCATGCTAAGGTCATGTGACTATGACCTCTTACATCATGCGCTGGATGCCGTGTTCTTGCAGTAGCTTGCATTTTGTTGATGTGCATTTTAGTTCCTTTGCTTAGACGCAGATTTACAGAGGGGATAGTAATGTAGTAACACAGCTATTGTACAGCGCAAATTATGATATTCACTTGTCTTCAAAATATTTATCAAGCAAAAGTAATCAACATAAGACAGAACTGTCTCCTAAAATGTGAGTTTTTTTTGGTCTTGTAAATATCATAGTTTTGAGTCGTATTGCTATTTTGTTTGTTTGTTTGTTTGTTTTTTGGTGAAATCCGTATACCTCTTTATGATTAATTATACCTGGTTAGTTCCAGCAGTCACTTGCCATTTGGTGAAGGAATATACATTTTATCTCAAGGGATTTGTAGTTCCCAGAGAGTCACTGACCAGTTTGTAGGATGGAGAGACTGGGATCTAAGGCATTGTTTTCATTCAGTCATCCATCTTTTTTCTTCCGCTTTATCCCATTTAGGGTCACAAGGAACACCCGGACAGGTCGCCATTTTATCACAGGGCTAACACAGACAGAGAACCACATGTGCTCACATTCATACCTATGGGCAATTTGGAATAACCAGTTAACCTAACCTCACTAACTGCATCTATTTGGAATATGGGAGGAAACCAGAGCACCCACAGAACATGAAAATTCTATACAGAAAGGCCCCAGCCATTTAGTTACTACGCTACAGATGAAACCCTGAATGAATGAATGAACTTTTAAAAAAAAAAGAAATGAGTAACTGATAATATGGGTGCTAAATAAAGCCTCTTCCTTCCTTCCAAGCTTGCCGTTCTCATTTCTTTCTTCTTCTTTTTTTTTTTGGGCTGATTTTGTTTGTGGAACATGCTTTGAAAGGAAATTAACTTCCACACAATCAAGTAGTTGTGATTAAACTTTTCCCTTTCAGATAGAAATCTTTAAATTCCATATTGCAGCTTTAACCACAAATCATGTTGCTACAACAGCAGTTATGTTGTCTGATTGAATCAGTGAAATTAGCCGTACCACCTCCCTTTTTCTTGGGTGGTACTGAAAACAGCTCACTAACACACCGTGTGTTGTAGCTGGGATAAGCCTGTTCTAGTAAAACTGTCATCCCTGCGTTTGAAAGAGCTCGTAGGTGGAGAGGAGGTGCAGCCTAAATTTGAATCAAGGCCATATTTCTTCAGGCATAGAAAATGTAGGCCAACTTTACCATATTTAAACAGCACTGGATGCAGAGATAGGAATATGCTAGGTTAATGTGGTTATTTCACACAGGGAGAGCTTGTTGATGGTACATGAACCAATTATTTAAATGACAAGTAAGAAGTCAACCTTTGGCAGCAATGATGGCCTCAGGTCTTCTTGGTAATGATCCTATAAGCTTGGCACACCTTTTCTTTGGAAGTTACTCCTGCTTTTTCAGCTGTTTTCGGAAAACAGACGAAAAAACGCTGTTTTCCATTACTCATGTAATTATAGCTTTGATGAATGTTGTTTTCATCTGCCCGACTTATTCTTCAGTGCCACTGTATTGGCTGAGTAAATGCTGGAAATAGACAAACATTTTGGTATTATTTCACCTTGAGTATTGTAGCATTAGGTCATGCTAGCTTTACACTGGCCTTGCTGTATGTAGAAAGCAGGTTGACCTTGAGCCTTATCCTGACATTTTGACCCATGTAGCTAAATGTAGCTTTAGGAATTCAGTTGATTGAAGCAATGACATGTATTGGCCAATACATGCTAAAAGAAGTGGATATGCCAGTTTTTATATTTTCAAAAAGCAGCAAAGCTTAGAGCATGTAGCTTTCCATTGAACAAATTTGGCTTTATACATTTCGGAACAAACTCCTAAAATCTTTTCCAGCCATTTTTAATGAAAATAATGTAAAAGAAAGGAAACCAAACTTTCAGGATGTTAGCTCATCATTTTACAGATGAGAGTCACATGCCAGACAATGCATGTGTCACAAGCTATAAATTGAAGCCCTGTGATTTCTGGAATATTTTTGTCTGTCTTTTGTGTGGGTAACACACCTCCTTTGCAGCTTGATCATAATTATACAGATGGAAATTTACTGAAAGAGTGAAGCTGCCTGTTATGCCAATGTGCTGATGTGTCCACAGGGCTTTCAAACACAACAACTTCTGTCACTTAAGGGTTTTATTGTTTAGTTATCGGG
Source organism: Copadichromis virginalis (assembly GCF_057382275.1). Classification (NCBI taxonomy): domain Eukaryota; kingdom Metazoa; phylum Chordata; class Actinopteri; order Cichliformes; family Cichlidae; genus Copadichromis; species Copadichromis virginalis. The sequence goes on from NC_140632.1 coordinate 17,651,622, forward strand.
AATCTCTCTCTGCAATTGTGAGGCAATTGCAAGGCATAAAAAGAAAACACGTTTTTCGTGGTGCTTTTCTTTTGCTTTGCATCTGCAGATGTTTTTATTGGGTGCACTTTTTTCAATAAGACAACATTAATTGTGCAGCAAATATTCTTGTTAACCAAATGAGAGGGGATTTGATATCTTGTCATGCAAGTCATATGAAATAAAACGGGTTATAATACACTGATTGCAAACTGTAGGCACTCTTTATCTTTTTAAACACTTTGATTGATGCAGCTGGAACCCAGCAGTGTTTGAGAATTACTATGAGATCATACTTTTTTTTAATTTATGGTGTTTTATTGTCATCTTATTTCTACGCAGAATGGTACAAAGAAATCGTGGGACTTCATGCGGACCCATGACAGGTAAAAAACACTTTCAATTTACTTTTACTGCTCCTGTCCTTTACTTGCATGTATATTTACTCAATACATCTTATTGGCAAACTAAATGGCTAATAAATAATACCAGACTACACAGAAGAGGTAAGAAAACATTAATGTAGCCTGAAATGAGACCTTGACACACAGCATTGTTATTGTTGAGAAATTGTATAACATACATGTTTATGTCAGGAGAGGTTATTCAATCTCGAGAGCTTGTTTTAAACATAAAGCCGTGCTCAGAAGTTTTCTCATTATTGGCAGTTTTTTTCCATTTGTCGATAATGGCTCTCACTGTGGTTTGCCTGAGTCCCAAAGCCTTAAAAATAGCTTTGTAATCCTTTCCAGACTGATAGATGTCAATGACTTTGGTTCTTACTGGTTCTCAGGTTTCTTTAGATCATGACAAGATTTGTTGCTTTATAAGAATTCATAATTTCACAAGTCGGAGCAATAACATTTTTAACGTCACTGGGATAGACTCAGTTTTGGGATTCCATTTCCGAAGTTTAATGTTAGATTGCTTTATTCATTCCAAAACCTGTTTTGATGTGTGTTTAGCATCATTCCAGTTGTGTGCAAGTTTCAGTTGTCTAACTGTTGAGTAAAGCTTTAAGAATTTGGAGGTAGTTCTCGTTTTTGATTATTACATCCACTTATGCAGTGTATCAGTACTACAGGCAGTAAAACAACCTCAGAGCAAGATGCTACCACCACCATGCTTGGCAGTCGGTCCAGTGTACTTAAGTTTAAAAGCCTTTAGTCTTCCACACATACCTCTTGTCATTCTGGCTATGTAAAACGTCAGTTTCCAGACCATGGTAGGCTTAAGCCTTATTGGTTCCTAGATTGCTCCTGAACATCCAAACCAATTTCCTCTCATCTGACTTCTCTGGTATTTTTACACCACAATGATCTGGTTTCTCTTAAAAATGCATTGTATTTGGAGGATCGTCAACCTTAACACACCTTGTTTTGAAGAAAGCAGTGCCATGCAATTATACAGGGAAAGTGGCAATAAATGTCTGAACTTTAGTGGGGCTCTGTAAGAGAAATATCACACATTTGCGTCAAAGCCGTAATTCCAACTCGCAGTCTGCCATAATGCCCTGAGGTAAGTCTCGGGTTATTTCAGCCCCATTTTGTTCTCCTAATGACCCCAAAGAGAAGTTCTTCTGAAAAATAGTGCCACAGAGGGAAGAAGCAGTAAACCCAAACCTGCATTTCTCTACCCCATGTGGATATTGCGAAACGGGTTATTCCCCGTGGGGCATATATCAAATAGACCCTGGATTGTTTTGCATTTTTGTGCAAGTGTGCATAGCATTTTCTTCTCAGCAGGATGTTGTCTTTCAGAAGAACTAGTCAAAGATTTGAAAGACAGATTTTTTTTTATCAAAGGCAACATTAGACTAGAAGAGACTGTAGTCAGAATGCTATGAGATGCGTTATTGAATACATTTTTTTCAGCTTGTTTCTAAAATTCTTATGAAGATGAGTTTGTGGCGACGTGCACAGTTATTCATCTGCTTCATAAGCATGCACATTTACCAAGATTTGCGGTTATTTGATAAGTGGCCTCCTGGGGAAATTACAGTAGTTAATAGAAATTTCATTTACCAAGATTATTAAAAGGTCTTGACAGTACTGCATAAATAAATACAATTAAACTGTAAGGTTAACTGATAACCTGGGTTTTCATGATATTTCATGATGTTTCAGGGTGTATCTGGTTCACAGTCTTTGCTTTTAGCTTCTTCTGAAGGATCCCAAGGGTTTTCCCTCACTATGTGGATTATCCACCTATTCACATGTATTCCACATGTTATGGATTCATCTTCTTGTTGGACAGGCCTCACCTCTTAAGGCCTGTCAATATTTAAATATTGTGACAGTTGGTTGCTACTGGACATTCCAGGCTCTATTTGCCTTGTTAAGCCTTTAATGCATTTGCCACCCATGTGTTTTTCAATCGACTGCTGCATATCCTTTGCTCTCATTGGTAGTCACTTCGATTGCTCTAAGATGGGAAAAATTTACCTCTGTACCTGTCCATATCGTTTTGCCCGGGGGTTATTTCTCCCGTTGTCACTTGAAATTGCTCAATGTAATTGATATTCTATGGGCTCTGATTGCCACACAACTGCTAATAGCTCCGTGTGTGGATATTGCCTTAGATATAGTACTTAACTCTGCACAAGGGGAACAATTTACTCTCAGTGTAAATACGACAGTTGACTGTAAAATGTTCAGTGGCTTTTGACTTAGAGGTGCAGATCGTCAATGCAGGAGCCAAAGATTCTGGAAGTACATGCTTCATTAGCTGCCACTTATCTAGAGCAAGTGCTTACTTTGTTTGCACAAGCAGGGTTTGACCTGAAAACTACAAAAACACATGAAACTGAATTGCTCTTCCAAGGGACACATTCAGACACAACAGCACAAATTACTTTATAGGTGAGTCATGGATGACAACAAACTCTGCAACATTTTTAACACAATTAGTATCTGAAGAGTATATAGTTTTACCTCTTTAACTTATTTAAGAAACTGCTATTTCTATAGAGCTTGGAGAGCGTTAAAACTTTACAAAGCTAACTGAAGTTTGCATATTGCCTTCTGAGAAAAGCTACCTGACTGTAAAATCACACTTGACTGCGTGGAAATGGTTTTCCAAACAAGACAAACATAAAAACTACACTCTAAACTATAATTTAGATCATTCATACTTATGGGACATCAGCTTCATGTCCTTCTTTGCCTGTTTTTATATATGTGTATTAAGATGCTTGCTGATAAACCTTTGGAAATAGGAGGTTTCTCATTGCACAGGTGCCATTCTTATTGGTTTGTAGTCCTTATTTATAACAGAAAGCTTCACATAATGAATCTGAGAATAAAAGACGCCCAGAGGCAACAGAAAGGCAAAGATAAAAAATAAAATGATTACTGTGTTAAACCCTTGTTTGTTTGTTTGTTCTAATGCATTTTAGCTTGCTGTAAGTTTTATTAGTTCGTAATGTGGCTCTGTTTATATCAATAAAGAATTTGCATCTTATAATTCATTTAAAAAAACATTTAAAAAATGTAATATTACGACACTTGACTCATTTAAACCAAAGCTGGTAAATGAAAGAAGGGATGTGGTTATGTCCTTGGCTCCGATCTGACAGCAGAAGATGGATTGTGTAGCCTTTAACCCATTTTTTTTTTCTAGTGGGACTTGGGCCAAATAATAATATCCTTAAACCATAAGCTTTCTACCAGTAGTCACCTTAGTCCTGCGTCTCATACGTCTGCCTTAACCCAGATTTCCCGCTGTTCAGCCAGATGCCCCAGAGAGAAAGCTTAACCGTGCATGAAAAGTCCTGAGTGTCTGTTTAGCCTGCTTCTTGGTTTAACTGTTAGAGCTCCTTTTTTTCACCAGGAAGCAGTAGAAGAGCAGTAATGGTGTGTAACAGCACTATAAGACCATGACTTGCCACAAGGGACAGCTCCAATGCCTCAGGCCTGTGACCCACTTTTTGTCTACATCCTCCTCACTTGTGTCTTGTGAGGTGATATTGCCCTACAGCGCAGTCTTCTCGTGTATATCTGCAATCAGCTTCAGCAATATCAGTGTGAAAAAGAAGCTCTAGAAAGATGCAAGGGAGGAGGTGAAAATGGCTGTTCTGTGTTCTCAAGGTGAGAGCAAACAATGGAGTATGGCGAAAGGAGCTGAATAGATAAGTCGCAGAGTTTGCTCACTGGATCCAGATATGAATCAAAGGCTTTTTAATCAGTAATAGAAAGATGGTTGACCTTTTTCTGAAGCTGTTTTCAGGGCCATGAGATGGTATATTTTATGCAAATTTATAAGGATTTATAAGTTAACCCCACAGTTAATTCCAGCTTTGATTTTAACTTGTTATTGCTGGAAGTGCAAGTTCAATTCTGCAATTTTGAACACAAAAGTGTTTTGAAAAAGGACCCAACAAAGCAGCAAGCATGTTTGAATTTGTAAAAATGGCAGTTAATGGCTGTCATAGTTTACAGGCCTGCTTGCTGCTACATTTATTACCTGGTGTAGTCTCCTTTACCTTTTTTATTAACTTTAAGTATGCACAGTAGAGGTGTTTTTAATGACTTTTTAATCGGTGTGTGCTATGATCTGTGTTTGTACCAATAAAAGTGAGGTCTGTAGTTACTTTTCCTTTGATTTAATGCACACTGTAGGGACTAGACATTTGTTTTCACTGAAGGTTAAATGAGGTAGTGGATTCAATAAAATAAACTAAAAAGGGAATGATCCCGTTTTTAAGAAGGATTAACCAGTCAGCTGACATTACACATGTTTGAAAAGGCAAAACTGAAAATCTAAAACGCAAACAGACATTAACCAAGTATCAGCCCAGGAGCTGCAGCTAGGTGTTGTACCAGCAAACTCTTGGTTCCTTCTTTCCATGGGAAAGACAGGGCAGGGCTTCCTGCTGCCTCAGACGCATCCGCTTTCCCAACACAAACCCCAGGCCTCAAGTCGCCACAAACAGCAACAGTCAGACTCTCACACACATACACACAAACACACTCGAGCGGTGACCCACCTGTGCCTATAGAGCTCTTTGGGTGCCAGTGGCGAAGCATATCATGCTGACCTTCCTTCTATTTTATCTCCATATCCTGCTTGTTAAGAGTCATTGTGAATATCAGCAGTGAAGCAAGACTCTTATTTTAGAAAACTGTTCATTTTGGCAGACCATTTTATTTTTAGTGGCATGTTATTTTTAGGTCTTTGTAACAGGAAATGTCTAATACAAAGGTTAAGTCAGGGGTATGATCGTTCCGTTTGTTTGTAGGTTATGATTTTTGTTAAACACTGAGATGTGTGTCTCCCTGAATGACACAGAACTACATAACATTTTGTATATTTCAGTTTCTTTTCCCCAACTTTCTTTTTAATGTTAGTAAGGGTGGATTTTCTTAACATGGGCGTCTCAGGCAGATGGCTTTTTTTTTTTTTTTGCACAGAAGCCCCACACACCTGCTTTTCACATCTTCCATTTGTGAAGGGCAATGGCGTGTCCAGCGGGGTGGCCTGGGGGGGCACAGGCCACCCCCCAAACCAGACTGGCCACCCCAGGTGCCACCCCAAAGGCAAAACAATAAAATTCAATCAAATATCAAATGTCCGATTATGTTTTCACGGTGACGCTCAGATATCCGAGTGTAAGTGAATGCAGCATCGCTTCTGCGCTATGCGCATCACGTTAGCAAAGGTAGGAGAGCCAAGCGCGAAAGATGGCACTGCAGGAAACAATTTTTCGGTGAAAGAAAATGAGGACAGAATAAATGTCCCGGTAAGTAATATTAAGTTTGTTGAGTTTAGTAAACTTCGGTGAAATTAGAATACCAAGGAAAAAAATAACACTTAAAGAATTATTGCAGCTGTGGAATATTTCAGACAGTATGCTACTGAGGGCAGCTAACATAAGAGTTATGAGTTATAAGATATAATCTAAGTCGTAACATTGCTGTATGGAGCTGCAAATTTGGTTGCAGGTTAACATAGCTGGACTGGCCATCGGGCATACCGGGCATATCCCCAGTGACTTATTTTTTATTTTTTTTGTAATGGCATGAACAATGAGAGGTGGTGGATTGGCCAGATGCAGGTCGATGTGTAGAAATAACTCCGTTGTTTGGTGGTGGCTATGACGGGGCTTCCACAGAGGCAACAGGTGGATGAGGGAAGGGGAGGCAGGAGGAGAGACCCGAAGCAGCCGCCAGTCCGAGTGTCAGGTGAACTGAACTTCAGGTAAGAAGTTATGACCTGCAGTCTATCTGGGTCAGATATGAACTAAGTTTAGGTGGAGTTTATTTTCATGTTGCTGACTTTTTACTGTCAGTTGCAATAACTCGTACTGCGTTCTAGCCAGTTTGACGGAGTTTTTATACAGCTGGGTGGGTGCTATGATGTTACTGATAGTGAACTTTATTTTATTCATAAGGTTAGTTAGTAGAGTTGCCAACGGCTCCTTAAAAAAATGGGATGGTCCCTCATTCAGAGAAAATATTACGCGTTTCGTATTGAGCTGAGAAGAGACGCAGTTTGTCCCGGACTTTAGCTAGAATGGAAAAAAGACACAAAGCTGGATTTATTCTGTCTTTATGCTGCACAGCTGCCTCTTCTCTCATTCTCTCCCCCTCCCTCTCCTGTTGCTACTTCAATCATGAAACTGATCAATGATCAGCTGATCGGCTTTTCTCTCTTGTTTGTTTATCGCTCACTTTGCGCCAGAAAGAGGAAACCAGCAGATATTGCGCTAAACAACAGCAGCACGTTTAAGCTTGATCAGCTGTTGTTAGAATGTATTTAATATTAATTTCTAGTATCAGCTGATGTTTGCTGGAGCCACAGCTGTAAAGCTGCTGGTCATGATGTCTGTTTAGATATGTGGTGAGAGGGAAACATGAAGATGAAACCAGGAGATGTCCTTACTGAACCATCAGAGCTGAACAGGTGATGGAGAAACAGGTTTACCTTTTAGGTGACATGAATGAGTTGAAGTTATCAACTGTTTCTGAGAGATAAATAACACCAGGATCCTTTTTTATGTAGCTGACAGCTGGTAACTGTGCAGGGGCGGGTCTAGCAAAGTTTTGCCAGGGGGCCAGGTAGGGCATTAACAGGGAAAGGTGGGCACAAAGAAATACTTTTCTTTCTTATTCTCATTTAAAATACCTAGTTTTTATTAAATAATTATCTAAATCTTACAACCAAAGTTTTTATCTGACGTAAAATGTATAGAAATCATACATATACCAACAAGACTGTACATCACTGTCACAACAGCATTTGTTTTCATTCAAAGGCTTTATGGCTTTACTACCTGGTGGGTCGGTCTGTAGTCAAAATGCCCGATTTTCTGTCCCAGTCCAGCCCTGCAGGTTAATACTGGCAGTGTCACCATGCCAGCTGACTGTATTTCATCATCAGCCAGTGTTGTTCTTTATCAATATTACCAAAGTTTACGATAAGGCAGCATAGAAAGTATTTACTTGCTTTCAGGTTTTATTCAAATGTTAGTCTTTTCAGTTGTTTCTCCACTTTTTTCCTGTTTCAAAATCAAACACCAGTTTGTGAGAAGATTATCTTCTTTTTTTAACAGGCAGATAAAGTTTTGCATTGGCATTGGCTAATTTGTCAATTGTTTGTTACAAATGTTCGTATTTTAATTTTCAAAAATGTTTTTGCCCAAAACATATGTGCACTATATGTCAGTAAAAATACTATGCAAATATTGCTGTCCTTGAATGCTGAGTAAACACTGACAAAGCACTGATTGTATCTCTTGTACTTTATCAACGCAGTATCTAAAAACTTTGCACCGTAGTGGTTAAAATCTCATTCTAATAAGAGTTAAAAGTGCATTTGGTTATTAGGTTTATAGGATTATTGAATTATGGTTAAGGGTTGGTAGAAATTTTTTTTTAAACATTATCTGCCAATTAAATCTGCCACCCTTCTCCAAATCTGTGCCCCTACCTGGCCCCCCCAACAAAAATTTTCTAGACACGCCACTGGTGAAGGGTAACCAATTGGACGAAGGTTTATTTAAATGGAGAGTCTCTGAAACAACTCGTTTCAGACAGAGGATGAACTGAAGGACTAAGACCCAGTAGACGATTAACCAGGATTAATTATAAACTGCAGAATCAAGTAAAACTACTTTCAAGTGGATGAACATTGTAACGGAAACCAGACACAATGAAACACAGGTATGATTGTTTAGCCTCAGTCACACAGACATAGCGACGAGAAGCCCCCCCCTCACCAAGTAGCATCTTGCATTAAGTTTAAAGTCATGACATTGCTTGTGTCGTGCAACAGCTGTGATGTCACTATTTATGGTAGCTTTATACTGGTTTTTGAGAATGTGCCAGGTAAAGAAATTTGGTAGAGTAGTAGTTTTTACCAGGCGGTCTTTTGTTTTCAGGAAGTCTAAGTATTGGTTGTCAACTGGCAAAAACCAGCGTTTGGACCCGACGCTTGACCACCTTTATACATGAATCCAGGGTTCTTTGACTTGTGCATGTTTTAGACTGGTGATTCCATCACAAGGGATTTAAAAAATGGTTCACCACTGACTTATTGCTCTCTTGAACTTGACGTCACTGCACCAGTGATGTGTCATTTTGGCAGGTAGAAAACATGTCCTTTGAGAATAACATTTGTTTAACTCTGCCTTTCTCCCACACCCCAATGTCTGCAGTGTATCTGTGCTGATCTTCAACACCACCTCACACTGTTTTGTCCTCGTCAAACAGTTCCGTCCAGGTAAGTTTTCTTTTTCTGTGTTCACAAAGTGGCACACCAAAAACACTGCAGTACAGTTTATTCAATTTCATTATGTTCACCAATCTAGATTAAGTTTGGTATACATCCTATGGACATCCTGTGCATACTTTTTATTCAAATGAATGGAAGTAACAATACAGACTCATAAATAGACTGCAGGAGGTCCCATTACGATGCAACCTAGCCTCCTTTGTTAGTAGTCACCAGACTTTTCCACATTGGCGTTTATTAAATTCAAGGACACCTGGGCACTGATTTATTTGTTTTGTCCGTTTGTTTTGCCATTTTTTTTAAGTATTTATCTGCAGTGCAAAATGGGACTTTATTTTAAACCTTGAGCTCACGATAGAATTTATCAGACAATAAATGTTTAAAGATTGAAAAGTAGCCATTGCAGTTAAAATGAGCTTTTTTTACCCGAGTGTATTGGCATTTTCTTCCATTTCTCCCACCATCAGCTGTATACATGTGTGAATGGGAAAAAGCCAAGACGCAGCCACCAAAGTCTGCTGAAAAAACCGAGGAGGGTGCTGCAGAAGCCGCGACGGAGTCTCAGGAGGGCCAGTCAGCCTCAGAAGGGGAGAGCTCTTCTCAGTGGCTGCCTGCCTCTGCGGGGGTCACCTATGAGCTCTGCGCTGGCCTGGTGGACAAACCTAACCTCTCTCTGGAGGAGATTGCCCGCCAGGAGGTGCTGGAAGAATGTGGCTACGATGTGCCAGCTTCCAAGCTGAAGAAGATTACTTCTTACAGGTTAGTTTTTTGGGTTTATTGCGCATAATTCAAAAATAATTTACAGCTGATGGTTTGTGTTAGGAGCACTCGGTCAAGGTCAAGGTCTTTTGTCAAGTATCAACTCAAATCACAGGAAAGTCTCAGTGCAATGTTTTTCATTATCTTGTGTATCTTATCTACTTTAGTCACTCCCACTGGATTTCTTGTCCCTTAACAATTAATTTCCTATTGTCCTATTTTGTTATAATTTCCTTTAATTATACATTCTGAACTTCCTTGTGCAGCATTTACTAGGAAATAACCTACATTTGCAGTGTTTCAAACTTTTAAATGATATATACTGTAGATTATTGGAGCACACACACAAAAACTCCTGTCTGTTGGAAAGGCTTGGGAAAGCTTTATGGATGGATTTTAAAAGGTGCCAGACTGAAAGTGTTAGTCAAATCATGTGTGCAATTTTCCTGTGTGATGATCTGCCAGTGAATAGCAAAACCAGTGCTCCCCTTATCCTGAGCACTGGGAGTAAAGTGAGTTCTCAAAATTCACTTGGAAAATAAAGTAAGAAGACTTTTTTTTAAAGACTTAAATAACCAGGCAAATATTATAACTGTTTGCCATTTTACTCTTTCAGCTAATAGGTACAGCCATTGAAAATGAGCTTAGTCTATAAAAGCTGTCACTGTTGGATTGGTATATGATTGTTTATTAACCTCATCTAAATGAACATTTTTCCACTTATTTTTTCACTAGCTGCGTGAACATGATAGGTTAGATTATATCCCAGCTGATATGTAGACAGGGCTAATATATCAGCCAATATTAGCTGACATATCTGTATCTGCTTTAACGGACAATAAATAAAAATGTAAAAACATAAAGACGAGAAAGGAGGAACACCCTTCACAGCCATGCTAGTGGTGTTGATGTTACATAGATTATCCACCAGAGGGCACTCTACAACATTCCTGTTGGCAATACTTGTTTGGAAACGCAACAACTCTCTCATCCGAGAGTTGGGCAGAGCGTAAACGATTAGTCCATCACTAGTTATGACACTAAAACAAGATTATTTTTAAACTGCATTATCATAATATTTTAGACTCATAAATACACATAACCAATCCATTTATGCTTCATGTGTTAAGGCTATATCGTATTTTTTTTCAAATCACTAAATATCGGTATCGATATGGGTCTTAAAATCATATATCAGTCTGGCTTTAGGTCGGATCATTCTTTGCTCTATATATGAATGTTTCTTGCTGTGATTTGGTGCTCTTTCACTAGTTTAGTCTGTAAAAATGAAAAAAGTTCCTGACAATTACCCTTACAGTGGTTTAATAGTGCATTAACACTGTTTAGCAGTAGCTCAGAAGAGCACCTACTGATCAGAAGGTTGGTGGTTTGATCCCTGATTGCTCCAGTCTGCATGCCCAAATATCTTTGGGCAGGATACCAACCCCAAGTTGCTCTCCAATTGATTCACAATCCAGTGGATGCACAATCTGATGCTTCCATTGGATTGTGAATGTTAGAAAGGCATAGAAAAATTGCTCTTATGAATGGGTGAATGATGCATGTTGAATAAAGCGCTTTGAGTGGTCAAGTAGAGAGATTTATAAGAACATTACTTAACAGTCTTTGTGACAGTGCCGGGTTTTTTGTATGGTTTGTTTTTTTTGGGGGGGCGCGGGGGTTGGAGGAAGTTCTGAAATTATAAAGTAAAAGTGCACAATTTATATAAGTGACCTGGAAATAAGCATTAGGCAAGTCATCCATCTTTGTCCATGTATTATTAGCTGAGTAGAGCTTGAAGCGGCAGTGAAAAGACCCAGGAGACGAACAGTCCCACATTAGACAGCAGCAGCTGGACAGCTTTGAGTGATGACTCTCATAAGGACGCTTTTGATATAGCTTACACACCACCTCCAGCTCTGTTGGTGTTGTCTACGACCATTGTTGTGTGTAGGCTGCTTCCATTATACAGACGGGGATCACCTTAACCCTCATAACACCTATGAGGGTGTTTCTGACAGAAGTACTCAGTATACTGAAGCGCTCTGCTAATAGCAGGCAACCTGAGGGCACTGTCGCCTGCGGCAGAGATTTAATATTTTATTGAAATGCTAAAGAATTTATTGTTTTTACACCATATGGGGTTTTTTTTATTATAAAGAGTGAAAGACAGATTTACAGAATTCATATGTGACTTTGTTGAGTTCTTTGTTTTGGTCTCTAAGAGTGTTGTGTTGATACTGAAGCACCAGCACAAGACACTCAGCCCTGTTTAAAAATGAAAGAAGATGTCCTTTTAGATTTTTTATTTTTTGTCTCTCCTCCAGGTCGGGTGTCGGTGTAACCGGTGCCAAGCAGACCATGTTTTACGCTGAGGTGTCCGATGACAACTGCGTCAGCCCAGGTGGAGGTGAGCCAAAGGAGGGAGAGCTTATCGAGGTGGTCAAAGTCCCGCTGCACGAGGCCATGACGTTTGCCTACGACGAGCGTATACCCAAAACCATGGGCGTCATTTTTAGTTTCATCTGGTTCCATAATAACATGTCTCCTAAGTACAAGATCTCCACCAATGTGTAACTAGTATTAAAATAAGCCCTCTTTCTACAATTTATTCCAGATTAAATCAAACACTGGCCCAGCACACTCACTCCTCCCCTTAAGGCTCTTCATCCTGTATTGCCTTTTTGCTTATTGGTACATGATGAAGGGTGGGCCCCTTGTCTTGTTGCCAGCTGGTATCTTTAAGGTTTGTCCTATTAGCTTTTTTAAAAAGACAATTGTTTTATGTGGTCCTAGTGTTTTTCCTAAATACAAATATGCCATAGCTGGTTGTCACTGGCACTTTTTCTCTTCTTTTTATACGTAAATCATTCATTTACTGTGCCATTTGTTATCAGTGGCTGCATATCACAGATTTCATTTGCCTGCCCTTAATTAAAGGAATGCTCCACTGTTTTTTTTTATTTTATTTTAATGTAGATATTAAATATTATCTACATGTTAGTGTTTTTAAAATCAAAATTTGGTTGAGAAAAAGGCCTTTAAAGTTCTTTAAACTTTTTCTCCATTGCTAGTTGCTTTAGTAAAGAGAATTTAAAGCTCCAGTATATATGATTTTATAATACTGTAACAATATTGTATTTTCTATTATTATGTGGAAATGCCTCAAAACCAGATTGGAGGCCACTGAAAACCACTGTTCGACTAAATTAAACCCAGTTTCAAAATTATTTGTGGTCAATGCACTGTATTTCCGTTTTCACACATTTTCGCACATGATGAGAAGGCTTGCAAGTGAAAATATTCCTCTTTCTCACCTCTGCTACATTAAACACGGCTGTCAGTATTCATGATTAACCTCTAATGTGCCGCTGGTTACCTTCAGTTTGCCAGCATTTCCACTGAAATCTTGAAAGCATTTTTGCTTTCCTGAAAAAGTCTGACTGTGACAATGCAAAGCACATATACAGTAGCTACTTTTTGCACTGTTTATAATGTAAAGATAGATAGATGAGGTTACAAAAAAACAGTGGAGTATTCCTTTAATCCATGATCCAGTAATGCAAAAACTATACTAGTCAATCATGGGGCCTTGTAATGATTGGGGTATTCAGGGATGCCCCATTTAAGTTCTGAATCATAGCCTTCAAGCAATACTTACCTAAGTACTCCAGGCTGAACAATCGTAGTATCATTGAAATCAGCCCTTATCCTTTTCATCAAATTCTTCGTGAAGTCAAACCAGTTAACATTAGCAAACACTTACCTCTGCGCAGAGGGCCTCAGTTTAATTAACTCAATTGCGCTGAAGCACGATCGTGATTAAAAGCAGCCTATTTGTAGTTGGAGACACTTAAATCCACTTCTGGTGACATCTTCACACTGCCGTGTTACAGGCGTTTTCAAGCCTGTAGCACATCAGTGGAGTCTCAGACAAACAACAGTTTGTTTCGTTTTTTATTTTGTATGTTTGTTTTTTAGAGTTTTGGAGGAACTCAAATGTATACTGTTGCGGACATGATGTCTTAAGGCAGTAGCCTCTATTTTTCTGATTTTTAGATTGTTTATTTTTTGCACACAACATCAAAGTTACATTATGAACCCATAAATCACATCAATATTAATTAGAAAAATGTTCAGAAAATGTAACCCATGTGAAAGTCTGATTTTTATAATAATTCATTTGCAAAACTCACATGCTGAAAACCATTAATGCACAAACCTGCTCTGTCTCTTATTGTATGCTTCTGTACACTACATGCAATTCACACTAAGTACCTGCTGTAAACATAACATTTATTAAAAGTTGATTGGAGAATGCTTTTCAGTTGTCACTTATAGGCCTAGAGACTAGTCACCGAACTGTGTATTCCCTGACCAGTTGGTGAGTGATTCCTCGATGTTGTTGCCTTTTTTGTGATTGTTTTCATCGCTAGCAAATTGTTGCAGTCGCCCTTAGTTTTCATGGAAGACACGGAGATGAAAACACTAATTGACCACCAAGAATCTGAGAAAGAAAAAGTGGACTACATCCTGGACACTGGGAGTGGTCCCCTTCAAAGTAAAAGTTGTGCCTTACCGTTTACACCAACATCTTCCAAAAACCACAACTTTTACTCTGAAGACCAAGACTATCCATTTGTGTTTACATTGGACTCTTCACAGTTTCAGTACCACTTTTCGAACAGTTTTCAGGTGTTGGCAATATGTTACACACTGTATACCTCTCTGTAGCCGATTTCACCTCACAACTAGCAACAGCCTCTAGCAACCACTCGCCTACTGATTAAGAAATACCCATTTTTCCCTAGTGACCAATTATTACCAACAAGCCACTGACTGGTCTCTTGTCAGCAGCCTATAGAAACCTTAACAATCAATGGTTGCTGGAGTGACCAGTGGTTGCCAGGCTCCTGCCAACCAGTCTCTTGACTTGTATGACTGGACCCTTAATGGTTGAAGTGGAAAGGGAGGAGCCGGTGAACAATTTTCCACCAGTAGGAGCAGGCTAAATAGTCGCTGCGCACTATTTAGCAAAAAGCAACCTGTTTTTTTTAGGCAGTGGATCTGCATTCGTAGCTTGGGTTGTTTTAGTGTAGGCAAAACTAGTTTTAGGTCAGTGATTTGTAACTTGTAATGCTGCAAGTATTGCGACAGTTCGAGCTACCTGCTACTATAGTAGTTCTCTGAGTGAACAGCTTGCCATGTTCAAGTTGAAATGACAGTACCCTGTCAAATGTCACACCCTACACAAGTAGGTACTTGGTTTACTACATCAAAATTAATATTCATAAGTATCAGAAAATGAGACGCACCTCTGAACTCACAAAGTGATTCTCAACAGCAGCTTCTTAAAATCTCAGGTCCAAATAGTCCAATCTTTGATTATATTCAGAGTGGATCTCTGAATGTGATGATGACCAGCATGTCTGTTACTATATTTTCACATTTCAAAATCACTTGCAGCTTCACTAACTAGGCAAGAAAGTTATCACTAATACTATAAAATGTTAGTGTTTTTCTTCACTCAAAAAGGGCTGGTACATCATTCATTATTTAATATGTGAGGAAGAGAACCACCCACCTTGTAGTTTTGTTAACAAAAAGTACATATATAGATGTACAAAAACCGAAGCAAAGCCAATACTGTCTTAAAAAATTCACCTTCAAAGACACATTTCATTATATTAACATTAGTACAGTAATAATAATAAGAGAACTACATTTGAAACAACCATTAATAGAGCTGAAATCCTTATGGTGCACCTGCAGAAATGTTTTTTTTAACTTCAGAAATGCAATGACTGAGTACAGATAGTGACAACAAGCTTAAAGTAATGCAGTGTAATATAACAGTAAATCCTATATTATATACAGCCACATTTCTGTACTTATCTCTGTAGTTTGGGGGGAGAAAATAATATTACTACTAGCATTACAGACAACATTGTCCAAAATCAGCACCTCTCTGAAAGAAGAGCACTTTCAGCTTTAGCAGCCAGGTGCGCATATGAATAAATACTCTAGGTTAATATGAACAATCAGTCTAGCATTTTTTTAAATGCTTTTCAAGCACCAAGAACAGCTGACAATCAAAAGTTCAACATTAATTTTTCTTTAAACCTTATGCTTCTTATTCACTTGGTTTATGTCTATGTTTGTGAGGCTCTTCTCCTCTACATACTAAGAAATCAAGCAGAGAGAAGAGCATAACTTTTGGGCATATCCCTATAAGTGTGTCATGGAGCCACCTGAAATTCCGTCACCCGCGCAGATTAAAAAAATCAAAGGTTGTATTTTATTCCACACACTGACGCAAACATTTGGGGAGTAACTTCCACCCAAATAGCTTAGAAAAATATGCATAATCCTAAAGCCATAAATATAATTTGTTGAGCTTCTTTGTCCTTCGTCAACCATGGATCGTTCCTCGATGTGCGATTGTAGAGTTTGCTCAGACTGCTTGAAACATTTGCTCAATAGGTTCATATTTTCTCTCTCAAATGCATTTACTTTTGTGAGCGTGATATCGGGACACTTTGGAAAAATGTGGAAAGCACCTTTGGAAAACCATGAGATTACTTATTAGTGTTACACATTGTACCCCTAACAAGACTGCTGTATGCTGCCTGACCAAGACAAATTTCAGTATTTTGCATTGATGACAACGTGCACTTGCCGTGGGCTTGTTTCTGTAAGGTTAGGGAATACCCCAGCATTTATTTCCATCCAGAGTTCTATTAGGATTTTCCAAAGGTTTCATCATTGATGATGGGAGAGTCAGACTGCTGTATAAAACCTTCTTCAGCAAAGATTCTCAGTGTGGATAAAGTGCTCTCCAGTCTGCCGTACCCCTCGAACTTCCCATTCCCATTATTGGGAAAAACCTAGTAATTCAGCGCCTCACCCATGCTCGAGGTTTCTTCCTGTTAAATAAAATGAGTTTTTCCTTCCAAGTGGCCAAGTGCTTGCCCTCTGTATTATTTTAGGCTCTTTACCTTACCTTACCTCAAGCAACTCGAGGCCACCAATGTTGTGATTTCGCAATATATAAATAAAATGGAAGTTAATTGACTTCAGTAGCTTCAGGTTGTCAGCTGACCTTTTTCTTGGGGCACGTAATGTTCTCGAACCTAAACCTGACCAACTGAAGCAACTTCAGGTCATAACGCTGATCCCACAGGATGTTGTGTGGTAGGCATTTCACCTGCCTGTTCTTCCCCAAATATTCCCATCAATCTGATGACCTTTTTCCATTGCTCCAGAGTCTGATCTTCATGCTCCCTAGCAAATATAAACCTCATTTAAGCCACGTTTTCTTAAAGCAACGTAGCTTCCATTGAGCTCTCAGTGTGCACTTAGAAATATTTACCTTCACTGTTAAACATATCCTTGATTTCTGCTGTTGATCTGTTTTAGTAGTTTCACCATGTAGGCCAATAATTTGACCGTTCTGAAATGGACTAATGGCTTTTCCACAACCGCAGAATATCTTCAAACATGGTTGCTTGAGAACTGCATTGGTTAGTGTTGGATAATCTGTTAGCAAAAACATATTCATTACTGCAGTAATAGGCTTTTATGTGTTTCCTTAGTTACATTCAGATGTGACTTGTTTTGGCCAGACAGTGTATTATATGTTGTAACATCATAAATTGCTGTTAGCTTTCAGAAGTTACTCAACACTTCTGCAGTCCCATTTCTCTCATATGACAATCGTACAGCCCTTTGTTTTGTTTTTTTAAGGTCAAAGTGGATCTCAGCACTTGTTGTTTGGATTTCCAATGGTGCTCACAGTTTTCCATTGTCTTGTTCTCATCTAGTATGGTGGAGTATAATAGAAGTATCACACTTGTGTCTAGAAATAACTCATGAAATGTGTTAGCCATGAGGATTCAAGGCTGGAAGAAAAAAATATTTTTAGAAATGTGTTTTACCAGTGTTTGCTTCTGATTTGGCTCAACGCAAAAGCCATTTTAACTTTAAGGCCAGTCTGTAACTTTTAACGTGCCTGTCAAAAGTGAAGAGCTGCACAGTGACTTCTCTTTAGGCTGAAATAGATTTGTTTGTTTGTTTGTTTGTTTCAGGCAAGTATTATCAGGTGATTATTTCCTAACACTTTCCCTTCTAGTTGTTAAGAGTATTTGGTGAACATTGCTGAGGATTTGCAGCAGCATTATGACTCACTGACTGAAAATAAAAGTACCGTCCATGCGGGTGAATAGCAGCTGCAAAGTGGGAAGGATCGTGTCAGATGTCTGCTAATGTGATTGATTGGTGCAGAGAATTCGGTTGCCAAAAGAAGCACAAACAGAGTGGTAGCACTTCAGGTTCAGCTGGTTCGGCCAGCTTCAGCCTGTATTTGAGTTATTTTAGTTTTGTTTAGCCTGTGGAGTCAAAACGTATTACGTATTCTGTGTTATCAGGCCTGCTGTTAATTTTGTACTTAGGATTTTTTTTCCCCATTGATTTTTTTTTTTAATCAGCTTTTGTGTAATCTTATTTAGTTAGAAACAGCTGTGTGTTTCTGTGTTAAACACACATCTTTTGAGTGTAAAGGCAATCTCTGAGGTCTTTTTTTACTAATTCAACACTGGTGACTAACATTATTCTTGGAGACTTATAGGAAAAGTTTCACAGTTTTGGAGGAATGTGGTTATTAGCCCTTTTTTTGGCGGAAATTAATTGCAGACTGATGACCTGTCTGGGCAGTTACAGGGATAAGGACTAGAAACAGAGGAAAACCCTGACACAATGCTCCCAATAGTCCAGGCCTGGGACCACCACACACACACACACACACAGATCTTTTTTTGCATTTAATGCAAAATATAGTAATCACTATACTACGGAGCAGTGAACACGAGACGTCAGAATATGAGAACAGATTCTCTTCTAAACTGTGAAATGTTTTCTTCACACTTCTGTGTAACGAACAGGATATCGTGTCCAGACTTGAGTTGAGTTTTGCTGTTTTCACAAAAAAACATTTCAGCCATCTTTTTTTTTTTACTTGTCACATCTGAGAGAACATTATGCATTTACGTTATTCAAGTCGTTTTTGCTCAGTTTGTAACTACAGTCATTATGTCTTTGGCTCCAGCACCTTCAAACCGTGTACCTGCACAATGCAACCAGTACATCTACTAGATGTACTGGTTGCATTGTGCTCTCTGTGTAGACACTCAGTTAGCTTTGGCTTGCTGATAACTGCTGGCTGCAGCTCAACTTCATTGTGTCGGCGCCACAGTGTCAAAAAAGCAAATAAGCACGTTTCGTCCGTTAACTGTCCCTTTAGGTCTACCAGTGCAACAAGCCTAACCTGCCCCTCTGCGACAAATCTAAACACATTTTTGACAGTTTAGAGTGAGCTTGCAGACTGTGCTACAGGTAAGCCATATGCTACTTGTATTTAATATACAGGAAAACTCATATTTATGGTAAGCAAATGACTGAGTATTTCATTCTTGCCTATGCTGGATTTTCAACCATTTGCCCAGCATTTCTACCTCCATCACTCAGGCACACAACAAAGGTGTTTTGTGTCCGTTTGCTTGACCCTAAGGTGTTGAAATTCTCAAAAACAGATCAGTAACGTGGGAACCCAGTGGTTCCCTGTCACAAAACACTTCATTCATCAGTACTTTTATAGCTGTACCCTGCCCCCATGGCTATGCTGTAATTGCTTCTTCAACTGTGATTGTTTTTTTGTTTTCTTTTGTTAAGGGTTCGTGCACTGTTTGACAGTCTCTTACTGTATTTTTTGATGATCTGAACAGCAGAAAATACATTTAAAGGTGCTATGTGTAGTATTGAGTTATTGAAGAAGGTGTAGTACTGTTGATGATTTTGTATTAAGTCCAAGACTAAGTCACTTTTGCTTCTTAATTAGCAGACTGGTAGCTGAATATTCGGAAGCAACAGAGGCAGTGAAGGAGCTCAGTGACTGTATGTTGTAGCACATGTTATTCTATTAGGCAGTGAAAATCCTACACATACTACCTTTAAGTGAGCAAAGTACTCTTTTTCTTATGGTAAAGACATAAAGAAATTTGTCCAGTTGTGATTTTTTTTCTTCCCTTTTTGGTGTCTTAAACTGAATTTGTGTTTTTAAGAAAATATTTTCAGAAAAAGGTACAGGTATGAACATTGCATATTTATGAATTTATCATGTATTTTATGCTTTATTAAAATGTGTATACTCATTGTGGGCAGTGTTTTTAGTAATGTTTCGATTTTGTTAATTTATTACCTAAATGTTAAAATATTTAACTTTCAAAACATGACACTTGGTACAAACATACAGGATATTTAAATATGATACTTTGCATGTGCACTGTGTTCGATTAAACTGCATTAAATTCAAATAAAAATGGGTTTGATGCCCAAAGTGTCTGTTTATGCTCTGAGTATTTACTTACTTTTCTTTCTTTGCGTAGAATAAGGATCTGTGCATATTTTATGTCATTTCTTTTACTGATGTTTATTTGTATCTCAATAGACAAAGAACAGCTAAGTGGTTGAAAAAATAAGGTTTTCAGAGGAAAGGTGTATAATGCTACTGATGACTGTGCTTGACATTTCATTAGGTACACTTTGCCAGTACCCTCTTTTGCCTTCAGAACCGCCCAAATTCTTTCACGTTATAGATTTAAGAAGCTGCTGGAAACATTCCTCAGAGATTTTGCATCCCAAGAATGCTGTATTGGATTGAGATTTGGTGACTGTTTAGGCTATTTGACTACAGTGAACTCATTTCCATGTTGAAATGATTTGAGCTTTATGAGAATAGTACTCAGTGGTCATAAACAGATGGACATGGTTAGCAGCAATAATCAGGTAGGCTGTGGTGTTTAGATGATGCTCATTTTGTATTAAGGGGTCCAAAGTGTGCCAAGGAAATATCCTCTACATCGTTACATCACCAGCAGGAGCCTGAGCCGTTGATACAAGACAGAGTGGATCCATGCTAGGGGTGGGGGAAAAAATCAATACTGTGTAGTATCGTGATATTTTGTTTGCTAATAATGTATCGATACAGGGACAGCAGAAATCGATATTTTGTTACAAAAAAAGTTTTTGTGGACTGGAACATGACTGACTTCAGAGCATGTTGATCCTTTTTCTGAGCAAGAATCCTGACATTCCTTCGCTGTCCAAATGTGTTTTACTTTTTTTTGGCAGAAATAAACATGACAGTTTACTTATTTTAATTTAAGGGATTTTTTAATTAAGTTTAAAACTTTTTTATTTAATGTCAAATTATATTTTGTTTTAATTTACTTTCAAATTCTTCAGTTACTGAAGGGGCTGCATAGTTTTCATAAATTGCATAGTTCAGAATAGCTATAATTGTACCAGATGGTTGCATTCAGTTAAGTTGGACTAGACTGTAATACAAACCGTTCAGTTTGTCAACAATAAAACTGACTGAAATGAGAGAAAGACTGAGTGTGAGACTTTGATATTAGATAAAATGAATATTGATAAAGTTTACCTTTATGTACACAATCTGAATATCGCAAAATATTTTTAAAAAATTGCAATAATATCGTATCGTGCGTTAAGTATTGTGATAATATCGTATCGTGGGATGTATGGTGATTCCCACCTCTAATCCGTGCTTTCATGTTTTGTTTTTTTTAATCTTCTATTGGCACCTTTTGGTGAACTTTAGCCTCAGTTTCCTGTTCTTGGTCGATGGGGTTGTCTGCTGCTGCAGCCCAACAACTTCACGGTCAGACGTGTTGTGCATTTAGAGATTTTCGTCTGCATACCTTGGCTGTAACAAGACATAATATATTTGAGTTACTGTTGCCTTCCTATCAACTTTAAGCAGTCTGACCATTCTCCTCTGACCTTTGGCATCAACAAGAGATTTTCACTCAGAAAACTCACCAAGTAGTTTTCTCTGTAAAAACCTAGAATTGGGAATGTCCTGGTAAATTGTGGGAATATCCTGGTAAATTAGATCAGCCCGTTTGGCACCAACAACCGTGTCACATTCAAAGTCTCAAATGTGTTGTCATTAAATTTTGTTGATGCAACTGCTTATGAATGTCATTGAGGGTATAATCTGTTACCCAAAATGTATTGTTTGCATCAGACAGTTCCATTCACTTCATAGTAAAGCAAAAGATCTGCTTTTTCTGTGGTTACCATAAAATCTACATCAGTTCTCCGTGCCTGCTTATATAAACCTGTCAGTGGCCTTTATGGGGCCCTGTGATATGAATCATCCCTCTTGAAAAAAAAAAAAGGCATCCCGATAAGACACAACTAGATGTGAATCAGGAAATGAGACAACACATTTATGCAAAGAATCCGCCTGTAAAGATAAGCCTGAGCAAGTGTAAATTCATCATGATTTCTTTTTTTTTCTCCCAGAAATGAAAACGGGCTCTTTTTTTTTCTCATTTTACCCGTGGTGATTTTATCTGAGGTGGCTCAGCAGAGGTGTGTAAGGAAACAGGAAGAACATTGTCTTTCTTATGGAAGCATTGTTACAAAGACAAAAATGACTTTCCATCACAGTCAAAAGTTCATCAGTCAAAGGTGTTATCCAATCACAACTCTCTATCACTTTCATTTGGAGTATTATTTTCTTTTCTCTGGCTTTCTTCAATGCATGTTGCCTGGAGACAAAATCGCAACAAGTCATACTCCCTCCCATTTTAGCATCAAAACTTGCTTCTCTGGTAACGCAACTCCTGCAGAAAGCACGCACAGACACACAACAGAGTTAGTGGCAAGAATTTCTTTGACCTTTTAAACACAGACAAAATGAGATGTTTCATCTGTTTGCAGGATTGGTAGGCAGTTTTCTACAGATTACAAAAGAGTGGTTTACATATCCTTCAGTAATGTATTAAAATATATTAAAAACTACTTCGAGTAGAGGGACATAGATGTTTCACTTCTTGGCAGGGAAAGTAGGTTGTTTTTATTATTTTTTATTATTTTCTTTCACCTACTGTATCCAAGGAATTGGGTGGGCCAGCCTATGCCAGCTTTCATAGGGTGATAGGTTTGTATATTTGGATGACACGGGGAGCATGTGACAGTCTATTTAACAGAGTTTGCATTCATTTAGAGTCCAGCAGACAAATGTAACCCCAATGTGCAAAAACACTCTGTTTGTCATGCTGTTTGGTTTTGGACATGCGGTTGATGAGTGAGTTGAAAGACAGTTAAATCAAAGACACTAAAATATACCTTAAGATACTGTTATCTATGTATTTTTAAGTTGTGTTCACCATCCTTAGATCACTAGAGAAGCTGAATCTGATATTTGAGTCAGCTGAGTGGCTCCCCAATGAAGCCTCTATTCTTACAGACACTGCGCACATGATCAGCAATAGTATCCTCAACACCATCTTAGGCGAGGGTGGAGAGGATGGGTGGATGCATCAGTCCTTATGTTGTGTCCCTGCTGCTTTCATGTTGTAACTGGATGCATGGGATGTCTCTGTTCTCCAGAGACCATCTGGATGTGTGTGTGTGTGTGTGTGTGTGTGTGTGTGTGTGTGTGTGTGTGTGTGTGTGTGTGTGTGTGTGTGTGTGTGTGTGTGTGTGTTTCCACAGCAGATGGATTACCACTCCTCTTTTTCTGAATACAGTCCATTCACAGGTGGGATCTAAAACAAGCCCTTTGAAAGAAAGTCCAGATCCAATAACTACCACTGCAGGTAGAGGATACACTGAGATGCACCAAGCCAGAATTCTGACACACTCTCCATCTGTATGCTGATAAGATCTTCAACCTTATATCAATCAACACAAATCTTCAGTATGCCTTTGTGCACAGCAAACTAACCTGTAGATTTTTGTATTCTGTGTTTTTTTTTTAAACTGAAGGGCTAAATTCTGTACTTAAAGGGTAGAATTACAATCATATTCCCAGCTGATAAGATACACTGGTTAAACTGCCTCATCTGCGACATTTTCTAAGAGCCTAGTGGGAAAATTTGGACTGTCATAAGTACACATGTTCAGACTTCTTCAGCTGAGGACAGTCTTGGCTGGAGAAGTCACTTTGACAAGCGACGAAATGTTTGCCCCACTGAAAACGCTACATCCAGATGAACAGAATCAACTTTTTGGAATTATGTGTACTCTACATTTTCTGGAGGTTTCATATTGCTCCTGTTAAATAATTTTAAAAAAATGTAAAAGAGTTTGTTTCTGTTCTCATTGTCATCCTATTAAAATTCTGAAAGCTCTTTATATTTACCCTGAAAACATCAGTGAATTTTCTGATTGGATCAAGGGGTCTATGATATATCGGGTACAAATGAAATCACTTCAAGATGTCCTGCCCTTCTGCCCTTAGCTCCTAAACAGTTAGGTCATAACCCTGGATTAACATGCCATTGTGCTTTGAGGAACAGCAGAAGAGAAACTGCATGGTCCAAATTGATAAACAGACTTCCATAGGGACCAGGTGAATACCCATAACCTCTTTCAACTTTAGAGAGATAATATCAAGCAGGCCATAAATGATTAACTGCTCTTTTTTGCAGTCTGTTGAGTTCTTGTGCACGTGTACTGGCCTTATCAGTGAGGTAAATTTACAAGGCTCTGGGATTTCCCAGCTAGGATGGGTTAAAGCGAGCCTCTGCTTCTAGTACCTCCATACCTGGAAGGAGACAAATAGGAAAATGTTATCTGCTATGTTAACACTGACAATAAGGAATCTGAACAACATACCATATTTCACTTTAGCCTTTTAACCAGCAGTATTTAGATAATCTGAGCATCATATCTTATCTCACAGTACAGGGGAAGTAAAAGAGACAATAATTTAGGTTCAGAGGGATTAAGGACTAAACCCCTGCAGCTTTTTCTTTTCAAAATCTCACTCATTGTTGACGGTGGTTACCTTGCTGAAAAAACACTAAATAAAAAGGATCTTCGATCTGTTTTAGACTTGCCAAATGTTTTAATAACTAAAAGATTAAATT
Organism: Copadichromis virginalis; assembly: GCF_057382275.1. Lineage (NCBI taxonomy): Eukaryota > Metazoa > Chordata > Actinopteri > Cichliformes > Cichlidae > Copadichromis > Copadichromis virginalis. Next base: position 17,676,095 of record NC_140632.1, read on the forward strand.
AAGTTTCTTGGAAGCAGCTAAGAAGTGTGTCAAGGTTAAGTTGCTTGTTCATGTTGCCAAACATGACCAAGCAAATCGAGGCATACATTATGCAATGAGATTAACTTGACCAACTGGTTAACATCATGAACACAGGCGTTTCCTTTGTAAACCATTCACAAAAGTGTGTGCGTGCTCATATCTTAGCTGGTGTGGACCGTTTCCCTGTTCGTCCGGTGTTACTGTAGTCCAACTATGCTTTTCCAGTTAGTTTGGAAATGTCTGTCACTTTTCCAGTTCTTTAAACAGTAAATATGTCAAACAAGCCAGCATGGGCTTGGAAATGTGAGCTCTCTGTAAGAGAGCACAGAAATGCATGCGGTACTGTCGCTGGAGCAGAACATAAGGGTGTGAAAGAGGTAGAGGTACGCCTGGGTTTCAGCGGTGGCTAAAAATGCGCCTTTATCGCAGCGGAAATGCACCCTTTCCACACACTTGCTGGCTTACTCAGCCATGGGGAATTACGGGACAAAAACTGGGAACTTAAGGTCACTGAGGCACAAAGCTTCTTTGACCTCTTACTGATTCACGCTTCAGAAATTACACAAAGATTTAATCTGGTAGCCATGTATGAAAAATGTATACTAAGTTTGGATTTCTTAAGTCACGATATGGAAAATGTCATATTTCAAATAGCTGCACAAAGCTTTCTAGTCCCGGACTGTCTGTTGCAAATTAAGAAATTATTTTCACTGAAGTGAAGTTGAAGTGAGCTAAAATTAATATATCGGTTGGTTTAAGTGTACTATAAAAAACTGCCTCAAGGTTGCAGAGCTTATTTTGTCTGCTAACTTGTCAGTCAGGCTCTGGAGAGTTCCCTTTGGCAAACATGCTTGGCGTTGTCCTCACTTCTGCTTGTTGAGGAAAGGTTACTGCAGTGTCTTCAGACGCTTTCTCCTGGCAATGCTTATCTCAGCTCTGCAACATCAAGAAAAAAAAAGCAACAACCGTCAAGAGCCATAATTTCCTCCATTTGCCATACGATATCTTTGGTCAGTAGGTGTTACACATTGTTAACATGTAAAGGTGGATAGTTTAAAGTTAGCCTCAGGATAGGGTGGCAGACTTTTTGGGATATTAAATATCATTCAAGTAGACATATAAATCCCAACTCATTAAAGATTTACTAGCCTTTTTAAAATGAATAGCTCATCCTTGCTAATGCCAGGTTCAGCCCACTTTTTCCTTTCGACCTACCTTACTTGAACCTCTCCTTGAGAAGGAAACATCCTCAGGGATTTAGGTCTGCAACTTTCTTCAGTTTCTATTTGTCAGCTGCACATCCACGATGTAAATCTCCTGTTCCACCACATCCCAAAGGGGCTCTACTGGGTTAGGTAACTGCAGAGGCCGTTTGAGTACAGCGCACTCATCGTCATGTTCAAGACACCAATTCGAGATGATCTGAGCTTTGTGAAAAGATGTGTTATGCTGCTGGAAGCAGATAAGAGAGGATGGGTACGCTGTACTATCCCCCACACCATTTCACCACCAGCACCAGCGTGTACCATTGATATAAGACGGGATGGATCCATCCTTTCATGCTGTTCATGCCAAATTCAGACCCTACCATTCAAATGTTGCAGCAGAAACTGAGACTCATCAGACCAGGCAATGTCTTTCCAACCTCTCATTATGCAAGTTTAGAGAGCCCATTTGAACTGTAGCTTTAGTTTCCTGTTTTTAGCTGGCATCCAGTCTAGTCTTTTGCTGCTGTAGTAGATCTGCTTCAAGGCTTAACATGTTGTGTGTTCAGAGATGCTCTTCTGCATACTCTGAATGAAAAGAGTAGTTATTTGAGTTTCCTATCAGCTGAAAGTAGCCTGGTCAGTCTCCTCTAACGTCACCTGTTGAACTGCCACTCATTGATTATTTTTGCTTTTTTAGACAACTCCATAGCGTAGTGGTTTATATATTTGTCTGAGAAGTAAAAGGACTCCACTTAGAGGCTGAGAAGATAGACAGTTCCCTCAGAGATTACATCAGGAGGATCATTAACTACAAAAATCTGCAAAATGAAATACGCTACCCTGTGACAACCCCTTGAGAGCAGCTGAAAGTTACTTATTCTCTGTAAACCCTAGAGATGGATGTGCGGGGGGAATCCCAGTCGATCACCATCAACCACGGCACCTTCAGAGTCACTTCAATCACCATTCTTGCTCATTCCAGTGTACAGTTTAAACTTGATCAGACCTGTGTGCTTAGTTTTTAATTACAATTTGCTGATTTTCTTATAGATAATGAAAATCTAGGTCACAAACTAGGATGGTCGTATTTATTTGTATTCTTAGAACATTATTGAGTTTTATGTTGTCGTGACACAGCTCATACTATACGTGATCACTTATACTGGTACTATGTAAGTCTGAGTGCTGATAACGTTGTACATGTCAAGATAGTTTATTTTCAAGGCTGAACTCACAAGCATTTGGCAATATGTTCTTTGAACACAAGTGTGCTGGACAAGCTGGATTTCTCAGCTAGCTTTGGCACAGCGGATACGGTAGTTTCCCCGTTCCTATCTTGAAAGTTTAAAGTACGGGTGAGATGTTCTTTCAGCTGATATAAGCAGATAAACTGTACCTAAAACACTTTATTTTCATTTAGGTGCTGTGGGAAGGTATGATAACATTACTTCTGTAAGCGAATGAGTTCTTTTATCTCCACTGACAAATGCTACCTTCTTAAAATGACCTCTTAAAAGTGCAGATAATTCAGATAATGCCCTCACTTGAATTCAACCATTAATTATGCTTGTGCTACTGCACACACCGATCAGCTACAACACTATAACCAGTGATGGGCAAAATGAATAACACTGATCTTACTGATACAGTATGGTCTGTATGATAAACTTCCCCTGCATTCATATGACACGTAATAAGCCTATTTGGTTCAAAGCACTATGCATATGTAGAAAGAAAGGAGCATATGGTTCTTGGAGCACAACCATCGGTTTTAAAACAAGCAATCGATATGTTATTGTTAATTCAAGGGCTTTTACATCAACTTACAGCCATTTTTACACACAATCCTCCATTTTCAGATGCTCAGACTCATATTGGACATTTGGCTGACAAGTACATTCATGGCCAGGTGAGGCTTGTTCCTCTTATTTCATGACAAATGAAGCAGACTTAATATCTAAAGTTAATCCAAGGTGTTGAATTTCACTGAAGGTTATCATTAAGATGAAAAGCTAAATAAAGTAGCCATCAAAAACCTTTGGAGTGGCAAAATCAACAACCTGGTACTTTCTTTAAAAGACTAAATGCACTGACCAACTCTGCAACACTAGAAGGCCTAAAAGACCTTTTAGTACCCTGATTATAACACTTAGACCTGAAAGTGAATGGCAGTGAATCCATGGTTAAGGAAAAACAGTCTCACAACATCTAATTAAATGAAGTACACCTTTGAGGAGGTAGTCTAAAGAGACGCCTTCATGAATGGAAATGCAGAGGCTTTGACTACAAGGTGTAAACCGCTGTTTCCGCTGAAGAACAAAAAGACCAGAGTAGATTTTGACAGAAGAGCCAGCACAGTTCTGGAAAAAAGTCTTTGGGCTGATGAAAACAAGATTATGTAGTACCACAGCGATAGGAAGAGAAATAAGTCATGAGTGCAGATGAAACTGAAGGCAGAATGACTCATAGCCAAGCAGCAACTGAAGGTGGCCACATTAAAGGCCACTTCAGAGATACTGAAATCGAGAAACCTGACTTATGCTGACTACAAAAATATACACTATATGGCTGGCGAAATGTCTTTTACCAGGTCAGGTTAGTTTGCTTTGGAGCAGCTACAATTCTTCAGCCTTTTCTGACATGCATGTAGTGGTATAAAGCATAGATTCGATCAAAAAGAAGTAATTATTTCACAGATAATAATGAAACTATCAAAACTACAGTAGATAAAACAACAATAAAAAAACAAAAGACCTTGAAAACCAGAAAGGACAAAGCCATCAAGGTGATCGTTACGTTCTGAACCTAAACTGCCTCTCTAAATAGGAATATTGCAGTTATTGATGCCAGTTAAGTAGGTCAAGGGGGAAAGGTTGTGGCCACGAAACAAGTTTGGTCAGTGAAGGCTGAACTCTAGAGGTCGCAAACGGAGGTCTTTAATCATTCAAAGTCCCTTTTAAAGACATGAGTTTGAATAAATCCACAAGAGAAATAAACTGCTATTAAATAGTAGTGTTTATGGTCCATGTGGACCGGCCTCTGTAATATTCCTCTGAGATGCAGCCATCTGCACTGTAGAAATCACAGACCTCACTAAGTATTTGGAATTCACTCTCCTCCGACCAAGGTAATGAAGCTACCCACCTCTATTAAAAATCCAAAGACATCAGCAAATGATCATCATCTTCGTAGCCATTAGAGCTTGATGAAAAACAGCACGCCTCAACCTTGACCCAAGCCACCTCCACCACCCCCGCCAAACACCACCACCGCACACACACACACACACACACACACACAGAGTTGCCGAAAGATGCTTAAAGATAAAAGAGAATCGACCCGTCAGCCGTATGTACAGAGACTGGAGATCTGAAAGGAGAAAAGCCATGAAAAATGGATGAGAGAAGAAATCCACTTCACCTCCCCCCTGGAGGCTGGCAAACCCCCCACAGCGCTCCCACTCATAATCCTTTCTCCTCCTGCACACACACTCCTCTCCCTGCGCCTCAAACACATGCATGTGGTGTATGCAAACAGGAAGACACGGTAGGCACACACACCGCCTCAGGTCCTCGGTAGGTGTTAGAATTCATCAGTTTGGTGCTAATATTAGTCTTTTATAACATTATAGATGTTATCCGTGACTGATGTGATAAAGCGAGGCTCCATGAATCTTAAATCTATTGATTGATTTTCTCTTGTTGGGATTCAATTCAGAATGCGGGTTTTTTCCCCCCCTTTGATCAATTTTATAAAAAAAAAACGAATGTATTAAGAATCCTTGAGCTTAAAGATATGCTGAACAAATTGCATTAGTCACACATTTAAAGGAGAGACTCATATTAGTGAATCATAAACGTCTAAATGCTTTCACAGATGCGTTTCTACTGTGACATGAAAACAGGCCTGGCTATTGAAGTGCTGAATATGGGAATAAAAGCATTTTTAATATATGCTTTTAATGCAAGAGATTGGTTATGAATAACCTTCATATATAGAGGACTTTAACAGGTAAATCTAAAGCCACATCTATCTCTTAGGCTTTACTCTAGGGCTCTCTGCTAAACATTAACACCAGCATCCTAATAGCAATGCAAACATGCTGGTCACTGCCTTAGTTTAGCAACACCAAAAACCAATAAGACCAGTAGCAACAGTCCTTTCATCCATCCATCTTCCTCTGCTTACCTAGGGTCATGGGGCTGACTTGAACCTATGCCAGCTGTCAGACAATGAGAGCACGGTGCATCCCGGGCAGGTCGTTAGCTCCAGTATTCAGTAAAAAAGAAAATTATTGGCTGTAGTTTGAAAATTTATGGATCCCAGAGGGGAACATTTGTGTTTGCAACATTGGCAAAATATCCCAAAGCCACAAATACCACTCTCATGATTCCTTTTAAACAGTGCAGACATTGGGTCAGTAGGTTTAGGGTAGCGCACAAGAATTTTTAAGCAACCAAAAATTTAAATACTGTATTTTGAGCCTGCATCACGTTTTTTTGGGCTGACCACAAGCTGAACCATTATCTCCCAGCATGGAACATGCACACTCTTACACATTGTTCCTTTGCCACCCAAGACTATTTACTTATCCAACTTAAGGCACTGACATGTACTTGTGACAGCGTGTGAAATGTTCCAGTCAAAGCGACTGCGGTGGCTTAGGATATCGGCAGCCTCCTTCAAGGCCTATCTGACAGGTTGGCAGGCGCCTGATGAGGAGGAGACAGTGACATGAAAGGAGGCTGAAGGCTGCTGTCACGTACATTTTGAGTGGCAGTTTATCCTGGTAGCGTGGTAAATGTCTACCTGAGCCTGTAGAATTGTTGTCATAGTTTTTGGCCAGTTTATCTGGGTACTTGTTTAACGGAGCAATGTTAGGCTTGAAACTGAGTGTTAGTTTTCTTTAAATACCTCCCATCTATGACCCATGCAGTTAATGTTGCAGTCAAAAACATCCAGTCCTGTTAATATGAGTGCACAGCTTACTTAAAACCTTACATGATTATAGTATTTAGCAAAATAACAAATAAAGGGCTGCTAAACTACTGGATATCGGGAGCTTTAACCTACAAATCACGCTCATGCTAAGGTGTGGCTCATAGTACTGAAGAAATACAATTTGTGGACACTCTGGCTCAATCGGGTCGAAGATGAGGAAGTTGTAAAAGTGTAAATTAGATTAAAGGAGAATTCATTCTTAGTTGTGGGTGAATAACTGGAATGGTTAAAGTGGGAGCCTTTTCACAGCAGCCTTTTTCACAGCAGGTGCTTTAGGTTTCGGAGTGAGCAGCCGCTAGTTGCAGCTTGCCTATTAGAAGTGACCTTAATTCACTTCTTCAATGCAGGAAGAAAGAAATATCAAAAGAGCTTGAACATGCTTTGAGAAATGAGTATTGCTGTGCTTATAATGGGCTTAAAAAGCATGGAAAAACACTGGTAAGGACTGACCATCTGTCAGGGAGGACCAGATCACCTGAGTGCGCTGTCAGGTGATGCAGGTATCCCAAACATCTGTTTCTGTGAGCATGTATTTCTCTGTGTACAATCTGAGAGAAGAGGAGTCATTTTATATGACCAAACGCGCTTGCTGCTGTCGTTGCGTTCTTCGAGAGGGGGTCACCTCCACTCCTCGTGGAGTATAAAGGCAGCGGAATGAGCTGAGGACAAGGAAGCTCATTAAGTCAATAAGGGAGAGGTTTTATTGTGGATTTGTGTGGTCAAATAAAATAGCAATGAGATGCAGCAGAGAACAGAGAAGCAAAGGAAACAAGAGAAAATGTATGATGGGAAATGCTGCACCAACAGTAGGTTTATGTTTTTAACTTAAGATCCGCGCAACACCTAAAAAATACTGGAAAAATTCGAACATGATTTCATATTTTTAAAGTTGACGAGTATTGCATAGACAGTAGAGGGCGCTCTAAACTGCAATTCGTGGACTGAAAAGTGTTGCGTTGTATGGAGTATTTTTTTCCTTCCTCTTTTTTTTTAACCTTTAATCGCAGTTAATAATCCAGAAATGTGGATGATTAGATTAAATACTTTAGCACCTCTTTATTTCTCCATATCACTCCAAAAACGGTGTTAGTGGCAACAATTTTAAGCATTATTAGATCAAATCAAAAGCAACCACTTGAAAAGAAAATGAAACTGTACTGTAAACGAATCAAGTAATCCCCGCAGATTAACGCCAAACATTTAGCACACTTGTAGGGCTTTATTTTTTATTTTTAACTTTAGGAGCAAATCATTTTTTTAATGTGCCTTCTGCCATCGGGCGTCACTTCATTTAAACACCCATCCAAATTTGTCTCTGGGCCTAATTAAGACTGTAATTAAAAGCACAGCAGCGCCGATAAATTCCTAATTTGACATAGGCTAATGGCCATGCTCATTATAATATCTTTGCGGCCGCGTTTAATTAAAGTCGACCCCTGCTTTGTTTGCACGCTGTAATGCGGTTTGTCTAAATGAAGCTCAATAGAAAGGCAGTACAATTCAAGTTTTGGGAGGAGGCGGAGGTGGAGGAGGTTTGAAGCGGGGGTTATTATACTATTGTCCGCCCCTTAATCCGGTTGGCTCAGAGACTGCCCGCAGGCCAATTTGTAAGTGGTTTGCGGAGCTGCCAATCACAGCAGACATCCTCTCCTCAGGCTGTGGCAACGAAACATCTCAGTTGCTGTGTGGAGAGATTTGACGGAGGGACGCTGCTGTACATGGACCATCACTGCGCCTGCAATCCGCCGCCTGTTCACACACACGCATGTAATGCCTCGCTGAAATCGGGACGTACACGTTGGAGACGACACGCGTGTCAATATTCCATCTTTGCATGTATGGAGAGGAGGAACTAGTCGCCGGGTCCGCGGCTGTTTGTCTTTTTTTTTTTTTTTTTAGATCGTCCCCCCCTCCCCACATATCACTCTAATTAGTCGGAGGCATGTGGAATCTCACCAGGATTAGGAATTGCTTCCCAATAGTGTGCCTGCTGTTGACGTTATGGACGGAGGTAAGAGGGTGTTTTTAAAAATAATTTATTTATTACTCGTATTTAATTCTGCTAATTTAAAAAAAAATGTTTAAAATTCAAATTAAAAAGTTGGTGGGCGTGGAGCGATGCGTTGGCTCTCCGGCGACGCATATTCGCGTCACATTAATCGATAATTGAATTACGTAGCCGTCAGTTGTGGAGCATGTGATCGTGTTACCATGACAAGTGTAAGGAATTGATACAGGCTACTCTCCATTTTGGTTTAATGCTGACTCCTTTATTTGAATTTCTTCATCTTCTTGAGGGGAGAGAATTAGGCCTGAACCAAACAAGTTGTAAGTTGGATTGCATCAATTGGCTGCTGCAGCGGTTAATTCGCTCCCGTCTGAGAGTAACCTGATTGTCTAAAATCCCAGCGTGCAAACTGTACGCTGTTCACGTGCTCCATTCATGATGCAGAAAAATATTGTGGCACATCCACCCAATCTCCAAAACCTCTATACCGTTTTAAATGGAGAGTAAGACTCAGATTTGGCCACTTCCATACTATTTTTTACGCACCAGATTAAGATGCATAAATTATGCTGTAATTTCTCCACAAGAGCCTATATGTAGTTCTCTCTATTAAAAAAATGTATATACGTTGGTTGTAGGTGTCCCAGTCAACCGGCTATTTCGAGCTGCAGTTGATCTCCGTGGAGAATGTAAACGGCGAGTTGGCGGACGGGGAGTGCTGCGACGGTCCCCGGAGCTCCCAGGACCTGAGCTGCACTCAAGACGAGTGCGACACTTACTTCAAAGTGTGCCTGAAGGAATATCAGATGGAGGTGGCCACCACTGGCTCCTGCACGTTCGGAGCTGAATCTACGCAAGTTGTCGGTGGAAATACGTTTTCTCTTAAGGGCGCCAACAATAACCCGAATAAAGTCGACGATGCTGGCAGGATTGTGATCCCCTTCCAGTTTGCTTGGCCGGTGAGTGATTTCTCTTGCTCCAGTTAAGCCTTTCTTTACCCTTTCTTCAGACAGTGCATCATTTTGAACCCGGTTTAAAATGTAGGGCGGGTTTGGGTTTTTTCCCCCTCCTTGTTACATGTACCCGCGGGCACACACACACGCGCGCAAGCACACACCTGCAGAAACTCGTGGGTAGAAAACGCTCTGGTATTCTGCATAATGAGGTTTTCCCCAGCAGCACCTACCTGGAGAAAAGTTCATATTTTCAAAATAAGATCCACAAGATTAAAAAAATAAAAAAAATAAAAAAAACTACAGCTAACAGTTGCTTCCAAATTTAGTTGACAGTCAGTTATTTTGTTGATTATTTCATCTGGAGCTTATTTCTCAAAGGTCTGAGCAACACATCAGAAGCTGAAACCCCCCAAGTTGGTTTTGCTTTGTTTTTTGTTTTTTTTCTATTTGAAAGTGAGTAAAATTTCTGACCCATTATGAAAACGATTGCAGATTACCTTTAACTTTTGAGCAGCTATATCAACAATTGCTTGTTGCGGCTCAAATTAAAGCGATTCTCCTTTATGCTGTTAAGACTGGAGACAAGAACCTGTAAAGGAGTCGCAGTTGGAATAGATTTAAAGCAGTGATCCAAAATGATTTTGTAGCATCTCCCACCTCCTCTGTCTTATTACAGAGAAGCTAGACCTCATTAAAGGGGGTGCTTAGCAGCATCCTGTCCTTATGAGAACTGACACACATCGGGGCTAAATGATTACATGCTTCACAAGGATCCGATTGCAGTTACAGTGTTTCGCAGTGTCAACTGGGTCATCTTTTAAAGTTGCCCTGATATATGAGGATTGGCTTTGTTCCAGGCCACCAGCTTGCACCTGTCAAGGCCGTGATGGGGTGATTACTCTGAAATGCTTTGATATGTAGATGGTGGCGGATGGGGAGTGCTTCTGCTTTTATGGAGAAATGGTTACGGCAATGCTTTTTGCATCAGCAAATTGCTGATTTTAAAGTCAAATCAATTTATTGAGCCTTAGCTCGTTAACTTAAAGGTTGAACCTTATTGTTTGCTACTCGCAGTTTTGTGGGGTGATTGTTGGTGTGTGGGAGTGAAAACTCCTACTTTCACACATAGCAACATTCAACAGCCAAGTTTTACAGGTGTAGGAGATTGAGGGGATGCAGCCTGGTTGTAGGTGCTGGTTGGATGAATTCTGTAATACAATAATGAATGTGTTACATTATGCTCAAAGTTTGAAATATGCGTCAAGTTGGAGTGAATGATGCCTTTGGGTAGTAGCTCGATGTGCACTTCTGGCTGGTTTTGACAACTCTCCGCCCCTCTTCAGCACCCAGGAGCCTCCTCTCATGCTGTGCTTGCTAGGTGGCTGCTTGTGGTCCTTCCAGGCCAGTTAACCTCATTTCCCTCCAGATAACTGATAGCTGATAAAGGAGCAATTTTACTGTTTGAGGTTTTTATGATAATGAGTGCTTTCCTTTGGACACTCTAATGTCAAGCACTGTTTTCACACAGCCTCGAACACCTAAAGGTGTTCTTTACTATAAAGTAGCCAGTGAAACTCAATATGCGAACGCAGACGTCTGACACAGTTGGGGTAGACGTTAAAACGTCTTTAGGGGGATGTTTTGTGTCAAAGGAACTGTACTGCACATTATTGGCTGCTGTTTAGACCAGGATGTGTGTGCTGTCTTTTGAACTGCAGTTGAGGATGGATGACAAAATCAGCAGCAGTTTCCTAACTAATTGAGTGCTTCAGGTTTTATTATGATAAACGAAGTGAACTTAAGTACAAGTGGTTGACCAATAGTGAAATAACAGCTGCATTTACTTACTTTTTAGGTTCAGAGGAAATAATGTCTAGAAGCATTTGGATACAAAGGCATAATTTTGAGTGTATGCCACCACAGTGATTATTTGTGCAATAAATATTCAGTTTAAGTGGAGATGTTTAGCTTTAATTCAAGAGGCTGGGAGAAATCCTATTAACTGTTAAGGAATTAAAGCCATTAGGAGCTGTAATGTGATTGGGCAAATGAACATAATCATAAATTAAAATATTCATTTTCAAAAAAAAAAAATTTCTTTTTAACTTTTCACTGAATCTGAGCAAAACGTTGTGCTCTACACTTGAATTCATCGGTCTTTACCTGTCTTCTGTCACATTGCTTAAACATCAGCAAGCCAGTGACAGCTGGTTGGAAGCTACGAATGGCCATATGTTAGACTCCCTGCCCAGTGTTGTAGAGGTGATGTTGTATTCCTTGGATCATGAGCCGTTTTAGTCGATTCTCGGCGTGTCTAGTAGACATTTTATTCTGTTCCTGGCGCCAATTACTGGTCTGCACCTCATGCTAGTGGAACTGAATGATAATACATCTACCACCTGGAGCAGGAGTGGGCAATTAATTTTCCCATGTTAACCTGAGAAAATGGGCCTGTTGTGGAGGACTGCACCAATAAGCTTCTGACGAGATAAAATTAACAGTGAGCAGTGAGTTCAGCTTATTGTTGAAGTCTCTGCTCACTGTGAGCTTAACAATAAGGGCCCGTTTTCTCATGTGGCCCCTTGGGAACCTTAATTGCCCACTTGGGTACCTGGAGGTGTTCTTCATATGAATTGATCCGACAAAGGGATTTTTCTGTACCATGGAAAGGATTCCGGGATAATCAACAGCTTTTGTGCAAATAGCCCAAAGGCTATGTTAATTGCCTTTTGATCCTTTGAAAAGGATGGAGCACCATATTTATTAATGACTTAAAATGCCTGAAATCTTTCCTCAAATTGAGGCAGTCTGCTGTGTCCAAAATGACTTGATAAAAGGCTAAAAGACAAAAAAGTCAATGTCTAGCCATATATATTCACCATCAAGTTATAATTCATCTGAGTTGAGTATTCCTTCGAGTCTAACTCAAACTTCATATGGACTAACTACATGGTTCATATCTCATAAAATATGATCCACTGAGGATCTCAACAACTTGAGGCAGAGGTGAAGAGGGCTGTTCTGGTGTGTCGTACTTCTGTTAAGTGCCCGGCTGATAACGTCGCAGTATTCCAGTGCCAGATGTCACAACAAGTCTTCGGGGTCACTGGCTGTGGCCTTGTTTCTTTCCTCACTGAAGAAACAAAGATGCAGTGTACTATTGGCTGTGTCATCTGGTCAACTGCCCATTTCGAGCCACATGAAAACCAGCGAGGCCTGGACTCTTCTGTCATCTTGAATCAGGCTTGAGCAGAATGAATGATTTTATTCCTGCTCTCAATTTTGATCCTTATCAGATGTTGATGTCAACAGAAAAAATTCTGCTTAGGTTGCCTTTTTTGATGATAATAAATGTTCTTGTTCATACTTAAACATACACTTAATTAGTCTCACACTTTCTTATGATAGCGGAAATTTGAATCCTAGGATCTTGGCTATGCAAGTCTGCGTAATTTAGATCGATGGTTATGTTGCTGCTAAAGACACTAAGTTTCAATTAAACCGTTCACCTAAGCTAAATCTGAAAGTGAACATTTAATCTCAGTCTTGTGTAGAGCACTCAGGCTGTAACAAAAAAAGGTTATCATGTATTCCTGGAGACGATTGTCTCCACAGAAATAGTGGCTCTATGCATCATAGTTTCTTCTGTTCTTCTATCATCACACCAGTATGATTCAGCTGCTAATGGCTGATTTTTATCCATTCTTTGGAATTCTCCCAGTGATTCTCTGTCTTGTTGTTCTCTTGACAGCATGCCAGTAAAAAGACTGATTAGTGATGCCACCTCTGAGCTCAGCCTCCACTTTTTTCTTCTCTCTCTCTTTCTTCAGTCCTAAATTTACTGCTTATACTCTCGTGGCTTTAAATCTTTTTGTTAGACCGACATTCATATTGTAATTAGGATGTCACCAGAACCAATACTTAGAACTTTTGATTCAGATATTCTGACAACACGATGGTACTCGTGTTTTTCTTTATTACCGTGGGTACCGCGTGCAGCATATCTGCCACTACAGTTCTTCTGGAACTGAAGGGGGCAGCATATGTCTACAAGTGTTCCAGTCTGTCCTTACATGCTGAAGAAGAAAGATGTCCATAAGCACGCAAAAAAACAGCACATGGAAGATTGCGACTAGTACAACTTCTGCGATGTGTCCACCCTAACTTGCGGATAGGAAAGGCAGTCAAACCAATATCCAAGTGATACTGTCCAGCTTTGTAGACAAAGGGAGGAAATCCTTTAAATTTTGTGAAGGAACTATCCATAGACAAGATCTGTCCAAAGAATTCGAGGGGGAATGAGTTTCAATGCAACATCTTCTTAAAATATTATTTTTCTTAGGAAATATTGCTATTTTGTTTGAGATAGTTGGCATTGCAGCTGAAAAATCAACTGTGTTCCCAATGCTAACGTTCAATCTCGTAATGTTAGTAGGCAACGCAGGAGCCATCCTAGCATTTCAGTCTGTGTCCTGTCAATAAAATATAATAACCTTCGGAGGGACTCTGCGTAGAGCTGCTGCTACTCCACATCAAAATGACCCAGCTGAGGTGGTTCAGGCGTTTGACCAGGATGAGCGCCTCCTGCATGAGGTGTTCTAAGCATGTCCTACCAGAATAAGGCCTCGGGGTAGACCCAGGACACACTTGCATCTTTTGGCTGGCCTGGGAGCACCACTTCCATGTTCACTTGAATAGGCTGGAGGATGAGGAACGGGGAGGTCTGAGCTTCTCTGCTTAGGCTGCTGCCTCTGCAAGCCAGCTTCAGAAAAAGGATTGATGGATAAAAATCTGTTTCCCATAGAAATCTATATCAGTCTTGTTATTTATTTATTTATTTTTATTTTTTATAATTGCAGCCATCGCCATCTGGTGGCCTTCAAATAGAATGCAGGGGTTTCCACATAGAATTCAGAATGCACCGAATTGGTTTCATTTGTTCAAACTGGAAACGAAATCTACCAAACCGTTGTTAGACATTGCTTTGTGTTTGGCTACTATCACCCATCTTGTCTGTAACTTACTGAACATTATGGTGATGGAGCGGCTCTGATTGGAGGTTCTTGACTTGGGTCCCAGTTGATTATGAGCAGACTGGGCCAAAGGGGGGGGGAAAAGGAACAGACTCAATGATGGTTAAATCAGGGTTAGGCTAGTCATTTCCCTGCGTTTCCATTATTTAGGCCAGACTAGGTTAATCACTGATTTTCTTAATCTTGGCCTTAGAAAGATTAAAAATAAGCCTATTTGCTCATTAAAATAAAAACAGCGTTCATGGACCTTATGCAATGTAGATTCACATGCTCCAGCTCGCAGATGAGCTGACCAAGTTAGTGCCTTGTTTGGCCACTCTTATTGAGTTTCCTTTTTGTTGGCTCATGCTGCGTGCGTACTTCTGGAGAGCAAGTGAAAGAGAGAGCCACGTCTTACTTCCATTTGAACACTAATGAAATTGCCGGTGGAATTTCTTTTCCTATCTTTCTCTCATCCTCCCTGCCCTCAAGTGACATCAGCCGGACGTCCGTTTGATGTGATCCTGCCTGTAACTCTATCCGCTCCAGGCTTTGACATGTATCAAGCCTCCATCCTCACTCTGCTAGTTAATGGATGTAGGGAGGTAGTTTAAACTCTACTGGGATCTACACCAGGCATCAGTGTCATTAAAATGCTTAAACTACATATTTCTTAAAATAGTTTGTTTCCTAGAATAAAGAGTTTTTAAACACTCTGACCCATCTATGGTAAAGGGATAGTGAGTGTGCTACAGGTTGGTTTATTTGTTCTTCCACTCACGCACTCCCTTAATGTGTAGTTGGTCTCATGCGGCTGATTATTTCAACTGTGAGCAGATTTGATTCACAATTAAATGACATCTCAACTTAGCCGTACCTGCTAAATTTTATTTTACATAACTCTTTTCTGGAGCAAACATAAATTATTGGAATTCCTGTTTCATGCTTCTGTTGAGAATAAAAGTACAAAAACCTCGACTGACTCCTAGAAGATGGTCAAGGACACAGTCCCCAACTCAGTCATTGTGCTTGTATCAAGTTATGAATTATACATCCTAGGATAAAGATGCACATTCTGGGATACTAGGTAGTAATTGTGTTAAAGTATGCTGTGCACACATTTGACAGGTGTGAAGTACTTGCAAGATGAATGGAAAAAGGAAGTGAAGTGGTTGGATACTGCATCTAGCAATATATATGCATATCCAACACCACATATCACCTATAACATGTGATCTATTTGCTCCTGACCCGTTATCAGAGTAAAACTCCGTAGCAGACAAAACCTTCTAACATAGAACTCTTTGTCTTATAAACGTCAGCAAATTTGAGCTTGAGCAGCGGAAAATGTTCTTGAGTATCATCGCATTTCTCAGACAAGGATTCTTATTGATGCATCTGAATATGAGAATGAAGCAGAGCATTTCAGTGCTTTGGTGATGCACTTTGGCTCATGTAATGTAGGTCTTTCCTCCTTCCTCCCCTCTCTGGCTGAGGGGCAGCTATATTATTTATTTTTTTTCGACGCGCATGCACACACACACACACACAGAGAGAGAGGCTAAAGCAGGCTGCCATGGTTAACCACACCTGATACGGAGCGTGTCAGAGCTGTTGCTAGGAGACGGCTGCATAGGCCTCTAGTAAACAATTATCTTTCCTCTGTGTGGCTCCCTCCCCCATCCATCCTCCTCTGGTCCCAGGGCTGGTCTGTGGAAAGCTACTCACACGAGTCTCACCTGTGATTCAGCGTTGTTCTGTATCGATTATACAATTAGCCACTCGCACTGAACTCCCAAAGTGACATAATGGGACGTAAGAGAGCCTTTCTTTTTTTAAGAAGTGGTGATTAAGATGTGGTAGCCTACAGTTTTATTACTTTTATCTTTGCATGTTCCTCTAGGCTTTACTGCAGAATGAGATTTTTTTTTTTTTTTTTGTTCCTGAAATGATTGACCATATTCTTCCAATTTTATTAAGTAAAAAAACCTGTAAATTATTAAACAAAGATGTAAACAGATTAAATTTATCAGGCAGTAGCTCCACACTTTGGGTTCTGACTTAGCGGACTGACGTAAACAACAGTCCAAATGCTCTGTGCTACTGAGTGAGGGGGGGGGCTTCAGTGAACTGTGATGAACTGACATCTTACCATGAAAGGCTCACTAATAACTGGATCATTTCAGTCTTTACAGTTCTCATCTTTTACAGTTAAGTGCAATTACAGATTCAATCTTTGGACATTTATTGCAGTTTCACGCTCTTTGACTCGTGTGTCTCAAATGGGAATCAAACCTCTCCTAATGAGCTTGTAAATATCATGTTCGTATATATAAAGTTTCTTATGACTTCAGAGGAACTCGACAGTTATTAATGTCAGACAGCCACTTTTGTTTATAACATAAACATAGCGTTATCGCTAAGTCTTGGTGACTGAAAGTAATGCTTCTGTTTTATTGTAAAAACGGTCATCACAATTAACTAATTAATTGGCTCTGGATATTGATCTTTAAAAGTAAGTCGACTAAAAATAAACCGTAAACGCCAAGTTTGTTTTTAAAAGGAACAAAATCTCTAGAATCACAGCTGTTTTCATCAACACTGGTAAAAATGTTGCAGATGGGTATTTTAAGAAGATGTGACACATCCTGTTTCCACACTGTATGAAAATAAGCTCATTATTTTTCTTTGGCGTAAACCATATTTTAACCAAACCACTGCACTGCGAATGCAAATGGGCTTTAAGTTGCCATTGAGCCATTTCCTATAGAGTCATGAGAACACCTTGTGCAAACATAACCAGAGGCAAATTGACGCACAAAATTTCAAATTGCATCTGCGTGGTCCAACATGCAGACTCTTGTCATTTTCAGTGGTAAAGGTTTCAGTTCAGATTTCATTGATGTAAGTAGAAGAGGGAACATGTTAAATGAATAAAACGGCGAGATTTAGCACAGTGAATCTGTTCTACAGTGTACCTACTGTAATTTTATAACATCTGCTGTGTAGTTAATGCCTTCCTTAGCTCGACTACATCCATAATGTATCGAAGTTTACTATCTAAACGTTTTTTTGTTTTTATCAGTGTATGTAAGGTTGGTAACTGAAGGATTTTTGCTTTATTTTTTATTTTTTTTAAATCCTGTCTAGAAGGGGACTGCATGTGCTCCTTTGTTGTGATCTCACAGGTGAGAGAGGGTGTATTCATGAACGCGTTTAAGACGGTGGTCTGAGTACTCTCTTGTGGATCTGAGCTCATGGGACAGATGAAGAAAACTCCACTGTTTACATCTGCAGAGTCTCTGCTCAAAATGAAACTGGTGTTTTCAGATTTACTGTAAATGCACAGTGCACCTGCTCCACCCTTGTGTGTGTGTGTGTGTGTGTGTGTGATGTTTGTTTGTTTTTTCTGCTAAAGATCAATGATATATTTGGTATGTTTCACATTTAAAACACTGCAGCAAAAGCACTGTCTGGTATATCATCAGTCCATTTGGTAGCCAGTGTTCATATTAACAGAGGAAGAAGTGCAATTGGTCTAAATGAAGTAAAAGGGGGAGGGGGGGGTGACACCTTGATTAAGGTGTCATACTTGATCTACAGATGTAGGCTCAAAGTTACACCTGAAAGGACTCACAAGCACTGCTGTATGTATTTTTTTTTTTTTCTGGTGGAAACCTTTTAAATCATATGACAATTTCTTTTCCAGTATTTTCACCACATACTTTAAAAGTCATTATGTCTCTTATTGTAAAAACATTGCTTAAGTAGGTGGCACAGTGACCTGCTTGTCAACGAATGCTGCACATGTTATTTGTATAACCCTGTTGTACAGTAAGTTGTGTGTCTGCACATGTGTGTATTTCCATGGTCACTCTGCATTGAAGCGTGTTGTTGTGGCCCACCACATCCCCTGCCTCTTGTTAAATGAATGGTGTGCAGGTGCAAGAGGCTCCTTGTGGGGGTAATTAAAGCATGTCATTACATGGGCAGTTAAATTGTCACTGTTCTGTTGAACTTGTTTGAAATGATAATGGGGCTGTGCTGGAGGCGGTCCTGGGTTGCACTCGAGTCAGGAGCCCTGTTGCTTTGGATCAGGAATTGGCCTGTTAATGTTTCTGAAGCATGCTTATTTCTCTAGTACCTCTTAGACCTCTGAAGGCAAATTAACTCCAGAGGAAGTAATTTGCAAATATCCAAGACACTGCAGTAATGGAGATTTAACCTGTTTGAACTCTGACTTGTTTGTCACACTTGGCACGCATCGGGATGAACTCATGACATGTGGCATTTCTGTCAATAGTTCTGTGACTGTCAGTGAATTATTTTCAGCTAACTTACAGCATTTAAACTGCCTTTGTAGTGTCACCCCTCTCATCCCCCACCACATCTTAGCTTTTAGCTAGGGCTGCTCAATTAATCGAATTTTAATCACGATTACGATCTGGGCTTTCAACGATCATTAAAAATGACTTAGCCGATTATTAGCCCCTCCCTCATTTATCCGCGACACCTTAAAGGCCGGTCCGTGAAAATATTGTCGGGCATAAACCGGTCCGTGGCGCAAAAAAGGTTGGAGACCACTGATTAAGAGGACCCGAGGGAAGCTCGGAAAGCTAAGCAGAAGTTATTTGGAGAGTGACTGCCGTTGGTTGAAAAGAGAGTTTAAAAAAAAAAAAAACTTCAGTGGTGTTGCACACTATTTTATATTATTTTTTTAAAGTCATTGTTAACCCTTTAAAGCCGGTCAGAGCAGCACGCTCCGTTTTGCGTAACTATTTTTAAATACCTGTAGAACCTGAACCGTGTAAGCTAGCGCAATAATTTGTTTTGCATATGAAACCGGAGGAGTTGTACTTACATCTTATGCCATCAGCTTGTCCTCGGTCACGGTTTCCTTCCACATATAGCTTTGCAAAAATTGCATAAAAAGCGCTTGCAGGAACAAAAACATAATATTCCAGAAACACGCTTTGCCGTTCCTATCAGCTGTTCGTAACACTTCCCACAGTGAAATGATGCACCTGCTGTTTTCTTTGCAAATTTGCATCATAGGATTGTTTTTTGTTTTTCCTGCAGTATATAAAAATTGGTGTATCTCCAAAATAAAACTATGAAGACACTCAAAATAAATTTCCTGTTGTTGTAAACTATTTTTTGCAACTTTATTGTATTTAAAGTTTTGAGGGATAAACCTCTTAAATTTCTCCAAGTAGAAATATATGTAAACAAATGCATACATATTATTAAAATATGGGCTATAACAGTTGTATTGATGTATAGCAACTTGAAATGCTCCCACAAATGGCACTACAGCATGTAAAAAAAAAAAATAAAATAAAATAAAATAATATAAGCTCTGGTGGACTTGGTTCTATAGTAGGTCTTAAAGGGTTAAATAAATATCGTCAAATAATCGTGATCTCAATTTCAGTGAAAATAATCGTGATTATCATTTTTGCCATAATCGAGCAGCCCTACTTTTAGCTTATTTTAATTGTAACTCTAAACTAGCACACGGCAACGCCGAGCTCGTTAGCCTTTGTATACACATGTGCATGCGTCAGTGTTTGTTTTGCGTGTAACACAGTCTTGGATTATGCTGGTTAATTAGCACCAGGAGGGGAGGGGTTTGTTGTATTGGAAGTGCATGGGTAATGACCCTGTTGGCATAGTAGCAGCATGCTCAATGGGCCGTGTGTGTGTGTGCACAGCCGGTATATGCCAGCCAGCCAAATGCCTTGCCTTCAGTACGAGATCTCTTGGCACACGACTCTGGCAGGCGTGCAGAACTCATAGCCCTCCACCTCTCTACCCAGAGAGATGCGACTGTCTGTAATCTGCTTCCTCAACTACACCTGTGGTTGCAATGGTGAAAATAAATGATGCCTAACTTGACTGCTAGAGGACATTTAAAAATAAACCCAACATAATCCTGTGATTTATTTGCCAGCTTCTCCTCCTTTAAAGATGTTAAAATCACAGGATTATGTCATAAATATTTGATAGGTTGACGACACTAATCATATATTTGTGTGCTCAGGATTCTAATTGTCTTTATGACTGAGAATTTATTTCCTACTAGGTTATTTTAGAGTTTTCCATACCTGGAAACCTGGAATGGCCACTGTGCTGTTTCAACACTGATGTCAAGAAGGGTCAAAAACCATCCAACCTTTCTGCCTGCCAACATATGCAAGGACTTTGCCACTGGAGGTCTTTGATCCTTGCCTCTGAACAGATTGAGGAGCTAGTCTGAGAGATTTACATTTGAAGTCCACTCTACTGGCAGAAGTGATGGGAAGCTCACATTTTTATTTTATTTTTTTCAAATGTTTTACCCTGAAATGGCTTCCCAAAATCCTATACCTGAGCATGCTTTCCTTCCCTTGGAAACTTCTCTGCTTTGGGGTTGCTTGATTACTGATCCTGATTCATTAGGAAATGGCAATACCAGATGAATTCTGTTATTTCTCACCTTACCTGGTACTAAATATTAAGGGTGACATAGCATGTCATATCTCTCATTAATCCAGATTTTTAGCAGTTCTTCCAGAGATCCTGTGTCACATGCTCTTGTGTCCACTCTAGGAAGGACTTCTAGTGCGGTGCCTTTACACTAGAATAGTGTAAACTCGGCCCTATTAACATCAAAAGCTGGGATTGACATCGCAGATTAATGAAGATTACATGTGGCGATTACTGGCCATGGAATGAATTGTGATGACCTTTTGTCCCATCAGAAGGTAATAAATCAGACATCAGTTAAACTCTCTGTAGACGAGCTTGGAGGTGGGCATGTAGGCTACCTTCAGTGGACATGCGAGACAAAAATAGCTCAAGGACACAGACGGGGCTTTTTTTTTTTTTTTTGTTTGTTTGTTTCCTTTTAAATTGCGAGTGCTAATCTGAGACCTTTTTTTATAGTAACTATGTGAAAGTCGTTCTCAAAGCTCGGTTGATATCCCAACTTTCCCCAAGGGACAGAAATTAGTCAATCAAAGCTGTGATCTACAAAGCAGACGCGCCCCTCCAACGATACGGAATTGTTGGCAGACGGGGATGTTGCATGGGATTACACACCAGCCCTGGATCTCACATTCTCAGTATTCTTCGAATGCAAACCCGCACGTCGCCCCCACATACAGAGGGCTGACCCCTCTTTTGAAAAAGAAGCGTGCAGATCCCATGCTTAGTGACCCCAACCTGCCCCGGCTTCCACTTCCCACTGCCACCTCTCTCTGTTTCCCGTCCCTTTTATTATTTCAACAGCCACCTTCCACTCACCCATCCACCCATCGTCTGGCGTGGGAACCTACACCTGTAGCTCTCCCCAGACATCACTAGTGGTACATCCTTTGCTTTTATCATCATTGTGGTCTACTGTGGAGAATTAAATAACTACCTGGAATAGATAATGATTATTATTTTTCCCTTAAATGTCAGTGCATCATTACCTCAGTCACTGAGTGCATCCAACTAACATCCTTTGTTTCTTACCATTGCTCCCCCTTCTTGACTTGAAAGCTAGGATTTCTCCAAGTAAATCCTCTAATCCATTTGGAAGGGTTTTGGAGATTTGACTGCAGATACTTTGTAGTCTCAAATGATGTATTTCACGCTGTCAGACATGGCAGATGTGTTTTGAGTTGAAAAAAGGGCAGGTTAATGATGTTAGGATACTTTCTGAGTCTGATTATATGATTAGGACTTGCACAGGAGCCACTGGCGGCTTGTTTTGACTTCAGCAATTCAACTGTGCTGCTCAGGCTCAGTAGCACACATGCTGACACTAATTGTCCCCGTGCTGACTGTGTCTCTTCATGGACAATGGTTTTGATTGGAATGGGGGTGAGTTACGGTGTTGGGACAAGGGTCTTTGTTCAGTTGCCTTCACCCCCTTCCCTCCCCCACTCCTCCCCTTTATCCCTCTGCCCATCCATCTATCTTGTTCCAACAATTTGGGCAGCTGTCACTTAATCCAGCTAATCACAGACTGGGACGGTCTGTGGGAAACCAGACTAGTCCATGGCTTTGCTCATCCCCAGCATGCGCGATTCGGGACTGTTTACTCAAACGTTTACTACATGTAGGCATGTAAGGAAGCCTGGACTTAAAGTAAACCCCAAAAGGTGCAAGTCATGGTATGACCACCCCTTCTTTGTTTAATCTTTGAATGTGCGTCACGACAAGGTTCGTCTCTCTGCAT
Source organism: Copadichromis virginalis (assembly GCF_057382275.1). Classification (NCBI taxonomy): domain Eukaryota; kingdom Metazoa; phylum Chordata; class Actinopteri; order Cichliformes; family Cichlidae; genus Copadichromis; species Copadichromis virginalis. The sequence goes on from NC_140632.1 coordinate 17,698,510, forward strand.
AGTCTCACGAAACAGACAGGCTTCATTCTAAGATCTCCTGTCCCAAATGCATGTATTGCCACTTATAGTTCCTCTTTATATCCACTGGCATATGCACCCACCCATCCAAATGCTCTGAGTGGGTCGGCCAGCCCACCCTTTTGTTGTTGGGGGAGGGTGGGTTTTTAGAAAGGTCAGAAGCCGTCTACGTGTCGTGGGATGATGCACGTTCATGTATAATAATCCACGTTTGAGCCCGCATCTGTTGTGTGTCTGCGGTCGGATGGGTTGGCAAAGCTTCTGGCAACAGAAGCACGAGTCTGCCCATGCCCTGATCCCCTGATTTCTCTTAACTCCTAACTATAGCTTTCCATCTCTTCACGCCAGCCTTCTTTTCTTTTCTAATGTTGTCTTGCCTGGATACATACAATCTCATACACCTGCACTCCCAATCCTTATTAACCCAAGCTCTCCCGCTCACACCTATCCTGTCATCTTCCATTCCGTTCTCTTTTCACCAATGATCTTCCACAATAACACTCCCCTCCCTTTCCTCCCGCTGCCACCCACAGCCAGACAAGCCTCTTTAATCCAACAGCCCAGCAGCAACTAGCCTACCAGCTTGTTGGTCCCCCAGAACAACAACGTAGGCAGACGTACACATGTTTTACAGTGACCCTCCCTGATTTCTCCTCCTCATTTCATTCAACTTTAAGTAGCTCAAATGCTACTATCTTTTTTTTTTTTTCCTTCCATCCACACTGAGAGTAATGCCCCGTCATTGACATTACACTAGAGATCACAGCAGTCACACTGTGGCTACTACAACTGTCACTGGCGGTGACGTAACGAGTGCTATTTAGGTCAGCTAGTTGCCTAGCAGTGTGCCCTGCAGCACACCAGCTAGATTACTGTGATACTGGTTAGCTTGGTTATTTTGTGTGCGGGTGTTTACTCGAGCAGCATCAGCTGTGCAGAATGCTCAAGTTTTTGCTGCATCGTTGCTTAAAACGCAAACGATTGTCTGGTTTCCATTAAGTGTGAATAAAACAGTTTCAGTCCATAAACTGACTTTCATCAGAGTGGGCGGTCCCGTCTGTCCATTGGTCGAGGGGAGTTAAGCAACCAGAGGAGCTTTCACATTAATGAAACTCCATCAATAGATCATCAATCGTATCTTTGCTCGTCTTTATTATTAATTGCACAATAATTTCAGCAGAGTGTAAAACCCATGTAGCGCTGTCGTACTGGTTAACTGTAAAGCATAACTTGGACAGAAACAAGATAATCCCCTTAGCTGCTGCTTTCTTTCACTGTCTGACAACCAAGGATAAAGCCAATTCATCTCACACAGCTTATACTGGCAAAGTGACCGTACATTTTTGCAGATTTTTCTTCTTTTTTTTTTTTAATTTCTTTTTTGATAAAAGGCAAACTTAAAAACTGGAGACTGAAGCAGGAAAGATTGACTTTGGTTAGACATCACTTTTGCACATTAGACTGAAATGTGTACATGTGATCATAGCCCCTGCCTGACATGTACTATATCTTGTAGTTGTATTCCTGAATGGCTCTTATCTCATTTTGATGTGTTTGGACCGCTCTGTAAGGGTACAAAAACTCTTTTAAACCAGCTATAATCCCAATACCCAATGCGATGCATTATCTTCCTGTCATGTACTTTTCACATCGAAGTCCTGTTCCCTGTCTTGGCTCTTTTCCACAGTTGTAATTGTTGTCTTACACTGTCAATGAAACCCAATGATTCAGCAGTAACTTCAGCATACCCTTGGATAATGGAGCCGAGGTCCATATGAGACGCTGTAGTAGCAGTAAAATTGATTTTTGTATCCGTGCGTGCTGATGTTTGAGAGCAGCACAGCTGAGGCTAAAATGATCATCTCCACAGTTCGGTCTGTTTTTAGGAAACGACTGTCATTATTAATGCGTACTGCTGTGATTTTAGGAACAAAATGACAAAGGCTGTTTTAATGTTCCCTTTTTCCCCCCCTCTAGTTACAAAAAACAAAAACTGGTTGGAGAATATTTCATTGTCCTCAATTCCTCTTTGTCTTTAGATTTAAATGTCAACAAGGTTACCTTCAAGACGAGTAAAATCAACTGAAATTCTGTCTTGCAATGCTCACTGGGTTTCGCTACAACAGCCATGTCACAATTGGACTGGTCACGGTAATCACTGAATAAAGTGGAACTTTTCATTGTACAGCAGGTATTACAGTGTGGCCTGTGATTAATAGTCCCAAACATTTGTGCGTGCATTGGAATATAAGGTGTACTCTGAGACTCTGTTTGCAACTTCATTTACTGGAAATGCATTGATTTCTGTTTGTAGAAGGAAAAAGAGCTGCAAAAATGCAGCTTATGGACACAACTATTACATGTGCATGATCCTGAAGACTCCTGTTATTCACATTATACCAGTCAATGGCCAACACTAAACAAGCTCATTTAGGCCCACCTGCCCAAAACTAAAATAATGAGTCATAAATGCCATGTGACTAATGTCTTTTTGTTTTTGCTTTTTCCTTCAGCGGACATACACGTTGATTGTAGAGGCCTGGGACTGGGACAACAAGACACGAGAAAGTAAGTTTAAACCTCACCTTCATCATACTGCTTTGGATTTTACTATGTAGCGTTTGTCAGTAAGAAGTGTTTAGTACAAATCTTGACTGGCGTTGGATTTCTTTGAGTTTAGTATCGACATCAATACTTGAGTTTCGAATTTGATTTGATTGCAATCCAGTGTGTGTGTAGTAAGGGTTTCTTTTTTAATGTATTTTTTCCTTATTTATTTATTTTAATACAGTAATGAGAACATCTTACAGTTAAAAAAAAAAACCATGACGCTACATTACGTTTAATCATTTCCACTAAAATGTGCCAAAGATCTTTCCAGCATATCCTCCAAATTTCTTAAATACTTTGTGACACATAGTTTAATGATGGCTTAATGGCAGAGGTCACGAATTACAGGACTCCTCATAAAGAATACAAGCCTTGGTTTTCCTTGGCTATGTTGGCTGTGGCAGTCAGTTTTGACCAGCTGTATCCTGTTTTCCTTTGGTTGTGTCCGCTGGGTGGACTCCTGTAGAGCCTCTTTTTTTTCCCCATCTGAGCAGTAGCCCAGTCTAGGAGGAAGAGGACACATTGAGGCATATAATGTCTGCATGTCTAGATGTAACTTTGATCTGTGAGAAAGGTGTCATTTTTCATGTGTCTCTATTAACCTTATGTGCATGCAAGGGTGAATTAATTTTTGTATTGAATCATGCCATCCTGTCTTGTCCAGTCTTGAGCTTATTCTGTTTATATGAGGTCACTGCATCCTGTTTTGTCCATAACATCAAACACACTTCCACTTGAGAATGCAGACAATGGAGAAGAAATAGATTTTGACATCATCACTCTTTGATTAGACTGTGCATGCCCTGTGTAGTCTCCTGTTTCTGCACTGATTGTGTACATTTACGGTAATTAGTTCTGATGAAGGTGGTACGGCCCAGTTGTTGAGTAACAGACCAGTTGATTATCTGCCAACTACTCTCGCTTTAGTCTCAGCCAAATCGCTATAAAGAAGATGAAGATTTTTTTTTTTTCCCCCAAGACATGGGACTCCTCACCAAGATGAGAAGGAAAATGCTGTGCTTTTCATCATTTGCCAAACTATAGAAAAACCTTAATTATACTGTCCTTTGAATCTGAGGCAGCTTAGATTTTTATTTTCATTGTCATTTTCAGATGTCACTGGCTTTTATGTCCCAAATTTCTTACCTTAGTAAGTTCAAGAAATAACAATGTCTGGAACAAACACGTTTGGTTTTTTCTTTTGTGGAGGATGGTGGGCCAGTCTGCAGTAGTAGCAAGCTTATGTCAGAGTTGGGCAGTTATTACAGCTTTTCTCAGCAGGTGGGAGGGTTGGACAGGTCACACGTGAACTTGTCTTATCTTTTCATTAGCAGTGGTGTCTTGTGCTTTTCATAGCAACGTGTTAGAAGTAGGTTTATTTCATGAGTAATGGTAAGGCAACTTTTTATAAATGGGGAGACTTGTTAGAAAGACATGGACCTCATTCTCCAGTAGTTCTAAGACAGCGCTCCCCAAACCTTTTTGCGCTACATGTCAGACATGATTTTTACGGACTGGCCTTTAAGGTGTCGTCCATAAATACAACAAAATAAAATGATACAACAAAGACAAACTGTGGTATTTTGTAAATACAATAATAACCGTGAATTCACTGTGTAATTGTAACTTTACTAGCAGCGTCCCCCTGAAATGCGCCAACAACATTGAGAGTAACATCGTCCCCTCTGCCCCTTAATGCTCTCTGGTCGCTATGGTAATGCATACATATTTCTTTCAAAATAAGACACAACTACAACACAGGAAAAGACCCAGAGAAACAGAGTTAATAATAATTTAAAAAAAAAAACAACAACCTGAAAACCATAAATTTCACACCCAAGCCTGAACTCTCGCAGCCTGGTACCAAGCGACTCCTGTACTGGTCTGTGGCCCGGGGGTTGGGGGACCGCTGTTCTAAGATGTCAAGCCTTCATCTAGATTTACAGAACAGAAAAGCATCATCTGAACCCCTTTGTTACTGATGGTAAAAGATTTTCTTCCACCAAAACTAAAGCGCCAGTCACACAAATTTAGAGACCTATCAGTGGGTTTTTTGTCTTCTTTGGTTGCACTGACTGGTCTGTAGGCCTTAGAGCCAAGATCATGAACATTGAAGCACCAGTTCTATTACACCAGATCTATACTGGGCCAACACCAGAACACCACATATTGGTGAGAATTGGGGTGCAACAACCAAATCCGTAGTTTGATCTATACTAATGGATACATGTGGAACTGCAGCTTGAAGCCGTTGTAACCATTGCAAGAAAAAACAAAAAAAGGAGCCTGTTAAGTCAGTTGGTAGTGCTGAAAAAACAGTGCTTGTATTAATATGGACACCAATGCTAATGAATCAATGCTGGGACATATTCAGTCTTCCTTCCTCATGTTTCCCTGTTCATCCCCGTTGTAGTGCTCCTTTGTCATTCACTTGCCTCTTCAGAGACCTCCTCACCCCAGTGGTGTACTCTGACTCACTGTGTACTAGAGGTGCACTCTAACTAGAACCTGTAGCAGGTGGAGACTTTGGAGAGTTTGCAGAACAGAACAGGGTCTGCATTTGCAAGCTACTGCAAAGTTGAATATTCTGGAGACACGCCACTCCAAGTGTAGCCATAGTTCACACTTGTCATGAGCCAGCGATACTTAAGTTTTTCTTTTGCTTGTCATTGAACTATTTGTTGTTTTTGCACAGATGGATTCTTCATTCTCAGTCTGAGACATTAAGTTGAACTTGTCTGGCCTGAGTCAGCATCGGGGTCATGTCTGGTCCTACGTAAGAGCCTACCAGTGTGTCGAGGATGTCAGTGAGATTCCTCTCTTCCAGCGTCATGTCCTCCATAGCACCCCTCTTCCCTTCCCCCTGTGTCCTCAGGAAAGGCCGCCGGCTGTTTTCCTTGTGTTTATCGAGCAGGAAGTGGACTGGACTGGGTGGCCGGGCTCAGTGTTTAGACGCTTAGTAGCAGAGACCGGCTTGGGCCCCGAGCCCATTGTTCTCTATCTGGCAACCACCGAGGGTTATTTCTGTTATTGTTGCTTAATTTTGTCTGACATTGTCAGACTCCAGCAGAGGAATGTGTGTGTGTGTGCGTGTTCCTGCTTTAAAATGTCTTTGGAGCATTGAGCCCAAAGCCACGGAGGAAGTCGCAGGCCCCCATATTTCCACAGAGATTGTTCTCCAGCTTTGACTCCACTGTGAAAAGATTGCCTGTTATTTCATTCTGCCCCTCAGAAGTAGACTGTTTGAATGCTAGAGGATGATTGGCTTTAAATGTTTCACAGATGCTTCATGATGGTGCTTGTTTAAAGCTCACAGATGATATGTGCTGTTGCCAGAAAATTGACAATGAATTTCAAGAGCGCACTTAAAATTCAGTGGGTACAATTGAGTGTGACTGTACGAATGGATAGAGGGTCCACATCAGCGTCCGATTTTCAAATTGCTTCAAATAAATTAGTTTTTAGTCATCCTGATAAGTATACCTCAGCCTTTAAACAACTTAGTTAATGGAGAGACTTCTGCATAAAGGTTTCACTCCTTAGATAGTGTTTTTTTTTAAAGTGCTTGATTGATCTTCATTACCTTTTAAGTTGATGATAGCAAGTGGAAGCTTATTTACAGAAAGCAGTGACCTCTGATGCTGAAAAGCGAAGCCACCAGAAAGTGCCACAAACTGCAATATCTCAAAAAACCTCCTGAGAGTGACTGAAGATGCAAGTCAGGTCCAAGAGATTCTCATATTAAAGTCTCCAACTGTAATCTTTTATATAAAGTCTACTGTTGACACTCTGTTAGATGCTGTGGCTCGGTCTGTAACAGACGGACAGAAGCGTGCAATAGGCAGGGGAAAGAAAAAGTGTGAGGATCTCAGCCTGGGTAGTGGGTATTTGTTGGTTATTGCACAGCATGTGTGCCTTATTTATGTGGTCCGAGTGTTTGTCAGAGTCTGAAATCGGATCTGTTACACTTTTCTGTATTTTGACTGTTAAACTAGTCGATTATTTTAAATCTGGCTTAAATGTGGAGTCTACCACACGTGCAGGCACCACCTGTGCAACAAACGTTCAGAATTAATATCTCTGTAAATGCTCAGTACCAGCCAGATTCCCCCCCCCCCCCCCCCTCCCCCGCTATCCTTAATGGCAAACTCAGACACAGTTCTGGTGGTGAGCAGAGAAGGCTCCCTCACTTGCTGGTCAGACCATCGATTTGCAAGAGGGCAGCCAATCAGAAGGAAGCTGGCTTAAAAAGAGAGACCTTGAAATGTCTTGCTTTTATAAACGGGGAGAACTATGCGGGTTTACTTCGAGCTATGAGGATTGTTATGAACTGTGAATTATACAAATTAACTTGAGGGTTGAGAATAAATATGGAGCATTACAGAGCTTCATAAAGTTGGTAAAATTCACTGAAGTCTGGGACCGCCTAAAAATTTAAAATGAGTGACTGTAGTTGGTGTTCGTGTAGGGAATACTAATAAGCTGTGGTGCTCACTTTGAGGAAAAAGCTGGGAATGATTCTTTACATGGCACCAGGCAACATCAGGCTGTACTTAAACACCACTTTCAATTTACCTATTGCATACCTCTCTGATCTAGTCACGTTAGACTCTTCTCTCCCTCCTCTCACTGTAAGTGTAGCTGCTCTCAGCAGACAAAAGGTGTGAAAGTGAAATGAAGTGAAATATTAATTCAGTTTATGGCAGGATATTATTTTAGCACAAGTCCAATAAAAGCTTCTAAAGCTAGTGTAGAACATAACAAGAGAAAGGCAATAATGAAATGTCATCGTCTGAGCTTTACACTTTGTGTCGACTCTGTTGACCGCAATGATCAAGTCAAAAAACTAAACTGCCGTATAGATGGACGTTTTGTCAGGACACCTTTTGAGTGGACTAATATCTGATCCAGTGTCAGGTTGAGTTGCTTTATGTGTGGTGAGAAGGAAGTGAGTCTGAATCGCACATTCACCCCGTTTTGTTTCAGCTGAGGAGGACCTGCTGATTGAGCGCAGCGCCCGCACTGGCATGATCAACCCTGGTGACCCCTGGCAGACAATCATGCACGATGGGCCCGTGGCTCGCATCACTTATCGTATCCGGGTAAAGTGTGACGAAAACTACTACACCAGCACGTGCAACATACAGTGTTCTCCTCGTGACGACTACTTTGGCCACTACCGCTGTGGGCCTTTAGGCACCCGTGTGTGCCTGGATGGTTGGATGGGCCACGACTGCACAACAGGTGAGCTCCTAGCACCTTAAAATGTCTTCAAAAATAAAAAGAAATGCGTGAATGAATTGTAAAGATTCGCTGCCTTTTGAGATCTATTTAATGAGATGTCTTTTAAACTGTTTCTATTAAGTTTGGGTTCAGATTTTCAAAGGGAGTCCGATCAGTTTACTCTTTACTGATCATCAAGGCTATAATTATTAAAGTAAGATGGCAGAAATGTGCAGTATGCATAAATAAACGTAGAATGTTTGGTCAGGTCATTATTCTAAAGTCTAGCAGTGTTGAGGTCATGCTTGTGGGTGGTGTTGGAGAGAGTGGGGGGGCCCTCAATAAATCATCCAACTGACCTTAGAAGATGAAGGGTGAAAAAGGGGAGGAGAGCGCAGAAGGCCTGGCTTGTTTGTTTTTTTTAAAAAAGAGGGTGGTGTTTTATGCAGGCCATAAAGTTGTCTAGTCAGGGTGCCATGAATTTTCATGTCTTGTTGCACTTGTTAGGATGAAGGCAAACAAAACAAACCAGCGTCTCTACCACCCACTTTCTGTCTTGGTGCCCCCTTTCCTCCACTTCTTTAATTACCTGGGTTGCATGGGATGGGAAGAGATGCATTTAAATAAACACATGTTGTTGCTCTTTTTCTGTCTTAGCGATCTGCAAGCAAGGTTGCAACCTGTTACATGGCTCATGCAGTGTCCCAGGCGAATGCAAGTAAGATGACTGGGAAGATTTTATTTGATATGCAAAAATGTGAATCATAAATGCAGAATCTTTCTGTTTCTGGCGCTGTAATTTTCTAAATGTATCACATGTCGTAAAATGTTAGATCGCTGTCATATTGCTCATGCATTTTTAGATGAAATGTTGGTTTTTGTTTGTTTTTTTTTTTTTTTTTTGGTTTGTTTTTAAAACATACAAAATTGCATCGGTATTTCTTAAAAATTCAGCAGAGGAGCTAAATCTGTGGGGGTGGAAAGGCTGGATTTAAAGCAGAGGCACCTTCACTTGTCGAAGCCTGTTGTATTTTGTGTGTGTGTGTGTGTGTGTGTCAGCCTTTCCCTCCCTCGTGGGCATCTCCACCTCAGTTCAGAAGAAAAGGGCAATGCCGTACCAGCCTTCTTGTATTTTTAGCTATCCGAAATCCTCCTTAGAATACCAAGCACCTCATCAGGCTTCTGCAGCTCGGACTGAAGAAAGGGACTCGTCTTGGTGTGTGAATTTGACCACTGCAAAACGTGCTGGGAATTGTCAGATGCTCTCCCCATCCGCATTGCAGTCCTCCTCGAAGGGCAAGGGACAGGAGCGGAAATGAATATCCCGCCGTGTTATGTACATTTCCCAAAGTGGAAACGACAATTAGATAAAGTGACGTTGGATGTCCCAGTGAATCCACGTTTCCAGGATGTGGTACATCCCGTCGTCATTTCGCCACCCCAGTCTTTCACCTGCTGTATCGGGGGGGATGCTTGCCTCCACGTGTTAGGAAAGAGAGTTGGCCGAAAGCTGAGGAATGAGGGAATGGTGTTTTCTTGTGCCGTCCTTTTTCTAGTTAGCGCATTCTTCTTAGTCATACAAAATGTCAAGTTGCAGTCAACAGGAAGTGTGACATCAATGGAAGAGCAGCAGTAAAGAGACTTCCTGCAGCGGCATGAATTTAATGATGCCTCAGGTCACAGAAAGCTTGCATCAAATCCCTTGCCATCTCCCTTTATTCCCTTTATTTCATCAAGGTTTTATGGGCTTTGCCTCGTCTGCCACGGGCTTTTGAGAAACACAAAGGCTAGTACGTGCCTGTTGTCACACCACAGTATTGAGGCTTTTTATTAGCCCGCATTAGGCTTGTTCTGACATATTTAAGAGGTTTGCTGCAGTGTTCCTAAGAACTCCTTAGATATTAATTGTAACCCTTCTATATGGAGTTTTGCCAAGTTTCATAAGTTTCACATTTGTGATTAATTATATCAATAAGGACAAACTACAGATTTACTCTTTGGATACCTTAAAGCAGTCTCCGTGTTCTTTTTAGTGTTATTGCCAAATTGCTGTTAAGCTCTCTGGTGGTAATTGAATACAGTGGATGAAGCATGCCAAGTCTTACCCTGATACCCCGGACCCCACAGTCTGAGACTGGCTGGAAGAGGGGGTTGGAAGGGGGTGCTGAAAGCTCAGAGAGGCAGCGGTGCCGTCTGCAAGGGGCTCAAAATAGCAGCCAATTGACAAGACAGCTGCCGTGACAACATTTCAGCCTTGGAATAGCCGAGTACAGTCCCGAAGCGTCAGACTGCTGCGCATAAACACTGTATACACACAATCACCTCCAGCCACGCACTCTCAGAAACATCACGTCACCCTTGTAGCCCCCAAATCCGCCTCACCCGCATACTCTAACCCAATGCACAGTAGCTACTGGAAGTATCCTTAACCCCTGCTGCCCCGGAATGTCACCCTCTACTAAGATTAGTTGGCAGAAGACGTCCATGGGATGTGTTGACACTATAGCAGGTACAATATTAGGTTTGTTTCCACGGGCTGTCTGTCACTTGTGCATCATTAGTAGCTACAGCAGCTCACAGCCTAATGGGTGTCTTTAAGAACTGTTCTTAACAGACGCTAGTTTGGTTGTGGTGATTTATAATCAAGCATAAAACCATATCAGTTTCAAAACTGTTGGACATAAGTTGCAGATTGTTTTATGTAGATATTTTGAAAAGATTGATTCATCACCGATGGGTGATTTCACTATATTAGGATTCGGACCATGAAACCAACAATTTTTCAAGAAGCTGTTAAAGGGAAATTATTCATGGCTGTGTTCTTGTTTGGCAGGTGCCGATATGGCTGGAAGGGCCAGTTTTGTGATGAATGTGAGCTTCATCCTGGTTGTGTCCACGGGACTTGCAACGCCCCCTGGCAGTGCAACTGCCAGCAGAACTGGGGTGGTCTGATGTGCGAAAAAGGTATGGAAGAAATGCTGTTTATTTATTTATTTATTTTTTTACAAAATGTATTCACAGGGACTCGCAACACCAGGCAGGGTGAGTCGTTGTTGTCGTTCCTCTGCTCCCCCTCCAGGTACAGTTTCTTGGATTTCATGAGTAATAGATGAGCAAGCTTCTCACACCCTGACCCATTAACATTGAGGAGTTACATTTATCTTTATATTATTATAGTTATTCAGTTATTACAGAATTACACTGTTTATATGAGGTCTGAATTATATTTACTGCTCATTTTCTCTGAGTGGAGACCGGCGGCTGGATAGTTTTACTGCTTGTGTGATCTGAGCGACAGCAGGGACACCCGATCTCCACCCCCCCACATCCCTTCGTCACACAGGGCTCTTCAGGGGATGAGAATGGGCCCTAAGATCCCCAGCGGAGACTGATCCCCCTGCTCATTTATTTACCAGCCTTTAGGGTGACCTGGCTTTTAGCCTAAAGCTGGTGTGCGGCGATCAGTTAGTTTATTTTTGGGAGCTTTAAAATAATGAAGCAAAGAATATAATTGTGAAAAACTGCATTTATACAGATAAGCAGACTAAGTCTACACAGCTAGTGGTCTGAATACAGTAAAATTTATTTTAATGCAGTGCAGCAGAGGGGTTGAGAAAACACTGTGCTTCCTGTCAAAGTGGACAGCTGGTGCTTCTTGCTGACTGAGGAATCTGACGAGCTTTCTGGGAGCTCTCTGCTCCAACGGGATAAAAAGTGGAACAAGATGAGAGCTGTTTGTTCCACTTGTAATTGTTAAAGAGAATTATTAGTAGTGTCACTTCAGAATATACCAATACAGATAAAATTCTAGTATTCAGTTCAACCAGGAACAGTTTTGTAAAAACATTATTTTGACCTGCATTAACTCATATTTGGCAGTATGCCTCTGTACCCGTGTCTAAGATTGATGTGAAACATCATAAACACGTGTGGCAACAGCTGTCATCTTTGATTTTTGTTTCTGAGTGGTGAAGTTCTAATCCTCATGTTCCTTCTGAACATTCACTTATCACTTAATATCAAACTTCTCTCTACCTGGTTGAAAATATAGCGCAAAGTGAAAAAAGACAGCTTCATAGATTTTCTGTGCTTCTCTTTGCAACCTTGAGTTGTCATTTCACTTCACTGTGCATCTCCTTGCTGTTCTTGCTCCAGATCTGAATTACTGCGGTCGCCATCAGCCTTGTGTTAACGGAGGAACTTGTATGAACACCCAGCCAGATGAGTACCACTGTGCCTGTCCAGAGGGCTTCTCTGGAAAGAACTGTGAGATAGGTGAGAGAGAATCCACTCCCTAGAGGTGGGCCTTCCATGTACAGCATATTTTCTGCCCTCTCCTCCGCTGCTGCCGCCGCCTCCTCTCTCAGCTATACTGGCCTTTGTTTTGCTAGTCAGAAATACATGGCACTTTTTCTGTGAACTTATTTACAGTTTGTAGGGAAAGCATCCAGCAAGACAAATGGAGACTTGTATTTTTTTTTATTTTTTTTTAACAATACACTTTTAAAAACAGGAAAAAAATACCCAAACATATCTCATATGAAATTAATGTTTCCCTTTCTTCCACACTATTGCTTCTTCAGCTGAGCACGCCTGTGTTTCCAGTCCTTGTGCAAATGGTGGTACATGCCGCGAGGTTCCAGCAGGGTTTGAATGCCAGTGTCCTCCAGGCTGGGATAATCCAACCTGTGCCAGTGAGTGTCTTCATTTCTTTTCTACACATGAAAGTGATTTCCAGCCATGAAAATCAGGTTTTTGATCAGTCAGTCACTTACCTGAGTATTTTCCTCAGATTTGGATGACTGTGCTTCCAGTCCATGTTCTCATGGTGGAACTTGCATTAACCTGAAGGATGGATTCGAGTGTGTGTGCCTCCCTCAGTGGGAAGGAAAGACCTGCCAGATAGGTGAGTTTTGTGTGCATACACATATTAGTGTGTTTTTATTTCAGCCGGGGAAGATGTTTTTCTGCCCTTTTCCTGTTTGTTCCTTTTCCTAAAATAAATAATTGGCCTTTGACACGCAGGCATAGCATTGCTCATCATTTTGGAATGAAACTGCCATGTCACAAGGCCACAATATAGGATGTTGGTATCCTGAATGAGCTGGCAGCTTCCCACAGCGTGACCACCTTTTTCTCAATGACTTTATGAGATACCAAAGCCTATATCCGGCTGTTTGCTGGCCACTCTCTGTGGCATTCATTTCTGTAGAACCCCCCCTCTCCGATGAGCGGACGTGACCAGCATAAAGTCAGGAAATGGATTACAACCGGTAAACAAAGTTGGGTTGCGTGTGTGGGGGTAAAGGCAGGAAAGAGATCCCGAGAGTTCAGTGTCGTTTTACCAGCTCCAGTCTCAGTTTACAGGCAGCTATAGGCCTCCTGTCTTACCTGGCCATTGGTGCATGTGTAGAGTTTGGGGTTTCATAGAGAAGACAGGTGTGTGAGGGGAGTGTAGCAGGACTCCCTGCGGACTCCCCTCTCCTCCCCAAACACCCACTTTTAATACCTGCAGGTGGTTGATGTTTGTGAGTGAAACTGTTAATCTTTATTGAACAGGTCAAAGTGGTGTATAGAATTACTGTGAGGTTGTCTATATGGCGCACAAAACATATTCTAAAAATATTATGAAGTTCTAAAATAAACTTTACGTAAGACTTAATTACAGTGCTTTTCTCTCAGTCTGGCTAAAATCTCTTAAGCAGGGAAAAAAACACCCTGTGATGCAAATGGGGAATTTTTTGCGAAAATGACGTCGACTCAGTGCACTACAGGATAACTCGGTGCTAAATATTAAATTCAGGTGAACTTTCGCAGATTTTATCACTTACACTGAATTTGAAATTGAGATCCTGAAAGTAGCTCGGCACTTTTACTCTTCAAAGTTTGTTTCCATGTATTGTGGAGTAAAGGCTTGAATAAAGCTTTTTGTGGCGCTTAAAGCTGTGTGAAGTCTGATACAGTGCCTGAGGTGTTGTCGCCTGAGCCTGCGTCATTTTCGGTCTGAAGACTATAGCTTTGAAAGTGGCGAGAACTCTGTGGGTACAGAAGCGAGCCTATGAGACCGCTCCACCTGATCTTAACCAGCAATGTTTTCATTGGTCAAGAAACTGAAAAGAATGAATATATTTATATCAAATTTTGTGCTTTTGAATTCCAATAATAGGCAGGTAATTTTATACCAGTACTCTGTTGACACCAACTGGACAAAAAATTTAAGAATTAAGGCACTTGAGCCATTAAATATTAGACGTTCATAAAGTTTTGTAACTCAGAAGTTGACCAAAAATCCTCATTATTTAAACTGTTCTTTGATTAACTCTTTATTCCTCGAACTTTACCTCACTCGAACTTCTGAGTGTTCGATTATACAAGAGCGCAGGTGCCAGCAGGCCTTCAAAGCTGGGTTGCTGGTCTCTTTCCTATCTTGTCCCTTCTCTGGTTTCATTCAATTGATTGACTCCTTACTCCTGCCTTCACAGATGCAAATGAGTGTGCAAGACAGCCCTGTGTGAACGCTTACTCTTGCAAAAATTTGATTGGCGGATATCACTGCAGCTGTTTTCGGGGATGGTCCGGACAAAACTGTGACATCAGTCAGTATTCCTCCCTTCAAAGTCGCTCCTAAATCGATAACTCTTCTTCTGGCTGCTCTCGGATGTCTCCTCCTCACTTTCTGGATGCACAGCTTAGGTGTACTTTGGCACCGCTTACTTTCCACACGTGTGGCAACGTGTTCCTTTCTCGTCTCGCAAACCGAAACTCCAGCTGTGTTATGCATGCCCAGTTACATAAGAGTCTATCTGGCACCCTTCTCACTTCACTAGTTTTTTTTTCTTTTCCTAACTTTTACTTAATCTATGCACAACTGATAGCGCATCGTTCACTCTTTTAGTGGAGTAGCATTTTTAAAATGAATGTTTGCAGGAAACTTGCTAATTCTTGTTGTCTTCCTCTTCAGATACCAGTGCCTGCCACGGTCAGTGCAAGAATGGAGCAACTTGCCGCGCTGTGTTGAACAGCTTTGTGTGCGAATGCCCACCGCAGTTCACTGGACAGCTGTGTGAGGTGAGTCTCATGTTACCCAGGTTCTACCAGTGACCAACTGCAATACGTAACGTAGCAGTAGGCTTCATTTATTAATTTTTGCTGTGAGATGCTGACTAACCCTTTATTGCATCTTGTGGTATAAAATATGAGAGGCGAAACCTGTTTTTTGCTGTAATTCCATAAACCAATATCATGCAGGATTTATGGTTTGTGTAAAGTGCTTTACTGCCTTTCACATTTCTGGACTTGTTGGCCTTGCCAAGGCACACTTTTGGTTTTCACAATTTCACATTTTCAAAGTTTGTTTCAACAAACGCTTGTAAATTAGTAATGTTGATTATTTGATCGATCCAAAACCAGAAGTTTCACACACTACCTTAACTTGAGCTCTTTAGTGCTTAGGACAGGGTTTGGGGGGAATTACCTCCTCAACATGTCCTGAAGTTCTCCAGAAGCCTGGGAATGAACTAATCATTTGATTCAGCTGTGATGACCCAGGGCGATACCTAAAACCTGCAGGACACCGGCCCTTGAGTTCCCCACCCCAGGCTTAGGGGTCCAGGACCTGTGGAGTTTGTATGTTATGTCCACTTAAGTTCAGGGTGTTTTCTTGGAGGTCTAAGGCTACGTTCACACTGCAGGTCTTAATGCTCAATTCCGATTTTTTTTTTTTTTTTTTTTTGTCTGGTTGTTCACACTACAAATAAAATGTGACCGCAAATGCTTTGTGGTTATATGCATGTAAATCAGGAGATGATATCTCTTATTATAACCTGGTATCATGACCGTAAAAGGTGATCTGTTTGTTTCACAGATCTTCTGTAAACGTAGAACATTAACAAAATGCCATCATAGCGACTAATCATGTGCAATTGTACCAGCACTGATGGGGAAATGGTTTCCTGTGAAGTTGGATGCTAGAAAACATGTTGTGAAGCAAAGCAGCCCATGAATTGGGATGTAAGTGTCATTAAGATGGACTAGAAATTGCCCTAAACTATAAAGACAACCAAAAAGCCATAACACAATAGTCATCTGATCCAGCAGATCATGAAACTCCCCTACGTGCCAAATCGCTGCTGTGATCTGCCAAAACGTGCAATGTTGTCAGCCTCCAACCCTGCAAGCCAAGTCCACGTCACAATTCATACTTTTATTTCATAAAGATGCCACATATTGGTGTCCCTGCTGCAGCCCTTCATGTATGAAGCGAGTGTTTGAATGTAGGTTAGCAGTGAGGAAACCGACACTCAGCTGCATCTCTTGGGGTCCTGAATGGAGGACATTGCTGGTCAGGAGCCAATCCTGATTTAGCATCTCTACTATAAATATGAGCCTCTCTGAATGAGGGGACCCTGGATTTCTGCCCGCATACTACAGAGCTCTAATGCCTGCTGTTGCAGGGCCGTATAGTCCTACCCCGCAGTGCCAAAACTACAATGCCTCCAGCATCGTATTTCTCTGATTAGATTGTGACTACACAATCAAGTGCTTACTGGATTAATCAATGTCATGTTTGCCTCGGTGTTTCATGTCTTCAGAGAAAATGGGTACAGAGAAAAGGCTAAAGGGGACAAATATGATGCATTTACTTTTATGGTAGTAGACATGCTTAAATTTAGTGAATTTTGTGAATTTAAGGGGCCAAGCAAAAAAGAGCTTTATCTTTTTATATTCAAGCACTCTTACTAGTGTGACTCTGCGAATATCACTTTTAGTCGGTCAAGCACTAGGTCCCAGCGTGAAATCTCATATTTGCTGCCTTGAAATCCATTCATGGTTCCTAAATATCTTGATCTGATTGGCCAATGCTTTTTTTTTTTTTTTAAAGACTCTTGTTATGGAAATTAAGCAATATATTAAATTATCTCAGAGTTAATTGAGATCGCGAGGTACCAGCTGCTGAATAATGATAAACGAAAGAAATTCTAATCATTACACGCTGACATCAGCAGGACCCAGGTGGATGCCCGCCTCCATCTGCACAATTATACCTCGGGTGGATGTAGTGCAATAGAAAGATAATATCCTACATGAAACTACTCGCAACACGGTGAATGCCATCTAGTGAGATTTTATTCACGCGAAATCAAACATCTCTAAAGCAAGAGATATCCAAAAATGGGCAACTTGCATCTAAACAATCTTAGAGGTGTGAAGAAAAAAGGGAAAATAACAAAAAACGTCCAGGAATACCCGATTTAACCTTTGCCAGTTTTCTCTTCAGAGCCAACTTTTCAAGTTATGACCACTTGAAATGGTGCATCTTGCAATTTCGCTTAAACTTGCCCGGGTGGTGCTGGTGACGAGAGCCTCTGTCTCCTGTAGAAAACTTGATGACAAGTGGACAACATGGATACGAGTTGAGAATAACAAAGAAAGAAAAGAGGGGGTCAGTAAAATGTGAGTCCTCAGTTGGCAATCTACATTTAATTGGGCCCTTTTTATTCACAGAGGACATGTGGGTGATCTAAGCGATCGCCAAAAAGTCTGGCTAGACACAGCAAAAATAAATTATGCAATGAAACGCACTAAATTCTGGGCTCTCGCCTGCTGCATTAACAATGACTTTTGTGCTCTGGACAGCGCAAGCAGTTAACAGTGATGTTCTGCAGATTTATTACCTTCAGACGTGATTCCCTGACCACACACGTGCAAATACTAAAGAAAGAAGTCTGGCCCTGACACTTAAAATAAACTGTGTGACCACAAACTTCACCAACCCCGTTGCCCAATTCCATCTCCCTTTTTCAGCACCTTAAATGGCAACGGGTTGCAACCCAGAGTTTATGCACAGTTATGCTCTGTTTATAGGAACTGAAAGATTTTCTGTCCAATCCCAGAAATGCCGTATGTGAAAATGGCTGAAGTTATCACTCTGACCTCTAGGCAGCTTCTCTCTGTGTCAGAGGATTTATATTTATGTGTTCGCTTGTCTCTGCATGATGTGGAACCAGCTTCATAATGGATAGCCGTTCTTTTGCCTGCTCCGTTTCGCATTCTGACTCCTCTCAAAATAATCTTGAATGATAACGCAGGGCAGAGATGTAAAACCGAAAGCATGGATTCTGTTGATGAGCTTAGTAAAAGTTTCTGAGGCTTACATTGCTCGTCCACTTACTCAGTTTGTTCATAATCGCAGAGGCTTGAGCCAAGCTAAGCTGCTCACCTTCAGACTTTAGCTGTCCTTACTCCAGCTGGCCTGATTGCTTTATTATCATAGGCAGTTTAATGTGATGATAATGTTTTCTACCACTTAGAAACTCTTTTGTCCGTAAAACGGACTGATATAGTGTGCATACAAGCATTTCCTTCTATACTCAAGTATAATCTAACCAACATTCATACACATTCACACTCCGATGGGCACATTGGAGAGCAATTTGGGGTTAGTATCTTGCCTAAGGATTTATATTTGGCATGCAGACTGGGGAAGCCAAAGATCGAACCACCAACCTTCCAGTTAGTAGCTGATCTGCTCTACCACCCCACAATTCGTGAGCACTTGTTGAAGAAAACTTTGCTGAGTGTACTAAGTCACACCAGTTTACTGTATTGTTTGCCGGGGTTTTTGTGTCCAACATCAGGCTGTTAGTTTGAGGAAGCATCCTCAACATTTGTGCTTGCAATGACCTGGTGAATACAAATGGACTGTTTTAACATATAGTGCTTTAGATCCTCTTGGTCTCCATCATCACCTGAAGAAGATACCTGGCTGTGTAAAGATGATGGACTATGTTTACTGAGTGATTTTTATTTATTTATTTTTTTCCGCCATCATTGGTCTTATAATTGGAACAGTCACTCTTTTAATGTGTATATTTTGTTTGTCCTTCCCCCCCTCTTCTCCTGTTTTTTCCAAAGATCCCAAGCTCGTCATCTTCTGATGCCTGTGATCCAAACCCTTGTGAGAATGAGGCCAAGTGTCATAGCATGGAACAGGACTTCTACTGTGCGTGTCCTGAAGGCTACGAAGGAAAGATGTGTGAAAGGCTCAAAAAGGATTGCCAAACCACTCCATGTCAAGGTGGCTAAAGGAATCTGCAGGGGGGAAAAGGCTGGAATAGATCGATAATATGAGAAAACACTAAACCTGAAACTTGTTTTTTTGGGGGGGTTTTTGGTTTATTTTTGACAGCTATTGACAGCTGCAGCATTGCTGTTGCAACCAATGACTCGGATGGCATACAGAACATACCCTCCAATGTCTGTGGCGCACGAGGACGCTGCATCAGCCAGCCAGCCGGAAACTTCACCTGCGTCTGTGATCCGGGTTTCAGTGGCATCTACTGTCACGAGAGTACGTAGAGACTTAAGCTTTCAGATTCTGGAGGTGCTGTGTGGTCTGTAATTCATTTTTGGGGTGTTTTTTCTTTTCTTTTAACCCTTTCAGTATATCATTATATACGTCATATCATTTTCTTTTTATTTTAGATATTAACGACTGCATAGGCAACCCATGCAGAAATGGGGGAACCTGCGTTGACAGAGTGAACTCATTTCAGTGCGTTTGTCCTGATGGATGGGAGGGCCAGCTCTGTGACCACAGTGAGTGATTTCCTGCTAGTCTTTGTGTCCTTCTTAAACACAAAGTCACGGCTGGTTTAAAGAATCTGCCACCACTGCGTTGCTTTGTACCAAACACGCCACAGTTTATGCAAAAGTGAATGAAACACTTGAATCATAGAAACCTTCCTCCTTCCTCAGATGTCAACGAGTGCAGACACAATCCTTGTAAGAATGGTGGACAGTGCATCGACCTGGTAAACGACTTCTACTGCAACTGCACCGATAACTGGAAGGGCAAGACCTGCCATTCCCGTGAGTTATCTGCCTATGTGTTAATGGGTGTGTTTATGTTCACAGCTCCCAGTAGTTCCAGCTCCACCTTTTGTGTATTTTTACAGTTTCACAGCTGTAAAACTGATGTCTACATTTATATCATTATTGGATTACACCAATTATTAATTAATTTCCTCTTGCCAGGTGAGCGCCAGTGTGATGAAACCACCTGCAGTAATGGAGGAACCTGCAATGACCACGGGGATACCTTCCGCTGTGCATGCCCACCTGGTTGGGGAGGAAAGATGTGCAACACAGGTGAGGCAGAAACGGAATACGCTAAGGTTTAAGGAAGCTAATGGCTTAGTTTTACGGGAGATTTTGTCAGAAATCCAAAAACTTTAAAATGTTTACTGAATGCTTTTTGCTCTGCTTTGCCTTCACTAAACAGACGATGCATGGACCAATCATTACGGCTACATTTGTAGTTGCTGGGAGCTCTTAATGCTTTTCATAACTATGAAATGGGCTGTTTCCGTCACTGGCTTAAATTGTCATTAATGGACACAATGCCAGGCCTAACCTTAACCCTCTGAACAAGCTGAGAAATGTGTGTGGGTGAGGCTAAGCCAGAGTAATGCTAATGATGGATTCAAGGATGAAAAAGTTTGGCTGTTAATCAGCCCTGATTTTAAACCAACTGCAGTTCCTTATAGGTGAATAAGTATCATGTTAATAAGAAACTGTCACAAATTGACAGGAAACATCCACTTGTAAGATTATCAGAAACTTTTCTGATGCTTTATATTACTGACATTATTGTATTTTAAAACTAAGTGTAGGAGATGGAGCATGATTGTCTTTCACTCATAAACCTTGTGGTGGGCAAACTTGGAGTAATAGATGGGATGTCTGTTGGCCCTTCCTTAAAGAAATGTCATGCAGTCTTATACCCCTTCACTTCTTGAATAGAACTGAGAAACAACCAGCTGTGTTAGTCTCGATTGGTTAGATTCAGAGTAAAACGGGCTACAGTGATTGCTGCAAATTTGCAAGACTTGGCATATCTTTTAATAACCACGTAACTCTTAGAACAGCCACCTCTGATCGGCTTCCATTGTTGGTGTCGCATTTCAGCAGTTTAATCCTGTCTGATCGGTGAGCCAATTTTAGGTTGACGAGAAAGTTGGCGAATGTTTTAATCGGATGAGGTTTTGGATTCTGGTGACGGTCCTGTTTTTCTAGGTTCATATAGAAACTGTAAACATGACAAACGTAATGGCATCAGCAGTTTAGCATTTAAAAAAAAAAAAAGAAGTGGGAAATGAAAATTCATAACAAGTGAGCAAAGTACCCATTTTTTTTGCAGAATAGAACCCATTATAAATATCTGAATCGCACTCATGAGAGACCAAACGGTTGACCTTGCATGATAACCTGAGGGCAGAAGCTACACCGCCATATGGAGTGGATGATTCAGACAATCCAATATGGTATTAGCCTTCCAAGGAGGACCTCCCTGAGAGCTTACTTTTAGCTAATTTAAAGGCTGGCTGGAATTAGTGGGACAAGCATGTCCCAAATTACCTCGCCTTTCACAAACACTCAGGTAACAAGTAATTATTCAAGCCTGTTGCTAAAAAATAGTAAAATGATGATAAATATAGGCTGGTAGAACATAAAATAACTGTCTATAGGGACTGTACGGTAAGTTTATAATGTGTAGGAAACCTGTAACCTTATTCCCGGTAGTTTAGTATCACCCACTTGCTCCACTGCTTGGAATCATATACCTGTGTATGTGTTGCTCTTTTGGGTTTTGACAGTCTAGTGCACCTCGTGACTCACTCTCTCTTTCCATAGCTAAGAACAGCACATGCGCCTCCAGTCCTTGCTCTAACGGAGGGACTTGTGTGGGAGGAGGCGATACCTTCACCTGCATCTGTAAAGAGGGCTGGGAAGGCCCCACCTGTGGACAAAGTTAGTTTTACTGTATAACTTTAAATATAACTGACGGTAAAATCACCATAATTGTGTGTTGGGTGTACTGTTTTTGAAGTAGAGGTGAAATCTGTTGCAATGGGACATTTAAGTTTTATTATAAAGTTTGCAAGTAACAAAAGCTTGAAACCCATGATCTTATTAGGCTGGGATTATTGCTGCATTACATGCATATAAATAATAGACTGGTCAATTCAGATGTGGGGGGTAGCATGCCACATGTATGCAACAAAGATGATATATTACTTTTTCTTTTCTTCAACAGATACAAACGACTGCGACCCTCATCCATGGTATGTAACATTTTTCTTTCCTTGCACACCTCCCTGGCTCCTTCATCTCCACGCTTTACTCAGACCTTACAGGCTAGAGGGGTGAAGGGCCACTAAAGCAGTGGAAGTTGTCCTTAAATCAAGCCTCAAAGGGCATCTCGCAGAGGAGGGGGCTCAAATATTGAATAGGACAGTGAGAAGTGGGAGTTTTGTGGGGAGGACAAGAGTCCCACCTACCCTGTGGTGAATGCAGGTGGGGGGTAGAATGGCAGAGGGGGTGTACGTGTCCATTCTTTCCGTGCGACCTGGGGGGAAGCTTGGCTTTTGAGGAGGAATGGAAGAAGGCCTGATGAGGGGAGGGGAGGAACTGGACACACCTATTAGCATTTGAAAGGTGGAGGCTTGTATTGATGGGTTGAACTGAGTCTTGTGACCCCCCCCCCCCCCCCCCCCCACAAAGGCACACAATCGATGTGCTTTGTTGTAGCTGGAAAGGATGTACGGCCTCATCTAACTGTCAGTTTCTTTGCTCCCTCAGTTACAATGGTGGGATCTGCGTGGACGGAGTCAACTGGTTCCGGTGCGAGTGCGCCCCCGGTTTCGCCGGACCTGACTGCAGAATCAGTGAGTGATGACATGAGGTTAAGATGAACCGATTTTGGATGTGATGGCTAAAACCAACCGCAATGATATTCCTGATGAGAACATGATTAAGAGGATTGCTACATGGAAGAAGGGGTGGAAAAAAGTATAGGGCGTGGAAAAAGATGGCTGTATTGACATCTAAATGTGAGACCGAGACAGACCCCTCTCACTTTCTCTTAGTCCTTTAACGCCTTGGGGGGGGTCAAAGGTCATCCCTCCTCCGTACTCACACAGTCACATATTCACACATTGAAGACAAATAACCCAGTGACCCCGAAATTCTTCTTTTCTGCTCCTTTGTTTTGGACGGATAGCCTTCACCTTTTTTCTGGGGCTTAAATTTGAAAATTCTCATTCAGACATGTTCATGTGAAATCTGGGTGACAATGGCCTGGAGGTTCCCACTGACACGGGAGGCGAGGCTTTGTGATTTTTATTTTTGCACTTTTTGGAAGTTTTTAGTTTTGACTGGCTGTTTTCGGGGTGGGGGGGTGGGGGGTTGTTATTGGGGGGCAGTTTTTGTTTGTTTTTTTTGTTTTGTTTTTTTCCCTAAAGCATCAAATGCGATATGATTGTAAGTGGGGGAAAATGTGACTTTTATAGTTATTTTCTATCTTTTTGAATTAACTTTGTCTGTAGAACAACATTTATTTAACAATGCACAGCCAATGGTGACTGGTTGCAAAAAAGGCATAAGAAGGCCACGTCTTGTTTTAAGATGTCAACTTTTTCCCAGTAGCTCAAAGTACTTAAAACATCAACTTTCAGGGAGCTTGGAAGACTCGTAGACCTAACTAATGGTTTAACATTTTGTCTTAAATTGTGGTGTTTTTCCTCTTTGTGTAGACATAAACGAGTGCCAGTCTTCACCCTGTGCCTATGGAGCCACCTGTGTGGATGAGATCAATAGTTTCCGATGCATCTGTCCGCGTGGAAGAAGAGGAGCCAGATGCCAAGAGTGTAAGCACGCTCAAATTTAAGTGATTTCAGGATGAAATCACCTCCTTTAGATTTACATTATTGGCTAAAACCATGGAGTATCTTAAAAACAAAGTTTTGCATTGAATGAGCTCCAGTGGCACAGTGGTTTAAGCTGAGGGCTTTCACTGTCTGGTTATG
The DNA here is from genome assembly GCF_057382275.1 of Copadichromis virginalis. NCBI lineage: Eukaryota > Metazoa > Chordata > Actinopteri > Cichliformes > Cichlidae > Copadichromis > Copadichromis virginalis. Next base: position 17,722,230 of record NC_140632.1, read on the forward strand.
ACATGCAATTACGAATGTCGTTATCTACTGCAAGGGGCTTAGACCAGAGAGGAGAGCTGCAGGAGGACAGCTGGAGATTTTAAAACTGTTCCATAAGTGCATCATGGTTCTTCCTATCTATAGTCATAGGCGTTGGGAAAACTTGCCACTATACTGGGCTGCAGTTTCCACATGGCAGCCACTGGGAGGAGGAGTGCAACAGTTGCCATTGCCTCGATGGCAAGGTGGATTGTACAAAGGTAAGAGACTTAATTACTATCAAAACGGCGTTCTGATTAAGAGCTCATCGTGTTTATCTTATTCCTGGACCCTAAAGTTAAATAACCGCCTATGATTAGAGCCTTCAAGGTACTCTTCTTTCGCACCTTTGAACAGATTCCAGGACTTGTGCTATTTTTAGATGGCTTGATTGATATCCTGTTATTAGCTTTTCCATTCTGTGTCTTTGAGTTCACAATGGATATTATATTCAAGGGAATATTTCCAGAAGCATGAATGAAAATGCTTTCATATGAAGTCGCACTCCCACGTGATATTTTAACATGGTGACAAGTGACGCAAGAAAGAAATGGCAATGCGAATGTTGTCTCACGTCTAAGTGAATATTTTGACCTTGTAACACCAGGTGCTGTGTGGTCGCCGTCCGTGCCGGCTCGAGTCATCGGGCCGTGACCAGTCCTGTCCGGCTGGACAAGAATGTCTGGAGCATAGCTACTTCACCTGCTTCTCCCCCCCTTGTCATCAGTGGGGGGTTTGTTCAATGGTTGGACCTCCACCTCCACATGTAACCACCAAGTGCCAGCCAAACAGCGGCCATTTGGACAACAGCTGCGGCCGCATAACACTCGTTTTCAACAGAGACAAAGTACCGCCGGTGAGTAATCAGCCACATATCGCTTTGAACCGTTTAAACTACTTTTTGTGTTGCTTCTGATTGATGCGTTTTGGGTTTTTGTGTATATCTACAGGGAACAACAGTGGAGAATATCTGTTTTGAGCTGAGGTATCTTCCTGATACTAGACACTTGGCAAGAGACCACGCTCTTCTCCTTCTCTGTGATCTCTCTCATTCAAATCAGGATGCTGTAGAGGTGGCTATAGTAAGTAAAAGTGAATTAGAGTGGTGATTATTCCATTGCCTTCTAAAACAACCTTATTCTAGCTCATGTTGGAGATTTTACCAAGCTTGATTGACACAGATTTATGGGTGGGGGCATAAAATACACAAACAGCCAGTGCCTACCATACAACCCAAGTGGCACACTCAATAAGATGTTTGGTTGGGACTTCATGGTGTCTTTTCTCTTCCTTTCTTTTTGATTTGGTTCTCAGTCTTTCCATCCAGAGGATTTACCTGACCACAGTCTGATCCAGGAGACAGCCAGTGCCATTGTGGGCACCTTGTCTAAGCGGCACAATAGCACCATAATGCTGGCAGTCATTGAGGTCAAAGTGGAAACCCAGGTCATGCGTCCATCAGTGGGTAAGGAATGATTAACGCAAATGTTGCACAATGGTTTCATAGGGCCAGCCATTTTTAGTTATTGCTGACGTCGCACTCCTACTGACTTTACTTTTTCTACAATTTCCTTCCATGTTGATGTCAACAGATTACCTGGTGCCTCTACTATGTGTCGCCTTTTGTTTGCTCTGCCTCTTCTGCATCATTGTATGTGTTTGGTGGACACGCAAACGGAGAAAAGAGCGCGAGAGGACCTCCCGATCAGCCGCCGACGACAGCGTCAACAACCAGTGGGAGCCACTGCGGATCGTTGTGCGACGTCAGCAGGAGCAGCAGCAGCTGAAAGAAAGCAACAGGGAGGCTGAGCAGGAGCGCAAAAAGCTTATGGGCCCCTCCTGTCGGACGTATGATGAGGAGGAGGAGGAGGAGACGGAAGGCGAGCTTGAGCTCGAGGAGGAGTGCGGTGGAGCAGAGGCGGGAAAGCAGCTAGTTTATAAGTACTCTAAAACTGCAGTGCGGCCCAGTGGAGGAGTGATCTGCACCATGCACAGCTCCAGTTCACCTCTCAAAGCCCCCCACCGGACCCCAGGCTACAGTCCCAAAGACAACCGCTGGAAAAATGTCAGTGCGGTCCTGACTGGTCAGAAAGACCTCAGAGACTATTGTGTATGAGATATATATAAACAAATGAGTTGCAGTGTGGAAGCAAGAGAAGCTGCAAGGCAGTGACTATTTTTAGTTTGGACTATTTTTGGAAAGAAAGGAAAAAATGCTTTTTGTTTATATAAGCCATTGTTTGCTTCATTTTCATGTTTTCGTCACTGTCACCTGAAGTGATTTTTGATTCAGGAGGGCTAGAGCACAGTGAACATCCTTTTTTCATTCTGTTACCTTATTTTCCTTTACATGTACACAGGAGCTGAGATGTAATGATATTTCAGGAGGCAAAAGAAGCTTCTTGCAATTTATGTTTATGGACTTGTTGGTAAATGGTGAGTCACTGATATGGATTGAGGGGAAAAAAAAAAACAGGCTGTATAATGATTTTATTTTATGTTTTGTTTACAGATGAGTATGATTTTGTTAAACTATCAGTGGGTTCCTGTTCAGTGTCTGTTGGGGCAGATGCACATTAAAGGGAGAGAAAGGGAAGGGTTTTAGAGACATGGACTGTTGTTGCATTCACAGTAACAGGGGAAACTCTCCCTTTGCTCTAGTTTCCTTCCAGCTTTGCCCACCTGTGGCCGTCACACGCCAGCCTTACCAAAAACACTTGGCCTGGAGGGGAAGAGGGGGCAGAAACCCCAGTGCCTACTATGTGGCCTTCCTTGTTTTTGTTTGTTTTCCTTTTCTCCTGTCTCGTTTTCTTGGCTGAAAGCTCTGTTTGACGATTTTTTGCAGTATTTGAGTTGGTAGCAAGTGCCTTTCTAAGAGCTGCGTTCAGGCTCCAAGTTGCGCTGCCCAGTTTGACCTCCTTGTTCTCAAATCTCAAAGGGATATGTGTACATTTAGACTTCAATTTCACAGCAACGCCATTCAAGGTATTTGATCAAAGCAGAAATGAATACTCTGTACATACATGTAAATACTAAAGGAGTCGCTGTGTATATTTGAAATAAGTAACTTAAAAGACAAGTCACACATTTTTATTATTATTATTATGATTAATATTATTTTTATTTTTTTTACAACGCCATTCCTTTTATTTAATGCCTGTCCAAATAGGCAGGTTTTATAACACTTAATACTCAGAGTCCCGCAGTTAAGAGTTAGGAACATTTACAATGAGGTACCACCTATGAAGGAATTTATGAAGGGTTTATAAATGGTGTCTATTTTTTGAGGGGGGGGGGGGTATTAATATGTGTTTTGAAATATTAAAGAAAAAGTGATGTTTTTGGTTTTTCACCTTTACATTATGTGATAGAATAACTTTCACAGGGCCGAGGCATCACTAGGCATCCTGTTCGTGTCATTGATGTTATTTTGGCTTTTCTTTCAGTCTAGCATGCAGTCTCAATATTAGCTTCCCTTAGTGTTTTGTTGTTGTTGGTTTTTTTTTTTTTTGTTTTTTAGGGGGGTGTATACACAATTGGCAAAGTTAGAAGTAGGAAGCATAACCTGGATGTTTTATTTTGTAGGAAAATGTACTATAAATGCTTTAATTTTGCTCTTAACTGTTGTTAGCCCTAAGATTTACTTGCTATTTATTTGTAAGTGCTGTAGAGAAAATCATATTGCTATTACGGTCAAACCGCTCTTTTGCTTTCTTTTTCATTGTTTTTTTTTTTTTGTTTGTTTTTTTTTTTTCTTTTGTCTTTCTTTTCTTTTTCTTTTTTTCTTTTTTTTAAAAGCTGCCAATACTATAGCCTTAACAAGTTTCCAAACCATTTATAAACCCATCACAAACCCTTTTATTTCAGGTGCCTTAATGTAACAGTGCATTGTTTGTGTTATCAGTGGTCGTGTTATGTTGTTGGGGTTTTTTTTTTTTTTTTTTTTGGTTGATGTTGTTCCACTATTAAGGCAGGTAAGACATCTTGTGTAGTGTGGTGTGCTTTATTCGCTTGAGTAAAGTGCACTGCTGTCACTTTACTGTCATGGAGATTTCTAAAATAAAACACAGATGGATGGTTTAAAAACAAAAGAAAAACCAGTCCACTCTTGGCAGTTTAGAGTTCTGAATGTGGATGTTGGGTCAAATGTGGACATCTTGCATTAGCATTAGCTTGGTTTAAAGGCTTTAATGAAGGGAACAATGTTTGCAGATGCAGATTTTTCTTTGCCATCATGCAAATGTGTTTTAAGTTACCAACTCAGTTTAAACAGTTTTACCCCTTTTCATATCATGTCATTGTCTCAAAACGCCATTGTATTTCTGTAAATGGGACACAGCAAAATAAACAATTAAAGCTGCATCACTGCTGGTGTTAAAAGCTGAATATGCATATTGTATACATTTTATTGTACAAGGGACATGCGTTAATTTTGTACAAAGCAAAAAGGGTGTTTCATTGTTTTAAATAATCATCCTACCTATTTATTAAAGCAGTTTTGACACACCATGATCACACTTGTAATATTTGGTTTACAGTGCAAAAATCACCCCAAAATATTCACATCCAGTGTAAATTGAGCAGCAACATTTAACGATTACACACATTCTGATTTGTCAATGTATTTTATTTTTTTTAAATTAAATCTTGCCTTTTACTACAGTCAGTCTAGAGAAAATGCTGATTGGAGATAGTGGGACACCCAAGATGTATGTCATTCTACAATGCACCTCTGAAATCATTCCCCTTGAAATGGTTGTTTCAAAGACGGGGACCAGATAAGCAAGCACGTGCAATCAATGGCTGTCCTCAAAACAAAATGTCAATCAAGGTGGCAATAACATAGGAATATGATGGCGTCATCGGTATACACAGAAATTCACGTTAACTAGTTCTATCCAGATAGAATGTCAGATTTAAAATAGAAACTTAAAAGTGGGAATACAAACCAACTGAGCCTTGTGATTGAAAGTGGTTGCCCACAGGCCGATTATTGAATAGTTGAGTAGTAATTCTTTTGGGAGCAGTTCACCCTGTGATTTTTGCAATATTTGTCCACAGGGATAAAGACGAAAGCACAAAGTGGGCAAAATAAGCTGCTCACTAAATTTACTTCTGCTCAATAACTGTACATGTATTTAAAGGAGCTTGCAAAGAAAAGCGTCTGGACTTCTTTAAGTTGCTTGAAGACGTTTCACCTCTCATCCGAGAAGCTTCTTCAGTTCTAAGGTCAAATGGTGGAGAGTCCCAGATATAAACCTAGAGGGGTCACTCCCACTAGGTTTATATCTGGGACTCTCCACCATTTGACCTTAGAACTGAAGAAGCTTCTCGGATGAGAGGTGAAACGTCTTCAAGCAACTTAAAGAAGTCCAGACGCTTTTCTTTGCAAGCTCCTTTGACTACGATGACCTGGATGACTGAGAACCTTCACAGACATATGTACATGTATTTGTATTTGTAATGACACAATACAACTTGTAACTGCTAGCATTTACCCCAGAACTGCCATCTTCTGAATTTCTGCAGCACTTGCCCTTGCCCTCATCTGTGTGGTCTGCGAAGGACCTGGATCGATTGATCCAATAACCTCGCCAGCCTCCCCGCCGTCCTGTCATCACTCATGCTCGCACCACACCAATAGAATCTTGTCTCCTGCTCTGGGCCGATCTCTTCTCTGCCAATGGGAGACTGGCGTGATCGTCCAGGCCACATAAGGATGTGAATGTTTCATGAGTAATGTTATGGTGTGTGGTGTGGGTGGGACAACTTTTTTCCTCCTCGTTCCCATGGGTAGCCCCAGCTGGTGCTAATGGGACCTTCCTTTGTCAGAAAAGCCAGATCAGCTTACAGTTTCGTAGGAGTGATGGTGTTATAGCGGGAGAAGGGAAGTCAGCTGATTATGTTTACGGCTATATTAATATATAGATGACTGTATCATTTTAGGAAGGGTTTGGCTGGTCTTAGGATAATTACATCCTGTAAAAGAGATCTGGTGGACATGAGTAACCGATATCAGAATGTGGTGTTTAATTTCTGCAGAAATACTGTCTGCAGTTCTTGCTGCTTTTATGACTCAGCATTTATTGCTTTGTGCTCTAAACAAACAATTTGTTTGAGCATGGCCGTGCTCCTCCTGCTCTGTATGAGGTCCTTTAAGGGGGGCTATCATGCTTTCTATCTCCATATTTTTACCCTTGGACTCTAGTGGAGTATCTCTGGATAATTCACAGTTCAAAATAATCCATATTTAATTTATACAGTTAGGGCTTGGTACAGTTTATTCTCTGTATGAAATAAGTTGTTTTCTCTGGTCACGTGTAACATATGCATGCACCATCAAGCTAGATCACACTTTATTAAGTACACCTTGCAAATCTAGGCTTGGACCACAGTATGGTTTGAGCAATGTCTTTATACGTGATGGCATGAAGGTGCTGAAAACATTCCTTAGAGATTTTGGCTCATATTAACATGATAGCATCACACAGTTTCTGCGTATTTGTCAGCTGCACATTCGTGATGTGAATCTCTCGTTCCACTACACCCCAAAGATGCTCTATTAGATTGAGATCTGGTGGCTGTGGAAGCCTTCACCAATCTGAAAGTGACTGCAGTTCGAGTACAATGAACCTAAACTGGTCCAAGAAACCAGTTTGAGACTATTTTAACTTTGTGACCTTATCCTGATGGAAGGAGCCATCAGAAGATTGGTAGACTGTGATCCCAAAATTAAAGAACGTGGTCAGCAACATTACCAAGATAGGCTGTAACATTAAACAATGCTCAATATCCTCCAGTCCATTAAACCACCCCCACAACCAAGCTGAACTGTTTATAAGGCAGGATAGATCCATGCTCACATGCTATTTATGCCAACTTCTGACCCTACCATCCGAGTGTCACTGTCAATGTCATTATGGTGAGCCCATGTGAATTTTGGCCTTAGTTTCCTATTCTTAGCTGATATGAGTGACAACTAGTGTGGTTCTTTGCTGCTGTAGCCAATCCACTTCAAGGTTGGCTGTGTTGTGCTTTTCTGCATGTGTTTGTATGTATGTCTCAACAAGGCATTTTCTCCCAGAGAACTGTCTCTCACTGGATATGTTCTCTTTTTGGAACAAACTAGAGATGGTTTTGTGGGAAAATCTTTGCAGTTTCTGAAATACTCAGATCAGCCCTTCTGGTGAAAACAGCTACGCCATGTTCAAAGTCATCTTTCTTCTCCATTCTGTCCAGTGTATATATGACAGAAAACACAATTTGGTTTAGAAGAACTTGACTAGCCTTCTCAGAGGCCTAACCAAGACCCCATCCAAAAGCTGGGAAGCTGTCATTGAGCTAAAGATTTATTAATTCTCTTCGTCTTTGGACGGTGATTGAGAACAAATCCGTGCAACTAGGTTCCAATATCTTGTGGAAAATCCGAAGCTTAAAGAGTGGAGGTTATTATTAAAGCATGCATATGTTGTGTAGCTCTTACTGTTATGCTTTTTTCACGTGTTATATTGACGGAATCTTGGATTGACTCAAAGTCATAAGAGTCCCAGCTAAGAACTGGGAGATCAGTGACGGCATCACACATGCTGTAAAAAATTTAGCCATGTGGCATTTGTCACTCCACTTACATGCACTTACTTGTAGCTTTGTTCTAGCTGGGAAAAGGTTAGGTTAACAGGAAACTAATATTCTGATTAAGTCTGTTATGTATATAGTCCAGCATTCTGAATCACAAATTTGCCATTAGAGAGCTTTTACAATATGCTCTGTAAAACGTTATTTGCTTGACCTACATTTAATCTGTTTCTGCTTTTAATGCCAACATCAATTTTTTAAGTCTAATCTGGAAGCATACCAATATTTATTTATTGCTGTTGCTTGGTACAAGGAAGTAGGAGTGTGATGCCAAGTTGCTTTTGTGACTGTCGGCATCAATTCCCCCCACATACCCCAGACTGCATCAGGAAACTGACACCAGATTCCAAAAGTAGCTCTCCACAACAGCCAAGGACATTTCAGTGCTGCATTTGTAAACACGTAGTACTACTACAGACAGCTCAAAATGGCTGAAAGGATTCACAAGGGACATAAACAGCTAAATATTAAAGGTCACGACTGCTTTTCTTCATTAATTCAGAGGAGGTTGTACACTCTTTTATAGACACATACTCCCTCTGCACACACAGGCAGACTAAGTCTGAGATGGTATTTTTTTCTGTTTGCTCTGCTCGCTCTAGCTGCTCTGTACATCTGTTGATGTGGGTCTTTGGGACCATCTGACTGTAGAGGCAGCTGGGTGACAGGATTTAAGGCTAAGCCCCTCGTCCCTTTAAACACACATACACACATAAGGTCTACTCACACATACACACGCTGAACGTGGCCCTTATTGGACATCAAGCTGGCGCGTGCTGGTGGACAGCGGGGCTGCAGCTGGCACTGTGGGTTGTTTAAGGCAGGGAAACAAGCAACAGTGTACTGACTGAGTCTGTGTATGTGTGCTGGGGGAGTGGTGTGTTTACTGGCACTGCAGGTCTCTTTTGGCGCTGCAGAAACCCCGACACGTACCCTCTGCACCAGAAGGCGGGGAGGGCACAGTCTTGGCAGAGAGGAGGAGATGGCTGGGGCTGCAGGAGTGCAACAGAGATCCATAACAGCTTTTCTGGGACAGCTGTTCGATGTGTGTGTGTGTGTGTGTGTGTGTGTGTGTGTGTGTGTGTGTGTGTGTGTGTGTGTGTGTGTGTGTGTGTGTGTGTGTGTGTGTGTGTGAATGCCATGCATCTAAATAAACAAAGATTAAGATGAAAATTAAATGATTTGTGGCTAAACCTAGCATTTACACTGAGACAAATAGATAATGCAACATAGACAGAGGTTTAATCACTGAAATTTAAACGGATTCTTAATTATAACTATTTCTAATATTGATCAGTCTGATGATCATTATTTCAAATTCATAAATATATAAAATTTTCACATTAAAGGTAACAGGAAACAGGATTTTATGGAGTAATTTGTTTTTGTTTTGTTTTGTTTTTAAGCAGTGATAATAAAAATTTCTCAATTTTGATTGATTCAAATTCTATTTATTGACTAATAGTTTTAGCTCTAAACAACACTGAGAGGTAGATTAGCTGCCTATCCTCAAAAACAATGTTAGTTGTCCTCTGGGGATTGTGTGCGTACATAGATATTTAAATGTAAATCATTCTTCTTCACAACCATGGAAGCAATTCAAAACAAACATGCTGGATTTTGCGGGGTCAAAGGAAAGGTCAAGAGGCCAAAAGAGGATAAACAAACTGTGAATTTTAATCTACTTCCCTACCACAGTCGGCAGCCACTCTTGTACATGCATGCTCGTGCAGTAGCTTGATGCCAGTGCATGCACAGCACTTGTTGGTCAAATTGATACCTCTGGTTTAAACGTGTTCTTTAGCAACTGGTGGTGAAAAACAAAGTGCATACATTACATGATTATGAAGATGGAAACACTTATGGTCAGGGCTGTGCTTTTTTGAGATTTTGCAATATTTGCCTCCACATATTCCATGCGTGTCTGTTTGTACATGCTCAAATGACAGTGTGCAGTGTAACCTTACACTCTGCGCAGTGATACGCAAGGTCAATTTGCCCCTCTCCCAGCCCAAGAGACACCAGGGAGTGTAAAACACCCTCAGGAGCTACTCATAAGCAAATTGCAATAATGTAAAGTGCAACGAAACTCAAAGGTAACTGGCATAACACACAGTGAAGCACTATAGGGATGTTTTTGCTGTTGTGGTCACAAGTTTACCTACACTCATCATGGGCAGAATTGTCACGATAACTTTTAGTGGCTCTGCACTGATACAAGTTTGAATTTATTTAGGATTTTCTCCAATTCAGTCAAAAGTATACATGTAGGCTACAATTTAAACTTACCAGAAATGGAAGGAAATTTGTTTTTGGTCGATTGTTTATGTTATTCATTTATATAAAATGTATTTGTGGGCTGAGTATATGGCATCGGGGTCTGATCTAGTTCAGTCAAATGTGGTATACTTGACACCAACTGACCACTGTAGCAGGGTCCTTGCTCACAGGTGCTGCACTAATCAGGCACCTGCTTGTCCTTACCTGGGCTACTAGAATCTCAAAACAACATCCAATAGCAAGCTAAGCTTTTGGGCAACGGCAGAAAAGATTTGGCAAGTTTTTAATGGGCACAGCCCACATACTAAACTTGGCTGTTTTCCTTTAGAGATGTAGCACTATTTAAGGAGAAATAAACAGGCTTTCCAGTCATATAAGAATAACTGCCAAGAAGGATTTTACAACAAAGAAATAATCAATCAAACACAAATTTCCTTACTTTTTGCTAGGTTTTAAAACCATTTGATGAATAACTAACTGAAGTGATGCGATTATGCAGTATTTAGCACGGTTGCCTAACAGCATCAAGGTTCTGGGTTTGAACTAATCTGTGTAGAGGTTTTTACACTAGAAGTATTTGCTTGTCTGCCTTCACACGCATATGAACTTGAGTGAAATCCCATTCTTAATCCATGGCTTTAATATGATGTCGGCCCACCCTTTTCAGCTACAAGAGCTTCAACTCCTCTGTGAAGGTTTTCTGTGGGGTTTCGCAGTGCATTTGTGAGGTTAGACACTAGGAGAAGGCTTGGCTCACAGTCTCCACTCTAGTCCATCCCAGTAGTGTCCTCTCGGGGTGAGGTCAGAACTCTGTTCAGGTCAGTCAAGTTCTTCTACACCAAACTCCCTCATCCATGTCTTTATGTACCTTTCTTTTTGCACTGGAGGGCAGTCATATTGGGCCATAGACAAACTCTTCCCATGAAACTAGGACCATGAAATGATCCAAAATGTCTTGGTATGATGACAAAAGAAAAAAGAAGTGATTTCTCACTTCAAAGAATACGTCTCCACTGCTCTGGAGTCTAGTGGAGAAGGGCTTTTCATCGATGCATCCAACGCTTTGCATTGTGCATTGTGTGATGTATGGCATGGATGCAGCTGCTTGGCCATGGAAACCCATTCCATGAACCTCTCTACGCACTGCTGATCTGAAGGCTAAATTAAGTTTGGAGGTCTATCGGGATTGACACTGCAGAAGGTTGGCAACCTCTGTGCACTATGTGCCCCATATCCACTAGAGCTGGGCGATATGAGATTTTTTCATATCACGATATGTTTTTTTCATTTCAGGCGATAACGATATCTATCACGATATAAGCCAAATAACTATATTTGTAAGATTTAAATGTGCCGTTGCTCACAAGTAAAATGTGAAATAATCAGCAGCTTGTTTTGATTTAAATATTTATTTCCCATAATAAGTTCAACAGGGTAGATGTACTTAAGGAACATGAGACTTTTTCAGATAAATAAAGGCAAATATTGCAAACTACACAAAAGGCAGCCGCTAAAGCGTTTAAGTTTCAAAATAGAACAAATGAAACAGACTAAATTGTCAATTCCACTTAGAAAGAAAATATTAATTCTAAAAATAAATCTTAGTTTGTTTTACAGAAGAACAGACAAAACTGACTAACTTTTGTCAATATCAAATAAACTGAGAACTAAAAGGAAATTCTCAATCTCTCCTTGTTGTATAGCTTAGCTTTTCAAACAGTTTTAACAGTTACTTTAGTCTGACAAAAGCCGAATAACGAATTAGCGCTTCCAGTCAGAGACTGAGGCTACGTCCACACGTATACGGGTATTTTTGAAAACGGAGATTTTCCGTTTTCGTTTTAAAAAATAATCCCGTCCACACATAAAGGCAGAAATGAAGGAAAACGCTGCTATGAACATGCCAAAGCAGCAGGTGGCGCTAGATTCCTAACCGTGCAGAAATGTTGGCCAATCAGAAGTCTAGAAGCCTCGGTGGGAAAAAGTAAACAAAGCTGGGGCATAGAAGCAGAACCGAGTCGTATGTGTGGAGGGACAGTAACTGTGTGTATATGTAAGCATTTAAACACTGCAGAGAGTAGAATTAACAGTAACAGTATTGTAGAAATTCATTTCACCGAAACAATAACGTGGCGCACAGTGTGACGCATGCACCAGTTTATTGTATTTCCAGACTTGCTTTCGGCACAATTTACAGTGCACGCTACTCTGTTTTTTGTCAGACTTGAAATAGCCGAAATACCTTCACACTACGGAACTTCTATGGCTCTTCCGTTCGACAATCTCTCCGGCATTGGAACCATCATCTGTTTTCTCTTCGGTCACGCTCGGTTGATTTTTCTAGTCGGCACGCTTCCCAAACAAACACACGGCTTGGCACTTGTGCTGTACGTAACAAGTCACGCGACATGACGCTGCGGCTGTGATTGGTTCGGCTCTGCGCTACTTAATTTGGATTGGCTGACCTTTTTTTGGGGGGGGGACAAGAGCGGCGAGGTCTATCGCGATAGCTTAATTTCTCTATCGAGTAAAAGTTATATCGCGATACATATCGTTATCGTTCTATCGCCCAGCTCTAATATCCACTGATTTTTAATAGTTGCTGTCATTCCCAGTTGTTTCCACTATGTTACAATACCACTAACAGTTGACAGTGGAAGCAAAATAAATTCACAACTGGACAACTGGATACACGAGAGGCATCCTATCATGGCTCTTGAGAGCGACCAATTCTTTCACAATTGTTTGTAGAAGCAGTCTGCATGCCAAGTGTATTGATTTTATACAACTGTGGCTATCAAAATGATTGGAACACCTGAATGCTATGATTTGCATAGGTGAGTGAATACTTTTGCCAAAATAGTATGTGTTCTCCCTGTGTGTGAATGGGTCCTCAATGGGTAATCCAGTTTCCTCCCACAACCTCAAGAATTACATGTTAGGTTAGTCAGTGATTGAGTGTGTGTGTTGTGTGTGTAATTATTTTTCATGCGGTATTGGTCTTGTGAATCATACAACCTCATTTTACAATGCTGTTCTATTTTATCTTGTAACTTCAACACAAAATTGACCAAATTATCTGCCAACAATTTCATTCACAAGATTGCCCTCAAGTAAATAAATCTAGAAATAACTGTTCAAGGCCAACCTAGGCAATGTTAGCTCAATTGAAATGAAATATTTCCCCATTCCTTTACAACCTTAGCATTAAAACACTGATTTCACTTTACATAGTAATTTTGTAATTTTATAATACTACATAATTTATCGTAGATATATATCTCTACAGAACATAAACTTATACTTTGGAATTCTAGTACACTTTGTTCACATGCTTTAAGTGTGATGTTGAGCAAAAGAGTTTTATTTGTGGTGGATTTGAACCTTAATATTACCTGCTGATATTGCTGTAACATATACACTCTTCATTAGCTAACTTTAGCTAGTAGCCTAATAGTACCCGTAGCTTGCAGCTAGAACAGCTTGGAGCTTGCTGTTAAATATTTATGACTCATTTTAAAGTAAACTATTCTGCCAAAGATACTTCAGACTTTGTGTTGAAATGTCAGCCACCAGAGCTTTATATCACTGGCTGTAAGTATAAGCTGCTCGTCCTAACGTGCATATTACAAGTTGAGATTTTGGTTTCGGTTCACTCCTGTTTCTTGGCTCAGTTCATGTAAGCTAACACTGACTATTCCTCTGCTTTAGTCTTAGTTTCTACCTGTGGGCAGTAATTCAATGACTTATTACCTTTAGGGGTTTATTTTATATGTTATTTTATTATTCTTTCATGGTGCTGATTTATGTTCCTCATAAAATATGAACTGTGAACATAATTAGACATAAGAGGATTTTTTATGCTCTTCAAATTACACTGCATTACTACCATTCTGCACCAGCTTATGTCATCTACAGTATTATGCAAATATCTTGAGCGACCCCTCATTTCTTTAACTTTTGCTAGGAAAACTGGAAATAGGTACAGAGATTTATTGAAACGTAAAAACACACACGAAAATACAGTATAAATACTTTGTATATTTCTAATAGGCTTGAAAGTCAGTATTTGGTTTGACCACTTTTTCTATTTTTATTTTATTGGTTAGCATTCAATTCTCTCAATGAATAAAGAAGAAAGATTTACCACAAAGGAAGAAAGTAAGGCTAATCAAAAAGGTACTGGCTGAAGCACATGCTTATTATGCCAACTTTTATCCATCAGCACAGCTTGAACTCTCTTAGGAAAGCTTTTTTGTCATTTCTTTAAGCAGTCTTCAGAAATAGTTCTCCAGGCTTCTTGAAGGACATTCAAAGCTCCTCTTTGGATGTTGATTGCCTTTTTTTCATATTCTCTGTCAAGATGATCCCACTCTGCTTCAATAACATTGTAGTCCAGGCTCTGTGGAAGACAATGCATGGTTGATTTACGCTTGAATGATTCATAGGTCAGTGTTAATGTCCCAAAAAACCCTTTGAAAGGCCTACAAGAGTGGGCTATTTCTAATAAAGAATGAGTTAATAAGGGTTTCACTGACATCCATGTGAAGGTAAGTAGGAGTGTTTCTGTTTAGATTTTTGTGATGGAAAAACACATTTTTAAAAAGGAAACCGACCCATTGGGAGGCTTTGCTGATCTTTTCATTTTGACACTCCTATATGACTCAGTCTTGACGCAAATGGTTTAGAGTGAATAATGAAATAATGAATGCGTGACTGTGTAATATCACACATTCCATGTTTGGTTTGGGCATGTCATGGAAATATGCTGCCTTGAGCCATGGCAAGTATAGATGAGCCAGACTGTGTGTTTTAGACATAATGCAGGGAGGAAAGTGGCCACCTTAATCATGCTCAGACTAACTTAGTGAGGACCCCTGATTCACATCTCAGTCACAAAACAGGGGGCGTGAAAAAAATGGTTTACAGCTGCAAATTTCTCCACATTGCAATGATGTGTTGCACCTCTTAATACGTGAGTAAACAGCTCAGCTGAAGCATGTAGAGGCTTGGTTTTCTGTTAAAGGAATTTTTTGGGTTAAGGTAATATTTCCTACACGCCCTTAAAACTGTCTGACAGTGTACGGTCATTTTCATTGTAAATCATGCCCTGGATATACGTTATCAGCGACGATGTCTACATTGTGGCTGATAACATTGATAGGTGATATTAATCATCCAACACTGAGCCATTCAGGTTTTTTCTTCCTAAGTAGGTGAAAAAAAGGAAAAGAAAGTAAGCATAATTGATCCATGCACAGTACAAGACAGAGAGATGAGTCTTAACTATCTTACTTGACATAAATCAGTGCCCTTTCTTTCCATTTGTGACTATTCTATAAATAAAATGTGTGTTGTGAGTAAATTGAAAAGGAAAATAAGGCCATTTATCTGACAGATAAATTGAGTCATGGAACAGGACATGATCCCAAAGACACAAATATACAGTGACATATTAGGTATGCTTTGATATGAACAGAACACAAAAGCAGGAAAATTGCTTAGGTTAACTGAGAAATTGTCTTGCAGAGCTTGATTATTTTGAATACTCCCAGCACTGTTTGCATTAGAAGAAGCAGGTGGTGCACTTTAGCTAAACAGATGGATATGCATAGTCCTCAGCTTAGCTTTCTAACTAGTTATGAAATGCATTACTGGGAAGTTAATTTAAATGTACATATACTGTATAGCTCCTTAAGGTCTTGTGTCCATCATCTATTCTTGGATGGATCTGTGGTGTCCAAAGGAGGCACTACAAAGTATTATCAGGGTCAATACCCTTTTTGTACCAGCCTTTTCATTGAGGCATTGAGAGCAAATAAAAACGGAAAAAACTGCTCTGTGCCCAATTCTGGCTGATTTTTATGCTGATTGATTTTATGCTACAGTTACATTTATACAGTTATACAGTTTAAGATTTTCCTCACACACAATTTTAAAAATAACGTGTATGGAACTCAAGCAACTTCCGGCTTTCAAGACTCATTAATGTTGAAACGGGTCTCCTTCATATGTCCTGTGTTTGTGGAAGAGATCCTTTCCACAAGAAAAGAAAATCAATTAATCAGAAACTGAAGTGATCCTTTAATCAATTCTCTCAACTTGACACTTGACAGGTGTGACCTTAGAAAGCTGATTAGAGGTCAACTCCATCAATTCAATTACAAAGAGTAAATGAAAGGATAATTGAAAGTTACCATGCGAGACCTATATAAAAGAAATTGATTGAGTTTAAGCCAGTGATCCCCTTTACTCATTAAAAACCTTTGGAAAGTTCTATAAATTGTATTTGGCTGCAACTATTGTCATTATTTCACTTAGATAAGCATGAATAAACAATAATTGCTCCTTTTCTTTAAATAGGCTGCCCACAGTGAAGGCATATTTAAGTGAGATTGGGAAGAAATACAGCGAGGCTAGTAAAACTCTTAGCTGAGGTTGTATAAGGTCATACTAGGGTTTGTCATTGGCACTGAGCGATAAGAGTACAGCTGCTATTAGCGAGTAGATGGATGTGCAGCTTGGCAATAAGCCAGATGTGACAGCTGACTGAATAAGGAAGGCCTTTTATCCTGTAGAGGAACATGTGCAGATACTGCAACTGCTTCTTTATACACTCGTTTCTCTAGTTGATTTCACATCACTTTTGCTTGTTGTTAGAGTAAAACACATCACACTAGTTTTGATGACCATTTGGTATTCAGAGATGGTGATATTATAAGAGTTCAGGCAAATTCAACCCAGATATTTTCAAGTTCTAATAACTCATTTGAATTTTCCATGTCCACTTTTTGGAGAGCTCAACCAGTTACTATTTTTATTTTTACTTTTCAGTTAATCAGTTTCATTTTTTAAAGGCAGTAATCATGTAAGAAATTTCCACTGTGTTGCTTTTAAATGTCTAAAATGATTGTATTACTCACTGCAGGAAACGGCAAGTGACAAATAAAGACTTCATATTCATTCATTCATTCATTCAAATAATGATTTCAGGTGGAAATGTCAGCTTGTTAGGCTTAAGGTAATGTGAGATAAATCAACAGGGAGTGTTTCGAATACATTATTTGGGTTTTTTTTCTCATACCATTCAATTATAGATCTAAACCTCCCCCTTAATCCAGTTTACTGTAACACAAATTTCTGAAATCCTAAGCAAGCTAAGTGATCAGGCGACCTTTCTATAATTATGATTACCACAGCAAACTTAAGTGAATTATCCAGTCACTCACTGTTCCCCCCATCCTCTCCCATCTGTCTGACCAACTTCCTGTTCCCATCTACTCAGAAAGTCCAGACACTGCAGAAGAAAAAAACGCTTGTTTTATGTGACATTAAAGGCAGCCAGCCTTGTTACAGCTTTGCTGTGCGTGTGCTACCTTGTTTGATAGGGAAATTGGATCTAGACTTGAGAGGAGAGTATAATGCAGTTAAAGGCGTCATGAAAAGCCAGCTGTAACAGGATTTCATCCTCTGTGGACCTTCAACTGACTGCTGCCATGAGGCAAGTCATTAGGAAATATCTGCTTGTGTGCATGTGTATGTGTGTGTGTGTGTGTGTTTGTGCATCTTTGCTGATACTGTATGTAGGTAGTTATACTTTATTTGGGGCCTCAATTGGTCGATTTGTTGCACATGCACATTTGCTGCATGCCAGAACTAGTGCTACGAAGAAACAGATTCAGCAAAAAGCAGATCCTAAGGCTTATAGGTACAAAGGGAAATACAATTCAGTTGATGCACACTAGTGAGCTCCAACATTAAAGCCAGTGACAAGTGAAGTGAGTAACATTGATTATCCCGTTACCATTGTTACTTACCAAGTGAACATTCAGTCGCAACCATGAGGTTCTGAGCAGATTTGACAAAGACAAATCTAGTAATCTTGATAGATAATGACTGGGTCAGAGTTTCTCTAAAATAGCAGGATCTTGGGTGCCCAAAGTTCATTGATGCCAGTGGTGTTCAGAGCCCTGTACAACTCTATTGTACCCAGGGTATCTCAATTCATTTATCCTAACACTGGCAATCAGGCGGTCACACTAATGGTAAATGGCCTGTATTTGTATAGTACTTTACTAGTCCCTAAGGGCCCCAAAGCGCTTTACACGTTCAGTCATCCACCCATTCACCCATTGGTGATGGCAAGCTACATTGTAGCCACAGCTGCCCTGGGGCGCACTGACAGAGGCAAGGCTGCCGGACACTGGCGCCACCGGGCCCTCTGACCACCACCAGTAGGAAAAGGGTGAAGTATCTTGCCCAAGGACACAACGACCGAGACTGTCCGAGCTGGGGCTTGAACCGGCAACCTTCCGATTACAAGATGAACTGTCAACTCTCACGATTGCTAAGCTGGTTATCAGCTCACCAAGTTAACTCAGGGTTTCCTTATCTAGAGGTAGTGTTAGCAGATTCTGACCAGTCACAAACATGGGTAAGTCAGCTGGTAGTAGAGCAACTGATTTTTCAAAGGATGATAAAACAATAGTATTGGAAAGAGGCTACATATATAATACAAACTTAAAACAATACACAACAAATCAATGTTGTGAGAGGGAACTCACACTCAAGGGATGAATGAATGGGTGCATTTTGGTCAGGAAGTTTGAAAAAGTGATACTACATTAATAAAGTTTAAATGCGGGAAGAAAAGCAAATTAACAGATTTATCAAGTCGCAATAATTTCATTAAGACACAGGAGACACAGATGGATTATGAGTGGTCTTCAATTAAACCGATCTTTCAAAGACAGTTTTAGTTTTGATTCTCCAGCTTTGGTGGTGTTTAACAGTCAATTAAAAAAAAAAAGTTTTTTATTTAACCAGAAAGTCTCATTAAGATCAAATCTCTTTAACAAGGGAGACCTGCCCAAGGCACCAGCCATACAGACTCAAATTGTCTCAAAGGTTTTACAAATACACCATAAAGTACAAAATCAACAGCATAGTATACAGCATACAAACACCCATAGAACATCATCCGCTTGACTCCTTCATTGTGTTTCTTATATTGCTTTTAACTTCACCAATAGATATAGGTGTGTTTTATCTTAAGTATGTAAATTATTATTCTTGGTTTAAGATGCGCTGTGAGAAAATGCTGTTTTGTTTCTCAGAGGTCTTTTAATTTTAATATTAGACAAAGATAAAACAAGTAAAGAGAAATCGCAGTTTTTAAATTATTTAATTTATCAAGGAAAATGATCTAATCAAATGTACCTAGCCCTTGGTGAAATTTGTAAATGTACAAGAAAACTAAGAAATCAGTAAGCAGACAAACACCTTATTTCGCACTCCCAGAGCACTTTGAGTGCGCTGGGGGATTAGAAAATCATTATTTAAGAATAAATCCATTTCCCATTACCATTTTCACATCACTCTACCCAAGAACAGGAATTGTTTTAGTTGACAGAAACAGATATGAAATCATCGCCTACTTAATTCTCTAGAAAAAGCATCACCATTCCTGGAAGATCCTTTGGGCTTCTGTGTGCAGCACAGCATATACGATTAAAATGTTACAAAGTATAAGTGCCACAGACTGAAAGGCTCTTTCTCCCTTGGTCTTCCTGCAATCTTGCAAAAGGAACAACTAATACATTTTGAGCCCGCAAACAAAGAATGCTAGCAGTCTATAAGAAAAAGTTAATAAATAGTGTGAAGCTAGTTGTTTAGAGCTCTCTATATAAGTATTGAAATTTTGAAATGAAGGGAGTGAAAGATAGGGGTGATGTGAGGTTGCTTGCTTGAACGTGTAAGGAGTCTGGGTCCAGCATTTTGTATTGCCTGAAGCCGTGAAAGACATGATTTATCTAAGCTGGTGAATAGGGCATTACAATAACAGGAGTGCGATGATATCTATGCATGCATATGTTTTTCCAGTTCAGTAATGGAAAATAAACTTTCGAAATGTTCCTCAAGTGAATAAAACGAGAATATGAGATAGATTTTGCATGCGAAGGCCAGAGAAGGATCAAATATTATCCCAGTGAACAGTGGACTTTGCAAAAGGAAACAATCACTTCATTCTTGAACGTATTTCAGGAGGAGCTTTAATCACGGCCTCTTGTTGGAGTTTGAAACAAGGAGAGCCACTTGGAGCTCCACTCACTTATCTGGGATGAACTGTCAACTCTGATGGACAGTCCATACAGCTGATGAGGTTTAAAGACATATACAGCTGAATGTCATCAGCACAGAAATGATAGAAAATGCCAGAAAAGATCAAAAATGCTGGATAAAGAAAGGATGTTAAAGAAAAAGAATAAATGGCCTACAATTGACCCTTGCAGGTTAAAGAAACAGTGTTAGGGGAGAATTTGACAGAAAAAGTCTTTTCAAAAAAATAGGTGCAACACCAGCCTATTGCTGAGCCAGAGATAACAGCTAAAACCTTAAGCGTGTTAAGTAAAATATTATGGTTAAGGTCAATGAGGTCAAGCAATATGAGTACAGAAATATACACTGCATCAGTCATCATGACGACGTGGAGGAGTAGCAGCTCTACTCTGAGCCCATGCCTGAGTTCCTCACCCTCTCTCTAAAGGAGAGGCCAGCTAAAGCTAATCTTGTTCTTTCGGTCACTATCCAGAGCTCGTGATTATATTTTATTGTGCTTTCAATTATTTTGTTGTACAGCATTCTGTGACTTTACGTGTGTGAAAAGTGATCTATAAATACACGTTACTTACTTGGGTTTGCAGCACAAGTTGCCATGGTATTGTAACCCAGGAAGAAGTGAGCTGCCATCTTAGTACAACAAAAACAGGATAACTCTGAACTTGGTGTACACATGACTGAAAGTCTTAATGTTGGGTGTGAAAAGCGGCAGAAGGGTCTGTAAAAGGAGAGCCATGCTCACCCCTGCCCACTATTGAAAGAGCCTAATGTGAACGTCAGAACTGAACAATAGGAGAAGGTGGTCTGGTTTCATCCTGGTTTAGTTCTGTTGTGCGTGTGAATTCTCATCCCCAGGTGAATAAGGTGCCCTTTGAAGTTAGTGCCTTGTCACGAGATAAAGGTTGACATTAAGAGGTTGGTGGAGGAGGTTGTTGGCCAAGACACCAGCGATTGTGTTTGCAGGCTTTGCATTTTGTTTTGCTTGGTTTTCATTTGCTGATTCGTCTTGTTTGCACTTGCTTTTTTACTTTTGCTTTTACTTTGCTGCTCACAGCAAATGCATTCCTTGATGGGGTTCACCTCTTCAAGCAGGATGCGCTCTTCCACCCTGCAAAAATGTGTAGAAAAATGCTTTACAGAGAGTTCAAGTTGTTGATCTGACTTTCAAATTCCCCAGATATCAGATAAGATAATCTGTGGAATGTGGTAGAAAAAGAGGTGTGATCCATGGAACCTGCAGTAAAAGGGCAGATGAGATGGAAAAGATATCAGAATTTAGTTGGTAAGTGATACAGATCATATCATATAATGATAGATTGACAGATAAGTAGAGATAAATTTTTCCATTTGTTTTATTCTAGCAGCTGTCACCTAAACATGTTTTGTTGTGCTAAAGGGAGTGTTTTTATGTGCCAAGGTGACTGTACATATTTCGTTCAGTGGAGAACAATTTTAATAGCTTCTTGCCAAGGTCACTGCCTTCGTTGTGCTACACTATGTGTGGAATGAGCGAAGGCCTTTGGTTGCAGTGCCTTCAGCAGACTCCAGAGAGTCGCGTTCATTGTGTGGCAGCCGTGGGGGAACAAAGACATTTCCGCTGGAGGAACTTTGGGTTCCTGTCGATAAGGAGGGCAGTGTTGTGAGCATGGACTGTTTATATGCTTGTATACAGTGGGGATCTATGTAGCACCACAGACTTGCACTTTCCAGACAACAAGTGGTGACTTTATAAATAGTCAACCTTGAAGAAACATCAAAGTGGGAGGGAGAAAATTCTTCCCGATGATCAAGATTTGTCGCCCCAAAGAGGTTCATGTGTATGCTGGAGTTGGAGTTCAGACAGAAGTGTATTTTAAAACACAGCCTGAAGTTAAATTTGACTTCCAAACCAGCTGAAACTAGCCATTGTTTAGAAATATCAGTGTGGTGTTCCTTCCCCATTTAGTCAGCTGACTTTAGAAAACACGTGTAAAATAGTTCGATGTATGAGGGGGCAACCAGGAGCACTATCGATAACCATAGAAAATGACCTTCTGGATTTGGCCTTTAACCATGTCGTCCATGTCTGTGAGCCAACCTGACATTGGGTAAAAACTCTAACCCCAGGGTAAGTGATTTGATTCGGTTATTCACAGATCCAGTCTTGCAAGAGTGCATTCCATTTGTATTTCCCCATTAGAAGTTATGCATTCAGCCCTGAGTTAAAGCTTTCTGATGAAAGACAGAACGTTGTCATTCATCCAAACACACTTAGGATTACTCATAAGGTGTTAAAAAAGGTGTGTTATGGAAAGATACCTTTAAACCTGAGGTAATTTGTTGCCCTCCACAGGCAGCTTCCTGCACAGTTTTCAAACCAAAGACCTTCTTCCTTCTTTTAAATTTCTCTCTCAAAAGTCCCATAAATATCTTTATAAATAGCTCTATGTTATTGATTTTTTTTTTAAAGTGTGTTTTAGATCATTAACAATCAATTTGAGGTCTGTATTTATCTTAAAACGAGTTATCTCAGCCTGAGATTTAATCTATTTATTTATGTTTATCCTTGAAATAGTTCCTCTTTATCTGTAATTGACCGGAAAAGCAGAAAAATCATGAATGATTCAGCTACCAGAAGGAGATAAAATGTATAACATGTTTTAGGTGGTTTTAAGAAATCAGACCTGGGAAACCTGAAGTGTCAAATGAAGAGTGAGAAATCCAGTGATTGTGTACATTTTCCTTAAACTATGGAATCATTATTTTTGCTTCCCTGTAGTTTTGTTCATATGTCGATGAAAAAAAAGGCTTTTACCATTTAATAGCTTCCATTTTTTAGTGCATGCATGTGTGTATGCATGACAGCATTATCTCTTGATCCTCATTCTGCTCAGACCACTGTGTTGTTGGAGCTCTGTGTAAGTCTTCTGATGGCATTTACACACACTGTCTCCTTCCTTTCCTGCTTACTTATCAGCAGCTAATTGCCACCAATAATGTCAAGGAGAAAATGTTACATCTGAACTTTTCATTCACTTATCCTGGTGTTGAGCTGCCGGCTTTGATGTCCCATATTCCCACGGTGGGACTTTCCAAACTGCAGAATTCAGGATGGGACTTTTTCATTTACCCTTTGCTATCAGCAGCTTCACAAGCAAAGTACTGGGATGCCTGATAATTGTTTGTTTAGATCAGTGATTAAGGCTTGAATAGCTTTGCTTAACCATCTGGTATACATGTGAAACACTCAAGCGATGTAGTAGGTCTGGGCACACATAAATGCTCTCTTTGATCTCTTAGGAATTATTTGGTGGTCTCTGTATTTTCTATGTTTGACAATGTAGATGTGTTCAGTAACACTTAATGTTTCTCCCGTCAGATTTCTGAGTTTTGCAGCAGTTTTTCTTTATTTATAGTCGTTTTATTGAAGATTAGCAGTCAGTGGTAAATCTAACCAGCTATTGCCAGTAATTAATAACATTTATTAATAACTTTTTAAAATTGACATTTCTGAAAAGTGAAGCCAATGCCATATTTTGCTGGAGTGCTAACCTTATTAGCCATTGCTAGCAAGTTTAATTAGCAAACTGTATTCATTAACTTTGCATGTGCAGTACACCTAAATTCCAAAATAATAAAATATGAGAATTTCACTTACCAAAACTGAATAATTATGTATTGGATGGACCATAATTGCATTAAAAATGCTCCCCTCCAACTACTTTTAGTTACTCCACTTAGCAGCCATGTTCCTAACTGTTAGGGACAACCTAATTAGTTGTCCCTAACAACTAATGTCTTGAGGTTATATTAAACTCCGCAATAATACCCTACAATAATACACGCAGTTATTATGAAGGGAGGAACTACTGAGGCTTTGCATACATGTGACCACTAACCACATGACATTAATTTGTCGGCCATTGTGGACATGCAACAACCATGATAACAATGTGAGGGTGAACAAGGCTCCAGTCTCTTAGGCCACAGAAAAAATATTAGACCTGCTTTTTCTGTGGGAATAAAAATGAAGCAACATGAGTGTGACAGATTCAAAATGTATCCTCAATCTTCTGCTGTAATCCAAATATTAGTAAACCATATTTCGCTTTCTCTATATGAGGTTTTCATTGTAGTTTTTTGTTTGTTCACATATGTATACATATTAGCATAAAGACTTAAGGATGACATAGATATTAGATTTTCCCTTAAAAAAAGTAGAATGAAAGAAAAATGGATAAAGAGTATTTAGCTGCTGTTTTCACTTTGTTACTTGGCTGTTCTAATGGTCCTTGGTCACTGCATTGAAGCTCAATAAGAAGGGTGTGAAGGGAAATGGACAGGACTTCAGTGACACCAGAGCCACATCTGACACCTGATAAGGAGCTCGAGTGCAGCATGGACACCGGCAGGCGTGGAGCCAAAGACACTCCATGGCGGCACATTCATGATGAGCGCTGAGAGTGCTGAGAGGTGAGAGGCATGTGGGGGAAAGACTGTTGATCTTCACAATAGACTTATCAGAGGTTTGTGTCAAACTTGTGTGAACGATTTTGTCATTAAATTCATTCTGTTAAAAATGTAAGATTGATTGACTGCACTAATGTCTCTCTAAATAATGCACTTTAATAAATATTTAACAGTAATCACTGAAGAAAGCTTGGTTAAATATAAATAAACACAAGTAAAATTGCACCAAGCATGTTACTTAGTGCTTAGACTGCGGTTGCATCCTCCGTAAATCCTGTGCTGATGGTTTTACAGTGTTACCAGTACTCCTCCTTCGGTGGTTGTTTTGACCTGTGCTTATTGATTTTCTCCACAGAGAGAGTCAATGCAGAGATGAGCACTACTGCTGCAGCAAAGAGGGTCAGTAAGTTTACCGGCAAAGGAGGGAGGGAAGGATTTCTGCTTCACACAGAGGAGAAATGAAAGTAAAGATAAAACAAGAAGCAAGGGATATCTCCCAGAGGGAGCAGGTTTATTTCAAAACAGTCCCCTGCTATAACTTCTTACAATATATTAGAAGTTTGCTGTTGAATGTGATGAAGAAATGAATGTAATCACATCTGCGAGTTTAAGCATCTTGCTTTGTAATGTTATTTGTAAAATTGTGAAAATGTTGTAGGGGAAGCATCTTGGAATTGTCTTGTTTCGAGGTAAAAAATTCTTACATGCAGTGGGTTATTTTTTGTCATTTAAAGCAAAAAGATCAATGAGGGAAGGCTGAAAAACAGAAGGATTAATCACAGCCAGCATATGACAGTAAGCAGTACTTTTAGCCTGGTTAACCTATTTAACTTGCAAGACTGTGTACAGTAATACACTTGATCAAGTGTGTGAGTAGGCAAGTAAGTAGGTAAGTAGGTTTTTCTCTCTGAATAGTTTATATATTTAATGGGAATGTCTTTTTCTATTGTTTGTTGAGCCTCTGAATACTGATCTATGGATCATTTAGGCATAAAAAAGCACCTAACTTTAGGGATGAACCAACTTAGAGTCAATTAGACACTTTGTTGCAGCCTGTCACAAACACATATGACTTGTTCAGATTTCTTTAGATGATTCTAAAAAAAATGCAGAGTTTGACAGGCATGAAATAACAGTTTTGCACCAACAAGGTGAGAGCTATTAGACAAAAACTTTGCATGTTGCAGCATTATGTGCAGTGAAATCACACAATGAAACACTGTCATGGATGGATCTCCCTAGAGTCCAGCCCGCAAGATTATTGAAGCAGTGAGGGTTCATTTTAACAGGGAACAGAACAAAAGTCAGTCAACATCTAAAGAAGCCTGGAGAACTATTCCTTAAAGAATTGACAAAAAAGATTCCCTAAGAGACTTCAGGCTGCAGTGAAGAATAAATATTGAATTTCGACCTCATTACAATTGTACAAACTCTGTTTTTCTCTTATATACTGTATTTCCATTTGTTTTTGCACATTCCAATAGACTGCTGCACTTGTTTGCCATTTGAAGGGTGACACAAGACTTTTGTACAGTATATGCTGTTTAAAGGTTTAAAGGTGGAGTAGCTTAACCACACGGTTCTTACTGTAACATAGCACAGTAAAACCATGTGGGAAAATTAGCCTCTACAGCTTAAATACAGTGTAAATATTTGTTTAAGGTGTTGCTACAGGCAAAGTATATATACTGGCTGAAGTGTGCTTAATGTGCAGAGAGAGTGAAGTAGGTATTAGTTTAGCAGTATAAATTTTTCAACTATAGTACACGCACTTTGCGTTTGTTTCCAGTATCCTTACTTATACTGACCTCTACTGTTGGCCTCCAGCTTTTACAGCTTTCACAATTACACATCTGCATTGTGATCCAAAAGAAAGAGCTTCATTACAACTGAATAGAAGCTTCTTTCTTGGGGGTTCACACTATACGAAAAAAATGTGGGAAGGGTTTTAACCAATTAACATCTACCAGGTCAGCGACAAGCAGTGTTTGTATGACTATAGACCAGCTTAATCATTAATATTGTCCCTTTGCTAAAGCACAATGAACTGCCTAATTAATGGAGCGTCCACCATTCTTGGCTGTTACGCTGGTTGACAATAAAAGGCTTTTTGTGGCTCACTAATAAAATCAGTAGCCACAGTGATTTAGTGACACTTTAACACAGTGTAACCGTTATATTCCTGTAATGACCACGGTCACATTAGTGATTCCAGCACCTCCTTAGTAAACTGGTTGTGAGAAACTGGCAGTAACCATGAAATCAGGTGTGGAAGAAGGTTAACTGTTAACCAGAAGCACTGCGAGCCAATCAGCAATAGTTTTAAAATGGTCCCTTCCTTTAGGAACGTGTCTGCTACCTCAAATGTTTTTGTTTCCCTTTTTCATCACAAGTTAAAAAAGAAAAATGGAACAAATTTTTCCTTTTGCTTTCTGTTTCACTTGGTCTATATAAATGGCATCAAAACTATTGCGAAAACAGAATTATGTTCATCTTCATCTTGTTTACTGAGGAGAAGCTAAATTTAATTAGCTTTCCATTAAGTTGTGCACCTGCAGTTTAAGCCTCACAGGGCTGTAAAGTGGACTCAGGCGCACGGAGACGCACACAGCAGGCTGATCTTTGTTCCAAGCAAGTCGTCCCACTGAGTGCAGGTTGTAATCAGAACAGGCAGGTGGTGAAAGCAGCAAATTGGACGGATCAGAGCAGAGGATTTATGCGCTCGCTGGTCAAGGGAAAAATCTGCAGGAGGCAGCTCAGCAGAGGGAAACGAGTTAGTACATTTAGAATATGTGATTATGGACGCTCAGAGTTTGATGTCGTCATGTGCGTCTTTGAAGTTTACACCGCTGGGGTAAAATTATTAGCTGTGGAATAAATTATCTGATTGTGCAGCTCTTTGAATCATTTTTTAAAAGCCAGCTAATTCAATAAGTGAATTTTCATTTTGAATAATACGCCAGCCAAAATGACATATTGTCTTTGAGTTTCTCAGCTGTGAAAATTTACAGCTTTTCTTTTTTTTGTCTTTTTTAAGGGATGTTGGGGGGGAAATGAATACAACAGTTCACATGGTACGTGTTGAGTAATTTCTAGTAATTTTTTTTTGTCTGATAAATTATTCAGTGAGATGTGTAAAAAATAATAATGAACTAATCTAAAATGACAATTCAATACATTCAATAAAAGAACCAATTCATACAGAAATACAGTTAATAGATGCAAAAAGTGTTGGACTGAGGCATCTTGATGCATGCTCAATCATCCAGGTAAGTAAATCACTGAAAACGCTACGTCCAGATGAACAGAATCAAACTTTGGGGATGTTGGACTGAGACATAATTCTTGTCAATGTGTGACTGAAGGAGACACTTTCTGCAAAATAATTTCTCTTTACTTTAGAGGAATTAGAGCCATTTTTGATGGATTTGCAGTTTCATGCCTGGGTTAGGCCTTTTTCTGTTATTTCATGACAAATGAGACAGATAATATCAAAGTGCTTACTATTTTATAGCTTTACACTGTGTGACAATATGAGGCCCAAAGAGATGTCAATGCAAATGAAGGAGGCCATCAGTAGACTAAGAAAACAAAACTCAGAAGGATAGCAGTAATATTTATGTAATGGTGGAATTAGCAGTCTGGTACATTCTCAATAAGAATGAATGTGCTAGCCAGTTCAACAACACCAGAATGCCTAAAAAGATCACAGAAAGCAATGAAATTGCATGATGTCAAAATTATTTCTAACCAAAAAACACTTGAGGAGGGACGGAGGTGCATCACTGTCAGAGTCTTCAATCAAGAATCACCTTCATGAATGTAAATAAAAGGATTTACAATGACGTGCAAACCTCTGGTAACACCCAGGAACAAGAATGGCACACCGAGCTTGCCAGAAAACACATCTAAAAGAGTCAACATGATTCTGGAAACAAAGTTCTTCTGACAGATGAAATCAAGACTAACTTGTATGGAAATGATGGGAAGAGAATAATATGGAGGAAGAGAGAAATGAGCTGCCAAACTGATCAGACAGCATTTTACGGTGCAAATGGATAATGACCCAAAGCATGCTAAAAAAGCAACCCAGGAGTTTCTCGGGTTTAAAAAATAGGATATAATTCAGTGTCCAAGCCAGTCACTTGACCTCAAACAAATATGTCTGTAATTCCTAAACAGGTTGATTTTATCAACTGTGGTGGTGTACAGGGTCAAAAGTACAAGAAGGGTCTTTGTCAAACAGATAATGGGATAAAAAAAAAAACAATCAGCAGTCTGCAGAAATTTCTAATCATATGTAAGCACCACAATAAGTTATTAAACTCTTTTGTGTTACTGATTCATAGAGAAAGAAAAATCTTGGCTGAGTATCTTGACAGAATATCTGTGTCAAGTCATGTCAGGCTTTTTTTTATCTAACATGTTTAAAACTGACAGCTGCTGACCAAAGTGCTGAACAGCTAAAAGAATACACTAACACTCATACACAGAGTCATATGTGTGAGATGAATGTTGAGGAAAAATGGAAGGAGAGCAGCAGCAGATGTGAAAAACCAGAGGGGGGAGATTTGGTGGGGTTTACCAGAAAGCTGTCATTTTCATCAGCCTCATTAGTTAATTATATTGTCAGGAATCCCATTAGAGTTTTTACAGTTCACTGAACTCCTCCCTTTGTATCAACATCTAGTGTGAGCGTGTGTGTCTTGCGAGATAGTATACATAATCCTTTCAAGCAGCTCTTTTTGTTTGGTTTTTCACCTGGTCATTAACTTCCAGCAAGGAGATATTTGAATATTAACTTTTTGGTGAATAAGTGACAGAATAAAAAAAGGCATATTCATCTGTGACTAAAGCCTGCTGAATATCATTCATGTTATTATTAAGAAACTATTTAGTTTACTCTTTCTGCATGCTTTGTTACATTTCAGTGTTTTTTTCAACAATATGTTTATTAATATTTGAGAAATACCAACAAAAAAACTGGAAGAAAGCAGTTTTGTAATATATATATAAATTTCTAAAATTATTTTTAAGGTGTTTCTTGCAGTAAATAGGTGTATTAACTCCTTAATGTTTTAGGGGTAAATTAAAAGAAATTGAACTGTGGATAACGGACAGTTACATCTACAACAAGCTCCATAGCCTTTGTAAAAAAGCTTGAAAACTTGAGCCAATGACTCTGTAAAGTGTACTGTTCATTACAGTCTTTTATGCTCTAATAATAAATAATTGAGGTGATCAAAGGATGTCTAAAAACATTAGCAATGCTCCTTTGAACATGGTGTAACACACACAAATGGATCCTTCAAGATCAGTTTAGTCCTTAAAGGCTATGCTTTGCATGTGTGTGAATGTGTCTACAGGGAGTGCAGAATTATTAGGCAAATGAGTATTTTGTCCACATCATCCTCTTCATGCATGTTGTCTTACTCCAAGCTACTACCAATTAATAGAATAGAATAGAATAGAATTCAACTTTATTGTCATTGCACATGCACAGGTACAGGGCAACGAAATGCAGTTTGCATCCATCCAGAAGTGCTTTAGTGATATAGATATATTACAAATATATATTAGCAATAATATAGATATGTGAGTATATTACAGAAATGGGTCTATTATGGTATGTTATAATGTACACGGTATGAAGTATGTTGTGAATATTCTATAACTATAAGTATGTACAGGCTGTAGTGAGTACAAGCTATGTACAGGATATGAACAGGATATAAATATGAAAAACTATACAGAATATGAAATAAATAACTTTACAGAAATCTGAGATATACAGTTATACAGAAATGGGAACTATGCAAGTTGTAAACAGTTGTAGGATTAAAAATTATCGTATGTACAGAATGATTATTTACACAGAGCTATACAGTAGTGCAGTTAAGATAAGTGAGATATAATTCCTACAGAGGCTGTTTAAAGTGCTAGTGGTTGTGAGTGGTGGTTCAGTCCATGTTATTATTGTGTTTGAGGGTACAGTTGTCCACTGTGGGTGTGTGTATGTTCAGTCCATGTTTTAACGTGGGTCAGATGTCAGGAGGCAGAGTTCAGGAGTCTGACAGCTGTGGGGAAGAAGCTGTTCCGGTACCTGGTGGTCTTAGTCCAGAGGCTCCTGTGGCGCCTCCCAGAGGGCAGGAGGGTGAAGAGTCCATGTGATGGGTGACTGGGGTCTTTGATGATTTTCCCAGCCCTTTTCAGACACCGCTTCCTGTAGATGTCTTTTATGGCAGGAAGTGGTGCTCCGGTGATGCGCTGGGCAGTTTTCACGACCCTCTGCAACGCCTTCCGGTCCGAGGCAGAGCAGTTCCCGTACCAGACTGTTATACAGTTGGTCAGGATGCTCTTGATGGTGCAGCGATAGAAGTTCACCAGGATGTCTGAGGACCGGTGATTCTTCCTCAGAGTCCTCAAGAAGAAGAGGCGCTGGTGAGCCTTCTTGACCAGCTTGGAGCAGTTGGTCGTCCAGATGAGATCCTCGGAGATGTGGACTCCCAGGAACTTGAAGCTGCTCACACGCTCCACAGCCGTCCCCTTAATGTAGATGGGTGGATGTGGGTCAGCATTCCTCCTGTAGTCCACGATGAGCTCCTTGGTCTTCTCGGTGTTAAGCAGCAGGTTGTTTCTGTCGCACCACTCAGCCAGACGATCCACCTATTAATCCACCTCCACCTCCAATTAAGCATATTAGGTGATGTGCATCACTGTAATGAGAAGGGGTGTGGTCTAATGACATCAACACCCTATATCAGGTGTGCATAATTATTAGGCAACGTCCTTTCCTTTGGCAAAATGGGTCAAAAGAAGGACTTGACAGGCTCAGAAAAGTCAAAAATAGTGAGATATCTTGCAGAGGGATGCAGCAGTCTCAAAATTGCAAAGCTTCTGAAGCGTGATCATCGAACAATCAAGCGTTTCATTCAAAATAGTCAACAGGGTCGCAAGAAGCGTGTGGAAAAACCAAGGCGCAAAATAACTGCCCATGAACTGAGCAAAGTCAAGCGTGCAGCTGCCAAGATGCCACTTGCCACCAGTTTGGCCATATTTCAGAGCTGCAACATCACTGGAGTGCCCAAAAGCACAAGGTGTGCAATACTCAGAGACATGGCCAAGGTAAGAAAGGCTGAAAGACGACCACCACTGAACAAGACACACAAGCTGAAACGTCAAGACTGGGCCAAGAAATATCTCAAGACTGGTTTTTCTAAGGTCTTATGGACTGATGAAATGAGAGTGAGTCTTGATGGGCCAGATGGATGGGCCCGTGGCTGGATTGGTAAAGGGCAGAGAGCTCCAGTCCGACTCAGACGCCAGCAAGGTGGAGGTGGAGTACTGGTTTGGGCTGGTATCATCAAAGATGAGCTTGTGGGGCCTTTTCGGGTTGAGGATGGAGTCAAGCTCAACTCCCAGTCCTACTGCCAGTTTCTGGAAGACACCTTCTTCAAGCAGTGGTACAGGAAGAAGTCTGCATCCTTCAAGAAAAACATGATTTTCATCCAGGACAATGCTCCATCACACGCGTCCAAGTACTCCACAGCGTGGCTGGCAAGAAAGGGTATAAAAGAAGAAAAACTAATGACATGGCCTCCTTGTTCACCTGATCTGAACCCCATTGAGAACCTGTGGTCCATCATCAAATGTGAGATTTACAAACAGTACACCTCTCTGAACAGTGTCTGGGAGGCTGTGGTTGCTGCTGCACGCAATGTTGATGGTGAACAGATCAAAACACTGACAGAATCCATGGATGGCAGGCTTTTGAGTGTCCTTGCAAAGAAAGGTGGCTATATTGGTCGCTGATTTGTTTTTGTTTTATTTTTGAATGTCAGAAATGTATATTTGTGAATGTGGAGATGTTATATTGGTGTCACTGGTAAAAATAAATAATTGAAATGGGTATATATTTGTTTTTTGTTAAGTTGCCTAATAATTATGCACAGTAATAGTCACCTGCACACACAGATATCCCCCTAAAATAGCTAAAACTAAAAACAAACTAAAAACTACTTCCAAAAACATTCAGCTTTGATTTTAATGAGTTTTTTGGGTTCATTGAGAACATGGTTGTTGTTCAATAATACAATTATTCCTCAAAAATACAACTTGCCTAATAATTCTGCACTCCCTGTATATCTTCTCTTCAAATCAAGTACATTTAAAGGGCTAGAATAAGCCTGAAAATATTAACAGTAGTTACAGCTTGAAGACATTTCCTGATTTAGCGTACCTCTATAATGATTTTGATTTCACTCAAGGCAGAAACAAGGAAGGAGCTGGATCCATTATGTCAGCGGAAACCAGAGGAGAGGACACAAGATGGGGCAGAGCAAAGGGTGTATCAAACAAAGGTACCAGAAGGCAGAAGGCAAAACCTGTGAGTAAGAAAACACATTACACCCTCCTGTCAAAGGGATAATCTACATTAAAATCAACTTTTCTGGTATGACATTAGCATAGGACTGAAAACTATTCTGCTGATGGACAGAATCTTTAAAATTACTTCAGTTTTCTTGGATGGTACAGCTGGGTATGCCACAGGTTTGGAGTATATAGATATACATATTTACAAATACTAATGTGGAAAAATTAATGTTATTTAACCAGCATTTTATTATAAAATCTTATTGGATAACTCTTAGTGTATGAAACAAAAAATATCCCATGTATCAAACTGAGATGATCCAGACACATTTATTGTTTCTTCAATCACCACAATAGTTTCAGTTTGTGCTAAAATGTCTTAAGAAGCTGCTTTGAATGATAAGTTAGGCTTTTACTGTGTTAAACTTGCATTAGATAAGACAATGTACCACTGAACATAGAAGGGATTACTGCTGAAAATGGGTCTCTGAACACCTCTGTAGATATTCTATTAAAAATCATTCATGATTTGTGATCAGTGTTAATATTAAGCATTTATATGATTATTTTGATAAAATGCTGTGATTCAATCTGAAAGCAAATTTGAGTCTATTCAGAAAACAAGACATTTCTAATTGACCTCAGACTTTTGAGCTGTAGTCTACATTGTAATTATAGTGTATGGTTATTGATTAGAGCAGATGATATGAGACTATCAGCAGAGACTGTTAAAAAGTTATGAGCTGTCTTGATGCAGAGAAAGTGGAGTTTGTCATCCTGGAGCTGCTGCCGAGATTGAATGATGGTCTGCCTCTGTGCTCAAGTTCAGACATAGGCTTTAAGCAACCATGAGCCACTGATAAGTGTGTTAGATTAATAAGCATGTATAAAGTGGACTTGTTAAACAGCTCTGATAGGAGAAAGTCAATGAGCACGCAATAAAGTGGACTTGTTAGGGCCAGTTTATCATCAGCCTTGCTAAAGTTTAACTTCATTTGTATTTAAAGACAGACTTTAAAGAAAATTCTTATTTGAAACTGGTGATAAAATCCAGGTCAGATACAGTTACATACAAACATACAGTACACACTACTGCTCAAAGGTCTGAGGTCAGTTAGAAAAGTCCCTGATTGTAATAGAAAATTGGCTTTAATGTAACATCACATGAAGGTTATCAGTAATGTTTTCACAGCTTTAATCAAATCCTTCATCATCCATAAATTGTGATGGAAAAATGTCTGCAAGTGTGCAGGAGCCCAATTTTAGAGACAATCACTCCTGTGTTATTATGTTAATTGAAGTTTATCAGGTCTGATGACCAATAGATGATATTAGTAGTATAGTATTTTTTTTTCCAAACTTTAAAACACTGCACTGGTGTATTCCTAATCTGCTGTTTTCTGTGAATGTTAATAAATGTGGTTGTTTAATAACTCATGAAATTGAAGAAACGCCTTGTAAAACACTTGCCTCATCATTTAAACTGTGGTCCAGTGTAAGTGGGTAATCCGACCACTAGAGTGCACTGTTACCCTACTTAAAATCCAGGGTTCTCTCAAGTCGTTCAAATACAGCGCAGAAGGCAAAATGCTGCGAACTAAGCGATTAACCCCATAATTTAAAGGAAGTGAAACAGATTCTTGTTGAAAACTTAAAACAAATGTGTCTTTCAATGACAACATAGAGCTAGAGATAACCCTATTTGGAGACTTTTCAGAAAAATAAACAACATACAGGTGTGTGGTTGAGACAACTCATGTTTACAATGTTTTGTTATAGCGGAAAAATATAGTTTGCATTTGGCGTCCAAGCTCAGGTGGAGCACGTCATCTACTAATCGGAAGGTTGGTGGTTTGGTTACTGGCTGCTGCAGTCTTCAGGCCAAAATAGCCATAGGAAACCCTATTGTTATTGGATGCCTTCATTGGACTGTGATAGAAACACCGAGGCATAGAAAAAAAATTGTTGCAAGTTGTATAAAGGGCTTTGAGTAGAAAAGTGCTATATACATACCAGTCCATTTGTCTTTAATCGACCTCATTTTAAGTTTCATGTTAACTTCGTGCATTTTGTCTGAATATCTCCCTGGAGCCTGCAGATTAACTGCCGTGGCGGAAGGGTTGAAACTGCAGGCAGCGATGCAGGGCAGCAGTGCACGGAGGAGAGTGAATGTAAATGTAAAGTGTGTCCGATGTGGTGCAGCTACATTTGCATGCGATCAATATAAAGTTGTATGTGCATGTGATTAAAAATGAACAAACCATAGAATTGAACTTTAAGGAAAACTGAGGAATATAATGAAATTTAATAGCTGATTCCACAATATTCAGAATGGACTTTTTTGAGAGGACTGGGCATCAGGTCAGTGCCAGCTCTGAGTGATAAACACGCTAACTTGCTGAGAAAAACTCAACATTCATGGCAGGTTTCTTGGCAGTCTTTGACAGACAAGAAGTAAATTCACTCGGGCACACTTCACTTTTAAGAAGTAGTAAAACGTCCTAGTTGGTGGTGGGTGAGTGCACTGGATGGAGCAAAATCATTGGTTTTGTCTGTCTTGGTACATTTCTTTTTTCATGCTGAAGTGCTTTTGAGGTTTTTCATTCTGAGGTTTTTACCGAGCAGGAAGTAGGCGTCTGCATCCAGTCAAGAGGTAGAATAGTTTCTATTCCTCCAGGTGGACTGCTCAACATAAAGATTCTCTACCTTAAAAGTACATTATGTGGTTACAGCCAACTTCCTTGTAAATGTTTCCTTCTTTACACCCCCAGCATACTTAGAGTAACTTTATTATCCACATGCCTTGGCGACCCAGTGGATATAGCTCTGCTTTGGTTTCCATTGCATCTTGATGAACTATCTGGAAGCTGCACACTAACGTTCTGTCTCTGTGTCAGTTCCAGCTTGGTGCCATTTGAGAAATTAAACACTTTTCACTAAATTTGAGAAACTAAAATTATGTAGCTGAAGTTAAATGCTGCTTTTGAAAAGCTTATTGCTCCTGCCCTCACTTTTACCTAAAATAGCACAGGATTTCTTGCGGTTTAGGGAGGTGTGCAGATGACAGCACCAGTCTTTTTTTTTTTCTTAACTGAAAATGGGTAGATCTGATTCTAGAGCAGGGACCTTGGATCACTTTCTCACAATCTTTACATATTTTTAAATTTCTAATGTGTAGTTAGTGTATGTTCCTTTTGTGTGTTTTCATTATATTCACATAGAGATATTGTATATAGATACACTAAATATGTATAGAATATATTCTATTTCTGTACATTGTTTTTCCACCGTGACACCAAGTGAAACGACTGCGAGGGCTTGCCCCACCCTATCACGTGACCTATTGGGGATACACGAGGCCCCCTGAGGCCCCCTGAGTGGGTGTTGAAGGGAAGGGTTGTTTACAAACGGACAAATTTAAAGAAATCCACTTACCTTCTTTTAAAGCTGTTGTAGCTAGCATGACCTGGAACCTTCTGCAGATATTTTGATGATTTAAAATTGGTCACTGGTCATTGTCGAATCTGCAGCTCACAGCTTAGCAGTGATTTAGCTTTTAATTTGTTCAGTTTTGACTCACTGTCACCGCTGCCATTTTAATCTGAATTTCCTATGAGTGCAGTTAAAACGGGAGTTTTTTGATAGAGACCCTCAGCCATAGTGGCACGATGGCACGGTGGTTTGCATCGTTACCTCACAGCAAAAAGGTCTTGAGTTCAATTCAGTCATCAGGCCGGGGTCTTTCTGCGTGGAGTTTGCATGTTCTCCCTGTTTTTGCGTGGGTTCTTTCCAGGTGCTCCAGCTTCCTCTCACACTTCAAAGACATGCAGTTAGTGGGGATAGGTTAATTGGAAACTCTAAATTGCCCATAGTTGTGAATGTGAGTGCGAATGGTTGTCCGTGTCTTTGTGTTAGCCCTGTGACAGACAGGCGACCCGTCCAGGGCTTACCCTGCCTCTAGCCCTAAGACAGCTGGGATAGGCTCCCGCGACCCTGAAAAAAGGATAAGTGGAAGAGAAGGGATATATGGACCCTCAACCATCTGTAGTTATGCTGCTATGGCGTCTCCCCTCTTTTTACTTCCAGTTCATTTTACTAATATCATTAATGTTTGTCTACTCTCTTCTCCTCTTTCTTTTCTCACCACGTGATTACGATGCTGTACTGTTTTTACCTTACAATATAAAATGTCCTAAAATGACTGTTGTGTAAATTAAGTCAGCAGGGATTATTTCACTATAATTAACTCAAAGTCTAATGAAGGTGTAAAGCATGTCTGCACCTTTTTAAATGACAGATGTGTGTCCTATAAGAAGAAGGCTAAAGATTTTATCTATCCTCATCCTCAGAAATCAAGTCCAGATCACTGGCATCTACTTTTTATTGTTTAGGGAGGATAGTGAATATTTCTTGCCTTTGAGTAGAGACAAAATCCTGACATGGTAATTCAAGGTCAGTCTTTAGTCTTGCCAAGAGTCTAAAAGTATCTCACACAATGTTCAGCCTTCCTAGTATAAAGTGCATCATTTTACACTTTGTACTAGTAAAATGATTTCATATAACACAATGTGTTATTGTGTCTGCGTCTAAAGTTGCCGGTCTCCCTTAATCTGTGGAGCAAAACAAGATTACATAAAATCATTTGGAGTCTCAATCTGATCCTGGTTTGCATGATTCATATGCAAAGGGAAACTCACCACATCATTAAATGGCTTTTAACTTTGCTCACAGGGAAACACAATCGCTTGATTTTATGCAATCTTAGGACTGCATAAAATACCTACACGAAATACAAAATACCTTCCTCTCAATCTGATTTGAAGCAAGTAGAGATTGTTGCTTTGAATAAGATGATTTTGGTATTGGATTCTTTTTCATTAGAAATGCAGTAAAGAAAATGGACAAATGTGTTTGCTGATGTACATGGAAGGTAGCCATATTATTACAACTTGCAGTCATAAAAACACAAAAATAACTACAATTATCGTAATCTTTATTCTTTGAATACAACACCACTTTCCTCGAAATGTAACCTATGGGAATTAAAGCTTAAAAACATGGTTTTAAGTAATTGTGTGGGCTGTGGGTTCGCTAGCTATTTATTTTTTTAAAACCTGGATGGTTTTAATTGCTTTTCTGAAGAACAGCCTCACTCCCACATCACAACATGTACCGAAAGAGAATGCGAGGCACGGATCTCGCCAGCAATAAATAACCTCTTCAGCCTGTTACAGGAAACCAGCAGCAAAAGAAAAAAAGAACATGAAGCTGACACACACTCGTACGCACACCCACACACTCTGCAACCTTTTCTTTTCTGCCCGTTTTTCCAGTCTTCCTCTGTTATTACTCTCCGTTGTCATTTGTCTTTTTTTTTTGTGTGTGTAATATCACAACGGAAATTTTATCTCCCGAGTCCACTCACACAGCCTGGAACTCGATAGCATCTGTCAACAAAAACCAGTGAACAGCAGCTTTGGTGAAAATGCAGTTATGTGAGGAAGATTTTTGGATGTATCTGTGACAGCTATATAAATGCGTAGTGGTCCATGACAGCACTCAAGTTAAAAAGGAAAATGAGCACTTTCAATGTTGCTTTAATACATTTATTAATATAAAATCCATTTCATTACAGGTCTGAAAACAGCCAGCGGGGGGGACGGACGACTCAAGGCAGGTCCCATTAGGGTTTTGACACACATGTTAAGTTTCTACAGCCAGGAAATAATTTTAAGGCATTCATCAAACTGAGGAGAAAAAGCAGGGGGTGATTTTTGTGCAGAGAAGAAATAATAACCTGCTTTTCCTATTAGTGGGTTTTACTTATTTAATTTCATTTACTCGCTGTTTGGTCAGAAAAAGTAAGAAAACGCAAACATATGTTCAGAGTGTGCAAGTTATTCTTGACTGATGTTGCATCAATTATATTCTGAACCTGGGTAAAATCATTAGGAAGTGCACTTTTTTAATAACATCACTAAAAAAATTCACTGAGCAGAGACTTCAGATCTTGGTAATACTATATGTTGGAGCTCTTTTTGTCTTCAGACGTGACGTAGTTCTTCATAGCATAGATTCAACAAGGTGCTGGAAACAAGCCTGACAAATTTTTCTTGTGACCGTGGAAGCCACAGTGAACTCATTGTCATGCTCACAAAACCAGTTTGAGGCAAGACGGATTTAATGTTGTTCATGTCAAATTCTGATCCTACCGTTGCAACGAAAATGAAGATGCATTAGACCAGACGATGTTTTTACGATCTTCTATTGTCCAGTTTTAATGAGATTTGTAGCTTCAGTTGCATTTTCTTAGCTGGTTTCTCTTTTTTTGCACCACTCTACGTAAAACCTGGAGATGACTGCGTGCAGATCAGCAGTTTGTGAAATATTCAAACCAGCCCAACAACAACGTGAAATTGAGTGCATATTAAAAATGTCTTTCCAAGATCTGCTTTTGTAAAGTAATTTGTCCTGTGTGTGTGTGTGTGTGTGTGTGTGTGTGTGTGTGTGTGTGTGTGTGTGTGTGTGTGTGTTTCACTGGAGGCCCTGGTACGG
This sequence comes from Copadichromis virginalis, assembly GCF_057382275.1. Lineage (NCBI taxonomy): Eukaryota > Metazoa > Chordata > Actinopteri > Cichliformes > Cichlidae > Copadichromis > Copadichromis virginalis. Next base: position 17,761,659 of record NC_140632.1, read on the forward strand.
GGTAACAGTGTCTGTGTATGAACATTAACTCTGTTTATTCCTCTCAGAAATAGGCGTCGCTGCCCCAGTCTCCACCTGATTCTCCTCTCCAGCAGTATTTACCTTGGCATCTCCTCCCATACATGAATTGTTAAGCTTTCACTGTGGCAGTTTACAGTACTTATACTGTATATAGTAAAGTGCATTTGTCTTATTTTTGCGTATATTTCTCTTGTTTTGTATATATTTTTCCTGTTTGCTATCTATTCTATTCTATTCTAACAATCTGAACATGGTATATTATTTTGGCTTATTTGTTACACTATTCTCATAATTCTGTATTTTTCATATTTTTTTCCCTACTATATCTCTAATTCACTTTTCCCTCCTGTCCCTTGTGTTCCTTGCTGTAACAAGTGAATTTCCCTAGTGTGAGATTAGACAAATGTGTCCGTGTCTGAAAAAAAAAGGCACATGTGGACATGATCCAGAAACATCGCTGTCTTCTCAAATTCAAATTCAAATTCAAATTTTATTTGTCACACACACACAACCATACACAGTATGACATGGGGGTGAAATGCTTGTAGCTGTACAATGCCCGACCATTAAATGACAGAAGAAAAGTTTTACAATATTTACAATTTACTACAAAAATTTACAAATTAACTTAGGAATTTACAGTAAAGAATGTGCAAATAGCAGAAGAGATTATAAAGATAAGGATTATAAATTATAGGAATTATAGGATTATAGGAAATGTGTGGTGGTGCGTGTGGTGACATGTGTGAGAGTCCAGTCCTACACCTGGTTCAGGCCCCGAATAGCCTGGGGGAAGAAGCTCCTCTTCATTCTCTCTGTTTTGGCCTTAAGGGAGCGGAAGCGCTTCCCAGACCTCAACAGTGAGAAGAGTCCATTGTTGGGATGGGAGAGGTCCATCATAATCTTCCTAGCTTTGGACTTGCACCGCTTGGTGTAGATGGACAGCAGGTCAGGGAGCTCTGATTGAATGATGCGTTCTGCCGAGCGCACCACCCTTTGCAGATCTCGTCTGTCCTGCTTGGTGCTGTTCCCAAACCAGGTGCAGATGTTTGCCGTCAGGACACTCTCGATGGTGCAGGAGTAGAAGTTCTTGAGCACCTTCAGTGGCAGATGGAAGTCTCTAAGTCTTCTGAGGAAGAAGAGACGCTGACGGGCTTTCTTAACCAGGGTGTTGATGTGACAGGACCATGACAGGTCCTGAGTGATGTGGACACCCAGGTATCGGAAACTGTCCACTCTCTCCACTGGCGTGCCACTGATGATGAGGGGTTTGTAATTCCTCGCCTGCTTTGTAGTGAAGTCCACGATCAGCTCCTTAGTCTTGCTGATGTTTAGGAGGAGGTTATTCTCCTGGCACCAGGTCTCCAGGTTCCTAATCTCCTCCAGGTAGGCCGTCTCGATGTTGTCGGAGATCAGGCCCACAACAGCAGTGTCGTCAGCAAACTTGACAATGGAGGTGGTGTCGGATGTGGCTACACAGTCATAAGTGTACAGTGAGTACAGCAGGGGGCTTAAAACACAGCCCTGAGGCACTCCAGTGCTGAGTGAGATGGAGGGGGAGACTTGTTTTCCTACCCTCACTGATTGGGGTCTGTCTGTGAGGAAGTTGAGGATCCACTGACACAGTGATGAGCTGAGTCCTAGATCCGTCAACTTGGTGAAAAGCTTAGAGGGAATTATTGTGTTGAATGCTGAACTGTAGTCCACGAACAGCATCCTAACATAATTCCCTCTGCCAGTGTCCAGGTGACTCAGGGATGTGTGGAGCAGGTGAGATATGGCATCGTCTGTGGAACGATTAGTCCGGTAAGCAAACTGAAGTGAGTCGATGGTGGGAGGAAGTGAAGAAGTGATGTGATCTCTCATCAGTCTTTCAAAACACTTCATCACAATTGAAGTCAGTGCTACTGGACGGTAGTCATTGTGGCAAGCGGGCTGTTGTTTCTTTGGAACAGGGACAATAATGGACCGTTTGAAGCACGTGGGAACCACAGCTTGGGCCAGGGAGAGGTTGAAGATCTCCGTGAACACCGGTGCTAGTTGATCAGCGCAGGCTCTAAGGACCCGGCCAGGGATTGCATCTGGTCCTGCTGCCTTCCTGGTGTTCACCCTCCTGAAGGTGTTCCTCACGGCATGCTCTGTGATGACGAATGCATTTTCTTCACTGGTGCACTCCGAGCGCGCACAGCCGTTTGTTGTTTTAATTGCTGCGGCGTCGAAGCGAGCATAAAACGTGTTCAGCTCATCAGCCAGTGAAGCATCTGCATTCATCATTGAAGAAGCTGGTCGTTTATAGTCCGTTATAGTCCGCAGTCCTTTCCACAGGCTCCTAGAGTCGCACTGTCGTAGCTGTGACTCTAGTTTTTCCCCGTAGCTCCGCTTTGCCTTTCGGACCGCGCTGCGCACGTTGTAGGACGCAGCCTTGTATAGGTCCATATTACCGGAGACGAGCCCTTCATTGTAGGCAGCGGTGCATGATCTCAGAGCGTCGCGGATGTTTTTATCCACCCACGGCTTCTGGTTGGGAAACGTTCGGATGATAGTTCTTTCTGCTGTGTCGTCCGCTAGTTTCCCGATAAATCCCACAACCGCTTCCGTAAACATGTTGATGTCATCAGAGCTGCGCCGAAACATGTCCCAGTCTGCGTCATCCAGTGCGTCCTGCAGCGCGGCCACCGATTGGTCCGTCCAGCGAGCGACCTCCCTCCTGATTGGTGGTTGCTGCTTTAGCCTTTGTTTGTAAGCAGGTATGAGGAAGATGGCGGAATGGTCCGATTTTCCAAATGCCGGCAGGGGCTGAGCCTTGTAACAGTTCTTGAACGGGGTGTAGCAGTGGTCTAATGTCCTCGTGCCCCGGGTGGGGCAGTTGATGTGCTGGTGAAGGTTGTGAAATGTCCGTTTGAGATTCACTCTGTTAAAATCTCCCATAACAATGAGTGCGGCATCTCGGTGAAGTGTTTGTTGATGTGTGAGAGCCTCATGTAGCTCACATAAGGCAGTGTCCGAGTCCGCGTGAGGCGGAATGTAAACAGTGCAGGCAATGACCGCAGTGAATTCCCGAGGGAGATAGAAAGGGCGACACTTAACGATCAAAAGCGCCAGATTGGGCGAGCAAGAGCGTGTGAGTGGGGAGATGTTTGTGCTGTCGCACCATCTGTTGTACACCATCAAACACACTCCACCACCTCTTTTCTTCCCCGACTCCATTGTCCTGTCCATGCGGTAAACCGAAAAGAACCCCGTCGGCTGCACGGCGTGGTCTGGTATTGCTGGGTTCAGCCAAGTCTCGGTGAAGCAGAGGAGGTTGCAGTCCCGAATGTCTCTCTGGAACTTGATTCTGGCTCTGAGGTCATCAAGCTTGTTCTCGATGGATTGAACATTGGCTAGCAGGATACTGGGCATGGGTGCGTGATGTGCGCGAGCCCATAGCCTGTTCCTGATGCCGGCTCTTTTACCTCGAGGCCGTCGCTTAGGGTCGCGTCCTTTGTTCTCTCTCAGGATCTCCTTTGGCCAGGTTGGGTCCGGAGTTAAACATGGTGAAATGTTCGTGTACTGCAGACCAATAGAAACCAAAGTGTCTCTACTGTAGCGGATTTGTGTGTTTTGCATGATGCCCATGCAAGATTATCGCAGATATAGCAAAAAGTGACGAAAAACTGCAAAAAGTGGAGAAGTTAGGGCAGAGCATCCAGCACGGCAGCCGACCTCACCGGCGCCATTTTGTACTTCTGAGCTAAAGCTTATTTAGAAGGGACTAGAGAAAGTGGAAAACTATTTTCTGGTGAGACAAATTAAATTTTAAATTCTTTTTGGAAAACATTAATGCCACATTATCTGGATGTGAAAAAGAATCAAGCACCTAAGCATGCAGACTGCTTCTACAAACTTTTGTGAAAGATGTCTCACATTCTCGTTTGAAGGCAAATAAGCAGTGTTGGGACCAGAGATGGGCAGTAACGCGTTACTTAAAGTAATCGGATTACAGTAACGCGTTACTTGTAATGCGTTACTGTAATCCGATTACTCGTTACTTGAAAAAAGTAAAGTAAGGGATTACTATTGCAAAAACGGTAATTAGATTACCTTTACTTTCCCGTAGGAACGCTGCGTTACTGCGTTACTAAAACCGTGATTTTTTGCGAGAATGTCTCATGTAAGCAAGTGCTATGTTCGTGACAACAGCTGTGCGCAGATCAACAGTGGATCATATATCGAGTACGGGAGAGAGTATGAGCGTGCAGCGTTTAAAGCGTGGAAGTACTGACCTTACTTTAAGTTTGATTCCATAAAACGTGACAAATACATTCGCGTCCATTAGCATTGTGCGTGGGAAGAAAACTTCTTTTTACAGTGAAAAAAAACCCCCTAAACTTCCAAGCAAGCTCCGAGTGCGCTACCACGTAATGGGAAATTCACAGAGAAACTGCCGTATCCTTCCACTGACCGCTGCGGCACACCTGCACCAGGGTAAACCTCCGCCTACTCTACTCCTGCTTTACAGGTGAAAATAGAGCAAAAGGACCGCTAGTCTTTGACTTTATTTATTTTCTGCTGTGTTTTACTTGCATCTATTTGAAAGAGTGAGTGTAAACACACACAAAAAAAATGTATGTGCTGGAATGTGCAGAAAATAGGTTTAAATATTAAACAAATTTCTTCCAGTCAGTGAATGTTGCATATAATTTAATTTTTGCTTGATGCATAAAGTTAAAAGATTAAAACTAATAAAACAAGTTTTAAAGAGGGACTTTTCCATTTGATTACATTTTGTATGATGGATTATGTAGAAAAAGTAGAATTGGGCTGAAAGATCTATCGCTTTATCACCTATTCAGGGTGTAAATCGTGTTTTTAAAAAGTAACTAAGTAACTAAGTAACTAAGTAATTAATTACTTTTGAAAATAAGTAATCAGTAAAGTAACGGGATTACTTTTGGGGAAGTAATCAGTAATTAGTTACTGATTACTTTTTTCAGGTAACTTGACCAACACTGGTTGGGACTAACGCGTTATTAAGTAACGCGTTACAGTATCTACGTTATTATTGTGGTAACGAGCACGGTAACTAGTTATTATGCCAAAATCAGGAACGCGTTACTCGTTACTGGGATTTAGATAGGCTCGTTATTCGTTACTTCGTGTGGTGGCTATCGCGGAGCTTCCACAGATTCAATAACATTAGCAAGTGGTGGAAGCCAGCAGGTGGGTGAAGGAAAAGAGAGGCAGGAGGAGGAGAGACCCGAAGCGGCCGCCGGTCCGAGTGTCAGGTGAACTGAACTTCAGGTAAGAAGTTATGACCTGCAGTCTATCTGAGTCAGATATAAACCAAGTTTAGGTGGTGTTTATTTTCGTTATGCTGACTTTTTCGTACTGCGTGCTAGCTAGCATGACGGAGTTTCTATACAGCTGGGTGGGTGCTATGAAGTTAATGATGTTGAACTTTATTTTGTTCATACGGTTAATTATTAGAGTTGCCAACCGTCCCGTAAAAAACAGAATCGTCTGGTATTCAGAGAAAATATTACGCGTTTCGTATTGAGGTGAAAAGGAACATTTTGTCCCGGACTTCAGCTACAATGAAAAAGACACAAAGCTGGAGTTATTCTGTGTTTACGCTGCACAGCTGCCTCTTCTTCTCTCATTCTCTCCTCTCCTGTTTCTACTTCAATCATAAAACTGATCAGTGATCAGCTGATCGGCTTCTCTCTCTTGTTTATTTATCGCCCACTTTGCGCCAGAAAGAGGAAACCAGCGGATGTCGCGCTAAACAACAGCAGCACGTTTAAGCTGATGTTAGAATTTATTTAATATTAATTTCTAGTATCAGCTGATGTTTGTTGGAGCCACAGCTGTAAAGCTGCTGGTCATGATGTCGGTTTGGATATGTGGTGAGAGGGAAACATGAAGATGAAACCAGGAGATGTCCTTACTGAATCATCAGAGCTGAACAGGTGATGGAGAAACAGGTTTACCTTTTAGGTCACATGAATGAGTTGAAGGGAAGTTATGAACTGTTTCTGAGAGACAAATAACACCAGGAGCCTTTTTTACGTAGCTGACAGCTGCCAACTGAGTACAATCGAAAGCACCACGACTGCAGTTTTTGTGTTTTTGCGGCGGTCAACGACGGTCCAGGCGTGGGATTTCTCTCATGGAAATGTGCACATTATTTTCTTCCTTTCTATTGGTAGGTGGCACAGTGCACTTGTGGCAAGTGAGCAAGCTAGAAGACTGGCAAACTTGCTGGGTATCCAGTTACGGAAGCAACACATTAACAAGAGAATTCTGAGTAAAACCAAAGTTACTTTCCCTAGTAACTAGTTACTCTGAAAGTAACGAGTAACTTGAAGTAACTGAGTTACTTTTGATAGAAGTAACTAGTAATGTAACTAAGTTACTAATTTAAAGTAACTTACCCAACACTGCATATAAGTGAATAATTTTGACAATATAGTGTATTTCAGCAAGACAATGCTAAACCACATACTGCAGCTACAGTATTACAACTGCATGTGCTGAACTGATCTGCCTCCAGTCCAGGCCTTTCACCAGCTGAAAAACTTATGATGTTTACAGATTGTTCAAAGAAAAGAGGCTGCTACACACTGGTAAACACAGTGACCCTATCCTAACTTTTTCGAGATGTCACTGATTTCAAAGCAGCACTTTTCCTCCTTTAAATGCACCATTGTAAGTAAAATACCAATTTATGAGATCTGGAAATCATTGCATTCTGTTTTTACATTTCATGCAGCGTCACAATTTAATGAGGGGGATTTTGGGTTTGTATATTCAGTGGCTGGTTCACACAGTTGCTTGGCAAGTGAAAGGTCACTCGATTTCAGCTGGAGACTCAGTTCCCTTTGGGGTTGTGACAGGAAAAGTCCCTGGTGTAAAACTCCCAAAAAACATGCAGAATTCCCTTGTAACAAAGGAGTAACGGAAAGTGGCAGTATAGGGATCGATTATTCATGAATTCACTGAAGGAATGAATTATTGTTGTTCTTTTGGCATTTCAAAGAACAGACCACCAGGCTGTATGTTTTATCATCCAGACTTTCCCTCCTTAGTTTCTGTAATGACTTATGCAGACAGTCCCTTCTTTCAGTCTCCATAATCACCATCATCAATCATCATCAATCTGATGTATTGTGTTGTGCAAATCTTCCTGCAATTAATTCAGCCTCCAGATTACACATTGTAATGCAACAAATATTATTTGGTCATTAAGCACAATAATTCTAATCAAAACAATGTAAAACAATGGTTAAAAAATGTCCTGCTATTTGATTAAGTCAGCTGAATAGACAGCAAACAAGACAGAGAATGTAAATGGAATAAAGCAAAACAGATTTGAAAAAGTGTAGATGTACTTATAAAGATGATTAAAGTTCCCCTGATATATTTGAGGTAAAAAGTGTGATCAGTGTCTCTCAGTGACAAGAACAGTGAGAGAGATCCCGGCTCAAGTTTCAACCAGTAATAACAGACCTTTATTTTAGAAAATTGAAGATATTATAAAATAAATCAACCAATATCCATCCGTGCCTTCTTCAGTGTTGTAAACCCTAAAGGCTATTTTTTGTCATCATTTGGTCATAATCTTTCCTTTTTCTTTTTTGCTGATACCCAGTGTGTGGAGCCAGCTGCCAGAAATGCCCAGCAGTGCACTCAGTGTCACCTCATGTGCCAGGTTGCCACAATAAGAGCAACAACTTCCCACTCTCACTTCTATAAAGCTGCCAGCATGTGATACATGCCCTGTCCCATGGCTTCAGAGGTCAACGTGAACCTCTAACCTTGACAAGACCCTGCCAGCCTGGAGGTCGGGCAGTTTTGATTCCTTGTTTTGGTGTTAAACATCTGGGAATATGTTGATTGACTTTTTTATTTTATGAAGCATTTTATTTATTTATTTTTAAACTCAACATTGAGATGCTGTCAGGCCTTTAATGTTTAGTTTACAGAGAGGTCTTTAATTACATGTAGGGGCATGTGACCCTAGTACATCTTTGGAAGCTGCAGTGTCATGTACAAGCTAGTTTTATAAGTTTATGTAACATCTTAGCCATAAACAGACCCAGGGGCCAGCTGTGAACTAGAGGGCAGATCTTTGGGGTTGTGAGTTTTGAAGGCAGCATAACCCTGTGTGTTCCTCTTACTGATGCATCCATCTCTCCCAGGGCAGAGTGGACTTCTCCTTTCTCTGTGCCAGCTGTTTCCGGACAAAAATGCAATCTTAAAAAACAAAGAAAAAACTGTCCTCCCACCATTATTTTACACATGAACATGCTATTTAAACACAGTCTTAGAACTCACACACAAATATTCATATTATTAATTAAAAGAGAATTTAAAAAAGAATCAGTTTCTCATTTAAAGTAGAAATAACTGCCAGAATCTAATATAGGAATAATACAAATAAGCATGCAAATGTTATATGAACAACTCCTCTTTGACTTTCCCGTTTAAAAGATTTTGATTTTCTCTGTCATCTCATTTAAACAACCCGATGCAAGCAATAGCATAACTAAGCAATAGGCCCAAGGCTGGGCAGCAGCTGTGGTTAAAACAAGTGTTGAATGAATGGTAAATACCAAGTAAACGTCTCTTTTGTTCCACCCAGCCACTCTCACCTCCTACTTCTGCAGATTTTCTGGCTCCGTAAAAACATCACATCATCCAAAGTCCTCGTTACTTGTCGGGAGATAGTAGGACCGATGGTTGAACTACAGTTTGCGTAGTCGACTGCATATTTGTGTAATAAAGACATTCACACAGTTCTGTTAACCTTTAAACTCCAAGTTTAGGCTGAGAAAAAAGGCATTGTTTTTATTTTTCATATTGTTGCTTCTTTACTGTAAATTAAGCCTATTTGATTAAAAAAAATCTTATTCATGACCGTTTTGCCTCTTTTTAAAAATTCATTTGAAGGTTTGGTCTCAGGGCTATTCTGGATTGTTGGCACACTTGGAAAAATATGTCTCTGTATTGTTTTTAACTTATTCATCCAAGTAAAATTAAATTTGCATATGCTTACTATGTAAATGGTCATATACATAAATATTAGGGTTGTTTTAATTTTTTTGGTCAATGCAAGGCTTGTAAAAGAACTGAGGGACTTTTTTCTGGAATGTAAATGTTTTATGTTTTGCTTTGTATTTTTTTAACTAGCTTTATGCTTTCAAAGTGGATTTTTTCAGCATTTGTTTTTTTCTTAAAAGACACTCCGTTGACTTGGGAACTAATGCTATATTCTGGTATGGCTCATCCATTGTATTCCTTTGCTTTTGCCTTTGATGTTCTCTTAAAAGTGCTTCCTCAAGATTCGAGGATGCTGGTTGTTATATCTTTATGATACAAAGGGTACTTGCTGCAAGTGGTTAAGGACACTTGACCCCTAGACTTCTTGGATCAGTGAAATAGCTCATTCAGATTCATGTTTGTCACTTGGGTTGCACATCTGTGTGTCTCGCTTTCTCTCTCACTCCTTCTCTTTGGATTTGCTTGGACATGTATGACTTTATTTCATGGTTTACTTACACAGAACATGTCCACCAGTGGGCAGATTGCTGATAAACTGCACATACAATATTTGTATTCTTAAATAAAATGTAGTTTTCATATAAATTATGTCTCCACAGTTTGTTCTTAGCCGTGAAAAATTCTTATACTCCGTGTCAGGTTTGGAGTTGGTAGCTCTGTATATGGAGATATCTGTGTTCGATGGACAACTGTTTTGGTACTGGAAGCTTTCTGGTTTACTTTTGCAGTCAGACTGTGCTCCAAGTAGAATTGACCCATGATGTTTGAGCAAACTTTCAGCATGTGTAAACAGCCAAAATGGAAGTCCCGAAAAAACTGCCCACTGCGCCCAGAATCTATTCAGTTTACCAACTAATTGATTTCCAGATGAAATAGTCTCAGACCGTGCAGAAAAAAAGTTAGTCATGTGCCTTTAGTGGTAACTGAGGGTTAAAAGCTCAATTTTGAGGGCAAATTGCTCCTTCAGATCCCAATGAACCAAATTACGTCGTCTTGCACAATTTGCACCTTGTAACCCACGGTGCACTCAGATTTGGTCAGACTGTAAAGACTAGTCCATTACCTGGTAATGTCAAATGAGCTTCTGAACCACTGATAGAGTGCACAGCCACAAAATGTAATTACCAAAATTGGATTTTGAGAGGTGCGAAATGGGCGCATCATAATTCTGAATGATTATCCCGGCAGGTGTGGTGGTGGTCGATGACTGAGAAAAGGTTTTATTTTTTTTTAACCTTCAGAGAAAATTGCAAGAGTGATAATGCTCTTTTAGAAACACATACTCTGCCCCTCAGATTTTTGGAAGAGCACGTGCAGATGGAGGAACGAAAAAAGTATTTCAGGTACAAGAACTGCATTTTTATAATCGTAGCAGAGCGCCTTTTTGCTTTTCTTACGTCATTTTTTCTGTATTGCCTGATCACTAGAACTGATGAACTTACTGGAACCATACTATGAAGAGTTTTAGGTACCTTTACATGGCTATCCAACCTTTGCTTTATCGCCATACAGGCATTGTAATGTCATGGACACAGTAGCGGTTTTAGATACGGGCGACACGGGCGGTTGCCCGGGGCGGCATCGTGGTGGGGGGCGGCATCACAGGCCTCGGCAAAAAGAAAATGCTCGTACTCATGCTGCCCCGACGTCAGCCAGCGCATACTGGGAATGGTACAGGCACCGATCGGTTTTCTATCGCCCATTTGCTGGGAGTAAGGGCGCCCTCCATTTGCGAGGTGCGCCTGCTGCTTGCGGAACAGGGAGGAGAGGGCGGGGCAGCGGGGGATTCTCTGGCTGGCTGGAGCAGCATCTAATAATCAACTCGCAAAATAAAACAAAATAAAAACAAACCAACAAAAACGAAAACACCAGACTAGGGCTGCCACGATTAGTCGACTAGTCACGATTACGTCGACTATCAAAATCGTCGACGACTGATTTAACAGTCAACGCGTCGCTTGAAGCTTTGTAAGATCACAAAAGACGCAGGAATAAGTAGCAGGATTTAAGAGTGTAATAACGGACTGAAACAGAAGATGGCAGCACTGCATATACAAGGATGCCAGCTGCCGTTAAACCCCGAAGTAGCTCTGTCCCAGAATTCATAGCGCAGCCCAGCTCAGTTTCCAACAATTGCTGCAGCTAGTTAGTTTTAATATTACTCTTATTATTCTTTCTGGGTCACAAAATAAACGTTTAACATATTTTCAGGCGAGAATGTAGCTGTGTAAACCTCAAATATCTGCTCAGTTTATCAAGACACCACATATTTTCAAAAGCGCTCCGACGTTTTCGGCGACGTCTGTTACCCACTAGCTCGATAGCTAGTCGGGGGCTAGGCTCACTAGAGCCGTGAGAACACCGGACTCCCGGCAAATCGTTTTCAAACCCACCACTGTCTTTCGCTACTCAGGTTAAATATATATGAGTCACTTAGATAACTTACAAATGTTATTGTTTGGCTTTTTTTTAGTATTTTATTTGTTCCTGAGTAAATCGGTTTGGCTGAGATTAAAGTTATAGTTTTTACACAGCTGAATAAACGTCAAGCAGACAACTGATTATCAGAAGTGTGAGATGCTCAAGAATATACTCCGGTGTCCCGTTATAGTTTAGATAGCAAGGAGTTTATTAAACTTTACATCCAATGGATGCATGATCTGATTAGTCGACTAATCGCAAAAATAATCGGTGACTAGTCGACCATCAAAATAATCGTTTGTGGCAGCCCTACACCAGACATTATAATACAGACTTATAATTTGCACCAATGTTTTTTCGAAATTCTGTACACGAAAAGTGAGCGCGAGAGCCCTCGGTGCGCCTGCTCGCTGCTAAAGTCAAAGTAAACTTTGTCATCTCCGCTACATACAGTCCAGTATATAGAGAGACGAGACGACGAGGCTCCAGTTACAGCAGTGCAAGTAAACAAACAATATATATAAGAAGAGTAAGAAAATAAATTACACTTTAGGACTCGGGGTAAAGGGATCAATAACAATTTAAAATTTACAGTTTGATGATTTAAGGGGAGGGGGGCCTGCTTCTTCCAAATAGAGCACATTTCATTTATAATGTTGTAAATCCAAGCCCATTATGTATTCATGATTTGAATCCTGGGTTGTGTGAAATCTCAGAAATGCACCCTAGACAAAGTGAATCTGTGAACTAAGGTGTAGGTGTGTTAGATTAAGTTGTGGCGATCCTCGAGTTGGGGGATTTGTGTTCATACTGGAGTGCAAAATTAAAACCAATGGAAGATGGACAAGAAAAGTTCAAAGCCATCAGGTCCTCAGTTTAGAAAAAAGAGAAAAGAAGAGGAAGAGAAACGAGCAAAAGATACAGGTAAGCAGATGTGTCATTGGATAATGGCAGGTCATCCTGAAACAATCAGAATCAGAATACTTTATTAATCCCTAAGGAAATTATGTGGGTTACAGTTGCTCCAAGAAGAAATGGTAAAAAAAAAATAGCAACAGTAACAGACTAAACTCCAAACAATACATAATGTTACAGATTTTAATATTAATTAGTCATTGTCAATTGTTGATTTGTCAGTGAGCCCTGATCTTAACATCTCTGCGTTGGCCCGTCACTGCAAGAAGAGGCAAAAGAAATTGAGACATAAATCCACAGAAGAACTGGCAAGTTCCCTGCGATCCTGGAACAGCCTATTTCCCAAATACCTCGAAAATCTGCACGAAAGTGTACAGAGAGGAACTCGCACTCTTGTGCTGGTAAAACAAAACTAAGATCTTTTCTGAAAGCCACTTGTGCTTTTGCAGCCATTGCAGGCTACTCTTACATTAACAGAATAAGTGGGATGGTAGATGCAGTAAACTATAGTTGTCTGTTTGTTATTGATATCCTGAGTAACTGGAAGTAAATTGTGGAGTTTGGACAACAAATGATCATTTATAACCTTTACACCAATAGAGCCAACTAATGTACAGTCATCTGAAAAAGAAAACTCTCACCATCCTGTGCCAACTAACTACACCCTTACTACTTTCATATGTAATAGGAGGTTAATTTGTAGCCAGGTGCTGCTAATAAAAAGCTCTCGATTAACTGATCAGCAAGTGCAAACACCTCTATAAAAGCCAAAGTTTGGGCAATTTTTTGGTCTCAACCATTCAGGCCTCAGTTACCATGTTAAATGTTGAAGTTCAGAATAGTTCAACTAGACTGAAGACTGAACAAAAATGGCTTGTTTGGAAGAGTTGCCAGAGAAAGCCTCTTCTTTCTAAAAATAACATGGCGGCATGGCTCATGTTTGCAAAGCTGAATCTGAATATATCACAAGACTATATAAGAGCAATGCCCTTTAGGTAAGTGAGACCAAAGTAGTTATGCTTTGCCATAATTCAAATGCAGCATGTCATTAAAAGCACCTCATGCTAACTGCCACAGACAGTAGTGGAGGGGTGACGATTTGGGCTTGCTTCGTAGCCACCATGAAGTCCTCCACATACCAAATACCTCAAGGTTCCTGATACGAATCAGAAAAGTCATACAGAAAGCAATTACATCAAGTTGTTGCTGCTAATGTTGGTAATAAAAGCTATTAAATCAGCGGGTTAAAAAGACGTTTTCATTGAGTCTGTGCTGTCCTGTGAAAAAAAGTCCTGCAAAACCTATTTATTACAACAATAGCTGTCATTTGAAAACAAATACCAACATTTATTAGGAAAAAGCATTTCTTATACTCCCAGTCGTTATACACAAGATTTGAAAAAAAGCCCAACTACTAAATAATACTTTCTAAAAATATAAAATTGCTCAGGAGGTCAAGAGATATATGAAAAAACAAACAAACCTGAAGGTTAAGAAAAATCCACACAAAGCCAGACAAATATCCTACAACGTGTAATGTTCAGTACACATAAACAAATATTACATTTCTCAATGTAAAATATTATACCTCAGATTTAGTTAATATTCTGTCATTCATTTGACTTCATTTTATGGGAATATTTCTATTGTCTTATCCACTAACGCCAACTAAATCTTTTGCTACTGCATGATTTCTCTTGAAACAATGAATTGTGCACAGCATTGTTTGTTTTCTTTCTTTCACCCCTGGCTGCAGATTCATAAGCAGTTTCCTTTCTGAACTGTCTAATGGTCTAATGAGCTCAGAACTAACTGCACTGAGAGTGCAGGCATCTAACACAGAACTAGCTGAGAAGTGTGTGAGCCCAAATATGCTCTGATGGATAACACATGCACTGACACTAGTCAGTGTTGCAGGGGAACAACACCATAAACAGGCACTTAATGAATGAAGAATTAATGCGTGTCTCCCATTTCTCCTCAGAGCTGACCTAAAGTAGATAACAGCCTCTGGCAGGAATAGTCTCAGTAGATCAGAATGCAGCACAGCTAAAAGACATAAAGACTTTTTTTTCCAGCTGCAACAAATTTAAGCTTTCAGGAACTGAATATAACATGAGAGAAATGTTGGGAATTAACAAGCGATCTGTGAATAATTACATTTAATTAGATCCAGAAAGAATTTAAGGTTGCAATCAGTTACAATATGATCCCAGTATAAATATAAATCTATCTATCTATCTATCTATCTATCTATCTATCTATCTATCTATCTATCTGTGTGTGTATAAAAATAAAAGCATAAAACCCTATACAATATGTTAGCTCTGTGCCTATACTGATAAAAACCCACAAACATATATTTTTTAAGAATCTTAAGATATTTTTTAATTTAGTTTTTGTAGATTTAGTTTTTGGTTTAAGCTCTACTGCATGGTTAAAACTGACTAGATTTAAAACCAGTTACATTCACTTTCACTGGTTGATGGTAAAAACAATAACCACTTAAGGTGTGGTTTATTTTGACGTCTGTGTGTGTTTCCCTGGGCAGTGCCAAGTTTACGCCATAAAATTAAAAACTAAAGGAAATGGGATTTCCTTCATAATAAAAGCATAAAAGTCTTTAAAAATAATATTCTTTATAAAGGTGATCCGGAAAAAATAAAAGTAGCAGCTAATGGCCAGATTGATCAATATACTGTTTTTCTATCATTTTTGCACTCCGTCTATAAAATATGAGACGTGCAAGTATTTTTAAAGTTTTTGCTACTGCTTTATTGTTAAACACTGTTCAAGCAGCACAAAACTGTAAACGTGTCAGTCGTGCAGTGTTAAATACTAGAGTCAATAAAAATGTACATAAATATATAATTCACTGAAGTTAAGAAGGCAAATGTGGGAAAATTAACATTTATTCTTTTTATATGATTGATTCCAAATCTTCAACCTGTATAATTAGTGTGTCTGTATTTATTAGGTTACAAAGAGTCAAATGCGAGACTACCATTCAGCCAGGTGTCTCTTACATTGTCCAGTACAAACGTGTTCTTTGCTTCAGCTTTTATTCAATTGTTACTCGGTCACCCAAATGGCACATTGCTTCAGGGCTGAAAATAAAGTCACTTTCAGTATTTCAGTACTCTTTCTTTTTGTATTGCTCATTCATGGTGGACCTTGAGAACCATTCATATAGCAGTGACACTATTCAAAACCAAATGTTTGGACTCATTATATGCAATGGGAGAATAAAGCAATTAGAGACATACTGCAGTGTAACCGAGTGCACAACAATTCTAACCAAACAAACAGCAAACTTGACATTTCTTTTCATATCAAAAGACATCCAGCAGTTATTAACTACTACTGTGTGAATGTGTGTGTGAATGGGTGGATGACTGGATATGTAAAGCGCTTTGGGGTCCTTAGGGACTAGTAAAAGCGCTATATAAATACAGGCCATTTACCATTTTACCATTTACTACAAATATATAATAAGTCATTTTCCACAGTTTGTTTTTCAGTTTTTACTTCATAGTGGTTATCTCTTTTATTTTGAAGGCGCCAGCCGGAACTTCCGCACCTAACTCGCTGTCGCTTGCAGTCATTTCCCTAAACGCTGCTGGTCGTTAGCCTCTGAGCTGAAAGCCGCGGTTCATATCAGCGCAACAGGGCTGTCTGTGAACTCGGAGTTTGGACTTTAAGCGGTTCGTGACAGCCCTATTTAATACTTGACTTTACACTTTTACCCACGCATGACGCCACGAGGGGACTCGGTGGGGTCGGCCTGAAAACTTTCCCCTGCCATTGGTGTTTCTGAAGGAACAGGTAATACTATTTTTCACGCGTTTACATACGTTTTGAAGCAGAGGACGCTCACAGACTCCCCGCTGTCCCTCAGATTTATTGTTGCGGGGTCAAATATCAATGCAACAAGGCCCGCACCTGTAGTAGAAAGCGCATAAAATACAGATAACATAGATAACAGGTGGTCAGAATAAACTCCAGCAAGAAATCACTACATAGGCTTTTAAGGACTTTAGCTGACCAGTGTATTTTAAAAATAACCATTCATAGATCTTAACTGGATGTAATCGATCTTTGAAAAGCTTCTTTAAAAGTTTAAGGTCGTATGGATATGATTTAACTGCAAGGAGGCTATTAATACGCAAACTATCTTACTAGTTCCTTTATCGTTTAAGGTCTGTTAGCCTCCAGTGTATTCTTGGATCATTAGGGCTGTAGGGTCTTTCGTTTCTGTATTTTGCGTGCACTTTTGTGGAGAATCAGTGTTTTCCATTTCAACAAGTCTAATGTGAACACAAGGCCACTTCAAAAAGCACTTATCACTGTGTAAACAAGAGGCTGCTATCGGCCAGCTGTCTGCTCTGCTAGGGTCAAGCTCACAGGAAGAATTTCCTTTCCTTTGTGCATATCATACAAGATATGTAGTTATTTCCAGGGTCGTCTATTTAAACAGTTAGCTCTGGTGCTAATAGGTCAGTTATACTTATCTGGTCCATGGCACAGCAGGTAAGAAGTGAAGCTTAAGATTGTGTGATCTTATTTTTACAGATGATTTGGTGTCATTTTTCTTCCCTTAAGCTTTTTTAAAATTCATTTATTTTAGCTTTGGTCTGGCAAATATAACAAGCTTTTATCCCTCTTTTAATTTTGACAGCTGAATAGCTTTACTTTGACTCCAGCCTGGGTGAGGAAAATGAGGAAATTTTACTTCAGCACACAATTTCAGATAATATGATAATAAGTGCAGTCATTAGTTGTGGCCCTGACTTGTCTCAAGATGTAGACTATTAAATATTAGCAATTAAATTAATATGAGGCCAGTGTGCACTGACTCGACCTAGAGAGAAGTGGTGTTTTATTATCGACTTTTTGAGTTACAGAAGTTGTTCAGGGGAGGTGATCAGAGCTCTCCTCTCACACTTTGTGAGACTTTTTTTTTGAAGAAACAACACTTATTTGCAATGATGATCACTTCTACGGCAGGGATTAACATGCCAGATTTATATAAGTAGAGATCTGTGACCACAGGAACAACTCTAGTCTTGTTTGTCCTTCGATTCTAATTGTTGTTATTCTGTTTCTGTCATGATTGATTGTGCATCCTGTATCACCTGTAGCCATGATTTAAATGTTTCTGAGGTACTCCATGTTCCTTGTGTCTGAATAGAGCTATACAAACAAATGTGACTGTTTTTGCTGTTTAGCATGAGGGAAGCGTTAGTTAAAATTAAGGATGCATCAGTTGTGAATTCCTGGGTGGAATACTGATGTTTAAAACAGCAATTTGATAGATAACTGAAGCAGAACAATACCTTTTTTTCCTGTCTATTTTTCCCTTGAATATTAACGTTTTGTGCCAGGAAAACAAATCGGCATAAACAGAGAAGTACTGACCACTAACACAGGTAGATGACGTCTTATTTGTGGAAATGCTTATTTCAGTCAGTAATGCTATTATCTGCTCATACAATTGTCTTAATGCCTAATAATTAGAGAACAGATTAGTATTTCCTATTTCCATTTCATTACGGACCCTAAAATGCCAATAGGAAATAACAATACAGCTAATACCGACTATTACAGTGCAGTTCCTTCAAATTAGTTGAAGGAAATAACTACAGCCACTCAGGAAATGTATCACTTATTACTTCTATTGGAACAGATCTTCAGGTATATTTCTACTTTTTTGTTGTTGATCTATCTGGAATTGTCAGGCAGGTGAAGTTAGTACTGCTTTTGTCTTGGCTTACACTAAATTCAGAAGTCTCCCTTTGTATCTATTAAATCCATCTTGAATAATTGCTGATTATGTTGTACAAATAAGCCTGGAAGATTCAAATGTATTGCATTCTGGATCAATTTAAAGTGTACAGGGAGACTAAGTAATTGAGTTAATTAATGTTTAACTGAGCAAGTGGTGCAAAGAAGCCTCAAATTATGCATTCTAATTGTTGCCGACTGAAGTGTTTAATTTTCTTCTGAAAGGTATTTGCATATCGTCTGAGACAGAACACTTCCCTGGTGCATTTCAGTGAAATATTTTGCACGTTCTCTGGCACTATCCTACACCAACATCCCCACGTATTTGCCGTGTGCAGTAAGGCAGGACTGTTTTTGCAAAGGCCATTTTTTCCTGATTTTTTAGGGAGGCTGTAAGGTTTTAGGATAAGGGAACGACACGGCCTTGAGATTTTGTTTATTCTGACAAATAATTGGGAACAGATAGTGTTGTTGCTAGTTTAGATTGATTTGACTTTTTTAACGCACGTGTATTTCTATGAGGATTTATAACTATGTAATCTTGAGTCATGTGGGGAAAAAGTACACCTTCTGTGTGTAACTGTAACGTTTTATGTGCAAGAATATAATAAAAATAATCTCGTCCTCAGCAAAAGACGGATAAATCCGTCTCAGCTGTACAACAACACATGACATACTACACAGTGTCTTTTTTTTATGATACAAAAATTAAGCCAGAATACAAGTAGTAAGTAGCAGCCAGATGCACTTGATTCAAATGCCCGGGATTACCTGATCAACAAGCAGGGCAGGCGTAAGCACCTCCTATAAAAGCAAAACTTTTGGCAGTTTGCTGGTCTGGATTTTTCAGGTGTGCATTAGAACAACGCCAAACAGGAAAGACAACAGCCATGAGCCTGAAGAAACAACTGTTGCTGCCCATCAATCTGGAAAGGGTTACTCTAGATGTCAGATAGCATGCTAAATGTCAAAATTCATGACTGAACACGATGAAAAGATTGAACAGGTATGGCCTGCCAGTAAATATTGACAGGAAAAAGCCTCTTACCTTTCTGAATAACAGCACAACTTAGGTTTGCTAAGTTGCATCTGAACAAACCACAATACTTGTAGAGAAAGTGGAGATGTTTGGCTATAATTCACTGCTCCACGGTTGGAGAAAACGAAACACGGCATGTAACCAGAAAATCCTCGTACCAGTCTCAAGTATGGTATTGGATGGGAGATGATTTGGGCTTGAAAGAAGGTATGCTTTCTTTTCCACATGATGCATAGTCTCTGAGGTTTCTGTCTGTATAATCCACCACACGACATCATTTTTGGTGAGATATCCTTAGCTCTCCTAATGCACTGCAAATGAAAAATATTTATATTCTTTAAATTAATCTTTTATTTATCAAGGCGAAAGAGAGACCTGACCAAGAGGGCCAGCATTCACACTTTAATTGTTTTTGTTGTAAAAATAGAGAAAAGAAGTAGAATAAGTTCCAAACTAGTCAAGATTAGTAGTGCAGCGGTAACCGCTTCCTCGGTCACTCACTATGGGTGCTGTGGAATTATTTGGTTAAGATGCCTTTAGATTAAAACAACATCCATTGCTTAATAAATACTTGCTTCAGTTGGACACAAGTGCTTTTCTCTGACATTTAGAGGACTAAAGCAAACAGCACCCCATCAAATTGGTTTTTAAACCCACAAAGACATGAAAGTGAGGTTTTAGAGATGGCCATAAATCTGCTTCATCATTCAACAAAGATCTTTAAAATTTGAAACCCTTTGTTTTCACGATGCAACAGGTTTTTGTCCTGGCGTCACTGTCACTTTGTAACAGAATTAGCTGGAGATGCAGAAATGGTAATAAGAATCCTTTAGTAAGATTTCCCAACTGCTTGACTTGAAATTTAAAGCCTTATAACCATGTGAGCCGATAGTAGGGGCAGCAAGATGTGCAGGGAGCTTTTCTCCCACAATAAGTTGCCAACTTCTAGAGAGTGTAACAGTGAGGAAGTCTGAAGGCAAGGTCAAAGCTTCAAAGGAAACAAAAACTCTTCCACATCTGCTTTTAGCCAGGATTGGTAATTAAAGAAGAAAAACCTTGCCGCAATCTCTTTTAATGTGACTCATCTGTTTTGGGAGGAACATTCACCATCTACAGACACAAGGTCACAAGAATCACTGTGAGACTAGTTGAAGAAGACAACTAGTTCTCCTTCTCCTGCTCTGTTCTTCTTTAATGCTTTCACCAGCACACATTCCTCAAATTACAGGTAATCAGACGCCGACTCGTTATTGATTTATAGGTTTTTGTGATCCATTGATCTACTTTTAATCATATATCATTCCCCAAGTATTAAGGAGAAACCGATGAGCTGGCAACTAGTCCTCCTTCTCCTGCTCTGTTCTTCTTTAATGCTTTCACCAGCACACATTCCTCAAATTACAGGTAATCAGATGCCGACTCTTTATTGATTTATAGGTTTTTGTGATCCATTGATCTACTTTTAATCATATATCATTCCCCAAGTATTAAGGAGAAACCGATGAGCTGGCAACCAGTGCATTTAAACCTCAGAAATTGGCTCATAGGCTTTGATTTTCAGTCATTCAGGAAAGGAAAGGATTATAAACCCATAGAAGAATCAATTATCTGTCATCAGCTAAGGAGTGGATCATTTATCAAACCAGATATGTTTATAAAAAACCATTCAGTTCGTTGTGTGTCGAGGCTAATTTGGGAGCAAGTGTTTGCCTTAGTTATTGTAAAAATCTCCAAATATACTCAAAGTACATGTGGCACATTTTTGCATTTAGTATAGGGCTGCTCGATTATGGCAAAAATGATAATCACGATTATTTTCACTGAAATTGAGATCTCGATTATTTGACGATATTTATTTAACCCTTTAAGACCTACTATAGAACCAAGTCCGCCAGAGCTTATATTATTTTTTTACATGTTGTAGTGCCATTTGTGGGAGCATTTCAAGTTGCTATACAACTGTTATAGCCCATATTTTAATAATATGTATGCATTAAGTCCATAGTAACTACATTAATTGCAAAAAAGTGCAATAAACTACAAAAAAATTGAAAATCGTTTTTGGTTTTTTTACATATATTTCTACTTGGAGAAATTTAAGAGGTTTATCCCTCAAAACTTTAAATACAAAAAAGTTGCAAAAAATAGTTTCCCACCACAGGAAATTTATTTTGAGTATCTTCATAGTTTTATTTTGGCGATACAGCAATTTTTATATACTGCAGGAAAAACGAAAAAACAATCCTATGATGCAAATTTGCAAAGAAAACAGCAGGTGCATCAAAATAAAATATTTCCAGCAGTGCAATTTGAGTTCTAAGCATCCCAGAAACTATTCAGAAAAGTCAAACATGACCAGTATAGGCCTTTAAGACTAACAAGTAAAAAAAACTACATTTCCGCAAAAATGACGTCACTTCCGGTTTCGGCCAGGAAATGGCGGACATGCGATAGTTCGCGCTGACCTCTGTTTCACTGTGGGAAGTGTTACGAACAGCTGATCGGATCGGCAAAGCGTGTTTCTGGTTTTGTGTTTTGCTGTTTTGTTCCTGCAAGCGCTTTTTATGCAATTTTTGCAAAGCTATATGTGGAAGGAAACCGTGACCGAGGACAAGCTGATGGCATAAGATGTAAGTACAACTCCTCCGGTTTCATATGCAAAACAAATTATTGCGCTAGCTTACACGGTTCAGGTTCTACAGGGATTTAAAAATAGTTACACAAAACGGAGCGTGCTGCTCTGACCGGCTTTAAAGGGTTAACAATGACTTTAAAAAATAATATAAAATAGTGTGCAACACCACTGAAGTTTTTTTTACCTCTCTTTTCAACCAACGGCAGTCACTCTCCTCTCCAAATAACTTCTGCTTAGCTTTCCGAGCTTCCCTCGGGTCCTCTTAATCAGCGGTCTCCAACCTTTTTTTGCGCCACGGACCGGTTTATGCCCGACAATATTTTCACAGACCGGCCTTTAAGGTGTCGCGGATAAATGAGGGAGGGGCTAATAATCGGCTCAGTCATTTTTAATGATCGTTGAAAGCCCAGATCGTAATCGTGATTAAAATTTGATTAATTGAGCAGCCCTAATTTAGTATTTATGAAAATGCAAATTGGTTTTAAGGCAAATTCACCTTCGAATCTGTTGCAGTAACTGATGTTTTTTGGACACTCAAAGGCAGCGAAAACAAGCTGTGGGAACAACAAATATACTGATATGTTCTGTTAAACAGTTGCTTATTTACACGTTCTCTGCAGAAGGAAAAAGTTTAGCATTTATTTGAGCAACATGATTTTATCTTTTGTCTGTTTTTGTTGTTTAGTTTCGCTTTTGGTCTTTGCTCTATTCATCATACATTGTAATTTATCTGTTTGTTTGGAGCCAACTGAACAGATGCCTCAAAATCCACTCGGAGCAAGTACTGAGCTGAATCACTTGGGATTGCAAAATCTAGTCCTATTACCGTATTTTCACGACCATAAGACGCACTGTGCTAAAAGGCGCAGTCTCAGTTATGTGTGCCCTTACTGTATTTAACACACACATAAGGCGCACTGGATCATAGGGCGCATACAAGTACCGTATGCGTATTTAAAAATAAAGCGGGAGCAAACCTGAGTTCGGTACCTTACTCACATTTTTATTACCAGTAATCGTCATCATCAACAACACACAAGCATACAAGTGTGCGTATTTAAAAATAAAGCAGGAGCAAAACAAAGTTTGGTACTCACATTTTTATCATCAATCAAACCCATCGAAGTCCTCATCCTCTGTGTCTGAATTGAACAGCTGCGCTAAATCTCCATCAAACATGCCAAGTTCACTTTCTTCACTGTCAGAGTCACTTTCCGTGCCGTGCGGCTCCTTGGAAATGATGCCGGCTTTTGCGAAAGCTCGAACAACAGTGCCAGCAGACATGTTAGCCCAAGCATCTACAATCCATTGGCAAATTGTGGCGTAACTCGCCCGGCGCTGCCTTCCACTCTTGGTGAAACTGTGGTCTCCATCCGTCATCCATCGCTGGATGTGTTTGTCGCCGATGTGTTTGCTGCAGTAGGAGCGGAAGATGGCCAGCTTTTCCTTATAATCCGCTGGAAGTTGCTGCGCTACCGTAGTCCTGGTCCGGATGGAAAAATGGCACCGTTTCATAAAAAGTGAAAGTGAAACTGCTTTTAGCCGAATGGTGACCGTCGAAACGCTTCTCCCGCTCGTTCTTTGCTCGATGATCCACCGCTCGAGTCTTTCCTCCAACTCGGGCCACCTCGCCTTATGTCCGCGGAAACTCAACTGCGTTTTCTTGACCTGCCGGAGCTTGTTTTCTAGCTTCCTCCATTTGCGAACCATCGATTCGTTAATCTTAAATTCTCTCGCCGCTGCTCGATTTCCATGTTCCTCCGCGTAGCTGATGGCCTTCAGTTTAAACTGTGCTTCGTAAGCGTGTCTCTTTGCCACTTTCAGGGTTGTTAAAACAACGATGTCCTGCATAACGCACATACCTGTTCTTTTATACAGGTATGTGCGATAAAGTCAACGCACACACTTCACCCTTTAGCGTTCTCATGGTGTTCTCTACTACGTCCTCCTTACAACACACAGGGCGCACTGCGCTATAGGGCGCGCCGTACTTTTTGAAGAAAATCTAAGACTTTTAAGTGCGCCTTATGGTTGTGAAAATACGGTAAGTAATCTTCCTGTTTTAAAAAATAGAATAGAATAGAATTCAACTTTATTGTCATTGCACATGTCACAGGTACAAGGCAACGAAATGCAGTTTGCATCTATCCAGAAGTGCTTTAGCCACGATATAGATATATTACAATATATATTAGCAATAATATAGATATGTGAGTATATTACAGAAATAGGTCTATTATGGTATGTTATAGTCCTCTCACCACTACTGTTCTCCCTCTACACTAACGACTGCACCTCCAAGAACTCGGCTGTCAAACTCCTAAAGTTTGCAGATGACACCACTGTCATTGGCCTCATTCAAGATGGTGATGAGTCTGCATACCGGCAGGAAGTTGAGCGGCTGGTACTCTGGTGCAGTCAGCACAATCTGGAGCTGAACACTCTTAAGTCTGTAGAGATGACAATGGACTTCAGGAGACATCCCTCAACTCTGCTCCCCCTCACCATATCAGACAGCCCTGTGTCAACTGTGAAGACCTTCAAGTTCCTGGGTACAACCATCTCCCAGGACCTGAAGTGGGAGACCAACATCAACTCCATCCTCAAAAAGACCCAGCAGAGGATGTACTTCCTGAGACAACTGGGGAAGTACAGTCTTCCACAGGAGCTGCTGATCCAGTTCTACACTGCGGTCATTGAGTCTGTCCTGTGCTCCTCCATCACAGTCTGGTATGGAGCAGCCACTAAACAGGACAGGAGCAGACTGCAGCGGACTGTACGGGCAGCAGAAAGGATCATCAGTGCCCCCTTGCCCTCCATCCAGGATCTGTACCTCTCAAGAACCAGGAAACGGGCAGGGAAAATCATCACAGACCCCTCACTCCCTGCACACAGACTTTTTGATCTGCTGCCCTCTGGCAGACGGTACAGAAGCCTGCAGACCAGGACCACCCGACACAGGAACAGTTTCTTTCCCCTCGCCATCTCCCTTCTTAACAGTTGACCTGTCACACTGCTCCCACTGCCAGACTGCAACTACACCTTATGTACATTTTGTAGTATTCATTCCACCTCATTCATTTCTGTATTTTATGTATATAAGTTTAGATTCGTTATTTATAGTTGGTTTACACAGCTTTGTGTATGTATGTGTAATGTGTGTATATATAGACACGTGTGTGTGTGTGTGTGTGTGTGTGGTGTGTGTGTGTGTGATTTACATTGCTGTGCTTGAGAGCCACCATCTACCGGAACCAAATTCCCTGTATGTGTCTGCACATATACTTGGCCAATAAACACGATTCTGATTCTGATTATAGGGCTGGGCTATATCATACCGTTCACGGTAATACCGGTGTAATTTTGGGCAAAGATAGGAAAATGAAATATCGCGATAGAATATGGGTAAAACGCGCATGCGCAGTGCCTATGTTTACATAAGCGCATGGCGGCGACGCAGAATGAGAAGAGCGAAACTGGATCGTTGAATGAAACGGATGAACCAGAACTGGTTTGTAAAAATGCTGCAACTTCAGTGGTGTGGAACTGGTTTAGCTTTCATCCGTCAGATACACAACAAAGCACTATTTCTGGTAGAGCATGCTAGCGGGCCGTCGTTATTACCGTGTTTTTTTTGGAAAATACGGCACACTTAAAATCAATCCTTTGATTTTTCTGAAAATCGACAGTGCCCCTTATAATCCTGTGTGCCTTATGTATGAATTCTGGTTGTGTTTACTGACCTCGAAACGATTTTATGTCGTACACGGCGCTCGAAAATCTGTCAAATGTTTTAGTATGACTTTGCTAAGCTATGAACCCGCACCGCTTGATGGATTGTCGGAGCATTACGGCTATCGTAGGCAGGAGCCTCGCGGAGTGATACGTACTGTGCTTCAACATAATATTACCGTGTTGTGTGTGTATAACCTCTTTTTAAGTTTTGTGGATGTTATACATGGTTATGCTGAGGATATGTCGGCCAGTTTCCACTGGAAATGCCTTTTGGTTAAACTATCAGCAAGGAATTTGCATTTGCACTGTTACATTTTTATATAACTTTAATGCACATAAAAAACAGCTGCTTGTTTAAGTGAAAATACATTGCTGGTTTTTTTGCACAAATAAAGTTGTGGAGTTGTAAAGTATTTTGTCTAGTGTCAATTATATCGTTATCGCAAATTTTTAAATGTATATCGTGATAAATATTTTTGGTCATATCGCCCTGCTCTAGTATGTTATAATGTACACGGTATGAAGTATGTTATGAATATGCTATAACTATAAGTATGTACAGACTATGAACAGGATATAAATATAAAAAACTATACAGAAATATGAGATATGCAGGTTATAAACAGTTGTTGAATTAAAATTTATTGTATTGTACAGAATGATTATTTACACAGAACTATAAAGTAGTGCAGTTAAGATAAGTGAGATATGTGGATAATTTCTACAGAGGCTATATAAAGTGTTAGTGGTTGTGAGTGGTGGTTCAGTCCATGTTGTTATTATTGTGTGTATGAGGGTACAGTTGTCCATTTTGTGTGTGTGTGTGTGTGTGTGTGTGTGTGTGTGTGTGTGTGTGTGTGTGTGTGTGTGTAGGTGGTTGTGGGTGTGGGTGTGTGTATGTCCAGTCCATGTGTTTAATGTGAGTCAGGAGGCAGAGTTCAGGAGTCTGACAGCTGTGGGGAAGAAGCTGTTCCAGTACCTGGTGGTCTTAGTCCGGAGGCTCCTGTAGCGCCTCCCAGAGGGCAGGAGGGTGAAGAGTCCATGTGATGGGTGACTGGGGTCTTTGGTGATTTTCCCAGCCCTTTTCAGACACCGCTTCCTGTAGATGCATTGGGCAGTTTTCACAACCCTCTGCAACGCCTTCCGGTCCGAGGCAGAGCAGTTCCCGTACCAGACTGTTATACAGTTGGTCAGGATGCTCTCGATGGTGCAGCGATAGAAGTTCACCACGATGTCTGAGGACAGGTGGTTCTTCCTCAGAGTCCTCAAGAAGAAGAGGCACTGGTGAGCCTTCTTGACCAGCTTGGAGCAGTTGGTCGTCCAGATGAGATCCTCGGAGATGTGGACTCCCAGGAACTTGAAGCTGCTCACACGCTCCACAGCCGTCCCCTTAATGTAGATGGGTGGATGTGGGTCAGCATTCCTCCTGTAGTCCACGATGAGCTCCTTGGTCTTCTCGGTATTAAGCAGCAGGTTGTTTCTGTCGCACCACTCAGCCAGACGATCCACCTCCTCCCTGTACCTCATCGTTGTCGTTGATGAGGCCAATCACCATGGTGTTGTTGTTGTTGTTGTCCTGGTGTGAGAGGACAGAGTGCAGTGCGATGGAGACTGCATCCTCTGTGCTCCTGTTCTGGCAGTATGCGAATCGGTGGGGGTCCAGAGTGTGTGTGTGGGGGGGGGCAGGATTTGAAGTGTTATGTACCTAAAGGCTAAAAGACCCCTGTATTTATAACAAATGTTGGCTTTTCAAACAAGAAAATAAAAAATTCAGATGAACCATTAAACAGGTGCTAAACCATATCAGAGCAAACCAGAGCCATCCCCAGTCGGCTTCTTCCATACCTCATAAAACATCCTCGGACTTTGACTTTGAAATAAAAGAATTTTATCCACTCAGTAAAGTTATGTACTGTGTGAATTTTACCTGCTATTTAGGTCAAAAGAGAAAAAATAGTTGCACATTCACATAAAAAAATGAGGCAGGAAGAACTGAGTGAACAACAGCTCAAACACCGCAGGACTCCAATTTATCGCACGCTGAAAGCTTTAAATTTTGAGCACAACTGTTTCACAAGAGAATAACACACTGCTCTGTGCATTATTGTCTGAAACCGAGAACTTTTCCACAGTAAAAATTTCTAATGCTGATGATTATTCAATTAATCAACAGAAACTGGAAACAGTTTTTACGATCCTTTCTTTTAGTGAGTTTTTAAAATCAGAAATCCAGGTTTGAGCTTTATAAATGTGAGGATTTTATGTTTTTTGTACCACATAACTAGGTACATAACCCGTCTTTAGATGTTTTCCCACTTGTTTATAGTCATCAAAATAATAGATTATCTTGAAAATAATTTTAACAAATCAAACCAAAATTGGATGAATCTCTCAACTGCTGGGTGTTTTTCATGTAAATTGTTCATCCTTCAGTGGCCTGTAATGTGTCTACATGTCTTTAGGGCATCATCGGAAAAGTTTGTTTGCAAAACTTCCACAGTAGAGGTCATAACTCTCATGCTTCGTAATAAATCCTTGAGGTCACTGATGAAAATATTATTTTGTGTTTCCCTGCCTTCATTTTTCATTATGTTTTCACAGCTGTAAGAACAGCATTTGCAGGCATGGTTGAATTTCATGTTATAAAAAGGAGAATTCACCTTGGTTTCTTTCAAACTGTCCCAAATAATTAATTGGCACTTATGACAGTTGAAGCTCTGAGTCCATTTACTGCCGTTTCTTTAGCAGTGCTCATTTTACTTGTAGCAGAAGCCTCCAACTACTCCTACGGGTTATCGAGTTTGTTACTCTTCTCTGATATTTACTGAGATTAATTCAGGCGTTTTTCCTGGATAAGTAATGACTTACAGGTGTGGGCTTTATGCCACAAAGGTAGAGACACTGTGTACCAGCGACTGAAGACAGACTCCTGCCATTCAGGAATGATTAACTGCTGGATTTGATTCATCAGATGTGGTAAGAGTAAACCAACGTGTCCTTGGGCTGCACTGTGGTGCGTTACTGTGCACTCGCACTGCATTTATTGATCTTTCAGGTGTTTCTGTCCACAGGGCATCATAAATCACAATTTCTTTTTCCTCTCACCATTTTTGGTAGATACTGCAGGTGTTTTGAAGAAGCAAGTGAAATTGTAGCGTCTACTGATCGTTAGAGCTGACATTTTTATATTTTTTCATCGTTCTGATGGTCACTGTAGTGGCTATATTAATTTCTTAAAGTTCTTCCTTTCTCTTATATGTAATATAACCACACTACTGACGGACAAGCGCCTGTTTTTATGCGTTGTCGTTAGTAACAGCGACGATAACACCTTCGTGTGTGGCTTGTTTATGTTCCACATACACCTTTCACAATAAAGCTATCCTGTTGAGACTTTTCAAAATAAACTGAATCACGTGAAAGAGCAGATTATTTACAGATGAGAAGTAAAAAATAAACCTTAGACTCAAACGTTAGAACAGGCTTTCCCCGCAGCACGCCGTGTAATAAATACAAAGAAAACGGCGGCCTTTACAACTTGTGTCTATAAATGTATAGTTTCATGCATCGGTTAAAACACTCGACTCCGGGTAAAGGACGCGCAGCTGGAAACACTTCACGCAAGTCGAGCTGCCCGAGATTCACAGAATTTACAGACAATGTTACATTTTTGTGATTTATATCGTTATCGGACGATAGAATTCTTATATCGGGATATGAGATTTTGGTCATATCGCACAGCCCTATAAACCACTACACTGTGCAAAAGTAAGCTTCCGCTGAAGAGTGTGTGGGCTCACTCCTAGAGATGGGGCGAGGGGCTCAGACAGTTAGAAGGGTTCAATTTTGCACCAGTTCCAGTGATTCAGGAATTTCACTAGAATTCCTCCTATGTGCATGCCACGTATAAGCCTAGTATGTGCAGTGTTTGGAGAAATCTATACACCCTGTAGCTTCTCTTTGTGGAGTGGGAGTGGTAGGCTTAGCTGGGACTACTGCTCCCACTCTTTTCGTTCTTTTTGATTCTACTTTTTTCCTTTTTTTCTGTAAACTGATTGTACTCAGATATTATCAGGGGAGCTAAGTATGAAGTTTTACCAAAGTTTAAAAGAAGAGATTGTAAATGAAATATATTTATTTCATCTACAATCGCAGGTCATGCCGTGTATTTCAATATATCAACCTGTCCCTTCTTCTTTCTTGTCCAGGTGGAAAGTTCTGCTACTTTTACTGATGAAAAACCCATGGCAGGACTGAGAAGGAATAGTGAACATCCCTCCTACCCGGTCTTACACTCCTCTCCTGTAAACCTCCATCTTCTGGACTGTTTCACGAGGATATTCAGTTATGCCGAGCAGAAAGCAAAGTAAAATCCATTTCTCAGCTTTGACCATGTGAGCTCTGAGGTAGCTCTCTTAGCTCTGTTGTTTTTTGGCGACTCTTTCCAGTTGCCGGTAATGTAGTAATTCAAGTGATATTAGAAGCGTTTGGTGTCATGATGGCCGCTGCCTCCTCGCCTGAGAAGCTGCTGCAGCTCGAGGAGATCGACTCCAGCCGAGCTGGTAGCTGCATTCTCTCCCCGATCCTCGGCTCCTCTTCTCCTGGTCTGTCCCATGAAACAAGCCAGCCCATCTGTATCCGCTCACCATATACCGACCTCGGCCATGACTTCACCACCATACCTTTTTACAGTCCAACTATCTTCAGCTACGGTGGTCCGAGCATTTCTGAATGCTCCTCTGTCCATCAGTCTCTGAGCGCCTCTTTATTTTACAGCCGTGTGGGGACGCCCATTACGCTGCACTGCCCCCAGGGTCGATCCCAGCAAGGCCAGTCAGCCCAGACTCCGTGGGACAGTGTTATAACAACCAGGTAGGACTGGGCGCAACACCTTGACTACGCTGTGCTCTTTAATCAGTAGTTGGCCAGCTAATGATTATTCAATTAGTACTTAACCTGTTATTTATTGAACAGCTGTTTTTAGTAACCTTTTTCTCCAGTTTTTTCTTTTTCAACTAAAGCTACAGCAAGCTAAAAATAATCATCTGTAATCACATTACTGATTCAGTGATTTATTACTGTGTATTACTTTTAATCAACTGTTTTGCATACTTAATCTACATGTTTTTGTCTTGGGAAGAAATCATGACTCAAAACTGTCTGTTAGCAAGAGTGTGAGGAGGCGCTCCCAGGAGAGCGAGGAGAGCATGGCGTCTTCAGGTGGGAAGGCAGACCTCCACTACTGTGCTGTGTGTCATGACTATGCTTCAGGCTACCACTATGGAGTCTGGTCGTGTGAGGGGTGTAAGGCCTTCTTCAAGAGGAGCATCCAAGGTGAGACAAAACATACATATGGTTCGAACAATTGCTTGAAATCTTTGAAAATACTTGAATTTTAATACACTTTTCAAGGTTTGAAAAGTGCTTGAATTTCAAATGTGGTGCTTAAAAGTGCTTGAAACTGTATTTCATTCACAACAAATAACTGTCTGACCGAATGGTTTTCTTATCAGATAGAGAAATAAAATGAGTCGCAAAGTTGAAAAGCTAATTTTCTCAGTTGGATGCCTGTTTATTTAAGGGAGATGAATATGACATTCTAATTGTACCTAATTACGGAGCCCCGCAGGGGACATGGGAGAAAAAAAAATTAGGGAGAAAAAAAAAAATTAAGACGGACTTTTGCGAGATCTCGCAAAACAAACTCGGGATCTCGCAAAACTTTTGCGAGATCTCGCAAAACAAACTCGGGATCTCGCAAAACTTTTGCGAGATCTCGCAAAACAAACTCGGGATCTCGCAAAACTTTTGCGAGATCTCGCAAAACAAACTCGGGATCTCGCAAAAGTTGAATTCGAACAATAGCGGCAGCTACTTAGTTGTAATATTACTCTTTCTGGGTCACAAAATACACTTTTAAGATATTTTGAGGCGTGAATGTAGTTGTGTAAACGTCAGATACCTGCTCGGTTTACAAGACATCACATATTTGCAAAAGTGCTCCGACGTTTTTGGAGATCTGACACCCACTAGCTCGAAGCTAACGGGAGGTCGAGACCTACTACAGCCGGGAGGAACACCGCTTTCCCGGCACATCGTGCCTCGACCTCCCGGTCGGCTTCGAGCTGGCGGCCTCCGAAGAATGCGGCTAAAACTTTTGCGAGATCTCGCAATACTTTTGCGAGATCCCGAGTTTGTTTTGCGAGATCTCGCAAAAGTCCGTCTTAATTTTATTTTATTTTTCTCCCTAATTTTTTTTTCTCCCATGTCCCCTGCGGGGCTCCGTACCTAATAATATCACAGATGATAAATTAAATAAATAGATTTTAAGTAGATGCTTGTGCATTCTGAAAGTTGAACTGAGTATGTCATCTGTTTAAAGCCTCTCCCAGTCAGTGCTGCTCTCCATGCCTGTCTCGTACATGGTGTTATTAGCACAAACACTTTAAAGGTGATAATTCATGACTTTAACAATAATTCAGACAGCAATGTTATTAAACAACTTACAGTTGGTTTTATTGGGAATTAACTTTTAACCTGTTAGGCCCCCAGGGGCTTTCTGCTTGAAAATGAAATGACCAAAATAAATGGAGTATTTCTCTGCAATTACAAAGTCTGTGTAAACAATCTTGGTATGAAAATAAAGCTAACACTTGTGAGACATCATCAGAGGTGTAAATATTACTGCAGATTGATTGGTAGAGCAGATGTTCATGCACTACTTAAAACTGTGTCACTGTTGCAAAGTCCTGATTGCTTCTCTCAAATCTAAAGATGTGCAACTTTGCTCTTGTTGGTTGGTGTTTCACACCACTTCTGTTTTATTTTGTACTTTATCTAAGTGTCTTTTTTGTGCTTTTCTGCGCTTTTCTTCACCAGTTTCATATTAATGTCGACGTAACTCCTTTGCGCGTACCCATCCAAATGTTATGTTTATGCCTTGCTGACTTATTAGTAAAGAATAAACTAATAAGTCCTCTAGGATATAACCTTACACCCTAGATCTTGGTGGATTTTGGATGCTCCTGTTTTAATAGTTGGTAACGCTGACACTGAGTCACTACAGCGCACTTTCTGTGCAGTATTAGCAAGTCTGCGCAGAGCTCCACACGCGTAAATGATCTGATGTCCTCCTGCTGACCTTTGTCTGATGGCTTTGACTCATCCCTGCTGGACCTCGTGGCTCAGTTAGTGGATGTTTTGTGGATAGTGGTCACTATAATTCCCATCTTTATATCTATTATATTAGTACTAGTTCTGCTCTTTTATTCCCATGCTTAATAAAGTTGATAATATTCCACGTTTAAGTACAAATATGTGACATCCACACTGTTCTCACACAGGCCACAAAACAGCTGGACAAAGAGCAGTTTCCCTGACTTTCATGTGTTTTGTGATGGTTTTATCTACCCATCCAAAACATCATTTCCCCAAACAGCCTTCTTTGGCTCATAGCTGTGTCCTACATGGTATAATTGCTCCCATCTCTATTTGGGGGAGACACGCTGGAGCTATTATCACTTCAGTACCAAATCCACACTTTAAGCTTAAATTTCAAAACTTACATTAACTACTGATTTTATCTACTGTTCTGATTTTATCTGTTTTGATTTTATATACTGTTTTGTTTGTTTGTTTGTTTGTTTGTTTGTTTGTTTGTTTGTTAATTAGTTAGTTAGTTAGTTTATTTGCTTGTTTTAATCAATTTTAAATCATGCTTTTTATTTGTTCTTGTTTCTAATGTCTCTGTAAAGCACTTTGAATCACCTTGTTGTTGAATTGTGCTATACAAATAAACTTGCCTTGCCTTGCCTTGCCTTGCCTTGCCTTGCCTTGCCTTGCCTTGCCTTGCCTTGCCTACGAAGCTTTTCTGGTTGTCACCTGGAGGATTCTACTGATGCTTATCAGGGAAAACTTTGTGCACTTAAACGTCCAGTTTCCCAGAGCTTTTTATACTCGCTGCCTGACAGATTGCCTAGTCAGAGGCTTGCCTGGAACAAATCCATATTCTGTGGTGTCAAGTCATTAACTTCCCATTATAATCAAAATTTATTTCATAATGATAATTTGAAGCTAAAACTTGTATGTTGTCAATTTAAGCTTTATTTTACAGGTGTTATGACATAATCTTGTATTACACAACACTTTGAGCTTTTGAACAAATATATTCAAAACTAGACCATTTAACCATTGCTATACATTAAGGCAAACCAGTATACGTATATCATGCTAAACTGAATTTAGATGGTAATTTTGGATCACAGTTGACATTTTTCTGAAAATACCACTGTTCAAACAATATGTCTGCCTATGCAAATTAAGTCTTTGAGCAAAATGGCCAGGGTACGGAGAGAGGACTTGAACTGACCACAAAGGACTGCTTGTCATCAATGATTTTTGCTGGAAGCTGCACAAGCTGGAAATTCTCAGTCTGCCTGTCTGTTGTGCAGGGATGCAACTTTGCATTGTATTTTTCTTCATACAACTCATTTTTCATTTTTTCTATCCAACTTTTTATTTTTGTCTCAATGTCTGTCTCTTTGTGTCTTTTTGTTTTAGGACACAATGACTATATCTGCCCGGCAACCAATCAGTGCACTATTGACAAGAACCGCCGCAAGAGCTGCCAGGCATGTCGCCTTCGCAAATGCTATGAAGTTGGCATGACCAAATGTGGTTAGTATGATTATATGTATACATTGTTTCATATTTCTGAAATATGGCTGGGTGGCTGTAGCTCAGGTGGCAGAGCAGGTCAGCCACTAATCAGAAGGTCGGTGGTTCGATCCCAGGCTGCCTCCTGGCTGCATGCCAAATATCCTTGGGCAAGATACTAACCCCATGTTTGCCTACTGGTGGTCAGAGGGCCACCAGTGGCGCCAGTGTCCGGCAGCCTCGCGTCTGTCAGTGCGCCCCAGGGCAGCTGTGGCTACAACGTAGCTTGCCATTACCAGTGTGTGAATGCGTGTGAGAATGGGTGGATGACTGAATGTAGTGTGAAGCGCTTTGGGGTCCTTAGGGACTGAGTAAAGCGCTATACAAATGCAGGCCATTTACCATTTAGTTCTGATAGAAGTTTTTGCATTTTGTTTTTCTGAATCCAGCCAACAGTAACTTGATGTTCTGATTATTACCTAAATAACTTGGTCATCTGATGATGTTTGGTTTATTTTATCTAAAATTTGAATGATGTGATTACTAATTATACAGTATTGATATTATACATATGCTTGAATATATTTTTCTAATGTTCTTGTTTACTTGTAAGATCAGTTAATTTCTATTTTTTCTGTAGAATCGTACAACAACATGACAGAACTATGTTTCATTATAGGCAAGAGCAAGAACAATATATGTTTTAATATTCCATAATGTTTTAGTATTTGTTTGCCTATTAATTCACATTTCATTAAAGAAGTCTTCATTCCTGCATTTGATCTGCTCTTGTAGTGTTTTGGTTAAAACGTGAAGTTTTAATTATGGGTATCACTGCAATGATGCAGGGATATCTGGATAGAAATAAAGTTTAATCCAAATGTTGTTCTTTAATATGGTTCCAGCGCTTTTACTTTAGTTTTTTTTCTACATATGAGAAATGTGATCTGGCTCTAAAAGCCACCACTGGCTCTATTAATCATTTCCACACAAAACAAATCTTTTCAACATCTGTTTGCAGTAAATAGGATTCCCATACTCTAAATTTGGATTTCAGTTTATTCCGACATTTTGTTTTCCAAGTAGGAACTACATGGTGCCAGATCTTGTAGCCTGTTCAGTGATTTCTGTCTGTAACTGATGGACTTGCTACTTGCCATTTTTGCTTTACCCTTCTTAACCCCCCAAAATTGCAATCTTATATAGAAAACAACAGCAAAATTTAACAGATATGGACAGTCTGGAACATGGGTTAAAATTGGCTATAATTTAATGCTTGCCTTGTTACTCACAGGTATTCGAAAGGAGCGTGGAAACTACAGGAATTCGCAGGCAAGGCGGCTAACCCGTCAATCCTCACAGTACATAACAGCTGAACCAAAGGGCATAACTGGACCAGCTGAAGGTTCATTAAATGAGCCCGAAAAACCTGCACTGACCCCAGAGCAGCTAATTGAGCGGATATTGGAGGCGGAGCCGCCAGATATCTACCTCATGAAGGACGCGAAGAGGCCGCTGACCGAAGCAAGCATCATGATGTTGCTCACCAACCTGGCAGATAAAGAGCTGGTTCACATGATTAGCTGGGCCAAGAAGATTCCAGGTGTTTGTTTTTGTGATATTTCAAAAAAAAAAATTAGATGAATTTATATAATTAAAAATTTTTTTTTATCTTCTTCAGGTTATTCAGGTCAACAAAAATTCTAAATGAATGTGGAGAATCAGACCTTCCATTTTCATTGGTCAATCAGAAGAAAATGTATGTGCAGTGTCCCCATTCAAATCTAATAAAACAAAACAGGTCCAAAAATAGGGTTCAAATATCACTTTACCAGCAGATTTTCTCCGACTGTGCATGTGCAAAGTTACATAGCAATGTGGCAATACCACTTAATTAATGGTTCGAGCCAGAGTGCTGACACAAATAAGTGTTTCGCCAATAGAGCAATTCATGTCATGAATAAATAAAGTGTAGTATACACTGATGAAGAAAATATACACTTCTTTTTGTAATTTTTAGGCAACATCAATGTGATTGATTGTGAGTCTCCTATTCAACCAAATCCCAAAGATGTTCTGTTGGTTTAAGATCTGGTGACTGAGGAGGCCATATGAGTACAGTGAGGTCATCGTCATGATCAAGAAACCAGTTTGAGCTTTGTGATGGTGTGTTTGCCTGCTGCAAGCAGCCATGAGATGACGTTGTAGTTAGTACATTATAGTTTCAGTTATGAAGGAATATAAATGGTCAGCCACAAGACTTGGGTAGGTGGTGGCATTTAAACAGTGCTCAGTTGGTACTAAGAAGCCCAAACTTGTACCATTACACCAACCTGAACCTTTGATAGAAGGCAGCATGGATCTGTACGTTCTTGTTGTTTACACCAAATTCTGGCTCTAGCATCTAAAGTTTTGACCAGGAAAAGTTTTTCCAGTCTTTTCTTGTCCGTTATCTTGTGTGAACTTTAATCTTGGCCTCGTGTTTTTAGCTGACAAGAGTGGAACACAGTGAGCTGCTGTAGTCCATCTGCTTCAGAGACATATTGCGGATTCAGAGATGCTCTTTTACATATCTTGATTGTAACATGTGTGATTTTAACAGTTGCTGCTGACTTCTTTTCAGATCACAATGTATTTTCTCTCTTTCAGACTATTTAGACTAGACTAGTGTGGCACCAACAACCATGCCATGTTCAATCACTTACATAACCTTTTTTTCCCCATTCTGATTTTTGGTTTGAACTCTCGCATGTTGACTTCTATACTTTCTTAAAAGCACTGAGTTGCTTCCATTTGAAAGCTGATAAGAGTCAATATTTGCACTTGACAAAAGAGCTGGTGAGTATATAGCACAACACACACAGTAACAAAGTTGCCATCATTAATCGTTAGTTCTCATTTACAACATTTTGATTAGTTGAATCTTGTATTAGATGAAAGCTTTTCTATATAAAACAAGGGCATTTCAAAGTGCTCCTGAAACAGCTGTTATTATGTCTAGTTTTCATGTTTGCTTGAGTTGAGAAATGCAATTGGTTTGAGATTATACAAAGAGTCTTTCTACAACATCAGTAAAAATTACTTTAATGATAACAGATCTAGGTATTTTATTCTTCTCGCTGAGCAGTTCACTGTCTCAAGACAGCGAATGATGTGTTTGTGGCTTGGCACAGTCATTTGTGTCTGCTTTATTTAGCGTTTGAGCCTGTAAAACACAGCAGCAGTGATGGAACTGGAGTCTGGCAGTGAGCTGTGAAATAACAATGTATCACAAAGGGTGGATTTCTGTAGCCTTGTTAATGAATTCTGACTGCTTGTGGTGAATTTAACAAATTTAAGCCTGAAAAAGTGAAATAAATCATTATAGCAAAGAACCATTTAATTTCAAGCGTGAATTTCAAAGTGAATTGTCTGAATGCTCATTGTTGTCGTAGCCTGAGTCAGCAGCACAGGCCATACAAGTCTGTGGCACTGAGCAGTTTATTGGGAATGCGTGTTCATATGTATGCATAAATGATCATATTGAACGTGAGAGTAGCAGTACAATAATCTTTGTGTAATTTTGATTCTGACATGATTGTCGGTGCAAGTCGATTTAGTTTACTTGGCGTTTTGCAAAAAGTAATTTAAAGAGTGACAGATCTTGTCAAAGCTCACAGAAAGCTTACGGTAACTTCACACCATCAGAAGACAACTTTCCTTCGCTAGGTGATCACATCGGTGGTCACCCAGTGGGAGGGAACCTCCATCTATCCATCCATTTTCTACCTCTTATCTGAGGCAGGGTCGCAGGGGCAGCAGCCTAAGCAGATGAGCCCTGACCTTCCTCCCTGGCCACCTCCTCCAGCGTTTTCTGGGGGAACACAAATGCAGCACTCTCAGGCCAGTTGAGAGATCTAATTTCTTCAGCGTATCCCAGGTCCAGGCATGTCCCACTTTCTCCTGGTGGGACATGCCTGGACCAGGAGGAACCCAGGAAGTGTCCTTGTCAGATGCCTGAAACACCTCCGCTGGCTCCTTTTGATGTGGAGGAGTAGCAACTCTACTCTGAGCCCCTCCTGGATCGGTAATTAGTGACAAAGGGCAGCCCTGGCAGGCCCTGGCACTGTTTGTCCATCGGGAAAAACTCCAGTGTACAGGCAACAAGCCGAGGGGATACTAAGATACCGACCCCAACCCACCGCCTTTCAGCAAGGGCTACTCCAGACTGAGACACAGTCAAGGCCTGTCTCGGGGACACTGGTTCCTGTTTTTTGGGTCTTTTTCATTTATCTAACTCTTAGTAAATTGTGAGGTGCCTCGTAATCAGTACTTGTTATTATGTTTTTTAACCTGTTTGCTGAGACGGTGCCGTGTTTTTGTTTTACCTTGTTGGTTCGTTAATCAGTATCAAGTCTCACATTGCTCTTAATGG
Source organism: Copadichromis virginalis (assembly GCF_057382275.1). NCBI lineage: Eukaryota > Metazoa > Chordata > Actinopteri > Cichliformes > Cichlidae > Copadichromis > Copadichromis virginalis. The sequence goes on from NC_140632.1 coordinate 17,800,323, forward strand.
CACTGCCTGTAAAAAGGTGGTCTTTTTAGGGGTTTTGCTTGTTTTAGGTTTTATTTTATTGTTTTTTATTTATTTATTTATTTTTTGGTTTGGATATTTTTAGGTCCGCATTCTGTTTTTGCATTTACGGACAATGAGATGGAAAAAATTGCTTCCAACCAAGTTGTTTACCTCCTGTTTCTCTTCATGCTGCTGCCTAGTTGCTCATTAGACTCGTTATTCAGGTTTCTGTGATATGCTTCATCTGCTCACAGCTATGTACTTTATGATTACATCCTTTTCTCAGGGTTTGTGGAGCTTAGTCTCGTAGACCAGGTCCATCTGTTGGAGTCCTGCTGGCTGGAGGTGTTGATGATTGGACTGATGTGGAGGTCAGTGGACCATCCAGGAAAACTCATCTTCTGCCCTGACCTCAGCCTGAGCAGGTACCACCTCCTAAACCTTGTTTCACTCGCCTGATTAGAGGCACTTGCTTCTAAAAAGAGTTATTGGTGGTTCCCAGTGTACTTACACACAATATCTTATGATAATACACCAAACCTCTGTATGTTTGTTTCTGTGTCTGTCAACTCCTCCTAGACCATCAGGGCTTGAGCAACCAAATCTGGCTCCTAAAGGTTCTTAGCTACATCGCATATTACGATGGCATCATGTTGCCTGGCAACCACCTAGCAATAGGCTACAACAACCCATTTTTAGCATTTAAGAACCTAAAACACCTATTCTGGGTTTTTTTTTTTGGTGATCTTTTCTGCCAGCTGAGAGACATCACTAATGTTACTCTCCTTCCTCTTGTGTAAAGTGCTTCAGAGTTAAAACAGCAGATCATCTTTTACTTCTTGGTGGGAGTTACATCTGTGTTATGTCTGGCTAATTTGTGGAGGTAAAAATCAAGAGTGTGATGCAATTAAATAACATTTTTGTCTTTTTAGAGAAGAAGGAAACTGCGTCCAGGGCTTTGTGGAGATCTTTGACATGCTGATAGCTGCCACAACCAGGGTGAGAGAGCTCAGGCTGCACAGGGAGGAGTACGTCTGCCTCAAGGTCATGATCCTCCTCAACTCCAGTGAGTGAGCATGTTTGTGTGGGCGGACATGAGGTCCACTCTCAGTGTCATGTGCTTAATGTGCATGTGCGTAAGTGAGACTGAGACTGTTTGTTTGTCTCCAGAACATGAACCCACAATGGGGTGTTAGATTGGTATCTCAGCATGTAATCTTGTGAGCCTACACATGGTAAGTATGTCCATAAACCAAATAACTAGCAGTGAAGACTGCTAGTTATTTGAAACTACACAGTGTTCCCTGTGTAGTTTCAAATAACACTGTGTAGTTTCAGTCTGTGCTATGAGGACTCAGAGGTTCTGCTAAAGTAGCTGGAGTAGCAGGTGGTACATAAGTGAAGATGAACACGGTCAAGGCCTCTCTGGTGAGATCATTAATGTTTTCTTTTTAATTGCCTCCACAAGCGAAGTCAGACTTTTGTCTGACTTTGCCGACTACAGAGCTGTTTCACCTTCAGCCCCAGAATATAAAAATCAAATGTTATTAAAAGTTTGTTTTTATTAAATCAGAGCTGACTAAAATGGCCAAGACTACAGAATATGGTTTAGATTCAAGTAAGAGCATTTACTGTCACATAGAAGAAAACCACATGATTCCTTGTGGGACCTAGTCACCCTAAATACATTTAAGATGATCAGATCCCAACAAACTAAATGTGAGGCATGGTGTGTTTTTGTGTAAGAAGTACTCTTAAAGTGTCTTTGAAATGGATCTATCTAGCATTCTTGGACTTGGACACTTAGCAAAAAGCACACTCATGCAATATGAGAATGTAATCAGTGTGAAAGTGTGATTTTTATTTATTTTTATTTGTTTAGGGCACTCAAGCCTCACGTTAGCTGGGATAATGTTAGCCTTTAACCAGCTGCTGTTGTTTAGCTGGCTTGTTGTCAGGATGGATGCATGTCTAATCTGTTGACTGTAAGTAATTGTGACAATATCGGGAATAAAAGAGCATGTTTATGCACGTTTTTGTGTTTTAGCACCCTGACTTTAGTTCAGGAGATGAGGCTTGAGGTGAGTAGGAAGAGAATTAGGTGACAGAGGAGAGAGAGCAGTGATGGAGGAGGAGACATGATAAGAACAAAATGATGAAAAATGTATTTAAATGTTTAGTGTTCACATATAGTTTAAAAAGAACTTTGTGACCTTTAAAATGAACTTATAATGCATGCTATGTATGTGTCCACTCATTCATTTTATTTGTTTTTTTTGGGGGGGGGGGTTGGTAGTTGTGCATCCGTACAAGAGCACGCTGCTTTTGGAGCTCAACATTTGTTTTGTAAAAGGAATGAGTAGGTGTTTGCAAACTATATTAAAGGCATTATGTTACGTTGTTATTAAGAAGTTCAACGTCTGGCATAGCTTAAAAGGAAAAAAAGGAGTTTACTTGATTAGTCAGTGGTTTGGGAGAGCAACCAGTTAAACCACCCACCCCACCACTAAGAAACACCTGTGGGTACTGTCGCGTTTTTTGTATGCAGTAAAACTAAGGTGTGTCATCCAGATCTTTGCACTGTACACACACACACACACACACACACACACACACACACACACACACACACACAGAAAATGATCAACAAATGCATGGAGTTGAAGATCATACTACTTTATTTAGTCAATTTAAAGCCAGTCCCTTTGACATCTGCTAATTCAATAGCATGAAAGCCCCAGACCAGAGCCCCTGTGTTACTTACTAACTCTCAAACAGTGGAAAACCCCATGGTGATGTTTTGTGAATAATCTTTTTGTAGCAGTGGAAAAAACTAAAACCAAAGTAGCTCAGAATGTTCCAAAAACAGATTTAAAGTTCTGCTGCCAGAGATAAAAAGCAGAGAGATTCTAACCAAGCAAATGTTTAGACGAGATTTTAATGACCCTCAAAATGAAAACTACTCCTTAAAGACGGAGACAGGGCAGTCCAGTGTGTACAGACAAGGCACCATCTGTGAGACACTGTTCTGTACTCTACAAATATTTGAGCAAACTGTATGTTCGATGCTTTGGCAGGATGTTTCTAAATGTTTGAGCATGTCAGCCCTTTTCAAACTGTATTTGCAAGCACAACAAGTGTTTCTTTAGTGTTGAACAAAACACGGGGATTTTTCAGACTTCTGCTACCAGAAAGTTTCACAGTAGGAAAAGGGCTGCAAAATCAAATCAGTTTTTTTTTTCCCCTGGCTCATAATGCACCTCTGGGCGCAGACTACATGCGTAAGCACCTTTTGATCCGTTTATAGTTGAAGCAAAGAGTCGATGTTACCTTACCAGAAGTCTTTTGCTTCTGTCCTTTGTATTTTATGCCAAAGTAAATAAAAAAAAAACACTTGAAAAATATTTGTATTTATAACACCTGGTTACAATCCTTTGACGGAAGGCCAGTGGTTATTTTCGGGGGTGTTAAATCTTTTGTATGCATTTTAAATAAATTGTGGATAAATTCCATTTAGCTGGTTCAGTCTGATGTTACCGGTGGTGTTGCACACGCTGGTTCTCTGGGTCATCTGTCCTTTTCCTGCTGTGACCGAATCAAGATGTCTGCATGAAAAATCCAGTTATGTTTTTGCACAGTTTACAAAGGATAATGCACTTCAAAATGTTTTATTTACTTTAGCTTCTAACATTAAACTCCTATATTGATATCTGTAATATAGTCTTTACTGTGTAGACACACTTAAAGTGTATTTCTTCCCATTTGCTTTCCAGACATGTGCCTCAGTTCCTCAGACGGCAGCGAGGACCTGCAGAGCCGGTCCAAGCTGCTGCGCCTCCTGGACGCTGTGACAGAAGCTCTGGTGTTGGCCATCAGCAAAACCGGTCTCACCTTCCAGCAGCAGTACACCCGCCTGGCTCACCTGCTCATGCTGCTTTCACATATTCGTCATGTCAGGTAACAGGACCCAACATCATGCTATTAAAACCTGGATATTTTTAAAAAAGGGAGACAGATCTGTAAATGAATTTATTTTACAGCTCAGATTTATTCAAAGCCCTGCAGTGTTATGAAACACATTCATCTGACCAGATTGTTCCCATCAAAAGTCATTACGTTAACCTCTCGCCCAACTTTGTTTTCAATGTGCAGTAACAAAGGCATGGACCACCTCCACTGCATGAAAGTGAAGAACATAGTGCCTCTCTACGACCTGTTGCTGGAGATGTTGGATGCCCACATCATGCACAGCTCTCGTCTGCCTCCTCAGCCTCCTCAGCAGGAGGAAGATCAGAGTGAGGCTCCTGCCCGGCTGCACAGCTCTGCAAGCGGACCTTCAAATACCTGGATTCCCAGTAGCGCTAGAGCTGGAGGTGAACCCCAGTAGTCAGATCAGAATTCCGATGCGAAAGAATTTTCACTGCTTTGCACAAAACTAGTTCACGGGAATGATGAGTATCTTCGTAGGAACGAGAGCTGGATTCTCTGATCTGTCACTGGTGAATCTTTGACACGCTGTGCACAGTTTCTGGTGAACTTTCAATATCTTCAAAGTTAACCGCATGGAGCACAGATCACGCTTTCAGGATTCTTTGCTTTTCCACTATATTGGCAAAAGACTAAAGCGAAACAGGAACAAACTGTCAAACCTGGTCACTCAGCTGTACTCAGATATGTGACAGGACCATTAAATCAGTCAGTCGACCAATGAAAACCCATGCAGAAAAACAGATCACAACTGATTTGATCACACCTCCCAATGACAGTATGTCTTTTTAAACTGATTAATCAGAGCCTGTACAGTTTGCTGGAACAAGCAGCTTATGTGTAACTGATTCCCAAAAACAAGCACCTGCAGAAAACTCACACTTTAACTTTGAGTTAAAGAAATCTTATACTGTGAAACTTACAGTGCTCACTGGCGTGTTTTCTTCAACAAATCTCAGTTTGTGTTTCGACTTTGTGTGTGTAGATGTTTTAATGCTTAAGTGGCTTTTCTATACACATGGACTTTAATGTCGAGGCTGCAACAAAAGACTGTTGTTACTGATTATTGCTGATTACTTAATCAGTTTATTGTTGGGTCTATGCACTAAAACACTTATGATTTCCCCACAGACCAGGGCCACGGCTTCATCTGCTAAGTTTTGTCCATCCCACAGTTGCAAATGAAAATTTATTTAGTCGATGAATTTCAAAAATCCATTGATTTTTATTCTTATATTTATTTTGAAGATGGAGATGCATGAATAATAATAAAAATGCTGTTTGTACCCATGTTTAGACAACCCAAGGAATTATGACACATACATAAGATAATACTTTATATCCTCGTGTAAGGGATTCAAATTTCATCAAGACTGCAGTATATCATCACCTTATAACACAAAGATAGTTAAACTTCTGGGATATCAATCTGTCCACTTAAGAAGCATAAGCCATTGTGAACATCATCCACTTGCTTTGGTGCAACCAGATGCGCTGTCTGTGCAACGATGCAACCCCCCCAACATGAACTGGTTTGGCATGTGGTGGCCTTAGACCACTTCTCTCTCCTTATGCCTCCTTACAGATCTTTCTCTGGTGTGACTTTTTTCACTTGTGTCACTGCTAGTGTTAGACTGCCTGCTGCACAGGCAGTCTAACTCCTCCAGGATGGCACATTCATACTCTCTGTTACAAGAAGGTTTGCCGTGTCTCCAGGAGGATGAATACTAGGAGACGGGCAATTACCCAAGGGGAGCTGGACAGGACAGTAAAAGGGGTATCAATGCAGCAGCTGAACTGATATCGTCTTCTTATTATTGTGAGGAAGAACAGGAGGAGCCCTATAAAATGACCTCCACTGGACTATTCGAGAGCATGTTCCTGGCCAAACTGTCAGATGGTTGATAACGCTCATGCCACCGCCTGCAAAACCATTCCCTTCTTGCAGGGGTTGCCATTTACACCAAAGCAGGTGAAATAGATTGATGATGGATTCTGCTTCCTGACTGAACAGATTGATGTCCCTGAAGTTTACCTGACTATCTCTGATATTGTGATTATTGAGCGTTACCCTCATTTATTTTTTGAGTAGTGTATATGATCATTAAAGGCAGTATTTGCACAAAGCAGTTACTTTGTTAGCATCTCATGTATTTGTTGAATCGCTCACAGAGTTGTTTCATCTGGGTTAAAATTAACGAGAGAACTCCAGCTAAGAAGGTGATTTCTAGCAGAACTTAAGCTAATTGGCAGTGAATGTGGCAACTCTGATTTTCTTCTTTAGCTTAAAAAACAGACATGAAAACAATTCCTCAACTGAATGCAGATTTTTTTTTTTGTTTTGTTTTTTTGTTTTTGTTAAATACAGTTATTTGAAAAAGAAAAATATCAAGCTGTGTTGAGCTGGTGCCTTCACTTGCTCTCAATGTCTGTGCTTTATTGTCAAAGATGTCTTACTGTTGCTCTTATGCCAACGTAGCACTTCAAAAAAATTTCTATTTTTGTAGTTTTGAACTTGCTACAGTTGCTCTTTGTGACATGATGCAGCTTCAACAATCAGGATCACTGCAAGGTTCATCAAACAGAGGCCTCTGGACCCTCTGGACTCTGGTCTTTCTGTACAGCCTGTGCTTTTACTCTCATCAGCCTTTGTCACCAAACTGTTTAAGCACTGCACAGATACTTCTTGTTCAATTCTGGGGAAAATGTTTGATGAATGTATAAATCAGTAAAACAATACGAAAGAGGAGCCTTTGTCTTATTTGTTATTTATCAAACGCCGTGTTTTGCCAGCTTGCAAATGATCAGCAGAAGTAAATGTTAATGACTATTTAATTTTGAACACTATCTTTAGTCTAGACTACAAAATTATTTTTTGATAAAACAGAGATACTATAACTACCGGTAGGTAAATTTTAATTTGGAAATTTTTAAGTATATATAAAATTCACAAACTCGAGAAAGAAAAGCACCAATTCATTTTCTTTAGCCAAAAATGATTGGTGATTTTGGGGCAAACAAAACGAATCCTATACAAAGGGTAGTGTAAGTCACAGAAAACAGATGGCGGTGCCACTCGGATGGAGCGGGTCATGTGTAGCACAGTGTTCTCTGAACCAAATAAAATCTTTTAAAAGAAGGTCCCTCGAGTAGACTTTCCAGAACTTCCAGTCCTAATCTCTAACTGCGATTAACATTGATGTTATCCCTGAGGGTTTTGTTAGTGCAGCAGAGTACTGTGGGCTTGGCTTGATAAATGAAAACGGGTCCTTTTCGGGGACCCCTCTTTAAATCCAGCATCTGATCAGCACTGCTTGAACACCGGCAGAGGCCTCAGATGTAGGATGTAGAAGTAAGAACATGGCAGAGAATGCGCCCAATGATGAAAATAGCAAATAGAACAAAAATGAGTGAAGTGGCCGTCTAAGATGCTGGGGTTTTTTTTGGTTTTTTTTTTTTAAACAGCCATGTATTACTTCTGCCAAGTATGTTTTCTTTTAGATAGGATTTGCAAGTGTGCACGCGGTTTGAATGAATTCTAATAAAACTTTGACCTCAGCTGATGGCCTGCCTCTGGCTCCTTGTTTGCAGCTTCTCATCCTCATTACAAAAGTACATTTTGTGACATAAACACACATATGCTCACACCTACAGTAGACAACACAACAAGATTGTTAGTTTGTGTATCCATGTTCGTTCATTTGGTTTTTCTTACAGCTTTGGTAGTTGAAGACACTGTTGTGTTCTTCCACTTGTGCTCTGTCCACTCTATTCTTATCTTATTATCCATTTTCTCCTTTTCCTGTACTCTTTCTGCTTGTTAGCTTGGCACTGCCATAGCACACATGCACTGGGAACACAAACAAGAGGAGCCTATAGAGTCTATAGAGATTTTTAGAAAAGCAAATATGTTTGGCACAAAGGTGCATTCAGGTTCTGATTTAGATTGCAAAAAGCTGACAGACAAGATGCTCTTATAAAAAATAAAAAAAAAACTTGTGTAGTTTTTCTGTAGTGTTTCTAGCCAAGGTTTGGCATTTCCCCTGTTTGGTAGCATGGATACCTCAAAAAAAATAAAATGAAATAAAGGATAAGCCAGTTTGTTTAAATCAGTCAACATTTACTAGAGGAACAAAAAAATGATTATAAATCCACCTTTTCAAGTTATAAATAAGCATTATATTATTGCATTATGTACATAAACATCATGCTGAATCTACAGTGTTTCAACAGTGCAAGGAGGCGTGGAAATGTCCACTCACAATCTAGTCAAGACAAAATCACATCTAAAAAACTCAGTATACAAGAATGTGTTTTTTCTTTTTTTTTTAAAAAAAGACTTTCAGCTGGCTTTTTATCAAATACATTCAAATTTAATCAGCGCTGTTCTGCAGAGTTCAGTCGAGCAGGCAGGAAAACATTAAATGAAATGTGAAGAGTTCATGAAGTAAATGAAATATAAACATGCAAATCTTAAAAACACAAGAGTTCAGTGTCTGGCTGGATTAAAAAATAAACAAAAAAAACAGTTTAGTCGGTGAAAAATCAAACTGTATGTAAATGATGGCTGTAGCCACCCTATTGCTTACTTTTTCTTGGTGTTTTGAAGTGGAGGATGATGAATCGTCATATGGTAGCCACTTGTCAGTGACACTGCCCTAATCTGTACTTTAGTTGGGCCTTTCTGTACACAATGAGCATCATGTTCTATTAAAAAAGTGAAAACAAAATGAAAACAAATGAAACTCATCAGAAAAGTGTTTACTGAGATCGCCACTCAATAAGACGTAGGGTCGTTTTCTCATGCACTTCTATATAACCTGACTTTTTTTTGCCACCATTAGAAACGATTCAGGTTTAAGGCACTTGTGCACTTGCTTCACTTTTCAGACTGTTTGAAAATCCACTGTGGCTTCGTCATCTGTCGAATGAATCATTATTCATAATACGTAGCTTTTCTTTTTTTTAATGCTGTGATTTACGTGTTCTTACCTAATTAATAGGATAATTACTGTACCTCACTAGAAATAGATTCGGTGACTCGTCCCTCATCTGATGATAATCCTTGTGTTGGAGGATGGTCGGTGGTCTTCGAGTGGCAAAAGTGATTGATTTCCTGAATGATGTTAAAACCTGGGGGGTTTTTTTTGGCATGGTGAGTTTTTTCTTGATGGAAAGACAAAAGAGCTGCTGGCAAATCTTTACAGTTTTCAGTCTTCGGGAAACTGAACATGACAGCATGGTGACATACGTTCATCCGTTTCCTTTAGAAAGTTTCTATTATCGCATGAATATTACAATCAAGTGGGCGGTGGGCCGTTGGTGTAATGCAACATGGGGTAGAAGGACCGGGCGAAGTTATTGGTAAGGGTGCAGCTGGAGTCACTTTCCGACATTGGAATCAGGCAGGGCAGGAGCAGGAGGAGCAGCAGCAGGAGCTGAAGAGGGAAGGCGGCACGCAGGGCCCGGTAGAAGAAGGATCGAGGGGGAGACGATTCCCGCTTCTCTCTGCAAAACACATCATATTTAGTGCAAGAAGACATGAAATACAAACAACGTTATCTGCGCTGCTACTTACCTTTGAGTGGAGGAGCCTTTCTTTGAATTTCCAGCCTCCTGAGAAACACTTTGACACTGGGCGGCTGTAGCAGATTCACAGTCCTGAGGTAAATAAATCGTCTACGTTAATATGCTGTAAAAAAAACATTCATGACAGCTCTTGGATGTGCAGAAAGAAAATATTTTGAGCTTTTACCAGACGTTGCCGCAGGTTGCTGAGGTCGCCGTCCACCTGCTTCAGGAGCAGCTTCAGCTTGCTCCCCGTCACGTGGAGTTTCTCCCGGGCCTCGTTGCTCTCCTCTGTGCCGTCTTCAGGCTGGAGCTGAGACCACAGAGTCTGAAGGGAGGCCTGATGAGCCTGCCTGTCCTGCAGCTCCTTTTGCAGAGCCTGCAGACCACAACCAACAAAAATAGTAACTATTTCTAGCATCAAGCTGAATAAATGACTGGATAAAACTTTTTGACTTCACATGCTCAGTGTAAACACAGTGTCAGCAGCAGATCTGTGAGGACAGTACTTTTTTTCAATTTGTTGGGTAACCAAACATGCCTCTCTGCTTACAGTGAGGGTGTTGCTGTGCTGTTGCAGCGCTGTGAGAGTCGTGTCTGGGTGGCCGATGTCCACTGCGTAGCGTCTGCTCTCTGCGTGAGCGAGCCACAGCAGCAAAGAGTGGAGGCTTTCATGAAAGTCCTGTATGGGAAAAAGTTAAAGGTCATTTGTTACAGTGAAGCAGTTCAGCTGAAACCTCAGCTCATGTCATTTTTGACATTTTAATTTCTACTTACATCAACTAGATTTTTTTCCCTTCCAAATTATGGTAGGAAAAAAACATTTTTGCCATCTGCTTTTCAAAAATAGTTTTCCTCTTTAACCTCCTAAGACCCGAACTCTTCCATGGCATGCATTTTTAATTTCTCTTTGATACTTGGGCTGATTGGGGCCCGATGAATGTAAAAACAAAGAATTACCAGATTTTTGTTTACCTCATTTTTGTTTTTAAGAAAAATAAGAGCAGTAGATAGAACAGTAGCAGTATAATGTCCTCGTAAGTGGATATCAGGCCCTTGTAGAGCAAAATTGAGTATTTTGGTCTAAACAACCCAAAATGTGATGTCCACATATGTGGACACCAGGTCCTAGGAGGTTAATACTTTGCACACTGTATGCTTTACATGCACCAACTTCACCAAGACCTCACCAGCCACTATATTAGGTACAACTTATTATTAACGCAAGAATCTAATGAGCCAATCACATGGCAGCAAGACAACCTGCTAAATTTCAAAGAGGGCATCAGAAAGGGGAAGAATGGTGATGTTGCATGGTTGTCGGTGCCAGACAGGCTGGTTTCTTGAGTCTTGAAACCTCAGTCTTGTTGCTGACCATGTTCACTTATTTATGCTTTCAGCAATAACCCAGCATGCCACAAAGCTCAGATTATCTCAGTCTGCTTTTGTGAACATGTCAATGAGTTAACTGTACAAAACTGACCTCCACAGTCACCAGATTTCAATCTAAGAGAGCACCTTTGGGATGTGAAGCCGACAAATCTACAGCAAATGTGTGAAGCCATCATGTCAATATGGAGCAAAACCTCTGAGGAATGTTTCCAGCACCTTGATGAATTTATGTCATGATGAATCAGGGCGGTTCTGGAGGCAAAAGAGGGTCCAACCCAGTGCTAACAAGCTGTAACTAATGAAGTGGCCAGTGACTTTATTTGCACCAGCATTTGCATGAAAGTCATTACACAATTATCACTGCATAATTCACAATAACACTTAATAATACTTAATTAAGATAATACTTAATCTTAATTAAGTATTATTTATTAAAATTGGGAAATAATAATGTTATCAATAAAATTCAAGTTGAAAATAGTTTTGTCACTTTTTTCTTGTCACTTGTCAAAGATTCTGCAACTTCACAAAAATCAGTTACTTGTGAAAGCTTGTTTGAACAGTGAACATTCATCAAAGTGTTAATACTGCTGTTATCCTTAAGTTTAGAAAGGTTTTAAGATGTGAATAAAATATTTTTCAAGTCTTAAAACAAGTCTCGAGTTTTTTTTAATAGTCTGTTGTGGTATTTCCTCTTACCTGGCACTGCATGAGCTTCTTCCTCAGGCTGAGGTCCCACTGCTGGAGGCCAGTACACGCTCTGCTCCAGTCTCTGTTCATACTCGTCAGTCTCTCCTGTGCTTCTGGAGCTTCCTCACTTCGCAGGTTGACTGACAGCATGATAGACTTGTAGTGAGTAAACACTTTCTGCATCTCCTGCAAAAAAAAAAAAAAAAAAGCAATCATCCATTTTTTTATTTTTGCTTTTTTTAATGATCAAAACAAATTCCTCTTTTTTATGTTTAGTATTAAATCTTACCTTTAGTTCTTTAGCTCTGGCCTCCATCTCCTCAATACAGGCTGCTGGGTCAGGCTCCTGAAGGCGGTCCAGCTCCGGGATCACATTTTTTAACCAGGAAGTAATGTTGTCGAGATCACACCTGAGCTGCTGAGGCTCCTCAGAGCTGTCACGCTCACTGCATCTGGACCGTGCCTTGAGCAACTCCCAGCGTTCAATCACACCTAAGAGTACACGAACATCTTTGAATGTAAACATATGCTGAAGATGCTCAATCTCACAGAAATAAACAGCAGCAAAGGGGCCAGTTAACAGAGGAAACAGAGACCAAACTTGCATTGCTTTTTTCTGGATGCACGTCTGGGTTTAAAATGCTTTCACTGGCTAAACTGCTGCAATGTTTATAATTGTTTCCTGCCAAAGCTCTGCAGTCTAAGCTAATGTTCGTGCACTGATATTAAAGCACTAAACACCACTCAGTGACTCTTGTCCAACCCCTCCCTCTTTTTTTAAACTACTTTCAAGCATTTCTTCAAGTTAGAGACTTTATAAAAAAGATTGATGTAGCTGAAAAGGAAAGCTGATGTGGAAGTGCAAAAGAAGTACTATTTCTAATAGCCAGTAGGGGGCAACCTATTCAGTTTCAAAATGAAGCAATAGTATTCCGTGAGAAAATGAACCTTCTGCTCACTTGATTTATGCGCTAATGCTTCTGTGTTTGGTTTATGATGTCACTATTTTGGTCTTACTGAAGACAGTACCAAGCTTATTTATAAATTATGGACACCTCTGGATAAAATAGCAGAAGAAGCAGCATACAATACAGGGCGTGGCTCTAGTCCAATTGCTTACTGATGCTGCGTCTACACAGAAAGTGATTGACAATGAAGTGATGACTCGACACCACAGAGCATTTAGTGATATTTGGCAACTTCAAGTGACTAGAAGCAGAAAAATACACGGCAAGTATTGAAGCGACAAGAAATGAGACCACAAGATACTGCTGACTCACTTAAGAAATGGTAGTAAACACACTGCTCAAAAAAATTTGAGTAACCCTTTTTAATGAGAAAATAGTATCAAGTCAATTAAACTTCTGTGATACTGATCAGTTTCCGCTGCTTCGGTGTTAATGAAATTACCCTCAGTTGCACTGAAGGGGCAACAATGAGGCAACCTTCAAAAACAGGAGTGGTTTTACAGCTGGAAGCCACTGACATTTTTCCTTCCTCAACTTTTCTGACTGTTTTTTCACTAGTTTTGCACTACTGGTAACATGAAGTGATACCTGGACCCTACACAGGTTACACAGGTAGCTTAACTCCTCCGGGATGGTACAACAATATGTAGTTAGCACAGCCCAGAATGAGCCCTCAGCCATCAAAGAGTGCTAATAATATTATTTAAAAAACAAAAAACAAAAACGCAAACCTGCTTTTGAAAACAGTGTGATGTCACGGTTACTATGGCCTACTATATCCATCATTTACATACAGTTTATAGTTTACCTGATGTTGCTGATTTTTGCAAAGCGTTCAGCATCTTTGAGGCTCACCTGACTGTTTGTCTGAGGCACTCAGTCCCATGAGACCGAACTCCTCCGGCTGCTCCACGTCATCCAGGATCAGCGACACTCTGTTGATGCTCTCTATGCTCCTGCTGCACTCAGACATGAGACTCAGCTGGAAACAAAACAAACACACTTTAAGTTATTACATCTGGAGGAGCACACGGTCTGCATATTTTGTCTCAAATGCATTCCCAAGAGTGAGCTATTATTAGTTTAACTACTAGAGAGAAGTTTTTGAAGCGTACATATCCCGGCTTTAGAGGGGTACTGGTCAGAGTGGGTGTGGCCTCAGTGTGTCCCTCTGTATCAGACTCAGTTTCTCTGTCTCCCAGTGCCTGCCATCTCGGAGAGTCTTGTACAGCCACCGACCTGCTTGATGCTGAGATGCAAAAATAATAAAAAATGAGTCTTTGTCAGTATTTTCCAGTAATGTTACATTTAGATATACTGTATTTTCAATATTATTATAATATTTTTTATTATCTTTTACCTATTTTGACATATTTTTCAGTGTTGGATGTTCACAGTTTTAGATGCTCATTTGCAAATATGCACACACAAAAATGCTCAGGTCTTTCTCAGACTTCTCTTTGGAATAAAAAAAGTGGAAACATGCTATTTTAATGGAACTGCAGAATAAAAAAAAGGGAGCTGGAAATAAGCATTAGGTCTCCTTTTAACTGCAGGACACCAGCTTTCTGCTAAGAAACCATTTGGTCTTAACTTTCCTTTGTGGGAGTTTTTGGATTGATTCACTGTAAGATCTGCATCTGGCATTTACTACTGTCTCTTTAGCTGATGTGTCTGGTGTGATCAAGCAAACATTCGAGGTTCAACTACAGTGAATCAGATATATTCAGATCTACTAAATTAAGTACATCTGGAACGTAACTCGAGCAAAAACAAACAAATAACCCTGCAAACAACAAATCAAAGATCTGCATGGTGGTGTTTACTCAGTGCTTATTTCACATGTTTGAGCGGTAAAAAGAGGGATTACAGCACAAAGAGCCAAGTAGGCAAGGCCACAACTGGAAAACACCTGCATAGACTGGTAGGAATTGTTATTTATCAAAGGAAATTGATAAATAACAATAATGTTATGGATGACACAGCACAACATTTTCCTACCTCCTAGTGTTACATGCACTGTAAAGTTCTAGAAACTAGTGGAGGACAGTGAGGTGGGCAAATGTGAGTGTGTTGGAGAATTGCAATATAAAAAAAAGACAAAGATAAAAGAGGATGTTGGAAGAGGATGAAAGGATGAAATGAAAGAGGCTGAAATTAACACAACAAAGTTTGGACCGCTGAAAGTAAGATGTAAAAGAGAAAAAGGGAAGACATAAATTCAGATAACGATAAAAAATCTCCTGAAGAAAAAAATAAACCCATTAAAAGTGCAAAAAATATTAAGACCTCAAATAAATCAATCATAAGCAGACCAGGACTTTGAAGTGTAGAGACTTTGGGCATTTATATTACAAATATACAAGAAAAGGACACTCGAGGTGTTTTTTCCTTAAACCAGTAAAGTATCCAAGTGGAAGAGACAGCACAACAAGCATTTGGATGCCAAGTGATACATGAGCAGCAGGAAGCTATTCTCTGGAAATATTTCGGCATGAAGAGCAGAGCGGTGAGTGCTGAAGATGCTCTTGAGCCTACCCAGTGACGAGGCGAGCGGGGCCTCTGAGGCTTCGATAAATTCCTCCAGGGTCTCAGTCAACTCCACCTCTGCGAGGAGAGAGGGGTCAGACTAGAAATCTCTTTAAAACAAGACATCCTTTCTTCCAGAATCCAAACTAAAAACTGAAAAATGAGAGGAAAAGGCTCAAACTTGTCCAAGTCTTTTGGTCTTTTGGATTTCTTTCTTTGTCTGCTTGCCTCCTTTTTTGCAACATTGAACATTGGTCTGCTTTTTAGGGCTCCGATGGATGATGCTGTGGATCGTTTGTCTCCATGCTTATGACTGAGCTGTGGTTTATGAGTCAGTTGTTTTTTGGTAGTGAATAACATTCATTTTCAGCTGGTGTGAAAACTAAACAACCAAACAAAGAAAACTTTACATCTCAGCAACCTGACATTTTTATAATAATACTGATTACTGATTTTTAACTCACAGCCTAAACTACCGAGTTTGAACTGTCAAGGCAGAAATGTACATGTTTATCCTCTCTAATTTATTCAGGACATCTGCAGATTTTCCCTGTTTTTAAAAAATGTGCGCTGGGCTTTCGTCTTTGTCTTCATTGGCAGTTAGTCAAGCAAGTTTCACACAGTGACTCATCACAAAAACGATGCAAGTTAAATGCTGAGTTGCTCTCAGTCTCTAGAACTTGATTTGGCTCTTTGTGATTATGCAGAATGACAGCAGGAGTTACTTGTTAGTTGTATGTTTTGTACCTCTTATTAAATCCCTTTTTAACTTTTATTTTACAGGTCTGGGCTGACCCAGGATGTCTGTCAGCACGACTCTTTGGGGTTAAATTGTTAGAAATAACACTGTAACACTGTTATTTATCTACTACTTATTTATTTTGGTGCTTTGGTATAAATGGGGTTGTCTTTATCTGTGATCAGAGCAGCTGCCTCCCAGTGGCCAATATTGGAGCCTGTGGTGGGCCAGTTCTGCCCCCCGGGCCTTATGTTTGACACCCTTGGAGGCAGACTTTAAAGATACCTGACAGCGCACTGAAGTAAGCTCCCTCTTCCTCGTTCTCTTCCTCTTCCTCATCATCCTCATGTGATGATGACCCTCCTACGTCTACGGTGTGGTCCCACTCCAAAGCCAGTGAATCCGGTGTCTCCCGCCCTGAACGCACCAGGGGTGAGGACAGCAGGAGAGTGGGTGTGGCTGGAAGGCTTCCAAAGCTACGCCCAAGCCACGGTCGGCCAATCAGCTCCAAGCTTGATTCCAGGGAAAAGGTGGTAGAGGGGATCTCTGGTTCTTCTGTGATCTAGGACAGAGAAACCAAGCCAAGTGTGAATGATACATACCTGTCCTTACACTGGTAACACACACCAAGTCCTTGTTAGTTTTAGAACTGCCTCTCACATGTTATGCATAATTTGAAAAAATTGCATAGAATCAAGCAATAAACACGTGCGTATGGATCGGTGCCAAAAACTACGAACATATCTGGAAAATATTCTGCTGGATATTTAAAATAGGTTTAAAAACATGGAACAAAAAACTGCATGCATGTATAAAAGTCATACAAAGGAAAATCTATAAAATGATAAGGGATATTTCTTTATTTATAATATGTTAGACATTTTGTTATATCTGCTTGAATTAGACTGGAATCTGAAAAATGTGTGCGCCTAGGCTTACAGGGGGTTGGCTGAGGCGCTGATGGAAGCGGACCAGTCTCCTGAAAACTTCCTGGCAGTAGGAGTGCAGCTCCTCCAGCTCCTCCTCTATCTTCGCCGCATCCTGCGGTGAGCTCTTCTGGATCAGGCCCTCTCCAAACACAATCAGTCCATCAATGCGCTCAGTGTTCAGGGTGATCTCCTTCTGGAAACTCTGCAGGAAGACGAAGGGATGAATGAGTGGACAGAGATTGAGCCTTTAAACCCAAAGGAACAAAACGCAGCTTCTGATAATATCTGTAAAAGCATTCAACAAATAATTCTTTCCAAAATATTGCCATAGCTAAAGCCAAGACCTTAAGCATCTTAACATGCAATTCTTATAATCACTAGGAGACATGGTTTTGTGTGTGTACAGTACATGAGCTGTGCCTCACATTGAGCTGCCGTATCTTCTGATGGACATCGCTCTCTGAAAAGTGCTCAACGTTGGTGAGCTGCAGATCGAGGTTGGTCAGCCACACCAGCAAACTTTCCCTGGTCCCTTCAAATTCCTCCCTCTGACTGGTGAAATACTGTGAGAGAAGAAAGCAAAGCAGTTCATTACATCCTCTAGTGAAAGCTTGACATTAATGCCAACTTGTCAATTTAAAATAATAAGCCGGAGATTTACAGTAAAATGTGCAACACAAGACAATTTCAGCTTTTATAAAAACAACTGGAAACATTTGACTTTTAAAACGAGGAGAAATCACATGGCGTCAGAATTAAATGTATTTATGACATTTATTAAGAGAAACAGCCCGTTTCATAGATCAACACATTAGCAGGGGGCCTTTTTACAGCTTTACTGATTACACAATTATTATTTCAAACTGTTCTGAACAATGCTGCAACCGAGCAGTCGCGTTACTATAATTTCAGTAAGGACGCACAAACGAATTTGCCTATTAATTAAATGTCAAACAAAGAAAGTAACATTGCCTGCGTGCATCATGTTGTGATTTTGAAATTAGAATAAAACAAAAATACACTCAATGAGTCAGTGGCCTTTATGTGAATCTGACAAACACCAGCTCCATATTAGGACCAAAAATTTAACTAAAACTGAAAATGTACTCTGAAAACTGACTGAAATTAAAATAAATTGAAAAGAAATCTAAAATGAGATTTCAAAAATAAAAGTTTCTGTACCTTGAGCCTGCGGAGGATGGCGGCCACTCTTCGGTGCAGTGTATCCCACCGCCGGTTGCCTTCATGGACCATTGCTTTGAGCTGGCTGGCTCGGTCGGTGCGGTTTTCCCTGGCCAGCCGGCGGTACTGATTGTTGACCAGCTCCAGCTGGGTCAGTCGCTCATGAACCTGCCTTTGGAAACCCTGAAGAAGAGAGAGGAAGCATGGACAATTCAGTGTCTTTATTTCCTCAGTGTGAAGAATTGAAACATCCTCGATTTCTTTATTATATTTTTCTAAGAAAATGAAGAACATTTATCTAAGATTTATTGAAACATGTGCAAACATCAATGGAAATACAATATATAGGGCAAAGACAGAGTTTATATTCTTTTAATGACCTTGAAATTCAATATTTGGGACCACCTTTACTTTTATATAGCCTGAACTATTCTTGCAGTGTCTCAAGGACAATCTATGACTGATAGGGTTCTATTATGTGTTCTATCCAAGTCTACTTTTACTGCATTGGCAGCTCATGCTCACGACGATTTGAACTGATACACTTAAAATTTGGATTCATCACTCCATCAAATGCATTGCCACGGTTTTTCACTCCAGTTCTTGTGTAATTTGGCATACCTCAGCCTTTTCTCCTTGTCTACCTTCCTTAATAATAGCTTTTTGGCTAAAGACACAATTTAAAATTGGTACTTTGTTTTGCATAAACACAACACTGGTTCATCCCTTGAGTTGCAACGTCCAACTTCAAACTGATAAAGATTACTGATGATCAAACAGAAACAAATCTTCATCAAGCTAACCTCACAACAACTGACCTCAAACTTCTTGAGCTCCTCTTTGGCGACAGCAAAAAGGACATCAGCTGAGTTGGGGTTGGCAGCGGTTCGCTCAGCCATCTTGAGCCAATCCTCAAATCGGGAGTAGTCATTGAGAAACTTACACCAGAGTGTCCACGTCTCCTCAATCCTGCGAGCAGACATCGTGATGGAATATTTGTTTCTGTAATGTTCAGACTCTGCGTACGTCTAAAGCATTAACCTAAAACTTTTAATCAACATGAATTATTATTTAGAAAAGAATCTGTGTCGTGACATCAGTTGAACAGTAACATAAAGAAGACCCCGTGTTAAAAATCATGAGCTTCAAATCGACATTTGGGTCCAGTTTGTTTAATATTTTGTCATATTTCATTTATTATATTTGTGACAGTACAGAAAATTACAGTAACAGACATAGAAGTTTAAACATCAGTATGTTCTTTAGCTCCTACAGTACCTGAGCTTTCGATTCAGAGCCATAGCACAGATGGTCCTCCAGCGCTGGTCCAGGCTGCGGCTGGTCTCCTGCAAGGAGTCGCTCTCCGCCTCAGTGCCACCAGTAGCATCTTCATCCCGCAGCAACACATCGCACAGACTGAGCACGGATGCTATGCCCTCCGTGTGCTTCTCAATGTCCCTCTGCAGCTCCTGGACAGACATAAGGACAGGTATCACATTGGTCCATACTGTGCTACAAACCTCATTTATTAAACATCAGTCCACAGACAGAGGACAGTGAGGCACTGCATGTGACCACCTCTCCCCAAATTAAACAAAGGACAGATATGAATTATTAATCATAAACAGACAAAGAGTTGCAAGGAGTGAAAAAGAACCTTTAAAACAAACAAAAAAGAGAGAAAAAGGGTTTACAAAAAAAAAGGGAAAAAATTAAAAATGTCAAATTGCTTGTTTGACATTAATAATAATAATAATGTCATAAGGTGTTGTGAAGTCCACCTGCTGCTCTGCCAGCCTCCTTTGGATCTCCTGTTCGTGACAGACGCTGTAGGTGATGGGTCTCGACAGCTCGGCCTCGATGCGAGAAAGCCATGAGCGGAGGTTACTCATGTTTTTATCCAACTGCTGGATCGTCACCAGAGTTTCCTTCAGCTTCTTCACCCTGAAAGGACACAACCACATCAATGTAAAAAAAAAAAAAAAAGATAAAAAATCTCTTTGAACGCCTTCATTTGATATTAACAAATAACAATCTGGGGGTTTCAACCCTTATTAAGGTTTAAAATTAAGTGATGAAACTGCTGAACAATCACCTGAGTTTAAAAAACAAAAACCAATAGAAATAAAATTGAATAAAAAGATGGGAATACAAAAAAGTACAGAAGACCACAGAGAATAGTGAAAGAAAAAAAGGATATGAACGAGAAAATAAGGGTAAAGAAAACTAGTGAATGAGAGAAAGACGGAGAAAAAATGATATATAATACAATAAACCTTACAGTAAACAAACTAATTACAAAATTAAAAAAAAATGTGAATAATTAACCTCCTAGGACCTGGCGTATGTGGACATCACGTTTTGGGTTATTTAGACCAAAATACTCAATTTTGCTCTACAAGGGCCTGATATCCACTTACGAGGACATTATACTGCCACTGTTCTATCAAAATTTTAAACGAATATCCTCACATGTGGCTCTCATTTTTCTTAGAAACAAAAATTAGGTTAAAAAAAAAATCTGGTAATTCTTTGTTTTTACATTCATCGGGTCCCAATCAGCCCAAATATCAAAGAGAAATTAAAAATGCATGCCGTGGAAGAGTTCGGGTCTTAGAGGGTTAAAGTAATCAAAGTACTAAACTGATGATTGCTAACCCTTTAAAGCTAAGTGTATCATAGTTATTAAGAGTTTTTGAGACTTCTACATCATCAGGACTATTTTTCCCCAAAAATCTTAAATAAATTGCACAATACATTTTAGGAAATAAAATACATTTAAAAATGCCTGATGTAGCAAATATGATAGAAACTAAAATTCATATATGCACATTTATATTTATTTGTTTATTTATAAATTTCATCAGGAGTTTCAACATTCCCATTGCGAATTTCTAGACTTTTTCTGGCAATTATTTTATAGTCCTGCTTTTCAAGGGTTAAGCATTAACAGTGTAAAGAAGGAAGGAAGCAAAGAAGGAAGGAATGAAGAAGAAAAAGAAGGAGTTCACTAGCCTTCAACCTTCTCAGGTATCCTTACTAGAACTTCTAAAGTAACCATGGCAACTAACACCCGTATGAAAGAACACACACACACACACACACACACACACACACATAGAGCGCCACAGTGACTGGTGTCATAGCAACGTATGGAACAATAAAAGCTCTCTTCTGAGCATTAAAAGCCTGAAGTGTGCCCCATTTGGGAGTTTGAGTTAATTTACCCATTTGATCCTTCCTCCTCTGCTGACGAGGTCCAGCAGAGCCTGTCAAGGGTGAGAGTGGAGACGCTCTCCACCGAAATAATAAGCACTAAAAAACCAGCTGCAAGTGTGATTGTCTGCCTCAAGAATGTATGAAAGGGTCCCAACAGATAACGGAGAAGTGAGAATGTAAACGAGCGGCATATTTTGAAAACCTAGTTAAGAAAAAGTTGGGATGCTGTGTCAAACCCAAATTGTATTCACAACAGACCGTAGAAAACATCCTAAATATTGAAATAAAACATTTTAACATTTGAGGAGAGAATGTTATGGCAGCAACAGGCCTCAAAAAAGTTGGGAAGTGGCCAACAAAAGGCTGGAAATGTAAGTGGAGCCAAAAAGAAGAAGAAAAAACACCTGGAGGAAAATTTTGTTACTAATTAGTTAAATTGCTGACAGATCAGTAACACGATTAGGTAAAAAAAGAGCAGAGGTTCACTAAAATTATCAGGTTTGCAAATCAATGAATTCATTTTTATTTACATTTTACAAACTGTCTCTTTTTTAAAAAACAGTTTTTTTAAGTATTTGGAAATACATCAAAGTAGTAGTAGAAATGAAAGTGACCTACAAATGGGTCATAGAAACCCATTGTAGGTGGTTGCTAGATAATATGATGTTGTCATTGGACATGGGTGAGGACCTTCATTAGTACTTCTATGCCAAGTTTGTTTGGTCAATTAATAAAGGAGTAAGAGGAATACATGGATATTATTGGGCCAACCAACGTAACGTTTAAGGCAAATATAAAATAACTTTATATTTTCTCTAGTTTATCTAAAGGTTAATGAATCAGTATGAGCAAGCCCTATAATCAAAATAATATTTTCAATGCTAAAATATAATTAGTCATGTCAAATTTACTGTTTTATTAAAAAGCACATTATTAAATAGACACACTTACTGAATGGATTAAAATGGAAAATTAAAAAGAAAAAGAAAAAACCCAAACTCAAACATTTTCCCAGCTTCAGTCAAAACATTAATGTATATTTTGATCGTTTATATGAGAAACTACTGTGGCTTAATACAGTCAGTATAAATTCTGTTCAGAAACACATTCTTCCACTTTGCAGATGCAACCAACTCGGTCCACTAACCAGTCTCTTTCTCCCATTCACTCCTTCTGCACCTCTGACAGGCTAACAAAGGCCAGCAGCTTCACGCCGAGGCCAA
Source organism: Copadichromis virginalis (assembly GCF_057382275.1). Lineage (NCBI taxonomy): Eukaryota > Metazoa > Chordata > Actinopteri > Cichliformes > Cichlidae > Copadichromis > Copadichromis virginalis. The sequence goes on from NC_140632.1 coordinate 17,822,749, forward strand.
ACAAAGAAACAAAACCCGGTCAGAGGCACTCGCTCAGGAAAAGGACACGAAGAGAATGGATAGAGAAAATGAAGCAGAAAGGAGCTGGAGGATAAGAGAGGATGCATGGCTATAAAGTACAGCTGACCACAGGAGGGCTCAAAGTTAGCCAGACACTGACCTCCAAAAGGCATCTACTGTTCTTACAGTACTTGTTTAATCCAGTATGATGTTTTTAGATAATTATTCCCTGAACTAAAGATTTAGCTACAAACACGACTATTTAAATCATGCCTACTAGCTATTGAAAATAAAACATAGATAAGGAGCATGAATGCTCCTCATTCGTGCAGAATTTTCACTTCTACAATTTACATACAGAAGTGTATAAAGAAACCTCATAGTTTCACACTTTATTTCTATTAGAAGCATCTAAATTAATTTAGGCTCCAGGACTTTGCTCGGTTAAGTTCACTAGCACACGTTGGCTGACTGTTCTGGGGTTAAAAAGTGCATGCCATGTTTCTAGCAGAGGCAGACAGTTAAAAAAACAGAGATAGTGTAGTTCATCTATTGGCAGACTACAGGATGGCAGAGAAACTCTTCTCCATCAAGAATTCTTGGCTCCCATCTTGTCTACATGTGGTCAAGCCAGCTTAAATCTGCTCACTGGGTCTTTTGAGAGGGCCTCAATTTGAAAATCAGCAATTAATACATACCGACATATGCCTCCCTCCCACCCACCCACCTTCAATAGTTATCCCAGTGACAGGCTACGGGGTGGGGGGGGGGGTTCAGAGTGGACATATGCTCCCGTCTGAGGCTAGGCGCAGCCAATTTTTTTCATGATAGAGGTGGAGGGGCTAAACAGCAGTGCAAAAAGAGGAGTCTGTATCTCCTGCTCTTCCACAGGACTGTCCATCTGTTTTTAAGGGGTCAGGGGGGGCAGTAACAGTTTACAAACACAGAGGCTTAACCTCTGCAGTCTGAACATTGGAGGCCATGTATTCCTGACAGCTGCAGAGCATAGCTAACGCAGCAGCAGGTGGATGGATACCCAGAAGAGCTGCTGTTTAATTACAGCCTTTTTGGTCCTTAATTATGCCTTTTACTGCTGAGCAGGTTTGATGTGAAAAGTGCTCGGTGGGGGGATAATGATGTGAATTGCTGGTTCTGTACACAATAAACCTGAATCTTCTATAAACCATTGGCCACATGCACAAATACACACTTCATCTTTTATTCTTACCATAACTTTACCTTTAGTCTTTGAAAGGTGCTTCCTGAATGGGGAGCCACACTGTATATACACAATTTGCTTTCTTAAGTGCCTTTTGCAAAGTGTTTAACTGGCATAAATAAACACTTTTGTTAGCAGGTCACACCATGCAGCTTCTGTGGCGGCTGTGGTTGCTCTCACCTGGCTTCGATTTGGTGGAAGAGGTTGTGCCAGCGCTGGTTGACTTCCTGCAGCGACTCGTGGACCTGTGCCTGCTTGGCCTCGTCGCTGGCTAAGAGCAGCTGCTCTCCCAGCTGTTTCAGGTGGCTTTTATTCTCACTAAACAAGTTAATTTCCTCCATACAGTCCTGTAAGGAAACATGAAACGATGCTGATATATGAACATTATATCCTTTGTGAACATTTAGTCCTTAAAACAGCAAGTAACCTTGGAAAACCTGGAAACTATTCCAGTGGTTCTCAAACCACATCAAAACTCATGATTAACGATACAGGGCAATTAGCCAAATGTTGTCTGTTTTTTCTTCATCGGGAAAAAGTTCACACCTAATCAAGTTTTAGTGCAAAGCCATAAAATGGATGAGTTATAGTCATTCAACCTGCCCATTTCCATTCCCTTAAGCACTGGGTTTTTTACCAGAAAGTATTTTCTTTAGCTACTATCTTAATAAAAAGTACTGACAAGGGGCTCCAATTTTCTCCGGTCATCTACAAGCAAAAAAACACAACCTCTAAAATAACTGAAATCATACTTCATCTTGAGACAGGAAGGACAACTGTTGTGAAAAAACAAAAGGCCTATAGATCATCAATTCTAGGCCACCATCTGTTATAAACACAGCACATGTAGTTCATATATGGACTTAAAATAGAGCTTATATGAATGCCTTAGTTCATGAACTAGTTGTTGGAACACACACTTCCTCAAAGTAATGTCAAAATAATACCCATAAACAATCCCTTTGTTGATTGAGGTGATTATTGTCTGTGAAACTCTAGTGTTGGGCAACGCCTCGTACCTTCTTTAGTTTCTCCACCATTTCTTTGATGCTCAGCTCTCCCCGGTGGCACACTTTGTGCTCCATCTGAGTCAGCCAATCACAGAACTCCTTGTTTTTGTCATTGAAGATGGTCCACGCATTGAGACGATCTGCGATTTCCTGCTTGCGCGATGACACCTAAGAAGAGTCAAAGCAATAAAAGTGGTGTTTAAGCAGTGCTATAAGTTAAAGATTACAAGTGTGAACTACCTATTCTCAGATAATCACCATGCTATGTTTGCACATTGGGTATACTGCTACAATATATAAAGCCCCGCTAAAATAATTCACTCTAATAAATCTTCAGTGCTGGCAGTTACAAAGTGCTATGGTGCAGAGCACATCTACTGGTTCTCTAACTAAAACTTTCCAAGATCTTTTACAATGTTTTGTTACAATTAACAAGCAGATCATGGAGAGAAAAATCATCTATAGTTGTAAACGTGGTACTTTCGTTGGCAAATTTACTGTCAACTTGCAGGAAACAACAAAAAGAGTGGTGACGAACCTCTTTATGACTGTCAGTCCAGTCTGAAACAGGGTTAATTGTTTTGACTCCCCTTGGTATGCATCCAAGAAACAGTCTGACCCAAATATAGTGCACAAAAAAGCATTTGTGTGGTTGAACTTGGTGCAACTGGGTGTATAACTGATGAAATTTGTAGGGCACTTCAAAAGCCCCAAAGCATAAAAATGTGTGATTACATGGTATTAAAGATTAAAACGTGGCAAAAATGTTCTCTTGCTACAGTTAAATAGCATTTCATCAGTAATCAACTGAATTGAGAAAAATCCCCAGGAGAGTCTTGATATTTGATGAAATTAACAAGGTCCATTTACCTAATGACAGCTTAATACCATGAAAACACCCCATTTCATTGCTGCGGGGGGTGATAATCTTTTTGAAGCTAAAGGGCTTAGCATGCCCATGGGGCATGTTACATCAGCCATAGTTTATTGCTCAGTGACACTTTTATTTTAAAATGAGCCCCGCTTTGGTTTTAATGAACTGGCATCGGAATGGAGGAGAATTTAGGGTGCATTGTGAGCCGCGGTCACCCTGTGAGGACTTAGTGCTTCCCTGGAACAATAGATCCAGTCCCTTGAATCCCCCTTAGCCCAGCCGAGCCATCTGCTCATCAGACCCATTCCGGTGGCTTCCCCCACCTACCACCTGTTAACTATGCAGAGGAAACTGCAGTGGCTCAGATCCACGCCCCCCGGCCATGTCAGGGATGAATACGGATTAAAAATGTTTGGTGTGATCTATCAGCTGAAACTAACAAAAATTCGTTTTAAGACTACTGTCTAGACTTTTCTATATCAAACTAACAAAAACGATTCAGTACAAAAATCACACACACCTAACTGTGAGTGAGTGGTCTTTACTGGAAGAAATCAGATGGCTTTCAGGCAATTACATGATGGTATTGTGCAAAGTTAAGGTTAACTACTTCAGTTTGCATACAGAAAACAAGAGTACTACACACACAATGCATTCCTGGCTGCTGTTGCTATAACCGTGAAACCCAGTAACTCCTGCCAAGACAGGGGCAGGTGGACTATAATTGGGGACTCTATTAGCATGAGCATAAATTAAACCATAATCCCTGACAAAAATGTATAGAGCTTGTCATAACTGTGTGTTTCTCAAGAAAAAGAGTGATTTTGTGCCTAAGCCGAAAGACTTAGTCGCAGGAATTTGAGCCTGTGTGTATACAGCGGAGCTACTTTCTGCAATAATGTAGTTACAGAATTAACCCCCTGTTGTTTTAGACAGCTTCATGTGACTGCTCGTGGTAGCCTGACTTTTTCAAGCTCTCACTTTAAAAAGACTTCTCTTTACTTGGCTGATACGAGCAGAACAAGCTCTGCTGGATACAATCTAAAAACAACCTGTGAGATTCACCAAACTGCAGAGGAAATATTAACAAACAAGTCATTTGGCTTGCAGGGAGGCAAATTGCTGAAAAGGAGACAGATGCAGTTTTCCCTCCATGAACCTGCGCATGCTGGCTCTTTTCTCACACAAATGAGTGTAAGTGTCTGTGTGTGTTTGTGTGCGTGTCTCTGTGTGTGGTGTAAGGCTTTGTGCTGCTGGTCACCGCCAAAACACAGCTGGTAGCAACTTTTCCCTCCTTCTCTCCCCAACCTCTCTTTCTCTCTCTTACCTGTTTCATCTGCAGTCCCTAAGACACACAGTCCCCCCGCTCTCTGTTTACATATAAACTTCTCTGTCAGTTCTCACCTTCATACACAGCTCTTCCCACTGACTGTGGAGTTGCTCCAGCTGCTTCTCCAGCAGAGCCGAGTCACTGGCCGTGACATACTGGGACAGGTCCGTCTTCATGTTGGCCAGTTCCTTCAATCCGATGGCCAAATGCTGCAGAGAGAGCTCAGTCTCCTGCATAACACACACAAGCATGCACACTTGAGCACCCGGTCAGATAGCCATGTACAAGTTGTGTGTGAACACGCTTCTCTCTTTTCGCTCTGACCGTCCAGATTAAAAGGATGTGGACGGGACAGGGGGAGGGTAGAAGGGGTAGAAAGGGGGAGGGGAGTGAAAGCATGGGGATATTAAATAAAGGAGGGGTGGGGGTAAACTCAGGGGTTCTCTGGTGGGATGGGGGTAGCTACTGATGAAATTGAAGTGTTCAGAAACTGGCTAGTTTTCAGACCAGTCCAGAAAACTGCAAATGATTTATTGGGATTTAAATGATAGGTTACTGTCATATAGGTGCCAATGGCATATAGAGATGTCAAATGTTCAGTGTTACAGCAATGACAAAACAGTTTCTGTTCTTCTGTTTCTTTTCAGTAAGTATATTATTTCAGTAAATTACACAATGTCCACTGCTGGCAACCCTCAGTACCTGTTTTTCTGCAGCATGTGGATCTGATTCTGAGAATTAATTTGCAGAGAACGAGGTCCTACTCTGTTAAGACAAAGAGTTTTTCAAAGACTGTTTCCGAAGCAGAGAAGGTGACTGTCCTTGGCGAAAGAAGCCGCAGTACTAAAATGTGAAAACCCTATTATCAGGAATGCAAGTGAAACCCTTGATAGTCCTTGATATATTAAAGCACAAATTTAAATGTATTTTCATGCATTAAAATCTAAATTGAATCTAAACAGAGTTAATCTTCTCTGCACTGACAGAACCAAAGGCCATATTTCTACATATTTGATCTTGATACACTTGTAAATTACAGACTGTGTGTTTTCTAGATAATTTAATGCTTTGGAAAAGTAGCAAACATGCACATTTATTATATATGGAGTTGCATTACTGTTGAAACTTTGTGAAGGCTGATTGCAATAAAACTATAATAAAGCTTAAAAGCTCTTTAACTGCTTTGATGAATAGAGGTAGATTTCATTTGCACAACTGAGTACAAAAGGTTCTATTATGTCTGGAAATCATACAGCATAGCAGCTCATTTTATTATCAAAAATTGCCTTCATTTCTTAAACAGTATGTTATGAAATGTATTTTCACTCCACTGTTAGAAAAGTGGAGCTCTGAAATACCCGCAGCAGTTTTCTACAATTTATATCCCTCTACTTTTCATACATTCACAAACACATGAAAACACATCCTTTACAATATTATATTAAATCACCTGGATAAGAGCGGAGTCCTCCGGTCTTTCACACGTCTGTTGTTTCATCTTTAACTCGTGCATTTCAGACACGATGTTGCTGATTCCATCCTGACACCGAGACCACATCTAGACAAGCAGCGTGACACAGAGCGGTCAGAGATCTCTGGAGTGTGCTTGAAAACACATCAATAAAATGCCTCAGAGAAGACAGGGACAGCTTTAACATGTTAAATTATCAGACACCAAATGTGCCTTCCAAAAATAAATTTAATGAACCTCATAAAAGGAAAAAACTCAGAATGTCATCAGTGTTCTTAGTTTTTTAACAGTCAAGCTTTCAGATGCTGTGATAAATCCTGAGTGAAAATTTTTTTTTTAAATGTTACAAAACCATAGCTCTTTGGGTCCTTAAAAATGTAATATATTATTCTGTATGATGTCTGCAGTAGTCAATTCTGTTTTTCTATCAATCTATGTGTGATCTGACCTTTAAAACGCTGTTCAGAGGGATTTCCCTTGTCCGGGTTGGATCCTGTTGAGCTTAAAGGGGTTAACACAACTTTGCCTGACCTCTCTCTGGTCACGAAACCAGTCAGATGTCATAATTAACACAGCTCACCCAACACAAATGTTAGGGTCTGAATATTCTAATAGTCAGAGAGCAAGCACGCTTAGCAGGACTTGACGAAAAATAATGAAAGGGTGTGCTCATGTATCTGTATTTTTAAAGGTATTTTTAAAGGTATTACTTGTAATATAAGATTAGGGTGGTATTTTGTTTGATGTCTGGTCTGTCTAGGTCTTACAGTAAAGCACTGAAGGAATGAAAGGGGCAGACACTGGCAACCAGCTGTCTCTGGATGTGGATCATGGAGAGATTTGAGTCGCTCTTTGATCCCTCTTGGCAGGAGCTCAGTGCCAGGGCAACACACCAGCCTGAGTGTGTGTGCGTGTGTGTATGTATGGGTTGGTTGGGATCAGGTCCTAGATATGGGTCATGCAAAGCAGACACCTCCTACTCCTTTGTTAGTGCACAGACACACTCTTTTTCTTGATTTTCCTGAAGGTGCAGTTTTCTAAATACTCAAAACATATCAGGCAGTGATATAAATGCAGTTTTAAGGTAAAACCTAATATGCTGTCTCTTGATTAAGCTGGAGAGTGGATGGTAAATGTTTATCTTGCCTTTTATATGTGTAGATTTTCTTTCTCACCTACATCTTTCCATGTTATGCAAAATATTTCCTTTGGTGTTGGAGCCTTGATACAACAGTTGAGGCAATACTTGTTCTATTTTAGAGAGCTACAAGTGTATGTTAGGAGTGTGGTAATAAAACGCACTCATTTTTGTTGTTTGTTATTTATTTTTTTAAATTTTACTTCCTGATACTTTCATTTGATCCTTTGGGTTAGGCTTGATTAGTTTAAATCAAATACAGCAGTTCATGCTGTATTAACATGTTGGGTATGATGTGTTGGGTGCCACAATCCAGTATATCAAGCTCAGCCACCAAAGGACACCTTGTGCATAAAACTGGCGAATGTCTTTGACAGAACAGCGAGAAAAGATCCAAGTGAATGAGAACGACTTGCTCTGTCAGCGGCTATAAATCTGTGGGTTGGGCCCTCCCGGTGAGGCTATGGAGTAAAACTAAGCTGAATGAATATGATTCATGCAGTGAAAACCAATGGGAAGGAGTTTGCTGTGCTGACCTTTATTTCACCAAAGTTCAACTTATTCTTTATTGTTAATGATTGATAAAAACCTTTCACGCGGGTGGGCTTTTTTTTGTTAAAAGTGACACATGAATCTGTCTCCTGCAGTTCCCTGATGGTAGTGAATTCCCAGGAAATTATGGCAAATTGACCTCTATGTTTTCTGAATTTTCAGCTTTGGGTTTCTTGGGTCTTTCTGAACTGTATAAAGTCTTTTGACTATTAATCAAAACAGTGAGATTCGGATATGGATTTTACTCGTACACTTTTAAATAACTGATGATTCAGATATAGCATAAAAATGCTAAAAATTAAACACAGGCATGTTACCTCAACAGTGGTGTAAAGCATGTCTCTTCTTTCCCTCAGTAGTGATGTGGTTCGTTGCCAGGCTTCATCTATGGCCTGAAACTCTGACTGCAGTCGACTGTAACACTCTGAGTCCTTCATTGTTTCACACAGATGTTTTCCAGCCTTCAGTGTCTGGGTGTACACAGTGGAGTGCTGATCCAGAGACTCTGTGATACACTTTGAAAAAATGTGGGGAGAAATAGTCTTTAGGGTGAAACTTTTGAGTAAAAACATTAAAAACCTAAAACGTTAAGTTAATATAACTGATCTCCCTTTCAAAGCCCTCTTCTCATGCATCTCTGGGACTTCAGCTGCTCTAGATTGAAGTCCCTTTCTGTCCCCTTTTCCTTCGTTCCTCTCTTCCACAGCATGGCTGTCACGTCTGCTGTGACCCCCAACTGGTCACAGAAGACGGCCGCCCCTCCCTGAGCCTAGTTTTGTTGGAGGTTTCTTCCTGTTAAAAGATCATTTTTTTCTTCCCACTGTTGCCAAAGTGCTTGCTTACAGGGGGTCATTTGATTGTTGGGGTTTTCTCTGTATCATTGCAGGGTCTTTACTTTACAATACAAAGCGCCTTGAGGCAACTATATAAAATAACACTGAGGTTAACTGAATTGAATTGTCTCTGTTGATTCTGGTTTTGAACACATAGACAAATGAGCTAAGCCTGGTGAGTACGGCTGGTTCATCAGCAAAGATTGTGTTGGTTTAGGCAAACAACAACAACTTTTGCATGCTGTCACACAATGGTATGGATTGCCATTCAGACATGTCTTTTGCTGATGTACTCCCGCAGCCATAGGAGGAATTTCTAGTGCACAATCTCGTAAAAAATAACAATGAGCGTTCTCCTGGTAACACGCATGCCCTGATTCAGTGTCTGTGGGTTTGAGAACTGTGAAATCTTCATGAACGTAGCAAATCTCCCCACATTTTTATGGGTGGATTACTTAAACTTCATGGTCAGACTTTATATAGAAAAAAACAAAAAAATTTTCTCACTGCATTGTAAAATACATTTTTATACTGACCTGGTAATCATCGACACAGTTCTGCAGCTGATCCACTGCACAGAGAAAGCGTCCAGTTGGGGGCAGCAAAGAGTCAGCGTCCCTCAACAACTTCCACAGATGTTTCAAACCATTCTTGTAGATTCTCCATTGGTGCAGCTGTTCCTTTGTTAAGGTCCGGCTTTGACCAGCCAGAGCCACGGAGCTGAACCAGCCATTCTTTAAACTGACCACTTGTGCCGTGAGCTCAGATCTGTACAAACCAACAAAATACAATTTCAGTTTTTGTGTGTCATTGGGTCCAAAACAATCACCAAAAAGTAAAACCACATAAACAAATAAAATAAAATGGAGGCGATAAAAACTGTGTTACAGTGTGTCCACATACATACACACATAAAAACAAAAAGCATAAAATTTTACAACTAATGCAGCATAAGGACATCTCTGTCACAGCTGATTTATCTGCAATCTATAAATTACCAACTGCAAAATAAGTGGGATCTTAAAAATGTCTTCCAGCTGTGAGCAGCGGTTCCAGCAGCGAGGGAAAATTCCCTCTGGGTTCTTTCAAAATTCTGAAACCGTTCCAAGCTTCTCAAAGAATTCAAAGATGGATTCAAGGACATCGAGGAAAAATACAGCAGTTGTCTGCCATGCACACACACACAGTAATTTATTTTCAGTCAGTTTAAGACCTCAAAACAACCACCTCTCATTAGTCAAATCACCACCCCCATTTGTCTTTTGCAATGGATCCTTGCAGCTGTATTATTTCCCACACAAATCAAAAGGGTATGCACTCTACAAATATTTTCTTTTATGATTATACTTTGACCATTTAATGTCTCATGTATTTAAAGAAAATTCTACTGATACATTTGTTATTTTATTACACTAGCAACAACAAATAAGCATTTTATGTAAAATAATTATATGCAAAGTATTTACTTCTAAGCCTTTTCTTGACTTATCCATCATTTACCTTTTCTCTCCTGTTTCTTTTTCCATGGATTTGATTGCATCACAGAGAAGATGCTGCAGAAGCTGATGTCCAACAATTATGTCAGCCTGAAGTCTCTGTGGGAGCAGAAAAGAGGGCACAATGTGATTCTTACATCACTCTTTATCTTTTTTTAAATAAACACTGTTTATGATTAAACATTTCAAAAGTGTAATAAAATTGTAATTACATTTCTTGCAGCATTACAGCTTTTCTTCAAAATAACATGAAAATTGCTCCAGTGCTGCAATGCTCTCAGTCTCAGCGATAAATGAAATTACTGGGTCGAGGAGGTCATTAGTTTGGCTTCAAAGTGAATTATCAAATTTTTCAAATAGTTACTTATAGGAGGTATAAAGATGATTATCAACTTTGCTGATTAAAATGAGCTAATAGAGCAGTTTTTACATAGTTTTTATAACTAAAAATGAATAAAACATATTCTACCTGATGGACAATCAGCATCTCTTGAAGGCTTGGATAACTCGGGTTTTTTCTGCACACTGCTTCCTGCTCCAGTTTCTCCTTGATCTGTGTCAATCTTCCACTCTTTTCCTGAAAACTCAGGGAACGCTGGCACTCATCCTGCAGTTCTCTAGGAAAGAAATGTAACATACATCAACATGCAAAGCTTTCTTTTACTACAGCGCAGAAAAAGAACACTCAGTGCATCCATTGTCTCCAGAAAATGACACAATAAGTTATTCCTCAGAAGAATTTGGCAATAGACAACAACACTACAAAAAACACCCCCACCTTCAGTTATGAGGCTTTATGTATCAGGACACAATAAAAATAATCTGGTCCATTGCAGAAATTAAAATTAAGTAACTATAAGCTCAAATTAATATATAACATATATAACATATAACATATATGGCATACACCATATATTACTCATTTAACAAAAATGTAATGAATTGCTGCATTAGTGCTTCCCAACAGACGCGGTGTAATATCTCTTGTTGTTCCTCAGAATCAGAATCTTTTATTGCCATTGTAGCAATCAAACACTGAACAACGAAACTGACGTGCAATTCTTACTTTCACAGTCAAAATAAAAATTAAGTAATTTTAATTTTATTTATTTTTAAAAGTGAGTTAAAATTGATAAAAGATAAAAGAGATTGTATTTAGCTAACCTTTACCCTGATAAGAATTATATTTACTGTGTTATAATATGTAAAACCTAAGAATAGAGGGTACACTTTCTGTTTATGATGATTGAACACTGCTATGTGATACATAAATATCTGAATTTGCCTGAAAAACTGTTAAATGTGCAGACAGCTACACATAGATTACTATCTTTGCTTTCTCGTGAATTGAACTTCCTCACCTGTCTGATGAACGAGTCATGACTTTGACCCACTCCCTGATAAGTACGTGCAGTCTCTCTGACTCCTGTTTGTTAAGATTCACGTGGCCACTCATGTCTCTGATGTCCAGCAATGATGGAAACAGACCACAGAGCTCCTGGAGTACCTGCTGCAAACCCAGGTATATTTGAAACAACTGTAGTTTAAGAGCATTTGTTAATAAAGTGTACAGGGATGTAGACAATAGTGAGTCCGACGAACCTTTACAGAGTCTGTGTTATCTTTGCCGGCCTTTAGTTTCTGCTGTAAGTCCTGCATCTGCTTTTTGAACACCTCCAGTTGGGCGTGAAATAGTTTACGTTGCTCTAAATCCTCCTGCACATTCAAAGAAATGTAACTGAGTATATATAACAGTTTGAGTTTGAGAAAGTGTCCCTCTGCACTCAGTGTGACGATAATAAATTCTCATACGGTGGGAAGCTAGACTGAAAGAAAACTGCACAGGTAAAATATTTCACATAACTTCCCTCACCTCAACACTCCTCTTTTTCTCTGCAATTGCCTTGTTTAGCAACAGGATGCCACGCGACAGCAGTCTGGTTTCTGATCTTATTAAATTTGCAGGTAGTGGTTCTAGCTGGCCAATAAGAGGCTTGGATGCTGCTAAGACATCTCCCATGATGCTTTGCAGCTCTTCAGCAGCACCCTGCAACTTCTGGATAAAAGAACAAAAAACACAAAATTCTGATTTTTCATATTCATATATATCCATGTAGTGTGTTTAATTTTAAGCAGCAGCTTTAACAGAAAAACTTTTTAACCTTTCAAATTGTTTTCATCTAATTTATTTGAGGATTTTTTTTTAAATAAAGCAGAAGATCAGAGCTTCTTTTTCTAACAAAATACACTTTTCTGTGTATTTTGAAGAAGAAAAACCCCAATATTAATAGCACCGCAAAAGCTTTTTGTTAAAAAAAAAAAAGAAAAAGAAAGAATTTCCAAATTAAACACGTAATACTGCATCAGAATTACGCACGAAGAGGGGACATCAGATGTATGAAACCTGAACAGACCACATTGGATATTTCTGCCAGTAAATGCATGCTGCCTGTTCAGTTCCAAGAATAGAGGATCAGTCATTGAGAAAAACATTTAATTAAATTGTGTATGTAATTCGTGTACTCTCTAAACCAATGCCAGGTACAGGATGAGTCAAAGGGGGAATTTGATGGCTCTAAATACTGAGAATGGCAGATATGAAAAATAAGATCTATTAAATCCTAATAAGCTTATTTGCTTGCTCAAGATAACCTTTAATAATCCCAGAAATAGTTTCAATTCAACCACTTAAATTTATTCATGCTTTCAGATATTTGATCTACTCAGTCTTAAGCTACTTTAAAACCTTATGAAACAAATCCAATAACTTGAATTTTTTTTATTATTATGACATAAATCACATTGTGGATAACAGTGGGTTTACTGCTAGAACTTCACACACGCATACTGAAGCATTACATAAGCGTATGAGGCAGCTGATTTCTGCTAACAACCTGTTCTGTATAGACAGTCTAGTAACAGCCCTAAACTCACCTTTACTGAGCCATCTATGGCTTGAGTGTTGTGTCCAGCTGAAAGTGATGACCTTGATAGCTCCTCCCACTCATGCTGCAGGTGTTTCTGCTGTGCAGAGCAGCTACAAGAGAGACGAGTGTATTCCTGCCAGACCAAAAGCGTCTCTTCTGTCTTTATGTTTTCCTCCTTTATCTCCTGCACCGTGTTCTGCCACCTGAGAAGGATGCAATGCTTGATTACTTTGCGGCTGTATAGCGCTAACATGCACAAAGTAAGACCATAGTTGCCTGATTTAGTTGACGATGTGTGCAACTGTAACATGTTTAGTTGTTAATTGAAATATTGCTGCGTGCACTGCAACGCAGGCCTCTGACCGTTTTTGTTCTCCTTCCACTTCATCACGTAGTGCCTGTGCCGCTCCATGATGGAGAGACCCTACAAGACTCTGACAGGATTTGTTCACAGCTGCCCAAAGTGCTTCTCCTTTTCCAGCCTCCTCCTGGAGTTGCTGTGGGACATAAAACACATTTCTTTTATATTCCTTCTTACTCTAAACTAAAGCTTAGAGACTGAAAAGCACTGACGGCTTGACATCTGTGAGTGCCTACATCTATTCTAAATCTGTCACAACTAGAATGAGGGGCTTTTAACTTCATACAGCTACAGCTGGTTGGTCAAAAACATTGTTTTTCTAAACTGTTGCTTTAACACTGGCAAATATATAAGGCTTTCAGGAACTGACATGTCAAACTAATTAATATGATAATTGTTAGAATGAAATACAACATGTGATTATTTTTCTTGTAGCTTTGTATGCACACAGTTGGATATAAAGGTTCACCAACAAGGCTTACCAGGAGGAAGTCCACGTATCCCTCTGCCTGCTTCAGCAAGAAGAGAGGAGCTTGTTGATGCTGAAAGGCACAGCGCACCCTGGTGGTGTGCAGAGTCACATCCCTCAGATCTCTGTGGAAACAACTCCACTTTTCCACAACCTGTTGAAGCGCAGGTCTCAGAGCTTTCATCTAGAAAGGCCGCCAGAAACAAGACCATTTATAAAGATAATTTATACTGTAGCTCAGTTCATCTGACATTTGGAATGATTTTTTGAGTACTCCATGCATTCTGTGCAGTTATTGAGCAACTTGTAAGACATATGACTCCACTAAGCACCATGTTTGGCATATGGTGCTGATCAGGGTGAGTTTATCAGAGCTTTGTTTGCTACGTCTGGAAAAAGGGACAGAAAAAAGAATAAACCAAGTGAAAGAGTGGAAGGACATAAAGCCAAAACAATAAACTTGAAAACACTTTGCAGAGGGAAAATGCAAAACTGAGTGATGAGTCACTGTGGGTCTATCATGATAAGTGACCCCTTTGTGTATGGAAGTGTTACTCAAGCATAAAGCAATAACTTTACATGTTGTCCAAGGTGTTTCAGGCCGAAATACTTCTCATCATCTGCTCAGGACAGGATTTACAGCTTATAAAGCTTGTGTTTTAATATGCTGTAATCTAGCACTGAATTATAGTAAGACTGACTTTTACCTCTTGACTAAGATCCCGGCAAGCATGACTGATGCCCTCTGCCTCATTAGAAAAGGCAACATCACATGGGCGCTCCTGTTCCCTTTTATCGTACACATGTGTGGTTTTTAACTCTTGTAGAGCTGCAGCCACTTCCTTCACTCTACCCTCAAGAGCCTGACAAAAAAAAACACATTCTCAGATCAGACCAGAGTGGAGGGGATGATACTCTACAAAAGGCCCTCATCTCTTTGCTCCTGTTACTTTACCTCCCACTCCAGCAGAGCCTTATGAGCCAGAGTTTGGCTGGTGGGCTGTTTCCACTGATTCAGCTGCTTCTTCTGCTGCTCTATCCAGCCGTGGAGACACTGCAAACGCCTCTCCCTTTCTGCACAAGTGCGATGGATCTGCTCAGCGCCACAAATCTGATGAGAGAAAGCCAAACGGTGGATGAATCATGACAAGCAAAAAAGTCATGAAAAGTTATGTCTTTATAGCCGAGTTCGTGTTAAAAAATGTATTTTCTTGTTCCTGTTGCTGTAAAGTAATATAGATTTATGGCCTCTTTGGGGTTCCAGTGCCGATATAAATCACTGATGCAGCACACTATGAACTCACACACATATTTTTTACATAATAGCCTTTTATCAATGTCCAACTTGAAAAATCTGTTTGCATCAATAAAAATATGATAGATGGATAAACATAGAGGTTACAGTTGCATCAGATTAGTAGTAATCTGCCTGTTTTATTAGTTGCTGAGATAGAGACCTGACTTTCTAGCTCTCTCTGAAAGTGCAGCCACTGCAGCCTGGAGGCACCGAGTTCCTCTGCGAACGTTGTACGCTCAGAGCGGACTGCCTGGATGTCTGCCATCTGAGGCCTGGGCTGACACAGGAAATGAAGGAGGAGCTGCCCATTGGTCACAGCAGCTTTGAATGCCTAAAAAAACAACATAAAAAATGAATAAAACTACGCAAACCGAACCAAAAACCATGCTAGATTCTCCCCTGCTTGAATAGACCAACAAATCTGATTTAATGTAGATGCCTCTGTTGTGCCACTTTTTTTAACTTACATTTTTCATACCTTTCAGTCTTTGAAGAATTAAATCAGTACTGTTTTAGTGGTTTAAATTATAGTGCTTTTACTGCAGGATGTGATTCATAGATGTCACTGACATAACAGCAGAAAGAATAAGAGCCATATCGAGGAGAGAACAGTGAAATGCACCCTTTCAAGGAAAAAGCAACGTATAAATTTCAGATGCTCGCTTGTTGATTGTCAAACAAATTGATGGATGGGTTGCGTCAATTCAAAGTAAAGACTGGCACTGAAATAACCTTTCAAATATAACCAATTGAAATAGATGCAGAGGAAAAAGTGAAAACAGAGGTGGTTTAAGTACCTGGAAATTCTGCAGGATTTCAGTGACCTGAGCTGCACTGCTGGCCTTGAGGACTTTTTCTTTCTCCTGGTTCATGCAGTTCTTCATCTGTTTGAGCCAGTCCTCCAGATCAGAGAGAAGCTCCATCGATGGCTGTGCTGCCAGGAGACACTAAAAGGGGAAAAGATAATAAAGAAAGCAGGGAGGTTCACTTTACATGACATATATTCCTAACTTTAGTTAGTTTTTTTAGATTACTTCATATGATTTATCTAACAATGTAATTATATTTTTAAACATCTGCTCCATTACTATCTGACCTTTGTGCACATCCGCATTATTAAATCTTTTTTATCTTCTCTGTGATTGCCAAATTTTTAAACATCAGAATGATTATGAAGCCAAATATCTGGTTCCACTCTCTGGTGATAAATGCTCAGGAGAAATTGAATCGTGGCTGTCTTCTAGATTCATGGTCCTCCCTATCCTCACTCACCCTCATATAGATTTCAGCAGGGTTTAAGGTTGCACTCCCCTAACTGGAGAGGAGTTTTCAGTGCCCAATTATTTTTGAAAACCAACAGTACTTCAATAAATTGGAAACTGGGCCACTATAGAAACCACTAGAAAGGGGCTATTCATCTAACATTCATCTAACAGTTAGGGTCTTTTGAAAACATTCTGCACCTGTTGCAGCTGGTCTTGGGTTTTTGACATGTCAGAGGTCAGCTGGTTCCAGCTGTTCTCTAGTTGGGTAAGCTGAGTTCTCAGTCCAGGGCAGTCAGCCTCCCTCAGCTGGAGGAGCTGAGCAGCATCCTTGGATGCCGAGGTCTTCAGTACAGACATACGTTCCACTTCCATGGAGAAATCCTGGGGACATGTTGAGGTTAACTAATATTAGAAAACAAATCAATATTGTCCAGCAGCCAGTTTAGACCCATATGTCCATCCATTACAAATTTGTGTTAATTTATTTGGACTTTTTGTAGGTGGTGTTTGCCCTTTCTAACTAAAGCTGGGGACAGGATTAAATATTATGTCATGTAAGGAAGCAAATTTTTATTAATTTCTTCATGATCATGTCATAGAATGCAATAAAGGGTTAGGGTTATGGTATCTGCTTATATCAACCTCGTATACCAAAGATTGTAGCGTTCTGTAACATTTTACAAATGCATTTTACGAAGTGCTTGAAAAAGACTTAAACCACAGGAACGATGAGGAATCATTTAATTAAAAAGCAAACTAGTAAGAAAAAGACAGATGTTAGGATGTTAGGGGCAGACTGCAGCGATTCTTTAACTAGGCTGTTATTAATCTTCTTTAGGTCAAAGGCTATTTGATGAGAACACAGAAAAGCCTTACCAGCAGCTTGATGAGATTACTTTGAACACACTCCTGACTCAGGTCAGAGAGATTTACCAGACCTGACAAAGTCTTCAGGTGTTTGTTGGCACCAGCCAGCCATTCACTCACCAAGTCAAAGTTGGAGTGGAATCTGTGGGGAGGATGGAAAAGCACATAGCTCAACCAGTGGGGCAGAACATGACTGTACCTTCATACAGAGTGAGGTAAGGACTTGGGCTTGGATCCACAAGTGATAAATAGGGCTTGTAAATGAGTGGGGTTTTTTTTTCTGATGTCTGGGCTGTAGAATACATTCAATGAGAATATAAGGAACTTTCTGTACAACAGATTGTCGAATTGTTGCTGTAGGAACTCATATAGTAATTCTTTGCCTATGTCTGTTTTTCATTTGGCACGTTTTGTGTGGTCTGTGCTTCACTTTTTACTGACTAAGAGCCCAGGCAACATTTCTGAGCATAATTTAAAAAAAAAAAACCTAACAACATGAATCCACTAAATGTTCTGTTCAGTCTGTGGAAAGAACATAAGTCACTCAGATATGGATTTCAGGATGCTCCTATAAAGTATGCTACAAAGTTATTTGTTTATATATTCCAGATCATTTTTGCAGGTTGCTAGTTAAAGTGCTGTTAATATTCTTATTAAAAATTGCCATGGCAACTTTTGTGAATCCACTGACAAACATTTGACTAACAGTAATTAGTAGGGATGGGTATCGTTTAGGTTTTATCCGATACCGGTGCCAAATCGGTACTTTTGAAATGGTGCCGTTGCTCAAACGGTGCTCAAACCGGTGCTTAAAGGATGGAGAACACAAAATTGGTCCAAAAACCTCTCATGTTCAGCTGGTTTTTTGTAAAAAGATAACAATGTTAGCCTTTTCTGCAGCTATGGGGCATATATGGTATCACTCTTGGCTGGAAGCAGTGCTTAAACAATGGAAAAAACACAAACTTTATCCAAAAACCTCTCATGTTTAACTGTTTTCCACTTTTTCTTTGGTCATTTTAGCCTTTTTGGCCAGGGTGAAGGGAGTAACTGCCATCAAACAAGAGGACAGCCGCATGTAACTACAACGGCGTTTGCTGGTTCACCTTACTGCATTAATGTAATAATGTGGTTAGCCTACTCAACGTAAATTACACACGAACATTAAGCTACTCACGCAGAGAAGAACGGCTGCTGCTGCATCATCATCTTCATCATTTCTGCTACACTGGCAGGGCTAGGGGCCAGGACTCTCCTCTTCGGGGTTTTTGGGGGATATTGCTAACTCCGGGTCAGATAACAGGCAACCCACACACAGTAGATGCGCTCGGTGTGAGGTCTCGCAGCAAGCTATCATACGGCGCATTTCTCGGCTTTAAAAAAAACGCTATGCGTCGCCAGGTGTTTCATCGGATTTGAGGTGTTACCTCCTTTGACAGTATCACAGTATCAGCTTAAAGCACTTGTTGCAGGCTGCTGAGTTTGCATATTTTGCTGTGAAGTACAGCCAGACTTTTGACCGCTTCGCCTTGGGCTATCCTCAGAAACGTAAAATGATTGGCTAGAAGTGTGTCACAGCTCAGGAAAAAAAAGCACCGAAATAAAGCACCGAAATGTGCCATCATAGCACCGGACACCGGTACCCATCCCTAGTAATTAGTGGTTAACTTCACAATCAAATGATGGAACAATGAATCACTGTGGAAAGACCAAAGAAACACACACAATACCTATACTCTAAACATTTCACACAAGGGCATCAGGTTATACCAGGCTTCATTGTACTTTAGCTTACACACAAATCAATAGAAGACTAAAGACAGCTGGTTGTGAGGCACTTTTTCACATAGTAAAACTGAAAGGTTGTGAAAGAACATCTTGTTAGGGAGGTCTAAGTTCTTTTTAACAACCTTTTAAAAAGCTCATGCTGGGTAGAAAGAGACTTTTGGCAGATATTTGAACAAAGAACAAATGAAGAAAAAAAAATCAGCAACATTTTTCATTCTGTGCAGGCAACAGTTTAAACTTTAGCCAGTAGATAATAAAGATCCCAGTGAGCCTGGATCACCTGATTTGGCTGTCCTGGATGTCTCTGCAGCGCTGAATCTCTTTCTCTGTTCGCCTGTAGGCATTCCTCCAACGCAGCTCCAGAGCGCCGCCTGTCTGATGGGTTGATGCAGCAAGCAGGGGCTCTGCCTGCAGCACCTTACCCTGATCCAGAATTGCTCCTAAAGTGGCTTTGTTGTCATCCAGCTGGACCAGTGTTTGCTAAGTGGCAAGGAGACTTATCAGTGCTTATGCTTAGAATATCTGGAAACTCGAGCTAATGCTCAAAGAGACACTTTAAAAGTCTGACGTGCAAAAATGATACGTGAAAGAGGTAGAGGACAGAAAATCAACAAGTTAATAGCAGATGCAAAAAAAATCATCTCTCATTCTCAGTGCCAATAAAGCAAAATACCACCTAAGCCTTCACTATGGTTGCAGCTCTCTTTATTTCACAGTTCACTCTTTATTACTGTCACTGTTAGCTTCTATTTTCCCATTTTCCCACCAGTATTTTAGCACCATTCGTTCCTTTGTCCTAAATTGACTCAAGTACCTTGGCTCCTCACTCTGTGTCACATACACACATTACTCATTACGATGTGACTGCAGTGAAGAAAAGAGCTCTCACAAATCCTAAAGAAGCTCATTATTCGGTTTCTGTTAAATTTATTGGGGGATGTATTTTCATCACAGTGATTTCAAGTCATGACGCACAGAGGCAGCTGATGGTACAAAACTATCACTTTAGTAATTAGTCTGTGGTGAAATATGCAGTACCAAATGAGATATAAAATCCTAAATAGATTGATGGTTGCTGTCAGCTTTTAGTTTAAATTAATTCTGAGTGTAAACTGGAGAGTCCTGTCCTACTGCTGCCTGTTCATGAAACAATACAACTTGACATAATGTTCAACTAAGATGAGATAAGATAAGATAAGAAGTACTTTATTTATCCCGAGTGAAATTCTTTTGTCATACACATGCTCAATGCAGCAAGAGAGACAGAGAAGCAGAGGAATACGATATACAATATGTACAAGTATATAGTAATATACAGTAGGATAGTGCAAAATATAATATCAAATAACTGTAACAAGTAACAATATAACTATATCCTGAAAAATAAATAGCTTAGCTATCAGTGCAGGTGATTCTAAAAGTGACATAATATTGTGCAATCTTTTGTACTAACCATCTAACCAACTAACCATCTTTGTAGTTTATTGAGGGGCTTTCTGGAAAATACAGGAGACTAGAGCCCAGGATTCTTATTAAAAGAAGCACTTTCTTCTCTTTCTGTCTTTAAAACATTATAAAAAAGAAACCTTTTATGTTAACGTGAACTGATTTCTGTACGAATAATGAAAATAAACCTATCACACTAAAATGAGAAAACTAGCTCCTAGTGACAAACAAACAGATTAAGCTAAGGAGAAAGAAAAAAAGTAACAAAACAACTCTGACTTAGAGAAGTGAGAACAAAATATGTGAAGTGTGACAGGATGTACCTGGCAGGCATCTAGTCTGTGCTGCACTAACTCCTCCTCATCATCATCTCCCTCAGGCTCCCATCTGCTGATGAAGGCTTCAGACTCATCCAGCACTCTCCCCAATCGACCACAATTATCCTCCCAACGGGTCCATTCCTAGAGCAGAGCCAAATATAAATCCAAACCCCTACTTTGAAATTGAATCTATGAATGCATGTTTTTCCAGGAAAAATGAAACAAAAGTGCACATTTGTGAATGTATAAATTCATATGGCCTTCAGCAAATATGGGCTACAAACCTGAAGTCTCCTTTGAGAAGCCATTTCCTGTTCCAGAGCCTGTTGCTGCAGTGATTTGGCCCTGGCTTCCAGGTGTACCCGTTCATTCTCTTGACACTTGAGTGCTTCTGGCTCATGTTGGGATAGATACTGAACAAAAGCCATCTGGGACCTGAGGACCTGCAGAAGCTTCTATATCACCAAGAGACGAGCAAAGCGATGATCAATTAAATAAATGTGGCAACAAACTGGATGTGATTGAGGTCTAAATACTCGGGTGTCTAATGATTAATTAGTGGAGGTTGTGCTTGCAACATGGGGCTCTTTAAAAACCAGGAGTTTGCTTCATACTCTTGAAGTAATGTACCAAACTTAAATCTGCTCTTTGTCTGTGTTTTGAAGAACTTCCTGAAAGTGAGATACCTTGTGTGTGCAGAGAACAGCTTGAAGTTTGCTGCAGCTGTGAACCTGGCTCATCTTTCTCTCTCTTATGCATTCTTCACCCAGTTCCAGGAGCCAAGTTATCCCCTGAAGCAAGGACCTAGAACTGTGTTGCATCTTGGCCTTTTCCCCTGGACTTTCCCTCAGATGTCTGGCCAGCACACACTGCAGAGATACAGATGAGCAGCAGAATTTAAGAAGAATACCACTAACTTTTAAAATACAGATCCTACATCAGTAGCAACTACTAAGTCAGTGAAATGTAATCAGTTAACTATGGCATCCATATAAACTCAGTAAGCACTAATATGTCTGAATAATTGTCAGCAAACTCATTTGTCTGATATCATAACAACTGCCTGTAATGGATGCTTTTCTGTTATATTACTAGCATTTTAATTAGGCCTTCTCTAGTATTGTAACACTAGTGCTATTAATCATGCACACATACGCAGCAAAGCTGTGCAGCAGTGGTTACCTCCAAACTGGGACCATCCTTTAGATTTGGAAAGCCTTGACTCTGCCCAAGTTCAAACTCGTCCAGAAGACACAGCTGATTGGTGGAGATCTCCTATTGAAAGACACAAATAATATGTTAGCTTAAGTGCTGGAAGAAGTACTGAGGTTCTTCACCAACTCAAAATGACTGCATCACATACTTTACATGCAAACAGCTTGACGCTCGAAGTTTGCTATTAGTAATGAATGCTTGGTGTGTAAAATCTAAGCCTGTATGGTGGAAATTAATCAAATTACAAGAATAAAGCACCACAAAATAGAAACTACCTCAGAAACTATATGATGATTATAGTACTTAGAGTAGGAGTGATTTTACTGACATTTAAAAATACTTATACTAATATTCTGAATATTGAGTTACACTGCATAGCTTACTAAAACATGTCAAAGCCCAGCAGTTTTAGTGACACAGTTTCTGCACAACCACAGACATGTAAAACATGTACTATTCACAGAGTCTGTTGTTTCTGAGTGCTACTGTAGAATTTGGGTTTTGCTGCAAGTAAAAATTGCATATTTGATCTAGTCCTGGGAAAGGATGGGAAAGGGGTCGACAGTGAGCTCTAATTTATTTCAAACCTTGCAAGGGTCCTTAAGGCCTGGATCTTCAATAAGCTGATTGTGGGAGGAGGTCAAGACCAGCTGAGCTGTATGAAGACAATCCTGAAGGCAGGTCAAACAGCTGTAAGCATCTGGTTCTTCCTTTGAAAGTTGAGGCCTGGTTTCTGACACTACTTTACTCATCAGTTCAGAGAGGGTCCCCAGCTCAGCTGATATACACTGCACACAAAAACACAAAAAAGGACAAACCGAAAGTAAAAATTCAACCCTGACATTCAATTTTACAGAGAGACAAAAAAAGATATAATAGTAATGGATAGATTCATTGGCCACTGCAACATCTATTCAAATGCTCCGGAAAGCAAATATCAAATCAGTTCACTCTTTATTACTGTCACCATTAGCTTCTATTTTCCCATTTTCCCACCAGTATTTTAGCACTATTCGTTCCTTTATCCCAGATTGACTCAAGTACCTTGGCTCCTCACTCTGTGTCACATACACACATTACTCCATCAGAAATGGGAAGAATGTGGCATGGTTGCGGTGGCAGACAGGCTGATCTAAAAATTTCAGAAACCGCTAATCTACTGGGTTTTTCCCACACAACCATCTTTAGGGTGTTACGAACTTGTATGTCCATGTGTTTGTTTGTGCAGGTGTTGTGTTTTTTCTATGTTAATTTAGCTGTGCCAGGGCCCTGTTCCAATTGGTGCGTGGACATACTGCCCCGGCGTGAGTGGATCCAGCTGGAGGACCCGCCCATTAAAAGGAGGCTCGAGTGCTACAGCGGGAGAGGTCCTCGCGTTTCTCCTCATCACCCAGCAGTAGTCCTGTGGTAGCCGCTGGCTGCAGTATACGCTTGACAGTTGTGGAAGTGGAGTGGGTAGGGGTGAGCTGCCGTTTCTTTTGATCACCCGTTTTCTCCTGTTTTGAGTTAGTTAAGGAGGTTAGACTCTGTCTTTATTTTTGACTTTGTTTTTGGTAAGGTCAGGGGTGCGGGATTTGTGTAGGTTTGTTTTGTTTATTGTTTTGGCCTTGGCTCACCCTGAAGTGTTGACACTCCCGTTTTGGTTCTCTTTATTCACATTGTAAATAAATCATCTCATATCTAACGGATTTGTTTCGTGTAACTGCTTGGGTCTTGGGGGGGAAGCGAGTGCCTCGCTCATGTTATGGCCTGGCCCTAGACGGGTCGTAACAAGGGTTTAAAGAGAACAGTCAGGAAAAAAAGAAAATATCCAGTGAACAGCAGTTCTGTGGATGAAAATGCCTTGTTGATGCAAGACATCAGAGGAGAATGGCTAGACTGCTTTAATAGATAGGAAAGCAACAGTAGCTCGCATAACCACTTGTTACACACAAAGTATGCAGATTTTGTTGCTGACCATGTCCATCCCTTTATGACTGCAATATACCTATCTATGATGGTAGATACCAGCAGGATAACGTGCCATGCGGCAAAGCTCAAATCATCTCAGACTAGTTTCTTGAACATGACTATGAGTTCGCTGCCCTCAAATGTCACAGTCATTAGCTCTGAATCCATGTGGGATCATACATTGTGGATGTGAAGTACGTGTGTAGCAGCTATGTGAGTAGATATGTGAAGAATAAAGGCAGCTCTGATGGCAAAAGGGAACTAACTGAACAGTCACCTCGTGCTGCAGCAGCCTCAGCTGAGGTTCATCTTCAACCGTGCCACCACAAGTCAACAGAAGGTCAGTCAAAGAATCGAGGCAGAGGAGGACCTGCTGTATAGCCTCGTAAAACTCCTCTTTCACACCTGGATGAGAACCATCAGTGGAGCTCACCTGGGAAAAAGCACAATCATCAGTTTAACTTACCACAGTTTTTTAAAGGTCAGATTCTCTGAATATTTTGGCTCATTCTTCTTAATTTGGTGATGTTTACTATTTACTACTATGCTATTCCTACATCCCAACCTGTTGATACTAATGTATAAACAGAGTTAGTAGATCTTATATTCCGTACCGAGATGAAAAACTGGACAAATTGTGTCTAGCATGTTATCTGATTGGATTTTGACTTGAATGACATGAAAAACTTTAAATATTTTCTATGAAAAGAACTGTCCTTAAAAATGGTGTTTTATGATTATAAAGACAAAGCTGCCAGGAAATAGCCAGTCAAGCCTTTTGGTAATTGCTTATTTTGTAGCCCTATTTAAAAAAAATCCATCTTTGTGCCTTCATGTGCTTGAAGTACTTTTCAGAAATACATCTGATTATTTCATTGAGCCTCAGTCCTCCATGTTAGTCAGTTATTTGTGAGAGAGCGTACTACCTGTGTATCTAGATCAATATACTTTCAGCAGGAACGCACTTAAAAAGTCTCTTTCTATTATACATACTATTTTTCTTAGCATAGTGATGGCCTCCTGTGTGTGCTGAAGAGCTGCACAAGTAGATCCAATTGACCTCGACGCCTCATCTGGAACCTAAACACAAAGAGAAAACTGAACTTAAGGTTTAACAGCAGGTGAAGGAAAAAGACAGAATGCAACAAGGGTGTAACTGAGCAGGGGCAGGAGTTACATCCCCTGCTTCATCCTTTCATATTCAGTAATATTGGATCCATAATTTTGCTTCCAGTAAAACAAAATCGGGTCTTTTAGCAGCAGAGGGAACGCTCATAATGATATTCTTTTGCTCATTGTGGGTCCTTTTTCATTGTGGAAGACAAGCAGCTTCACAGATATGAAAACAAAATGAGCTTTGGCACGGAGGACAGGATGAAAGGATTGGCGAACCTTGTAACCTGGTTGCTCTGGTAACAGATGTAATGGCTATGTTGGTGACATCCACATTTTAGAAATAATTTTACTTCTATCACCTCACACCTCATGTACATCATGCAGTCTGACTGAATACTACAGATTCAAGCACTGAATGGTTATTTTCCTGTTTTCTTACCTTTTGTCTGTTCTCTGCATCTTCTCTGTTCTGGCTTTGATGGTTCTCCTTAACTTTTTTCAAAGTGGTAATTTTTTCAGTAATCTGGGAATGAAGGTGACTCCACCTTTGGCGCTTGGGGTTAACATTTTCATGTCCAGGCAAACTAGGGACCACAAAAAGTTTATGAGCCTTTGATATGCTGTGTAAAGAGGAGGTCCAAAACTAAAATACTACAACTGGAATTTTTACCTGATCGGCTCAACAGAAAACTGCTGGGATCCTCCCAAAAAACAACTGGTGCTGACTTCAGTTTGCTCCCTCAGTCTATCAAAAACATCCTGTTAAAACAAACAAAAAAGTTATTAATCTGGTAGTTTAAATACTAATTCTGCAAACTTAGTTTGTTTGCCTGTCTATTTGTAAGCAGTCTAGTGTCCACAGTTTTCAAGAGATCCTTTCAAATGTTGTGTGTTGGTCAAGGTCACACCAAATGTAAAAGTAAAAACTTTTTATTATCCACAATTTTTTATAGAAAGTCTCGAAACTTCACAACAATGGATCTTGGGGGACATGAGTTAGCGCCCAATGTCAAAGTTGACTTTGAGTTATTACTCCAAGTAAGATATATATGTATATTTATTGTTAAATTAAATGTCCATGAAACCATTTACTTAGGCTTAAATAACTTTGATCAACATCTCTTTGAATCTTCAGACAATTACCAGATCTGAATTGGGAGCTGTGGACAGCGACAGCTTCTCCTCCTCTATCAGCTCATCTGATGCTCTTCCAGCAGCAAATGGAGTTATCGGTCTTGAAGGAATCAGCCTTGTATCTTCCGCTCCAGCTGCTGCCTGAGGGGTGTTTGTGCGAGGGTCAGCATCAAAGGCTTTGTGTTTCGGTACATCATGCTGGTGCACAGCAGCAGCTTTAAGCTGGCCTTTTGCTGCAGGGACGGCTGCAGTGTTTAGTGACTGAGCGGTCACAGATTCAGGAGTAAGTGCTACGTCAAAATCAGCTTTAGCGTCAGGTGTTATTATTCCAGCCTCAGCTTGTTTGGCTTCAAAGTTGATATCTAACTCAGGCTTTTCTGCACATTCAGAAGACTGATGAAGCATACCCTCCAGGACCTGAAAGACAAATGAAAGATGATACTAGAAATAACTACAACTTATGGTAGGTATATTAAGATTAGTTTAAAAAAATCTTATGAAAATGTTTATAAAAAAGAGCATATTATTGAAAGAAAAGACAATAAATACTCTTATATATCCAATATGAAACTGATTATTTACCTTCATATGTGACGGTGGCTTATGTTCTCCCATATCCTCCCTTTGCACTTCTGAAAGCTTGAGCGTGTCCTCAGGGTCCTAACATATTGGTTGTATGAATATACAAATGCAAACCAAATCCTTGCACAAACACATATAAATTACTCATGCTATTCTCATCCTGGGTGTGTGTATGAAAGGAAAGGTTTCTGAGGAGCAGCTGCTTCTGACAGCGACAGAGTGGGGTTATCAGCAAACACAATGACCTGCCTCACACAGCTCATTAAGAGCATGCAAAAATCTTCTGGTTTCTTCCACAGCACAGGAAAAAGATAAAGTATTAGTGCTAGAAATTGTGAACAGAATTACATCGAGGGGTCATTCCATGTCAGTTCACCAAATACCTACCACCTGATCATCTCAGATTCACCTGAAAATTTTTCAGGGAAAAAATATACTTTTTAATAGGAATTCTGCAAAATTTCAGGTCCCTGCTGTCATTATTTCTTTTGTCAAAATGAAGCAATTGAAAGAGAGATGGTGGGAGTGTTTTTAGATGTTTTTTAGCATCATCTCTGAGGGTCCATCTTAAAATTCTATTATGTAGAAAACTGCTTGAGCTACATCCTTCAATTTATTCAGGCTAAAAGAATCTGGCAGTATGGCTCGCAGGAGTGGAGCTCAGGTTTATATACTGTAGAAGGATGGATGCCTGAAATCACTATTTAGATGAATGATCTCTGACAACAGATGTGGAGACCTGTGGAAACCACAATTTAATATACAACACATATAATATCCTTTAAAAGAGTCCAAATCAAAGCCAATGTTTTCACTGATACTGATGCATGAATATGAGAAAAGAAACATTAGCATCCACTGTCAGTGTAATATTCCAGTTAATGTTTTTAGAAAGAACATGTTTCTCTTTTGTGACGATGTTCTCTCTCAATATGAGTTTTTGTAATACTCATATTTATGTACACCAGGCAAAGACTGTTTGATGTTTTACCCTGACAGCTGAGCAAGAAAAAAGTATCTGCACTGGGTGCCACTGCAATACATTCACTCACTAGCCAGTTAATTAGACACACCACTCCAACAGCTCTTTAACACAAATATCTAATCAGATAGTCACTTGGCAGAAACTTAATGAATATGAGCATGTAAATGTGATTAAGATGACCTCAAACTAGATATCAGAATATGGGAGAAAGTAGCTACACCCTTAATGATCCATATTCATACAGCCATAGAATCTTATAATTGCTTTAAAAAATTTGGACCAAGCTCAAGTAGTTTTCTTATCTTCATCCCTTGAACTAATTTCTTTTCAGAGAACTAAGTACAGCAAGGATGTGGATGTTATATAAAAAGAAATTAAGAATCATTATGTAATTTTTTTCAGGAAAATCTTTGATGGTCACTAATTTGATGAGATGATATGATGGATTGACCACAAGGAACAAATAAAGAAGGAATAATTAGAGTAGAGGAAGCCCAAGACATTCAGAGTTTCATTCCAAAGGACCTAAAATCCTGTGCATTTTTAGAAAATATTTGCTAAGTCTTACACGTTCTGCTGCTGTGGGTGTGTTACTCGAAATTCTGTCAGTGAGCTTAAATAATGAATGTGAAATTGTGGAATGAAACCAAAAAGACAGAGGTACCCAGAGACATGCTCTCATGTGATGTAATTACATCTGATTTACCTCTGGAATACTGCTTGTTAGTGTGTCAGAGGATGACGAGTGACAACTCTCGTCATCCTCATCTTCCTCTTCCTCTGAGTTAGACACCTCAAAAGCCCCCTGCTTTCAGTGATAAGGGTGGATATATGATCAAATTTGTGATTTAAAGGAAAACTGGAAGAAAACACTGCTTTTCTATCGACTCTCATCACTCTTCTTTATCTAACAACAATATCAGTAAATATTGAAGTTAAAGTTTTTATTAGCAGCAGTCACCATTTCATTACTCCTGCACTTTCATTCTATTTTTTGAGTTTTATCTGCAATTTTACAAATATAATTTTCTTTTTGGATAAGGTTAGACCTCTTTAATTTAATCTCAAAACACAGTTATACAGCTTTTTAATACCGTAGTACAATAGTGAAATTCCCCCCTAAAACAAAGATTTTTGGACTTCCTTGAGCCTGATGAACAGCTCAGTATAATTATTTTATAGAGCTGTTGTAAGATCTAGATTTTTTCATTTGAGGGAATTAGCCAAAATAAAGCCTATCTTATCGAAACAGCATTTTGAGACAGTAATCCATGCCTTTGTTACTTCTAGGCTGGATTATTGTAACGCACTTTATTTTGGGGTTAGTGATGCGTCCATTAGGCGCCTGCAGGTTGTGCAAAATGCTGCAGCACGTCTTTTAACTGGAACAAAAAAGTCTGAGCACATTACCCCAATTTTAATTTCACTCCACGGGCTACCTGTACATTTTAGGATTGTTTTTAAAATTCTCTTATTTGCGTTTAAATCTCTCGGAGCTACTACAACCATATACACCTGCCCGTTCCCTTAGGTCCGCCAATCAGCAGCTCCTTAAGGTACCGAAAACTAAGTATAAATTTAAAGGTGATCGTGCTTTTGCTGTAGTTGCTCCAAAGTTGTGGAATGATCTACCCTTGCATGTTAGGCAGGCCTCTTCTCTTTCTGAATTTAAAAGTCTTCTTAAAACATATTTATTCGCTGAAGTCTTTGGCATTGATTAGAGGGGTTGACTCAATTTGTTTTAACATGTTTCAATTTATTTTAGTTTTTAGTTATTTATTTTATTTTAACTTATCTCATTTTAATTTTCTTTACTTATGCTATTAGCATGTACAGCACTTTGTGAACTCTGGTTTTATGTTAAAGTGCTTTATAAATAAAGGTGGTATGGTATTTTTTTCTCACACAGGATTCTAACAGCAAGGTTCATCTAATCCCAGATAATAGAGTGAATTGAGTGAATGGGGGATAGTCACTGCACTTGAATGATTCACCAGTTCTACCGGGTTTCTGAGCTCAAAGAACACTTTTAAATTTTGGCAATAAGAAGAAATCTTCTACATTGTGATTTGTTTTTCCTCTCCCAAAACAATTTGATCAAAAGCTGCTGAGAACTGCAAGCACAAAATGATTAGAAGAAGGTTTACTTCAATCACGACAGCAAAGAGCAAAGACCACACAAGTGTTATTTGATTTGTTTAGCTGGTTTAGTTATTTAGCTAAATGTTACCTGGACTAGATGTGTGTCCAGCTGTTGCATTTGTCCAGGAGTATGAGAGCCTGTTGTGATTGCAAGAATCGCACTTGTTTCTTCCTCTTCTCTGATCTTGTTCTAGGTTAGTCAAAGAGACGAGAACATTTAAGAAAGAATGGAAGCGGTGACAGAGGCTCATAAAAAAACAAATCCACTGTGTTGAAACAAGGATCCAGTTGGCGACAAGAATGAGTGTTGCTTCATACAGTAGTGCAACATTAAAGTATATCAGCAAAGTAAGGACAGCATCATAAGCACCTTTTGTTGGACCATTTTTTTCTTTTATAGCAGAACAAAATCTTTATTTTTGCCTGTGTGCTAGGATTCAGACATGCTGTACCTCGAGCAGAGAGGCTTGTTGCTGTGTGAGATGTTCCAGCTCCTCGAGTGACTGCAGGAGCAGCCTGGCTTTGGAGTAGACTTGAAGTCCTTCTTCTGCTCTTTGTGGGATGTGAAGCTCTCCTTTGCATTTTTCTAGATCTTCTAACATCCTCTGCATTGAGCACAAATTATCTTGGATCACCTGAAACACGTGTAAACTGTTAGTTTGACATTTTCCCCCATATATATGAGAGAGATAGCAGATAGGTTTAAGCATTCATCTATGCCACTGCCACTTCTTTACATTTACAAACATTTGTAGCTTAAACTGCTTTATATTTCACTGTATACATATTTACATGTTTCTAGTAAAGATTGAAAGAAATGCGCTGCATTTGTTTCTAAACTTCTTATTGAGAAATCTTCTGGTTGTCCTACGTGTTTTTATAACCACAGATCAATTTATACTCCAGTAGGTCTATTTTGTCTTCAAAAATCATCAAAGTGGACAAACTGCTTTTATTAACTGTGCTTCATACAAATGAACCAAGATGGTAAAATCAGACACACCCTTTAAATGAGTTGATCCAGGAACACTGAGCAGTGTAAATACAAGTGTTTTAATTACACCGATGTCATCTTTTATGTTGTATTTCATTCAATTTATTTCCTTGTAAATTGCTCTCAGTGCCATTCAGTTTAGTAATAACAGTAATATTACTATTATTATACCGGTACTACTGCGACCACACTAAACTATTTAAAAAATAAATAAATCACTATCTAATTGCATTGCTGTACCTGTCTGTTGTGCAAATGTTCTGTCAGGGACATATTGGAGTCGTCCATGGAGGATAAAATTGTTCTGATTTTCAGCACATTTTTCTCCACAGTCTTAAGTTCAGCTTCCATGTCCTCCACCACCTGAAATGAAAATTGTCTTAGACATTTAGCTTTGTATGAACACTGTTGTATATGCCCACCATTATAACTAATGTTTATGACACTTTCTGCTGTCTGTACTGTAAATGCTTGCAATCTTCAAAAATCCAGCTACAATGCAAGTACAGAAATTCCACTCAATGTGCCCCAAACTGGAACACTTGATATCGCTAACAACCCAAAAGTCTGAAGTGTTAACATTCTTACTACAACAGCCTGCAAAAGCTGCTCCAGTGGCTCGAGGATGCTGCCTTGCATTTTGAGGACTTGTTGGTCGTTTTGCTCCAGCCTCTCCTCCTGGGCACTGATGTCACACACCGCAGAAATTTCACCCAGCACCAACCTGAAATCCTGCAGGTTCCCCCTGATCATCTCAGAGTCATCCAGGACCAGCTGTAGATCAGAAATTTAAATCTCATTTAAATTTAACAAGAAACATTTGTTAAAGGGAACCCCTTAGGTTTGTTTTTTAGATCAAAATGTTTATTCTTGGACTCTACTCAGGTAGCTTTGCATGAGTCACAGTTCAAAAATGATCTTTATTATCCTAAACTTCACCTTGGTACAGTACCTCAGTTTATCCAATGTCAAAGTCAAATTAAAGTTGTTTCCCACACCTTTAACATAATAAACATAGTAGATTGTATAGTTTTCTGATTTACTTTACTTACTTTACTTTTATTTGATTTTAATATTATGTTGATATTTTATGACTTGTATATGCTGTTTCATTGCCATTGTGAGGCAATTTGTAAAGTTAATTTTGAAATATATAAGAAATATATACTATATTATTATACTATTATAGTACTTATACTACACTATAATATTGTTTGTGACCATGGAATGGCAATGCATTTTAATACAGGCCTAAATACAGAGGTTTACTGGAGGATACAATCTATGGATACATGTAGGAAAAAATGAAACTATAAAGACATGAAGATTACATAAAACAGATATAAACAAAAGAATTAAGTTAGCGTGCTTCTTCACTGACCTGCAGGGACTTTGCATGATTGTGGAGGCTTTTTGCTGTTGTGAATGAGCAGGGAGCACTGAGCCATGACTGGGCCTCACCTAACCAGCGGGTGGCGCTGTGCAGAATATCTTCTAACTCCTGAAGACACTTTGGGATCTAACATAAAAGACGAAATATGGAAAATGAAGCATTCAGTCAAATGGAGTGGTAAGCTAAAATAAATTAAGCATATGTAGCCTACAAATGTTTGTATTTAATATATTTATATTGGTGAGCAGCAATAGTAGTGGCACTAGACCTTGCTGAGAAAGGTTGTACGCTGCTCAACCATCTGTGCTGCATCTTGGTAGAGCTGCTGGGGTTGTGTGAGCTGGTCAATAAGAAGCTGGGCTTGATCCGGCTGCTCTTCTGCAAGATCCTGCACCTCGCTCTCCAGGAGCATCAAGCTGCTGTGCCAGGCATCCAGCTCATCCCACACATGCTGAAGAACAAGACGGTAATGTGGATTAGCATTAGTTCTTAGGAATTTGTAGCTGTTTCATTTGGCTTGAATAAAATTGACAAACAGCTTGTGGAGGTCACTCAAAGTGGCTGGAAGTTGAAGAAAATCTGACTTTATCTTAGTCAGCTATACAACTTGTAACTTTTCAAATGAGATCTGAAGTTAAATAGTTACTCAAATTATAGCATACTTTATAAGTAAAGATAATAATGATAATAAGTAAAGAGCTGTGAATTCAAAGTTGAATTTCACAGTAAAAGACTGGTTCATCAGGTTCATTGCAACAACAAAACTCCCAAACGCAAACTAAACAACATGTATGCTGTGCAGTACAGTGAGGTGTGCCTGTAACTTTATATAGGAGAAACCAAAACAGCTACTGCACAAATATATGGCACAACACAGAAGAGGCACTTCAAAAAGACAAGACTCAGCTCTACAACTACACTTAATGGGTAAAGGTCACACTTTCGAGGATCCCAAAGACAGATAGTTTGAAAGAGGAGTAAAGGAACGACTATCACTGAACAGAGATGCAATGCAATCCTTAGATCCCTTCCCAGATGCTTCCCCACCCACTCACAACAGGTCACAAAAAAAGGTAGGGGAAGGTCTCACAGTGGTAATGATCCACATTTTTGTGAGTGAGAGGTGATGCATCTTTATAAATTTAAAGAAGTCTGGTTGGCTTTTTTTCAGACTGCTACTACTGATCTGGATGACTGAGAACCTACAAAAATACTATAAATGAAAGTGAGCGAGATCACTTTCTCTTCTTTCTTTGCCTCTGCACTAATTTGAATAATTTCAGCTGAGAAGCTTTTGCATAATCTCACTGACAGATGGACACACAAACAGTCAGCACTGAAAATACAGAAAGTTTAAAAAGTTGTTAACAAGACATAATTAAACAGTGGGTTTATTTATTTTTCATACGTGGACACACAAGCAAACAGAAAACAAGGAATACACACACCTTCAGGACATTCTGAGCTTCACTGACTGTTGGACTTCTCTGCTCCAGTAATGCTTTCACCTTCTCCATGCCAGAACCCAACTCCAGCACTCTGCTAGCCAGCTTCTTAACGAGGCTGTTCTCTATGAGCTGTGTGACACATACACAAACACATTTGCACCAACGGACTTTAGCTTAAGATCATTTATCTGTCAGTAACAGATCTCAACAGTTTGAAATCAATTTTCTTGTCACCTTCTCTTCTGCTCTCTGCAGAGACATCTGGAGATCCTGTATTTGCTTGCCTATATCCACAGGAACCTCTGTGTATCGGCTCTGCACACTGTCTGTGATGCACTTAAGCTTGGTCTTCTGGGAAGACAACTCCTTTCTAAGCTCCTGTCAGTGTGGAAAGGACAAAAAATACAGGAATCAGACAGAGACTGGGAGTGTGGGTCAGACATTTAATACTCTACTCCCTCTACTCTACTGCACCCCTGATTTTTTACAAATGAGAGGACCTGGACAGAAGAGTACCTAAAAAAAACAGTTTAAATTGTGTAATTTGCAACTTGACTGTTATATAGCTTGAATTTCTCACTATAATGTGAACAACTTCAAATCTAACACTCATAAGAAAGTAATATTTCATCATTTATGAATAATGACAATAATAAAGTTGGACATGTTAAACACTTAAAGATGATTACTTGTTATTACATGCATATAAGAAGCCATATTATTGTTGTTTTTTAATATCTCTCTCTATAAAATCTCAAATACCAAGTTTCAAACATTAAAAGACGAAGCCCACCTGTCTTTCGCTTGGATTCAAACATGCTTCCAGTGCCGGAAGAATGAGAAACACGTGTTTCTGAATCTGTCCCATCTCTTCTTGAACTTGTCGTCTTTCTCTCTCCTCGGCCTGGGCTGCAGCTACAACCAGCAGGTTTTGTTCTTTTAAGCTGTGGGCAAAAAAGTATCTTCTCAGCATACTCGACATAAATAAATAATCACTTTCTAAATGTATATTAAAGAAGTCCCACCTCCTGACATTATCTTGGATCTTCACCAGCTTTTTGCCAATAGGCCCTGGGGAACTTGATAAGCTCAGGGCGTGCTCCAGTCGATGCTCCAGGGAGGCCAGGTCCTGCTGCTCCTGCTCCAAACCTGTCTGAAGGATCTCAGCCAGGGCGAGAAGCTCCTGTGGATCCTCTCCAGTGAAGTTCACAGTGGTGGGGTCTCGAACCTCCGCCTGAAGTCTGGCTAAAAAGCTGCAGCACTGCTCCATCTAAGAAAATCAAATTGAAGCATCAATATCTATGGATCACGTCTCTGTCTTTTTAATCAGAAAACAGTAAAAGTCATTTCACATACTAAGTTCTGGTTAGTGAAAAGCAAAAGTTTCAAAAGAGGTAAAAAATATTAATTCAGTTTTAATTTGCCATTTATTTGTTTTTTTTTAATGTACGAAAGGCTTTATTGAGATTTAAACTTACGCTTGCAGTAATGTCTTTCCACTCCTCTCCTCTCTGCTCTATGCGTACCATCAGGAGGCCAACATCACGAAGTAATGACAACCAGTGCCTCCAGAGGGCACCAACCTCACCATCCTTTCCAACCCCACAACCCTGCATTGGACAAACAGCTCTCAGGTCGTCTATCCTCCCAGCAAGACCGTGAAGATCTTCCATCAGAAGCTTGAAAATGTAATGAAAGTTAAAATTTAAAATCATGAAAGTCAAACAGATAATGAAATATTTTAAGTAGCCAAAGTCAGCTAGACTAGCACTGTCTTTCTTAAAGCATTTTTGCAAGCATGGCTAAACAGTTAACAATTCTATGCTGTCAAAGTGATTAAATGCCAGGTTCAAACAGATACAATACGTAGAGATAATGACATAAAGCTGACTCTAACCTACCTGAGCTCTTCTTTGTTGGGCAACACATTTGTCATATGATGTCACATGTTCTGCAGCACATTCTGAAAGCCTTTCCTCAAACTGTGAAAGATGTTGACAAATGTCTTTGTGGCACTTTTGGTGACTTTGCTGTCTCAATTCACACCTATGAGAACAAGAAATGTGAAGAAAATACATAAGACGCAAAGGTACAGAGATTTACATTTAGAAATTGAGAACAGCCAAGTACCTTTGCAAGGTCTCAAGCCTGAGCTGCGCCTGGGCCTCCAGTATGGCTCTTCCAACCATTAGCTGGCTGAGGATGTTGATGTGGAGCTGCTCGGTCTTTGGGAAGGAAAGGCAGGGTTCACGAGGTACCCGTTCAACAAGGTGGCAAATATGAGCGTGAAAACCTTTTTCAAGAGTTTCTAAAGCCTCTTGGGTCTGTCTTTGTTCCTCAGCACAATCCAAAAACCCTCCAGTAGCTGACAAGAATGTTGCCTCAGCATTGTGTAGGAAGCCTATTGCTCCTTGAGCAGCCCAGTGATAATCTTTCAAGGAATCTCTAGCTTGTGATAGCATGACCTGTTGAACAGATGTTACACAATAAAGAAGAGTTTTTGAAAACACCCAAACATGAACCCAAAATATGAACTATATATGAAATATCTAAATAATTTAAGCTTACCATCTGCGAGTGACATTCTTGCATGACTGAATCTCGAAGTGAATGTAGTTCCTTGTAGTTCCTCAGGTCCGTTTTTTCTTTCTGTCCCAGATTTTCCAAAACTCGCATCCCAGACTCCATACTTCGCCAAATGACCCAGTATCGTTGTAGTGCAATATCTATGGCTGTTTCTTCTGGACTGACTGGTTCAGTTCCTTCCAGCTCGACTCTTGTGCTTTCTAAGAGTTCTATATAAGCAGGAAGCTCTGAGTCAAACTGTAAACCTAGCAGGAGCTGAGCTTCTAGGTTTTTGATATCATCTGTGCCAAGAGTCTCCCAAGACTCCAAAGTATCAACTATATGATGAATCCTTTCCCTCTCTAAATGAAGAACAGATGGGTGCAACTCCTGAGCTATAACCTCCAGTTGATCTGTTGCTTCTTGACTTTGTGTTTTGACTAAAGGAATCTCAACGAGGACTGTTTGGCATAGTTTAAACCTCTCATCCACACCGAGTGCTTTGTTTTTGGCATTCTGGATTTGCTCTTTGACAATATCTTTAGATTCCTCCATTTGTGTCTTTAGGTGCAGAAACTTTTCTTGTTCAAAGGCACTTATGCTAAGAGCTTTGAACTGGTCTTCCAGTTCCCCGATAAAACACAGAACAGAGCTTCGCTTGGGCTCCAGGCAATGCTGAAGCTCCTGGATTTGACATTGATGCTCCATTAGCATGTGTTTCCATTGTGCAATCACTGAAAGGGTTTCTTGGGTCAAAGGGATCTTCAGCTGCTCTAGATCAGCAGAAATTTGCTTTAAACTAGCCCGAATGGAAGATAACTCTTCATCTGAAGTAGTGCACTCATGAATCAGCTCCTTTAATTCCCAGCTGGTGGCTTTCTCATGAGCTAGCAATCCATCTAATTCTGTCCAAAGGCCTGAAAGTCTGTTGACAAGATAGCGGCTCTCTGCTGGACTCAACCCTATGGCTATTTTCCTGCAACTTTCTGACATCACTTCCACCAGTTCTAGCTGGCTCTCTATATCCACTGTGGCTAATTCATGACTTTTCAGGTCGTTCTCTAGCTTTTTGAGGTCCACTTTTGAAATATTCTCAATGTGAGCGCAGGGGTTTCTTTTAGCATGCGTTTCTGCTAACCAGGCATCCATGCTAGCAAGCTCGCATAACAGTTTCTCTCTCTGTTTAAGATCTTTTTCCATGGTGTCAAGAACAAGATCCAAACTGTCAGCAATAGCTTCATAAAGGTCTTCTACTGTCCTCAACACTTGGTCACTTTCTTCATTTTCCATATTAGAGGCCAAGTCTTTCATCTCGTCAACTTGTACTCTCATCTTGGACTGTCTAGATAAAATATCAGCCTGAAATTTCCTCATTTCGACAATCTGAATACGAGCCTCCTCTGGGAAAAGAGCTAACTTTTTCCCAATAGAGATATGATTTTCTGCCTGCTTAGCCCATACAATCAAGTCTCGTAGCTGTTTGTTGATCTTAGTTGGAGAACTGTCACCACAGCTAAGTGTGACAGAATCAAGTTTCTTTTTGGTGACCCCGAGCAAGGAAGCCAATTCCTGAAGACTATGCTCGATTTCATCTTTCTCCTTCTGACCTAGAGAAAAATTGTTGAGAGCATCTGACTGGGACTGTAAATGTATGTAAAGCTGGTTATATAGTTTTAGGTCTGTGGTCAGACAAACACATTCCAAGGCACTTTTGCTGTTAAGGTTTTGACAGTCGGATTTCTGGAGAGCTTCGAGTTTGGCTTTTAGCTGTTCGGCTTCTTTCAAAAGAAGGGAGGATTGACAGGTGGAGTTGGAGGCATGCCGCAGAGCTCTTTTGATACTTCCTTTTAGAAGCCGCCATTCTTCCTGAACATTTCCAAGCTGACCAAGAAGAGCACCTGAACTTTCAGTGTCACTCAAGTGCACTGACAACTGTCTACTTAAGCGTAGCAAACCTTCCATCATAGCTTTCTTGTGTTCCATTGTTTGCAGGAGCACATGAAGCTTTTCAGCCTGTAGTGCACTGCTTCCCAAAGAGTGTCTAACGAAATCCAGAACAAAAAAACAACAATTAGTTAACAGTATCAAATGCCAAGTGCACAAAATCCAGCTCACAAGTTTACTCACAAGCTTGTTTTTTCCTCCTCAGCGGCTATAACCTCCAGAAAAGCTCTGGTGAGCTTCATCTGCTTGTGGTACTGTTTGACCTGCTCCAGTTGTGCTGCTTTGACCTGCACTGTGGCAGAAGCATCTAGCAGTGCTGCGCTCCATTGGCCTGCAGCACTGTTTAAGGCACTTGGTTCACAAGCCTTAGAGGCACCTGAGTTTTTTAAAGTAGCAACTTGTTCCTGCACAGTGCGCTGGTACTCCTGCAGTACACAGATGAGACATTTATAGATATTTGTGCATTTTTTAATTTTAACAAATCTGCATATTCTTGCAAGAAAGACGTAAATACAACTAGAGTGTATACCTTTGCTTCCTCCAGTTGTTTGGTCATAGCTATGACACTGAGTTGGGCTGGTTGATATCGACATGCGAGAATCTTTTGAACAGTTCGTACCAACTGAATCTGTTGTTCACCAGGAGAAGACTTCAGATACCAGTTTAAATCTATATGTGGTGTTCTCTAAAAAAAAAAAGAGCAATACAAGAGTTAGACACAAAAAATATTATGTTACAGAAAGTAATGTAAGTGAAAAAATAATATAAAATAGCTACATTTAAGTAATCCAGAATTGTTTACCACATTATACAGCTGGGAAAAATGGACTGAAGAATTATGTTTAAAAAAACATGTACTGAAAGGACATAGCTGTAATAACAGATAGGGCAGTGAAACCAAGAAAACCAAGAAACTGTGTATATATTGTAAAGACAGCAAATACAAACATTCAATATAAATTATCATAGCGATCTAGTTTAGTCTGGTTGGTTTACACTGTTATAACATTTATAACTTTTACCAGGGATCTTTGTGATTAATTATCATTGTCAATTTATAAACTATTTCAGCTTTCCGTGAACAAACACTCAAACTAGGATGATGGAAGCTAAAAAAAAATCCAACAGCTGTATATTGTGTGCAATTAGACTTCCTAACTACAAACAGGAAATCATTGTATCTCATAGATACTTCCTGTCAGTAGCATCAAGGGAACCCACAGGCATCAATCAAAACACTGCCTTTCTTATCTGCTCACTGTCCCATGCACTTGCTATTTTTAGACACATGCATCTGTACTGAAAATCACACAGAAAAAGTAAAAAATATATAGATGCATGTTATAGTTCCATGCTATCTTGCTATGTATTATTTGCTAATGCAGATTTATGAGATTTATGACATAAATATAAACAGTAAAGCTCACTTAACTTTAATTCCCTCAGTCCGAATGTTTTGTTCTGACTTTTACAAGTAGCATTTATTAAATGTTCAGCACAGCAAGCCTACAGTAATGCAGTATATTATTATAATTAAAACTGGTTGATACTCACATTTATTATGTTACTTCTTTCCACCACATTCTGGATATCAGAAAAAATATCCTGCATGGTGTGCTTTTCTTTTCCGGAGTTTGCCGGTCCACCTGGTGTCTCTTTAGAACCCAGATCAGCTGGTGAACCCGGGGCCGTCCTCTCAGGCTCCATGCTCTCTGGGATCTGACGCTGAAGACACAGAAGACAGGGGTGGTGTCACATTTTAGCTTTCTTCTTCCCACATGTTTGTCTGTGCATAATGACAGAACTTCCTGTTCTCTCCCTGCTCCACCAGTGCTAAATATTATTACGTTTGACGGTAGCCCGGCGAGTCGGTACAGTTAACACAAGAATGTGCCTGAGAAATAAGCAGTCTGCCCTGGGGGACAAGGGCTCCTTTTATGCTCTCCTGCTAACTTCTTTTAGGAAATAAATGATTTGTTATAGCTTGCCTAGACAAGAAAACAAACACTAAAACAAGGCATGGGATGCTAGGTTACAAACAGGGAGGTGCTTTTTTAAAATATCTTGGACATGACTAAGGTGTATACCACCAGGAGGGTGGAGCTGAACAATGATATGAAAACATCCTGCACGTTTTATGTTTCTAGCACAATACAAAAGATAATTTTTTACACTCAAACACAAGCTTGCCTGAATGGCAAAATGTTATAATAACATTAATGTTCTTCAATGAAATGGTGCACAACCGGCAATGAGTGGTTGTAAATGTTTTGTGTATGACTTTATCAGTCTCTTGCATCATTTCAGAGGAATTCTACTCCACTCTCCTTTACAGCACTGCCTCAATTTCATTGAGGTTTCCATCCATTCATTTCTGCACAGTTCTCTTTAGGTCTTTTTGTTGTAGATTGGCTGCTGTGCTTGGGATCACTGTCCCGTTGCATAGGGCAGTTGTGGCCAAGCTTTAGCTGTTAGGCAGATGGCCTCATATTTGGCTCTAGAATACTTTTATTTACCAAAGATTTCACAGTTGAGTGAAAGAATGCAAGGTGCCCAGGTCCTTTGGCCCAAATCATCAGCCCTCCAATGTTGTGCTTGACAAATGATATGAGTTATTTGACAAATAACTGGTATGTGGTGCTTTGCATTATAGCCAAACATCTTTTGGTCTCATTAATCCAAAGGACATTGTTCCAGAAGTCTTGTGGTTTGTTCACATGCAGCTTTACAAACTTAAACTTTATAAACTCCTGGCATCATTTCCAAACAGGCCATACTTGTTTAGTCGTTTTTCTAATGTTATGTGATGAAATGTAACATGGTAAATAGACTGGTTCTTATGTAGCGCTTTTCTATTCTACCTGAGCACTTTACACAACATGTCTCATTCACACAAGCACTTTTTTCTATGCTTAAGTCTCTGCCTGATATTTAAACTCCAACGAATGCATCAGAGAACAACCTGGATTTAGTGTCTTGCCCTAGGATGTTAGCCATGCAAACTGGAGAAGTCAGGGATTAATCCACCAACTGTTAAGTAAGTATTAAGTATTACATGGTGTGACCTTTGATTGAATTTGCTGGTCCACTCTTGAGAAGTTGTTGCTACAGTTGCTACAGTACATTGTGTTAACACACACCTGAATGCTCCAGATGAGCAAAGTGCCCAAAACTTCTGCTTTTATAGCAGAGGTCACACTTGCTGGTGACCAGTTAATCAAGTGCATCCAATTATAAATAAACAACGTGGCTTTTATTTGTCCTTTTAATTTATGTGAAAACATTACGTGTGTGCTGAGTTTTCACAGAATTGCAGTCCTGTGAAAGTTATGACAAGGTCAGATGGTCAATGTGCTTGTGTAATAATCTGGGAACTTTGTAACTGACTGTTCTATTAAAAATGCTTTAATTATGCCGATAATGAAAACATCGAGTTGTCTTAAAAATATGATTCCAAGCCTGGTGTCAGTTTCATTTACACCTTTTTTCATCCTCTTGTCTGTCGTATCTAATGTCTTATCTTCTTTTGGAGCTGCTGCAAGCAGGGCACAGGCATGCAGCTGATATCACAAGAAAATCCCAAAAATCTTGTGGAGGCTTGCAAATGTGTGTACTTGCATGCTGCATAACTTTAGTTTGTGTAAAACACAGTGACAGCCAGTTTATTCGTTTCACTGTGAATTTCCCATAAAGAAGTTTGAAGGGATTTGAGCAAAATGGTGGCATTTGAATGGAAAGTGTGAAAAGAAAAAATGTATTTAAAGAACACAAATTCCCACTAAATTTAGGACAAACTTTTTTGATAACTTCACAGTTGCAAAATGTCAGAAACACAGCTTCTCTCTCCCACACACATATTCTCTAGCGTTAAGGTAACATAGGGAAATAACAATGGTTGTTAAATGTCAAACAAGCTTCATGTAATTTTAGAAAAAAGGTACAGATGAATCACCTAGAAAGTCTGGGTTATTCATCATCAGGAAGTTCAAATGCAAATTAACACTTTTTATGGAAAGTTCCAGAGACTGTCAGCTTACAGATCACAGCATTAAGCAGCTCTGAATTTATTTACAGGTATTTACAGTCACTGACGCCTTCTAACTGCAAACAGGGGGAGTTCCAGTCTTTCCAGCCACCTGCTGGTTTACCACCTGCTATGCCAGAATTACAGCATCTAACCAAATTACCACTGATGATGATAAGTGAAAAAAAAATTAGAAAAACATAATGGCTTTTAATGCCTGTCTGTTAGAATATATATATATATATATATATATATATATATATATATATATGTCGATTGCCTAGCTTCTTAGACATATTAAGTCCGGAAAGAGCAGAACTGTGAGGAAAAATCCAGTCAGTAAAATTTTCAAATGGCACCTACCTGTTCCTGTGTTACTCCCATGTCCTCTAGTGCTGCAGGCAACTTCCCTTCATTTTTGTCTTTTGGAAGCGAAGCAATGTCTCGTTTTACTGGCAATTCTGAAACTTTACATTCTGTGCTTTCAAATTCATTTGCTTCCTCTGTGTTTTCTCCCTTTGGCACCTCCTCATATGCTGCTTCTGTGTTACATACAGTGCTATCAGGTGTCACTTGTTTCTTGCCAGAAGCAAATATATGTGTGCCATTTAAGGCCTCCCCACTTTCCACAGAATCATCCACTGTGCTCTCTGTTTGCTCCCCAGAGTCACAGAAATCTGTTGTCTCCTCTAATTTGACATCTGGAAATGTTGTTTCTGCTGTCTGTGCACCAGCATGCTGACATTCAGCAACAGCGCAACATGATTTAGAGGATTTCGACACCTTGTTAAGCTTTAAACCATGGGTTTTGTGGTTTTCTCTGCATGGTAATTTGGCACTTGAACAGTTTGCTTCTTCCAAAACTGTATTCACTAACACCGAGGGATTTGATTCAGGACTTGTACAAGAGTTTGGGAAGATAACCTCATCTGATCCAGCACTAATTAATGTGGTAAAGTGCCCTGACTTATTCTGAGGAAATGCTCTGCTGGAAACCTCTGCAGGCCTAGCATTAGAAAACTGTGTTTCCTGTGAATATCCGAGTAAATCAGGGCTGTTGGCTTTTT
The DNA here is from genome assembly GCF_057382275.1 of Copadichromis virginalis. Taxonomy (NCBI): domain Eukaryota; kingdom Metazoa; phylum Chordata; class Actinopteri; order Cichliformes; family Cichlidae; genus Copadichromis; species Copadichromis virginalis. The sequence continues at coordinate 17,865,971 of NC_140632.1, forward strand.
CACGTTTCTGCGTGTCGAATGGCTGCGGCTCAATGTCTAACACTATGGTAAATACCTTTGCTGGGCTACTTTTGACACATTTAGAGAAATTCTCCTTTTCTTGCACATCGGCGGCTGCCTCACAAGTCTCTGATTGTGCTTCAAATGTGCACTGTTGCAATCCTTTGTCTGATTCCTGACTGTTTGACGTCATAAAGACTTCAGTTTTCATCTCTGGGAATCCTGTACCTGAATATTGTGTGTTTTTTTCATCCGAGAACCTCGCTTCCTGGGAGCATAAACCAGAATTGTCCCTTTGCTGTATGTCCTGTGGGTCCATATCCAATACAACAGTGAACACGACACCATCGTCCTTACAGTGTTTTCCCTGAGCATTTGTATTTGCCTTGAATGTCTCCAATTGTGGTTCTAGATGATTAGACACAGTATGTTCAGAGGCAGTAGTGGGGAAGTTGTCTGGCTTTGTTGGTGGTAATTCTATCAAGGATGTGACACAGTGTGCTGAATCGATTGCTTTAGTGTTGTCTGCACCTACAGCTGAGAATTCTGAGACAGCGGTGAAGGTGGTGTCACTCTGCAATGGTGTGTTTTCTTCCTGAGCTATTAAGCTTTTGTTAAGCATAGGATGTGAGTCTGGCACTAATGCCCCTCTGTCATTTCCAGAAAGTGCCCTGAGTGCACGATTATCTTTTAACCCAAGATAAGACTTCAAGTGTAATTCTTGTGGTGTTAAGTGGCGAGATTCTAGCTGGGTCTTTAAAACATTGGGAGTTTCTGAACATGTGGCTAAGGCATCATCTTCAGTTTTTACCACGGCTGCTTGTTCTTGTTTTGTGGCATCGGCTTCCACATTTGAACCTCCTGATACTTCTGTATGAAGTTTGGTGCCTTTGGTTTGACTTTTGTTGTCATTCTGATTAGTTTCAGAGTTTTCCTGGCTGTGTGGTGCACAAGAGAAAGGCGAAGCTGTAAGACCCACTGCTGTAGTTTTATCACTTGATGCCAAATGAGGTGCTCCACTTTCATTTCTTAGACTGTCTTGTTCACTTCTGCTTGGCAAATCTTTGTTTTCCAGTTGCACATTGCCATGAACGCGAATGACCTTTGAAATAAACAATATTAAAAACAATAGTAATGTTATGGCCATAAATTCACCAAACTGTACATTTCTATGACAAGGGAGACACTCACCAGGTGTTTAGATTGGGTTTCAAGTGCAGACTGGCTTTCAGTGAGTGCACCTGAAGCATTTTTCTCCAATTCCTGTGCCACATTTGTTCCCAGGCAATTAAGTAGAAAATCTTGCTCTGAGAGTACATTATAAAGTGCTTGTTGAAGCTGCAAACCTTCATCCAGAGCTCCCTGTGACAGCACAGACAGATACACAAGCTAAAAAAAAAAGAAGGGTAAAACAGAAACCACGCACTGCAAAAACATCTGGTTTAATCAAGATTCGTATCTTATCTAACTGTAAACTCTTATTGATCCCGATTGTTTTGGTTTGAGGTCACAGTGTGCCTTTTAAGACTGCTTAACCTCACCACGGGAGATCTCACTCACTGTAATTTTGCTTCTGTGTCAACAACAAGCGACAAGTCAAGGTGTTTTTTCCACCTGAATTACTTTTGTATTTCCCAATATGCTTATCCCCTAATCCATATGACAGAAGATGTACTGATCCGGTTCAGTTATAATACACTATCATTTAAGGAGACACTTTACTGATGCTAGAGAAACGAAAGATGACATGAAATATCAATTATGACAGGTGCACTGTAAATACACAGCAGGGAGAATACAGCAGCTTCAATACAGTGGTCAAACAGCCCAACCATGTCCTGTTATATTACAGCTGTAATAAAGTGTCGGTATTGTGGGGAGATATTGCAGGGAGATTTGCTGAGATGGAGAGTGCAGACAAACTGTTCGTTTAGACAAACATAACATTTATACAGAAATATTCAAGTGTTTTTCACATTCTTCACCATGCATGACTCTCTGAATACAAGAGGGTGCATATGTGGCAAAGAAGGCGTGTTAACACATATAGGTTCTATACATATACATTTTTGACCAAGGTGATGGTCAACACTGATGTTAGATGAGAAGCCCTGGCTTGCCGTCTCTGCTCTAATTCATCGCAAACGTGTTCTATCAGGTTGAAGCCATGATTCTGTACAGGCCAGTTCTTCCATGTCAGACTTGCTCATCCATGTCTTTATGGACCATGTAGACATGTTGGAACAGGAAGGGCCCATCCCCAAACTGTTCCTACAAGGTTAGGAGCATTAAATTGCCCAAAATATCTTGGTATTCCTAAGTAGTAAGAGTTCCTTTCATTGGAACTAAGAAGCCGAGCCCAACTTCTGAAAAACAACTCCACACCACAATCCTCCGTCCACCAATCACTCTCTCCATGTCTCCACTGCTCTAGAGCCCAGTTGCGGCATGCTTTACACCACTGCATCTGACCCTTTACATTGTGCTTGGTGATGTAAGGCTGATGTAAGGATGTTCTTGAGCTAATCCAAAGGCCACATGAAGTTTAAAGGTCTTTAGGATTGACTCTGCAGAAAGCTAGCGATCTCTGCGCACTATGCAGCATCTGCTAATTTCGTTCGAGGATATTACGTGTCCTACTACTTTGTGGATGAGTTGCTGTCATTCCCAATCACTTCATCTTTGTTACACCATGAACAGATAACTGGAATATTTAGTATTGTGGAAATTTCAAGACTATACATGTTGCATTCTGTCACAGTACCATGCTGAAATTCACTGTGCTCCTGAGAGCAAACCATTCTTTTACAAATGTTTGTAGAAGCAATCCGCATGCCTTGGTGCTTGATTTTATATACCTTTAGAAGTGAATGGAACACCTGAATTCAATGATTTGGATGGGTGAGTGAATACTTTTGGCTACTCACTCAGGCATTCATTTGCAGATTTTAAAAAACAAAAGGCAGACAACAAAAGGTTTACCTGTGCATATGAACCAAAGCTTACATTTGTTTTGAAACTTTTGTTTATTAATTAATTAATTTATTTATTTATTTATTCCATGTATCAGAAAAAAATACTGAACACGCTGAGCTTTACCTGGCTATGCATTGATGGTTCAGCTTGTACTCTTTGGCACCACTCTTGCATCTGGTTGGTGAGCTCTCTCACTCTGTTTGCAGTGTTTTCTGCAAAATCCTGCTTCTTTTGCAAAAAAACAGACCTGAGGCTGGAGCGAGACCACAAGCAGTGAATGAGCCGTACAGTATTTAGAACGAGTGCATTTTCAAAATAACCCTCATATTCCCTCACATATTCAGAGGATGTGTAAACCCTCATATATCTTCACTGCAACAATACTGATGATGAACTAAGTCATGTTCACCATCAACCCAAGTTACGTTCTGCTTCAAATAGTGCAAGTTTCGCACAAGTCTTTTCTTGTTATCTGTTGGTAGGCCACTTTAATTGTTTTCTTGATACTAAATTAATATTTTCATCTTCATTTTACTTTGAGAGCAGTCTTAAAATCCCCAGAAATTTCTAAAAGTCAAAGTTAACAAATCATTTCTCACAATTAGCACTGCATATTCAGTTGATAAGATGAATAAATACAGGAATGATTAATTATTCCATTTTAGAATGAAGTAAAGCACCTGCCAAGGTCTTCAGAAATGGCACTGACAGTCAAAATGATATCTGCAGGAAGGGCTTCCTGTGTGCTGGTCGACTCTCTGGCCCTCTGCAGGTCTTCAGCTCTTGCTGCCAGCTCTGTCAGGCTGCTATCACAGCTCTGAGAGACACACAAGTCCTTCTGTTTAAATATTGTGAGCTGTCTTTTTCCAATTTTTATTTTTCAGATATATATCAACATTTTGAAGTATATGTTCATGTTACCTGTATCATACACCACTGTTGTTTCAGCTGGCTGATATCAGGCAAAGCTTCATGGGTATTGGAAAGATTGCAGACACCTTCAGCCAGGTCTTTAAGAGCTGTCTGCACATACAAGGCTTCTTTTTTAACTCGCTGAATGCTTTCATCACTGTTCACTTGAAGCTGTGCCAGAGTCTCTCTGATTTTACTCTCTAGTGCCCTCTTGTGGTTTTGAAGGTTGCTGACTTGTTGGGTGAGACTTATTTGGGCCTCAGCTGCTAAACTAACTGTGATGGAGTCCTTGAGAGTTACAAGCTGAAGAAGATCTTTTTCAGTGCCAGTTACTTCTTGTAGCAAAACCTAAAAACAGTGACAAAAAAACCCCAAAAACAGTGACTATAGGAGAAACCCCTGATAGATGATTACATTTTTGCATATCCAACATTTCTTCAGTGTAAATTCTTTTTTAATATTGTTAAACAATGATTTTTTTTAATGTAAGAGCTTGTACACAGCTCATCTGGTCTGTTTACTTAATGCATCTCACCTCCAGAGCTGCTATGTCAGTGTTTGTTCCTGCTGAGTTTTCTTTCTGGCCTTGACAGGCTGATATCCTTTCCTGTAGGGACATCAATTTGTGGCAACAGCGCTGCAGCAAGTGGCCAAATTGTTCCTCGTTACTCGCACCTTCCTCAAGGCGGGAACACACTCCCTGTGGATGATAGAGGTAAAACAAGCCACACTCAGAAGGCTTACACACAAATAGACTGAAACACAACCCATTAACTGACCACACGTCATGCTCCAAAAGTGTTCATATCACATTATGATAAAGTGGATGAAACACAACCTGCTGCTGTATGTATTGTGACTTTAATGCCAGAGTCCTGGCCCAAAGGAAATGAGCAACCCCTGGTAACACTGTCTATCACACAAGGAAAATAAGAAATGAATGAATGATGCTAATGTACATTTAATTTATCCCTATCATGTCATATTATACTACAAGAGCATAGAATTTAAAAAAGAAAAAATAAGTAAACAAATAAAACTCTTTACTCTGAACTCTGAGAAATAAAGTTAGGTCCATAATTCGCTGCACAAAGACAGTTCTTGTAGGTGATTTTTAATCAAACAGCCAAGATTTTATTCAGACTTTCAGCTGTAGCAGCAGACGTAATATCTGAAATACATTCAAAATATTGACTTTCAGTTTTATAGCTTTCTTTTCTTTCATCTTCAAAGAGATGTCAGCACGAGTGAAGGAGGTCATTATTATGCAGAAAAACCAAAATAAACCTATTAGAGAGACAGCAAAAACTGTAGGAGCGGACAAATTAGCAAGCTGGTAAATTCTTAAAAAGAATGAATGCACTGACCAGCTCAGCCACACCAAAAGTCCTGAAACACCACGTAAGAAAACTCAAGTACATGATGACAGAATTACTGTCAACATCTTCAAATCAAGTCAACAACACAATCAAGAAGAAAGACATATCATTGTCAACCAGTAAAACCTGCCTGCATGAATGGAAATGCAGAGGGTTTACAGCAAAGGGCAAAGGACTGGTTACACTGAAGAACATCAATAGTAGGAAGACCAGATTAGACTTTGCCAGAAATCATCTAAAAGAGACAGAACAGTCCTGAAAACGATTTTTTTTGGACAGATGAATGCAAGATTAAGTTGTACCAGAGTGACACAAAGAGGAAAGTATGGAGGAGAGAAACAGCTCGTGATCTGAAGCATACCACATTATCTCTGGTCTGATGGTGAAGGGGGCGTTATAGCATGGGCTGGCAGTGGAACCAGGGCACTAGTGTTTATTGATGATGTGACTGATGATAGAAGCATTAGGATGGATTGTGAACTGTACATGAGTATACTCTCTGCTCAGATTCAGACAAATGCTGCAAAACTGATCAGACACAGTTTCACAGCGCAAATTGACAATGATCCAAAGCATACAGCAAAAGCAACAAAAGAGTTTCTCAAGGGCAAGGAATTGGATATTCTTCAATGGCCAAGTCAGCCACCTGATAAGACAGAAGGCAGAAAGACCCACAAACAAGCAACAGCTGAGAGTGGCAGCAGTAAACAGGAAGAGCATTTTATTGGAGGAAACAGCATTTGGTGAGTTCTAGACTTCAGGCGCTTCTGTTTGTTTTTCTAATTATTCTTCAGCCTCTAACACATAGAGCACTGTATATAAAATTGGCTGCAAATCCCAAATAATATGATTTTCCCCCCTGAACTTTTGGTTTTAAAGTGGAAACTCATTGATTGTTTTTATGATTTTTTTTTTTAATTTAAACTCCACTGCAGTGGCAAAACTACAAACACTGTGACAAAAAATTTATCTTGTGATCTTACCACATCGTTACCACCTAACAATGTGCAAATAGTGTTAGCTCAGAGACATTGTTGAATAGACATCAGTTAACTATTATAAGTGTAATTTTACCTTTAGTTCTGCCATCAGTGTTGACCAGTGGGTGTAAAGCAGATCCCAGGAAGAATCTTTCCAGATGCTGTCTCTGGTTTGCTCAATCAGCTCATTTCTCCTCTTAGACAGGCTGCTAAGCATTAACTGCAAGGATTCAGTTTCCTCCTGCAGTTGAAGGGCAAGACGGCATCCTTGTTTACGCTCAGCTGTGCCAGGACAGGGAAATAAAGTGGGAAGCTGATCTTTTTGGCGCTGCAGCACTTCCACTTTGTGGCAAAGCTCCCTCCTTTGGTCCAGGTAAAAACAAGTGACCTCTGGATCAGCTTTTAGAGCGCTTAAGAACAATAAGAACAAGAGATTAGAACCATTTCTGACTAAAACTGGACCATGAAAATTATTTAGTTAAATCCCAGGATTTATAGCTGTTATTATGTAATGTGTAATAATTTTACTGCTTAGTTTCATTAGATATTAGATTCAGGAAAGGTCCACCTGTTTTAAACGGACTGAGTCTATTATGGTGCTTTTCTACTCTCCCTCAGCACTCGAAGCACTTTATACAACATGCCACATGACCCTTTCACACAAGCACTTTCTTCTATGCTTTTAGGTGCTTTCTAGGTAACATTCATACGCATTTATATTCTAATAGATGCATCAGAGAGCAACTTGGGGTTAGCATCTTTCCCAAGGATATTTGGCATGCAGATTGGAGGATCGAACCACCAACCTTCTGATCAGTAGATGACCCGCTCTACCTCACTCACCTGTAATACGGTTCAACTGACTGCAAAGTCTCCCGCCACTTCTCCTCTGCTCTCTGAACAGTGTCCTGAACTTCCCTCTTCAGGTCATCTTCATTCAACACCCTGTGGCACAGACCATCTCCAGTAACTCTGAGCTCTTCCAGGCGAGCCTCCCCCTCTAACTCGGCACTCAACACTGCCTGCAATGGATTTTGTAGGGTTTACAAGTCAGTATATAACCTTAGTAAAACAAAAAAGCAGTTATAAAAAATCTCCAGGATTCTGCCTGTATGACAGATACTGTCAGCTTTGAGACACACATATAGATTCCAGAAAGTTCCCTGAATCTAACATCAGCTCTGCACAGCAAATGTACACTCCTTAGTTTTGAACAAGTTGGAACAAATGTAGAGAAAAAGAAAGCACCTACATCACGCCCTCATGTGACATTACACACAACTGTAGGCACACCCACGTCACAATCACTTATATGAGAGTAAGAAGATTTGTTGTTCAATATTCCACAAGCAATCAAGCCTTTCTGTCACCTCTCCACACAGGTACTTAGCACATGCATGTATGTATGATACAGAGCATACTTTCTTATAAAATGCGCTAAATAAAATCTGTGATCTAAATGACATAGTGAAACTGAGTATCTTAGTATGTGCAGGCAACATTTTCTTACTTGAGCACAGTGAAGTTTTTGCTCTAATGGAGTCTGAATCCAGGGGCTTTCAGCAAGTGGAGAGTCTACAGCTTGTCTCAGATCACTGATCCATGATTGTGTGGACTTGAATAAAGCCTGAAACACCTCGATTTCCTCCCTCAGAGAGGAATGCGTCTCCTTACAGTCACCTTGTATTTTAATGTGTGAGTTGTTGTATCGTTCCAACAGCTTTTTACTGTTCTCCACCACCGCCAGCTGCTGAAGGTTGCTTCTTTGTAAAGATGACACAAGCTGACTGAGGAGCTCTGTCCTCACCCTGCAGAGAAATCAAAGCTGTAAATGCTAATAATGGGGTCAAATCTAATGTTTCCATGCTAGAGTCAAAGCACACTGAAGTGGTAGATACTACTGTGTGGACTTCTGTGTGTGATATTAAGCTGATAAAAAATAAAAGTGATAGTAGTTCATCAGCATTACATCATTGCATTTTTTAAATTAAAAAATTTACTCCAGCTCGAATATAAAATATATGTAAAACAAGTGCTTTTTATCTACAATATAACAGACCTTTGCGTAATTAAAACACACATGGAGTAAAGAATGAGTCACCTGACAAAACAATACACAGTTTCCAAGATTCCTGACACTTTGGTGAGCATTAGTCAAAATCACAGCACTGAACACTTGCATGTTTTTTTTAGGTTTGTTTGTCTTTACTGTCACTCTGCTATTCTCACGTTTTCACATTTCTGCCTGATATGTAGCACTGGCAGCACTGTCACTTTCCATCCTTCAAAAGTCTAAAGTAAACACATCAGCCTCCATATCTTTATTTGTAATCAGGAACCTCCAACATATTAAAATATGTGTGAATTTAAAATACATTGGAATACTTCAACAATAATATCAATACTGCTCATATGTATTGTTGTAAATAAAAAAATAAAACAGTCAGGTAAATGTTTAAAGCATATTTTCAATTATACTGCAAAGTATACATATACTATATGTTATCAGGCAGTATATACGGGCCATGAACACATACAAGTTGTTGCAAATCTACATTGAGAGTGACACACCTTCAGGAGAAAGGTTTACCTTTGTTGAAGCGCTTCTTCTTCCAGAAGACTTTGATCCTCTTCCTTTGCTGTTTTTTCCTCAGCAGCATGAAGCCACTGCTCCAGATGGTCCCTCTCTATTTGCAGCCTGAAACACACAAACAGCATAAATACGTCCCATGTGCATACCACAAACACATTAATTTGCTCAATGCTCAATGCTATACGTTCAAACGACATTACAGTGAAAAAATGGTTCTGCCACATAATTCATGACTGACTCAGGAAACCAGACAAACCTGTTTTGATGTCTTTCTTCTCTTTGGTTTAAGCACTGTGACTCTGTAAGACTTTTTCTGCTTACAGCTGTTTTACGTACAGAGTAAGAGCAAATTTGACTGGATGGTAAGTTTCAAGGATGACTCTGATGAGCGATTAATTTTTTTTGTTTTGTTTCTAAATCCCCCAAAAGATCGAACCTTAGTAATAATAGGAAAACAAACTGAGGCCAAATGATGATCATTTTATCTTCTGGTCTGAGACGTAGGTCATTGTTGGCATAATAACAGCAATAAAAAACTTCCTCTGGAAATTTTCAGGCACAAGGATTGAAAAGCAGCCAATGTCTAAAGTAAAAGTCTTGAAAAGTGACTCAAGATTATTGCACAACACTGCACAAGCATGCACTGTTTTCAAAATGTTTGGCACAACAATATTACTCTTAAACAAACTTCCTAATATAATTTATTTCCTGTTTTCTTTATGACAATTCCATCCATCCATTCGCTTCCGCTTATCCTTTTCAGGATCGCGGGGGGCGCTGGAGCCTATCCCAGCTGTCATAGGGCGAGAGGCAGGGTACACCCTGGACAGGTCGCCAGTCTGTTGCAGGGCCAACACACAGGGACAGACAACCATTCGCACATTCACACCTAGTGACAATTTGGATTATCCAATTAACCTATCCCCACAAGCTGCATGTCTTTGGACCGTGGGAGGAAGCCGGAGTACCCGGAGGGAACCCACGCAAACACGGGGAGAACATGCAAACTTCACACAGAAAGACCCCGGCCTGATGTTGGAATTGAACTCAGGACCTTCTTGCTGTGCGGCAACAGTGCTAACCACCGTGCCACCGTGCTGCCCTATGACAATTCCATGATGACAAATTGTCAAGTCACCAAGCACGTGTTAGACAAAAATTCCTGCCCAGCAGCTCTCTTAAGTTTGCTTACATGCCACATTAATGAGTGGAGGCTTCAATTTCCTTTTCATTGTAGATGCATGTATCTGTACACATTACACAACACAGATGCACCGCAACACTGTTCTGTATGTGATGTCTATTACCTGTCCAGATCACGCATATTCCTCTCAGTCTGTTCTTCTACTTCAGAGAAGAGCTGATGGGTCTTTCTGACTTTTTCCTGTAGCTGGATCCCTTCCACGGATAGACTCTGTAAGCTATCTGGACCTGTAATAGAGGCCAAGACATGCACGTCCTCCAACAAGCTCTCTGCCTGCTCATCCTGGGACTGGAGCTGCTGACACAACTCCTGCAACAGATAAAAGACAATGCTAATTTGATATTATCTTGTATCTATTGGTGTGTTTTATGTGTTTTCATTATTTCATATGTCTTATTTAAGCCCTTACCTTAAGTTTTGCAAGCACGTCTGCAACATCAGGACCACAAAGAGTAAGGAGGGAGTTTTCAATCTTCTGCAGGGAGTTGAAACACTCTTCCATCCTCCCAGTGATTTGCCCTTTAGTAATCACCATCTGCTTGTAAACATCCTCAGCTTCAGAAACGAGCTCCTTCAACTGCTCTATCTTCTTCCTCATCTGGGTTCCTACCACCTTGACAAATCAAAATGAATCATAAGAACTGATGAGCAAAAAACCCTTTGTAATAGTGAAAATGACTAAACAACTGAAAATGTAATCTAGATTCAAGCAGGAAATAAGTTCACAATTTCAAACAAAACTTGGGACATATTTCATTCAAAGTAGATCATATGAAAACATAGAAAACACATCAAATGTTTAACTCTTTCCTGCCTGGATGCCTACTGGGGGGTAACCCTTGTTTCTCTTTTTGAAACTGAGAGTTTTCTGTCATATTTCAGGCCTGCCTCCGCAGTAAAGAGACTGGGTGTGCATCAGAGATTAGTGAGGGTTACCTCTGTCTATACAACGTTCTAAGGCTACGCTTGGAAAAATCAGGTCTTATTCTAATGGTCATCAAACCACATCTGAAAAAAAGTTGTGACAGGGCCATGTTCACCATTGTGTAGGATCCCCTCTTCTTTAACTTTTCCAACCTTCTTTTGCCCCATCACAACTTATTTTTAGATGTGTTCCTTATTTAAACATTTGATGTGTTTTCTTTGTGTGAAAAAAAGATAAGGTGTTGCATTTTGTCTACATTTTACACAGTCAAATATTTCTGGAAGTGAAACAAAAAACCAAAACTACTGTGTTTGTCTTTATTTCCGTCTAAATAAAGAAAATAACACCAGAGGAACAATGCCTACCTGAAGCTCCGGAGGGGACTCTGCGCTCTGAAGCAGTGTCTGAATCTCAGTGGCTCTACGGTGGAAATGCTGTATACTTTCCTCTTGAAGCACAATCTCATTCTGTTAACAGTGCGAGTGAGGTAAACATCATTATAGTTTAACTTTGAGATCATAACATAACTGAATGATACACAAGAGCTCCGTTTTACCTGTAGTGTCTTGATGTCATCCTCACACTGAAAGGACGGGCACTGAGCAAACACAGCTACTTTATCGCTGGTCCAGCGCTCCACTTCTGACCCCTGCTGAAGGACCCCGTCCCACAGAGTCAAGGCTAGATGTAGGTTTTCAAGGCAGGACTCTGTTCTTTCTGATAACTGCAAATAAGTTAAATATCAGCAAAGTTAACAACCTAGACCTACAATAATATGCATCTTTATCTATCTCATTTAAGATCAGCAACATTCGAAAATAATAGGAAATAATAGGAAATTGGGTGTAGTCAGGTTAATGTATATTATTACAAAAACCTATTATTTCAATTACAATGTCAAATAATCAAGCACAAAGGTTAAACAAGCGCTTTTGTGTTTTGCTGTAGCTTTGCTATTTTTTATCTTGTTAGAAACAGCTGCCCTCTCATTTCTGAAAAGCGATCATTTTGCACCAGGTTCTGCCTCTTAGTATCCTCTTTTCCCTTAGATTGCTTTTACAGTTACATCCTCACATCACCAGCTCTTCTTGGAGAATGCAACAGATTGAATGTGATATCACTGGAGTTAAAAAATAACTTTCATATCACAAAAAGAATAAGTCAAACCTCCAAAGTTATGGAAAATAAATCTTTTTAAAACAAAACATGCAAAAAAAAAAAAGACAAAACTAATTTTTTTTAAAAGACAAAGTTAACAGTGTAAAGTGGATAAGCTTACATCCAGCCAGTGATCCATGACAGCATCAGCTTCGCTCTCAAATGGGATGCATGTGCATTCTGGTATCTGCCGTAGGTGAGTGTGAAGCTGTCTGCAGACACTGCGGACCTCCTCTATACCATCTCCAAGGCTGTTCAGCTCTGCTTTTGTTTCCTGGACCTTTAAAACCACAGACACACAAAAATATGGATTATGCCTAAATGATAAGTTTTCAGCACAAAGAGAAAAGTCAATGCTGTGATATCTTTGTGTTCATTAGTCAAGCTTAACAGTGTGACTTACCTTAGTGTGTAGTCTCTGCAGTTTTTCTTTCCCCATGTAGGAGGTTTTTTCACTCACAGCGCTTTCTGCTCGCTGCAGTGTCGCGCTCAGCTTACCACGAATGCTCTGAAACCTCTTCAGCAGCTCTGTTAGGACACCACACTGCTCCAGTCTGTATGTGACCCATAACACAACACAGAAAAGCTCAGCAGAGTAACACAACTACGAAAGAGCTGCAGAAACAATCAAAGTTACAAACGTTAATAACCACACACTACGCTGGATTTTACTTTTGAGTTACAGCCTTTGTTGCCTCCTCCCAGAGATCCTCCACCTCTCTGTTTTGACTCTCATCAGGGATTTCTGACCGTGACGATGCACCTCGTACGTACTGCACTTCAGAGAGGAGGTCAGCGAGGTGACTTTCCAACTCTGTCAAGGTACGTGTCCTGCAGATAACAAAACAGGATATGGAGAGAAGAAGCTACTGACATTCTGAAAGAATTTAGGAGTTATTATTGTATGGAGCCTCCAGCTACTTATAGAAATAGCAAAAGCTGACCTTTGTATAAAAGTTAGTCAATATTAATCTGCCCATTAGTGTACCATAAAATCTGATATTATTATAACTTAGAGATTATTGGAAACCTTTGGGATGATGCGTTTGTTTTGATGAGTGTTTAGATGTTTTTCTGGTAGTGTGGATCATGTTGGATATTTTTGATACGCCACTTAAATTAAAGAAAATAAAAGTACGTTGTTGTACCAGCTCGGTGTTGTACCTGTGTTGCAGAGCAGGCAGAGTGGGCTCCTGCAGGCTCAGCTCCTCAGCTGCCTTCTTTGTCTCCCTCAGTGTTGCTAACAGGTTTGCTCTCCTCCGAACCAAATTCTCCATTTTTTCTCCGTCTTTCTTAACCTGGGTGGTTCTTCCCATTTGTCTCTGGTCTTTAGTTTCTAGGAGATCTTCTCGAGGTCTCCATGCTTGAGTCTTGTGCTCTTCCTCCACTTGAGTCTCTCCTTCCAGCTTACGCCTTTTGGCCTCCAAACCTGACTCCTCATCTGGCTCACTTGAAGTGGGATCTTCTTGCATGTCCTGTTGCTGTAGGGAAGCATTACCAGACTTTGTCTGACATGTCTCCACAGTTTTAGATTTCTCGTCGTCCTGTATGTTCCGTTTTTCTGGGAGAATTATAGCTTTTGCTCCCCATTTTTCCATCTCCACAACATGTACTGTGATGCATTTCACCACATCCTGACATGTTGCAAGTGCACCATCCATGGTCAGACTAATCCCCACTGCCTTTAAATTACTGTCCACAGAATCAGATTGCTCAGTAGCAGCCTGCAACCTCTGCATTGTTGCATCCAATGAAGGTTTCTCCTGCTCCCAGTCTGCCTCATGTTTCTGCTTGCTCAGGTCTTGGTTTGCCAGCACAGTTTGGATCTCAGTCTTGACTTCTCTCACTGTGGTCAGGAAGCGATCCAGAGCACAAACAGCTGACTGAACTTTCTCCAGTTGCTGTCTGAGCTGCTTGAAATGATGGATGCTACTGTGGAGGCCCCTGCAGAGGGATGAGGCGGATGTGGCTTCTGGCCCCTGACTTTCCTCTTTGGTGCTTTTTTCTGTTAGCATCCTCATTCCAGCCTGCAGCCTGTTGTCCATCTCCTATTCAAGAGACCAGGGATTCAAAATAATATTATACTCTTCATATCATAAGCACTAATTGTTTGAGCACATGGTTTTAAACCTATACCTTTAAATCATGTAATATTGTTGAATCAGCCAAAGTCAGAGAAGAGATATCCACAGGCTGTCCGGTTATCTGGTTAAGTTGTTGTGTGATCAGCGTCTTCTGGTCATCTGCAGACTTCATCAGGTCAGCAATGTTCTCCAGAGATGCCATTCTGACCCAAACACAAAGCAGAAGCAAAACTGAAAAATTTTGCCCTTTGTGAAATAGTCCAAGGAATTTGTGATAGTGGTTGTGGTACTAGGTAGTATAGCCACTGTGTTTGCACTAACTTGCCATTAGGGCTACCTTAACTCATTCACTGCCAGCCATTTTCAAATGGCTGTCAGTGAAACACAACAAGACTTGCACCACATTTTTGTCTCACTGCGCAATCCCTTACGTGCGCAAACCCTGCACCTCCTTGCAGGTCTACTTTTACTGCTGGTGGGCTTCAGTTCAACTTACGTTGACTGCCATTGGCGTCTATAGACGTCAATGGCAGTCAACGTAAGTTTTTCAATTGACGTCTATAGACGTCAATGGCAGTGAATGAGTTAAGAACGTTGTGTCAAACATGCTAATACTGCTGTAAATCTGTTAGCATTTAACAGTCTTTCAACAAGAACGCTGTAAACACTGAACAAACTAAACTAAATGGAGCAACTTATCACTAACTGCATACTTCCACAAACAAACCATATGTCCCACAGACCATATGTCAGTTCATGCAGCCTAGTAGAGTGCATGCACATATAAACACATGCATATAATATCTGTTTTCATGTAGTAGTCGCTTTATATCTCTTTAGCTTCAACATTAACACCCGATTTCTGCATATGCTCTGTGTTGTTACTGTAAAATAAACTTAAAGTAAGTCTTTAAATGGGCAAGAAAGTAGCTACTTTAATTTAAAATTGTCTAATATTTGCAAGGAAAGCACTAACTGTATGAAACGCACATTAAAATTGCTAATTTTTTTTATTTAAGAGGGTAGCTGCACCTGGTCTGTAGGCACACTTGTTGTTCTCTCCACTGCTGATTCAGATACCCCTGCTCTCGTTCCACTTCACTCCAACCCTCCTCCCTGGTCATCGGCTGGGCAAACTGGGAAAACTGGGTATACTGGAGCTCAACATCAAACCAAAGTGCTTCTGTCTCTTTTTTCAAGGTCTGTTGAGGTGAAACATGTTTATGAAACAATCACAGCAATAATATTTTAAGCCAAAAGTTAGAGCTTACAAATAAATTCATGCTTAACAATTGTAAAAACATTCTAGTATGTAGAAGACCACAGTTAAGACATAATAATGAACACATATGTAAGAGTAGGACTTTAAAATGAGAATTCTGGTAAAAGTAAGTGCTCAAACTTGCCTGTAGATGCTTCTTTTGGTTCTGCAGGGCAAGGATAGAGACTGGATCTGGGATAAATGACTCCAAAAGTAGCTTGTTCTCCTGAAGCTGAGATTTAAATGCTGAGCAGAGCTTTCTATAACTTGAGAGAGATTTACACATTGTTTCATTACTAAAATTTCTGAGACTGACTGGGAAGTAAATATGATGCAAAATCAGTGACGTCTAGTAAATCTTACTAGCATATTAGTATTTTACAAGCTGTCAGTTCTAAAAACAACACCAATGTGTAATAAAGTGGGATAGTGAAGCATACCTCTCCTGCACTTCCTGTTCAGAGGGATGTTCTTTTTGAGATGGAGCAGCTGGCTCTGGGATGATGGTCCACTGTGCTTCCTGCTTGGTCTCCACCGTGTTGCTCCTAACAACTGCCTGCGAGGTGAGAGAGTTGCATAGTAACAGTCCAGTAAAGAAAAGAGGAAAAGATGGAGCAGTGAGCCTATCCAATTACCAAGGATTAGCACTCTGCAGCCGGTGCTTTTCCTTGTCCAGCCAATAAAACTGCTGAATTGGTTTCTGGCTAGGAAGGTTTCTTTAAATGAACAAAGTAAATGACATTTAATAGAGTTATTAATGTTTTACCTCTGTAGTCTGCTGCATTTTTTATGAACTGTCAGATATTCAAATATTAATGTCTGCAAGCTCTTCCAGAATGAAACTGTTCATTTATAGTGCCTACTGTAATTTAGAGCAATTTTGTGACTGTAAAATATAATTTTGTAATCTAGGTTCATAGTCCTGGAGCTGGGATTGGTATACAATAGATTTTCTAATACAGTACTATTAGCTGCATAAACATTTTGTCACTATGAAATATAGCATTATATACAAAGATTCTCTTTCTTGGTGTTTTCAAATTATGAAAAATCATGGAGAAAAGAATACACCAGCTGAGTCTGAGTCATGGTGGCACACTGCTAGCACTGTCCACATTCAAAAACACTGGACACCACATCACAGTTTCTTCTTAGTCAGAGTCTGGACAAAACACAGAATGACTGAAATACCCATCCATCCTTTTTCTCTTGCTGTTCTGGATCATGTTCATGTACTATGGCTTTTTCTCTAATTCTTTGTATAACAGAGTCCCAAATTTGGGAGGTTTGTGGTTGTAAATCGTGTAGAATATTAGAATTAGTTATAAAATCGCAATTTAAAGCTAGCGGCTGATCAAATAAAAGGAGATAGTCATCATTTAAAATACAGTCTTGCTATTGCTATGACAAAAGATATCTGTACACAAAAAGTAGTCATAGATTTGCAGTGTTGTTTCATTCCTGCTGTCTAATCCATAGACCCACCACCAAGTCTGGCCAATTTTCACATCTTTCAGTTCAGATTCCACTCTGATTAGCATCCTAAACAAAACTTTTGAATAAATATTTTAATAACAAATCTAATTTTCTTGCAATTCAACATTTATCTTTGTGTTCCTAGATTTAATTTTTGAATTTAAATATCTTGACTTGATTGCATAAAAAAACAATAACTCCATATTACTAGTTTTATTCTCAGAGCTCACAAAGTACCAAAACATAGAATTGAGAAACTGAAGAAAAACAAAATTGAAGCAGATCAGTGATGTAATCTGAGCATACCTGTGCATGAGTTTGGATTTGCTGACTGCTCTCTGCGTAGTGCAGTAGACGGGCTTTCAGCAGCTGCTCTTTGGCTCGAAGTGAAGGCTTTGGATTTTGTTCTGACCTGCCGTCTCTGTTTTTTGTCAGGTGGACCTCACTCTCTGTTGGGACTTCCTGAACTTTCAGTTTGAGGATATCACCATGAGGCTGCACTGACACAACATGAGAAACGGGCGCGAGGTCTTCATGTGGGCTGTCATCGCTTTGTTTCTGTGGGAGATTGTTGCTCGGCTGTGTGTTGGCCGACACGTCAGTCGCGCTCAGTGGGGCGTCTCCCCCAGGCTGCCGTCCCCTGCTGAGATAAGAAATGTTTATCGGGGGGATGTCAGGGGCAGCCAGTTCGAACCGCTCATTCAAACAGACATCTGATTAAGATTAATAGACCGGAAGGATTACAGAGTGACAATTGTAAATAAGAAACGGTCTTCTTCAAGTAAATCGCTTTGAATTCAAGTCACAATTCTAATAACTTGAAAAATGATTTAAGGGTAAGTTCAAACGCAACAAGATTCTAATCAAGTTCTGTCTAATTTAGGCAAATAGAGTTTTCACAATCTAAATTAGACCTTCTTCCTGCAATTTTAACTTCCTTTTGAGTCTGAGCTTCCTTTGTGAAACCCAGAGGAATTTCATCAGTGTTGCCCGTGTCTAACTTTCAGCAAACTTACAAAGAAAACTACCAAGCCGATAGGCATGAACATTGTTGGAGAAATGGCGCCACTTTCTTTGAAACTGCAAAATAGGGCCTCGCCTTTGTAGTTTTCAAATCAAACAGAGCATCAAACTGAAAATTATTTCTAGATGTAGGAAATAAAAGTCTGACAATAATGATTAAAACAGTTTCCATTAAAGAAAAAGGCAACTCTAACAAAAGGTCACATTGAAGAACATTTCTGATTTCTGTTTCTTTCTTAACGTTAGCGTTTTCAGACCTGTTAGCTGGGACTGCAGCATCCCTTGGTTGTGTTTCCTCTACTTCATCTGACTCGCTCAGCTGGTCTGTAGCGAGGCAGGAGGATTTTTTTGGCGTCAGTGTTTCGCACAGCTCTCTGAGGGATTCAACACGTTCCTCAATAGATGCGGCTCCCTCAGTGACAGCCTGGGAGAAATATGAGCTCCTGAGAAGCTGAAGGCAAATCTTTCTTTCTACAGTAATTTGACCATCTGCCAGGCAGATACAAACACAGCACAGTCCCATGTTAATACTATGTTAGAGACAAGTACCTGCTGCTGCTGCAAAGAATCATCGTCAGTCTGGTCAGTGTGGACAGTGTTAGTATGCGTTTCACACTGCACAACAGAAAATGACTGCTTCCCTTCTCTGATCTTTGACCACAAGATCGGAATAAAAGCAGCCATTTCTCTGCGTGCATCCTGTGCATGACAAAAGCAAGCAGAAAAAATTTTAACCAAAGTTTTTAGGAAAAAAATAGAATATATCAAATTTATCAGATTAATTTGTGAAGACGCTCACACACAAAAAGATTCTTGAAAAGTCCAAAACAAATCCTGTATGACTGGATCGTATTTGACCTATTATTACGTGTTATTTTCCACTATATAAAAACATTCACTGTTTTATGCCTATGACCAAAAAGCAAACCAAAAGAATATCACAGAATGACTTCATTATAACTGAGATGTAGTCTGTTTCTTTTAACACTAGAATAAATATAATCCCCTTTTAGGTAGTGATACTGATTATAATGCAAAGTAAGAAAGATCTACATGTGCTTGTGAATGATTTAGGTATTTGGTTCAGGTCTTTACATTAGATTTAACTCTGAATAAAAATGACTGGATCAGTCAGTCAATTACAGACTATGTGTGCAGTTCCTGTCATACCTCCCACTGATTTCTCACTGAGTCAGAGAGGAGCATCAAGTCCTGGAGCTGGGATCCAGAGCAGAAAGCCCCAAAACCTTCCACTGCACAAAGGAACTCTTCGAGCATGGCAGGCTGCAGAATTTTTAAAGCTTTCTGCACAGAAAGACATATAGCTGTAAAGAGATGCACAAACGATACTGGTAGCAACACAAATCAAAATACCAGAGACCTTGAAAGAAAGTGTTTGAATTATGAATATTCAGGCACGTTTCAAGGCCTTGGTGTTTCAGCACTGAAAGCATCTAAATTATATTAAAGCCTCTGTTTTAAACATTTAATAAGCAACAATTGGGTGGATTTCTGCCTTTAAACTCACCTTGAAATGTTGTCAAAGTAATAAACCGAGAAAATAATAAGCAAATCAGCTGTGTGATCACTAGTAATTCAATTACATTTGTTGATTTGAGTCAAAAAACTGAAGTGACAGTTGAAAACATCTGTTAAAGATAGTGACGGCCTTCTTAATTTGTTCTGTGATGTTTGGTAGCGTACCTGTTTCTTCTTGGCTTCCGACTCTGAAATCTCTTTGCCACCAAATAACTTCATCGCTTGCTGGATGCGTCCCTGCAGACGAAACCGGGCCTTCTCCAGCCTGCTTCTCGCCATTGACTGGGCTTTTGAATGGACTTCCCTGTGGACCATAACTGGTGGTTGTGGAGGTTTACTGCTCTGTATAGAGCTCGGTCCTGTGTTCTTGTGCTTGGTTTGAAATTGGCAAGGTAAACTTCCTCCATATTTAGCGGGAACTGGACTCTCTGAAAACTTTCCCTTAATAGAAGTTTGAGTCGTAGCAGGTAGCGGCTGATCATTTTCACTGAAACTTGAAGCTAGGGGATGTGATTTAGAAAATGACTGTGGCTGGATCAAAAGCTCAGATTCAGCTTCTTTTGCAGATTGAAGAAAATGAGATTGAATATAAGTTACAGGTGGGTAACTGGTGACTATTTTGGGTGTAATAATATCTTTTTCATCATGTAATTTTCCCTGGAGATCTCTTGTCCTTTGTTGAGGAGTGGAAGCTGAAAGCTGATTTGAGTGCTGAGATTGGAGCATGATGTTCCCAATGTTCTCTACATGTTTGCTTCTGGCCACAACTAATAACTCAATCTCAGGCTGTTTCTTTGTCCGAAAGATTGTTTCAACGGCTGGTTGATTCTTAGGAAATTCACCAACTTCCTGCTTATACCCAAGAGAACTAAACATCCCCAGAATGTCCTAAAAAATGCAAAGCATACAAATGAATAAAAGGGACTATTATGGGACTGAAAAAAAGTTATTACATCTATTGTTTTACTTTACCTGGCAGTAGGAGACTGCTTCTGTGACCCTGTCCTTCAGGCTAGAGGTGCTGAGGTGCTGCAGAGGAGAGGTTTTCTGTAGTATTGCAACAAGGCCTTGAAGATCCTGTTCCTCGGTTTTAACCTGGTTTGCCAGCTGGAAGCCTCGAGAGATTAGCCCCTGGAAGTGTTAAAGTGTGTATTGAATTTAACAGCTTCATATATGCTTTATATTTTCCCTCTCTAACAAAACGCCTAATTAGAAACAACATGAAGCTTTGGTTTGCTGACTTTTGCTGTAGGCTCCATTGTAGGGTGTCCTCTGTGACTTTTTTCCTTTAGGTGATTGTAACAGTCCATCGCATCAGTGCTCCAACGATCCAGCTCAGCCAGACCACCTTCCAGCCTGGATGCAGCCTGCTGCAGCTCCCCACAGGCCCCCTCTGCTTCAACAAGCATCTACAGTACAAATAAACAGTCAGACTGTTCTTTGTTTGCTATAATTCAACATAGGAGAACTGGACTCTAGTAAATTTGCACAATGTTTGCCTGTGCGCTGATTTAATATTCTAGGAATATTAAAGAGAATTTCCCTGCATCTCAGTGAGCATCCTACCTGTGGGAGAGTTTTCTGGATCTTTTCAAAGTAGCTTGTTTGAAAGTCGGGAGAAGAGCTAAGAGATGACACGTTCACTTCTGCCATCTTTTTACTCAGTAACTGAAATATTATAAAGTATGAGACAGTAGCTCAAATAACAAAAAGATTTGTTTGTTTATTTATTATTTACTGATCAATTCAGCCTTTTGAAATTTTACTAACCTGTAATTTCTGTCTGATAGCCTTTAGTGGCACTGAGGCCACCTCAAGTGGCTGTCTGAGGAGCAGGCTGGCCTCCTGGGTCATTGAATGCACCATTTGAAGACATGATGCACCACTACAGGGCTCTGATGATACCTCCTAAAAGACAAAATCTTTATGTCTAACACGCTCCTTTATTTTTAATGTCTCCTTATGTCAAATACAAAATAACAAACAGAACTAGACCTGCATAAAAGACATATTGTTAATAGATGAATACTTACAAACATAGCCTTCTTCATGTATTCAGCCCACTGAATGTTGACTTTGCTCAACTGTTCGACCAGACTGAGACTGACTGACGTTTCCGTCACTTCTATGAGATAGTTCCCTGCCTCATTTAATTGAGCTTGACGTGAAGTCCACTCACTAACATCCTACAGTATCCAAGTATTTTAAAAAGCAAAGAAAAACCAGCAACAATGAGGATATTTTGAAATCATTTTTTTAAATGATGATGATAGGAGAAGAAAGGAGATTTTTAAGTTACACAACAGTTACTACAGGACAAACAGGGTAAAGTTACCTGTGTTGCAGCTGGGGACTGAATTCGTTTCTCCTGCGCCAGCCACGCCTGTAGAGAAGCAAGGTTTTTGTTGTACGTCTCCCATGCACACAAAACTCTCTCCATGGTACCCCTAGTAGCAGTCACAGCCTGTTTGACCATTTCAACTTCACTCTCTGCTTCCTTCACCTGACGAGTAACAAGCTGGAAATTTTCGCCTGGGGTGTGAAAAGTGTGTGAAAGTCAAATCTCGTCTTAAAAAAAACCCTAATTACTTGATTACATTTCTATTGAGTTCATGACAACATGATTTTATGTTTACTCCATACTTAGCGCTGCTTTGCTGGTATAAACATTCGCCTTCTCCTTCAGGGTGTGCAGAGCGCTTGTCAGAGTGAAAAGCAGGTCTTGATGCTCAATTGTTTCCTAGAAAACAAATCACAGAAAATAATAATTTTTTGTTTCCTTTTTGTCTTTCAGGAAGAATTTGATCCCAAATGACTCACTGGATATATCCTATTTAAATTGTAAGGGCCTGGCCTTGAAGTAACATGTAATAGAATATATGCCATTCACTGTTAGTCATCATTGGAATTAGTAATAGAAGCTTTTACATATTACTCTCTCAGATATACACTCACATGCCAGTCCTGCAGAAGAACATGTGTGGTCTCCTGAGACCTGTAGGGTGTTTTCCAGGACTGGACCTTGGCACCGATCTGGCTCAGGAGGTCCAGGATGGTGTGACGGGACTCCTGGTATTCCAGCTTGATCCCTCGATACTTGGTTGAGACCCGAATGCTGGTTAAACTGTTTGAAAATTAAGATGCAAACAAACTGCTTTTTTCTTTTCAAACACAAGACTTGGAGATTTGTGCCTTTAAACCTGCATATAGTGATAAAAAAATCATAATACATTCAATAATTATAGGATTTTAACAATTGGGTCACATACCGTTTTCTTATCTCATCAAACTTTTCAAGGGGGACCACTATGTTCCCCGAGTCGTCCATGTTGTGATAAGTCTCAAGAATATTGACATAATGGCCCATTTCTTTATTTATATTCTGAAAAGTGAAAAAACACAGTAAACAAGATTTTTAAGCTTTAATCTGAATAATGTTGCTCTTCAGAGTTTCAGGACACTGTTATCAAGTTTTGTCACAAGATCACATTTTCTTTCTTTGTATGTAGCTTCAACACAAACGAACCTTTAGGCTATCCTGCTGAGCTCTTGCTTCTTTAGCGGCATCTGAATGGTCTTTCACTTTCCCTGCGTCTTCTGCAAGCCCTGCCTCTGCACGCTGCAGCCATGCAACAACAGAGTCCAGAGGAGGAGGAAGACTCAGGTCCAAGTCTGCTTTACACCTCTGCAGCTGCAGAACGACACACATATACAAACAACTTGATATGAGCAATCTGCTTCACTAAAACGAGCAGTTTTCTATACTGACGACTTTCCGTAAATATTAAAATAATGTGGCGTTATTGTTAGGTGACTCTTCACTGTTCCTGTTAATGCTACAGTGTAAAATCACTGACAGTTGTTGTTTGATGGAAAGAGATGCTATACCATGAGTGAGTTCATGTGCGGGGTTATTGACCCCGTGAAGCATAATGTAGTACAGCAAAACTGTTCAATAAAAAGCCCCTTTCTGCTTGGGGTAGAACAGCAGGCTCAACCTCTGTTGTAAAGATTCCTCAGCTCACCACAATATTTTAAAATAATGTCCCCACAAATGTCCCCAACAGCTTAACAAAAAAATACCAAGGTTAAAAACGAAAACCCTGAATGTAACCTTGCTTCTTATTATGCAAAAATACATTTCCTGACCTCTTCCTCCAGTTGATCCCACGCTGTCCTGAGAAAACACTGCTGCTGACTCAGCTCAGGGCGGCGTCTTAGGGCAGCCAGGAGGGTCATCACTGGTCTCCGTTGCTCAGTGAAAGAGCCAGCGAGGCTCTGAAGCACCTGATAAATCAAACATGATAACTCCTTAACCTTACAACCTACACACGCTGAACATGTAATTTAATCCTTAATACTGCATTACCTGATATTTTTCAGCATAACTTGAGTTCTCTGCAGCCTTCCATGAATCTGACAGTTCCTGATAGGCTTGTTCCAGCCAGCATGTCACTTGCTGTGCTCGTTCACTTGGAGAAACCTAAATTTTCATAACCAAAGCTGTCAGTAACGACCATTGCAGTGTTAGAATAAGTTGTCAGGGCCACGCGATCAAGCAGTTCATGCCATTACACGAGACTTAGACAGTTATGAACATTAATAAGTACCATTATTTAATAGAGAAAAGAAAGACTTCCGTAACAAAAGTGACAGAGTGTTAAAGGATTCATTGTGTACCTCGTGTACTGGTGAGACAGCAATTGCTGGAGTAAAGTGTGCAGACAGAGTCTCAGGTGAGCAAAAGGAGGGCTGGGCCAAAGGAAACAGCTATAGCACCACCACCAGATCAAACCATGAAAAACAGTATTGAAAGGAGGAGGACAGAAAGATGGTTGACCACCCTTACATTCATGAAGGTTCTTGTAGAAGACCAAAAGACAGCAGGATGTGCTGAAAAAATGAGAAATGTGATCTCATCGCTAACCTGGAGGTGGTCATCAGGTGCTGGCATGTCGCTGGAGTATTGCAGAAATTGGGCCACATAGGTCATGATAGACTTTTCATCAGGACTGCTAACATCAACATCTGAGGTGAAAGGCAATGAGAACAATTTGATTCAAAATTCTCCCATTAGTTTGCTTTTGTTTTCTTTTTTGTATAATACTCAAGTTTTCAAGTTTGCCTATTGCAGAATCAAAGCTTAGTTCTGGGGGGGGGGGGGTTGTTTTGTTTTTTTTAATCAATCTAAACCTTTTGGAGTCATTCCTGAGAAAAGGTCATCATATTATCCAGAATTACAACAAATATCACTGTGAAATGCCCCCTAACATTTTATCAGACTCACCCTGAGGTTCCAGCAGGCGGGGTATATGCAGCTCTTGCTCAGCAAGGTGAAATGCTTCTTCCAGGTTCTCCTGGTTGCTTCTGGATTGGACCAGTGAGAGATCAACCAACTGAGGCCTGAGAGAAGACAGGATGGCCAGGAAGACCTCTCCACTTCTCCAGCTTGACTTAAAGTCCTTCACATTAACAGAGCAATGAACTCTAGAAAGAGGAAGACAAGGTCCACAACCTTTAGATGACTAACGCATTGATCACTTAGATGGATCGCACTGAGAAGATTAAAAAATGACAAAAAAGAATATTATTAATCATTAAAAACTCAAGATACCAGTGTAAAAAAAATGGTTACAGCATAAACATTGTAAATATTAAAATTTATACAATATAAAGAAAAACCCTCACTTTTTGCATTGGTCCCTGACCCACATGAGCAGGGCCTTCTTGGCAGATACACGGAAACGTCTGTGGAGCGGTGATGTCCGACCTGCGGGGACTGGACTAGCTGGAACAGGGCTGCCGGACCAGGAGTCCAGGCTGGAGAGAGAGTCGAGGGAGGAATGACGCGAGCTAAAGGAGAGCGCACTGGCCAGCTCCTCAATCTAAAACAAACAGAGATGGTAAACATATTGTGCATTAACTGATCAATACCTTCATAAAGTTAAACTTAGAATCAGTGCAAGGATTTTTAAACAACTGTGATAAATCTTAACATGTTTTGTTAAGATGTCCTGCCATTAGTATCTGAGTAATGCTTCATTCCACTGTACTCACGTGACAGTGGAGTATGACGGTCCATACGAGGCCTAGGATGATGGACGGCCGCCCATCTATGATATCTGGGATGTTAATGTTCACCAGTTTGACCTGAAGCACACCGAACAACAGCGGCAAAAGCATTAAACACACTACAGACACACATATATTATATTGTAATGTTTTTCAGTGTGCAAACGTACATTTTTTTTCTTGAGAAATTTTAATGCCGTCTCAATATTGGCCCTCTGCTGGAAAACCCCACGACCTTTTTGTCTTTTCTATAATGACAGTGGCAGACAATTCTCAATATCAGTTATGCCATTTTATCTTCCCAATAGTTGTCTTCACATAAGGAGAAAATTAGAATTTATTCATTTCACTGATGTTAAAACTCACCATCATCTGGCCACTCATCACCTCCAGCAGGTCGAGCAGCTTTGACCCATCTCTGAGATCACAAAATAGGTCTGACACAAATGAGGGCGGGCTTCCCTGTAGCAATGCACAAAATATAGTTTTACTGATTTTATCTGCACAATGTAGCAAAGTAAACAAGCAGGTGTGTTTGTATAAAAGCTATTTCCTGTTTTTAGAACCACAGAAATACGCAGTGAGTTTAAGCTGACAGTGACACCTAAAGTTGAATTACGTATATTATTTTATATAATTTTGCAATTATAATAAAATCTTTGATCTAAACAACTCTTGGTCACACTGGGTGTTAAACTGAATGATAATTATAGAAAAGAGAATTTTTTTAGTGCTTCCATGTGTCAAAGAAGCTGATGAAAATATCATTTCTGACCTTAACTGACATCAAGTGCAGCAGGAAGCACAAAGGTTAATAGAAGTTGTCTTCTTCATTGGGCAATGTCCAAAGTGTGTATGCCACTTTTTATTGCACAATAACTTGAAAATTTACATGCTACACACAAAATATACAGCACGAACCAAGCTGATCCACATTTTAATGTTTTGAAGCTGCAATGCGTTTATATAAAAGCATTTTCTTGTTCACAGTGGCAAACACTGACCTCTACGTATAAAGGAAGTACCTCGGGTTTGCTAGTTTTGATTTCGGCTTGGAGCACAGTCATGTGGACATGAGCTGCCTCGGTTCATGTTACATGTTGTTCAGCTCTACTGAGCACTATTTATACCCCAGACTGGTGTCAGCAGCTCAAGGTCTCTTTCCCATGAGATCCATGAGTTGCTTCCCTGCTCTCACCAGTGAGTAAGCATGTTACGCTCTCCAGCTAACATGCAGCTAACCTTTCAACCACAGCATGAAGTCATGTTAATCTGTATTGCTGATAAAGCATTTGCAACATTTACTTTTTGACTGTTTATGTCGCATAAAAAAGTGCATTGAGGACAAGCAATGCAATTTGCTGTTTTCTTTGTACATGTATTATGCAGATGGCATGCCTAGAAGTATATATACCATTTTCACCAATTTCCTAACTACTATAGTCTTTAAACATCCATATTCCCAACCAAACTGTTAATAAAGCACCAGGAATTACTTTAAAAGCAAGGATTTGTCAGTTATTTGGCACTACCTCAAGCATAAAATATCTCAAATTTGAATTTACAGCTGCATAGTCTTCCTGCAGTTTGCCATTCCCTTTGCTAAACAAATAAATATAGTTAAATTCATTGTGCACCTTACACAGATATAACACCTTAACATACCTTAGCAAGTTGAGCATTTATCCAGTTGGTGAATGTCCTTTTCTGAATCTGTTCATGCTCCACTGTTAGGGAAATATAGATAGAAATTGTTGATAGAATGTATAGATTTCTTTGATTAGAACAGTACTTAAGTATTAGACACTAAAAAGAGATACTGTTATGCTAAAGAGAAATGAAAACACAGTCAAGCTGGCTGATTTATGCAAAAGCTTCACTCAAACGCAGCAAAAGCCTCAAAAGTGTCTAGTTCTGTTCTTGTCTCTAGGTCTGTGTGAGCCATCAGTTTTAACACCTAATGCACTAAATGCACAATATCAACAAATACATTACGGCGTATTCCCCAAAGCACCATTATTATTATTCCTTTACTGTCCATATCAGGATCATGCTGATGTAACGTCCATAACAAAGCTGTAGTTTATAACTGCAAAGGGACCTTTGTTGTGAGTTACAATCACGAGGAGGTCATAAACTACTCACCGACATCAGAAAAAGAGAAACATTTTTGACCCTCCATTCTTATAATGAATAATTAACAAACCCATGAATAATGATTTTAGGTGTCCACAACATAAAGCTTCTGCCTTGGCCACCGGATAATCCTGGTGTCAAAAGCTTCTTCTTTAAGCTAAAGACATGCTAAATGCTAGGATCTCCCTAACAGATGGGACAGCTTCCAAGTCACAGTCATAGATACTGGGGCATGCGCACACACA
Source organism: Copadichromis virginalis (assembly GCF_057382275.1). Taxonomy (NCBI): domain Eukaryota; kingdom Metazoa; phylum Chordata; class Actinopteri; order Cichliformes; family Cichlidae; genus Copadichromis; species Copadichromis virginalis. Next base: position 17,893,934 of record NC_140632.1, read on the forward strand.
CACGCAGAGCAAATATACACACAGGAACATTCACAGTAACAACAAATGCCCAGACTGACACATGTACGCACACACAGAGTGAGATATTTTGGATCAAATGATGCTTGATGCGCACAAGAACACATCCTAAACTCCCACTGCCAAACCTTTGCACTTTTTACTGTAAATAACATCAGACTGCTTTCCTACAGTAATCAGAAAATGAAGAAAAGCATGAAATTATCAGGGAGTAGTTGCCTGTTTCCATCTCAAGTCTAACCACAATAAGTTACATAACAGTCAACGAGACCCGAAAGCAAGCTGTTGACAGTAGCCTTAAGGAAATATAATATATTGATATTTTGTCTGACAGAAACAAAAAAGCCCACAGACACTTGTTTTGGACTCGTTTCCTGGTATCAATTTTGACCAAGAATCTGAGCAACTAATGCTTCTGTTTGTTTAAGAGCTTGCCAAAACAGGCCACTCCCGAGCATTTGAAACACTGAACTCCACCCACCTCACCTGGCATTGGCGCATAAAGGCGTCACCACATTAACGCCTGAAGCCCTCATTGGATTTTTTTCCTTTTTTAAATCCCTGGATTTAGTTGGTTACAGCTCTGGAACTCTAAGGCCTAAATGAACCACCTTGGACTCTACAGAAAGCGAAACTTGCGAGAATTTTAAAATACAGTAATTCCCCTGTATGTAATTTTCTTATCACAAGACAACAGTGAGGTTTTCACTTTCACCAAATCAAAACTTCCTGTTCTCAGTTCATTTTTGAGTAGGCATTAGCTAAATATGCTTTTCCAGGTCAAATCACAGTGATTGAGGCAAATGTTTACAAGTGATTCTGAGTTTAAGGCGTGGGCATATGAGCAGCACTGATTACATCACAACTAATTTGGTATAATATGCGGTTTACACATGTAGAAACTTGAGGTTTCCATTGCACATACATAGGAAATGGGAGAAATCTTGTATCCAGTAGTTAAACTTCGAATCTGAAAACAATACTTGCTTATTTATAGATGTTTTGATCAGATTAATGAATGGAGTCATATTAGTTTTTTCTTCAACTGAGACACAATTACAAAGACTAAGCGATCCTGACGTAGACCCTGATGAAGAGTCTTGTTTTTCAATTGTTGCCAGTCTACTCATAGAATAACTTTAACTACAATTTTACTTGAAAACAGAACTGCTTTCTGCAGTTATACCCCTTGTGGGATCAGCTATCAAGGCCATGCAACCTTTGGTAAATGATGTGTAAGATTTTGGTGATATTTTTAGTATCAATGCTGAGTGACTCTATGATGTACTATTTGCCATGATGCTCACACACTGCTTATATGCGTGTTTTGGTACATAGCTGATATCAAATATTCCTAGATGCAAATAAATGGAGACAAAACAGATAAGAAAAAAAGCATAGTGTTTCTTCCTTTTTAAAATGGGCATGAGTCACATACACATAATTTATTTGGGAAATTAAAACAGAGTCAATAATAATTGGAGTTCTCTTGATAAAAGGTGAAGTTTAATGCAGACTTGATGGTGTGGATCAAATGAAGCCGAGCAGATAGATTGCTTTTATTGAAAGGTTATTTGTCATGAATCTTCAAAGTAAAAGACTAAGACGCAACAAAGTGCCAAACCCTCCTTTTAACTGCAGATTATCTTCTGAACTGGGGTAGTGAAAGTGCTGTGGTCTGCGTGTGTTTTATTATACAGCTTTAAAAAAAATACGCCTACACTAGAAAAACGTGAGCACAACATTAAACACTTTCTAAGCACGATTCAGTCTTCGGGCTGGAGTTGTGCTTTTCACACTTTCACTTTCATTACACTACCAGTTCTGTAGTTTAGAACTGGAATGCTAACTTCACAAGTAACTGTGATGGAAAATAAAGTGAAGCAGAATTTTTTTATCTATGCAATTTTGTAATGTTTCTCCAAAATTATTGGTCTTTAATGAGTAGCTGATCTCAGAGAGTTGCTCACCACCACAGTGACTCCCTGCGACAGCACATCACATGTCACAACATCTATGTAAGTGCAAAAATAGCCTGACCTTGGAGAAGCATGTGCACATTGTCGATGTCCAGTGGAATCCCTCCATCGCCTTCTTCTGCTTCACCTGAAGCCATGCAGTCTCCGCAGCAGAGCCCAGAATTGACTTCAGGAAAGTCTAGGAGAAAAATATTAGTAAATCATCTGCTCGGGGGGAAGACCGCAACACTGAGGTTTTTCTTCTAAAACATTTTTCTACTCACTGGTTAGTCATGTTAGGAACACACCTATCCACACCCTTGCTTTTCTGCAGGCAGACAGGCTCAGGCACACACTCTCTGAGCTGAAAAAAGTAAAACCTCTGGCGTCCATAATGAGCTACCAACACACTGCCATAGTGTGGACATACAAAAATAGATGACCTGGTCACAAATCTTTAACATACCTGTAAGCAGGGCTGTAGTCACTGCAGACAGCTACTGCAGGGCATGGCAGTGAAGAACCCAGATGAGAGTTAAGAGTGTACAATAAATCTCCTCAGCTGTGTCCTTTGAATATGGCAAAACAGTGTTGAGTGTCTTCAAATAGGATATGGCCTTTAGTGCTCATAAATGAAACAAGGTGCTTTGCTTGTTGGTGGGAGAGAACAGCAAAGAGTGGAAAGTCCCGCCCTGTCTGGCTGTATAAGCAAATCATTTACGCAGACTCTCAGACAAACCCAGCAGCCTTTGGCTACAAAACAATCAAACACTGTAAAATCGTAAGGTGAGCTTCTTTAGTGTTCAGCTCTATTTATTAAAGCAAATAATTGTATTTCAGGAATCAAAAGTGCTTCTACTTAAATATTTTTTATAGGACAGCTGGGAATCACTAGGAAAGTAGTGTCATTCCAACAGTGAGCAGTGAATAATCTTTCTCATCAGGTTTCATATTGAGTGTAAAACACATGGATGACCGGGAGAAGCACAGTTACAAAATTTCTGACCTGAAAAGAATAATCACCATATCGTGAGCTAAAATGTCTCATTGCTTGTTATTTACTTGTCTCACCTAAAGAGAAGGTAGGAGTTTTGAATGGGAGAACATGATACACAATGCCATTTTTACCCTTGAGAGAGGTGCCAGTGTTTTATTTGTTATTTCACTATGGTGAGCAGTGGAAAGTCTTTGTGCCCCGGCAGCTGCACCCTTACCTCAAATTCCCACCTGTTATGGCTGTGGCAGAAAAAGGTAATGTTTGAAAGCGGAGCAGGCTTTAAGGTTTATCTGCTATTCTTTAGCTAAACGCAGACAAGGTACACTTTGAGAGTTAAAATTTAAAGTTAGGAAGTTAGTCTTCCAGCTCAGTACGCTGACTTTTAACACTTATAAGTTGCTGTCTACTTAAACCCATGGGTTGTCAAGAACTCAAACGCAAAGAAACCGAGCCAACTGTTAGCATTTGATCTTATCTTAAAACATACTTCTGGCTTACCAAGCAATAATCAACTGATTATGAATATTCAATTCAGTTCAATTCCATTCCGTTTTATTTAGACAGCACCAAATCACAACAATAGTCGCCTCAAGGCACTTTATAATGTAAGGTAGACCCTACAATAATACATACAGAGAAACACCCAACAATCATATGATCCCCTATGAGCAAGTACTTTGGCGACAGTGGGAAGGAAAAACTCCCTTTTAACAGGAAGAAACCTGTGGCAGAACCAGGCTCGGGGAGGGGCAGCCATCTGCTGCGACCAGTTGGGCTGAGAGAAGGAAGACAGGATAAAAGGCGTGCTGTGGAAGAAAGCTAGAGATTAATAACAAGTATGATTCAGTGCAGAGAGGTCTAATTACACATAGTGAGTGAGAAAGGTGACTGAAGAGGAAATAGTGAATGCAAGAAATAGTCAATATGAGGCTAGACTTGCAATTGCAATGCAAAAAGTACACTTTGCAGTCCATACCACTTATTTTAAATATTTAGTTACACATTACTGCAGACCTTAAAAAGATAAATCTACTAGAAAAAATATACAATAACATATAGATAAACTATTACTATAGATACTGTATAACTAGATATATATATTATAGATCTTTTACACGTCACAGTCTACCTGAGTATCAATGCTGACCATGTCCACCCCTTTATGATCACAGTGTACCCATGGCTGCTTTCAGCAGGAAAATGCACCGTGTCACAAAGCTTAGTTTGTCTCAAACTGGTCCCTCCATTCGGTGGCACTACGGAGCAAAAACGTACCGGAAGTACTACGCTGTTGAAAGTAGAAGAAGCTTTCCCCCACGACTTTGACGTTTAGCAGCAGCGCTGTCTTGACCTTCCTTCTGCAGCGTGACAAACTAAAATGTAAGGGTGGATTTCATTTTTATTTAGCAAGGTTACTTTAACGATAACATAACAACACTCAGTGCATCACGATAGGTATTTAAAATAAAGCTGGATGACTAACTGTGGACATGTATGCTGCCTTTCCAGGTGTTTCTTGCTAGCTAGCGTCTTGCTAAGGCTAGTTGGCGTTCTTTGTAGTTCTACAGAAAAGATGCTAATCTGTCCGTCACGGGCCGTTTTATTGAATGAAATAGTTAGCTTCTCGCGCTAAGCTGTTATTTATTTACGTGTAAACTTACTCTTTTTTCTCGTATTAGCGACATGTATGTATTTATTATTACACGTAACGGGTAACTAAAAGCTTGCTAGCAGGCAGGTCGGTATCAGCAGGGACATTAACCCAACAAGTCAGTTAATCAGTAGTATAATAACGTTTAGAAAAATGTTTCTTTAACGCATCTTTTCTTTGGTGGCCATAGTCATCAGATAGACCTCCGTGTTGAGGGTCAAGGTGTCACTCTGTGCGAATTAATTTCTGATTAACTGGCTTCTGAGAGTTAGCTATAGTCGAAATTGGTGCTGACTGAATGTTAGTTTAGTGTTCATGCAGCTTCGGGTTAGATATTCAGATTATGCAAGGTGTTTTTTTTTTTGTTTGTTTGTTTTTGTTTTTTGAGGATTTTAACAGAGGACCTGTAATTTCATACTTTGCTGCTGCTTCCTCCTTCAGATGGCTGGACGTGCGTTTGCAAGCTGGTGGTCCCTGATGAGCCCTTACTACACTAAGGCATACCAAGAGATGTGGGCTGGTGTTGGCATCATGACATACCTGTACTACAAAGTTTCCTATGGGGGTGAGTTCAAAACTTCATTATTATTATTATTTATAACATTATATTAGATGTCATCTACTAGAAGTGCAGATAAAATATGACATGCAAACTTAAAATGACCCTTTGAACCTGTATTGTAACTGCCTTTTTTTTTTAGTAAACAGACTGATTGAAACAACCTGTTAGGCATCAGTCTGCAGTTTCTATGCCAAAATCTTCAAATTAATATTCGCTTTTGTGTGATTTGTGAGGTGCTTTCATACAGTCTCTTAATTGCAATTTGTATTTTACTGCTATGTGAATGCTTTGGTCCTTTATTGAAAAGCTGTTAGTAAAAAATCATTAAAGTATTACTGACAATCTAGATGGGTTGTTTCATTGTATTTGTTAAACAAATCTTTTTGGTTTTCTGTCATCTCAGGCAAGAAGAAGGCTGTGAAGGACAGTAAGTACTAACTTATTTTACCAATACTATAATTCAAGTTCAAGAAATGTGACTTTAAGTGTGGTGACATAAGTTTGTCTGCAGTGCTGGGAGCTATACCAAATCGCCACTGAGCTTTGTAAGCACTATGTGGCATTTATTTTTATTCAGTAATGCTTAACAAGAATATTAAATGTATTGGCTATTTTAATTGCCAGATTATCTTGATATTTCCATCTTAAGACGCATAATACAACATAAAATATACCATGACAGTCTCTAAAAATCTTTGTGACAAAGATGAGTTATGGTAAATGGCCTGTATTTGTATAGCGTATTTGTATAAGGACCCCAAAGCGCTTTACACATCCACACATTCACACACACATTCACACACTGGTGATGGCAAGCTACGTTGTAGCCACAGCCACCCTGGGGCGCACTGACAGAGGCGAGGCTGCCGGACACTGGCGCCACCGGGCCCTCTGACCACCACCAGTAGGCAACGGGTGAAGTGTCTTGCCCAAGGACACAACAACCAAGACTGTCCAAGCCGGGGCTCGAACCGGCAACCTTCCAATTACAAGGCGAACTCACAACTCTTGAGCCACGATCGCCAACCCATTGTTAAATTCATTAAAATGAATATTCCCATTCACAGGCCACCATACATATATTTAAAATGAAGCTGTAAATTAGTTAATCTGGTTAGTTTGTGAAAAGCACACAATTACAGCTTTAACCAAGAACATCTGTACCATAAAGTGGTGCAAAAACGCAGATTCAGACTTACTCAGAATGAGCTGTATATAAGAAAATGGCTTAAAGTTGCTGTTAGTGACCACTGTCATATTTAGAATAGAGGAAATATTTGTGAATGTGTAAATGTAATGAAAAATCTGATTTAGACTTGATCTAAGATTGAGTGGTAGAGCAATGAACATGATCTGTACCACTCTGGAAAAAGTCAAGTTATTCTGTTAGATGGTGTGCTGTTGCATGTGTTTACCTCCAGATGTCACTAGCGGGTTACTTGGACAATCTTGTTATTTCTTGGTGATATTTGTTGCTGCAATATATTGACTGTAATCTCATCTTGCATGGTTGGACAGGACTTACTGACTTTTACTGATTAAACATTTTCCTCTCTTTATTTTTTTTCCCCCAGAGCCCCACCATTGAGCTTTCCACCATGCAGACCAACCCTCCACCTGTTGTGAAATAATACCCCCCAATCCAGAGGCTCAGCTTCATATTAGAATTTTTGTTAATATGGAACAAATAAAGTTGTTTTCCTCAACTTTGGTTAATTTGGCTTTCTCTCTCTATCTCTCTCTCTCTCTCTCTCTCTCTCTCTTTTCATAAAGCAACAGCACTAGATTTTCTTTTTCCTGTGGTGACCGTAGACACACAAAGACTAACCAAAATAAGATCACAATCAAGAGAAGGGTATATAAATGATCCTTAAGCTCTTCTCTGAACAAAACCATGAGAAGACTTAAGTGTCTGCACTGTTTTTAAATAAAAAGGCCTCTTGATGATTACATTGAGGTCAATACATTCTTAAAAGTATACAAGTGGGACTAGTTTATTCACATTGTTGTTGATGCTTTGTAATACAAATATTGCAAGTCCACCAACTATATTGAGCTTGCATTGCTTTATGGTTAGACTCTAAATTCAAAATGAACTATGAACTGTCACATCCCAATTAAGGTTTTACATTATTTAGTCAGGCTTGTACTGTTTTGGACAGTTGTATCCTTTTGCACTTTAGTGTTTCCTTTTGGAAGGAGGAGGGGAAAAGCTGGGAATAAGTGAGCTATTTATAGCCAGTGAATCGCAGTTTGGGTTTGCATTTTAACTAACTGAATTGGGAATAAGTTGCAGCACTACTATATTTGGCAATGAGTGGGTGTTAAGAGTGGTCAGTCATTCTTGGAAACCAGGAATCTCGGTTTTTGATGTGCTGAGGTCACTTGATAAAGCTAAGAACTTACAATTGTATATCCAGCATTGGTTACATTATTCTTGTGAAGTCCACACTCATCTGTTCAGCTGCACAGTGAATTGTAGCATCATGACTGATGTGTTGACAAAAAATCAATAGGAAATAAATAGGTTTGTGTGTACAGTTATGTTCAGTGAACTGAATGAGTTGACTGGAGTCCTGCCTCGGGCCACAAATTAAGTGCTGTGTGAGGAAGTGTGGCGTCTTTTTGGCTGGTGATGAAATTAATGCATACAGCTGTTTAAAAAAAGTTATGAACGTTATGATCATTTTGGAGGTTTGTGCTGCAGTTAACATACAAGCAAACTCTAGGAGACTATTACAGCAATACTGAAGCCCACAGCCTTGATGATGGCAGTACTTACTGCAGTGCTGCTGAATTAGACTATATTGTTTTAAGACAGATGTGCCCAACGAGATGCCAAGGGAGTGTATATCATTACAGTAAATGACAGGCTGTGGATGAGGTCTATCTGTGGCCAAAGGCTTTTGGGTATTGAAAATGAATCTGCAGCTGACGAAAACCAGACCTAATGCTTGCCAAAGGTCCCTGCTTCTAACATCATGTACCACCTACACGGTTTAACCTCAGCGGACAAAGTGATGTAATAAATAAAGTGGAAAAACACGAGTTACAAACCAGGACAGTCAGAGTGGACATCGGCGCATTTCACCTCCTTTCTGATCATTTTGAGTCCTACTACTAGTTTGACTGGGTTTCGGATTCACTTGTATATGAGGGTGGTGGTGGACAAACAGTGGCTGATAGAGGGGGAGAATGAACGAGAGAGGGCTCGCGCTCCCTCCCTCCCCCTCTCTCCTCTCGAGCGCACCGACTGTGACTCCGCTCCCTCTCTCCTACATTCAAACATGGCGAAACTCTTTGCCATTATACCACCACCGTCACCCTCACCTTTCTCCAGTCCATCGCTGTCATCACCACCAACGCCATCACCATCTTCGCCACCATCGTCACCGTTATCTCCGGTAGCGTGATGACCCGCGAGGATGGAGAAGTTGTCGGCGAGCCTGTCGGAGATCACTTGGAGCCCGTTGGCGCTGCCGCTGGACGCGGTGGTCAGCAAGTTCCGTCTGCCCACTCTGGTCCGCCTGGCCCACGGTAAGAGACATAAACCTGCTTCACTGGGTGATTTTACCTCCGACACGACCATAAGAAACTTTTTACACTTTTTTTGTTGTTGAATTCTTTTGCCAACTGTTGTTAGTTAACGCTGAGGCTCCTTATCACTACAATTATCGTAACCGTGACGCTAGTGAAGAAAAATGATGACGAGTAATGAAGAAAAGGGTGAAAATATAAATAAAGTGTGTTTGTGGGAAGCTTTAGAGTATAACGTTCGGTGGGGTTTAAAACAAGTGTCCAAATTTAATGGAGAACGTGTGAAGTGCTTTAATGGCATCAAGGTCGGCAGAAAAAAATACCTTTTCCGGTTTTAACTTTCAAAATAAATGTTCACATTCGTCAGCGCGTTTAGTAAGAGGGAAAACTTGAAATGCAAAAAACTGTAAGCAGCTAACTTGAGCAAAACCAACAAATCTATGAGCACAACGAATTGAATTACTCTTTAATTTAGGCAGATGTTTTGTATAGATGAGTGCAATAGAGCAGATTAAAATAAATGAATTTAAAAGAAAAACATTGGCTTTTAAATAAAAACAGTATAAATAAAAAAATGTGTTTTACTGGTCTGCTAATATTAAAATGCGATTACAGTAAACTTAAGGCACTACAGATTAGTAGAGGATATATTACATGCTCAACATACGCTTTCATTTACATGTCCAGTATATTATATCTTTGTTACGTTGCTCATGTCTATGTCACAAAAATAAATAAATAAGTACATACATCAATGGTAATACGGGATTAAGAGTTAATAGGTTTTATTGTTGATCCCAGTCGCCAGTGCCAGGTTCTTGCTCTTACTTTGAAACCAATCTGATGGTGTTTCCGTTAATATTTTAGTTCAGACTGGCCACCTTGATACACCCGCTGCACCCGTGCCGCACTAGTTCACTGACACGGGCAAGACGCGTTTTAACGTTAGTGTCAAGTTTTCTATTAATTTCTCATGTTTTTCGTTGCCAGCGTGATCCTTCACGTTCACCTTCACCAGATTCGGTGTCTTTAATTTGGAAACGGGCGACGGGTGTCGTGGCCAAAGTTGTTCCAGTCTCAGCGAGGCCTGGAAAGCAACAAAGTATCTGTTGTGCTGTTGAAGTGCTGCTCAATTCTATTCATATGCAAATGCTGTAATCTGTCGGCGAATGTAGTGAATACTAACGAGAAGCAACTCTGGAGAAGAAAAAACCCCTCCAAGTTTCCCCGCTGCACAAAAGCGCGCACCCGAAGCCGTGTCACAGTCCCGGAAAAATTACGCACCTTACTCCCGGCAGCGCGCCTGAACATCGCATAGAGAGACCTCCCGTAGGTGTTTATTAACTGCACTGTAGTTACCCCACTCGTGATGCCTCCTTTTTTGCATATCCAGCCAGCCCAGATGGTAGTTAGTTATTTACAGCAGGGCATGATGACAGCTCCGTTTCAGGGCAGCGTCAACAAACAACTACAGTGTTTATCCATATGGTGTGTGTGTGTGTGTGTGTGTGTGTGTGTGTGTGTGTGTGTGTGTGTGTGTGTGTTCTCCGGCAAGAGTGGGTAAAGATGTAATTGAGTGTGATGGGCTGCAATATGAACGCTGCAGACTGCAAATTAAATAGCCACCCAACTGACTGCATTGAGGCTACACAAGGAAAGTTTTCAACCTGTCTGACTCCCTTAGAATATATCAGAGTGGTTAGTAGTGGAAGTGTTTGTGGGGTTTGTCTCAGAACCTAGAAAAAAATAAATGGGTATAACACTTCTCCTAAATTGAAAGGAAACTTCAAAAAGGCATTTATCACAGACCCTTTCAAAGCTCCCTCCCAACTAAAGAAATACCTAGGTGCAAAAATCAAAGTTTAAAACAAAACAGTGGCCCAAACATTGAGGTTTTGAACAGGGAGAAATGTTAAGATAACAGAGAATTACTACATCCTCAGGCAAGAGCGATATAAGACATACTAACATCACAGTTTAGTACGAAGCATTGAATTGGAATGAGCAAAACTTCCTGAAGAAAGCTAACATTGTTTCAGTAGATAATGTGCTTTATTTCTTCCAAGTATCCTTTTCTGTGTTTATAGTCAGCCATCTATCAACATGATTGTTTGACTCAAAGGCTTGGGAGTAACATTGTGTTGCGTGATTGAATTGTACTGCTGTGCTATCAGCAGAAATCAATGCCACTGTGCTACACAGCTCTTGTGAAAGCCGGACTGCCCTGTTTGTGTGTTTGTGTATGGGGGCTGTGTAATTGTAGGTTGCCAGTTGCATAGCAGGGTCCTGATGAGTAGGTTAGCGGGGGGTGATCCATCACTGATTGTGGTAATTATGTGTGCTTTTTACGAGGGTGTTTTAATGTTTTCCACTGCTGAGTTGCTAAGTGTGACCTTAGAATTGAGAAACCTGAGACTTGCACACTATTTGCCTATTCCTTTCTGAGTGTGTGTTTGTTTGCTGCAGGTGAATGTGTGGAGGGTCTGTCAGAGGACGATGTGGTGCTCTTACACTCCTGCCGTCAGTGGACCACAGTGACGGCCCACAGCTTAGAGGAGGGTCACTATGTAATTGGTCCCAAAATTGACATCCCTCTGCAGTATCAGGGTGAGCATGCATCTGCACATACACTTTGCTTTTATACATCAGCGGGGAGAAAACCGTTGTCCTAAATATATAGATTTTCCCTAAAATGTTCATTTGCTGCAGGAGTAAAAAACAGGTCAAGAATTTCTACAGGATTCTTTTTCTCTGAAAGCATCTACAAACAAAATAGCTGTGGATCAATAAGCTGAAAGTTCAATATGTTATTTTCTTTGTGTTGTTCCTTCAAATCTTATAATACCATTTAATTAAAGTGTTAAGATTTAATTAAGCTTAATATACAGTACTGTGCAAAAGTCTTGAGTCTCGAGTCCTATTTTAACTTTCTTCTCATCTTTTAAAGTTGTCTTGAGCAGTAGTTCTTCAGGCTGTCTGAAGATTTTTCAAAGCTTTTTTTTGGAAATTGGCTGTTTTTCACTCATTGTCAGTCTCTTCCTTGTAGCTGGCTATTTCCTGAGAATTCTTTTGATTGTTAAGCCACTTAACACTGACCTATGAATCATTCAAAGATCAAAAGGCACCTCAACTCCACGAATGGACCAGTGTTGTGTCTACACATAACAGACAACTTAGCAAAGAACCAAAGCAGCCTGTCACCAAAATGCATTATTTGTTACAGTTTCTTCAGTTATATCTATGCAAAATTCTACAGATAACACATTTTGAGAGATATAAAATAGCAATTTTGCACTAAAAAGGTTATTTTCAAAGTACTGCTAGCTGAAAATTTGGCATATCACAGCATGGTGTGTACAGGCAAGAAAAATTATAGCAGATGAACCACACCTGAAAGTCATGTCCATGAGAAATAGGAAACAAATCTAGCAAACACCTGACTTGGGACCTGAGATGTGCATCTGCACAGTCTACTGTTTGCTGAGGCCTCATCAGAAATGGTCTCAATGGAAGGGTGGCGGTCAAGAAGCCATTCTTAGAAGGGAAACAGGGAGAAAAGGTTAAGAAAAGAACTGGACTAAAAATCAGTGGCAACAGATCTTATGGAGTGACGAATCCAAACTTGTGGAGAGTGGAGGAGGTCAGGAGCAAGCAACAAAGATTGTCTAGAACCATCTGTAAAACATGATGTCTCTGTCCTGGTTTTGGGCTGCATTTCAGTCCGTGTTGTTCAGCATCTTGTCAAAATTGACGGAATCATGAATGCAGAAAAGCACAATCAGATTTTGAGCCACCGTGCAATACCATCTGCAAAGCATCCGATTGGCAACAGCTTCATTTTTCAGCATGATAGTATTTACAAACACATTATTGCCAACCAAGTAAAAACATACCTGTATTTAAAAAAAAGACCAGTGTCTCAAGACTTTTGCGCAATACTCACTATGACTGCATCCTGTGTTTGACACAACACAGTTTGCCAGCATGCTCTAGGGATAAATTGTGCAGCTGTATTTCTACTTAAGAACAGCTTCAAGCACAGTGCTCAGTAGTTTTTTTCCTACATCTATCAAGAAATAAAAAAGTTTCACATAATTGTCATAAACGAACTGAATTTATATTAATAACGACCCTCCCCAACTCCTCCCTCCAGGGTTGATTGGAAACTTCCCTTCTTTGTGTGTTATGTCAGTAAAAACCACTCCTTATTAATGTGAGGTCATTCATAATTAATAATAGAATTGCTGATGCTCCAGTTCATTCAGGAGAGTTCACACTCTTGTTCAAGAAAATGAAAACACCTTGAAACACACAAACCTTCCCCTGACCCTGTTAGTACCAGTAGAAATGTTAGCGGACATCCTACACTTTCCAATCTATTCCAGTAATTCTGTCAGTTTTCTGCTAAGTAATAAAAAAATAACACAATAATCTGGAGCCATTAATTTAACTTTTATTCTTCAAATCTATCAGAGTACCTCTAAACGAATTACAAACTAAAATAATCAGTTATTTAATTTATACTGGGTCTTGGTGTAGTCAAGCTATTCTTAGCTCCTCCCCATTTCAAAACAACTTTTATCTGATTGGTTGTCCCTCACAAACAGAATGTTTAAAAGAGAGATGTGCGGGGGTCATCTTTTGACATTCAGAGCCTTGTGCCTGAGGTGGCCATATTATGGACATCCACGCACTCTGATATTATACAGATCCAAAAGTTGAAATACTCTAAACAAGTTTACTTAAACCAGAGATTTCGTCCCTCATTATGCAGTATAAAACTTTTCCTATCCTTAATATGATCATCTGCCATTGTAACAGACAGGGAATGAATAAAAGCATAATAGAATCTCTTTGCGGAGGAGTTGCGTACTTTAAACTCTTAATGTACAGATGAGCACATCTTCTACTACCACCTTCATTCACACATTCACTCGTGTACCATGTGACCTTGTCTGACTCCAGTTGTCCATTGACTCGCGTCTTCCTGCTGAATGAGTCTAGCCAGCATGACCTCACCGGAGCTCATCCCCACCATCCCATTGTTCCGACTCTCAACCCAGTCACATTATTCTCAGTGTAACTGGATCTTAATGCCTTCTCTCCATTGCTTCCTCCACTGATGGAGTGCTGATGTCACCTCACGCTACAACATTTGGCTGGGAGGGGGGAGTATGTTGAGATCATTCAGCATTTCATATCTGAAACACGTGACAGCTAGTATTTCCCAGAGATTAGAAACACAGAAAGTAATAAAATAGCAAATATATATATATTACCAAGTAGAATAAAGAATGCCCAATAAAGGTAACAACGATTCACTAGTTTGTTCAGTTTCTTTGTTTTTTAAACTTATTTTATTGGTTTAGTGTTGAGATTGGATTGAAAGCTATAAATTATAATACGCACAATAAAGGCAAGCTTTTGTTTTATTCTTATATTCATGAATGCTTATTAAAGATGGTGAAATATTTTAATTAATAAGGTCAGCTTAAGTCCTGTGAGCCAAAGAGCTCCGGCTTCAGACTCAGCTCAGGCTTTTTCTTTTCACTCTTGGCTCTGCATGATGTCATGGAGAGGGGATATCCTTCCTATAGTCATAACTAAGGAGGTGCAAGGCTCATTAAAGGATAACTGGGAATTACTTTGGACTGACTGTTTAAAGCTGCTCTAGTAAACTCCTAGATGTATAAATAAATAAATCTATGCAGAGTCGGAGATATGCAGATTTTTTTCAACTTAATGGCATTGTTCATTAGCATTGGTTATTTTTTCCAACGTTTCTGTTTATATCCGTTTTAATGTAGAACTTTTGGGGTGTTATCAGTATAAACAGGAAAGATCTGTATAGCCTCTTGTAAGCTCAAAAAGTGGTTAATATTAATGCCTAATTTCAGGATCTGGGAGAGTGAGTTGTTCTTTTATGTTCTCACTCCCAGCGGGTAACGGCCCTCAATTAATTGCTTGAATAATCAGAAGACAGTCTTTTATATGACTTGACTTTCACATTGTAGTCTTAGGCAGAGCTCTGACAAAAATCAACACACAACAAACAGACTGTATTGTCTGCTTCTCCCAGCCAGCTGTGACCCCCCTATTTTTCTCTTTTCCTCTTGCAAGAATTGCACAAAGTAATGTTGCCCCTCTCTCTTCTTCACTACACTAAACACAGCAACAATGGACAAACTCAACCAAAGGTCCCTTGCTTACATTCAGTGGGTTTAGAGCCCTTGTTGTGGCCAGTCAGCTCATCCGTGCAGTTCAAACATAAAAGTTCTGGCCACGGAGAAAAGCTGATTAAAACATGCTGTGTGCTTCCAAGATTTAATTAAAAAGGAGTATCTGTCCAGCTTTAAAGATAGAAGGCTGCAGCTCCATAATTCTTTTAGTGACCTATTCTGGCTGTAATCCTTGACTTTACTTGTGTTGTTTTGTTTGTTTGTTTGCAATAAATATAGTTGTTTCTTATTTGTGTCTAATCAGTTTGCAATCGTGAAAAAGTGTGTTCGTAATCAAAGAGTGGTTTTTTATGTGATGAAATCAAATAGGAGACCCTGAAGCAAATCATCAGCCTGACATCCTCTTTACTTAATGATGCATTCCAACAGATCCGAAAAAGACGCATTTACATGAACGCATCCTTTTAGCACTACTTTTGTGTCCCTTTAAATATGTTAGATGAGTTGCTTTGGAATCACAAGCCATCGTCTGTGATGAGCTAATGTCTGTGTGATGACTTCATACAGGAAGTCTAAATAAGCGTAGGATGAGTGCAATATAGGTTTCCCCGTGGGGATGGACAACAGGATGCCTCCCTCCTTCTTCTCCTCCCTGCTTGTCTGCATCCTCGTCTACCCATCACTGAGAGGCTGGGATGACAGAGGACAGAAAAGCTGAATGATCACTTATCATGAATGGGATTAAGGGAAGCAACTGAGGCTGCAACCACCCTTGTAAGGTGGACCCAGTGGCCAAAAGCCTTATGTGGAAGCCTTTACAAATACCAGCCTGCTTTATCATATAGCAAGAGCAGCTTTTTAATATGACGTCACATCTGTGTTCTGTTGCCTATCAGCGACATTTGGAATCTCACTTTTGACTAAATATACATTTCCAGAATTGAGCAGGGCTTTGTTTAGGTTGGTGGTAAACCTTGTTTTATTTCCAACTCCTACTCTTTGAGGGGGTGGTGGGTTGTGTTGAAAAGTGGGATTTTGCTGGTATTGTTAGGTGGGTGGAAGCTCCTTATCCTAGGGGCTCATTTTGAATTGGAAAGTGGGGGGTGGAAGAAAAAGAGAATGAGAGAGCTTCTGGCGTAGATGATGGTGGAGTTTGGTATTCTACTCTGTCTACCAGACAAAAAAACCCAAAAAACCCCCCAAAAAACTTCTCTTGTTCATTCAAACTCTGACTCTGTGAAAAGAAGGAGGATCCTCGAAAGGATGTAGTCGTTCCATTGCAGTCTGATAAACTGGCCAACAGGAGCAAAGCATTTAAAATGTCCTTTGAACAATGTCGGTTTGGTTTACGGGCTGTTAAATGACTCTTTTCAATGTTGAAAAGAGGCAAAAAGGCAAAAAAAAAATATTTACAGCTTCAACAGCACAAAACTTAAGTTCAGGAGGGTGAAAGATTTACAGACGAGGGGATGAGCAAGGGACAGAAAGAGTCAAAGAGAGAGAGGGATGAGTTTGTGTGTGTGCGTGACAGTGTATGTGTAAGTGTCTCCATGGTGATGTGTCTCTGCTCTGCGTGAGAATGGGGGTCCTTTATTCGTTACTGTGGCAACCCAGTCGGCTGTCGATTGGGAAAGAGCTGGTGCCAGGTCATAGGTCACCGAGGTGTCTTTATATTCCTCTGCTGCAGATGTGTGTGCTTTTATAGTGAAACTATAAGCAGCCGAAAAGGAACTTTTCACCCGCTCTTTTTCCCCGCCTCTGGCTTTTTCCTAACTCGCTCTCCCCTTCCACTCTTCTCTTCCTACCTCTTTTCACTGTTTCTCTTCTCCCATCTCTCAACATAATCTTCTTCTGTCCTCTCTCTCATTTCCTTTGCCACTCTTCACCCCTTTCTTTCCTCCTGTATCACACCGATCTTCTCTATAGGCAAATTCAAGTTGCTGGATGAAGACCGGGACGTCAGGGATCCAGTCCAGTATTTCTCTAGTGTGGAGGAGGTTGCTGGTGCCTTTCCAGACCGAGTTTTTGTCATGGAGACGATCACTTTCAGTGTCAAAGTAAGGCACGCCTATAATGAATTTCCACTTCAGCTTTGCCCTATTTACCACCACAGCAAAAACGTGTTTGAAAGAAAGCGAACAGACACTGAATAGACAATAAAGACAGCTTTAATGAAATCTAAACAGCATTAAGATTTGGTCAAAACTGAAAGGTGAAAAGCCTTCTTCTAAGGTGTTTGAAAAGTGAAGGGACACTCTTCCTTCTCAACATTTCTGCAACCTCCTCAGACTGTGCACTCGAAGTGGATGCTTGAAGTGTGGCTGTCTGATCACAGTCATTTCATATCTAAATATGTTATAACAAATGAAAAAACAAAGGCAAGGATGTTTGTATTACTGAAACAAAAACTAGGTGTAAAACATGAAATGGTGGGTGAAATCTAGTTGCATTGAAGTTTTCCATAATAGCCTCAAAAGAGGACTTTTCACTTTTGTTTAACCAAATTTAGATATAGACTTCTTTTTTCGAGGCCATGATTGGCTGACGAGAATTTGGTCCAAAAAAAAAGGTCCATGGATGGGGAGTGGCTTTTAACTACAGGTAGTTAACTAACCACAACAGTACTTTTATAGTAATTAATCCCTGAGTCATGCAATATCTTATACACATATACATCCATGTCTGTGTTGCAGGTTGTTTCAGGGGAATTTAGTGAAGACAGTGAGCCCTACAGTTTCACTCTGCAGGCTGGAGATGAGCTGTCGCTCATGGGGAAAGCAGAGCTTCTCTGTGCCACTCCCTCAAAGGAAAAGACGGGACTGAGCGCGCTTCTTAGACGACTAGGAAAGACTCCCAGAAGTAAGTCAGGCTGAACTATTGAGCTGTAAAGTTATGAAGCGCCGTTTCAGTTGTAGAACATGCACACGAGAACGAGGAAAACAAAAGCACTGGCAGAACTGAAGGTTGCTGAAGTTCATTCCTTTTTTTTTTTTTGAAGAATACCAGTCAGCCGCAACATTTAAGCCTCCTGCCTAATATTGTTTAGGTGTCCTTCATGCCGCAAAAGACAGCTTTGACCTGTCGCAGCATGGACACAGGTTCCCTGGGGCTGTTCGTTGGCAGAAGATCTTATGGGTCCTGTGGATTGCAGGGTAGGGCCTTGATGAGTCCTGCGGATTGGGAGTCCAGACCCGGCAGTGAACACATTGGACTCTTTGTGTGGTCCTAGAGCCATTCTCGAGCATTTTTTACAGCGTGGCTGGGCACATTGTCCTGCTAGTGGAGGTCACTTGTGTTGAAGATATCCTGTTGCTATTGGTGGGTGGGAGGGGGTGGTATTTGGCGCATGTGAAAATAACTTTCAGAACCCAGAGTTTCCCAGCAGAACATTGCGCTGTAACAAGAAGATCAAAGGTATTCACTTCACATTGAAATCTGTGGATTTGTGGTTCAAACATAGACATTTTTGAAAAAGTTAAAATTGTATTATTGTTGTGTTAGGACTGATCCACCCGTGAACTCCTAAATATCTTCTTTGTCTCTTCAGGTAAAACGCCCTGCCTGGTCTGCATGAACCATCGCACCAATCAAAGTGTCAGTTTGCCCTTTGGCTGCCGTGGACGCTTCTGCACACGCTCTCCACTGGAGCAAGGCATGCTGGGGGGGGAGCACACGGTGCGCAGCATCATCGAGAGAGTCCGCCTCCCCGTCAACGTGTCTGTGCCGTCGAGGCCGCCACGAAACCCCTACGACCGTCACGCAGTACGAGAGGGCCACCGCTACAAGCTGCTCAACATAGTCAGCAAGACGGTGGTGCTCTGCATGGTTCTCCGCCATCAGGAAGTCTCCCCCTCCCACTTTTTGTTGCTGCGTTGCATGCCCCGGTTTAATGTGGCCGAGGCCTCCGTGCACAAAGCAGCATTGGAGAGCCTTCTTCTGCGACATGCATTTGACCCAGATGCCTACTCTCGTGCTGTTAGAGAAACTCGGCCAGAATTGGAGTGTATGACTGAGGAGTGTGTGAGCCCACGGCGCTCTCGCGTGTGCGTGTCGAGCCAGGACTCATTGGCACCGGCACTGCAGCGTCTCTCAATGTGCGGGTATGTTGGTGGAGTCTCAGACAGCGTATCTCAGCGCTGCAGGGACTCCCTTGGAGAGCGGCTAGGGGAGGGGCCAGGTGAGGAGAGGGAGTATGTGACTCCTGAATGGACTGAGGGTGAAATGAGGACCGCTGAGGAAATCCCTTATGAGGAACTCTGGACCAATCAAAATGCAGAGGGCTTAGGAAAGGAGCCAAACCTCATATCCTTCCATTCATCTTCCTCACTGGATGGTTCTCTTGGTACCGTGGTGACAAGAGTGTCTACCCCGCCACCTGTACCTCCAAAATCTGATGCTGTGAGTTGCAGTCCTTGCCTCCCATCCATCTTCTCGTTCTTCAGTCTGTCATCCTTCTTATCTGTCCACAGTAGCATCCGGCTGTTAAAAGTCAGGATGGCTGCCTTGAATTATTCATACACAACAGCTCTTAAACCCCACTGATACACTCAACGCAAATACAAGCGCACACTGACTGTAATGCACACTGACTGGAAATGCTGCAATACACCACCCTTACTCTTATAGCACATACAGATATACATAGATAGATAGAGATACATAAGCTGGTCAGCCTCAACATAAAAACCACGTACACAGTGTTGTGTAAGCCTATTTGTGCTGCCAAAATGGCTCTAACCTGTTTCTCCATAGACATGGGATCCCTTAAGATGTCCTAGAACAAAGGTAGTGGATCCTCTGGGAATGTTCTGGCACATTACACAGCTCAGATTGGGATCTGTCATGTCTGGATAACCAGTCAGTGTCTTTGTATTTTTTCCATGTTCTCGAGGAGTTTTTGCAGTGTTTCGGGGAGGATTGTTCTTTTAGGAGAAACCACTATCATCAGTTCCACATTGCCATGGGAGCTGTTATTGACCTGGGTTGGTCGTACGTGTCTACTTATCTCCATCAATGTAAGGACCCAGGATTTCCAAGCAGAACTAGAGAGAATCAGTGCTGTCGTTCACTTCACTCATTAGTGGTTTTTAGGTTGTGGCTGATTATTTCTAATGAATTGAACCGAAAGCTAAAGCTATTAAGACTGCTGAAGCTTTTTAATGTGATTGCTATAAATCAGCACTACAACTCCTAGGAGAAATTTCTTAAACATATAGAGCATTTCAGTTTTTTAATATTATAAGGATTACTTGGATTATGGATTATTGTGTGAATTAACTTGCTGAGACCAGAAGAAAAAAATCTGTCTGAAAATAACCAAAGGAAATTAATTTCCACAGACTTGATTGGCATGGTTGTTTTAGTTTGCTCTTTTTAATATCATATGCAGCAAGGTCCTAACTTCAATAGCAGAGTGGTTATTCAGCAGCTAAGCCCTAGTCTTTCCTAAGCTAGCATGTGTCATTGATTTTCTCTCTTTAAATAACATAGAAATTCAAAGATGTGTGACTAACACATTACCTTTACTGTAAATGGACTGATCATGCTTCCATGCATAGTCACCCCTTCAAGTTCCCATTTGGAGCCAGGAAATCTCCCATTAAAGTCTCATTGACTGGCTCCATCAGAGTTCCCAGGGTTTGGCTTGACATTGAGTTACAGAAAAGTCTGAGAAGGTCATACCTAGGAATTTTTTTTCTTCAGAAAATAAGCATTGCAGGTGATATATTGTTAGCTTTCTTTGTACATTTTTGTGAATTTGTGGTATTTTTTACTTTTGCTTTTGGTGAGACCAAATAACTGTTGTTCTACTGATTACAAATGAATTAATCACCTCTACTGTTTTCACCTAAATGCTGCTGTACAGCAAAAATGCAGACTTGCCTTAAAATATTCCTTTTGTAGCGCATAATGAAATTTATAACGTGCATTACATGATGTATAATGAAATTTACTAGATTAATTTTAACACTCAAACTGGTGCAAGTCAGGCTTTATGTAGACTATAAAGGTTCTTTTTTAATATGGTAATGCATTTTCTGTACAGCTCTAGTGTTGACCTTAAAGCTGGGGGTCGACCAGCACTTCCATGAATTAAAACATCTCTTTTTTCTTGTCTTTTTAAAGAGGAAATGGTGTCCTATTGAAAACGATGTTGTTTTACCTAGTGAGCTGTTTCACATTTCTAAGAGTCTTCCCAGGCAATGGTGTCCATGTGTAACTGTGTATGTTGTTTGTAAAGCGCACATTTTCATGCTTTTGTTTTGTTTAACTTTTTTTCCCTTTTAAAGTGAGGGCAGCGGAACAGAAAGGTTTGTGTGGGTGTTGACGTCTCCTCTGCAACTGGATTATACCCTGTCACACATAGCGTTCTCCTAATATTTAGCCTGCCAAGACACTGTGTGTGTGTGTGTGTGTGTGTGTGTGTGTGTGTGTATCTAGATGCTGCTACTGTGTGTAAGGACTTTGTTTGAGTTGTAAAGGTCACAAAGTTTGACATTTACTATGTGTTGCACGCACACACTTGCACAAAGCCTCCTGAGAAGTCTATTTTTAAGATTAACCTTTTTTTATTTGGCTGTTGTGTGTGTTATTGTTATGCTTATGTTTCTGTGTGTGTGGTTTGTGCTTGCAGGTGAGAGAGGAGTGTCGCTATTTGATCGCCCCTCCAGTTCCCCCTCGTTGCTCCAAAGGAGGCTCCATCTCCAGTCCAGCTCCCAGCCCTCCTGTTCCACCTCGCTTCCCCAAAACGTCCACCTCCCCGAGACCAAACATCTCCTTTTACTCCTCTGGACTACAGGACAGGTACAGTATAAAACACGTAATGTGTAAATCCTTATTTTGACATACTGGTATCATTTTAGAGAGGATTGAAAGCCTTTTCTGGTTTCACTGCTTGACATGATTGATTACACGAAAAGGGAGAGAATGAAGTTCCTCGAGTTCCAAACTACTGCAAGAGTCCAAATACTGTAGCTTCAAACAGAGCTACTGCAATGGCTGTTTCCAAATAAATTGCAATGAAAAATGTCCAAAAGATATGGATGTAGACACCCATTAGTTTGTGGACTTCTATTTTCAAGTCTCAAGTTTAGATTGTTTTTTCCTTAGTGCAACCCACCTGACGAGCAATAATATTTGTCTGATAAGTCACCAACATGCGGGGAAGTCTTTTTTTTTTTGGCTGCATTTTTCAGCTCTGAAAGGTTACTGCTTACAGATTTCCCGTTCTTGCCCTTTAAAGAAGATTATAAGGTATATGGAAAGAAAGTATGGGAAGGTTATCTAATCTGAACTGACAGAAGCACAGAAAGCAATGCCATTTTACAATATGAAGCTCCATATTGATTGTTTGCTTGTTCTATAAATAGACGATATATGGAATGATACATTTTTTATGAATTGACAGCAAGCTAAGGAGAATTTTTCAGCAGGTAGCTGCTGGAACTTGAAATATGGTCATTTAAATACTTTTGTAAATATGATATGTAGCTGATATGTAACATTTCCATTTTCTCTGTCTTGTCCCAGTTGCTCCCCCTCCCCCGATGCCTCCCTCTACTGTTACCCGTGCTCTTGGGGTGACTGCTCTGCCCCTAATCCTACTAGTCCTGAGCCTGTCTCTGGCATCCCTACAGACAACACAGCCAATCCTCAGCCTGCACAAGCCACCTGGGCAGAGCCATGGGTGGATTCCTTCACTTCCTCTGGACTTCGACTCAGACCGCCACCCCCACAGAGTCGATTTGCTCCCTTTGGGGCGTTGAACCCCTTCAACCGCCAGTCCCCTTGTCCCTCGCCTGAGCCTGCTCCCAATTCCACAACAGATTCTTCCAGAGGCGCGGAGGGTGGTGGGACATCAACAGGAGTCCCTGAGGGGTTGTCCCCGCTCCCTGACCCTACCTGGCGACCTCCCGCTGACCTGTCTGCTCTGTCATTGGAGGAAGTCTCAGCTTGCCTGCGGTTTATTGGCCTATCAGAGGCAGCGGTGTCCGTGTTCCAAAGGGAGCGAATCGATGGCAGCTTGCTGGTGCAGCTGACTGAAGATATCTTGTCACATGACTTCCACCTGAGCCGACTCCATGTGACCAAGATCACACAATTCATACAGGGCTGGAGGCCCAAAATCTAATATACACACTGTCCTGAGAATGTGCCTGTTGGCTGCTGAGCCTCCCTGAATGTGCCTTCCACTGTGACCAACTGGCTGCTGAGCCCAATGAATGAAACTGAAGGAAACAACGCCACACTGTGGTCAAACTGTAGAATTGACACTTGACTGGCTCTAATGCTCAAAGTCAGACTGACATGTTTCCTGTCTGAATCACAGTCTGGCACTACTTTACTAACAAATGGCTACAACAGAGAGCTCCAGGATAAAAGTGCCCTCTTTGGAACTTAAAGTCTGATTTAAACAATGTGTGGCGTTCACACCGTTCAACTTAGAATTTGATATGCAGGGGAAATTTCTATCATTTTACTTTAAATGAGATTTGATGAATGAACAGAATTTCAGCACTTTTTAGACACTTTATTTAGTCATCAATAGGTGTTAAATTAATTTCAAGACAAGGTAATTTAAGGAATTGTAACATTTTGACCCTATACAGGTCATTTAGACATCCTTCTTTATTCACTGAGTTTCAGTGGAATGTAATTGGCACAGATAAAGTGGGAGGTTGTTGTAAATTAAAACTACCTTCAAAAGAACAATGAGGAAAATATGAAAAATATCAGACCTCTGAGCAGTCATTGACAAAATTACTGAGGTTTTGGACTGATTTTTTTTTGGTACAGGTCAGTCTATGCTTCGGGAGGGATGATATTTTTATTAACAGTCCCTTTAAAGGTAACAATGAGTGTTATAGTAAAACTCAGAAATGGAGTTGTAAGAGTACCTCAGATTTCTCATCCACATAGATTGATCAAAGTCCTACAATATCAGGAATTGTCACCACTCAGTTTCCTTGGAAAGCTAATATTTCTGCCACTACCTTTGCTGCCTTTTTCACCCACTGTTTTAGATCCATCTGTGAGTGCTTTGTTTCTGTTATAATCTCTTGTAACATCTGCAGATGACCTAAAATAAAGACAGAAAAGCAACAGCGAGAGAGACAGGGGAGAATTCTTCATTGAACTTGCTCCACCTGGCCGAGCATGAGGTTATCAGCACAAACCTCATCTTCAGATAGCAGACATTAGAAACTGATAATGAATGTAGTCGAATTTTATAATAAGTTAACACAGCTACTCTTTGCTTTTCTACATAGCATAAAAAAGCCCAAGTTATTAAGTCTTGGACAGAACAGCTGTGAAGTTTGTTCAATGAATTAAAAAGAAACTCACATAAAAATGTATAATAAATAAACAAAAAAAAAATTCTACCTAAAATCACTGAGTCAGAAAAATGATAATAAGCACAACACTTCAGTTTCTCTTCTTAGAGCATTAAAAATGAGATGTTTTTACTAGAGATGGACCGATCCGATATTACGTATCGGTATCGGTCCGATACTGACCTAAATTACTGGATCGGATATCGGAGAAAAATAAAAAATGTAATCCGATCCATTAAATATCACGAAAGCACCTCACAAAACTTGCAACAGGCCGTAACTCACCTCAGAACGTTAGCACGTCGGAGCAGTATGCATCACGTGATAGAGCGGCTGTGGCATGCGGGACCTGTAGGTGGTCTGGATAGCATTTGGAGCTTCGCTAGCAACCCGGCATTTCATCTCCGACAAAGTTATCCCGAGAGAAGTAAAGCAAGTGTGTAAGTCCATCTCTGAATGTTTGTAAAGCATTCCTGCGTTAAGCTTAACGAGCGACTGCCTCTTGCTCTCCGGCTGCTACTTCAATCATGAAACTGCTTAATGATCAGCTGGTCGGCTTTTCTGTCGCGAGTCCGTGTCTCTTGTTTGTTTTTGGCCCACTTTGCACCAGAAAGAGGAAACCAGCGGCTGAACAACAGCAGCACGTTTAAGCTTGATCAGCTGTTGTTAGAATGTATTTAATATTACTTTCTACTCGAGGATCTTTTTCTACGTAGCTGACGCTGGTAACTGTGCAGGGGCGGATCTAGCAAAGTTTAGCCAGGGGGGCCGATAGGGCATGAACAGGGAAAAGGGGGCACAAAGACATACTTTTCTTTCTTATTCTCATTTAAGATGTCTCGCTTTTAATTATTTAATATTTATCTGAATCTTACACCCAAAGTTTTAATCTGATGTAAAATGTATAGAAGTCCATTACTGTATATAGTGACTATTAAGTCTAATATATATACCCTAGTAAGCTATAGTACTTTTTCCTTTGGGAAGGTACCATCTGTGCAGTCTGCAATTTTGTTGAAGAAAGATGTTGAATCTATTTAATATTTCTTGAAAAATAATTAATTTCCGTGCATTTTTTTTCACACTGCATCAAATTAAGGTTGATTACGTCGATTAAGCATCATGAGGTGGAGCGTGAGGGGTGGTTCCCTATTTTTTATTTATTTATTTTTGTTGTTGCTGGGAGTTGGAACCCTATTAGTTAGGTTGCTTAATATTTATGCTAAGTACTCTTTAAAATACCAGAATAGGGAGGATGGTGTAGGTTTAAGTTTATTAGATTGATCAGTATTGCTGAACTATGAAATATTTTTTTTTGCATACAGGTATAACAGAATAGCTTTAGTGTAGTTGTTGTTTTAAACTTGAGTATGAACTTATACAAAATGCAGCAAGATATTTAAAAAACAGTTTTGTTGATTAAAAAACACTATATCGGATTCATATCGGTAT
Organism: Copadichromis virginalis; assembly: GCF_057382275.1. NCBI lineage: Eukaryota > Metazoa > Chordata > Actinopteri > Cichliformes > Cichlidae > Copadichromis > Copadichromis virginalis. The sequence goes on from NC_140632.1 coordinate 17,919,623, forward strand.
CGGCAGATATCCAAATTTATGATATCGGTATCGGTATCGGACATAAAAAAGTGGTATCGTGCCATCTCTAGTTTTTACACCTTGGTATTCAGAAGTATTAATTCTTTGTAGCATAGATTCAACAAGGTGCTGGAAAATTTGGCTTACATTGACATGATTTGTTGACTACACATCTGTGATGTGAATCTCCTTTTTCACCACATGCCAAAAATGCCATCTGAGTACAGCAAACTCATTGGTGTGTTCAAAAACCACAGTTTGAAGTTTTTATCCTGTTGGAATTAGCCATCAGATTAATACACTGTGCCCATAAAGGCATAGACATGGTCAGCAATGTTGCTATTAAGGTTATCCCCTACACCATTACACCACCAGCAGGAGCCTGAGAAGTTGTTATGAGCCAGGATAGATTCATGCTTTCATGTTTATGCAAATTCTGACCCTGCCATCTGAATGTCACAGCAGAAATTGAGATTCAGGCAGAGTTTTTTCAGTCTTTTGTTATCCAATTTTGGTGAGCCCATATAAACTGTAGCCTGAGTTTCATTTTAGCTGACACCTACTGCTGTAGCCCATCTGCTTAAATGTTCGACTTGTTGTGCATTCAGGGGTTTTCTTCTGTGTACTTTGGTTGTAATGAGTTGTTACATGAGTTATTGTTGGTTTCCTGTCAGCTTGAAGCATTCTGGTTGTTCTCGGACCTCTGGCACCAAACAAGGCAACTGCTGCTTAGTAGATATTTTCCCTTTAAAAAAAACAACACTACTCTGTAAATCCTAGAGATGGTTGTGTGGCAAAAATCCCAATAGATCAGTTTCTGAAATACCCAAACCAGCCCATCTGGCACCAACAATCATGCCACATTTAGAGTCACTTTAATCATCTTCCTTCCATATTCTGATGCTCAATTTAAAGTTCAGGAGGTCATCTTTGCTATGTTTACATGCATAAATACACTAAGTTGCTGTCATGTGGTTGACTAGATATTTGTGTTACTGAGCCGTTGAACAAATCTGCTAATGTACAAATCTGCTGAGAGAGGGGCAGATGCCCCCCGGCCCCAAACTAGATCTCTGCTCTTACCTGTGTGTTCTATTTGAGGGGTGTATCCTGAGGACAGTATTGTAATATAACTGGCTACACTGAGGGCAATCACAAAGCAAGATCATCCAAATGATCCAAATAACTGACAATGCAATTTATGTTGTTGTGAATCACTACCTGTAATTTTTTTTACTATTATCCCCAGATTTGATGGGTTTCAGCCAGGGCAAAAGCTGAAGTAAAGTTTCACTCTGATCTACTACACTCATGTAATACTGATCTACTCTGCAATCTTGTAACTACAAAGCCACTGAAGAAATAAAGGAGAGATCAAAAAAATAAACCGAATGACACCTGATGTTTTAATGCAACCTTCACTTTTTATTTTGGTTGTTGGGAGTTTGAGTTAACACTGGTGCCAGATAGAATCCAGATAGCTGCAACATCTGGGCTTCATTTGGTCATGTTGCGGGCCAAAATGGGTTATGGCTAATTTAGCATAGGTCAGGGGAGGTTGGACACATTACCACAATTTGTATAAAAAAATATAAATAAATTAAAAGAAAGAAAACACCCCAAAAAGATGAAAAAAAAAAAAGTTTGGTGGTCACACCCACTTGAGCCATAACACATAATACATGAAAGTATCACTTTCTGATTATATAAATGATGTAAGCGGAAATCTGTAAAGCTGGTAGATAGTTATAATAGACCATTTGGTCTCCTAGAAATGTTGTTTGTAGTTATACAATTATTTTTTAATAGCAGCTTATTTTCATAAATGAGCTGTTACCTTATTCTGAAATCTTTCCTTGGATTATTTTAGGTTGATTCCTTTAGTTTGATCTTAGAAGACATATTTGCTGCTCTAACAGTTCAGACATACCAAAGGGGGGACTACTAGTCCCTCTCTCAAAACGCTAAGTTGTTTTTAGTATTGAAGCAGGGAGGGGGATGATTGGTAAAACCTTTTGCTGGGGTCTTTGGTGTGGTCTAGTAGAAGCTGGCAGGGTGTAAACTGGTTTCCATAAACATCCTCAAAACGTTTCATGAGGCTCACAAGGCGCTCTGCACCAAATGTGTCAACAAATCTGAACGGACCTGATAAATGTAGGAATAACAAAAGGTCGATTAGCACCAACACAATCGATAACCATCAGTTTACTAATATAAATATCTAGTTCAAAAGTATACAAATGTTGGAGACATACCACTGTGCATGGGAGGAAACCCATATCCAAACACTGCTCCAATGTCTCCTTCTAGAGGGCTTTGTATTATTCCCTCCTGGAGACACATTAACGACTCGTTTATGCAGCGAGACAGCAGCCGGTACTGCATGTCGTATTCTGAAGAACTGCAGCAAACACATAACTTCAGAGAGACAGATCAGAACAGGGCAATTAGTAGATCAGACGAGAGGCTGTTTTCTTACATTGCAGAGGGAGCAGTCACTTGATGGTTCTTGAGAATTTCTTCTACTTCAGGATTCACACTCTTAGTCTTTCCATAGAGAAAGAATCCTTTTCCAGATTTACAACCTATAATTTAAAAATAAAGCATTAGAATCGTGTTTGTGTGAATGGTAAGCTGATCCTCAAACGTGTTCCTCAGTCTTAGAAACCTGTGCCCTTACAGGGTTAGATTTTAGAAATCAGGTAGCAAGATAAATCCATTTTTGATTATATTAAAGTCACCATTTTAGGGTAACAGTTCCTGTTATAGAAAAATTCATCTCAATGATATTCTTAACCCTTAATATTTAAACTAAGTCTGCCCTAAGACAGCTGGGATAGGCTCCAGCCCAAGAAGTCATAAATTGGAACACACTTCAGCATCATCTCCTTAGCTAAGGCAGAACACAAACATCACTTTTATCAGCAGTTAACAAATGTGTCCATTGTAACCTCTCTTTCTTCTTAGGAGTTCATGGTAGAGTCCATTTGACTTTTCTGAATGTAAAACTGATGTAGGTAGACGATGTCTGACTTTACATTTGACCACTCAAAATGCAATTCATTTAAAAAAAATTTAATGTCTTTGATATGCTGCTTTAAGGTGGTGATGAGTCTCAAAGCGAAGTCAGAGAACAGAATGAAAATCCATAAAAGAATCAAATCAAATAGTAAAAATCAGTAATATCACTAATGCAATCGGAATCGCTAAATTCTCATCAATTCCAATACTTAGGCATGAGTGCGTGACAAATTAGTAGTGAGTGATAATGCCCCTATTTTAATGTGAAATGTTTTAACCTTTGAGGCCTTTTTCCAACATGGTCTTGACAATCTCCAGGCTTCCTCCTTCATAACGGGAACCGAAGGCTTTGCACAGCATCTAAATCCAACAATAAACACAGAATACAAAATCCCATCTGTCCCAAAAATCTAAATCAACAAAGTAAGTGAAAGATTACCTCTGAAATATGTAATCCTATGTCAACACCGACTTCATCAGTGACTGCGAAAGGTCCGACATTAAAACCAAAGCTTGTTGCCAGGAAATCGCTTTTTGTTGCGGTCACACCTTCCTGTGGAACAAAATGTGGGTTATTTTAAAGCAAATGTAAAAAGATAAAAATAAATGCTTTAAATAATTACTGGGACCTGATGCTCAACCATTTCTTTAGCAGGGAAAAATTGGCAACACTATTATTTCTCCAAGTCTTTGATTACCTGAAGAAGTCTCAGAGACTCCATAAGCAAGCAACCCATGCAGCGCGTGGTGTAAAAGCCCGGACCATCCTGTAGTTCAGTGGGTTTCGAGGCAGAAAGAGAGCAACACAAGATGGAGACATGCACCAAGATATAATAGAACAATGAGCAAAATGACTAAGATGAAAATAAGATTCACATAGGCTGAAATACTGACTGAAGAACACTTTCAGAGTTGCCATCACCTTGACAGTGACGACAATCTTTCCCTGTTTCAGGGCCACGCTGACAGCAGCAGCCAGCGTGTCCTTAGATGTCTTATCTGTGGTGACAATCTCCACCAGTTGCATCTTGTCCACTGGGGAGAAATAGTGTATGCCAATCACCTGCACAGGCACATATGCAAATTGGTCAAACATCACACAGGAAATAAAGATTCTTAATAATATGTTGAGAAGCCATTATTTTAAAGCCACGATAATAATCACCAAGAAAGTCAAGTGAAAATTAAGGTAGAACTCAACTGTGCAAGCATGAATCAACATTACATTTTTTTTAAATTACTGTAACACTGAAGATATGTTGAAAGTAAAAGTTTGGAGCATTTCTGACTTTTTCAGGGCGTTTGCTGGCAGCAGCGATGTCTCTGACGGGTAGAGCTGAGGTGTTGGTCGCAAATATGCAGTGTGGTGGGGTAACCTGGGCGGGAGGGGGAAGAGTACATTTCCTTATAACTTTAGCTATCTGGACATTATTCTGGAAAGTAGCAGTAGCAGCCAAGATAGCCATAGTCAGCTAGTGAATTCACATTCCACATGCCAGTGATTACTTAGTAATGCAAATAAGTCTTAGACAGAAAATAACTGTTAAACAGCTAATATAGCTATGCTAGAATAATAATGACATAATACTACCTGCATGCAACCAAAAGCTTCTCAAAAATGATTGAAACTCCAAACAAGAAAAGGAAAGCCTCATCTACATCAATCCCACTAAGTTCTTTAACAGTTACTTTGGGTTGGCCTGAGAATTTTCTCAAGTTAAAACCTAAATTAAGGCGAGATTTCTCCAAACAGGTTAGTTCTGCACCAGTTCTTGCTCAAAGTAATTTAGAAGTTCTTAGATGCCCATTTATTGTAATACATTTTCAATGCCAATTTAACCACCTCTAACTAAAACAGTTAAAGACAGAGTAGTTCAAGCAAAACTGCACTCACTGCCTCCACCTCCTTGAGGACTTTATGTTTAATGTTGAGGTCTTCAAACACAGCCTCTATCACCATGTCAGCAGACTCAAAACCAGAGTAATCCGTCTGAATCGACAGATTAGACATAATGGCGTCACGCTCAAATGATATCATGGCTTTCTTCTTCACCCTGGTGTCGAAACTGAAGATCAAGAACATTTTGAGGAGAAAAAACCCCCCCCCCCAAACAAACAAAAATACTTCAAACTGTAAAGCCACTTTTATTTTTCAATAAATAAAATAAATAAATAAATAAATAAATAAATAGTATAGAATGCGTTTATATTACCTTTTATAAACCTTTTCATATCCTTTGCTGATGGCATCCTCTGTGGTGTCCTTTAGGATGCTGGTGAGGCCTTTATCTACAGATACCTGTGCTATACCTGCTCCCATTAGCCCTGCACCCAGAATGGCCAGCTTTCTGTTGCAAACATTTTGTACAGGTGTCTTACTACTATCGCTGAGGCAACTGTATATAGACAGCAAATGTATATGGCAACATAAATCACCCCTGTTTACAGTTCTTACTTTACTTCCTTTTCTGGGGGACCAAATCGGTTCTTCTTACACAACAAACGACCATTGTGAAGTCCAATCAAAGCTTTGGATTCAGAAGTCATCACCAACTTACCAAAGCTCTATGAAGGGTTAAAAGCAACAAGAATTTAACAAATACAATTAGTCTCTTTAACAACAACAAATCCAAAAACTTGATTATAGAGTCATCAATGAAACCCACAAGCCTAAACTGTTAAGCAGCCCATTCTCATTCCCGGGACATCAATTAATGCCATTTTGTCAAAGCTCTTGGCATGACTCGTTTAGGCCTAAGGTGTTCATTGGTGATGGGGCTTTATGCACATACTTATGGCATTAGTGAGAGGAGTCTGTCACTCCACATTCATCATTTGATGAATGAGGAAGGTTCCTGTTGTAACCCAAACTCTGCTCTTTTCCCAACACTAACTACAGAGTGAAAAAACAAAACAGAAAAAACACCCAGCAAAACACAAAAGGTCACAATGGTCAAAATGCAGCACATGTATGACATCTACCAAAAGGCCAGGAGGATTTTTTTTAAAAATCCATCTGACTGAGAAAAAAAAAAAAATTCCTGTTAGTCCAACTCACCTGAGCTTCAGCCAAATAACCTGCGTTACTGCCGTGCTCTATGCCAGTTTTAACACACTGCACATTAAAATAAGACAGCATGAGACACTCAGCAGCAACATCATGCGCTAATGTGTTTATCTTCACCCATAAGTGTACTCTTTACCTCAATAATCTGGAACGGAGCAGGGTAGAGGTTTTTAGTTTGTTTCTGGACTCTTTTAGTGACAGTGCTGTAGATGATCTTCCTCACTGGACCCAGGCCCGTGACTGCGTCCCACAGCTCTGCACACACACGTTTACAGTGACAGGTTTTCATTTTTTGTTGTGTAAATGTGTACAGCTGGTATTTGCCAATTAGAAGATACCATAGACAGTTTATCAGTTAAAATTTTAAATGATAAAACTGAAATTTGACAACCTCCTTGAATTCTCAATGGTGTGTTTTGACACCTTAATGTAAAATCAATAAAGACGTGGTTTGACAACCACTAAAATGGGCTGCAGGTTTTTCTAAGGGAACTAGTAAGGCAGCGTACTCGCCATTAAGGGTACATGGGAGGTTATCACTACATTCTGATGCACACCCATTCATTTTGTTCAGGCCTGAAATATGACAGAAACCTCTGAAGACTCTGCCATTGCCGGTCCCAAGCCCGGATGAGAAAGGAGGAGGGCTGGGCGTGGGGCTAGCAACCCCACCCTGTAAAAACTCCAATTGCTACGGAAACAGCAAGTGAATCTCAGTATCGACTGAATCAGGGAGTTCAACTCGAATTGAGAAACCACTTCCAGCTCCTTGCTGCGGAAGGAAATAACAACAAAAATCCAGATACACTCTGGGATGAGCTAAAAGAGGCTGTGGTCGGTGCAGCAGAATCGAAGATTGGTCGCCGATGGGGCGGCTTTAAGGAGCGCTGGATCTCCGACCGTTCATGGGAACTTATAGATCAACGTCGCTTGGCAAAGTCAGTTCGGGACCAGGTGGCCTTTGACCCACATGCTTCTGCAGACCAGCGTGAGAGGGCCATGGCCACCTACCAAGACCTTGCCCGACAGGTCAAACGCAGCTGCCGGCGTGACAAGCGTGAATGGATCGAAGCTAAAGGCATCGAAGCCCAAGAAGCAGCCGATCGGAACGATACCCGAACCTTATATCGCATTGTACGAGATCTAACTGGGGCTCGTGGTGGCCGCGGTGTTCCAATCCGAGACAAAAATGGACGTGTCCTCCTTACTGCAGCTGAACAAGAACAACGATGGGTCAAACACTTCCGCGATACTCTGAACCAACCTGAGCCACCCCAACGGTTCGAGGCCGAAAACCTGGCACCTTCCATGGATCTTCTTCCTGTCGATATCGGACAAATCAGCATCACTGAAGTCAAGACAGCGATCCGACTCCTCAAGAGTGGAAAGGCCGCAGGCCTGGACGAAATCCTCGCCGAAATGCTGAAGTATGGTGGACCCCATCTTGAAGCCGCCCTTACAAGACTCCTAAACGCCTGCTGGTCAACATCACATGTACCCGATGATTGGACAAAAGGCACCATTATCAAACTTCCAAAAAAAGGTGATTTGGGTGACTGTAACAACTGGCGGGGCATCACGTTGCTGTCGGTACCCAGGAAAGTGTTTTGCCTCGCTCTTTTGAATCGGCTACGACACGCTGTGAACGAACGATTGCGAGAAGAGCAGGCTGGGTTTCGGAGTGGCTGGTCATGCGTCGAGCAAATCTTCACCCTCCGCATGATCATTGAACAAACATTGGAATACCAAAAGAAGATTTCTATTAATTTCATTGACTTCGAGAAGGCTTTTGACAGCGTCCACCGGCCGACTCTATGGGCTATCCTACGCCACTATGGAGTCCCTCAGCAGTTTGTAGATGCCTTTCGTTGTCTCTACTCCAACTCCCGTTGCTGCGTCCGGACGGATGACGGCTGCACAGCCTTCTTCAAGATCAATACTGGCGTCCGACAAGGATGCGTGCTATCCCCTTTCCTCTTCCTGTTGGTAATTGACTTCATCATGCGACGATCAGTTGACCAAGCTGGCATCGGTGTGTCCTGGCACGAAGCGCGTAATCTCACTGACTTGGACTTCGCAGATGACATCGCCCTGCTGGGCTCGACTCAGGAAGACCTCCAAAAGTTGACCGCGGCCCTGCAGAGGGAGGCAACGAAAGTTGGATTAAGAATCAGTGCCAAAAAACCAAGGTACTCCGAGTTGGCTATGCACGTGCCCGCATTCCTGTCATGATCAACCAACAACGTGCTGAAGAGGTGGAGAATTTTACATATCTTGGCAGCATCATCTCGAATGACGGGGTCTCTGATCGGGATGTCGACGCCAGAGTAGGGAAGGCAGTTGGTGTCCTGCGACGTCTCCAACCTATTTGGAACTCGACCTCCCTGAATGTAAGGGTCAAGATCAGACTACTGAACTCTATAGTCTTCCCTACTGCACGTTACGCTAGTGAAACCTGGCGCTCAACAAGTGCAATTATTCAACACCTGAACGTGCTTCAACAACGTGGCTTGCGGCGAATCCTGAGAATTTCCTACCGGGACCGAATAACAAATGAGGAGGTCCTACGAAGAGCAGGCACCTGCCCATTAGCCGATGTTGTTGCAGAAAGGCGCTTTCGCTTTGCGGGACATATTTTACGCCTACCCCCTCATCGCCCAGCTAAGATTGCCATGACATGGCGTCCACGCACTGGCAAGCGAAAGCAAGGCCGACCAAAGATCACATGGCGTCGAACATTTATGGACGATCTGAGAACTGTCGACATTGCCTGGGACGAAGCTGAAGCAGTCGCTGCTGACCGACATCGATGGAGATCACTAGCTGCCCGATGCGCCGCTCGGCGTAGGAGGAACTAAGTACTAAGTAAATACCTCTGAAGAGGGAAAGAATTAATCACCGGTTTGAAATGTGTTAGTAATTTTTTTTTTTTGTTTGAAGAGACCAAAGACATTTTTTATACTACCTGTGGGCATTTTTTTCCCTGCTGTATGGCCGAACATTTTGAAATTTAGTCTTTGGGAATTGACTTTCTTTTGGAGTCGGCCTCAAGTGGCCATTCAAGAAACTGCAGTTGGTGGCCCCAACCGCTGGGACTGAAAAAACAAGCCAGTTGCAAATGATTTCATGGAACAAATCCTTGGCGGTATAAAGACAACTGGGCTGAACACGAGTTCACTCACTCAGTCTAAATCTTTTTTCCCTAGTAAGGGGAATCTTTTTGTTGGCCAAGTCATTGGCAACACCCACTGCAACTTCCTCAAGGTATTCCATCGTTCGTTCCTCTGGAGACTTCAGACCAGGACCTGAAATATAAATATAAAAGAAGCACAGAGAAAAATGAAACATGTCACTAATTGAAGGCTCAGTCTTGAGCTGCTAAAAAGTTTAATTCCCCACCACCCTCTCCCTTAAGATTACAACAGAAAAACGGTACATTCATTGAAGAAATGCCACATGTATAACATACCCAGAGGGTCCACAAGCTGGTCCACTAGACCCATCTTCTTGGCTTCGTCTGCTGTGATGTTCTTGCCTGACAGCAGCATATCAAAAGCTCCCAGGAGACCCACCTAAACATGTGCAACAAGCAGAATTGAAGACAGTGAGCTGGTATTGGCCCAAGTGAGAGTCTTGACCTTATTATACTCCTGTGTACTGCAGTAGCCACTAGCACAAGACTGCAGCAATGCTTTCAAGACTTTCACTGAGGAACTGATTAATATGAGTGTGTGCATTTATACCATTTTAGGTAGTCTCTGAGTGCCACCTGCTCCCGGCAGCAGTCCCAACATGACCTCCGGAGTCCCCAGGACTGTTTCTTTACTCTTCGTGGCAATTCTGTAGTGGCAGGCTGTTGCAAGCTACAGAAAAGTTACAAAACTGAGAGTTACTGCCCATTTTTTAAGCCAAATTGGCATTTTGACACAAACTGTTGTACCTCAAGGCCTCGACTCACGCATGAGCCATGGATAGCGGCGACAATGGGGACACGAGACTGCTCAATTCTCCTAAACAACTTCTGAGCTTCCTCACAGAGACTGGCGACCTCCTCACTAGTTGTACAGGACTGAAGCATACTGAGAGCAAAGAAAAGAAAAAAAATCAAGATAAATTACTCACTTTTCAATTAAGCATATTAAATTTGATCCATTTGACTTTTTTCGTAAAATACGTCCTGGTTTATTTGCACTTTTACACTTACAAAACAAACAAACAAAACAAAAAGCAACACAGAATACACCACACACATCAGAGACTGTGAAAGCCCTCAAAAGCCTACTTGCTATCTGCTCCAGCAAGGAAACAGCCGGGTTTGCCTGAAATGAGGACAACACTTTTTGAAGATCTATAAAGCCAGATGTCTCCCAACACGTCAGCAAACTCATGCAACTGCAGAGACTGTTTGTTCACCTACACACACAAAACAACAAAATTATGTCATTTCAAGAGTGAAACATGTAGTCAGAACTGTTACAAACTTAATCTCTCTCTAAGACGTGTACTGTTTCATATCCACAAACAGACGCACACACCTTCGATGCTGGGTCATTGAATCGTATAACAGCCACATCGTCCTTGTACTCGAAGCTGATATGTTTATGAGCTAAAAAAGAGAAAACAGCAATTAAAGAATGAGATAGATTACAATAATATTTTTTTGTATAAGCAGATATTTTACTCAAAAAAAAGTGAGAATTTTGTAACGCTTAAGTTTCTTTTTTTTATAAAACTTTACTTCCCTTTACAACTTTTAATCTGTTTTATTAGATTTAGGCAATTCCATGCATACAGTTTCATGTTCTTAAGCACTGAATTTAAACTTTATTTTGAAGTATTATCTAAATTAACTGCCCAAATAATTACTGAGAGACACTTTGATATGACCTCTGAGGAATGGGACTTGCTTGTAGAAAGACTTTGGTTTAACACTCCAGCCTTGTTTTGCTTGTACTGTGCATGCATATGCTAATGAAACAGAATGGAGCAACATTGTTACCAATAGTTTCACATTATTCTCGTAAACTATAATGAGCAGTAACAAGTCAAGCTATAACAAGATAGGAAAGAAAGTACAATGCAGATTTTAAAGATAAATGTTTGCAGAACAGCTGTGCAAAAACCTGTTTTGCTAATCTTTAACAAGAACTAAAGTATGCAAACAGTTCATCTAAATGAGTCAACACTATATGAATATTACTTTTGTTTAAGATAGCACATGGATGTTGGGGGAACACAGACCACACTAAATTAATACAGCTGAACCTTTACTAAAGAATCGTTGGTTCTTTAGTAAACCACCGATTTGTGATGGATGTGAGTGTACTCTTGGGTATTTGGTGCACCGATCATCATCAAAACCCTCTTTACCTGCCAAATATGATGATACAGAGAAAATCCGTCTGGCATGACCTAAGAGCAGAAAGAGGCAATAAGAATTTTGAGTGCTCCTGAATAAAAAGGAGAGGCCCTTGACTTTCCTCTAGGACAAGTTTCCCCTAACATAAGGAAAAGAACAAGTTAATACAATTCTGCTAAAGTTAGTCGTGACTGAGCAGAAAGACAGAAATTAAGACAGTAACTTAGTATTGCAGCCCTGTATGCTGTTATCACCAAAAAACTAAAAACTCTAACATTAAACCTTTTACTACAACAGACAGTAAACACAGGCGTTACTAACGTCAGTGCAGAATATCTAATTATATGCCAGCTTTTAATAATTAATGTAATTAAAAATGTTTTACCCACAGTTCCATTTGAAAAATATCTCCCTTTACAACGTTTTTTTTAAACCACTTGAGTAATTTTTCAAGAAAAAAAAGCAAATTCTGAGTTATTATATTTTCAGTTATCCACTAACAGCTTGAGGTCAAATGCTACCATCGAGTACAAATTCGACAAAGAGTAAATTAAAACGACAAAAATTAAATTAAAGTACCTTCAACAACAACAACAAAAGATGAGTGATTTTAAATATACCTGACAATAAAGGGTGTTTGCCTGTTGCAAACTTGGAGAAAACACCTGCTGCACGAGTGACTGCCATTTCCACCTGAAGCGTTAGTAAAGCGTCAACCGCAACATACATACAAGTGCAATCAACAAAATCTATTACGATGACTGACCGGTGAGGGCGCAAGAGTACCGTTTAATATAGGCCGCCGGTGGGGCTTGAAAAGTGTCTTAGTTTAAAAGATTAATATTTCAAGTCATTATTTTTTAGTTTTAGAGAAGGACCTAGTTGTGATGCAGGTTATAATGAATGTGAACAGCAGTGTAATTTAGTAATATTAATGTGTGCTTTATTGTTTTGCTTCAGGCACACCGTTGGTCGGCTTAGTCACTGGGTGGGTCCTTTAAAGCAGTTTTTGTAGTCCTGGTGGGTCTGGCCGGTCATTAGACAGGGAAGCAGTGTGCTGGGATATAAACCATAAAAACAGGTGAGCTTAAACGTATCTGGTGAGGTTAGAAAGTTAAAAGCTGTTATACGGGTTCTGCAAACTGATTTTTTTCATCTCAAACACAGCGGCAGGAATTTTTGCTGATTAAATTTTAGCTCACAAGTAGCTAGCTAGTTGAGCTAGTCTTGCATGCAGCTTCCAGCTAAATCGCTGTTTTTATTTTAGATTTCGTCGATACTATAAGGTTATATTTTGTTGCTTTATTTGGACTTATATAATTTGTCGATACGCAGTCAGTATTAGTCTTGTGATTCTGCACATAGGGCTCTGTCATTCTCCAGGAGAGAAATCTAGGTGAAGGGTCAAAGCTAGGGTAGAGGGGGTTGGGCAAGGTGACCGTTGTTGTATGACAAATTAAAGGAAAGTAGTAAACTCCTGAGCCCCAAAATTAGTGGAAGTGGTGGTTCTTATGTGCTATAAGGTGCATTTATTAGTTGTTGTTTTTTTTGGCATAGTTTGGATCGACTTATGCTCTGAGAAGGAACAGTGACCGAAATCAAGAGGTCATGAGTTCTGACTGATCACCTTTATTCACCTACCTTTTCAGGATGACAGTGCCCCTATCCATAGAGTTTCCGGGGGTAACTGAATGTTTTCATAATTGTGAAAATGATCAGCAGTGCTCTCTGCCAAATATATTTTGGAAGAATGTGTGCATCCTTTCCTATAACCTTCCACAGATTAGCAGAGTCAAAGTCTAGGCACATTGAAACGGTTTTGGTGATGCTTGGTGATTCAGTAATTTTTCAGTTTTATTCATTGAACCACATAATAAAATATAAAAATCCCTGTATACTGAAAAAAGATTAAAAAAAAATAAGAATTGATAGGAGCAAATTCTAAAGAGGTGTTGTTTAAGATATATGGCAAAGTGATTTTAGTCAAACAAAACCAGGACTCAGACATGAAAGTAGAACGGAGTATGATCTGAGAGGTTGTGGTTGTGTAGCACTCCTGCCCATGCAATAAGGCTACAATATAATAGTAATAAATATATCCTCCATGGATTGTGTGGTTTCAGGAATAATTTTTTTTTTAAGTCGTTGTGAATTCACACAAAAAAAGTAAGGAATTCTAAGAAAAACACAAAGAAGTCCTAAAATATCCAAGTTAATTTAAAATGTTTTGAATCTGAAATGTTAAACATTTCCATAAACTTTGCAGTAACATTTCTTGCCACAGAGAACAGAATGGCTTCCATGTTGATGAACCCAATTCGGAGCTGCTCAGTCAGCTCTTCCTGGGCAGTGCGATTTGGTAAGTTGTCATTTGTTCCCATAACAGTTTAATATATTTCAAATATCCATAAGTAATTAAGGAAATACATGACTAAGAGTCAGAAATTAAAGATGCAGTACAGCTGCTTCCAGTTCAATATTAGCATTTAAAATCTGGTACTTTTAGGTTTATAATGATAATTTCTTTATTTTTCTTTGTCTAAGGTGCACGATCTCTCAGTACAACAGCCCAGCTTCAGTCTCAAGGTAAGTTTTTTACTAGAATGATAATTTTTATCCAGATTATGGCTATGTGTATTATAGATTTTTTTTGAAAGCAGAATGGTAACCAAAGCCTTTAATCGCTGATTTATTTGCCTGGACATAATATGTATAAACCTACTTCCCCTAGCAGATGCTGAGATGCCCTTGCTGTAAGTCTTATTTTTAATTATTTTCTTTCAGTTCAAACAAAGAGCAAGAAGACGCTGGCTCGACCTGGTGTAAAGAACATAGTGCTGGTGGAAGGAGTTCGAACCCCTTTCCTGTCGTCTGGAACCACGTATGTCTCGGCTCTTTTCTTTGTGTTCTCACTTTACGTTTATTGTATTGTGCTACACGGAGTACTGAACACTTAAAAAACAGTCAAGAACATTTTGTAGTGGAAAATAATTTGTGGCTTAAACAAAAGAAAAAACTTTTTGGTTGGTCTCTACAGGTATGCTGACCTAATGCCACATGACCTGGCCAGAGCAGCTCTGCAGTAAGTCTATGGTTGCATTGTTTTTCTGATGACTGTCTGTTGAGACCAGCAAAGTCAATGTCAAATGTTTATCTGCAAATTAAATAATAGTTTGCAGATCCAGTTTTGAACTTGTTCTAACTGAATCAGAGGTTTAAATGGGTAAATGCTTGCAGGGTTTTTTGCTCCACAAAGAAACCCTGCAAAAATAATTGTATATTTGGACACTTTTTAGACAAGGCTACCATGATTTGAATGAATGATTTTTAAAAACTACTTTTCATTTATATGTTGTACTGTGTCACTCTGAACTGCTGATGATCTGTTAAAATATCTCTTAGACTCTTCTAGTCATTATGAAGCAGTAAACATTGTAAGCTTTAAAAGTAATGTGAGGGCAAAGTGCAATGGAGCTGAATGAAGTATATCAGTTTACACTAGAAAGAGATGAAGGAAGGCCAGAACAATGATCTGACAGATCATTGTACAAGGTCTTTATGAACAAATATTTATGTTTGTCCCTCGTTAGCAAAAAAAATAAAATTACTCATTCTGTGTGTTTGTTTATATCTTCTTCTTTTTTTTTCTTTTATATAGGGGCCTGGTAAAACGGACAGGTATACCAAAAGATGCTGTAGACCACATCATATATGGAACAGTCATTCAAGAGGTTAAAACCAGCAACGTAGCAAGAGAGGTATGCACACATAAGCACTCTCCCATACACATATCACATATTGTAAATGTTAACTTTAACTTTGTTATTGCGTACTAAAATATAATTGTGGTGCATTTATTATCTGTAAATGCATAATACAATTACATTTGTGTATAATGTGGCTCTATGTTTACTTTGATTTCAGGCAGCACTGGGTGCAGGCTTCTCTGACAAAATCCCAGCTCACACAATCACCATGGCCTGCGTCTCCTCCAACCAGGCAATGACCTCAGGTATGTCCGGAAAAGAAGCCTCTTCACTGAGACTCTGTATAATTTGTTCTAAATATCATTATTATTATTATTATTGATATTCAGTGTAGTCCTGCATTGCAGTTGCAAAACAGTTGTGTACACTGCAACAGTGATAAACTGCTATATGCGCTTTTTAGTTGTTTACAGCTCCTATGGGCAAGGAGCAAGATGAATAAAATTTAATCCTAAATGAAAAAGGGCATCCGGTCTTAATGTTTAAGCATCAAAATAAACTGTCATACACCAACATTTGGCAGGTTGGAGGTGAAGTCTGTAAAAATGACAGGGGGAGTAGTATACTGATCAGATGTGTCCTCTTGTGTTAAACCAAATCACATTCATTATATTAGGAAAAGTAGGTAAAGCCTATGGATCTTGACCTATTTTCATGCAATTCTTTGATTTTACTTTCGGTTTTTAATGGTTGTTTTAATCTTTCATCTTCATCTTCTTTATCCATCTCTCCAGGCGTTGGTCTGATTGCTGCCAGTCAGTGTGATGCTGTTGTAGCAGGCGGAGTGGAATTCATGTCAGACCTTCCCATTCGTCACAGCCGTAAGATGAGGAAAACCATGTTCTCCCTAAACAAGGCAAAGACACTCGGCCAGAGGCTCAGTCTGATTGGCAGCATCCGGCTTGCACACCTCTCCCCGGAGGTATATATGATTTAACAACTTTCAGTTTTAGTTGATTTCAGAGTGGCTTACTTCTGTTCACACCATATAGTATTTAACCCTCAAATTGTCCGTTGTGCCGTACTAGCTTCCTGCTGTTGCGGAGTTCTCCACAGCAGAAATAATGGGCCACAGTGCTGATCGTCTGGCTGCTGCATTTGGGGTCTCCAGAGTGGAGCAGGATGAGTTTGCACTGCGATCACACACACTGGCTAAAAAAGCCCAGGACGAAGGGCTGCTGCAGGATGTCATCTCCTTTAAAGTGCCAGGTAAACCCAGCTTTACTGTAGATTATGTTATACATTGACTCATTTAGAATATATAAAGACTTCATATTGGCTTTGAGAAATTTTGAATTATACATTTTGATTTTTTGTTATGTTTTTTGCATGATATGGACTAATTCTATCTGAAATAAATATAATTAATAATTAGCAGAAGCTAAAATAATCTGACTGCGCTTGGACATCTATCACTTTTGAAAAAATCGCTTTCAGTCAATTTGGAAAGTAGAGTTAGGGTTCAAATTGAAAATATTAGTTATTATCGAACAAAATATAAGAGGAATGGGCTAGACTTTAGGCTTTCCTCTTTAAAAAAAAAAAAAAAAAAATGTTTACAATAGAGTGGCATTCATGTCTCCTCAGGTCGTGATATTGTGTCAAAGGACAACGGCATACGGCCATCATCCATGGATCAAATGGCCAAACTAAAGCCTGCCTTCGTTAAACCTCATGGAACAGTCACTCCTGCGAACTCTTCTTTCCTGGTAAAGACACAGAAACGGCGCTAATTGTTTCTTTTGTGTATCTGGGTTAAAGATATGTTTGGTTTTGACAAAATCTTATTCTTTATTAGGAAATAACTTAAAAATCTTTAATCAGGTGCACCCACACTTTATTCAGGAAATTCATTAAAAAACAATCATTACATATACTTTGTGTGAATGAAGCAGCTTCTTCTGCAAGTTCCTCATCCTGTGGTTGAACACCAATTCCACCATCCTAGCAGCTGGCGATAGTAGTCCTTATGCTCTGCAGACTCTTTCATCTCAGTTGAGCAAACACCTGAACCAGTTCTCCACTTGGTGCAAGTTCTGATTAGAGTGGTCCGCCAGCTCACATTGGACCCTCAGATCATAAAGGGGACTAACATCACCAGCTGCAGTCCATCATGGTGGAGAAACTCTGGAGACTGCCACAAAAGACCTAACTGCACAGATGATGAGGATGAGCAGGCACAGCTCTCATTGGTTAGCAGTCATCAAACTTCAAAATAAAAGCGAAGGGATTGTCCAACTCTGTCATTTTGTCTGATAAAAAATGGGGAACAAAATAGATTTTTTTTAAGTTTCCTATACTTGACTTAGGTTGCCCAAAGTCAATATTATATATATGGGAAACCCTTTTATCCTAAACCCTCTTGTTCACTTGTGTCACCATGCTCAAACTAGTTCTTCCAAATTTTCAGTTTTGGAAACTGTTCTTGGATCATGAAGTTGAGATTCTTGTTTGTGTGTCCTCAGACCGATGGTGCCTCTGCTGTGCTTGTCATGTCTGAAGAGAAAGCTTTGGCTATGGGTTACAAGCCTAAAGCCTACCTCAGGTATCTAAACCCTGTCTTCTTGGTAGATTAACAATAACTTCTATAATAATGCTAGATTGCACAATATGCTTATTTAAATATTTTATCCTGGCAGAGACTTTGTCTATGTGTCTCAGGACCCCAAAGATCAGCTGCTTTTGGGGTGAGTTACTACTTCTTACTCAGTAGATTTGATTAGATGGTGGTTTCTTAATTGTCTTGAGGACTATTAAAAAAAAGAAGACTTATTCTACCTCCATGCTTTCTCTGTTTGATTATTTTAGGCCAACGTACGCTACACCTAAAGTCCTGGAACGTGCCGGCTTGTCCATGAGTGATATTGACGTCTTTGAGTTTCACGAGGCATTCGCAGTAAGTTATTACAATATATTTCAGGGGGGGAAAAGTATGTGAGTCTATGTGATCCATCAATATTCTGTCCGTCTCCACCAACATTTTTGTGTTTGCCTCTAATCGAGTTTCAGCATGTTGTCATGTACAGTATAAATGTTGTCCACATGCAGGAGTAAAATTTGACATGTCTGCTTCATACTCAACACAGTTGGATCAATACAGATCAATTTCCAGGCTGGTTTCCATGGTAACTCGGTGGATATATATTTGTGTGTGTTTTTCAGGCTCAGATCATGGCAAATTTGAAGGCTATGGACTCGGATTGGTTTGCTCAGACGTACATGGGCAGGAAATCGAAGGTAAAGATGGCCGTTGGTCATCTGTTTGCTTTTTCTCAAAAACTAGATCCATGCAGCTCACCTTGATGCTTGCAGCACACTGCAAAACATGAACAGCCACAAAGAATTGAATATGCTTGGATAACAATTATTTTTACACAATCGCATCAAGTATTGTAATGCCTTTCTCACTTTAACTGGGGTCATATAAAAGTTCATCTGAAAGCAGGGAGCTGCCTGATGATTTAGCTTCTTGGGAAAACTGCCAGTGTTATAAGGTGATCAAGCTGTCATAGACCGATTATTAAGTTATGGGCTTCTCTTACCTAGCTTGGTTAGCGCACTGCATCCAAAGTTAGCAATCTTAATACAGCCTTGAAACATTTTAAAAGGGGAGCTGAAACGACCACTGAAGGAGCTGGAGTTTTTGGCACTGTGGCCCTTCCTTTATTTTATAGCCCCAAAGATTGCAGATTGGTGGATATGTGGATAATGTCTGGGCCTTCATTTTTTGTTAACAGCATCAACAGTTTTTTCTGTTGAGGTCAAGTGGACATCCTCAGCTGAAATCCATTCACCTGAGCTGATGTCCTGTTGAGTTTTCACTGGTGTTTACATCACTCATGACCTGATGGTCGCTGTGTGTGCAGGTTGGGACTCCTGCCATGGAGAAGTTCAATCTGTGGGGCGGTTCTCTGTCTTTGGGTCACCCATTCGGTGCCACTGGCTGCAGACTGGCAACCACAGTAGCAAACAGACTGAAGAAGGAGGGAGGACAGTATGGGCTCGTAGCAGCCTGTGCTGCTGGAGGACTGGTAACACACTCTGATTTTACATTTTGAAATTCAAAACTCCCAAAGTGATAAGATTTGTTGTGACTGAGAGATTAACATTTAATAGACCTCAGAGTAATATATTTGTATTAAGACTAACATAGTCGCTATTTTGTAGTGTAATTTCTTCTTTTCTTGTCTATTCCAGGGTCATGCCATGGTGATCGAGGCTTACCCCCAGTAACACAGTTAAAAACCATTGGACAGACAACTACACATACATTCTCTCTCTCACTCACACACACACACACGTACACACACACACACATCGATAAAAGAGAGTGTACATATGGCCACCACTTTGCCTGTATGGGAGAACAGTCAGATACAGTATGAGTGTCTCTGAAGGATCTCTTGTAAATGTAACTTTGCTTAGGGGCTTTTGAATTTAAGCAGATTGTCGATGAGGAATGTTTTTTTTTGTTTTGTGGACTCGAGCAGTGTCTCGAGAGCATTATCAGCGAGTCCAACATAACATAACAAAGTTTTAGCTCTAAGAAGAGCAACAGTGAGCCTAATGTAATGTTTCTAATACGCTGTAATAATTTTTTTTCTTACTGACTGTTGGAATTAAACGGTGTGTTAATTACACTGGGACTCATTTCTGTTGTTCCTGCTTAACTTTTGTACTAAATGCATCTGATTTTGGCTAGCGGTAAGAAACAAGTTGTAACTAGTAATAGAATAGAAAACTGTGGATCTGATCAATTTCTAATGGCCAGCAGCTGGCAAATCCTCTGGTTGTTTTTCATAGTTTCAGGTTGAATTTAATCAAACAGGAAGTCCATTAAAGGTCAGAGAGGATGATTGTCCAGAGATACTGGCATTTTTATAATGTGTGTGGTGAGAAAGGATGATGCTAAAAGTGCATTTTTGTTTAAACACAAATATAGCTTATGTGTTCTGAGCATTAAGGCTGGGAGCGCAATGCTCAGGATGGGAAAGTGACTGAAAAATGTCATTTTCATTGTATAAGCATTTAATATTTTGTAACAAGAATGTATGTATCACAGAATGTATCAGTTTTGAAGAAACAGTTGAGTTGAACTCTGCAATATAGGTACAGATGCAAACAGAAAATGAAACAGTCTATCTTTTAATCATGTAGAATTTCATATATTAACAACATTGGTCTTTGTTCCTAACATTTTGTCTCCCTTCTTGGTGAGATTTGCATTTTTTCTGCTGATAGAAGGCCTCGATGCACGGACAACAACTTCAAGCAATGTGTTGATGATCTATGTTTTATTCAGCAGGGACTGAAACTGTTGTGAGGAGGGGAAAAAGATCAATGTATAGAAAGCTTTGTGCTGCAGATAACAGAATTTGGGTAGAGGGGGTGCAGAGTCTACTCTTAAAGTCTTAACAGCTTCCTAAATTTGCATTGCCAAATTTCTTTCTTTTCTTTTCTTTTTTTTTTTTTTATTTGCATTTGCATCCCGGCCTTGTTCCAAGATGTGTCAGCAGTAGACTGTCTTCGGATGCAGCTGCACTTAATTGATGGTGAATAATGCTGTCTGCTTCTGACGAGACGACTGATGTTAATGAGGAGCTAAAGAGGGATTGCTCAGGCTTCCTGGTGATTTAAAACAACATGAATATGGAAAATTGGGAATATGACTGGCAGGTGACTTAAAAAGTTCAGGTTGCAGTGGTATCATCCTGATATTCGGATGTTCAAATTGTGGGGAAAAGCTGAACTTTTAGTGTTTGTCTAATTGACAGCGGGATGGGTAAATGTATAACAACACATTGCCTCGTTTCTGCCTTGTGTGTGTGTGTGCGATCCCCTCATCGCTCACCGGGGACTGTGCTCAATACACACACCTCTCAGGTTGGGGGCTTGTTAACATAACTTCAGTCAGACATTTCCGTTTAAAATGTATTTAAAGATTTAATTCTTCCAGTTTAAGGAATCCTTGACTCTGAGCGGGAGGAGCTGATTAATGCAGCCGAGCCTGTCACAAGGGCTACAGGCAGAGGGAATAAAACCAATGTTTTATTGCCAAGGCAAAACGGAGCTCAAATGTAAATAGCAGGGAGATAGACAGAGAGGGGTTTTGTGTTTATAGAGCTTCAAAACCGCCTCAACCCTGCGAGACACCGGAGACACGCAGACACTCACCGATATAGCGGGCCGCCTCCCTGCCACAGCAGGGCTTTGATCAGACGGAACCTTTTATGGAGAATGACTGGCGAATGCACCCGCTGCTGTCACTACAAATCTACCTCACGGAGCGCGCGGGGAAGCGGGGAGGGTGTGTGTGGGGATGGATGGATGGAGGGTGCGGGGAGAAAGGGGGGAGTCGGCGTGTTCGCGCGGTGCAGGGAGGGGAGGGAGCCGGGGAGAGATCGGGAGTTGCAGCGGTGTCTTTCATCTCGTCCTAGCCGGCTCACACGCGGGGCGGCACCTGCTGAAAGCTGCGCTTGACTCACCTGCTCCCGTGCGCTCAGTGTGTGCGCGTGCACGCGTGTGTTGTGAAACAAGTGTCAGAGCGCTGTACTGTAGCACTGCACCGGGGAAGAAAGCAGTGATTGTGGCACAGAAGACGACCGAAGCCACTAAATATTAATATAATATATGTATTTGTGTTTAATGCTAAATATATAATGCTTTTTTTGTAAGTCATCGGCATAGAAGCTTGCGGTTAATTTTAAAATACATGGTTGAATTTAAAGTTATACATTTACAAAAAGCAAAACTACTCACCGCAGCCACTGTTGTTATGACACTACCTACTACAGATAGACGGATTGATCCAAATATCGATCTTATCGCAAATTCATCAACACTAACGCTTAATATCGATACTTTGTTTCCAGCTTCAAAGTTCAGTATGTAGCCCTTTTTAAAATATTTTTTTATTTTCTTTTTGGAAATAAAAAAATATTGCTGCCTGTCAGCCAGTATCTTAAAAAAGTATTAAATATTGGTGAACGTGTGTACTTAAACATATTCTGTATATAAACGTTAAACGCAGCTTCGCCAATGGGAGGTGCTTTAAACCTGCGCTGAGTGTAATGGGCAGCAGGGGGCGACTCCTCTGGATGCAAAAAGACGTGGATATATCAGACATTTTGTTTCCAAGACAAGTCTTAAAGAAAAGCCAAGATTTCAAAACATACTTTTGTTATAATTTTTATTTATTTATATAAGTGTTATATAGTAGTTTGCCCCCACCACTTTATAAGAAGTCATTCCAACAAGCTGTCTTACTGCCCCTGGTTCAGATCCACCATTGATAAGTCTTTTTTTTTTTTTTTTCAGAAATGATGTCTGATTTATAAGTGCTTCCTTAGTTTGTTTGGTACTTGTAATTGATGATCATTTGCAGCTACAGTGGGCTCGTGTTTGGGGAAGTGTTATATCCACTCACGGCAGAAAGGCCTTGACATCCCCCCACAAACCTAAACAAGCAAAACAGGAGGGTATCACAATCCCGCAATCACTGCCAATTAAAAAACATTAAAATGTAATGTCAAGATTTATATGAGAAAGTTATTACCGCTGTCATACAACTAATGTGAAATCATTTGCATTAAGTAACCTGTCCAAAGACAGATTTAACAGAGCATTCAAATCAATGCGTCTAAACCTCATAAATTAAAGTGTGGATTTGGGTTTTTATTGTGTGTGTTTTTTGTACAAATGTGTCACACGATACACATCAAGCATAAAACAATTAAATATGAAACAATTGGCCCATGAGTACAAACAACTATTATTAAAAACGCGTGTTATCCACTAATTAGACTGAAACCACCATTGTCATTTTTTTCTTTTTGCTCAGCTAGCAGATGAACTAAACAACAACAACAACCTTATTCATGATGAAAGCAGGACACCAACTGCTGGTAAATAGTAAGCATAACAACTCATAGTTGACCTCTTCAGATTAATCTGTTCTCGTTCACAATCATCTGATAAGAAGTTAAAATAGTCATGCTGACAACATGCAGTGAGCATAAGAAAATTATTTGACTGGGCGTTTTAAGCATAAAGCCATAGCTTCAAATTATTATTACCATTATTTTATTTATTTATTTATTTATTTGGTCAGCTCGTGTTTCTAGTTTTTTTTTTTTTTTTTTTTTTGCCTGACGTCTTAAACGATCTGTCAGTTATTTTGTGAGCTGATTTTGATAATGATAATATTCCCATTCAGATCTTTGCCAAGTTTAAATTTTTTAGATAATCAGAGCCCAAGTGTGTCTTTGGACTGTGGGAGGAAACCGGTGTACCCAGAAAAAAACCCACAGAGAGTCCCCAACCTGAAAGTGACTTGAACCTCAGATCTTCTCGCTGTGAGGCAACAGTGCTAACCACTGCACATAATAGAGTTAAGGTGATATTTATAATGATTACATGGTGTAATGTCAGAATGACTTAAACACAGAGTGGGGCAGAAAACTTCGGGCCTCCTGGCTACATCTAAACAACAACTCTCAGAGTGTAAACATGCTCCAGGGGCCCTGTCTGGCTCTGAGTGCCATTAAATCAGGATCTACCTCTCCTTCACCTCGCCAAGATTTGGGGTGTAATAATATCTGACCTTTCATAAGATGTACATTATTTTCTAATCTCTTCAGTGATCTCTTGCCTCTATTTCACTACTAGCCAGAATATATTTCCTAATGCACAATATATTTGAAGACAAGAACAAAAATGAGTTTCTTTTATGACTAATGATTAAATTGCATCTGTGTGTGTGTCCTCATAGTATGTTGGTTTGACCATAATTATGATCAGCAACATCTTGATCAGAGTTTTAGCGTGAAGTCATGGTTTAAAATTACAGTAGAGCCAAGTCTCATGGCAAATTACGAAGCATGAAAGAAATACCACCTCTTTATTTGTGTACATGGACACAAAAAATATTTCATCACAGAAGTCAGAGCGACTCTGGAGGGACGTTTCACCCATTCAACTTATTGAAAAGAGATGTGAAGCAAGTGGTAAACATTGTATTTTAACCTAAAGCATGATGTTTTACTAAACCTAATTGAATAGTTTTATTTCAAAAAACCTAACCAAACATCAAACTACAACACAAAACTGAAAATGACATTAAAAATCTCAAAACTAAGGACAAAAAGAAAACAGAAAAAACATTTTATATTAGAATTCTCCTCTCTTGCAGATTTAAACAAAGACTTTGAAGCACAACGTGTTCATGTACATATGTTTTTATATGAACAAGAGTATTTCACAGACTGCTGTGAGACTGTTGCACTGTAATTTTCCAAGAAATAAATGTATGTCAATGCAATATCCTCTCCAGTGATAGAAATGTTCTGGGCAGGTGGATGAAATGAAGCCCAGTTGGTTAGTCTGTTAGTTAGAAACCCTGTAGACAAGTCATAATAATAATAATAATAATAATAATAATAATAATAATAATAATGATAATAATACAATATTTGCAGCTGTCCATAAACTCATTATTGTTGACTCTGTATTGCAGTCATGAAACATTTAAAGAGAAAGACTTTGTTTGTATGTTACACTATTTAGTTGCCCCTTTGAACTAGAGATGGCACGATACCACTTTTTTATGTCCGATACCGATACCGATATCATAAATTTGGATATCTGCCGATACCGATATGAATCCGATATAGTGTTTTTTAATCAACAAAACTGTTTTTTAAAATATCTTGCTGCATTTTGCAAGTCTGCAAGTTCATACTCAAGTTTAAAACAACAACTACACTAAAGCTATTCTGTTATACCTGTATACAAAAAAAATATTTCATAGTTCAGCAATACTGATCAATCTAATAAACTTAAACCTACACCATCCTCCCTATTCTGGTATTTTAAAGAGTACTTAGCGTAAATATTAAGCAACCTAACTAATAGGGTTCCAACTCCCAGCAACAACAAAAATAAATAAATAAAAAATAGGGAACCACCCCTCACGCTCCACCTCATGATGCTTAATCAACGTAATCAACCTTAATTTGATGCAGTGTGAAAAAAAATGCACAGAAATCAATTATTTTTCAAGAAATATTAAATAGATTCAACATCTTTCTTCAACAAAATTGCAGACTGCACAGATGGTACCTTCCCAAAGGAAAATGTACTATAGCTTACTAGGGTATATATATTAGACTTAATAGTCACTATATACAGTAATTGACTTCTATTCATTTTACATCAAATTAAAACTTTGGGTGTCAGATAATTATTTATTAAAAGCTAGACATTTTAAATGAGAATAAGAAAGAAAAGTATGTCTTTGTGCCCCCTTTTCCCAGTTAATGCCCTATCGGCCCCCCTGGCTAAACTTTGCTAGATCCGCCCCTGCACAGTTACCAGCCGTCAGCTACGTAGAAAAAGATCCTGGTGTAGAAAGTAATATTAAATAAATTCTAACAACAGCTTATCAAGCTTAAACGTGCTGCTGTTGTTCAGCCGCTGGTTTGCTCTTTCTGGCGCAAAGTGGACCAAAAACAAACAAGAGAGACGGACTCACAACAGAAAAGCCGATCAGCTGATCATTAGCAGTTTCACGATTGAAGTAGCAGCCGGAGAGCGAGAGGCAGTCGCTCGTTAAGCTTAACGTGGGAATGCTTTACAAACATTCAGAGATGGACTTACACACTTGCTTTACTTCTCTCGGGGATAACTTTGTCGGAGATGAAATGCCAGGTTGCTAGCGAAGCTCCACATGCTATCCAGACCACCGACAGGTCCGCATGCCACAGCTGCTCTATCACGTGATGCATACTGCTCCGACGTTCTGAGGCGAGTTACGGCGTGTTGCAAGTTTTGTGAGGTGCTTTCGTGATATTTAATGGATCGGATTACATTTTTTTATTTTTCTCCGATATCCGATCCAGTAATTTAGGTCAGTATCGGACCGATACCGATACGTAATATCGGATCGGTCCATCTCTACTTTGAACGCAAGAGGAGAACAATTGTAACATTAAGCCAGACTAGCACAATAATAAATTGAGTTTCTGAAATTGCTAACCCCGCTGCATAACTACACAATTAGCATGTAGCCTTTATTAATGTAATTCAAAGTTGTAGTGTTATGTGTAGTGAGTAGCGTTTCCTCCATACGGAATATTTGTTTGCTGTTTCAAAGAATTATGAAGTGCTGAACATTACTGTACACGGACAAGACAATGACTGTTTGCAGCAATGTGTGAGAATTCAACCCTTAGTTCTGCAATGTTTCATTTTATTCACCACATTGATCAAAAACCTCCTGACACGTTCACTTGCCAAGACACAAAATCTCGCAAGTCACACCAACCAAGCGGATCCTAATTCTCACTTTGATGGAAAATGTAAGCCTGGCACCTTTATCTCCATCTTCAACGGATTCTGCAGTGTTTGATTTAATAACACCCTGAGACATTAAACAGAGTACAGTTGCAGCTAAACCCACTGAACTGAGGTAAACCAGTGATGCTGATCTGATCAGGGGCCCGTTGTGCTTAAAAACATTGTATCTTTGCGGATTCTGGTGGGAACTTCCATCTTCAGCAACCCGCACCCTCATATACACAATCTCACACTCAAATACATCTCGACGTCTGTCGGTTGTACACCAGCTGTACACAGGTGGATGGTAGAGGCTGTGTGTGGAGCAAGTGGATTATGAGGAACGGTAATTGGATGTCCAGAGAAGCTGCCCATACGCATCTGTATGTGTGTGTGTGTGTGTGTGTGTGTGTGTGCGTGTGCTCTGTCTGGAGGTCATCATGTTCTCATAACGGTCAGTTAGGGTTGTCCGCCAGGCTCGATCTCCTGTCGGGATTGTAAATGTTATTGATCAGACGCATGCACCGCATCCACAACGAGAGCTGAGACACTGTTTTCACTGTCTCTCTCTCTCTCTCTCTCTCTCTCTCTCTCTCTCACACACACACACACACACAGGCGTACAACTCATTAGAAGCCGTACACACTCATAGACATATCCTCATTAACACTCCCTAGTCACACACACTAAACATCCATACACATCTAGTTGTCAGACAGCACACACACACTCGTGCACACACAGACTGGTTTTGTTGAGTGAGATGAGGAAGAGTTATGGATGGGGGCACAAAATGTGGACATGAATGGTGTGTGTGCAGCATGTCAGCCTGTGTGAGTGTGCATGGTCATGTGTGTCTGTATCGCGAGCATGACATTTGTGTTAGTCTATGGCTATGCGCAGCAGTGTGCTTCCGAATGTGTGTGTGTCTGAGTGTGTGTGTGTGTGTGTGTGTGTGGGGTGCATGTCGGAGTCTGTCAGCCCCAGCATCTCGTGTCAGGGCGAGAGGCAAGACATTAACAACTTCTGTCATTCTGCTGACAAAATGGTGGCAGAAGATTTCCCATGGTGCCCTGATGACTGCTGGCGTTTGTCAACAAGCCCTGTCACCGCCACGATGAGGGGAGGGTGAGGTGGTGGGGAGAAACGGGGTAGAGGGAGTGGGGGAGGGTTAGTGACAGGCCCCGGACCCGTTCCCATGAGCACCGGGGAAAGAGAGGTTTTGTGTGTCTGTGTGCGAATGTGTATATGTGTGTATATGACTGTGAGAGTGTGTGTATGTGTTTGTGTAAAGGGAGGAGGGAAAGTTGGGAGGCAGGAGGGAGGGAAGGGCTGTCTCTCAGCAGCTTTCATACATAGACCATGAAAAAAACCAAAATGAGCTGTCACTGCAATTCCCAGGATGCCTTGCTGTTTAGCATAGCAGTAACAGCAGCAGCAGCATGAACATTGTGTGTGTGGGCCGGTAAGCTGATAAGCTATCTCTCTCTCTCTCTCTCTCTCTCTCACACACACACACACACACACACACACACACACACACACACACACACACACACGGATAATTAAGCAGAGCAGAAGCTCCCCCTGACGCGAGGCAGAGCTCATCTGCATTTTGGCCTCCGGCACGCAGTTAGGAGCAACGCCTGATGGAGGGAGAGAGAGAGGGCAACCGAGGGAAGGAGAGAAGGATGGTGGGAGGCAGGTAGAGGGAGAGAGTGAGGGAAAGAGAGGGTGAGAGCAAGAGGGAGAACCAGGGTAAGGAGCCAATTAGCCAGCTGGATGGATGAGTGACTGACAGCGCTCTTGACACACTGCTATCTGGGCTTTTCTGTTGCGCACACACACAGACACACACGCACGCAAACACCTTTCTCCCCATCTCTCCTTCCTTCTTTCCATCCATCTCTCTCGTCTCAGCCTGCTCCTCTCTCTATATCTGTTCATGCTGTGTGGGTGTCTCTTGTTTTTACCTGCATCCCGTGCTCTGCACAGAGCTCACGGTCCAATCACATCCCCCTGCCGCGCTCCGATGTCCAATGACCTTGCCCAATGAGCGCACCCACAGTGCTGCGGGTCCCGCCTCTTAGGTGTTGAACTCAAAAGGGGGTCAAAGGCCATCACTCCCACCGTTCTGCAGACATAAACTGAGAGCTGAAGTCGTGACATTGCACCTCACGGCAATCTCTAATTTATTTATTTTTAAATAAATCTTTGTAGATCTTTATGATCAAATGAAATATGTTCTTGGGGATTATGTTCTATAGTCTTCAACAAATTACCCTTTGTAAAAGTTATCATAACAAACTTAATCCTAGTCATTTTAACAAGGATAAATAATGATTAATTCATCTGGAAACAAAAATCTACAGCTTACAACAAGAATCTACAAACACAACAACCCAGCTACTTAGAAAATCCCAACATGGCTTCACACATGTCGATAGAACATGACAAAGCTTTCTTCTGATTTTCTTTTTGATGTCTGACAACTTCCACAGACTATTCCTCCTTGTCCTACAGACATACATGAACTACACGCAACCCCTAGACTCACTCGTGGACTTTTCTTTTGAGTCTGTTTAGCTTGTTTGTGGGATTTAATGAAAGTGACGTAAACAAATGAAAAAACAACAACAACAACAAATACTGAATAAACACTGATATGTAATGGATGCTCTTGTCTCACCTTGCGCTAAATCGAGTTTGACATTACAGAAATAGCGATGACGCTGCTGATTTTCCTCTTTGAGTTTTTTTTGCCAGTTGAGCTATTTTGGACTCACACCTTTTTGGAGCTGCTGTATGAACCTCATTGTAGGTTCAGTTTAAGTTTTTTCATGCCAGCAGTGCAATGTGTTGTTCAAGATGTTTCCAGTCATCACGGGGTGTGTAGATTGCTACTCATCCTCCTTTAAATCTTGAATGAATGGGACTGGTGGTTTAGGCTAATTTGATTAGGCAGAAATGTAAACACTGTAACTAGACTGAACATACGGAAATATAATTAATAAAATCTCTGTATTGCTCAAAAACTCATTTCCAGTCAGTACTGCAGAAAATGGTGGCAGGAAGGTGTTGACGTGACAGATTGCTGACCATGCACTAATCAAAGTTCTCTGAGAAAGTTTTTGCAGTTTTATGAAGAATCCCATTTTGAGTTTGTGCAAACTGTAATGCAAAACTACCGTACCAGAACACAAACTGGTAGAAATAATGCAATTTACCAAAAGTTACCAGAAATCTGGTAGATAAGATAGCCATACACGTAGTGACATCACCACTGGTTTATGGAGTACAATTTTATATCCTTGAGTTTGGCCATCACCATCATGTGCAAGGAGTCGATCCAACTGGACAGACACGACTCATGCATATGGCAGTGAGACCCTAAAGAATGCCAGTCATTATTATCTATTATTACTCTATCAGTATGATCAATAATAATAATAATAACTGCACTAATTACTCTTTGAATTTAGCAATTAAGTACATGAACTCAGTTTAACCTCACAGCTGAGGTCGGAAATGATTGGTTTATTACAGAATATGGGTTGTGTTTGGCATCTGGGCTTCAAGCCCATATAACTCCCCGCAAATATGCAGGCCAGTCTCGTAGAAAAACATGAAAGCAATCATGCTGATGGGCACTCATCTATCATGGTGCAGAGGAAGTGGGCATCTGCTGTACTTCAAGCCAAACCATGATCATTTTCAAAATCTACTCAATCCCATTTTAGTCCCTTAACCCATCCCAGTTGTTTTTCACCAAGCCACATATAGTTAACTAATAGCATATTTAAAAAATTTACAAATGAAGTCAGAAGTCTGTGACGCACGCAGTAAGAAGTGAAATGATTCACTCCACCACCGGTCCTTATGACTTCCTTTCAATTGCTTTTTAAAGTGGAACATTCATTTTGTGTACGTGGAAGAATCTGTACAATTGAGCGGAGACTGATCAAAGTCATTTTCAGGGACATGACAACAATGCTGAAAAGTTGTGTCCACAAATCTAAATCTGTAGATTAAAGATTTTTGCACAAATTGGCATGAGACTGCGATCAAATATGATACACAGAAATTTAAGAAGTGGTGAGTAATCATCCCTCTAGAGGTTACAGGTGGATTCTGGGGAGGTGAAGGGATTGAAACAGCAGGCAGCGATTCTGTTTGGCAGCAGCGCTGACATGAGAGTGATGGGGAAATTCAACAGCTTAAATAAAGCATTACATTGAGAGGGTGTATTTTGCATATAATGAGAGGAGTGAAGTGTGTATGACATGGTGCAGCTTGAGTTGCTTGCTTGAGTATGAAGGCTTCCTACTATTAAGAAAATGTTAGGTGATTGAAAACTTGTGTAATTTGTGTAATAGACATTCATGTGTAAAACATGATCAGCTTCCAGGTCAGAAAAAAATGTACCTGTTAAGGAAGGCCACCAGATGGTGATAGCTATGGTTGCAAAAAGGTGCAAAAATGTATTCCACTACAGATTACAGAATAAATGCCCCAAAATGTATTTTGTAACATATTCCATTACGTTACTCAATGAGAGTAATGTATTCTGAATACTTTGGATGACTTAATATGAGTTGACATGGGCCGCAAGATTGAGACACAGGCATTAGAGCCTCTAATTTAGAGCCTCTTGATGCGTGTTTTGTTTGGGTTTCCACCGGCGTGGAAACTAAAAATAGAGCATGTGAAACAGGAAAATACTGCTGTGTAATCCATTTATTTCAGCAAAGTAACTGTATTCTGAATACCACCTTTTTAAACGGTAACTTTAACGGAATACAGTTACTCATATTTTGTATTTTAAATACGTAACGGCGGTACATGTATTCCGTTACTCCCCAACACTGACTGTGTGTGGATGCAAGAGCAGGACCACTTGTCATTGTGCCCAGCGCTAACGCGTTAAAGAGCTAACCGCGCTAAAGTGTTGACGCCCTGCAGCCCCACGCACGGGGCGATCCGCGCTAACTCGCTAACGGAGATTTGCCATGTTAATGCGGTTATGGCATTAATGTCATTTTAACGAGATTAACGCTGACAGCACTAATATATACATATGTTAACCCCTCGGCCCATAGATCCTCTGGGTTGTAGCACTGTCTCTACTTTTCAAAGTAATTCAATTTTATTTATACAGCGCCAAATCTCAACAACAGTTGCCTCGAGGCGCTTTATATTGTAAGGTAGACCCTACAATAATACATACAGAGAAAAACCCCACAATCATATGACCCCCTGTAAGCAAGCACTTTGGCGACAGTGGGAAGGAAAAACTCCCTTTTAACAGGAAGCAACCTCCAGGAGAACCAGGCTCAGGGAGGGGCGGCCACCTGTTGGGGAGAGAGATGTGGTCACCCACTCAAAGCATTGAACTAAACGGGCACCGAAAAAACCTCATGTTTAGGGTGAATCCAGACTGTAATATACCTCCATCTTTTATGTACAGTTTATGGTTTAGCGTTAGACCTCATTGGGCACTAAACAAACTATTACCGTGAACTTTAGGCTGTACCATCTGTGAGAAGTTAAAATTACAAATCCCTTTGCTGAACCTTTCAGCAGCACTTCCCTTTGAGGTTTCACTGACTATGTAATTTGTCGCTCTATATATGCTGAATGTAAAACTTTGTAAAAAATGTAAAACAACGCTCTAGTTATTCTCCAGTTCAGTCTTTGAATCCAGTTGGGTTCAGCTTATTCCCATTTTGGACCATTTTGATTACATTTTGTTAAAAACTAAGCATATAGAAGCAGTTTGTAAGGTCAGTTAATATAAAACAACTGTTAGTCAGTATCAGTTTAGGTGAATTAAATCAGTTCTGTTTAAGGTCTTTAACAGATTAACTTATTAATTTACACCACGAAAATCTATTAAACCAGGCATCCACCTATGTATGCCACCTCATGTTGAAATTTGGTTAAATATGATAAAGCCTGTTAGAACCAACTATAAACCTGTACATACCATCCATAGCACAGAATACAAGCGGTGAAAAAAGCTGGTACATCCACACATTAACAGGGACTTGTATCAAAAGTGGACTTGTTCCTCACTAGAGAAGTTCACAAGAATCTCCCCACACCACCTAGAAAAATTTGATCCAATATTTAACCATTATTATTATTATTATTATTATTATTATAAACAATTTTCTGTTTGGGCCTGTATCAACTCCTTTTGTTAACGCAAATTGATATTTAGACTAAAGACAATGTTTTTAAGGATGCAGATGGAAATATTTCTTTATTATTATTATTATTATTATTATTATTATTATTATTATTATTATTATTATTATTATTATCCTGCCAGATCTGAACTCTTTCAGAACTTGCGGTATCAAATGGGCTTTTAAACATAGCCCCAAGAGTCTGAAAATTGGTTTGTAAGGCCTGTCCTGCTGGTCCAGATGCTAAAAAAATGAAAAAGAGTGAAAAAGAGGAAGAATCCTACTGTAAATAATTTCTTCTTTGAAACATTGAACAGTGCTACTTTTTATGGTTTCTATTATTTGTACATACGATCTAAACAAGGGTACGACATTCAACACAAGGGAATTACGTGCTATATTTATTTTTTAAAATGCTTTTGTGTCATCAGCGCACGGCTTTATGTTAAAGTAAGACATAGTTGGGCTATATATACTGGAAATTGAAGCTTGCCACCGTTTCCCAGTATCACTGTCTTGTTTTATGTCTAAGCACAGTGAATTATTTTCTGCATTCTTTCACGTACGTATTTACACTGGCTTTGGTGGTGCAGTGTAGTCATTTCTCAGAGGGAGTCTGTTAGAAAACCTGACACCAAAGTTCCACCAGCAAAGTGGTTTTCTTCTTTTTTCTTATGTGTGCTGTGATCAAACATACTATCTTCATGCTGCTTCCTCCCATCATTGCATGTGAAAGTACACAGTGTGCACTTCTAGAAGGATTTCTCCCCTCTCTAGTCATTTTACTGACTTTCTTTGGGAAAAAAAAAACTAAAGAAGCGCTGGCAGTGTACAATGACGTGCAGCAAAGGAGAGAACTTGTGTTTCCATTGAAACCAGAGGAATTAAAAGCTAACCATTAGTGATGCATGAATTCCACACAGTGCTCTGCAATTTTGTGGGGGAACACATTATACCTTCTAGCATATTATTAAGATGTACTCAGCTGTAATATTACAGAAAGCTACGTCAGATTTGAAAATTCATCTATCAGAATTTGTATAAGGGCACAAATGCAAATAAAGGGTAAGCTGTTTTTCAACTGTACTGTTTTTACTCTATATGTTCTCCTTGTCGCTTCATTAAAAACTGAAGTTGCCACTCCTGATTTTCTCTAAGGTTAGGATATTTACACAGTGACTAACTCTAAGAGACGCTCTAACATAAATCTGAACTCTTAACAGTGTTATAATGACAGTGTGACAACATATCTTAATAATTAATGGTGGAATTAAAGCTATTGCACAACAGCTGGCTCCTCGCTCTTGTTCTGCTACACTGATAGCCAACATGACACCTGTTCTGGTGCTCTTTAAGTCATCATGCATAAAGGAAAAGGCTGATAAGAAATGAATAAAAGTGACACCTTATATGAAACGAATAGTAAAAAACAGGAACCAGATATAAAAGTCAAATTTCCAAAAATAGAAATACAGCATCACTAAACACGCATGCAAAGAAAGACACTTATTTGTAATTTAATAATTAAGACCTGTTCTAAGACCTCAGGCAGAGGTCTGTTTATTCTGATCCAAATATTAATGGGAGAAACATTTGCTTTTCCTTTTTTAGGAACACAAACTCTGAGATACAGTTTCACCATCTGTCCGCTTTTGCCGGTCACAAGAGTCTACAAGTGAAAATCAATGACGAGATAAAGGAATAAATTCAAAGACTATCTGAAGGAATGAAGGAGCGTCAGATACCTTAGGCATTGCAAACTGATGTGAAAATGCTGTGGCTGCAAATGAAGCCAGTCATTAATTTCCTGGGTATATCATAACAGTAAAAGTGAATGGAGAAGAAATGTAACTGTCATAATCTCCTTTATGATTTGTAAACCTAAAACATAGGGTGACTGCACTGGTTGCACAAGAGGTCACTTGATTCATTACCTCATGCAACATGGTATTATTGTATTATACTGTAAAAATGTACAGTAGCATGGTTTTATATGTTTTTACTAGAGATGGACCGATCCGATATTACGTATCGGTATCGGTCCGATACTGACCTAAATTACTGGATCGGATATCGGAGAAAAATAAAAAATGTAATCCGATCCATTAAATATCACGAAAGCACCTCACAAAACTTGCAACACGCCGTAACTCACCTCAGGTTAGCACGTCGGAGCAATATGCATCACGTGATAGAGCGGCTGTGGCATGCGGGACCTGTCGGTGGTCTGGATAGCATGTGGAGCTTCGCTAGCAACCTGGCATTTCATCTCCGACAAAGTTATCCCGAGAGAAGTAAAGCAAGTGTGTAAGTCCATCTCTGAATGTTTGTAAAGCATTCCTGCGTTAAGCTTAACGAGCGACTGCCTCTCGCTCTCCGGCTGCTACTTCAATCGTGAAACTGCTTAAATGATCAGCTGATCGGCTTTTCTGTAGCGAGTCTCTCTTGTTTGTTTTTGGCCCACTTTGCACCAGAAAGAGGAAACCAGCGGCTGAACAACAGCAGCACGTTTAAGCTTGATCAGCTGTTGTTAGAATTTATTTAATATTTCTTTCTACACCAGGATCTTTTTCTACGTAGCTGACGCTGGTAACTGTGCAGGGGCGGATCTAGCAAAGTTTAGCCAGGGGGGCCGATAGGGCATTAACAGGGAAAAGGGGGCACAAAGACATACTTTTCTTTCTTATTCTCATTTAAAATGTCTAGCTTTTAATAAATAATTATCTGACACCCAAAGTTTTAATTTGATGTAAAATGAATAGAAGTCAATTACTGTATATAGTGACTATTAAGTCTAATATATATACCCTAGTAAGCTATAGTACTTTTTCCTTTGGGAAGGTACCATCTGTGCAGTCTGCAATTTTGTTGAAGAAAGATGTTGAATCTATTTAATATTTCTTGAAAAATAATTGATTTCTGTGCATTTTTTTTCACACTGCATCAAATTAAGGTTGATTACGTCGATTAAGCATCATGAGGTGGAGCGTGAGGGGTGGTTCCCTATTTTTTATTTATTTATTTTTGTTGTTGCTGGGAGTTGGAACCCTATTAGTTAGGTTGCTTAATATTTACGCTAAGTACTCTTTAAAATACCAGAATAGGGAGAATGGTGTAGGTCTAAGTTTATTAGATTGATCAGTATTGCTGAACTATGAAATATTTTTTTTGTATACAGGTATAACAGAATAGCTTTAGTGTAGTTGTTGTTTTAAACTTGAGTATGAACTTGCAGACTTGCAAAATGCAGCAAGATATTTAAAAAAAACAGTTTTGTTGATTAAAAAACACTATATCGGATTCATATCGGTATCGGCAGATATCCAAATTTATGATATCGGTATCGGTATCGGACATAAAAAAGTGGTATCGTGCCATCTCTAGTTTTTACTCAAGGACTGACTGGATTATTATGTTACTCTAGAACATTTCATTTTATTTTTTCAGTTTACCAATCATAATGGTCATTTTGTAAATTAGGGCACCATTCGGAGTGAAATAGATAATAAACCTGTTTTTTATTACCTGACTCACAGCACCTGCGTATCCCATTAGTGTGGTTTTTTTATGCAGGTTTGAACACAGTAATTACATTCGGGTGTCCTTCAGTTCTTCTTAAGCTCCTAAGACTAAAAAGTTATTGAAAAGTTTATGAAAGTTTGATAATGATGCTTGGCACTGTCATATTTGCTCCAACTATTTACTTTCTGCACTTCTTTCTTAATCAAGATCTGTGAGCTGCTTTTTTATACTTAGTCAATATAACTTTTTTAGGTCCTGTAGTTCACAGCAGCGCTGGACTATTCTTTAAATTATCCAGTGGAGTTTTCTGGGAGAATAAAAATGTCCAACACCTGACTGGACCTTAAACAGTCTTTACCCTGTCAGCTCTTCAGTACAAGTTCTATATAATGCCCAACTGTCCCTTGTCAAAAATAGCGCAAAGTGAGCTTCATGTGTCCTGACTCCTTACTCAGAAAACACTCTAAGATAAACAGTGTTTTCTGTAGTGAGAAACATGTCTTACTCACACAGTGCACAAATGTGATTCTCAGATTTTCACAGGCTCACAACAACTGACTGGAAAAACTAACATAATTTTAAAAATAAGGATTGTTTTTGATGTTTGCATGAAAATACTTTACAGTCTGTGACTACCTGAAGTCTCGAAGCCACATCACCAAAGGCTGTTTGCACACTTGAGATGTTCTGCGAAGGCTTTACTGCAGCTGCCTTCAGTTGCTGCTTGTTTTTGGGTCTTTCTTCCTTTGGTTTTGTGATGGGGAAAGAAGATGCGTGTGCTTCAGATGATGAGTTGTTTCTCTTCGTTTCCATTCTTCCCATCATTCTGGAACAAGTTACTCTTGATTTGATCTGTCTGCATTTTTTGTAGAAACACCTCTTCTGGTCTTCTAGTTCATGAGTGTAACCAGTGGTTTTAAACTTGCTTTAAACCCTTCACATTTGCTTTCATTAAGGCAAAAATGATACACCTGCCTTCTCGAGAGTGTTCCTCACTTTGTTAGGTGTTTAAAGGTCGTTTTTCTTATCCATGGAAATAATTCTGTCATCATTGACTTTAGTTGAATCTACTTCAGATATCACGTCTGTGTTATTTCTCTTGAAATAACAGAGGAACAGACATCATGTGATCTTGTCAGTTAATTTTCCAATGCATTTTGAACTTCTGGATTTAAATTCCAGCGTGGTGGTCTAAGGCAAAAACCCCAAATATACTCTGAGTTACTGTAAACAATGAAACTTTTCTATTATAAAAGCCAAATTTAGGGTTGAGAAAATGACTTGATCATATCAAAATGAGCCACAGATGGCATTAAACACCTGTTGATCATCACACAAAAACTGACCTTAAAGTGTAAAAGTGGTAGGAGACTTCCTTTGATTTTATCTTCTTGTCATTTTAAATACAACTCATTGCACAAATTGCACACATAGGGCCAAATGTTGTGTTTGAATGTGTGATGAGAGGCATTTTGCTGAACATTTGCTCAAACTAAAGTGAGGAGACGTTTCACCTCAGCGTTACAATTCCAGTCAAGCAGTGACAGGCGCAGACAACAGGAGAGGATATGAGTCTGTTTCTGTAAACTGTATGCAAATTTGTAACCAGAAGACACCAAAACACAGTGAGTAGCAGATGTAGGATACGTGTGGGTGGAAGTGAACATTTGGAAAAGGGATGTATCGCCGGTGGTTGACAGGAACGCAGTTGGCGGGGCTGGAACAGGAGGCCTCATGACAAGCTGCTGTTGCTTCCTGTTGGCCCACGGAAAGATGCCCGAGGAGCAAGAGGGGGAAGACGGAGGGTGGAGAAAACTGGTGGAAGAGTCACAGCTGGAGCAAGCGAGCAGACACATGTGCTTGACAGTGAATAGAAGAGAGAGCAAGAGAGGAAAATTAGTGTTGGAAAAGGAATTGAAAAGTAAATTAATCCTAATTAATACATAGACTTCTTCAGCTGTGAAGAGGTAATCTGCACAGAAAGTCTGAATATTGATTTAAAGAGTGCTGTGGTGTGACTATACAGGGATATATAAAAGTTGGCATGAGCTTATAATATTTTATTTAAAAAGAACCAACATATTTGATTAAAAGATATATTTTAAACAGGAACAATTTCTATTAAACAATAACGCGATGAAGTAATAAAACATGAACTATGTTATTATGAGGTCATATAATCACAGCGACATTCACCTCAAGGCACTTTATATCGTAAAGTAAAGACACTACAAAATAATAACAAAATAACAAGCTGAAATTTTTTTGCTCATTTGTATCATTCAGTGTACTATATGCACATGTGATTCAGTAAAGTCTTGCACTGTTTTAAAGAGAAGTGCAGATAAGCAAGGTCACCCAGAGTGCCCACCAATTATCTGCTGCATTCATTTTTGACAAAAATGAGAAACTGTCCAAAGCAAAGAAATTGAAACTTTGAAAAGTGACTGTGCTACAGTGGAAATGATCTCTTAAGAATCCTGTTGTGACGTGTAAATGCCAAGAAGGTGTCTCTTTATTATAATTCTTGAAAGGCCTAAAGGTGCAAAAGAAAGACATATTGTAAATAAAACCTACAGCTGTGGTGACTTTTTTTCTTTTTCTAAAATACGGAAACAAATGTAACACAAGCGCTTTAGTGTTCATGCATTATAGTGTTGTTTGGCGTTTAGGTATTTTCCCACTAAATCCTTAAATTAACCCTAAAAAAACTGATTGGTGTTGTCTGTCACTCTTTTTATTAGTTTTTATTAGCTTTTTCCCCAATGTTAAAAAATAATTTTGAAGCACTTCAAGCTCAATACTTCTAAGACATCATTTAAATAGTTCTTTGTTTAACAAAACTCACCAGTCATTAGGTTCAAATACATTTACTGATTTCTTATTTTCTAAAATGAATGTTTGTGTTTGGACGATATGAAATTTGTTTCCCCCCTTTTTGGCTCTTCTGCATTTAATTTACAGGATCTTGTACTTACAGTACACACTATGCGTCCTAATTCTTACAGGTGACCAGAAGATTGTGTAATCTTAATGTAGAAAAAGAATAGATACTCCTTACTACTTATTTTCACAATCTAAAAGGTAATTAAAATATTTAGTGGAACCAGCCATTTGAACAAAAGGTAGAAACTACTGAAATGTTCTATATTTTCCAATACTTTCAGGGAAGTTGAAAAAACAAAATAATACTAATGGGAAGTAAAAACAAAATCACACACAAATCTTTTTGCGCCGATCCTACAATGACAATGACTCCCACATTGCAGTTTTTATACATCAAACCACTGACCAACATTTCCTTTTGTCACAATTATGTGTACTCTGCTTCTGTGCAGACGAGTAGCGTTCAACTGGTTCAGAGAAGTATGACGAGGACTGGAAGACACCGGGAGGAATGAGCGAGCGATGGACAAGTGATGAAGGTGGAGAAGAGGAGGAGGTGAGGGTGAGCTGAGTAGAGAGGCGGTGGTGTGTGTCTTATACGAAGGGATGGAGGGAGTAAATCCTTTTCTTCATCATTACCTCGTCTCTGCCAGTGCCCTCACCTTAATTAGTCTCAGAGCAGCTCGCCTGGCCAGAACTCTGCCTCATCACTCCATCCATCCCTCTACCCCCTTTAAAACCCTGCGCCACCATCCCTCCTCCCGCCTCATCCCTTTCACCTCCATGTCTTTCTTCCTATGCTCTCTCTATTTCCTCCAGCGATTTCCACACTTCCTCTGTCTCTCGTGCGTTGTGCTTCATCTTTGTCTCTGTGGAAATTGACTGAAATACCAAACCCCTAACCCCACAATATCAACAGCTGTGCATCTACACACACATGCAACACAAAGAGCTTAATGTTGGTAAATACCGCAGACACACACGCACGCACGTGCACGCACGCGCACGCACACACACTGAGACATACGTGGCTGCTCCAGGCTTGGCAGCTATAAATACAGAGGATTGCAAAGAGGAGGAAACTCGGTTAAAAAGTTAAGTGGGGAAAAAAGCGGCGCTGTGAGATTGACACCCCGACGTCTCAGCTCTCTAGAGGCTAAATTAGGAGATCCACAGCTCCACACACACATACACACACATCTGTGTGCACCCACTGACAGACAAGCACACCTTGAGTGAATGTACATTCACACAAACTCATAGTTTTGCGAAGTGCATGCAGTTGTGTGTATGTTTTGTGTGAGTGTCCCTGTCACGTCAGTCTCCATGGGCCTATCCAATGTCCATGTTTTGCTCTCACCAGCTGAATGCTGATGGCCACTGGGACATTAAAATGGTGGGAGATGCGGCACATGGCATACACAGCACTATGTGCCGTTTTCTTATCTATTACTCTGTTATACTGTATATTTAAGGGATCTACCATTATAATCACAATGCATGACCTATAAATAAACTATATTGCACAGTGAGCTGAGCTACACATCACAATATATATTTGGGCTTGTTGTATTTTGGTATTGCATTCAAATATTTGCACCTTTCTTGGGAAAATGTGCAAAAATGTCTATGTTCACACACTAGTTTCACAGCTTTCATGCTTCCTGTTTATGTCTGAAACAGGAAAAAATGGATTCCTGTCTGCAGAAGCAAATGCTTTGAGAGCGTGAACACGCAAATAAAAATCCCCAAACTCATGCGACAGGAACATAAAAACGTCAGGAAAATAAAGGTGGAGACAAACAAGTGGCACAAACAAGAATACACAGGTAGCCACTTTGCTGTATCTTTCCCAAGCCCTTTAAACCACAGAGATTTTCTCCTCTTTACTGGATTGCAGACAGGCGTATTTTTCCATACACACAGTAAACAAGTGCTGATCAGGCAAACAAGAAAGAAGAAAACGCAAACCACACGACCGTTTTGCTGTACAATTTTCCTTTAAAAATCCAGTGTGAATATAGAAATAGGTGTGTTTTTGTTCCGTGTTTAAAGTTGTGTTTGCCTAACATCTATGCAATAACGCAGGTCACTTGCTTCCTGAACTCTTTTAATGTACATGCTATTAAAGTAGCTGTAAGTTGAACAGCAGATATATTTAAATCAAACTAGTTAAGCAACAGAACTTATTTTAGTCGATGACCTTCAGTGCGTCATTTCAGCAGTTGTATAGCTCCTCTCGCATTTGACGCACAAAGAGTATAAATTAAACCGAGGTAAAGCTGAGTGGAGCCTCGTATGCCTCTCACAAGAGTGCATGAGTTTAAATGTCACTGCCAAGATGTAGCCAACACAGTTTTAAAATAATAATGCTCTGATCCAATCTCTATGTTACAAGGACTTATAGCTTCCCCCTGCAGGGGGTGCTGTTGACATGAAAGTCGCTGCATTTGTGACCTCTGATACTGTTGCTGAAGCAGTATTTCAGCATGGCCTCCAGCTTCATCCACTAGATGGCATTCAGGCTCTTCACAGACTGAAGCAGCTTCTCTGTTTGTCTGTCTCCTTTGGATTCTGGGTTAAATTTGTCAGATGTAGCTGTGGCC
Organism: Copadichromis virginalis; assembly: GCF_057382275.1. Lineage (NCBI taxonomy): Eukaryota > Metazoa > Chordata > Actinopteri > Cichliformes > Cichlidae > Copadichromis > Copadichromis virginalis. The sequence goes on from NC_140632.1 coordinate 17,961,377, forward strand.
TCAGTTTATACAAACCTCAGACGGGTCCACCTTAAGGTTTCAGTCTCGGGAAGTAAATTTTGATTGTTCAGCATTGCAAGTCGTGGTCTGACACACTCAGCTGTGGGTTGCAGAAAGGAAGGTCTAATTAGGACAAAATTAAACAAGTAGTGTGAAGAATATTTGTGGTTTTGTGCACGATTGTGTTTGTGATGCCCTACAATCAAAACAACACAGAGCAAATAATGTGCCTGCTATATAAGCAAGAAGTCGCAAAAGCTATTTTAACTTGCAGTCACTAATAGCATTACAAATATCAAGTACACAGCATCATCAACTAGAATTTCAAGCAATGGAAAGGAACTTGGACTACAGTTTAAAAGAAGACAAAGGTCAATAATGAAGAGTAAAAATAAAATGACAGAATGAAAAAAAAACAGCAATAGAAAATTAAAAAACACACAAAAATACACACATGCAGTCACACTACATATGACGAAGAAACACTAACAACGGTACATTTCTTTAAAGCACCTAAATACACTGGTAGACTGCAGACAGTAAAATGGATTTTGTTATTTATAAGCATCAAAGGATGGGTTAAATCTGTTATTGTCTATGGCTGGGAGAGGACACTGCAGCTTTGTATTGGAGTATGCTATTTAAATGGGGTGCCCACACACACACACACACACACACACACACACACACACACACACACACACACTTACACACTCACACACACACACGTACATGCGCATGCATTTGCACACACTCATGCAGAAAGAGACAGAAACTATTCAGCCCATTCTTGCGTAAATCACTTGGCCTCAGGGCTCTCTTAACCCTTTCTCTGTGCGAGTGAGTGTGTGGTTGTGTGGCGGTGTGCGGGTGTGACTTAGATGTCCCTTTGAAAAGAGTAATGCCGGTGGACAGTCTTACTCTCTGCTGTGATGATGCTGAATGTGAGCATCTACTGAATGTGCATTAAATTCTAATGCACCATTAGAACTATTAAGGCAAAAGATCAGAGGAAACTTGGTGCACCATGATAACACTGAAGATCTAATATTTTTGTAAAGGTTTTAACAGTTCATATGTATTTAGCCAAGAAAAGAAAAATATATTTCTAATTTAAAATAATATTAAAACTCATCTCAGAAGAAAGGTTAATAAATGTTCATTTTGTACTTATGCTAAAACATTTTTTATATTAAACTATAACTATAAGTACACCGAGATGCTTTCAACTTAAACTCATCAACTTTATTCTCTTTTCTTCTCGGCTTGACAGACGCTTTTTCTGAAGCAAATTACAAACTCAAAGGATCCAGAACAAAATGTCAAAAGGAGTTGGATTTATAAAATCGGCTAACAGCTAAAAGCAAACTTTGTAAAGTTTTAAGAATAAAAAGTTTAATCTCACTGATGTTAAATATATAGATAAATAAAGAATATTTTTTAGGTGACAGCGTGTAAGTCTCATCCTCGTGTTACTGTCTTCCTCTGAACTACTGCAAACCTTTATGAAATAAACATTCTTTAAATATCCCCATACACTCTCCGGATAAATGTCAGAGTGTTTTTTATTTGTTTTTTTATTTTAGGTTTGGTTGTATTTAACAGCTGTCTGATACACATTCTATTATCTGCCGCAACTCTTCTTGAAAACATTCACCTGTAACGGCGTTCTGCATTTCGGTTTTCACGATTGCGTTTAATGTTAGAGAAATTTTCCTATATCAATCCTCCTTTCACACGAATTGAAATTAGTTTGTTGGACTTCATTCACTCTGCTGTGTTTGACAGCAATTCCATTCGTGCCATTCTTTTGTGCAAAGCAGCTCTTTGGGAAACACTCTAACGGTATTGTAATTGCTCTTTGTGACTTATAAAATTACCTTTAACTTACTTTTTTATACAGAAAAAAATCTCATTTACTTCTGATTTTGTCTTTAGAAACTGGCTCGTTTTGACAGCATGCAGTTCAGATTCTCGCTGGCTTTATCATCATTTTTCCCATCATTTGTACAACTTTATTTAGATTTTTTAAACATTTTTTTTTACATTCTATAAAGTACAATATCTTATTTTGATGTGACCTTATATTTGTGACCTTTGCTCCTGTGGTTTGTTGCAATATTTAGATTGTTTGCGATGACTATGAAGTTAAATGTACTTTTATGAGTTTTTAAAAAAGTTATCCTGCTTAAAAAACAGCATTAAACTTTAAGAATGTAAAATATTACCAACATTATTTTGAATGCCGACATTTAGTAGTTTAACGAGGATTACAAAGTTTCTTTGTCCTTTCATTTCACGTGAACTGAGACTAGTCAGGATCTGGTGGAGTGATTAATAACACTGATTGATGCTGCAGGTTTGTGTGTAGGAGGAAAAACAGAATCTACATTGACCCAGAAGGCATGGAGTCAGATAGGATCTGTTGGCTGTTTCACAGCAAGAGATCTTATTTAAAGGCAAGAAAATCATGCTGGTATTGGCATTACCTAGACACACACACACACACACTGGCACAGACTTCACTACCAGCAACTTGTCTCTGGCTTGCTGAACCCCCGTAAAGCTACCTATTAGCAGCTTCAGTTAAAATGGCATTTCATCAGGCAGCTGACAAGTGAATTATCCCTCCCTTTTTCCTCCCTATTTCCCTGCCTTTTTCTCTCTCCCTCGCTACCTCTCTCTCTCTCTCTCTCTCTCTCTCCCTCTGTCTGTCTGCCTCGGTCTCCCACTCTCCCCCCGGCTCAGTGACAGTAGCCTTAGGCCTGAGATAAAGAGGAGGCGCGGCGCTCGGCGCTCTCACACACACTCGGCAGAACTGAAGTGACATCCTGTCAAAACAATAGTTTACTACAACAGGAACTTGTGTGTTCTGTCAGACACAGGCTGAACTTCAACTTTGGGACATATAGATTCCTCTTTCATATTGATCTCCCCCCACTTTGGGTGTGCGCACATGTGTTTGAGTATTTGTATGTGTGTTTGTGAACGTGTGTTCCATTTGGGCCAGTCTCTTTGGATCCCAGCCCAGAATCAGAGAGTGTATGTGTAGATAAAAACTCAGAGGACAGTTTAGATACTGTTCATCATACAAGCGTCTGTAGTGCTCCGGGGAGGAATTGCCATCGTTGACAAATCTCCTCCAGAGCTCAACTGCACTGGCGAAGATTTCTCTGCTATTTCCTGTCTCACTTTTAAAAATATGACTTTCCATTCCTGTATTATACCCAGTAGTGTAGCTGTATGCAGGGGAGTGGAAAAGAGTAGTGGTTCCCAAACCCTTTTCAGCTTATCTAACTTCTTAACCTCTTGTCAAATATGAGATTAGTGACCCTAAAGTATTCAACATCTCACAGCAAAAGAAAAAAAAACATAGTTGGGCAAATAAACACTGTAAAAGTAATGTGTGGAACAAATGCATTTTGTTTTGTAAACCAAATATGTTTTGTCTCTCTTCTTTTTTGCTCTAATGAGGGCCTTTGTGACCAAACGCTTAGATAATAAAACTGAAGATTTTTTTAAATTTTTTTTACCACCTCATAGCATTCTTTGTTTGTAGTAATGCGCAGCAGTTTGAAAAAGTTTGTCTTTATTCCTGCATGTTAATCATCTTGCAGCCCTTCAGGTTTATCTTGTGAACTCATGGCAGATACCAGCCCTCAGGTTGGAAGTGCCTCGACTAGAGTAAAGTCACATTATCTCCACAAACAACCGATCTCCTCTTTCTTTCCTTTCTCCTGACAATCATTTTTAACTCACTGATTTTACCTAATAATATCTTCCATTAAGGAAAGATTAAAAAACGTGATATAAATGCCTTGAAGCAACTTTTTACAGGATGGAGTTCCTAAGGTTATTTCTTTCACTGATAGGTCATCTGCAGCCTTCCCCTGTGAAACTTTTCAGAAAGTTGCCTGTGTGTCCCATAAATCCAGACAGATTTGGTTGTAGCCACTAGGGGCTGCTGTAGAACGGGGTGCAGATTAGCGGAAGCACTCTGGTAAACAGACCTCAGCCTTTTTGAGACAGGAAAATAGGACAAAAAGAGAATGACCCCTTGATGGTCCACAGCCAAAAGTACATTTAGATGTTAATTAGGGGTAATAAAAAAGCCTTTATTTATTCTATATTTCAGCCTATAGTTTCAAAGAAAAGATTTTCTGGTGTTATACTTGCTAGGTCCTTTTCCCGCTGCTACTACTGCTGCTTAGGACCAGATGTATCTGACTATGTTACAGTGTTAACATATCAGCTTGTGTCCCTCAAATCCAAGGCCAGTACCTGTCATGTTAAATTCCACATTTCTCATTTTCCAGTCTCTCTCAGAACACGTATATCAACTTCACCTATACAGGAACGCAGCCTAGAAACCTCAGCTAACTGCAGCCGTGATAAGGATGTCTATTACTCGAAACGTTCAGGGCTGACAGTTCCACCTCTTCCTAGCTCTTTCTAGTCAAAGGAGGTATTTGGAGGCCAAAAAATGGAGGTGGACTGATGGGTTAAATCGAAGCTGACGATGGCATTCGGCTGTTTTGTGGGCCAAACCGTGCATCTTCCACAACAATAGGAGGTAGAAGGTGTGTTTGTTGGTTTGTATGTGGAGCTCTGTGCAATTCAGAGTGTATGAGTGCACAACGGTCAGATGGCAAAACCACACACAAAAACGAACACAAAGAAAGGCCCCCACACATGGACAGACAGGAACAGACAGAGAGACGGACACATGGATCCATATATAATATATTCGTGTGTGTGTGTGTGTGTGTGTGTGCGTGCGTGCAGGCACAAATATATGATGTGTGTGTGTGTGTGTGTGTGTGAGTGGGGTGTGTTATGTGTGTTACATGTGTGCACGATACCTGGCCAGCAGTGGTAACAGGCTCTGAGGCCTTTAATGGGATTTAGCCTGAGGCTGTTTTATTAAGATGTCGGCTTTCCCTGCTGCCTCTGCAGCTGACACCATTCCCCACTGATACCCCCCCTCCCCACCCCACCGCACACCAGCCTCCAAGCTGCACTCCCCTCCCCCTCCCCCCTTGCATCACACCCAGCCTTCACCCCACGCAAATCCCCTCAACCGTCACCCCCGCCGTCCCCCCTTCCCACCGGCCTGACGCCCCCTCTTCCACACTATTCTACACCCTATAATGACCCCGCTATCACCAAATACCCCGGCTCACCTCCCCTCCCTCCCCTATTCCTCACCCCATCCCTGTGTTCTCCGGGTTACTGCATATTTCATTAATTTTATTTTTGATGCGGGAGCTAATTATCATTAATCGTCATGAAAATATCCTATGCAGGAAAAATCTATCTATCTATCTATCTATCTATCTATCTATCTATCTATCTATCTATCTATCTATCTATCTATCTATCTATCTATCTATCTATCTATCTATCTATCTATCTATCTATCTATCTATCTATCTATCTATCTATCTATCTATCTATCTATCTATCTATCTATCTATCTATCTATCTATCTATCTATCTATCTATCTATATATATATATATATATATATCATAGATAGACAGAAAAATCCTTCCAACATTTTTTCTCTGAGCTGCTCTGAAACTTCAATTTATTTATTTACTTGTTGGCGTCTTCATACGCTGACATGATGTAATAGAAAGTGAGAGAAAACTCTTGTCAGGATCTACAAGGGGTCAACAACCAAGTGAGACCCACAGGCAAATCGAAAAGCGATGGAGTCGACTTTTCAAACAAGCCCGGGAGTCTCTTTTCTCTAATCCTCTGTCAGTGAGATACACCTGAGCGGCAGGTTGATGATTTGACTCGGATAGCACTCATAGATTCACAAATCTGCAGTTTCCCAGACTGATGCGGTTACAATTTGATAATTTTCCCAGCAAGCAGCTTGAGCTCCATACTGTAGTTTTGGCCCCGGCATTGCATAATTAGGCTGCATAGGAAAGAAAGAGCCTCCTCGCTGCTGTGTGTGACAGGTGGCGTTTCATCACAGGGCAGTTTTGAGGGCGTCTTTGAGTTTACACGTAGGCAGCAGGGTTCAAATAAAAGTCACGAAAAAAAGCAGAAGTTTGTGCTTTGACTTGTTACCATCAAACTTTATATGCTTTAAACCTTTTTATGCTGGGCTTCCATTGTAATAACTTGCCTTCTTCTGTGGAAGCATTGCGCAATGTATGAAAACAGATGGTGTACACATGTGCATCAGGTAAATGTGGTGTCGAAATGTAGCAGAATTCCCCCTGGTTAGTGTTTTATGATCACGTACTTTATTACTGCATCATTTTTTCCCCTAGTGTCTTTATTATGTAAAACAACAAAACTCATATTGTCAAATGAAATATTCCCATTTCTCATGCTGTTCCAGCATGGACAACAAACAACACAACAAAAACAGGGCAAAGCTTAGTCTGCTCTAGTGCTGATTATTGCTTTTACGCTTTGCTTTCATGGGGGAAGAATTAACAGTAATTTATCATATCACACTGACCGGGTGGGTGGATGTACATCATCAGCATGTAGGATCGAAATAAGTACAGCTTACAACATGATATGTAGCAGTTTTTTCTCGTAACCAAACAAGGAGCCGACACCAATACATTGATTACATCACTAACCTGATGCTGAAGTATCTTTATATCTGTTTGACCAGACGACCAGAATTGTTTTCATTAATGGACATAAAATCATTGTAAGCCTCGAAGTGTCATACAGAAATCAATTTTAAAAAATGTTGTGCAGCTTAACAATCATTTCATGCACAATGTTTACATCGAATTGAAGAAGTATGAAGATGGAAGACATACCATTTTTCTCAAGTACCTACAGTTGGTACTTTTGGCATAACGAGAGTGGAACGGTTACAGAAATATGCTGAAGTGAGGAAATTATTAGCATTTTAATCAGTTCAGCTGACTGACAGAAAATGACTAATCATTAGATTTATTGACAAAGAATTAAGTTTTTCTTTAAAAACCTGCAAAAAAAACAAGTGAGTGTTTGGTGATAACTTTATAGATGAATTATGTATTACTGTGATTTATCAAATCAAAAACAAAAAATGTTCAGTTCTCCTTACCTCTGAAGTATCGAGGTCTGCTCTGTTGTTGTAACTATTGAACGTTTAGGTTTTAGACTGCGGATGTCTTAAAGTTGTCTTAAAGTTCTTTCCAATGCAAAATTTGAAATAAATTTAAAAAATAAAATAATCAAAAATGTAGCTAACCTATTTTTTCTTTTTACCATCGTCTCTTGTAAGGCTCCATAACTCCATAACAGACATACATCCCATTTGATATGTTTTAGTTAACCTGGCAACAAAAAGGCTCCTAAACATCAAATCAAGGTGACAAGAAAAGGCTTGAAAAATGTGTAATTCTTACACTGATTTGTGTTCACTGTCTAATTTCCATGGTTTCATCCTCCTAACAACATTTCTTCTGCTCTTACACTTCCTCTGGAAACACTTAGCCCCGATTCTTACCCTTTAACGGAGCCGATAGCAGTGAATGTGTTTTGCGCTGGACCTCTAGGCATTTCCCCTGACTGCTACCCCCAAGGTGCTTACTTCCTGTGCCCTATACCCTGTAGCTCCCACCCTAAGGTCCCACCCCCTGCAGGCACTGGTGCAATTCTAAGAAGATCAGTGGCAAAGACGAGTTTTGGCTTTGTAGTCACTGCTTGTAGCTGGTCTAGTGTCTGCACAGCTAATAGGTGCTAATATTTTGGCTATTGATGAATGTCATAATTATGGTGACTTTATATTGTAGAATTCCACCAGCTCCTCGTGTGTGCTCCTGCCAAAGCAATTCTTTATCTGAGTGGATGCTAGCTTGGAGGGAGTTTTAATGCATGCAGAAGTACACTGAGTGTGTGTTTTGTAGCTCTACGTGCCTGTTAGTGTTTGTCTATGTTTATGTGTATGTGTGTGTGTGTGTGTGTGTGTGTGTTTTCCTCTGGCCGGTCTTGAGTGCTTTTGCTATTTTTCCCTGGCAGGCTGTTCTGATTGGCTGGCCCTGGGGAAGGGAGATATCATGTTTAGCCCCAAACCAACATGCATCCCTCATCCACCATCTACTGCCGCCACAATTGAGAGTTTGTGTGTGTGTGTGTGTGTGTGTGTGTGTGTGTGTGTGTGTGTGTGTGTGTGTGTGTGTGTGTGTGTGTGTGTGAGAAAGAAAGCAAGAGAAAGAGAATGTCAGAGGGAGGTCTGTGCGTTCAGGCGATCACACACTCTGCTCTTTCTGCTAAAGTGCTTCTCGTCTCCTTGGCGAAGGCTGATGAGGTATGACATCACAGCACTTTGTTTTATCTTTAAAAGATGAGCAGGGAGCCCTTCACTTCCCCTTAATGAGGCTGAGGTGCCCACAGAATATATGGAAGGTGTGCGTGTACAGTATGTGTGTATTCATGCCCGCTCGCATCCTTGCTTCTCCTTATTTCTTTGCATGCAAGCAATGTGCATAGGTGTGGGTGCGCTTCTAGTTTTCTGCACACTCTCGCTAACACCCATTTTACCCATAACCCCTGGCATTTCCTGTCCTGAAGCCATGTGTCAGACCTCATTGGCTACCGCATCAATAACACTGCACTCACTCAGCTCCCAACACCACGTCTTACTGGCATCACATCACGTACCACCAATTTGACCGCTCGTCTCTTTCTTTTCATTTCTGCAGCCGAGGTGATTGGGGTTGATTCGGGTTTTGTTTACACGTCTGCCCCAGGTCTTGATTCACGAGAGCACAGCGCTGCACTGTAGTGCACATGTGGAGAACTTTTCCAATGAATTACGGTTAAAATGTTACTCATTGTCTTGGATTAGCCAGTACTTATGGAAATATGTTTTAAAGAACACCTGAGGAAGACCATCTGTGGTGAAAACATTGTCGGTCGTGTCAACAGTGAATGAAACCAGCTTTATTTTTTTGTCATTCTTCATGCACATTAAAATGATAATAATGTAACAAAATATTTCCTAATGAATGAGAATAGGTTTTAATACAATTTTCCTCTTCCCTTAGAATCATACTGTTCATGCATTCATATTTGCTTTCGATTTGTCTTCCATTATAAAATAAACAAGGAGCAGGTGGTCGTGTGCAGCAGGATGATGGGGGCCTGTGTTTGTCTTGTTAAGGAAATAATTTAAAAATGTGCCTGTGGCTTTAATAATAATAGCATGCTTCAGCATATGCTCCTGAAATATTGCTGTATACTCATGCAGTCCCTACTGTTTAGGCCATGGAACTGGAGTGTGCTTCGGTGAAAGTGGATTAAGAGAACATGAAGACTTAGATTATGCTGACACACACAGAACTGAAATAGTCACATAAACTTGTTATAAGATTTGATTCTTAGTGTGTGTTCTGGGTACAAAGAATGATATATCATAGCTGCTGGAGAGAGGAAGAAGCTTCTTTGCGTGTATTTGTGCCGTAAATTATCCTCACCCTGGATTCTGTTCTGCCGTTTCTTTAATATGTAAACACTCACCTGTTGGCACTGATTTAATGTCTTAAACTCACCTTATAACCATACTTGTGGAAACATTGTTATGAGGATTTAATCCAAAATGCTTTAAATAATTTCTTATTCCAGGGAAAGACAAGAGTGCATGACAAATAGAAATATGTTCTTAGCTGGCAGAGATGTGTGGTCCAAACATGTCTTGCCCCTAATCCTCATGGGAAGCTGGTGCACGCTGGTTTCCCTGATGTGTGTGCCATGTTGCCAGACGTAGCAGTAGCTGGCTAACACGGCTGTGTGTGCGATTAACCAGCGTTAGCCGTCATTAGCCTCTGTGCACCAACGCAGCAGCAGACTGCAATTAACCCGCTAATCCGGCTAATCCGGCTAATCCACTAATGGAGCTAATCTGATAGAGTGTAGCAAGGCTTTTCAGTGGGCTTTCTCTGGGAAGACACACACACGTATGCGTGCACACAGCGACACAGATTCTCTCTCTTCAGCTTTCAAACACATTTACACACAAGCAGCCGTTTCAAACACAGTCACAGTCGGTCTAGGTTAAATCCAGTGTGTCCACTGCCAGTGAATTAGAGGGGCAGATCCATCTCACAGACATCTCACCCACAGCCATTAGTCAGAGGGGATGCTGCTGGAGAGAAAGAAAAGCCTCAAGTCATTGTAATTTGACTTGGTTTTAGGTTATTTAGACACAAGCCATCACCTCATTGTGATATCTTTAATGTTACTAAGCCAGGGGATACCGTGTTTTAGTGCAGCTGAGACGGGTTTAACACTGCTGATGCTGTGACTGAAAGTACTCTAAAGTGCTGTTTCATTTCATTTTGAGATGTGCACTGGAAAAATACATCAACATTTCTACTTTTCAATTAATTAAAAAAAAAAAAAAGGATAACAGAAAAGAATAATCAAGGGGTTTCCCTTGAGGGATGCCCTTCCCCCTCTGGGCAAATCACTGCCCACATCACTGTTTTTGACCTGCAAATGTGGCGCCCTCTTTGGGCTTTTGAAAGTTAGTAATGACAGGTGTCACTTTGTCTTTCTGTTCTTCTTTTTCTTCTTTTTTCAGGTGAAAACAGATTGGTTAAATTCTGCTTTTTACACATTGGCAGCAAAATAACAACATAACTAAATGTAGTCCTGTAGTACAAACATGCTTGGATAAAAGTACACATAGCTTACAGTACAAATGCAAATAACTGTACTTTGTTTGAGTGATATTGAAAGTTCTGTGGGGAAAAATAAAAAAGTGCAGCTGGATGTGGCTGATGAAGCACTCTGAGTGATGACTAACACCTGGAAAATCTAAGTGTACTCCATTTCCAATTTAAAACATTGTTTACATTCCATGTCTCATCATCACCATGTGAACATGCACAAAATAGTCTTTGTCTAGACCTTGCGTAAACATGTGGATTGTATTTTTTTCATTAAAAATATCTTTTATATCTTTATATCTTTCTCTGTCCTTAATCTCTCCAATTTTCTCAAGCGTCTGTGGAGCATTCTACAATTAATTCCTCTATATCTGGTTGGGCAATTAATTTTTCCCAAGATGTCACATAGGAAACTGGGACTATTGTGGACATTAATGGTTGAGGCACTCCACAACAGTCCCACTTCTTTATGTGGCCTCTTCAAAAAATGAATTATCCACCCCTGTTCTTTATGGACACAAGTGTATAAAATCAAACACCTAGTTATACAGTCTGCCTTTACAAAAAATTGCTAAAGAATGGGTTGTTCAATTGCACCCAAAGCAGAGTCTGTGCGTGAATCAGAAATGATTTAATAAGAAGAGTAGAAGATGCTAAGATTTTCGTAGGGGAGCGACCAGGATGACCAAGATTAGAAATGAATATATCAAAGGCAAATGATGAAAATTACAGAAAAGACTCATGGATGTAGTGAAGGAGGACATGCTGAAGGTTGGTGTGACAGTGAAGGACGCTAGGTATTGGGTGAAATGAAGGAACATGAGACACTGTGTCAACTCATAAAGGCAGCAGCTGAAGCAGCTTATCTGGATAGTGTCCATGTAGACACATGGAAGGTCACATGACTGGTCAGGTGCTTTTAGGCATTGTTAACATTGGAATAAATTGGAATTAGATGCTTTACGGTCTTGCTGTGCTACACTCGGGCCTGCTTCAGCAGGTTCGTTTATATCATGAGTGAGAAAATGTTGGTTCTTCATGTAGAACATCACATATTAAGGTGTTTGTGTTACGATGCTGGAAGTACACGACTGATGATGCGCCTTGAGGCGACTGTTATTGTGATTTGGCGCTATATAAATAAAATTGAATTGAATGCAAACACGTGTGTTGGATGAACGCAAGTATTTAATTCTTTCTGTGGTTACACCAAGTTTACCAAGGCCTTCAACATATTATTCGAGACACACCACTGATAATCTCCTCTTTTGATATTCATGGGTTCTGTTGCAAAACTATATAAGTACATAGCATGCTTGAATCTCATTTTGAAAAAATAACAAAGACCGGAAAAACAGTAGTAACTGATAAAAGGAGGGAAGGAGATGCCCAGTTAAAGCACACAGAGGAACCCCTCTCCCCTCCCAGAACCATTCAGAGCAATAGATTATCCAGAGCAGGTTGTTATCCAGCAAAGTTTAATAAGAAAGCTCCCCTTTTTATTATCTCTTTTCTATAAATGAATTGCTGATGTGTAAAAAAAGAAATAGAAACATTCCTTTGTACATAATTGCTAATATAACATTATTTGCAAAATCTGGTAAAGATATTTTCTGTTACTGTTTAACGCTGTCATTAAAATTAAGGGCAACGCATTATCACTCAGATTTAAATCTGCCCTTGCGTCTGTGATGCACACAGAAAAAATTGTTAAAAAAAAGAGAGTCCTTCTGATGTAACACTATAAAAACCAGAAACCCTGATTAAAATAATAGCTTCTCTTAAGGCTGAAAAGCTATTGCATAGCATAGATTTGTTCTTCATTCCTCTGAATTACCTGGAGTTCTCTTTCACCCACAGAAAACATCAGACAACTCTCCAACATCTGCAACTAAACCATTATAGCTACAAAGATGCTTTCACTTAACAAGGCTTCCCATTATTGCTACTATGTTTTTTTTCTTTACTGAGCCTTTGGCAGCACCTATTATTGTGGAAACATTTTAGGTATCTCTTCTGTTGGTCCAAATCTGATTACTACCTACAGAACAGTGTCAACTTCTACCAATAAATGGTCTAAATTGGAGATTTCTGTAATGTGAGACGACAGACTGACGGTTGATAGAGAGCCGAAAACATACTGAAGATGTTTTGCTATTTTTATGGAAATTGATTCACAACTCAGCAGCACAGATGTGGCCAAAAGTTTACATATGCCCATGATGAATGCCATGATAATTTGGGGCTTTTAATGATTTACCCCATATTATGAATGTGTTTAATTGTTTAAAAAAAAGAAGTTATTTCATAAATATGGTATGATAATAATAATTAACCCTGGTTTCACTATGATGGTCCAGTGAATGTCAGCAAACATGAAAAACTCCTACAAAGAGTCACCGAGGACGTGATGTTATCAGGAGGTAAACGGGAGGCTGAATAATCCATGAAGGGGTGACATCTTTTTTTTTTTTCATCTTTTTTAATTAATTCTCAGCGGAGTGGTGGCAAATCACATGTGAACTCTTTTCTCTCTTTATCAGCCAAAAAAGATGGTGGGAAATGCTGGCTTCTTAAAACCTGGAAAGCTAAAGGGCAAAAAGGGCAAAGTCTATTCTTTTTTTGTAATATCATTGAGCTTTTTTTGGTTTACACTTTTCTTATCCCCCCCCCCCCTTTTTTTTTTTACCCTTTTCTTTTTTGTCTTCACCTTCATATCTGTTTTCATTCCTTCTTTCCTCTTGTCTCTCTTTCCTCGGGTCTAATTGTGGTGCTGTAACTTTGGAGCTGTTAAAGTAGCCAAGAGACATGTTAAAAAGCTGGTTGAAGGAAGATGGAGGTCGCTTGTCTGTCTCTCTAGCTTCAAACACTGACCTTGGCTACTAATGATGCTAACTGGGCTAATGACAGCTCAATGTGCGTGTGTCTGTGTGAAAGCAAAAGAGAGACAGCGCCAGTGAGCAAGCAAGATGTGTGTGTGTGAGGGGAGCATGTGAAAGTATCATAATCAGAACCGCTAACGCTAATGAGCTAGCTCTTTGAAGAGAACCGCCCGGCGAGGGCTCCACTCCTACCAACTCATTAGCTGACCTGAGGAGTGCCTGATTAGAATGCTTTTGATAAAAATTTCAAGGATTTTCCCCCCCAAAAAAAGGAAAAAGAAAAAAGGAAAAACTTAAAAATTTTGTGAAGTGAGATAAATATTGCACTAGTCTCTTGTTTTTTTTTCACAGGGCGTGGGGGGTTGCAGTTGATAGGGAAAGTGGGAGGTCATTTACTAAGAAGACTTCAAAGAGCCCTTGGAAGAGTGCTGGATGAGATTGATTTGCTGTTTTTATTGGCGATGAAATGTACAAATATGTTTAATGGGAGGAGAGAGCGGGTGAATGTTTCCTTTCACTCTTCAAACGCCCACGCGTCATTTCTCTCTCCCTCTCAAACACACACGCACAAATGCACACGCTCACTGATGAGTGCATATGCACACCTTTCTGTCTGTGTCGAAGTCAACAGCTCCTTTGCTGTGGTGTTAGAGTGGCACTGACATGGGTAAATTAGCTTTCAGGAGAAAGTGAACGGGGCAGGTTGCTATGCGCAACACTTCTTTAAAGCTCAGAGACAAACTACACACGCTCTGTGCGCTGATGCAGTCACATCACCTCTCATTTCACAGCGTGAGGGAAGAGTCTGGATCAAAGTGAGAAGATGCCAGGCCTTCATGCAAGGGGAGGGAAATTATCTACAGCACAACGCAGTGACAGTAAAGCCTTTGGTATATTGACCAAAGGAATCTGTTTCAATCTTCTTGTATCATTCACTTTGCATTACATGCATAGAGCAGTTTTTTTGTAATCCTAAGTGCCTGTTGACTCACCTACAGTAAAACTGTGAGATGTCTGCATGTAGTTTAGGTGGTTGGATTGAGGTTTAAAGAATTTTGAATGACTAATATGTTCCCTGTATTAATCTTTACTGTCTACTGGGAACTACTTATGTTTAGGCCTCAGTCACAAACAACAGGCATCTGTGGCAATCTGCTTGCAACCAAAGCAGTCGCAACCAGTTTCACCAACAGCAAACAATCTCTAGCAACAACTCACTAACTGGCTTAGGTTGGCAGCGGCCACTTAAACCTCCCTAGTTTGCAAAAATAAATGGCACAAATTCATCCAGCAAAATTATGTGACTGGTGAACAGCAGCATTACAAATAGTGAGTCCGAAAATTATTTTTAATGCAAGAAATATTTGCATGGACTTTACAACATCCGCCTGCCTCCTGCATGAGACTTGTAGTCCTTTAAATGCTCCCCTGTGCTGTTTCACGTCAGGTTCAAGTTCATGTCAGATGTTAGGAACAAATCAAATCAAGGGACTTTATCTCTGTAAACATTTTAACGGTTCAAATGCTCAGAAAAAAGAATCCAAATTTATTGAAACTGGAGTAGATTCACTTAATAAAGTTGCTTTAACCTTGAGTATTAGAGCCCCAAACAAAATAAATGGACGCAATAAACATATTCACTATGTTGCACCATCTGGTTTATATAACCCTGCTCTGAAAAATCAAACTCTCTCCTTCTCAGCATCTTATTTTACCACAAAGAAAAGTAGCTGCTGCCAGTTGCAGCCATTGCACAACCTCAAAGTATCCCACAGGTCTGCAAGTTATGAAGCGATCATACACAATTTCCAATTAAATTTATTTTAAAGACTTCAAAAAGAAAGTTCTGCTTCTATCCAGTTTGACAGATCAAAAGCTGCCTGCATCTGTCCAAAACTGTTTAGGAAAAAATGATACTGCGGTTGATCCTGTAAATATAGACGCTTGGTATCAAAAATAACAAAGAGTACAATGCAGAGCTGGAATTATTATGGCTTTAATATCTTTGCCTGTATGTTTAGGGCTGCATGGTTTTAAACAGATTAGTACTGGTGTCGTTATTTTTGTTTTAGAAAAGAATTTCTGTATTCTGCAGATAAATCTTTCTCAAGATGTACAGTGGAATCTGTTTTTAACCTGAATACATTTTTGCCTCATTAATGATCAACATAATCATTTCCTGTCCAAAGTTTTAGTTTGACTCCGGGTAGAAACCGAGACTTACTTTCCAAGAACTTCTACTAAGAAGCTAAGATGCAGTGATTTGAAGTGTTTCCATCTGAGTGTCTGTGTGTGCGTGTTACACGTCCACGTGGTTTTCTGTCCGTCTATGTGTGTGCATGTGTTTCTTTTTTGGGGCGCGCATGTATGTGTGTTTGAGTTGCAGTAGTTTAGGCAGGCAGAGAGCTGGATCTCTCATAGTGAATTTGGACAGACTGGAGTCTGAGAGGCAGTTCAAAGACCACAGGCCCACAGGCAACAACCAACACTGAGACCACTGCGTGCATGTCTGTGTGTGCGCACGCGTGTGTGTAATGGATAGAGAGTGTGTTTAGTCTGTGTGCATGTTTTTGTCCTGACATGTGTGTTTGATTTTCTTGTATTTCTGTGAGCGTGTGTGGTTTTGCCTAGAAGGTGCATATCCTGATGCCCTTTTATTTTGAAATCTTTTCACTCCATATCCTCACACGGACATGCACGGCACAAACGTATAGCGTTGCATTAGCATCGGCACGGCGTTTGCTGAAAACACTCCTAACAGCTGTACTGGGCTCTGACCCTGCTGTAAGTTATGCACGAACACTGGCACCAAAGAAACAGCAAATAATTAATTATAAAAATACTTCCTGCTAATTGTTGGGCTGTAATTAATGAGCTAACCTTTGGAGAGTGGGAGAGGAAGGTGGAGAGGGAAATTATTCATGTCGCGTTTGCATATATGAATATGCAAAAGATAATTATCCCCTCCGAGGAGGGACAAAAAAATGGCCCAATGTCTCTATCTGAAGCTCTCTTACCAACATGCATTCACACACACACTACTTTGTCTCTTTACCCCCTTACCAGCTCTATTTGCTTTCTTTCTGTCTGTCACTCTCTATCTCTTTTTCTTTATCTTCTCTACATGATGGAGTCTGATGGTGGGTGGCTCTAAGCAATGCACAATATTAAATAGATGAGTCTTTTACTTTTTGTGAATGTGACGAATGAGGATATAACCTCTGGCTAATTCCTATTGGAAACGGCTCTGTTTTGTCAAGACTTCATCCCGAAAGTGATGCGGAGGCTGACATCTGTTACACACTGACACACAGGTCAGTGTCACAGTGTTTAGTGTGTCTTTGATAAACAGTTTTTGCTCTAAAGTTGTTGGTTAAAAAGCCACGTGAGATTTTAAAAAATAAACTTTGGAATTTTATTGAAAGCAGCAAGTTTTAAAACAGTTGCTCTGTTGTTAGGTTTGTTCTCTGACATACAAAAATGTTATAAGTTAATATTTGATCATTTTCTTTGGAGCAATTTATTGATCAGCCATACAGACAGCTGAACAAGTAAAGGCCAAATCATATCTTACTTAGGTGCTGGTTCAACACATTGTGCCAGAACAATGTCAAGTCAGTGAAACGTCACAATGAGGGTTTAATTCCAATCTTTTGAAATTTATTCCCACAGGTGTTTAGTTGGGTTGAAATCTGGTGATTATAAAAATCATAGCAAGTGATTTCAATCCTGTTTATCTTCATCAAAAGATTCCATGACCTCCTGGCCCATGGACAGGGTCATCGTTGTCTTGTAAGGGACCTCTCGCATCAATTCGTTTGCACTGATCCATTTCTCTAAGTCAGGGGTGGGCAATTAATTTTCCAAAGGGGTCATATGAAGAACCGGAATTGTTGTGAAGCCCTCCACAAAAGTCCTAATTTCTCACATGTAAAAATTAATTGACCAGCCCCATTCTAAGTGGACAAGTGGACCCAAGCATTGCTCTGCAATTTGACAAATAACTTTACTGAAAGGGTGGCTTTAAGAATTTTCTGACCAAGAAGTAAAACAAGAAGGAAATATTATGGGTTGAAACAGAGAAATTTCAGCAATGTCACAAATCCAGAACATGTTAAGAAAAAGTTAAGAAAAATGTACACAAATGTATATGTTTGCTAAACCTAATCTAACTCATCATCATTCCGACATTATGGCCATGCACTTATTTATGTGTAATAACATAGTTCAAAATTAGAGACCGCATCAGTCACATTTTGTATGTCTAAACATTTCCTACTTTTCTTCTATTTTTAAGTCATTTCAAACCACACAAACTGGCTGAGATTAGGAGTAGACACATCAAGGAATTTGCCATGTTTTTTTTTTTTTATAATAACACATGTCTATATCTATATCTATATGTATTCTATCGGAAAACAGGTGATGCACTCAGGGGTGTACATGCATGTTGGAGGCCCAAAGGGAAATAAATTACAAGTATTTGTTAAATATTAGCAATGTGTAAATCTGCTGGAATTGCAGGGCTACATAAGGTACCATTGCACCTTCTATAAGTCCCTGAAATATCATTATTATCATTATTGTTATATTGTATTATCTGTTTTTGGCCAGACCCCCCCCCCCCCCCCCCCCCACCCCCCATGTGTCTTGTATGCATTTTGTCTGGAGTGTATGTGCCTAAACATCTGTGTTGTTGCTGCTTGCCTGTTACTTTTCTCCAGGCTGGAGTTTCCATTATGAATTCTGATCACAGTCTAACTGACCTCTCCCCGTGTGTGTGTCAGACGACGGACTGTGCATATCATATCCATTGCCCACATTGATTCTTTAGGTTCGATGAGGAGAATAGTAGCTAATTGAATAGATGAATAATATATTTCTGAATAATAAATGAATGTTTTGTTCTGGTGCCTCTCAGCAAGAGAAAGAAATTACCTCTCAGGTGGGATGAGCTGGGTTGTGTGGTGTGTGTGTGAAATCTAATTAGCTTCAATACATTACCATACAGAATCGATACGGTACCATGTGATCAATGCTATTGATGAGCAGCAGACCATCGGACACAGAATTTATCGATTTCTGCAGGTACTCAGATTATTATTGTCTAAGGACTCACACACACAAACATACACACACACACAGACAGAACAGACCGCACTGACCTGCAGCTACTGTGGGGGTTTGCATGAAGTACAAAGTTGGCATATTCAGATGAAAGCTCTCATGCCTTTGGGCATGCTAACCGATCTGAACAAGTGCATATGGTCCTCAGGATGCCTTCATCTCCTATACCGCTCTGTTCTTCTTCTTCTCCGTCTGTGGTGCTGCCACCAAACCACAGACTCCGCCCATCCGCTGCCAGCCGCTCATCAATAAGACATAGACCTGCATACCTCACTGACCACAGTTCATAGCCTCTCCATGCATGCACATTTCACACACATACACACACATGAGCAGTCATTGTTATGGAGTTGCCTGTCCCAGGTGGGGATGATTAAGTTTTCATTGATGTCCTCAGGGCAAAACACTTTAGGGTTAACCAGCTTCCTCCAGCAGAATTAAAAGAGTTAAAAGTCTGCCGTCTTTCCACACATCCCTTTATTCTTACCCCCTTTCCTCTCTCAGGCTATAAGCTCATTGGTTTGATTGTAAATCAGTGATGAGGGTAACCGCGATGCAAAGTCAAGAGCAGAATACATATGATGATGTAAAATATTTGTCTTCCATTATTATCTTTTGCAGGCCATCTAGATTTTAGCAGGAAATGTATTTTACATTTTGTTTTTGTGTTGACCCTGTGCCCTGGAAGTCACTGAGGTGATTTAGGTGAGACTGCTTCCAGGTTTGTGGTTTTACTGTAGCTACATTTGATAAATGTGTTTTATGATTCAGGTTGCTGTGGACTCTTTCTGTGTTAAATCAAAATCACGATCTTTCCTTAAACCAGTGGATCTTAAACTGTGGGGTGGGTCACAGCATCACTGCACCGGGAGCACCAGGTGAAAATTATTGTAACCCTTAGTTAAATTACTAGGATTTTTGTAAGAACGGTCAGGATGATAGCATCATTCTGACCTTTACTTCACTAACATTCACCATGGATGCCTTTTTATAGTTAATAATTGATAAAAAATTGCATGGTGTGGGGTGTGAACTTTTCTCTGCTTCTCAAGTGCAGCAAGTCTGAAAAAGTCTCCCGCTAGTGACTAAATGTAAGAAAAGCTCAATACTTCACTTGCCTCCATGAGTGGATCTTGTCCTGTGGGATTGGTAATTTTGGTGAAAATAAAATCCCTCGGAGATTTGCAATGACAAATATCAGTATTAGCATTTTGATTAATTATTAAGATTTGAATTAAAAAAATGTAAATGATCTAACACTTACGTACTCTAAATCAGGCACTCAAAGCAGTTTTTAGTACAGGCCTCTTTCACCCATTTAAAGTACCTTGTATTCCATGCACACACCCACATTCCAAAAAATGCAACTTGCATTCCCTGAGAAAACTTTCACAAGCTGGAGATCGAACCATCGACCTCTGATTAGTAGACAACCCACTGTACATCCTAAAGAAAAGCTGCTGCATAGGGTGAGTGTAATTTAGGTTGTGTAGCATACATGCTTGTACTGCTTCAAAAACATACACAAGACTTCAAAGTAAACACTCAAGAAATATGTGGCAAGATAAACAGACGTAAGAGTGATTTAGAGTAACAGCGATCCAGTACAACATCTAACATCTTTTAGGCAAGAATAAAATCATCATATATATATATATACATGTTTATATACATATATATATACGTTTATATACATATATATATACACATATATACACATATATACACATATATATATATATATATATATATATATATATATATATATATATATATATATATACATACATACACACACACACACACACACATATATATATATATATACACACACATATATATACACACACACACACACACACACATATATACATGCGGTGAAGGTCTGGGAAACGCTGAAACAGTTTGCACATGATTATAAATGCACAGCAGGTGATGTACAATACTGACAGACAACATTAATATTCTTTAAAGCATCACATAGTTGCCTTTCCTGTCTGAAACGTATGATGTATCTCCCTTGTCACTTTTATCATTAAAGTAATAGTCCATTAAAATTAAATTTGATTTATTGGACTGTATGCACTAAATAATCTATATGATTTACAGCCTGATGTGTGGTATGTATGAGTTTAAAGCTTGAAGACATTTTTTTTTGTTTGCTTGTTTGCACTTGCAAGTATCCATGAAGGCTTCAAGTCAAATCTGCAAGTATCTAAAATTATATCATGGATATCTGAGGTAATTAACATTATCGTTAAATCACTCAAATGATTTTGCACTTTGATAACACAACATATCCAATATTATTCTTCCGGCTGAAAACCAAATGAGCTCTTGAAATTTCAGGACAAAAATTCTTAATTACTTTAACAACAAAAACATTTAAAAATGCTTAAGACACTGAAGCTTCCTTTGGAGACATTTCACTTCCAGAGCTTGTCAGGGGGAAACTGACAGCGGCGTGTCGGAGGTGACAAGGCTGGGTTTCGAGGGCCGTTTCGGCTTTAACACATCTGTCAGTTGTGGGAAACCTCCTCGCGCTGCTTTGACGTGCTGAATCCAGCCAGACATCCCAGACAGACGGCAGCAGACACAGAACAGCAACCTCACATCAGTCATCTGATACTTTTACTGACAATAAAAACAGGCCATTGTCTGTCAGTCTGGTGATATTTTTAATTCAAGCTGTCCAAACGGAGGAGCAGCTCTCTTATGTTTTCCAGTCACAAATTCTCAAATAAACAAATAAACACATATAAGTCCAAAGAGTCTGAATTTGCGGTTTTATTGTGTCCCAAAGATCCATTTATATGCCATTTATTATTTATGGTATATTTAAGTGGCAGTGCTGTACATGGTTTGGTATTAGTTGTATTATCGTATGTTTTTTAAAATCTGAAACTTTCTGCAGTGCCTTTTGAGCTGAAAAAAAAATCTGTTTACACCAAGATGGTCTGAGTTTATAAAAAGGGAATTATTTAAAGAATAGATAAACATTAGAGACATCCAGCAGTGGGATCACACCAGGTAAATGAGAATAAATACTCAGACCACACCCATTTTAAATTATTTTGTCAGAAAAAGACACCTCATGAGGGGAGTTACAAAAACATTTTAAATAAAGATCATCAAACGGTGGCGTAAGGCAGCGAAACCTTCAAGGACAACCACAGAACACTCATTAGGTCCAAAAATCTGGATCGGGCCTTCTAGACAGGACGCAGTTGTGCTTTCTGATGTGGAATGCCTGCATGACCAGTAGAAACAGGAAATAGCAAAAACAACAGGGAAAATGGAGGAAAAGCTGATATCATGCATCTGAGTCTTCTGAAATATATGAACCAAGTTTGCATTTGTAGACCTTGGGAAGAACGCAGTAGCTCGAGGCAGACAGGCAATATGTGTAAACATAGCTTAGATTTGTTCCTCTCAATTACTCTACAGATCTACTAAAGCTTTTTAATCGTGTCAATAAGGTAAAGAGGTACAACTTTCATGCAGTTTTTAAAAAAAAAGAAGATGTATTTCCTCATCACAGTGCATTAAACCCAGTGCGGATGCAGCACAAATCTTTATAAATAAGAAGTGTCAGCTGATGTGTTGGGGTGAAACCATGGTTAGTACATATATGTGATAAAAGGTACCATTTGGTTTCCACTGGAAGTATTATTTGACAATATTTTTTAAGACTGTGCTTAGTCTGCTTTTTTTTTTTTTTTTTTTTTTTTTACATGCACTTGCATAGAGACAACCGCTTGACCAGGTTCCTGATAGTGGTACCAAGAGCAGTTTCATCAGGGCAAATGGTCCATAACAGATTTTCTAATCCTTCAGTGATGACATAAATTGACACCTGTTCTGAATATCACTAGTTTAGTTGCCTCCATCGCTTTGAAGCTGATGACTGACAAACTGGCATTCCGGGTCATATCACTGGAATTCTAAACTCTCATTGGTAGTTGCTTCCGTTGCTTGCCTGGAAGTAGAGAAAAGTTGATCTTGAGGCCCGCCTACTTTGGATCACCAGTGTTATTTCACTGTAGTCACTTGAAGTTGCCGAATGACATTATGATTGACTCATCTAATGATGCTTTTATACTTTTCTGCAGAAAAATAATGTGCAGAAGGTTTGTGTCATAAAAGAACACATAATCTGACATTAGGATGTATGAATCAGACTTCTATGATGTTCTATTTTAGCTCAGTGTTTAATTTATTTTTCTTTGGTTGCTTAGTGAGATTTCTTCACTAAACCTGCTTGGTTAGTGTTGAAACCAAGTAGGTTTAGTGCTTACTGTTTGTTAATAAGGATCATGGTTTAGGTTAAAATCAACCCTTTTGCATCATTCACCGCATGTAAGAATGATCTGTTTTCTAGATGATTGTTGGGTTTGGACAATTCCACAGATCTTTTTCTGTGTATCACTGTAGAGCATAGATGATAACATGGCTCCTGGACTGCGAGTGAGGCACAGCATACTAGCAGAGAGAGAGAATGAGCGGGAGGACACAATGTAGCTTGGCAGCTTTTAGCAACTGACACAGAGCTGGAGTGACACACACACACAAACACACATGAATGGAAGAGTGAAAACACACACACACACACACACACACGTACACACATGCAGTGCACTTTCACATAAACACACTGGGAGACACACAGAGTGACACAGACTCATAGTGACAGCCTCTCTCCTCTAGCAGGGAGCGGCAGGGCTGAAGTCCCTAAGGCAAAGCTGCTGCTGCTGCTGCTTGAGAGATAAAGGATGCAGACAACACCCACATCTACAAACCTCCCTCTACCTATCCTCTGACCCTCCCGCTCCTTGCTAACCTCTGTCCATCTATGCTCAGTATTTGTGTGTGTAGATTCTGTTAGAATGATGCTAAATGGCTGATGACTTGTGCCTCTAAGGCTGCATGTGTCTGGTGTCAACTGCAGTTCTGTAGCTTATGTGTGTGTGTCTGTCGGGCAGGCTGGGGGAGCTGGTCAAGGGCCTGAGGCGAACGTCCCCAGCGCTTGCTGGAGGGAAGTCGATAATCATTAGTTTTCCAGGTGAGAGGTGCTCCAGAGAGCGTGAACCATCAAGCTTTTTCGTGCCTTCATGTCAGATTGCCTACTGCTTCATCATGTATGTGTATGTGTAGGACACACACATAAGGTATCTGCGAAAATCCTTTGCAACACCTTATTTATTTATATTTTTTGTTTTCTTTATCTGTGCAACATTGTTACAGCACAGAAAAACAGTGGATGACTTTGCAACTATATATAAGATCATCATAGTGGCAAAGTTGCAAAACAACGTCAAATATTACCCATGTCTAATATTCCTATGCTTTATTTTTTATTTGCCTTTTTGACATAACTTTAACAACTAACCAGAGATTATGAGTATTCCAATAGTGGGTATCACCATCTTCTGTGGGTATAACACAGATTTTCTTCATCAGGCTCTGTGACCACTCCTGTAAAATTTGATTTTATAGCTCGACTTTGATTTTTTTTTTTTTCATACAAAGCGGACTGATAGAATGGCCCTTGCTTCTATCAGGAGGAGCAGATCATGAAGAATGCTTGAAGCCAAGGAGTGATTACCACATGTCTGTATGAAATTTTAGGAGCGAGAGAGGGTGCCCTAAGGAGTATACATTATGATAAACTGGCTATTATTGTGTTAGCCCCCTTTTTGCTGCCAAACAACCCTGACCTATGGAGGCATGGTGTGCTGCGGTATCTAGGGCCAAGATGTTAGCAATAGATCCTTTAAGTCCTGTAAGTTGTGAGGTGGGGCCTCCATGGATTGGACTAGTTTATCCATAACATCCCACAGATACTCGATTGAGATTTGGAGAATTTGGAAGCCAAGGCAACACCTCAAACTTGTTGTTGTACTTCTCAAACCATTCCTGAACCATTTTTGCTTTGTGGCAGCTGCACATTATCCTGCTGAAAAGAAGCCACAGCCATCAGGGAATACTGTTTCCATGAAAGGGTGTATGTGGTCTGCAATAATGCTCAGGTAGGCAGTACGTGTCAAAGTAATATCTGCATTGAAGGCATGAATGGTTTCCCAGCAGAACATTGCCCAAAGCAACACATTGCCTCCATCGGCTTGGCCCCTGTTAAACTCGCTCAAATTGACCCTGATTGGTTTATGCATGCAGATTTTTCTTGCCTGCAAAAGGAAGTCCTCTTCTGATCTCTTACGCGTGTTCTCTGCTTTGCTCTCTATAATTTGACTATGGACCTCAAACCTACTTGAGAGAGCAAACATCAACTTCAGTGTCAAACTGACCCAACATTTATGATGAAGATTTCCACCCTGGTCTCCTGCTTCTACTCTCAGATCAAAAGCAAATTTTCAGTTAAGGAGCCAGCTTGTGTTTTTTTTTTAATCTTTGCAGCTTTTAAAGTTTTTTTTCTCCTTCCTGTTGTTGGACTGTAAATTCAACATTGTGATGAGACTGTCAGCGCCTAGATCTACTGTAATGTTTGAGGCCTCTGATGGCAAGAATTCCCAGTCTGTGGTATGCTAAGGTTTAATTTGCTCAACAGGTACCGTATTCTCTTTTTACGACAATGTTAATCCCTTTATATTCAAAATTATTGTTTATTTGAATTTTTATTTAATTGTAGCAAATTTGGGTGTTTGGGTGTTCCCTGTTTTTTTTGGGTTTTTTTGCTGAACCATTGCATAAAAAACTGCATCACCAGGATAAAATTATCACTCAGGTATTGTATAAAGATACTCTCAAGTGGCAAAGGGCCTTTTGCTTGTTGTGCAGATACTTCAGTTTCCAAGGTAACCCTCCAATGAATTTACCACCCTGCCATTTCTCAGTCAGCGGCGTCTTTCACCCTTGTTGCCAGTTGCTTTAATCACTTTTAACTTTTTGCTTTTAATTTAACTTTGGACCTGCACCCTTCACCTCACCAGTGGCTATTTCCCCTGTCATCACATGAAGATGCTGAATGTAATTGACTTTCTATGGTCTCTGGTCACTGTGTCACTGCTAGTCACTTCCTGTGTGTTTGCCCCTTTAGGACAAAATAAAATCTGAATCTTTCTTTTAAGCTGTTGAGCGTCTATATGTATGCTTAGAATAGGTTCAACAAGGATTAAAGCCCCTACAGGATTTTTAAATAGTTTAAGCAGCGATTTTGCTGCTATGAAAAAGAGTGTCAGTGTTGCAGAGCGTCATGTGGAGGAAATAAAGTCTTACTTTCTAAGAGTTTGAGAAAAGAGTTCAAGGTCAAAAATCTGACAGTGAAAGACAGATGATATATGTGGAGCAGGTGTTTGTATTTTTACTTGTTTCTAAGAAATATCATAGATGCATGTGATGTGCAGTGTGATATTCTTTAATTGTTTAGTCGATTTCTAGATTTACCAGGAGTCTGTGGATGTCTGCGTTTATGGATCAAAGATCCTATAACACCATACAGTGTGTGCGTGTGTGTGTGTGTGTGCACCTCCCAGTGTATTTAGCTGCACGTTAGTTGCCAGTATATGCCTCTATTACTCACAATGCTTCCTTATGGCAGCTTCAAGGATTTCTGGCTATGCACCCCGAGGCTACTGTTACGTCCACACCTCAAGCAACTTTCTGGTGGAAATCTACTGATTTTCAACGAACTGAGGCAACTCTGTTGATTTGAAATAAGGTTTCTTTGGGTTACTGATTGTTTTTTCATTTGTGTGTTTCTGAGGTGAATTTCAGAGGTCACACACACTGTACTCCATCAACCACATAATAATTGGCTACTGGTTGTCTGTAGTCACATATCTGAAGCTAGCTGCTGATGTTGTTAAGTCATTTATTTTAAATCAAATAGACATGGAAAGAATAATAAAATAGTTTGTTTGAGCACGCTGAAATTAAAGTCAGAGTAACTGTCAGCTTTGTGCAGCTGCATTGCAGATTTTCATCCTTTCCAGTTCAGGGTCGTGGCGGGGCAGGCACAGCTGTCACAGGGTGAGGGACCGTGTACAAGATAGAACACCAGGACAGGTCACCAGGGATAACGCAGAGAGACAGACGACCATTCACCTACAGTCGGTTTAGAATCACAAACGTATTTGGACTGTGGGAGGAAGTCGGACTACCTGAAGTAAATCCATCCGGACATTGGAGAAAATGCAAACTTCAGATTGTGCTACCCTCAAATACACATTTCTACCAAATCAATGACTTGAACCATTAACATTAAATTAATTACTTGAAGTTACCACAACTCTTTGTGTTGTTTGTATGTAGAAAAACTTGGGCTTAGTTCTTTCTTTTGGCTCATTATTCAAAGGATCTTTAATACCTCTTTAAACTTAACTTCCTTCCAAGATTTGCATACATACAAGTGGTTTCTTGCCTGACATCCCTGTAGTATTTTAACTATTAATCATTTTAACTATTTGATCAAGAGCAGTGGGTGACTGCCATAGATTATTTTTCTTGACAAATGCATGATTCACAGCTAAAAAGCTTAAGGGGACACATAAAAATCATCTCTGCATTCCTCTTTATTCCCAAATCGAGTCGGTCCTGTTGTTTATTTGGTCGAATTCAAGGTTTAATTTGCTCTTCACCGCAGTCACCACATTTAATCAGACTGTAACCGCCGTGACTCTGGGTTCATGCGCTGTTTGGAGAATTAACAAGCTGAGAGCGTGTGCGAGAGCTAAAGTGCAACTCACATGCGGGTGGGCTTGTTTGAGTGTGTGTGTGTGGGTAAGTGTCCATGAGAGTATGAGGTTGATTAGTCCAGGTTTTAATGTGGTGTGGTCGGCATAGCCTCGGGTCATGCAACAGGCCTATTGTGGGAGGCAGAGGCGAGAGAGTGAAGAAGCGTGTGTGTGTGTTTCATTTGGTGCATACTCTATGTGTGTGTGTATGTTAATGTGTCTAATTAAAGGCGTAGGGGATCATGCTCTGGCACTGAGCTCTAGCAGCCGTCTGACGCAGATATGACCCCAGGCCATGGTCTATCTCACACATTCGCACACATGCACACACATAGCTGCACTTGTTAGCCAATGAGTATATATACTATCCCATGTTACACACATGAACACAAAAATCTTACCAAGCAACCTTCCATATGAACTCCTGATCCTCTTGTTTGTCTTTACACCTGCACACGCATACCAAGTCCCACAAAACACAACCACAGATGTGCTGGCCCACTAAAAAAATTAAATAAAAACAACGTCTTACACGCAGGAACACACATTTTTCAAAAACTATTTTCTTCTTTTCCTCCCAAATGTTTTCACACATCGTCCTTGAGCTGGAGTGTGACCGATGACTAGACAGAGCAGAGACCTGAGGAGAATCCACTGGAAACACCAAGGTTGTTTGAAGTGAATAAATCTCTCAGTCGATATGTCACATCCACAGATTTGGAGCAACAACAGTTCCTGCTGCTCTGACGGCTCTTGGAGAACTAAAATCACATTTCCCAAATTGCCTCGTTTGTGGAGGCAGAGGTGAAACCAGACGAGTGAAAAGCAGCTCAGCGTTCCATACTTGGCTTATGCTGGAGCTCACTTAAGCTTCATTGTATTTCTGTTAACACACATCTCTCACTATGCTATGCTAGCATTACATAATAACCACAAATTGAGCCAACTTTCAATACAAAAGCTCTGATACACAACGCTAAAAGGAAAACAACAACAACAACAAAAAAAAAACCAAAGTTTATTCATTGTTAAATTTCAAGACTTTAATCATCAGGAACTCTAGAGAACATGAAACGAGTCTTCCACTGGGGACTAACTGCTGGGAGACCCCCCATGATACACTTCTTTCTATCACTATATGCATTTAAATACCTCTGTTGGATCTGATTAACTGTAGCTCATGTAGCTTGTGCTTAATTCTCTCTCTGCGTACATTTCTGCAGGTATCTTTTGTTACCTTCTGATCTGCAGTTACTGGCTACACCGGGCTGCCCAGAGTTCATTGGCTGTTGCTTCCTCAGTATTAATCTTTTCTCTCTCTGCTCTTCTCTCACCCCAACCGGTCGAGGCAGACAGCCACCCACCGTGAGTCTGCTTCTGGTTTTTCCACCCAAAAAGGGAGGTTTATTTTATTTATTATATTATTTATTTATTTATTGTGAAGCGCTTGCAGAAGAAGAGTTCTTTGTATTCTTCTTCAAAAACTTGATTGCTGTGACTTTACCATGTAATGAGGCCAATGACTTTGAGAGTCTTAAATTGATCAACTGTCATCTAAGATTTGGGACTGCAATATTGCAACAGCGAGTTTCAACTTGGAAAGAAACATGAACATCATACGGTCGGACAAACCATAAACAAGCCAACAATTTAGACTGATTAGAAACAGAGAGTTAAAATTAAATGTGAGAATACCTTAAATATCTGTAGCGATCCATTATTGCTCAGTAAAACTGGGTAACTGCACAGAAAATATAAAATAAGTTACATAAAATTATACACACATAAAAAGAAAAAACAGACTAAATTTAAATTTGGCCACTTTCTTTAATAAAGTCATTTCCCAAACATAAACTTCTGCATTAAACTGATCTAACTTTAGTGTTGAACATCAGGAGTTAAGATGAGATCTGTGTCCCCAGATGCGACCCAGAGATCAAATTCCAGTTTGTAGTCGAAGAGTCGGAAGTACCGAAGCGCGAAGTCGGTGCACCGTAATTTCATTCTCCTAGGTCAGACTGTCTGTGGCAAACTTAACTTTAAAAAGTTAATTAAAGAAAAAAAAGAAAAATGTAACAAATGATCAATCAAATTTAATTTTTTTTTTTTTTAATTTTTTTAAAGGTTATTAAGAGTAGAGTGATAGGAATTTGTGATTCTACCACCTTATGTTTTTGGACAAAGTTTACTGGCTTCACATTGACATTTTGTCATCATATGCACATGTAAATAAACACAGGGGGTTTATACTGCGCAATAAACGTGTTATTTTGCCGGAGTAACGTAATACATCACAGTGAAGATATTAAAACTGATGCATCAGGTCAAAAATATGTGGATAATAGCTCCAAACTGTATTTATTGTGGATATTTTACTTTTTTGTAGCTGGAAACTGTATCTGAGTCTCCCGAATCTATCTTCCTTTCTCTCTTCTCTCTCTTAGACTGGGAGAGGACGGGCTCTTCTAAAAACAGCACACATTATTTCAAATGGATATATTAAAAACACTGAGTCTGAGAAGGAGTTTGGAGCTAGATATGCTGTGACAGACTGCACTAGTGTGTGTGTGTTTCAGTGTGTTCACCAAGAGAAAGAGGATGGCGGTAGTGGGCGGGCGGGCTGGCGAGGGGAGGGTGGAGTGAACTGGTAGAGTGGAGGAGGAGGGGGGGGGGGGAGTAATATGGGTGTCAGGGTGCTAGCAATCTGTCGCCCAAGGCTGTGACATTACCGCACTTCTGCTTCGCTTCAAAAGAACCAAATCTAACTGACGACTGCTGTGATGGCTCAGTGTGTGCGTATATGTGTGTGAGTGTGTGCGTGTTAGTGTACAAACTGTATGTGTGTGTCTAAATGACGCTGGCTGTGATCTGAAATTGGGATAATGCACTGTGACACGCTGCCTAGTGGAAGACTTGAGACAGTATTACTCTCCAGCACCCAGGGCTGTGCACTGTATGTGTGTGTGTTAAAGGCCTAACACAGATTGATAGATTGATTGGCAGATAAACAGGTTGTGTACAGGAACGGTGAGTGGCTTCCGTATCGAGTTTTCAGTCCAAGTAAGCTGAGCAGTTTTTAGTGTCAATTGACAGCATGAGTGTTATTGAACGTTCAAAATCAGTTAGCTGCTCAACTAATGGAAAACCTATAGTCAGAGCCCCAGTTTACTGGCTGGAGATTTGTACAGTTGAGGTAATGCACAAGTGAAATAAAAAAATGATCTCAGCCAACAACAAACTGTAAATAGTGAACTTAGGGAGAAAATCTCTGATGAGTTTTACTTAAGTTTATCAAAAAATAGTGTTTCTTCTTTTTCCTTTTAGATATAGTTCGGGCTGAATCCCTTGCAATAGGTCAAAGGCTGCTGGGGGTTTTCCATGATGAGTGTTTCTTCTTCACTGACCTTTATTTTTTTACCCACTATGTGCTTATACACCACATTTAATAATTAGTTATTACTAATTACTGGTTCTCTTCCACAGTGTGCTTTTGGTCCTGTCTTCCTCCCATCACCCCCAAACGGTCAGCAGTCTTAGCATTCTCTTCTGTTACTCCAACCCTCTGAATGTCCTTCAATTCATCCATGAAGCTCCCCTGTTGTCTACTTGTTTCCCTCCTGCCTGGCGTCTCCATATTCAGCATCCTAATCAATGAAAATCTTTTATAAAAACAAACACATATCATAGCAGGTGTGACTACCACCTTTTAAACCTTCCCCCTCTCTCTTGCTGCTGTCCTTCTGTCACACATCAGCCCTGAAGCTCGTCTCCACCCACTCCACCCTGGGTGCTCTCTCTTGTTCATATCTCTTGTGCACTGTTGCTTCAGATGGTTGACTGCAGGTATTTAAACTCCTCTATCTCTATCCTTTGCATCTTCACCTTTCCACCCATCTCTGTCTCTCATTCACACACATGTATAATATGATAATATGTTTGATGCAGCACCATACTGCCAGTTTCCCTGTGAGCATTGGCACAGTTACAGTTTTGTAGGGTGCTGCTGTGAAAATCGCCGATCTTTAATTCTTTCATTTCATCCGGGTGATAATTCTTACGGGAACCTTTTAGGTTATTGTCTGATAAATTTGGATTCTTTGAAACTGTCTTCATATTCTTTTATCATCTACTTTAAATTTTTCTCTTTTTTCGGTGCCCGCTAAGAAGCAGTTTGTTCATGTTCCTTTTGAACAATTTCCCACACTGTCAATAAAGATATACGAGTGGTTAATACAGCTGAAGTGACTACACACTCAAACACAGACACACACACACACACACATACAGAAAGTCACTGGCAGGGCTATTAGCACTTCTAAGGCACTTCCATGTCACCATGCCATGTTGCTGCTAACAGCCATGACATGCTTTCTGCACATGCTTTTATCAAGTGTGTGTGTGCACGTGTGTTTTCTTGTCTACTACTGGTGTGTTTATACTGCAGAGTACAGTCGAACTGTGAATGTGGAAATGTCCAGGTACAATTATGTTTATGCGTGAGTGTGTGTGCTCTTTGCACTCATGAAAGGGTGGTAATTTCACGCGTGGTCAGACGGTTGCATTTCAGCTTTAGCCTGGAGTGTAGCAGGAACTCCTTAACTGTTCAATGACTTTAGCTTGAGGCAAGGTCCGCCTACACACACACACACACACGTACAAAAGCACACACACCTATGAAATTACACCCATCTACTTGTTCTGCTTCCATAACCACACACGCACACACGCAGGCGTTTGTTGCTGTAAGGTGTATGTAGTTGTTTTACGCCGGAAGGGAAGATCACTGCTTTGTCTGTTTGATAAAGCTACAACGTCCATCTCCTTCAAAGAGCGCCGTGCTGATCTGATGTGAGCTGAGTGTGTTGATGGATTTGACGATCATGCAGCCCAAGGCGCTGAGCAAGAAACACCGATAGTGTCATGCTGTAAACCAGGAAAGGGAGAGGAACATGAATAACCTGATTAAAGAAGCTAAAAGGTGTGCAGTGTCCTATCAAGGAAATCTTCACCTGCTGAGTTGAATTCTCCACTTGAAGAGATGACAGTAACCGGAACACAGTTTTAAAAGGGTTAAAGGTCACTGAAAGCTTACAAGCCCAACATCTTGATGTAATACGCCCGGCTTATTGTATGTATCACGTGTTCTTTTTGGGTAATTTCTCTTATTCATATGTTTCTATCCTGTACGTGTTATGTGGAGGTAGCCCAGTATTTTTATCCATATAGTGTATGTGTATGTTTCTAGAGTCTTATGTTCCCCAGCTCTATATGACAAATAATATATTGGGAATTTGAAAAACACATCCCCAGCTCTGTACTCACTTAATATGACATGGGCTGTTGTGGGACTTCTTCAAAGGGATTTTCTGTTCCCTACCACAGCTCATTATAATATCCGTACACTTGAGGGAAGTTGAAATGGCTGGAAACTTTAGTTTATGTTTACTGATCAGTAGTTAAATGGGTTAATTGATAAGCACTGATTTCTTTGTTGTTTCCTGACTCTTTTGAAGTCCTCTCCTTATAAATAAAAATTTGTATTTGAAATGTTTCAAGTTGGCATAGGTTAAAACTTGACATGAACACAAGAGGTGAGAAAAGTATTCCCCAAAGAACAATTTAAAAATGCAAATCCTCTTATGACTTTAAATAACTGTGTAACCTCTTCTATCAGTTATAACTTATATCTATAGCTTTTTAAAGTAGTGTACTTAATACCTAAATGGCATTAAAGCAAGCTAAGACAAGCTACATAGTATAAGAAACAACCAAAAACCAAAATATATAGCTACACATGACATACACATAACATTTTAAAATAGAGGATGAAACTACGCAAGAATTCAGCCATACTCTGTATCTTTCTGTAAATCAGTCCTGGCCTCTCGGTTTGACACTTCTGCTACTGCTCTGTCCTATCAGCCAACTAATAACATTTGCCTGCTGTCCCAGCTGTAAATCCATCCCCTCAGTCACCGCCACTATAGCTGTCACTCATTTTGATGGACTGTCTGATGAACTCTGTGGGATAAACTAGCACCAAAAGCTTGCTATGAGGAAAATCCAGCAACCTGGCAAGCATCTGGCATGTGACCTGAAGCTACAGTAGCTCTGCCGTGCTGCTCAGCCCTTTGTGTCATTTGTCGCAGCTTTCCTCTGTTGTCGTACAAAATGTTCCCTCTAATTTTTCATGTGTCTGAGCGAACACACAAACTCCCTGAGCGGCCCCTTGGACCACTGTGAGCAGCAGCAGACGTGTGCACTGTGGTCACGCCAGCATCGAATCCATCCAAGTTACATGGTTTATTAAAATAATCAAATTACAGCATTTACATTTATGTTAGACTACTTTTAATTAACTGCTTTAGCCCACTTACAATTAAAACTTTAAAAAATCGTGTTCATGACCTGTGTAGTATGTTAACACTATTGGAAGTAAAAATAACTTGAACTCCAATTTTGAAAACACAACTTTTTTCTTTTTTTTTAAAAAAAAAAAAAAAATAAAGCTCTGACTTGTATTATGAGTATGAGTCTGTGGTCTGGGAGAGAGTCTGTAACTCTCTGTCTGCAAAATACAGAATATAATGACCAATTCTGGACAATTAATTATATAGTTAATTCTTCAAAAAAGTAACTGAGTTATGCAAACAGTTTTTTGCAGCTGTTTACCGAAAAATGCAGCCAAGGCGTTTTTTTAAATAAATATTTCACACTATTTACAGAACAATCAGCTGTTCTGCATCAAATTTGGTGCCACACAAATTATTTGTGCCACTCCAAAAAAGAATTTCTGTCCACTATGAGATAAAGGAGAACAACAGCCTGATACCTGGAGGCCTGACAACAGGAGATGTATCACTGCTGTAACACCTGTAACATTCAGCAGTCGCCTCATTGTTCTGACGCTCACGACAAAACTACTGACTACATTAACTACACAAGATTTGCGCTAAACGTTGCAAGTTTCTCACACCGCTGTCACACCTAAAACTTCCCCCCTTCCTAAACAACTAAATGCCATCTTACCATATAATTTTTTTGATTGGTCGACATGGTATTTTTTTTCGACAAATAGGAAAGGGTGGGTTTTTTTTGGTTTTGTTTTTGCTCACAGGTGAGAGTGCTTTCAAGCGTTTTCCTTATAAAACGCCATTTTTACCATTTCTTACCGCAGTAAATATAAACAATGATAGTATTCAGGAAAAACAAACATTGGTCATACCTTCATTGTGACTTCACAGCTGCTAGCTTACCTAGATAGCCACATCGGGAACATGATTGGCCACCGTTATCAACAAGCATCCTTTGGTGTGTTAGGGATTTAGTGCATTTTTTATGTTTAATAATAAATTCATGTTAGAGCACAGATTCAGTCTGGTCCAAAGAGTTGCATCTGTTGCTATTTTATATACATTTGTTTATGTTTGTGCATTATGGATCTTTATTTACTTCTGCTATGTAGGTCCTAATGGGAGTGTACGTAAACATGCAATATCAGACAAGCTGAGCACCACTGTTGTGTCCTTATTAGGTTTACATTGGATATCTTTATTATTAATTAAGCCTAAGAGGGTTTTTTAAATTAATAACTAATATTATTATTAATAATAATAATGATAAGAATAATAATCATATGTCAGAAAAATATATTTATTCTATAGTTTTACTGTGTTACTGTATATTTAACTGGGAACAAAGTAGAATAAAATATAAAATATGGTCCATTCTTTTGATCTACAAGGTTGCAAACTGTGTTGAGGCTGGACACTACAGATTCCAGCATGTTTCTAAACTCCATGTTTAAGTTAATTCCAGAGTCTAAGCTACTTCCTGTGCTTGACAAGCTGCTGTACATTTGCTAAGCTGGAGAGACTGTCAGTGAGTCTATGGATGGGTCCAATGCTACTTAGAGTAGAGGAAGAGGAGCCCTTCTGATCTCCCAGGATTACGATCCATTCGTGTGTGTGTGTGTGTTTGTGTGTGTGGGTGTGTGTACATGTGCAAGGGTGTGTGAGTTCAGGCCCTGGATGGCTTAAGATGGACTGTATATTAGAGTGGAATGTTAAGAGTCTCCGGAGTTTCACACCTTCCTCCCCTCTAAAACGCACCCAGCTAATGAGAGAGGGAGAGAGATGTGAGGGGGGCGAAAGAGAACGAGATGGAAAACACAGACAGCCTGTCTCCCCATCTCTGACGTATTGACATGCAGGCCATGTATGTATGTGTGTGTGTCTGTGTGTTAGAGAGAGAGAGAACGAGGGGGAGAGAGTGTGTGAGTGTATTTGTGCAGTAGTAGGCTGCTGGGTTAGAGGATAATTGCCAAACCGTTGGGACCTGAGCTCTGCCCGGCCTGTCAAAGCAGGCGTGACAAAACCTCCAATCAACCCTGCAGCAACCAGAGAGAGAAAGAGAGAGAGGGAGATCATGATAAAGAGAGAGAGAGAAAGAGGGAGAAAGAGAGAGGGGCAGAGAGGGAGAAAGACAGGCAAAAGAGGGCAGCTTCGTTTAAGCATTCCTCTGTTTTCAAAATGATATAATTCAAATTCTCTGCATATATTTAGCGGCAAATAATTTTGTATAGAAATGTGTGAAGAACTGCATATTTATACTCTATCTATCTATCTATCTATCTATCTATCTATCTATCTATCTATCTATCTATCTATCTATCTATCTATCTATCTATCTATCTATCTGTCTGTCTGTCTGTCTGTCTGTCTGTCTGTCTGTCTGTCTGTCTGTCTGTCTGTCCGTCCGTCCGTCCGTCCGTCCATCCTTGTCCTGTGGCTTTGGGCTTTTCGACCAATTGCTGTCAAGGTTGGATTGACAGACAAGGCTAAAAACACTGAGTCGTGATTGGACTACAGGTCTCTAAATGAGATACTGTACACTCACACACACACAAATCTGGATACGTGCTGTACATACATGCATATCTATCTACCTATCTACACACAGTATGCATGCACTTTTGTGTGTGCGGGGTAAAAATGTGCATTCTTTTTGTGGAAACTATATGACATACGGGAAGCAGGGATTTGCATATTCACTAAGATCAATACACTCGTGAACACACTTTCAAACACACGCACACACACACACACGCACACACACACTCATATAGCCTGTGGTAGTGACTGAGTCCTGTGGTTATTACTGTAGTGCCGCTAGGCTGATGGTTTAGGGCTAGCCACAGCTCTCTCCCTCTCTATATAGATATACTCCTCAAACATGCACTGCACACACACACACACACACACACACACACACACACACACACACACACACACACACACACACAGGTTGTGAATGTCACCCACTCTCGGGGGACGAAGGTGGTTTGCCTGACGTTGGGTTTCTTCCCAAAGTGCTGCAGGGGAAACCTAAGGAGAGAGAGAGAGAGAGAGAGAGAGAGAGAGAGAGAGAGAGAGAGAGAGAGAGAGAGGGGAATGGTTTGGTTGAGATTTGATCATCTCCACAATATAAAGTATAAATGTTAACAGTTCTGGTAAAAGTAGAGATGTTAGCTCTTGTCCTGAAGTGTGACTTGAAGGTCCAATGTGAATAAATAGTGGTGTAGTGGGGAGCAAAGGTGTGAAGGTGAGGATGGTTGTTGGGCCAGTCACAGTAGTTGTTGCGCTGAGCTGGCGTGTAGGGAAGCAGGTTACAGCATACAATTTCAGAGGGGTTTGCTGTCATGATGTGGCTACAGCATAGATTTCATTTTGACATATGAATTAAAGGTTCTAGTTGAGTTGCGGCATTTTACAGGTTAACTAAATGTCAAATGCAGTACACAAATGTACTGCAACGCAAACAAGCTTTAATAGCTGATTTTTAGAAGTGCAAAGTCTAAAGTATGAACACAAGAAGCCAAAGACCTATAGGAAAAGAAAAAAGAAACAAAAGGAAAAGCAAACAGTCAACTCAAAAAAGAGTTTTGCAGCTATATCAACAACATGTGAAAGCAGTCAAATAGTCAAGCAGTGAAATAGTCAAGTTTACCCGAGGGTCAGACCGTGCAATGCTCAGAAAAACTGCAGAAGAAATCATCTCAGCTTCTACAGGCCTCAGTTAGTATGTTCAACATTAAAGTTAATTACAGCACAATTATAAAAAGACTGAACAAGTATGGCCCGTTTGGAAGGGTTGCCAGGAGAGTTGGCTTGGCTTAAGTTTGCAAAGCTGCATCTGAACAAATATCCTTTGTATTATTATTTGTATCCTTCGTATTTGGTCGTAATGCATAACACGACGTTTGGCGAAACACCTCATACCAGCTGTCAAGCATGGTGGTGGAACTGTGATGATTTGGACTTGTTGGAGTCAACTATAAACTCCTCTCTATACCAAAGTATTGTAGTCGAACACGAGGCCGTCTAGCTGACAGATAAAGCTTGATCAAAAATGGGCCATGCAACAGTGACAATGATCCCACGTACACCAGAAAATCTCCTGAGAAAGAAAACAAGTTGATGCAAAGACCCAGCCAGAATCCAGACCTCAAACCAATGAAAATGCTGTGGTGTGACTAAGATCTGTGCATAAACAAACTTCTGAAGCAATGTACTATTCACAGATCCACAGACAATCTATTTAATCTATCTCCATGTAGAGCAAATAGCAGGTGGAATTTCTTTTCAAGTAACAAGTTTTTTTTTCATGTTATACATTATGAATTATTATGAAGCTATAACTTAGTATAACTTATAAACTAGAAGGAGAATATAGCAGAGTTACTGATTCACCTTCTCAGTACTGACTGCAGGTCAGATTTTCTACCGTTTGTTTCACTGACATGCAAAGTCAGCCATTCTGATTCCTCATCTTACAGTAGAAACCGAGTTTCAGCTGCAGATATCCTGAATACGCTGGAGACGTCTCGCCGTCACTGTAGACATGTCAAACATTTTAAGTATATGCAAATTATAAAACAGTACCATAAATTCTGCTTTTTTTCCTCCCACATGGTGGTGAATTTTGCGATTTGATTTTGGTGAGTGAGTTTTTGTTTGGATTGAAAAGTCAGTGTGTGTGTGTGTGTGTGTGCGTGTGTGCGTGTGTGCGCTGAGGTCACCTTCCCCCCGCCTCACCCTGGGAGTGTGCGTTCACAGGGTGTCTGTGCTGAGGGGATCTGGGGTGAATACAGAGTGGAACCTCACTGGGAATAAGCTGTCAGATGAAACACCGAGGAACTACTGAGAGACACAAAAAGACAGAAAGTGTGTGTGTGTGCACATGCATGAGTTTAGCAATATCCCATATGTGCTCATGCTTTTGTATAAATACAACCATCAATGATTTTTTTGTCGACTGTGTGTACTTTTTCGTGTATAGCCAATTTGTGCTTGAATCTACGTACTTGCCTGTGTGTCTAAGTGTGTTTTGGTGTGTGTTTTTGTGTGCCGTGTCCAGGGGAGCTCTAGTTGAAAGGGAAAACCCTCTCCCTCTCTACAGACTGACTTAGGATTCTCTCTGCCTTCCCCAGAGTTCACTGCAGTGGCCTGTAGACTGGACTTTACACACACACACACACACACACACACACACACACACACGTAATATCTACCTCTTAAGCGTCTCTCTCACACACTTTCAGCTTTTCAGTTGAACCATGCACTCTTGAACTTTGTTACTTTGAGCTTCTGTGAGTTCAGTTGGTTGCAAGGATGGAGGAGCCTTTATATGCAGCTTAGACACACACGCACACATAACTTCTAGAAGTTCTTGGCCAACACAGACCAGCACATTAAAGCGGCAGAAGGAGGAGGATGAAGAGGAGATCTCAGACTCTCAGTGATTAATAGAGCATCACTTTGACTCCACATTTTTCTCTTTTTAGATGAGAAGTACAATCAAAATGTTTCTTTATGTTAAGGAGTTCACAGTAAAGCAAGTGTCATATAAACACTCACAACTTGAATGCTGGACTTACAGCATTGTGTGTCGTGGATCAGTCCAAAAACACCCAATAACGTCACAGCTAAGTCTTCTAGAGACTTACTTCAAATGTGATGTACAAGTAAATCAAGTTTATACTTTATATTCTCATAATAATAAAACTATTGGAATGAAATGTAAAGCTAATAGGCAAATTAGAAGCTCCTGCATCCAGACAGCTGACAAAATTATGATTTTTGTTCCTTTTCACCTTTTCTTTTCTACTCACACCTCAGCACCGTTCAGACACACTCTCGCTCCCTGCAGCCTTTTCTGATTCAGGAAAAAGGCTGAAGTTTGATGGTCCCTCAGTTTGGAATCAGCTGCAAAATCAACAAACCCTTAGCAAACACATCATTTAGAGTGATTTTGATTCAGAAACAACTGACTATATGTTATGCCTCCCTATACCTGCCACTGTTTGACCTGCAACGATTTTCAGATTTTTCTGGCATCAAAGAGTTTAATTCTGATATTTCTGCACTTTATTATTTTATGTATATTGCTGTGCGGTTAAAAAAAACAACAACTTTCAAACCAGCAAACCCAACATCTAGATGGGACCCTCTTTCACCTCATTTAATTTTTACTCATAAGGCCGTTCACGGCAAACTTCTTTCACGTTTCTGCAAAGATGCTTTTAAAGCCGACGTAGAAGAGTACGTACAGTGAGTTTGGAAGACAACTAAAATCAGTTCACAAAACATATCAGCTGTCTGTCCCTAATGCCCTTTACGGACGAAGATAAAAGAAAGCTTTCATGTTTCCTGCTCCAGCCACTTGAGAGAGTCTGCAAATGTAATATAAATCGAGGAATCTGATATCTTTGGCAGTTTTAACTTCATGTTTCATCACAAATTACTCATTGGTTAATGATCTCTGCTCTGCTTCTTTAACCCCTTTTTTCTTTTAAATTACTCCTTTGTTTCTGTTCTATTTTGTACATTTCTTTGAATGCAACTTTATTTTCTCCCTTTTGTTGAAATCAACATGAGTTCTCCTGTAATAAGCTACATATTTGCATCTTTTTGTTTAAACGGGCTTTTTTGGTCTTAAGGTGTCGTGTGTTTTCGGTTTTATCATGGCTGCATGGCTATTTGACTGCAGTTTGTGAAATCTCCACTCGACTTGCTGTGTTTTCTGCAGTCTCTCTGTTTGCGCAATGAGTTCGTTTGGCAAAAATTGAACTGCACCGTCAGGAACTTGTTGGTTATTATCAGTGCAGAGATGTGAGAAAAAAGAGAGAGGAGTATGGTAATGGCACAGCGATGAGAAAATGTGTGCATGTGTCCCTCAGGTAAAAACAGGGGAACATGGAATCAAATCTGAGCCAACATCCTGAGATTGTTCCTGTTGATAAATTGATATCATTAAATATAAATGCAGAGTGTTTCATTCCTGACGCCGCGGGCTCGGAGCGTCGAACAGGAATGCTTTGAATCCAAGGCTGGAAATTTCCCCCAAATCATCAAATCTGACAACAAAGGAAAACTCAAATAGACTGCCTTAATGAGTTAAACACACATGCACACACACACACACCTACACACACACACACACACACGTGTTCTTGATCTAATGAGTCTTTTAACCATCTTCCTTATCCATCTGTCTCTTCCTGACACACAAAACACACTCACACACACACTTTTTGTATGATCAATCTACATCAAACAGTGCCTCATTTAAATATTCATATAAGGTGTTACAAGACGGTTGGTCGGTCTCTCCAGCTCTCCCTTTCTCCCTGTTTCTCTCTCCAGGTATATTAATAATTCCCCCTGTCTATCCACCACACAGAGTTGGAGGTTTTTCCCTTCAGACAAAGTTTCTAGAAGTTTCTATAAATTAATAAGAGTGTGTTCTCTGTGAAGCCGGCAGCTTTGAACCCAGCGTATTGATCTTGCAGGTGAGTCGGCTGTGCCGGATCACGACTTCAAACAGAATCCAATGTTCCTGTGGAGAGGCCGGCCCAGCCCAGAACAATACCCATATTACCCCTCCATATGACTGGTCCAATCTAAGCGGAGGGGGTGGTGGTGGTGTTGGTGGGACAGACACAGGAAGTGCCTGCACGTGGTCGAGGAGGTTAAGATGGCTGAGGTGGGATTTTGATCATAATGATTTGGAGAGGAGTGCTGGAAAGTGAAAGCAGCTGTGGATATTGGATGTGATGGAGATGTTGAATTAATCACAGAGAACTGCCAGATGGACAGACTGATACTGAGGCTGGATGTGGTCCGGTCTCTATGGTAATGGATATCATGCAGTTTGGATTATCATTATATGAGCTGTTCAGCTGATGAGTACTACTTTTGGCTGGTTGTCAATGGAAAGACATCAGTCTAAATTAAAGCTTAAATCAAATTCCACCTATGCATGCTTAAATATATATCTTTTACACATACTGTCTTTTGAATGAAGGCAGTTTCTGTGGCAGTTTTTTTTTCAGTTTTGAGGTAATGCTTTTTCTTAAACATTAAATAATTAGTTTGAATAATGAAAACATGTTAGTATATCAGAACATTTTCTGTTGTTTTATTTATTTATTTATTTTAATTATTGGGTTCTTTATCTGTTGTTATAAGTAAATATGTAAAAAAAAATGCTGAAATTTTTTCATAAAATAAGGTTGCTGTTAAAAAAAAAAGCACTCAATAAGTGTGTTTACAAAAAGTGTAAAATTTTACAGGTTCATTTTACAAATATCAGAATTGGGACAATTAAAAAGAAAAAAAAAACATTTATTGCACCTTTACAAAAGAAAGTTGGACAGACAATGTTGATGTTTTCATCTAATCAGCTGAAATAAAGCACTTCATATCAACACAACTTGATAAGACAATGCTGCTTATAAATAATTAATTTAAAAGAAGAAACATCTGTAAAAAAACAAACAAACTCAAACTTTGCAAATACACAGAAATGTACATGAAACAACCTCCCTGAGCCTCGTATCTGTTCTTAAGGGATTGCTGGATCATTGTGGTTTTATCTTTAATGTTGCAGGATCTTTATCTTACACTATAACATGCCTTGAGAAGAGTGCTGCTATGATTTGGCACCATGGAGATAAAGATTGAACAGTGAGAGAAAATGATTACACCATCTATACTGGACATATATATTCCACTTACATAATTTGAAGTTTCAGCATTAGTAGGTGGAACTGTAAATCTGGATTTATTTTGTTTTCGGCTGTTGGGTCACTTTACCAGTTATTGAAGCTATTTATTTGATTTAATTTTAAATACAAAATAAACGTATGTTTTTCATCCCAGTGTACTCAGTCATGGATAATATCATTATGTGAATTGTGCCACTATTCAGTTCTTTACGTACATGTCTATGAGACTGTATGTGAGTCAGACAGAGGCTGTGTAAGTGCTGATTAGCGATTAGCAGGTCTTGAGGCTGACGGCAGAGCTGATCAGTATTTCCTCTGTGTCAGAGCTTTAGGGAACAAATCCCAACATTAACCCGGCTCTCATCTGCCTGGCGGAGCGCTAGCAGCAGCCTGCCAGCCATAGGCTGTACATCCAGCTACAACCGCAAGCTAAAGCATGTGAATCCTCCTCAGACGGCGCCTCATTGTTGTCTCATTTAAAATCAAAACCACATTTGATCATTATAGAGCATCTAATGTTGCTCTCAGCATCAAAGTTGATGGGCTGTGACATGTGGTATTTAATAAGAAGTCTAAAGTTTGTCATAATCTGCTTGACAAAAATGACACTTAAGTATACCCCTAGAGGGAGAAGTAAGTGGATTCCTATAGCTCAACAAAAAGCGTAATCCACTTGAAAAGCAATAACTGGAGCAAAATGTTCCTTTTAAGAGCTGATATGTGTCTCACAAGACACTGGAGGAATACTGCCGCATAATTGCTCTGACTTTGGCTGTAATTTACATAGAGATCACATCGAGAGTCATCATCGAATTTGGTGGCTGAGACCACAGAGAAAAGCAGAGGGAGGAAATATGGCCAGCAACCTTACCGCTACCATAGTTTCCCCACTGATAATGGGCAGAATATCATTTGCAATGCTAATTTTCTCAGTGAAGTACAGAAGATTAGCTCAGAGAAATCTCACCACAGGAGGACTGTTCTACAAAGTTTCAGCGGGTTCTTACACTATCAGCCTAATCCACTTGGGTAGTTCAGGTGAGCGATAAAATGACTGTTTGACCTCACTCTGTGCTCCAGAAATATTTGCAGAGGTTAATGAAATTCTAAGAAAATCCCCATTATACCTTGAAAGGAAGTTAATTAAATGATTCACATTTCTAAATCTATGGAAAAGAAAAGCTGAAAAAACATATCATCGTCTGGACTGGTGATTTGTTCAGTTTATTTGTTACATCTTTATTTTATTTACTGTGATAACCTTTGTTACCCTTTTCTAATGAGTAGTGTTGTTGATGCAGAAGGTAGATCATTTGTAAATTTAATTGAAAGGCTAAAACCTCTTTAATTTAGCAATCAGGGATTACAAAGTTTCCTGAAAAGATTTCCCTGCTGTATTTGTTCTTTTGTGACATTGTAGCTGGAGGTCAGATTTCAATGTATTTTTGAAATTAATTAATTAATTTTGTTACCATAATGTATTTATTAACTGGCATAAAACTGTTACAGACACCTATAGCAACGTAGCAAGACTTACTCACAGGAAACACGATGCTCAGTGTACACACATTGGCAAGAGGTGGTCTAGATCCTATTGGCATTAGCTGTTTTAATGTCTATATAAAATCAGCTTTTCTAAACGTTACCAAAGCGTGCTGTTGCCTAAATCTGACTGAATAAAGCTAGAAAATAAAACATTAAGACAACACATGAACTCTGGTTTTGTATTTTAAAGTTTTTGGGCTCAAATGTACAATTTTTATACCCTGGATGGCCCGGAACTTTTACTTACTGATCTGGTTGATGGAATCATGTTTCAGAAACATACTTTGGATTTGACTGAAATCAACTTTTTCTTTTTCTTTTTCAGTTTCAGTGAGATTTTCAAATATTCGCACTAAAGTCTGTCCAATTGCTTTGTGCACAATCCACTTGAAACCGTTTGACTCTCTTTAAAATTTTGTCATTGTAATGTTCCCAGAGGTTAGCAGTCTGGTGGGGTTTGACAGCTATGGTGCTGGACTCTTATTGGTTTTGACATGTGTCATTCTTCACTCAAAGCTCCGCCCACCTTGGCCAGACCAAGAAGAGCCAGGTGAGCTGCTGTCAGCTGCTCATCACTCAGTCCTTTTCATGTTTCCCTTTTTTCTGTGTTTGTGTGGGAACAAGAAAAAAGTGTATTCTGACACTCACTCAGGAACACTCACGCACACACACACCAATGAGGCATGTTCTTCTTAAAGCTGCTGTGCACGTGAAATGTTCTTTTTCTTTTTGGTGTTGGCGTGTGCACGTGTGCACAAGAGTGCACTCTACACATACACTTATACACATTCACACAACAATCCGTCCACCAACCCCTATGTTGTCAGCCAGGAGGGCAACATCAAAGAGACTCTAGCTGTGGGCATGAGGAGCCTGGAGACTAACTTGGGCCTGC
This sequence comes from Copadichromis virginalis, assembly GCF_057382275.1. NCBI lineage: Eukaryota > Metazoa > Chordata > Actinopteri > Cichliformes > Cichlidae > Copadichromis > Copadichromis virginalis. The sequence continues at coordinate 18,006,228 of NC_140632.1, forward strand.
AGAGGCAGCTGGAAAGCCAAGTGGCCACAGGGAGCCAGGAGAACGTGCCTGGGTCTAGAGGACGAGGTGGGCCTGGAGAAGAAGGTGGGCTTGGAGAACAAGGTGAGCCTGGGGAGCAGTGCATGGTATACTGTGGAGATGGGCACAGGTCCATAAAAGGAGACCGAAGGTGGTCCTGGAGAGTACAGTGAGCCTGAGGAGAGACGTAAGGAGCCATAAAAGGATGATGAAGGTGGTCCTGGAGATGGAGGTCAGTCCTGGAGAGCATGATGCAAGTGGAAAAAAAGAGCTGAGGGGTAGATGGGAGGAAAGTAAGAGTCGAGTTGGAGGTGTCATGAAGTCTGCAGTTTTTTAGTTACACAGATTTATCGCATTTTAAAATACATCTGTTGCTCCTATCACAAGTATATGTTGCACTTCCCTTCTTCTGTTAACAATGCGCAGACAGAGACAGAGCATTCTGGGGCCTGTAAACAATACTGTTCCTCTATAAGATGATGTCCATGTTTTATTGGCTGCAGGCAGCAGAGTGAGGAGGGCCTGCAGACGGCAGTGGGAGGCGGGCAGGAGAGCAGGAGGAGGTGGTGGGAGGTGGGCAGGAGAACACAGGACTGCCGCTGTTGCCTCTGAGGCAGAGATCGGCTTCTTGCTCTCATCTGCCCGTCAGAGCCCTCCTCTAAGCTGCCAGTCAAAATGATGGACAGCTGTTAGTTGATGGAGGAGAGAGGTTTGAAAGGACTGGCTCGATTGCACAGCGTTGTCTCTGAGTTTTTGTCTGAAAGAGACAATGATCTCTGAAACCATGACTTCTGCAATCACATATTTAACAGGTGTCATGATAAACCATGATTGCATCATTATTCATCATCAAACTACTTAAAAACACATAAACATGTTTTAATCATATTAAATATATTCAGTAAACCACCCATCATTGTCTGCCTGTTTATAAATCTTATGCCATATACTTTTTCATGACCCCCATTCACTAATTGCTCTTCTATTCTCTTCTAGATAGATCGATGAATCCTTTTCTTAACTTCTTATCAAATCAAGGTTAAGGTTGGGCAGGAGCCTATCCACTTTGACATTGTGCCAGAGGAAAGCTTCATCACAGGTCAAACGCAAAGACCTACACTTACATGCAATTAAGAAATAGCAATTAGCCTAAGATGGAAACTGTTTACCTAGTTGTTTTACCAGTATTGCAAAAATTCTACAAATGCATCAGGCAGTCCTGATGATCCTGATGTTGTTGTAGCGTGACACTGACGTTATACCGTTTGTGTGTGAAATCACAAACTGGTTGTGTGATGCGTTTAACCCTTTCCTGCATGAATTATGACAACCTCATTCAGGATTTTGGTCTTAAGTACATTTATTCTTCTTTAGGCATGAAAAGATGAATGAAAATACTTAAGATAGAAATCCTGATTGAGGTTGTCATAATGCATGCACGACAGGGTTAAATAACAATAATTACAATGAAACAAGTCATACATCTATAATAACATTAAACGACCAGTGGGTGGCAGGGTATGGAGTGACACATCAGTGTCCAGTGTAGTGGTTTATGTGCAAGTATACCATCAACACTGGCACAAATACAAGAAAACAGCCTTTGAATAGCTGTCCACTGTAGTGATGACTATATGTGAAAGAGTTAAGGAACCAAGGGGCACATTAATATACTAGCAACTTTATAAACGCATCTAGCTTTATTGACCCTTTTGACTATTTTGGCACCATAATTTCCCAAATAATCTCCATTGTATTAAAATTAGACTTGAAACTAGCGACTGAGGTCATTAAATCAACATGAACGTGTTTACTGAGGCCAAAGCCAAACATGTGTTTGCTGATAATCTTTCAGACACTCTGACTTTTTTGAACACTGATGATTGGCCCCTACTGGTCATTAGAAATAAATTTAAAGCACTTGGAGTGCATTGGCTTCGCTTTTAATACCAAGAAGAATCACTTATCTTTTATATACAGTGTTTGGGAGAAGATGATGAGTTTTGACCAGTTACTGAGTGAGATTATGATAATCAGGAGGTGGACTGGAGAGCAGATAGACAGGACGTTAAAGAATAAATGTGTTTATAATTCTCTACAGACACACATAAAGGTGGTAAACGGCATTAAAAGAGGCTTCAGATACAGAATATCTGATCATGACAAACTGAAAAAAGATACAATAAAAACCTAATATCCAAAATTATTAGATTTATATTGTCTTTGTTTGCAGAACACTTCCAGTACAATTACATGTTCTTTCATGGTAATCATCAGTGCTCTCTGTGTTCTCGTTTTTCTTTTATTTATTCTGGAGAAGCTGGCGAAGCAAAATGAATTTCTTCCTGTGTGCCAAAACTCACCAAACACCAAAACCCGTTACAAATGAAACATGAAAGGGTTGGCTTGCACGACAGACTGAATAGGCTGTCTCTGCTTTAAAAGGAGCATTTAAATCACTGTAAAATGAGCACAAATAACTACTGAATTGCCAAACAGGAGGCAAAAACCTGACAAAGTGTGCGTTAACACAAAATTACAGAACCCTTTTAAAAAAACAAAAGCACGTGAAATTATTCACACTTTTTCAGTTTAATGTTGAGATTCATTTTTTAACATCTGTCTCCCAAAAGATGAACTAACGATGCAATTAGTGTGTGCGTGTGTGTGTGTGCGTGTGTGTGTGCGCGTGTGTGTGTGTGTAGTATCAGTATTCTAATGAGGACAGACAAAAGAAGTCTGTAGCTCAGAGCCAATTGGACAGAGAGGAGCAGAGCATCAGAGACAGAAAGCTAGAGAGAGGAGTGAGATAGTTGGGGGTTAGGGAGGGTTCAGGCTGGTGGCAGTCAGTGCCTCAGGCAGGGTTTTGGGGTCAGGCCCCCCCAGACTGCCACACCAGCCCCCTTGGGCCCCGAGAGGGGGACACCAGGACCATGCTGGCCAAGGGAGGGGCACTCAATTAGGGCAGCATTCAAAATTTTAGCCCTGTGCTTCAGAAGAGAAGGCCACCTGATACCTATACACCTCAAACATCCTCCTACACCCCCTTAACCCCACCGAATGGACCTACTGCTGATTGACGCTGGAGTGTTTGAACTATTTGAAAGCACAAAAGAGGTGCTTACATTTTATTTAACACCGTCACCTGAATCAAATTCAAAACTTTGTCTTTAGATCGGCTCGGTCTTTAGATTCTAAGTGGCAAAGTGTTTTGTTCAAATACATGGACAAAGTTATTCGCTCAAAGATCGTTTAAAAAAATGTGTATAAATATTAAGGTTTGATCACGACTGATGATTAGTGAATAATTGACATTTTTGACAAAAAAGAGTTGCGATGCAATACCAGAAAGTGGTCTATATCAGTGTTTATTTAATGAAATCAAATATGGTGTAATAACAATGTGTAACAATATGTGCTAACTGAAAAAAAAGGTGTTGGTTAAAGCAAAGGTCACAACAGAAAGTCTCAATGAAGAAAAAAAGACTCAATGAAGTAATAAATTCTCACAGGTCTGTTGGCTAACAAGCTGTAGCTTCGAGGTCAAAGCTCCGGCAACACTTGGAATATAAAGAACAGCTTTCTTACTTGATCGTGTTTCAGCCTGTGGCATTCATCAGGGTCATCAAGAACTACATTCCAGAAAGCACCTAAAATATCATACATGTTTGACTGGAGAGAAAACAAAATAAAGGGAAACACTTTAAACAATCAGTCACATGAGTCCATTATATCACCAATCCACTCAGTTGTGTGACTGCACAGAACAAAATGTATAGAAAAAATAAAACAAGAAATCTTCTACATCCGGTATAATTATCCACCAGCACTGATGGCTGGGCATATGGTTAAATGGGATATAAGGTCAACTAGACTCATGAAAAGGGCTAATGTGAAAGCCACCTAAACAGGAAGAGATAAAATTTGAAGAGGTTTAGCTGTAAAGATGTGTTCAGACCAAATATCATCCATATGAATATATTCATCGGGGTGCATTTGGACCATTTTCCCCAAATTTCCATCTAACAGTCAACTCTGAGAACTACTTCCCTCCAAAGTGTAATCAAATTTGTAATAAAGTGAGAGTGGAATACTTTTCTTAGCCCTCTCCTTTTTTCTTTCTCTATGTAAAAGCAGTGTTTCATCACTGCTCACGTGATAAACTCAAGTCACTCACTATTAGCCCTTCAACCATTTCTGATGGTGTCTGGAGAATCTATAGCGACTCTATATATTTCCAAACACAGCAAAAAGCAAATTTTTTGCAATATTAAGTTGCAATATTTTAATTTTGACCCCACAGACATTTGTCTCTTTTGACTTCATAAGACTTTGCATGTAATTGTTCTGGAAGAAAATGTTGCTTGTGATCACACTGTAACATGTTTGCCAGCCAGAAATATTTCAGCACTGATCACTGTCTGAACTAAACCTTATGCTAAATCAAACACTGCATCTCATGTACGCAAACCGCTTTTCCATTTTTATAAATGCTGATGTAGAGCTGAAATTAAAGGATCAAACAAGAAAAAGAGGGGATTTTTACTTGTAAGACATGTAATTTAGTTAAATTAGCATATGATAGTTCTCTGAGAAAGGCAATCTCCAAACTATATGATGTGCTCCTTCAAGCAAGGAAGGATACTACTCAAAATGTTAAGATTAAATGGGAATTGGAATCGGGGATGGGTATAACAAACGAGAACTGGGAGAGGATTTGTAATTTTCATTGGTACTCAACAAGTTCTTTATCTTGGAGAGACCACTGTTGGAAGAACAGTATTAGATTTTTCAAAACCCCTCATCAAAATAAATATAAAAATGGGACAGCAGAATGCTGGAGAAGATGTGGATCAGAAGAGGCACATCATTATCATATCTTTTGGGACTGCCCTAACTTAAAAAATTACTGGCTGGGAATTCATAAAACTTTGTGTGAGGTTTTTAAGATAAAATTTGACATCAATTTTGTAAATTTGTACTTGGGCTTGGTTGCTGGCTCGGTCCGGGGAGGGGACACAAAACTCTTACAAGCGCTATTAGCGGCCAGCAAAAAATCAATAACCAGAAAGTGGTTAAATCCAACTCCGCCAACACTTGAGGATTGGTTTAATGTGGTTTTCGAAATATTTAAAATGGAAAAATTTACATTCTTTTTAAAAATTCGAAAAGACAAATTCTACAAAATATGGAATAAATGGATTAGCTTTGTGTCCCCCATCCGCCCTGAATTGGTGTATCTCCCATGTATCGTACAATGTCAGGTTGACCCTCAACTTCATAATATGTACCTAATGTAGTCTTTGTAAATAAGTTAAACATGCTGCAATATGTAACACACTGTCAAGCCAATGAGTTAATTTTATTTATTTTTTGCTATCAGAATGTAAAACAAAAGGACTAAGAAAAAGTTTTTTTTTCTTTTTTTGACTAAATAATGTCAATGCACTTTATTGTAACAAGTCCCCTTTTGTTTTTTCTTTAATAAAAATATAATTAAAAAAAAAAGTAAGACATGTAATTTGTTTATCTATACAGCAGCTTTAAAAAGGCCACATAGCAGGTTCCTCGTGGATCTGGACTGGTATTTGATATCATTCCCAGCGTATTGAAATATATATTTTTTATGACTTTATATCATACAGCTGACACTGACACAGCAGCCTTCAGTATTTTTCCATGGGAGCCATGCAGTAGGATGTAACCAACAGGAGACCCAATATTAAGATGACATAAAAATTTACATTCATAACATAAAGGGCAACATACTTACCTTATAATCCACTTCTACTGAAAAAACAACAAAAATTCACTATGTGGAACCGAGCTGGAAAGCAGTGAGGAGTGATGGGTCAGTTTTGAAAGTATATGGTTTATTTTTCCATAAAGTAAGACGATCAAGTCACGTAAAATTAAAAAAAATCAAATCAGGCTATGAAAAATATTCAAAATTATGTAATTAAAGAGGAACCATCATGGCTGATCAGATTTTTCTATGGTGGAGGGAACAAAAGAAGAAGAAAACAGTCAATTTACTACTAAAAGCAGCATTATTGAAAACTAAGCAAAATCTAAGTAAAATAAAATAGACAAAATGTTTGAAATTAAATAATGCAACTACACCGTTTTGGACAAAATCCTAAACCTGCTGCTTTAAACGGGACTATACAAACTATACAGTGACAATGTCCATCTTTTTTCATCTGCTTTTTGTGGCTTTTTCATTCACACACACACTTGCACACTGTCAGAGGGTAGGGGTTCAGTGTCTTGCCTGAGGACACTGCCAACACTTGGTTTAATAGACAACCGTCTCTATCATGTGAGCCACAGCTATCTCTAAAAGCCTTAAAATCATATATGAAAAGGCTGCATGCTTCCAGTGCAGTGTAAGATATACGTAAAATATGTTTTGCTTGCCCATACTGCGATTTGTGCTTGGAAAAGGCTTTTCTGTATTACCATTATCATCAGTGTGATAATATTTAATCATTATTATTGTGCATTATTATTGTTTTTCATTTAACAGAAGGTTCAATAAACACTCCATTTTCAAAAAAATTTAAATTTCTGGCAATTATTTCCCAGTTCAGGCTTTAAAGTTAAACAAAAATAGCAAGTTAATTGAACAGGTTGCAATTTAGAAAACTAAAAGCAAAAAGCTAAGTGAGAATAATTTAAAACACTGCAAACCACTGTTTACCATACAACAGAAAATGGTATCTCCACTGTACCTTTTATGGTGTTGTATCAGAAAATGACTGAAGATATACCAACATGAGTTTGAGATGGTAATGATGCAGAAATGGTCTGTTGTGTTTGCTTTGGCCAGTCTGTTGTCTCTGAGGTGCCGCTGTGTGTGTTTGTGTGTTGCTGGGTTTCACAGTTGCATAATTAGCAATAGCATTAGCATGCCTAACATCTCAGCTGCTGCTCCACAATACTCTCAGGAAGAGCCCTGTTGAAAATCCTCCCAGTAACTGTCAATCCCACTCTCTCTGTCTCACACACATTCTCCCACTACCTCCCTTCTCCTCGCTCTCATTTGGTCTGCGCGCTTGTGCAACATTTCATGCGTCGTTGGAAAATGCGCCTAATTGCCAGGCAGCAAACATTTCAACTCTTCTGGTGCTTCTCAGTGAACTTTATCATCTTTCTCTTTATTCAATCAGATACATGGAAACACTTGGGGGGGGGGGGGGGGGGTGTTTGTGCTGGATCCAGGCATTCCTTGCTGATTTGCCACAGTCGAGCTGTTAGTTTCACTGTTGTGGGAGATTTTGTGTAATTAATTGGTTCTTCTGGGGGTCAAGTGGTTTCATCTCATTTCAGTCACCTTGTACATCAAGCAGCCATGTCTGCACCTGTTTCCTGCTCTCAGCAGCTGCCAACTGGGCCTCCCAGATGACTATTGATCCCATCAGATCACGCACGCACTCACTTGCGTGCACACACACAGACACACACACTTGAAATGCTTTATTTGTGACTAATTAAATTTGCCAGAGCTAGCCTTGAATATTACAGAAGTTCAGCAAGGTTTATTCTTAATTTGCTTTTTCCAGTATCTGGCAGGTTTTCCTCAGCATCCACAAGACTACAGGAGAACTTATAGGTCAACCTGACGTCACACCAGAGTAAACATTAGCACAAACATAATGTGGAAGTTACTTTCAGTATAGAGAATATTAATGTTTTTTAATAACTTCAAAATGTACATATTTGTAGTTGCAAGGCTCTTTAATGTGTTTTATTAACATATATATTTTTTCCTGTATACCATAAATTGTCAAACATCAACCAAAGAAAGAATAAACTATGGAGAGGTCTTTTGATTCCCTCCATTTAGTTATGTAATCATCTCCACTTTCTTTTAGATGTTATTTTCAATATTGTCTTTTCTATTTGTTGTTTTATAGTATAAACATCCTCAGCTTCACCTAAACATGGATCACACATTTGCAACTAAAATCTTTGGGTAACAGTACAACCCATGCGATTGGTTCATATTTTTAATAGCAGTGTCTCTTCTTTCATCTTTCTTCGTCTATTTTACAATATAAGAATTTAAGGTGTTGTGAGCATATCCATGTCTTTCACTAGAGCAACCGGCTCTTACTATAAGCATCAGCCAAAACAAACAAGCAAATAAGATACATACAAAAAAAGAAAACCCAATCTCAAACACAAAGCCATGCAGAACCAGTGTCTGCAGTTCCCATATTGGCCACTTGAGGCTGGCTAAAATCAGCACAGGCTCAATGTTTTAAAGTGCTTAACTTTATAACCACACGTCGACCTCACATGATGTTTGTGCTCCTGGTACCTTTTTATTCTGTAGTGAGGACCGTCCAAGAATGTTTCACACTCCAGTGTTGGTGATTGAAACAGTTTACTAGTACATTACTTAACACTACTAACAGTTATGCATGTCTTTACATTGCAGTCATAATGTTTATGGATGAAGAGGTTGAGGGGCAGAATGTAGAAATCATTGGATAGGATCATGTTTTTATAAACAGTCTATGAAAGTAAGGTTTTAAGGTAATGTTTCTATTTTACTGTATGCCTCTATCCGGTTGTTAAGTGATGACGTATGAACTCTGCTTCCGGGTCCAAACTACTGTGTTAATTACGGTTTTGTGTTTTTAGCGTGTTTTAATGCTTTGTATCTTGGTCTATTTAATCTGAACCAGCCACTAAAAAAAGTCAGTGATCACTGTCAACCTCTCTCAGTTTTTATTACCACTATTATTATTTATCACCGTTAACTCGTACGCGCGCACGCGGTGGCCGGGAACGTCGGGGAGCCCAGCGACGAGGAGACCCGCTCGGTAGAGCAACAGGTGGCGTCCTTCCTCCAAAGCAAGGGGATAGAGATGGACCTGGAGCACATAGAAGCATGTCACTCACTGCCCAGGAGGAGTGACAGACTGCCGGCCATCATTATGAGATTTGTCCATCGGAAGAACAAGGTCGCACTGCTGAAACAAGGACGCAAACTGAAAGGCACGGACGTTTTCATTAATGAGCATCTGACACGAAAAAACGCAGACATCGCGAGGAAGGCAAGGCAACTGAAGAAGAACGGTAAAATACAACATACATGGGTAACAAACTGTAAGATTTTCATTAAGCTAAACGGGACACCAGAAGAGGCAAAAGTACTGATAGTGAGGAACATGGAGGATCTGGACAAGTATAACTGACACCAATGTATCAATTACACCAGGAAATGACATGGACACGTTGAAATTAGTTCTTCAACAGAAAGTAATTGATCTAGATTGTGAATATAAGGAGCATAATATAATAGATCCAGAAATAGATTCTGAAAGTAACTTTCTCTCTTCTTTTGTTAAAAATTGTAATTATTTCACTCAGGAACAATATGAAAAAGAAATTAACCTAGACGGGAAGCTCTCATTAATTCACTTTAACAGCAGAAGTATGTACTCTAATTTTGATTTCATTAAGGACTATTTGCAACAATTTTCTCGCCCCTTTAGTGTTATAGCCATCACTGAAACTTGGTTCAATGTCGATAAAGGAATAGATTTTTGTTTGAATGGATATGATTTAAAATACATGAATAGATTAAATAAGGCAGGCGGCGGGGTTGCTATATATGTTCATAACTCTATAAAATATAATGTTGTAACAACTATGTCTATGGCTATTGATGGAATTTTGGAATGTTTGACTATTGAGATTATGAATGAAAAAAAGAGAAATGTTATAATAAGTTGTATATATCGGACACCCAGTTCAAGTATTGACACTTTTAATGAATGGATAGAAAAAACGTTTGCTTCAGTGAACCAAAAATTACTATTTATCTGTGGTGATTTTAACATTGATTTGCTAAATCCAACAAGGTTAAAAGCCATTGATGACTTTACTGACACAATGTACAGCTTATCACTATATCCAACAATAACAAAGCCAAGCAGAATAACATCACATAGCGCCACTATTATTGACAACATTTTTACTAATGTCATGGATTTCCAAATTAATAGTGGTCTGCTTGTCTGTGATATAACTGACCACTTACCAGTTTTTACTTTGTGTGACTGTGATTTAAAAAAAATAGATACCAAGATCATGATAGCAAAGCGAACAATAAATGAAGAAGCAATTCATGCCTTCAATTTTGATTTAGCACAACAAGATTGGAGTTCGGTGTATGAAGAGTCAGATGTGGACAAGGCTTATGATAATTTTCTAGATATTTTTACTATGTGGTACAATAAACATTGTCCTGTAAACGAACACATGACAAAGAAAAAAAAGATAAAAAGTCCTTGGCTCACAAAAGGAATTATTAATGCTTGCAAAAAGAAAAACAATCTGTATAAACAGTTTATCAAAGTAAAAACAAAAGAAGTGGAACAAAGATATAAAGCATATAGAAATAAATTGACTGATATTATAAGAACGAGCAAACAACTTTATTATAGAAGAAGATTAAATGAAAATAAAAACAATATAAAAGGAACTTGGGATGTGTTAAACAACTTAATTAAACAAGGATCTTCTGGAACATCATATCCTGAATATTTTACTGATGCAAATGGTGAAAATCACAACATGAGTAATATTGTCGATGGGTTCAATAAATTCTTCATAAATGTTGGCCCTGAACTAGCAGCAGACATCCCGTGTCATAAAAATGAAAATATCAGTAATATAAAATCAAATCCCTTTTCACTGTTCCTCTCAGCTACAAATGAGCAAGAAGTAATAAATATCACATTAAAATGTAAAAGTAAGTCTTCAATGGATTATCATGACATAAATATGTCTGTAGTTAAACAGGTTATTCTGAATATTGCTAGTCCCTTAACATATATCTGTAATTTATCATTTCAGTCCGGTTGTTTTCCAAAAAAAATGAAAATTGCGAAAGTAATACCACTATATAAAAGTAATGACAAACACAGTTTTACCAATTATAGGCCTATTTCTCTACTGCCTCAATTCTCAAAAATTCTAGAAAAACTTTTTAATTCAAGATTAGAAAAATTCCTTGAAAAACATCAAATAATAAATGTTGGTCAGTATGGTTTCAGAACGCAAAGAACCACTTCAATGGCGATAATTGAGGCAGTAGAAGAAATTACTGATACACTGGATAAAAATAAATATGCAGTTGGTATTTTTGTTGACCTCAAAAAGGCCTTCGACACAATCAATCACTCAATTTTACTGGATAAATTGGAAAGATATGGTATTCGAGGGAAAGCTGGTAACTGGTTAAAAAGTTACCTAACAGGTCGGGAACAATATGTTAGCATAGGGCATTACCATTCAGAGAAACTTGGTATTACATGTGGTGTTCCCCAAGGGTCAGTGTTGGGACCAAAACTTTTCAATGTATACATAAATGATATTTTTGATGTTTCTCAAGTACTTAAACTCATACTGTTCGCAGATGACACCAACATATTTTTCAGTAGCGATGATTATACTGATCTTGTAATGACTGTAAACAGGGAGCTAAAATTAATAAAAAAATGGATGGACATAAATAAATTATCATTAAATATAAATAAAACTAAAGCAATGTTTTTTGGTAATTTAAAATATAATATAGAATTACCAATTATCATTGAAGGTGTACCAATTGATAATGTGAGTGAAAACAAATTTTTGGGAGTTATAATTGATAACAAAATTTCATGGAAACCCCACGTCAGACACATAAAAACCAAAATTTCTAAAAGCCTCGCAGTTTTGAACAAAGTGAAACAATTCCTTGATAAAGATGCACTTCGTACTCTGTACTGTACCCTGGTTCTTCCATATCTTACATATTGTGTGGAAGTGTGGGGAAATACATATAAAAATACAACTAATCCATTAGTCACAGTACAGAAACGAGCACTGCGTATTATTCACAAGGCTGGTTATCTAGATCATACTCACAAATTCTTTCTTCAGGCAAAGTTACTTAAATTCCAGGATCTGGTTAATTACAATACATCCATAATTTTGTATAAAGCTTTTACTAAACTTTTACCGGCAAATTTACAAACTAGATTTGAAATTCGAGAAAAGGTTTATAATGTGAGAGGCTTTGGAGAATTCAAATTACCCAGAACTCGAACAACCCGTAAAGGCTTTTGTGTGTCTGTATGTGGTGTGAAAATCTGGAACAGTCTGAGTTTACAATTGAAACAATGCAAAAATATTCATAGATTTAAATTCCTCTACAAACAGTTGGTCTGGTCACAGTATACTCAATGATGGGTTTTAGTGTGCTCTGTAATGTCTGTCCTCTTACCATTGCTGGTATGGATTCCAAAATAAAAAAAATAAAATAAAGTGTGCGTATGTATGTACATATATGTACTTGTGTGTGTAGATATATATGTATGTATATGTATGTGTGTTTGTTACTTGTAGTTATTACTGCCTGTTACCTGTGATAATGCAATTTATAATTTATATATTCTGTATTCAGTTATGAAGGCTCTAATTGTTGGTTGCGAGCTGCCGCTTAGATGCTTGTATCTGCCCGGGGCTGTTGATGGGTCTGTATGCAATGATGGGCGTAGCTGCGGGAAGTTTATTGTTTTTTTTTGTTGATGAGTGAGTATAGGGGTGGGATTTAATAAGTTTTCTTCGTCCCACTCCTTTTTCAGGCAAGTTTTGTTTTTTGTTTTGTGTATTTTATGTTCAATATAGGTATTTGTTGTGCCTGAAAATGAACAAATAAATGAAAAATAAAATGAAAAATGAACTCGGTTTTCCTGGGTCTTTTCACGTGTGTTATGAATAAATCTTCTTTTTTCGGTACCGGTACTAGTTTTATTTTGTTGTATTTATCCGCGACACCTTAAAGGCCGGTCCGTGAAAATATTGTCGGGCATAAACCAGTCCGTGGCACAAAAAAGGTTGGGGACTGCTGCTTTAGACAATCTGGATGCAAATAGGATGCAGTGGTACAACGGGTTGAATAAAACACAATAACAAAACAACAAATTCAGAACCATAAATTGGAATTGACTTGAATTGTGAATAAATACTTACTTTGATTAAGGTTTTTGTTTCAAGAACCCTTTCTAAAATCTAATCAATATTTATTAAACTCTGTTTAATAAATATTGATTCCTAATAATGTAAGTTTTGAAAAAATCCTTCAAGGAGTGATTATGAAATGAAAATTTAAAAATACATGTTACTTGCTGAGGATTTGTTTTTAAATCCACTCTAATTTTCGCCGGCTGCTTTGTTCAGACATGTGGGCTATTACGGTCTATTATCTGAGATATATTTGACCCTTTACAAAAACTGGGCAGTTATGGAGTCTAAAGATATTTTCTCAAAGAAACTTTAAATCAAATGTTTAAAAAGTGCACATATGCTGAGCCATGCATTCATGCATACACAAGTGCTTTTAACAAAGAGTCTCACTGGGTCAGACTTTATTGAGCACTTGAAAAGAGTCTCAATTTCAGGTCAAAGGTTAAGGGGTGCCATGTCCAACCTGCCTCCAGCTTCATTGTTTTTTCATAGATTTTTAGACATTGCTCCAGGAAGATCAGTTCAAGCAATAAAGGATTCATCCTTCCCATGTCTATTTCCATTAACACGTAGGGAAACTGTAATTTTATTTTTCGGCGAATAAAAATTGCTTAAAGTAAAATAAATAGATAAATATAAAAAAATCCCTGACATTAATTAATGTGAAGAAGAAAATATCAAAACATGCTGATCTGTTAAGAACCTCCTGATTACCAAACCTGGTGATTTTCATTATGGAACTTTAGCTGAAGACTTAAATGCTTAGAAGGTTTCTGGGTTTTAAAAAAAAGTTTTTCCAACAAACTTCAGATGAATGTATAACATTTTATGATTAAAGCAATACTATTAACTTGCTCACTTGCACATCAAAAGGCACGTTGGGTCTTTTATACCCTATCTGGCCATCATTCAGACAACAGAAGAACTTGATTAGTGATTGTAATGTGATTACTAAATGTAGAGGAGTTTTACCACAGACAATTTACGCCCATTACACCCCAAAATATGAAAGATATGCAGTACCTGGATTAATGTGAATAAAAATGTTCTTTGTATAGTTAAAGGAATTTTGGTCAATGAAAGAATGGAAACTGCCCAAAACATAACAAAATTCATGCGTTTCACACTTGATTTGGTAGTGAAGAGTTTTATCTCATCCCTTCTGTGACTAAATAATTTAAAACTGGCCGTTGTTCTCTAATTTACGAACCATACAATCCAAACATTTGAGCCAAGGCCACTGCTACTACTAGTAATAGCAACTTGATATAATACTTACCAGTGTTGGAGAGTAACGGAATACTTGTACCGCCGTTACGTATTGAAAATACAAAATATGAGTAACTGTATTCCGTTACAGTTACCATTTAAAAAGGTGGTATTTAGAATACAGTTACTTTGTTGAAATAAATGGATTACACGGCCGTATTTTCCTGTTTCATATTGTCGCGGGTCAGGACTGTTTGGGTTTTGTTTGACAGCTGTGTTCTGTTGTTCCAGGCGGCAGCGTTACGGTTGCCATTGTTACAGGGTGACGCTCTCTCTGCGACTGTCTGTTTCCTGGGTGAGAGAGTGCCTTTTTTGTTGTTGTTGTGCTAGGCTAATAGGCAGAATGCTACAGGCATAGCCCTAAAGAATGTAGCCTCATGGGCAGTGTAGTCCGTGCTGCAGGGAGAACGGACTGCCATACCCGTTATGTGTTTGTGAGCGCGAGGAGGGAGAAAAAAGAGAGTGGAAAAGTACGAGCTGTCATCGAGCAGAAACGGGAGCTGGAAGCATGTAATAGTAAAAAATCACACAGCAATTTTGTAAGTAATCCAAAGTATTCAGAATACGTTACTCTCATTGAGTAATGTATTCGGAATACGTTACAAAATACATTTTGGGGCATGTATTCTGTAATCTGTAGTGGAATACATTTTAAAAGTAACCTTCCCAACACTGATACTTACAAAACTTATAATGGAAACGATGAAATAAACAAACAAAAACTTAAAAAAATATGTGCAAAAATACTAAAAACTGTTTAATTATATAAATTGTAATGGATCCAATGTGCCTTGTTGTGTTATAAAACAAAAAATATAGAAAACAGCAATTCATATTTATGCAGTGTGTAGATATATGTTAATCAATTAATACATTTGATCTCTATGCCTCTTCTATGCGCATTAAAAGTTCAATGAACCAATACGACGAAAGTACATAAATTATATAGGACAACCATTTTAACGTGCTTGAGCAGGCCTCATATCAGACGAAGTAATAAACAGTAACTGTTGCTGTAAAACATATGGTCTTTGCTATGACTGTTTCAATGGGTTATGCATCAGAAAGGATTATGGGGGCGTACTTTAGAAAGATCTGTTACAGTGTAGCTTTCAGGGCATGCTAGCATGTTCCACTTTACACCCAACAGTTTTAAAATCAGGCACAGTTGGCTATTTTTAGTTAACAATAATCAGCAGCACAACAACCACTGGACTAAGAATAAGGATGGGCTTTGTTGCAAAACTGTTGCTCATTACAAGCTGCTTGGGGTTCTTGACAAATTTAATTTTCTGAAACCTTTGGTGGAAAATCACCCAGTGAAATAAACCTTAGCTGCACAAAATACCAAGTTAAGGCAATCAATTTCAGCTTGCACAAGCTACATGAATGCCAAAGTACTAAAATAGCAAATACAAGCTGCCAAATCTGTTTTCCTTCATTGAGACTTTGCATGCACGAGTTACACATTTGCATAATAACAAATATACATTAGGCAGTTCAAGATTTGTCTTTATAGGATATCGTAGCTCATTTTGTTCTGTGGTTACATTTTATTTCATATCATTTCTATAAAATGGTTAATTATGCTACCCCCCCCCCCTTTTTTTTTTAATATTATGGGTTAATAGATTTGTGCAATGACAACATAAACATTGTCGACTGACATGACAGATTAGGACTGGAACATCATTACACAAACTGGGAGTCATTATAAAGTTAAAATGTTGTTATTTATTCAGTCACATTTACAGTGGGGCAAAAAAGTATTTAGTCAGCCACCGATTGTGCAAGTTCCCCCACCTAAAATGATGACAGAGGTCAGTAATTTGCACCAGAGGTACACTTCAACTGTGAGAGACAGAATGTGAAAAAAAAATCACAGATGATGAGTTCAAACAGGTGCCATTCATACAGGTAACGAGTGGGGGACAGAAAAGCTTCTTACAGAAGACGTTACAGGTCTGTGAGAGCCAGAGATTTTCCTTGTTTGAGGTGACCAAATACTTATTTTCCACCCTAATTTACGAATAAATTCTTTACAAATCCTACCATGTGAATTCATGGATTTTTTTTTTCACATTCTGTCTCTCACAGTTGAAGTGTACCTCTGGTGCAAATTACTGACCTCTGTCATCATTTTAAGTGGGGGAACTTGCACAATCGGTGGCTGACTAAATACTTTTTTGCCCCACTGTATGCACCACCACTGGTGGTGCTGTAATGCTGTGGGGATATTTTTTGGAACACCTTGGGTGGCTTAGTACTAATTGTGCGTCATTTAAACACCACAGCTACAGGGAGTGCAGAATTATTAGGCAAGTGTTATTTTTGAGGAATAATTTTATTATTGAACAACAACCATGTTCTCAATGAACCCAAAAAACTCATTAATATCAAAGCTGAATGTTTTTGGAAGTAGTTTTTAGTTTGTTTTTAGTTTTAGCTATTTTAGGGGGATATCTGTGTGTGCAGGTGACTATTACTGTGCATAATTATTAGGCAACTTAACAAAAAACAAATATATACCCATTTCAATTATTTATTTTTACCAGTAAAACCAATATAACATCTCCACATTCACAAATATACATTTCTGACATTCAAAAACAAAACAAAAACAAATCAGCGACCAATATAGCCACCTTTCTTTGCAAGGACACTCAAAAGCCTGACATCCATGAATTCTGTCAGTGTTTTGATCTGTTCACCATCAACATTGCGTGCAGCAGCAACCACAGCCTCCCAGACACTGTTCAGAGAGGTGTACTGTTTTCCCTCCTTGTAAATCTCACATTTGATGATGGACCACAGGTTCTCAATGGGGTTCAGATCAGGTGAACGAGGTGGCCATGTCATTAGTTTTTCTTCTTTTATACCCTTTCTTGCCAGCCACGCTGTGGAGTACTTGGACGCGTGTGATGGAGCATTGTCCTGCATAAAAATCATGTTTTTCTTGAAGGATGCAGACTTCTTCCTGTACCACTGCTTGAAGAAGGTGTCTTCCAGAAACTGGCAGTAGGACTGGGAGTTGAGCTTGACTCCATCCTCAACCCGAAAAGGCCCCACAAGCTCATCTTTGATGATACCAGCCCAAACCAGTACTCCACCTCCACCTTGCTGGCGTCTGAGTCGGACTGGAGCTCTCTGCCCTTTACCAATCCAGCCACGGGCCCATCCATCTGGCCCATCAAGACTCACTCTCATTTCATCAGTCCATAAAACCTTAGAAAAACCAGTCTTGAGATATTTCTTGGCCCAGTCTTGACGTTTCAGCTTGTGTGTCTTGTTCAGTGGTGGTCGTCTTTCAGCCTTTCTTACCTTGGCCATGTCTCTGAGTATTGCACACCTTGTGCTTTTGGGCACTCCAGTGATGTTGCAGCTCTGAAATATGGCCAAACTGGTGGCAAGTGGCATCTTGGCAGCTGCACGCTTGACTTTTCTCAGTTCATGGGCAGTTATTTTGCACCTTGGTTTTTCCACACGCTTCTTGCGACCCTGTTGACTATTTTGAATGAAACGCTTGATTGTTCGATGATCACGCTTCAGAAGTTTTGCAATTTTGAGACTGCTGCATCCCTCTGCAAGATATCTCACTATTTTTGACTTTTCTGAGCCTGTCAAGTCCTTCTTTTGACCCATTTTGCCAAAGGAAAGGAAGTTGCCTAATAATTATGCACACCTGATATAGGGTGTTGATGTCATTAGACCACACCCCTTCTCATAACAGAGATGCACATCACCTAATATGCTTAATTGGTAGTAGGCTTTCGAGCCTATACAGCTTGGAGTAAGACAACATGCATGAAGAGGATGATGTGGACAAAATACTCATTTGCCTAATAATTCTGCACTCCCTGTATAGGAGACTATAGAAGTAGTCGTTACATTTCTTATACTTTACTCATGTTTTGTAGGATGTATATTTTGATAATCGATGTCGATGCCACGTGTAGTTACACTTCCAGGAAGGTGCACGCCAGTTTATGCCATAGACTACATTGGGTTTCGTAGGGGTTCGTGGTTAAAAGCAGACATTGTGTACACTTCCTGCTGAAGCATAAATTTCCAGTAAGTGAGAATGAAACATCAAATGTGTGGAGGAATAAAAAAACAGAACCTGTGGTGTTTTTCACTTTTGGGGGGCACTGCTGCACCTGAATGCCCTTCAATGGGCCTGGAAGTTCAGGTGCAAAGCATGCTGGGATGCTACGCTAGTCTCTCTCAGGAGAAACTCTTAAATTAGAGATTGTGGAGACACAAACATGTAGGCATGGAAAACAGTGCAACGCATTTTAAAGCTCATCTGCAAACTGATTCTGTCAGGGAGACTTAGTGACGTGCGGCTGCCTCCTACAGCTTTCCTCCATAACGGCACCGGTCGTCATCTGCGTTGTGCTGTCCACCAGGGAGAAGGAGAGGCGGCGGGCTCTAAATAGAGCCTCCCTCGGTTAAATATTAACACTCGCCTTCCTTTGACAGAGAGCAGCCCGCCATGTCGCCTTCCATCTCCACCATGGGGAGATGCAACACAGCATAGCACTCAAACACACACACACAAAAACACTTGGACACGACACTGAAGTACGGACAAAACACATGCACAGAAATGAAGCACTTGATGAAGCTTTTTCAACATTATAAAAGCTTTTTCATTTCTCTGTTTAGTCTGGCCTAACCTGGTCTCACAAGAAGGAATTTGTGAAATGACCATAACTTCTCAGCACTGCGTTCTGTGGTTAAAGCACATAATTTCTTACTGTAACCTCAGGTCTGATATTTTACAAGCACTTATCAACTTTACTTTCCCAACAAAATACTTTTGGGGCCCAAACCTAACCAAGCGCTACAAAAATAATCTAAAAATAATATTCCAGCAGTGGATTCAAACTTTGAATTTTGTCAACTTGAGGCATCACCATTACCAACAGACCTACTTAAAAAATTTGAACTTGGCCGAATTTACTTCAACATTGTTTCCATAGTGCTATCATGTAATGTTGAATTATTAAGTGCCAACACTGGTAATGTGTGCTTTAGGGGTCATACACATACTTCTATATGCTGAGGTTGGCTTTATGAAAAGAATAAAGTCAAATCTTTAATGTGTCTTTAATAAATTTGCAGAATTTCGTGTCGAACTCTAATTCTTTCCCCCCATAAAGAATAAGGAAAAATATATTGTGAAGCGGCTGTCAAGCCATCATTTAACAATAAACATCTTCACTGAAAGCATGCAATTTCTCAGCAGGGCGAGGCTTGTTTCTCTGTTGGTTTTTAGTATCCTTCAACACTGACAAACACACTCTTAACCCAATATGGCCTTGAAAGATAGCAAGTGTGTGTATATGAGATCCTTATAAGTAAAGCGGTGATGGCAAAAAACAGACTAATGACGGATTGACTTATCTGACAAGGAAAAGCAATATATGCAGTACGACACTTTACACTAGAGACCTATTGAATATAATGTCCTTTTATAATAATGAAGATCCGCAGCATGTGTTAAGAATGTAGAAACATGCTCTGACAAGATGTGAATATGTTTCAGAAATTGTCAGTTTTAATAAGTTTGTAAAATGCACAAAATAAAATTTGCATGCACTCCTTTCCATTAGTCTGATCCTAATTGAACATGTCAGTCACTTTTTCCTAAAAGTCAAGGGGGCAGTCTTACTTAGTAAAGTTTCTGTGTCACTTCAGCCACAGCTGCACTGGATACAAACTCACTGGATACAGAATTCACTGATGGGATCCACTAACAGCACATAATCCAAAAAAAGAACAAAAGATTGAGGATTCTCTTGTGCTATGCAGCTCACTGCCTATATATGTTCGTTTACTTATTTTTAAAGCATCATTTCATAGCATAGGTCATCTGACCATGCCAATAATCCAGTATCTAATCAGCCAATCACATGGCAGCAACACCATGCATTTAGGCATGCTCAAGATGACCTGATGAAGTTCAAACCAAGCATCGGAATGGGGAAAAAGAAGTAATTTAAGTGACTTTAAAAGTGCCAAGGTTGCTGGTCTGAACATTTCAGAATCTGCTGGTTTGCTGGGATTTTCTCACACAAACATCTCTAGGGTTTAAAGAAAACGGGTGGCAGTCCTCTGAATGAAAATGTCTTGTCTGATACCAGAGGGGAATGGGTAGACTGCTTCGAGGTGATAAGAAGGCAACAATAAGTGAGTTAACTACTGTTTACAACCAAGATTTGCAGAAGAGCATCTGTGAATGCAAAACTCACTGAACTTTGAAGCAGATGTACAGCAGCAGAAGACCCGACTGAGTGGAAATATAAAGAAAATAGTTCTCAGCTTGCATGTCATACTGTCTTACATGCATTTCCCTGCTTGGTGTGTCTTTGTCTCTCTTGCTAATAATGCCAAATCACCATTACATATCCACTTGTGAAAAGATAAATAATCTGCCTTGTGTTTGGCTTGACTTGAACTGATCTGGCATGATATTATGAACACCCCCGTTCTGCAGTGGACAGCATGGGCACCCTGACTGGTCTGTGGCTGTTCAGCCCCATATACAACAAAATGCGATGCGCTGTATATTCCGAAACCGTTCTATCACAACCAGCATTTTCAGCAATTCGAATTAGAGTACCTCATCTGTTGGATTGGACCACTCAGGTCAGCCTTTACTTCCTACATGCATGTATGTAGGTAAAGAAGCATGCATAAAAGATTCAGATATTTTCCTATAGGGTGCTTTTCTTTACAGTCAAACATAGTATAACATTTTTTTTTTTAAGAAAATGTTAATCTGCTAATCCCAGACATCATTCAAGAAGGCAACAGTGGATGATGAGTAGCACAACGCCACAACAATCATCTTTTCCTCTTTCTTCTCCCCATTCTTACATCATCCTTTAGTAGTCATGCCTCATTCTTCCTATCATCCTGACGAAATGTTTTAGTTTAAAACTACAGACCATGACAAATCACATCACTGCAAAGAAAACCGGGTTAATAATCAAGCAAGTAGGATTTGGCCAAACATAGAAAACTTCATCAAACAACTTGATTATGAAACTTTTCAGGGGTCTTGATGTTTCAAACAGTATTTCTGAAATTGTCATTCATGGCCAAAAAATGCAAATAACCTGAGTCCAGCTATGTTTTCAAAAGGCAGGCCCCACAGCAGAGCGGATTAAAAAACAACCTGTTACATGAAACAAGCCTAATATATTTATACAACCTGTTAGTCGTAGCGGTTGATGAATTGTAGAAAAGAAAAGGGAAGTTATTGAGGCAGACAGAGCGGTCTAAAGCGTATCCAAATGAGGCGGATGGGAGAATCATAAAAACTCTGACTTCAAAAAGCATTGTTGGAAACGATCAGTGTACACACCCGCAGATTCTTGCAGCAAGGTATGGATCTGGCAGAGGTATTATGCCTGCATGTTTAATTCATAGCTGTTTTCCTTCTTTCTGATCAGAAACATGAAAGAGAGAGTTTTGCCTGGAGAAAAAACAAAATGGCTGAACTCATCAATACACTGACAACACTCGCCTGCCTATTCAGCAGGTATACTCAGGGAAAGGAGGCAGAAATGCCAAACTTCATGAGGACATCTATTTTAATGGCAGTCCATGCAATATTGTTGTATTTGTTTTATTTGTATTGTTTTATTCTTTTATGTGGGATTTATCATTATGATATTTTTATGTTCTGCCCTAAGGAGAAAACACAACAAATGAAAAAGCTTTTCACAGATGTGAATTCTCTACATGTGAAAGCCTGAGAAAGTACTAACAGACCAGAGCAGATACAAAGCAAGCTCATATAATTACTATGGATGAGCAAAATTTTCAGTGTTTTATTCTTTGAGATGATTAAGTATTTATATTTTAGACAACGTTCTCTATTGATTAACATTTTGAATGAAATGTAGAATTCAGCAGTGAGATTTTGATAGACAGATGTCTTTTTTTCCACTTTGTGGAAGGGAAACTTCTTCCCTTCAATTCATTCAGCTGTTGTTTTGTATATTATGGCCTTTCTTGAAGGTATTTCTT
Organism: Copadichromis virginalis; assembly: GCF_057382275.1. NCBI lineage: Eukaryota > Metazoa > Chordata > Actinopteri > Cichliformes > Cichlidae > Copadichromis > Copadichromis virginalis. Next base: position 18,028,590 of record NC_140632.1, read on the forward strand.
TTAAACTTTCCGTTATAGGAATGTTAGGACTAATCAAAGTTACTGTTATTATAAAATGTTCACTGTGATCACTTGTCAAAGGAATTTACAAATTTGCTTAGAGCTGGTTCCAGGTCTTCTGGGGCAAGTCCAAGTCCAGTTTCGAGTCATTCAAAACACATTCAAGTCTGAGCCCATGTCAGAAATATTCTGTCAAAAACAAGCTGCAGCAAAACTTAACGTGATGACTGCAAGTCTAATTCAAGTCTGAGTCATTTGTCTGTCATGTCTGAAGGACCAAGCTGGTTGGGAATCAGTTTTCCAGCCAGATGAGTCTTAGTTTACAAAATTAAAAAAATATATAGTTCTGGGTCCTTCAAAGAGAACAGAACAAAACTCAAACAGTGATGTAAACCTAAAATAGGCAAGTCAATACAGAAGTAACTGCTCAAACACAACTAACCAACTAACAAAAAGGATTTAAATACTGGTTGATCAGACCAAATTACACACAAAAAGCAAAGACTTGAAAACTAATCATGTAATTACAATGAAACAAAGGCAGCAGTAAGACTGTAGATATTCCATAAAAATACGGAAGGCTGTATCGTTTTAAGATAGAGGAATTTTACATATTAATTTGTTTTTTACAGATGTGTTTCTGAACATTAGGCAGAAAGAGTAGACAAGCAGGTGAAATAAAGAAGCTCTGAGATCAGAGCAGGAATTTCAAAATTAAAAAAAAGGAAACGATCAACAACAAAGAGAAAAAGCACAGATTGTAATTTAGAAGGCTTTTTGTAATTCCTTTATTTGACTGTACCTGATGCCTTTTTGGAGTATTTTAACTGAACTATATGGGTAGCAATATAGCTTGTTGTGTGCTACAGAGAGTACCACAAGAGTACCAAGAGTTATTTGCTCTAATTTTGTTGAAATTCTAATGGCCTGTTTTGTTTGCATTTTAATTCTATTTATTTGTTATTGCTCCTACAGTTTCTGGATACAGCTTGCTAAGTGGGCTCGTTAATATTATCTGACATCTTAATATTTCATCCTTTCGTCTAGCAATCAAAATGCTGAATCCGTGTAACCTAAACTGGAGGTTTCAGACTTCATAGTTAACAAAGTAATGGGTGACAACACAATGGTGATCTTCTATATACAGTCTGTTTTAAACATCCATCTCTGTCAAACTCTATATATTGCCAGTTTGGATTTTTGTTGAATATGTGCTACCTCTAAACTACATCCCAGACACTTCATGCAGATGAAATGACCTTTTTCTGGCTTTATAACGCTGCGTTCACAAAAGATAACAAATAATTTGCTTTCTTACACAGCATGGGGAGCAGTACTTGAACATATCAAGAACAATGCACTCCTTTCTTAGTTGAGTCAGTGTGTCGTGTTTGAAGTCTTTTGCTGTGCTAAACTGTAACGTTTTGGTGTGTAATACAAGAAATGGGCAATAAATTGAGGCTTAACAGTCTTTTAGAGATTAGACATTTACGAATGTCTATTTGTGAATGCAGCATTTATATTGAGGCAACTCAGAGAGCACTGTTGCCAAACAACCCTCCACTCAACTGAAGGCAGTTCACCAGGCTGTAACTCTCCATCCTGTCTGATTGCTCCAGTGTATCACTTCCATTACAGGCTATTAGCCCAGCTGAACCAAAGTGCAAACTTCTTGGTCGATTCATGTCATCACTAGCCTACATCTCCAGCCAGTGTTGGCCTCCATGTGTGTCTGGCTGCTGTAGTGAAGTCATTAAAAGTTAATCAGAGATGCACCATTGCAGAGTGGGGAAGAATTGCCTCTGTCAGTGGCTTCAGGCACAGGAAATCATACCAGAGAAAGAGAAAGAGAGAGAGAAAGGCAGTGATAGAGATAGAAAAACACAATGAAGCAGACAGGCTGAAAGAGAGAGGGAGAGATTCTCTTTCTAATGAACCATCACTTCCATGTCTCAGCCGATGCCCTCCAAATCCCAACATCTGTCCCACCAAACCAAGCCTCATTATGACACCCCTCAACTAACCCCACCCCAGTGTTTCTGTGCAGACACACACACAGACACACTGACACACACGCTCACTCTCATAAAGCACAAGTATTCGCGGTCACATCCCGTCGAAATGCAGGGTGTTGGTGGGAAAGTCTGCCCCACTGTAGTTGTCACATCAGATCTACAGCACGACGGCCATGGGCATATGCATGCGGTGTGTGTGTGTGAGATGTGGGTGAACAGTGGTGGTGGTGGGGGGGTCTAGGTCTGGGGCTGTGCCTGAGGGCCTCGCCTGCGCTACAAAAGACTCCACTCAACTCCGGTTAGTCCCCCTCACTAGCATATCAGCACTGACGGACTGCACACACATATAAATACACACACACACACACACACAGCATTTCAGCTATAGTTGCTCTGATTAACACTTGTCTCCTAACTGATAAACAGATCTGTGTGCAGAGAGAAGACTATACTACTGTGTACATTGAGTGCAAAATAAAATAGCCAAGAGCTTTGCAATGCATTTGCTTTGCATGTGTCAGTGTGTTATGTACCACTCTGCACCTACAAACACATGGGAAACTGCTGATGAATGTGTGTAGATGTGTTTAGGCGTATGTGTGTGTGCTGCGTGCTATCACTCTCTTGCTAGGGGTGACAGGTTGGTTGGGGACTAATGCAGCGCGACGGAAATGAATGTGGCCTCGAGCAAAGCAGCTGCCTGCAGCCAGTCCTCATCTGAGCTGTCAGATACACACATACATACGCACACACACACACACACACACACATGGAAATACACATGTACACACTAGAACCCATTCCAATGGAGACAGAGTTTAAGATCCACATACACTTATAAACACACTCATGAGCATTATAAGCCCCGTCAACCCTACTTTTCTGCTTGTGTGGCTTTCCGACAATAATGGGTCTGCCTGGATGAGGTGGTGGACATGACTTCCTGGGTTTGGTTGGTTTCGTTCTACATTCTTCTATTTGTTTCCTTGGGAACCACTGACCAAGTTTTTTTTATTTGAAATAATCTCATCATAACCTGTTATGAATTCCTGTTGTACTGTGTTTAATGTGGGACAAGTCATCACTGAACATCAACTGATAATCAAACTAAATGCAAGGTATTTCTGTGCAATGCCATTGTGTTACAATATGATGAATGCTGGACAAATTAGTCTTATCTATTTGTTTTTTTATTATTTTTAGGATTTTGATTATGTTAATTAATAAAGCAATTACCTTTCACAGAGTTCAGTAGTTAATCACTACCCGGCTCTGGCTTTGATACAGTATGATGATAGAATGCAATACAATGTGGCTTGTGTGTGTGTGTGTGTGTGTGTGTGTGTGTGTGTGTGTGTGTGTGTGTGTGTGTGTGTGTGTGTGTGTGTGTGTGTGTGTTATCACTGTGCAGGAAAACTATGTTGAGGTGGAGTGGCTTGTAGAAAGAAAGCGCTTTGAGTGCTAAAACTGTGTAGAAAACCTTTCTATAGGTACCTGCCCATTCATAGTAATCAAATAGGAATAGACTGCAAAGTAGCATATGCTAGTTTTTCATCTTATTTCTCCAGAAGAGAAAATTTCTTATTTGCTGTGTTCAAAGAGCAGTAAACCACTGCAACAATATGGGACAAATACGGTTAGTGTTGAGCAGTGGTGGCTAACGAAGAGAACTACTGTATTATAAAAAAAAACAACATATTATTCACATTTGCACATTTGCAAGGTGGGTACTAATGTTGTCCCTGCCACCAGGACCTACTGCTCTTTTAGCTTAAATTTTCTGCTTCTGGTCGACCTATATTTAGCCCCACTGGGACCTCAGTAATTATACTAATCTCTCCAGAAATCCATCATTCTCTCCACAGGCTGCCAAAAGTTGGCAGGCTTCTATATAGTATAACAAAGCAGGGTTTCCCTCAGATGTTAACCAGGAAGTAAGTGGCTTTGTTGGGGTTTTTGCATCTGAGATTAAAGATTAGGACTGACAGGATGATATTTGCAAACTCACCAATTAACCAAGTTCAAATTGAAAAGAGAGGGAATATTTTTTCTGTTTATCTTTCAGCAGAAGTTCATTTGGCCTGAAATTTTATCTGAAATTGTCCTCACATTTATTTTGAGGCATCTGTGTCCAGAGAGCTTTGTGTTAGAATGAAAATGAGGAGACATATTTACTTGTGATGGGATCAATACAGAAATGTCTCAAAACAACAACAAAAATACCCACTTGACCTGCATTTTACCCAAACTGCCACATGAAGGATTCTCACACTTCTCAAAAAGACACTGTGAGATTTTTTACACTTCCACGTGTTATTTTTTATTTGTTTTTGTTGTCTGTTATCTGGGGGGCAAATCTTCCACTTTATTGGGGCTGGCATTCAACTACCCCCATGTTTACATGAGAGCCGGGGCGGTTACCATGGAGACGGAGTGCCCCTCTTAACTGGTGCACTCAGGAATAATGCATTGTTGAACAGTGCCTGAGGCTATCCACGCACACACCCATACACACACACTAATCCTTAACATCTGCTATAGCGTATTTGTATGTGTGTGTGTGTATGTCTGTCTGTGCATATGTGTGTTTGTGCACATAAATGCACATCAGTATTTCACTTGAAAAATTAATTGATAATCAGAGTTAAGGTGGACTCCATTAAGTTCAGTGTTGTTTTCCTACAGCTGTATGCACATATACTGTACACTATGCATGCGGCTGTGGGTGAAATGGACAAAGTCAAGGAGTGAGTGAGTGAGGCCTGACATGTGTGAGTGTTTTTCACACTACTGCTGCTCCCTCTAGTGGACTGTGACCCTTACTGCTCACACACGCGCACACACAAAATACACATACATGGGAACTGACACACAAAGGCAAAAAAAGAGCTAAAAGAGGACAAAAATGAAAATAGTGATGGGTAATTGGTGACGATTTAACACAAACACATACTTCGAGTAGGGATGATGATAGATAAAGGAGAGATAGTCACTGACTGCCAGTTTGGAGAAGATCTCGGGATGGGCTTATTCAGGAGTCCAGGCAGATCCTGTTGGGAATCAGGTCCTCGTCCTGAGGCACTGTACCTTCCATAATTACCCTGCCCTGGAAATAAGTTCATAAGGGACTTGCAGCCCAGCTACAAAAGGCACCCATAGTAAGGGGAGGCTCCAAGGACAGAACCAACCCCATTAGCAAGTTTCAACTTACTTCTGAGGAGACGAAGTTTGTCTCCTCTGACTGCAGTGTTGGAATCTGGAATGAGTCAAATATGAGAAATAAAAAGTCAGTTAAAGAATGGTGAGATGTTTTAAAAGTATAATTGGGTCATTTGGAATTATAAGTGTCTGAGGCGTGCATGGCAGAGGAAATTAAAAACCTGAGTCGACCTCAACTGATTGAATCAGACAAAAACAGAGAAAGATTCCTCCACAACAAAAGCTGTTTAACAAGGGTAATTGCTGCTTGAAATTTGCAAAAATCAAATATTTTATGCATGCAAGCTACATTTAGGTGTTGCATTCCTTGTTTGCAACTTCCCAGAATCAACAAAACTATTTTCTTTTGTGTGTTGTTATTGCTTTGCCGACATTAGGTTGCTCCTTTCATGGCAATGAACCTTGTTTAAATTTGAATGTGAATTTGAATTTTAGAGGATAAATGAGGGAGGGGATGAGAGGTGAGAGAAAAAGAAAGTGGGGAGAGAGAGGGAGAAAGAGAGAGGTTGTCAGTTGCCTGTCTGTGTTTAATGGAGGTCCCTGGTGTCGCCCTCAGGCTCCTTCACTTCACAATTAATGGAGGATCTCTCAAGGGAAAGCCATGCTTCTCAATAACACCTCCACACACACACACACACACACACACACACACACACACACACACACACACACACACACACACACACACACACACACACACGCACTCTCTCACTCACTCACTCACTCACGTAGCAATAAACCTTCTGGTTTAGCTGAACTCTGCACTGGAGCGCTGCCTCAACGTGAGCCCCATCTCCAAGTTTGTGCTGTGGGTCCTGAGCACCACCCGCTGCCGGCTTGTCTATTCAAACCTTGAACCGGGTCTGTTTGTGCCAGCCTCACCAGCCGCTGTGTGAAGCTCCACAGAGCGGATGGAAGAGAGCACAGTGGTGGTAAAAGATAGTATGGAGATGAGAGGAGGTAAAGGAAGGACGGAAGGAAGGCTTTTTCCTCAGAACTCAGGATTCATTATATCATCACTCTGATCTGCCCGCTTTGGTTTTTCTCCCACATCTGCAGCATGAGCATCTCCCAGTGTTGCTCTGTGTGTGTGTGATTATGTGTTTGAACTATTCAAAACACTAAAAACACTTTTATATCATAGTGTAATAGCAAGGCGCGATATTACAGGTTTAGACATCCACTCATAAATATCTGTTAACGCATCCTCCATTAATGTAAGGAGGGTTAAAACCAACAAGAGGCTGAAGTTAATGCTGTATAAATATTACGCCCACAGCTGTCATCTTTGGCACTGCAGTTCATTAGAGTCAGTTTGATTTCTTCATTCTGTAAACAAACCCTTAGGACTTAAAATCTCTGTTAGTTTCATAGTTTATTGTCTAAGAGTGGAAACCCTACAACACAGACCATCAAATTTAGTTCACTGTGTCATGGATAACAATTTATTTGATCCAAAATTATTTTTATAATCCTGGTTGCAAATAGTCTTCTTAGCAAGGTCCAATTTGCTAACAGTCAAACTGAAGGCCCAGTATTTGAAAGGCATGTTTAAAGTGTCGCTAATGCTTCACAGAGGTTTTTGGGGGAGATTTTTAGGTTGCTTACCAAGGGAAACGCTTTAGTGTTCAAATGTTTTAATATTTAAATGAGAATTCTTAACAAAATAATGGCACAAATACCTTTTTACTTATCGTTTAACTTCAAACGAATGCAAAGTGTTTTCTGTCTCTTAATATAATCCCACATGGACTCGGTGAGTTTGAGATGAGAGTTTTCTTAGGGCTATAGCGTCTGATGAAGGACTCCTTGTTCTTCATGCTTCTAAATACTGTAAGACTCTTTAACAGTGGATGTTGGGATTTCTTATTGTGCTGCAGTGTAATATAGCTTTTCATCAATCAGACACCCAAACGGTGGAATCTAAACCAGTGCTGATCTATCTTTAAACAGGCCAAGCCTCTTACTGACTGACAGGTGGCCATCTAAAGTTTAATATCTTGAAACAAAGTTCAAAATCTGTAAATAAAGGATAGCAGTGTTTTGAAGGTAGATTTGTTAAAAGACATGCATGTTTTCAAGCTTTTACTTTATGCATTGGTTGTCTTAGTCAAAGGTAAAAACAAAAAGCACATTGTTTGTTTGTTGTTATAATTGTTATTGTAATCATAATTGTATGATTCATCAGTCTGTGATTAAGTTTAAATGTAGTTTTATAAGCCTGTAGGAAGTTTTAATGTCAAACGTTTATTTATAATCCATGGTTTGATGTCTGTTTTTCACCTGTTGATGGGATTAGATTAACTAAACTAAATAGCAGAGTTAAATATGGAGAATGCTGATATGAGGTTTGCCAGATAGTTTAAATCTTTAAGGTCAAGGCAAGGAAGTGGTGTAAATTGTGATGTAAAGATTAGTCTTAATCTAGAGCTCAGTCTTTATGATTGTACGCATTAATTGCATTCATAATCATGACGAGTTCCCTTTGATGCCATGAGATGCCAGTCTGCCACCCCTGGACATCAAGTGCACGCATCTCCGACTGGTGAGCTCTGGTTGTTCACCTGGACACTGTCGCTTTTACTATTTACATATTCATCAGATGGCTCATGAATATTGATGGCCTGACTGCGGGCGCAGTGGGTGCCCAGTGGCTGCAGGGCATTGTGGGAAATTAGCCGCATCACTAATTGTGATCCACCGCCCCTCGAGCGTGTCAATCAAAATCAGGAAGGGTGATACTTTGGGGGCACCTGTAGCTCCAAATATGTATGCATGAAGGGACGGCGGGAGAAAGAGCGAATGTCTGTCTGTGTGTGAATGAGTCTGTGTGTGTACATCCAGGGCCACAAGACCACTCCGTTGCCATAGTAACCTCTACCATCAGAACACAGGAGGCTAAGGCTTGGGATCTCAGAGAGAGTGATGGAGTGAGACTGAGAAATGAAATGAGCTATGTGTCTGTCTGTGCATCTGTCTGCCTGTCTCATGGTGTACTGTGTTGCTCTAAATTAGAGACAGACTGTACGTTGAGAGGATGAGGAAGGATGCATACCTGTTTTATCATGTATACACAAACATGAATTGCCTTTTTCAGGCAGTCAATGCAGCCCTTTGCCTTTAATGAAGAAAACAGCCCAGCGTGAGGGTGTAGAAAGAGCCTTCACTGCTTCCCACCACAGACTGTGTTATGAAGCTGCCAACAGCTTCATTTCTCCAACATTCACTGGAGATCATCGGTACTCTGGTGATCTATATATGTTGATGCTGGCGTTTGAGGTCATGTTAAAACCAGAGACTGTATCCAAATGATGGACTGTGACTTTACCTCTTAAGTTATAGACTAGCGTTTTGATCAAGTTTTAGCAGCGTGGCATCTTAGCCATGTTTCTGGAGACAGAAGTGACCATATTTGAATGAGAAGGGGAGTGGAATGGACAATTATGAGTGTATAACAGCAAGCCTTTCTGGCAGATGGTATCTATAGACTGAATTGGTAACTCAGATTAGCTGAGGTGAAACCTAACAGATAGCTACCAGCCTAGTTGGCATTCACCTGTCATTCACAACAACCAAACACCTAATGGCTCATTTTAAGGCTTAATAAAACTTAAATGGGTTTAAAAAGTTAATCATCTGTTCAGTTGCCATTCAGTGAGAAATTGGCCACAGACACCAAGAGATATCTCTAGAGATAGATATAGAGATAGATATCTCTAGAGATAGATATAGAGATAGATATCTATCTCTATATCTATCTCTATATCTATCTCTATATCTATCTCTCTATATCTCTATCTCTATATCTCTATCTCTATATCTATATCTCTATATCTCTATATCTATCTCTATATCTCTATCTCTATATCTCTATCTCTATATCTCTATCTCTATATCTCTAGATCTCTATCTCTCTATCTCTATATCTATCTCTATATCTATCTCTATATCTATCTCTATCTCTATATCTATCTCTATATCTCTATCTATATATCTCTATATCTATCTCTATATCTCTATCTCTATCTCTAGATCTAGATCTCTATCTCTCTATCTCTATATCTATCTCTATATCTCTATCTCTATATCTCTAGATCTCTATCTCTATATCTCTAGATCGCTATCTCTATATCTATCTCTATATCTATCTCTAGAGATAGATATCTCTAGAGATAGATATCTCTAGAGGTAGATATCTCTAGAGATAGATATCTATAGAGATATCTATCTCTATATCTATCTCTATATCTATCTCTAGAGATAGATATAGAGATAGATATAGAGATAGATATAGATAGAGATATAGAGATATAGAGATAGAGATATAGAGATATAGATATAGAGATAGAGATATAGAGATAGATAGAGAGATATAGAGATAGAGATATAGAGATAGAGATAGATATATATAGATATATATAGATATATAGATATATATAGATATATATATATAAAAACACCCAGCACGCCCCTGCGGGCGGTTTATCCTTCAAGCTCGGGTCCTCTACCTGTCACAGTTCGGCTGTGTGGCAGGCAGGAGAAGGACCCAAACGCAAACTCACGGAGACGAAACGTAAACTCAAAAACACAGCTTTAATGCTGGCATAAAGTGAAACACAAAAAACAGTACTGAACTTAAACTGGGGAGACTAAAGCACGGGGAAAAATCACACAGCTATGATGGAGACTACGACACTAACAAAGAGAAACACAGGGCTTAAATACACAGAGGGATAACGAGGGAATGAGACACAGAAGGAGGGCACAGCTGGGAGAAATCAGGACTGGACGAGACAGAGACGCAAAACTAGAAACACTCACATGAGGCATGGACCTTCAAAGTAAAACAGGAAGTATCACACAGAGACGCGAACTAGACACAGTGGAGACAGCAACTAAGAAACAGAGACAAACCATAAGGCAGAGGTCTAAGAACCAAAATACACAGAGGGAAATACTCAGCTTTGAACACAAGAGACTAGACTAGAGGGAGTAACAAAAGACCAACCATGAGAACATAATGCACAATGCAGGGTGACAGAAAACAAGAAACTCAAACATGCAAAGACACACCATAAACAGAACAGAGGGGGCACAGAGAGACATGAAGGGCAGGGGAGACTTAACATGGGTTGAAACACAAGGGGGAACTAATAAGCAAATCAACATAGGAGGCCTAATGAGCTAAACATACTATAAACATCAAAATGAACTAAAACTCAAAACACTGGGTCCTAAGACCCAGGATCGTGACACTACCAGAGGCCTGGGAGCTTGAGGGTCCTGCGCAGTATCTTAGCTGTTCCCAGGACTGCACTCTTCTGGTCTTCTGGACAGAGATCTCCGATGTTATTCCCGGGATCTGCTGGAGCCACTCGCCTAGCTTGGGAGTCACCGCACCTAGTGCTCCAAAAAAAATATATATATATATGGACAAAGCTGGACTGAAAGACAGCACAGAGGCACTAATCATGGTAGCACAAGGACAAGCTCTGAGCACAAGATCCATAGAGGCTGAGGTCTATCACACCAGGCAAGACCCCTGGTGCAGGCTGTGTAAAGATGCCCCAGAGACAATCCAGCACATAACAGCAGGGTGCAAGATGCTAGCAGGCAAGGCATACATGGAACGCCATAACCAAGTGGCCGGCATAGTGTACAGGAACATCTGTGCCGAGTATAACCTGGAAGTCCCGAGGTCAAAATGGGAGATGCCCCCAAGGGTGGTGGAGAATGACCGAGCTAAGATCCTGTGGGACTTCCAGATACAGACGGACAAAATGGTGGTGTCTAACCAACTGGACATAGTGGTGGTAGACAAACAGAAGAAGACGGCCGTAGTGATCGATGTAGCGGTTCCGAATGACAGCAATATCAGGAAGAAGGAACACGAGAAGCTGGAGAAATACCAAGGGCTCAGAGAAGAGCTCGAGAGGATGTGGAGGGTGAAGGTAACGGTGGTCTCCGTGGTAATCGGAGCACTAGGTGCGGTGACTCCCAAGCTAGGCGAGTGGCTCCAGCAGATCCCGGGAATAACATCGGAGATCTCTGTCCAGAAGAGCGCAGTCCTGGGAACAGCTAAGATACTGCGCAGGACCCTCATGCTCCCAGGCCTCTGGTAGAGGACCCGAGCTTGAAGGATAAACCGCCCGCAGGGGCGTGCTGGGTGTTTTTTTATATATATATATATATATATATATATATATATATATATATATATATATATTTGGTTCAGGGCCTTGAACGCATTTCTTTCTGCTTTAAAGTTGGGCATTTTAGCCAGAAGCCTGTTGGGACTGACTTACTTTTGGAGCCAGTCTCAGGTGGCTTTTTGAGGAACTACTTTTTTTTTTTAACTCTGGAGGGCATGAGGTTACCTCTTGAGCAAAATAAAGCATATAATAATAAATATCTACAGATCTGAAGGACGTGCTATCCTTCAGATCTGTAGGTTCCATGTTCCCAGTTCACAGAGCTTCTTTTTTTAATGTCATGTGTTTCTGTTGTTGGCCCAAAACTTTGAAAGTGGAGAATTTACTCCAGTTTGAGCAATATTTGCCGAAATACTGGTTGTTTTAGGGCCACAGCAAAAAGTTTACATATACAGAATCATGTTGGAGCTGAAACTGAAGAATATGTGGTAAACTATCATCATACATGAAAATAGAAGATATTTTAGACTTAGTCACATGTTCCCCCTTAGTTTTTTCACTCTATCCTCCAACAGATTTAACGTTTTGTTCTCAAGGTTAAACAGAGTTTATTTAGTAAAGACTTACGACATTACAACAAACACTTCATAGTTTTCCCCACAGCTGTTATTGCAGGACTTATACGTTTTATTTATTCTTTTTTTAGCCCCTCCCCCAACACACTGTGGTAGATGGCTGTTCTTCTGTGAGCCTGTTTGTGCTGAAGGTTTCTTTCTGTTAAAAGGGAGTTTTTCCTTCCAACTGTCACTAACTGCTTGCTGCTAGTGGGCCATAGGATTGTTGGGGTTTTCTCTCTATTATAGTAGCATATTTACCTTACAGTAAAAACTGCCTTGAGGCAACTGTTGTTGTGATTTGGTGCAATATAAATAAAACTAAACTGAACTGAATATTGTTGCTAGCTGGTGTTAATGCGTTTTGGGTTTTTTTTTGTTTAATCTTGACTAAAGGATTTATTATGGATGAGTCGTCAGAAGCTTGACAAGTTGTAATGTTTGCAAATTGTTACAGCTAGCATAAATTTTTGAAGTCATCATTTCTAACAAGGCCACAACTTGCTTTAACTGCCCCGTTGAAATTTTCACACTTGGCCAAAGTATACACAATATACACAGTCTGCTGCACTGAAATTCAAGGATCTGTACTGAGACACAGAGTGGGCCTTAAAGGAGACATATTACACTCTTTTCCAGATCTCCTTCCTTCTTCTTGGATTTTACTTAAGTAGATTTAGATTATTCACAATTTAAGACCACTCTTAGGGTCTAGGTGTCCCCATCTACCTAAAACAAACCTTTTCAGCTCCTCTTTTTTTGAGTCCATGCAGCTTTAAAGCCAACTTTCTTCTCACCGACTGCCCTTTGGAAATAAAATATTCAAAGACCGGTTTAGTTTCTGTTCTAACAGCCAGAGTTGTGTGTCTACGATGAGTATTTTAAATATGGCTGTTTTAGCTGACATCATAAAGACCCAAGAACAGAAAAAAACTGTGTGAACTGAGAGTTCAGAGCAATGGTAAGGCTGAGCTTTTGGCTCATTCATATAAACTGACCTACATATTTGACATTTTAGCCATACTGTGTATGCGCATCCACCATTGTAACAGAATGTGTATAAAATAAAACAAAGAAAACCGTCACAGGTCCCCTTAAAATAAAAGATTTATCCATAAAAAGTGTTAAATATTAAGCACCTGTTTATTCACCTTTAGTTGGAACAAACACACATAAGAGCCATGATGGGATTTGCTGACAGTTGCACAGTTACACCATTAATCTGCTAAACCCAGTATTTTAAAAATATTTAATTTTAAACATTGTTTAAATATTGATGAAACAAAAAACATATTGTTCTACCATCACCATTTATTACACATTTTATTCAGTAAGGACTCAGTGTATTACTGATACCTCTTGTACTGACAGTGCACAGGAATTTATATGTGGGGCAGGAAGCAACATGTTAAGTGTAGACATGCTACAATAAACAATGTGTTTAGATATGCATGGGATCATCCATTGCAGTGACTAAAAACACATTTCCATCGCATATTTATACATTATGTTTAACCATATCCCCATTCAGCTACACTTCACCTTTGTATTTCATTGCATGTGTAGACTTTACTGTAATTCCTCCTCCTGAGCACAAGCATACAGCACATTTGAGATTTCACCATCCTAAAATCGAATAAAACTATATATATTTGTCAAAGTGCTCAAAATCAGTATGACATGTGTTAAAGATATGCTAAAATTACACGCCATCTTGCATTTTTTACCACTTGATGTGACACTTTTTGACATGAGTAGGTACGTACGTGTGTGTGTGTGTGTGTGTGTGTGTGTGTGTGTGTGTGTGTGTGTGTGTGTGTGTGTGTGTGTGTGTGTGTGTGTGTGTGTGTGTGTTCGGGGACAAAGCATTCTGTGTTATTTCACCACATCTCTCTCTCTCTCTGAGTCTTCCTTTTTTTTGAGTGGAAGTTTCCAGAACTACGTCTTGATGAATTGCATGGCCCGGTGTTGGAAGTGCAAGATACAACAGTGTATTGCAGGTGAGTGAAGTCATTAATATTTCCTCTGTATCAATATCACTGGTGGAATGGTGTGTGCAAAAGTGTGTGTGCTCCAGATTGACAGGTGGATGATCTCAGTGAGTAGAGCACCCTGGGATCGACTGCATAATCAGGGAGACAAAGGAGCAGAGGAAGAGACGAAGAGAGAGAGAGAGAAATAGAGAGAGAGAGAGATGGTGTGTGAGAGAAAGAGAGAGAGGGATGAGAGAAACAGAGAAGTGCGGAATAGTAAAATTCCCAGAGGGGTGAAGGGGTTGTGTGCTCTCGTCTCTGTTTATTTCCCTGCATTCGTTTGAAATGGTTTGTGTGTGTGTGTGTATATATAAGTTTCTCTAGCTCTTTGTGTATGTGTACGTGTGCTGGTATATGTAAACCATCAGCCTCTGTGTGTGTGTGTGGCAGGTGTTTGATGGTTTGCAGCAGTAAATGGGTTCATTGTGAGAACAGCAAAGGTTCCACATCAGGAGACTTCCCTGATAATTATACAGAAGCAGTCAAGTAAAATGCACACGCATTCGTTCCCCCTTATAGGCTCCTATCAGAGTTGTTGTGGTGTGTTTCTTGTGTATTGCGGCATGTGAGTGTGTAATGTGGGTGTTTGTCTGTGATCTCAGGTGCATTTGTATATGCTGCGGTTGACATCCACGCTGGTTGTTACACAGTAAACAGGATTTCCCTGGCAGCCGATGACTTAAGAAAACAGCGCAAAAGCTTATGGCTGACCAAAGGCTCAAAGCCGGCAGAGTCTTATAATTGACCACCTCTGCTTTCAAGTTTTCCACTATCTCTCTCAGTCCTCTCTGCTTACTTCTGGTACGGTTTTGTCTATTCCATTTTTTTTTTTGTTCCAAATCGGCCTCTGTTACATTTAAGGATAAACAAAAACATCACAGGCCAAAAAATACAACACTGAGAAGAGGCTGAATTTGACACTGGGGGGAAGGAATCAATATCACTAAGGGCGGTTGGTCATGTTGCAAGAAAGGAGGTTCTTATTAGACATAAAACTCTAAATTGTGTTTATTTTTGTCACAAAATTGACTAATCTTGTTGCTGTACTATTTAGTGTAAAGTTTGTTTGTTTTTTACACTAGGATGTGTAGAATGTGATTGCAATGAAAGAGTGAAAACTTGAAATTATAATGTGTTTTTTTCCAGATTTGGTCACCATGAGGGAAAGTTGGAAACGCTTAACACTCTTAACACACCAAGAGTTATAAATCTCAAATCTTAATGAGACTTTTCACCTGGAATTAAAAAAAAGGGTAATAATAATAGCAACAAGAATAACTGGAGATGGGAGCCTACATGCAACTCACTTTGCACTGGACAAAAAACCCCACTTACTTATGGAAATTATTGCTACTGGAAAAAGCTAGCATACTGTATTTTGTTTGGAAAATGGTAAATACCTGCTATGAAAAAGTATTTTTTGCACATCGGTTAAGTGTACATGTTTCACATAATCAAAGAAATTCTTATATTAGACTAGGATGGAAGAAATATAGTTTTTAAGTGATGGTTTCATTTATCAGGGGAAAAAAGCTTTCCAAACCTTCCTGGCCCTATGTGAAAGGGCAATTGCATCTAAATTTAATTTGACCACATTTGAGGGTTTTATTTGTTTTGAGCATGAATGATGTGTTTAAGGTAATCTCAGTGTGATTTTTATACATTTTTGGAAAGCAGAGTTCAATTTCACCAACTACAGCTAGGCCTGATTACTAATACACCTGTTGAATCAAGAAATCACTCAAATAG
This sequence comes from Copadichromis virginalis, assembly GCF_057382275.1. Taxonomy (NCBI): domain Eukaryota; kingdom Metazoa; phylum Chordata; class Actinopteri; order Cichliformes; family Cichlidae; genus Copadichromis; species Copadichromis virginalis. The sequence goes on from NC_140632.1 coordinate 18,044,372, forward strand.
CACCTGCTGGACAAAGTGAAGTAGGCTGAAAGATCTCAAAAGCAGATCATGCCATGATATGAAGAAACACCAGAGTCACTGAAATGCATCAATTCAATTGTATTTACACACCAAATCACAACAACAGTTGCCTCAAAGTGCTTTTGTTGTAACCCTACAATAATTGTCAGTATTGAATGGGTTAGCAAACCAGGCTTTGGGACTCCAGTGAACCACAGTGAGAGTTATTATTCATAAATGGAGTAAACTTAGAACAGTGTTAAACCTTCCCAGGAGTTGCCAGCCTACCCAGACTGCACTGATGACTCTTCCAGGAGGTCATAAAAAGAACCCAGAATAATATTTAAAGAAGTGCAGGCCCCATTTGCCTCAGTTAAGGTCGGGGTTCATGATTCAACAATAAGAAAGAAAGTGGGCAAAAAGTCTCTTTGGAGAGTTCCAAGGTGAAACGACTGATGACCAAAAACCACACAAAGACTTGGATGAAAAACTTGTTAGCAATCCCCAAGACTGTTGGGAAAATATTTTGTGGACTGATAAGACAAAAGTCGAACTTTTTGGAAGGTTTGAATGCTGTTACATGTGGTTTAAAACTAACATAGCTTTGCATAATATGGTAGTGTCATTATCTGGGGGTGATTTTCTGTTTTAGGACCAAGATGACTTGCCATAATGGATGGAAGCATGATTTCTGCTCTATAGCAAAAACTCTTGAAGGAGAATTTCCATCCATCGGTTTGTACCATGCAGCTCAAGGTCATGCAACAGGGCAATGACCCAAAACACACCAGCAAGTCCATCTCTGAATGGCTAATAAAAAAGAAGATTTTGCGGTGCCCAAGGTGGTGCAACCAATTAGGAGGTTTAGGTGCAATTACTTTTTCACAAAGGTCCAGGTAGGTTTGGATTGCTTTTTTCCTTTAATAAATGAGATCATTTTAAACGTGAACTTTCTATTTACTCAGATTATCTTTGTTATCTATTAAACATGTGTTTGATAATGACAATTCTAAGTAACAATTCTAACAAGGTTGAAAGTATATTTGGTACAACTACCTTTAGCCTGAACTCTCTTAGTCAACTTTCTGGTAATTTAAGTATTCTTCAGGAAAAGTTCTGCAGACTTCTTGGAGGGTATTCAAAGTTCTTCATTGGATGTTGACTGTCTTGTGTCATGATCCCACATTGCTTCAATAACGTTGAGGTCTGGGCTCTGGGGAAGACAATCCATGACTGAGAGTGCTCTACTGTGTGTTTTCCTATCCAGGTGTTTATTTAGTGCATTAGCAGCATGTTTGGGATCATTCTTAGGCTGAAAAAGAAGGCAGCTCCAATTAGACACTTTCAATCTATTTTTCTGCATTTATAATTCCATCAGTGTTGACAAGATCTCAGACACCACTGACTGAAATGCAGCCACAAATCATGACAGAGCTGTATGCACTTATTGTTGTAACCTTCTCTGTACATATTGATGATGAATTAAAACAAATATTTCACCATTTCCAATAAGGCTTTCGCCAGCTGCATTTCTCAGGTCCTGTGTGGGGTCTTTTCTTGATGTTTCCCCCCTATTTCTTAAGGACATGACTTTCAGATACTGCTAATCTGCTGTAGATAGTTTTCAGGTCTCCAAGTTGTCTAGTTTGATCATTTTTTAAGGATACAGTGCATGTGTTGCATTTGCCATTTTAAAAATATTCAACTAAAGAAATGGAAGAAAAATCCATGTTTTGTGACAGGCTGCTTGTAATGATACAATTTAAAATTGATTCTTTGCTAAGTTGTCGGTTATGTGCAGAAAAAACCAGTTCATCATTTGAGTTTGGTGTCTTTTATGCTTGATTGCTTCATAGGCCAGTCTTAAGTGGCTTAACAAACAAACAAACAAAACGTCCCTCTGAAAATAATGTATATGCACAGATTTTGGTGAAAACTGGTATAAATGACATGTTTTTAATGTGAATCAAGGCTGAACTGTAAAAATGTTCATATGCGCTTTAAAAGAGAAGTATGTGCAGGACTATTTCTTACAGTGGAGCAGTAGATAACTGAGAATGTTAATGCTTACAACAATTATCCATCCTGTGACTGTAAACACTGCTGCCCATTACCAGTTGTAGTTTGTCATCTTTAACTAATCTAATTTTTGTCTAATTATCAAAATGTCAACTTAAAACTTCTCAGCTCCCAAATATACTTATTTAATGTCATATTTTTCTAATATTATTTTTGTTCACGTGTTAGCTTGTGAAGATTGCATCCTTATTGCTTTTCTCTGCCCATTTTCTTGCGTGCCTGACCACCTTTTTGTTTTTTTCTCCTGTGATAGAGTTTGTTGAAATAAACATGAACAAAAAAAACCCCTCTGAATTATCTGCAGTCCAACTTTTCTGGAGTCTTGTATCCCATTGTTACAATCACAAGTTGTAAAAAGTGACCAAATAAATCAAGAGCACCTTTCCCTTTGCCCTTGTGTTCCTCTTGCTTTTACTCTACACTTCAAAGGAGGCAAAGGAGTCAGATTTCAAGTAGTGTTTCTTTAATCAAATCTGGTTTACCAGTGCAACCATGTCTCATACAGGACCAAATCTCTCAACAACAACAAATGTCACATACACAAAAATCTATACAATCTATACCGTGTTTACAGCTAAATAAGTTGTAGCTGCCACTTCTCAGTCTGGAAAAGGGTTCAGATCTTAGAGGTTTACCTATAGCATTACCTTTACTCAAACAATTAAACGATGACCTGAATCAACAGGTTCGGGCTTGCTTGAGCTCCCGATGTATGCAAATTCCCCCATAACAAAGAAAAAGACAACACATGAAATAAGAGCAGAAGTTCTTATAATTAGACTTTATTTGGGTGTATCCTATACAGAATATATTGGTTTTAATTTGCAGTAATTACAAGGAACAGTGACCAGCTGTGAAACATGAGTCAAATAATAAACAATACAACACATCAACGATCAAAGTATGCTGCCCAAAAGCCTTTACAGTTCTTTACAGTAAAAACACTCCAGTTGACCATGAACTTTTAAATACCTTGAGCGGACCTCTTCCGATTTCATGTATCTGCTCATAAAATAGCTGCCCTGTTGCTCATTTCTCACACACTCACATACAGAATAAAACTAAATATATTTGTCTGTATTTATCTGTCAAACTGCACTGTATTGGAAAAACTGAAAGTGTGAGTGGCCAGATCATTTGATTCTTAAAGATTTTCTTTTAGAAGTAGCCTCGGCCTTCACTTCATCCTGTTAATTCAATGTACATCAAGCATGTCGTCTCTCACACAAACACGCACGCACACACAGCATATATTCAAACAGCTCTGCTTTAAAAAGATTACAGAGATTACACAGGAATTACATGATCAAAGTAATTGAACCTGCATCGCCCCCCCTCCTTGCATGTGTACACTTATAGTAGCTTTGAAAATGAGTGAGGGTATGAATAAGTGTGTAAGAGTGAGCCAGTGTGTGTGCCCTCTCTTTTCTCAGAGTCCTGCAGGTTAATCTCCCCTCAGGCTGCACTGCCAAAGCAGCGCACTCTGCTGGCTGGGACATGAACAGCCAAAAGGGAAACACGTCCATGCTTCTTGTTGCACAATAACAAAAACAAAAACACTTTGTGAAAACGCGTGCTTTGACATCACGCCTGGGATTTTTGTTAAAATGCATGCCACAGACTGGCTGTAAATACATTCTGGTGAGCTGATTCACTCTTAGTGAATATTTTGTTGCCTAGCTGCCCCAAAGCACCAATGTTGTGCTGTTTTCAGCACCGTTTCTGGTAAGATCTACCAACAGGAACAGGATCTTGGCTTACAGTCAGTTCTTGTGAGTCGGAAAAGCACATTGAGTTTAAAGGTTATGGGGACTGAGAAATAAAGTATTGGAAATAACTAAAGATTGAACAATACTAAAACAGAAGCTGGGAAAGGAAAAAGGCAAGGCAGTATAGATATATATTTTTAAAAAGTAAATGCACACCATACTACTTTGGTTAAGGATAAAAGGGGTTAGGGTAATTGCAGTAACAGGAAAACGTGTTAATTTTAGTGATTTTTGTTCTTCAGGCTTAAAAATCACCAAATAAAATAAAGAAATGAGGATTTATTAAATCTATTCACAACCAGTACATTTAACCAGGTGTAAACATCCCATTGTTTTAAGTGCTGAATGGACAGAAAGGTCAGTCATTTATGCCTTAGAGAACAACAAAAGGAATATTTTGATATAATATGAAGGCAGTATAAAGGGAAACAATTGCAGAAAGCTCAACATAAATACCATAATCAAAAGAGCTGAAAACCTGCATCTGCATGGAAGCTATAGGGATAAAAAGGCAGACCTATGATTTGATTTGTGTTTGGTGCATTTATGTGGCATTTGTATCTCAACTGCCAGCTGAGATTTTCCTCAAATCATTTTTGAAACAACACTTTGGATCCACAACAAGCAAGAAGCTGCATCCACTGCCAAATCCAACAAGCTGTAGCAGCTGATGGTTGCTCAGTTTGACATCAACTGAAAATGATTGCAGTGAAAATAAAGTTAAAAGGTCAAAGACCCACTTGACTCTTGGCATTGAACTCACCATGCAGAAGAAAGCTTCTGTTGGAGCCTCGAGCCATATCTAAAGTAATAACCGCGCATGCTTATTACCATTATTCTACTTTTTAACACTGGCGTGTAGTTGAGTAAATCTGAAACCCAGCAGACACAATTGAGATGCATCATCTATCAAAACAAATTGATTCATTTACTAATTTAAAGTCATAAAAGTCTGATTTTTTTTCTTTGCCTGTTGCATCTCAAGCGCTGCAGGATCTTAAAAGAAAAGAAAAAACAGAGGAACGGGGGAAGAAGAGATGATGAAAATCTGAAAGTACATTTTGCTCCTTCCTCCCATCCGTGAATTACAAAAAAAACGGATGGGAAAAGACTTTTAGCTTTCGTGTGATCTTCAGGAGCACTTCAGAAAACTCTTGAAAAGAGAAGTTAATGAACATCGATCGACGCGCACTGAAACACACAGAGAAACACTCACACACATACACATATACACCAAGCTTACTAATCCAACAGCTGGTGAAGTTAAGTTTGAGAGATCAATTTTACAGCTTCGGTTATACACGGGTGATAGATGTGATCGTTTATTAAAAATACAGTTAATCATTCACCGTATAAGACCATTAATTGATGGCCGGAAAAAAGAACCCTTCAACCGACGCTTTAACAGACCAACATTAACCGCTTGCTAGTTAAGTTGCTTTTGTGTGTGTGTGTGTGTGTGTGTGTGTGTGTGTGTGTGTGTGTGTGTGTGTGTGTGTGTGTGTAACTTTGAAAAAACAAAAAGTCATAAAAGAATCCACAAATCAGAAGAAAAATCGACACTTTTCGATTTTAGCCACAGCAGACAAAACGGCCCGTGATCTCTTATAATTATTATTGCAATAGAGAAGTCTGAGGATTATATGTATCCAATATGTTGGTGAGTGACTGTCCGTTGGCAGCAGATTGTCCTTTTCTTTAGTTTTTCGCAGCAGCTGACACGTGTCTGACCTGAATTGAACTTCTAATTTGACTTCAGGAGTAATTACGGTCACAAAGTACAATAATTAAACACGCAAACTGGCAACACAAGCCGTGCTTACATCGCTATATGACAGGTAGGCAGAAGAACTCACGTAATTCCTGCGTTTAGGATTTTCCGAAGAACTGTAGTGTCCTTAAAGTAGCCCAAATGTCCTGCGGCTCTATGTGTGTGAGTGGGTGGGGTAAGTTTGAGGGTGTCACCCTGGGGCGATAATAATTATGATATATGCACTTGACAGGGTGTGGATGTCTTTTATTATCTATTACATTTGTTTAAATCGCTGTTAAGGCAGATACATGCAATTAGAGTAAATTTCGTCCAGGCTGGACAAGACTATATACTGGTCTGTTTCTCCTGGACTGTCCTTTTAACAGCGACCACCTGCGTCTCGCCTCCTCTGCTCTGCTCACCTCACGCACTGCATGGGGAGAAATTAATTTGCTGCAGATCTCAAAAGCTTAAACAAGGCAGTGACGCCCCGGCCCCTCCCCTCCGCAAACCGACAAGTAAATCCCCACAATTAGCAGATCCATATTAGCATATTAACCTGTGCTTCCTTCCGAAGCGCATCCTTTATGTAGGTCAGACACAATTTTCTTAATTGCTTTTGCTGTTGACGGAGGACAAACATCTTCTGGGCCGTTTGTTATTGTTGCGTTCATTATATTAGTGGTTATCTTAAGCTGGAAAGGTGCAAGCAGGCGCACACACACACATATGTACACAGCTAAAGGGACCGAGTTAACGGACGCTCACAGCCAGATGAAGCCGGTGTCAAACCGGTGCTGATTAAAAACCAAACAGACTCACAAACAAGGCCAGCACATGTGCGCACAGACTGCAAGCAGACAGCATTGTGAATTTTGAAAGTCCGTCTTTCAATCAAGAGCAGACTGTTTACATGAGTTTGCGAGTGTCCCGTCATTAGATGTTTAAATACTACTTCTTTTTTGTCACGCGTGGCTTGTAAAAAGTGGTCCAAACATAGGTCCTTTAAAACTCAGCATGGATCCTCATGAAATGTATCATCGCTTGCTGCAAGTATTAGAATCTGACACAATATACTTAAAGTAGTGTTAAAGCCTATAAAGGGATTACTGCTTACACTGACAGCAATGGACTAAATGACTGCAGGCTATATAGTGATCTATTATGAATAAGTGTTGGCCTACTATTAACCCATTTAAAACGATCAGATCTGATACTAAATCAAAGAAGGACGAGCAGATAATGACATTTATATTTTAGGTTAAATACAATATGATAAATTTAGCTATTTGATTAGATTTTTTTGTTTAGTTTTAAATCTAAAGCTGCACCGGAACAGTTAGTGACATAAAAATAGCCATGAGACTTTTGCTTTTAGAAAAATTTAAATTTCTACAGCGGCCCTGTGAGCTCAATCCTAATCTTCTGCCTCTCCATGCTGTCTTATATGGCAATATGGCCCTCTGCTCTCAGCGGTCCATCCAGGAACCTTGGGGCTGATCTAAATTCTCGCCTCTGGGCTGTACTGTGCGGGGTTTCGGGCCTTTCCCTGCCTCGTCAGGCGGCAGATGGACTGGCTCCTGTCCGGAGATCAGTGCGCATCTGGTGGGGCGCTCCCAGCCCCCGGTAAAGCGGGGCCAGTCGTCGGCATTAAGTCCTATTAGGACCGTCTACCGTGCAACTGGTGCCTCGGGTTGGAGACGACGGTGGCTGCACAACCTGCATACACATATATCTGTTCAGGCAACAGCGTTCACCATGACAGGAATAAAAAATAAACCAGATCCATGGGCTCAGTCATCTGTTAGGATACTGGTCAATGGAGTGTGGAGATTTAGGGTCAAGCGCTTCAGCTGATGCCCATTTGAATGTAAAGAATGTGTTTGGCCTTAAAGCCATTTCTAAAATGAATCAGGCCAGCTGACTGAAATTCACAGACCTACATCTTCAGGTAAATTTATGTCTTGTCATCCAAGTTTTTCTAACGATGTAAGAGGAAACAGGTTAAGTTGCCATTCTAGTAAAGGTCTATGTGTCAGCACGATTTGCTTCCCTTAGTTTGATCAAGCTTGCCCCTCCACACTTTCTTTAAAAAAATGAAATCAAAGGTGTGTACCCTCGTGGGGGCATTTTGTCACTGAATTCGGGTCAGTTTTTGTTGCTGTGTTCTGGCCGTAACAAGATAACGTCAGAAAATCCTGATCACATGATCAAATTTAGCATCGTTTAAGGTACTTTAATTGACACCACGGCTCTCTCTTGCTCCCTCCATCTCTTTTTGCCCGGTGGCCTTCCCATTCATCCCCCCTCCTCCTCCTCCTCCTCTCTCACCCCCGCCCCCCACCCCTTTCTCTCTCCGTCTCTTTCGTTTTTTAATGCCTGGCGTGCGACAACCGGCCTTCACCGATCTCGTCGTGCAGAGGTTTCACGTCGAGCCTCGAGGCAAAACAATCGCTATCGGTTAATTAAAATATAAAAGGCCTTGAGAACTTTTTAAAGGAGCTATTTAAGGCGGCCCCTGCACCGCCCGTGTCTCCGCCCGGGCCGTTTGTGTTTCTTATGAGGACTTTTTCAGACTTGACTACAAGAGTATAAGCTAAATAGTCTTGATCAAGGAAAAAGGGAAGCTCTTGTAGAATATTTTAGTTTTTCTGTCAGTGTGTTTTCCTTTCTTACTTTTCTTTCCTCTTTTTTTTTAACCATGTGACCATATATGATGACTCTATTTTCAATATGAGAAAAGACACAATTTGAAGAAAAATCTGTAAGAACTAATGTAAAATTATTATTATTATTATTATTATTATTATTATTATTATTATTATTATTATTATTATTATTATTATTAGTGTTGTTGTTGCTGCTGCTGTTGTTACCGATTACGACAGAGAAGGAGACGCATGTAGTAACAGATGGGAGGAAAAATAGTTGCTTAATTAAACTGCAGAGTCAATCTCGGCGTCCCAGCGTCTGCACGGTCACTGTCTGCACTTTAATAATATCAGGGAGTCGCTTTGGTTACAGTTACAGCTGAGTAGAAAAAAAACCCATCCAAAACAAGACTGATTAGGGCTTATGTCTGCTGTGGGTTGCAGCCCCCCTCTTCCTGTGTGTTGGCTGGTTTGTTTTGAATGGCAGGAAATCTGACAGACAGAATAATTCTCCTCTCCTTCTTTAGTTTTCCCCTCCTCTCTCCTTTATTTCCTTCTTTGCTTCTCTTCAGGCAGTGGCCACAAGCTTTGGCTTCTGCTCTCTCTCCCTCTCTCTCTCTCTCCTTTTTTTTAAAGTCTTATACGTCTATTACTTCCCGGTTGGCCTAAGGGCAAGACAGCTATAGATTGCGTCTTTCTGTATATTTAAAGTCATTATAGCTTGGATTTTGATTCATGCGGCTCTGTACACCTGTAACTGTTTTATGCTTTGTTATCCTATAAAAGGTGCAACCTGCTTTAAAATTAGAGAAGGTAAAGAAAAGCTTTCACCTGATTACAGCGTCGATTCCCCCCCCCCATAAGCTTTTCATATAATTGTTTCAAAAAAAAGGAAAAAAAACATCTTCTGCCATCTTACTTTACAACACCATCACGGCTCCGTGCAGCTGGGCAGGACCACCCCGAGGGCGCCTGCTCAGGTGAGTTACAGCACGAGGAGAAAGGCAGAAAGAGAGAGAGGGAGGGGGGGAGAGAGAGGGGTCACGAGGCTGACCGACTGACCGAAAAAGACATAATAATAATAATAATAATAATAATAATAATAATAATAATAATAATATAATAATAATAATAATAATAATAATAATAACGTACATGCACACACCTAACATTTATACAGTGCTAATATCAGATATGAAAAACGTTGGTTTGTTATCACAAAGCAGACCCCCCCCCCCCCCCCTTCCCCCTAAAGAAAGAAAAGAAAAGATATGGAATGGGAATGAAACCCTTCAAAGGCAGTTTTTCATGCAAAAGCAAAAACAAAACAAAAAATAAATAAATGTAAATAATGATAATCATAATAATAATAACTAGACCTCCTCCTTCGATTTAATCCAGTCCTTAAGCACGTGAAAGTAAATAACTAAAGCGATAATTAGCAATAGTGGAAAATATTTTAAATTGGTGTATACATTTATAAAGTCTGTGAGAGCTTATTTCTCTCTGTGTGCATGAAATAAATTTGCACTGAAACCCGCATTTAAATTGTGCCATAAAAACAGCATGAGAGCAGCAAACGATGGTAATTCATCTAAAAACATTTGATGCATGCAGAAAGCGCCGAAAACCTGCCGTTTCATAATTATCCCCCCTGTTAAAGCTCGCTAAATTCATTACAAGTTTGCTGCAAGAACAGAAGAAAATCTCATATATTTTTTTCTACGCCCATTCCGTTCTTAAATCAAAAATAGCTTTAAAATATGTCAAAGCAAACTTACATTTCTGTTGAAAAATCCGCACATTTTTGTTTGTAAAATGACTTAGCCAATGTGGATAAAAAAAATATTAAAAATGATAATAATAATAATAATAACCCGACGAAACCGAGCAGAAGACCTCGTGAAAACACAAACGGGTCAAAAAGGAAAAGGTCCACAAAAAGCGTAGAAAATGTTGAAAGAAGCACTTGGTTCCTTATTAAGGCGAAGATACAATATTTATTCCGTGTCTCCTGGGATGCTCCGCTCCGTCTATTGTCCTCCCATTCCTCAGTGCTGATGCTTAATTTTCAAAACTTCTATATTACCAAGGGACCTACGACATCAGCCGAGAAATACCCTGCAAGTACAAAATCCGTGAGCCAGCCCCGTCCGTGCAGAGGGGAGACGCTCGCGTTCCGCCAGCTTTCTACCGTTACCGAGAGCACGCGAGGGGGGACTTTTCCATTTCTCTCGCTTTTTGGGGATTTTAAGGCATTTTTATTATTATTCGATCCGGCCAGAAAGGAGAGGAAAAAAATACGGGTTACTTTGGAGAAAGCACAATGTCAGCGACCTTCCCCGGACTTGTCCACGACGCAGAGGTAAGGGTCGTTTATTTACTTTACAGATCTTAATTTGTGAAATTACAGCAGGTGTGTGGTGGAATAAGTACTGTTTGGTTTGAAGGGAGTTACAGAAGCATTTCGAAATAGCGTCTGCTCGCAGGGAGTCTCTAAGTGGAATATAATTTATCGCAAGGATATTAAAGAGATAAAAGTATGCATGGAAGGAGAAATGAATCGGTGCAGCTCCCGGTAAAAACGAGGCTTTTTTATTACTAGTGTGTGGAAGCAAAGGGGGCTCGTGTGTGTGAGCCGGTAACGGCGTGATTAGGACATTTTAGGGCGGAACACTCCGCTGTGTCTCACTCTGCTTACCTCCCATCCACAATGAGCGAGAGAGCTGGGACAGTAAATTTGCCAGCAGCTCGGTAATAATAATAATATATAACAGCACGCCTTTTAAAACGCTGCGAGGAGAGTGACAGGCATGCCAAAGGGAGGAAGAAAAAAATACCGATGGCTCCTGTTGCCGCGCGTTCGTTCCCCTCCCGGGCGTGTGGAAATGACATCTCCTTCAGGTGGTTTAAAGTGGGGGGGAAAAAGCGCTTTGAGTGTGTGAGTTGTGTTTTTGAGTGTGTTTGGGAGGCAGAGAGAGGAGACACCGGCTGATGCTAAATGACACGGCTCATATATTTCCCCGTCTCTTTATTATCTTGTAGATACGTCACGACGGATCAAACAGCTACCGGCTCATGCAGCTCGGCTGCCTGGAGTCCGTGGCCAACTCCTCGGTCGCCTACTCCTCCTCCTCCCCGCTCACCTACCCGGCACCGGCGGGGACGGAGTTTGCCTCACCCTATTTCTCGGCCAACCACCAGTACACGCCCCTCCACCACCAGTCCTTCCACTACGAGTTCCAGCATTCCCACCCGGCCGTGGCCCCGGAGGCCTACGGCCTGAACTCGCTGCACTCGGGCCAGTACTACCAGCAGATCCACCACGGAGAGCCCGCCGACTTCATCAATCTGCACAACGCGCGCTCGGCCCTCAAGTCCTCGTGCCTGGACGAGCAGCAGCGGCGCGAGCTGGGCTGCCTCGACGCTTACCGGCGCCATGACCTGTCGCTGATGACGTCACACGGCTCACAGGCCTACGGCGTCGGTATGCACCACCCGGACCAGAGGCTGCTGCCCGCCGCCGGCCTGGGCCTCCCTCCGCCTGCGGCGGACGACCTGCAGGTACCGGTGGCCTCCATACCTCTCTTTCTACACTCTCTTCTCCACACGGCTCGAACACGTTATTGTGCCCCCTTCCTTCGGCTTCGCTTCTCCGGTTTATTAAGTCTGCTCCATATAGGATAGCCGACAATAGGATACAGAAGGGCAACAGCCCGTCTTGGTTGTCACAAGACCCAGTGCCCCAGTATCTCTGCCCCACTGGCCTACTATTGAAAAACTTTACCCCCCTTTTGTAGCACAGCAATCCCAAAATATTGAACAGAAAGACAGCGCCAGATGTCTGTCTGTCTGCCTGTCTGCCTCATCTGTCTGTTGTCTATGACACTCACAAAGCTGCACTGGTCTGTAGTTATCCCCATCCAACGACTCTGTCCTACTTTCTTTTCTTTCTTTTTTTTTGTAAGTCATAATGGATATCATCTTGAGATAAGTTTGGTGCCAAAGCAAACGTGACTATAACAGGCTAAGTAAATGTCAAGTCCACACGGCACAGTGCCTCTGAAAAGCAAGCCTGTTTCTAAAGGTTAATTGACTGGCAGTCTATACAATCCCATTGTGAAATCCGCCCTTTATTTTTCCACAAACACACGTGACCCATATTTTACATAATTCTTTTCGATGTAAAGAAATGGTCGAGATGAAAATGGATTCGCACGGTTCTTGAGCGTGTGTGTGTGTGTGACAGAGAGAGAGAAAGAGAGAGGTCGAGTGTGTGTGTGTGTGTCCGGCTGTCTGTTGAGGCAAAGAAAAGCCGCTGGTTGCTCTATTCTCCGGTAAAGGGCGGATTAACGGATCGGGATTCAGGGCACAATGGCCTGCTCGAGCACCATAAAGCACCGTAGTTTATCCAATTACCGACTTAACGTCAATCAACTTTGTTACTTATGCAGCGACATCTGAGCTGCTTCAAACGCGGCTCTAGTTAAACACAATTTAACACAGTGGCACATAATTTCAGTCGCGTTAACTATTTACCACCTCTACTCGAGCTTTTATCGACGCATTTACGAGGTATATTTAGGCATACAGTGCTTTTTTTTTAGTGCTACAATATTTATAAAGCATTTAATTTTAAGGAATAAAAATATAAAATGTTATATATTTTTAATATATTTATAGATGTATAAATGTATATTTGTTAATAAATAATATGGGGTGTGGCAATATAACCCAGGGATTATTCTAAGTCTTCAAATAGGAGCTTATAGATATACATTTATAGTGCAGCCTGTTTTTTTAAAAAATATTTTTTTAAATAAAGACTTCTACATATGATTTAATACATTTTAATTTACTGATAATTGCAACATATTTTTGCGTAACATTTTTCATATTTTATTTTATTTATTTTATTTCACTTTATGCACGCTCGTTAATGCAAATATTAGATTTATTTCGAGATTTTTTTTAAAGGCTTAACAGGTTTGACCATTTTTTTTACGCTAAGAAAGAAACGGCTCGTGAACCTGAGCTTACACGAGGCGGATGTATGGACGGAACAGATGCGCCTATGGTCTCGTGCAGCCCGGTCGCATCTTTGAGCGGGTTAAAGAGATTTTCATGCTCAACAAAAGCAGCTGCCACACCTTTCTACCGTCACTAAGCTAATTCATGCAAGACCTCTGCGTTTTGTATATTGATTTTATAATCACTTTAGCTTCGGAATAGAAGAAAAGAAACAGAGCAGGAGCTGGTTAAGAAGGAGCAACAACAAGCTCTCTTTCCCAGTTAATTTTAATCGGGGGCTTCTGCGTGGGCCAGGCCTAGAGGCTCACGCGGGGGGATTAAGCATTTTCTGAATAAAAAAGCGCGTGTTCTCCTTTCTTGATGACATTGTTGATAGCACGCGAGTCTGATCTGCATCTTGAAAAATGGCGGAGGTAACAGGTTTTCGTGCACGTAGGCCTACATATATGTTGAAGCCTGGTTGCTTATGTGTACACAGACACTGATGCCCCAACAGGTTGGTGGTGGCTGCAGTAAATTCTGCAAACCTTTTGCTCATTTTTGAGTCTGCGTGAGTTGTGCTGTCCTCGGTTATAGCCTGAAGCCTTTCAAATTAAGCTCGTTTCTGGGTAAGCCGTGAGCTGCATGCTTTATTTCGCTGTGCCCTCAATTTTACTCAAAGCCTGCTAAGTGATGTACACTTTCTAACAAAAAGGCTTCCAACACTAGAAAACTGCTCAAAGGGCGTGCAACAGGGGCCAGTGTTTGGACTCAGTAAGGTGCTTTCCCCCCCTCCCAAGCTCTTTCTGCTGTGAACTTTGCGGTGCTTTGAAGGAGTTTTAATTGTATAGATGTGGTGGTTTTCAACCTGTGGGTCGCGGCATTCCAAAGAGGTCAGAGGATAAATCTGCAGGGCCCTAATATGGAAGAATTAAAGACACCTGGAAACCTTCAAAATTCATTTAAAAGGGGCGAGTCATTTAAAACTACAAGAATGCATCATTTTTATCCATTATAGGATTGAGGCACTGATCTATGTCTGCACGGGCACAGAGAAGCTTTATGGTGTTACTTTCAAACCTGACATTTCACTTAGATTTGTATTCTTTGTTTGCATTGTATATGGATCTTGAATATACATAAAACCGAGCAACATATGCCCAGTGTTTGTTGTCACAGTTTTATTTATTCTGATATACTCCCGTGACTGCATGAGTTTGGCTTTTAGTGTGTGGCTGCAAGTGAAAAGAAGGGGAAAATGGGGATTCACGTCCTGGATGTCCTAAAGAATGACTTCACCGCATACGGAGAAAAAAAGAAACAAACCGCACTAATTGTTGCTGCATCTGAAGCCTGGCAGCTGGGAAGCTCCAGCGGTGTACAAAAAGAATCTGGTTAAAGTGATTTCACCTCCCCGCTCGTCCTAATGAGTGCGTGTCTCCGCAGGGCTCCGTGGAAGCGCAGTGTGGGCTCGTGCTGAACGGCCAAGGGGGCGTCATCCGGAGAGGTAAGGCCCCCGTTTATTCTCTGCTGCGGTTGTTGTTATTGTTGCTGCTGCTGCTGTACCGGAGGCCGTGAACACTCACGGGCTCGACACGACAAGACAGCGAGCAGACAGACAAACAGGCGGAACACTCCTCTCTTGTCTGCTGTCAACACGCTGCAGCAGGAACGGCCCCGATTTGTCACCTATTTAAACAGCAGCGCCGTACAGGCGCAGAGGCAGTGCTCCCCACTTCCAGAATGTCACTCAACACCCACGTTTTTTTAAACACCAGTCATACCAAACCTTGGCTTTGAGATTGGCGACATGATTAAAATGCCACGAATTAATGTGATGACTTATATTTCTAGTGTACTGATACAGTTACTTATAGGCCTTGTACTTAAACGCGCATTTGACACATGCCCTCTCACACTAAAGTTACGCCAGAAGCTTTTATTTTGAAGTCAGACGTGTGGGTAATATTTTATAAGACTGACGGCGTGCGTTTGTTTTCATGTAATAATAATATTATATGCTATTAATTTAATATTCATGGTTGAGTTATCATAAATTCAGTGTCGATTTTTGTTAAAGAAAAATGGCGCAGACGTCTATATGAAAGCAGATTTAAATAATCAATATTATTACAATAGAGAAATATTGTTACAAGTGAGTAAGATTTGGGTTTAATTTAACAACACAATTCTGTATCCTCTTAATGTTTACAAATGTGTACGTTTATAGTAATTTGAAAATATTTTTGGCCAGAAAGTAACCTAGTATTTAATAGTTTCGCAGCTGCATTTGTGGACTTTTTTTTTAAATTTAAAAGTAAATGTTTTTGTGGGATACAAAGAAGAGCAGTCAGGTTTGTGTGTCTGTAATGCAGCTGCTGTTTTTATGTGTTAGCACCTGTGTGTTTAATCTGGCACAGCAACCAAAGATGTGGCGGCTAAGGTTAGCTTTTCCAAGGGGAAGCTGTGGATGTGTTCCCCGGCCTTTTTCTTTCTTTAATTTTTTTTAGAGGGGACTGTGTGCAATTTTCCACACTGAGAGGAAAGGCTGTGTCTCGGGTTTAATTTTTCATCAGCTCTGCCTAGGTGTTGGGGCTTTTCTCTCGGATTGATGCGGGAATCCCTTCGCTATCACTTTCGGTTAATGGTGCGCCGTATTTGGCCCTGAGCTCAGCCGCTGCAACCATCACAACCAATAATCTTTGCTTTACCTCCCGCTCCCGTATCGATAGCTTCTCTCGCCTCGGGCGGACGCTTTGATATGCTAATGCCGAGCGGGGCCCCGGATTCAGCCGAGATCATATTAATGTTGTTCTTTCTGACTGCGGCTTTGGCGGCATGAATATTCACATAACCTTTTTCAAAAGAAAATCACTCAAGAAATGCGGATCCTACTTAGGAGGAGTCGTCTGTGTTTTTAATCACCCTGCTATCCCTTTTCCAGTTCAGTTCTAACAGCAGCTTCACAGATCAAGCCGATCTGTCAGACGCGCGCCCCCGCTACCACATCCCGTGCACGCACAACCCTCTCTTCTGTCAAGACATTGGCGGGCTTTTTTGGGGGGAGCTATAAACATTGTTGTTAAAATATGAGGAGAATGGCATTTGGCCCTTGTCTCTTTTTCTTTAATTTTCGTGGCAAACTCGTAAAAGGCGCTTGATTCCGCGTGTGATCCCGCCCGCCGCTCGCGCCGCAGCCCGAGGCTACTCTCCGTTGCTTAAATACCGTTATCGCCTCTGGGCCCGCGCGCTCCACTGACTGCACTACCGGCAATAGCTCTTTTCGATTGCCCTTGGCAACATAAAATACAAACTACTTTGAATCAAAACATTTTTAGGGGAATTAATATGATGTGAACCCGCGGCTTTCAGAGACGCGCGCCCCTGTCAGAGCGCGTGAGTCTGACAGACAGGTTTGCCCGGTTTGTGTCACTTATGGAGACACGGGCAAGCCGGACCGCGCGCGCGCGCATATAAACACACGCGCACGCACACACCGGGGCTCAGGCTTAACCAAAAGTATCAATCGATTCCCTCGACCTGCAACCGTCCATTTTTTGACAGCCTGAGTGAAACACAGGTCCCATACAGTCTTGTACAAAGTGGTGCCCGCTGGAGTACAACAGGCTTTTGTTTCCACACCATTATGATGTTACAGTTGTGCTGTGGGCATGAGTCGCTGTCCAGGTGCTGGAATGAAAGGTGCTAGCCGCTGTCCATGGTGCTCAGACCGGATGACATGTTTTTGAGGCTGCATGTCTAACCTCAACCCTTCCTGTGGCCAGAAAATGATGCGAATCTAGCACATTTCAGCAGATTGTGAATAATAGATTCTGAGAGCAGAAATATGGGTTACAGCTGGTCATATATGAGGCTTAGTTGGTGGCCAAATTTTGCCCTAAAAAAAGAGAGAGAGAGAGAGATTGGCGTGTGCAGCCAATCTTCGCCTGCAGCATTGTTCTCTTCGGCCTAAATGGCATCCTTTTTTCTCCATTTCATCATATCCAGCACGCCTTAATAACAACGCGACACACCCTGCTGTTAGATTTGATAATGAGGCAGATGAATAATAGAATATAGCCTACAGTACATCAGACAGAAACCTTGCGTTTCGGCTGCTTGGGACTTTATTTCAAGTGAAAGTTTAATAACGATAGGCCCACTCAGAACAGTCGATAAATTCCAGGAGGATCCAGTAACACTGATTCAGACGCAATTAATAATGTGAAAGGGCCTTCACTACACAACCAAAATCATTTATTCACACTTTCAGGAGCCTCAAGTACACAATGAAATCAACATGGTAGCTGGTGGTGGATGATTTAAAGAAGGTTTTGTTTCCCCCCTCTTGCAGAAACACCATATTATTGTTACATAGAGAGAACCATTGGGCTGAAGCAGGCATATAAATATATGTACACAGTAATAAAAGCATTTAATATTTAACTAGTGAGGAGGGCTGAAAGACACATATTGATTGTGGAGAATGAAGATGCTCGATTATTATAGGGATTAATTTTTGATTTAATAATATTTACACATATATTGCATTTACATTTAAACAGATAGGGAAGCTGTAGAAGATGGACAATTTTCTTGGATGATACACCTTCTTAATATAACGACTAAGCAAATTCAGCTAATTTATGGGAATAAATTTTAAAAAACTGTATGGAAAAAAATAGGCTTAATCTTTAATGTATTTAATGTCTGACGTGATGGGAAAAAACTGTCTCAAACAAAATGGTTTTATCATCATATGAAAGACCTTCCAAATCATTCACCCTGATGCAAACTGTTATTATTAACCAATAACTGGACAATAGAGTTCCTGTTTGATGTGTGCACAGTTCACCCAGTTGGTTTTTATTCTTTGTATCACATCTTGAAATGTGGGATTCTTTGAAATCCTAACCAAGGAGACCTCATGCAAAGTGTGTACACAACTGAAACCACCCTCTATGAACAAAGGTGCAAAATATTCTGTGCAGTTCTCCCTGAGGTAGCATTCAGCGAAAGCTTTATCCAGTGAAACTTTTCCACAGAAAAAAACACATTTGCATGATTTCCAACCAAGCAGACATTTCAATCTGTCATTTGAGCAACGCTGATCCAAATACTCAGTGAATGCTTGCTGGTTTATACTTTTGTGCACTCTTTTCTGTCACCAAAATGTTCATATGTTTTCTGAAACAAGATTTTTTTTTCCAAGGTCCAACTTCATTTTTAATAAATGCATTTTTTAAGTATCTTGTTGCTTTTTGATGAAATATGACTTGATGCATTATTACTGTAAAAACTAACATTTTTGTTGCAGAACTTAAAGAGCAAATCTTGTATTGATACTTTATTAAGCAGTAATGTACTATTAACACGACTATAAAATCTTGCAGTTCAGTGACAGACATTGGTGTAGCATTCAGATCTTGGATCAGTTTTTGGGGGGGGCATTTTGCTTGTTTTTTCTGTTTTGACAGAATAAAGCATTAAATGTGCATTATACAAAGCTGTTGCCTTCATTAGAACATTTTGTGCAACCTTCTTACAACACTGAATAGCAAAAAGTAGCCTAAATTTGGCAAACTAGTCCTTTCAAACCTTTACAGTGATGCTGCTTTTTCTTGCACCTTGTTGTAACAAGCTTCCTGTCTCTGTGTGCAGGGGGAACATGTGTGGTGAATCCTACAGATTTGTTCTGCTCGGTACCCGGTCGGCTTTCGCTGCTCAGTTCCACCTCAAAGTACAAAGTCACCATCGCTGAGGTGAAAAGAAGACTGTCCCCGCCAGAGTGCCTCAATGCTTCCTTACTGGGCGGCATACTGCGTAGGTCAGTATGATGCACATACAGGATATTAGTCTGACAACATGCCTAAGCTTCATCACAGCGTCTCTAAATATAACTACACTGATTAAAGAGAGTATATTGATGTATCGGTTTGAAGACAAATCAGACTTATCAACTGTTTTGAGAGTTCGCTTAGTGCGGCTGAAGTTTCTGTGTCATCTTACTGCAACATTATGGATCTATATGCTGCTATGACAGAGCTGCTTACAGCTCTAAAGAACTTCAAACTCATTAAGAGTCTAAGCCTAAAATATCCTCTCACAAATAAATCCTGAATCCACTGTGACCACTGGCCAGTGCCTTGATGAGTTTCAGGCATTCATCAGATTCTGATATCTAGTTCTGAAGTATCACTTTACAGGTTAATCAGTATCATCTCCAGAGAGCGAGAAACCCAAATTTCAAATGTGTTTAATCAGTAGCAGGGTTGTTAATGGCTTCATTTGGCAGATTAGAGCAATTTCTAAAAAAACAAAAAACAAAAACATCTTGACATACTTGTGGTGTAAAAACATCTGAAAAATCCTAACGTCTCTTTTGGTGCATCCACACACTGTTAAATTCTAGCAGCATGTAATGATATTGGAGTAAGGAGGTGAGTGTGATGGATGGGGACTTTGAAAGTGAAAAAAAAATTTTTTTTTAAGTGTAAATCTGGCTGGTGAGCATTGGAGAGCGCTGGCTGAATCTTTGTAGCCCTCAGATGAAACAGAGGATATATAGCAGCACCCACAAAGACTATTGTAGGCAAATGAGGGCCGGGGCTGCACGCGCCGCCATGCCCAGGGAGCCAGAGGGAGGCGAGACCAGGCCAAAGCATGCCAGGATCAGAGGAACCAGAGGAAAGCAAGAGTTGCCAGCGCTGTATTATTGATGAGGTGGAGAGAAAGGGAAGGGGGAAAGAGGAACGAGCAAGCACAGAGAATATGGCTGGTCCTACAAGATGAGGAATCAACAAAGTAAAATAAAATAAGATAAATGTGCAAATAGCTACTGTTGATCCTCGTGTGAAGAATATAAACTGCAAATCTCTAACAGATGAGTATCTGGAATGTGTTTAATCATGTTGTGTCATTTAATAATAATCACTTCACAAAGAACAACAGAAATGTGCAGAAAGTTGTCTCGAGTGGAACTGCAGGTTTAAAGTTTTATGGCAGAGGAAGGAAGCACATATGCTTTAAAAAAATAACATAAAAGACTGAGGAAGCTTTGTGCCTCTGCCTTAACCTTATGGCTTTGTCACATCAAAACAAATCCATATTCTTGCCTTGTTTCTTGTGAGACTTAATTAAGCACATCCTTTTCAGTAGAACAAGGAGTTCACGTTAATTTGATTGTACCTTAGTTCTATGAAAAATGACTGGCTGATCGATGCTGCTTCTGCTCCTGCTGCTGTGCTCCATATATTCAGTCTTTTGGGGTCTTGTATAATTCAGTTGCTTGACTTTGTAGGATATGTGATGCATAGTTCTTTACTATATGTTTCCAGAGCAAAGTCTAAGAATGGAGGCCGGTGTCTTCGTGAGAAATTAGACCGTTTAGGGCTCAACCTACCAGCAGGACGGAGGAAAGCCGCCAACGTAACGCTGCTCACCTCCCTGGTGGAAGGTAAGTAACTTTCCTGCACATTTTTTTTTTTGTCATTTTCAATTTATATTGCACCACATTAATTTCATAATACAGTTTAATTGTTGTCTCATCAGTCTTTTTTCCCTCTTTTGTTTTCTTTCAGGTGAGGCGCTCCACCTGGCGAGGGACTTTGGCTACACCTGTGAGACAGAGTTTCCCAGTAAGGCAGTGGGTGAACATTTGGCGAGGCAGCACAGTGAGCCAAAAGAAACCAGCGCGCGCAAGAAGATGGTCCTGGCTACAAAGTGAGTGAAACACATGCAACGTACAGACACACACTAAAAGAAGATGGCAAGAAACAAAAAACTTTTGCTACTGCGTGGTCACACAGAATAGGTTTTATTTTGAAATTCTGGAAATGTGAATGTTTCTGAGTGATCAGGTTTCAGTTAATGTTTGTCTGTTGTTTAAGGCATGGACAGATCTGTCCCTGTCAAATGTCAGGGAGAGATAAATTTTACTTAAACACTTATATTCCTATTTACAGCCATTACCAGCCATTACAATCCTTTGATTTAAGAAAATCTTTCAGAAAAATGATTAACAAGTAAATATAATAATAACAGTAGGTAAGCTTTGGTGTGACTTCTTGCTCAAACTGTTGTAAACTCCTTCACCTTACAGCAGTTTCCTGCATGGAACACCTACTGTATGTGGAAAATATTGTGTTACCACATTTAAGGGGTTAGCGCTTATATTTATATAATTGCAAGAGCTTTATTTGTAGTTCCTTCTTACAGTATAAAACTGTATTCTGAATATGCTGAAGGGGAAATAAAACTCCCACTCTTTTCCAGATAAGTTGATTTTGTTCCAATAAAATCAGCCCAAGAGTTGCTATAATGCTAACTGAAATGCAAAAAGACAAGACCAGAAAATGCTGCGTGGTGCAGAATCTTTGGTATCATGTTAGGAAAAACAATGAACCAGTGGAAGTAACTTAAATCTGCATGTGGGTGGATCCAAAATGATGAGGGTGGGTGCAGAAAAGGGAGAAAATGTGATGGTTTTGTTGGAGACAGATGGTAAACCCTCAGTCCCTCCTTCTGTCCGTCAGGCAAATCTGTAAGGAGTTCCAGGACTTATTGAGCCAAGATCGCTCTCCTCTGGGCTCATCCAGACCAACACCAATCTTGGACCTGGACATCCAGAGACACCTCACACACTTCAGGTAACACGTGTGACACGCATAAGAAAATAATGGAGCGTTTCCTTTCTTTTCCCTTAAGGATGTTGCCAATCTTGAGTCACTCTCGGCACTAAATCTACTGAGCGAAGACAGTTTTCTTGCAGAGCCTCGCTCTGTGTTTTCCCACTGACCTCTCTGCCATTTTAGAAAGATGCAGCTGTGCAGTTTGATATTTGGCACAATTGACAGAGGAGGAGGAAACAGCGCCTTGTTAGCAGAAATGTCACATCTATGGCGTCATCATTTGCAGAATATACAACATCTTATCAGACCTCTGAAGGGAGCTGTACTGTAGACTGCTGGGCAGAGAACCAGGATGTGAGCTCAGTGGTAGAAATAAAGTGACAGATTGAACAACAACATCCTTCTGCCAACTTAAGGGTCTGAGCTCAAGGACGAGCAGCTATTTAGCTCTGGACAAACCGGCATGATGATCTGATAGGACAGATGAAATGATATCAGACTTAAAAACTGATTCTTAAAAAGCGTTTCAATGCATATTTTACCTTGTATCATAATCCTGCAATTTTGTAGCGCTTTTAAATTTGTGATGTCACGAATGTTCAGATTCTGATGACTGACTTTGAAAAGAGAGTTTATCTCAAATAAACTACAAAAACACTGTTGGCTAGGACTATCACTACACTACAAATATCAAATACAGATATGGGGACATGATATGACTTTTAGCCAGTATGTCTAATGTTTTTTTTTCAAACAGTCTCTTTCAAAAGTGATAAAAGCCTAAAGTGAATTTGATTAAGACATCACCAGCAGTTCAACAGCCAAGATTAGAATAACCTTAGACAAGAACGACAACAACAATCTTATGTGAAATTTCCTAATCGGCAAAGCTCTAATTTGTATTTCATAGTTTAAGCTGGACAGCGTTCAGGCCTTTGCTAAAACAGGAGCAGAAACTCTGTGTTTCCCAGTAAACTGCTGTGGAAACAGATCATCGCAGAGCATCACAGAGAGGCTTTTCTGACAGACTAAAGAAACTTCATTCAGAGGTTTTGAAGCTCCATAATGCAGGAGGAAGGTTTCACCGCAGGTGTGAGAAAATCTGAGTCACTTCAGCTGTTAGTGTCATACAAACTCCCCAACAGCTCCACTGATTCATTTAACCTTCACTTCTTTGGTTTGTCATTGCTCTAATAATCATTTCCCTCTCTTCCCATGCAGTCTGATCACTCACGGGTTTGGCACGCCGGCGGTCTGTGCAGCTCTCAGCACCTTCCAGACAGTGCTGAGCGAGATGCTCAACTACCTGGACAAAACCTCGAGTGGGAAAACGAGCGGAGCCGGCGACCAACAGATCAACAACAGCTCGGAAAAGACGCAGCTCCGGAAAACAGCCGAGCCCCAGAGCAAAGACGGGAAAACAGAAAAGACTGAGTAGCCCCCACCCACCCGGTCCCCGTGCCTTGGAGCGCTGCATTTAGAAGTGTGCGTGCGTGAGTGTGTGTGAACGCGTGCACTCTGAAAGGGGATCTGTTATTTCCCATGCATTGCTGTATCTTCTTTGGGACAATTCCTATTTATTGTTATTTATTTATCTTATGTTGACATGTAACACTAACTGAACTGTCCCAAGCAAGACATCCTGATGTGTGAGCGAAAGCAACGCATCCAGTGTAAATGTGCGTGCGTGCGTGCGTGTCGTGACAAAGAGGAGCCTTGCCATGGAGATGGCTGTGACTCATCTAGTACTTTATTTCTTTATTTATTAATTCTCAAAACAGGAGGTAAACAACACAGTTTCCCAGGACAGGTTGGGGGGGATACATATTTAACACACACACACACACACACACACACACACACACACACACACACACACACTCAGGGTTTGTAGGGATGTAATCTAAATCCAGTTAATTCAGGTGTGGATACTCTGCAAAAGTACAAAACCTGGAGCTGTTTTTTTTCCCTCTGAAGAATCATTTAATGTGTTTTTATTTAAACAATAAGAGATATCAAACACACGAGTTACAGTTTTGCTTTTTGTGCAATTTCCATCTGACTGAAATAAAATAATTGAATCTCCCAGACATCCTCAACAACAGAAAACTGAATGCAGCTTTGACCCAAACCCTGATGCACACATACAGACAGACTTTAACACCACACACACACTCACACAGCCACACCCCCTTCACCTGTATGAGCACTTGAACAATGCCAAGCAGACATTTTTTTTTTCATTTTTACACCGTACAATCAGTGCCATAACAGCCTGTATGTTTACCACGCGGATGAAAGACGAAGAGAGTGTTTCTGGACGTGACACTGATGGAAGCCACTGCCCGGGGTGGGCTTCACTGCGCTGTGTGTGAGTGGGAATGTGATAAAGAGAGTGAAAGCGAGAGAGAAGGATCCAACTCAGCCATTTTGTAAAAGGTGACTTTGCAGTTGCCAGCATTACTCTTCCCTGTGCATGTCTATCTTTGTACACTCCCCAGATCGCAAGTTTAGCCGACACGAGCTCTCTGACTCGCTCATGAACATTTGTAAAGATATATATAAATATTTAAATTACTTTTCTTGTAGGCTTTCAACAATATATATGTTAAATCCCTACCTTCTAAAATGCTGGTGTTCAATAAAGACAGTTGCTACGTGTTCTACAATTTACCTTTATATGTCCTGCACAAACACACGCACACACCGATGCACACGCTCCACATACAAAACATACAGAAGGAGGCGACAGAGCAAGTACAGACTAAAGTGAGGCAGCCTAGATCAAAGCAGCCAGAGTGAATTATCCATACGAGTTCATAGTGTTAAAATTATTGAAAGCCAGGGTTCCTCTCTAATGTTGCGAGAAAAGGCTCTACCTACAGAAAAAGTTCAAAAGCCTCCTTTGTGTTCACGAGCATGTGTGCTTTCTTTGTTTGAGCGACTTCTGTCAGGTTTTCTGTTTATTTATATTTCAAAAAAATAAATATATCTAATGATAAAACAGAGAGGAGCAGCTGCCTGCTGGCGTCTCCATCCGGGCTCTGCAGGTTCTGTTTACTTTTTAATATTCCATTCATTTGAAAGGAGGTCACGTTCGCTGCATAACACAAAAATACATAATCAGACAGGATGCATTTACAGTGATGCCTGCACCGGTTTGTCACCCTGAATCAGTGCAAGCAAAGCCTCAGGTGGGAAAGTAATGGTGGCTAAGAGAGATGTAAAGGAAGGAAGTGACACGGGAGCAGAATATCAGTATATTCCCAGGATTGCTGTTATTGTTCAGCCTGGTATTTGACAGATGGCGTTATCATCCAAATCCAAATGCGTGCAGTCGGTGTTTTGTGTCTACAACCCCTGAGCTTTAAAGGTTAACTAAAATTGTTTAGAAATCAAGGGTGTTTTTAAACCACTAAATGAAGATATACACACAATACAAAAGCAGCAGTAAGCGAGGAGGAATAACTACCAAAATATTTGAGCTGGAATTACAAAAGCGTATATAATAAACACAGTTCTAGATATTTTAGGGAACCACTTGACGTAACACGACTGAGTTAAATCCACAAACCATTTCTTTATTTCTGGGTTTCAGTGATCGTGTGCAGTGCGGTGGAGGTGGGGGTATGGTTAATGGTGACAAAAGACTAACCCAGTCCTCCGACAACTCAAAAGACAGCAGCAAGGCAAACTTTCAAATCACTATCAAGTAATTCTTACAACATTTTATGTTGGAGCTGAACGTCAATTACTTTGTTGTCAGCAGGCAGACAGTCAACTGTCAAAAATTCTGATTATCCTAAATGAAAGATGCAAAACTGCCTCCTTGTTTCCAGCCTCAAAGTTCTGTAGCTTTCCTGCGATTTTCTATCAAAACTGGAGTGTTTTTAGCAACCTAGATTGGACAAAACAAGCATATTTAAAGATTTAATAAACAGAAACCCACACTGGTGGTAAATCCACTACAAAAGCTGAAGCCACATTTTCACTTTGTGTTTCTATTGTTGCTTTAAAGAGTCTGTCACAAGTAGCAGAAGAGCAGCTTTCATGGCGTTGATCTAAAATCCTCTTTTATAATCGGTTCTGAAATGCTTCATTATGTCAGACTGGAGATGGGATAAAACTGCACATACAACAATATTGTGAATAATCTTCTATCTTATACAAAGTTAACTCATATGCTGGCTATTTATTTGTCAACAGGAGACAGAAGACAAATAACATGATAGCACTTTTAGTAGATATTGCAAGAAAAAAAATCAATATTATGGATTCTTTGGGCCACGATTATTATGTTGCAAAAATCTTTTATCGAGGTGGCTGATGGCACCTGCCAAACAGAAGACTGATTTGAAAGTTGATCTGATGAGAGAGCCCGAGTTTACCGCTGCTTTAAGAGTTAAATGAGTACATGAGGGTTCAAATTTGATTTGAGACATTTTCCTGACATTTAATAAGCTACAGACACATCACAGATCCTACTGTCTTGTTTTTGGAGTGACATGTTTCAGTTGTTTTCAATCTCAGCAACATCAGGAACATCAGTCACGTAAGCAGCTGATACAGAAGAATCAGTGTGATATAAAATCAGACTCATGGTACTCGGTTGCAGTGTGTACAAAGGTGTAAGAGGGAAATGTCTATGAAACAAAGCCGGTTTCTGAACTGGTTCTTTGATGTTTGCTGCAGCTCATCTGAGGGACAGAAGTATATACTATATGCACCTACACACGCAGGCAGCTACACATATGCAAATATACACTCGGACGTCACAACCTAATCTCACTTTTGTTTGTTATTGCGCTGCGTGATAAACATGTAATCCCTGAGAAAGACGTCCTCGCTGACCCAACATCAGAATAATGAACGGCTTGATCAAAATTAGCTGGAAAATGAAATCGATACGTTGCCTCTGCCGGAGTTTCTGTAAATTGAAAAACGGACTAGAATGAATCACAAGCCTGACAACAGCAATGCATAATGTGATGGGGCAGCTGATGCATAATTCACACAGGCTATTGATCGTGTTACAATGCAACACTCAGTTATCACCACATAAGGAATTAGAGTATAGTGTCTGTTTTACTACTCTGCTCTTCAGCCTTCAGTGTGGCGTGTTGTTTATTTTGTGATTTATATACGCTCTTTTTATTTTTACTGTTAATCTCACTGCAATTCTGATCTTTTACATGCAGTAATGTTTAATATGCAGAACACACTAAAAGTGTACATCTCCCAACCAGAAAAGCATGCAATGAATACAGCCATTTATATGGGCATGAATTAGACTGTCTGAGGTCTCAGTGGGACTATAACTCCTGCTGAGTGAGCCCCACAGTCACGAATACCAAACTCTGCTAACTTCTAAGCCCCATTTCTCCAGTCTCTGAAGCTATAAACCTCCTCCTCCACCTCTTCTTCTTCCCCAGATTCGCTGCTAAAACCTCTTCCTCCTCTGTCCTGATCCTGTTCAGTCCCAGGCCTTTTCTGCTCTGCTACCGTCCTACTTACTGTCCCCATCACTGCCAGTCAGGTGCACAGTACACACACCTCATGAGCTACTGCAATTCATTTAGGACTACAAGACACCAGACAGAGCACCCTGTTTTCCATGAAATGATGATCTACTTCCATTTGCCAGATCCTGGGAGGCATAAAGGACTGGTGGATATGTTTGAGGGAATGCGAACTTGTGTCTTTTGATGAAAGATGCTATTTTTTATGTTTCCTGTCTCCTAAAAAATGCAACAATTCCTGCTTAATTATTACTTAAATCATTACTCATGTCTGAACATTGTTATGATTTGTTTGACATTTTTCTGGACTAAACCATGTTGCCAGCAGTGAGTATCCCAAAACAGAAGCGAACCTACCGGCTGAATAATATTGTTTTCTTATGTTACTTTGGAGGAAACCTTGAGCCTGTTGTGTCTGGTTGTTCAGTTGAAAGTGTATTTTTAAAAAGTGTAAATCTGATGATAATTGGTCATTAAAAAATATGCTTTCTTCTTCAGAACCTTTACCTGAGTCCACATTTTCAATCTTTGTTCAGATGGTTTATCAATCAAACCGGAATCCAGCTATTCATGTTGCTTCATAGTGCCCCATCACTTGCTTTCTGTGGTGTTCTAGTGCGACCTATTGGTCACTAGATGAACTGCAACTCCAAATCTGATTTTTTTTTCTTAACCCTTGTGATGACACCTTCAGCGTTGAATTAGTTTTACAAAGAAATTCTCTATAATATTCTACAATACTACAAAAGGCTTGAGCCACCTCCTGTTTCAAAATAATTTACACCCAAAGATGCATACATTTTTAAAAGGGATCTTTAAAAGTAGTTCTCTGGGTTTTCTGAAGATCTTTTAAAGTTTTCTTTGGACATTGGCTGCTTTTTCACTCATTTTCAGTCCAGTCCTTGTTGACCATTTTCAAAGGAATATTTTTGTTATTTCTTGACCTGTGAATTCAAGCATAAAAAGGTACCCAACTCAATTCAATTCAATTCAATTTTATTTATATAGCACCACATCACAACAACCAAGGGATGAATACTTTGTGTTTATACATAACAAACAACTTAGCAAATAACCAGTTTTAAATTGTATTGCACTTTGTTACTAGAAGGTTGTTACAAAAAAAAGTGTGTTCCAATGCATTTCAAGGAATCTATGGAAAATGCCAAAGACAACATCGTTTGACGGGCATAAAACTGTATTTGTGCACCAACAAGTTGATTCCCATGAAGAGCTATTGGCAAAATCCTGAAAATATACCTCAGCATGGTGTTCATTGTGTCCTTAAAAATGTGAGAAAACAGGACAAGTGGAGGACAAAAAGGAGAGGGAAAAACAGCAACATTTTTAGATGCATCTAGCCCTTTGGTTGATATATCTAATGTTCACCAAAGCCTCATTAAATACTCTCAGTGGATCGGTGACTGCCAAGAAGCCATAAGGAAGGACGACAGGAAGAAAAGTATGCCCAAGTATGCCAAAAATTGGAATAAAATTCAGTGGCAGCAACTCTTATGGAGTGATGAACCCATATTTGAACTATTTAGTTCAAATCACCATCAATGTGCGAGTGTGTGAGTGTCTACAGCCATCTGTAACATACAGCGTAGGTTCTGTCATGGTTATGTGCTGTGGTGTTGGAGATCTTGACAAAATCTGATGGAACACATAAAAGTACCATCAGATTTTAATGCACCATGCAATACCATCAACATGACAGTAATCCCAATCACACTGCCAATGCAATAAAAGTATACCTGGATAGAAATACACAGAGTGAAGCAGCATCAGTCATGGACTGACCTCCCTGGACTCCAGACAGTAACATTAATGAAGCCGTGTGGGATCACGCCGACAGAGAGCAGAACAAAAGGCAGCCAACATCCAAATAAGTCCTTTAAGAAGCTTGGGAGACTATTTAAGAACTATTTCTAAAGACTCCTTTAAAAAAATCACAAGAAAGCTTACCTAAGAGAGTTCAGGCTGAGTTGAAGAATAAAGGTGGTCCATACCAAGTATTGACTTTCAGCTCGTTAGAATTTTACAAACTCTGTTTTGCCTTATTGTATGTTTGCACGTTTCAATAAATTGCTGCACGTAGTTCCCATTTTACTAACAAAATATAAGACATGAAGGTGACCCAAGACTTTTGCACAGTATTGTATCTCCAAGAAAATAGCACTGCATAATACAGCTATAAGTACACGACATTTCTAAGTTAATATTATGGTAATCCTAGTTAATACTAATAAAATCTATAACTTTTTTCCAAGTGTAGTCATCTTAAAGACATAACATACAACTCCTATAATGGTCCATTAGCATAGGTTCATTATTGATTTTATCTTTATTGCATAAATTAATTTCTGCATCATTCCTTTTTAACTATAAAGGGACAATTATTAACGTCTCTGTGGACTATTCCTCTAACCGCATTCACTGTTTGTGGCCAGAAAACAATTAAATGATGAGAAGTTTAATCGCTCGTACTTTTAAGCATCATACTCAGTTATTCCTCATATTTATTATGCCAATTTTCCCCAAGCAACAATAGCCTAATGTAATTATGTAAATGCACGAGTGTTCATATGATTTGGTACTATGGCACAAAGCGTGCATTGTCCTATAAAATGATTCGAATGATTCCAAAGGTTGAAAGAAACATCTTCACAGAGGTGCAAACTTGCAGCACAGCTAAACAACAGGCCAGACAGGTGGAAGCAAACAAACCATCCTCCTGTCTGAAAGCTCAGAGGAAGTCAAAATTAAACAAACGCCACTGATTTTTAGTTGCCTGTAAAAGTGGGGAGCACATAAAGCAGTATTAGTGTGGCATTTGTGTAATGTATGCTGATACATCGTGTGTCAAAGCCCTGCAGGATAACAACCACAACTATGCCTCCAGACTTCCAGACTGTCAGGACATCTGTTACTGCTGACAGTCATATGTCCTGCCATGTGTGTGTTTGTATACACATGTAAGTGTGTGTGTGTGTGTGTGTGTGTGTGTGTGTGTGTGTGTGTGTGTGTGTGTGTGTGTGTGTGTGTGTGTGTGTGCGCATGAGAGAAAGAGAGAAAGAGAGAGAGAGATGAGAAAAAAAGATGGGTAGATCTTTGGCAGCAAGGCCTTGCAGAGAAAACAGGAACAGCCGCGCTCCTTCAACATTCATGTCTGGTATCCTCAGTGTCATTTTTTTCCTTAATATTATTATTATTGTTTTTATTTATTGCATTAAGAATCAAATCAGCTCAAATGTGGCAACAATGTCAGAGAAAACACACATACATGTACCAGGACAGTACACTGACATATATAGACAACTTCATGAGCTCATCATTTGAACTGGATTTAAGAACTGCAGCTAAACCAAAGTCATATTTTACAACAGCTATCAACAGATATGTGTATGCATATTACAAGACAATACTGTATAAAAGCCTTGAGTTGACATTAGCCAAATTAACTCAGCCCATCTTTTCATCTTTAAAATAATTCTCCTTTGCAGTCATAACCTTATCTTAGGAAGAAATCCAGCATTCCATGAAAGGTCTTTTGAATTACAAAAAGTGCATGTATGGTGTAATGGCACTAGGGGGAGCAATTTACACACACTTGGGCAAATTCTCTTGGGTTGCAGCATGGGACTGCTATAATTGAACTTGGCTTCAAATATTATTTTTGTTTACTATGGATTTAATAAGGAATTCTGTGCAAATGTTACAAAAAACAGTGTGTCGCTCAGCTGGTGGATTTCACACTGACTGGTTCAGACTGGAGACAAATGGAAGGGTAAAATACAGGGAGACAAATGGTATCAAATTCAAATCTGTCAAGCCAGGGAATTATGAATTCATAGCATATCACCAGTGCACAAATAAGCCTTAAAACAGGGTAAACCAGAATCACCCGTCTTGTGCTGTCCACACTCTGCAAGTGTTTGCTTTGACAGAAAAAGTGAATAATTTTCTGTCCTACCCTTTTTGCTTTCATCACATCACATGATGCTGTGCAAGAGGATGAGAAAATAACTCATAATCACAGTTTACCATCATGCCCAATATTCATTTAGTGCCACAAAGAAAGTGCTTTCACAACTCAAATCAACAAGTTTTCCAGTGTGAGATCTTTAACAGTGACACATAAACACCATAAAACAGATTTGTTGGGATGGTGATGTGATTCATAATGTGTTAGTTAATGTCAATCATGATGATAATATAATTTTGAAGTACCTAATGGAAAATTGTATCCATACTGAGCATGCCTCATATTAAAGCTGATCTGTCCCTTTTACTATGCAGCATCTGATCTTGTTACAGGCAGCAATGTGCCCAGATTGGGTCGATATAAAGCACACCTGTAACTACACATCACACAGGCTGAGCAGGAACTTATTCGTATATTTCTATCATAATCGTGGATGTGTAATTATTCCAAAGATTTTTGTTCCTTTATTTTTTCCTCACTGTTTATCAGAACCAATCTTTTTCCCTAAAAGGCAATGGTATGGGAACTTCTGAGTATATGGTGTCACATCATACCCAAATTTAAATAGCAGTGCAATAAATGACCACATCTGAAAATTTTTGAGGTGTTGTTTAAACCCTGCTCTGTTGCCCCGTGGGTGATGTGGTTTAGTCGTTAACACTCACAACAAGAAGGTTTCTGGTTCATATCGGTGCAGAGTTTGCATGTTCTCCCAGTCACTGAGTGGATTTCCCACAGTCCAAAGACTTGCATGTTAATTGGTTAATTGGTGATTCGAAGCAGTTAAATTTCACAGAACAGGGCTCTGTATTAATGTAGTAGTAAATGTGGCTTGTAGTTAAATTTTTTTTTAAAGCAGTTAGTAAAACTAAAACATGGCAGCCCATTTCTGTGAGAATGTGCAAAAATCCTTCTTGCTTTAGTGCAGATTTTAGCCTTATACTGTAGTCATGTTGCTGGGTCTGTTTATTTGTGACCTGCAAAGACAACTTTCTATAGCAGAGTATAAACACTCCAATGCAAGCAACTGTACAGAGGGAACAGTTCAAATGGATGAGTGAAGGAAACCAAATGCAAGGCACAAGAGCTCACTGATCAACCAGTTTTATGTTGGTGAAAATGACATAAATCTTACATATCCAACAACAAAAAAATATCAACCCATCAACTCATTGGAGATTTCTTTTTTCTGAGGAAACATCCTCATATTTTTGGAAGGATGGTGTTCATGCCTCCAATGGGGCTCAGAAGGAAACATTGGAAAATGTATTCCTAGAGCCATGAAACTCCTCAGGAAGACTGCAGTTTTTGGGATTTTTTTTGTTCGTTTGTTTGTTTCGTATAGCATCATAATGCAAATCTTTTTTTTTAACTCACAGTAAAAGACATAAATATATGGATTTTAAGGGTATGTTTTATGTAAAGCAATATTACGAAATAGATGCAAAAGAAATGTTGAGAAAAAAAATTAAACTTTATCGCATTGTCACATGTGTATGTAGAAATCTACTAAGTATCCCATTAGTGCTCCATTAGATAACGACCTAATTAATCATTTTTATTTATTTAATTTCGTTGTTTTTTTAATCACATATGATTACAAACATTTACAGTGAAAGAGATGAAAGTCAAGGTACAAAAAAAAATCTAACAATGCATAAGAGTTGCATAAGTGTCCAACAAGTAAACAATCTATATGTGGTTCAGTGCTGTGTGTACGAAGATACACACCACACTCGTGTATTAAAGTTACCTGCTGCTTTTAACCTGCCCTATTATTATTATTATTATTATTATTATTATTATTATTATTATTATTATTATTATTATTATTATTATTATTATATAATGTTACAGCAGTGGACTCCATACAGGGGTTCCCCATTCAGAAAGCCTGTCTGAAGGTACGGAGGGCGGAGGGAGGGAGGGAGGGAGGGAGAGGGAGAGAGAGAGAGCGAGAGAGGGAGAGAGAGAGAGAGAGTTGAGGCATCCCTTCTTCACTTGGCTGCATTCGGTTTACCGACACCGGAGAAGCGACCATGCTGTGGAAACTAGTTGAGAATGTCAAGTATGAAGATATTTATGAGGTAACGTTACCGTCCAGCTGTTTGTGACTCGGGGGAAATAGACTAAATGAAGTTACTAGACATGCTTTTGGAGTTCATTTGTTGGATGCTGTTGAGTGAAGTGTTTTCCACGAGGCTTTAAGGCCTCGTATTCATGTTGCGATGACTGTGGATATGAATTGGAGAACCATTTGGCACATGACAGATTTATTCAGGCATAAAACGGATTAATTTGTGCTGAAATGATTTCAAGTGCTCACATTATTTTAAGCTGTGCTTGTCGCTGTGGTGCAGTGTTCAGTTTTGGGTACATAAGATATGTGACACTGCCTACATGAGGGCTGTAATCAGTCAGATTTTACTTTGGGCTTTGGGGTAAATTAATATTTAAAGCAATCTAAATATCTTTTTTAACATAATAAAAAAATAATAAGGTGCAAGGACTATAAGCTCATTCCCAGGACCTCAACGTGACCCAGTAACTAATGAAAAGCTCATTTTGACATTTTTAAATTACAGCGAAAGACAAATAAGGTGGAGAACCGCTGTGTCAGAGCAGGGTGATGATGTGTAGCCTATGGAGTATGTAAATGACTTGGCTTTGATCCCAGAACAATCATTTAAAAAAAACGGTGAGGGGAAAGGAGAAAGAAAAAGTGAGAAATACGACGCGCGCGGGGGCGAAAACGCTGCCCCGGCTCGCGCTGAATGGGCTCTAGCACAAAGCAGACGAAGAAAGGGTATAGCTCGCGAGGCCCCTCGGCTGAGCCCGGTGGGAAGCCCTTGTCTCGTGCCACACATGGTTTTTCTCCCACGGCGCGAGGGAGGGGAGGCTATAATGTTGTTAAACAAGTCACCCAAGAGGGCAAAGAGGAGAGGCTGAACGGTCTACAATGCAAAGTTTAATCGCTGCTTCTGAGTTCACACGAGCCCCTCACGCGTCCTGCCTTGTCTCGGGTGTGCGTTTGTTTTCGGTTGGCAGCTGCAATATGACTTGAGCTGCCTTAAAATTTCAAGAGTGTGAGTGTGGTGGGGTGAAGTTGGGGTGAAAAGTCAGAGTAAAATCTGAAAGTAGCTAATGCGCTCTTTTGCGGTTACTGTGGGTTTGTGCGTCAGCTCAAAGTTCTTTTCTCTCTCTCTTTTTTTTTTTTTTTTTTTTTTTTTTTTTTTGCTTTATTGGATGCATTTCCGCTTTGTTTGGCGTTGACTAACCCGGCTGGAAGAGAACTTGAAAACCTGTTGTTAATCGTCTCATAGTCGACCCAACAAGGCCTGTTTTTATTGCCATATTGTCTTCTATTGGTTTCTTTAACGTAAAAAGTCTGTTTGCACAGAAATTATTTGCGCAAAAGTGTCTCCACTGGCAAGAAAGTGCGCTTTATTGCGTCAGCTTTTATATATAAAGGGGCCCCAGAGCGGTATTTTATGTGACAGAGGATTCCTCACGGGTCTGGATACCCTGTTCGTTTTCTCCTGCGAGAGAGAGTCCTCTTTCAATCTCCTGCTGTTCGCGCGTCGTTTCGGCTCTCCACGGAATTTCAACGTCACTCACGGTTGCGCGAAAGGCTTCACGCTCCATGTGTCGCCAGTCCCCTGCCTCGCGCACATTAATATTCCTGTAAGTCTCAGTCATGAATAACAATTACACCGTATACCGGGGGTAGAGGAGGGAGCTCGGTGCTCACACTCAGAGCGGTGGCAGCTCCGGGCGGAGGAAGGTTCTGAATGGTGTTGTAGATCGGGCCGTGCCTGCAGATACTCTTCATTCTTACCTGGGATGATTTTGGCTGTATCGGCCCTACACGCTCCGTCCTACACCGCTATTCTACCGTGAACCCGCTTGTGATACACCGGCAGAAGGTTTACAGATGTTAGTTCATCCTTACTCCACCGCGGTGAGTTTTCTTCAGAGTATTTCAGAATTCGTTTACGCAAACGGTAAACCCCGTAGATATGGCTGGCAGGTTTTTAGTTGTGAGACAGTTTAATTTAGGCTGTGACATTTTTTTCCTCCAGGCTCTTATGTGTTTTTGTTCAGGAGTTTCAGTGCCAGTTAGGCTTCTTTGGCTACATCACCAGAGGCAATTTGCAAAATGATCTTGGGCCTTCGTTTCTTTAAATTGTACTTCCAGTTCTACAACTGGTTCAATTTTTTCTGTTCTTTTCTGCATCCTGTTCAAGGACCGGCATGACGGTGTCTCGAGCCACAGCTCGCGGCTGTCCCAGCTGGGTTCAGTGTCGCATGCGGGACCCTACTCCAGCGCGCCACCGCTGTCTCACGCGCCTTCCTCGGACTTCCAGCCGCCGTACTTTCCTCCGCCGTACCAGCCGCTCGCTCACTACCAGAGCCAGGATCCGTACTCCCACGTCAGCGACCCATACTCCCTGAACTCCCTGCACCAGAGCCAACAGGGAGCATGGGGAGCCCGTCAGCGGCAAGACCCCACGGGGGACCGGATGGAGAGCTCCGCTCTGCTGGCGCAGCCTCGGGCCTCGCTGCCCCAGCTATCCGGGTTGGACCCACGGCGGGACTACGGAGGTGTAAGACGGCCTGATGTGCTTCTTCACTCCGCTCACCCCGGACTGGAGCCTGGTATGGGAGACGGACTGCTACACGGGCTGCACGGTATGGAGGATATTCCGGTAAGTTAAAGGCACAGCTGAGATTTGCAGAGATTGAATGCACATATAACATAATTTCAGATTTTCCTGCTCCAATTATGTCATATAATTTTAAGAAATCATGTTTAAGAACAGGCAGACAATGGCAAATCCTCAGACTTGAACCATCGAGGAGAAAATTCGCCCTACTTTTATTCACAATTTATTGAATAGTTCATAGTTTGTAGATATAAACAACGTACATTATAACGGTGAATTTCCCCATTTCCCCTGACAACAAAAACACTTCAATTGAACTAAAACAGACACATTTACAACACCCAAAAATAAGCAATAAATAAAATGGAAACCAATTTTCACTGGAAGAAAAGAAAGGATATATGTTGACAGTTGTCTTGTTCATTGTCTACGCATGACTCTCGTGCCTTTAGAGTTAAGGTCAGTGAACTTGGGGCAGCTCCCTCAGGGCTGGATGCTCACAGCAGCTGTAGCCAAACGGATGGCTCAAAGCTTAAAAAAAGAAAAGAAAAAAAAAGACTTGAGATACCCAAGAAAGACTTTTTTTTTTTTTTTTAAATCAAAAGAGAAACATGTGTTTGCAAATAAAGCATCATAAATCTGGCTTTAGGCAGTAAATTAAATGTTCCTCGCGGTTTATTTAAAATTTCATTTTAACATAGTTTAACACGTTAGACATAGTTTTCAAAGACGATAACAAATTACGCAGATTAAATGACATTAAATTATAACAAAGTAAAGAATATTTTTTACTTTCGTTTTTAACGCAATATGTATTATTATTATTATTATTATTATTATTATTATTATTATTATTATTATTATTACTTGCTGTTTATTTCCTTTCTTAGAGTCTTGCTTTGCTGCTAAAACGCTATAAATTCACAGAGCGAGATACTAAAGACTTAGTGAAAAAGGTTTATTGTAAAGCTGTGTAGGATTTTCATTTTCTACTCGTTTCCCCCCTCAGGGCACAGCCATCACGAATTGTTTGCCATTTAACCTCCACAATAGATTCTCATTTCGGGCTTTCCGTGTTTGTGTTTTGCATTTATTAACCCCCATATAAATTTGTTTTTGCATATTTGTTTCTTTGTATTTGGCTGTGACGCATTCGTGACAACACCCGGTCTATTTAACAATTTATTTGGCAAGATGATGAATGACACTGATGAATGATGGGGGTTTGAATGTGTGGGAATAGCTGCTTCTAACCACGTCGTGATGAATGAAAGCACTGCATTATGAGCTAGATTGGACCGATGTCTGAAAACAAATAGCTCAAACGTGTATTCCGCCCCCTCCTTTTGAAACCTTACATGAATATTTTTTCTTTTTCTTTTTCTTCTTTTTCTTTTTTGTTTTTGCTGGACTGTGTGATTGAGGCTTGTCAGGTAAATCACTGGTTAACTTTGTGTACAACAGGGTTGAATGTTTTGCATTTACCTTCTCTCTTTTTTAAACAGACCGCTGATGACACCAACGGGACGAGCATCCTGGATCAATCAGTGATAAAGAAAGGTAGAAACACACATTCTCTCTTTAATACAAAGACACACATCTCTGTTCTCTGGGCAATGTGGCCTTACTTTAAAAAAAAAAATATATATATATAGTAATAATTGAAGAATATCACAGGTGGAAAGAGGAAATACGCGCGCTCTATTCTCAAGACAATTTATTTGGGTTTCTTCACTCCTGGGATATTTGGATAGGTTCTTATGAATTATAATGATTTATTGTATGGATATGTGTGTAACCTCCGGCCCAGTCCCTCGGGAAATGTCATGATCAGTATGGTTGTGACCTTAACTGGAAAAGGCGTTCTCGCCGAGTCTATTCATGGAGTTTCTCGTATTTTGGGGGCCGGGATGAGGAGTCTGAAGCCGAGGTAACGACCCTGGTATATTGACTATCAGGCAGTGTGTCGCTGACAGGCTGCCACGCTGCCGCTCTGATGATGTGCGGTGATTTAGTTACGGGATGTTGAGTGACTGAGCTCCCCGCGGGGCATTTAAGCCGCTGATGTAATAAATGGCATCGCTCACGGAGATCTCGTGAGCTCGTTTAGAGCTAATCTGCGGCATTATCCCCCGTGGAGCCATCAAAACCCCCTCGCACTGGCCCTTATATGCGCGCATCCACGAGGCAGGCTGGCTGGCGGTTTCCCCTTTACTTCACGACATTAACAAGAGCATTAGCGCGCGGGATGAAGAAGCATCCAGTGCTGCTGGTGGGTGTTAAACCGGCCGTGGAGAAAAGACAGGGAGGTGGTTAATGCGATTTGAGAACGTGAGCCAATCAACAATCGATAACGCTGTAATGAGAATGTCGCGCGACATTAAATAACAGCAAATGCCCGGCACGTGGGCGCTTCATTAGGCCAGGGCCGCCCCCTGCGCGCGTGGTCTCACTGAGCAAAGTTTGGCACAGAGGAGTGATGTAAAGATTTCAAACTTGTGCCCCCTGAATGTGAAAACACGTTATGTAAGAAATCCACTCTAACCTTCCTCTTTCAGTCCCCATGCCACCCAAGAACGTGGGTTCCCTGATGCTCGGTAAGGACGGGCTGATCGGAGGAGTGACCGTGAACATAAACGAGGTGTTCTGCTCGGTACCAGGCCGCCTGTCGCTGCTCAGCTCCACTTCAAAGTATAAAGTGACCGTAGGTGAAGTGCAGAGGAGACTGTCCCCGCCCGAGTGCCTCAACGCCTCCTTGTTGGGGGGCGTGTTGAGAAGGTACGGATGTAGCCTTAAAGCATGTTGACGCACAACGTGGAGTTCAGGAATAACCTCTAGAAACTATGAGGAAAAAACTTGTGTGCATTTAATTTGCAGGAGCAGTTATTAATGAGACTATGAGAAGCATGAAAAGCTATGCCATATAGATTTTTTTAACATTAACTGGTAGACGAGATCAAGCTAAATAAATGTTGTCCAGAGCACATATTAAAATATTGTTTGTTAATTTGGAGCGATTTATGACATTTCGCCAACATGTGTGCGCCGTAAGTTTTACTTTAAATACAGTTCATATGCTTTCCTCCTTTTTTCTGCAGAGCAAAGTCTAAAAACGGTGGGAAATGCCTGAGAGAAAAGCTGGAGAAGATTGGACTGAATCTACCTGCTGGGAGACGCAAAGCTGCCAATGTCACACTACTAACATCACTCGTGGAAGGTAACCGACTCATTTTTTGGTGATAAAAGCCAAATCTTTATTTTTATTTTATTTTTTTATTATTGTTTTCAAGAGTTTCAGGATTCCCCTTCTGCTTTCCCCTTACACCGCCACAACTCCCTGTAACTGGATTTCTGGCTATGAGCACAACTCAATATAGTGTCATTTATCAAAAAATATATAAGAAAAAAATAACTTTTTAAAAAAAAGTTTCTATCATGTGAAAACTCGAGAAAAAATATATGAATTGCAAAAATCTGGGATTATAAAAGTCATGCGTGAAAATGCGCCTTTATTCATAAAATGTCTGTTAAAATGTAGCCAGGGAAATATTCATTACCGATAGATGTGTTTGAGGCTGCTAAATTAACGGATTAAAGACTGGAGGTTGGGCCCATGCCTTTGGCTACACCAACATATAGACCGAGTGCCTGTGTCTTACTAAAAACAGGTAACGTGAATTTACTTTTTAAAGAAAGTATTTCTTTTGAGTGATGACGACTTACTTTTAAATATATAAACTGCACGAATGTTTTATTCGTGCCTGTACAGTATAACCCAAAATAAAGTGGATCATTTTGAATATTAATCAGCAAGTAAAAGGTACTAATGTTTAGTCTACATGATAAAAATAAAAAATAAAAAACTTAAAACAGTTTAAGTGTTTTTGAGTCAGCTGAGAGGACAGCTGTGGGAGGGTTCTGCCTAAAAAGATACGGCTTTTTGTCAGTGACGTTAATGAGTTAAAAATGATCATATGAATAATTAAATGACACCTGACAATACTCATACTTTAATTGAAGCCAGTATCTCGTGAACCGAAAGATCTTGTTCGTTTGTATTTATACTTATATTTACAGTTGCAATATATAAGACATCTAATACCTTCCCCCACAGGTGAAGCGGTCCACCTGGCTCGGGATTTCGGTTACATCTGCGAGACGGAGTTTCCCACCAAAGCCGTGAGCGAGTACCTCAACCGCCAGCACGCGGACCCCAACGAGCTGCACACACGGAAAAACATGCTGCTGGCGACAAAGTGAGTTTGATGGAGCGTTTGATTAGATTCTGTTCTCTCATAGCCTTTATGGGTGTTTTCTCTCATACAGGATATAGACTGTCTGCACTGCATCATATAGAAGTGGATGGAGGATGATGATGGGATTGAAGTGCGAGAACGTAATGCTGAATTATAATTCAAATGGCTTTTTTAGTATTAGGACACATTCAGACACAGCAGGACATTGTTGAAAGTAAGGTGTCAGAAAGACTGGGCCCTAAACCACCTTGCAATACTTCAAGTCAGCAAAAAAACAAGGAGTAAAAATCCAACAAACAACAAAAGAGCAACAAGAGAAATAAAGTTAAATGTTTGGGTTTTTTAAAAGTCCAATATGTCTCAGATGCTTCTAATTCAGACTTCTTGTTGCAATTTAAATGTTTCAGATTTTTCCCATTAGACAAGGTTTACACATCATTACTGCCTTTTGGTAGCATTTCGGTTGTCCTTGTGTTTTGTTGTCCATTGAAATTGCATAACATTTACACATACATTCTGAATAGCACAGGGCAATCACTTTCTGCAAATAGGTACATTTAGGGAGAATTAAATTATTATGAAATTAAGGCCAGTCTCATTTCCTGAGGTCTTTATGGTCCATTTTAAGAAACCCAGAGGGTGTGAACCCCTGCTATACTCTGTGCCTTATCCTATAGTCCACTCTGCCTTAGTGGCATTTGGAGAGGAAATTGTGATATTTTTTTAATGAAACCCACTGAACTATATCTAACTTGTATTTAAATGGCTGAGTGGGGGAAAAAAACTGCAATGCAGAAAAAACAGGGCAGTTAAAGTCAGGTCAAGTATTTGAGAAATGAGCTAAAATAAAGCCAAGAATCTAAACCAAAATTAACAAGACATCAGTTTTACCCTTTTTATCAGGACAAATTGTGCACACATTAGCTTCCTTACAAGCAGCTTTTTCACAGAATAATCTTGAGGTGAGGTGGGGCACTATTAACACAGCCTATAAACACAAACCCTGATGTTTCTATATCTGACCTCAGTTTCTGGTCTTAGAGATAATCTGTTTTATTTGCACTAATGTAAAGTTACTTGTACTGATATATTTTTTATTAATAATTAGGAGATCCTGGAATTTAATTAAGGCTCTTCTGAGTGCACATGGGCAAGATAGGTTTTTTTTTTCTAAATAAGTGTTGAAGATTTGAAATTAATTTATAAAAGTCCTCCACTCAGGAAGCTTATATTTTTAGCTTGCATAAGTGTTGTTGTCTGCTAGCCTGCATAAACCATCTGTCCGTCTATGTGTGTGTGAGTGTGTGTTTGTGTGGTGCTCAGTATGTACAATGTGTTTGGTGGTGGATGTCTGATGCTCAGATTGAAACCTGTTCCAATACTGTGCATCAGTGCTGCCTGTTAGAAATTCATTATTTAGCAGTGGAGTGTTTCAAGTCGTCAGAAAACAACAGCGAGAGCCTTGAGTGTAGCCCGGGGTGGCGGCTTCTCCTCTCTACTCCCCTAACCCCAGCTGGGCTCGGCCTGCACAGCCTGTCACTCATTTGCTGGAGCTCTGCCCTTAGGCCGCTTACAGGGTGTGTGCGCACGGGCTGTGCAAGTATGAATCTGTGAAAGGGGGGAAGAAGAGGGAGAAGGAGGTCTCTTGAATTTAAAATGTGAGCCTAAAACCAGGGGATGATTTAACAAGGAGAACTAGGTGAATAGGTTATTTTCTTTTACAGTTGCACTTGAAATCCAATGAAAAATTAAGATCCATGTTACTAACCACACATTCTTATATCTAAATATTAGTTATTCATTTAGAAAACTCTTAATCGGATGATTTTTGCATTATTTTCACTGAAGGGGTATGCATTTTCTCCATTATGGAAATATGCAATATTTGAAATTACCCTTGTTTCTCTGGGTTCTGCTATATCACTGTATTTCACATCCTCATAGATC
Organism: Copadichromis virginalis; assembly: GCF_057382275.1. Lineage (NCBI taxonomy): Eukaryota > Metazoa > Chordata > Actinopteri > Cichliformes > Cichlidae > Copadichromis > Copadichromis virginalis. Next base: position 18,086,641 of record NC_140632.1, read on the forward strand.
AGAATGACTGATCTTTGAGAATGATTGAATTACATACAATTCAATTGTACTGAATTGTATGTAAATTCAATACATGCTTTAAGTGTCAAAAGTAGTTAGGAAGAAAATGTTTATCTTCTCTACAAAAATAGGGAAATGGGAATGGTAAAATGCTTGTAATATACATAAAAACACAAACACCCATGCTAGAACTGAACTCGTGCTCTCCCTGTGTCCAGGTGCAGGTGTTAATCACAGACTGCTTTTATGTTCATGCCTTGTTCATGAGAGTTAAACAGAGTTAAACAAGGCAAAACTGAAAGAAAATATGTAAGGGTTCACGGGGGGAGCACTGGGAAAAAAAGAAAGAGTTAAAAAAAAAAAAGGTATAAGCAGGATTTTTTTCCCCTTAAGTCATAATACGGTTAATTTTTGTTCTGTTAAGTTTATTCATTGAACACAATCAAAAGGGAGTCGTCAGAGTGGTGGGTTTTTCTCTGTGAGGTCATGAGGTTTTTAATATATAACATTACTCTGTGACGTTTAGGTCATTCTGAGAGATTATAAGTAACCTTAGCCTTCATCCTCATACTATGGAAATATGTGAATTTAGCTTTTGAAAAATGTTCTCTGAGTCTAAACATTTAGTGACAAAAAAACAAAACAAAACAAAAACTGTAAATTTCAATTTAGAGGGATATGATTACGCAACACTAATGATGGCTACTATCAATTTGTTCTAAATAAATAATACTGAATGGAATTTTAAAAAATACACACACACACACAATCATCTTCCTCTTCCAATGCGTTTCATTTTAAAATAAGCTTCAATTTTTCAAATTATAAAATGAGCTGTTTTATGTATTCTTTCCTTTCTGGAAAGGTGGGTAGAGCTGTGCCGCCTTTAGGACCTGCTAAAGAATTTCATTAGTCTGGGTTTTGGAACTGTTCTGAATAATTTTGGGGGTCTTTTCCAAGTTCGCATCTATACAGCTTGCTTTGCATTATTTCAGCCGTCTACTAAACTGCTGAAAACTTAATGCAGCCTACTCGGTGCACAGCGCTCTATTCTGCAAGCAGTTTTAGTTTGAGTGGTATTGCTTTCATTTTAGGGAAGTCTAAAACTAACATTGCAGTTTAGCATTCATGCCTCCAACATTACTGTCTTTGAGCTGTGTTTCAACAGGGAAGTGGTTGTCCCACTTTTTTTTTTGATGTGCCCCTTTCAAAAGCTGGGGAGGGGGGGGGGGGGGGGGATCACACTCTACACCCCACACTTTTAAAAAATAAAAAATGATCCAACTTGAATTTTAGTTTGATAAAACACTGCACAATTGTGTCAGCAAACTCAACAATGAAATTAGTTTCATACCACCCCCCCCCCCCCCCCCCTCTTCCTCGCCCCACCTGCTGTGGTTTTATGACCCACAGTTTGAGAACCACAGCTACAGGGCATGATTTTCCAAAAATGTGAAAGTCAAACCAGCATGGAGATTTGAGTCAATTTGTTTCTTTTTGTAAACACTGAACTGTGAAATAGCAACATGTGATTCCAGCATATGAACTGATTGTATTCACTGCGGTTTCCAGAAGAGCTGGAGGAAAGTCTGCAATCAATGCAACAAAATTCCCTCACTGTCACTGAGAAAGCTCTCAGTCTGCTCTTGGGGGACATTTAGTTACATTTTGCAATTAGGCATGCCTGCACAATTTACATCTGGAATGGGACTCAGAAAGTCTTAAGTACTGTAGGATCAGGTAAAGTGTTAGTTACTTTATAAAGTTCTAGTGTTAAAAATGCCTACAAAGAATTTCAATAATCAAAATTCAAATCTAATTATGTGCAGCTAATGTTTTGGGGCCCCAAGGAAGTCTTGGGCTCTGAGGGATGTTCTTTATTGTGCCTGTGTGGTAATTTTCGAATATTGGCTTTTAGAGATTTTTAATATGATGTTGTCTGCTCTGCATTTTGTGTCAGCTTTGTCATTAATAACCTTCTTGAGGAAATCCTGAATAAATCATCAGTGTTTTGTTTTAATGACAGCAAACTGGCAGTTATTTGTCATATATCAGCTTTCCAAAAACCCTTTTGGGGAAAGCCTAAGATGATGCAGAGCTCCCTCCTGACGTCTTGTTGTGTCTTCTCTCCTGCAGACAGCTGTGTAAGGAGTTCACAGACCTGCTGGCCCAGGACAGGACTCCCCTGGGCAACTCAAGGCCCACCCCCATCCTGGAGCCTGGCATCCAGAGCTGCCTCTCCCACTTCTCCTTAATCACGCATGGTTTTGGTTCGCCCGCCATCTGCGCTGCACTTACCGCCCTGCAGAACTACCTCACCGAGGCTCTCAAAGGACTCGACAAGATGTTTCTCAACAACCCTCCCAACAACCGGCACGGGGATGCTGGCAAGACCGGCGACAAAGAGGAGAAGCAGCGGAAATGAAGCAGGAGAAGGAGGGGAGTGATGATCGAGAGCTGAGAAGGAGGCAGACACACAGACAGAGGCGTTACACCGTTACTTCTAGCTTTACACCCCTGCGACTGACCTGCCACGCACGGGGCTGAGGTGGAGGAGGAAGGGGAAGGCTCGGCAGAGAGAAAAAGGCAGAGGAAGACACCCGTGGGCCAGTGTCAGAGAGCACAGAGGGATTTTTCATCTGTGTTACGTTCTTTTCATTCCCCTGAGGACATGGTGGTTACTGTGTTACATTCATTTCGCTCCCCCTGCCTGCATCCTGTGAGACTGAGATGCTGTGAGCAGCCAACAAACAACATTGTGTCTGTGTGCCTGAGTGAGTGTGTGCTTGTCTGTGTGTGTGTGTTTGTCTTCACACAGAAAAAGCATTGTGAGATTGGGTGATGAGCAATCTATATGTGAAACAGGGTTGTCTGGTTATTTAACACAAGAGGAAGGAGAGGAGGAGAGGTGTTAATTTATGTGTGTAAATATTTATTTATATTAATTTAAATGGATGGTTGTGTAAATAGGTGCGCCAGCTATTTTGGAGTAGGCCTATTAATCTGTGATTTGACCTTTGTGAGCCGTTTGGGGGACAGGACTCATCCAGTGTTTTTCTGTTCTTATAGAGCTGTTGTCATGGTGCTGATGATGGGTAGACATGCTTCTAATTGTCCAGTGATTTCATTTCTATCATATTGATAATAAACCATGTGTTTTATTATGCGAGGTGTGCAGCCTGCGCCTTTTCTCCAGGGAAATTTCAAAGCAGAGTCTCAGTAAAGGCTGGGGTTCAACTTGTATTCATTTGTGTCATGAAATATTGAAGAAGAGCAGCTTTCTGGAAGAAAATTCAACTTTCTGAATGACCGGAAGTGGATTGATGCCAGGATTTTAACACTGTTGTTCAATGTGTAATAAGTCAGGTTCACAGGTCAGGCATCTTTGGGTGTAGGAAGAAAAAAAGACTGATATCCGCTAAATGGCGGCCAATGAAAACACCGAACCACTCAAATAAATGACTGGCTACACTGACAAATTGTATTCCAAATTTTAGAGATACATTAGCATCAAGTTTCTCCGTCTTCTTCCCTTCAGTTTTGTGTTTAGTGTTTTGTTCACTCTAAAAGGATAACACAACAAAACTCACTACCTTAGAGATTATCGATTGGTACTGATTTAGCTATGGCAATGGTAAAATGGTAAATGGCCTGTATTTATATAGCGCTTTACTAGTCCCTAAGGACCCCAAAGCGCTTTACATATCCAGTCATCCACCCATTCACACACACATTCACACACTGGTGATGGCAAGCTACACTGGGAAGTTTCGGACCTTATCTATAACAAGAGATACGCGTGCCAATCATATTGAATACATTCCTTAAAAACAGTTGAATGGAACACGACTCTGCTAACATCTGTTTTTAACTTTTTTTTTTACTATAGGATTAAACTGAAAATATGGAAATCTGGGCCAACAAAGGAGACAAAGGAACTTTACAATGCAATTCCCTCAAAAATTAGAGACAAATCAATTCACAGCTTTCACCATCTTCAGAGGAGAAATAAACACAACTTTTTACAAGAGCAAAACGCCAAAAGACCAGCATTATTGTTGCAGTTGTGAGGTAATTTAAGAGCTTCAAGTAGATTCCAGAACAGAAAAGCCCTTACTCTAGGACCAAGATAAGCAGTTAAGGTTAAGGTGTGTTAGGCCCTAAAGGTCCCCTGACCACATTTAAACTATGTTTTCTCCCATTTAAATATTACAGATTTAAATTGCAAAGGGGTATGACACTACATGTATTTCTCTTAGTATCTTTATCTTTCTGCCAGGAATAAAACGAGAAAACTGTTGGACTTACGGATATTTAAAGGCGCAACTTTTGCAACTGCAAATAAAAAAGTCAGCACATAAATTCAAAAAGAGGGATGGAGCCACTTTAATCCTAATTAACCAGGTATTAAAACAGCCTGTGAGTGCATAACTGCAAGTTAATTGTTTGCTGTTTGGTTACACCATCTGGAGTTGTAATGCTAATTGAGGAGGGCAGGTTTTATTTCTTTAATGAACTACATATACTCCCAGAAACTGCTGATTATTGATTGTTTTGTGGTCATGAATATTATATACCCTTAAAGTATCATTCTTATTATTATTATTCATGCTGTTATTGCTGTTTTATTATTCTATAAGTAATAGCCTTGCGAGGTTTAAAATGTCCATATATTGCAACAAGGTCTGAAAACACGCCCGCCCGCGCGCACGCACATGCACGCACCATGATGGATACTGTCTTATTCCAGGGAGATAATTGGCTGTATTTTCCAGCCAGTGAGGCCTTTTTTCAGAGAGAGGCTTCTCTCTCACACGCGCACATGGGGAACAGAATCGTGCCTCGCGGGCTCGCTTCTCTTCTGCGGTGGGGATCTACCGCCGGTGTGCTAATGACGAGTGAGCGCGAGACGCGCAGCGAAAAGCAGAAAGGGCCACAGAAAGAAAGCTAATGAGAAAAAGAGACAGTGGAAGGAAGAAAATAAGGCAAGAGAGAGGGAAGAGAGGGAGCCCGCGGGCTCACTGTGACCCGTAGAGTGGAACGCTGCGTGACGCAGGTGCAGAGTTCAGCACCCGCATGTCCGCGAGCGATTCCCGTTCAACAAAGGCAGGAAGCTGCTGAGCATCAGTGGCCACAAGAACGGCAGGTCCGCTGGAAAAACAAACAAACAAGCCAAAAACAACAAAACAACAAACGCGAGGAGAAACTTGGCTTTTAAACAAATTAGCTCAGACCGCACGATAAGTGTGACAGCGTCGATTTAAATAATAATTAAAGGCACTCGATATAAAATAGTTTAATTGAAATTTTAATGTCACCCTACATTGCACCGTTAATCAAAAACGATAGACTGTGTTTCGAATGATTCGCAGCAGATGGTTCACTGTATGTCCTACGGTTTTAAGGACCTATATCTGAAAACAAAAAGTATTGCTGAATTAATTTATAAGAAACAGGATTAAACACGATTGCACTGGACAAAGGTGTGCAGTAGGTGTGACAAGTGCAGCACTGGTGCTGAAAAAATAATCTAAACAGCATAAAGACATGGCAATAAAGTAAAATGACATACAGAAGAAAACTGTGCATGAAATGTGACTGTTTTATAGTGATAATTACCCCTGGATTTCTCTCCTTAAAACATTACTTCAGGGTTTTCTTTTTCCATTGCCTACAAAGTTGGTTCTGTATATGGGACCTTGCTTCTCTTGCTTTAGTTCAGCCTCTTCCTGTGGAGTTACTTTGCATTTTTCTTTTGTCATATTTTCTAAGGAGTTTCCTGCACACCAATCAAACATTGGTGTTAAAAAATATTTTTTAAAAAGGCATGAAGAAACAGATCAAATGTGTAGAATACGCAAAGAGAACTGAGAAGCCGCCATTAATTAGAAATGTTTATAAGATTAATAGAACTTGAGGTTAAGATTTATGTTTTGACATAACTGTGAGGATATAATTTTCAAAACGTAATGGTATAGGATCAGTGCACTGTAAAAGTCTCAGAAAATAACAGTCATGTTTAAGCTGACACATAGCTGTACATGTATCTAACTGCCATTTCTTAGATTTTTAATTCTTTCCCAACATTGTTTTTAATGTTATTTCTTTTTAATTAGTTATCACAGATGTGAAACAGTTTAAAGACGTACTAAAAATCATCACCAGATAGAGTTTGTAGTAGTTTATGAGGTTTGTGTTGTGTTTTGTTTATCTTTAAAAGGTTACATGAAATCTGACCAACCTGGAGACAAAGTGTGTAATGATGTCCAAAAATAAGTGTAAGCTATAACATTAGATGTGTGTTTTAGTCACATCTGTTACTGCTAACAAATATTTGAACAGTCTGTATGTTCCCCTCACATAATTCTGCAGACATCCATTTTAAAATACCTCATGAATCCATGTGTAACATGATTAATATACAATTAAACTGAAAATGTATTTTTTAAAAAGAGCCAGGTTTACAGAGGAGACAGAATAATGTTCTAACGTGTCCCAGTCAGCCTCCCATATTCAAATAACAAGACACTAAACAATTCAATTTTCCCAATATTTTCACACAAGAAATAATTTCAGCTTCTAAAATAACTGAGCACCAGCATTATTGAAGTGTTTACAATATTGTTGTGATATTGTAGAAGAAATTTAAGGTGCTAACCTAAGGTCCAAGACAAAAAAGTTGGACGGGACAAACAGTTAAGACTGAGGTGTGTTAGGCCCTGAAGGTCCTCAAGCCACATTTCCATTAACACTCATTAAATTCATTAAATATCATAGGTGTAAATTGCAAAATGCATTTCTTTGTTTGTTTCTTTTTTGTGCAGTTCTGCATAATTCTGTGATCACTTCTCAGTGCATGGAGGGTTCTCGAGCTGCTGAGCGTTTAAAACTGCAAATAACCATCCAGGAGCTCGATACAATATAAATCACTTGTGTCTGATGAATTGGTGATAATGATAAGCAAAATTTATTTTTATGAAAGTGTCAGAGGTAGTTACACGACTAGGGGGAGGTAATCCAGTTACGAACAGGGACTGAGATTATGAAGACAATGAGAACATTTGATAGATGCAAGTATGAGAGCAGCGCTGACAGTCCTTTCTATATGCAGTTATGTCTGCATCTGGCTGCATCTGCCTGTCTGTCATTTAGCCAGGAAGTGAGCGAGGATGCCCCCATCAGCAAAGCCCCTCGGCGTTCTGTCACGCAATGGGCTGTAAAAATGCTTATCCAACACACACACACGCGCGCACACACACACGCACGCTCAGGTTATCCAGCATGCAGACAGCCGAGTGCTGGTCGGGAGTAATTCCTGCTCGGGGCGCTGTGCTCCAGGCAAGGCAGGCGCGTGCTGGATATTTCATTATTCATTAATTTACTGTTTAACAAATCCTGTCATTACTGAGTCCGAGCTGAGTTCACCCACACACACGCACACATACACAAAACACACACTTGCAGCAGCAGGGGTGTCAGGCGTGGCAAATCTGCCTGTTTGATCCCAGCCTTCTCAACAAACGGGGAGAGAGCCATGAATAATAAGAAACGCGAAGCCTCGCCGGAACGAGGGAGCGTGACACTGTCTCACAAAAAGCCCTTTAGCATGGAGCAAAGCTCCGCCGGGGCCTCACCCAGGGCCCAGGGTTCATCATATGAAAAGACAAAACAAACAGTTGGCACAGCCATGATCGATATGAAAGGCAAAGCTCCCACACACACAAAGGGCAAAAGTGAATTAGTCATGTTTGACAAAAGATGCCGCACTGTTTCCTTTCTGCACATGGAGGAGTCTAGCATGGCTGCTGTTTACTGTTTTCAACACTCACTCCACTAATGGGATAAGGATTAAAGCAGGGAATGTGTTTTTGGCTGAAGTCCCTATGAAAACAAAGAGGTATCTTCTCAAGCTTCCCATGAAACAGTTGAACACAGGCAGAATGATGAACTCATGCGCTAGAATAATGACTTTTACTTTCCCTTTTCAGTCTAGTTCACTTAATTAATTAACGGAGGAAACCTCCAGGCTACAAATATTCATTATTTCACAGGAAGGAAAACATGTATCATAAATATTCTAATGATATATTTGTGTTGTAGAATTAAATTTTAGTCTAAATAACTCAGTAACTAAACTCATCGTGTCAGATAGTATGCTTTGCGGCTGGAGAAGGTGGAGAAAGGTGACAGACTCTTGGCAGTGAGTGCCACAGCGAAGGGATCAGACTCATGTTCGAAGGAGAAAAGATTGTATTTCTCAATCTGCTGCCCTCAAGTACGCTGCCGTCTGTGGGTGGCCATAGACTTGATGTCATTAACATGTGACATATGTAGAGCTGACTGGGAGTGGCTGGAGGCCAGTGTTTGTCTTCACCGCTGTTGTATCTGCAGGGCCAAGTAAGCAGAGTCTGGGCTTTGTCAGCACTCAAGCAGCCAGCCATCCAGGCCACTGTCTGCTGCTGTTGATAGTGAACACATTTATCAGTATGCATGACGGACAGCGGGCATGAATGTGTGTTTGCTGGTAGCTCAGGGCAGAAGTGGAGGGTAAGAGGGGGGAGGTCTGGCTGGTCGTTCCATCGGGGTGGGGGGTGGGGGGGATCCTGGTTGGGCAGGGACACGGGCAGTCCGGGTCCCTTAAGGTTGGACTGAAGATGCTGAGTTGAAGTGACACAGCTGCTGCTGTTGCTGCTGAGGCAAGGCTGCCTCTCCAGACGGGTCAAGGTTACTCAGAGGAGAATACACTTCTGGAATATAGCTTGATGCACTCACTAACACAGAGACACCCACATACTAACACAAGAATATGAAGCAACTCTTCCTCTAAGCTAATATTTCGTGGGCAGGTACATCTAGTTACTTGTTTGTATTTCTATAGTAAACTTTTATATCATTTTTCACTGTAAATTTGCTAAGAAGCTAGTCAGAAATAACTGCAGCTTTTTGGCCAGTCCCAGCCTCGAACAATAGATGTATTCTCCAAGTCTAAGAAGAAAAGCCAACAAAGAAGGGCCTTAAACTGGCACTCTTTTTAATTTCCCAGCAGGAGGTGGTTCCTCTGCTTGCAAAAAGAGTTGTGATTCTATAGAAGTCAATGGGAAAACAGCCCTCAGCTTTGTTCTGTGATACGAGAGCACACTTCACAATGACTTTATGGACTTGACAGCTAATTTCCAGTTATATTCAACAATACGTGAAGACATTTATGTAAATTATGGTATATTAGAGTCAAAAGGGAGGATAATCTGGGGCTGTTGGTAATCACAACCAGTACCAGTCCTGCTGTTGTCATGTCTTCCCTTGTGGCTGAAGATGTGGCAGTATCGAGAGATTCCAAAATAAATGGACTCCGTTACAGCACCATTTTGATTTCAGGAATACATTGAGTAGCAGGTTGTCACGTAAGGGTGACAGGCAGAGAGAGGACCAAAACTGCAGACAGGCTTAACTCAACTCAAACAGCTTTGTTGGTGAAGCTTGGGAAAGAAATACAAAACAACAATAAGCATTGGCTAAACTGAAAACTTACTGCTTACATAACTGAGCAAACAGTGCGCACACAAAAACACAAGGAGGGAATGATGATGACGTGACGAAAAACAGGGGAAACCGAGGACTTAAACAGAAATCAGGGATATCATGGAAATAGACACAACTGGGGAAAAGAAGGAGCAGGTGAACAGAATCATTCAATGGAAGAAAGCAAATCTGAACACAACACCCACAGGAAACGAGACTATCAAAATAAAAGAGGAAGACTAAGACACATGAACTTGACAGGTCAAAGTAAACACAAAGACAAAACTGACTAAACAGGGGAGATGTCACAGAAAAATAGACTAGGCATGGGGAACAGTAAAGACCAGATCAGAATGAAAACATAACCTACGCAAAGGTAATATCCAACCTGAAAACTACAACGTCAAACTGAAAACTGGGTACAAAACCTGGGATCATGACACGGGTTTATACCTTTACCACTACTAGTTGCTTCACACAGACATTTGTTGTTTAATATAGCCCTACTTTCCAAACCATAACTAGATGCTGAAACGTGTGTATGCTAGCATTTTGTTAGTAAAACTGTCTTACTCAGATAAAATAAACCTGGTGTGTATGGGATTTAATGTGCACTGTTTCTATAGCCTGTGTTCATCATGGTTGTTACATTTCTAGTTGATAGACTGACAACTGATGAGTCTGCAGCATGCAAGTCCAAAAAGTCCACAAAAAAGGGTCTCATTTTGCACTTATTTTGCTTACTAATCTTGCATTTGGCTATTGGCTTCAATACAAAGCTGGAGCCATGAGACTGTTAGCTTAGCATGAATGCTAGCAAAAGGATAAACAGCTAGTCTGCCATAATCAGTGATTTTAAAAACTTGCCAAAAGTAAATAAGACAAAAACAGAGCTAAGATAAAATAAGGCAGGGGTGGGGCTAAACTTAAATACAATCCATTAAGTTCAGTTGCAGTGAAAGTGTAATACTTTTAAAGGCTCTAAAGCAAAACACTGTGTAAAATAATCAGATAATTATTTTGTCTTCTGTCATGAAAATATAAGATGAAGCAGAGAATTACAGCATTCATTTTACAAACTAATCTACCATTATGCATGTATTTGTTTGGCAAATGGAGCATCTGATTGGATATCAATCACCATACTGTGAAAGTTGAGCATTCTTCATTTGTTGGAATTTTAGAATAGACAAAATATTTAAATTCAGCACTGAAGACAGACTCATCTTCAGTCTCAGCAGCTAATATTAGTTTGTTTTTGCCATGAGGGCAATGACCTTTTTCTGACCCTAACTGAACAGTGTTCGGTGGCTTGATGTAACAACCCTGTTACCATCACTATTTGCCATGGACATAATCTCTCCCAGTCAAACACTTGTTTGTTTCAGCTATTGTCATTATTATTTCATTATCCAACGAATAGGTAGTACTGCAAATTTTGGTGTTGATTGGTACCAAGTAAATACAGGACCAGTACTGCCAATACCAGTAATGATACGGATATTTTAACTTATAAAGGCAGCTTATGTAGAAGACAGCAGTGTGTCATGATCTATGAGGTGAAGCATTATCAATTTGCAAATTCTGAACACATTTTAATGATCACTAAATCACTGTGATTTTTACCTTCCACAATAATTAGTTAACACAGTAAAACACAGCTTTTCATGTATTTTAAAAGTGCATTTTTTTTTTTAAATGTACCTGCCTCTAGAGTACTCTGGGTCGATTTCTGTTGTGTACATGTACTATGAGGTTGTGTAAAAAATAGACATTTTCAGATATTTTAATTGTACATTCATATTTTTTTCATTTCCCCCAAAAACAAATACTTGAATTGAATAAAACAAAAAAGTTTGACAAATTTCAGAGGGCTACATACTGAATGTAGAGGATAGTTGAAGGATATCAGTCATCTTACCACAGGCTGCGATAACATCATATTCATTGAAGTTGAAGTTGTTGATGTTTTTAACTGGAAAAAAATGCCTGTAAAATCTACTAATGGTAGATGGATGTGTCTTAATCTAAAACAATTAAGGCGTCACAGGAATATGGAAAGAATATGCAGTTTAGAAAAATCAAAGGCATCACAGTGGATCTGTCAGAGTTGAGGATTACTGCAGTAGATGTACATCACCTCGACATAACTTGAGCTTGTGTGTGCATTATTACCTCCCCATTTACCCTCCCCCACCGAAAGACACACAGTCCCCTGGTAGCCAGTTATTAGTTATTAGCTGTTGGAGGTATGCTGGGGTCATACCACTTACAGAAATTTCAACAGGGGGGCAGGACCTCATTTTCAAAAGGAGAAAATAGGAGAAAAGACATGAGACAAGATATTGATCACAGATACAGATTTCAGTGAAGAGGAAGGAAATTAATACTTCGAAACCTGTCAGTTCATCTGTCTTCTTAACTGCTGAACTGCCAATCTGGGGACATGTGGGGGGTTGTTCTGAATTCTTCCAATGTAAAACTCGATGGTATGCACTGTATGAATATAACATTCATACATTCAGACAGCAATTAAAAATGTGAAACTCAGTTTATACTCTATATTGTGAGCAGTGAGTTTAGCAAATATTTCAATGTTAGCTGATTGTCTTTCCTTGACTTTAGTCTTGGTTGAAAAGTGGTTCCAACATGAAAGTTGTGACATGTCAGATACATGACATCACCTGCTGGACCTCCTCCTTGTAAGCTTATACACATGAATTGCTTTATGTTATCAATTTCTTTATCAATCTACTTCCCCTCTCGTCTTACTATTTGATCCAGACGCTGATCTAACCTGACTGTAGCTTTTTAATGCTACCACTTTTGTTGAAATTTAGACAGAATGTGCATATAAATCAAAGCAAAAAGCTTCCAGGTTGTTTTTATATTTTTAAAAAGCTTTGGACTTTGTGGAGTGTCCATCTTCATGACACTCGCATGATTTGGGGATTTCTTTCTTTCTGTTTTAAACTCGTGAATTTGGATTCTGCTAGGCTTAAAGCTAGGGCTGCAGCCATTTTGATTGACAGCTGTCCTGACACAAGGAGATGTAGCTGATAGCTGTGTGACCTTACCTCTGAATTACTGAGCTGGAACGGTTTGTGCTGTTGCTGCCTTTTGGCCCATTATCTGACAAATATTACAAAGAAGTTCATGCTCCAATTTTGGTGACTCTTCTATTATTAGCCTGTTACTCGGCAACAGTTAGCACGTATTTGTGTCTGTGTGCTGCACCCGTACAGTTTCAGGATATTAGCAGATAACTTAGTACTTTAGTTCTGGCACCATAAAAATAGGTTAAATTGTGTGGAAACAAAATATATATATATTGTACCAAAACACTATAAGCTTTATCACCATATTTCTCTCATGTTAAACCCATTTGGAGATATGAAATCCACCTCTTCATTGGGGTTTACGTTACCAGACTTGTTTCCCAAGTTCAAAATGCTTATTTCTATATCCACCCTATGTTTCCATCCTTTTATCTGGTGTGCTAATCTCTGCTTATAGACAGGAACTTAAACCTGGCAAAACAGTTACAATACTAAACCTCAGGAGGACCCCTGCCTTTCAATTTAATCTTTTCCTGGGGTTTTCCAGGAACACTGATTTAATCTGCTATGTAATAAATAATCTCTAGACCAGAGAAACAACAGATTTTTTTCTACAAATTACAGTAATTTACTTTAGATGTCTCACCTTTTAAACATTGTGGTATATTCCTGAGTATCACAGTGGAGATGGTCTGAGGTCCAAAAGGTTAGCCCACTTCATCTCTCAACCATGGGAGATCCTGGAAATGCATTTTTCCCACAATGATCTATAAATATCCATCTTAGACTCCAGATCCAAATCCAATCAGCCATGGTATCCCGCTTTTGACAAGCTTCTTGTGGAAATCTGAAATAAATTAGGATACACACCACCATGTTAGCTTAATGAGCTTAATTTACATTTACAAAAGGGTTAAACAAAAGTACAGACAACATGACAGCAGTCTATATGATATGTTTTTAATTCAGAGGGATTGCAACCCTAGAATATTTCTAAATAGAAGTTATTTATCTGCCGCAGTCACAGAAAGCATTGTGTGCAAAAGATAACTTGTACACCAACACGTGATATATCTGACAGATTACATGGAGACAGAATATAGAAACTTTTATTCATTATGGCCTTGAAAATGCAGAGAATGCAGACACCAATGAGAGATATCACTGTGGACGCATCCATCTTTCATATACAGTCTGTAGGAATAACCTTTAGGTAAATTTGCTTTTAAGCTTTAGTCACATCTGGTCATCAAACATGTGTTTCATTCACCTGCATTTATTATGTATATTTAGAGTGAAAGATTAAAGATCATGATCAACTTAAAAATATATATATCAAAATGTAGAAAAAGATTCAAAAAAGGAGGGTGATACTCTGTAATAGAGGAGGATATGATAAGGATGGAAAAAAGTTGTTTTTTTTATTAGGTACAAACATAATAAGGATTCTTCTTTGGCTCACAAAGTGTGTGAGACAGTCAAAGAGAGATCTGGCCTAAGGGCAATTGAGGGCTCTGTTCAGTGTCTGGACAAAATGCCTAGTCTGATCGAGTGAGCAAGGCCATGAACTAACCATCAACCCCTATAGCGTCGAGCCCACCATCACAACACTTTTACCAGTGTGTGTGTGTGTGTGTGTGTGTGTGTGTGTGTGTGTGCAGCCAAGTTTGTGAGTTAAGGGAGGACATAATCAGTTCTCTGACATTTAATCTCTGATGAGACGTATATAATTCAGTTTGTTTGGATGCATATTTAATGTAGAACACCCACCATATGTTGGGTTTAATGTGATAATGAATATAAATGGATAGGGATTATTTTCAGGGGAGGACAAAGTTATTCCTAGTTTGAATTCAATTAAACTTGGGTGAAAATTGAATAAATAAAATTACCAAACTTCTTCTAAAAGGTAAACAATTTTTACAGGAATTTGGTAGAAAACAGCAGCATATCTGCTTTTATTCCTCATATTTATCTTCATTTTTTTGTATGAAAATAATATCTTAAGCTAGCTGTGATAATCAGTGTTCTCTCCCAGCAAACAAACACAACACAGATTCTTGGAAACTTAAATTGCAGTTGAAATCTGATTTAGTGATAAAAGATCCACTCAAGGCAAGATCTATCAGCTGTTTCGGTCCACAAAAGACAACGTGGGCTTTTTAAGACTCGTATCAACTGAACTCAGTGTGTATCTGAGGTAGAGTGTATGACACAGGGACAAGGAGACAAAGGGGACACTGGTGTGGCCGATGGGCTGTTTGTGTTAGTTTAGATGGCAGCAGCAGGGTTTTTCTTGATGCTGAACCAAGAGGACAGGAGAAGGCCCAGCAATGACGCTCATCACATCTGAAGCCCCCATCTGTACTGGTGTCTCCCTACCAGTCAACTAGCCAACACATACACACAAACACACATGCCGCTAATCTCTTCTGACAGTGCTCACATTCAGTTAGGCCCCACAGTGCTTGTGCATGTCACTGACCATAAACAAAACATACACTACTCTGCAGGAGACACACCACAGGACACTGGCCGTGGATACCCGAGAAATACCACAAGACAGGGGTGTGGGGGGTGTGTGTCTTAAAAGTGTGTGCGATGTTTATGACGTGTGTTTGTCCGACGCTTCCAGGGAAGGAGAACAGATGCCTGCAGGTCATGTCATACCTCTGACATTAGGGCAAAGTCGATGGCAGCCGAGCCAATGGAAACAAAGAGACGCAAGTTAGCAAGCATCCAGCCCCTGGGTGCAGCATGAGGTCACAGTGTCGCATTATCATGTATATCTGGTTTTCTTTTCAGTATTTGCTGAGGATTTGCGTTTCCAGTACAAAAAGAACTTCACAGATACACATCTCGGACATCTTGAACCCTGAGTTTCTAGAATCAGCTTTACCCTGAGGCTCAGAAAGAATGACAATGCAAATAGGAAACACAAAATAAGTATTCCTTTCACTACCTGGGGCCAGATGTATAAATGATGCGGTTGCACAAAAACCTTTCCCGCACATTATTTATTTATAAAGGAACAATATGCGGCGCGTACCTCACACATACTTCAGATTACATGTACACATGTTTTTTTTTTAGAGCCGAGTCAGTGAAATGAAGATGACACAGAAATCAAAAAACAAGACAGCCAAGTTCACAGAGCTTGAATTTGTCATCATTATGTTTTTGTTAATACATGAAAACCTATGAAATGTTTTCATGTCCATTCAGTTTTTGTATTGTTGTTTTTAATTTTTTTAATTTCACTGTGTGCTAAAATATTATTTTCATTATTATTTATGCTGTAATTATTAATATTATCAGTGGCATTTCCTGAACTCAGAGAGCTGATACTCTCTACTACTTGTTTCGTTCAGCAGATCCTGTTCTGTTTGTTATTCCACAAGAAGTTCAAAAATGTAAACAATTTATTTTCTCCGCTTTGCCAATGAGTGACTCAGGCAATGAGTTTTGCGCCTGGTGAGAGTCATCACTTCTTCATCGCTGTTATTTTCATGTATGAGAATTTGTGGTGCAAGCAGTGTTTTTATGCACAAATAATGGACACTCCATATCAATTCACAGCTACGGATTAAAGTGGATATCAGGTTCTTGCACACGTATAATTGTATTTTAGGCCTTAAAAATCAGACTTAAAGAATATATCGCTACTCTTCTGCCTATCTGCCTACACAGAGTGTAAGCCACACAGAACTTTATGCATCCAGCTCATGATCTAAGTTGCTTGAAAGTTCCCTCATACTGTATATGATAGGAGTCATGCCATATTAATAACAAAATAATTTCCAAGTTATAGATACGATTTTGCCCTGCAGCAGACTGGCGACCTATCCAAGGTGTACCCCGCCTCTCGCCCTATGACAGCTGGGATAGGCTCCAGCACCCCCCACGACCCTGAAAAGGATAAGCGGAAGCGAATGGATGGATGGATGGATATACAATTTGCATCAACAACCACAAAATGACTGTCAGACTACTTTTGTAATATTCTCATTTTCAATATGTAACTAAATTAGAATAGGTGACGCAATATTTAAGTGTATTCCTCTTCATTTTGCATAGTTTATTTTTTCTTTTCTTTCCAAAATGAAGTTCTGTTTATAGCTTACATGCTCAATGAACACAAATAAACAAACTGCATATAATTTGGTTATACATATGTGTGTGAAAACCAAACTGTATATAGAGGCTGGGGTCTATCACACCAGGCTAGACCCCAGGTGCAGGATGTGCAAAGATGCTTCAGAGACAATCCAGCACATAACAGCAGGGTGTAAGATGCTAGCAGGCAGGGTATACATGGAACGCCATAACCAAGTGGCCGGCATAGTGTACAGGAACATCTGTGCCGAGTATAACCTGGAAGTCCCGAGGTCAAAATGGGAGACGCCCCCAAGGGTGGTGGAGAATGACCGAACCAAGATCCCGTGGGACTTCCAGATACAGACGGACAAAATGGTGGTGGCTAACCAACCGGACATAGTGGTGGTAGACAAACAGAAGAAGACGGCCGTAGTGATCGATGTAGCGGTTCCGAATGACAGCAATATCAGGAAGAAAGAACACGAGAAGCTGGAGAAATACCAAGGGCTCAGAGAAGAGCTCGAGAGGATGTGGAGGGTGAAGGTAACGGTGGTCGGAGCACTAGGTGCGGTGACTCCCAAGCTAGGCGAATGGCTCCAGCAGATCCCGGGAACAACATCGGAGATCTCTGTCCAGAAGAGCGCAGCTAAGATACTGCGCAGGACCCTCAAGCTCACAGGCCTCTGTTAGAGGACCCGAGCTTGAAGGATTGACTGCCCACAGGGGCGAGCTGGGTGTTTTCTTTTCTTTTATATGTATGTATGTATGTATATATATATATATACATACATACATACATATACATATATATATTTTAAAGCTAAGGATACACACTTCAGATTCGGCTTCAGATAATGTTTTTTTACTTTTACTATTTCTTTTTTTTATGTCATTTATGGTCACCTCAAGCGCACAATTGGCTGTGAACCCAGATGCCCCACTGACCTGCTGTTAAAACCCTATGTAGCCAATCAGATGAAAATTAGATGAAAAGGGAAGATGATGTTAAAGGAAAACAGCTCTTTTCAGATAGACAATGAATCAAGACCACAAATAAGGGTTATTTTCAACTGTAAACCCTTCAAAGTCACTCTAGTCCAAGAATAAAAGTATCAACATAAATACAAAAAGGCCTTTTTGACACAAACAGCTGAAAGCCATAGACAAAGGAATCTTTCCCATTTCAACTGTCAATCCCAAATGAAGTAAAAGGAATGTTCTCTGATATTTGTCTCACTGGGAGTGCTGCAGATTGGCAGTAAATGTTTAGTTGAAGTGTTGGGGGCTTCCATGGAAGCAAAAAACATAAATCCAAACACATATTTCCTTGTTGCTTGGCCAAAATGTAAGCTTTATCAGTATACCACAGTCTCTTGTTGGTATGAATACATAAATAAACCTCTTGTCTACTTCACATACCAATTCAAGGTCCTAACCTGATTGCTAGCAATTTCACCACTGTTTGTTTGCTGCACAATGTACATGACCATAATTTCTCATTCATATTATGCCACCACTTTTGCCCAAAACTTAAGAAAATGACATTTTTAAAACAAAGGAAAACAAGATAATTTTTATCCTGTTTCGAAAAAATATTGACACGCATAACCCCCTGAGGTTGTTTCTCATATTTTTAGCGACTGTCAAAAATGATTACTTTAAATTTTTGGTGTTGGGTTTTGTGTCGATGAGCTTCCAGTGTGAGTCCCTGGAGAAACAGTTTGAATCCCACCGCGCCAGCTCTTTGGCTGCTGGCTGCTTAGTGAATGGAAACACAGGCGACGTTCCCACCAGAAAAACTGTGCTGTTTACAGACTGTTTTAAAGCAATTGTAGTCTAAGTGAGACACAGCTGAGTGCAACGGAGAAAAGATGGGAGAAAGGCGAAGATGACATAAACAATAGAAACAAGCTGGATGTAAATGATATGTGCTTTTAGATCAGTTCTCAGTCTAAAAATCCTCATACCTAAACAACAAAGCAGCTCATTTGACTGTGTGTTCAAAAACAAAACAACCTCTAAAATTATGATGAAGTTTATGCACCCAAAACTACTTGTATGGTTTGGATAAGATTACCTTTGCAGTTACCAGAAATAAACAGTGACTGCTAGCAGGAGTTTAGATTTAATTAAAGGTTTCTAGAGTGAAAAATAGCACAGTGCTTAAGAAAACACACATGACTTTGCTGTTTTTGAAGTGTGCCTTCAGGTACAAGTGAGATGAACTGTGATAATGTGACAGTAAATCTATGTTTTACTTTTGTTGAAGAGACTATCCTCCCTGCCAAAAAACATCCTTGATGGAAAGGTGTGAGTCACCATTCCATGATCAAGAAAACTGAGCAATGTTCACTCCATGTATCCCATAAGCATGTGTTTATATTGTAAGGTGGTCTATTTTTACTCATATGGTGATCTTTTCTAATATAGCCTAACTTATGTTGTAACTTAACCGAGTTCTGGTGCTCTACCTCATAGGAAGTGATGAAAATTCTGGGCAGCTGTGGCCCAGGTGGAATGGATTGGCGCTAACTGCCAGGTTGGTGGTTTGCCCCCCCTCTCTACCTGCTGAAGTGTCCTTGGGAGAGATAGGGAATCCAGGCGGGCATGTGGTAGCTCCCACCTCTACCACATGCTTCCGTTTATGAATGAGACCTATGCAGTAAGATACTGTACGTTAAGAAACACTAACGCAGAAAACAGCTAAATAAGCATTTAATGGTCAGAAACTTTTCTACTTGCTACTCACTAAAACTGCCTTATGTTCTTTTTATAAGTCAGTGAACACAACAGTTTGGCAGTTGATTGACAGCTCTGACCTGAATGTGCACTGACTTTACCCTAAAGCTACAAGCATGCATGTACACACAGACACAATGATACACATACATTTTCCATGTTTACATTCATATGCCCAATGACAAAACCATTTTCTACTCCATCTGCACATCAATGCATTTGCATATGAATGTATTTATCTGTGTATAGATGTTTGTAATGCTTGTTTGTTTTGTCTTTCTAGCTACTGACTACTACAATATTAAAGAACGTCTGTTTAATAAAAAAAAAAACTGCAGGGGGACCCAAATATCTTTTGAGAATTTTAAACATCAGTCATCCACAACAGCTGTTTATTTTAATGTTAAGACCTAGCCATTCCAGTGCACAAATCTTTAAAATCAGTTTATTAGAATTAATTCAATTATTCCCGACCAAGACAACATTTATTAGTAGCTTCTAATCAGTTTTTGAAAGGTAAAGAAAACCCCAAAATTATTTAAATAAAAATACTTAAAAATGATTAAATTGTCATGTATAGTCATCAGTCACCAGTGTGTCATGTATAAAGGATGAGGATGTGGAAAGGGGGTCCAAATATAGACTTTAAAACAGAGTGGCAAAATCAAAAACTAACCTTTATTTGGTTATTTGCAGCCAAAACACACATGCTTACGGACAAAGAACAAACAATGGGACACAACAACAGCAGTAACCCAAACCAAAGTGAGGGCTTAAGTACACAGATGAAGTAATTTGGGGGAGGAAGCACAGCTTGGGAAAACAAGACACAGGTGAACAGAATCAAACCAACGAGACAGAGAGTTCAGCAAAACTAAACACAACGCACACAAAACAACAGACTAGCAAAATAAAACAGGAAGTAACAAAACTAGGAAACATCTAACACTGTTACAAAGACTTAACAACAATAACTAAAGATTTAAATGAAACAAGAAAAGGACTCAAACATCAAAAAACCAACAGAGTATATTTAAACCCAAAGGGAAACCGAGAAAACTCTGTAACACAATGGCTCATTTCTAGAGGTTTCTATCAACAGGACAAAATGTAGTGGTCTAGAAAAGGGACCAATTTTTGTCCAATAATAATTATTCAAATTTAAATGAAAGCAGAGGACAGCAAACCATAGCAAAAGCACCAGTTACAAAGGAGAGGAATACATCACAATCGAACAAAAAATAAAAGCATTTACAGAAAAGACAGTAAAACAGTTTCCAGAAATAGTTTCCATTTGGTTAAGTCTGATTTGTTTGCTGTGTTTTTAAAGGACAGTGAAGTGTGAACAATGCCAAGGGCTTGAAATGTGTGTAGTTTGAAACCACACAGAGGGCCAGGTGGTGTCAAACCATCAGGTAAGTAGCATTTCATGTCAGAATGACATATTACACTGCTCTGGAAAAAAAGAAGCGCTCTTACTTAAATATTTTTACAGTTGCAAAAGTTTGCTAGACATTAGAATCAATTCAGTCTGGGATTTTAACTTTTGGGATGTTTTGATGAGACAAACTGAAAGTCACAAGGATTATTTATTCAGATTGTATATACATTCAATACTAAGTCAGGATTGGAGCTCACTGTGCAGTCGGAGCTTTGTTTTCTCTGAGTTCCTCCTTAAAATGAGCCACAGGCAAGTCAAAGTGAGTGTTAACAAGAGGAATACCAGTCACTTCCAGCAGCGAGCATCAACTCGCCCGCTGGAGCCAACAGTGGGCGAATATTCATCCCTGCTCACGTAATCATTTTGACTTCAGTGTGGTAGATCTGAGGGGTTGTACTTCTGACCTGCAGGGCCTCGGGGTAACTGCAGTACAGTGGCTTGTTTGGATCATGTGAGCCGGAATGATGAGGAAGTGGACATGTTTTAAAATATCTGTCATGTCCAGCGGAGGGAATGCTTTCTCAGTAATTTCTGACTTTGTCTAAAGTTACGTTTTAATTTCTTAAAAGAAAATTGCAATAATATTCCTAAATTAGCATTTTTATAATCATGGATGTTTAGGGGGATTTGAAGGGGAAGGGATGCAAATGTTCACTCTGTGTATCCCAATTTTTCAAGGCAAAAACTGAGAAAATTACTCTCTCATTATCCTGAAATCACTTTTTAATTTGAATGAATTGACTTAGGCAGAAAAAATATTACATGCTATGTAGAGACTGTGTCATGCAAAGTAGCGATAAAGTGTAATAAAGCAGATGTGCCCTATTTCTAACTTTTTAAAAACAGTGTAGCATGGCAGGCACGCACACACACACAAACGCCACACAAACACACTCCGATAGCAAAGGCGGAGCAAAGAGTAGCAAAGCAGAAAGCGAGAGGAGGGTTCACCATCTTCTCCGTTAAGCCTGGCTGACTAATTCTTGCTGCTAATTTGCGTTTGGTTAATTAACTAATTACTGAGGATGTCTGAGGGCGAGGCTGTCTGTCAGCCTGTATCAGTAATTATTTTCATCGTTTTAATTAGACTCACACACTCCTAGACTCAATTTCTCTCTTCCCACAGAACACACACACACACATACAACCACACACACTGAAGCGTGCTGTTCTTGGTAAACACTTTGACAACGCTATAGAGATCATATAACTTCCATATGGTGATAAGATAAAGGTCCAAGATAATCTGCCTTCAGCATTATCCTTTATAGCCAAAGAGGAGGGCTTTTTTCTGATTAATTATTACGTCATGGAAATAATACAGGGACGTGTAATTAGGAAGGGATGATTTATCCCCAAAATGGTGCAGAGTGTGTCTGGCTTCAAAGGATTGCTTTGACATCGGTGATCTTAGCTAAGAAGAAAACTGAATAATATGGTTAATACCAATATAATCTGTCCAATTAATAAGAACCTAGCTCCATGGGCCGGTTATCATTAACTTATCATTAAGTCTGGAAACCGAATAAGGAAAAAATGTATTTGTTAGAAAGTTAATTCAATAGTAAAACTCTAACAGAGCCTCGGACAAAGTTTTACAATTCAAGAAGAAAAATCACATCAGAGTTTTTTTATCTGCTAATATTTTACACTCAAATAAATGATTGACCCTCATAAACATGACTCAGAAATTCTGAGTTTATTTATTCAAATAAAGCATTCAAATAAACTTTAAAGAAAAATAAACATAAAGTGAATGCATAAAAATCAAGTGAATTTTATTTAACCAGGTTTCTTCAAATGTAATGTTTTAAATTGTACTTATGTAACAAAATTACATGAGAGAATTTAGTCAGTATTTTGGGCATAAATATTTTTTCAGTGTATAGTGCTTTCAGCTACTCCCTTACTTACGAGGGATCATCACAGTGGGTATTTGAAGGTTCGATTGTAAAGATTTGTGCACTGGATATTCTTCCTGATGCAGCCCACAAGGAATGTGTCTCCTCCCAGGACTGAACATGATCATTTGCTTTTTTGGTGAATGCATAAACTACTGCACTATGGAGCCTAGAATTGTATGCTTGCACAAAGCTAACTAACAAAAGTGTTGCTAAATAGTTTCTACTACAGTTTAAGTTGTAGTTCACAGGCCACACAAATGCAGAATTCAAACCACTGCTCACTTAATCCATGATATCAGCAAATATCAGTACATCACTCAATGACGGTCCCATTTAGAGCAAAAAGTCGAATAAAGCAGGGTGGCATTATAGGGCCTGGCTAACTAGTTATCAACTAGTTGCTTCTGTATGAATATCTTAAGTTTCTTACTTCTTACCTTACTTATATGTCAATTTAAAAAAATAATAGACGAAAGCTTTTAATCTACTACCATTAGATGACTAAGGAACAGCCATGGCTGATTACTGATACTCTAGGCAGAGGAGATGAAAAGTGAAACTGATGCCACTGAAATGCCTTTGTATGCACACGCAAGTCAAACAAGTCACTGCAGAAATATTAAAAATTGCAGTTCCTCAAGTGGCCATTTGGCTCGCTTTAAACCAAATCAGTGGCCACAAGCTCCCATGTTACAATTCACAATTTTACAGCAGAAATGAGCATGTTTACAGGCTAGCAATGTTAGGAACGTGGCTGCTTTGAGACTTATTTGGCCTGTATTTGTATAGCGCTTTTACTAGTCCCTAAGGACCCCAAAGCGCTTTACACAACCAGTCATCCACCCATTCTCACACTGGTGATGGCAAGCTACATTGTAGCCACAGCCACCCTGGGGCGCACTGACAGAGGCGAGGCTGCCGGACACTGGCGCCACCGGGCCCTCTGACCACCACCAGTAGGCAACGGGTGAAGTGTCTTGCCCAAGGACACAACGACCGAGACTGTCCAAGCCGGGGCTCGAACCGTCAACCTTCCGATTACAAGACGAACGCCCAACTCTTGAGCCACAATGTAATAAACATTACAAACCAATGGGTGGCTTTTTCCGTATTTTATAAACAATCATTGGTATCAAGTCACACTACTTTTGTCTTTTCCACACATGACAGTGGGGTGCTTGTCACAACAATGTGAACAACATTCACAATCTTTCAGTGAAGTCATTTTTCTGACTCGTGTCGGAGATTCATGTCCATAAATATGGAAAAACCTAGTCAGTTTAGTTCAAACAACGATAAACAACGTGATTTGAAAAGTGATCGCAGTTCAATGATTCCCAGCCGCACATCATGGAATAATGTAACTGGAGCCTGAAATCTTGAAAAAAAAAAAAAAGGAAAATCCCATCTTATTATTTTCCTGTAAAGCTCTAAATTTCTGCCTTGCTTTGGTGTTGAAATTATTGTTTGTTGGCTTATTGTTGTTGTTTAGATGTTGCATGCCCAGAACAAAATGCCTCATCAGCTTTCTGTCGGGTCAGATCCTGGCAGGGAGAGCGAGCTGTAAATAGTGAGCAGATCTCTGGCAGAGCGGCCGTGCAGCAGATTTCATCCCAAGAAGCCAACTTTAGTAAACAGGCAGAACTAATGAGGACACTGAATACACACACACGTAGACAGGCAGACATCCACACCCACATGCACACACACACACAAACACGCACAAATACAACACACAGTGTCTGAGCATTTGGAGGCCCCCGGGGCCCTGGGGCCAGAGCAGCCCAGATACCTGATGGGAGCAGGGACATCAAAGCTGCAGGATTAGAGAGAGGAGAGAGGAGAGAGTGCCGCAGGGAGGAAATGCTAACTTATTATCCGCTTCCCAGCTAATCCTGTTATCTACAGAATATAGCTGTGTTTAACCCCCCTACACACCTTCCTCCAACAACACACACATACGGTGTACACACACAGCATTCAGCATTCAGAGCTTCAGTAGTCTCCCTGAGTTCCCCCTGTTTCCACCCTGGACCCCCAAAAACCATCTGTGTGTGCATCTGAGTTTTAGATCACGTAGATGTAGTTGAACCTTCACCGTTTGTCCGAGTCCTGTTCTTTGATCTAGATCCTTCTCAGGCAGCCTAGTTAGGTTAATAACATGTTACCAAACTGGTCTTGAGTTCCACGTCCATTTTTGTAGGCTTTCAGGTGATGTAACACGCCCTCTGGCAGACATACTGGGGGTTTACAGATCAGGGTCGCCTCCGGCTGAGTGAGGCACCAAAGCTGAATATGATTTAGTTCCCCCCAATCTATTATCATTCACGTGTCTACATTCACAAACAAGATCCACTATAGAATAATGCTTTAAAAGATATATAAGAAACAAATAGATTGTAAGTCACAATTAACTAAATTGCTTTTGAAAAAATGGTGCAAAACCAGCATGGACAACACTTTAAACCTTCCCTGTTTTTAACTGAAAAGCATTTGGATATGTGCCCCAAAGCAGCAAGAAAGGTCTACAGCAACATTAAAACGTTGTATTGCATTCTGCTCATTCACTAACACTGTGCAAACATATATAACTGGACTCCACTCAGAAAGACTCGGTTGTCTTGGTGGTTTGCCATGATTGCTTTTACCATTTCCAGTCTGAAAGCAGTATTAGGATGAGGCTGCATGCAAAAAGTTGTTAAGTGTGGAACATTTAACAGAGTACTACTATGAAAACAAATGATCATTAGTTGTGCTTCATTTCTGATTGCTAGTAAACTTCATTATAGTTAATTAAGACTAAACTAAAAATTAAACAGATATTAAAAACATTCATTGTGACTACCTAGTTTTCATTTTTATTCAGTTAATTTTTTTTTTTAGTAACTATAATGAAGTTGCATACCTGAAAAAAACAAACAAAAAGATCATTTACAAAATGCAGCAAATGGAAATTTCACTTTGGTCTTTCTCAACTGTAAAGAGCATAATGTGGTTTTGGGACATATGTGTGAGTCAGGGAGTTTGCATGACTCAGTTCCATCAACTCCACTCACAAAGTGCCTTATTTGTATTATAATACTTACAATGAACCTTTTAAACGTTCTTAACATCCATTCATCCAGGCCTGGGTCAGAGGGCAGCAGTCTAAGCATCAGTAGAAGTAATGTCTTCACTGTGTCCTAGGTCTGCTCTAGGGTCTCCTTAAGTTGGGCATACCCAAAACACCTCACCTAGGAGGTGTCCATTCTAGTTACATATCCAGACCACCTCAATTGGTTGGTTTTGTTTTGGAGAAGCAGTCAGTCTCAAATGACCCTGTCTCTAAGAAAGAGCCCACGTCTCTGGATCCACCTGCAGGATGGGCTGCAGGGGTCTGGTGCAGTGTGGACTGGGTAGCAGTCGAATGCACAACACCTTTGGTCCCCAGTTGCTGTGCTTGACATCATAACATCATCAAAAGACTAAAAGTAAAATCAGACTTAACACTTTCAAAAAACAAACATTTTGATGGAATATTTTACAGAAGCTGTTATTAGGTTCCTACAGTTCTTGGAGCTTTTTTCCAGGACTTCCACATTCTCGGGTTGTCAAATCCTGTGATTTTCCGAACACATTAGTTTCCCAGGTGTTCTTTAGTGTTGCTCCTCTAATGACAGTGATGCAAAGCATGTGTGAAGCCTTATTTTTGTAGTACATTTTAGCTATTTTTTTTTTTTTTTAAGTTTTTTAACGCTAAAATAGTATCCAAGTTGAATGTCAGTGTTGGGGTTTGATGAATGAAAGAAAATCAGATATCTTCAGCAAACTCTCATTTTTTTTTTCCTTAAAAAAAATCATACCAACTAAGTGTAGTTTTACTTCAGATATTTCACCTTGCTGTCTGCGCTCCATCTGCTGCTCAACTGTTTGAGGCACGTGAGGCATCTGTAGCTGTGTCTGTCTGCAGGAACCAAATAAAAAACACTGAAATGTGAATGTTAAATATCTTTACGTGTCTGACACTTTCAAAAATTTGCTGAGTCATTCATACAGACACATATTGAGACAGTGTATTTCCGTATGTGTTCTTCACAATCACTTTGCAGGTCTGCAAATATATCTCCTACGTGTTATGTAAGCGCCAAATCCACTATTAATTCAGACACCTTGATCTGCAATATAACATGTTGGGACCTCTGTTTGGCTGAAAAATAAACTTTTGATTATTAATCTTTATATTTGGAGCTTCATGTAAATAATTTCAAGATAATTACGCACCAAAACAATATCAAGTTATTTTAATTCCACCGCATGCAGGCAAAGCTAATGGTTCTGCGCGTTCATTTATAGCAGGTACGAAAGTTTACTTCTGGCCATAATTAGCTCATTGTCCTTTCTGACCATAACACCTGTAAAATAAAAAGGAGGGAAAAAGGGAAGAGAGAGGGGAGAAGATGAAAGAGAAAATTCCTTGCAGATAATGTTTATGTGAACAGAAGCAGTAAAAGAATATGGTGTGCTAATACATGTAGATGAAGTGAAATTGTCATTAGACTAATCAGCACTAAACTAATTGGGAGTCATGGACCCTCCTATCTGTTAATTCTAACCCTAAACCCCAGCTCATATCTGCAAGCAAATGGAGGAAGAGCGAGAGAGAGGAAGAAAAGTGCAGGGAAAGAGCTGAAAATGAGAGTGAGGTAAAGAGAGGAAGAGAGAGATGAAGCCTAATTAAGAGTGCTGGGATTTATGCAAATGAGACAGTGCTGATATGGTAATCAGAGCCTGCAGGGCCGTAACAGGCTGTGTGCTCTATGCTGTGTGTGTGTATGTGTGCGTGCATGTGTGTGTGTCTGTATCTAAGAGGCTGACAGCTGGCTGTGAGGAAGGTCAGAGCCAATCAGGCTCTTACTCTAATGCACACTGCCCTCTGGCCACTCTACCATCTCTCTTCCTCGTGCGCTCGCGCTCTCTCCTTCGTGGTGTCTCTCTGCCCCTCACTGTTATCCTAACCCACTCCACACTTTCTCTCTCTCTCTCTCTTTCTCTCTCTCCCTTTTTCTTTGCATTTCACTGGTTGTCTGCCATGATGCATCTTGACACAGCACACAAACTCAAACCTACACACAACTGTTTTCACACATTTACTGACAACTGGACTTGAATTCCCATTTTGCAACCTTTTACAGATGATTCGGTGAGGTTCATGGTATTTAATGCAGTCCCCACACGTAAAGATGCACATTAAAATCGGTTGCCTTAATCATTCCTCAATGTAAATTTAGGGCAGGGATAGCTCAGTAGGTAGAGTGGTGGCCCCATGATCGGAAGGTCGGGGGTTCGATTCCCCTGAACAGCTACCCTGAGGTACCCCTGAGCAAGGTACCATCCCTATACACTGCTCCCCGGGCGCCCAATGGCTGCCCACTGCTTCACTGAGTGAATGGGTTAAATGCAGAGAGGGATTTTCCCCACGGGGACCAATAAAGTACAATAAAAGTAAAAAAAAAAAAAAAAAAGTAAATAGCCACCATGGGCACTTTGTGGAAAAATGTGCACTGGAGTTCAGCTTTCTGGCTTAGACGTATCAGCAATTGGCAACTTTTTTTTTAGTGCACATATATTAATAAAACAATTTACATAATCATTACACATGAGTAATTTACCATATCTATTCTCCACCATCCCTCATCTGTACAATCATCCTACAGCATCAAGATAGTCTTCCCACTGAAAACAACAAAAGAGGTGGTATGTGTAGGCTGTAGGCCTACTGTTTTTAAGGTTCAGCAGCCTCTTACAGTCTCGTGAAGAAGTGCAATTATAATGAGTGTTATGTGCTGGTTTGCCAGCTTTAAAGAGAGCTATATTTGGTACCCTTGAAGCACATACAACAGAGCTATGTCACACATAAAAGAGTGCAATGTGACCAAAACCTGGCCATGAATACATAGTTTTGGTGCCTAAACACAACAAATCAGGTAATCAACTGAAAGCCAAATTTAAATCCCTTGGTTTTAAGTCAAATGTCGCCACAATCCAGTAAAAAAGGAAACATGCTGGAGAAATTGAGCAAGGGTTATTTTAAAGAGGGATTTAAATTGACTCTTACTGACCCTGGCAAATACAAGCCTACAGAGAACAACAGAGAGTTACAGAGCTGAAAGATGCTCATGTATAAACTACAATTAGTAATTTTGCCTCTGTACACCACCACAGTGAATTTTAAATCAAAAAAGTAATATATGATGTAAGTGAAGACTTAAAGCTTTAAGAAAACAAACAAAAGTATTTCAACAGTTTACTTAACTTTTAATTTTATATATTTCATTTTAATTTTATATTTTTCGGAGACTCGGAAATAACAAGAAAAAATAACAGGAGTCTAAATATAAAGACTTATTGCTACTTGGGTGAAAATTCTTTGCAGTCTAAAGCCTAAAGTGTAGAACTAATGGACGTCACCAAATACTTCAGATGCTCTTCTAGTCCTTTACTGCATCCACTTTTAGCTGCTGTTTGGTTTGGGGCCTGTCTGCCTTCACATTTGTGTTAAATACCTGGCAAGTATGCTCTGTTGGGCTGAAATTGCATGACTGACTTGCTCATTTAAGTATTGCATTTCTTTACCTTGGAAAATTCCTGTGTTGCTTTTGCAGTATGCATTGGGTCAGTATCCATTTGTGCTGTGAAGTGTTTTCTGATCAGTTCTGCAGTGTTTCTCTGAGTCTGAGCAGAGAGTATAGCCCGTACACTTCTATCAGCAGTCACATTGTCAATAAACATAAATGACCCGGTTCCACTGGCAGCCATACATGCCCATGCCATAATATTACCTCCACCGTGTTTGAGAGATGGTGCTACATGCATCGGATTATGAGCTGCTTTTCTCCTTCTTCACACTTTTCACATCATTCTGGTACAAATCTTGGTTTCATCTGTTCAAATCCTTTTTTTCACAAGTGTTCAGGCTCAGATGATTTACAGTAAAGTCTAATCCGCCCCTCTTGAGTGTCACCAGTGATTTAGTCCTTGCTATCCTGCTATAAAGACCCTGTGTTTCCATTCATAAAAATGTCTCTTGGAAAGATACTTTATCAGTGGCAAGCCTTTCTTTGTAGAGTGTTCTTGACTTGGTTAGATATACTGTGAAGTTATTTTTCTTAAGTAAGGAAAGACTTCTGGAATCACTGAGTTTAGTTGTCTTCTGTGTTCTTTCAATCCTTTCAATGTTGTTAAACTGACCAGATTCTTTCTCAGACGGACGGATCATTTCAGAGAAGAGCTACAAAATACAACACTAACCACTTGATTTCAACTACTTTTTACGTTTTATTTAAGTTGTCATCACATGATCCGGGATTATAGTTAATGAACTGAGCTCCTGAAACTCAAATACACACTTCGCAGTAGTATATTCTTCTTCTAGCTATCTCTTATGCCCCTGGTATAGGGTGATTTTATCAGATTACATATGATGTGCAGTATGAGTCAATATGAAACTTATGAAAGCAACAGATTCTCATGTGAATCTCAGCATTATTGGCCACCAGGATAAATGTCTTCTTTTTTAGAAAATAAAGGAGAAGGCTGGAAGTTTGGACTTTTGTTCTTTCTTTCGCAATTGTTCCACTAGCTGTTTGGTTTCGTTTAAACTCACTTTTTAGTTTCATATCCGCATGCCGGTTCAGTTTAGGCACTAAAAACTTGTAGTTTGGGCTAAAACACGCCCCTTCAGACCAATATTCTTTCACATTAAAAAAAATGACGAGTCATGAGAAATAGCCCTGTGTTCCTAAAGCATAACTGAGACACCCCAGCAGCTTTTACCAAACTGCATTATTTTATGCCCAGATGATGGCCTGGAAAACGATGCCTGTGGTAATTTTGAAATTATGTCACAGTTCGATGCCCTGAGCACTGCCCACATAGCAGAGCAGTGTAATAACTGAACACACAGGTGTTTGGTGTCGTGTGCTACATAATTGGTGGGAATACACTGACAATAAAGTTATAAACAATGAGCCGATCTTACCCTAGATACATTAAAATATCTATCGTAATTGTGATATGGGTTTCCTAAAAACCCACAATTGCATCGACCCTCAAAATGTACTCAGACTCTAGTGTTTTAGTTAATTGCTCCTTTAAGCTCCCTTTGATAGTCCATCACAAAAAGAAATGGGATAACATTGACACGTCGGGTTAAATGAATGAAGTAAAACAAATGGTAATTTGTTGTGATTATCAGGCTACTTGGAACACGCGAATGACTTTGAATGAATGTCTCATCACTTAACTGGTAAGTCAATTTACAGAACAGCCTCTTAAGCACAGCTACTTTAAAGCTCCCTCCCTCATCAGTCAGAGGCTCTTTATATGTCATTGTACGCTTTCTGGACCTCACAAGTGGAATGAAACACAGAGCTTTTTGATAATTGTTTAATGCATGCATATCGGCATGTGCATCAACACACACACACACACACACATGCTCAGAGAACCCACGGCCATGTGGTCATATCAACACATCGGAGTGTAATCCAGTTAACAGAGTATCCCAAATGACTAAATTAATCAGAGAAATACTATCGGGCTCATCTCTCTGTACTGCTTTGATGTGTGCACACAACCAAAAACACACACATGCGCGTGCACACAGATGCACATATAGAGGAGGAATTAGTGTGGAACATTGGTCTGACTGAGAAATTACTTTACCTGCTCTGATAATAAGGCCTCAAACCCATGGAGGGGCCTGTGAGATATTATCATTATACAGACACCCCTGGGGGTGAGGAAACACACACACACACACACACACACACACACACACACAGGCACACACATCTGCTGTATACATGGGAGTGAGAAAGATCAAAAAGATGCATTGATTCACAACTCCAGATAGAGCACAATAGCAAGGGAGGCGAAAAAACAACCATAATTGTGTTTCTGTTGCATTTATGAAGCACAAGTCTTCACCAGTGACATTATTCTTAATTGATGATGATTTTTCTTTGTGGATGTTATTGTACTGTCAACAGAGCGCTGGCTTCCTTATCCTCTTCCCTTTCAGACGTTACAGCTGCCAAGAGCACAACAAAGGTGTCTCGGCTCTGTTGTGTAGTTTTTTGATGCTATGAAAACTGAAATATTATGCTACAAAATGTGACATTTCAGACATTCAATCAATACTTGTTTACAACTTGACATTTCACCACAAATATACTGTAGTCTGTATAACAAAACACAGCGAATGATAAAGGAGGAAAGGATGCAATTTGAAGAAAGCTTAATTTTAAAGAAATTGGGAAACTAAAAGTTTTGGGTCTTCAAAGTATGTTAACATCAAATATTAAATTAACGTCAGTTTAAGCTTTATGATTAACTGATTTCAGTGATTATTAAGGCACCAGCTTCGAAAAAGGCAATGTTCAATGCATAAGAGTCCCACAATATCTATACATAGCTGCTGGTTTTGTTAAAGGACTGGCAACTAATCCTTGATGTTATCATAGACTATGTAAAAGACAGAGTAATGGCACACATTAGGTTTTCGATGGTTTGACTTTAGCATCACTGCCTAAGCTATTGTTTTGGCCCAGAGGTGACAATATTTTAAATAAAGAAGTTGAGTGATACATTACGCACTTATAGCAAGCTTGACAAGAGAGAATCAGCCATAGACCGTATAGGTCCATCTCATAGAAACAGACATCCAGTCATGTTAGAGAAAACAATAGCTGGAAAATCCAGCACCAAAGTTACTGCAGCTGTGCAACATTTGCAATCTTGTTGCCTTTGAACAGGTTGCTTTGAAGACAAGGACTGATCGTAGTTAACGTCCAGCTTTAAAGCAACTTTGGTCCATGGGGATAGTAATAAAATGCCAATAAGACTGAATCAGTCTGCAATAAGGTCAAATGTGCAATTACATGCAATCTGTTTGTGATAAAAAAAAATCATAGGTTATATGTTGTTTTTTGGTGGGATTTTTTAGTTAGTTTGTTCTATTTTGTTTTGTTTGAAAACACAGTAATATACAGAAAAAAAACTCAACTCAACTCAACTAATTGAGTAGAGTCGAGTGCCCTATTGCAAAGAGAATTGTTTCTAAGAGTAATTGTAGCCAGTCCAAATCAGACCATGATTTTTTGGATACAGGCTGCCACCAGGCGACCCGTGCAGTTAGCTTGCAATTGAAAGTGGTCATGCAGAGGTTGAGGGTGTTGTACGCTGAACCACTGGATGAACAGCTGGTTGCTGCAACTACTTGCAATTGGTCATCGAATGTGGTAAAAAGTCAGTCATGGGGCAACCACTAATTTCTCCTGCTTGCAAGGAGGATGCTGTCCTGTTTTCACTCTAGTGCATAACAGAGTAAAAATATGACAGAATGACAGTCAAAATTTTCAAAGATGAATCTAGCAGACAGCTACCACCTTTGTTTGTCAACCCACATAGCAGACAGGTCTGGCCCGGATCTGGTGTCTAGCGGGCACATCTGGCATGGTAAGTGGTATGTCATCCAGATATGGGCCAGTCTGGCAATGATGGCACTATTTATATTCCTACTTTCCTATTCTAGTTAGAAGACCCAAATGCCATGTTGCAATGCTAGTGCTGTAGATGGCACTGTTTATGTGATGGCATGCCACATCTGGCCCGATTATGGTTTGGTTTATGTGGCCCAAGCTCATAGAAAACAGGTCTGGCCCAGATCCGGCATCAAGCTGGCACTTCTGACTGACTGGTGTCATGGCAGGGTGTATGTCAACCAGATGTGCGCCAGTCTGGCAATGATGGCACTATTTATGTTCCTATTTTCCTGTTTTAGTTAGAAGACCCAAATGTCATGTTGCAATACTATACTGCTATGGTGCCAACGTTTCAAATGCAGGTTTGACAGGTTTGTGAGTGTACACTTTATCCAAAACCTAGTGTGGGTTTTATAGTGTTGTATAGAGCACTTTGAGTAATCTGGGAGAGTAGAAAAGCACTGTATACGAATCAGGCAATTCCCTGTCTGAACTTTTGCACTATTATGTTCCGGCACATGTTGTTATTACATGGCTTGATTATGGTACACATTAGGCTCACATCTGGGGCCAGAGCTGAAACTGTTCTGGGCCAGCACAGGGCCAGCAGCCCACATACTGCAAAGAATAATGGCCCTTTGGAGGCCCAGATCAGGTTTGCCAGAGGTAATCCATACATGGGCTACCACAGGACCACCAGTGTGTCTGCAACTGGCCAGAGGTGGCCCATGTGTGGGTCACCTCTGGCAAACCAGATCTGGGCCACCAAAGGACCGTCATTCTTTGCAGTATGTGGGCCAAGTGTAAGCACATTGTGTGGGCTAGATCTGGACCATACCAATTTTGCTATGCGGGAAAGACTAACCCTGTAAATGCATAACACAAAGCCTCAGTGAGAGGGTTACAGATGCTATAAAGAGGCACAGTATCCACAGAAAAGAGGAACATATTCTTCTCTGCTCTAAATTTGGATATTTTAACATAGAGATTGACTCATATTAAGAATCAGCCTCCTGTGGCCACTCGAAGGCAAGGCAAGGCAAGGCAAGTTTATTTGTATAGCACAATTCAACAACAAGGTGATTCAAAGTGCTTTACAGAGACATTAGAAACAAGAACAAATAAAAAGCATGATTTAAAATTGAATAAAACAAGCAAATAAACTAACTAACTAGTTAACAAACAAACAAACAAACAAACAAACAACAGTATATAAAATCAAAACAGATAAAATCAGAACAGTAGATAAAATCAGTAGTTAAATGTAAGTTTTGAAATTTAAGCTTAAAGTGTGGATTTGGTGCTTTATTCAAATGCAGCTGAGAACAGGTGAGTCTTCAACCTGGATTTAAATAAACTGAGTGTTTCAGCTGATCTGAGGCTTTCTGGGAGTTTGTTCCAGATATAAGGAGCATAAAAGCTGAATGCAGCTTCTCCGTGTCTGGTTCTGACTCTGGGAACTGATAAAAGACCGGATCCAGATGACCTGAGGGATCTGGATGGTTCATACTGGGTCAGGAGGTCATTGATGTATTTTGGTCCTAACCCATTCAGAGCTTTATAGGCCAGCATCAGAACTTTAAAGTCTATCCTCTGACGGACAGGCAGCCAGTGTAAGGACCTCAGAGCTGGACTGATGTGGTCCACTTTTTTGGTCTTAGTGAGGACTCGAGCAGCAGAGTTCTGAATGAGCTGTAGTTGTCTGACGGATTTTTTAGGTAGACCTGTAAAGATGCTGTTACAGTAATCAAGCCTACTAAAGATGAATGCATGGACTAGTTTTTCCAGGTCCTGTTGAGACATCAGATCTTTTATCCTTGATATATTCTTGAGGTGATAGTAAGCTGACTTTGTTATTGTCTTAATGTGTTTTTCTAAGTTTAGGTCTGCATCCATCACTACACCCAAATTTCTCGCCTGGTTTGTGGTTTTTAGATGTATAGATTGAAGTTCTCTGGTGACCTGTAATCGTTTTTCTTTGGCGCCAAAGACTATTACCTCAGTTTTGTTTTTGTTTAGCTGGAGAAAATTGTGGCACAACCAGTCATTGATTTCCTCAATGCATTTACCAAGAGCCTGTACAGGGCCTCGGTCTCCTGGTGACATTGTGATATATATTTGTGTGTCATCTGCATAGCTGTGATAGTTTATTTTGTTGTTGTTTATAATCTGTGCCAGTGGGAGCATGTAGATGTTAAACAGAAGGGGTCCCAAGATGGAACCTTGGGGAACTCCACATGTGATACTTGTCTGCTCAGATGTGAAGTTACCTATTGATACAAAGTATTTCCTGTTTTCTACGTATGTTTTGAACCAGTTTAGTACAGTTCCTGAAAGACCTGTCCAGTTCTCCAGTCGTTTGAGTAATATGTTGTGGTCAACTGTATCAAATGCTGCACTGAGATCCAGTAAAACTAGGACTGACATTTTTCCACTGTCTGTATTCAGACATATGTCATTAAACACTTTGGTCAGAGCGGTTTCAGTGCTGTGGTTCTGTCTAAAACCTGACTGGAAGGCATCGTAGCAATTATTCTGTTTTAAGAAGTAACTGAGCTGTTGAGAAACTGCTTTTTCAATGATCTTACTTAAAAACGGGAGATTTGAGATCGGCCTGTAGTTGTTCATTTGTGTCTTGTCAAGATTGTCCTTTTTCAGTATAGGTTTGATTACAGCAGTTTTTAGTGATTCTGGAAACACACCTGATAATAAAGAAAAGTTGACGATCTGTAACAGGTCTGACTCTAAAGTCTTTGAGACCTTTTTGAAAAAACTTGTTGGCAGGACATCTAAACAGCAGGAGGAGGAGTTCAGAACTGCAGTTTATTGACACATGGTTTTCTGATGTTGTCTTTGCATTAAAACATGCAACAATTTTAATGACAGTGATGTTTCATGTCAAATTCCTTCTCCAATATCAGCTGTTTCTAAAATGTAAACACTCTCCTGAACAATGCTGAGTTAGTGTGGAAGGTTATACGTGCAAGGATTGGGTCAGTTTGAAAATTAAAGCATAGATTTCTTTCATTATTACCTCAAACTTAAGCAGCCAGTGTTTTACCAACAAAAAGATACAGTAGATGAGACTTAAATCAAACTTTTAATTACATTAAACAGTTTCAATATGATTTCCTCTTCAGAGGTGTTCCCTTCCCAACAGTAATAACTTTTGATTGGTCCACTGATGCGCCAGCTGACCAACATTATGACAGTCCTGCTATATTAGCATGTGATTCAACATCTCTGGACCATGTGGGGTTTTCTGCATTGATTAAAAACAAGGATGTTAGCAGAACCAGGTGGCTTTGAGCTAAACCAGCACTCACAAGCAGGAACCTCCATTAAAATAATGAAAGCAATAAAAGCAACAACAACAACAACAATAATAAAACCTTTGGAAAACATTTCATAAACCATCAGCAGCCAATTAGAGGAGCCTGCACAGGCTGTGCTGTGCTGTGCTTTGTGTGGTGTGTATGTGCGTGTGTGTGTGTTGGGTATTAGAGCGTTACAGCGCCCAGCCTGGCTGTGCCCTGCAGGCCCGACCTTCTAATCATTATCTGTCTGTCTTATTACGCTCCAAACCGGGCCACTCTTAAATAAAATATGCAAAGGTTTCTTAAATGATGACCCGAGGCTGCGCGCGCCGCCGCTGCTCTACATGCTGTTAATCTGAGAAATGCAAATTCCCTTCATCTCGCACTCGCCTTTATTAACTTTTTTGAATTTAAAATTCCACGAACAATGAGTTCTGTCAGCTTCTGAAATGATATTTTCTCTCCTCTTTTTATGTGCGCACGGAAGCGAGTTTAGAGCATGAAATTACCAGGGGAAATATGAGCGGTTTCATCTCTCCCGCACAATTTAATTGGCTGCTTTGCAATTATTAGTTTTTGCTGCTAAAGTTTTTTTTATACTTTACTGTTACTGTTTCCTTAAAGTGGCAGCTCACAACAGTGTTTTATTTTTCCGGTTATTTGCATGCAATTCCACCACTAACCATTAGCCAGCTCCTGTGATTGGATGGCGGATTCCATGTGATTTTCACAGTGATTTGATGTTCTGATTTTGGATTCAGTGAAGCTGAGAGGGAGCCAAGAAAATCAGATAGACACACTTATGAACAGCCACTGCAGAGAGATTGACAGATAAACTGAATTCTCCTCTTCCAAATGCACAATTTTGTTTTCAAAAATTCAGCTAAAATACACGGTGCACTTTTTGACCTCCAGATTTCACACACACGGAAGGATGTAATTCTGAACTTTTTCATCATGCAATTCTTTTCTGTGCCCATATATTTCTCTTTCTGCAGCATTATTCACCCTGCATTCCTCTGTTGTTCACTTCTTCTCTTTTCCATTTCCCCCTCTCACAGGATCAAACAGAGCCATGGACCAGCAGGAACTTTTCACTTCACCTGTACACACTGTCAAAGCAATGTGCTGATGTGTTCATCACAGCAATTTTCATATTAAAATTTAGAGCCTAAAATTTGCTTTCCTTTTTGCTCAGTTTAGGTCTCCACCAGACACTAATGGATCTAGCTCAGTTAGCTGCTAAATGCGTTTGTGCTCCCCTGCTAGTTCTTAATTTTATCTGTCTGCTATTTGATGCTGAGCAGGCAGCATGCTGTGGGTTTATCAAACCTTTTTACTGACAACAGTTGCCTGCTGTGACTGTTTGACATTGATAAAAGTGGGACCGAGGCGAAAAGTATTAAAACTGTGGGCTGTAAAACTACTCTAATAAACTCCATGGTGCAGATGGGGAATAAATATTCTCTTTAAGAAGATCGAGTTTTACATTTTTAACAGTGTTTGGCTGGAATGTCAAATCAGAAAAAGCTCATATGTTTTATTCTTAAAATAAATTGCAAGTAAGTTGTCATTTAGTTTGAAGTGCATTAGAAAAAAGATTACTTGATTTTTGCAACAGAAGTCTTAATGTAAATTTCCCCCTCTAGGA
The DNA here is from genome assembly GCF_057382275.1 of Copadichromis virginalis. Classification (NCBI taxonomy): domain Eukaryota; kingdom Metazoa; phylum Chordata; class Actinopteri; order Cichliformes; family Cichlidae; genus Copadichromis; species Copadichromis virginalis. Next base: position 18,124,892 of record NC_140632.1, read on the forward strand.
TACATATTTAATTTCCTCTGCATTCAACGAATACTGTATTCAAATCTATGTTCCAAAGGTGCCAGATGTGGGAAGTTATTAACATTATTTTAGGAGACAGACTTTTTTTTCAGATTTGACTGCTCAGTCTATACATGTAGCGTTTATGGCGCACACACAGGCCTAGAGACTGGTCAGCAACTCCCTCGCAACCACAAGTTATTAAGGATGTGTTTCCCCCGTGCAGTTGTGAGTGGTGTCTGGAGGTAGCTGGTAATCGCTATGAAGTTGGTAGCAAAAAGAATGAAATTCTAAATCAAACACCTCATCACAGTTACTTTATCTGCTAGTTTGTATGGAGTGTTTGTCTGCAAATGCTCACAAATTACTTGCCAAGCAGTAGTGAAGCTGTGAATAGATGCAAACCAGAAATGAAGAGCGTTCACTTTCAAAGTAAAAGTTGAACCTTTTAAATGTGTTGATTGTAACGGTAAAGCTCAACTTTTAAAAGCAAACATGCTGCATTTCCTCTTTTTTAAGTTTTCCTACAACCAAGTAAGTAAATGCTAAGTGTTTAGAAAAGTTAGCATCTTCCACTCTTTTAAGCCACAGGCAACTGCAGCAACCTGCTAGAGACCAAAGCAATCAACACCTTCTTTTGCACCCCATCACCTGGCAAAAGCCACTTTTACATTTACATTTTTTTTTCCCTAACAACCAGAGCGACCTGTCCTGGAGGCATTTTAATAACATACTAAGTGGTGCAATTTGCTTATCGATGGACATTGATATTTACAATAAAATGTCAAGTTTATGTCTTCACTTGACTATTTGTGGAAGTGAACAACCTTTATTTATTTACATTGATAAATATTTTAGAAATTTAATGTCTTCTCATTTAAAAGTTATCATTAGTTCAAAACACACAACACCATGGATTGTTCCTTATCAAAGTCAAGTTTTTTAGGCAGACCAGTGCAACACATAATATATTTTCCTAATTAAGCAGTTTCAGTATATTTCTGTAGCATTTTATATAGTTGCAACCACAATGTTACTGAGCAGATAGTAGTGTCCTGGATAAAGAAACAGAACAAATACCTGTTTGCCTTCTTCTGTGGTCACCAGTTGGTCATTAACATTGCATTGGAGTTTTCAGTTATAAGCTTATGGATGTTAGCTAATAAGTTATCCACATTTAAGCTGATTTGTTCTTGTTGTTTATAGTTCAGCTGCTCAGGTTGTGCTGCATTAACCTTAATGTGAGGTAGGTTTAGGACTGATGTCAGCAGATGTCAGTAGATCAAAGTCTGGCTCCACGCATTGTTAAAATAAAGAGTTACGTAGTGAAGCATTGCTGTCGCTACTCTTCACAATAGTTTCTTGCAAGTCAAAAGAAATGTGAGATGATCTAATGCAACCTGCTACATACTAGTATCAAAAGCAGTGATTTTATACCACTCATCTAGTCCCCGTGTTGTGCCCCAGTAAAAGCAATATGGATATTTAAAAACAGATTTATCATAAAAAATATAAACTTGAAACTGTTAAAGTTTCAAAATCTGTTGATACAGTTCCTGGAAGTTAAGTAAAGACATCATTAGTGCTTTGGTTTCCATTGTTACTTTGTATCTTCAATAAATATCAAAAGAAACATTTTTATTTTGCAATAACATTTCTTAATTGTCTTCACATCCTCCTTATCACTTGTGGTTTTTTCCTTCTCTGCCTCCTGCTTGGCAGCAGAGAGTAATGGACACGGTTATGAATGTGTGGAAACACACAATTGCTTCCGAGGAATAATGACTCTGAACTAATGTTGATTAGAAAGACGCAAACATAACGAGGGCTCACGCCTCATTCCCTTTAATCACCCTCCTTATTTACCTCTCTGTCACAGTGCTAAGTCTCAGCTCAGCTTAAAGGAAGATGTCAGGGTGTGATCAGAATAATGAGAAACCAGGGTAATGCACACAATTAATGAGATGTGCATCAACAGGACACAATAAAGATGACTGGGACCTTGTCTTCTAGCATGATGAATTTGTATCACACCCTAACACCCCATCGCCACCTCACTCAAAAAACATTGCTGTACCTACATTTTGAGACAAATTTGGCCATGTTAATGTCGTAAATATGTTGGAAGTGAGTCTTCTTTGATAGTGATGTTTTAGATTCATATCTGATGCAGATATGTTGATATTGTAGTAGACACCACAAGATAATGTAAACAGTCACCCTTGTATGGACTCCACAAGGATTTGGATCTATGAGGAATTGTTCTCCATTCCTGGATTAGTGCAGCCTGCAGCTGTGCTCTGGACACTTGTTGTCACCTCTGATAGACACGTTGAACCAGCTTGGCCCAGGCATGTTTAGTGAGAGACATATTAGGGTTAAATGCTGGCCAAGGAAATCCAGAAAGGCCTGTGCTACTTTGGTATTGTTTTGCTGACTAATCAGATTTACTACAACCTGGACAGGTTTCCAGTCTATCACAGAAAGTCAGTCAACCATTCCCACTCTTATTCTCAAGTACAGCCAATTTAGATTCACAAATGAGCATAATGTCTTTGGACAGTGAGAGGAAGCCAGAGAGAGCCCACACAGACACGATGAGAACATGTAAACTCACACAGAAACCTCAGCCTGTCTCTGGATTCTAACCTAGGACATTTATCCTGTGAGGTGATGATTCCACCGTCACCATATGATTAAGGCTATGCAATATGACCAAAATTTCACAGCCCGATATATGACATTTTTCATCTAGATAACAATATACAGTGGAACCCAGACTTACGAATACCCCGTTTCATGAAAAATTCAAGTTACGAAGGCACCGAACGGCAATATTTCTGCCCGTGTTACGTCAAAATGCCAGAGTAACGAAATCCACTGGCTCTGATTGGCTGAGCCTACAATGCCCACAATGCCTTCCGAATCATGTGACAACCGTACTTGCGCTTCGCTGTTCCACTTGAACGACGTATTGTTGTTCTAGTTAGCAATTAACCTATAGCCTATTGTTCAGCATCGCCTCACTCAAAACGCTTCGACTTACGAAAATTTTCGACTTACGAAAGACCCTCGGGAACGAATTAATTTCGTAAGTCGGGATTCCACTGTATATCACAAAATAGTGCATTTTCTGTAAATTCTGTGAATCTCAAGCAACTCGCCTTGTGTGAAATGTTGTCAGCTGGGCGTCGTGTACCTGGAGTCGAGTGTTTTCACTGATCCATGAAACTATATATTTGTAGATAAGTAAGATAAGTATAGATAAGTTGTAACGGCTGCCATTTTGTTTGTGAGTATTTATTACATGGCACGCTGTTCTAATGTTTGAGTCTAAGGTTTATTTTGAGCACCTGATGGCTCTTTTTTGCTTCTCATCTGTAAACTCTTTCCATACTCTTTCATGTGATTCTTGCATAGGTGGTTGAAGAGGTTTCTCATGTTTGAGTCTGTGGTGGGGACCGGTTTGCGGCATAATTAGCATAGTACAGTTTTCCGTGTTAGACTTTTCACAACCAAACCATGTCCATGCTACAAGTGGACATGCTGCACGTAGTCACCATCCAAACGAAATCCAAAATATTGCAGTAAACAGTGTATTTTGTGACACCGCGAAACAAACGATAGCGTATAATATAAAACGATAGACGTTGTAATTATATATATATATATATATATATATATATATATATATATGTTATATATTTCATCATATCACACAGCCCTACATACGACCACAATGCCCTCAACAAAGCAGCTTTCATGACATAAATCTTGTGGGGGTTTTTTACACTAGTGTACGTCTGTACATGATTTTAGAGAATCATATATAAATTTATTGTTTCTGCTTTTTGAAACAAACTGAAACAAACCAGAAGATTTTACTTTTAAATACTGAAAATTCATCATCAACAAGTTGGAAGATAGGGGAGACATAAAAACACTACTTTTGATGAAACAACTGAAGTTTGAGTCCTCTTTGGGACCTCTTTTAAAGTTTAGCTTTACCTTGATTAGGCTTGATTAGCACAAAAACTGTCAGGAAAAGATCATACTTTTGGTTAAAAATACCCTTTACAATGTTAAAAATGTGTGATTGAGTTCCAGTCCATCTTGTTCCAAAGCCCATCGTGGTCCATTAATTTAAAGCAAAACTAAAACAGCTTACAAAAATGTCAAATTGGAATGGAGGTTGTGAACAAACTTCTTTTAGTATTCTTTTGTATTACATCTCAATGTAGCCACTACTGCTATGCACTCAAAACACACACAGCTACTATCTACAGATACTATCTGCATACATTTTTTTCTATAACTTCAGTGGCTTGCTCCCTGGGACTTTAACCTGAGGGATTTCACTGCACTCAGAACTTTCTGTTTCTGACACCTATTGAGTAACACAGAATCTGGATCTGAAAATAAAATCATTGGCATCAAGGAGGCGACTGTGTTGTCTCATATTCTGGAACCAAAAAACAATCAATCAAGCAAGGATTCAAGTTAAAATCAGGTGGCAACAATCTCATCACCTAACCAGATGAGGAAAATTATGAAAACTGTTTCCAAAGAAGCATTAACTCACAGCACTGCACAGCTGATACTCATTATATGTTCCCAAACGACTTGTATACAAAGCCCACAACTCCTTTGTTCTGAGTTGTAATTTCACTCTGCAAACATTGTTTCATTTTCACCGTAACATCCGACACCCCCACAATTACAGCACTGCTCAGCTCTCATCAAACTCCTCCATTTGTCCTTGGCACACAAGTGCACTACTTCAAAGTACATTTACCCACCACCACCACCACCCCTCCTCCTCCTCCTTCCTGTCTTCTTCTGCCCCTCAATTCATTTTGTTTTGCTGTCATTTCTGGATTGTTCAATAGAAAAACTTTCAGTCTACTTTCAGACATGCTAAAGATGCTGACGCCAATTCAATGCAGCCTCATGCAGCTCGCTGCTTCTTTTTTTAAACTGCAAATGAAAAATATATCATTTAAGAACATTAATTGCAACTTTTACAACACTTTGGAGCATCTGCAGATGATCAGCTGTGTTCCAACGGCTGCCAGCATGGAAACAAATTAGTGTTTGTCGGTGAGGGATGTTTGTGCATGCGTGTGAAGGATTGTTGTTATGCTGGGGAGACGAGTCCTTGATTAGCCCACCATATCATTCCCAGACGTGCAGTGCATTGTGGGTGATAGAGAAACTACTGCCGGGGTCCACAGTGACACTTGCATACACATACAAACAAACATTTGCACACAAACTGTCTCACACACAGATTTATCTGCCCTGTGATATTGATGGTATTGAATAATTCAGTGATTTTATCAACTTCAACCACAACAAATGACTTAATTATGTTAATCTGAGCCACCACAAACTCACAGAGATGTGTGTGTGTGTGTGTGTGTGTGTGTGTGTGTGTGTGTGTGTGTGTGTGTGTGTGTGTGTGTGTGTGTGTGTGTCAGCAGGAGTGACAGGAGCCTACAGGCCTTCAGCGCTGAAACGCTGATCTGGAATTTCACATCCTTATCCTGAAAGCCTTAGGACACACACGCATGCGCACGATTTCTTCACACACACACACACACACACACACACACACACACACACACACAACACAAAATCACAGCTCAAAGAGCCACCAGGCAATTAGCACTACCCTACCTCAAGTCTTTTGATTTGCATACCAAGTCAGACAGAATTCATGTCAGTGTGCAGAAAGTGTGACACACAGTAAACACAAGCAAATAAATAAAACACACACTTTACACACAGGAAGTGTGTAAAATGAACACAGTTGTGAGTGGCTTCTCAGCGAGGTTATAATTGAGCGTGATGGACTGTCTGTGTCTGCAGTGTATCACCGTGGGGCAGCGCACACACCTGTGGTCTCAGCACACTGACAACATGAGACAAACACCTGTCTGCTCCATGCTGACAAAAAGAAAACAAACTGTACATTTCTGGGTCTAAGCAGCACGACTTTATTCTTGGATAGTATGCAGAGGCAACATAAATTTAAACTTGTGGGCTTTCAAGGAACTGATAGAGAAGCAAATCAGATTCTTAAGAAAAAAACTGTACATCTGCAATATCAAGATATTCTATAAAAAAATCAAAATCAATGTTAGTAACCAATGTATGCAAAAAATAAGGTCTTAACCAAGCAGCAACCTGAGAGGATTCCAAGTACACCACAAGCTCTCTATTAGGCTTCAGGTTTGGGCAACAAGTGCCAGGATGTAATGCAGTTTGAATCAAAGATCTTGCAGCACTGCAAAAGAATGCAAAGAAGTCTAATTTGTCATCCCCAATATTTCTCCCTCTACCTCTACTCTGTCCCCTTCGGTCTCCAGAGCTCAGAACTCAGTGGGATTACATTATTACTGATGACAGCGTGTACTTTTAATTACTTATTATTCTTATTAATTCCAGCAAATGCAAATAATCAACAATACAATAAAGTATACACACACACACACACACACACACACACACACACACACACACACACACATATATATAGTATGTAATATATATAATAGGAATAATATATTATATACTATATATTTTTTAATATTACATATTTCTGTCTTTCTTACAGACACATTTAGTTATGATATTTTTTTAATCTCAAAAAAATAAAACTCAAAATTAGTTATGAAATAAATTGTGTCCTATGTTCCTGTTTATATTGTTCTCGTGTTGAAAAATCCAGCATGCCTTCAGCTCAGCACATTGTATAAACCAATAGTCCAGCAGCACAGAAACGCTATATTTGATGGAGGCCATGAACGGTTTTATGGAAAACAGCTGTATTGAATCTGTTCCAGAGCTTTTTTTTTCCAGCTCATGAATGAAATTTCCCATGCTGCACTGCTCCAGGCTCTGGCACATCTAGGATGTAGAGCGCTCCCTCTTTCTCTCTTTGTCTCTTTTTCTTTAATGCCTTCATACACCTTGTAGCCGTTCGTCAATTACTGACACACATTTTGGCAACAAACACACCATTAATTGAAACATTTAATTAGCATTAAAATTAGCAGTAATTAACATCTTTTCTCCAGCGCTTTCTGAGCTGGGCTCAAATTCTATTAAGGCTTTAAGCAGCTTCAGCGTCTCCCTGCTTTGCACTGACTTTTTGTACCATCTACAGATGTGTGAGTGGGTGTGTGTTTATGTGTGTGTGCACTCAGGGCCCCAGGTAAGGAGCCTCCGTGAGGAGTCAAGCACCAAGGCCAGGCCTGCTGGGTGCCCAGGGGAGAAGAAGAAGAAAGGCGTTTGAACGGGGAGGCGAAGACGAGGAGAAGAAAATAAGGGAGGAGGTCAAGAGGGAAGAGGAGGGAGTGCTTGAAAGCAGGAGGGAGGGAGAAATATGGTGGGAGGCAAAGGATAGATGTGAATGAGTGAGAGAGGAGAGAAGTAATGACAGAAGGATTAAAGGAGGAGGAGTGTGACTGAGGGGAGAAGATGTGGTGGGGGCGAAAAGACAGAATAAAGGAATAAGAGCGAGGCAGAGCAAGTGAAAATACAGGATTAATCATGTGTTTGTGGCAGTATGGTATACATACATGTTTGCACATACTTCTGTGTGTGTGTGTTCATGTGTGTGTGTGAGGCCTACTTGGAGCCAAAGCAGGGGCCTGGATTAGTTGCGTTTGCCAGGGCTGGGGGGCAGGATTAGCAGGCCGGGCTGCTGTCTGACGCCGCTCTGCCACCACTAATGGCATTATTAATAGGCAGCTAAAAAATTCATTAAAAAATCCATTAAAAATAAATGTGTTTTACATAAGACTTTGCCCCAGGTAGGAGGGATAGGGGGAGGCAGGGGTGAGAGATGGGTGCAGAAGGGAGAGACGAAATAGGCGACTGTTAGCTTTGAGGTCAGCTGAACATCACAGTTCAGAAAGAGGAGAGAAAATATACAAACACTCGCCTGACTGGAAATAATGTTGGATTTGGGATAATAAGGCTAAACCAAGAAATACTGACATTTCTGCTGCTCTGAGAAATTTGTGCAGAGCTGATGTCAAATATATGAGCATCGAGGTGCACGTTAAATACAGAGCTTTCAACTGCTTCAGTGTTCCTGTCAAACACAAACAAGAGGTTAAGCACAAAATACATATTGATTTCACATTTGTATACATGCATACTAACATAACACTTCTTCAAATTTTACAGAACTGAAAAAAGTATAAAATACTTTGAAGATGCATTCAGTTCCTGATTGCTGCTGTTGTTCCAGTTTGGAGATTATTCCTCTCTTTTTTTTCATCTACATAAAAGCAGGATAAACCTAAGTACATAGAAACAAGAAAACTCTTGAGGAATTGTTAAAAAAACACCCCTGTAATTGGTGTTTTTTCAATTGCCCTGTAATTGTAGAACTAGATGTTCACATTTAGTTTTTTCTGAGAGTGTCTTTTCTAAATATACCAGAAAAATTTTAAAGTCCAACATTTAAATCGCAATCACCACTAAGGAAACTCCCTTAACAGATACCCCCTAACAGATATTAAATTGTGCTTAGAATGTCAAGTAGAAAAATCAACATTTGGGGTGTGCAGTGTACATAAATATGTTTCAGTCATGCACATACTTGCATGTTATGATTAAGCTTCATTTTGGCACATGTTGAACACAACTTCCTGAATTAATTTTAATGGGAATTTTTTTAACTACAGTGTTTAAAGAGAAAATAATCTTTCTGACATAAGAAGAAAAACACCCACTCCAAAATATTATCTACATCAAGGATTTTAAACTGATTAGCCTCTTCAAATTAATGAAACGGTTGGAGTTTATTAACTCTGTGAGAGAGAGCAAAGAAGGATGGGGAGAAGGAGGTTAAAGGTGAGGAGGTTCTGCTTTGTGTGTGCCTTGGGGACATTTAACTTAATCAGATTAACAACAATAGATGCATCTATCCACACACACACACACTCACATACACATATATGGCAGTGGGCAGAGGGGCCTTACAACGTGCCCGGGGGGACCCTTGCTATAGCCTGAGGGAGTCATATATGCAGAAAGGGTCAAGAGGCGATTCAATTGTTTGAATTCTAACTCGCTTACATTTCTTAACACCTACACACACAGACACATGCAAACGCACACAGACATATGCATCGTGTGCAATAGAAGAATTTGAATGAACAGGCAAAAAGATGCTGTTTTCACAGCAATCACACAGATCCACTACCATCAGGTTGATCCGGCCCTCAGCCTGCAGCACAACAGACTCACAAAGGATAACACTCATCACCCCGCTGCTCTATCGCACTGTCAACACATGACAGCTGCCAGATGAGAAGTTATCGCTGCATTGTAAATTTTTCAGGAAATGTATAAAATTTTTATTTTGCTTAAATTTTACATGCATTGGTTAGCTACCATAAGAACAACAACAACAATAAAATTGATATGAAACTGCTGCGAGAAACTGGTGATGCAACAAAACTTGTGCCTTATAAGCTTTCTCCTCCCAACTGTACAACTTTCTGTAACCTGTAAATATTTAAACATTACTATGAGGCTGGTGTAATAGTTTACACCAACATAAACAGCCCAAAAATATGGATGTGTTGCATATTCTTTTCAGGGTAAAACATATATTCAATTTGATGTTTAAAAAATTCTGAAGTTCACAAATAACAAAATGCAACTCAAACTAATCAGTAAAATATGTTCTGCAGTAGAAGAAAAAGAAGAAGAAAAAGATTGGACATCTGATTGAATCACATTGAGACTCTAGATGGTCTATCCAGATATACTTATCATATATTTGGATATATGTTAACACATTTCATATAGGGGTATGCAGCATAACATGATAATGCTATATAAAACATGCAACAGATACCAACAACCACCATGACAAAGCTAAAATGTAAACTTTTAAGTTGCCTTATAATCCAAGAAACATTTAGTTTACTTTGTAGAGACTCTAAATCTCTTTTATGTTAGCCACTGAAGTGCATTCTGGCCTTCATTAATCTGCAGTAACTGTACGCTGCCAGTTTACTTTAGCTGGCATCCTCAGCCTCTGTTAGCCTCTGTTAGGTGCTGTTAGCCTCTGTTGGGTGCTGTTAGCTTCTGTTACCCACAGTTTGCTAGTGAATTAAACATTACCTTACATAGTAAATAAACTCTCGTACAACATGAGAATGTAATCAAGCTTTTTATAGGAGGGAAAGTGTGATTTTTAGGATATTAACTTTGGCAGCTTATAGCCAACTGTTGTTGTTGTTTAGCTAGCTCATTGTCATCTGTTCGAAGACAAGAAGGTTGCATATCTACACTGTAAAAAAGAATTGTAATATAAAAGTATTTTACTGTGTATTTTACAGTTTTGTACTGTTCTTCTAGAATATCATTAAATTCACATAAATAGACTTTGATTTTACATTTCAAATGTAAATTAACGTAAAATCACTGTAAATGTAATAAAACATAATTTTCTTGTTTTTTAAATGTATCTGTCTGTACATATGCATATTTAGATTGTTAAATACATTCACTAATGCATCATAATTTCACAAATATTTGTCCATTATTTGAAAGATTGAACTGTTAAATTCAAATGTAATGCTATGAAAAAATATATAAAATGATTTGTATAAACTTTTTTACATCAAATAATTATTATTATTGTTGTTATTTAGGGCGATCGTGGCTCAAGAGTTGGCAGTTCACCTTGTAATCAGAAGGTTGTTGATTCGAGCCCTGGCTCGGACACTCTCGGTCGTTGTGTCCTTGGGCAAGACACTTCACCTACCACCTACTGGTGATGGCAGAGGGGGATTATAAAGCACTATATGAATGCAATCCATTATTATTTAAACCAACTGTTAACTGTATATTTCTGTACATTTAAGTATTATTATTCATATTGCTGCATTCATTGACCTTGTTTATAGGTAATTTCATTGTTTCATCACATTAAATTGTTCCTAATTTAATGTTTAAAAGCACTTGAAAAGGCAAAATCCCATGTAAAATTAGGGCAACAAACTGTATTGTCATTACTGAAAATAACCGTATTTTCATGGGAAAGTTATTTTCTGTTATTTTATGGTATTATTTTGGCGCCCCAGCTGCCGGAATATTACTGTTTTTTAGGATATATTTTTTTACGGTGTAATCTGCTGACAATAAGTAACTGCAACAATTAGAGCCCTGACATCTGTTCAGGAGATATGGCTTGAGGTGAAGAGAAAGAAGATGTTTTATTCAGATACTGGTCATTTTGTCTCAATCCTGTGAGTTTTCTCTTTGGTGAAGGGGACCCCTTGTCAGATGATAAAACATAGGTATGATCCTTCTCGCCTTCAGTATGAAGGTGCAGACGTGAATAAAAATTTGACTCCACGGTACTCTTAATCAAAATTAATCTTATTACTTATTACTAGTTAGCTTATATGTATCTGTGTTCCACGTGTGCATTTTCTTGATCGAATTAGACATTGTTTTGCTCCAAAAAACATGACGGTCTCAAAACACCAGCTCTGAAATCATGGCAGCTTCATCCATCTTTTGTACTGTTTATGGGAAGGATTTGTTTTTTGGAGCCAGCCTATCAAGGCCTCTTCTGGAAGAACTGCATTATTTGACTCTTTGGTGTTTGCTTCATGTAGTTTCACATTATGTATAAGAAGGCCATGCTATCAACAACATGACTACTCATTTGCTTGGTGGATGTAGACAGTAGAAAGAAAATAGTTCCTACCATGAAAGCGCTTGCCACAAGGTCACGGCTAGTGGAAGAGGAATTGCTGCTAAGTTGATGTTTTAATGTTTTATGTTGTAAATATGTTTATTTATTGATTCATTTGCTCATGTTTTTATTTTTGGTACATACCATGAGAAAGCAGACATTTCTACAGCCGAGAAATAATCCAACCTAAAAATCTTAACTGACTAATGGTAGGGGAAAATGACTGGCCCAAACACATCTGTGATGTTATTTTCTGAAGTTTCTGAAGCAGGATTTTACAGATCCACAATAGTAAGTTTCAAAGATTTTGAGCTACTTGGGGCTAGAATTGAACTTGGACTCCTCCTCCTGCATCATCAGCCTTCCTCCAGTGCTTGTTGGGTAGATATGAGGTGATTAAGAGTATGTCAGCAGAGGGAATCTGAATCTGAGCCGGAAAAAAGCAAAACGCAACTTACCAAATTTGGCCAAGGAAGAGCAGAAAGTAAAAGGCAGGAAAGAGCACCTCCCGCTGTGCAGAGAAAAAGACAGCAAAAAGTCAGCAACATTCACACTCAAAGCAAACATCAAACATCATCAAACACACAGAATGAGACACTTTGATCTCCCTGGCTCCACAGGAAGCCAGCATCTTTAGAAAATCCTCCAAATGTAAATTAATTTACTACAGAAAGAGATCCCGAGGCGCTGGTGTGCAACTGAACATCAGACATCAGAGGGTTAAACCCAAACTCTGCAGCTCAGCCCACAGAGACACTTCAGCACTGGTAAGTAAATTTTAACCCTGAGCGATGCACGAAGGTCCCCACCAACAGCCAAACTGACATGCATGACCGAGTTTTACATTACTCCTGAGTCGATTGTAGAGCATATTGGGAATCTGTTTGTGTTAGGATCTCAGCTCATCATTACTTGTATCATAAAAAAACAGTTTTCCTCAGCAGATCTTGTTTCCAACAGAGGCCTTTCGTTTGATTGCCGAATGCTGGGTGAGAATTTAGGATGTGTAAGCAAACAGAAGATTTTTCTGCAGGCACTTAGCAAACATTTCAGTCACACCCTGAGATCAAGTTCTCTTGAGTTGGATGATGCTGTATTTCACGCCAAGAGTGCATTAATGGTTTTGCTTGTGCAACATTTGTCAGTCTGCAGTTTTCAGCTGCAAATACTCCTACACGATACATGAAACAAGCAAACATTCGTGCCAGTATCACATATTGCCAGGCAATTACTCAACATCTCTTTCTGTTCTAATCTTAGACTGTATATAAAAGATGGACAAACAACATCTGTCTGAAAAGTGATTTCACTGACATGCCTGCATTCTTTTTCATGACCAGCAGAGAGCAGCTTCTATGATCGCAAAAAGAAATTTGACTGTGAAGTCTTTAATAACACCTCACCTCAGCACTATTGATCTATGACCTTAGCAAAAGCTTCCCTGGTGAGTTTCTGGTCCCATTTTCCTAGTTTTACCCTGTAGGAACATGCAGTGTCTCTAGGTTTCTCAGTCAGTCAGTCAGTCTCGTTGCTTGTCACATCCAGTCTCAAAATTCTACAATGGTCACAACAAAGCGGGGTCAGTTTGAAAGAGAAATTGATGTTTTCTGACAAATGGTCACGGCAGAGAGGCTATAACCTTGAAGGAGAAATGTAGATCAGTCTTTGATTGCTTTGGGCTGATTCCCAGAACATTTTGATTTGATTTCATATCACACATGTTGTGAAACCAGGGTATGCTGACTCTGAAAACACCAAGTGGCATGTTTCTTCAAAACGGTGTTAAATTTACAGCACACAATGGGTCAGGTATCATCGGTCTAACATATATAACCCACCAGAGTTTGTTCCACTGCTGTTTCTGCAGTTATTGCAACCCCCACGCTCCTTCCACAAATAATAGACAATATGAAACAACATCTCATTACAAAGCCTCCCCAAAGAGGCACCTTGTCATTCTCCTCAACTTGTCAAACTCTCAAAGCTTGAAGTCAGTTTAGGAAATTTAAGATAAGCAAAAGGAAGTAAATAAGAAAATTAAATCTGGTGAGGAAAACAAAGACTGGAGTAAATAATGACAATTCGACAGTAAATAACTGAATGCGTCTTCTAACTCCCATACTGTGTGTGTGTGGTGATATTGTTTGAGATATATGCATGCACAGACAAAATTTGCTGTCGTAAAAGTTTTAATATATGTGGAAGAACTTATGCAATTTAGTTCCATGGGTTTTGAGTAGAACAGATATTGGTAATACAGGCAGACCCTTGTTTGCGTGGGCTGATTGTGCCACAATCTGCTGCTACTGCTCGAGGCACTCGGTCCTGCATATAAAAGATCAATGTTGTTTCCAGGTCTGAAAAGTGCTTAATGCCTGCATTCCTTTTAACAACCAGCAGGAGGCGACTTATGTGGTTGCAAAATGAGCTTTTTTTGAAGAGTGTCTCGCTAACCGCTGATATGTAAGCAGACGCCGATTAATTGGCATCTTATTCTTTCTACATATTAATGCTGGCATTAAGTTACATAAAGTTTGTGTCTTTATGTTATCACTGTTAGAATCTAGTTTCAGAGGCACGAATGAGATGGTTTGTACATGTGCAGAGGAGGGATAATGGATCTACTGGGCAAGGCATGCTGAAAAGATATGGATGTCAGGCAAGAAGGAAAGAGGAAGACCACAGACAAGCTGAAAGAAGAGGAAGACTCTCAGAATCTAGTTAACAATCCAGCTAAAATTATTTTGCTGAAGTCAAAATACAGCTCACATTTTATACCTTCTAAATTCATAATTACACACCTGAAGCAGACTGTGTTCTGTTTTTAGAGTCATTACTGCTGTTTGCACAAATCAGTAAGATCATGACTCTAAAACAGCTGAAAAGGGTCACAGACAACAGCATCACCCTATATCACATCGCATCCAGCATGATTTCATTCTTGACGTGCTGTCTAAACATCTGTCCTTCAGGTGAGAGTCAGACATGAGCTTATCCTCTGCTGACTGGCATGCTTGTCTTTGCCCTGTCAGGGTAGAATAGCTGGTAAATGCGAGAGCAGGACTCTGTTTCTCTCTCCTATACCTCTCCTTCACACCGAAAGACACGCCGCGGCCCCTCTGCCCCTCCAACCTGCCTCGAGGTCCTATAATCTTTTTACAATGTGTTGAAACAGAGCAATAAATCTGTTAGCTTACAATCTAATTTCCCTGGCCTTTTCCAGAAATCCTCATAAACTTTTGGCGCCCCCATTAACGGCCCTATTGAATCAGAGCGCTTAATCTGCTTCCAGGTGAGGGGTCAGAAAATGAATGCTTTGAGATCCATCACGCTGACGGGAGCAGAGAAAACTGGGCGAGGGAGCACGCTGGGGAAAAGGGCAGCGTCTCTTCCTCATAGGTCAATAGCAGCCAAGAGAGTCAGTCATTCACTTTTTCCTTCAGCACCGCTCTCATTTTCCATTTAATATGGACATCCAATTAATGTGAGCATGTCTGAGGCTGCCTGGATCCCTATGAATTATGGCCCATCATCCCCCCAGTTATGGCTCGACAACCGAGAAGAGAGGAGACAAGAGCAGAGAAGAGGAAAGGAAAGGAAAGAAAAGGAAAATTAAAGGAGAAGAGAATTGTGAGAGGAATCAGGTGATCTTACACCCTGGCTCCAAAACAGCAACATATAGGAGACAATCAAGTATGCTTAAAAAGAAAAAGGTTATTTGATCTAAAATAAGAAATGAAGCAAACAAAGACGTAAAGTGTGATTATAGGCATCAATGCTGTTGTCCAGGCTTCCAAGTAGGAAGGAAATGTGGGAGGGGCTTGTTAGTTCTTCTTATCAGGTGCCTGGGGGTCACATGATCATGTTGAGGGAGGGGGTATTCCAGAGTACCTGTAGAAGTCAACAATAAGCAAAAATACGAGGTGGAAACATGAAAAGGAAAGGAAATAAAAGTAAAGGAAATGAATGTTTAAAGAGTGGAAAGGGGAAAGAAAATGAGGAGAAGGGAAGAGAAGAAGCAAGAAGCAAGGGAAACAAATTTTGAGAGCGAAAAGACGGAGGGCATTTAAAGGAATGATCCAAAGGGAAAGTAAACAAGGAGAGAGGAGAGGAGAGGAGAGCCTTACAAGAATTAGAGATAATTGATTGGTGGGACAGAAACAGCTGCTTCTGATTGGCTGCCAAGAGGAAGAACCAGATTAGTTTTAATAGTGGTGTAACAGACACCTGAGCTGTGTGTGTGTGTGTGTGTGTGTGTGTGTGTGTGTGTGTGTGTGTGTGTGTGTGTGTGTCCATCCAAACAGCATTACACCAGGGCCTGTGATATTAAACCCGGACAGCAGCACCTTATTGTCGCAGCAACAGGGATTTGTCATTGTACCTCATTATCCAATTAACACCATATGGGCCTGAGGCCAAACATACACACATACACAAGCATGCACACACACACACACACGCAATAGACTTTCACTGTATGTCTGTGTGTGTTAATGTGTGTGGGTTTCAACAAAGTTAAAATAGGAAATGTTGGAGGAAACTTTGAGCTCAGCTACTCGCTCCCAATACTTTGAGCATTCTTTCTCTTAGATTCATTACAGTGAAAGCAGACTGCTGATCATTAAGGCTGTTAGTTGTTTTAAAGATGGTTTGTTGAGGTCAAGTGTAATATAGAGTCTCTTAAAGAAAAACAAACTTGAGAGAGAAGTGGGGGAAATACCGAAACTTTATACCTCCAGTGCTCTGATGATGGCTCTGTGCTAAAAACATGTTACTTTTAAAGCTTTTTCTTCAGTTTACTTGAAAATTGGATCATATTCAAATACATCTACAGTACATATACTTCATACCTGGCAATGCAGAGGGTGTAACCACAAATACAAGGTTGTTAGAAATAAAATAAAAAATACAAATTATACATTCAGACTTAACTTCAGATGTGAAAATACAGTAAACCCCTATGAGAAAATAAACCTGTCTGTCATGTTTGTGGCATTAATAGTGATAAACCTGTACTGGATTCCAGTAAATTACTGTTTGTAAAAAGATGGCATGCGTTAATGTGAGGATGACAATATTAGCGAGAAAACAAAAACATTTAGAGAAAATCACCTGATCTGGCCTTAACGGTAAGCTTTATCAAAACGGAAAGTTTTAAGTATAACAAATCTTAAAAGTAGAGAGGTTATCTGTCTCCCAACAGCCAATACAAAAGAGAAGGTACACAAATTAACAAAGCCCTGTGTATAGGCTCTGATAAAAAAAAACTGCAGGGATTTAGAGCATCACATGTCATAGACATTTATATTTAGTATGCATCTTTAGATGTTTCAGCATTATAAAATAGTAAATAGTTTTATAACAGCATTTGGGGAAAAAAAGTGTTTTCATTGGCCATGTTTGGCAAAACAGAGTATCTATGAGGTCATTATTATCATACGGAGTGTGTTTTTGCCCCATTTTGGTGATTTTAGTAACACTGAGCATTTACTCGTGTGCCACTTTAATCGATATGCCTATTCAAGTGTTCTTTAATGTGATCATCTAATCTCCATCTAATCACGAATATATGCCAATTATATTAGAGCAATGCACTGCATTTAGACATGTTAACATGGTCAAGATGACCTGCTAGAGTTGAATAGTGCATTGGAATGGGAGAAGAAAAGTTATTTAGATGACTTGAACGTGGTTGGTGCCAGATGGGCTTGGGTAATCTCCAGTGTACCTGTGTTCTTACACCTGCTCCTAGCAG
This sequence comes from Copadichromis virginalis, assembly GCF_057382275.1. Taxonomy (NCBI): domain Eukaryota; kingdom Metazoa; phylum Chordata; class Actinopteri; order Cichliformes; family Cichlidae; genus Copadichromis; species Copadichromis virginalis. Next base: position 18,142,384 of record NC_140632.1, read on the forward strand.
GAAAATGCACCGTGGCAAAAAGCTCAGATCATCTCACACTGGTTTCTTAAGCATGACAGTGAGATAACTTTACTCATATGGTCTCTACAATCCCTTTATCTCAATCCAGTACAGCACCTTTGGGATATAGTGAAACAGGTGATTCACATCATGGATGTGCAGCTGGCAAATCTGCAGAAACTCAAGATGCAATGAAACAGTCCTGATCTATATGGATCTAAGCTAATTATGTACATTTAGGATGAAGGGAGAGCTTATGAAATGTGAAGGAAATTATTCACAGTGTAACTTTAACCTAAACGTTTCCAGTCCCACCGTGTTTATATGCATATTTGTCTCGCTTTTATAGATGCCTACATTGTGTAAAAGCAAATGTGAAGGATTATCGAAATGCCTACAGTTGGATCCAGCACTGATTGTAATAAAGCTTTAATAGTAAGCAGTGCACAGCGTATAAATACAGCTTCTCCTCACAGCAGCTTGGCACAAAGGACTCAAAGTGAACGAATTGAACCCTTGAATAGAGAAGAGAGAGAATGCATGAAAAGAAAACAAACTAATAACGAGCATATCAAAACATGGGTCATCCCAGTATTTCCCTAGATTTGGAAGCATTTCAAACTAAATGACAAAAATATGCATTTCATTAAATTCTAATATATGAGAGGAGCTCCAGACTCTCCCTGTCTCATTGTGTCTCTGCTCACAAAGAAATCTCTCTGTGATTTTGGAGCAAAATATGAGAGTTATTGCAAGGATATAGGAAGTATTCCAGTGCAGAACCCTCTAAATCCTTATGTCAGATGTTTTATTATTAAAACTCAGCCCACTCTTTGCGGTTCTCAGAGGCTCAAAGATCGAGCGGAAGAGAGAGACGGGACAGGCTGGAGTCGTTCATAATGCCAAATACAACAAACAGTCATCTTAACTGATTATCTAGAGGACAGAGTTATATGAAAATACAATCACTAAAAAATTTACATCAATGAAATACCTCGTTCTTCTTGAAGTATATTACATTTCAGAACAGTTTGGCCCTTTTTCTTCTTATTCCATCGAGCTCAGAAAGAGGCAGACAGGAAATGTGGGAAGAGCGCAGGGATGAGTTTCCTGACTTTATGGACATTCCTGAAACATTTCACCGCAAGACTACAAAATATCAAGCAGTAAAATTCCAGCAGGTTGGGTTTTATTATCTCAGTCGTAGCAAGAAGTCCCAGCTATAGAAGTTAGCCCTGTAACAGAAATTTCAGATGCAATGCTACAGCTGGAAGTGTAGTCTATATATTCTTTATTATTATACAAATATCTTGTTTCCACCAGCACTGCTGTCCCCAAAGTTGGAAACAATAAAATGATTACAGGAGGGCCAACCACAAAACATTCACACATGAGTTTCAGATGGAGCCTGAAGATTGTGTTCGCCGTGATTTTCTGTTTTCTTGCAGTGGAAATAACTCCAGCTCTCATTATGTAACAGCTGGTTCTGAACCTGTCAAAATTGAGGCTGCTTCCCAGGAGAAATCAGCTGTGTCAATCGGGCACTGTGTCAGTGGAAATCAGGTCAAAGAGGTAAAGGAGGAGTTCATTCCATAGCATGAATTTTGATTTTGAGTCGATCCCACATACATTAAATGTATAGTAATCTGATCTAGTAATTGGCTGCCTCATGGTGTTAGGAAATTGCTCTTTTTATGTACTATAATTTCAACAACAATTAAAAAAATAAATCTTTCTTTACTTTATTCATGTATCATTCTTCATTATCTTTGAATGCATTATTAAATACATTTTGATATTCTGTGCAGAGTAATAAGTAATATAATAACAAAATCATTTTTATCACACATCTACTATGACAGTCTGCTGTCTCTGAGGGTCCACAGGTTTATTATTGCGTGAAGAAAAAGATGTAATGGCCAGAAACAGGAACCAAACACAGACCCTCTGATTAAGATGTTGAACAACTTTTTTATTTGTGTAGGTTTTTTTGTCCCGTCCATTTATCTTGGACATCTTCTCACTCAATGTTTTGTTGTTGATGTTGTTGTTGAAACTGAAAAAAAAAAAAAAAACTAGATAAAAAAGCAAAAACTCTGTCGCTTCATTTACTTTGTGGTATTTTCCATCATGCTCGACAAAAACTCCAAAACTTGTGACTTTTTGGCATCAGATAGGTTTTAATAAAAAGACTTCCCTTTTCATACACTGGATAAACTCCAGACTTTAGAAAAGAGCATGTCATGCAGAACTAGTCAAAATGTAAGACGTTGTCTCAAGATGTGAGACTCGGGGACAAGGAACAAAGATGTAGTGCAGTCCCACATAAAGAGGGACATCTGGTCACCCGATGCGAGGGTGATGGTCTAAACCACTAGACTGTCAACTGAGAGACTGCAGTTTGGCTCCTGCGTGACAGTTTTGTGTTTTGCACTTTGTTTTAAATCACTGAAACCATTAACAAACATCCTCAACTCTGCACACTGAAAAATGGCACTAAAGGGTGCCAAGTACATTTAAATATGATATGAAGCATCCATATATGAATATACCACAACCAGTACCGTACATCAGGACACAAATGCCAAAGAGCACCTTTGGAGTAACCATGAGACACCAGAAGCTTTAACAAAGCAGCAGTATTTTACACCCTGTGAATGAAAACAGCCCCTAACTCCCTACAGACTTTGTGGCTCTATATTCACCTGGGACATTTGCTGAAAGTGCTACAGCTGTCATTCCTCTTAGGAGGACAGTCTCATCAAAGTTATTTCTCTTTACATCTGTTTGTGGTTTAGTTTTGGTGGTTGCAGCAGCCACAGCTAAGACGAAATGCACACCTGCAGGTAGAGAAAATCTTAATGTGGTTTTAAAGCAATCAATTCTAAAGAAAAAAAACCCTCTTCTGATTCAAGTCTTACAATGAAGTTGTGTCACGTAGAGTGCATCCGAAGGTTGTAGTAAAAAGAAAAAACGGTCAGCAATGACCTGCAAGCAGTTAGGATGGTGTAACATCATTATTTTTATGCATTTTAAGTTCTGATTGTTTGTTTGGAAAAGGTGATTAAAACAAAAAAAACACACAAGGACTAAATTATTTATCTCAAAATCTGCACAGGAAGATTGCAGAAAGTGTTCTGACCTTGGAGGAATGGATAGGACTACAGTTGAGTATGTGTGTGTATGTCTGCGTGTGTTGTCAGTGTCTGCACTGCAACGTAGCTGTGTTTTTAAAGGCCTAATGTTTCCTGACATCCCACAGTTAAAGTATCATAGAGGCAGAATGATCGCCCCTGGCTAACGGGAAAAAGACTGCCTGGGGCCTTTCGCTCTGGGCAAGAGTGTGTGCATGTGTGAGTGTAAGTCAGTGTGTGTGTGTGTGTGTGTGTGTGGTGAAAAGGCCTTTCAACATGCAATATTCTCTGTGTCATCAGCTTAAACAGCTAAACAGGGTGTTCAAGGGAGAGAAGAGGAGGAAGACTGGAGGAGGGAGAGCAGAACAGGAAGGAAAGCTCTCACAGCCGACGCACAGCATTACAGTCCGGCTCTGCGTCGGACTCCTCATTTAATGAAGGAGGAAATGAAGACAAGGGATGAAGGGAGAAGAAGAAAGAGGTGGTAAAATCCTTGAGTTAAGTCGACTCTTATGATCTCATGATGCTTTCTTCTATATTTCCTCTCCACACTGCCTGCAAAGTACGCTGCAATCTCCATTAGCAGCGATGCCGAGAGAAAGAAAGAGAAACAGCTGTGTTCAACCCGTTTGTTGTCGCCATAATCAAGCAGATTTATAACTTTCAGTGGTAAATTATTCAAGTGTTTAAGGCTCAGAAGTTTGAGCAAATTGCTGCCCCCCTTCCTCCTTTCTTAAGTGCAGGAGGCAGAGTGTTAATGATGTGCACTGCCAGGCCTGAAACTACTGTGGGCCTGGACTTGAGGTTTGATCTTCTCTTTTTATCATTCTTATATTTTCCCCTTTAGTGTTTTTAAGTGCTGGGATCTTCTGCTAATGTAAAAAAAAAAAAAAAGCAATTAACATTGAATCCAGCTGGTGTTATGTAAGAGATTCTTACAATGCAATTAGTGCTAAAGAATCTGCCTTTTTAATGTTTTGTCAATGTAGGTAAAAGCTGCCAGCGTGTCTAATAGATACACAAAGCAATACCTAACAGATATGTTATTAGGACAATGCTGCGGCGGTTTTTGGCCTGTAGCTGCCAGCAGTGAGAGAGGAAGGGAGGGTCAGGATACAGTAGTGTATAATGGTGTCTAGTGTGAGTCCACACAACAGATGAAGTCATTTCACACTCGTCTGTGAATGAAATGAGAGCCCGGCGATACCATCTCCCCTCGCACTCGCTCTCTGCCAGCTAAGCTTTTGATCTTCCCAAGCGGCGCTGAAATGATCTTCTGTCCGAGTTTTTTACAGCGAATCAGTGCCGGACAATTCTCTCCCTCTGTCCCCATTTTCTGTCTCGTTCTGAAAAGCCGCCGAGCCACAAGTTCAAAGCTGGAGCCCAGATGAGATGAGCACCACTCGCAAGGAATTACATTAGTGCCTGCCTGTCCCATGTGCTGGCACGCAATACATCAGAAAGAGAAGAGAATATTTCATGACTTGAAGATGGCCTCATGGTTTTGTAAAGGGCTGACAGAGTGTTATTGCAAGACCTAAATTCCTGTGGCATTAACCTGCATCTGTGTCGATTGGAGTCTGAGTGTGAGAGAGAGCAAATAACGATTTGTGCAGATGATCGGAGGGAAACATATAGATGTGATCCAAATAACTCAAGCACTAAAGGTGCAAATGACACATTTTAATTGCCTATATTTTATTCATAAACTGTATATTAAAGATGGACGCAGCCACCATGCCATTACACATTAGTTAGTTCTGTCTTGACGCCTTGAGCTCAGCAGTTTGGCTGTCGTGTAACTGATGCTTTGAATCTGCAGATATCAGGGGAAGGGTGGCCTGCACTAAGAAATCAAGGGCCATCGTATCCTCATACATAAACACTTCCCAATCACAAGGTAGACTGGCTTGCCCTAAAGCAAATCCTCCTTTCTGCCTCTCAGGTGGACCATCATTTAAAAAATGAGCATAATGTTATATTAAAGAGGATCTCTTGTGCTCATTTACACGAGTTTCTTGTTAGACTCTACTGGAGTAGTTTTGCATTATTCACATTTTAAGTTCCTTGCTTTGATGAAGCCCCTCAATTCATCTTTTGTGTAAAACAAGCTGCCTGCTCCTCACCCTTAAAGCCAGCGTGACTCTGATTGGCTGCCCCTTCTAAACAAAAGGTTGGAACAGAAAGTGGGCGGGATATTTGTGCTCACATCCAGAGCTGTGTGACCATATTAAAAATGTGCTCTCTTTGAAATTATGCAAAACCAAGAAGTCTAACTTTGGCCATCATTAATATGAGGACCCACTATTTTAACACAGACAAAAATAGGGAATATATAACAGGATATATTAAATTAGTTTTCCCATATACTTCCAAGCAGTCGGACTTCTATATTTGAAACCAGAGAAGTCATCCCCTGCCGGGTATATAAAGGAATACAGTTTTAATACAGCACCAGAGTCCAGTGGAGTTTCATGATGTAAACTGCCTCAAAATTCAAACCTCTTCCTGCATGTGTCTTTGCTGAGAGCCAGCCAGACTGACTGTCTATTACACTAGCTTGAGATTTACTTACAGAGAAATGTAACGTTCAGTCTTATTCTCTGTATGAAAGTTTATAAACAGATTTTAGAACTGTCAAATTGTTTGGATAGTCTGAATCTTTTAAATCATCTTCATATACAATTGTGGTTCCACAAATGTGGCTTACGACAGAGTAAAGTGCTTTGACAGAAAAGAGCCAAACAGGAAGTCACAACAGACATGAGACCTCAATTGTGATGCGACAGAATTTAAAGTAGCCATTATATTCAAAATACTCTATTTAGGGTAAAAGCAAACCAAAGATGTTGATAATAGCACCTCTCTGCATTACAAAACCCTGTGTCAAACTGATGGATGTTTACAGTGGGCAGTTTGAGGTATAATTTTCTAAATTATAGTTTGGCCTTTATGGTTGCTTTTCACCGCTGTCGGATTCGTTATAAGCACTCCTGCCACCTCCTCAGATCGACGTCATAATGATGGACAAAAATGACTATGCACTGGATTGTGCCATTAAATGTAGAGGTTAGTGAATCACTGTAAAAAAGTCCAAAAATACATACAAGCTGGTATGTGTCAACATGTCAAAGCAGACAAACACATTTACACCCTCATCTTTTCCTCTCACCCACACACGCATACACACACTTCCTGTATTCACATGGAGTGAAAGCAACATGCAGGGAGGGAGAGTTGAGCCATGAATCATGACTATTATCATTAGGTTAAGCACCAACCAACCCCAAAGGCAGTGAAAGCCTCTGTGGAGAAACGGCACTCTAAATGAGCCTGATTATTATTATTGTCCTCCAAATGAGAGTGATTAGTATTGATGTCTAAATGAGCACTGAGGTTATTATTGCCATGATTATTATTATCATTATTATTATTTTTATTATTATTATGGTGGTGCTGTTATGAGGAGCAGGCAGCCTCGCTCATCCTCACTTCATTCACTTTTAATTCCACAGGCTGCCTCTTTTACCGACAGCAGCAGCACCACATGGCGGCTGTGACACGCGCGCGCGTGCACACACGAAAAGAAGAAAAATCTCCTAAAAGCACGCTGAACAGTAATGCATATTTGTTTACATTCAATGCATATATGCAAACAAACTGCAGTCATAGGTAGACATGTAATATTGAGTCATGCTGACAGTCTGACATGCATATCTAAATGCAAATGCAGACCCTCAAAAGGCACACATGTGCACAAATACAGACTAAAATGAATCTGCACTAACCTGAAGGAAGGCCACGTGCGGCGATGCTTCAGTGTCTGATGGAACAGATGGTTGCAATTGCTTTTGTTCCCTGTAACAAAATAAATAAATTATCATTGCATGTGGACAGATTACAGATCGAAGGAGCCAGCTGAAAGGAGAGTCCCGTATGTTAATTCAGTTAACGTGATCGACGTGAGGGGCCCATCATCCCTACCATGTTGTTTTTGGAGCTAATCGTTGCTGCTATTCTGTAAGTAAATATGGCTGCTGTGGTCGGTTTCAGTACTTTCAATACACTGTTGTGCTGTACTGTTACTAAAACATTACAATGATCGGCACAGTCGTTCAGATTTAGATTTTTTCTTTCTCTTAAAGATCCAGAGGATGTTTGGTGTTGATAGCAGGCTTCAGGTTTAAAATTTGTCAATGTGTGTGTGTGTGTGTGTGTGTGTGTGTGTGTGTGTCAGGAAGGCTGTCAGATCACTTTGCTGATTGGCCAATGTGACAGGCATTAAAAAGAGCCGTGGGAAGGTAAAAGGAGGAGGCGGGCTGCTCAGCTGTCAATCACTGCCAGTCACCAGTACAGCTCAGCTCGCAAAGTGTCACCTGGGCCTACACACACAAATGCGTGCACAGACACACAACCTTTTAAAGCCCACATGTACTGACATAATCCATAAATCTCTGTGCATATATTCCCAAACACACAAAAGCACATTCACATGAGAAAAAAAACAACAACTTTGCACTGCTTTGCACACGTTTTGATTGGCTCTATCATGTACACACACACACGTGCACGTATAGTCGTCATTCTTAACACAGGCAGGCATTCAGTTTGACAGAGTAATTATGACGTCCCACTCTGGTGCAGCCCTGGGCTGAAAGGTGAGAGTTATCGATCCCACACAGGAGGAAATTTATCAATGTCCAACCGCTCAGGTCTGACAGGAACCCAATCCACTTAGAGCGCAACGTTCAAACTGTTCAGGTCTGCTCAAAAAACACACCTCTGCCCACCTCAGTGGAGGGGCAGCCAGCCAGGATGAAGGTCCCCTTATGGGTTAGAGGGTGACATCTGATCACTAAAGTGGGTTTTTTTCTCCCGCTGCTTAATCTTTTTCTTCTGGCAGTTAACAAATTGAAAATAATCCTGAATGACTTAGAAAATATTCCAAGTCAAACGTGATATTTTCCATTGAGATCTGGGAAATTTAAATAAAATTTGAGAAGAAATAGCATACAATCCTGTTTACTTTGGGTGGATTGAGTGCATGCTTCTGTTAGAAACTGCAGTGGAAAGTGTCAGAAATACTCCAAATATTTTGTTAAAGTGGCTTACAAAGACCTTATGGATATGCATTTAGCAGTTGTGTACTGTGTCTTCAAAATAAAAGTCTTTCTAGAAGGGTAGTCAGGTAGTCAGCTACGTGAAATTAAACAAGTAGTTTAACTACATTTAGCATTATCATGCAAGAGCTTCAGTTCCATTGGTATTTGTGTAGGAATTTAATTAGTTTAGTTACTCTTTTGTAGTTAATTGCTGAAACTACAAACAGCTTTCCACTATGAAAGGAAAAGGATGATTCCTACTTCTTCCTACTTCTACTTGTAGGGTAGTGAGATATATAGGCTATGGTATTTTGGGAGAGTTTTATAAAGTACTTCTAAAAGAGCTCTTTTCACAGTAACCTCAAATAAACCTTTTTTAAGTTGTGTGAGTCTACATTTTATTATTTCCATATCACATGTACATTTTCAGGTTTATCTTTCTTCCCAGGCTATTTTTCTTAAGTAATATTTGTTTGTCATCTAGGTCTTTTCCTGCGATTAGCATGTTGTAAGTGTCCCACCATACTGCAGCTTTTTGGCATTTTTTAGTATTTTCTAGGAGGCAAAATTCATGAAGACTCACCTTCCTGCAATACCAAGCCAATGAAGAGCCATGAATTGCTTTCCCCTCCAGTTGTGCACTGTCTTGAGAGTTAATTTTATTGCTTTAGATTTTGGGGGGCTATTCCTGCTGTGTTATTTACCCACGTATCATCATCTTATTTTTTAGCTTAGTTTTCAGTGAGCACCTTACATTTAACTTGTAACATTCGTATCACAAGAAATGAATTGTTTTGAAATAAAGGTTAAGTGAAAGCTGCCTCGATCACATTGAGCGCCACTGTTTTAATTGAATGAATATGAGATCATTTGTTTCCTCTTACTATGCTGCCCGCAGTCTGAGCTCTGGGTCTGTTGTGTCTTGTGTTGCAATAAAAGCTTGTCTCAAAATATTTAGACTGCTTTCAGAAACTCCCTGAACTCTCATGTCGGTTGGAGTCAAGAACGTTTATCTTTGACTGACAGATGAAGGCATTAGACCCTGACTTGCAGCAGCTTGAGAAGATTTTTATCAAGATTGTAACTACATACTGGATTCCTCGCCACAGGAAGTCTCACTAATATTTTATTACTAAGACTGTAAAACATGGAACCACAGAACAAATGTAAGATGCAAGATCCAGGTTATTTAATGATGATGCCCCCAAAGGTTTTAAGACAACAACCCAATGCAAAAAAATAATTCAGCTTACTTTGTCCAAAACTAACAAATGACAAATGAACACATAAAAGAAAATATAATTACAAATCAAATAAAAGCATTATTAGGATTTTTTATTTTGCATTATTAAAACCACAATGGACAAGACCAGGGCACAGAAAAGAGAAAAAGAAACAAAGGGAAGTTGGGGAGAAAGTTAACAGAAAGAGCGTTATGAGAGTAATGTTATGTTATGTTTCGAAAACATTTACACACCTGGTTTATCATATTCTTTCAGGCAGATTTCCCAGTTTGTGAAATGTCTTCAGGTATCTTCATATTGGTGTTTAAGTCTGGTCTTTGGCTCAGGAACAAACAGAAATGTAGCTGTTTGTGTTAGCGTCATGCCCATACATGCTAAAAAGCATCCCGTAACATGATGCTACCACCCTCATGCTTCACTATAGCAACCTTACAGTTTGGAGCAGATTGGTAACCTATCCAAAAAGTGCACTATATCTCTCACCATTTAACAGCCCTGTAATGCTCTATGGAAAATTGGGACTTTAACACATAATCCACTAGAAAACCTTGAAAATAATCACAGTTAATGTCTGTTTTTAGTAGTAATTACAAATCTATGATACACAGATACATCTGGCTTGGTTATTTTTGTTTTATGTGCAGTATACATGCAGATAAGACAAACTATATTTTCAAACCACATCAGAAAGGAATCAAGATGGGCTATTTATTTCCTTGAAACCATTTTAGCAATTTTCTGGATAATAAAGAAGCAGATTGTTCCCTCCATTTATAGTCGTTCGGTCAATATTTCTGTCAGAAGACTGCTTTCAAAATGAGATTGTCACGAGAAAGGCCCATTGACTAAAAAAATCGTAGTGAAAAGTATATCCATTAGAGAAATATGTGTGTGTAATTGTGTGTTTTAAAGTTTTGATCTTGCACACTACGATGAAAACTTGTGTGTGTATGTGTGTGTCCATGTGTGTTATTTGTCTTTTCACTCATTGACTCAACCGTCATAGCTGCAGAGAACCTGTGGACATCTGCCCGAAGCCTGAGGTGATGTCCAGGCCTTCATTTTTCTCAGACAATGAGTGGAATCATTTCCCCTCGCCCAGACCTCTCCATCATTATTGACATAGAATTATTGATCAAGACCTCAGCCGGTAAATTACAACCTATTAGTCAAACCCTTTTGCCCAGATCTGAAAAAAACAAAGAGCAAGCGGGTTGATTGAGTGAGATTATGGAGAAGTTTGATGGTCTGCAAGCCAGTTTATACTGCTGACTGGTGTAATATATTCTGGATATTCCTGTTTAGGAGATTTATTTGTTGAATGCAGATTAACCAGCAGACAAATACAAACTGGCCGGGCCATTCCTCAAGGTGCTGCTGCCACTGAATCAAAATTAGTTCAAGGAAGCCGAGGTTCCAGGTGAAATCTACAACACTAAAGTTAGAGAGCACACCAGCCTCACTTAATTTTTTTCTTCTTCTTCTTCTTTTTTTTTTTTGATGTTTTGCCTCAGGCCAATTCTACTAAAGAGAAGTAATTTGGCTTATCTTATCCCAGAGACCTAGCAGCTGCTTTTTATTCTTTTTTGTGAGGTCTTTTTTCTCATTTAGTCCAACAAAGATTGTCCTCATAGATTGACCTTCTCTGTGCCTGCAGGCCGTTGCCCTCATGCCAGTAACTAGATAACACACTCTATCAGAGATTTGAGAAAATCATTGGGAAAGCAGTGGGGCTGATAGTGGCATCAATCCTAACCTGACACCAGGCTGGGTCAACCATTTATCTCTCCACACCGCCTCTGGTCACAACAGCGGCCATCTTGCTCTGCTACATCCTTCTTTAATAACCTTGGCCATGTCTCTTTACAGACTGAGAGGATAAGGCGTAGCGGCACTCCTAGTGCCTTGTCTGATCGCCGCCGCTTTGTTTGCATTTAAAACCGCCGAAAATCACATTCAAACGAATTCACCGTGTACATTTCAGATCGACAAGATTCTCCAGTACAAGCGCTCCAACGAGTAGACAAGCAAACACGCGCGCGCACGCACAAGAAAGACGCATCTAACAAGAGGGCCAAAGCTCACAAACTCGTTAGCATAGCAGTTAATGGTGACTCCGCTGTCATTAATTCCCCACGGTGTTTGACTTAAATGCTTCTATATTGGTGAAGTGAGCGCTTCCCAGAGGCCTCCTAGAGCTGAGATCATTGTTTTTCACTTATTAACAATGAACTTGTGATCAGAGCGCCACAAGGCTCCTAAAAATGCCCCATAGGATCATTACAGTCCCTGTGTGTGTACCTATGTGTGTGTGTGTTTGATACCAATGAGGCCGGCAGAGCAGCAGTGTGTCCGAGGCTCATCTCGGTGCTCTGTGGCGCAGCCAGGATGAGTGGGGAGGTTAAATGGGGCGTCATCAATCTCAATGAAGTGCAATTATTTTCTCACTTATTAATCATTGCCGGCTAATAGCTAGTGGCAAAGCGGAGCCAACCATTTGTCAAACTTAGCAGATTTCTGTAATTTTGTTTCCCCGTTTCCCTCTAATGTTTGTGTAGACTTTGGCAGATATCTATGGAGGGCTGCAATAAGTCTGTGCCTCCAAGTATCTATCTCCTACCTGCACTGCAGAACTAACCAAACTTCTCACTGTTTCTCCATGTGAGTGATTCTCTCTATTTCAGAGCTGAGTGACTATTTCATGGTCTGTGGCAGAGCAGAATGAAAAGCTTTATTTGCAGGGCGCAGCGTGGACACCCTATTGATGGTTAACTACACTCTCATCCTTACAAACTTCACTCATTACGCCACACTGTATGTTGTTTGATTCTTGTTCCACTATAATATATGAACGTATTTACACTTAATTAGATGTTGCATGCATTCTGAAACATTTTCCATGCTGAGAAATAGCACAGCCCTATGGCAATCACAAATGTAACTTGACATTTATAAGAAAGGTCATTATGTGCATTTTTATCTGGCAACTCCTAATTTAAGAGTGACTTAATACTAGGTTGAAAACATTGTTTTACTGCACTCTCTGGTTGCACCTCTGACTATATCTACTGATGTCACAGCATACTGACACACCCCTAAAGTGCTTTTGCATCCCTGCACAGAATCAAGAAGCTGCTTTAATCATTGCATTATGATTGGTTATATAACCAGGACTTGCCCAACAAGTACTCCAACTCAAGTTTTTGAAACAACATTGAGTGCCACACGTTACCAAAGGTGCAGGCTCAAAACTGATTAGGTTTTTGACAAGATTTTGGTTTTATTGAATATATTTACAACCTTTTACATCCCTGTATCCTGAAACATGTTAAAGAGCCCCGAATACCTCATTTCCATCAACAGGAGCTGGTCCTTATGCTGATACTGGTGCTGGCCAGCTCTGTCTTTTAAGAATCAGCCAAAATTTTGAGAAGACGGATAGAAAATAATGAAAGCAAACAGAATCGAATGGGTTCCATTTGATAGATAGATAGATAGATAGATAGATAGATAGATAGATAGATAGATAGATAGATAGATAGATAGATAGATAGATAGATAGATAGATAGATAGATAGATAGATAGATAGATAGATAGATAGATAGATAGATAGATAGATAGATAGATAGATAGATAGATAGATAGATAGATAGATAGATAGATAGATAGATAGATCTGCATCCACCCATAACTGAATTATTGCAATGTTTTTCCCATAACTACTGGATGGACACCAACACTGACGAAAAAAAAAGCACAAGTTTCCCAGGTTCCAGCTTTCACCCTTAATAATCACTGTATATTGTACATGTTATTATTTATATATTAGGAGCTTCCCATTTTCTGTGCGAAGGTGGTGTTGGACTGGCTCTCACCAAACAGCAGAAAGACGATGTCATCTTAGTGTAACATGTAAGAGCTTAAGAGAAACATATTTCACTCCAGAGCTCATAGAAGGCAAAATAAAGCCAAAAGCAAGAACATCTTCACAAGACAGCGTTATTCTGTTTGCTGATAAAGCCAAATGCTGTAAAGTGATAAGATGTTTGTGGGTCTTCAAGTAGCCATAAAATCCTTTTTAAAAGCTCTTAAAGGGAAACTTTCTCTTCAGCTTGACTCAAGTCAAATATATTATATAGGCTATAAGTCAACTACTTCACTTCTCAGTAGTTAAAGGCCTTTAAAATCTAATCAATCAACTTCACTTTGCCTTAGATGAAAATACACTTTTGTAGGATTATTTCTGGTGAGAGCTTCGTGTATTTATATTTTTGTTTTCTTAAGCCAATCAGAATTTAACCGTATAGCAAAAAATGAAATTGGTATATGATGACAGCTGCAGGGCTTGTTGTATTGTGTTGCCAGGGAAACCCTACTGTCTGTCACAGCTGAGTGGATAACACAAATGTTTCTTTGAAGGACATATTGCAACTCTTAACTATTAACATTTACTAAGTTGTGTTTATTGATTCAAGAAATTACATTTTAAACAGATAACAAGACTTCAAACCAAATTTTATCAGATAAATTAAGCTAATTCAGAGGTACCTAGAATATCCATGTGATAAAAGGCATAATGTCAATTTACTCCCAGCAAATTCTAATTTTGGATAACTAAATAACTTGAGTACTTTGACTTTGATCTCTCTACATTTCAATGAATCTTCCTGGTTAAATAAAGGTAATAAAGGTGAGACAGGGTATAAAATCAGCTGTCTCAAATGTTGTTTAATGGTAAGTTACTCATCATCCTTTTTACAAACTATATAATACATGATTGAAGACTACAGGCAATATGGAAAAAGCAATTACCTTCACCAGTGTGAGCTAAAAATTCTTTATGAATGTGTAATAATTAGTTTTAATTCTTTCATATGATAGGAGACATTTAGCATAGTGGCACATTACATTAGCTCTATGTTGAAGATAGGTCCTACAGAAATTATTGCATTGTATGACTGCTGGGTATCAAGTCCTTTTCCAGAATGGACTTGCTAATTTCAGCTTAGTTGTCATTGTTTAGAAAAAAGCATACGTAGTTTTTCTTTTGCAGTGTTTTTTTGCTATTTTAGTCTATTTTTTTATTAATGAGATAAAGGCTGACATCTATCTGCAAGCGTTTGTTTTATGTTTTATTAGACAACATGTACTTAAAGTTATCAGTGAAGTATGTAGCTTTATGTGAATTCATCGGTAGGAGGGGGAAGAGGTATACAAACAAGAACTAATTCAATAAAAAATACATTTTCACTGCATTCAATTGTGTGTAATTTGCCTCAGTGATGTAACCTCGACATTCATTCCATTTGATTCCAGTGTGACTGAGAGACGCGGTGATGGATAAATGGCTGGTGTGATCCGTAATTCGCCCCCAGCTAAACGATGAAGAGCAGACAGATGTGTTTAAAGAAATCACACAGCCCCGTGGATGTGTTTGGTTTGGCAGCATTGTCACTAAAACCCTGCTGAGTGAAACTTCAACCACGGTCAATGTGAGACATCTAGTGGCAGAAAAGGAAAAGTACACTTTTTTGGTTTGTTTTTGTTTGTTTTTTTGTTTACCGTCATTTAAACAGACTCTTCCCTGAAGACTAACAATGTAATGTAACCTGTTTGCCCTGAGCAGCAGAGAGCTCGGTGCCTTTTCTGGCGGTATTTAATTAGTCACAGCAGCTCTAAAAGTTATAATAGCAGAATTTGTATTGTTTTAAATGCAGAAATGTTGCCGTCAATTGACAGTCAAAGTGTGTAATTGTAAAACTACAATTACTGTTCCTTTCTGGACTTTTTTTCCTGTCATTTATGGTGTGCTAAAGCTACAACAGCCTATAGGCAAAACAAGAGCACAATGGCAAAAAAAAAAAAAAAAAAGGATTCACTGCGGCTCTTTCCCCTTATCTTCTTTTACTTTTCGTAACAGCACTGAATATTTCCACTGGGAGCCTTTTTCACGTCTGCCTTCACTCCTCTAATAATATCATTGTTATGGTGCTACATTTGCCCCTTCTTCAGTGATAAAATGTTAAAATAAAAATCATTAAAGCTCAGTGATTTAGGACTCGTCTCACCTTGAAATAGCCCTGCAGGAAATTCATGTGTTCAAATAAAGTGTAGACGAATTTCACCCAAGATAAGTATGCTCTTTCCTTTTTTAAAAGCAATGGCTATGTTTTGTGTATTTGTTAACCCTTTGTCACATACGTATAAATACTGTATGTTCATATTTGTACCTCGTGTTCTGACAAACAAATTTTGTTTGGGGTCATCATTGATTTCAGCATCTTATTCAACTTCTTTCAGCTGCTGCCTTCAGGAGTTACCACAGTTATCATCTCCCTCCATTTCACTCTATCACTACCAACCCTTTCGTGTCACACCAACCCTCCATCCAAGGTATTTAAAATCATCCTCCTTCACCTTACTTTACATCTTGACTGCTACACTTGTCTCCCTCTCATTCACACACATGTAATCTGTCTTGCTTCTCCTGATTTTCATTCCTCTTCTCTTCAAAACATACCTCCAACTCTCTAGGATCTCTTCCACCTACTTCTTACAGGTTATAAGACATAATAGTCCACAGAGACTCCTGCTTACTTCATCTGTCAACATAACATAAGTCTTTCTTGACTAATTTAGTACTGAAAAAATAATGCACTTTCTCTTTCTAGAGGTCATAAATATCTGCTATATATTTGTTAATAAAGAATAAAAAATATTTTATGGCACAAGTATAAAATGCAGACTATTCATATGTATTCACATGTACTGTAATATCAAGTGCTTACCACAAGAGGGCCTCCTTGAAACATAAATGGATGACACTTCCACGTCTGAACAGCAGACCACCCACCCGGATAGTTTCATTGTAGACTAATTCAATCACTACTAATAATAGTCACTTCTAGCGTTTGTCCAGAGGAATTACAAAGTCACGTGGTCATGTGCTCAGACTTTTACCTGTTTCACAGCCACTTTTTCACCGTGGGGCCTAATCCATGTGGGTCAGAAGATTAATGTGCAAAACCGACGCAATTAGTTTGCAGGATTATGAAATACTTCCAACTCACAGCTCCGACAAAAACAATGTAGTCATTACGGAGATTGGTGTCCTAAATGGGTGTTTTTGTTCTAGATTGCGATCTCTAATTCCCCATGTTCATCATTTTCGGGAAAAGCTGATAAATTAATCACCTATTCATTTTTACCTTCGCTCCAGATGACTCACAGAGACGTTTGGGCGGTTTTGTTTGTTTTTTGTTTTTTGTTTTTCGAAGGGACTCCTCCCTTTCTGAAGTACACAACTCCACATATGGTCATCGTGTCCCCGCCCCACTAACCCAGGCTCCGAGTATCGTCTCTCCGCCCAGAGCGTGAGTCTGGCCTCGAAGATAACAGTGGAAACTGGGCAGGGTCTGTCTACACATGAAGGCACCTTGACTGCGTGCGCGGTGTGCTTTCTCTTTTCAGCGCTGAGAAGACGTTGCGCTGATCGGAGGATTTAAAGTGAGCTTAAGTTGGACTCGGTGTGACATTTGTGGATCCCGTGGGCGTTGCTGCACTAACAGTGGCTGTGTTGCTCAACTTTGAGAAGTATGTGAATTTGTTGCGACGGCTGAGACGGAATGCGCGGATTTGGTGGCTTTTCCTCCTGTGTTTTCTCTTCGGATATCGTCGTGACTTCGGTCCACCTGCAGCCCCTATTCGCGTGTTTTGCAAGCGTGCAATCAATGGCAGTCATGCAGCATGATGTGAAGCTGCACCTCTGCTCCTAACAGACTGTTTACCTGTGTGGAAGGAGCAGAGTTGCACGTCGTGCCTTTGCAGAGGCTCCATGGGTAACCGCCGTGCGTAACGCTGGCTCTCCATGGAGGACTGGTGGAGAAGCCACTCATCGAAATCCCCACTTTAAAAAGACACTTGAAGAAAGATGAATCAAGACCAGGACGGGATCTCTTTAGCGGTACCTTCCTTTGGTGCTGGCCCCGGCAGAGAGAACCTCAGCGGGGAAAATACAAGCGTCAACAGCAGTGGTGGTGGTGGTGCCTGTGGAATCCCCGCAGCCGGGACTTTTTGGCATGATTCCGGGGCTGGAGGTGGGGGACTTAGCCCGATCTCCGGGAGCTGCCCTTTGGACACCGGAGGGTTGCTGTCCACCGGAAAGTCTTGCAAAAGCAGGCCGGTGACAGTGGCCTATGTGGTGAACGGAGAGGCCAGCCAACAGAATAATCATGAGAGCATGGCCCTGCAGTGTCTGAAGGACGCTTGCGAGTCTGTGGGCAGCAAGCTAGAGACAGTGAACTTTGGTAAACTGGATTTCGGGGAGACCGCCGTGCTGGACAGGTTCTACAACGCAGGTGAGTCAAGTGAAGAAAGGCTTATAAATCTTTCCACATCCACCCACAACAAGCTTCCCAAACCGCCCTCAGCAAGTGAGAAGACAAACATTTTATAAAAGTGATTATTACGTGATTATTAGATGAGGTCATTTTTAGCCTTAACGGCAGCCTGTTAGGATTTTAGATCAATCCTCTAAATTGATTTTTTCGGCTTAATCTTTGCTCTCCATTATAATGATTAAGCCACAGTGGACCTCACTAAAGCTCAGTGACCCAGGAATGGCATTTAATTCATGAAAGAGTAGCACAAGAACCTCTCCCCTAAATTCCTTTCAGGGGCTCGAAAATCACGTTTACTGCATCACCTCTGTTGTTGGAAACTGTGCCTGCAGGACAGGTTGCTCTGGACTCCCTAAATACATCCCATTGCTCTGCATGTCATGGCTTGATGTTGCTTCCTTTAGATCACAGTGGTATGTATACTTAAATGAACAAAGCTGGAACTCATTGAACAATAGTTGCTGAGAAGTTGTATCATTTGCTCCACTAATGTGGGGATTATTGCTAGAGTTCCCCCTCCTATGGCTAGTTTCCCCTCTTCCATTGTGGGGTTCGGCATTGTGCTTCAGTGTCACAGTTTGAGCCACAAGCCTGGTCTTTCCACTGGAATCTGCTAACTTGAATCCCTTGATAGAAAGCACTTTCCATCTCTAATTCATGTTGTATATGTAGCAGTTGGCTCTAAATACTACTGAAAAGGTTTGGTTAAGTCATGAAAAACAAAACTATAATGCACATGGCTGATCTCTCTGTTTGAGAGCCAGAAACAGCAGCCAGTGTTTGCATTTCATTAAGATTGTATCAGTACCTGTTCAGCAGATATTGTAAATATAAAACAGTGTGACACATCAAAGCCTTTCAAACAGTGGCATCTCTGCAAATGATGCTAATTTTGTTTTGGGATTTTCTTTTTCTTTTTTCTTTTTGAGGGGGGTTACTGTCAAACTCTGGTAGCCTAAAGACACAATCATTGCTTGACTCGTTATTAATATAGTAAAAAGAGTTTACCTGACAGGAGCTATAAAAAGATCAACATATATAAAAGTCAATATGCAGTATGCAGGTTTTTTTCCTTATTATAAAAGACCTAGAAAATTCCTAAAAGAAAATATCTGTTTTATTAATGGTAATTGCATCAGTGTTAACAGTAACAAAACTAAGATTAAGTCACTGGGTAAAAAAAACTATATTTTTTTAAAACAAAAGCATCAATTCTAAGGTCACAGTAGTTAGAAGTCACTAATTAAAGGTCCATCTATTTTCTTAACCACTCATCCAGCTAAGCTCACAGGGAGCTGGAGCCAATCCTGGCTGACATTTGGTGAGAGGCGGGTAACTGGCCAGGTCACAATTCCACTCCCATTTGTACTTAAATCCACACCTATGACCAGTTTAGACCCAACAAGTTCCCAACCAGTTCAACCCAACAATAATATGTTTGCACTGTAGAAGGACACGCCAAGCTAAGGGAGAGTGTGTTAAACGATGCACTACCCAGCCGCCTCACAAATCTTAGCAACAACTGTCAAAAAGTAATGAAAATCAGGACACAAGGTCAGCAACCCCACCAAGGTGCTTATGAACATATTATAATTGTGCAAAATTTAGAGTTAAAATGTAACAAATTCTTAATATTATGCAAAAAGTAGCATAGAAAAAGTATATTTAATAACATTTTTATCCAACTATAGCAATGTAGTGATTATAAACTGATATAGATAGAGCTGAATTAACCATATTTAGTTGCAGTAACAGCACTTATATTGCCAACATCAGAGCCTACTAGTGAAGGCAGACAGGTGTATTGTTTGTTCCATGCTCGACATGCTTCTTGCTTCTCATATTATTGGCTGTACAAACACATCATGTTCCCAGTGTTTTGTTTGGTCTTTTTCCTCTGAGCTACCGTGGAATTTTCTCATAATACACAGGGGAGGGCTGTGGCATTTTCCCAGACACACATTGCTATATCTGTTCACTCACACACCACTTCTTCATTATCCTCCTGCAGATGAAAGACCGGAAACAAAAAACTTGAGTGAGCTTGTTGGTTTCTGTCATTTGTCTGCTTCTGATACAATGAAAAGCTGTTCCTGACTGTCCTTACATGTCCTCCCCGCATGATGCTGTGGACAAAGAGGGTATTTGGTTGAAAGATGGCAGAGTCTGATTGTGAAACCCTCAGGACATGAAACACAGGAAGTGTAGATGCAAAAGTTTGGCAACAGTGATAGCTAACCGTATCTTATCACTGGGAATTTTGGTCACTACAGCCCAGTTATTCATGGAGTCAGAATTCAGATTTGAAGTCAGATTTGTGTAGCTGTGCCTATCTTACTCACACCACTGATCACATGATATTAACCAACATAAGTGGGGGGAGGAAAAAAAAACATGAGTAAGATGTGAATAGATTACATATGTACCTATCAGTGTTTTCAAAATTCAGATACTTACTGTATGTGTGGAATTTGTCACGGAACTATACGAGATTATAGTGGTCCTTGTTCTGCTCTGCATCCGCAGTAAATTTCACAGCAGATCTCCAAAGCAGAGCAAGGCCATTTGCAGTGCAAGAGAGTGGAGTTGGAGTGCATCCAACTGTGTGACAGAAGCCTCTCTGGAGAAGCAACTAATTAATATTGAGTTCAACCTGGCCAGTGAGCCAGTCTGTAGGTAAAACACAGGAGGGAAGGGCCAAGGTTGGTTTGCCAGCAGTGATCGGACTTTTAAAATAATAGAGAGCACGTTGTCTGCTAGTAAACTGATCACAGATTACGTTGTTTTCTCAGTTGGGTACAAAAATAAACATAAAAAAAAATTCCAAATACACATGAAATCTTACAAACTAACATCTGTGTAGAAAACGCTGAATTACATTTTCAGTAAATCATTTGTATTATGTGTCATATTCCTTTATAAGATGTCAATTTTGAGCCAAGTGTGAAATTAAGCAGCAAATGTCATTTAATCTAAAATAAAAAAAATAAAAAAAATACAGCATGTTAGCAGATAATTGGGCACAAGTAACTAATAATTACAGAAAGGACAAAATCAGAGAAGTAAAATGTGAAGCAAAAATTCATACTTCATCATCCTGCTGATTTTGATATACACACAACTTTTATCATTATTATAACTATCGCAAAAAAGAAGCAGGTATGCCCTCACTGCCATGTTTCTCATCCCACTGCCTCTCCTGAGTAGCTATGCTGTAGATGGGTGGATATGAGTTTTCACTTGAATGGTTTTAGAATTTAGACCATTAATTCTATCCAAACAAATGTGCACATTTCTGTCAGCTAATTGAGGCTGTTGAAAATTGAACAACTTATTTAAAACATCTTAAATTAAAAAAAAAAAAAAAAAACAGTCTTTATCTGTATCTTTTTTATGTTTTCTCAGTTCCCGGTTGTTGTTTTTAAATATATGCTTTCCCTTAGCCCATGAGATAATCTTCATCTGTCCTTTTGACAGGATGCGTATATCAGACTTCAGGGAATGTGTTTCCTTTATTTATTTATTTTTTGTGATTAGCCTGATTCTCAGCCCCCAGTCTGGAGTACCAGCCTCAGTGATGGCCCATCTTATACTTGAGACACAAAGTCATCAGGATTCAGTGCTTGAGTTGTTTCTCTCTTGATATCTTTGGCAGAGGCTGAAGTGAAAGAAGCTTTAGCTAAGGACTCTGAGGCTGCTCACCCTGAGACAAGAGTTTTCTGTTTCAGAAGGTAGTTCAACTTAAACTCTGAGTCAGTCAACTGGGTGACAAACTCTAAGAATGCCACTTGCTCGCTGGCAGGTTTTCTTCTGTTTCTCTCTGACTCTTCCTCCCCTCCCGTACCTGAACCATCTGCTGATACTCCGATTCATTTCTTCATACATAAAGTCGCTATCAAAGCTCAGAGTGAAGCAAATTATTTGACAGGAGTTTCCATTTTTACAAACACTGAAACGTCGGTTAGATGTTTCTTCACCATTCTATGTAAATTACACGACTGCTTTTATAATCAATAAGTACAGAGACAGCGATCATATTGCAGATTAATTATGAGAATCCTGTAGCACTTATAGTCTCCATGTTTCTGACTCATTTCTGTGTTGTAATCAGTCACACTGATGGAAAAATGACTGTCACAGTTGGACCTTGGCGGTGATGTGAATATCTGCGTAAAGTTGAGGCTGAAATGACTAAAGCAAAACTAAATGTATTTTAAAGTTACTTTTTAAATGCTGGCTTCAGACGTTCTGACTGTGAGTAAAATAGTTTCAGATTCAGTCATTAAATTATGTCAAACAACAAATTCAAAATCTGAACTTGGACATGTTTTCTACTGAAAATTGCCTAAATCAGTCTCACAAACACATCAAACCAAAAATATAT
The DNA here is from genome assembly GCF_057382275.1 of Copadichromis virginalis. Classification (NCBI taxonomy): domain Eukaryota; kingdom Metazoa; phylum Chordata; class Actinopteri; order Cichliformes; family Cichlidae; genus Copadichromis; species Copadichromis virginalis. The sequence continues at coordinate 18,164,648 of NC_140632.1, forward strand.
GTAAAAGATCAGCAAACATTCTTGATTTAAAATCTTTCAACCTTCTAAAACAATACTAAAATATCTTAAATTTATGAGACCAGAGTCTACAAAAGCTGAGACATTTCTTATAACATGTTTGTAAAGATTTATCGGTAAGTCATTCATTAAAAAAATGTGAATTTGTAATATTAGGCTGCCAGGAACTGAGTAAAACACCTCTGCTACATCTATAAGAGAGGCATTATCTATGAGTGATGGCTCATATTAGATCAAATTAGAAATGGTTAAATTGGGGAGCATTAAAGCAGAGGTTTTCTGTAAATCTCATTAAGCATTTTTATCCGGTAATGGCAGAAATAATGAAATTCTTTATGAGAAATCAGGTTTAAACTTCCCTGAATTACTGAGAAAATGCAGTGGCCGTAGACTGCTGCAAAAACAGTTTTTATTTAATAAAGACTGACTTGCGGGTGGATTGTCTATAGCAATCTGGGTAACAAATATCACATGTCCATCACTAAACTGTGTCTCTGTTTCTCCATATCTCCAGTCACATACCTTTTCTTTGTGTCAAATTACACCTGAATTATTAGATTTAATAATTAAATGACAAAATGAGGATTTCAGTTTCATCCAATAAAAAAAAAAATCAAATTGAGTAAAGGACTATCACAGACAGTATAAATAAATTATATATTTTATATCAAATTCTTACTCATGTATAACGTTGGCAGAGTGGCCCAAGCTGATTAAAAGTCCCGTTTTTCAAATAAAAATCGCAGCCCATGCTGACACGTGTTCATATTCCTCGGTCCACTGGAATAAAATGAAGTCTCTGCTCTTTATTTATCTGTTGCCATGGTGATTCATAGTATCTGAGCTTCATGGATGATGGCTTTCTTTCTCTACTCACGCACATGCTAAACTCTGATCATCTGTTTTGGAATCAGAAACTCGTTTTATGTTTTTAACTCAGTTTGTTGAGCAGCGACTGCTTGGCAGCAGTGCGACAACTTGATGCGTCCTGTTTCGAAACACTTTTTACAGTGTTGAAAGTGCAGCAGTTAATACTGTAGTATTTGCCAGGGATCAAATGGCGCACCTGTTCGTGTGTTTGTGTGCTGGGTCATAGCTGTGGTATGTAGAGCTTTATCCCTCTTGTTGATCATTACACTAAACCACTGTGTCATTTATAGGGTGCACATTGAATTTGTGAACAATTCCTGAGCACTTTAAAAGCTGCTCTACCTGAACCTGAGTGTTTGCTTACCACTCCATTACACACACACACACACAGCACCACTCAGCCAACGCAGATCTAGCTCACAAATTGTTTTCATGCTGCCCAGTTTACAATGTAGTAGTATTGAGAAGAGGAGTATATAATGGAGCACCAAGGTGAATGAGGTTGAAAAAAAAAACAGAAAGTACCTTAGCATCTACAAATTATAGACTTTCTGTAAAAGGTAGAGATAACCACATTTGGATGAGAAGGTGGAATACTAAGTTATACAGTTAACATGAGGTAGTATTGTTAGCATTCATAAACTGTAAAACTGCTTCTTCCTTTTCTGTTGGCTGCTCCATTTAGGGGTCACCACAACAAATCGTCAGCCTCCATTTCACCCTGTCTGTCACACCAACTCTCTGCATGTCCTCCTTCAGTCCATCCATGAATATTCTCTGTGGTCTTCTTCTTTTCCTCTTGCCTGGCAGCTCCATTTCCAACATCCTTTGTCCAGTATATCCACTATCCCTCCTCTGCACATGTCCAACCGCTCTCTAACTTTGTCCCTCTGATGGACTCATTTCTAATCTTGTCCATCCTGGTCACTTCCAATGAAAATCCTAACATCTACTTGCAAATTAGTCCAAGTTAAAAAAAAAAAAAAAAAACATTCTGCCATAACATAAAGAAGACATCATTTGTCAGACATATCCATTACAACGCTCCAAAATGCATCAATGCCACAAACATGGCCAAATCAGACTTGCCCCTAATAATGCAAACTTTAAGTAAAATTCAGACAGTTGCATGCCAGCCAAGCAGCTACAGTGATGGCTGACAAGAAGCAGAAAACTGCAGTTGTGATAGATGTGGCAATCCCAGCAGAAGGAAACATCAGAAAGAAGGAGCATGATAAAACAGAGTGGAGGTAGCAGGAGCTGAAGGATCAGCTGGAGCAGATGTGGAAGGTGGTCCCGGTGGTAGTAGCAGCAGTAGGAGTAGGAGCTGTAACTCTGGAACAGTGGCTCCAGCAGATTCCAGGCACTAAAAACAGCGAAGTTACTACACAGAACCCTCAAACCCTCGGGCCTCTGGTACACAAACACAAACCATTTCTTTCTTACAGTTATGTTATTGTAGGAACTGCAAACAGTTTTGTTGCTGATATTGTTTGTATTATTGTAAATGTCTCGTGGTGTCGAAACCAATCCTCCTCCTAGTCTCAAACCAGGAAGCTTTAACATAGCAGGCAAATGTAAACACCACTGCATAGCAAATCCTCAATCTTGATTTGTTCTGTTAAAAGTTAATGTTTATTAGAGTTATTGATTAATCATTTAAATGTCAGTAATAAACATTAGCAGAAGTGAACAACAAGCAGCGAACAATGAGGTGACCTGGTCTCATGATAGTGTTGTTCAGCAGTGTAAAGTCACAAAATAGGAAATGCTTCTCACATGGCTATTTGGTGAACTACTGTAACTAGCAAAGCAAACTGTAAGCAAACTGTAGTCTGAAAAAGTGGACGGAAATGGAGCACAGATGCAATCCTTGCACAATGGGTGACGTCCAGCTTTGTCCAGTGTCAACACTGCCGGGCGCCAGCAGACACTGTCTCTTATCCAGCACAAGAATGTACACTCAAGATTCCTGACTGTGAATCCGCACTGCCCTGAAATCCCATCAGCTGGCCCTTTGCTAAGTTGTTTATCTTCCCTTCTGTTTACGCTAGTGGTTGGCTGCTTTTCAGAGGTTAGGCGGCACAAGGTTAGGAGGAATTAGCCTAGGGGCCATTTGCTGGCCTCTGGGGAGGACTGCCTTCACCTCTGTGGGAGATTCCAGGCAGAAGTGCAAATGCTTTTTAACAAGTTTTTTTCTTTTCTTTTCAAGGAAGGAAGGAAAGGCTAGTTCAGAATCAAAAGCAGCTTCTTCTTTACATGCATGACAATGACTATACCCCACATCCTTCTATGCAGTATTATCAGCTGGAATAAGTGTAAGTGCTGTATAAAATCCTGCTTATATCTCAGAAGTGATCACCAGAAATAGGACAGGAGGTGGAGTAGCCGAATATCAAAGCTCCCATTTGGATTCATCAGGGTTCATTTGAGGTGAAATGCAGCAGGAGTGGGTAGGGTTGTCTTTAGAAACCAATGGTGCGTGACAGGGAACTCTGTCTTATCAGTTTGAGTATCATGATAAGGCAGTGAACAGCCTAAGAGCTATGAGAATAGTCTGGTTGTATTTTGCATTTATTTGATTTTTGGGGGTGGGTTTGATACCAGTGGTTTCTTTTCTCTAGTAGAACAGCTGTTATTACATTATTTTTTTTCCAACTAGAAAACCTTTGGCAGCATGCAACAAGTTCACAATACAGAGTCTAATAATAACGCTGTAACCAGGCTCCGGCGGAGGTGTGTTTTACTCATCTGTCTTTGCAGTTGCTTTTCTCACATGCAGTATGCAGCTTTTGTCTGGTTTGTTTTGATTCTGCATACCCACCGCAAAGGTCACAGCATGTATGCAAAACTGCATGGGTGTTTTTGCGTGAAAGAAAATAGTTTTTGTTGGCAGTTTAAAAAAAAAACAAAAAAAATTGTGCGCATATATTAGAGTCAAGAGGTGTTTCTGTAAAGACAACGGTAAAGTTTTTTTAATTTCCATATTTAGTTTGAGTTTCATATCTAGTCTAGCTCGAGGATGCCACCCACATCTTACAAGAAAAATTACTTGAAGTCTTTATATTTTAATATCATTTTCTTATTATTTTATATTATGCAGTGTAGGGCTGGGCCATATCATACCGTTCACGGTAATACCGGTATAATGTTGGGCAACGATAAGAAAATGAAATATGGTGATAGAATATGGGTAAAACACGCATGCGCAGTGCCTTTGTTTTCATTAGCACATGACGGCGATAGAGAATAAGAAGGGCAAAAGCGGATTGTTGAATGAAACGGATGAACCAGAACTGGTTTGTAAAAATACTGCAACTTCAGTGGTGTGGAACTGGTTTAGCTTTGGTCCGTCAGATACACAACAAAGCACTATTTCTGGTAGAGCATGCTAGCGGGCCGTCATTATTACCGTGTTTTTTGGAAAATACGGCACACTTAAAATCAATCCTTTGATTTTTCTGAAAATCAACAGTGCCCCTTATAATCCCGTGTGCCTTATGTATGAATTCTGGTTGTGTTTACTGACCTCGAAACGATTTTATGTCGTACACGGCGCTCGAAAATCTGTCAAATGTTTCAGTACGACTTTGCTAAGCTACGAACCCGCACCGCTTGATGGATTGTTGGAGCATTACGGCTATCGTAGGCAGGCGCCTCGCGGAGTGATACGTACTGTGCTTCAACATAATATTACCGTGTTGTGTGTGTATAACCTCTTTTTAAGTTTTGTGGATATTATACATGGTTATGCTGAGGATATGTCGGCCAGTTTCCACTGGAAATGCCTTTTGGTTAAACTATCAGCAAGGAATTTGCATTTGCACTGTTAAATTTTTATATAACTTTAATGCACATAAAAACAGCTGCTTGTTTAAGTGAAAATACATTGATGTTTTGTTTTTTTTACACTAATAAAGTCGTGGAGTCGTAAAGTATTTTGTCTAGTGTCAATTAAATCGTCAGTTATATCGTTATCGCAAATTTTCAACTGTATATCGTGATAAATATTTTTGGTCCTATCGCCCTGCTCTAATCAACCAACTGTTGATACAAAACAAGATGGATCTGTGCTTTTTTTGTTATTTACACCTGATTCTGACCCTAACATCTGAATGGTGTAGCAGAAATACTGACTCCTCAGATCAGATAATTTTTTTTCAATATTCTGTGCTCCAATTTTGTTGAATTCCTGCAAATTGTAGCCTCGGTTTTCTGTGCTGTGCATTCAAAGATGCTCTTCTGCAGACTTTTGTCGTAACAAGTCGTTATATGAGTTCCTGTTGCCTTCCTATCAGCTTATAGAAGTCTGGCTGTTCTCCTCTGACCTCTGGCACCAACAAGGCATTTTTACTTTGAGAACCGACGCTCAGCCCATTACCATTCAACAGTCACTGCAAAGCCACAGCTGAACATGATTAATCACTACTGAAGGCTTAGTTGTGATGACCTGTAGCTGGCTAAACCTTAACACTGGTCTTGGGTAAACAAACACTGGAAACCACATTGCACATCCACGATTAATATCTAAACACAACTGAAACCAACACTAATGAATGTTACTACTTCCAATGAGTCTTAAGGGGTTTCCACACAGGCATCGATTAGCAGTGAAGTGACTACCAGACACCGTAGAAAGTAAATAACATTCAGCAACTTCATGTAACAACAGGCGAAGTGGGCAGCTGCTGGGTTAAATTTGTCTTTTTTCTTTTTTTTAATTGTATAAAGGCATTGTGCATGAATATTTGCATAAAATAATAGTGGCCCATGTGAAATTAGACAAAGTATCTCAGTATGCACCCAAAAGGTTTTAAAGTTTCCTTCCAGTCCTTCAAAACCAGTACATGTGATGTCATACCCCTGATATCTCCAGTTTAAAAAAGGAAAAAATGCAGGAACCCTTAACATTTTCAAGAATAGGTCTAAAAATACCAAGAAATCATGTCAGGAAATGTTTATCAGTCGTGCTGGTGTCTGATGTTTCTGCTGTTTCAGATGGAAAATTTCTTATCTAGTTCACTTTTCCAGGTCTTCAGGTGTATTTATACACTAATTTCTGCCTGGTGCCGTTTTATTTCCATGCAACACTCTGCAAACAACCACAACAGTTCCTCAGTCCTGTCACGCGAAGCAAGTGAGATAAAGTGGAATTGTTTACCAGACAATAACATGATTCTGTTTCACTGAACAACAGCAAGGAAGTACATCAAGTAGGCATGTCGGGACAGCTTGCACTGCAGCACAGGTCTCTCCCAGCGTGCTTGTCAGCGGTAGATGAATTCACATTCTGTTCTCAGCTGTTTTCCCTTCGGGGGCCATTGCACTGTGGTTTGTAAAATATCTCAGTGAGTGAAAAGGCAACAAAGTGGAGCAAAGGTAAAGAGGAGCTGACTGCCAGGAGAGTCGTGCGACTGGCAGGCGGGTCTCATTTCCTGCATCATGATCTTTTTTTCTGGGTTGTTTCTTTCAAGCACATGGGTCTAAAAATAAAGGGAACATTAATCTCTTGCTGCTAGGTGAGGTGTCAGATGACTGAATATCCATTCATATGTCCCATATTCTCCTGTGGGAGAAGAAATGTATTTGTAAACAGAAAAGCTTAGCAGAAAGACTTGAATGGTCTTTTTTCACCAGTATTAGGGGTTTATTTTGAGGGGAAAAGGCAGTTTTTCTGTATTCTCCTGCAAGAATAAACAAAAGAATAAAAATAAACTTGTAAAAATTTTATTCCATGTGAGTAATGGAGACACCCTAAGGAACTAACTTGCACTGCCTTGTTACTACCTGGAATTGTGCATCACTTTTAAAGCTGATTTTTTACACCTGCACTTCAACTCTGAAATCTCTCGATTACTCAGCAAAGATGCGTGTAAGACCACTAACCAGCACAGTCAGATAGGAGCTGGTCGATAGCTTAGTTTTCTTCAGACTCTGTGTAATGTCTAATTACACCCATATGAGTGTAGTGCAAGTAATCACATGAATTCAGTGGGTGTGCTGAACCCTCCACCACACCCAACAGACTACTTACAATAGTGAGAATGATGGCTATCTGTTGTATATGAGAAACAAATTACTACAGGATTCAACAACTTGTGGAGTTCATTTGTGAAAACTTCATTTTCACATATAAACGCAGCTAATTTTTTAAAATTTTTATTTTAGTGCTTCATACAGGAAAACTAAAAAGCAATTAGTGTGGAGTTGTTTGTAAGTTCCTATAATGGATCCATTTCACTTATTTGAAGCTATGGTCTTATATGGAAATAGATCAGCTTTGCATCATTAACAATCCATTCATTTGTCATTCCTTGTGTCCACTGTCTCCCGTAAGTCCAGCCTCCTTTTAGGCCAACTGTCATCTGATTGGCTGCCTTAGTATGGTTATGTATGAGATAACCATACTAAGGTATCCAAACGAAAAAGGAGATCCTGGGTGTGTAATACGTAAAATAAGAAAATCATGAAAGGTTTCTTTTAATGTCAATATAAATTTTGATTATGAGATTCGTAAGCAACAAGGGTGGCCACAGTGCTTTACAAAACCATAGATCAGTAAAATAAATACAATAAAAAAAAAACGGGAAAAACAAACAAATACGATAAATTGGACTTAAAACAAAAAGACACCAAAACAAGAAAACCTAATCAAACTTAAACTAAATTCAATAACTCATTATTTTTATCTGTTTCATCAACTCAAGCCAAGTTTTCAGTTTATAACACGCCATTGTGATCCCCTGTTTATTTGATCTGTAGCACAGAACACCCCTCTGGAGCTTTTTGTCTCTGTCAGCGTCAGTTATGTTTATATAGCGCATTTCATTGCATGTAAACTCAATGTGCTTAGCATAAAAGATAAAAATCTAAAACACACTGTGTAGCTCAATGGTGCCCTTAGGCAATAGACAGATCAAAATAAAAGTTTACAGAGAAACGCAGTACAAAAGTTCCTTTTTTTTATACTGCGTTTAGGTGTGGCAGCTCAGAACGGCTACAGTATAAACACTTGTGGTCTGAGAACACGGTTAACTGCAGTAATTCGTTGAGCAATACCTTTTGTATGACACCAAATAAACAAGTCTGAAGCTTTTAATCCTGTTTGTCTCTGCATCCTGACAGCTAAACAGCTAAACATCATTTGAAACACCAGAGGTAAACATCACACTGGCCCAGCATGCAAGAGCACCACAAGCATCCTCTGCTGTTCCTGGAAAGTTGGCAGACTGTTTGGACTTTATGCTCTCGAAGGTTCCTTTTCAAGGGAGGGGGATATTTCCAGAGCAGCATGGAGATGGTATTTCTAAGCATCTGCCTGTCCTCTGTGTAGGATGGGCTTCAGGGTAAAACTCCAGCTGCACTTTGCTCCACTAATACGAGTCTGTTTACCTTGTTTTCCATTAGACATACAGGGGAAAAAACCTCAACTACTATGCACACTGATGGCTTCGGTTCACTAACATCACTCAAAGCAGTTTTCCTCACAGTCGCTATGGTTACAACTTCTTATATGTAGCTGTTATGTAATAGATGGTAACGAAGCGTTATTCACTGTGCCAGCGCTGTTACTATCTCTCTTGGTAGAGTCAAACTTGCCGTTGGTCCGTGAGTGACCGAGGCATAAACCGCTACAGTAATCGCATTTCTTCAATCATGACAAGTCAACGGCATTTTCATAAATATGGAATATTATCAGGTCAAAGTAAGGTCACATACCAACACATGCAAACACTGTATCCTCCTCTTTCCCGGCTAGATGACGTAGGACGCATGAAATGTAATGGAACAATTGTGGTGAACTGAAATCACTCTTGCATTGCAACTTACTAAAGTTTCCAATGTGCCAGTACAAGCTTATACAGCATCTTTGGGATTAGATAGATACCAATATTCACATTTATTCACCTTTAATTTGATTTATAGATCAATATCTTTAATGATTATTAACGATATCCTTCATTTTTGGGCAGATTTCTGGGCAGCAATTTTTTTTCTAATGATGTACACATTTTATGAAGTGGCTACAGAGGTTCAGTAGTTATCAGCAGTAAATATTTAAAGCTCTGAAACACAGTGGGAGGTTCAGATAATGATTCGGAAAGATTATTCAAGAAGAATGGGTCAGACTTTGCACACAGCTGTCCTGGGATCTGATGTAGTTCACCCTTCACCTTCTGACAACTGATGTGAACTGAAGCGTGATGCTGACTGCGTTAAGAAGTTCATTTTCAAATCTTCACTTCTAAGTTCAAATAAAGAGTCAAGTTTTGCAATCCAGCTTTAATATAAATTTAAAAAGTGTTGTAGTCCTTGTAAATCAGCACTTGAAATGTACATTTTTTCCTTCTAGAAAGCCACCAGTACTTGTTTGATGTATGTAGATTTAATGTTTTAGTTTTACATGTTGTATCTGTAGCTGCCTTGATAAATCATTAATTATTTAATCTATATATCTATACACAGAGCTCACTTTATTGAGTTTTGGCTTTGAGCACAGCAGCCCTATCCATCTGATGTTCACACCTTAAGTTTGTAAGGGGCAAATCTATCAGAAGAAAGTTAGCTTAGAGGGAGGGCTTGTTGTAGGGAATCATGCAAATCTGTTCCTGTAAGAGTCCAAAATAAAATTATGTAGCTGGGAGTGAGCAAAACAGGTCACCTTAATCTACAGCTGTAGGGATGTATAGCATAGCTGAAACACAATCTCTCAGTATTGTTTATAGCTTATGATTTTAGGCTGCTGGTAGCAATTGTTTATTTTTCTCCACAACCTGCTCTCATTAAAATAGATTTCTCTGTGTCCAATCATGTGCTCTCTAGTAGAGACAAGAGACTCTGCTTTGCTGAAATGATCCAGATCCATGTGAAAATGCTCCAGAGCTTTTTAGATCATAATATTTTAGATGGAGCTGATCCCCCAGCTCCTCTTCAGAAAGAGCATGTGGAGCTGATGGAGGATCTCTGGAGAGTGCTGGGAAGGATCCATAAAGAGAAGCCAACAGACACCAGAACAGTCTCCAGTAAATTCGAAGCCCTCCACTCCGAGCTGCTCACCTGAGGCCCGATGAACCTACAGCACCAGGCCGAGTGCTGCTGAGAGTCAAACACTGTGAGAGAGTATGTTCAGAGTATTGAATTATTTTCCCTCCTCTGCTTTGAGCAGTAGGCGAGGGAATCAATTTACTTTTGGTTCACACTGGCAGGTCCAACTGTAGGAGGTGTAGCAGGATTATCAGGGCATCAGTATGAATGTTTTACTCTTCATTTCTTTTTTACATTTTTTTCTGCATGTCTTATCTCTCACTGATGTAGACAGATTTCAGTTTACTGGTGATACCAGGTGATTGTAAAACACCAGATGCGGTGAAAAGATGCCACTGTATGCGAAAAGGGTGACGAGGAGTCTCAAGTAACTCCTCTGCAGGCTTCACGAAGCCTTCTGTCAACACTATGTTGGCAGGTCTGCTGCTGTATTGGCATGCATTTCACTCTGCTGTTGCATTGGTAAGCAATCATGGCATCTGAACACGCTTCACAAACATTCATAGCCTGTGCTATTGAAATGCAGTCGCTGTGTTTATCAGCCTTTTGAAATTTGGAATCATTGTCCTTAATGTGGTTTAAAAAGCCTACTATGAACCTGCGAGCTGAAACACTTCCAATGAATTGGAATCTGGAACTTCTTTTGTTTTTAATATTTTTAATATTTATAAGGATTATAAGTCCCTGCGCTGTTGTTGCAATGGGTCTGTGACTCTGAGCTATGGATTCTGTATAGTAGGCAGAGGCAACACTTTCCAGTACTGACTTTCCAACTTTCCTGTGAGAGCAGATTACCATTGTTCTCTGTTTCCTTGTGTAATGTCATCCACAATATCCACAATTACAAAATGTACCACACTAGCCAAAATGCTTTTAACATTGCAATTTAAAAGCTACTTGAAAGTATTTGTGCTGTCATTGCTTTTTAGTACCGGTAATTGCATCATTAACTGTACTGGGAAACCAAGCCTTCCTTGGAACCAGCAAGAATTAAAAGAGGAAGTAAGCTAGCTGTTCATGAAAGGGAAGAGTTGCTCATTTCTATCATCCTTCCGCCAATCTTCTTCCGCTTCAGTTTCGCCGAAGGGGCGGGAACTGTGCTAGCTGTTAGGATGAGAGGCGGGATACACCCTAGACAGGTTGCCAGTGTGCCACAAGGCTGATAAAGACAACCATCACTCTTACTTTCACACCTATGGGCAATTTAGAATTGCTAATTAAGCCGACCCCAATGTATGTCTTGGGCTGGGAGACAGTCAGAGTATCCAGAGAGAACCCATGCAAACACAGGGAGAGTATGCAAACTTCAAAGGCTTTAGCTGGTGTTGTGCACTTCCCAGGTTTTATGACCTGTCACATGCAGCATGACCTGCAGGGCTGGAGATCTCAAGAAGTACCTCTGTGAAGCATCAAAGCTGCAGAGCAAGAATTACCAGATGGTACTGAGGGAGATTGCTTTAACAGTTTTTTAATTTTTTTTTAAAGAAGCGAGTTCCCCAAGAAAACCTCTGCGATCCCTTTGTTTTATCTTTTACCTTCTTCTACTCTTCTTCAATCCAGTGAAGTGTTTTGTTTTTGGGTTGGGGTCTGAGAAATGACATTTACTGTGTTGAAGAAGACGGCAGAGAGTGAGGTAGACCTCAAGTTCCAATATAAATGGTTATGGCGCTGCGTTGACATGACAGTGAGCAAGCAGTAATCAATGCCCCAACCATTTACAGGATAGTCAGTGATTGTGTTGTGTGCCTGTGGTGACTGTTACCACCCACTGTGTTCACCCCACATCAAAATTTAGCCCAAGAATACTCCTGAACACATCCCTGCTGCGATGTTGCACGTTATCAGTATTGAATCGGTTACCAACTGAACACAAAAAATAATGTTTGCATGAGTAGACAGATTTAACCGCTCAAGCAGGACACAAACAAACAGTTGCTTTCATTTTTGGAATTTAAAATCAGAGGGTAGTTTGTAACCGCCATTATAAGCAGCTTCTAAGTAAAACCTAGAGTGCGTTCTCTATTATTAGACTAGACTGAAATAAGCACTGACAACATCATATGCTGCTAGTCAAGTGTTATAAATACAAAACATTTACGAGAATTGATTGCTCTTCCTCACTCTGTGGGCACAACAAGACTCACTTTGGCCTGTTTTTTTTTTTTTCCATCATATGCGAACGCCATATGCTGTTATTCATCACTTTTTAGCCCTTCTGTGTAGCAAACAGCAAACATGTTTTTTGTTCAGACCCATTTCTGTGAAACAGGTGAAATTTCCAAGCAGCGCAAAGCAAAATTATCCCACCCAAGTCACTGCTGATTCATATTTCTGTGAGTTATATTATACTAATGCATTTTTATGGCCTGTTTGCATTAAGATCTCATTCAGATGTAATATTGATGGGAGCCTGCTGCAGGTGGAAAAACAAGACAAGCTTATGTTTTATTCAGCAGACAACCTGTGCCGTCTGGATGTTGACACTCAGCAGCACCTTGTATGCATAGTCGAGAGAAGAAGAATCTAAACAGCCGTTTATCATGTATATGCCCAGGATTGTTTGGGATTGTGTAAAAATCAGCCGTGGTGAGCAACCTATTTGTCTTGCTAACAATGAGTAAATCCAATAGACCAATATTTAATTATGTCTGAATGTTCTAAATGCTATGTGTGATAGTCGCATGAGTGCATCAGGGATGCAGAACTGACAACTGGCTGTTAATCTTAGCTAGGATTAAAGTGTACCTTCCCCGTCTGCCTCGCAAGTTAGAGAGCGAAACATGAGTTTCATTTAATCAGCGAGCAGCATCCCGATGTGAAGACGCTGCTCATCCAGAGAAGAAATCCCTCTTGAAATTCCACATCGTTGCACAGAAGCCATAGAGCTTAAAATGCTGTCCTACGGCTACGGTACTCTGATGGGATGAAAATATGAGGCTTTTTTTTCCCTGGTGTGAACGAAGGGTTTAATGATGAGAACCTTTGAGGCCAACAAGTACCTGCTTCCTGGTTGAATTTGCATGTTCTGATGATGAGTGCGAGGAGCTGCATGGCCCTGATGAAACCCCTTCAGTGCTGCAATCGGCCAATCTCTGATAGGCTTCTCTCCCAAGTGTCATGTTGGCTGCTTGATGTTTAACTGCACATTCAAATTATGAGCCTTCACTTGCTTGCTTTGAGTAATTTGCTTTGATAGATTGGGTTGTGTCAGTGGCTTTGATTGCACGCAATGCATTTTGTAAAGCTGCTTCAGCTTAACAAGCTCCATTTTCTTGTGCCATTCAGAAAACATGATGGATTTGTGCTGCCCTTCTTGGCCCAGGACGCTATCACTGTATCTCAGGAGTTTTACTTCCTGGTGAAAATAACGCTTAAAGAGAAATCATGTTGCATTTAAAAATGTTAATGCAAGAAGCTGCGATAAGAGCTTAGTTAGCTGCCAGTTATAGGTGTTACATCTTAAAAGTTGCCACTTCACTGCACATTAGCAACACTAGCTTTCATTCGGAGCCTTGTTTCTGATCATCTGCTGTGAATCACAGTTAGTTTGTAGATTGTACTCAGATTTCTGCACATCAACACATATCAACAGATTCTGGTGGAAAGACTTTTGGTATTTGAAACTTTCTGGTTTCTACTTGTAGACCACTCATAGTGTGAGCTGTATTAACCAATCCTTTTTTAATTGCATGTCTAAAATAAGGACTGGATTTGGTGAAAATCAATCAGGCGATGATTTGTAAACAATCACTGTCAGACAGAACAGGAAGTCTCAGTACGGGTGTCGGCTGGCTATACCAGCACCAAAATTGGCTGTTGCCTTTGTAATCGTTTAATTGTTCTCAGCTTTTTAACATAGTGGAGACAAAATCTTTCAAAGCATATGTATGATTTATTCTTTTTTAATTTATAGTAATGTCACCACGCTGAAAATATTTGCTTTTAATACTTAAAGAAAAGGTCAAGGCCGACTCATCATTTCTGTGATATCATTTCAGATTGTAGTCTATTCCTAAACTGTAGACTTAAAAGGAGAGCAGTCGTCTCTACAGTTGCATGGTACCTTGACTAACTGGTATCTTTCAAAAACCAGTGGAAGCATTAATAATAGCACTAATCTTTGATGTGTCATCCACTTGTCATGCTTCCTCTTCCACAACTGAGCCACCCATAATCTGACAGCATCTTGAGCTGAATGACTGAATGTGTTTGTGATTTCCTCTAGTAGTGGTCCATTAGCTTGAGCACCAGTTTGAAAATCGAATTCAAGGTCGTGATGGTGGAGGGGGGGACTATCCCAGCTTTTGAACAGACCCATTAGAGGTAAAAGATTTGACCATCAGAGTCGCACAATATCTGCTCTTCAGCTCCGTGTAATGTTTTCGTTGACACAAAAGAGTTGGAGAGTTGGAGTTGATGAAAAACCAGGGTGCAGCTTTATCTCCGTAGCTCTGAGCTCTTTTGTCATAACTGGAGCATAGCCATCGGGCTGATTTGCTTTTGTTGTTATCCGTTGCTCAGGGCGACCTTGGAAACAACGTGTAGTACCACCCTACCTCGTGTGTGGGTCTGCAAAACACCATCATGTTTATTCCAAATCCTGATGAGCATGTTTAATGTTGCATGCCCACCATAACTGACAGCGTCATACAAAGATTTGTTCGCTGCAGGGGCCGACCAGTGAGTGAGAGCTTTGGTGAAAGTCCAGTGCTTACAGTTGCATAACAGCACAGCCTGTTGCACAGGACATTAACCTTAGGAACTCTTTACTAGATGACCTGCTTGCTTGAGTGGAAATATTTGCTTGACCTGTTGACCCAGATAGTATTGCTGAGTCCTACTGCAGATGGTGCATTATTGATTATTGAGTGTACTGGACAAAAAAGGAGTAAAGCTACCTTCATCTCATGATATCTGTTTTTCAGCTTGCAGATAACTTAAAAAAGGTTGGGGTTAAGGCATTTCTAAAAAGGTAAAGGAATGGATGGATGGGACCACATATTTGTAGCCAGATTCCAAAATGTGGTCAAAAACAGAAGAGGGAGGCTGTTACAGCAGTGAATTAACATCCTTGGTTGGGTAATGGATGTAAAAGATATTTCTGCCTGTACTATGCAACTGCATTATTAGAGCTTATGATATTCTAAGAATGGTGTGTATTTACTTGTACTTGCAGAACCCAAAGAAAGCTAGTTGTGCTCCACTCCTGAACCACACTATAACACGTACACCTCTCTTTTATCATCAGACATAGCTGTGGTGGAGATGACAGATGCCTTCCGCCAGCCTTCGCTCTTCTACCACCTGGGAGTGAGAGAAAGCTTCAGCATGGCCAACAACATCATCTTGTACTGCGACACTAACTCTGATGCTCTCCAGTCTCTGCAGGTAAGCCGCCATCATGAACAGAAGCCAATATATGCTGATATATTTGTGCCTCAGAGCAGCTCAGGCTTCTTTGTTAAAAATACTCTCAGCACAGGCAGCATCACAGCTGAAAATCTAAAAATTTTATACCCTAAAAGTCAATTTCGACAATCCTTCCAAAAACCCAGTTAGCGGCTTTCTTGTTCGGTTGTTTTGAGAAATGAGATTGTGCCCTCAAACACCGTGTTGGTCTGAGTGTAGGATTTTATTCAAGGGTAGAAAATTTTGGGTAACTTTTCCAATTTTATAATAAAAACCTTGCATTTTTTATTTATTTTTAAATAGATTACTTATTTAACATTGACATTGTTAATGCAGAAAGACAGTGAGAAAGACAGGGGCAACACAAGGTGCCCAACTATCCTGCAGAATGAAGCACAGGTCCAACCAAGACATGGCGCTCATGCCAGTGACCGTTAATAGGGTATAAACACTAATGTTGTTCCTACAGTTAGCTCTGCTGCTAATTACCTCCAACAAGGAGGTTATGTTTTCGGTAGCATTTGTGTGAGTGCATGCTTGTGAGCGTGCTCAAGAAGTTTGGAATTAATTCTATTAGAACTTTGTAGGGGTGTAGAGAGGGGTCACGTTAACAATCCATTAAAATTTGGCTTACATCCACCAAGGTCTTCGAGGTCAACCTAATGATTTATTGCTCTAAAATTAAAAAGACCTTATAACTTTGGAAACTATGATACTTACAAGTGTGGTGGGTATTGCGGACACAATGCACACTTTTACACACATCACAAATTGCTGAAGATGTAGATGTGTATTACTCTGGTCATCGTGCAAAAAAGTTCATACTGCTTAAAGTCCATTTACAAAGAAAAAAAAATGACTGCATACAATATACTGTACAATTTCCATACAAAATGCCCAAAGGACGAGCTGGCCTGGAGGAGGTTGAACTGCTTCTTGTTATAAACTTGAAGTAATGGAACCAAGTGTTGATTAAAATTGCTCAAAAAATGTTGTTTGTTTGTTTTTGTGGTCTTGTTTATGATTTTTAGAAAGCCACATTGCTGCTGAGGTTTAGAGATTTATTTTTTAATATTTTTATGAGCGCCACAAAGCAACAGCAAATTCCTCAGCAACAATTTAGATAATTAAATACACTGGAAGTTTTACACTGGAAAGTGCTTGCAGGTAACAATAAAGTGCATACTACTCAATCCCTACTAGCAATATGTATTGACCAAAGCTGTGTTTATTTACCATAAATGTCAGACTACTTCAGCATGTAACAATGGTGTGAGTCTTGTAGTTTCTGTACTGCAGACAAAGGCATGGTTCAAACCGTCTGAGGCCCACGCAGAACACATTTTAAAATCGCCTGCTGTAGGCAACTTGCAGCAGAAGAACACTGACGCTTTTCTTTTAGTTAGTCTAGTGGGAGGAGTATTGTGGTGACAAGGGTCATGAGCCAGAAAACAAACTGTAGAGTCGACCCATAATGCACAGCCTGCACAGTCAGGGGAGGCGTGTCTTAAAATAAACACAACATAAAAAGCTGACATTCACAGCTGTATTATGTCTGCTTTTTATGGCAAGAAAATTGTTTCAAATGACGTTCTTTCCTGCTCCTGGTGGTATCTGGGAGGGGTTTTTTGTTCTGTGGTCTGCCATGGTGCCCACCCGTCTAGCTGGCTGTGGGTTAACTTGTTCTCACCATGCTTTGAAAGAATTCACTTAGGCAGTTTCCTCAGATCTCTATCAGGCCACCAAATTGTTTTAAAGGCAGCTTTTTTTATACTCAGTTTTTTTCTTTAAACAATGGCGATCATGAAAAAAAAATCCTAAAAAAAATCTACAGGGAGTGCAGAATTATTAGGCAAGTTGTATCTTTGAGGAATAATTTTATTATTGAACAACAACCATGTTCTCAATGAACCCAAAAAACTCATTAATATCAAAGCTGAATGTTTTTGGAAGTAGTTTTTAGTTTGTTTTTAGTTTGAGCTATTTTAGGGGGATATCTGTGTGTGCAGGTGACTATTACTGTGCATAATTATTAGGCAACTTAACAAAAAACAAATATATACCCATTTCAATTATTTATTTTTACCAGTGAAACCAATATAACATCTCCACATTCACAAATATACATTTCTGACATTCATAAACAAAACAAAAACAAATCAGCGACCAGTATAGCCACCTTTCTTTGCAAGGACACTCAAAAGCCTGCCATCCATGGATTCTGTCAGTGTTTTGATCTGTTCACCATCAACATTGCGTGCAGCAGCAACCACAGCCTCCCAGGCACTGTTCAGAGAGGTGTACTGTTTTCCCTCCTTGTAAATCTCACATTTGATGATGGACCACAGGTTCTCAATGGGGTTCAGATCAGGTGAACAAGGAGGCCATGTCATTAGTTTTTCTTCTTTTATACCCTTTCTTGCCAGCCACGCTGTGGAGTACTTGGACGCGTGTGATGGAGCATTGTCCTGCATGAAAATCATGTTTTTCTTGAAGGATGCAGACTTCTTCCTGTACCACTGCTTGAAGAAGGTGTCTTCCAGAAACTGGCAGTAGGACTGGGAGTTGAGCTTGACTCCATCCTCAACCCGAAAAGGCCCCACATGCTCATCTTTGATGATACCAGCCCAAACCAGTACTCCACCTCCACCTCTCTGGCGTCTGAGTCGGACTGGAGCTCTCTGCCCTTTACCAATCCAGCCACGGGCCCATCCATCTGGCCCATCAAGACTCACTCTCATTTCATCAGTCCATAAAACCTTAGAAAAACCAGTCTTGAGATATTTCTTGGCCCAGTCTTGACGTTTCAGCTTGTGTGTCTTGTTCAGTGGTGGTCGTCTTTCAGCCTTTCTTACCTTGGCCATGTCTCTGAGTATTGCACACCTTGTGCTTTTGGGCACTCCAGTGATGTTGCAGCTCTGAAATATGGCCAAACTGGTGGCAAGTGGCATCTTGGCAGCTGCACGCTTGACTTTTCTCAGTTCATGGGCAGTTATTTTGCGCCTTGGTTTTTCCACACGCTTCTTGCGACCCTGTTGACTATTTTGAATGAAACGCTTGATTGTTCGATGATCACGCTTCAGAAGCTTTGCAATTTTGAGACTGCTGCATCCCTCTGCAAGATATCTCACTATTTTTGACTTTTCTGAGCCTGTCAAGTCCTTCTTTTGACCCATTTTGCCAAAGGAAAGGACGTTGCCTAATAATTATGCACACCTGATATAGGGTGTTGATGTCATTAGACCACACCCCTTCTCATTACAGAGATGCACATCACCTAATATGCTTAATTGGTAGTAGGCTTTTGAGCCTATACAGCTTGGAGTAGGACAACATTTGCCTAATAATTCTGCACTCCCTGTATATATACTAAGTCTCAGTGTACACTTGTTGATTATGCTTCCTTTCACTGCCATATACTTCTCCATGTACAAACAAGTAATTGTTTCATCTAAAGTCATCCTATAGGTCATCACGGTTTACTAGAAATATTAATCAGCTGTTGGGAAATCAACAAATATCCACAAATACAAGTCGTCCTCACAAAGTGTTTGTAGCTCAGGTATGGTGTACTGAATTGAAGTGTCATTCAGTAACATCGTATCTAACTTAAATTGCCTCGGAGAAAATGCTAATGATGAATTTCTAAATGGATTTCTCTCTTTTCTTCTTTCAGGAGATAATTTGCCAGAAGAACACTGTAAGTACACGAGGCATTTCTTTCTTTTCCCGTTGCCTTTCACACATTACTCACTCATTGCTCACACATTACACACATTGTGTAGTGCAAAGAATATGCTTTTTACAGCGCGCAGGGAGCACAGTGTCCTGTTGCCTTATGTCTCTCTTTTCGCTATTGTAAAGGCTTTCTTTTGCACAGCCCACTTTTGTTTCGAAGCTGTGATAAATATTTGATTTCATGTAAAATGAAAACATCTTCCCTTCCACTTTCAAGATGTACGTCTCAGACAACAGCTGCTTTGAGAGTTACAGTGACTGCAGTGCCACAATCTGCATAAAAAGGCACAAGCATTTTGAGAATTTGACTTGCAAAAAGTGCAGTATTCAAATAAGGTGCTGCCTTAAAGCTAAGGAAATCCTGTCCTTTGCATATCATACTGTAGTTCCTAAAATTAGTAGATCAATATAGAGTCACCCACTGTACCATATGTTTTAAGTAAAGCCTTTTTAGCAGACATGCAAAGATTGTTGTTTTTGTTTTTGAAGTTTCTCTGCAGACCCATGAGCCTTGTTACAATGTATTAATATGTACAACTTTTCTTGTCTTATCAACCACTGAATGTGCTTTCGCAGCACAGATAAGCTGCAAAATCTCTTATTTCAGAGACCAAAGGTAAAGAATGTTTGTCATCTTAAAAATGATGAACTGATTCGGATTGACTTACATTTCTAAATTGCGCGCTAATTGTGTCAATAACACAGATGCGGTCGGTAGTCCATGTTCAGCAGTCAGATAAAAGGCTCTCCTAAGTGGCTTTCACAGTGAAAGGAGAGCTACATGAAATGTACTGTTCTCTGACACTGACTCGTACCAAGAGGAGAGCTGATTATCACTCACAGTATGAGAGTGTGAGCTTACTGATCTCCCTTATGTGTACTTACTGTCTTTGTTCTTTCTCTTTCCTGCTTGTATTAATGCACTTAAATGCACTCTGCACCAGTGCACAGGCTCTTAACTAGCCATCTGTGCAGGTAAAAGTGCATTTAAATTGCAATACTGGACTTTTTGATCATTCTTTCCCTTCAATTTAATGTTATTACAGATGTTTTTTCCCCCTGCAAACACCATAATTAATAGCAATTTTATGTCTTCCTTATTCTCTTTCATTCCCAAAAAGTTCCAGACTTTCAGCCAAGACTTTGTTAACATATCCACATGGCATTTCTTTCTATGATATAAGGAATATAATGATCTAAGCAAACACTCAGCATTGCCACCTTGGAACTGCAGTGAACTAATGATTCAAACGCAAGTATTTAAATAACCAGGGCTGCATGTGAAACATAACAAACCATTCCTTTCAACTTGTTTATCCATTCTTTGTTTATCTGATGAACCGGGTTTATTCAACATGTTGCTAATAATAAGCTGTTTGTTAATCTAGTGAAACCGAAGGCTCACAAACGAACCGAGTGAGGTTCCATGTGCTGTACCTTCCTGATTCTTCTGTATGACAATCATGAACTTGTTAGCTACGGCTATCACAGCATCAGATTTTTGCTTCATTTTTTTATTTTTGAAAGAATTCAAAGAAAAAGAATAATTACACATCCATTCATCCATCTATTTTCCTCCACCAAACCAGTTTAGGGTCACATGGCCTGGAGCCTAATCTGGCTGTCAGGGGTGGACAGCTCACCAGTGTATTGCAGGGCTGATACTGAGAGACAGACAGCCATTCACACTCTGATTCACACATACAAGCAGTTTAGGATTAAGTCCAAAGCATGTCTTTGGACGGCGATAGAAAGCCAGAGTACCTAGGGAGAACCCCACAGACACAGAGAGAACATGCGTCACCGAGCTGCCCAGTGACCTCATTATAGAGCGCCGTTATCATTTACTTAAAGTCTTAGAAGCTATCTGATGAAACGCCAGTAGCCCCTCTGTTTTTAGTCTTCTCAATTGCCCGAGGGAAGTATCACGGTTTTTACCTGCTGTATTCGCCCCTTTGTTTATCTGCTACTCTTTAACCCAGTAGTTATCTGGTGTTGTGTACAGTGTAAAAAGAACTTTGACTGGAAACAGCTGCTTGTTAAGCCGAAAAACAATACAGTGGTGAGAGCGAATGGAAGCATTGTAACAGTAACACTCACCTGGAGTTAGCAGAAGCAGTTCAAATTTCCCTAAACCCAAGAAGATCTTTGGTTTAAGGTCCTGATTGCATATATTGTTATTGTTTAGGAAGCAGAAGGTTGATCTTCCCTCTGTAGTGCTGCAAATACATTTCTTTTTTTTTGTGACTGCTTTAAAATACACTCTGCAGCTGCAGATATGTCTGATTATTCTCATCAGAGAAAAGCATGTGCTCCTACTTGTCTGTAACTGTGTGTGTAGCTCACTACCATTATAACTGAAATCCAGGTAATTAGCTTCATTGTGTATGTTCAATTAAAATAAAAATGGTAAATGGCCTGTATTTATATAGCGCTTTACTAGTCCCTAAGGACCCCAAAGCGCTTTACATATCCAGTCATCCACCCATTCACACACTGGTGATGGCAAGCTACATTGTAGCCACAGCCACCCTGGGGCGCACTGACAGAGGCGAGGCTGCCGGACACTGGCGCCACCGGCCACCACCAGTAGGCAATGGATGAAGTGTCTTGCCCAAGGATACAATGACCGAGATTGTCGGAGCCGGGGCTCGAACCGGCAACCTTCCGATTACAAGACGAATGCCCAACTCTTGAGCCACGATCGCCCCATGACTGTAATTACATACACAAATGTCCCTCTGTGTCACTACACTTTCATTTACTTTCCCCACTTATTTCTATCTGCATTTGCTGCCCATAGGAGCATAGGCGTGTGTGTCGATTACCCTGTTTCGACTCAGTTTTTAACTGTATCTCTGGCTATTGGATCAGAGTGGGACAGCCCATTTACAACTTCCCCAGATATCTTAGCATCATCAAGATTTGGTTGAAAAGTGAAACGTGAAAAGATGTTCTGTCAGGTCGTTGAAAGCTTACAAACGACCTGCAAACAGAAACTTCTTCTTATGAGGCAGCAGTGCTAACCACAGCACCACGGTGACCTGCCAGAATCTGGGAACAGTGGTTTCAACTTTCTGGAAGCTCACACAAACAAATGTTTGCATCATTGCAACCATTTCCCATCTAAATTAAATATCAATATAATTTTTAAAGACATTGATTTGAATTTTTGAAACAATTCTTACTTTTAATGTCTGCTTAACATTAAGACATTATTCAGACTGAAAGTGCATTGATTGTTGGTTAAATTAGGTAGTACTTGGTTCACATTGCAATGGGATTTGACTAGACTGACCAGATGGCTGGTTTTAACCCACAAAACAACATCCATGGAGACTGTTGACTGGAGTGAATGGTTGTTTACACATGTGTCTCCAAGATATTCTCCTATATTCATGTTCAGTTATTGATTATCATTTACAACAAAGGTTAAAAGCTAGGTCTGTTGCCAGCAAGGCTCCATATTTTTTAGCAAAATGCTTCATGAGCTGCAGGCAAGAATGGACACCGTGACATGTTATCTTTTGTCCTGCTTAGGAATAGTTCAGGACAAATTATGATTTACATTTAAAAGCATACAGAGACCAAATGTGCCCCGCAACACCTCAGGAGCAATGCAGGTTGTGTTTAGTGCTTTAGTCCACTTGTCCAAAACACATTTTAAAGGAGTGTAAACAGGCTCTGTGAAGGTGAGTGAGTAGGCTGCTCGAGAACATTGATGCTGAAAGTGAAGATGAGCAGATGGATCTTTGGCAAGACTGACTAAACAGATGACTCACTCTGTAAATACCTGGCTTATTCTTTGGATTCATCAGCCAGAGTTGTCACATGTGTATCAGCTCGGAAACCTGCTACCTGTAAAGAACTACTGGAGGTTAGCTTCAAATAACCCGCAGCTGCTGCCGCACTGAAATATGCATCAGCGTGTGAAAACAAATCTGTCATGTGAGCCCCATGACAGCATGAATCGCACAAAGAAGCTAAATATAGCATCAGCATTTTGCAACCTGTCTGGTTACACGTAAAAGAAATAGGGGTCACAGTCTTTTTTTTTGTTTTGAAAGGCGCACACTGCCGCTGCAGTTACTGGTGATGTCATGAACCACAGTTGTACAGGAGGAAGTAGTTATCTTCGGTTGGCTTTCATTGCTTCAATGCCACATGTTCCTCTTACTTCCTTTTTTTTGGCACTGAAAGCAGCAGCAGCAGTGTATTTTCGAGGTTGCTGAAAAACCGAAAGCATGATAGATTATTAAAGTCATCAGGATGCAGCTGGGTTGCAGCCCAACCGCCTTCAGATGCTCGTGTTGTTTCACCACATATCTCACACTCTGAGAATAGCTCTTCTTGACAGGACTTGTGCTGTTTCTTGAGGATATTAATTGTGGATTTCCTGCCTCTTTCTCGCTCTTTCTCTCTCCTCTGTCTGTAGACACCGCACGCATGTGTTTCGTCTTTGTTTATTCAGCAGTGGTGGGCCGCCGCGACAGAAACATCAAGAATGCGGTGTAGATAATGTCAAGTTAAAAAAGCAAATACAGATACACAATAACGGCTGTCGAGTATTAAAGCTAAGTGAATAAAGAAAAAGGCCTTAAATGCTACTAGTGCGGCCAAACCTGAAACAGACTTGAAACACAATTACTCCATAATGGCACAGCTGGAGCAAAGAACAGTGTAGAGCTTTGCAGCAGGTGAGCAGGGAGACTTCAGCTGCTGCTGCTGCTCGATTTTTCTTGTGCACTAGGCTGCTTGAGCGAGTGACATTTGAAAATGAGGTGCTGTAAGTGTTTGTGGTTATAAGACAGCACCTCCTAATGAAGCTGTTGCATATCTCACCTTCCTCTGCTGCCTGTTTAGACTAGTTCACTGAAGACAGTGCTACATAAACACTATTGTGTGAATAGGGAGATCGGAGATTAAGGTTCATGTAATTACCCGAAACCATTTCAAATAGGGGAAATTACTGCAGACTTCCCCCCCAGGCAATCTGCTTCCTCCCTATACAATGTAATGTTTCATTGCACAGGTCACTGAAATCATCCGGAAGTTGAGTTTATTGAACAATTTCGATACGTTAGTTTTTAAATGAAGCTATATATTCAGATAGATAGTAAACCTCATTTACTATCTTTTTTGTACACTTTAGTAAAGCTAAGGTTTGAGACTTTAGCGCCCAGCTCCTATTTTGCATAAATGCGACAAAACGGATAGAAAGAACAAAGTTGAAGATGGTTTTATTGTTTATTATTTATTATTACAGTTTATGCAAAGATGTTATAATAAACATTAAAAATCTGATGCTGTATCTACACATAGTTTAGTATAAATTTAACATTATAGTCTGTAAATGTTACAAATATAGTTGCATACATATAGTTTCATATAATGGCAGCACAGTGGTTAGCATTGTTGCCTCACAGCAAGAAGGTTTTGGGTTGAATCCAGGGTC
Source organism: Copadichromis virginalis (assembly GCF_057382275.1). NCBI lineage: Eukaryota > Metazoa > Chordata > Actinopteri > Cichliformes > Cichlidae > Copadichromis > Copadichromis virginalis. The sequence continues at coordinate 18,189,183 of NC_140632.1, forward strand.
TACCCCTACCTCCTTCTCCATGGCATCTGGGATAAGCTCAAGCATCCCCCGTTCCCATGACCCTGAATTGGATAAGGAGAAGAAAATGGATTGATTTATAGTTTCATATATTGTCATAAAGCTACTAAGCCTAACTTATCGAAATAGATGTTTGTTTGCAGAAACTTTACCTTGAGTGCTCACATCAGTCTTTTAAATTGGTGAAAAGTAAATTAAAAGTAAATTATAGATATAATTTAAAAGACTACTGAGTATGGTTTATGATTTAAAAAAAAAAAAAACAATACACATATTTTGGGCAAATATTACAATTTCATACAAAAAGAAATTTCACAGATGTTTAAATGTGCTGATATCTGATATCCAGAACTTTGTTTCCTCTCTTAACAGACATGCTCAGCTAACTACACCTTCATCCCGTACATGGTGACACCTCAGAATAAGGTGTACTGCTGTGAGGGCAGCCTGATGAAGGGCCTGACCGAGCTGATGCAGCCCAGCTTCGAGATGCTGCTGGGTCCCATCTGCATGCCTCTGCTGGACCGCTTCATCCAGCTCCTCAAAGTGTCGCAAGCCAACTCCCAGTAAGTATATTTTGCTTATTTATATCCGCTTTATATCTGACAGCTGTAATAGAAATATAAACTGTATTAAGTGAAATTAAACTTCCTATTGAGGCAATCCAGATATTTCAGCAATAATAGCGTACAAGCGGGGATGCTAAACAATAGAAACACCCGGGTTATGACGTCAGTAATGCTCTACAAAGGACTAATGATAAAAGCTAGATTTTCCTGCACAGCAAACACAGAAATACTGTGATAGCTGTGTTAGGCCTAGTTAAGACATTGCTTATGACCTAAAAATGCAGCTTCTGAAAGTACTGCACTGGTGCCGACTGGGACAAGTTTGCTACTCCTTTGGTGCAAACTCAGGTGCAAACAAGCGTGCAATAGCCGATTTGTTTGCACCTGAGTTTGCAAAATCGACTGCCTGTCATTTTGAAATATTGTTGGGGGGTTTTTGTGTGTCAGTGCATGACTGTGGTGCAGCAGTGGTGTGGTAGGGGGCAATAACCTGTTTTGTTTTGTTTTTTTTCATTATTTATGAGCCGTAAAAACGAGCAACACAAAGATAAAACTCTTGTTCCAGAAAGGTTGCACCAGCCATGGTGGATTCTCATAAAATATATGTCCAAAAATATAACATGACATAAAATAGTATCAGTACTTTTACAAAGATTTGACACGCGTTTTGACTTTTGAACAGACTCTTTGGTCCATAGTTTTCTATGCATGCTTGCTTTAACCCTTAACGAATGAGTCTGTTTTCCATGGAATATAAATCTTCTGCTACATGTCCAGCCGCTGAGCTGTCCTTGGAGGATTACGTTTTAGCCAGTTTCTTGTTATGACCTTTTTACATGTACTGGTCAAAACTTTGAACACATATATTCCCTCGCTTCGTATCATGCCACTGGGCATTTATACAGATTTTATTATGCTGAAATGGGTAACATATACTATATTAATTTACATATTTGGCACCGTCGGTTCTTCATGAAAAGATTCTCGATGTCTCTTCCAGGTCTCTCAACTACACCACATTTAGAATCAGAATCAGAATCAGAATGGGTTTATTGCCAGATGTTGAGGTTTACAACATTAGGAAATTGCTGCGGTGCTTCAGTGCAGACAATAAGAATTAAAGTGCTATGTAGAAAGAAAGATATGTGCATGAGATATACATGAGATATATACATGAGAATAAGAATTATGAGTGCTACGTAGAAAGATATATACATGAGTGCAGGTGGTGATCAGTGCCAGACATGAAATGATGCAGTGACACAGCGTAGGGTCATGTGTTAGTGGCGGGGACAGTCATGTGGTTATTGTTCATGTGTCCAACAGCAGAGGGGAAGAAACTGTTCTTGTGGCGAGAGGTTCTGGTGCGAATGGACCGGAGCCTCCTGCCTGAGGGGAGCAGGTCAAACAGACTGTGTCCAGGGTGAGAAGGGTCAGCTGAGATCCGGGCTGCACGCCGCAGAGTCCTGGAGGTGTACAGGTCCTGCAGAGATGGGAGTCTGCAGCCAATCACCTTCTCAGCAGAGCGCACAACACGCTGCAGTCTCTGTTTGTCCCTGATAGTGGCTCCAGCGTACCACACGGTGATGGAGGAGGTGAGGATGGACTCGATGATTGCAGTGTAGAATTGCATCATCGTCCGTGTTGGCAGGTTGAATTTCTTCAGCTGCCTCAGGAAGTACATCCTCTGCTGGGCTTTCTTGATGACGGAGGTGATGGTGGGCTCCCACTTCAGGTCCTGGGTGATGGTGGTACCCAGGAAGCGGAATGAGTCCACAGAGGTGATGGGGGTGTCAGTCAGGATGATGGGGGGGAGTGGGGCTGTGTGCTTCCTGAAGTCCACAATAATCTCCACTGTCTTCTGGGCATTCAGCACCAGGTTATTTATGCAGTATAAACAATAATTACATCATTAAAACAACTTTTAGAGGAAAATGCAGGTGAAATTGCAGTGTCAGTACTAACAGCCTGCTTATTTGCACAATATGGCAGATATTGTGGCAGATTTTACACAGAATTGTTACAGAGTAATTTGTCTGTTGTTACAGTATACAGAAATTAATCTATAATTTGCAAATTGGACAGTAGTTTAATCTAAGATTAACAACAAGAGCTTTGCTAGAAGTGACATTAACAGCATGCTGTGTGGAATAACAATCTGAAGTTAGCTGTTAGGACATGTTTCATCAGAGTGTGCACAGTTTTTCAGCTAGGCTAAATGCAATACAGCAAATATAGTTTCTGCTTTAGCTTTAGCTATTTCTGTATTTACTTTGCTTCCTGTAACAATTTTCCTTTTTGTTTTTGTAAAAATTCAAAGTTTCTGTTTTGTAAACTCTACACATTGAAACAGAAGAGATTTGAACCTTAATGCATTTTGGCTTTGCTGAGACAAATAGTCTTAGTGAACGTATTGAGAGCTTTATATTTAGGTTGTCTAGTGTTACTAAATGAAGGACATACTGACAGTACAGCAATGGGTTTGAGAAAAAGGAAGCAAAAGAGAAAGAAAATCTATTTAAAGCTCCTGACAAGATGATCCTCTGAAAGCACTGTAAGATCACTATTGTTTATCACAGAGTCATAATATGCATGGGAAATGCCCACAATATGACTCTGTGATATGTTTTCATAATGGTAAGCAGTGCCCAAATGATTGCTTCATTACATAAATTACATTATACTGTATGCAACTTAAGGTGAACATTCACAAATAGGAAGGAGCTGTTGTAGCATTACCATTTTTAGCATTTTAACATTATGTTTATATTTGAGCAGCTCTGTTAGAAGTTTTTCAACACACCAGGCATTTATTTTATTATCCCACTCATCCTATTTTTACTTGTTCTAATTGTTTTTGTGCGTGGATCCTTCAGCCTTACTTACGTGGTAATTTACATTTTGAAACCAGAGAAGAAGAAAAAAACACATTTGTTTGGCTCAGTTGCTGGGGTAATATTTTAGGCCTTCTTGCCAATAGGCGATACAGCAGCCAGTCATTTCTAGTCCATCTCCAGGAATAGTGACTCAGGTTTTACAGGCAGAAAAGAAAATCATGTAGATTGATGAAGGCTGTGTCTCCTGGAGATAGGCATAAAGGAAAGTATGAAGATCCTACAGTTGTAATTCAGTGTTTGCAATATATTGTTTTTGGTGTATATTGAAGTCGAGACCATGTTTTGAAGTCTCAAGAAGACAGATAAGCTTACTGAATTACAAGAGCCGTCTCACATGAAGCAAATATATGTATTTATGTCTTTAAAATTGCTCCTTCCAGCAAGGACACACCCAACTGATCATCTGCAGCAGATCATAATATGCGAATACATGATTTGTTATTCATATTTTATGAAAAACAACCTAAACAGGAAAATATTAGCCGGCCTGTTCATATTAAACACATTTACTATTTAATAACAGAGCTTGTATTGGGTTATTATTTATGCTTTAATCACTCCCTGCAAGCAGGGTTGACCCCCAGGATTGGCTCGGGGTTATGGCAGCAAATCCTTGTCACTGCATGGGTCTTTTCAAAATTGTGTATAAGGCTTAATTATGTGAATAGAGAGTGTAGACTGTGTCATTATTTGGCATTTAGGTCTTAATATTATCATTTTAAGCTAGAGTACACTACGTTCAGCATACAAGAGGCTGGGGAGTGACAATAATCTGCATCAGTCTTTTGAGTTTTAATGCCAGTACACATGGTTTTTCCACAATCAAAATGAGACGATTATGAGAAGGTTATCCTTTGCAAACTGCTGATTAAACAGCCAAAGAAATTCAGCATTAAAAAAGACACAATTTGCAACTGGAAAATACTAATTAACTGAATTTAGATGGTCCAAATTCACAGGATTTCTGAAGGTTTTCAGTTTTGCGGTTTTAAAGGTGAAAATCTAAAAGATCCCACAGACAGGCTTTTGCTAACCCATATGGAAAAGGTAAATATAAATCTTATAAAGTTTGTATCTGTCTTGTGTGAAACTTGTATGAAAAGCATACAAGAGTGAAAACATATATAAGATCCTTTGAAAAATTCTATAAATGAAACTTGTATGTTTTGGATACTTATTAAAACAATATATGAAAGTAATGAGAAAGTGGCCACTTTCATGAGTAAATCATTTAAGCCTTATATGATTCACTATATGAAGTAGGCCACATCTTATGCAAGTCTTTTACACGTTTTTACTATTTCGTTTCCATATGGGAAGCACCTGAACCGCCTCACGTATTTTAATATTCTTTTGCTCATCCCTTAGTGTTTTTTCAAGAACAACTAAGAGCTTAAGAATATGGTTGCTGGTAGTAATTCTGCTTTAAGCTAATTAACTGTCTTAATTGTCTGCTCTGCTTTTAAATCCATCAAACTAATATCTGAAGTTATCAGGTTTATTGGTCCCTTCATCTGTCAGTGAATAATTTATGACTTATATGAGATGAAAATAGCTCGTGTCTCACTGGGGAATGATCTGAAATTATGCAAAACAGTGTGAGAATGCAGGGAAAGAAGTAAGTCCAATTGTGTTAGAGTTGAAGGAGCAGATCCTAAAGTATGCAAAACATTTTTTTGCTAAATTTTTGTATTGCTATTTGTCGATCATATACATGCAAGCCAATCTTCTCCTTCTATAAATGCATGTTTGTTTGTATTCGTGTCTTCCAGCCAGTATTTCCGTGAGACGATTCTGAATGAGATCCGTAGAGCCCGGGAGCTTTACACTGGCTTGGAACTGGCTGCAGAGCTGAGCCGAATCCAGCAGCGGCTGGACAACGTGGAGTGCCTTTCAGTTGATGTCGTCATCAATTTGCTGCTTACGTACAGGGACATCCAGGTACATCTGTCGGGTGTGGACTTCCTGAACACCGACATATTGCTGTCATTTGTCAAATTATGTGTATTGCCTTTGGGTATTTCAACCAGAGGGGCTGTGGTTCAGTGGTCTTTGTTTATCATGTACTGGGTCTTGGTGCACCCCCCCTCCCTTTTTGTTCCATGTCTGAAATGAGTTATTTCAGCTTCTCCTCCTTTAGGCCACTTTTATTCTCATTGGCTGCCCCTCATAAACACACAGTGCAAGCCAAAGCTGTGTGCCTGAGATAAGGACTTCAGTTATCTTTAATCTGAACATCCATCTGTGCTACAACATCAAAAATCATAAAAAAAAAATATTCATGATAGGCCGATTTTGATAAGGCAGCAGTCTTAAAAATAAACTTTGGCTATGTATTTGTTTAGTTTCAGTTAAATGATTTATTATTCTATGTAACAATCTCAAAAATACTGAAAAATACCCGTCACATTTCCTGGACAGGTTCCTAGGAAAGTTGATGTCTTGTTTTCTTTGGAACAAACATTCAAAAGTACAAAATGTTCAGTTCAGCCAGAACCAGTATAGTCACGAGAAGGTTGTTATTTTCAATTTGCCGTAATCTTTGCTGGCATGGCTCTGTTTTGGGACTTCCCTTCATCGTGCATACTTGGAATGCAAAGGGCAAGGAGAGCAACAGCAAGACTTCCAGCACACAGCAGAGCAGAGCAGGTGTCAGTGACAACAATCCCTAACACTGATTAGGCAGGAAACAGCATGAAATGAGAGGCTGTGGTGGAGATGGCTCACACTGCTGCTTGTCAAAACTGTAACTGTGGGCGGGCTAAACAGCTTAAATGGCACGCCCTATATGAGATTAGAGAATTGCATATTGCAAAATGTACAGCTGAACCATCAGCTGATTTTCCTTGGCAGCGTCTAAGCATGACCTCATGGCAGTGAATACTAAGCTAGATTTTTCAACTACAATAAACTGGAAAAAATGAGCAAATGCCTACAGATAACAATTAACTTCAATTGACTTTTTAATGTATTGATTTATTAATTGCTACTACATTTTCTGATAACCAATTTCCTAAAATTTGTGATTGTAATTATGTTATAAAATTACCAAAAATGGGAACAAATAGTTACTATTTAATACTAACAAAACAAAAACTCAACGTGGTAATTTCACCACGCCTTTACTTTGAAAAGGGCATGCCAAAAAGTTTCTCCATAAACGTTCAGGCATTTAGCTAATCACCCACAACTTTATCAAGTTTAAACCAGCTGTCAACTCCGATGCACTGAATGTGCGTGCTGATGTCCCTGACCTTGAAAAAGAAACTACTGTACACATCTGCTGTACAAATTTAAGCAAGGTTACTGAATCAGCTTCAATCTATCTCCACCATCCCTTTACCAGTGCCACTTTCTCAAAGCGGGGCCATTTGCAGACTGCCTGTAGAGTGCTCTAGGCGAAGCGTTTGGTCTGTTCGTCTTAAACGCTCTGCTCTTTCTCCTCTTTAGTCTCCGCATTGCCATGGCTTTCTCTGTCCAGATCGTCCCACTCACCATAGGCAGTGCACAGTCTAATGAATCATTAATTAGAACAATAAGCATTGAGGATGTGCTGAATTATTCAAAGTGCTTTGGCTTTGGTGACTACAAGAAACAAAAATGTGATGAAGAGGCAGCTCAATTATTGAAGTGCTTTTTGTGATACACAGACAGTTGAGTCTCAGAAATAATAAATAAAAGGACATCAGAAACTCTCCCTTGAGGATCAAAGCAGCAAGTAAATACACTGATGAGTCAGAGTGTGTGTTTGGAGGGCACTGGAACCGAGGTACATGGGCACTAGTCCCACAGTGCTCAGCAGTGACCGGTGGTGTTCCTACAAGATCGTATTTAACTTGCTCCTTACACTGACTTTGGTGCACTTAATGTTATCTTCTGTGACTTCTGAAAGCCTTTCTGCCAGGTAGCGCTGAAGGCAAATGTCTTCCTCCTTTCTTTTTCTTTTCCTTAACTTGCAAAGCTGTGACATCACAAGAGTGTCATTGATGTCAGATACACCAGTGACAGGAGGAACAGCTCAATAGCCGATCTTTTCTTACCTTCTAGGATTATGAGTCCATCGTGAAGCTGGTAGAGACTCTGGAGAAGCTTCCGACCTTTGACCCCATGGCTCATCCACATGTGAAGTTCCACTACGCGTTTGCTCTGAATCGGTAAGGCAACAAGCATACGTGTCATAGAGATCCACAGTGTAAACCTGTACCACCAACCTGCATAGAATAGAATAGAATAAAATTCAATTTTATTGTCATTGCACATGTCACAGGTACAAGGCAACGAAATGCAGATGCATCCATCCAGAAGTGCTTTAGCCATGATATAGATATATTACAAATATATATTAGCAATAATATAGATATGTAAGTATATTACAGAAATGGGTCTATTATGGTATGTTATAATGTACACGGTATGAAGGTACGTTATGAATATGCTATAACTATAAGTATGTACAGACTATGAACAGGATATAAATATGAAATAAAAAACTATACAGAAATATGAGATATGCAGGTTATAAACAGTTGTAGAATTAAAATTTATTGTATTGTACAGAATGATTATTTACACAGAGCTATACAGTAGTGCAGTTAAGATAAGCGAGATATGTGGATAATTTCTACAGAGGCTATATAAAGTGTTAGTGGTTGTGGGTGGTTGTTCAGTCCATGTTATTATTGTGTGTATGAGGGTACAGTTGTCCAGTGTGTGTTTGTGTGTAGGTGGTTGTGGGTGTTTGTATCTCCAGTCCATGTGTCTAATGTGAGTCAGATGTCAGGAGGCAGAGTTCAGGAGTCTGACAGCTGTGGGGAAGAAGCTGTTCCAGTACCTGGTGGTCTTAGTCCGGAGGCTCCTGTAGCGCCTCCCAGAGGGCAGGAGGGTGAAGAGTCCATGTGATGGGTGACTGGGGTCTTTGGTGATTTTCCCAGCCCTTTTCAGACACCACTTCCTGTAGATGTCCTTTATGGCAGGAAGTGGTGCTCCGGCGATGTGTTGGGCAGTTTTCACAACCCTCTGCAACGCCTTCCGGTCCGAGGCAGAGCAGTTCCCGTACCAGACTGTTATACAGTTGGTCAGGATGCTCTCGATGGTGCAGCGATAGAAGTTCACCAGGATGTCTGAGGACAGGTGGTTCTTCCTCAGAGTCCTCAAGAAGAAGAGGCTCTGGTGAACCTTCTTGACCAGCTTGGAGCAGTTGGTCGTCCAGATGAGATCCTCGGAGATGTGGACTCCCAGGAACTTGAAGCTGCTCACATGCTCCACAGCCGTCCCCTTAATGTGGATGGGTGGATGTGGGTCAGCATTCCTCCTGTAGTCCACGATGAGCTCCTTGGTCTTCTCGGTGTTAAGCAGCAGGTTGTTTGTGTCGCACCACTCAGCCAGACGATCCACCTCCTCCCTGTAGGCGGCCTCATCGTTGTCACTGATGAGGCCAATCACCGTGGTGTTGTTGTTGTTGTCCAGGTGTGAGAGGACAGAGTGCAGTGCGATGGAGACTGCATCCTCTGTGCTCCTGTTCTGACGGTATGCAAATTGGTGGGGGTCCAGGGTGGGGGGGGAGACAGGATTTGAAGTGTGCTAGGACCAGCTGCTCTAAGCACTTTGTGACGATGGGGGTGAGGGCTACTGGGCGGTAGTCATTGAGGCAAGATGGGTTGGAGTTTTTGGGTATCGGGACGATGGAGGTGGATTTGAAGCAGGCCGGTACCACAGCGTGGGCCAAGGACAGGTTGAATATGTCTGTCAGCACTCCTGCAAGCTCCCCAGAACACGCTCTGAGAACACGCCCGGGGATGCCATCAGGACCTGCAGCCTTGTGGACATTAATCCTGCTCAGCACCGCTCCTACATCGGTGGGGGAGAGAGTCAGAGGTTGGTGGTCTGGCGTCATGTCTGCTTTGGTTGTAGTTGTTGGGTTCCCTCGCTCAAAATGAGCATAAAAGTTGTTGAGCTGGTTGAGGAAGGAGACATCAGAGGATACAGGGGAGGGTTTGGTGGTCCAGTAGTCTGTAATGGTCTGGAGTCCTTGCCACATGCGTCGGGGGTTGGAGTTGGAGAAGTGTTCTTTAGCCATAGTCGCAAGGCTAAAACAGGTTTTCTGAAAGTCCACTGAGCCAAAGCTGACCCCACAGAAACCTTTCCTGCAGAAATCCTGCAGCATGCACACATTTTCAGTTTGACAGATAAAAACTTTAATGAAAAATGTTACAGTAGGAGCTTTTTAGTGTGTGTTTTTGTTTTTTGCGACCCTTGACATTTGAGTAATGTGTCTTCTCCACAGTGTCGCTGGTATTGTGTTCACCTTTTAAATCTGTCACTGTGGGGAAAAGTAGTCCTGGGGACACTTACCGTAGCAGGAGCTAACACTGTATATTCAGCATATCCCTGTTTTCTGTACTCGTGTTGCTATGTTTGCCTGTTCTGTTGGATATAAACCTTAAAAGCTTTTCTGCCTGTCATCCCTCTCGCTCACTGCATCACATAATTTGGCAGTTTGATAGGGTCATAACTGTGTAAGATATGGACATGAAACTTTCATTACGCAGTTCACATGAGAATGATGGTCAGGCTCCAACAGACTGTGGTGTGACCCACGAGTACTGAATAAGGGACATCAAATAGAGGGAAGGCGCTGGCCTTTATATATTTCAAGTTATTTATTTATCAGTCTTTGACTTTCTCCCACCTCATGAAATCTTTGGTGAGATGCTTCACACAGATGTTGTCATAGAGATGGGCAATTTTGCCACGCTGAAAGGCTTTCATTTAAATTACATAAAACTAGATGCTTTATTGATGCATGAAGAGTAAACTAAGATATCACTAAGTTATCAGAATGTGAAACTAAAGAATATTTAACCGTATCAAAAAGATTTTGTTAAATTTTGAAGAGAAGCAATGACATACACTTAAACACACCTGCTTTTTCTTTAAGTACCTTTCACAAAACACACCCAGGTTTCCTGGAATAAAAACTTCTAAACACAGTGAAGCAAATGCACTCTTTTCCTTTGTCCTAGTCTTTTCTCTAAGTATCATAAGGGCTGCCACAGAGTATTTTTCATGGTGTTCAGGGTTTTCTTTAAATATATTCTAGCGGTTTCATTTATCCTGCGTTAGCAGAGCAGTATTGAAATCCTAAATGTATGTCTCTAAGCAGCTGTGACATTATCGGTGCGCGTCTAGCTACAGTACTCGTCTCAGGAAGAGACAGATGTACAAAACAGGAGGTTTTGGCTGCTTGTTTCTCACCAGCTGCTTTTCTTGTAAACTTCCTGCGGTTTTCATGGTGTGACTGCCTCAAACAGCAATAAAGCATGCTGTTCTTTAATTTGGCAGCAAATGGAAAATGTTTCTGTAGGGTGCCAAGATGCCCGTGTGTTCGCTGTTAGTAGCTGCTCCATTCCCACTATATGATATTGCATTTGCGAGCTCGAGGCGGCATACCGAGACATTTTGTCAGACCAATTCACTGAATGAGCGGTAATGATGGAAAACTCTGTGTCTTTGGTGAGGTTGAGTTGTATCCTCCAGTGTTAGAGCAGGTCGACATGAGCAGAGGGTAGGAGGGCATTTATGTCAGTTCACCTATTCAGCAAGTAAACCATTGCATAAATACAATAGCTGTTCCAGGAGATTGTTATGCCACAGGTGGTGTAACTGTGTTGTTGTCTGATTTGTTCTTGTTGGTGGGAGGGAGAAATAGATTTTGAGTGCACTAAAGGTGGTAAATAGGTCATATCTTCTTTTTGAGACTTTTGGAGCCAGTAATTATATTTTTAACTTTACTGTACTTTATTTTACTGTATGCATTTAGTAGCAACTTTAAAGACAAATAAATAGAAAAAAACGAATAAATTACCATGTATTATTATAAAACTGACCTGCCAAACAGTATAAAAAGCACCACATATCCCCACATACAAGCTGCAACATGCAGCTTGTATGTTTATGCAATTGGAATCCAATGATATGATACGCATTATTTTAAAATGCACCAAGTTGCATAATGAGTATTTTTAATTTGGATACTTTAATATTCAAATTACTTTTTTTTTTTTGGGAGGGGGGGGGACCACTGAATAACTGCTAATAAAGTAATATCAAATGTGGTAATGACATAGGGATTCTGCTACACAGCTCACAGGTAAAATATAGGTAAGATACACTGTAAAAGAAAATACAAATATACCCAAAAAAGCAAAAAACAACAGGGACTCTAAATTCAAACAGGGAGGCAGGGAAAATGAGGGAAAGATTCACAAATACCATGACTAAAAAAAAAGGACGGGACTATTTATACACATCAGAGAAACAGAAACAGCAGAGTGGACAAGACACAGGTGTAGACAGTCATGACGACGAGATGGGGGAGGAAATGAAATTCACCTAACTATCAAAGTAAAACCAGGAATGACAAGAGAACCCAAGTGAACACAGAGATGCAAAAACCTGCACAAAAACATAGTAGAGAAGGGACTCAACGGTGGCGAGAACACTAAGCCCGAAACAAAAACACAAATATTAAACTGTTGATTACAGTAAGGGAAAACATGGAGGAAATTGCACACAAATACAAACTCCATAAAAACAAAACTAGAACTTTAATACAAGAACTAAAGCATCTGGAAACTAGAAAGCAGGAATCAGAATCATCCTAACTGTTGTGTAATTATTGTTCTCACGATACCAAAAGCTAAAACTAACACTAAAAATTCATAAAAACAAAACTAAAACTAAACATAAAAACACAAACACAGCATATCACATATCTGGAAGCACACACCTGCATATTCTGTTTCATTGGTATCCCCTGTAAGATTTCTGGGAATAATTTTACACACCATAAAGGCTAGGCGTGATTTTTGCACCGTTGTGCTGAAGTGCCAAATATTTGATTTGCATGATCAGACAAAAGCAGATCTCTCCGTTTTAGAATTTATGTTTTCCACACAATCGTTAGCACTCATCCCTGAAGCCTCTGTGCATTTGAGCATGCCCATAGATGTTCTAGCTATTGCCTCTATTGCTAAAAAGAACACTAGCAGCTCTATGTTATGTATTTATAATCACGCAGAAGTAGAATTATATCCTTGGAAATGCAATTTCTTCTTTTAAGCCTGTTTCAAAGCTTTTATTCAAATTACTCATAAACTGCCTTCAGATAATAGTTTGTAGAAGGTGGCACCATAGAATAGTAAAGTCAAATAATCTACTCTGTTCTGAGTGTGAAACTGAATGAATTCCTTCACTGAGATGCAGTCGTATAAATCATTACCTTCAATGAGCTCTGAGTAAGCAGCATGCAGCCCACACCATGCCTTGAGATTATCAATATTTAGCCTTAATAGGCACTTAATCATTGATCTAAAGTAGGTGCTCTGCTTCTAAATGAATCTGGTGGGTTGAAGGGGCTTCCGCCTCAGGCTTCAGCTCTGCTTGGAGGCCTGCTGTGCAGGTCTTACTGCTAAGAGCCTGATGAGATCGAGGAAAAAAAATCCCCATTTCCAAATATCCATCAGCACTCTGAAGAAAAGAAAGAGGGAAGCGGAGAGATGCATTCGAAGAGCAGATCTTGTTTCCCTCGTTGCTCTTCCCCCTGGGCAGTCTCCATGGTAATAGCTGTCAGCTCATATGTTTTATTTAACCTTCACGCCCTGGAGAGAAGCCACGTTATGTTAATAAGGAGGGTTTTTTTCATGACTGTCACACATTTTGTCTGTGTGAAACTCTGCAGGATATCACCTCTCATTTCTTCTCCCAAGTCTGTGTTTTGGACACAATCTGTTATCTTTTCCGATTAATAAATACTGTTTGTCCTATCCATACTTTAGCTGTTATTTACATAAAATAAAATGTGTGCAACACCAATTGTAATCTCAAAATGTTGTTTTTTATAGACGCTCCAAACAATTTACTGACCTGAGGACAGCAGCATTTATCTCCTTCGTTCAAAACTGCTGAAAAGCTTTGCTAAAAAAGAAATCCCTTTTTTGATTTCACAATACTAAAGCAAAGGTTGGTCTAGGTGCAAGGGGGGTGCCTTGGGAAATCAGAAAAATTCAATCAGAAATAAATAAACCAACTGGGGATAGATCTCTGGGGATAGGCCACAATATGGTTTCACACTGACACACTGAAATCAGTAAATTACTTTACATGTGTGAAACGGTGTATCACTTTGTCTTTTGTTTGAATATCACATTAAAAAGTAAAGTAAAAACACTGCGAGGAAAGCTATACATTTTTAAACTTATTGTATTGTTTAGCATTCATAATTAGAACATTTTACATTTTCTGTGATGCATTCAGGAGGACAGGCCACCGCTCCTCCCACCTTCAGTCAAGCACCTAACCACAAGCTTCCTGGTCTCTATTTGTGATCCAACTTCTGTTGACCAATCGTGTTTGAACAGGCTTTATTTCCCTGCAGGTAAACAGTCTGTGTGAAAGGGGGGGAAAAAACATAATAAGGAATGCATTTGCAGAGAGAAGTCGTATGGAAACCATTATGTGATCACAGTTCAGTATTTTATTTAATTTATGTTTGCTTTTTTAAAATGTATTTAATTGCTTCTTTTAAAGTGGCTTCACAGTGTAATGGTGTAAACGTTCAACTAATATGCAAAAACTCCCTGGTTTCAGACCAGGAGTGGACACAAATCCTGAGAGGCACGTCTCAGAAAATCATCCATCAAGCCAGAGTCGTAGAATTAATGGAATGACTTACTCCAGGGCTGTAGTTTAAGCTAGCTTTGCTTTAACGACGAAAAATTTCGCACGACAGTATTATTTACCCATCTAGATTGAAATTACATGTAGCTGTACATACTTTGATGGCTTTCATCCTGGCAGCAGTTTAGGATGAGTCACTCTCTACAAGACTGATGTAGATGTCACTGAACTGGAGCTCTGTCGCCACTTTCAGGGATTTAAATAAAGGCAGAATATGAACCACAAGTCCCCAAAATTCAGATTTATCTTTGAATCTTCGTTTTTCCCTCCACGGATAGATGATCCAAATAGTCTTGGCCTGAGACAAGTGAAAAAAACAACACTTTTGTCCTGCAATACTCTCATTCTTTCCGGTCATAGTGGATTAATGTTTGCCTGCCAGGGAAGTGATTCAGTCACGTGACTGAAAACTATGGTTTGCAGTTCTTTACATTAAAAGAAACGACACTGTACAAGGTGTTCCTCTAGTAAATGACGAAGATGAATCTGGCGACCTTCTTCCATTGCTCTGTAGTCTAGGTCTGATGCTCACGTTGCCATTTTTGGTGCTTTCGGTGGTGGACGGCAGTCAACGCGGGTCCCGTGACTGATCTGCCGCTTTGCAGCCCTATACACAGCAAACTGCAATGCCCTGTGTATTCGGACAACTTTCTGTCAGAATCAGCTTTAAATTTGCTCAAATGCTTACGCTTACCCATTTTTTTCTGCTTCTAACACATCAGTTCTGCGGACAAAATGTTCACTTCCTTCCTAATGTATCCCACCCACTAACATGTGCATTGATGAAGAGATAATCAGTGTTATTAACGTACCTGTCAGTGGTCATAATATTATGTCTGGTAACTAAAGTAAGTTTGACATTTGTGGTTTAAATGTCGGTTTAGAAAAAGATAATGGATTTGAAAACTCAACATGTACCTGTAGCAACTGTTTCTATAGGAAACAGTTGGTATATTAAACATAATTCATGTAGCTAATAAATCAAGACAACTGAGATGACAGTCAGATTTATAATTCAGTCTATCTTCCTATTTGCATTCCTGTTACTATGAAGCAGCAGCGTTAAACATGTCTTCTGTTGACACCTGGTGAAAAAGTTAACATCCATGTAATGTAAGCAATTACCAACTGAAGAGGTTATCACTCGTTCTTTAATACCATAATAGATTCCTTTTTCTCTCTTTGTTATTTTCCAGTTCGACTGCTCGTTAGAGAGTCTCAAATTATTTCCTCGCAGGTCAGTTATAACTGATCATTTAGTCCCTCATTGAACACCTGTGGTGCAATTGGAACTTCACAGTGCTAAATAAAATTGGGCATTCTCTTAATGAACCCAGTCACCTCTGTAATTTAAGGTCCTGGTGGCGTCCTCTGTGCCTGGTATTAGTGTCCAATAACAATACCTTTGCAGCTGTTCCCTTGCTACTCACACGCAAAACACACATATTTATCTGCTCCACACACCTACACCGCATGCACATGCATGCTGCTGGTGATGCTCATTTTAATGCAATCTGTTCAAACCAGTTATTTATTTATACACTTGAGAATATACATGGTCATTTGGCCATTTCTTTGAGTCTCATTAGCTTTTAAGTATGCAGTAAAACTATAAGTCATTATTCATGTTCTAGAAATTGTATTTTAAATGCCATCATGTACCATTTTAATGTTTACCCTTTAGGCTTTGAAAATACATTAACTCTTGGTGTGATTATGTAAGACAGTTGTTCAACAATAGTGATTCAAAGGGGAGCGTACAGTACAAGTTAAATGCAGGTTTGTAATGGATTTAATGCATATATGAGATGTGATATGCATAGAAATAATCTCATCTTTGTAGCTCACGTCTGCTTGAAGCAAGGAAAAAGTAGCACAGCCTGCCGGTCTAAAGAGTTAAGCATGGGCAAAATTGCATTCTTTGTAATGCCCAGTAGGGGGTAACACCATCTGGTTGTAAATTGAAAACAGATTTAATAGAAGTCTGTAAGAAAATGATCCTGTTTCTCACTTGTTTTGTGACCTCAATGACCACAGTTTATGATCTCATCTGCTGGTTTTAAGTTTGCTCCAACACAGCACAACATTTATTTTGTTCGTTATTTTTTCCATTTGGAGTAAAATAAATATTAAATCAGGGTGTCTACCACATGCCTGATAAGTCAAATCTCCCTGGAACTGTAGCACGGCTGACCTGGATTGTGTGTAAAGCATGATACAAAAAATATTAACATTTATAAATGCAAAAATATGAAATATATTTTAACTAGCTGCATCAGTTCTGATTGTCTGGTTGCAGAAAGTCTGGTTGCAGTGGAGAATGTAATTTTCTATTACTGTCTGTGAGATGCAAAGGTGCTTTCAGGCTAAATGAGCAAATATAATCTCTCCAGAAACTTCTGGGTGTGATTGCAAATGGGTGTGCCCATAAAACCTTCAAGTGGAGGTGTACAGGAGCCACCCTTACCAGATACCATTGAGCCTAGACACCTTGCTGACGAAAAGAAGTACTTTCCCTTTCGGGCTTTGACCACAAGCAGAATTTAAACAAAAAGGAAGATACATTTTCACTCAGAACAAGTAATTAACTTCTGAGTGTTTTGAAAGTTTGGTAAGGGACTGGGATAAGGAGCTTACTGATATAGTGAATTTATGGACACTGGTATAAAAGTCCCCTTTAAGATTAATAAGTGTTAATAATAACAAACCTAAATCCACTGATATCTCTAGATATGCTCAAAGCTGTTTTGGGGGGTTAGTTATTAACTTGTTACATGCTTTTTTGTGTTTTTTCCTGTGTGTGGTTATAGAAGGAACCTTCCGGGCGACAGGCAGAAAGCCCTGGACATCATGCTGCCCCTGGTGGAAGGCGAGGAGCAGGTAGCGAGTGACATGTACTGCCTGGTGGGACGTATCTATAAGGACACGTTCCTGGAGTCAGACTTTACCAACACACAGAGCAGAGACAACGGCGCACTCTGGTAAGAGAGCAGGCAGGATGTCAGTGTGCATGTGACATTTCTGCTAAGCCAAACACATTCTGAGTCACCAAAAATTACCATTTCTAAGGGCAGGGTGCATGGGAAGTACAGTGACTCACTAGATCACACCATTAAGAGTTTATCATGAATGGTGTCAGTCAATGCAGGATTTCATAATGGCTCTCATCATGAAGGTAAAACCCTTTGCTGGTAATGAGTCTGTGAATAAACCACAGCCACGTAGTGTGCAAAATTCTTTGAGATTGCACAACAACACCTCATAGCAACATAAGAACAATACCATTAAAATCCAGACTACAGGGATCATGGATAACACACCAAGATGACTGAAATGTAAAATTAGCAAACATTAGCAGTGACAATAGTTTGAGCTGCTAAATGTTTTGTGCATGTTAAGCTGAGCTGCCTTTTCTGCTGCTGGTAGCAACAGGAAGTGGTGAGCTAGCATTTATTTAAGAAAAAAAAACCCCATTGTGAATATAAATATTGGTACAGGTTAAGATTAATGGCATCATGATTCAGGAAAGTGTCCTAGTTGTCTAATATCTCTGTAGAACCACAAACCCTTGCTATTTGAAGACTCTGCATCACTTCCACACTGCCTAGTGTGACCAAAAATAGCTGAAACTTTTCAGTTCAATAAAGTTAAACTGGTTTGGGTAACATCAGACTGTTGTAGCTTCATATTAGAACAATAAAATCAGAAATAAAAGACATTAAGTTCAGCGGCATTGGCACAAAAACTGCTGCCACGCTGAATCTTTCTTGTGTCTCGTCTTTTATCCTTGGGAAACCACTTTAGGGATGATTTGCCATCTCTCAAGAAGTCTCATATTTTTAAACTGTGTTTCAATAAGTCAAGTATAATATAGTCTTGTATGTCCTATATTAATCCTAACTAGAAGCAGTATTTGTTTGAGTGAATTTTAGTGACAATTTATACTTGGCTAGTTTCCCCTTCATGGCTGTCTTCATTTTTACATCTGGACAACTTTGATTGCAGCTGCTGTTCAAAAGTTTCTCCGTACAATTTTTATCCTGGATTTCAAATATCAGGCTGACCTGATTTTAATAGCGAGGATCTATTATGGTCCAGTTAGCAGCTGTCATCAGTGTAAGGCAAGTGTATGGGCAGTGCATCAGGTCAGAGGATGTATGCGTACGTCTTATGAGATGTATGCACATCGTTTCTTCAAAATTCATGGCAGTCGTAAGTTTATCCTCCAGTGTCCAGCTGTCAGAGTAAACTATGGAGGCATCCAGCAGTGACCTTTCAGCACTCTTCATGTTGTTGTGTGCCATTCACTCCACACTGAGGAGGAGGTTTTGCCTCCCACCCAGCTCATCAAATTTACCCCTTGTAAAGTCGTCTTTCTCACCAAAATGGAAACCGAGTTTCAGTATTAACACAGTGGAGGAGACCCAACGTGCATCAAAGATGGATCACAGCAAGTGGTAAGAACAGGGCTTCACTAAATGATCTGTCATCAACCTTCATCAGGACTTCCAGGGAGAAAAGAGGAGTTAAAATCAGCTTTTTGTGGGTGGAGTCAGAAATCCTTTTGGTTGCACTTTTACATTAAAGGTTTCTGTGTCTTCTTACAGTTTGGCATCTAATAAAGAGATTAGTGTGAGTAAATTAACATTCTGGTGTTTACGTTTTCTAATTAACATTTTTTGGAGCCTGACAACTTGCAGGGACCTTTTGGATATGATCGAGTTGGATATTTGCTACCCAAAAACTAGCTAAGTCAGCTTGACACTAATGAGTAAGCACAAAGAAAGATGCATTTGCAGGGTTTCCAGCAGCTTGTTGAAACTGAACTCTCAAATTTGCCATCTCCTATGAAAGTGCTGTGTGAGCTCTTTGATTCTCTGTAAGCCCTCGAATCACCACACTGCAGCTGCTTACCTGCAGGGGCTGAGAGGAATTACTTGTTCACTTTTTGCTGTGATGCGAGTGCACCAAGGCTAACATTAGCTGACGGAAGTCGGCTTATTGAGAACACAAGGCGGCTGATTGTCTTTATCTGGAAATTGCTTTTTAAGATTTCATATCTTTGTTGACTGCTTAGATAATCAAGCTCCCATCTGGCTGTTATTTCCAATTCCGTGTCACAACTTGGCACAGGCCTCTAATAACGCTCGCACCCCTCCCCTCCGCAGAACAGATTGCTCATTAAATAAATGAAATTTCTTGTTTTGTGGGGGTTCTCACAGTTGCTGTTTGATGTTCTGTGGCCCCCAACTCAATATGGCTGTAATTATTTTTTTCTATCTTGAAGTGTCTCAGAAAGCCGGGGGAGTCCTGGGAAGCCATCCATTATCTCAGGGATGCTTGGGATTTGGAATGACGCATTTCTTGGAAGAAAACTGTTTATGTGAATCATTCTTCTTCTCTTTTCAGGTTTAAAAAGGGGTTTGAGTCAGAGCCAACACTACACTCTGGTATCAACTATGCTGTTCTTCTGCTGGCAGCTGGACACCAGTTTGACACGTCGTTCGAGCTCCGCAAAGTGGGTGAGTGGACCCTGGTTACTTTGGTCTGTGTCCTAAATATGCAGCTTTTCATTTTATTACACTAAGCCTGCTGACTAACCACTGAGTAATCAAACTCTAATCAGTCTAATCAGTCCTTTGTCTGTAATTTACACGATAATTGTTATCCTAACGTGGAAATAGGGGTCAGTTAAAGCTGCACAAATAAATAACTTATATGAATGGAAATGAAAATTGCGTCACCCACAGAGAAACAATTCCCCTCACAGCTAAAGTGCAGTTTAGCATCTTTCAGCTCATTGCGTTTGTTCTAACTTGGTGTCAAATGAACTACCTTTGCTATGGCAGCAGCTGTTTTTAATGGAAAACCTCTAATAAACTCACATATGCTTATAACTCAACGCCAAACAACAACTGTACAAAGTCTAGAGGAACCGAGGGCAGCAAATCTTTGGAGTTAGCTGGAACCAGAACAAATGCAGAGGAAGTGAAAATTGGATTCATTTAATTCACCCAAGTGGCAAGAGACACGGCTCCAAATGAGAGATAATTTTGTTATGTGTTTGCTGAGTGTGTTAATAGTGTTTGCTAACACATTCAGCGTGTCAGCTGTTGACACAGTGGATGGTGATAATCTTTAACAGATTTTTTGACCACAAAAGTGGATGTAACTCCAAAATTCACTTTCCTGTTAGCTTCATTTTAGTTCAACAAGGCAAGAGGGAGATATATGCTGCTAATTGTTCCTTACACAGCCACTAACTGTGTATGCCTGTCATTTGGTGCAGAGTAGAGTGTGCCGAGTCATTTATTAGAGGGTTTTTTTGACAGAAAGTGACTTCCTGCAGGTGAATGCTATTAGGATAAGGTTGGAATGCCAAATATGAACCAGGGGAGTAAAGTTATGGGTTGGAAAACTTTGTTAAATAAAGTTATTTTTAAACCTTGTTATTATTATGCATATTTCAATAAAGCAAAATCAAATAATGTATAGTTGTTTCCTTTTTTAGTCAGGCAGGCGTGTAGCTGAGCTTTTGCCCACACTTTTTTTCCCTCTGAAGTCTGAGGCTCAGAGGAACTCCGGAATCTGGGAATTAGAGTTGGCTTTTCTGGGAATTGGCCCGCAGCTCTCTAAATTAACCCAACCCTCCATCCCTTTATGCATCCCTGGGGTTATCTCATAAGATCCCCACTGTCTCTCCAAATGGCAGATTTCTGCAGCAGGCTGTGCAAAACATGTAGCTGCTGCTTATCTTAGCAGTTCTAATAAAAATAATAATATAGCTAGGCTGCTGTAGTGCGAGTTGTGGCACACCCAAGTACAGCATGGTCTTTCTTTGGCTTTCTTGTTAACTGGCATGTCTGCCTATGGTCCACATGGAAATGGAACAAAATATTTCACCAGCATTAAATTGTTTGTCTTGTTTGCAGGAGTTAAGCTGAGCAGCCTGCTGGGTAAAAAAGGCAGCCTGGACAAGTTGCAGAGTTACTGGGATGTGGGCTTCTTCCTGGGTGCCAGCATCCTGGCCAGTGACAGCACCCTGGTCATCCAGGCTTCTGAGAAACTCTTCAAGCTTAAAGCCCCTATATGGTGAGAACACAATCCGTTCAAATTAGCATGCTAAAAAATGCATTTTAGACCACTTCCATCACCAACTGTGACTCTCTGTTTGTCATATGAAGTCTGCTCTGCTTCCCTTTGAAACTAAAGCAGCCATCTGTGGCCACTGGCAAACATTTGGTGTATTTGAAGAACAAAGAAAAAAGTCACCAAAAAAAGCCACTTTGCTCATTTGAACAGTATCTCTGTCTTTACATTTTAGATTTGAAGGATATAAAAGCCTGGTGTCGTAATTTTTTGTGAATTGTCAAAAGTGTGGTACAACGTTTCTCCAAAGATAAAACTGAGAACTGATATTTTTTTACACTTTTAATAGCGCATATTCGTCTTTAGGCCCCCAAGCTAGCCTGCAAGTCTAGATGTGTTTTAAAGAAAGATGCCACATGACAATATCCCGTTCACGCCATCGTAACATAATGCCTTCACGGTGGTGGAACATAGTTGTAATTGCCCGCAAGGCATGTGGTAATTTCAGACTTCACACAGATTTTATGATACTTTATGTACAACATGTGGAGGAAAATAATAAAAACATTTCTTTTTTTTCTACAGTGCATGAAACCCAGCTGTTTTGTGTTTGTTTTAGTGCTCTGAAAACCATCACACCAAAATCAGGCTCCAGCATAGAAACGCAGTCATATCTTAAAGTGTTTATTTGTTAGCAATTTTCCTTAAACAACGCTAAAGTTATCTACCAGTAAGGTATTCTCTTTTCTCTGTCTTCATATCACATGTTTTTGTAATTCTACAGTCACACTGTGGAAAACATTGGTTGGAAACTGCGGCGTGAAATTAATGCAACCCTGTCCAATGAACTTGTAATCTTGTTACCTTTAAAAATGTTGCTTTGAAGACCAGGGGACTGCTGTCCGAGTCAGAATGGAACTTTAAAAATGTTGATAAAGCATTAATAAGATGAAGTCAGTCTACAGGAAATTACAATGCAACCATTTGGTAACCAACTTGAATCAAGTCCCCTATTACAAAGAGATGTTTCACAGACAAGTTGTGGCCGTCGGCACAGATTGACTCAGACTGAGTGCAATAAGCTGACAGTTTGTCAGCATTTATATATTAGATGGCAACTATTTGCAAAGCAGCCATAAAGACATATACCACAGCAGTAAAGTTGTTTATTCCTGTTATCTGGTAATACTTCTGTTGCTTCCAGGTATTTGCGGTCATTGGTGGAGACCATCTTGATCTTTCAGCACTTCAACAAGCCCAGCGTAGAGCAGCCCTCCTACAAACAGGAGCTGGTGGACTTTTGGATGGACTTCCTGGTGGAGGCGACCAAAAAAGATGTCTCCTCTGTTCGATTTCCTGTAAGAAACACAGATTAACATGAAATAATACATCTGAGTTTTTGTTAAAATGTGGAAACAAAAAAAAAAAAAATGCAATGCAAGCTCAGAAAATTAAAGGTTTAAAATGTGCAATGCATATATGTCTTGTCCAGGTGTTGATTTTGGAGCCAACTAAAGTGTACCAGCCTTCATATTTGTCCATAAACAAAGACGTGGATGACAACACAGTGTCAATCTGGCACGTTGCTCCTGATGACAAGGTGCGTGTCCCACTGCAGTAAAATTATTTAAAGAATATATTTGCTGCATAATACTGAGTATAGGTTTATGTACTGTATATATGTATTTTGCTTGCTTTTAATAGGAATATGGGTAACAGAAAGAAAAAACTCTCATTGCAACCATAGAAAAATAAAACAAAATCCTACGCTGGTGCACCTCAACAGTCTGTGCTGGTTTCATCACTCTGTTTTATGTTAGCAAACATACTGATGCTTCCACTGGTTACAGTAAATGATGAACTACAGATAATGTCACATAAGGCGACAGATGTTAACGAAACAGGAAAGCTGAGATCGTGATCATGTCTCTTCTAGATCTGGGGAGATGCTGTGTTGTGATAATGGACTGTCGCTTCCTGTAATGAAGCTTTATGCCTCTGTCTTCTCGATTGTTTTCATATGTTATTGCTCATTATTCCCAGCTTACACGTCAATGTAAATGGTTGCTCGCCAGGGAAGTCGTGCTAGTAAACGAACTAAATAAGCGCCAATGATATAATCCAGTGGACTGATTCTTATGATAATGCTCGCAATAATGTTTAGTTAACGATTTATCCTGTTGATTTGACTTGTCCTGCAGAACAAGGGGATCCATGAGTGGAACTTCAGCGCCACATCTGTACGAGGTGTCAGGTCAGTGCCTGCAGTCTCTGCAAAGCCTTGTTAAAAGTGATCGCTTAGTGGACTTTAAGCTGACTGCAAGCAGAAACTACTATGAAAAGGCTAAAAGGATCATTAGAGAAAGTAACATTTGTTTCTAGTTCAAGTTTCAAGTTTTATTTGTCATATAGAGGTAACAATGTTACATCATTACAGGCTACGAAATTCTTAGGTTCAGAGCCCGCTCAATATTGCACGTAGGAAAAAAGCAAAATTACACATAAGGTGAAACTAATTAAAAATAAACTATATAAATAAAGAAAATATATGTAATTTTTTTTTTTAAAAGAGTAGGATAAATAAATACAGATTACTACAAATACTGCAGTGCCTGTAGTGCAGAGGTAATGGTATATACATGTACAGTGTATACAGTGATTACAAAGACTGGAGGTGGAAAAGGCTTCCAGCCCTCGTGTTGTTACCATGAATTTACCTGGCACTCAGCAGACTCTGGGGACTCACGACAATGTAATGAGCTCTAGGCAAGGAAGGACATTTCCTGAAATATCAAACTGCTCCTTTTAAACAAATGAACACTGAGTTCCTGCTTCCTGTGTGGCTAGAGAAAATTGCTTCATGCCATACCTCTATCTGTCTCCTGTCTCATTTCTGCTCTCAGCTGCTACATAAATAAAAGCATTAAATGTCCAAAAGTTGTAATTATGCAAAGTGAAAAGCTTTTGAAATCAAATAGAAATGCATAAACATGTATAATAACATTGAGTTGTGTACTAAACAAGATGATATTTCAGTGTTCAGAAATATATTTAAAACGCCCAAAAAGACACCTGAATAAACCAAAAATACTCCAATGTTAATTCGAATAAAAATGGTGTTTAAAGCCCAGTGCAACATAATAGAAGTCATAAAATTAAGAGTAAAACAAAATCATGCATTTCCTGTTTAACAAGTAGGTGTATCGAAACATACTCAAAAGCAAAAATAAGTAATATTGTAATAACTGCATGCAATCTGCAATTGTAAACACCAAAGCAGAGGTTTTAGGTATGCCCAGTCGCTGTGCTGTCTCTTCACCTCTTGCAGCTTCAGATGGTATCCGAGTGCGCCAGCATTACACAGACAGTTTTTATGATGTCCTTCTCTTTGCCAATTTTTTTTTCCACAGTCCTCAAAGGAATTCAGTGTCAGATCGGAGAGAAGCTGAGGGCTGTGCTCACATGTTGCTAGGGAACGACTCTTTCTCTATGCCCACTCAGCCTGCAGACAGTCAGCAGGACACAATGGCAGCCCTGCAGGCTACAATACAACCACACATGCAGGGACTCTGCTGTCTGGTTCAGCAGCTCTGGCCTTGGCATTCTTACTAAGGAATGGGCAATTGCCAATTCCACTGGATAAAAGTTTCCATTTAGTTGGTACAATTCTAGCTGTCCATCTTTTGTGCAGAAATTGAGCGTCATCTAACAGCTTATATGGCTGTTTCTGATGGTGACTTTTATAGGAAACAAACTACAACTGCTGTAGTCCATGCTCATAACATTAGATATTTATTGTATATATTAGCATGAAATACTTTTAGAGTGCAGTATCTGTGTGCACAGGCTGCATTTATGAATTTAATTTTTACATGTGGTTTTACATTTTTAAGTCATTCAGTCAGTGATTCACAATCAGGGTACAAGTACCCTAGGGGGCTACTTCTGCGGTAGAGTGGGGGTGGTGGAGAAGATTAGCTCTACTGGTACAATTAACAGAGACATTATTGTTTTTCTTGATTAACTATTATCTATAATGTGAAATAGAATGGCATTTATCCAGTTCTGCTGGAATAAGCTAGAAACAACTATGTGGGCAGCTGTTGTGTTGTTGGTGACGTTATAGTGTTAGTGTTATGTAACTCTGGGGGATAAATATTTTTTAACTTTTTATGAGGGAAAATAGAGAACTTTTGACCACTGACATTTGTCACATTTACAGTTTTATATGCTCTAATGATGATTTATATTTAAATCTTTAATAATTTAATAATTTAGTATACCACGGTATACATATCATGACGTGACCCTCTATGAGCAAGGACTTAGCAACAGTGCCAAGGAAAAATTCCTTTTACACCAGAAGAAACCTTTGGCAGAACCTTTTGGCTGACTTGTTTAAGCTGTAGCTCTCAGTTATTACTGACTGAGAGTATGCATTACATTACAACTTGAACATGTTAGCTAAAAGCGAAAATGTTTGCTAAATATAATAGTGAAAGAGCTTAGAAATAGTAATTGGCTAATAAATAAAGACAAAGTTATAAGTTGGATTACTAAAGCTTTAGCTAGCTTTTATTACTGCTGACTAATAGTGTGCATTAATAATAGCTAAAATGGAAATTTCTGAAAAAACAGTAACTAGCTGAATCAATTTACTTAGCTAGCTAGCTTTGAAACCATTGACTAATATGCATTAACAGTTCAAATTGCTAGTGTATACAGTGAAAACCATAAGCTAGCCATTTTTGCTAAATTAGAGCTAGCAAAAAAAATCTGTTGGGTAAAAATCTAAGGAGCTTGGAAAGGAAAAGCGTCTGGACTTCTTTACGTTGCTTGAAGACGTTTCACCTCTCATCCGAGAAGCTTCTTCAGTTCTAGGGTCAAATGGTGGAGTGTCCCAAATTTAAGCCCTATGGGAATGCCCCCCCAAGAGGGACAAAGGACATCCTATTGATCCTCTACCTAATCACACGAGCCAATATGTCTGTGAAAGAGGTCTTTCCAAGCTCCTTAGACTACGACGACCTGGATGACTGAGAACCTTCACAGACATATTGGGTAAAAGTATTAACAGCTGAAACTGCTAAAAAAGCAAAAACAAAAGCATTAGCCAAATAGAAACCAAACAGCATTTAAATAAGGAATGTTGTCCAACAGTATAGATTAACAAATGGCTTAAAGAAACAAAAAAAAATGTTAAATGTTGTTGAAAAATGGGTAAAAATAGCAACATGACGTGGATAAATAGTTGAAAGAGTTACTTAATAGTTGGTGTCATTTGAGAATTTTGTGGAATATTCCAAAAGAAACAGTTTGTAGCTATAGCTTCATTCAATGTAAAGCTCACATCTGTTCTAATGTTATTGTGGGTTGTTTCTAACTGAGGACAAACTGTGGACCGTTTCTCCTCAGCATCTCCAAGTTTGATGAACGCAGTGCCTTTCTCTACGTCCTTCATAATGCAGAAGACTTCCAGATCTACTTCTGCACAGAGATGCATTGTAAAAGGTTGGTCTGTGTGTTCTCTCTTACAGATGCAATTCCAGATCTTTAGCAATTTACCATAATAAATCATGTCATAATGTGACTGCATTAATTTAATTTTCAGTTCAATTCAATTCAGTTTTATTTATATAGCGCCAAATCACAACAACACTTGGCTCAAGGCACTTTAATGTTAATTTAAACTTAATATAAATGGCCTATCCTATTTCTCTTTCTTTTTTCGTACGGAATTACATTATTGAAATATTCATGTTTAATGAGCCATCCATTGAAATATCAGATAGTGAACAGCCTGAAATGTCTTAACCATAAGTGTAATTTAGCATCTCTCTGTTCTCCACATTCAGTCTGCTATCATTACAA
The DNA here is from genome assembly GCF_057382275.1 of Copadichromis virginalis. Taxonomy (NCBI): domain Eukaryota; kingdom Metazoa; phylum Chordata; class Actinopteri; order Cichliformes; family Cichlidae; genus Copadichromis; species Copadichromis virginalis. Next base: position 18,216,364 of record NC_140632.1, read on the forward strand.
AGAAACGCTGCTGTCATGAATCAAAGTAAAGGGTCGGCACAGCTTCACACCTTTCTTCATTGTAATGACTTCATAAGTAGCGGTTGTAAAAGTGATAATGCACGTGTGGCTCAGATGAATTGATCAATTAAGACCACCACTCTCATAATTGGACCCATGCTTAATAACTTAATAACTTAACACTAATGCCCTCCTTCTTTTATTGAGCCAGTTGTAAACCCTTTAAAAAATGATGTTTTATTAATTAGCGGGACCCACATTACATTACCTTACATACAAAACGATTGTGGAGAGGAGCAGTCGGGGTTGAATCCTTATACCTATTACAATTTTCACACGTGCATTCCAAACCTAAACCTATCTAGACTTGCCCAACTGCCCCATATTACCTGTCTTTGTTCAACTTGTGAGAAAGAGCAAGTGAAATAATGTGCTCCAACTGTTGAGTTGATATGTAAAGACAGCTTATGGTTAATGGGCAATCTGCTTCACCTTTACTGACACAAAGCCTTATGATTCCCCTTAAAACACAGGTGTTATTGAACTGATTAATTCTGAAAGATTTCACAGCAAATTGTAAACTTAAGTAATTTTCTTACTTGAATTTAGGACAAACAGGATCAGGTTATGCTCATTTACACAGCTGAGCCTTCTCATATATGGAATAGAGCAGGAAATGTTCTGCATCAGAAACGTTTGCACATCTGGAATTACGTCACATCCTTACTTACTGACAGAGCATACAGAAGCATACAGTAGCAGTGAATGCACTAAAATATTAGCTGAACTTTTCACACACTGGACCAATCAGACATCAATTTTGTACTCTGTAATTAGCAGGTGAAAGAAAGAAGTTAAGCTCCATGTTGGTTGTGCCTTTCCCATCAGTAGTTTGAGTGTTTCCCATCAGTCCTGCACTCAGGTGCAAAGTTTGTGCCTTCCCGATCACCACAAACACACCTTATTTCATTTGGACACCATCTTCTTCTTCACTAGCTGCTATGCGAAGCACTGAGTGTTCAGACTTGTGACTTTCACATATGAGCCTTCCTCGCTCTTCCAGTTCCATTATCTGGAGTGTGAGAGTCAGTGAGTCATGCCTGATTCACGCCTGCTGTTGTTATGATGCTGCTCTCATTTTAACAGCATTGACAGTAGGATAGGAGTGGTGAGAAGAGGGACGAAGGAAGGGAGGGAGAAATAGATGAAAGACGGTGGGAAGAGGAAGAGACCCAGACTGAATGCGCTTGTGCATGTGTGCACGCACAAGCGCACGCGTCACTGAACACCTGCAGGCATGCAGTGTGTGACTGCATGACGAGGCAGCATGTTAATTCACAGCTTGTGCGCTCCGAGAGTGGAAAAGGTCATTGTATGTATGCATGCATGTGGGAGGTGTGCATGCAAACACACTGTAACCCCTTCTGGATAAAAGCACAATCAAAACAACACCACTCAATAACAATATGCACAAAATGGATTTCTGACAAATAATTCCATATGTTTGTGATTCTGAATTATGTTAGCTATTTAAGTACTATATATATAAGCTCCATAATGTATTTTTTGTTAGGGGTTCACCTAAGACAGGTATTGTTGCTAATACAGAGGCAAACTGTGCTTGATTGCACTTAATGGCCTTATTTTTATTTGCATTTATTCTGTTTTGGCCATCTTTGACAAGCAAAATACTTCTTGCAGCACAAATAAGTCTGATTTTAGCTACCAATGCCAACAGGGAGATGTTTACAGCATATTGTTGGCCTTAAAAGGCTTTTTTGGCCTTATTGTAGAAAGGTTCCCAAAGTCGGAGGGCCAAGGCACTGTTAGCCTTCGTACTTTACATTTCTATCCCACATTGTTTGGAAGTCAGTGGCACTGTATCCCTCGCAATCTGACATCACACAGACTTTGTATGAGGGAGCTGGCAGAAAGATTGGATAATATCCAATCTGACTACATTGGACATTTCTGCTCTCATATGCATCTCTGTTGTGTTCGGGGGATGGGGGGGGGGGGGGGGGGGGGGAGGTCCTAAAAAAAGTTTAATTATTAAAGTAGTCAAAGGAGCTTGCAAAGAAAAGCGTCTGGACTTCTTTAAGTTACTTGAAGACGTTTCACCTCTCATCCGAGAAGCTTCTTCAGTTCTAAGGTCAAATGGTGGAGAGTCCCAGATATAAACCTAGTGGGAGTATCCCCCCACAGAGGGACAAAAGGACCCCCTGATGATCCTCTAATCGCCTGAGCCAAGGTGTGAAACTGGGTGTGGGTCCCACACCCAAACTCTGGCTGATTGGGACCCACACCCAGTTTCACACCTTGGCTCAGGCGATTAGAGGATCATCAGGGGGTCCTTTTGTCCCTCTGTGGGGGGACACTCCCACTAGGTTTATATCTGGGACTCTCCACCATTTGACCTTAGAACTGAAGAAGCTTCTCGGATGAGAGGTGAAACGTCTTCAAGCAAAGTAAAGAAGTCCAGACGCTTTTCTTTGCAAGCTCCTTTGACTACGATGACCTGGATGACTGAGAACCTTCACAGACAATTATTAAAGTAAACTTTTTTTTTTATTTATTAAACAAAATCTTTTTCTTGTTTAACTTTGTTTTGTTTTTTTATATGAGTGGAAAGTTGATTTTCAGTGCAGGGACTCCAATATTAAAAATCTTTTTGATGTCCTGCACGTGTTTTTCTTGTTCCTATCACTCTAGTCAAGCCCGTAACTCATATTCTATTTACCCAACATGGACTCATTCTAGTATACTGAAAAACTGAAAGTCAAGGTCTTTGTTTCCTTTTCCGACTCTCTTGAAATGCCAAAACGTACCAACTTTTTCATATATTGAATGAAAGGCATTCCTATTTGCCATTACTCTGTGCAAGTGTTCATTTAATATATGTCATGTCTGCAAAATAATGTCAAATAATTCAGTCTTTGTAAATGTATAAATCTTTAAATGTAAAAGTGTTGAAAGTTGTAGCAATGTAAAATGCCACTGTTACGAGATGCCGAAGTTGTGTTAAATATGATATACATGTTATCAGCATCGTTAAACAGACTCTGGTCTTTTCTTTGGCAGATTTTGTGATCTGGTCAACAGCATAACAGAGGAAGCCTGGAAGTGTCCAGAGGAAGGAGAATGTGACACTGATACCTTAGAGGTGATTATTTTCGTGATACCAAAACACTTCCTCTGAACATAATGTTCATAATTTTTCCTAAATTAATAATTCTGCAGCTCTACCTCCAAGCACTGTTAATTAGAATGAAAAATCCACAAGTTCATTATTCTGCATTGTTTAGTCGCATCCTGTTGTGTTTCTGCGGTGTACTTTGCCTGCTTTTAAAATGCCACAGGAAATATGATACGATGTTGTCATGAAAAGAGACGAAGTGCTGACAGTAAAAACAAAAAGAAAAAAAGAAAAACCAGAAACCCATCTTTCAAAAGATAATTAGGGCTCTTCTTCTTTACTGACAGCCTACCGACTCCTTTCATGCAGCATTTATTACTCAGTTATTAAACGGTGAACGACGTGTTTTTGCTCTTGTTTGATCAAATTCCCCATCCAGCTTTTCTAATCCAGTTCGGCACAATTTGCATGATAATAACTGGATTGAAACTCAGCTTTGAACGCTCAAACAGGAACAGTAGCCCGCTGGGATAAGGCCTGGATTTTGTTCATGTGCTTTGTGTGACAGCGCAGAACAGGCACCTGCTGTTGCGTTCGCCTGCCTTCTACCAGCAGAGCCTAGGGAAAAGAATAAGCTAATTACGAAAAATGCTGCCGCACCCATCTTTGACTCAGCATGGCACAGATCAAATGACTAACAGGTTTTTCTCAGGGGGATTTTTATGCGTGTGATGCAACTCTAATCAGCCTGCACTGAGGGACGGTTAGTCTTCAGCTTACACCGTCCCTTAAGAATATAACACAAAATTGGGCTCTTGAGGAGTCATCGTAAGCATTACTCACATTTTTTAGAAAACTTTGATTTTGAGGTGTTTTTACGGGGGAAGGAATCAGTGGAACAAAGCTAAGGAAATCGCGTTAAGAAGAAAAGAGCCTTTATTAGTTATAAAAACTCAATCAGACGTATTTTAAGGGAGTGAAAAGACTTGCTGATTTCTTTCATTCATGCAACAGGTGCCAACCCGCTTCAGCAACAAGAGAATATTCATTTATGAAACAGTTATAACATAATTATAACAGTACAGTGGGAATGCAGAAAAACTGGTTTACTATGTTCAGATTTAACTCGTGCTTTACTCATTAAATCACTCTATTTTAACTATTAACTATTCTAATTTATTTCTCTTTGTCATTGTAAAAATGCATGGTGGGTGCATTTCTTCTGGTCAATGGACAGTGACATTTAGTAACCTCATGTTTTGGGTAATGGGATTTTGCTTTGATTCTTTATGGCAAATACCGTATATATTACTATTTATTTATTGATTGATTTATATATATTTTTTTAAATGACAGTTTGCATGTTTCTCTTGTCTCCACAGTACGACTATGAGTATGATGAGCACGGAGAGAGAGTGGTTCTGGGTAAAGGTACATTCGGAGTGGTGTACGCCGGTCGAGACCTCAGTAACCAGGTCCGACTGGCCATCAAAGAAATACCAGAGAGAGACAGCAGGTCAGAAAAACAGCTATTGTGGGGGTTTTTTGTTCTTTGTTTTTTAGTAATCACAGGGGAACAATGTTGCAATACGCATGGATGAATGAATCATTTCTATTGTTGTTTGCCACAGTAGCAGGAAAGTCTGCCAGTGGTGATATTCCTGTTACTCAGAGGATGAATCCTGTTTTTCATGACCTTTGCTGTAGTGCCAAGTCTAAGACTGGCTCATAATGTAGCTGGTAGACTGATGAAGAAACGGCTGTGTTCAGTGTTTCCCACATAAACTTTATTTGGGCAGGCTGGTCAAGCATATTAATGGTCAACCAAGCATATTTGGTAGTGAAAGTTTTAGCTTTCTTTAATTTTATTAATAGAATATCCCGCTCTTATTTTGAAAAATCAGCAAGTCAGCTAGCTCGGTCGTTTCTGTCTAGTATGTCCTGACTGGCTCACAGGCCAGGCAATTGTTGTAGGGACATTTCATGTCCCGTTACTGTGAGCTTACCTAAGCTGCAGAATAAGCACCACTGTTGGCAAACTCACAGGAGAGATTGTGACAAATAGTGGATTACAATAATCATCAAAGCACTTGGTTATTAAGAAATTTCAATAGGGGCACTGTATTAAGATAATATGTATCATCTGTTTATTGTACTGCACAAAGATTGAATTTCAGCCCAAATGTTAACAAGTGTCTGTGCCGTTAATGTCTCATTTCATTCAGCGCAGCTCTGGAGTGTCATTAAAAATTAGTCCTTTTCTCTGGCTGAGAGTGCCAAGCTCAGTTCAGCTGTGTCCCTGGTGGTTTCTGGCTCTCAGAGCACTGGTATCCAGTTGAGTGACTGGTTAGTGGAGAGCTGTGAATGCAAACTCCCACCCTCTGCCTTTTTATTCCCATCACTGTCTCTGCTCGAAATGCTTGTCTCCACATAGTTCCACCTACTCATCTCATACTGCAAGACTCTTTTGCAGACTAGATGATTTCACACTTTGTTCCTCTAATCACATCAGCAAGCCAGCAGGGCGCTCAACTGCAAAGAATGTGGAGAATTTGGGTAAATAATTCACAAGTGGAATGAAATCTCAAGATAGGAAGAGAAGGAGAGAGAGAGCGAGAGGCTGGGTGTGATTCATGTAGAGAGCTGAATGTGAAAAGAAATTGCTCACGGGCATTTCTCCCTAGTACAGAGGTACCTGTTGTTCTGGTCGATATCAGGACTTAGCGTCGGTTTGATTTTCTGGTTTAATCTTTTATTTCTCAGTTTGTCTTGTTTTTACCAGGTTTATTTTACCTGAAGGAAAAAACACATTAGCAGGACACCGCCACAAGCGAAGATAGTTACTTATTTTAACAAATCGTTGTTTTGTGCAGAACAAATTGTCTAATATATGTTTAAAAATTTTTTTTTTTTTACATAGATTTTAGCTCTTACATTTACTTCCATTGTTTGTGGTTTACACCAGCGGTCCCCAACCCCTGGGCCTCGGACCGGTACCGGTCCGTGAGTCGTTTGGTACCGGGCCGTGAGAGTAGAGGCTCAGGTGTGAAATGTATAGTTTTCAGGGTTTTTATCGGTTTTCAGCGTTATTTTGTTATCGTTTTTATCGTTAACTCAGTTTTCCTGGGTCTTTTCACGTGTTATGAATAAATTTTCTTTTTTCCGTACCGGTACTAGTTTTATTTTGTTGTATTTATCCGCGACACCTTAAAGGCCGGTCCGTGAAAATATTGTCGGGCATAAACCGGTCCGTGGCGCAAAAAAGGTTGGAGACCGCTGGTTTACACTATTTGGCTAACAAGTAAAACGTTCCCAGTTTGATCGGATCCCTTTGGGGTTACATCTGGAAGGGCATAAAGCATTAAAAAGTCTGCCAAATTAAACATGTGGCGCTACCTGCTGTAGCTCAACTTATAACACAATCACCTGTTTGAATAAAGAGAGTATTTGTAGACTCACGAGACACCAACACATTTGGCTATTTAAGTGTGCTACTAATATACTTACCTTCAACTTTATTATGATAATAACTAGATGTGCCTGCTGCTATACAGTTCAAATCAGCTTATATGATTCCCAATTTGGCTGTTGATTGACTCCTCCACGTTTGCTGTTAGTAACTGACCCACAGATTTCTGTTCAGGATATAAAGAAACATGTACTGTTACTTGTTTTTACACAGGTACTCTCAACCACTTCATGAGGAGATCGCCCTCCACAAGCACTTAAAGCACAAGAACATTGTCCAGTACCTGGGCTCTATCAGCGAGAACGGCTTCATCAAGATCTTCATGGAGCAGGTGCCTGGAGGTGAGACGCTTCCCGATGCTGTGGAACTGTTAGAACTTAATTGTCCTGAAATAATTTTTATTGTCCAAATGGAGGGAAACCGGTATGAAACAAAATCAATTTTTTGATGTCAGAATGTGTTGTTTCCAGTCATACTTACACTAACAGTAAAAACACTGTTTGCATTTATAGATAAGATGGGTGATTTGCAGAGAAGTAGTATAAACCTGTACATAATGGCCTTAGTCCTCTGCTGCTAATCTCTGCTGAGAGTGAATATATTGATGATTGTTGTACTTTGTCCCCTGGTGTTCAGGGAGTCTGTCTGCACTGCTGAGGTCCAAGTGGGGCCCACTGAAAAACAATGAGCCCACCATCGGCTTCTACACACGGCAGATCCTGGAGGGGCTCAAATACCTGCACGACAACCAGATTGCACACAGAGACATCAAGGTAACAAAAGAAGGGTTTTTGCAGAGTTAACAATCTGTTGGCTCATCTTTGTGACATCTGCAGACTCATTTTCAGAAAGACTTTCTATAGATAATTGGGGTCGTAAGCATAGACTGCATATGAAAGATGGATTGAACGATTGGACTCTGGAGTATTAGTTTTTTGGAGCCAGCCAACAGTGACCATGTTTAGGTGAAGGGTTGATGCAGAAAGTAATCAGCTAATGTTATCAAGCTGCACTCATACAAATTATGAGTGCGACAAAGAAAAGTACAGACAACAGATTCATAAAATACCAGAATTTCATTCACCAAACTTGAAGTGTAAACTTCCTGGACTGCCTGTACCTGACAACGGGCCTTGTTCATATAACTTCAGAACTAATACACTCAAAGGGACCAGTACTACAAACAGTTGGTAGAGGTCCAGTTCATTGGACTTCTTAGTTGAGACAGCATATTGCTACAGTTTCTTTTGTGTGTGGGTTTGTGCCAATCAAAGCAGTCACTGCTTAACGTTAATATCCAGAACGGTGAGACCGAAAAATATCCACCTTCAAAGGGAAACTTGCTATAGAGACCAAAATGTCTTGTACCAGATAGTAAAGATGCTGTTTAACGCTATAAAATTGGGCCATGCTTTAACATGGTGGTCAGTGGAGATTCATTTGTTTTTGCAGCCAACCTCATATAGCCATTTGTGAAACTGCAGCTTTTTACACTCATGTTAAAGCCCAGGAGGTTTCAGACAAAATAAACTCAAAACATCTTAAATTTGCTCTCATTGTTTGCACTTTACAAAGTGCACTACATTGCCACAGCACAACTTTGCACAAAAAAAGTGTGTAGGACATGGTGCATTTTTAACCTTTACATTAGGTTTAGTAAACAGAAGACCTAGTAAGTGTGAGAGCTACAGTAAGTCGACAAACATGCACCAACTACAGCAACTCGAGTTCTGTCAGCAGGAAAAGAAGAAAGAAGTAAGTGCCGTGTGACAGACAGATGATCTCTGCGCGGTCTGCTGCAAAAACACTAGCTGAGAAATTAAAGAAACACTTTTAGTTCTGATCAGCTTCATACTCCTTACATGTTTAATTTAGCACCTCCAACTTTATGAAACATTATCACTGTCATACTTTGAAGCACATTCTCATTGCTAACAAGTCAACTGATGGTCAGAAACCTCTTCTCTCCTCTTGTGTATTTGCAAATAGTGCTTCAGTATTGTCTTTTTTGAGGCACATCAAGCCCCTTTACTTTCTGTGTCCAAAATGAGGAACAAGAGGTGACACAATCACACAGACCTCTAACCACTAAAGTTTTAGGAATTTCTGGAATCAGATGTGTTTATATAGTCAATTTTTTTTGCATTTTATTTCACGTTTATATTTGTTTCCTGTCACTGTTTATGCACATGTTCAGATGTAGGGGGGGAAATCATCCATGTCTGCACCAAGCTTCTCTGATATTTCCTTGATTACCACAGTTATACACAGCAGTCAGGGCATGAGCAGAGCAGTTTTCTGTCACTAGTCCTGACCAAACGTCTTCATAAGATGAGTTGGAACCTTTTAAAGTCAAAGTTTTAAAACGCTCACAAACTCAGGTTAACACTCAGGTTTTGCTTGCTATGAACTCATTAAAAAGGTGCCTTTGCTTCCACTTCAAGTGGTGGTGAATTTGACAATCTTTGCTATAAAAAACCTCCAAGAGATAAATGATTCCCCAGCAGTCTGACTTAATCAGATCAAACAGAAACCTTCTAAATCTGGAATTCAGAAAAGTCTTTTTAGCGCAGAATTCCCTCCTGGTGTTACTCTGGACAGATCTTTTTTCGCTTAGCAGCAGAGGATGCACAGTATCTCAAAGAGGAGGATGTAGAAGTAAAATGATATTTAATGCACATAATGATCTCTGAATGTTTTCAAACTGCAAACTTTATCAGAAGAATACAACACATTTGAGGAATGTAAACATAAAAATGGGGGGGAAAAAACACAGTACTTAGAACTGATAAATCTTTCATCCGCACAAAAAGTAATCGGATGTTGTTTTTTGGAAAAAGAGGAGCTTTCAGAGTGACGTGATTCAGCTCCTGCAGAATTTCAGTTTTTAGGGTGTGTTAAAACCTTGTTTGCTTGTTTGTAGTCTGAACATGTCTTCCATGTGACTGTTTGCACAGCGACTTTGATTTGCTGCAAATGCATTCAAAGAGCATCCCAGCTACTCACACCATTTTCTTTGCTAGCCCATTGGCTACAACAGGAATCATTTTTTTTAAAGCAAGTGCCGCTCCCTTTTTTATCTGCAAACCAACACTCATAACATTCCCATCGTAGGTAGTCATTAGAGTTAGAAGCCACATCCTTCTCATTTAACAACTCAGTCATATAAACTTCATTAGCACCACATAAATGTTAATCACCTTGTTTTGGCTTAGAGCTCCTCCTCCTCCCACACATGGTGTTGTAACCTACTGTTTCAAGATTTGCAAGCACCTCACGTTATCAATGCTATCACGGCTTTGGAATTTGGTGCATCTGTTCTGATGAATGTCTTTTCAATCCACAGGGTGATAATGTACTCATCAACACCTACAGTGGCGTCCTGAAAATATCAGATTTTGGCACATCCAAAAGGTTGGCTGGGATCAACCCCTGCACTGAGACTTTCACAGGTACAGTCCAACCCACTATCTAGATTCTCTTCCCCATAAGCAAGCCAGTATGAAATACTTAAGCCAAGTAGAGTTGTCTCCCCTGTTGTGGGGAGACTACTAGAAAACTTTATGAAACATCCTTTGTTAAAATTTGCTCAGTAGTGTCTGAGTATCGAGCCTACTGCTGTTCTTTGATTGAGCAGTAATCCCATTTAAGTCCTTGGACAGTATGTGATATTCCTAAAAATAGCAGGCTGTTCCTATTTAGAAACTCTGGCTTTGGCTTGAGTCTGCAGTTAGATCAGCCTGATATGTAGACCTGTAATGTCAGTTGCCAGTTGTAGCATAGTTTGACCTCTGGAATTAGAGCATCTGACTGCTGCTCGAGGCAGACGGGGACTTACCCTGGAAGGCGGAGCTCTTTCAGGAAACTGGGCTACTCCTTGTTCTTAACCCACGCCTGCTATAAATGTGTGCTCGCCTGTTTTTAGCTCAGTACACGAGCTTTAAAAAGCAGCGGATAAGCAGCCTGCAGGCTATTATTAGAACAAAAGACTCCCTTCAGTGTGGACCTGAAAATGTTGCTTTGGACTGAGCTGTGATTAACTGACAACACTGAAACTCGTTGCTGTTTCTCACATAAGGCCATAAGCCTCGTTTAATCTTTTCTAACCTGATTGGCAATTTGCAGGAATTGTGTCATCACTTTTTGTTAGCTCAAATTGAAGCTATTTTTGGCATTTACATCAGTTCTTTCACAACCCTGCTGACGCTACTTTTACCTCACACAGACATTATCGGTTTATGAATATGATCAAAAAAAACAAAAGCCAGATGAAAGTTATTTTTAGTAGTTTTTGTTGGAGCTCTGCAGTGCAAACCGGAAGAGTTACCAACAGCAACAGGGATTTCATCATTAGTGTTATACAAGCTCCAAATTCCCAAAAAGTTGGGACCCTTTTTAAAATGTAAATTAAAAAAGAACACATTGATTTGCAATTCTCAAAAATCCATATTTTATTCGTAATAAAACACAGAAAACATGTCAAATGTTTAAACTGAGAAACACGGGAATAAGTTGGGATATGGCTATGTTTACCAGTGTACCTCTCTTCTTATAAAAACCATCTGTAAACATCTGGGAACTGAGGAGAACAGCTGCCAGACCTTTGGGAGAGGAATTTGGCCTCATTCTTATCTGATATAGCACTCAAACTGCTTAATAGTCTTAGGTCTTTCTTGTCATATTTTTCATTTCATGATGTTGTAATAGATGCAGTTTGAGGTTTAGCATTGTCTTGCTGAGATATGTAAAGTTTTCCCTGAAAAAGACGTCTGGGATTGGAGCATATGTTGCTCTAAAATCTGTATATACCTTTCAGCACTGATGGTGCCTTTGCAGGTGTGCACACTGACGTTTCCATAGGCACTAATGAACCTCTATCATACTGTAAGTGCAGACTGTTAAAATGTGTTCTAAAAAAGCTGAATAGTCTTTTCGTCTGTACAGAGGACGCTGCGTCCATGTATTCCAAAAAGATTTTAAAATTTCAATTCATCTGAGCACACAGCAGTTTTCCTCTTTGCCTCAGTCAGTTTTAAATCATTTTGAGCCCAAAGAAGGCAGCAGTGTTTCTGGATCATAGTCACCATGTCAGAGTCATGCCTGTTTTTAATGCTGCGCTGTTTGAGGGCTCAAAGATCACAGGCGTCTAATATTGATTTTCAGCATTGTGCCAAGCACACAGAGATTTATCAGTGAATTTTCTGATAATATTTAGTACTTTACATGATGAGATATTTGAAGTCTTTGTTATAATTTTGAAATTGTTCCACAAAACATCTGCCCCTCTTTGCTTCTGAGAAACTCCAGTCATGTTATTGAGCTGTTACCAATTAACCCAATTAGCTGGAGAATGTTCAGCTGTTTCTTTGTAGTACTGGTTAGTTTTTAGTACTAGTTTCTATTGTCCTTTTTGAGACACTTTGCATTTGATATGCTTCATGTTCTTTTGTAAAAAAAAAAAAAAAAAAAAAATACATATATATATATATATATATATATATATTGATTTATTAGATTTGCAAATCAATGCATTCTGTTTTTATTTACATTTTACAGTGTCCCAATTCTTTGCTATTGGGGATGTACATGGAACAATAGTGGAGGGAACAAAATAAGCAACAAAAGCACATTTTTCTGCAAGAGATGGTTAGTCTAAGAAATAGTTTTAAACTGGGTGTAATCAAGGTTATTGTTTGCCTTTCCCTCACATTTAGGAAACTTATAGTCAATACTTGAACTATTTAATTGTTCCATGACTGAGTTGCTCAATTATTTGGTTCATTAACTCTTATTTGATTGGGAGTAAAGTAAGAGTGTTGTGATATTAAAAGACAGAGGTTGTGGTGGAAAATGATCCCAGGCAGTTGCGCTGGATGCAGGTTTAAGAGATTGATTAGGACATGAACAACAATAAAATAAACTGGTATTGCTGACCCTTTGAACTATCTTTAAACATTGTTTTTATCTGACACCAAGGCTAACTGACATAAGCAAAATGAGGCTGACTAATTAGCATATCATTATATAATGATATAAACTGAGCAGCTATCATTGATGCTATATTTACACACATGTTGTTTACATAAGCAAGAAATAAATCATTTAAAATCTGGTATACCTCTCAGCTGAAGTGTACGTTTCACCATGAGAATACCAGCAGTGTCCCTTTTAGTTAGCATAATAATGAAGCGTTCCCTCCTCGTTCCCTTTATAGCTGTTGCATAACTCTGTGGTTTGTCCAAGTTTGTTGACATTCATACGCTGAGTTGCTGCACTTTTACAACATTCTAGCAATGCTCTATTAGTAACAGGAGCGAATTAGATATTTGCGTCACAAATTCAGTCTGGGTTTCAAAACCTTTATACCCATAATCCACCCACCACCTCCTCTAATGCTCACTAATTGAAATGTTTTTGTTTCATTTGTTTGACACTTAAAAAATGAGTGGTTGAATTTGAGTTTTCATTATGTGTTTATTATTGTTTTTTGTGCGTCATTTTTCAGGCACATTGCAATACATGGCTCCTGAAATTATAGACAAGGGCCCACGGGGATACGGCAAACCAGCAGACATCTGGTCCCTTGGCTGCACCATCATAGAGATGGCCACTGGGAAGCCACCTTTCTATGAACTGGGAGAACCACAGGCCGCCATGTTCAAGGTGAGAGATTTGAACAGCGACATATCCCAATATCCTGCTGGGTAAGATGTCTAATTTTAGAAAACTGAAAGTAGAAGTCTGGCGAGCAGCTGTTTTCATAACGGCATCTTTCAAAAACAGTGGCAATGAACAGCTGCAGCTCTGCCAGGTCAATAAATATGAGGATGTTTGAGAGCTGATAATTGCACCCTTGAGACATCCAGTATGACAGGGCAAATAGTTTGCCATCACGTGTTATTAGCATATCAGCTTTACTCATTTGCTCCAAATGCATGATATCCTATCTATGTCTTTTTCAAACCATGACTAAAAACGACTGAAAGAGGGTTTGTTTCTACAAGAGAAAGACTGAAAACTCTTCTTCTTACATTTCTGAGTAATGTCTTCATTAGCATTATGCAACTGCTGATCAAGAAATCTCCTAATACCAGTAGCTGTCAATTATGCACCAGCCAAACAAATTTCCCACGTGTGGGACTAATAAAGGTTATCTTATCTTATCTTAAACCTGTAGTACTGTTAGGATAAAAGTCTTGTATGAGCTAATAAAAAAAATAAATCCACCCACAAAAAAACTGCAAAGTCATACAAGTAAATATTATGTTTAAACTCGAAGTCAGGATACAAGAGGAAACTAATTGAAAACACCGAAACTGACCAGTACTTTTTTCTTTTCTCAGTGCAAGTTTATTTAGTTTTTCGTTTACCCTTTGCTCAAATAATTTCAAGTATTTGTTCTCTGACCTTATGTAATGGTACCATTTTAGGCTTTTTTAAATACTTATGATGTCAGTAAGAACAAATGTGGTCATCTCATTCCCACAGCTGCTTTTTATTCCTTCTGTTTAAGAGGGGAAGACAGCTGGCGTAAAGGGAGATTGAAGGTATCTATAACAGTTTGTTTCACACACTCGATGACGTGATTGGTTAGATCAAAGTTCACGTTAAGATAAATTTGATTTCTTGAACTGTGAACTATATAAAACGACTGTAACAGAGTTCAAGAACTGAACTAAAACCCCTTTATTCAGAGCACAAACAGTAGATAATTGCAGCTTTTATCATATTGCAATGTCATTGTTTAATAAAGAAGGTGACTCAGCTGTTATCACATGACTTAAACATGACACCATCAAGTGTCTGCTTGTAGGGAGAGATCACAAGAGAAACTGTTTGTTCAGCTGAAGTAAGGAGAGGTGGAAAACTATATATAACTGTGTCTGTTCTCTTTGGAAAAACCCTACCTTATGACTTCATGCCTCCAGCATGACACCATGTACCATGCTTTAACCTTTGCCAACCATCCAGCACACCCAGGGCTGTTTATGGAAACCTATTGTACATATAAACAGCTAATATACAGAGTACATTGTGTCCATTACATCTGTTTTTATTACAGAATTATGTTCCATGTCTTAAAAGAAAGGTGCTCAACGTAAAGAAGTCAACTAACAAACAAAATAACCACCAGTCTTTCATGCATGCTTATCAGTTCCCTCTTTTTATGAAAACAAAACCAGAGTCATTCTGCACCTGCATTGGTTTCAACCTGCAGGCTATAATCTGACCAAGCCCAGTAGAAACTACAAATACTGTCTGTGCACGAACATTTGTTTGAATGCAAACAAAAGCATAGCTCCGTAAGAGGAACTTCTACAGTGGGCCTTTAGTTTCTGTGCGGGTGTGTCTTTGCTGGATCTTGTTAACCACTCAGTTTACACGTGCATTTGCTTTGGATGGAAATTTAAAGCACTCTGTACAGTGAATTATTGTTATAAGCTATGTGTGGCCCATTAGGGGCAGTAGAGATGTTTAAGAGGTGTCTGGAAAACATTACAGCACTCCTGTCAAAGCTCTGAATCATGGAATTTTCCATATGATGTGATTTAATTAAATATGCTGCTCTGCTTCGGATGCTTTGAAGTTTAAAGAACATGAAAGGGGAAACTTGGATCTCATCACATTTTATCAATAAAGATCACCACAGAAGTGCAAGTAGAGTCACAAATCTCTTAGGAGATCTTGTGTTTTGTCTGCACTGCATTGTAGCATTTCTTAAACATTCGTGATATACTTTCAGTCATCTTTCTGGAATTTCTCAAGGGGTGGGATATCTCCCTGCTAATCTTAAATTCCTGCACATCAACAACAGGAATTTATCATGTTTTTAATGAGAGTCTTGTGCTCGAAGTATTGTTACTTTCAGCTGCTGCCCCAAGTCACAGCCAGGCCTCGTGGATAGTCTCATATTCAAACATCACTGTGTAAACACTGCTCTGCTCTTTGCTCTTGCTTCTTAAACTTAATCAGATAATTTGCCCATTGCAGCAACCTCACACTGTCTCGGTTATTTTAAACTTGTTTCACTGTAGCCAAAAGAAGTTACTGTTAGTTGTTTAAATTTTCCACCCCCTGTCTTTCCATGCACGTGCGTGAAAAGCATGTTATGAGAGCAGCAGAAGCAAGGCTAGCTGTACAAAACCGGGAACTGGGACTAAGTAGGGAAGAAGGAGTTGTGGTGGAAGTGGGCTGCAAAGTGGCTTGCAGGTGAATAGGCAATGGCCAGGCTAAAAAAGATTTAACAGTACACCATATATGAGATTTGCCAAAAGGTTGACGCATCATCTAATGTAGGCAGGCGTTGAGATCAGCTGATCTGCCAGGATTGCAGCTTAGCTTGACTTTTTCTCCTGCTTGAACTGACACTATGCTCATTTCTTTAAACTTGTTATATAGATTCTGAGTGCCTTTCATGCATGTCATTCTTGTGCAGGTGGGTATGTTTAAAATCCATCCAGAGATCCCAGAGTCCATGTCACCAGAGGCTAAAGCCTTTATCCTTCGCTGCTTTGAGCCCGACCCGGACCGACGTGCCACCGCGCTCGACCTGCTCACCGATGAGTTCCTCACCGTCACCAGCCGAAAAAAGAAGAGCAAGGGCAGCTTCACAGGTGGATCAGAGCATAGCTACATGACAATAACATTATTACCAAGACTATCCCCTCTATAACTTAAATAACTCGTTTTATTTCAGGAAAGTTTGAGACTCTTTGCTTTGCAGTCGTGCTAGTTTCTCTTATCTCCTTCACTCTCAGTTTCACTACAAGCGCCGAGCCAAGCAGACAAGAGACCAGCGAAGCAATTATAGCATTACGAGTAATGAAGAGAAATGATTATATACTGTATGCACAATAAAAGCTCCACAACAAGGACTTATCTGTTTAAAACAACAAGAGTGTGAGAATCCAGGAGGGGGAGTTACCTTAATCCCTATGTTGGATAATAGCAGAGGCTCACATACAAACTAGAACACATTATTATAAAACTGTGACATTGTTAATCCGTAAGACCGATAAAAAGTGACTTCAACTTTTCAGTCAGAATGGTAAACAAAGTTTCTGAAAGAGACCTGCTTTGTTTGACATCATTTTCTCTAAGTGTAACAAATTTCCTAATTCCTTCAGCCACTTATCGAAGGCTGCAGGTATCTCCGACTTCCAGGAATGTAGCAGAATTCTACTTACTTACAGCCTTGATAAGGGAATGGCATGAACCTCATAATGATCTTCCCCACTGCTAAAATCAACCACCTCAAGTAGTGCTCTAAGAGGGGGAAAAAGAAACTCCCCATTCAAAGCCTATCGAGCAACAGCCATTTTTAGGAGTTTTCAGTGTAGAATAAATGAATAGTGGATATCCTATTGACGATTCTGTTGCTATTCTATTATTATTGTTATAAAGTCGTCTAAATTTTAATAAGGTAACAAACAGTATCTCTTTAGATTAAGCTTTAAAGCAAATAGTCTTCAGTAGTAATACTAGTGGCTACAACCAGAAACCAGAAAGCTTCCAGTATCAAAAATCTTTGTTTGTAGTGATTACTAGATTCATCTAGTGCCAAAACCGTTTTTTAAGTGTTAAGAATTTCAGGCGCATCCTTCATTATTTGGATTGTAAAATAGTCATTTCCTGTTGGGTTTTCACCCCACGGCATCAGTCATGTGCCTTCACAGCAGTGCAGAAGATTAGAAAGAAGCTTTGTGCCTCTCTGCATGCTTTGAATGTTACCCTGCTTTCTGTTTTGTTCTTTTTTTAACTGCTGACACATATTTTCTGTTTTTCCCTGCAGCTCTGACACCAGGATCAGGTGAGTAATTTTGCTCTCTGCACTTTTTCAGACACATTTACCACTAGTGGGAGTACTTTATAAACTAGATGTCATTTCCATGAAACATCACCCTGCTTTACTGAATAGGATCTGGGCTGCGGTTTACATTTTTCTCTTGGTGGCAGCTACCTGCCTTGTACGACTCTGCCCTTTTGCCAGGATTCAAGATAGAGAGTAAACAACAAGATGGTTTCCCAAATGCTTGAATATGTTTTGTAATCTATTTGATCAGTTGCACACAAACACCATAACAGACAGAAAGCATGCTGCTATACAGCAAAATCTTTAGTTAGATGATGATCAAACAAACACCTTTACGATTTTGTTCCATCTTCTGTTCCCTGTGTCTTCTAGAGTATCTCCGCAGTATCTCGTTGCCAGTGCCCGTTGTAGTGGAAGACACCAGCAGCAGCAGCGAGTATGGCTCCGTCTCCCCTGACAACGACCTCAACACCAACCCCTTCATCTTCAAGCCAAGCATCAAGTGCTACAGTGAAAAGGATGTCAAGGGCCAGAGGTCCCTCTTTCTCAGGTAGAACAACTTGGACACCTCAGACGAGTCATTTTGCCTTAAATTATTCATTTGTTGTTACAGCCTTATGACTATAGTATTGATTTAGACTAAACCAGTATAAAAAATGTAGTCACCGTGACTTCACCCATTAGCTTATGTACATACGTGTTGAAGCCTTGAGTTGAGATGTCTTGAATCTCTTTGGGGGTTTTTTTTCTCAAGCAGAGCCTGGCAAGCCCGATTATCAAGCTCTATTCATAGACTGTATGGATGCATCACATAGATACCTGCTAATTAGTGCTAAATGAAATGTAAATAAAGTGCTAGAATTACACTCACCAAAATTGGATCACAGACTCCCCGGATGGGCTTTTAGTACAATTAACCACACAGCAAGACGTCAGATAATTTAATTAAAATGCTTCTGTCTGTCAGAGTGGCTGCGCCCCTAAAAATCCAAAATAATATGAGATTTCACCACCTGTACACTTGTTTTAAAGGTTAAAATCAGCAACAGAAAACAAAACCATTTCAGTATCAGGTCGTGAATGTCTTTATTTATGCTGTAATCTTGCACATTGTAAAAAGGGAGTTTTTGGGGATTCACTCGCTTTTGAAGCTCGCCTCCGCCTCCTTTCATTCCTGGGTTTTTGTGTCCTACAGTGATTTAAATTTAAACATGTTCATGTTTAAAGCAATGCAAAAACTTATTTATCTTATATTTAATGTCACCAGTAAAACATACTTAATTAACCTTGCTGATTAGTACCAATAGGGAGGGTACAGCAACCTGTACATATAGAAGGAACAAAAAATTCAAATGGGGTTTCTACTTTTTCTACTCAGCATTCCAGTGGAGAACTTCGAGGACCACAGTGCCCCTCCATCACCTGATGAGAAGGACTCGGGCTTCTTTATGCTTCGGAAAGACAGCGAGAGGCGAGCTACCTTGCACCGTATCCTTACTGAAGATCAGGCCAAGGTGGTGGCCAACCTGATGGAAGCCCTGGCACAGGTTGGAAACCGTTGAGAATGAATAGATGGATATAGAAGTACATTACAAGTTCAACAACACACACTTGTTCACAGGCATTCCAGTGCAGTAGCCAGGCTGTGCATGGAAAGATTAGCTCAGCTGTTACAGTTAATTAAATGAAGGGACCAAATAGCCAAAGGGATACTCAAATGAATTACTAACAATTAAACAAATTTTAAACTGTACTAAAATAATTTAAACATGGAAAAAATTTCTTAAGTCTATCTGATAGGGATGTTAGTAAGTTGGAGTTGGAAGCTCCTGTTGTAAACCTAAACCACCATTTTCATCTCTTCTTTCCCCGCTTGCCTCCTACCTCAGGGCTCAGAGGAAATGAAGCTAAAACATCAGCACATCTCCACCCTTGTGGTGAGTCTTGCTGACTTTGTTCGGATGGCAGACAGGAAAATCATCGCCAACACCCTGTCTCAGCTCAAGCTGGAGCTAGACTTTGACAGCACTGCCATCAGTCAACTGCAGATTATGCTGTTCGGCTTCCAGGATGCTGTAAGTGCTAATAGAAATACCGTGAAAAAGATACTGGGTCAATCCAATGAATTTCAGCTACATTTCATCTGTGATATCCCACTGGGCTCATGAATAATTGATCATAATTGGAATATGAAATATAACCCAAATCAATAAAACATGTCTTGTGTTTGCTGCAGCTTTTTAGTTTATAACCAAGTGTCTTTAGCTTACCCACAGTAAGGATCAAATTTTAGTCTACAGCGGTCACAAACCTGAACTGCTACATTGATGATTTGCTGCTGTAATTCTCCTCACAGGCTCATTATTTTCTGATTTCCTGTTATTAAGTACCCATTTGAAGGCAAAGGTGCTTCTCGCCGCTGCATAAAACAAAGGCTCTGAACAGTGTAATTGTTGTCATTTGAAATGGGCTGCAGACAGCTGCGGGCTGCCTTGTTGCTTTTCTTCCTGCTCAGAGATTAGACAGATGACTGTGGAAATACTTGTAACCTTTAAGTGAGGCGATAAAAGGGAGAGATCTGTCAGGAGTAATTGCACATAATGTTAAAAGGCTCATCTGCTCTCCCCCTCAGAAATGCAGTTATGCAGATGAAATGGCACAGAGCGAGTGGTTGTTTTCATATTTGTAAGTGGGATTGTGTAATCGTGCTGGTAGATGAAGCTCTGGTGCCTCCTGTTGGTCATTGCTGCAAAAAAATTAGAGCTTCACAGTGCGTGACTGCAAATATTAATAATGCCATGAAGAGTAGGCTGCTTTAAAAATCCCTTTGGGGATATTTAGTTATTGCGGCAGAAGTTAAAATGAAGTATAAACAATTCTCTTAAGAACAATTCTTGGAATGAAATCTGTGAGGCAAATACGAATGAACTCATTTTTATTTTAAGTGTAGAATCACTAATAGGTAAAACATTGTAAAACGTGCTCTCATGAGTGTGAACCTCTCCATTTCCAGGTGAACAAAGTGCTGCGAAACCACAACATCAAGCCTCACTGGATGTTCGCTTTGGACAACATCATCCGCAAGGCTGTGCAGACTGCCATCACGATCCTGGTGCCAGGTAGGATCATCAGTGTCTCGAGCAGAGCACCAGTAAATAAGTTATGACTCTTCCCTCGGGGCACGACTACTGATACAGGAGGAGGGCATTTGCTGCGCAGGCCTGTGTGTGTTCACAGCCTATTTAAAGACAGGAAGTAAAAGGGCAATAACTTGAATGGATTACACACCTGAGTTTCATGCAGGGCAGATATTATGTTTAGCTGATTATAGGCCCAGATTGAAATGAGGAGAAGTTCTAGTTGAACTGTGTAAAGTGGTTCAAGAGAGTTTCAGATCTACAATGTGAAATTATTTCCTGTTTTCACCAAAGAATTAAACTCATAAAACATCAATAGTCAGTGGGATGAGTGCTAAATTTAGCTATAGTTATGTCACAGACACCCAGCGCTATTTTTGTTTTCTTCCACCTTTGTAATGGTGTTTTGTAACAAAGAACCAACAATGTTCAGGTGTTTGCTTCATTATCAAGTTTGAATCTTTAAAAACACACTCGAGTGGAGATCTTATCATACGTTACAACAAAGTTCACTACTCATAACCCATAGGAAGTATTCTGTATCAGTATCAGTACCAGATATTAGTTATATATATATATATATATAAGGAGAGCTTAACTTCTGTCTCGCTAGCTTGCCCTGCGCTCTTCCTTCTGACTATGCTGTCTGTGTTGAACGCTCAGTGGATCTGCGCTGGACAGTGCAGCCTAGGCGGAGTAGTCGAACACAGATTCACTGAGCGCATCGTCAGAAGGAAAGTTGATAAAATAAATTACAAATGTTGTATTGTTCGATACATATGCGTACCGAACCGAAAGCACTGTATCGAACGGTTCAATATCGATACGAATATCGTTGCACCCCTAATATATATATATCCGTCTGTATATACATATGTGTGTATATATATATATATATATATATATATATAAAACACCCAGCACGCCCCTGCGGGCGGTTTATCCTTCAAGCTCGGGTCCTCTACCAGAGGCCTGGGAGCTTGAGGGTCCTGCGCAGTATCTTAGCTGTTCCCAGGACTGCGCTCTTCTGGACAGAGATCTCCGATGTTGTTCCCGGGATCTGCTGGAGCCACTCGCCTAGCTTGGGAGTCACCGCACCTAGTGCTCCGATTACCACGGGGACCACCGTTACCTTCACCCTCCACATCCTCTCGAGCTCTTCTCTGAGCCCTTGGTATTTCTCCAGCTTCTCGTGTTCCTTCTTCCTGATATTGCTGTCATTCGGAACCGCTACATCGATCACTACGGCCGTCTTCTTCTGTTTGTCTACCACCACTATGTCCGGTTGGTTAGCCACCACCATTTTGTCCGTCTGTATCTGGAAGTCCCACAGGATCTTAGCTCGGTCATTCTCCACCACCCTTGGGGGCATCTCCCATTTTGACCTCGGGACTTCCAGGTTATACTCGGCACAGATGTTCCTGTACACTATGCCGGCCACTTGGTTATGGCGTTCCATGTATGCCTTGCCTGCTAGCATCTTGCACCCTGCTGTTATGTGCTGGATTGTCTCTGGGGCATCCATAGGGGTGAGGGACCTATGGATATATATGTATATATATATATATATATATATATATATATATATATATATATATATATATATATATACATACATATATATATATATATATATATATATATATATATATATATATATATATATATATATATATATACATATATCCATCCATCCATCTTCATCCGGGGCCGGGGGCAGCAGCCTAAGCAAAGAGGCCCAGACCTCCCTCTCCCCAGCCACCTCCTCCAGCTTATCCGGGGGAATACCAAGGCGTTCCCAGGCCAGCCGAGAGATATAATCTCTCCAGCGTGTCCTGGGTCTGCCCCGGGGCCTCCTCCCGGTGGGACATGCCTGGAACACCTCACCCAGGAGGCGCCCAGGGTGCATCCTTGTCAGATGCCCGAACCACCTCAGCTGGCTCCTTTCGATGTGGAGCAGCAGCTGCTCTACTCTGAGCCCCTCCCGGATGGCCGAACTTCTCACCCTATCTCTAAGGGAGAGGCCAGCCACCCTTCAGAGGAAGCTCATTTCTGCCGCTTGTATCCGCGATCTCGTTCTTTCGGTCACTACCCACAGCTCGTGGCCATATGTGAGGGTAGGGACGTAGATCGACCGGTAAATTGAGAGCTTCGCTTTTACACTCAGCTCCCTCTTCACCACGACGGACCGGTGCAGCGTCCACATTACTGCAGCTGCAGCCCCAATCCGTCTGTCGATCTCCGGCTCCCTTCTCCCATCACTCGCGAACAAGACCCCGAGATACTTGAACTCCTCCACTTGGGGCAGGAACTCATCCCCGACCCGGAGTGGGCACTCCACCCTTTTCCGGCTGAGAACCATGGCCTCAGATTTGGAGGTGCTGATCCTCATTCCCGCTGCTTCACACTCGGCTGCGAACCGTTCCAGTGCGAGCTGGAGGCCCTCACCCGATGAAGCCAACAGAACCACATCATCTGCAAAAATCAGAGATGAGATTCTGAGGCCACCAAAGCGAAAGCCCTCCGCCACTTGGCTGCGCCTAGAAATTCTGTCCATAAAAATTATGAACAGAACCGGGGACAAAGGGCAGCCCTGGCGGAGCCCATCACCCACCGGGAACGAGTCCGACTTATTGCCGGCAATGCGAACCAAGCTCTTGCAACGGTTGTATAGGGATCGAATGGCCCGTAGCAATGGGCCAGACACCCCATATTCCCGCAACACCTCCCACAGGACACACCGAGGGACACGGTCGAATGCCTTCTCCAAGTCCACAAAACACATGTAGACTGGTTGGGCAAACTCCCATGCACCCTCAAGTATCCTGGAGAGGATAAAGAGCTGGTCCAGTGTTCCGCGACCAGGACGAAAACCGCATTGTTCCTCCTGTATCTGAGGTTCGACTAACGGACGAACTCTCCTTTCCAGCACCCTGGCATAGACTTTCCCAGGGAGGCTGAGGAGTGTGATCCCCCTGTAGTTGGAACACACCCTCTGGTCCCCCTTCTTAAAGATGGCATATATATGTGTATATATATATATATATATATATATATATATATATATATATATATATATATATATATATATATATATATATATACATATGTGTGTATATATATATATATATGTGTGTATGTATGTATATGTGTGTGTGTGTGTGTGTGTGTGTGTGTGTGTGTGTGTGTGTGTGTGTGTGTGTACAGCAATATGGTGTACAAATCCCTTTTCAATGCATTATTAATACTGATGCAAAATATCAGTATTGGTATTAAATGATATCTGACACAAACAGCTTTACTCATCAGAGTCAGCACTTTGCGTCTCCTTGTGGTGGAAATTATCAATTAAATGAGGTTAAAGTTAACAGCTGTTACCTAAGTTGAGGTGAAAAAGAAGGAACCAACAGATAACAGTGGAAAGCAAATCTGAGTGACTACTTGAAACAGAAAATCTTGACATTTTCATTTTAGTAAACAAATTATTGGTAAAGAAACAGTCTGAAACAATCCAGGGGTGTTTCGCTCATTTTAGTTCTTTGGCTACACAGAGCCCACTTTGTTCTTAAGGGGCTGAAACAGTAAAAATATTGTTGTTAAAAAAAGTGTTAAAAAGTAGAATGCTTTCTTGATATGTTTTCTTTTAATATCTTGAGAAAAAAAATAGAAAGTGCAATTTCAACAATAAGCCTCAGTTTTTCACATTTGGGCACTTTAATGAAACGGCATTGTGTTAATCAAATAAACACAACTGATTCCAGTCTCTGGAATTAACAATTCAGACAACCTCTCATGATCACTTTTATTACAGGGCTTCCTCTAAAAGTGATTCTTTCTCTCTGCATGCAGAACTCAGGCCTCACTTCAGTCTGGCCTCAGAAAGTGATGCAGCCGATCAGGAGGACATCGATGATGACGGCGAGCCGGACAGAACCTCCACGCACCAGAGCCGGGCGCCTCCTGGCGCCGCTCACGATGACACGGTGGCTACCTCGGGAGTCAGCACACTCAGCTCCACCGTCTCCCACGAATCCCACAATGCACAGCGCTCTGTGAGCATGGAGCTAGGGAGGATGAAGCTGGAGACCAGCAGGTAGGCATCTGGTTGAAGGCCGTTAACAACAGCATAGGACTTCTTCATTTAACCATAGTTTATCCGTTTTAACCTGCATCTCTCTGTTTTATTCCAGGTTGCTGGAACAGCTGCTGGAGAAGGAGAGGGAGTATCAGTCCATCCTGCAACAAGTGCTGGATGAGAGAGAGCAAGAGATCAGACTACTGAAGCTGCGAACTGAGCCTGAAGGTCTCTACTTTAGTCTGAATTACTTTCTCACACTCCTTTTGCTGCTTCTGGTATTTTTAGTCTGTCTTTACTTTTTAAAGCCAGCTATTTCTCACTGAACAGACTCGACTTTCACTTCTGACTTTTAAATCAAAATGTACTTTATACTTCCTAGAGCCAATGTTAATTAAAAGTTTTTCCCTCTAGTTCAGTAAACA
Source organism: Copadichromis virginalis (assembly GCF_057382275.1). Lineage (NCBI taxonomy): Eukaryota > Metazoa > Chordata > Actinopteri > Cichliformes > Cichlidae > Copadichromis > Copadichromis virginalis. The sequence continues at coordinate 18,241,419 of NC_140632.1, forward strand.
AATTAAACAAGCCATGACAGGAACAATGCACATGAACAAAGCTTTCTTATCACATACCGGAGGTGTAAATTAAGTGACTTCTAATTTGCTGGTCTGATCAGCTATTCCAATATCCAACTCCGAGCTGGTGATGGGGGGGTTGATATCCACTGATGATGGTTGCTTTTCTGTAAGGGTAAAACTCATTATAAGAAATTAGTAGAGCAGCTTTAAACAATCTCAATTATTAGGCAAAGTACACTAAAATTAAGATATTGTCATCCACTGTGGCCATTTCTCTTATACAGAGGCTTTTATCTGACCAAATAAGAGTACGCGTCACCTTGAAAGCAACATTTAAGGAGGTTTAAGAATATTAAATGTTCAGTTTACACAATTGCACAAAGCTGTAGCGATAGTGACTGTGACTTGTGACAACAAGGTTGCTTTTTTGTAGAGAAAAAGCAGCATATCCTGTTACTGCAACAGTTACACCTTTACAAGCTGCTTTACAAGCAAACAATCATGGCAAAAAGTTCCACATGAGTGCTGCTGTGAAATATGGACCTAACCACCGGGACATCATTTATTTGTTCACCTTCTATTTCACAGCCTCAGTTTTATCTGTTTTAATGTCTTATCTGGTTTCTTTTCTCGTACGATACATTAGCAGAGTGTCAATCAAAAGGTAGCTATGTCCAAAAACACTTAAACTCTTTAGGAAACTACTTGTTGAAGTGAAAACCAAAACAGAAGCACAATACTTTCTCATAGATTTCTGTGCATTCTTACTTTATCCCCCCAGCTGGCCACTTGAAAGAACGATGATTAAAGCCCAGACCCAGCAGCTATGTCCATCTGATACATGCGCTTCCTGTGTGTACGGCATGTTTGATCTGTCATTAAACTGGTTGTTTTGTTAATGTTTAAATGTTTGTTTTATGGAGTGTTCTCAAAATCTACTCTGTTAGACACCCCCACATCTTCGCATGACCTGGAGGGACAGAGGAGCCAACCTGCAGAGAGACGTGACGACCCAGAGCTGACCAGCTGGCTGACACGTTACGGTGCTGACCAGGATGCCATAGACAGGGTGGGTCTCTGATTTTTTTGTTGTTTTAACAAAGCCCTTTTTAGGATGATGCAAGTAAAGAAAAACATTTCTGTAAATGTAATTTTCTCCACTTTGTTTCTTTAGATACTCAATGAGGAGTATACATTGTACGACATCCTTCATGATGTCACAAGAGATGATCTGAAGAGTTTAAGACTGAGGTAGAAAATGATTTTTTTTTTCTTTTACTTTTAAATATTTCTATATTTGCTTCATATTTTGTGTTCAGTATTTAGTCCCCAAAATACGTGCTGAAACTTGTACCTGACAGGAAGAGAAACAAGGGGGTTAAGATGGGAGCGTTGCATAATGGGAGTGTGTTGTTGCATTTCCTGTTCTTACACAAAAGTTTCAGAAGGCAGCTTTGTACTTCAGCAGTTCTTTGAGGCTAATCTATGAAGGACTTAATTTATCACAAATTCTGTAAATCTGTTTATAAACCAAAATTTAATTGAATTTGCAGGGACCTCACAGGTCAGTAAGATACTGTTCTAACGTGGGCAGTTTGGTTTGGACGTAGCTATGTTGCCATGCTCAGGTTGTGACGCTTAACCCGATGTCTTCTAAAATGTTATTAGGATGAAAATAGCTCTGAATAATTACTCAAACAGGTCACACCAACATGAATATTGATGTCTGCTACTGCAACAGTTTTCACCTCCTCTTTAAAGTTTCTTTGCAGCACTGCAGGTCCAAGCATACTAATTATACTGCGTTCAATTTAGAGTGAAGCATGAATAAAACAAACTACTATGAAGTTCTTATTGGTTGTGTTTGATATCTGGCGCCACACTGTGGTCATATCAAACATTCAGCTATACACACCATATCTACTAAATTGCTTCAGGGTATCTCTAGGTCTTTTTTGTGTGATTGTATGTTTTGGGGTGGGGGTGGTGTTCCCCTCTGATGTTGCTGCATTAGAGGGGAACTTACTGTCTGCACATCTGACCCACAGGTTGATTGAAATTGTGTCATGCAACAGGACAATGATCCCAATCACAAAACTTAATCCCAAATAGAATGGCTAAAAAAGCAGGAAAGGAATCAATAGCCCAGTCAAATTCCAAACCTCAACCAGATTGATGAACTGAAGTAATGTTGTACCGATAAAGTCATACAGAAACATTAGTTATTACACCACAGAGACCAGGGAAAACTGTCCTTTTCATGATCGTACAGTCTTAACTCTGTGTGATCTGTGCTCATGAGTCCCTCTGACTCTCAGTACAAAGTAAACCATTTAAAATATGATATTTTCAAGTAGGTTGACAGCTGATGGTTTCTTACAAATGGTATAATATTCATTGGTGTGTGCTTTAAGCTAACAGTATTTTGTTTGTCTTGACAGAGGTGGGGTCTTGTGTAAGCTATGGAAGGCCATCACAGACTACAGGCAGAAGCTATTCTAAGGCCTTAAGTGGTGACAGCCACTCAGAGAAGCCAGGACTTTTTTTTGTCCCCAACAACTCCTCTTTACCTCAGCGTTTATAAAAGCAAGATCCTGGAGAAGAAGCTGTGTTGACCATGTTCCACCCACACAACAATCTTCTGGAGTATTTTATAATTTTGAAAACAAAGAGTTTGGATATTAGGTCATTTTGAAAGTAAAAATTAATGAGAAGTGCCACTAGTTTTGTTATACCTGATGGACAGGGCACAGCTTTTGTTACAGGTGTGTTTAAAATGACAGCTGGTAGGAAAATCTATTATTGAAATCTTGAAAACTGTCAAGAAAAACATTTTCTCCTGTCTTTACAAGATGTGACGTTTACAACTGATCGTTTTCTAATACAGGCCTGAGATACAAAATACTACATTCATCTGTACTGATATTTTTATCATTGCTTATCTTATCACTACTTTATTTAAATGTGTTTTAATTTAATTGTTATAGCAATCTGAAGGATGTCATTCCATGTACTGCTTTTGTTTTTTCTTTTATTTTGTTTTTTGTTTTTGTTTTTCAAACTGAGACTTATTTAAATTGTCCATGCTTTTTTTTTTCCACTTTTCCTTTTATAATATGAATCTACAATTTTATTTTTAAGAAATATATTATGTAAATATAGTGTTATATAATTCTATGTGGATGACATTTATGTACTTTGAAAAAGACATCTCTAAACACAGTCAAATCTCCATGTAGATTGGACCAAGTTTGCAATGAGCACATGTGAAAAATTAATTCTGTATTATTGTATTTTCTAGTATCACAAATCATAGATCATACTCACTTAATTGACAAAATTGTGTTTATCTTGCTTGTGTTGTGTCAGCTTCATTCAGTCAAATATATAAGTTGTAATGAAAAATTTGACATGCAAACAAACTTCATATGGAAGAACCTTGATGTACTTTTTTATTAATATTTTAAACCATAACATCAGAAATTGGGGGGGAATCGGTGAGCCTTGTGTCTGTTTTGTTTCAGATCTGATTCAAGATTGTTGTGATATATTGTTAAAATAAAACTTTTCATCTTGAAGCTGTGAAGGAACTGTGTTAGAAGTGTTCTTCAACAATTCACTCTAAATGTGGGAGCAGGGGGCTGATAATGAAAGTTGTTCTCCATAGTAAATTAAACACAAATAACTGTTTTGTTTTTTTCAAAATGAATAAAAAAGGCACTGCCTCTGTTCCAAAAGAGTAATTTCTGCACTTATCATCTAGAGGAAAGGTCGTTCATTTAGAAAAACAAAATGTTAACAATAAAAAGTTAGGACTTACTATATGAATCATATACAGGGAGTGCAGAATTATTAGGCAAATGAGTATTTTGTCCACATCATCCTCTTCATGCATGTTGTCTTACTCCAAGCTGTATAGGTTTGAAAGCCTACTACCAATTAAGCATATTAGGTGATGTGCATCTCTGTAATGAGAAGGGGTGTGGTCTAATGACATCAACACCCTATATCAGGTGTGCATAATTATTAGGCAACGTCCTTTCCTTTGGCAAAATGGGTCAAAAGAAGGACTTGACAGGCTCAGAAAAGTCAAAAATAGTGAGATATCTTGCAGAGGGATGCAGCAGTCTCAAAATTGCAAAGCTTCTGAAGCGTGATCATCGAACAATCAAGCGTTTCATTCAAAATAGTCAACAGGGTCGCAAGAAGCGTGTGGAAAAACCAAGGTGCAAAATAACTGCCCATGAACTGAGAAAAGTCAAGCGTGCAGCTGCCAAGATGCCACTTGCCACCAGTTTGGCCATATTTCAGAGCTGCAACATCACTGGAGTGCCCAAAAGCACAAGGTGTGCAATACTCAGAGACATGGCCAAGGTAAGAAAGGCTGAAAGACGACCACCACTGAACAAGACACACAAGCTGAAACGTCAAGACTGGGCCAAGAAATATCTCAAGACTGGTTTTTCTAAGGTTTTATGGACTGATGAAATGAGAGTGAGTCTTGATGGGCCAGATGGATGGGCCCGTGGCTGGATTGGTAAAGGGCAGAGAGCTCCAGTCCGACTCAGACGCCAGCAAGGTGGAGGTGGAGTACTGGTTTGGGCTGGTATCATCAAAGATGAGCTTGTGGGGCCTTTTCGGGCAGTAGGACTGGGAGTCAAGCTCAACTCCCAGTCCTACTGCCAGTTTCTGGAAGACACCTTCTTCAAGCAATGGTACAGGAAGAAGTCTGCATCCTTCAAGAAAAACATGATTTTCATGCAGGACAATGCCCCATCACACGCGTCCAAGTACTCCACAGCGTGGCTGGCAAGAAAGGGTATAAAAGAAGAAAAACTAATGACATGGCCACCTTGTTCACCTGATCTGAACCCCATTGAGAACCTGTGGTCCATCATCAAATGTGAGATTTACAAGGAGGGAAAACAGTACACCTCTCTGAACAGTGTCTGGGAGGCTGTGGTTGCTGCTGCACGCAATGTTGATGGTGAACAGATCAAAACACGGACAGAATCCATGGATCCATGAAAAGCGCTGTATAAATCCAATCCATTATTATTATTAGTATTATTACTCCCTGTATTTCTCTGCTTATTTCCGTATTGTGTTTACCTTACATTTCACCATTATTGTATGTTTACTCCACTACTTAATATGTTACAGAGATCATTTTCAAAGCTTTGCATGTTTTTATGGCCTTCGTATGCCAGTGTCAATTTTATCTTTATAGAATAGTTTATTACATGTTAACTCAATGTTATTAAAAGATTAACAAAAGAAATAAACTGTAGCCCGACAATGGCTACTGTTAGCTTGAATGAAATGAAAACAAAACTTAACACACACTCGGAGAGCATCGTTAACTGTAAGACTGTGAGAATAAAACTCTTTCAATGCTATTTCGGCAGCTTGTTCCAAATAACAGCAACACAGTAACTAGTAACCACTGAACATCCAAGGTATGGACATTGAGGCTGTGGACAGCTACAGGTACCTTGGTGTTCATCTGAACAATAGACTGGACTGGACTCATAACTCAGACGCCCTCTACAGGAAAGGGCAGAGCAGGCTGTACCTGCTGCGGAGACTCAGGTCGTTTGGAGTGGAGGGTGTTAAGATTCAAAAGTTGAGAAAGGGTACAAGAGGTGATCGAAAAATAACCACACTGGTCCGGCCGGGTGAAGTCAAACGAAGATTTTAATTCACACGTGGGAAGATCACTGAACACAGCAATTGATCTTCAACTTACTAAAGCACAAACAATTATTTTATAACATCAGGGTTTGTTTACTGACGCCCCTTCATGCGTCACAGATACATTTTATACATAGATCAGATCAACATCATCATGACTTTTCACCCAGAAAATCATCTTCTATTTTCATGGCTAGCCCTTCCTGTCTACCTTTCAGTTCTTGTCTTGTTCCTCTTTCTTGCCGAGACACCAAGAAACGGTTCCTCTTTTACCAAGACAATTTTGCAGTTACCGCCAAACATAACTAACCTCTCCTCTAAATAAATCTAATTTAAAGTGTGTGTGTGTGTGTGTGTGTGTTGACCTCACATGCTCTTTGTGTCACCTCTTCACCTACTGTCTGTGTCTCGTCCTCAAATGCTCTTTCTCAATTCACCTGTTGCGCTTCTGACCTTTTACCAGACCAGAAGCTCACTGAGACTATGTGTATGTCTTCTACTAAATAAATGTTTTAACCAAAAACCTCTACTAAAACCTTAATACAAGAATATGAACATATAAAAGATAATAAAATAAACTGATATAAGTGTTTTGTAAGCATGTATTGCAATTCCTTCTATGTTCTAGTTTTCCCTCAGCATGTATCACCTGAACAGTCACGTCAGTGAAGCTTAAAACCTTTAAAGAACCTGAACATCAACTCAAATAAGCACAGATATGCAATATGTATAAAATAGTTATAACTGCACCTGAAATACAAAGTTAATATCATCATAAACATCCTAAGGCCATCTTAAAGCTATCTGTTACATTGTTAAAGCAATGATCATACTGCAGATTATATTATGCTGGTAAAATACTTTTCTGTTCATCCCTACAATCCCCCTTTCGACCTCTGGCACACCAGAGGTCGATACATAGGTTGTTGTTCACTCCTCAGTCCACTCGACTACTTCCAGATCCATCATCGGCATCATGGACATAGGGGCCACCGCCCCAGGGTCCACTGCCTTTACAATCACTTTCTCTACCAACCTTCGGGCACAAGGAATGAGACAACAACCACAGGTCACCAAAATACCCACCAATACAGATAGAGACAACATAATTGACAGAACAAGCCCCTTCCACTTTCCCTTTTTTTTTTTTTTTTTACTCTTTTTATTTAAACCACCCCTTTTCAAACTCTCAATTTGTTACCACTCCTTTTTGTAGGCGCGGCGATCTCCTCCTAGGCTGCTCTTCTTTCTTCGGCCTTCCAGGTAGACTACTGGTCGGCCCGTTGCACAGGTGAAGAGGTTTATTCTGCCTCTGTTTCTTGACACCTGCGTTCTTTGAAGACGAATTTTCCTCCACCAAGCTCTCGTGTGCGGGTGCACACTGCGACCAGTGGTACCAGGTGTCGCCTTTCCCTTTCAGCTGGACTGCTGTAGCCGTCCGGGCGGTCACCTCATACGGACCAGTCCAGCGGGGCTCCTTCCACTTTCGCTTAATGACCTTCAGCCACACTGCCTTTGCGTCCGGGACCTCTCCGTTCCCCGTGGGTCTCTCACAAGTGACCTGTTTTGTAAAGCTGGACACAAGAGCTTTCAACTCATTAAAATATTCTGCATGAGACCTGTTGCTTGTCCTGGGCTGCTCCACCGGGACCACTGTCCAGGGTGCTGGAAACTGTCTCCCAGTCAGCAGCTCATAAGGGGTGAAACCTGTGGATTGGTTAACAGAACATCTTATGGTCATCAAAGCAATGGGCAGGGCTGCAACCCAATTTAGCCCTGTCTGCGCACAGATTTTAGCCAACTTGTTTTTCAAATTTAGGTTCATCCTCTCTACCTTTCCTTGAGATTGAGGATGATAGACCGTCCCGAACTTATGTTGCACTCCCAACATCCTCTCTACCTCTTGCAAATCTTTATTCTTGAAGTGAGTACCATTGTCTGATCTAATTCTCTTGGGAAACCCATGCCTTGGAATGTAATGATTGATTAAGCACTTAATCACACTTTTCGCGTCTTCACGTTTGGTCGCCCATGCTTCGGGCCATCCAGTCAGAACATCCACACACACCAACAAATACCTCACCCCACCTGGGCCTGTATCAATCATGTCGGTATAATCAATCACGACCTCCTCTCCTGGCCTTTCTGGCATGAGAAACTTACCAGCTTCAGGTTTTACTGCTGGCTTTGGGTTGTGTGCCCCACAAATTAGGCACGTTCTGGCCTTTTCCAGTATCATCCTTCTCAAATCAGGATGCCACCATCGGCACAAATTTCTCTCCATCTGTTTCACTCCCACGTGACCAAGCCCGTGAGCCTCATTCACCTTCTGTTCCGCCATTTTGACCGTTAAAGCGGGACGCCCATCTGGCCCCCTCCACAAACCGCCATCTTGCCAGGCTCCTTTGTTTTCCCACACCCCCTTTTCCTCTGGGGATGTCTCCTCCTGAGCCTTTCTAACTTCTTCCATGCTGTTAGTGCTAACCTCCTCTTCTGGGGTTACCTGCACCAGTTGTCTCTGTCCTTTGTAGCCCGCTGCTTCCTTTGCGGCTTCATCAGCTTTCTGATTTCCTCTTGCCACCATACTGTCTGCTTGTGAGTGGCCTTTGCATTTTATAATACTTACCTCGTCTGGGTCCTCCAGGGCCTTTTCCAGTTCCTCCATTTCCTTTTTGTGACAGATGGGTGCATTAGTGGCCGTTCTGAACCCGGCTCTCTTCCACTGAACCAGTTCCACATGAGCTGCTCCAAACGCATATGCTGAGTCAGTGTAGATGTTCACTCTCATGTTTTTAGCCAGCCTCAGGGCTCGAGTTAGGGCTATCACTTCAGCTCTCTGGGCCGACTGTTGTCCCTCAATTTTTCCTGCTTCTTTCACCTGAAACTCAGTTCCTACTCTACAGACTACTGCATAGCCCGCTTTCAATCCTTCTTCATCTCTGTGGCAGCATCCATCTGTGAACCAATCCTCAGCTCCAAGTATGGGCTCTGCCTTTAGGTCTTCCCTGATTTTTCCTTCAACCTGGGCTTTCTTAATACAGTCATGTGGTTCTCCTGACCCCATTAGGTCTGCCATATTTATTCCTTCATGTGTGAATATCAAATTTGGCGCCTCTAAAATTTTGCTCAACCTTTGTTGCGTCAGTGGAGTCATTGTGAATGCCTGTGAGTTCACATAGGCCACTACACTGTGTGTGGTAAGCACTTTCAGTGGGTGTTCCCTCACTATGTGTGCTGTTTTCTGAATTATCTTTGCTACTCCTGCTGCGTGTTGTGTGCATGTGGGATGCCTTGCTTCTGTTGAATTTAATCTTATGCTAACATACATAAGTACATCCCTACCTCCCCCTTTTTTCTGAAACAACACACCATTCACAACTCCCTTTGTTTCTGAAACATCCAGATAAAATGCCTCATCATAGTTAGGTGTGGCCAGATCTGTGGCTCTTGACAAATCCTGTTTTAGCGAAATGAACACTGTCTCTGTGTCCGGCGTCCAAGGCAACTCAGCCTTCAGATTTCGGACACCAACTTTCTTGATCAGGTCCCTTAAAGGGGCAGTTTTACCCGCATAGTTCGGAATGAACTGCCTGCTGTAACCTGTCAAGCCAAGAAAGGAAAGCAACTCCTTCACAGTTCTTGGTTTTGGATGTGTCAGAATTTGGTCCCTGTGTGTGTTCATTAACCCCACTGATCTGTGTGCAATCACCCGGCCCAGGAATGTTACCTCTGGCCGGACCAACTGCAGTTTTTCTTTGCTCACTTTGAAGCCACACTCCGCCAATCTGTTCAACACCACGAGCGATGCTGCCGTACAGGCCGCTGCTGACGGGGCTGCAATAAGAAGATCATCAACATACTGTATTAATGTACAGCCCTCTGGCAGTTGACATGGGGACAATGCCTCTTTCAACACCTGATTAAAAATTCCTGGTGAGAGTGCAAAGCCTTGTGGTAGGCGTGTGTACCTAAATTTGCGGCCTCTGTATGTGAATGAGAAAATGTCTCTGAGTGACTCGTGCAGTGGGAGACAAAAGAATGCATTCGCTAGGTCAATACATGTGAACCACTTTTGGTCCCCAGTAATTTCGGTCAGAGCCGTGTAGGGATTTGGTACAGGCACAGTGTCAGTCCTCAGTATGGCATTTATTGCTCTCAAATCATGTGCCATACGGTACTTCCCCGTCCCATGTTTTTCCACTGGCAAAATAGGTGTGTTCCAAAATGACCATGAGGGCTCAAGCACTCCTGCCTTCCACAGTCCTTCAATGGTTTCAGCTATACCTTCTTCTGCTTCAGTTTTGTGCTTGTATTGTGGTCTGTTAATTGGTGTGTCAGACTTCAGCTGGAACAGGACAGGCGAACAGTTAGCTAGACCTACATCTGTGGGCCCTGCGGACCACAAAGTACCAGGCAATTTTGAGAGCTCAGCTACTGCATCAGGATGATCCATTCTTTCCCTGCCATGTATTCTGGAGATTTCTTTATGTTCTAAGATCACTGCATCGTTGGACAAACAAGTTATGCGATATATTTTACATTTTGGTGCATACCAGACATTTGGAATTTGGGTGCTTTGCCAGCATGCGTTGTCCAGCGCCCGCTTGACCATTGGTCCCAGATCTCTTGGCCCATGACCCTCATGGACCGCCAATGTAATGTGAGGGGCTGAATCCTCTCCCACATTGTACCAAGGCAGTTGTTCATCAGTAAATTTCACAGCCGCGGCCACACCTTCTGGTCCAACATAAATGTTATGTGTTTGCACATTCCACGTCTGTCCCTCAAGATCAGACTGGAACTGTTCCCGATAGATATCGTTATCTTCCCTATCATAAAAGAGTGTAACGTGGAAAGGATCTCGCGGAGGGGAGTAGACGGCCAGGCTCATTATCCAGGGTTTCCATAGCTGATAATGTCTCAGAATGCCTTCTTCCACTAGCCTCCCCCAGTAGATTTCGGCAGTGGGTTGTTCAGAGTTCTGGACTAGATATTGAGTCTTTGAAGGTGATCCCAGACACGGGAATTCTTTTCCTCCAGGCAGAGTAACAATCAGTCCATCTGGTGAGCACATGATTGTGGCTCCCAGTTTCACAAGCAGGTCCCTGCCCATGAGATTTGCAGGCACCTGTGAGGACACCACATATTGGTGTTTCAAAGTCTGTTTTCCCAGCTGTGTCAATGCTGGATCTGTCAATGGCAGTGTCATCGGAATCCCGGAAAAGCCTACCACATTAACTGTGTGACAGGAGAGTGTTGCACTGTCTGGTGTGTCTTTCAATGTTGAGTATGTTGCTCCAGTATCCACCAGGAAGGGCAATTCAGTGCCTTCCACGGTCATCGACAGCATGGGTTCTGCCGTTCCCACGCTGTTCGGTTTCTCCGGGCTCCGTCAGTATTGCTCCCCCTCCCAGCCCCAGTCGGCTACTGGGTACTGGGGGGCTGGTGCTGCATTCGGGTTTGGAGCTTGATGTGCTCCCCTGTAAGCAGCTCTTTGTCTTGGGCCTCCTCGTGCCTGGGATCGATAGCCTCGCCCCTGATAGTTCTGCGGCGGTTCAGGGCAATCTCGGGCCCAGTGTCCTTCTGCTCCACATCTCAGACACGCAGTCCAAGACACACTGCCAGGATTCCCCGGATTCCGAGCCCTTTGTCCTCCCCTCACGGATCCACCACGCCCTCTCTGCGGTCCACCGGTCCCCCAATTCCCTACTGGTTGACGCTGCCTTGGTGCATTGACGGGCCAACGGTCATCAGGGTAGAGACCCGGATCCTGATCTGGCCAGTCAGACACAGGATCGGGCTGAGACCTTGCCACCATTATTTTCCTTGCGCTCTCTTTATCCTCTTTCTTTCTGTCACCTGCCTTGTTTCTCGCCTCCGTCAGCTGTATCTTTACCAGCTGCGCCTGTGCCTCCTCCAACTCTTTCTTTTGTTTGTTTGCCAAATCCTGTTCCTGCTGAAGTCTGTGGGTCACATGTCTCTCCCACTGCACCGAGTCTGCAACGGCAAAATCTGGGTTCTTTTCCAGGTCAACTGCAACCTGGTTGGGCAGCCCTGCCAGCACTGCCGAACGAAACCACGCTCTACTTTCACCCTCCTTCCCCGGATGTATTCCTGTTTCTAACAACCATTGTTCCTTTGCTTTAGCTAAAAACTCTCTGGGTGTGTTTTTGGGATCCCAAATAATTTTTGGAATGGCTCCAGAGTTAGGAGTTGGGTACTTCTCCCGGACTGCATCTGCTAAGTCATTCTGCACCTCATGGTATTGTAGGTCATTTGCATATCTGGTTGTTTGAGCTATCTGCTCTACATCTGCTAACCCACCACCCAGCATACAACGTCCGGCCAAAGCGCGAAAATCGCCCAGCGCTAATTCTTCTCCTTCGGTCAATGCGCCCAGCCTTCTCAACCAGCTAGCTCCTCCCTCAGTTATTGGTGGAAGTTGTTTAACCAATGCTTCCAAATCTCTCACCTTATAGGCGCGATAAACTGGTTCGTTCTTTGGACCTGCTATTAGAGGCAGATTTAAACCAGGGTCAGGAGCTCCTTGTTCAAAACTCACTTTTCTACTCTTCCTCGACTTTCCTTTTCCCTTTGAGCTCCTAAATATGGGCTGTCTCTGTGCTTGGTCTCTCTTCACACTTCTTTTCCTCAAAAGGCTTGTACTTGGTTGGGGCTCAGGTCCTCCATCTTCGTCCTCCTTATCGTCCTCTTCTTCTGATGACGTCGCACGGTCTTCATTCTCCTCTTCTGGCCCTCCCTGCATTACTCTCTGCTTTATAACCTCCAATGCTGTTAATGCCTCTATTAACGCACGTGGGGGCTCATGCATTTGTCCATACACTTCTCCTTCCCAATGTTCTCCCTTGGTTATCACTCCTTGTGGTATTTTGTCCTTCATTCTAGGGGTCCTTTTGGCCTCCCCGTCCTGCTTTGGCTGTTCCACTGTAGACACTTCGGCCCCTATTATGTTTCCACTATCCACCAAACTGGGAGGCGAGGTCGAGCCTTCATCTGCAGCTGAGGCTATCATTGTCCCTCCCATATTTTGGGACTGACATTCCACTGCCCTTATCCCTTCTTCAGGGATATTCAGGGGAGTAGTAGTATATTCAACATCTGCTATTCCGCCAAGGACAACTCCAGTCTGTCCATCAGGACCACGAACTTGTCCCCCTCCAAGGGTCATTACAGGCATGACATATGGTGGTGGTGGTGCACAACGTGCCAATTCGGCCCAAGGATATAGTTTCGGTGTGTAATACCTGTTAGCCTCTTCTACCTTCGGAGTCAAGTCCTTCACTTGGTCCTTTAGCTTCTTATTTTCCTCCTTCAAATGTTTCAAAGACTCCATTATACTCACCATATCTCCTGATTTTCCTGTGTCATCCTCCTCCTCAGTCATCCAGGAAGAGGCTGCCCTCCACAGGAGCAGCCACTTACAGCACCTGGCATGAGTTTCTTTTAGATCCTTAATTTCTCCTCTGGCTTTCCTGTTCACTGAATGTCCCTTGGACTCCTCTTCAAATTGTTTCAATTTCTGTTCACATCTCTCTCCTTCAGTTTTTAACACCAGGCTCAGAGCTATTTTATCACCCAGCCCTTTCTGTTGAGATGTAATAAGTTTGCTTACCTCAACCTCCATCGCTTGGCACTCTTTCTCTGCTGCTTTTAATGCTCCAGGTGAAGCCAAACGAATAGCTTTCTTAAGCTGTTCAAGCTGATCCTTCAGAGGTTTGCATCCCCTTTTCCCACTAGGTGTCGCACCCGAGCTGTCAGCCATTCTCTGAAACACAGACTTACCTCTTCCAACGGCGTTGGTCGACTCCACCTTCTAGGTCTAGGTCACCCAGACACGCTTAACTTTCGGTTTCAGTCTTCGTCTCGCTGTTCTCGCAACCACTGGCTCCTCTTCCCCTGCTCGGTGACACACAAAGTTTAACCCAGCACTTTAAACGCTGTCCTCGCGTTCTCAAGCGTTAACACTCAATCAAAATTATTCGCCCTCAAAGTGTTAATATATGACACCAGCAACCCTTATGCGCAACGCGCTCACCTCCGTATACTTACCTCTCCAATAGTTCCTCGGATTAGTGTTTTCCGTTTTTTCATTTATTTTAAACCCATTAACGGCGCTGCGCGTCCCTTATATACTTTACAGCAACACACCCTCAAGCGTCCCTCAACTTGTCCCGTACTAATAAGTCTAAAACCAAGAAATCACCTTTATGACATTATGTCAAAGCTTTCTCCATTTTGCGCAGCCTGCCACAGGTTTAACAAAAAAATCGCTGCCCGAGAAGGCTCCCACATATCAAGGTGGTCGTTTTCACAAACTTCCAGCAGACCCTCAAATAAACAAAAACAACGACCCAGGCAGGCTTCCAGTTCAGCCTCCTCAATTTCTATGCACACCGAAAACTCATGGGGAGATTCTTCTGTCTCCCCGTGTCCTACACAATTCACCTCCAAATGATCCCCTACAATTGAAATTTCAGTGTGGAATGACGCAGAGATTAACATTTCCTTATTTATTCACAATATGTAACCTGAATTTTCTCTCTCTTATCAAATAACAAAGGTTATCTTTAAAATTTGTTATTGAACTACTAATTAAGTTGCTTTGTATGGTGTCAGTGGTAAACTACCCCTAAAAAGTCCACTTTATTGCGTGTTCATTGAGTTACTTCTATTAAGGCTATTTAACAAGTTCAATTTACACATACTCATTAATTTGTCACGCTTATTAGTGGCTCATGGTTGCTTAAAGCCTATGTCTGACTTGACCACAGAGTTAGAGCATCATTCAATCCTCTCAGGATGACCACTCCTTTCTCTGCATCCAGTCAGCTCATGAATTAACAACACTTGCAGACTGTAACCCTTTTATTTTTTGTTTATGCCTTCAAATCCACCTTAAATCTTCTTACCTAAACGTTGGTTTTACACACAAACAATTCTTATATTCTATTTTGAAACGCTGTCACCATTCATATATTTACAATGTTATTATTTACTAAGCCAGCATTTTAATTGCAGACATTTATCCACATTTGCAAACAATAGTTATAGAGCTGAATGACACACAAAACCGAAAGCATAGTCCTCTCATGCGCTCTGCATCAGCTGCCTCATTTGCATGCACACACACTCTTCATCTAAGAATAGCAGCAGGCAGTCAGTGCATTGCTGACTCGACCCACAGAGATCTTTTTTATTACAGAGACGTCTTATATTTACAACTGCACAGATTTTAAACCTTTTAACACCTATCGAATTTCGACAAATTTAACATAACAGTTTAACCGATAAACTCCCTGAGTTTTTTGCGATCAATTAACCAGTATCAAGACTTTAACTGTTTCTGGCCTCATTTCTAAAATCCCTAACTCAATTTAAAAGTGTCCAACACCCAAGGTCCAACCTTTGCTGCCCAAAAAAGCGCAGATACCGTTCCAAACGGTAAGGAGACTCTACTTTTCTGTTCATCCCTACAAGGGCCCACTCCTGAAGAAATTCTATGACTCTGTTGTGGCTTCTGCTATCTTTTATGGCGTGGTCTGCTGGGGCGGCAGCATCTCTGCTGGGGACAGGAAGAGACTGAACAGGCTGATCCGAAGGGCCAGCTCTGTTCTAGGATGCCCTCTGGACCCAGTGGAGGTGGTGAGTGACAGGAGAACGGCGGCTAAGCTGTCATCCCTGATGGACAACATCTCCCACCCCATGCAGCAGACTGTGACAGCACTGAGCAGCTCCTTCAGTGGGAGACTGCGGCACCCACGGTGTGGGACGGAGAGATTTCGCAGGTCTTTCCTCCCCACTGCTGTCAGACTCCATAATAAAGACTTTAACTGATCAAGCACACACATCCATACATATGCAATAATACTAAGTGCAATAATCCTTTCTGTCATCGTTGTATTTTTACTCAGTTGTATATAGTATTTGTATTTGTATTCTATTTTTATCTTATTGTATATTTATTTTATTTTATTCTACTGTATATAGTATTTTATTTTATTCTATTCTGTACAGTTGTGTACTGTATTTATTCTTATTGTATTCTAATTTTTGCCTCATAACTTTTGCACTGTCCACTTCCTGCTGTGACAAAACAAATTTCCCACGTGTGGGACTAATAAAGGTTATCTTATCTTATCTTAGTAGCACCCTGAGGAGCACACTTGGATCTCATTTTAGGAACAGTTAAAATACCAAAACTCTATTGCACAATGCATTGGTTTGGATTAAATTATCTAATATTATGCAATAAGGTACAAAGTAGTCATCGTAATATGTTAATAAACAGTTTTGAAGGGGACATTGCTACCAAGCACTGCCTATTAAACTAGGTTTATACACAGATATGCAAATATAGGAAAGCAAATAAACACCAGACTGTAGAATTAAAGATATTTAAAAAGTTAACAGGTATAATTTGAAGTTGGCCTTAAATCTTGTGTGATCCCCCCCCCCCCCCCCCCCCCCACAGACTAAGTACAGAATACAAATACTATTTCCAACAATCCATAACAAGGCTACACTTACTATCACTCACTATTAATAATATCAGGGAGAGTCTAGTAGCACTTGATAATTCAACAAAGGAAAAACTCATGAAAATATAAAATCTAACAGTTACATTCATAATTCAATTAAAATTTTAATGAGCAAAAATATAAAATAAATAAATGCAGGTATTGCAGTATGGGATAGTAAAGATTTAATCAATGTTTAGGAGAGATGGGAAGTCTTATTTCCATGTATTTGTTGAATTTATTTATATTTTATGTCTTTTATTTTATTCAAATCATCATTAGTTAAGATTTTAAAAGATTTTTAGATTTTAAAACTATTTTAACATGATAGATTAATTAAAAATATACGACACTGACTCAAACAGCCCCCGCCGGTGGATGAGAGCAGTTAACAGGTGAGCTGCTTTTCGTCCTGTTTATTCATCCCCGTGACGTCAGCAGCCATCGCCGACTCCCCCTCACCATGACAACAGCAGATTTCCAGCACAGTCGAAGGACGAACTGTAAGCTCCGCGGCTCTACGGTTACAGCTGGTTGTTCAGCCTAGCAGTGGCGTTAAACGATATTAACAGGGATATATTTAATGTAGGAAGGCCGTCTGTGCCGGGAAGGAGTTTCATGAGCGGGAGGCCAGCCGGAGGCAGAGGGAGACGCCGTCTGACTGTGTGATCAACAACATGGCTCTGCTTCAGCATCCCCGGCTGCTGCTCGCCTGTGTAGGGCTGCTGCTGCTGCTCACCTTTGGCAGCATCGACGCTCGATCTTCGCCTATATCGGACTTGAAATCCAAAATATCCGGGGTGGAGGAGCTCTTGGAGGAATTCCGCAAACAGCTGCAGCAGGACCAGACCTACAGGACAGGTGAAGTGATGGACTCCTGCGTGGGCGACTTCAGTGCCGCGGGGGATCGCATCATCCGGGCCAAGGACTCCATCGAGCAAGGAGCCACCTTCCTGCTGGCCCCGGACAGGGTGTACACCAGGAAGGACTGTGTGCACGCCTGCTGCTCCCAGCCTCACTGCACAGTTGCGGTGCTTCACGAGGACCAAAGGCAGCCCGGGGACAGTCTCCGCTGCTACCTGTTTAACTGCACCTACAGGAGTAAGAATGTGTGCGCCTTCTCGGCTCAGAAAGGCTTCACGACATACAGCCGGACTCCCAACACAACGCAGGGACACCTCCCTGTTTCATCTAGCGACTCAGCCCGGAGGCCCGGAGAAGAAGCTCCTGATGAGGATGATGCAGGTGGGAGACCCTGCAGACACACGCAGTGTTAGTTACTGGGTTAAGAACTGTTTTATAACTGATAGGTTATTTAGAAAATGATAGGATGTCCATGCCTTCATGTATGTTTAAGTAAAATTGATGGAGCAATAGAAAATAGCATGTTTGCTAATGGTTGCTGAAAAAGTTATTATTCATTAGGATGTTTTTCCTGTTATGACAGCAATTATTTCTTGAATTATGATGTTATAATTAGATCACCGATGATCATATTGGATGGGCTTTTGTAATCTTCTATATGAGGTGTTATAAGCTAAGATACCAAAAGTAATTTATTAATTTTCCTCAGGTTTGTGGCAAAAACCTTATTTGGGTAATTTTCTGTCACTTTACTGTATTTTTTTATTTAATCCCACCAGGAAACCCTGCTGTTAAAACAGGATAAAAACTTTTCTGTCAGCTTTGTAACAGCTGACAGAAACTGACTTTAACAGCAGAACCAGCCTTTAGCACCTGCTTCTTATCCAGATAATGCAGTAGAGAGGATTAATGATTTGCCTCATAGGTTTGTAGCCTTGCCCTCCTGAGAATAGAAGCAGATGTTTTTGTGAGGGGCTTTGGGCGTGAGCAATGGAATTAAAAGGATATATGTGAATAAAAAACAAAAAATATCTAATCATGTTTTAGCCTGCGATAGAATCAAACATGATTTAATGTGAAAATTGGATGAAGAGAATAAATAAAGAGGCATGTAGAGGACACTTTCCATCTACCTGTGCTTGATGTTGCAGACGTGGATGAGCCTCCTCGCAGTGACGCTGGACAGGATGTGGTTATCCAGCTGCCCACAGATTGGGCTGTGCTGGATGGCCGTGACAGCGTGGACGACCACGGGATCCGCCGCTATGAGTGGAGTCTGATTAAAGGAGACACAGCCATCAATATGAAGGTCAGCATGTGCCTTAGTCAATACAGTCTATACAGGTGTAGATGAAAGCCTCTAACTATGGCGGTGACAAAGGATTAGACTAAAGATCCACATATATACATCTCTATTGTTCTCTCCTTCAGGTGTCTCTGATGTTTTCATTTGCAATATGAATACCCAGAAAGCTAAATGCGTTTGGGTATTTTCATTAGTTAAGTCAACAGAGTGGCTTGTGTGCAGAGATCAACACAAATAAAGAGCTTATTATTTCTAAACTGCCCTTAGGTAAGCAGCAATACAAGACACTGTCCTGTGGTTATAACATTAAAGAGATTTTAAACACCCTGCACAGCTTTTCCTGTTCTTATGTAAATATTAAAACCACTAATTTTCTGTATTTTCTACCTTTAACAGAAAATAGCTCCCAATGAAAACAATTGGCAGGAAAGTACAGAACCATGTTGACACAGTGCTCATTACAGAGCAACTCTCTGTTCATAGCAGGTTGCACAACTCTTAAAAATTATGTATGGCAACAGTAATATAATATAATGTAATATAATATAAAACTCATGAGCCAAGTTATGGAAAATATTATTTGGTCTAAAAATCTCTGCAGTATAATCTAATATGAAATCTAAGAACCTAGGTATGGGGAAAATGAAACAATTGGAAGATAAACTAGTGGGTGATGCTGTCAGAAGATGTCCAGTCTCAGCATTTTATAGGTTATTCTGCTCTGCTAATTTTGCTTTTAATGCTTGGGGGGGGGGGGGGGGGGGGGGGGGGGAGTGATTCTGACTGCAGCACAATGGCATAAAAATAACAATAGTACAGAAATATCAAATGATGTCAGATACAAAACTCTGCAGCTAAAAATAACACACAAAACCAAAATCATCAAGGCTAAGGAGAAACAACACAACACTTATTACTATGTATATGTATTGTATATCCTGCCCTGGTACAGATTTTTATTGATAAGATAATAGATAGACCTTACGTAGACCTTATTAGCTTAAAGTAGAAAAGTAGAAAATAAATTTTGTCAAAATCAAATAAAAATAAATTCAATAAAGTGAAATAATTACATTTAATATGTAATGTTGTAAGATCTAACAACAAAAAATATGTCCAATTCAAAAATGCAAAATGCTAAAAACATGTAGGAAGCCAAAAAAAACATGTAATATAAACAGCATAGTAAAGATCAGATGGCGTCAGTATGACTGTAAGTGTTGTGATTGTGCAAAGATAAAATAAAGCGTTAGCATGAGAGAGTAGATTTTCTCTGCTACACAGATGTGGTGCATTGCTAGGATTGATTGCATGTGGTATGGAACATTTCCTGTATCTGTTCTTGTGCCAGTGGAGCTGAGCCAGTCTGTCAGAGAAGTAAGTAGGATGGATGTATGATCCATGATGCATATACTGCTACATGTTTAAAACCCAGTGCGGTTTTACAGAAGTCCTCACTAGGTGTTTTTTTAATTTGGCAAAACAAAAGTCTAGAAGTTGATTGCTTCAGAGATGTATTTTTTGTTTGTGCTCTAAAGTCAACACATCCAGGTTTGCTGAAGATCAGTGGCCTCCAGGAAGGAGTCTACACGTTTCAGATGACAGTCACTGACACGGCGGGACAGAAGAGCTCCGATAACATCTCTGTCACCGTACTGGCTCCAAAACACCAAGCAGAAGGTAATGAATCACCAAAACTTCCATCTATGTTCTGCAACTTCCTTTGTGCTGCACTGATTACCGCTAAAGGGTGCGTGACTTGTGACATATTCCTTTACCATTTAAGAGAGAAGATGTGTAGTTACTGTATTCTTATCTGTGCCCACAGTATGTACCGGTCACTGCTCAAACTACC
The DNA here is from genome assembly GCF_057382275.1 of Copadichromis virginalis. NCBI lineage: Eukaryota > Metazoa > Chordata > Actinopteri > Cichliformes > Cichlidae > Copadichromis > Copadichromis virginalis. The sequence goes on from NC_140632.1 coordinate 18,261,679, forward strand.
AATTTAAGTGTGATGACGGTTGCTGTATTGACATCACCTATGCCTGCGATGGGAAGCAGCACTGTCCAGACCGCTCAGACGAAGACTTCTGCCCAAACTGTAGGAAACACCTAGTACTCACTTTGTTGGAGCTGGAAGACGAATCCAATTTTCATTTCTATTAAAGTTTTTAATGATTATGCATACTAGATAAAATTAATTAATTTCAGTACAAAACTCTTTTCTCTTATAAATCAAGAACGACACTTTCTTATATGGCAGTGTGCTTCTGAACAAGCCCGAACTCACTCAGGTTTCAGCTGAAGCCAGCATGACTAAAAAGACAGCCGTTGGTCAATTAACCTGTAAAAAGTATGTGTTATGCTAATGTACAGCTGTCTTAAAAGATCAAATTTACAACCAGTGAGTAAAATAGCTGTTATTATATTTATGTGATGAGTGGATAATAGAAGTCTTTTGTAAGGCTGAAATTGTTTGAGTCATTTCATCAATATAAATGCTAGCAAAAATCCATAAACATACCTTCCCTTAAGCGATGGCTTCTTTTGTTTTTTTCTAGTCGATGGCAGCCGAAAGTCAGTGACCCACGCTGTGGACCTGCCCAGCCCTCAGCGGCCTGTCGCTCAGACAAAGAAAGCTGAAGACGACTCCATGCTCCCGACTGGAGCCAGAAAGACCATCACACCGCAAGACACAAGCAAGGCGGCTCCTTCTCAAAGTGCCAGTGAGCAGGAAGCTTCAGTCAGTCAAGGTAGAGAGGTCAAAGTCCTTGTAAAAGCATGTAAAACCACTCTGAAGGCATCTTAAAATTGTCATTTTAATGTTCAAATATAGAATCACTACTCAGATAAGATTTTTTTAAAAGCACTTAAATTAAAGTGAGGTTTAAAAAGATGTTTTCTCCCACAACTTGTACTTCGGCAGCACCAACTCAAAGTTTCACAGGAGTGTGGCTTGATTGATGGCTCAGTCCATAGTGCCAACATGATCGACATCTTGGTTCACCCCACCAGACCAATGATAAGGATGCTTTCCTACATCTTTACTATGACGTTCAGATATGCCTGCCAGCACACGGTTAACATACTGTGAAAGTCTTTTGCGGACATGCCTCAGTACAATTCAATTGGCTCATAAATCACCAGACTGCCTGTTGATTGGCTCTCAAGGAAGGCCGGCCGATGAGTAGTTCTCCCATAAATTTCTATTCGGGGTTCTTTGAGTGCCTTGGCTCTCTCCTATAACGTCTCTGGTGGTGTTCATGCTCCAAGGTACTTGGAAAAACACTTATTTAAAAGGAGCCTTTGTACAAGATGCAGAGATATAAAGTGAAGTTGAAATAGGGACAGGGTTCGCTCCATCATGATAACCACTGTAAACCACAAGATGGTGCCGCAAGTCCAACATAAGAAATTCCATTAAAGCAAAAATTAATCAACTGTTAACACAACATCTGTACAGAGTTCATGTTAGTAATTAGTTAAGAGTTTCAGGAATATTTAGCATTAATACTGGTTGGGCTGGACGTCTGCACTAAAACTAGAGCCAGTCGTTTGTCACAGCCAGCGGTCTGGCTCCAGTAAAACAGTATGTAAGCCAAGTTTGATTGGCCAACTGCTAGCCTGTTCTTAAAAGTGATGCTGAAGTTATTAGTTCACCTGTAAAGCAAGCAGGGTCAACAAAATACTAATAGTTATTTCTTTTCTTTCTATTTTTACAATAATGAAGCTTTTTTTTTTTTAGCAAAATAAAGAAGCTATTCTTAGCAGCATGGACAGCAGAAAGGAAGGCAACCTTTGTTGTCCAGGGCTAGACACTGAAATAAAAAGCATATGGACTATAAAGCTTATTTTGGAGGAAATATAAAGTACAACCTATTTTCTGAAGAAATAGGTTGGCATGTGTTATCACAGAGGTCGTTTTATGGCGTAGTCCCAGCCTCCAACGAGGCAACGCCACGACTGAGACAGTGTGCAGCCAAAACCTTTATAGATGAAAGCCCATGTCTACAGTGTACTCAGCTATCGCATTATTAGACAGATTTAGGCAATTAATATAAAATGGTGATGTTAACTGTGTTTAAAGCACTTTAGTCACACTTTGGAGCATTTCTTCATTGCAGTCTGTTTAGGAAAGGAGAAACAGAAGAATATGAAAATGTAGGATACAGGAATTTTTGTCATTGGCGCAGAATCCCCTTTGTGAAGAGACCAAGAGGGTTTGGTGTGTCTGGGTACTGAAGCAGATGGAGCCTGTAGGCAGCCACTGAGTCATGGCACGGAGCTCAAAATGCTGGCAAAGCCACAGGGCCACTCTGCGGTCCCTGGGAAAGCAGCTCTTTGCCTGCATCCACTCTGAGTGCTGGAACAAAGCTCCTCTGTCCGCTCTGCCATCCGATCCCTGAATGTCACTGACCACACTGCTGTTTTACTATAGATATTTTGTGCTCAAGGTGGATTCTCAGGAGTCTTTTCTTCATTTGACAAATGCACGTCCAAGTTCTTAGGAAACTAAGATGATACCTCATTGTTTAGTGCTCAAAGTCAAAAGGAAAAATAGTTAATCCACTGTTGTGTAGAGGGCTTTGACCTTTGCACTCAAGGTGGATGATGACATTGGATGATATCTTAAGTCGCTGGTAGAAGGGCTCGAAGTAATCTTAGATGTCCGTATCACTTTATCTTTTTATTTAGACACAAAGTCCAAGCAACAGTCCTACAGCCAAGCTTGTTTGATGTCCGATATCAAACATAGAAAAGCTGCAGATTGTCAACAGCAGTCTTTTGGTCACCCTTCATTTCTTTATCTTTTGCTAGAAAAACAAGAAATGCATGCACACATGGAAATACAGTATATAAAGCAAAACAGAGTTCGTACCTTTATTCTTCTACACAGCTCAAACTCCCTTAGATAAACTTTATTGTAATTTCTGTAAATAGTCTTCAGGAGTAGTTCTCTAAGCTTCATGAAGGACATCCAAAGCTGTTTTTTGGATGTTGACCCTCTTTTGTTCTGTTCTCTGTCAAGATAATCCCACGCTGCTTCAATGATGTTGAGGTCCGGGCACTGTGAAGACCAAGTCATAACTGATGGTGTTCCATTGTGTGTTTTTCTGTCAAGCTACGCTTTTATTGAATTGGCAGTAAAAAGACTGAATCTAAATACTTTCATTTTGGATTTATCACTCCATCAGAAATGTTGCCACTGACTTTTATCCCAGTTTCTGTGTAATATGGGATACATCAGCCTTTTCTCCCTGTTTCCCTTCCTTAAGAATGGCTTCTTCACAGCCACCTTAGCACTGAGACCATTTCTGATGAGGCTCAGTGAACAGTAGTAGTGCCCCTCTATGCTTAATTATTAATATGTCAGTATTAAGTTGTTTAAGTAGAAAATACACTGAAAATAGTCAGATACAGTCATTTTCGCTGTTTCCGAATTCACCCAAAGATGTAAAGTCAGGGTTATTCGAGTGGTGTGCCATTCTATTAATATGGCAGTATGTTTAATACTGTAACAGTATCTCTTTATTACATAATAGTATTTAATATTGATTATTCAATGCTAAAATCAATTTACCTGAATCCATTTGTAGGACAAATGTTGAAGAGTTTGATATTAAAATTGTAACACCAGCTACGAAAGGCTGTATTAAATATGTACTTCATCTTCCTGCCTCGACCTGAGTGTTCAACTTTGAGCTGTTGATTTTTTTCAACTCGATGTGACAAATGAGGGATCAGCACAGTGAAACTGAGGACACTACTGTTAGCCTTCCTGTCTCTAATAATTAGCATACATTCCAAAATAAACTCATTTTGTTGTATTCATTATGATCTGAAGCTGGTGACTGAGCCCATAAAATTGTTTACTGAGGTCACAGATCAAGGGCACATAGGACTGTTACCACTGACTTCTACACAACTGGAAGTCTTCTGCCAGCCGGAGGAGTCTCCCCATGCTGGCCACTAAAGAGGATATTGCTTTTTTACTACTGTCTCTGAACAGGTGTCATTGCTGTGCAAGAATCATTTAAATGTGTTAAATATAAAGGCCGTGTCTTGTTCCTTTAGACCCATGTGCTGCTGCTCCAGTTGTGGGACCCTGTAAAGGCACCTTCCCACGGTGGTACTACGACCAAAATGTGGGAGAGTGCAAACACTTCCTGTATGGAGGCTGCCAGGGAAACCACAACAACTTCCTCCAGGAGTTGGACTGTGTCAGTGAATGCATACAAAAAAGTGAGAGCCCACCTTACATTCATTTTGATTGATTTATTTTGTAGTAAGATTGACTTTATTATGTACGAACACCTTTTAGGTCCAGCTTTCAGACCTGCCAGTGTGGCTCCTCCAGTCACCAAGCAGACTGAGATAGGTATATTCATCCAAAGAATCAAACACATGTCAATAATTCAGTGTTGTGAGTCAGCCGTTTTCTCATCTAAGCGGTTTTATTTTTTAAGCTTCCCCTAAAGCCAACCAGAGCCAAGCAGTGAGTGACGCCCCCATCTCCAAACCATTTCCAGTCATGGGAGGACACCCAGTCCCAGAGTCAGGTGAGACCCAGAGCTTCTGTCTGCTTTTTGTGGCTCTTCCCTCTCTATCCGATGACCTTTTCTGAATGGGGCGCATTTCTTTCTCCAGGTGCCATCCTTCCTCTGGCACTTGGCCTAATCATCACTGCCCTGCTGCTGCTCATGATCAGCTGTCGTCTCAGGCTCGTCCGCCACAAACTGAAGAAAGCGCGTCCCCTCACTACAGAGGAGTCAGATTACCTCATTAATGGCATGTACCTGTAGCCAATCAGAGACCCGAGAAAAGAACCATCAGAGCCCGATCCAGGACGTTCTGAATTTGCACTCTGCATTTCTTCGATGTCTCTTAATTTATCCTCGTTTCCTGTTAGAAAGATCCAAAGCTCTGCTGCCGTGAACGTTGCCGAACACCTCCACACCGATCCCCTCTGACTGGCACTGTATATCAGCTGCTGATAGATTCAGCGAACATACTGAGATGCTTGTGAATTCATACTTATGTCCTAAGAAAATCACTGATGGAATATCAGCGTTTCTCCTTTACTTCTGATACAGATACTAAAATAGACACTTGTCTTATCTATTACAACTGATTAATTAAACACTGGTTACTTTGAGACAAACATGTTCATTTTACTGCACAAAACATGCGCTATTTCTGCCTCTGTGCGACTTTAATGTGCCATATTTTTGCTGTGTGTTTTAATCCCATTAAATTGCCGTACGGCAGACACAAAAAGCATCGAGTGCCTGTTACAGTCCTATAGGACCTGATTTTTTTCATGTACATAAACACATATACACACTTTTGCAATGGTGGATGTTCATGTCAAACATAATCAGAGTCTAATCATGTGGTCAGCATATGTGAGCGAGAAGGCTTCAGACTCTGTTAAATGCTGTTTCAGGTCCTTTTTTCTTCCTGCTGGTTCTTTAGGATGTCAGTGAGAGCAGATATTCCAAATTTGGTCACATCAGCCACACGGACATTCATGGGTCTGAGGACAGAAACCCAACCCACCTGTCAAACCTTCTGTTTATGGCCTGTAGCTATTCAGAAAAACAGAGTGTACTTAATTTGTCCCCAAAGGTCAGGCAGCCAAAATATTCAACACAGCCTGTAATAAAATATTTGCATAAACAGAAAAATAAAGCAGTGTTTCTCAGACTGTAGAGCATAGAGTCACAGTAGGTGGGGTGTGAGTGAGTTTGGTAAAGTGTGAAGTTTAATGAACATTATTTTTTTAATGAAAAATTAAACACTCGAAGCTTTGCTCATGAGCTTTTCTGCTGACCTTTAGTCCCCTGAATTTAAGCATAGTCTGTTTTAAAGCCAAGTATGCCAAATAAAAATAATAAGCATTATTTTGAACTATGAATCATATGAAGCTACTCTTGCTAAGTCAAAAATGTTATATTATGCGGCTGGAAATTATGATATGTTTCCTTTAAAGTTTGCCAGAATCATATAAAACTATAGCAAAGTCTTTTGGTGAATTTCTAGTCCTGTATGATTTTGTTGCGTATTTTTCTCTAATAAGGCAACATAATTGGAGTGTATTCCATATATCTATATATATATTTATTTTGATAAATGTATTCCCCCAAAGTGCTGTCTTTCATGTAACATATTAAAGTTTATTATATAATTAAAAAGTACCGGGGTTATATATGTTAACAACAGGATTTGCCAAAACGATTTTATTTAGAGATGATCATCATATCTGTAGAGATTCGTCTCTCCCTCTTGTATTTCTGGAATTTTGATAATCAAACATTTAGTCCATCGTGTCAAGAAAAAATCATTTAAAATCATTTTGCTTTACAACCAACTTTTCATTACTTTGTCGCAGTGTAGGGTTTGGCGTGAAGAAAACTGGATTTCTATCACAGCCCTGTCTTTTTTACTGATGGTGTGCCGAGCCAGTTCCACCTTGGTTCTTTTAGAGAATCAGCATATATTTCAACAAGTATAGTGACTCGACTGTTGATGGAGAAGAGAACTTGAAGGCTGAATCTGTTAATCTTTTTTTTCTATCGAGGTATGCCCAGCCATTTTGTGTCTTCTATTGTGGCTGTACATGGAACTGATTCTAGATTTAGTACCAACTTACTCACTCATCTGCTCCGTTATTAGGTACACCTGTTCAGCTGCTCCTTATTGCAAATCAGCCAATCACTGCAAGCAACTCAGTGGATTTAGGAATTTTGATGTGGTCAGGACAACACTTCTGAGGTTCAAACTGAGCATCACAACGGGGAAGAAAGGCCATTAAAGTGACTTTGAATGTAGCATGTTTGCTGGTGACTGATGGGCTCATCCAAGTATTTCAGGAACTGCTGATCTGGGAGTTTCCCCAAACCACCATCTCTAGGGTTTAGAGAATGGTCTGAAAAACAAACTATCCAGTGAGCAGCAATTCTCTGGGTAGAAATGCATTGTGATATCAGAGAATGGCCAGACTGCTTTGACCTGAAAAGAAGGCAATAGCAACTCCAATAACCACTCATTACACCCCCGGTATCTCTGAATCACACATTGAAGCAAATGGACTATATCAGCAGACCATTCTGGGTGCCACTACTATCAGCTAAGAACAGAAAACTGATGCTACAGTTGGCAGAGACTCATCACAATTAGTCAATAGAATACTCTAAAAGCATACCTGATGCTCACCAGTGCTTTATGTAATATTGTAGGGTCTACCTTACAATATAAAGTGCCTTGAGGCAACTGTTGTTGTGATTTGGCGCTCTATGAATAAATCGTATTGAATAGATGTGATGAGTCTTGATTACTGCCGTCACATTTGAATGAAAGCATGGCTCTATCCTGCCTCGTATCAAAGCTTCAGGCTGCTGGTGGTGGCGTAATGATGTTGAAGATGTTTTCTTCTATTAAGGTTCTTCTATTCAAACACCACAGCATACCCGAATATGGTTTGTGATCATCTTCATCCCTTTGAACCACCTCCTTCAAGCAGAATAACACACCGTGTCACAAATCATCTCAAACTGGTTTCTTGAACATGATTTGCATGTCCTCAATAGTCACCAGTTCCTAATCCAATAGAACACCTTTGATATGTGGTGAAACAGGTGATTCACACCATGGATGCGTGACCGTGCGATGCTATCAGTTTAAAATCTTTGATTAGTGTTTCCAGCACCTCGTTGAATCCAAAGAATTAAGTTATCTCTGAAGGAAAACCCAGGATTAGTAAGGTGTACCTAACACTGTGTCTAGCAAGTGCAAATAAGACTTGTACAAAACAGATTCAATAACAAAAGGCAGACAAAAACATAAGCATCTCTTTATTTTTATGCCATTCCAGCAACTGTGAAAGCCAAATATAATCCATCACTCAGATCACCCAAAATAAAATGTGCTTTTTTTTTTAATTTCATGATTTTTTTTTTTCCATCAAGAAAACAGACATTCATTTGCTTTATATTGTTGGAGTTTATTTTGGCAAAGCAGTGACTTTCCCCATTTAGTGTCAGTCACCAGAGGAGCCTGCACAAATTGTTAATGGAAACCAGCGGCAGAAAGCAACACATCAAAGTGGAAAGCACAGCCTGTATGTGCGTGCGTATGTGTCGGTGTCATTAGTGCTCTGCTCCCTTCGGAGTATGTTCGGTACGATCCGATACTTATTTTACGTGCTGCACATGAAAACAGGATGTGTGTGTGTGTGTGTGTGTGTGGTGGGGGTTTACATCAGGCTTTGTGTGTTAATTTATGTGTGTGTTTGTGTTCTTAACACTGATGCCACGGGAAGAAAGCTGACACTTTAGCAGAGAAGTCTACAGTTTTTATGATCCACACACACAGAGACTGTAGCTAGGTGATTTATCTAACAGGCTCAGGCGTTCTTCGTCTTGGTTGTCCGGGGTTCCTCCTGCATTCAGCTTTGATGCTGCTGAAATGTAATGCTGTGAAAAATGTTTGACTGCAAATCAAATGGTGAAACCACAAAAAGAAAAAACAAAGAAAAAACTAAAAATCCAGCGGTTAAAACGAACACAAACCAAAAAGGATGCAGACCTGGAAAACAAAAACAATAAATCTCTCTCCGATATTTCTGTGCAGAGCGTCAAGCAGTCTTTCCTCGCAGCCCCTCGGGGCCGTCATCAAATGTGAAACTAGTCCGTTGTTAGAATTAAACAAACAAACAAACAAACAAAAAAAGAGCACGTTTGTTATGCTTTGAACAAAATGTCAAGGGCTGTCCGACCCATTCCAAGTTTTCTCCAGGTTCAAACTTAAAAGGTGGATTATGGACTGCGTTCCTCTTCAAAGTTCATCCCTGTGAGAAACACATTTTAAATATTAGAACACACAAAAATTGAGGCAAGGTGCAAGAAAAACAAGCAGAAATCTTGCTGTCATGCAAACAGAGTTAAAAGAGAAGACCGCATGCAACATGTTAAGATAAAACGTCATTAGAAAAGTTGTTTTCATCTTTCAAAGATTATCAGATAAAGTAGTTGAGTTGAAGTTGGGTAATAAGCTTCCAAATTGGCAAAGCAGTCATGCTCCTGAAACCAATCATGTGCCTTCAACCTGCTGTGATTTCAGCTCATTCCCTCATGTTTGAAACAGAGCAGAGTGCATTAATCAGGCAGCTTTTATTGAGACCAATTTAGAGCTACGGGGGTTAAAAGAAGATGAAGGAAACGTGCAGCTAGTTGGTATGGTATGGAAGAAGCAAAAAAATGTCAACAAGCAGCAAAATGCAGCCCCTTGTGATCCATTGCCTTGCTCCAAGCCACACCATTTCACCTTTGCCACTGTGAGAAGGAGAGAGGGGGAAGGAGAGGGACAAGGAAGTCACTTCCACCTGGACCACTGCTTGTCTTTGTCTGTTAAAGGCACATAAATCACCCCCATCAAGGGCTTCATTTTGGTGCTGCCATCCTCCATCTTGTCATATTGCTCCAGCATCTGATTTCCCCCCGCCGGACCTACGGGCAGAATCAGCCGCCCGCCGGGCTTCAACTGGTCCAGAAGCTGAGGGAGGCAGAAGGGAGAGGCAGCGGTGGACAGCAAGTCAGCTTTAAAAATACATTCCAGGGATTCTATTTAGATACAGTCATACTGGATCAGATATAAAAACACACTAAATTAAATATGAAGCAGGTTTACAGTTTAGGTATCCAGCCTTTGTTGTAAAGTAAAGGGTAACAATGTGCTCAGCAGAATTCAGAGACACTCACAGCTTGGGGAACGGTGGGTGCAGCTGCGCCAACGTGGATGGCATCATACGGCGCCTCCTCAGTGTAGCCCAATCGCCCGTCTCCCACTGAAACAGCAGCAGAACGTCAGTCACAAGCTGTCGCACTGAAAACACTGATGGATGTCCTCACAGGGTGGGACGAGACACATTACTTGGCCAATGCTGCATCTGACATTTATAACAATTTACCTGATCTGAGAAGCCAGAAATAGCCGAGTAATGCTGATAAAACTGCATCTCAATATTAGTATATTTCAGTATTTTAGGGCTGGGAGTTACTTTCATATCACAGATTGCTTTTGTTTATTTACATTTATAGACTCAAAGGGTGTCTCTAATTTTACTTTGCCATTAAATATCATTAGTTGTGTTTTACCTAATCAATCAGCAGACAAATCTTTTTTTGGTCTGCTTCTTTTTATCTCCCAGTTGCGAGTATTTTGTTTTACCCGTATGTGCCGTTATTAACAGACTAAATACAGAAAGATTTCAGAATAAGGTCTGAAATCCAGGCTGCCCATCTATCAGACTCCACTAGTCGCTGCTGGCAACTGGCAACAGTTGTGCAACATAAAACAATGAAATCAGACTCATGGCAGAGCAGCTTCTGCAAACCTGAATCATGTGCATGCCATTTCTTCAGACCGAGTAAAAGCAAAACAGCTGCGCTGATGGTGAAAACCTGCAGAGGCCTAACCACAGAAAACCGATTAGGAATCCAAAAGAGAACTGATAAAGAATGCGACCAAGAAAACATAAATCAACAAAGGCACTGCTATTAATAAAACCGACAACCACCTGTAATCACATACAGTAAAAAGTGATTTACGAAATGGAAGACGAAACAGAGAAATGAAAAAATAAGCATCACTGCTCTTATTAATCCCCTCACTGAACTGCTCTTGAACCCCCCTTCAGAGGAGGTAAAAGTCCTCACTGCTCAATTATTTAGAGCTGCACACTGTTTACTGACTGCTGCCTTTTTCTCCACCGGGGAACATTAAACTGTCTGCTGTTCGGTCGGATCAAGGAAGCAGCAGCCCTTCCTCAAAACCCACAAACGTCTGCTGAAAAAACAAAGATATAAAGCTTTCATCCGCGATGTCTTACCTATTAGCTTGACTCGGCCCGATGTTATCAAACTGGGGTCATCTTTCTTCACGTTGTTTATAGAATCATCTACCAGCTCTTTGATGTGATCGATTCCTATAACTTTCCCTTTAGGACCTACCTGTAAAGCGCAGAGGGATGAAGAGAGTGTGGGGGGCGCGCTCAGTTCAATCACGACGTTCACAATGTTCAACGCAGTCAATCTGATTGATTTTCATCGATTGGTTGACATATTAGTGGATCAATCAGCTCAATTAATCAACAATGCCACCAAAGAGAAGTCGTTTGTGTTTACCCGTCGCGTGTGTGGCTCACCATTCGTGCGAAGCAAACCGACAGGATCCCACTGCCGGAGCCGACGTCCAGAGCCTTCGCTCCCTCATACAACTGGTCATGTAGAAGCTCCAGGGCATAGGCGTGCTGGGGAGGCAAAACGAGACAATAGCATTTCAACCCATCACTCACACAGCACAGGCTAACACACGGTAATCCCAGCGCAGGCCATCTGTGAGGCTTGTTTCAGTTTTTCATGCTTAAAGTGGACCTATCCTGCTCATCCTCAGCTCTATATTTATTATTCTTGTAGCTTTGTACGATTCCTTCTGTCTGAAACAAGCCGTTTTAGCTCCTCTCCCAAGTCGAGATGATACTAATAGAAAAGGGCTATAAGAGGCTGCTGCCATGATTTACTGCCACAGACGCCATAAAGTTTCACGCGACCTTCCTGGGAACTACAGGTGTAAATGATTAGTTCTGCAAAAAAATAAATAACAATAAAAATAAATGAACAAAAACCTCAATAAAAAGCTAACATCTGGGAAACATCGTTCTCTGTGACATCATCCAGAACAAAAAGTAGAATAAAAACAAACAAACAAAAGAAAACCCTGGGCATGTTTAATGGGCATCTCCCGTGCCATCAACAGCAGCAAATAAGGAAAAACATAACGGATCCACTTTAAGCTTCTATTACTCGACTGAAACATGCCAACAATGAGCACAAATGCACAAAACTGTGAGGATTTGGTTAACTGCTACTGTTATCTACTAAAAATAGATGATTAGGAATGACTGAATGGGACCAAGCTTCACAATAACAACAACAAAACCATTCAAAGCTGTGATTCACAGGGAGCAGAAATGTCTGAAAGTCTTTAAAGTCCTACCATGTGTGGGGCGCTGATGGTCGCTTGATAGCCTTTTGGTTAAAAGACAGGAAGTAGGTTTGGTTAGTTTGAATCTCAGATCTCCGTGCGGCGATGCGCGAGCGAGTACACAAGCAGACGTACCTATTGACTGCGGCGAGTCCATGTAAGGGTGAAGCCTAGAGAAATGTGCTCGGTCTGTGACAAGCATGACTTCGTAGACCTTGTCAGATTTAATAATGCCATTTTCTGAGGAGGCAAAAAGAACAAGGTATATATATATTACATAATCCCGCAGCAGAATCAGACAGACAAAAAGAATGAAGGAGGACACAATATAGAGATATGAGACAGCAAATTCACAACAATAAACTACTTTTACTAGTACATAGCCTCATTTTTCCAAATCATGAACAGGACTGCTCTAACAAACTACTGGATTTTCATATTTTTGCATCACTGCAGTAAAGTATAGTAATTTATCAGGTATTTATTATTCTTCCTGGCTCAGAACAAAGTTTCAAGGGGGTGACTACACATCTAAGTACAAGCAGTCCACACAAAGTTAAAGCAAAACATCTGTGTTGCCTTACTCCAGGGAAATACGAGTATTTTCTGTTATTTCTGACCATTAAGATGCATAAACACATGCTTCATGCTTAAGTGAATTAAGCAATTATTCTTATCAGTCTGGTGATTTTAATTTGAGGGAAGGCCAAAACCCTTGTTTATATGGAAGACAAACACGCTTTATCAACCCATTAGGCATGTATGATCGTGTTTTTCAAAAAATATACCAAAGATGATCAGGAGAAAAAAGTAAAGAAATAAATCAGGATTACTGGCAAAATTACAATTATTTTGGTCAACACCAAGATCACTCACACATGTCTGGATGTTTGGAGCCATCGTGGGAAAATTTTTCTAATTTGGTGTTTTAAGGCAGAAATTAATGTTTACATGATGAAATGTGCAACGTGAAGGCTCAGCTCACTGCGTCCGTTTAGCTATAAACAGACGTCAGAGCAGGGAAAACTGTGGTTGTCGCACTGTGGGACCCAAAGCCTCTGCATTGGGGTTTGTACAACCAGGTGACAATTGCAAGGCAAAAGTAAGATGATGTTTTCTTATGCTTTCAGCTGCTCCTTTTAGGTGTTGCCTGAGCGAATCAGGTCCCTCCATCTCCATCCCTGGTTATGAAAATTTTTCAGTAAAATTCAACTAATTTAAGTGAAATTTAAGTAAAATTCAACTTGGATCTTGTTTTTAAGAAAGAAGTGGGGTAAAGTATACACCATGTTACATGAGAGCCAACCAGGACCAGAAAGACAGGTCATGTTTCTCCCATATCAGCTTGTCTTCATTGGCCCCTTCATTGGTTTCTGAAAGTAGAATGGGAGGCAGAGCCTTCCAATATGAGCTCCCAGTTTGGCTTCAAGAGACAGACACCCTTCTTTACTTTTAAGGTTGGACTTAAAGCTTTCCTTTTTGACAAAACAGAGTTAGGGCTGGATCAGAGGAGCCTGAACCAATCCTTAATTATGCTGCAATAAGCTTGAGCTGAAAGGAGAGTTCCTATGATGCACTGAGCATTTCTTCTCGGGGAAGATAAGATGAAGGAAGATGAGAATGTGCATGATGACGATGAAGTTGCAAACCAAAGGAAAAAAAAGCAAAGAAAATCAAAGTAAGCATTTTTTTTGACTACTGTCAAAGAAGAAAATGCAGAAATTGCAGCCTAAACACAGGCTGTGACCCATATGTGCTGACCAGTATGTGTGCAGCAGAGAAACACCAAAGCTTACAGACAGGCCACCAAAGAAACAAACAAAAAAGCTTCGTGAAGAAGCGTCTTCACAATAATCCCTCCTAACGGGATCCTTTAGCAGTGAGTGCCAGAGGCAGGAAAAAGCCAACGACAGCCGGCTCTGCTGTCATCACCAACTCCCCTCACCCTCTGATCCATGAGCCACTTTAGGATACATTACACAGAAACAAGCTGCCAGGCGAACATCTACAACTAATATCTAATGGCTCATTTCAAGCCACGATCCTCCCATCCTTAATTATTCACCAAGCAAACACTCCAACTTCACACTGTTTCTAAAATTGAAACCCACAAGGTGAACAACTTAGAGGCATGCTTCACATTTCCTAGAGCACAGGACTAGTTGCTGAACTTTAAAGATGAATGAGTCATTCAGCATCAAACCAATAACCTTCTGACCGGTCCTGAGCGCTGACCAGGAGGACAGAGACAATGAAGAACTCAGGAATTAGCATGCGTCCTGCGTGTGACCTGCTTAAATGCAGCTTACGCAAACTCAGGTTAACTTCAAGCCATTCATGTGTCTAAATGGGTCAGTGTCCAGTTAAGTGGAGCGAGTAATGACCACACAGGTAAAACTTTACACTGAGCTGACTTCAGTTTGCACCAGACTAATACAAAATGTATTTTTTGTACAGATTCACTAAAAAAAGGGTTTTAATGCTAAGGCTAATTCAGTTAATTTGATGTAATTATCATTAAAAGGAACGTTTTCTTTTCAGCAAACACCCCAAAATAACAAGCAAGTACATAGACTTTGGTTAGGTAAGGTAATCCTGACTCTTTTTATATGTTGTTGCTTTTTATGCTTCTATTTCCAGTAAGTGTTCCCAGTTAAATTCATAACACCATTAATATGGACTAAAGCCATATTAATATCACCAGGTGCAAGTTTTTGTTAATAATGAAACTTATCATCATGTACAATAATGAGTCCTGCAGCAGTTATAGAAACAAAAAATTAGCTGATGACTCAGTTATCATCAGGCTTCTTGAAGGTAAGGAGCTGGATCATTTCAAAAGTGAAAAGACATGATTTTTTTACGAAAAGGTCAACAGTCACACCACCAACACTTATCAAGGTGTCGAGCTACAAATATTTGGGTGTTTTTCTTGACAACAAGCTTGGTTTTGCAGAGGTTAAGGCTTGAAAAGGTCCAGCTAGAGCTCGGCATGTAAGCAAAATTTAATGTTAATGAGAATTTTGGCTTCCAAAGCTTATTAAAACAAGACAATTGCAATAAACGAATCACCGCGTCTTCTTCTGTTCCGCAGTAATTATGTCCTTTGTTTCCATCCATAAAAGCCCAAATCCACTGCCCAGCAGCCTGTGGCGTTTTTAGTTTAATTCACATTAATTAATTCAACTGAAAACAAATAAATGAAAGTTCAAGAAAAGAAAATTACTTAAAAGGTTGTAGGGGTTTTTTCCCCCCAAGTATGAACCTTTAATTGGGCGTAGTTTTAATCGTGAAAAGGTTTTCCTTTCATGAATTTGTCAGTTTTCATTTGAGTTTTTATTTTATTTTATTGTTTGTTTGTGTTTTTATATATAAAACAATGGTTTCATTGTTGCAGCAAAGATAATGGAGTAATGGAAAGCTGTGTGGACTCATTTATGAACCCAGAAATATGTCAGGGGTGTTCCTACAGATTCAGAAATGTTGGCACCGGCTTCGGTCTCTTTAACTAGGATTTGATTTGCTCATGCCTAAATTTTTTTTAGTTTATAACACTGACACAAGAGGAGCTGGAAGTGTTCAAAACTTCAAATTGTCCTTTTCTGTCTGGCTTTTTCACTGAGAATGCTTTATAGACATTAATGTTATTTACTTCATTTATTTTAACTAATATTTTCCATCCTCTTTGGCTTATCCTTATCAGGGTCACAGATTGGGAGGGGTGCAATTCTGCTGATTTTTTTTTTTAAGCACTGCATGAGTTTATTTGTATTCACTGATTAGTCTGTTCCTTTTTCTAGATTTATTTCTATTTTATGATCTAACCAGGGCCTTTTTTAAAATATTTACTTCATTATTTAATCTATTTTGTAATTGTTTTATTATTTTATCTGCTTTAATGTTGTTGTACCTATTATAGAGATGGACCGATCCGATATTACGTATCGGTATCGGTCCGATACTGACCTAAATTACTGGATCGGATATCGGAGAAAAATAAAAAAATGTAATCCGATCCATTAAATATCACGAAAGCACCTCACAAAACTTGCAACACGCCGTAACTCACCTCAGAATGTTAGCACTTCGGAGCAGTATGCATCACGTGATAGAGCGGCTGTGGCATGTGGGACCTGTCGGTGGTCTGGATAGCATGTGGAGCTTCGCTAGCAACCTGGCATTTCATCTCGACAAAGTTTTCCCGAGAGAAGTAAAGCAAGTGTGTAAGTCCATCTCTAAATGTTTGTAAAGCATTCCTGCGTTAAGCTTAACAAGCGACTGCCTCTCCGGCTGCTACTTCAATCATGAAACTGCTTAACGATCAGCTGATCGGCTTTTCTGTCCCGAGTCTGTCTCTCTGGTTTGCTTTTGGCCCACTTTGCACCAGAAAGAGGAAACCAGCGGCTGAACAACAGCAGCACGTTTAAGCTTGATCAGCTGTTGTTAGAATTTATTTAATATTACTTTCTACTCGAGGATCTTTTTCTACGTAGCTGACGGCTGGTAACTGTGCAGGGGCGGATCTAGCAAAGTTTAGCCAGGGGGGCCGATAGGGCATTAACAGGGAAAAGGGGGCACAAAGACATACTTTTCTTTCTTATTCTCATTTAAAATGTCTAGCTTTTAATAAATAATTATCTGACACCCAAAGTTTTAATTTGATGTAAAATGAATAGAAGTCAATTACTGTATATAGTGACTATTAAGTCTAATATATATACCCTAGTAAGCTATAGTACTTTTTCCTTTGGGAAGGTACCATCTGTGCAGTCTGCAATTTTGTTGAAGAAAGATGTTGAATCTATTTAATATTTCTTGAAAAATAATTGATTTCTGTGCATTTTTTTCCACACTGCATCAAATTAAGGTTGATTACGTCGATTAAGCATCATGAGGTGGAGCGTGAGGGGTGGTTCCCTATTTTTTATTTATTTATTTTTGTTGTTGCTGGGAGTTGGAACCCTATTAGTTAGGTTGCTTAATATTTATGCTAAGTACTCTTTAAAATACCAGAATAGGGAGGATGGTGTAGGTTTGAGTTTATTAGATTGATCAGTATTGCTGAACTATGAAATATTTTTTTTTGCATACAGGTATAACAGAATAGCTTTAGTGTAGTTGTTGTTTTAAACTTGAGTATGAACTTATACAAAATGCAGCAAGATATTTAAAAAACAGTTTTGTTGATTAAAAAACACTATATCGGATTCATATCGGTATCGGCAGATATCCAAATTTATGATATCGGTATCGGTATCGGACATAAAAAAGTGGTATCGTGCCATCTCTAACCTATTATATTATTTATTTTGTTGATGTTTCATGGGTTTTTCTCTTTTTCTGTCTCATCTACACTCTAAACTGACCATATCTCAGCTGCTACTTTAGCACTTCTGCGCGTTTTGCACACTTGGTATAATTGCTTCCCCCTTTCCTGTTATCAGTTTTGTTGTAGTCGTGTTTACCGTTTTTTCCCTGCATATTACAAATAAAAACCCAAAGACGTTTTGGCCATCCATCAAAGGAAAGTTACCAGGGTCGTGATTAAAAAAATATTTTTCAACGATATTGCTACTAATAACCAAATAAAAGAAACATGCACAAACTTGTATTAAACAACCCCAGAACGACTGTTTGGAGTCAGAAAACCCCTGGTTTACTGTTCCTTTGTGAAGCACATTTCCCCTGCAAGGCCCAAACCACAGAGCTTTCGGCCAAAAGCTTAAAGCTTGTAATGATATGCTGAGCTGCAAAGCTTATAAATAGCCCTGGGAGATAACCTTATACCAGAAGTGGACTCTCTGGTCTACAGAAATGCATGTGGGAAACATGCCTGCGCAGAGCTGTCAGTGACTAAGTTTCGCGCTACCTCATGACAGCATGATTGAACCATGTGGGATTGATGGGATCGATCGTAGTAGCACTGAGTCACTGCTCCCACCGCAGCTGTGACACAGCAAGCTGCCATTTTCACTCACCCACCGATACGAACTGAGCTTTTGCATGCATAGCTGTCACTGCAATTCAGCGTGAAAGTGGACGACACACGGGCAGCCGTTAGTGGATGTGGGCAGGGCCGCTGCCGTTTGGCTTTCAGCGTCCCAAATGACGCACATAGAGCTAGCAGGCTAAGCTACCTTCGCCGAAAAGCTCTAGCTGCACAAAAATCCCTTGACTGCAAACAAAGGAGAGGTCATTTGAGTGTTAAGAGTTGGCTTGGTTATTTGCAAACGCAGCAAGGGATGCATCTTTACCTTGCGTGAATTGGGAAAGGGGTGGAGAGAGTTGCTGCTAGGTCAACAACAACATACCACATAGCTTAGCAACCAGCCAGCTTCTGTGCTAACCTTAAACGTCCAAACTAAACCATTTACAGGCGACGCACCTGCAAAAGCGTCGCTGCCACCGCCGCCGCTTTTTTTAGAAAAACATGCAGACTCACTGCGGAGGTTGTTGACGAGCTCTGCGTGGCTGGCTCCTCCTGATTTCCAGGCCATTATTAAGCAGACTTTGCGGAGTAAGTAGACAGCAGCTGTCAGTGCCGCGCCTGCGCCGACCGTTTTGCCGATGAAGCTGACAACCTCCAGAGCGGACGGCGGAGCGGCGGATACGTCACCGGCCATCCGATTGATTTTTATTATTTTTTTTGTTGTTTTGTTTACGGCGAGTCCCCCTTTCAGACACACCCCACCACACACACAGCACTACCCTTTAATTCATAAAAGTTGATCTGTTTTATAAGATATGTGTCCAAGCACGGTGTTTGATGCAAGGGCAAAGCCACATTCCGCACTGTGCTTAACGCAGATTTGCCGCAGTTAGGACAGGTAGCGGCCGCTAGGTGGCGGGAAATAGCAAACAATGTGAGAAACGCTGAATTTGGTCTCACTGGGTTACCGTAGTTACATACGACTTAGTAGGTGCCAGAGATGATCTAAGACAACTCTTCCCCTTCGAAATAAAACCTTTGTACACAAATGAGCTGATTGGCTAATTAGATACAATAAGAATGTACCTCTTCTTCCAGACAATAATGCGGAGATATTTTTCTATTTTTTGCAAATACGCATCGATAATATTTTCAAAATAAATAAAATATTTTTTAATGCTGTTTGGAATTTCTTAGGGAAACTATCATGCCTGGAGTCAAAATGGCAGCTACCTGCAATGTAGCTCACAGACCTTTGAAATCCCTAAAACTTACAGAAGAACATTTTATTGCAATAGACATAATTATCATTTTAATCCTCTCTAATATGATGAAGTCTGCCAGAAGAAAAATGCTTACCCAACGAAATTTACATTTTTATTTAGAGCTTCTTAGAGCCCCATTTGTTCTGAAACATCTCGCCAGCGCCCCCTATGAGACCGGATATACAAAGAGTAGCAGTTCTCCGGTCAATTAGTTCTTTAACAGCAGGCGCGTACCTTGCTCTGGTTTTACCCATGATTGCTAAGCTAACATCAGTAGTTGATCGTTAATTTTACGCAGGAATCTGGTTCCATGGAGAGTATAAACGCTAAATACGTATCCCAGAAAATCAGCAAAACGAAATGGCGGCCAGTGTCACATTCGGATCTGCAACTGCCAGAAATCTTTGCGACGGGCTCATGGGACAACGAGGTTGGCATGTTGACACTTTAAAAAAAATGGACCTCCCGCCAAACTTCTTTGCAAAATAACGGAATTTTAAGTGTTTTGCTCTTTGGCTGACTTGTAAACGCTGTGACGATAAGAGTACAATTTAAGACATGTAATAAACAACAATGTGACATATCGGCCATCTTTCTCCACATAAATGTAATAGATGAACATTTTTTTTCCAACAGTAAGGCAGGTATTTTTCCAAATTCACGGAGACAGTAGGATACTTACTGATACGTGCCAGTTATCTATAATGACTAAGACGTGTTCAAATTTAACTTAGCCAGCTCAAATGTGTCTCACACAGGACAACAGGATTTCTATTTGGTCCATTGGGAGTAATTTAAGCACTGGTATGGAAGATGGGTTTGAAGGAGACCCGCAGCTTTTATGTGAACACAAGCATGATGGAGATGTTCTTGACCTCCAGGTAAGCCACTCACTGCGATGTGTAGCTCATTAGCCAGGTCTAAAAACTGCTGTGGTGTTGTGAATCGTTTTATTTTTTACTTTGCACTCAAATCACTGTTTTAGGCTTTTATTGTGATGTCTTAGTCTTACTAAAACCACACTCATGTATATAAAAATACCTTTTTATTTTTGCAGAACATTTAGTCTTATCCTTCCCATTTGTGGGACTAACAACTTCAACAATAAGGCTGATCCGTTTTCCTTCATGTATTTGCAGTTTTTGGACCAGGACAGAATAGTCACAGCATCATCAACAGGAGCCGTCACCATCTTTCGACACCACCAGAACAGCCAGGTGCTGTATGTCATGTTTTATGGATGCCTCGTGTTGAGCTTGATATGACCTTTGTTCTCCAGATTGAAGAAAGCCAATCCATCCATCATCTTCAAATGATCCAATATTGGATAGTGGAGGAAACATGCTAAGCATGTTATTTCAAATGTGTTCTTCTCTACCAGTGCTTTTGAGTTCCTCTTAGTGGATCCTGAGGTACTCCTGGTGCAGGTGGGATACACTTAATAGTCTATTTGTTAATACACACCTTGCTGACTCCAAGCTGGCCATCCATGATCTAATTCTCTTGTATCATTGAGTTGAGATCTGGTGACTTTGGAGACCATTACTCAGCCAGCAGCTTGACCTGTTGATACAAGGAAGGATGGCTCTGTCTGCTTTTGCATTCTTTACACCAAATTCTGACCTTAACTTGTGCATGCTGCAGCCAAAATTGAGGCTCATCAGAATAGGTGATGTTTTTCCCAGTCCTCTGTTGCCCAGTTTTGTTGAGCCCATGTGTACTGTAGCCTCGGTTTCCTGTCTTCAGCTGACAGTAATTCACTGGACATTTTATCTTTTTAAGACCATACTCTTTAAACCCTAGAGATGGTTGTGTAGGAAAATGCCAGTAGACCAGCAGTTTCTGAAATATTCAAACTAGCCTGTCTGACACCATGACAACCACGCCATGTTAAAGTAACTTAAATCACCTTTCTTTCCCTTTCTGATAATCAGTTTGAACTTCAGGAGGTCGTCGTGACCATGATTACATACATGCACTGAGTTGCAGCCATGCGACTGGCAGGTTAAATCTTTTTGTTGTAGCGGGCGCTTGAACAGGTGTACCTAACAAAGCGGCCCGCGGGTTTTGGGTCTATCCCAGGGTCCCCTCCCGGTCGTGCGTGCCGCGAAAACCTCCGAAATGATCCTGATCAGATCGGCACAAAGCAGCAGTGATTCTACTCTGAGCTTTTATTTTTAAACGAAATATATTTAAACTAAAATATCAGGAAATTAAAACTGTTGTATAATTGCTTTGTAATGATCTTTAAAGTCAGTCTTGTGCAAAACAGGAATATGTTGTAACGAACCAGAATAGACCAGTAAACTGAACTGGACCTCACTCTTAACCCTTGACTAGAGATAACAAAGTGTAGACTTTCGTCAGCGTCTTCACAATAAAAGTATGCAACCAGACATTTGTGTGTAAAATACTAAACACAAAGATTCAACCAAGAAACTACAGTGGTACAGCTATAACTCCTTACATATGGTGAGAACCTCCGCCGTGTCATCAAACTAAATTATAATAGGTTTTAGTGAAGCCTTATTCAGGAGGGGAATGAGATACTGCTCAGTGGGATTGGATTCATTGGATTCACTTCATTTCAATTCTCTTGCCTACAGACCATTTCAGTGTCTCAGCTCTGGGCGAGAGCACATCGTTATCCCTGTGACAACGCCCCCTGCACCGGCGTCGTCTGCAGCAGCCCGGAGATTGTTACAGTGGGTGAAGATGGCAGGATCGTCGTCTTCAGAGCTGACCAGGAGGGAGTGGTTCGAGTCATCGGTGAGCTCAAGAAGCAGAGTTATTTTTAAGTTGTGTGAAACAAGTTGAAACTAAGATCTTTCTTGGACTGTTTAACCTTTGATAGAGAATGCCGACAGCAGCACAATCCATGCGGTGACTTATCTGAGGACCACAGAGATTTTGACGGTGAACTCAATCGGTCAGCTCAAACTGTGGGACTTCAGACAGCAAAGCAACTCACCGTCACAGATTCTGTCCCTGTAAGAGCTCTAAAAAATGCATTCTTAAAAGTTTTTTGTTTTCTCCTTCCTGTTTATTTCAATTATAAGCAAGTCTGATGAGTTGGTTTCTGTTCATCCAGGTCAGGGGATCGAGTTCCTTTACACTGCGTGGACAGACATCCGAACCAGCAGCACATCGTGGCCACAGGAGGCCAGGATGGCATGCTCTGTGTGTGGGATGTGAGACAAGGCAATACACCCTTCTCACTGATGGAGGCACACACAGCTGAAAGTAAAGTCGGCTTATTGTGGGAAGATGTATTAAAACTGAAATTTAAAAGATGTTGTGCGTGTAAATAATGGTTTCATACGTATGTCTTTGGTTTTCCTGACAGTGTGGGAGGTCCACTTCCACCCAACCAACCCAGATCACCTGTTCACATGTTCAGAGGATGGCTCGCTGCTGCACTGGGAGACATCCTCCCATTCAGACATGCCTTCCTTCTTACAAGGCAAGTCAGTTTTATGGCATAAATATGATTGTTTTTACACTATTTTCCAACTAATTTAATTTCCTTCAGAATGACTTTTTGAATCACACAGACACATCCATACATGTGCCTTTTTCCTATACCTAAGCACCTTGTCTAATATTTGTGCACACACACACACTCCAATTGGTACATCGGGGGCAATTCACGGTTCGGTATCTTGCCCAAGGATACTTCAGCATGCAAACTGGAGTAGCCAGGGACTGAACCATCAACCTTTAGGCTGGTAGACATCCCATTTTGCTTTGTCGTTTATGTACAGAGCAAATAAAAGAGGACCAAGAATAGATCCTTGTGGAACACCTGTAAAAATGGCAAGAGTTACACCTAGTACTGTTCACTGTCTCACACTCAATCAGCCAGGAGTTAACAAGTTGGCCTGTAAATTTCCTTGGGAAACTATTCCTCAATAAAATATAGTATAGTATTAATTCCTCTATGTTCATAATGTAATAAGTGTTTTTGTATTTTTAGGGGGCAGAAACAGCAGCATGGTCTCCCGCAGTGCAATGGCTCCAGCCGGAGGAAAGCAGCCCCTGATCAGCGCCTGGCTAAGTGGAGACTCCAGCAAAGGCCGCCTGGAGACGACTCACATGCTGCCCAGCCAGACGCTGTCTGTCAACAGCCTGGACGTGCTCGGTCCGTGTCTCGTGTGCGGCACTGATGGAGAGGCTATTTTTGTCAACAGACAGGTCCCGGTTTAAAAGCGATGTTAGTGCCTCAGAGTGGATGTGGATGAAGATGTTCATTTGGTGTCAGCTTGAGGGTCATACAGGAGGTGTAAAATACTGGACTGTTAGCTTTATTTGTTTATTTGTCTTTTTCATCACGGGCAGAATAGTTCAACCCAACAATGGTTTTTGTACAGATGACGTTTAATACAGTTATAAAATAAAAATACTTAATAGAAATGTTTCAAGACTCATTTGAGCTGTTTTCTCTCTTTTCCATTTATTAATAAATACAGAAATTGAAAGTTAATCACTCATCTTTTCATTACCTTCTTAGAAGATCAACTTCAGCTCTATCTCAGCATCTAGATTACTGTTTTCCCAGGGCTATTTCCAGGCCTGCTTTAAAAGTTAAAGTTCCTACTCAAATATGTATTTAAAATTTATGAAAATATAGTTAAGTCCGAAATGTATGCCCTCCTTCACATCTTCCAAAGGTGTCCAGTAGACTCGGTTGTCTTTTGCTGGCTCACTATATTTAACACTCCTAAATTAAGGGTTACTAAAACTATTTTTACATGGCTCCAAAATTTATTTGCAGAATGTTGTGTGTGTATTGCAATGGGTTTTCAGGCCATCTTAAATCTTTCCCATGTCAAGTACCCCTGTGCTAAAATAAAAGGAAACCTCAAACGAATACCCAAGCCAATAAAAACGTACTAAACCTAAAAGAAACAAACAAAAAGCAAAATCGATAAATAATTACTTAGTTATAATAAATAAATAGATAATGCCATGATATTTGGAGTGATTATCTCAGAATTTCGAGTTGCGTATCTAAAAAATTTTAATTATTGATAAGTATCGAAATTTGGCGTCAGTAATCAATAAGTCAAGTTATTAAATCTAAATTTCAAGATAATAACGCGAAATTTTGACTTACAGGCTTTTTTCTTCAGTGGTTTAAACGAACTTCCATACACTGGGAAATTAAACTCAATTGAAGAAAAAAAAGCTCTTTTACGTTAACGAAATTTTATTTTGGAAAACGGAAGTATTCTTCGTTAGCTTTATTTATAGCTTGGAGCTGTTGTACTTGTCATTCAGACATCCCAGGAATCCTACACGACTAGCCAGCACGACACAACAAAGACGTTTTGAGTAAAACTGCGTCCTTGTCACCGAGGAACGTCAAGCAATAGTCTTTACCCATTTAAAGAAGGAAATTGTGGCGGAAAAACGGCAGCTGAGGGTTCTGGTAAGTTGTTTAACTGTTGTTAGTTGTGCTTCGAGCTAACAGGCTAGTTCGCATCCTGTTGTTGAATTAGCCTAGAAGCAAATGGATGCCTTTAGCACACAGGCCGCGGAGGCACTGCTGAGCTGCTGGATTTAACGCAGAGAAAACTTACGATGGCTGAAGCTTACGGATCGTTAGGTAGTTGTGATTTTAATGGCGAATTTGTCGGATGTATTTGGCATTTTATGTTAGTACCTGACGCAGGATCATTCGCGTTAGAGCAGCACTCTGTTAGCGAACAGTGCTAACAGCGCTAGCAAGTGGGTGAGTTATTGATTTATAATGGAAAACTGTTTCGTCTGAAGGTTTAAGTTTTATACACCATAGTTTAGCTTGTAAACAAAATAAAAAGCAACGAGATCCAGTTCTGTTTCAGCTATTGGCTACTACTAATTCCCATATTTTATGTTTATCTGTAAAGTACTACACTCACATTCTCAAGGATAACATCCACTCTATATTTTCCCAGCTGCAGCATGCAGATGTGAGCTCAGACATCCAAGATCCTGTGCTATCACTTCAACTCTGGACTGGTGAAATCCTCTTCATCCCTCTTCATCGTCATCCTACATGCTCGTACATGAAAAGAGGGGAGAAACCCGAAGGATACCGGCAGAGGAGACCCAAAACGTTTCCCGTCACGAACTACAGTGGCAACAGCCAACAGATGCTGCAGGAAATACGGAACAGCCTGCGCAACCTGTCGAAACCGTCAGACCCACCTAAAGTGGACACTGGTGCACAAGGGAAGATGCTCCAAGAGGATTCAAGGCAACTGGGGCGCAGCAACAACCCCAAAAACCCTCACCACAAAACCTTACAGGAGATCCGCGAGGCCCTCATGCCTTTTAAAAATGAGCCCAACACTTCAGGCTTGCAGCGAGAACCCCGTTTTGCAGGGCTCGAGGAGGTGAGGAATGTTTTTAGATATCGTTAGGGGTTGTTTTGAATGATTGTGGAGGTATGGCGTTCTGTGCATGTCTCTGTAATTGAGGGTAATCGCTGGGAACAGATTGTTTTGAGTGGAATTATTTAGAAAATGAGAGGCATGCAAAGTGGAATTACAAGCTTGTACAGTTCAGGGTAAAGAATTTGTTTCTCAGTTGGCATTTACAACTTGTTTTGAGTAAGTGCGTGCAATCCAGATATGAATTTGGTATGTAGTGCTTTAGTCAAAGTATGTCATAGTTAATGTAAATTTGTTAATTTAAGCTACAATTTTGGCTTTCACAGGCCATTAAAATAAGATAACTGACATAAAACTACTATTTGTGATGTCAGTATTAACTAAAGCACCTGTGATTATGATTTTTGCCATAATTAATAAGCCCTGGAGTTAAAGAGGTTGTGTGACTGGTTCTGTTTGTCTGCTTGTTGTTTTTGTGTTAGTAGGATTACTCAAAGTTAAGGACAGGCGCCTGAAAATGCTGCCGGTTGTGTGACTTGGCACAAGTTAGAAATGAAGAACTTTTTTTTTTTTTTTTTTTTTTCATGGTAGTCATTCCATTTCCACAACTTACTCTGGAAATGCTCTAGATGCAGATCTAATATGTCACCATGTTCTCTTTCCAACTACTCCCAGTCTGTGGTTTTAGTTCCACCTCATCATCAGTCAACACAAGTCTTTGCTCTTATGTTTTTTTGCCTTTGTTCTTGTCTCTGTAGTATCAGTACAGGAGGATTTTCTGTGTTTGTTTATAGATTGCTATTCAACTTTTGGACAGAACAAAACAGTGAATTAAAGATGTCACTGTAGGCCAATTTGTGTCTTATTCCTCTTTAATTGCTCAGTTCTAATTTTTTTGTGTTCAATTTCTTTTTCCCTCTTAAGCCAAGCATCAGTCACGGTGTAGGGCCGGCTACAGACTACATGGGTAAGGTTGTTTCCAACCCCAGCTCTGCAG
Source organism: Copadichromis virginalis (assembly GCF_057382275.1). Taxonomy (NCBI): domain Eukaryota; kingdom Metazoa; phylum Chordata; class Actinopteri; order Cichliformes; family Cichlidae; genus Copadichromis; species Copadichromis virginalis. The sequence goes on from NC_140632.1 coordinate 18,288,288, forward strand.
GCCTCAAACCCCCAGGTATGTCAGTCCTCTGGGATTATATGTTGCTTCTCCTGTTTTATCATCCATCCAGCCTCAGTATTGTTTGAGGGATTTGGGACATTTGCTTTAAGAAATAACTATGCTGTTGACACACAGCATGAGTCACTGCATCACTGAATGGAAAAAGTTGACTGGAAGGTTTTTGGTTTTTATTCTGAGTGGTGGTTGTGACACATTTTAAGGATGAAAATATTGTCTTTGTTTAGTAACCTAAGCAGTTTATAGGGCGTCTGTATTGCCTAGTTATTACAAAAAGCAAACCCTAAAAGTTCTCCTTTATGCAAGTTACAAGTCTTTATCCACCATGCCCTGGAGTAAAGGATGCGTGTGAGTCACTGACAAATGTTTAATACAAATCCTTTATAAAACTTGTGTCAAAAGGATTCCCAGGTTCATTCACACAGTTATGAAATTGAGGGCATTTTGAAGGTGTGACCCATCAATTGAAAGGGGACATAAGAGTTCATTGAGGGAGAAAGGCAGCACGCAGTTAAGCAAGGTAAAGAGCCACTTGGAAGTCAACCATCCACTCTAAGAGAATCTGAGGCAGCAGAATAATTTGTTGAAATTGTTAAAGTATCTGGTTAGGTGACTGAGGCAAGGTTCAGATGCCTCAAATGGGCTGAGAGAAGTGGCTTTTCCTGACGGTATGATCAAAAAAAGGACTGACAACACAGAAGCAGTATAGATATTACCAGTAGTATATGTGTGCATTAAAATTTTGCCTTTTCAACTGAGAAGATGAGTTTTACAGTTGCTCTTATGAAAGTTTAGTGTTAGATGGCCTTTTTGTTTTGAATTATTTAGGCTGTGAGATTCTGAAAGTAATTTCGTGTTTTCAGTCATCCTTTCTTTTTTCTTCCTTCAGCTTGACTTTAACTTTAGTGTGTCTGTCTGTAGAGTCTTCTCACATCCAGCCGGCTGTCCTGAGGAGGTCGAGCTGGAAGGGCTCTAAGGAAGGAATGATGTACCGATCCAACAGCCCTGGACCGCCTCCTGCCTTCCCACAGGGCCACCCTACAAACAACCAGAGGGTCACACCTCCACCAAACCGCGGTGGCATGCCTTGTGCGTCATCCTGGGACAGCAACCCATCAACAAAGCGGTACTCTGGAAACATGGATTACCTTGTGCCACGCATTTCTCCAGTACCCCAGGGGCCGTGGCCTGATGGGTACAGCGCAGCACCTCAGAATCAACGTGGGATCAGCCCAGTGCCCATGGGCCACCAGCCCATCATAATGCCAAGCTCTGGGGGTAATAAGTTCACCTTTCCCCCTAGCTGGACTCAGAGTGGCTCCTCTCAGCCAGACTACGTGACAGGGGGCAGCAGACATCCCCCTCCTCCGTACCCGGTCAACCAGAGTAGCCGGCACAGTCCCACTGATCAGCAGACAGGAGGACCTGCATCCTCGCCTTCTTACCACAATGGAGGGAATATCCCTCAGTCCATGATGGTTCCCAGCCGGAAAAGCCACAACCTTGAGTTGCACTTTTCTGGTCTTCCTCAGTCCAGGTCCAGCCAGCCCCAACCTTCCTCCGGCAACGGCAGCAACCAGGACCGCTCTCCATCATGGCAACATAATATGCCAGTCCGCTCCAATTCTTTGAACACCGGATCTACTCACCCGACCAGCTCACAGCCCTCTGCCACCACAGTCACTGCCATCATACCGACTCCCATTCTTCTGCCGGTGAAAAGCACCCATGTTCAGAAAGCCAAACTGCACACTGCTGTCGCTCCAACACATCCTCCATGGAAACCGCACGTTGCACCACCTCCTGCTGCGCCTGCCTACCTAGAACCCGCAGGTACAGTCCCGCAGGTCGTATCTGAAGCACCTGACTATCACGGACCTCCTCCCCCTTACCCTAAGCACCTCCTCCAACAGCAGGCTGCACCCAGCCCACCAGGGTACGACACAGGGGCCAACAGGCTCAGTGCAGGCAGAGAGGATCCTGCTGATGAGGAGAGCAGCGGCCGGGGGGACGGCTCGAGGGAAAAACCATCAGAAAGCCCAGAGGGTGGAGCAGCAAGAGAGGAGGACAGGAAGCAAATCACTACATCGCCTGTTCCGGTCCGACGCAACAAGAAAGACGAAGAGCGGAGAGGGGAGTCGGGAAGAGTCAATTTGTATTCCCCACAGGCCTTCAAGTTCTTCATGGAGCAACACATAGAGAACATCCTGAAGAACCACCAGCAGCGGATTCACAGAAGGAAGCAACTGGAAAATGAGATGCAAAGGGTGAGAACATCAGTGGAAGCATTTTCACAACAGTTGCTGCTCAATTCTTCCATCTTTTTACTGTTTTCCTACTTTTTATTTCTTCTTGTCCTCCTGTGACTTTGTCTCTGATCTTTTTCATGCAGTTCTGTTTTTTCTCAGCTGTTCTTTCTTCTTTTTTTCCCTCCTCGCTGTCACTAACAGCTGATCTAAAAGGTAAAGGTATTTCTGCTAGCATGTGACATTATTGGGAATCTGGTGTTTGTGTTTTGAATGTGTCTTCTGATGAAAGCAAGATGGCCTCCTATAGCTGAATAAAATGCATGCTATCCCATAGCCTTCACTTTACTGCTTGTGAATTTCTGCTTTGGAATAAAATGATTAACTCTGGTAATCACCACAATTGCATTTTGATATGTTGCACTGGTTTCCTTCATTTTCTTTTGTCCCCTTTCTCTTGATGCTTACAGTTTTTCGTAGTTTATTTATTTTATATTCATTCACTGTATATAACTATTCCTTTTGCCATGTGTTCAGGTGGGTTTGTCTTCAGAAGCCCAGGAGCAGATGCGTATGATGCTCTGTCAAAAGGAATCTAACTACATTCGGTTAAAACGAGCTAAGATGGACAAGTGCATGTTCAAACGGATCAAGACCCTCGGCATCGGCGCCTTCGGCGAGGTCTGCTTGGCCAGAAAAGAGGACACGGGAGCGCTGTACGCCATGAAGACTCTCCGCAAGAAGGACGTGCTCCTGAGAAACCAGGTGGCTCACGTCAAGGCTGAGAGGGACATTCTGGCAGAGGCCGACAATGAGTGGGTAGTGCGTCTCTACTACTCTTTCCAAGATAAGGACAACCTGTACTTCGTTATGGAGTACATCCCCGGAGGGGACATGATGAGCCTTCTCATCAGACTCGGCATCTTTAAAGAAGAGCTGGCTCAGTTTTACATCGCAGAGCTCACCTGCGCTGTGGAGAGCGTCCACAAGATGGGCTTCATCCACCGAGACATCAAGCCTGACAACATCCTCATAGACAGAGACGGTCACATAAAGCTGACAGACTTCGGTCTTTGCACTGGTTTCCGCTGGACCCACGACTCGAAGTATTACCAGAGCGGTGAGAGTTTATTTTAATTTTACATGCTTATAGTAGACATGTCATGCCACATTCATACTGCTACAGTGATATAGTCATATTAAACATCACGGTCATTTCATATAATGCCCCAATGTATTTAAGTAACTTTTTACTTGTATAACACATTTCAAGACAAACATCACAAAGTGCTTCACAAAGAAATACCAAGGCATTTGAAACAAAACAGACAAAAAATTAACCAAGTACATATGTACAAGTAACCCTGTTAAACCAGGGGTGGGGAAATCCAGGCTTCAAGTGCTGGTGTCCTGCAGGTTTTAGATGTGTCCTTGAACACAGCTGATTTAAATGGATAACTTACCTCCTCAACATGTCTTGAAGTTCTCCAGAGGCCTGGTAATGAGCTAATCATTTGATTCAGGTGTGTTGACCCAGGGTGAGGTCTGAAACCTGCAGGGAGTTCCCCCACCCATGTCTTAAACTAAGCTCTCAGACTGTCATTTAAAAGAAAGGGGAAAACCAGAAAGTTCTGAATAGCATCTTTCAGCTTTCTTTTAATGATTGTCATCAAAATCTTTCTGTTCAGAGCCTAAAACAATCTGACCTGCTGACATATAAAAAGTAGAAAAATCACTGTGTTCACATACCCTCTCTTCAGGGGACCACGTGAGGCAGGACAGCATGGACTTCAGTAAGGAATGGGAGGATCCAGCCAACTGCCGCTGTACAGACCGCCTGAAGCCTCTGGAAAGGAGAAAGGCCCGGCAGCACCAGCGTTGTCTGGCCCATTCGCTCGTGGGGACACCCAACTATATCGCACCAGAAGTGCTGCTTCGAACAGGTAGAGTGTAGCATCCAGGCAACATTTTTGATGTAATGTTTGTTTGTTTTTTTTTTTTTTTTTTTGAAGGCTTCTATTATTGTTGGCTACATATAGCTCTATTAGTGATGACATATAGGGTATTGTCGTCACCCAAGTTTGTGAATTCGATGACTCCAGAAGGAAGTTTCCTAGGATTTTGAAATTGATACCACAAGCATTTCTACTAATAATCTCAGCTGACTTCAAATCAGTGACCCAGACCACGGGGTTAGAGGTCAGAGGTCAAGTTTTCTGAAAATGAATGCAATAACTTGAGAACAAGCCGATGTAGGACTTTTGAAATTCACACCATGGGTGCATCTGCCAGGAGGCCGAGGGGTACCAATGGCCACTTCCAGCTGCTGTTTGAGCAAAGTGGAGTCTCATCGTGAGTTTACGTGTAACGGCTGCATAGCGTTTTTTTTTTTTTTTTTTTTAGTGCCTCTGCCGTCTCTTTGTCGAGCTCTCTGGTCATCTTTTCTCTCTCATGAATTCATGCGCTGTTCTGTGTATTAGCTCTCACTGTAACAGAGTTGCTGGAAATAAACACTTGCACGACAGGTGAGAACAAATGTATATTTTATCATCCTGTCTGTGACAATAAGAAGGTCTACCGCACCCTTTGATGCTATGTGTATTTATACACAAGTTTACAGAATGAATTATGATTCATTCTGTAAAGTTTAACTTGTTTTAGTCTGCAGATTATTATTTAAACAGCTGATCAGTGATTAAACCACAGAGCTAAAAAAAAAAAAAAAGGTGTGCTGCCTTTGAATAGCCATCAGTAAAAGAGTTAAGTTACAAAAAGAAAAGTTGCTTTACAGGATAGAAATAAACACTATTTTGGCTCCCCCACCCCCATTTATATTACACATTGAGTAGAATAAAAGTGTCTCTCAAAAAAAAAAAAAAATCGTGTGTGTGTGTGTGTGTGTGTGTGAATAAAAGCTGTATTTCAGATCTGAATCCTCCCCAAATTGTTGTGAAATTTCCTTTAATCCTCTTCAGGATACACCCAGCTCTGTGATTGGTGGAGTGTAGGAGTGATCTTGTATGAAATGGTTGTTGGACAGCCTCCTTTCTTAGCAACCACACCCCTGGAGACGCAGCTAAAGGTATGCGAGGCAGTTGCAGTGAAATGCTAAGCATCTACACAGGTCATTGTTTGCTTCATGTTGTTTTTCAATTTTGGAACTAGGTGATAAACTGGAAGAGCACGCTGCACATTCCCCCGCAGGCCAAGCTCAGCGCAGAGGCATCGGATCTCATCGTTAAACTGTGCCGCGGCCCTGAGGACCGCCTCGGTAAGAACGGCGCGGATGAAATCAAAGCCCATCCTTTCTTCAGAAGCATCGATTTCTCCAGCGACCTCAGACAGCAGGTGGCACCATACATCCCCACCATCGCCCACTCCACGGACACCTCCAACTTCGATCCAGTGGACCCGGATAAAATGTGGAGCAGCGACGGCGACGACGAGGACAGCCATAACGACACGCTAAACTGTTGGTTCCGCAACGGAAAGCACCCCGAGCACGCCTTCTACGAGTTTACCTTCCGGCGCTTCTTTGACGACAACGGCCATCCGTACAGCTGCCCCAAGCCCATCGAGTACGAGGGCTACGAGGACGAGGCCGACTCGGCGGGCGCCACACAAGAGGCCGCCAGCTCCTCGGCGTTACAGGGACGAGACCTGGTCTACGTATAGCACTCAAGGCCCGATGACACGCTTGTACATAATGAGTAGACGCAGGGGGTTTTCAGTGGCATCACATTTGAAACATAGGAAGTATGTTTGTTTCGTCACATTAACAGACTGTTTATTTTAAAAGCAAACAACAAAACCACAGTCGCAACCTAAAGGAACAATTCAACACTTTAAGAAATGTCATTCTTTGATTTCTTACCACGAGTCGGAGGATGACAAACAGAGCTACATAGGAAGCTGGCCATCATTCGGTTAGCTGAGCTTAAACTCTAAAAACAGCTCTGTCCAAACTTAAAACCTGCCTGTCAGCACCACTGAGGCTCAGGATTAACACACTGCACCCTGGTTACCTGAGGGAGGTTCTTGCTAGACACACAACTTTATTTATAAAGCACTGTTACACTACAACCTACATTCACACAGTGCGCTCTCTCGATCTCTCTCTCTAGACACACACACACACACACACACTTTAAGATGCACGCAGTAAACGGTCTGTGTCATGTCCTGTTGTGTTCATGTACAGCACAGGCTACTTCGGTGTATTTGCACCGGTTATGGCCGCAAGCAGGAATGCACCTCAGAGTACTGATAGGCATCCACACACAAAGAGAATAGCTGCGAGGTATCTGTCAATAGAGCTTACATGGTGGGATACCGTTTATTGAATTGAGGGAGGTGGTAAATGCACTAACCAGGTACAAAACCAGGGACAAAAAATTAAAACCAGTCAGGTGTTGATACTATGCTTTTCTGTTTGGACGTTACTTTGACACATCTTCACCAGATGGTGTTAATGTTGTGGCTGATTGATGTAGGTTCTTGTCATATTTGGGATGCCACTCAGTTGGATAAAAGAAGAGTGACTTGAGTCTAAGGCTTTGTTAGATCCTAACCTAGCAACAGCTGCTTGTTTTGTAACTGGTGAAAAGAAAATTCAATAAAATGAAAAGTTAGAAAACTTAAGTTTAAAGTGCCCCATTTTAGCTTTAGTTAACATTAGCCAGACTTTTTTTTTTTCTCTTTTCTCACTGCAGCCCTATTTTCAGGTGCACAAATGTGACTAACGCCATCATTAAACATCCACACCCGACGTCATCGATGTTACAGAGTAAAGATCTGTAATTCCTGAACACCACCTCCAATACTATTTTAAATACTCTCAAATTAAGGCTGAGAATCTGCACTTTGAATGTTTTTCTAACCCGTTAAAGTAATAACTACATATCTGGACCTGAACTGTAACCCAGTGGGTTTCAGAGGTGCTGGTAGGTGGATTTTTGTCAGAGCTGGGCCAGCTACTCCAGTATCATTCTCCTTCTCCTGGCATGTTTTCCAGAAATGCATCCATTTTTAAAGTGTGACATATGCTGCATAAATCTCATAAGAGGAAAGGAAAGCAGGAAGAAGAGGAAAATAAAACAAAATCGGGGCGCTCTCTCCCTTTTTAAAGCCTTAATTTATTTAATAAGTTGTAACATGTGATGCTAGTGTAGATGCTGTTTGTGCGGGAGTTTTATTCAGTGGTTAAAAAAAAATAATACATTTTAATTTATATTTTAATGTTTGCAGTGGGGAAATTAGTGTTATGACTCTTAGAAATGTTGCAGGGGGAAATATTGCTCTAATTATTGCTGTGCCTTTATTTTTGGTTAAATATAAAGGGGGTTAATAATCAAACAGGCATTTAATAAGTAGCAGTTGATGATTGAACTACAGTAGATTTTTGTTTTTATTTTTCTAATTTATATCTAAAATGTATTTATAAATTATGTTGTATACAGTTGATGTAAATATCTTTTTTCCCTCTCCTTCCCACCCCCGCCCTCTGGGCAGGTCCTCGTTGGGGTCCACTGCTGCTTTTTATTTTTATTTTTTTTTAAATGTCACTCATATTGGTCAACCAAAGCACTAAATATGTGGATTTTCATTTTTTGTATAACTCACTTTTAAAGAAAAAATCACAACACTAAGAAAAGTCAGGGTTTCAGTTTTTTTTTTAGTTTAGTTTTTTGTTTTTTGTTTTTTTTAAAGCGGGAAATGCACTTGGTCATCTTTTGGTGAGTTTTTGTTCGACTCTTCATCACATATCAGTTCCTTTTTCTTTTTTCTGGTGCTTTTCTCTCACTGCGTGTAGGAAAGATCTCTGAATGTAGTTATCGTGGACTTACTGGTGACCACTGTTGTTCTGCACTGGTTTTGTTTTCCTTTTATGAGAGAATTTTATTTTTCTGTAAATTTGTTGCGTTGGGAAATTTAAGAACAGTGGAAACCGGGATGAATAAAGAATGTAAAAAAACAAAACATGTTTTACAAGCACACCAAGCGTGATGTATTGTTATCGCCATCAAGTAGAGGAAGATTTCAATTTTAGCTGCATTTAAATTCCTCCTTCTCATATGAATCGGCCAGAAAGGGCAGACTTTCATGATTGCCAAGCGACAAAACATATTCAGCGAATGGAAAAAGAAGAAATTTATGCATTGTTTGACTCCCCCATATTAAAGTTACACTGCTACTAAAGGAAGCACCCATGTGTTATTCCTAACCTTGTAGATGTTAATCCTGATAGGCTTAGAAAACTGCAGCATTGTGACTGAGTTTACAGATACAGAATTATCAAAGCAAGGCACTAATCAGATCTTCAGTGATTTGCTAAAGAGATTTCAGCCATGCTAACAGGTTTGTAAGAGAAGCTCCTCAGGCATGCTCAAATGGCTGTGTTATCCTTTAAATCTAAAAAATGTATAAAAATGTTTTCATTTTTCATAAATAGCTCTACTGTATAATTTAGCACTGTGGAAAAATATATTGAAATATTAAAACATTTGACTTCTCTCAAGACGAACAGAAGTTGAAATCACCTGAAGCAACTTTCTGCTCAAATATGTTTTTAGTTATGTTTTTTTTGCTGTCCCAAAAGAAAGACAAGTGTACATAGTTTTCATCCCAGTGGCGACCCTACCTGAGAGCTTTCAAAAATAAATTTTTTAAAAAAAGACAGTTTTCTGACTTTGCAACCCTGAATTTGTTGAAGTTTGTATTTGTTGCCATCAGAGGGCGCTTAACTGAGTTTAACAGGGAAGTGACTAAAGAAAATGCAGCAGTAAGTTACTGTATGCATGTGTGTATGGGAACATATGCTAAAAACAAATGCTATGTGAAGTAAAATAATAAAATTTATACATTTTTTGGCTGAAATCTAACATTTTTAGGTTTATTTTATTCTTCATTTTCTGCACTACAGAATGTGAAAATAAAACTCCAGTGAAGAATAGTCCCCATAAAATAGGACAATCTAAAAAATTTTAACTATAAGATCAAATCACTGGGCTCATCTTACAGTGGATAACTCATACCCAACCTAAAACAGTGTAGTTATTTTTAAGTGTATTGTCAAACACTATTAAATGTGGTTAAAAGTTTCAGTCCAGTTCAGAGTTACATATTCTCATTCTAGTCTCAAGACGTACAGTTATATGACTTTAGGTTTTGTTTACATACTGCAACACACACATTAAACACCTAGTTAGTGGCAGCTTGAATCGTACATGCTAGCTGATAGACGTACCTCAAACTGAACACCCTCCCTTTTCCTCCTGTAAGATGCCAAAATCTCAGTTTTCTGAACAGTGGAGTCAATTTTGCAGGTTAAAGGTAAACAGTTTTGAGTAGTTCGGCATGTTGAAGCCACCTGTGGAGCATAATCCCAAAATAAGGCCTTTAATGAGTCTGTGGGATGTGGGATACTGACGGCCCTGTGAGATTTTGCAGACCTCATCTCTGTTCAAGACTACAACTAGATTCCTTGTTGGGATCATTTCTCATTCTTTGTACAGCTGTGTACAAAAACAGCAACCCCAGCCCAGCTGTAAAAGCTACAGCAGCACAAACTGCATCACATTGCCACTGGAATTTAAATGCATTCATTTGGGGAAAATGGTTTTATTTTTGATCCTGCAACAGAGTTTCTCTCACATTGTTGAAATGTTGCAGCTACAAGAACAAAGATCTTATCAGTGGAGATCTCGGTTTCCTTCACCTGGCTCCGTTTGTCCAGAACCAACAAAGCATTAGATACCTGGACTATGTTGTATCCAGATAACTTCAGGGTTAACCCTAGGTTTCTGTACTACTAAGCAGAGATGGGCAGTACAAGTAAGGCGTTACTGTAATCCGATTACTTTTTTCGAGTAACGAGTAAAGTAAGGGATTACTATTGCAAAAACTGTAATTAGATTACTGTTACTTTCCCGTAAGCACGCTGCGTTACTGCGTTACTAAAACCGTGACTTTCTTGCGAGTGTCTCATGACAATGACGTAAGCGAGTGCGACGTTTGTGGCAACAGCTGTGTGCAGATCAACAATGGATAATATATGAGTGCAGGAGAGAGTATGAGCGTGCAGCGTTTAAAGGGTGGAAGCACTGACCTTACTTTGACTTTGATTCCATAAAAAGTGACAAAAACATTAGCGTCCGCTGTTCACTGCGTGGGAAGAAAACTTCTTTTTACAGGGAAAAAAAACCCCTAAACTTCCGAGCAAGCACCGACAGTACGCTGCCACGGGAATGTGAAACTCCCAGATCCTTCCACTGACCGCTACGACACACCTGCACCAGGGCAAACCTCCGCCTACGGCACTCCTGCTATACAGGTGAAAATAGAGCAACAGGACCGCTAGTCTTTGATTTTATTTATTTTCTGCTGTGTTTCACTTGCATTTATTTGAAAGAGTGAGTGTAAACACAAAAAACTATTTTATTTTATGTGCTGGAATGTGCAGAAAATAGGTTTAAATGTTAAATTTCTTCCAGTCAGAGAATGTTGCATATAATTTAATTTTTGCTTGATGCATAAAGAAGACGCACCCTTATTTTCTGAACTTTGAGGCGCTATCTTCAGGTGACACACACCTCCCACACCTCGAGTGTCAGGCTGGTTTTAAAAATCAAACTAGACACGGCACATGATTGAGGACAAACAAGTTAACTTAAACAAGCTTATTTTTTAATGGATCTGCAAAATTGTTTGAATTTCCAAAGAAAATTTCTGTACCTCCCGCCCACAGTTACCCAGTGGCAAAAGTTACACAATGTTACAGAAACGTTTCCAACCCAAAGAAATCTGCATGCAGGAAGAAAAACAAAACAAAACAAAAAAAGAAATAAAAAGTGAAATAAATCATACAGATAAAATAAAATATCAACAAACAGGACATACTGTATAATGCCGTTCTTTTGGCTGGAGGAGAAATTCAAACGCTTCAGCTTCAGTTCAGTGTCTTCATGAAGAGAGCCTGAACCGACACATTAAACTGTAATTTCATTAAATGAATGTGGCTCCGCCCACCACACAGCCCCGCCCCTGTCTTCCATATAAGGCACAGGACAAAATAAACCCCCACATACAAAAGGAGCTAGCCACGCCTCTGTCACTTGGTAACAAATTGACCAAATATGGTTAGACAACAGAAACCGCACTAAATGTACAAAATGTTAATCCTATTTAATCTCGTTTTAACTTTGATTTCCTCAGACTGAAGGTGAGTGCTGTGGGTGGGTGGGGTTAAAGGGGGAGGGGTGTGAGGGTGTCCAACCAGGTGAGCCTGTGCAAAGGAAATATTAAAAATATGAGCTTGTCTTTTCCACACATTTTTTTCCTTTTTTTTTTTTTTTACTTAAACTTTAAAACAAATGACAAGAAATGTGACTGGATTTCTCTTTTTATCAGAAATAAAAATGATCATTAGATGCAGAGTGGAGGAACATAGTTGGGTGGAGAAGTGGGAACGAGGGGATTAGACATATGAAGTGGTTTATTGTTTTTATTCTGATAAAGAGACAGAGTGTCAGTGTGCAAGAAAACTCATGAGACAGGTTAGAGGGCGAGTTAGAGTTAGCAGTGTGAGAGAGAGAGAGAGAGAGAGAGAGAGAGAGAGAGAGAGATTGTGTGTGTCTGAGTGTGTTTGTGTGCGTTAGTGTGACTGAAACAGGAGTTGTTCAACTGCAGCACTTGCTCTTCCAGCCTGTGACTCCTCCTCCGTTGCTGATGTCGACGTTTTCACTGTTGGGCTCTTTTACAGGCGTCTGTCAAAGAGACACACACACACACCTTATTAAATATGCACCAGGAAAAATGTGAAGCAACCACTCTGGTTTATGTCCACAATCGCTCCCTACTAAGGCTGGCATCATTAACCATTTCCTAGTTCAGATGCTTCCCCAGTTTCCAAAAATCAAACAAATACTCAGACATATCAGGATCAGCCTGTAATTCAAGGGGGATAAAAGCCAAAACCGTCTTTGAAACATTAATTTAATGAAATACTGGAATATTTCCCATGATGCCGGTTTTTTAGCTTCAGTATGAATAAAGAAAGGGTGAGAATGACAGCTATGAATGGTTGCCATCAGGTTTCATAACTGGGTGACACCTTAGTGGAAAAAATAAATAAATAAATTACTGAACACATGTTCCACGTGAGACATTGAGCACACACCTTTCTGAGGATGTCTTCTGCTAACGTGAGGAAAGCTTTCTCGATGTTGATGTTGGCCTTAGCGCTCGTCTCAAAAAACCTAATGCCGTGCTCCCTCGCAATCTGTGGGGAGGAAAACAAACCCAGTCAGAAACTGTGCATGTGGTCCAGTCCAAAAATAAAGCTGCTGATCTCCTGAGGAGAACAGAGATCAAGTATCGCACACACCTGCCTGAGTGGAACTGTGTGTGTTTGTGCGCTGATATTGTCACTACCAGTTTGCTTTGGTACTTTAAACCAAATCTGTTAAAGGCCCTGCAGTCTCACACAGGTGTTTCCACTCGTTCTGGCTTATTAGAGCTCTGTTAAGGATGAACTTGGGCTGAACTCTGAACATTAAATCCAGAAACTAAACTCTAAATCAACTCGATATCCAACTGCCAAACTGACAGACATCCAAGTACTGCTCACAAATGCAAAATAGGGGTTTAACTCTGAGCGTGTGTGTCCCCTGAGCTGCTATAGTTTTTATTTTATTTTTCCTTTTAGATCAATTTTGTTACAGTTTGATTGTATTAATTTATTTTTACTGTCTAAAAGTGTTTAATTGTGGCTATTATAAATTTCAGACTTTTACATGATACAGGTGGTATCTGTCAGAAAGTAAGTTAAGAACTATGGACACATAAGACACAGTCACATGGACAGATTTATTTTCTATTGGAAAAAAGTTACAATTTTATTGATTTCCCGCATTAAAATTGTGAAGTGATGGCATACGGGCAGTTAAAATGAGTGTAGATACCAAGCTGTTATACTAAGAATATCAGGTTATTGAGGGTTTTTTTCATATTCAACAACAATTTTCTGTTTAAAGAATGAATGCAACTGAACACTATTTTTTTTTACCTACAGTTTTAGTCTCATGTTTGGAAGCTAAATGAAATTTCACAATAGTTTAAATGGCTTGCTTACCTACTTAGTACAAATAATTCAATCTTTGGCATTTGAACTGCGAAAGAAACTGAGAAAACTAGGTTATTGTTTCTTTGTCTTTCCACAAGGGAACCTTAACTACAGTTCATGAGAAAATAAAGCATCTCATTTCTTTCCTTTTAGTTCATCTCTCCACTGTTAGTTATTATTACTAAAAATGCTAAACAATGGTAACAAGTTCAGTTTGTGCAGAAAGACAAACAGCAGCTCTGTAGAGAGGTACAGATTGTAGTGGAACGTTTGAGCTGTAAATACACAAACAAAGCTACTATCACCTGTTCTAGCACGGCATTTAACTCCTATTAACTTCAGCAGAAAGTAACCTCATGGAAATGTCAGATGGGCACAAATGAGCCACAATTAACTACAGAAGACTTTATGAGTGGCTGCAAACTCAAAGTGCAAGGCTGCAGCAACAAATCAACCAATCGTTGCTGCAGCCTTGCAGGACCTCATTGACGAATGGCCCTTCACAGCTGCACAGGACCGCACCACCTCACCTGCTCTCCCTTGGCTTTTGGTACGACCCTCTTGTCATCCATGTCACACTTGTTGCCTAGCAGCATTCGCTCAACGTCCTCATTTGCATGCTGAAAAAAATAAAACACAAATGAGGAGATTATTAGATCACATTTGCCAAACTTCATCTACATTAAGCTTTTTAAAGGATTTATTGCTTAGATAATCCAAGCTGGCCAATCGAGCCCATGATTCAGGCCCTTTTCTAAAAGAACCAATTTCTAGTGCTGTCTAATTACCACTAGTAGGTAGAGCGAGTGGACAAATGAGTTATTTTCCAGAATAAGGGGCATTTCATTATTGCAAAAGGACACATGTCCAGTTCATACTCAGAGAAAAAAGTAAAACACAAGTGGTCTCTAATAACACTTTTGAAGTTTGAGATATTATTAGGAGTGTATGAACTTCTATAGACAGAGATGCAGGATTAGAAAGGCAGAGCTACTACAGGCAAATGCATCACGTTTCCTTCCTCTGACCAAATTGAAGGTTCTAAAGGTAAGGGTGAGAAAAATGATACGAGACACAGTCTCATCTAATCCACCTGGCTTAAATTCAAACACCTACAGTGTGTTATTGCACCAGAAAATAATGCAGACAGCTAACACGAGACATCCAATATCCAAACAGTCATATTAACTTCTCAGGTCTAATCTGATCTGGAATGAATCCTCAGGATTACTCGTGTAATGCAATAATTACTAGCGAGATCATGTGAGACACAAGATGTATTCAATACTAAAAACAGCGGAAGAGACACTAAAAAAAAAAATGAAAGGGCGGAGGCACACAGAGAAGACAAAGTTGCCATATGTTGCAGTTTGGCTTATAATCACAGAACTTTGCAACAGTCTGACATCTGTCTCCAACTAAACTGACATTTCAAATACTAAGCAGCCACAGCATTAAAACCAGTTGCATAATACTGGTTAGTCTCTCTGCTAGAAAAATAGTTAGGATGTGGGAAGGTGCGGACACCGTTGATCTTGGACTGGCATCCTTTAGTTCTTCTGGGTTTGCCAGTAGGACCTCTGTAGATCAGGCTCAATCAGGTGTCACCCTACAGATGAGACTAGGATCTTTGGCCTTTGTAGGCTGGATCATCACCTGTGGCACTGTCTTGTGTTCCTTGAGTGGTTTCTGAAGGGGTCTTGCACTGCAAGTGCTTGTGGGAGGCTTGTGGGGGCATGTCTTTAGAACCACAGCCATGTTTAGTTGGCTTGGATTGTGTCAAAGTTACAACCACATCCAAGCAGAATATTGAACTCCATTCATACATCAGTGGTTTTAATGTTGTGGCTGATCAGTGTACATTAGGTCTCATCCTTGTGGCTTCATCTATTCTGATAAAACACAGATGCACAAACAAAGTCCTTTTTCTGACCCAAGAAGAATGCTGTTTATACTGACAAAACACAGCACTGCAGATTCAATAATAAACAAGCGAAATTTAAACAAAATAAATTCTAATATTTTAACACCACTGTGAAAGATCTTGAAGGGGCTGGATTAAAGTTGGATGCACCTGATCAGGCTTTGTCTTGGCTCAAAATGTGATACTTAAAAAAAATTAAATACGAACAACATTTTCACAGTACTCCGATTCTAAAAAAACTGTTCTTTTTGTAAGCTTTTGCACAGTTTAGGTTACAGTCTCCCTCCACCTTCCCATAATCCTCACCTCTTCAGGCCATGATAATCCTCAGCACAACTGCTCTGTAAATGATTAAGGCAAAGGGCCTCCTTTTTCATTAGTAGTTAACAAAAGTCCATCCATTATGCTACTTGTGGCCATTTCCTTAAAAAAAAAAAAAAAAAAGACAGCACAATAGGGCTGGGCTATATCATACCGTTCACGGTAATACCGGTATAATGTTGGGCAACGATAGGAAAATGAAATATCGCGATAGAATATGGGTAAAACGCGCATGCGCAGTGCCTATGTTTACATAAGCACATGGCGGCGACGCAGAATGAGAAGAGCGAAACTGGATCGTTGAATGAAACGGATGAACCAGAATTGGTTTGTAAAAATACTGCAACTTCAGTGGTGTGGAACTGGTTTAGCTTTCGTCCGTCAGATACACAACAAAGCACTATTTCTGGTAGAGCATGCTAGCGGGCCGGCGTTAGTACCGTGTTTTTTGGAAAATACGGCACACTTAAAATCAATCCTTTGATTTTTCTGAAAATCGACAGTGCCCCTTATAATCCCGTGTGCCTTATGTATGAATTCTGGTTGTGTTTACTGACCTCGAAACGATTTTATGTCGTACACGGCGCTCGAAAATCTGTCAAATGTTTCAGTACGACTTTGCTAAGCTACGAACCCGCACCGCTTGATGGATTGTCGGAGCATTACGGCTATCGTAGGCAGGAGGCTCGCGGAGTGATACGTACTGTGCTTCAACATAATATTACCGTGTTGTGTGTAGAGATGGACCGATCCGATATTACGTATCGGTATCGGTCCGATACTGACCTAAATTACTGGATCGGATATCGGAGAAAAATAAAAAAATGTAATCCGATCCATTAAATATCACGAAAGCACCTCACAAAACTTGCAACACGCCGTAACTCACCTCAGAACGTTAGCACGTCGGAGCAGTATGCATCACGTGATAGAGCAGCTGTGGCATGCGGGACCTGTCGGTGGTCTGGATAGCATTTGGAGCTTCGCTAGCAACCCGGCATTTCATCTCCGACAAAGTTATCCCGAGAGAAGTAAAGCAAGTGTGTAAGTCCATCTCTGAATGTTTGTAAAGCATTCCTGCGTTAAGCTTAACAAGCGACTGCCTCTCCTGCTGCTACTTCAATCATGAAACTGCTTAACGATCAGCTGATCGGCTTTTCTGTCGCGAGTCCGTGTCTCTTGTTTGCTTTTGGCCCACTTTGCACCAGAAAGAGGAAACCAGCGGCTGAACAACAGCAGCACGTTTAAGCTTGATCAGCTGTTGTTAGAATGTATTTAATATTACTTTCTACTCGAGGATCTTTTTCTACGTAGCTGACGCTGGTAACTGTGCAGGGGCGGATCTAGCAAAGTTTAGCCAGGGGGGCCGATAGGGCATTAACAGGGAAAAGGGGGCTCAAAGACATACTTTTCTTTCTTATTCTCATTTAAAATGTCTAGCTTTTAATAAATAATTATCTGACACCCAAAGTTTTAATTTGATGTAAAATGAATAGAAGTCCATTACTGTATATAGTAACTATTAAGTCTAATATATATACCCTAGTAAGCTATAGTACTTTTTCCTTTGGGAAGGTACCATCTGTGCAGTCTGCAATTTTGTTGAAGAAAGATGTTGAATCTATTTAATATTTCTTGAAAAATAATTGATTTCTGTGCATTTTTTTCCACACTGCATCAAATTAAGGTTGATTACGTCGATTAAGCATCATGAGGTGGAGCGTGAGGGGTGGTTCCCTATTTTTTATTTATTTATTTTTGTTGTTGCTGGGAGTTGGAACCCTATTAGTTAGGTTGCTTAATATTTATGCTAAGTACTCTTTAAAATACCAGCATAGGGAGGATGGTGTAGGTTTAGGTTTATTAGATTGATCAGTATTGCTGAACTATGAAATTTTTTTTTTTTTGCATACAGGTATAACAGAATAGCTTTAGTGTAGTTGTTGTTTTAAACTTGAGTATGAACTTATACAAAATGCAGCAAGATATTTAAAAAACAGTTTTGTTGATTAAAAAACACTATATCGGATTCATATCGGTATCGGCAGATATCCAAATTTATGATATCGGTATCGGACATAAAAAAGTGGTATCGTGCCATCTCTAGTTGTGTGTGTATAACCTCTTTTTAAGTTTTGTGTATATTATACATTGTTATGCTGAGGATATGTCGGCCAGTTTCCACTGGAAATGCCTTTTGGTTAAACTGTCAGCAAGGAATTTGCATTTGCACTGTTAATTTTTTATATAACTTTAATGCACTTTAAAAAGCTGCTTGTTTAAGTGAAAATACATTGATTTTTTTTTTTTTTTTGCACTAATAAAGTTCAGGAGTTGCAAAGTATTTTGTCTAGTGTCAATTATATCGTTATTGCAGATTTTCAAATGTATATCGTGATAAATATTTTTGGTCATATCGCCCTGCTCTACATCACAACATGTGAGAAGGTCACTGGGAATGAGGCATAAGCTTGTGATCGCCACAAAAACCACTAGATGACAAAACAAGCACCCGATTCCAGTTTTTTTTCCCAGCACAAAGCAACACCCAACGTCATCTGAGTCAGGCCATAATCAGACCGTTAACCATACACGGCATAAAAGACGGACACAACATCAAGATCTGAAAAATCAGACTGCTGAAACCTGCACGCTTTTCAATAACCAGCAGGTGGAAACTCCTGTGGTTCCAACAGCACTTCAGGTTACATAGAAGTTTATAGGAAAAATAGCCCTCAGCTCCTCTTCTCTGTGACCTCAGTAACAGCATGTCAGGTTTCAAAACACCAAGATGGCATTGGCAATGATCAGCTCGGGGTTTCACAGCAGATACAGCCATCTTTTATTCAGCCAGTGGTCTTAACAAGACGTTACAGCTGTCTCACCTTGAATGTGTTCACTGTTACTCAGCTTTTATAATGTTAAAAACAGGCTGAAACAAGTAAACCCGCCCTTGTTGTGTCAAGACTGTTTGTGGTACTGCTTGGTAAAACTGTACAACTACTTCTGCAGTGAGACAGATGCATACAGACAACTGGCTCATCTGATTCATTTTAGTCACACACTCCTGTTCCACAGCTCGCTGCACACAGTTTAACTAGCCCGTTAGTCATGTTGGCCGCATTCCCGTGAAGTGTTTATCGCCATGTTTTTGTTCCAAAGACATAAAGAAATAAATGCAAAATCAGTGTCAACGATTCATTCCATAAAAATAAAAATGATACAGAGTTTGGATACTTTGTGTTGGTGTTTATTTGCCTCACCTCATCAATGTTGCGCAGCCATTTGCTGATGTTTTCGAAGCTCTTGGCGTTGGTGATGTCATAGACCAGCATGATGCCCATGGCTCCTCTGTAGTAGGAGGTGGTGATGGTGTGGAACCGTTCCTGCCCTGCTGTGTCCCTGCACAGAGAACATGTTTTTATTTGCATGTGTTTTCTTGGGTTTGAACTGCAGTGACCTGCATGAAAGGTGCTTCACAAATAAAATTTGACCAAAGAATTGCTTAAATTTCTTCATAATACGCTGAGATTTCACACATTTATCAGCTACAAATGCTTTGTTCAAAACAGAAGAGTAAATAAGCAAATAACTCTGAAGAGTCCAAACTCAGCGAAGACTCTTTCTTTGAGTTGCTGTTAGACTGAGGAAGCTGATTTAAGAAAATCCCTCCAAATAAGATTAAAGACAATCAAGACATTTGTTAGTTAAGAGAAGCTGAACCCTAAGGGCTTGTAAGCACTCATGTATAATGTAGGGCTAAAATTCACCAACAATACAGTTCCAGAGGGAAGGTCCAAACATTTTTTTGATGAAAAAAAAAAAAAAAGGTTGTAAAACATTTGAAAAGTTAATTCATTGTTATGTCAATTTTGACCAAAACAGTAATTATGATTTTTGCAGTGACATCAGTCAGTCTGTTGTGGGAAGCATTGAGACCAGACTCTCTATGTATGTGTCTGTGAGAAGATTCTTAGTGATTAAGTTAAAATAATCAGCCATAAAGTTTGTAGATATGCCTACAATTTAGAACAGCAGCTATCTAAAATGTTGAATACCTCATTGCTGCCATACAAATATAAAGGTCCTAAATGCAAAACTGAAACAGTACGATCCAAACCATTGAGGTTACTGGATTATGAGCTAGACTAGATTAAAAACATGACAGCAATTTAAACCAAGAAAGTGTGATGAAGAAGCAGCCTCTCATCTAGCAAACCATCTGCAACAGCTGTGTTTCATCAACATAAAAAGTTTTTCCACATCAGCCAGTAATATAAATTTCACTGTTTTAAGCTAAAGGAATATTTTAATGTATGTGTGCTGCTCAGCTCAAACGCAGCAAAGTCAAACAATCAAAACAAGTGAGTATTTAAACATTTAGTTGAATACGATTTGAAGAAAGCCCCACATATAGAGTGATTAAAGATAATTAGCACTTTATTATGTAGCATTAAAAATGAATTCGTGCCACTTATTTATGTCAGTCTTCTTAACCGTAAAAACTTCATTATTTGTCCCAGTTACAGTTCAGTAGAAGGTGTGCCAGACATGTGAACCTGCTTATGTGAGGCTATTCTTTTGGTCACCAACAGAGGCTGACTTCGATGATAAAATATTTAGTTAATGCACACTTCAAACTCGACGCAGAGACAAAAAGAAAAAGAAGAAGAAAAAAAAAAAGATACTGCTTTAAGGCCTACAGGAACAATGTTATTTAATTTTAACACTTCTTGGAAGAAAAACAAACGGCAAAGCCGTAGCAGGCGGGTTGACCCAGGTACAAATACATTTAAATCCACTGCAGGTTTCCTCGCATGTCTGCACTAGCATCAGCCTCAGCAGTCACTTCTTGCTTTCTGTGGAAACTCTGCCAACATCCATCTATCACCGCTGACAAGGGAAAGAGAGGAAGCCCAGGAGCACCAGGCACCAAAGCAAATCAGAGCTACACTTAAAGAGGGTGTTTAACTAGATACGAGTGTTAATCAAGACACAATGTGCTTGGACAGGATGAAGGGAAAATCTGATCTGAGCCTGAAATGCACATGATCTGACACAAATTTTATGCATGTGCAAGTTATTAAAGTCTTGCAAGATATCTTTCATGACTTCATACTCACTCATCGCTATCCACTTATTAACAAACAAATACCAAAAAGTAAAATGATGCATTTTAATAATGAAAGACATATTTTTACTCTTCAATTGTCCGTCTATCGTCCTTTCTTTGTCCTTTCTTTGGGCAAAAGCTTTGCTCAAGAAATGAAAACATATCCTGACAACGAATAAAGTAATGTCTTCAACCACTGAGTTTAAGAATACGAAGTACGATCATTAATTTGACAGTAATCAGCTTCTTTATTAAATATTTGCCCACTATTGTTTGTCCCCTATTCAGTACTGCATTTATGGTTTTATTCAATTAGAGTTTCACCTTCCAGTGGCAAATCAAATTTCTCTGTACTACCTCAATAATTTGAGTTTTTTTATTATAGTTTGTTTTTAATATTTCAGCTGTTTAACTTACATTTCCAGACAGTAGATCCCAACTTCCCAATTGCAAGATCCCAAGAACCTAAGCTGACAAGTTACTCAAAATAACGTTTTTGTCCATTGTGCTTGTTTTCTAGAGTAACAGTGGGTGTGGCTGTGCAGGTGTCCGTCTCTGAGATAACATGAAAAGATTATCTTTGAATGAACGGACTGTATTCAGAGAAGCGCAATATCCGTTACAGGTTCTGTATTGACCTGAAACTGTCTTCTTGTATTGTGCTACAATGTATTTGTACCTTTGTAGTTATCATGTTTTCTACTTCAGGTTATGCATCACAAAGCTCTGATTCATTTATTTTCAATGTTACTAAAAAAAATGTCCATATCGTTCACCATTATCAGTCACCTTTAAATAACAGGCTCTTTGTCATCTTGTAGCTTCAAACCAAACTGCTCATGTCTCATATCTTTTTATTCTGGTTGCTATAGTTAATTTCTTCTTGAACTGTCATTCCTAAAAAAAAGACTGCCTCAACTGGACTACCAAAACCTTTAGTTGCAACTCTGTTCATTACAAAAGCACAAATAATGCCTTTCTCTTACATTAATCATTTTTTATCTTCATTACTTGAACTTGATTCTCCAACAACTTCAATTTGCAAATTAAGCTAATTATGGGATTTTTTTTTATTTATTTCCAAGTCAGAAAAAGGATTCCACAGGAAAATTAACAGAACAGTATTTGTTTTTTTAACCAATCCCAAATGCTTTCATCCTATAGACTCATAAGAATTAGACCAAATACTATGGACAATCTGCTGTACAAATGCATTTTTTCTTTCAATTCATCCTGTTTCTCTCCGTAATACTTAGAGACAATTTGTAATTCAAATCTAATCAATTTTTGCCAAACTTAACCAATTAAAGGCTCCAAAATATGAAGATTTATGCATTCCTTGAGCATTTGGGCCTTACTCAATGGGCGCTACTCATGTGGGAAAAAAAAGAAAGAAGAAATAATTACTCATCTGGTACAGACAACGATAACCCTACAGCAGACCTAATGGACTGATGATCATTTCCTGTTCCTGCATATTTCAGTGCTTAAGGGAGGTATGTCAAACAGATGTTTCATTATGACATAATGATTCACAAAAGAGGCTACGCTGAAACACGATTCTCACAAGCTTGGTGTGTTTTTCGTATCTCCACAACACTGGCATGCAAACAAAAACTCACATCTATAACTGACTCACCAGATCTGTAGTTTTATCTTCTTTCCTTGTAATTCAACAGTTTTGATCTTGAAGTCTATTCCTGCAAAACAAAAAACAAACATGTCAGCTTAACCAATATCCATCAGTTGTAGAACATAAGCTGTCGTGAATAAGAAGAGAGATGAACGGCTCCAGCACTGTGACAAAGAGAAAGTGAAGGTCAGAAACAGATAAATCAACGGCAGCGGTTTAGCAACAACTGTTGCCATCATAGAAACAATAGCATTATCTCTTCCTGATTCTGCAGTGTCATTCTCAGCAGACAGCTGGGATCAGCAGCTGGGCAACAACGGGTGCACACAAACCAGGTCACTGAGGTCAAAATTATACTTGTTTTCAGACAGCTGTGAGTATTTTTTTAATATATATATATAACATACATATAGGTTGCACCTTGTAGTGCATTTGATCCTAGCAAGGTTGAAAAATAAAGCTACTACAACTAAAGCGCACTAGACCATATGAGCCAGTAAATACTGAACTTGTACTCTGGTGCACCCCAAAAAGGTTTCGGGCTTCCCCTCGAAGGACAGTCACCAGGGTTGTTTTTTTACATTTTGCATTATGAAATAGAAAAAAAAAGAAAAATTTCTATAAATTTATGATAAGTAAGCAAACACAGGCTCATCATACTGCTTTAACCATATGTGGAATAACTGTACTTACTGGTACTGTTTCTCATCTTAAAACATTATATTTTCTGTTTTGTTTGTTTAATTGTCACCTTTTGGCTACTATTACTAACACCTACAGGATATTTGCCATTCACCGTTAAAAACTAAAATATAAGATGAATGCACTGCTACCAAAGTCCATAGTTAAGTGAAAACTGAACCATATTTTTGCTTTGATTATCAAATTTACGTCACTTGAACCCAGGAGGACCCTCACATGCTCTCAGGCACTACTCTCACAACTGTAAAACTTCGGTGATCTCAAATAAGATTTTTTTTAAACTAGTGCTTTAAGTGTTTTTGTAATATCTGAGGTTTCAGCCTAAAGTTGTTTTTTTCCTTTTTGGTTGGAGATTGAACTCGGGGGAGAAGTTTTGTGGTGCTGCAGTGTGCAATCTTTCCAATGTCAATGTTTTCAAGATTTACAAATAACTGTCAAGCAGTGGAAAGTTACTGACGCTTCTTTTTCACATTCAATGGAATTTGAATTTTATCATTTGGGAAAAAAGGGTGTAGAGCTACAGTTAAGGGTAGAGGGGTTACTTATTAAACAGGGGGCCAACTTCCCTCATGTTTTTCTTTCACTTAGTATAACCTATTTATGTCCTTTTAAATCTGTGCTACAACAAACAGCCAATGACTCATGATATTACAGTAACTGTTAAACCCCTCACCTGGGCATATGTAGGATTTCTGCATTTCAAAACTATAATGAACTAAATAAAAGTAGGGGATTTTTTGACTCAAACCACTAACTTCTTTCTCTTTGAAAAAGCTAGAAAACATAAGAAGGCAATTCAACCATCAACTTCCCACTTGAAAGTAAAACACACTAGATTATTATCCTCTTATACTTTAAATGTGAAGGGTAGGTGACTCATCAGTTTCATTTTTAGCCAACAAGTGGTGTTTTCCTGCTAAACACCGAGTTCTGCTCTTGGTCAGACCTTGTGGTTGGTTAAAAAGTCCAAGAAACAGCTGTGCTCTAGGTGGGGCAAGTTTATAGAATAATGAGGAAACTGCCTGCCAAAGCCTGAGTCACAAAATATTATGCACATCCCATGGAGAGAAAGATACAGTTGGACAGAAAGAAAAGCTAGGATTTAACGCTGGTAAAAGAGGGAGAGTTTTCTACACAACAAAAGTTAAGCTCTTGAAGTCAGCCTCAACAGGGATGACGTGTTACTATTGAGGAGAGTAAACGCAGAGGTTCACTCTTTTTACTCTGTGAAGGGAAAAAAAAGAGAAAGAAACAAGTTATGCGCATTGTGCAATCACGGATCATTTATCCAATCAGTGGAAAAACAGTTATACCTATCCCGTAAAGAATGACACTTTCCATGAGATGTGAATGTTGAGCTGGATGCAAGCAGTTTATAGTCGGCTTTCTTCTTAATACCAGAGGAACCATTCCTTCCACAAGTATGAAAGCCACTGTTTGCTTCTGCCAGTTTCCGTGCAAAATTCATTAAATGGAAAAAGATTTCAGTCGATACTATGCATATCCACTCACTTAAGTGTAATCTGTAAGGGAGAGGGGCTGAGAGACGGGCTGGAAGCAGGAATAAGAGATGGATGAGAGCCGGGGGGGGGGGGGGGGGGGGGGGGGGGGGGGGTTCCCAGTGGGGGTATTTTGAGAAACAGCTGTGAATCTGTGTCTCCAATGGTATGAGTCCTGTGTCACAGGAAGAACACATTCCTGTTTCATGTCCTGCTTCTGCCGTTGGGAGTTTTGTGCCTTTCAGCTTTTTAGTTTAGGTGTTTATTAACTAGTAAATCTGGCCCCCTTTTGTGGAGGATTTCCTAAATGTAACCGAGAGAAATTTTATGGCTTTTCTGGGATGTTATATATAAAGCTACTCTGGGAAAGCTTCTGTCAACCTCATGACAGAAGCATATCTTGTAAGCATTATCTCAAATGAAAGGCCATTTTATCTGTTGCTTAATGTAGTGATACGGTTTTAAAAATAAATAAATAAATAAATAAATAAACATCACTATTTTTCAAAGATCGCGAGAAATCAAATTCTAGTATTTAATTAGCCCGTTTCTTTGTGCTAATGAGATGTTGCACAGGTACAGTTAACACATGTAGCTTTCCAACCAAGCTTGCTAGGCATTAGCTGATATGTTAGGTAACTGAGCTATCAAACTAATTAACTCCTGGTTCTAAAAGAACAACATGGTGGCAGCCAAAACACTAACACAAAGCTTCAAAACACTAAGTCCAAAACTAGAGAGTAACATCCTGGTGACTAGATCCTTCAATAGTTTTTGACCACTGTCTGATAGGTTAAAAGCTGTGGATCTAATGTAAAGTTGTCTCCCACCAACCACTTAAACAACAAAAACAGAAGAATGCACTACTGACAACCACAGGTCAGGCTGGTAAAGTATGTGTGGCACAGTGAGAATAGATGATATTGTACAAGGAGAAAAAAAGGAAAAGAAATGTGTAAAACTTCTTCAAGAATTAGGTGCGGTGCATAAGCCACCAGGTAAAGCTAGCATGTCAGGTCTGCCACAGTGGCACTGGTCCTGAGCAAGAGACTGACAGTTTCTAGTGAATACTAAAAAGTATTTCTGCTTGATAAGCTCATCCACAACCTCAAACCACTCACAGTTGTGGCAGGGTTATCACATGCTAGTGGTTTCATTGGACCCCATTTTCATGTTCAAACCTAGCCTCTTGACTAGAGGCATGACAGTTCTGAAAATGAGACTGAAATCATATACAAACATCCACAATTTAATATTGTGGCTTTCTGTACTGTGATATCCATGTGAAACTGATAAAGCATACTAGTCTGGTGAAAGCAGTACCGATTGTTCAGGTGATGAGTGAATTGCAAATAACAGAGTCTAAATCGAATAATACAGTTTCATTTTTGTTCAAGTGATTGTGCTTTCCTTGTTGTTCATACCTTCCTTATAAAACCCGAGGCACAGACTGAACCATTGTTTTGGTTACACACCTACTCTTTAAACATTTGCAAGTCTTTGTTGGATTAGATATGTATAAATGTGCCTACATAGATATATATTCCAGAGACATTTATACTGCACAGTTTTGATGTATCACTGCAGACAAGACAAGATTTATGTATGTATTTATTTATTTATTTAAAAATAAAGGTATCCATCTACCATTGTCTTCTTTTAACTGTCTTAGCACTGATTTATCTTTTTTCCCCCCATTTTGCCTGCAACTTTTTAAAAACAAAAAACCCAACAACTTCTTGTTAACAATGTCTGGGTTTCTAAGCTTAAAAATACAGTATTTTTTACAGTATCCAGTATGTATTCAACCTTTACATACAAGTTATTGGTATCTTGTAATTATACGATTCGCTAGAACATTATTAACTGTACTGATTGAAATAATCTTAAAAGTATAGTTTTACAGATTTGCTTTGATAACCATATACACCAATCTACGTACAGATTACGTGACTGGAGAAAGATGACATGTTCTACATACAATTTTTACAGCTTATCACATTGCACGCGGCTTTGTTTTGAATACAGATGTAGAACAAAGACAAGAGACGAGCCAGGAGCTTTCAAGTGCACGAACTATGCTGCAGTTTTATAGAGGACACTCTACAAATGATACTTTAAATACCTTCATAACCAACATAATTTGTTCCCACGTAACTACACAGAGGTTAAAGCTCCAGCAACACTTGCAATATACAGAACTACTTTATTATCTGACTGATGCATTTTGGCTTGTGAACTTAGACCTTCATGAGTGACAACACATTCTGACTTTTTGTTCTTATCCATGCACCTTAGAAGTAGGTGAAGCTGTGCCAGATAACGCTACTCTGTTTTTATGGACTACACAGAAACTGGGTATGTTTCGGGGTTTCCTGCCTCAAAAGGGACCTTTAGGGGCGATGACTACATCTGCACACAGTTAAAGCATCAAGTCTGTATTTACATTCCCATTTAGTTATGGCCATTTGATAAACAAATATGTATTTTATGCTTGAGTAAAAGAAACACCACATAAATAAACTGAACGGTACTTTCATTCCAACCCTGTTGATTTTTAGTCTGGATGATGATACCACATTTATTTTTAATTTGGAGGAAAATCCCTTGTGTTTACGGTGTGAATACCTCCAGCACCATTTTAACACATTATCCTCAGCTGCTTCACATGGAGGAGAGTACACAGAGTATATAGAATATATTTAACAAAGCAAATAAAGCACCTGTAGCTGATTTAAAAACATAAAAGTACTGACTTACTACCCATCTTGCCAGGAAAGCACGTATGCAAGGAGCAAAGGTCACTACCGATCTCTACGTGCTGAAGAACCTGTTAGTCTGGACCAATTTTCCCCTTCTTCCAACTAACACTACACATTTCTTCCCTTAGGTGACACAGATCTGATGTGGTGGCTTTGACTCAAATAAAACACATAGGCCTAAATCTAATTGACTGCATGCTGAGAAACGACATGGGGTGTAATAAAACAAACACCCTGCAAGTCAAAGCAAAACTAAAGGAATGACAAAAACAATAAAACGAGTACATGTGACATGAAGAGTTACAACAGAGTGACAGGTCAGTGCTCTAGCTGAACAAATCTAATCTAGCCTGGATGCCAGTGAGAATACATTTTCCCTTTCCAGTTGTGTGCTTTCGGCTATGTAGTGACAAAGAGCACGGCTTCAGAAGAAAGCTCAGTCCATGAATCGAGCACATAACACCAGCACATTGCAGTCAAGCAAAGCACGTTTTATATTACATTATTACTCATCACTAATCTTAAGCAAGAGGAGTAAATGGAGCCTTCACTTGGGTTATGCAGGGACTTGACATAGTTTGACACTTGACTCATGTGAGCGTGATGTTTGGCGCATGCGTGAATAGGACGGATGGGGAGGGGATGATGATGCCATCATGATGAATTGTTTAATGGTTCTCACTGGCGCACTTGAGCAAAGTAAATAAGTATACAATATTTACTCAAGTACTTAGAATACAAACTATAAGCGCTTCTAATTTTAGAAAGAAAATGCAATTTTCAGCTGCTTTTATACAATTAGATTCACTATAGTCAAAGTTTTCACCTAAAAAGTTAATTTCTTACATCATATAATCAAGTTCCCAATGCTAGAATATCCAAGTCGCTTAAACAGCTTCACCTCCATTACTATTAGCGGTGACAACAATCTGAAGCATGAACCCTGTCCTTATCTTCAACGTCATGCTGCTCTGTTGTATCTTATTTACCCCTTGGGGATAAATAAAGTCTTTCTGATTCTGATATCCATGAAACCATGAACCCGTGAATAATCACTCCTTCAACTTGTGATAATCAAGTAAAATTTTGCTTTTACAATCAAGTATTTTTTGTTGCTTCAAATCAAAACACTCATACAGTTGTTGCCTTTAACGTGTAATTCCTGACAAGGACTGTGCAATAAACCTATATAGGCTGATACTGAGAAGTAAACACCTGTCACTTAAATGCACAGGCGATTTTTCTAGTGCAGCACGGCCCTGTGGTGCTACTAGCCTTGCTAGCTTCTTAGCCGCTGGGTCAAGTAAACTGACAGCAAATTTGGAGACTTAACGGGCTATAATTGTTGCTGCCCAGTTAAACCAAACCAAGATATAATGATAGCGTTTTGTTATTAACGTCGCAATCGTTTATGAGCAAGTGATGGTTTAATAAGAGCTCATAAAGGCTGCGCAACTAGCTTTCCAGCTAACCTGTACAGGCCCTAGAGAGAGCTGCTGCATGCTCATACCACACTAGCCGCCAACAAATCCGTCCTGCATACAACCTCCAGCTGCAGGGTAGAGGCAGGCGAGCCTCACAGCTGTCACACTACCTCCGGTGGATGCAGAAGGGTCAACGAAATCACCTGTTACAACGCCCGTGATCTTCTTACCTATGGTGGAGATGAAGGTTGTGTTGAAGGCGTCGTCAGAGAAGCGGAACAGCACACAGGTCTTCCCCACGCCCGAGTCGCCGATCAGAAGCAGCTTGAACAGCAAGTCGTACGTCTTCTTCGCCATTGAAGAATCAGTTTGTGTTCACCCCGATAGATACAAAAAACGATACCCTAGAGTACGCCTATGTGAAGTCTAAAGCCAGCTCCTTGGCCAACCTGACCAACAACTGTCCTCTTGGCTGTTAACAGTTAACAAACTGTGGATTTGTTGATTAGCTTTGGCAAGCTAGTTGGCTAAACACCACCCAAAATAATGTGTCTGTAGAGTCGTCCTAGAAGTTCTAGATTCCCAAACCCGACCGTGGTACCCCCCCTTACAGCATGAGAGCAAAAATAGAATCTCCTTCTGTGTGATACCTCTTTTTCACTCTTTCTTTTCTCCCACACAGTCGGGACAAAATGGCTCCTCTCTCGCACTCTACCCCGATTCACTCTTTCTTCAAACTAACGGCGAGCTAATTCAGATTCTCGGCACACCCCGTCATTCCAGAGCCCTGGGACAAGCTCGACCGAGAAGAAACTGGGAAAAATCAAGACATGAAAGTGCGCCGAATCTGCTGTCTGTTCCAAGTAATTTCACTTTTTTTTTTTCTGTAGAGATTAGACCGAAATACAGACGACCGCCGTCGCCTTCGAATGGGAGCCACCGCGGCGACACCCTAGACCTTTTGGCACGCCTACTCCCGCCCCTTCTGTCAAAATTCACGGCTCTGATTGGCCATTTCAGCTGTTGCTCCTTCAAGCGCCCTAATCTGAATGGCTATCCAAGCAGGCATTGTAGCGGTAAAAAGGGGGCGTGTCTTAGCCTGACAGAAAGGGCAAATGTTACTCTGTAACATACGCTGACATTTAGGCTCAAAGCGCCGCTCATATCTCACTGTGAAATGCCGCTAGTGAACCAAAATGGCGACGAGTTTCATGCGGATCTCTAGTAGCCGTTTCAGCTTTCATGGCAAGCTGGCAGTTGGTGCGGTGACTATCCCAGCTGTGAGTCAGGCAAAGTGATGTCATATGTAAGTTCTTCTGTGCTTGTTACGGGCGTTTCCCACATCCTCTGCTCTGTGAAGTGCAAGGTCACTGATCCTCTAAAGTCTTGTAATAAGTATACACACCGAAAGACAGTCTGCATGTACACGTAACTGCTGTAGGGCCTTTTAGAGTTGGCTTTGTGTGTTTGTGAGAAAGGACAGGGACTCTTTCCTTCTTCCGCCTGTCAGAGTTGTTTGACTCTCAGACACTCCTTAGGAATGCTGAGTATGCCCTGCTTTCCACTGCCAAGTACAGACTTGATGCAAACTGAGGAAGAAAGATATGAAGAGAGAAAAAGAAGTCGGAGAAAAAGAAAGTTTGAACAGGGCTAAATAGTCTATACTGCCACTCCAGCAACTCTCCGTCTGCTACAGAGAGCTGTCACAATGCCACCAGAGTACTGAACAAACTGAAATATGACCACATTGTGGTGCTAGATGAAAAGCCAGGAGTTAAAAGTTCCTCGCCACATTGCAGTGGACCAAAGTCAACAAAGCTTCATCGGTCCCTTTACTTTTTATGAGCCAACCAACCACAGATCTTCCCCAGGCAAACACCTACGGGAAAGAAAAGAGTTATCCACTATATGGAAAATTAAGAAAAGACACACATGCTCAAACCTGCAGTCAATAAGTCACAAAGTGATTCATTAAAGTGATAAAGTATAGGGACTATAATGAAAGCTTATATACTTTAAGTGATCCAGTGAATACACACGTTGTTATGCTGTGTTTACTTAAATCCACGAATGCCTGCACAGTTACAGGATCCATGATTTTTCCTGTCCGGAAATGGGGAATCATTTATCTCATATTTTCTTTATGTGTCACTTGCTCAATTAGAACATTTTTTTAATCCTAAATGAATCACTGCATTCTTCCTCCACTGTTAGGAAATCTTTTCACTCTAATAAATCAACATAGAAATTCTTTCGGGGGGCCTTTGGGGTTTGCCTCGCAGGAACAGCAACTCTCAAATTTCTTCCTTCTGCCTGTGATTAAAAAAAAAAGAAAAAGAAAACGGTCCATTGGGGACGTATTTATTTTGTAGCTTATATGAAGAAGCTATGCAAGCTGATTCGGGCCTCAAACTGTTTGGCTTGGAGCACTTTGATTTTTTTGTGCACTGGGGCTGAAACAACTACTTGATTGACCTATTTTGGTCCAACAATAAACTTCAGAAAGCTCATTTATTTCAGTAGAAACCCATAAATTCTTGATATTTCGCACCATACTTTTAAATTACCTGCTTAGCATTTTATAAAATACAAATAATACAAATTACCCGCAATCATATCCAGATATTTACTTCACACATAGCTGGATAGTCTGTGGTGAGCTTGAGTCACTTGGCTGTGAGTGACTCATAAAAGGTGACACCTAAGCCGGGGAATTTTCGCTGTGTTATTTTCATCAGTCCAGTACATTTACTTATTATTGCTTCCCCGGGCACATTAAACACATCTCAGTGCTCAGTGAGGTGTTGAGTCATTTGTGTCCATTAGCTTTCCCACCGTGTGTTGAATTCCCCATGTGGCTGAGATTTTCACCTTTTTGTCAGCGAACACAGGGGTTGGGGGAAGTAGTTGAATGTAAGCTTCGGTAGTTTCCCAGAGAATCGCTCAGAAATCACCTACACTACAGCGTCACCTCCTCCATTACACCTGGAAAGACTACTCACGTGAATCCTCCCGACCTACTTAGGTGGCTTTTAACGACACACTTGATCCAGCAGAGGGCGCTAATGTGTTGCATTTGAATGCTCTTAGATGAGTCTTAAAATGATTCATTTTACATTTTTCCTCCTTGCCCTAAATTTTTGTTGCTTTGGGACAACAGTTGTATACAAACTGGGGTTCTCCCTTCAACAGAGGAGTCATGAATGTGGGAAATTACTCCGTTTCTTGTGTAGCCAATTAAATATGAGTTATACTTCCTGGATTCATCCAAATTAGAAGGAAATAGTTTTTTCTTTGACATAACTCGAGGATCTAGTGACTATACTTACACAGCGCAGAGTCACCTTTCTGGCACATTAATTTTTTTAATTTTTTTTTTAGATAATTTCTGCACATATGGGTCCTGTTTTAATTATTTTTTATTGATACTGTACAGGATTCGATCATAATTCTTTATACTCTTTAGTTAATTTTTTTTATGATGTCACTATCAAACTGTCTGAAAACTGAAAACCACTTTCCAACAGATCCCAGTCTTTACTGTAGCTGTGGACCTTTGCAGTGTCTTTGCTGTAGTTAATGTTGCATTCTGAAAAATTCTGCATAATCCCCTTGACAGATGCATCTATTGTTTTTCTTTAAAACCACTGGACAAAAGCCAGATTTTAAGAAAAGCGTCTGTCACACAGTGTTGACTTGACAATACATGGATCATTAGAGGAGGGATGGTGCTTTTATTTTCCTTTTGGAGCAAAATCAATCAATCAAAAATAAACTACAATAATATTCTCTGTATTTTTCTTGCAACAAATCTATTTCCAATAAAGTATCCAGCGCCAGTCCTGTTTGATCACATCACCTTTTTATTGTGTTTTTATGTAGTGACAGTATGGCTTCTTGAATATTTTCAGTCTCTATTATTGTGAGAATAGAGGTAACTGAGGTAATTACACAAAAGCAGGAAATAACCCAGCTGACCCTTCAGTGAACCAGTAAATACAGACTCCTGCTGGGTACCCAAGAACTCTTCAAGGGCCAAAGCTTTATTTTAATTTTAGAGGAGATCCCATGTTTATTTGTTTTTTTTTTATAGTTCGAAAATAAACAGCTAGATGAACTTTTCTTTATGACAACATCCAGTGTGTAATGAGAGGGTTATGTATAAATTTTCCCAAGCTTAATGCACTTAAATGGGAAGCTGTGTGGGCTAAATGTCGGTGTGAGGCTATAATAATACATATGAACTATAATTTTAAGAAAATGTTTCAAATTATGGGGACATCCACTGTGTAAACACACACGCAAACGGTCCAGTTTCAATTCCCAGCTGTACAAACCATCTGTGACCATTTAACGAGTTGGTGGCAGCCTTGGACAAGAATCGAGTCTTTGGCGAGGCAAAACTCGATTTCCCATGATTCTTTGTTCCAGTCCGCAGTGATGTGGGGTGTGGTGATGGTTGAATGACTGTGTATGTGGGGGTGAGGGGGGTGTGCAAGAAGGAAGCTCTGTCTCTCCGGACGGACCGAGAGCTGCAAATCCACCTCGGAGCATCTCTGCGCGGAGTACGGGAGGATGCGGACAGCGGTCTGCGGCGGAGCTGCACGCCAAGGACGATATGCGTGTGATGTCTGAACTGATTTGTGTCATTACCGGCGTTGTTGGATCTTTTCTTTTTTCATAGGACTGCAATGGAGCGTCGATCCAAAGCGTGAGAGGTGCTGGTCGTCCGTCTGCTTATAGGCTCATTCACGCACAATAAGCCAAGGAAACTGGCTGTTACACACAGTGGCAATTCATCATCTGTATTGGTAAATATCTGTGTCTATGCTATTTGGCACTGTGGCTGTTTTCCATTGTGATATGACCAAGAAGCCATAATGATTTTTTTTAAATGAATGATTTAAAGAAACACATGCAGTTAACAGACGGGATATATGCTCATTAAGGACTTCAGAGGGCTTTGTGGACTTAGATAATACACATTTTCCTTTTTTGTTGTTTGCAACGAGTAACAGAAGCCAGTCATGTCAAAGAACAAGAGCAGTGAGTCAGTGAAGGTGGTAGTTCGATGCCGCCCTTTGAGCCGGAAAGAGGAGTCCAATGGGCCTGCAGGGGGAATAGTGCAGATGGACCTACGGCTGGGACAAGTAATCCTCAGAAACCCTCGTGCACCACCAAGCGAGCCCCAGAAAACATTCACATTTGATGCAGTGTATGATGCAAACTCCAAACAGCGAGAGCTGTATGACGAGAGCGTGCGGCCGCTGATAGATTCAGTGCTGGGAGGGTTTAATGGCACCATATTTGCCTATGGGCAGACAGGAACTGGGAAGACATACACCATGCAGGGAGCGTGGCTGGATCCAGAGAGACGAGGTGTGATTCCCAATGCCTTTGACCATATCTTCACACACATCTCCCGCTCCCAATCTGACAAGCAATACCTAGTGCGGGCGTCCTACCTCGAGATCTACCGAGAGGAGGTTCGGGATCTTCTTGACCCCAATCATGGCAATGCTAGAGCCCTGGAGCTCAGAGAAAATCCAGACACTGGTGTGTATGTTCAAGATCTCACATCCTGTGTCTGCAAGAGCATCAAGGAGATCGAGGAGGTGATGAATGTGGGCAATCAGGCGAGGGCGGTTGGGGCAACAGACATGAATGAACATTCGTCCAGGTCCCACGCTTTGTTTTTGATCACTGTGGAGTGCAGTCAGCCTGGGCCAGATGGGAGGAAACATATACGGGTTGGACGCCTTAACTTGGTGGACCTGGCTGGCAGCGAGCGGCAGGCCAAGACCGGTGTCCAGGGCGAGCGCCTGAAAGAGGCCGCCAAGATCAACCTTTCCCTGTCAGCACTGGGAAATGTTATCTCCGCTTTGGCAGATGGGCGCAGCGGACATGTGCCGTACCGGGACTCCAAGCTTACCCGGCTGTTACAGGACTCTTTGGGCGGGAATGCTAAGACTGTTATGGTTGCCACACTTGGCCCGGCCCCTCAGCACTACGACGAGACTCTCACAACCCTTCGGTACGCCAACCGGGCCAAGAACATCCAGAACCAGCCCAGAGTCAACGAGGACCCCAAGGATGCTCTGTTGCGGGAGTTCCAGAGAGAGATTGCTCGCCTCAGGGCCCAGCTCAACCACAGGAAGTGGAGGAGCAAACAGAAGAGTGAGCAGGTGGAGGACGAGAGCTGGGACGGAGACCAGGAGAAAGAGATTGAGGATGAAGAGGACGAAGAGGTCGAGAAGGAGGGAGAGGACTACATGAAGCTGGAGGAGCAGCGGCTAGAGAGGGAGAAGGAGGCCATTAGAGGAGACCAGGACTTGATTCCTGACGAGAAGCAGAAACTGCTGGGAGAGAAAGAGAGGATGATGGTGGATCTGAGGAAGGAACAGGAAGCCACAGAACAGCTGACCGCCAAGTACAAGGTGAGTCCAGCCAGGTGGTTTGCTTCTTTTTGTTAAATTCTTCCTGTCTTTCTTTGTTCCTTATTTGCTTTCTTTCTTCTTTTATTCATTCCAGACAAACACACACAAAAGACAAATCGAATAGTAAATTCTGAGGCCATAAAGGAACAGAGCAGGAGATAAAACAGTGAAAACAAAAACTAGAAACAAATGGTGAAAGTGTGGAGAGATGCCAAAAGTCCACAGATGATGTTAGATGGTGCTACGCATTGTATTGGTGCAGAAATTCTCTGCATTAAATTAAATAAAAAGTAATAGAAATACAACAAATTTATTGGAAAAGTTAGTGGTTAAAGAATTACAAATCACAAAAAAGACGTTTAATAAAACACTTTCTATTCATTTATTTTGGATTTTAAGATCTATTTTGTTAAAATATACATGTAATTGATCTTTTCTCCCTGATAATGTTAGCAGAAGCTCTTTGATATTGCACAGTGATGATTTCTGAGAGTATACTGGCGACTTGCCCAGGGTGTATGCCTCAATAACAGCTGGGCTAGGCTCCAGTGTCCCCGTGACTCTTAAGTGGATAAGCGGTTAAGAAAATGCGTTGATCGATGATTTAACAGTTTTACGATTTATTTGAATAAATGTTAACCCCTCTTTTTGAATGTCATCTTAATGTTTGTTTTAAAATAGAAGAAAAGAATCCGCTTATTTTAGGTTTGACGTTGTATTTCAGAGGGCCATACTCTCTCAGAAAAAGGACATCTAAAGTCAAACATGACACACATGGTGCTGAAGTGTGGTAATCGGTAAATTTGATGGACATGACAGATTGTTTTACAGGCCTGAATATCCAAAGACTCGCTGGAGACACACTTCTTGAGATTCATTAACACAGTGTTGGATTTGATTGATTTTTCTCTGTGGTTGTTGGATTGAGATGGTCCGTGGGCTGATTCGGACTGAGGGTTGTATTTTGCCCACGTCTCCTTTGACCCTTACTCTAATCCCAAATATCATAACACAAGGCCAAACTCTGACCTTAACATACACTAAAATTTAATCCGAAAGTTTTAACCAAACAAACATCCATCTGCAGCTGTGCTTCAGAGTTAGAACCGGAGTAAATGTGCTAACCCACAGGTGTCGAACTCCTGGCCTTGAGGGCCGGTGTCCTGCAGGTTTTAGATGTGTCCTTGATCCAACACAGCTGATTCAAATGGCTAAATGACCTCCTCAACATGTCTTTAAGTTCTCCAAGGTCTGGTAATGAACTAATCATTTGATTCAGGTGTGTTGACCCAGGGTGAGATCTAAAACGCCGGCTCTCGAGGCCTGGAGTTCTACACCCCTTTGCTAACCTTTACTAAGTGTTCTTATTAGTGGCCCTGTAGTATAGTATATAATTCAGTACATAGTACATAATTTAGTGTAGTACAAAATTTCCCCTAGGGATCAATAAAATATTCTGATTCTGGTTCTGATTCTGTAGTGTAGCATTTTACACCTTTGCCTAACAAGCAAAGGATCCAGTTCCCTTTGGCGTTGCATCAGGAAGGCCATCTCTTCTTCTACAAATGTCGTCACTACTACTGCTACTGGTTTGAGCGTTCTATTAGAGTTAAATTAGATTAATTGAGTAATATATAAAAACATGAATATCAAATAAATTTGTCATTGTATTTTTTTTTTTTTTTTGTAATTAAAGGACCTAATTAAGCCCAGTCTGTTTAATTGCTGCACTATCAGCTTCCTGTATTGCTGTACTCTTCCATAGTTTGTGTTTATTATCCTCAGGTTTGTTTTAAACATTTACTGCTAATCTGATTGCTTAGAACAATGTATAGAACCAGCGCAGTCTCACAGCAGTTTATGAAATAGTCATTAAAATTAATATTTTATACTTTTAAAAGGCTAAAGGTTTGGATGCGGAAGGGTTGGTATTGTGGTGAATCATTTCACTGCTCATACACTGCAGACTACAGTTTGGTTAGGCAATAAAAATACTGTTTTGGGTTTAGAAAACAATCATGGTTTGGGTTTAAATACGGTTGTTACCCTCTTTCAAAGCTACATTTTTTCGGTTGCAATGGTGATGCATACCCTCTAATGTGTCAACACATGTGCTGCACACAGAAACAGGTACTCCTGCTTCCTCCCACAGTCAAAAGACACATGTTTAGTTAACTGGTGGTTGTGAGTGTGACTGGTTGTCTGTCTGTCTTAGCACTGTACCCCGCTGCCTTCCTGTCAATGACAGCTCGAATAGGCCCTTTCATGACCCTGAGTTGGATTGGTGGTTAAGAAGACTGATGGATGAACACTTTCAAAATAGTGCTGACTGTCACAAAAAAATGAATGTCTGTCAGATTGTCTGTCAGTGCACAGATACAAACGGGTTGGGGTTTTTTTTGTGATTATTTCAATTTTGTGATGAGACTGAGCTGCTAGGACTCTGCTGCTCTGTATGCTGCATTGTAAAAGCTGTTTTGTAGTCTGAGTACACAGTCAGCTTGTTAACGCCTCAATGTGACCTTCAAAGACACAGATTAGTGTACTCATACTCTGCAGTCTGTATTTAGAATGTGCCA
Organism: Copadichromis virginalis; assembly: GCF_057382275.1. NCBI lineage: Eukaryota > Metazoa > Chordata > Actinopteri > Cichliformes > Cichlidae > Copadichromis > Copadichromis virginalis. The sequence continues at coordinate 18,326,068 of NC_140632.1, forward strand.
GTATGATGGTTTCACTTGAAATACAAATATTTGCTCTGATATTGCTGATTAGACTCCTATAGCTATAGCTGCTGTTACTATAGTCTTTTCCTTCTCAGATTACACTTATTAAACCAGTCAGATCTCTTTAAATCTTCATTTAGGACTATTAATAGCTGTGCATAGATGTGTTTTCCCACATAGCGCCCTGTATCCACAGTTTGGTCTGATGTCTCTCATATGTCCCGACAGGCACTGGAGCCACTGAAGCTTAAAATGTCAGCTCTCTCTTTGCTATAATCACACACGCCATCACACAGCCTGCAATCAAGACTGAGTCAGAGCTGCATTAATTAGTTGCTCTGATTCATGGGCATATCCAGTCAATAAGTCACTCGTGCAGAATGACTGAATGACTCGCTCTATAATACTTTAGCTGCAGTCTCTCGACCATCCAACACGAGACACTGCCAGATCAGCTTACTGATCAGCCCGAGGGCATGGAGTGAGGAAACGAGAGGAGGGCAGAGACATTTTCAGTGTTTCTTCTAGGCGAGCAATAGAAGGGCAGTATGATGTAGGTTTGCATTTGAAGGAAAAACCTTTCTCGACTGTTATCAGTTTGTGAGATTCTGTGTATTCTAGGAGTAATATTAATGGTGTAGTTTGAATTTTTGATGTTTCCACTTTCTCTCAGCCTACAAGCGATCCTCTAAAAGCTCTCACAGCAGGGGTGTTAACTTGATGCATTCAGCAGTGGGTTAAAAAATATTCAGTGTAGGCGGAAAGAGAGCAGTAAGAGCGGTAGCAGCAATTGGAGAAGTGTAATAACAGAGAAAGAAAGGGTTTTTACAGATTTACAAAGGTTATAATTATCCCCAAGAATCCAAACAAAACTGATGTGCATGGACAAATTGATCCATTTTACCTATATGTGGATTTCTTCCATGTAGGCAAAGCAGCTAAAGTCAATATATGACAACCCAATAGCCATATTGTTGCAAAAAAAAAAAACATAAAAAGTTGCTAATATATTGGAATACAGGCAAACAATAATTTTGAATAGTTGCTGCCGAACATCGTCGTGCAGTGGTGGCTCTTAAATTAAAGAAAATCTTATTGAGTGAAAGATTTTTTTGAACCAAAGGGTTTGTATTATTGTCCAGTAAACCATAGACTATATACAGAAGATATGCAAGTGCGCTCACACGCACAGACAGAAGAGCACACCCCAACATTTTAGTGCCCTCTATATAGCCACCCCTATGAAAACATTCTGGAGGCACCCCTGCCCTCACAACACAGATCGTCTGCTTCTTTTAGGCATCTCAGTGCATTCCTTCGCATGTTTTGGCTTCTGTCACTTCCACAGCTGTTCCGTCCCGTTATTATCTGTTATTGTTGCTCAGGATCACTGTACATTATGGCCATTTCCATCTGAGTTTTTGGAGTGAAACCATTCTTGGATAAGAGGGTGGGGCTAGCTTAATTAGCCATATTATTGTAAATCCATTGCAATGCAATGAAAAGCACCAACAGCACAAAAACAGTCAAGATGTGCAGTTTAGTGACTCAAATTATTGCACATCAAGCCCAAAAGACAGCTAGCAAAAAGGAAACGGTGTAAATGTGTTCTAATATAAATTATCCTATCCATACAGCCCAAGATTTCATCTTGTTGAGTTGCTAATGAAATCTTTTAATGTTTTTTCATGTGGAAAACATCTCAGCACTTATGCAAATTTGAAGCAGAATGTATTTCCAGAGTTTTATTTCATGGACTCAGCTGCACAAGCTCAAAACGAAAAATCCTTGAAACAGCCAGAGTGCTTATACTCCACTTTTACGAGCAGAGTAAACATGTTCATTTTTGCCTCGTTTCTACTGTTTGGCAGTTTGTGATTGAAGGTCTGAGGTGTAGGAAGTCCCACGAGACATAGCCAAATGTATATTTGTCTGCTGATCACAGCACTTTCATTTGAATCTCCGCATGAGGCTTCTCATATTTCTCCTTGTTGTTCTCCAAACAGCCATGAGATGAAATCTGTTTAGTGCTAAATTGTATGAAATTTTCTGTCTGTGTACACAGTTTAGATTGTCATTGGCTCTTTCTGTATGCTTGATGGTGACTGGGTGGTTGCCGAGTGATGAGAATGAGAAACTCCCCTTGGGGAGGAAGATGATTAAGGGTAAGAAGTATTTCCTGCCTTTGATGCATCAGAAAGAAGGAAACCTGATATACCCCACAGCAAACAAGATGAAGGTTAATTTGTTTGCTCCAACAAATGGTAAAATCTAACAGATAACTGTGGCGGTAGATAAAACCTGAAAAAAGAGCTCCATTGTTGTCCAAAAATAGTAAAAAACAAAAAAACATATAAACGACACCGCTCCACTCGGTCACATGGTTTTGTTAATACCATGAGCAGAAACATGAACACTGTTGACAAGTTTTACGCCATCAGTTCATGACTCAATTTAAAAGTAAATTAAATTATGTGACTTTACACCACTAGTTAGTCTAATCTTTTCTCTGCGCTGAGCTTGAGAGCTCATGAGGTTACATTAATTTATGATGTAGTTCAGCCCTTGCAGATGTCTCATGCATGGTCAAAAAACAATAATTTAAAGTTCATTAATATACACCACAGATGGGCTTTTTATTGCTACTCCTGTTAATTTTCATCCAAAGGCATGACTTTTGCGACATCAGGTCTGAACAGTCTCTATAAACACGAGCAGATTGCACAATGTGCCAATGTGAAAATATCCACAATAACACAAAAATCTGTCATGATTCAAGGAAAGATCCGTGGATCCATTTTCTCCAGCTGAGGCTGAGGCGTTCGCAGGTCAGCCGAGCCGAGAGATGTAATCTCCCCAGTTTGTCCTCGGTCTCCCCGGGGGTTCCTCCACACTTAAGGAAAGATATCCCTTTAAACCATATAAAGGATAAACACTCACTTAACTAACAAGAATAGATAATGATTCATCAGTAGTTTTTAAAACATTACATAATCCCTCCTTACGCTTTAATTTATTACACTACATTAAATATATCTGGGTTTTAGTTTGACATCTTTTTCAAGGATTTAATTAGTGAAACTGTTCCCCAGATTATTCGGCACTGACAATAACCAGCTCTTTCAGCTGTAAAGCAGCTGAGTGGATGTTATTATAGAGAATAAATATGGTGGTGTTTGTTGTGTTTATGGTTATTGTTTCCAGTAGCTACATCAGACAGAGCAGTCTTTGTATTATTTGCACAAGAGCACAACTCTAATGTTCCCTATCATAGATAAAATATAGATGATGTTGACCTCTTTATCTAATTTAGTCTCATTTAAAATAATAAAAACAAATAAAATAAAATCATAAAAAATATAAATAGCAAATGTTTCTGTTGCTCTAAATTTTGTAGAAACTAGAATTTATCATGCATTTTTTTTATATGATCCCCTTGCTCCTTACCCACCTAAGTACCCTGGCCCAGCTTCCTTTTTATTGGCTGAGGCTGACATTAACCTGCCAATCGCAGAAGGTTGCCTGAAGTGTTCTTTTTTTCCTTCTGCTCTCCGGTTCAATGAGAGACAGGTTACTAGGCAGAGAGACAGAGAGAAAAGGCAACAGACTAGAGATGGAGCAGTGGAAATGTGCTCTGGAATAGCCAATTATAGATAAAATGAGATGGTAATGCAATAGAGTTCCTCTCTGCTTGTGTCTCTGTCTCCCTCGCACACTCTCGTCCGCCCAGTTAAAACACACACAACAAAAAGAAGTAGGTCAGAAACCAGCCTTGTGTTGGGTCAGCTGGTGCTTCTGCAGGGTGCTGTTAGCTAACTGGCCTCCAAGGTACAGCGCTCCATCTGTGGATTGTGCTGTGACGTTGGTGCAACTGTTGTAGAACTTTTTTGTGCCCTGCTGGAGGTGCTGCCAGGTTTAATTTACGTGGTCATATTTAATGTGTGACATCCTGTTAGGTCTGCAGGTCATGATATGAGGATGTGTGTCCACGTCATGCTCTTGTTTTCACCATTTTCCTCTTGTGCTGGGAGAAAAGCTGAGGTGGGACTGAACTGACAGACTCGCCAAAGGCACGAGAAAAATATTCAACTTTATGATCTGTCAAAACCACGAGAAATCAGGAAGAAATGGTCTATAAATCTATTTTATTTTCACTTCATTATTCAGTCATGGTTTAATTATGGGCAAAATTAGAGGTTAACTCTGCATTTGTGGTGATGCTAGATTATCTTCTTTGCTGAACGTTTTTCCACCATCGGTGAGCGACTCTGCTGTGTGTCTGGGTGTGCACAGTGAGACTAAACAACAATTAGTTAGAAGAACAACAGGCATAAATAGAAAAAAAAGGGGGAAAGGGCGCTTGAGCACTCCCAAAAAGAGTCTAAACTCGCCTATGATAGCCGACCTTTCTCTTTATGCTTGAAGTAAGAAACTTCTTGTCTTCTTTGCTTCACTCTCAACACTAAAGGGTTTTTTGGGGGGTTGATTGTAGTATTGGGACAAGAACCCCCAGCTGCCCTGCAATGGAATGTGACTGTGTGAATTTTTTAACTTGGGTGAATTATGCTGTTAGTAAGAAAGTGTTTTGAGTCCTCAAACAGCATAGAAAAGCACAGTATAAGTACAAGTCCATTTACGATTTGTGTTCAGGCCACACATTGCGCGGGAGGATAAAGCTACCCTAATAGGTGCATGTAACCCCATCCACAGGCAGATGAAAAGATGAGAGTCACCAGCCTTAGTGTATCTTTTATATAGAGACTTTTCTGAGAAGTCATCTGCATGTCCTGGTAGAAAAGCAAGCGTAAAGGTCCCCTGTGAAGGTTTCCTAGAGTGATTTCCAATTAAAAGCATTCAGCTTCATTCAAGAAGCAGTCAAATGCAGCTTTGCTCTTGAATATTACACAAAAATCCTGAATACTGAAGTCCAGACCAGAATCACAAACCTACAGATCCAGTTAGACATGTTGTTTTCATTGGGCTGGTCACCACTCTATCACAGGGCTAACGCTGTCCTGGTAAAGAGCTGGGTGTGAAGGTGAACCTGTGTCTGCTACATTAGTGTTTTTTGGATATATATGTGATTATCATTCACTAATTTACCTCTCTTTTAGTCTTTATTCTTTAACCAAGAGACCTGGTTACCCAATTAGTTTTTTAGCCAGTAGGGCAACTTCAAAACTGTTTAAATTCTTTAAAATGAATTAACTTAAAAAGGTTTTTATAACAGTATTCACCCACATTTTATGGGCTTGTTTTATTTGGTACAACAGCCTCTGAAGTGTGAACGGGCACCTGTGCCTCACAGCTGCATCTTTAGCATTTTAACAGGAAGTCATCGCTTTCTGTGTCTAAGCTGCTTTGTCACAACAATTAGCCAGATGTGCATATTTGATTGAATGAATTTTGATTATATATCAAATATAGCAAATGACTAAATGTATCATTTATGCCTCGAGTTTAATGTTATCTCGCTTGGCATTAATAAGAAAATATCATCAGTGTGTAATGTTATTAAAAATGAGGAATAAAAGTGTTCAGGATGCAGTCTGGTTGCAGACTGGTCTCTAGGACAGGACCTTAGGCGCTCATTGAGTCCTCTTATCATACATCACCTTTCCCTCTAACATTTGACCGTCATAATGTGTCTAATAAAGTGGCTGTTTTCTCTCCCTTTACCTCCAGTTAGGTTCACATTACTCTGATATTTTTTACCTGCCTAAGCAGAGTGCAGCTTTGGATTCATGCTGTTATGAAACAGTGAGCTGCTGTCGAGAGCTTTATGGCATCATGCAGCAGCTTCTCTTCAGGAGGCTGCTGTGATCGACCCTCATGTGGACTATTCTTAGATCCAGTTTTCTGGGTCAAAACTGCAGAGTCTCTCCTCTACCTACCGCCTCTTTCATCGGTGCTCTCGTAATTTTTTCTGCCCTTCTGGTTTCATGTTTCTGTTAGTTTTTGAAATATATTAAATCTACCTGAACCAGCTTTAAATTGATGTTTAAAAAAAAAGTTCAGGTTGTTTCATCTTCAGAAGAAGCAGTCTCGCCTGTAGATAGCATTACAGATAGACCTTGATGCCACCATTTGTTTGTTCTGTTTTCAAGGCTGAAGATGATTCTTCCATCATCACCATCTTGAAGGTCACTTTTCAGACCAGGAAGCTACAGCCGCCTTTTATACTGTCTGTTGTTTCACCCCACCGGGCATTTAAGCTGCTCTTCTCGAGTCACGATTCTCTCATGTTTATATTTTTTTCTTCTTGCTTCAAATTGGAAATTTAAGGTTTTGCAAGTCTTGCGAACTTAAATCTTTCCTTCTCTTTAGGTTCTTTCTATAGCCTCGTCTTCCCTGAAAAAACCTACTAAAATCCTAACCCATGAACCCATCCTTTCACAATATGTGATGTTCAAAGTAACCTTCAAACTAACATTCATCAAAAACTATTTCCTTTTCCCCCTATAAATAAATATATTTTATTTCCTCAACACACATGCAGTAAGGTAAGTTTCAGACCTCCCCCTTTGATGGATTAGACCTCAGAGCAAGTTAATACAGCAGTGATTATTGCAGACTGTCTCATCTGCTAGTACAGCTGGTAATTTTATGCATGCTGCTTTCTCTGAAAAGCAGCGCTGCAAATTGGACAATTTCACACATCTCCATTGTAAATGTGTGAAATTAAAGAAATCACCACCAGTAACTGCAAATTTAGAGCAAACTGGAGTTTTTGCTTGTGTTAACAGAACATTTTATTAGCACAGTCTGATCTCAAGAGTGTGAATCCACCAAGTGGAATCTAAGAATAAAAACTTGTCCATGGCAAGATGCCCAGATAAAGTCTGTGTTGGGAAACACTGGGCTCTTTCTCTGTTGGCACTCTTGATCTTTTGATCCCTTTTGTAGGAAACTTAAAATAGACTTTGCATCGTCAGGCATTGTGAGAAACAGTGGAGGACAACCTAGCCCGGAGCAGGGTAATAACTGAAACTCGTACCTCGTGCTTATACTTTGTAGCTCATTTCGCATAAGCGTGAACTAATTTATCCCACTGCAGCTTTCTACTCTGTTCTTTGTTATCACAGGAAATTGATGTGCATTAAGTTTGGTCCTCCATCCTGCCAGCTGAAGTTCAGCCAATCAGAGCGCGTGGTCACCAACAATACCAGCGGCCTCATGGGAACTATAGATACACACATACATGTGCATGCACACACTGTATGTGCATATCAGCTTTCCACAGTATCCGTTTAGGGATCAAAAATTTATTTTACAAACATGCGCACAAACACACACACACACACACACACACACACACACACACACACACACAGATACCACACATGCAGCTTTATGGATAGAATAATGGCGTATCCTGTTTGCATAGCTGCCTTCCTGTTAAATTAGAGGAAAGGCCTGAACAGACTTACAGAGGCCTGTGTGTGTGTGTGTGTGTGTGTGTGTGTGTGTGTGTGGGAGGCTGATAACTGCACAAGCTCATCTCTGCTCTACATCTTTCAGCATGGAAGGCAGCATCACTGAAATATTGATGAACCAACTGTGTGTGTCCATGTCTGTTTTCATGTGTGTCTGTTTGGCTACGCGAAGGTGGCATGTGTGTCGCTAGAGAAAACATTCACCGAGAGAGAGAAATGTCTGCACGTACACATCAAATATTAAATATATGTTATCTCACACGGCACAGAAAGTGAAAATTGGATTTTAAGAGGTACAAGTAATGTAATATTTTGCTAATATGATGTTGTATGAATTCCATAGATATTAAATAATGAATTTAAGCACTTAAAGACATGTTGGGTCAAAATTAGTCCAAAACGTACCTCTACATGCATTTGCTTTATTTTAAAGACAGCAGTTAGCTTATGCTAGTGTCAGTGCATAGTTTAGTGGTTAACACACTTGGTTGGCAGGTGGAAGGTTGCTGGTTTGTTTCCCAAAAACTGAGTTTTGTCAGGAGGTGCATCGGAGGTAAAAACTCCCAAATCAAGCCTGCGGAGCAACCTGTTTTACAGTTGCACCTACTTTTTGCTCACTGTAGTCGCCGTTGTGACTGGTTGTCTGCCAAAAAGTGTTTTTCAATGTTTCTGTTTTGTTGTTTTTAATGTAAAATAGTTTTACTTATATTGGTGAATACACAGCAATGAACAGGATTTATGAGGGGTTATAATATAAAATAAAGAAATTACACTATTTTGTGAGCTTCTTTATGATTCTACATGTGATTGTACCTACATTATAATCTGTAATGTCCCTTGGGTCACTTAAAGTATGTTTACAGTGTTACTATAAATGGTTCTCTTTCATATAGATGTACCAGAAGAGACATAATCTCTTTATTTGTAAGCTTTAGTCCCAGTGGTACAAGTATCACTACACACGCTCAAATCTTTAAAGACTTTTTAGGCATTTTGAAGTTTTATATTTGCTTTCCAGATATCAGTTAGCGTAGTTAAGAGTAACAGAAAGTAACTAAAACTCGCAAATGAACTTATTATTTAGATAATTTTAGTAGATTTACCAAAGAAGAAACTACAGAAAGCTGAACTAGAGCTTAAGAGAGATCTTGACCCTAGGCAGGAATAAGTCAAGTGAGTTTTATTTATACAGCACATTTGAAAACACACAAATAGACCCAAAGCCCTTTACAGACAGACCAATTTGTAATCCAGCTCTCAAGAACTCGGGCCAAAGCACATCGCTTTCAGGACTGATTTGCTGTCTTTTCTTCAAGCAGCTGCATTTTTCTCAAAATGTTGAAGTCTTGCTTAAATCTTCCTGCAAAAATCTGCTGCAGGTTTGAGCATGAAAGAAATGCCACAGTAAATTTGTTGTACTCCTCTTGATATAAGGTGGCAGGTACATGCTGCACAGTTTTACAGCTCAAATATTTTTATCATCACCCTCTTTTCTCCTGATAAAGTATAGATTTAAAAGCTTGGATTGACAGTGTACAGTGTTTTTTTTTTATCATCTACATTAATATGTATCAACAAATAGGAACCTTTGAGGAAAATTATTGTCAAATATGAATATCTGTGTCTTTTATTGTGAAAATGTATGGCCTAAACAGAAAGACAGGTCAAATCACAAAATAAATTTGTATTTGTTTCTGCTTGTGTTTGTATTCCAGCAAAATAGACAGATGTCCTGCTGATTGTAAGGCATTTACTGAATCTGTGTCCTGTCTTTGAAGGATGCAGTTGATGAGGGATGGATGTCAAACTGTAATAGGATTTGAGGCTTCAAGTCGTGGCAGTTTAACTGGTTTTTGCATCGACCGGGACTAATGTGAAACAGATTCTTCGATATGTCCCGGCCTACGCTGCTCGCTGTTTTTCATACTCAATTGTCTTCTTCTTTTTACTTCTCTTTTCTTCTGCGTGTGTGTCTGCCCACTAGGATTTCTGTCTTTCTGCTGCACAGACCTGTTGTCGTCACATTATATTTATAGCCCAGGCTCCCAGCGGGCCCCGGCCTCACTGTCATTGGCTGGCTGATGCTGATGAGCCAGCTCAATGTGCAACACTTCCCATTCTCTTCACTTTCCCATCAGCAAGTGGATCAGTCACAGCCAGAAGAATCTGAGCAGACACTTATGGGCAGATCATATATCCATAAATAAGTATGCAGGCTGGCACTCATATGCGCTCTCAAATACATTTCTAAATGCTTCAGTTTTCTTCTTCGGCATCCTCCTGCAGACTCCGCTGCTTCCCACAATGTTTCTTTAAACTTTGCAGTTTCTGGTAATTTTGCTGTGAGATAAACAACCAGCTATCGGCACTGTGATAGCTTGTCACTGCGATTGAAAGCAACCTGTCTCCAAACAGTTGCAGTCCAACTTGGATTAACTGCATTCACTTCCAGGTTGATTGGCAAAGCTTTGCTAATTACTGCTGCCCAGTTTATAAACACAGGCAGCCAACACAATGCAATAAATTTGAGTCTGTCTGCACAGATGAGTGCAGCTTGTCTCTTTGCAAAAGGGGACTCGACTTAGCTGGCATTCTGGTTATATTCATATAGAAAAGCAAGGTCACCCTGTGCCTGTGTTATTTTGCAGTTAGACTGCCATTCCTGCAGCAACTATCACACTATCTATAAACTTCTGGCTGCTGAAATTACAAGTTTATTGCACACAATCACACCTGCTGTTTCCCCGAGTGTTGCTGTGGTATAAATTATTTTAAGGCTTAAAGTGAGACGTGAGTGATGTTTTGTCTTGTTTAGCATTAAATTGTACTGAAAGAGAGTCTACTGTATCGAGCTGCTGTTCAGTTTCTCCAGTATATTTTGCTTAAGCCTTGTTTAGCACTAGCTATTTATGATAAAAGTCATTTATAGTCGTATCTTGTTAGCCAACATAGCATGCTTACATTAACCTTAACTGAGCTGCGTGTGTTTACTTGTACTACTCGTGTTGCAGGGACAAAAATCGGAATCTTTGTTTATCATCATTTAATTTTAGGACCAAGATTTGACTCAAGATTAGTATAAGGTTAGGTTGTGACTAAGGTTTGGCACATATTGTTATTGATTATGGTTTGGATAAATCATAAAAGGAGTGTAAGTCAAAATGATGTCCTTTAAAGTGATGGAAAGGCTTTGTGTGTGAGACTGAAACCTTGATCTGCCTGGATGTCTGGAAACAGAATCATGACTCCAGTGAGTCGACAGTCATCTGAGTGAAGGTCATTTGGCTTCCACCCTGAGTCATCGTCCTCCTCCCCACGACCTCTTCCTGTTTTCCTGCCTTCTTTGTATCAGCTTTAATCAGAAAAGTTAACTCGAAGATTTAAAAGTCCTTTTAACCATAACCATGACTTTTCTTTCTTAGCGTTTAAATGTATTGAATTTATTTATTGAACATGTATATTGCAAAGATTGAAAAGTTTGGTCAGAAGATAATGACGGGATTGTTTTGCTTTCAAGTCTCTACAGGTCACCTGCTTGTGACAAAAGTGAAGACAGCATCACCTTTGGTTTTCTTAGGCCGGTCACTCCTGGGAACGTTCACCACTGTTTTCTCCATTTGTGGATAATGGCTCTCACCAGTTTTTACTGGAGTTCTAAAGCCTTAGAAATGGCTTTGTAGCCCTTTCCAGACTGATAGATGTCAGTAACTTTGTTTGTCATCTGTTCTTGAGTTTCTCTGGATTGTTGCATGATGTCTGTCTGACTTTACTTTGTCAGACAAGTTCTATTGAAGTGACTTCTTGATTCAGCAGGTCTGGCAGTAATCAGTCCTGAGTGTGGCTCGTAAAACTGAACTAAAACATGTGGTTAACCACATTGAATTCATCATTAATCATTTAAAAACTGCATTTTAGATTTATTTCTGTCTAGTATTAAAGTTAGTTTGATGATCTGAAACTTAAATGTGAGAAAAATGCAAAAGAACTAAAAAATCAGGAAGAGACCAAATACTTTTTCACAGCACTGTAGGTCTTATTGGTAGAAATGCTTTCTTAAGTTCACATAAAGGATGCCGCTGCACTGTTTTCTTCATTTTCATCATAACAGCTGATGGAAATATTGTTCTCGTCCCAGTGCGACACTCATTTTTTTCTGCGCTTTAAATGTTATTTTGATTTAAGGCGCATTTATGCGCAGTATACACCAACATTGTTCCAATTTAATTGGATGTTGTTATATCTGTTAGATCTGTGAATGGGTGTAATTGGGGTTTGACACAGTTTTATGAACCCACTGAGGCTCACAGTGGAGCTTTTTATAATCAGCAGACAACAATTTGCCACAAACCCCTCCCCCCAGCGCCCAATTGTAAAGCGTGCCTTCCAGTGTGAAAAACTCACTTGTATTGGGCTAATAAGCAGAAAACAGGTAGCTTTTGTTACTTAATTATCTGACGGTAACTTCTGAACCCTCTCAAGTCCTGCAGCCCTCACCATCCAGTCTCATTAATTTACTCCTTTTCTTTTGTCAGTTACTGCAGTAAACTGAGTTTCAAGTTTTCTGGGAGATTTTAAAAACTGTTAGAAACAACTGGCACAATTAAAGGGACGATTATAATGAACCATTTTAAATGGAGATTTTACTGAAAAATATTTATGAATGAGGGCCAGCGTGTGATTAGTCTCTGCTCAGGCATAAAGAGGAACACATTAAACACTTTCATCAGTGCTTGTCACGTGTTTGTACAGAGCACAGTAATTTCTATTTTTGTCTTGACTTTGTGAATGCAATAACTCGAGAATGAGGTGACGCAGAGTTTTCAAATCCATACCACAGGTGCATCTGCTAGGAGACTGAACACTGGCACCAGTATTTTTTTAATTGTTAGTAAGGTGGCTCTAAAATTTGTTGCCACCAGCTGTATTTGTTAAAGTTAAGAAGGCTTAGTGTGTAATTATTGGGAGAGGAGAAGGGTTGCTAATGGAGAGAAATGCTGCCTGGGCAAGTATGTAATATATCAGTGTGAACTGCGGATGAATGAAATGTGCAAGCACCCGTGGGAAGCACTTTGACGGTTCTGGATTTAGATTTAAATGTTTTTGCAATTTTGAATCAAGCTAAAATGTGATTTTGCTTTACAAGATTAGTGCGTGATGAATGAGACAGACTCAAACTTTGAGTTAAATCCAAAATGTCAAGTGGCCGTTTAAGTCACCGACGTTTCACATCGTAAAGACTGTGTAAGGGATCCAGCTAGCCTGTCAGGGAGGGCAGACATAGAATGCATGAGAGGGAAAATCCCTGACATGAATCAGCCCTTTAATGAAGCTGAAAGAATATGACAGAACACAAAGCACAGCGAACCGGTCGCTCACGGACACATTCACGCAGCAAACACAAAGACAGCTCAAAACAAAGAGGCTTTCTGTGGAAACCTGCTGCAGACGCATCCCCTCTGAAGGACTCCACTGTCCTCTGCTTGGGTGTAAGAGTGTGTTTTCGTGCTCACCCATACAACCCATTGGAGAGCGAAAACCATATAGCCTGCACAGAGTTGCCACATGCACACACTGTCTTTTTGTAATCTGGAATGTGACCAATGCATTGTCTGTCTGTGGGAGCTTATTTCCGTTTTCCTCTCTTCCTGTATTTCCTTGTTACTTAAATCGTCCTTTAGAGCAAGGAGGCAGATAATGACAAGAACATGTGCAATTTTCATAACTTGAAAATTGCATCACTGTGACTCCAGACCTTTAATCTCTGCAGTAACTAGAAAAGCTGTAATCAGAGGCTCGAAATGATATTGAGTTTGGAACAGTCAAGTAAAGACATACATGATACTTGTAACTTACATATTCTCATATAAGAAAAAGTAGAAATTAAAGCAATAAAAGTAAGGAGGGCAAGGAAAGGAGCAGGAAATAAAACCAAAAGAAGACACAAGAGAAAAAAACCTTCAAAGTAAAATAAGAAGTAACTAAAAGACATAACTGACGCTGCAACATGAAGAATACACTGAAGTAAGAATAACACCAGAGACCGGGGAGCACCGACTCCTGGATCAACTAGGAACAACAACAAAAACTACAGAATACCAGGGCCATGACACTGTCCCTGTACAAACGTTACAACAAAGCAGTGTGCAGGCATTATTAATTATTGTTGGTTAAGATCAAAGCTTAAGAGATCAACAGAGCTATTACAATGAATCCTAATGGGGGTATGAGTATGTGCACAAAATATCAAGTCCATCCATCTGTGGTTGAAAAACTAGATCTGACGCATTCATGCTTTGCATTGCATTCTGGCATTTGCACAACATTGAACTAAAATGAAGACAGATTTGGCATGTTCACCTTATTTCTTGTCTCAAAGGCTTTCACAGGTCTGCAAACGAGTCACTGTGGTTGTTTGGGTTGGAAACAAGACTCCAAAAGAAGCGTTAGTCTGACTGGGAGAAGCTCAATACGTGTGCAATTGTAGGAGGACATGTAACCATCAATGGCACTAGAGGATAGTCAAAGTCAGCTTTATTGTGCTTTCTTGGCCAGGTAACCCCTGAAAAGGAGATGTTAATCTCAATGAATGTCTTTGCTAAATACATTAAAGTGGTTATCGCTCATCATTACCTTTAGAAAATCAACAAGAAGGTGCCAACATATTTTACACTGTAACTTTGCACTGCTTTACTTTGACACGGTTTGTGATTCTGCAGAGTTTCAGCAGAGCTCAGCTTGTTGTCGCGTGTCGTCATGTCGATGCTATGCTGCCAGCGTCCGTCTGCCTCATCAGCACAAAGTCTGCACTGACGAACACGCACAAAGACCCAATTGTTTAATGTCCAGATGAACTTATCTTGACCTCGCAGAGGTTCAAAAGCAAAGAAGTAAAACTCTCTAGTTCTTCTTTTCCATTAGCGTTCAATTTTTGTCAGCAAGGGTTGACGTCAGCTGAAATTTCTATATTAAGCCTTTGATTTATATTAATAACGGGGTTTATACCTGCTAATATACACTATTGTTTTGTGTTGTATTGTTTGGGCAAATGTTAAAAGAGCACCACAAAAGTAATAATAAGGAAAACACAGATCTACGGTGATCCAGTTAGTATCAATTTACAGCAAGCAATTAACATAATTAGTAGTTGGCATTAGCTGTTACTGAGTATAAACAGTGATCTAGAGGCACATTAAATGCTGCTTAAATGTAAGCTTCTTACCCCTTTTGAACACATTATTTATCCATCCTCTTCAGTGTCGCAGGGGGCTTGAGCAACTTTCAGCCACCATAGGGAGGGAGGAAAAGTACACCCTGGAAAGGTTACTAGTTGTCACCAAGCCAACACATAGAGACAGTGAATCATTTACCTTCAAATTCACACCTATGATTTAGATTAACCTATGGAAACTGTGGGCGAAAGCTGGAGTACCTGGAGAGAAACCACGTGAACAGAGGGAGAACGTGCAAACTCCACACTGAAAGGCTTCAAATGGTGGTGTTGAACTCAGGACCTTCTTGCTATGAGGCAACAGTGCTAACCGCCACGCTGCTGTATTTATAGTAATAAATACACATTATTTATTACTATTGAGGATGTTTTTCTAATGATGTTTAATAGCAAAAACTGTTTTTCCACTTTCATTTTTAACAGTGTGCTTGTTTAAACTTTAGCTGTATAGTGACTTTTTGATGTGACATTAAATACAGAACCCTGCAGGATGTGTGGCATTTGACGGAGAATATAAAGCATATAATAAAGTAGCTTCAGAAATATTAATCAAAATGTTGTTTGTTTTTTCAGGCGATGGAGAGCAAGCTGCTGGTCGGTGGAAAGAACATCATAGATCACACCAATGAGCAGCAGAAGATGCTGGAGATAAAACGGCAGGAGATAGCAGAGCAGGTAAAGCGTTTTTTTTGCAGTAGTACACTAATTTACTCAGTACAGCTGCACAGTTCATACTTCAGGCATACATTTAAAACCTTAGGAGAAATCTTTTCTGCAGCAGTTTGTTTAACATTTACAGTAATTAGTGTTTTCTGCAGCCTGAATTGATAAAAACACTCCAGAGCTGTGGAGAATCCACAAAGGAACAGGGTGATATTTGCATTCTGCTTTCAGACGCGTAAGGAGCGCGAGATCCAGCAGCAAGTGTTGATTCAGGATGAAGAGACGCTGGAACTGAGAGAGACTTTCACTTCTCTGCAGCAGGAGGTTGAAGCCAAGACAAAGAAACTCAAGAAGGTAAAATATCCTGATGATGCAGAAAAAAATCTGATGCACACAAGTAGAAATACAGTAGATATCCTCATTTCTACTCTCGCACACACTTTTGCAAAAGAGGTAATAGACATAGTAGTATAGGTGTGTTTTAACGTGCACACACTTACAGACCTTCCCTTTTTGTTCCTAATGTGAGAATGTCCCTCTTTACCCCCTTCTTTCCCTTTGACCTTTGACCTGGATCACAAATGACCCCTTGACTTGGACACTCGCTTCGTTCGGACACACACTTAAATTTCAGTACCTCAAGGTTTGTCCTGCCGTCCCTTTCCCTCCCTCCCTCCCTGCCATTTTTACGTATTCATGCTTTCTGCACTAACCTCAGTCTTCCTTCACTTCAAATCCCCCAGTAACTCACTAAACCTCTCCCTCACCAGTGCAAACACCGAACCTATTACATCCTTCCCCTCTCTTTCCGCGTCCCTATCTCGCTGCACGGATGCGACCAGCAGGACTAACACCGAGTGGCCCGTTGTGCGAGTGCGGGCGACAATGTAGCTAATGATCCTTTGCTGATCTTTGCTGCCCTGATTCCCAAACGTGGGTCCATCTACTCCTCTCACACTGCATGATGCCGTCAGTCTGAAGAAAAGAGGGGGTGTTTTTCACGCTGTGCATTCAAAACTCAGTGGGCAGTCCGTAAAGCTCAGTGACTACAAAAATGTCACTGACACCTTGTTTGCTGGAAAAGAAAAAAAAAACACTACTGCAGAATTCTATTTCTTAAAATAGCCAATGATAATTTTTTTTCCTTCCAAAGTCATTATTTAATGATCAACTGAGAAGTTGATCATGTTAAATGTTAAGTTGGAGTAATGATTGTAGCTAATGTAAAAAAAAGAAAAAAAGATTGCCACGGTTACCTGTAGTTTTTCATGTTTGTCTACAAATACTCGCTGATACTCACCCAGCAGTAGTAAAACTTGAAAAAGTAAAAAGGTTTGCCTTTTTAAAAATGCTGGCTGTAGCGTTGAGGCACAGCATTTATTTTGAAGGTGAACGTTCTCCATGTTCTTAATTTAACTGCAGCTTGGAGAGTAGCTGGACAGTGCTCTCACTGCTGTTCAAACAGTAGCAATATGCTAGCGACCTGAGCATTCACTGGATGAGGAATACACATTTTTCCTTAGGAACATGTGTCACAGTTTGTTGTGTTAACTGAAGCAATTCACTGAAATCAAATTAATTTCAAGCTTAAAGAGATTTTCAGGGACAAAAGGACATATTATCATGGTTTAGCAGAGAGGTGGAAGCAACTGCATACAAGTGCATGACATAAAGCAAAGAGCAAGCTTTACTCCAAAGCTGATAAGTCAACAAAACTAAATGATAAAAGGTGAAACCAAGTTAGCACTGAAGCAAAAAGGCTAGAGGAACAGCAGGAAAAACAAACTTCCGGGGATATTACAGCTAACACTAAAAATCAGGATGGAGACTGGGAAAGACAGAAACACTGCAAAACCAACAGGGACCAGAATTCAGTGATAAAAGCACTTTTAGCCACATTTTTCTTAGCATAAGAAGAGAGTGAGAGTACCTTTCTGTAATGTAACATTAAGGCTTCAGCTTTGAAGTCTAAATTTAACTGTCAAATCCAATTTCTGGCGGTTTTTAAAGGTATTTAAATTTTTTAAGCTAGCATCTGTGAAAATCTGTCCTAAAATTGAGATTTGCCCCAGATGCTTCTTATTGATTTGACTTTTTTTTGGGGGGGGGGGGGGTTGCTCTGCGTGTCCGAGCTGCAGAGCCTGCAGTGTCATGATTCACAGCTGAAGTCAGGATTCGCCTTTATGTTTGAAGCCTCGGGTGAAGTCAAAGAATGAACAGTGTGAAATCTCAGGAGGAACCAGGAGGAGGAATTAGAGGAGGAGAGCTCCCATTGGCTGGCCTGTTCACCAGACACCAGCGCTTCCAGTGCTGTTGCTATGGGCAACCGAGCTGCAGCAAGTTGTAGACCAGTCCATCTTCACTGGGAACCTCAGGCCTGATTGCTCCTCTCGCTTGCATGTCTTTGTCGTTTCTTCCAGCTGTACGCCAAGCTCCAGGCAATCAAAGTAGAGATCAAGGACGTGAACGACGAGCACGTGAGGAGCAGACAGGAGCTCGAGCAAACTCAGAACGAGCTCACCAGAGAGCTCAAGTTCAAGTGAGTCAACCACAAATCACAAAGAGTGCTCAAAAATCGCCACATACAGTACGGGATTCTTCAAAGCAATACGCCCCATTTAAAGATCAAACATAAGGCCAGGGGGCCAGCATTGGCCTGGCAAAGACCCCATTCTGGTCCGCAGACTTCACAGTCACTCATAATACACCAAAATAGTTAAGTAATAGATAAACAATTAAATGACAGAAAAGTTCCTGTTTTTTACTCTGCAATATGAAAATTTTGGTTAAAAAACAAAAAGAAAATTTTCATTCATCATCAAAAAAACCCCCTAACTAACTACAGGACAGTAATTTTATACATGTATCATGTAGAAATTGCGCCTCTTTATCTTATGTTAAAAATATCTCAGGGATTAAACGTATAATTAAACATCTTTAGAGTGATAGAAATGGCAGTTTCACTCGTCTCATCATCAAAATGGGCTGTACGTGCCCATTGATGTAAAATGACTGTGACATCCCTCATTTAAATAGTTACTTCCTTTGCAGACTGAGTGTTTACACTAAATAAAAAATTGTGTTAGGCTTTTACCGGTTGTCTTTTATTCTATGCAAAAGTACGGCTGCAAGGTAAGCAGTTAAGAAATGCTTTTACTTGAAATCTGTTCTTGCAGAGGTAGGGGTCTGTTTTTTTTGCCAAACTCAGTACTTTTACAGTTTTGTTAACAGTTTTTTTCTTCTTTTTGTTTGCTCCCCTGCTGCGTAAACCTTTCTTCATTGTCAGAAGTCTACATGTCTCATTATGCTTTTCAAAAAGAGCCCTGCTAGCAGCTGTGATAGCCAGATGCTCTTTCTTCTTTTCCTTTTTTAAAATTTCTCTAAGCAGTGAAAGTGCTTTGTAATAGTATTGTAATAAGACCATAAAATATTTGTTAATCTTTTCTTTTAAACTTGTTTTTGTGCAGCCAGTTAAATAGCTAAGTTATGTTGATTTGAAGAAACAGCTAAACCCATAAAAAAGCTTCTAATCAAGAGTTCATTTATCAGGAGGTTTAGTGTTTATGAGTAAAAAAGACTTTACAAATTCAAAGAAAATCATTTTTTCTGTTTAAAATGTGAAAAGTATACAAATAAACCCCTAAAATCTTACTCATAGTGCATTTGCTATTACAACCACATGACTCCAGACTTGTATATGATATAAACCATTACTTCTTGCATCACTCTGTGTTGTGAACACGCAGGTATCTGATCATAGAGAACTTCATCCCGCCCGAGGAGAAGAATAAGATAATGAACAGGCTGGTCTTTGACCCTGAGGAAGACCAGTGGAAGTTCCAGTCACTTGTTCCTGCTGAAAGGTCAGCGTCTGTTTTCGATGTAAAAGAATAAACTCTTAAATTTAGTCAGGCTTTAGTTTAGATCTCTGGGCGCCGTGCATCATATGATTATCTCTTCTTTTCATCTTCTTCCGCTGCTGTTTGAGTGGCATCCTCCTTTTTCTGGCTTTTTTGGTGTTTTGAGAATTGATTCCAGATTGGGTTTTTGTGTGTCTCATTGATCCCGACTTTTCTTCCGTTCAGTAAATCCTCGCAGATGAAGAAAAGGCCAGCATCTGCAGTCGGATACAAACGACCCATCAGCCAGTATGCCAGGGTTGCCATAGCGATGGGAGGTCATTCCAGATACAGGGTAAGTGTCTGTGTGTGTGATGACTTGGCATCCTTTTGAGGACATAAAACAAGCCCACAAATATAAATCATTAAATTTTAATGTAAAGAAGTATGGTTTTGTTTTTTTTTGTTTTTTCATAAATCTTTATTCTGAATGTTATTTAATTAATTATGTAAATTTTTATTTCCATTATAGGTCAGTCAGTTTATATTCTGTTTAATTTGTCCTTTTGGATCCTGAAAGACTAAATATCAGTTTTTCAGTTTTAAAGATTTCAGGCGTGATTTACTCTTATAGTTTTGAATATTTCCTAGTAATGGTATTTTTACCATCTGTCAAGGTCAAAGTCAGACTTAAGACTCATTGAAATATAAAAACCAACACTAAACATGAACAATAAAAAACATACTGGAATCTTAAGGCACTGGAAATTGAAGGAACTAGAATCCAAGTGGCAAAAATATCATGACGATCTCAGGATCATGACATTACTTTCTTTTTTTTTTTGTTGCTTTGCTTATAAAAAACCCTTAACTATAAAAATGCACCATACTTTATTAAAGCATTTGCTATGAAATTAATGGACTCAGCTTTTACTAGAGTAACACAGCATTCAGTAAAAGCGACCGAGAGCTACTTAGCCATTGAATGAACCTCCCAGCAAGCAGTTTTTGTGCTGATGTTAATGCCAGAGCAGCTTTCTCTGCAATTAAGTACTGACTTGTTGCAGTGGGGGCATCCTATTAAAGTACCATGGTCAAAGTTTCTTTGCAATAACAAATGTTTATAAAGGCAGATTGAACGGCTAGTTTCTTGATTTTATACACCTGTTGTTAAGGGGCTGAAAACACTTTTTTTCAATACTTTGATCCATATAATGTGTTACTAACTGTAGATAATGTTTTCATAATGTGTTCAGGCTGAGAACATCATGTTTCTGGAGCTGGACATGACTCCTCCAAACACCGCCTCAGTCGATTGCTCAAAGGATGGAGAACCGAACCAAAGTCCCTCGGTGGACAGCTCGCCCACCAAGGAGAAAGGCGTTCGAAAGTCCCAGTCTTGGTGAGGTCAAATTAATGCAGCCTCTTCTCATATAAATAAAACAGATGTTGTCTTTCTTTATTGGCATACACTTACTGCACGTTGCTGCTGCTGCTGCTCAGATGTTTCTACATCTGGAAATAGAGCTGAGAATACTTTGTCATATTTGTGTTTGAAACCCGCTTCCACTGTTCAGCCTGTGCATGTGACCTGTGAACTGTAAATGGTTTAGCATCAGAGCATCTCTACAGTAAATGGGATTATTCAGGATTAGCCACACCCTCTTGCCCTAATCTGATGGTTTATCTGTCATTTTCTCAACTGCATAATCTCAATAATCTGTGATTGTACATATTATACATATATTATACAACTTTTGTTTTTTGTTTTTTCAGGTGTCAGACTCCAAAATCCATGACTTCCTCCCCTTCTAATGTGTCCTTGGCAGCATGTCACACTGCCACACCCGCAGCGGCACAGTAAAGCTTTAATGAAGAGAGCTTTTTTTTATTGCCATTATTATTATTATTATTTATTTGATCTCTCAACATCAACTTCCTCTTTTGGCCAGTGGCCGCCTTACAGACTTCTCAGTGAGGCCCACTGCTGGGACACAAACACACCACCACCACCTCTGCTGAAAGCTGACAGACTTCATGGAAATGATCTTCTGGCAGGAAACTACATGACCATATGAACCTCAGAAACTCTGTATAAATCAGTTCCTCCAGTTCCTCCTCCGGCAGAGCCCTTTCCTCTTTTGCATGTCAGATCATCTCTGAAAACAGCTGGCTGCAGTGCTGAACTGCCCAGACTGTTGTGTGTGTGTGTCTGTGTGTTTGTGTGTGTCTGTTGTGTACAAAGCGCCGTATGATTGCCTGTTTGTGTTTCTAGTCATGACCACTGCAGATTTAAAGGTGAAGGTTTCATGTATTCTGGATTTTTCAAAGCAGGTTTGGTCTGTTTTCTATGTAGAAGTTGGACTTCATCGTCAGAGAGTTTATGTCAGTGTTGGCTTTTTGAAATGAGTACACACACAAAAATAAGAATATACGATGTGTACTGTTGTTGGTCAGACGAGGTGCTCAAGACCTGAATGATGACCGTTGTCATTCCTGTTGCCTCCCATCATTTATCTGTCCCCCTGCAGTGTCTAATTTAAATGAAATGTCTTAAAAACTAATGTAATTAAAATGAAGAACACGAGGCATGTCACACTGTCAGAATTATTTTACTGGGATTTTAATTCAACAAACAAACACGGATGGGCGGATGGTGACCAGATCCCAGCAAACTAAATGTGGGACAAACACGACGTTTTGTCTGGGACAAACAATGCTGGCAGGACGTCAAATATATTACATTAACGTGCAAATATTCCAGGTCTTTTGTCAAGTAAATAAGAATTAAACAAGGCCGAAGTGGTCTAATATAATAGTCTTTATATGCTCCTGTATCCTCTGTTATTTCAGCGCCTCCTCTGTGTGGTAATAGTCTTAGTGTTTCAGTAGAGATGCATCCATTTTAACAATTTGTTTGCAATTTTTTGCCCATTATGACATAAATATACTGTGCAAAACTCTAACACAACAGCCAAACGCTCTATTTCTCAGTATAAACTGCATCTTAATTTTCTTTGTGGCAGTTTCCATGATATTTAGCAAAATCTACAAAGCTTGTTGCTTTTTGGTGACTTGGAACTTTCACTGATGGTCACATCTTAAGACAGGCTAATCTTTATTTAAATACAAAACAAAGCCTTCTCTTCACAGAATTTAGAAAAGCACATGTTCTGCAGAGTCAAAACGTCAGCCATTGTCTCAGGACAAGGGGACAATAAATAAAAATGCTGTGCAGTCACACATGAAGAGGGACATCTGATCATCCTGGATTCATATTAGATTCATGAATAGTTTGTGTCAAAAATGTGACCTTTTTAGAGCGGTGTAGAGTTCATTAAATAAATAATACCATGTAAGTTTAAGCTTTGCCATGAAGATAGTTTAACACAAAACAACTTTCAACTAATGCATCTCATTGTGCCATTTGGCATCTATGAAAATGCAGTTCATGCATCAGGATGGGGTGAACCAGTCGATACTGCAGACTAAAATCTGGCCTCCACTGAGGTGAATTAGTGTTTTTTTAGGTGGCACTTTTTTCAAAAAGACTGGTGCCTCACAAAGACACATTTTATTAAGAAGACATGAAGTAAAAATGAAACTTAAGCAATTGTTTATTAAGTTAAGGTTAAGTAAATAATTAACCTTAACTTACATACATATAAATAATTTTATATTAATCCTCGTGGAATATTTATACTGGTGGTCATGTGCACCAGTGTGACAGTATTTAGCTTCAGTTTTCCAAACAAAAGGTTATTTTATTAGAAAAACTGCTTCACTGAAAGTGCAAGAAATAGTCTTAACGTGGTGGAACCTATAAAAACAGCTGCTGCTGCCTAAACTCACAGGAGGATGCATTTGCTTGGAGGCAACTGTGGTTGTGATTTGGTGCTATATGATATGAAAGAAAACTGCGTTGAAACGAACTTCCAGCAACATCCGTGGAACACAGTGCAACTCCTATGGTCGACTGACACTATTTGCCACATTGCCTTCAACAGTTATACGATAAAAACATTTTACAGGCAGCAGTTTAAACAGCATATGTAAGGAGTAAAATATATAAACAATATTTACAACAAACACTTTCACCAATGAGGAGACGGCAAGAATGGCCTGGACACATCAACATATGGTTTAAACCCAATAATGGTCACTGGAATTTGGAAGTGACCATTAGAAATCCTGGTTGGCACTTTCTTTGGGACTTAAAAAGTGAAAATAAGAGGCGGTGTTTAAATTTTTCCTCATCTAAAGTCAGAGAAATCACACCCTGAGTCTGAAAATGTCTTGGAAGTAAAAAACAATCTGACTTCTGCCTGTCGTTGTGAATCAAAATGATAAATTAAGCTTCTTCTAAACAATGGAAACTTGGACACACGGGTTGTTTTTGGACTCAAAAACATGTCTCATGTGCTGCTGAAGCCACACAAGCTGGCTTCAGTCAAACATTCCTTCATTCAGTCGTCTGTCAAAGAGCTTCACCAGCAGCAGCTTCTTTAAACCCATGATCAAGTAAAGAAATGAGAACCAGAGGTTGCCATCTCAAGGATGGAGCACCTGTTGTACCCAGGAATCAACACGAACATATGTTCACTGAACACATTTTTCTTCTTCTTTGACATGTGGTTTCTATCAAATTGTACAGTAAATAAAAAAGAAATTTAGCAGGCTGTGTGCAGTCAGGTGTGCACAATTTAGTGTCACTGGGTTCATTACTTCCTAAAGGGTAAAAGGAGGAAACAGCAGGGGGCCAGACTGACTAACCATCAATGTATTATTGATGTGAAAGGAGGAACCGCAGCTAAACCCCCTCAGTGAGTGTACAACAGCAAAGAAGAGTCATTGACCCGTGTAAAAGTAAAGTGTATATCACCAATGTGCAGCACATCTCCACACATCAAATCAAATGGAAACTTGGACATTCCTGAGATTTCTTGGCATTTTCAATGCATGCTTGAGCTCTCACTGGGGCTGCAAATACGAACAGAAGTCCAAAACCCAGAAATATTTAGTTTACAAAAATGAAGCCTTAGGATACTGGAGCCGAATACAACTTGACATTCTGGTTTTAGAATTGTTTTAGTTAAGGGAGCAGAGTAAACACTCATGCCACTTTAATACTCAGTTATGTTAGACGTAAAGGTTTGAAATGGCAAAAAGAAACAATTTTCTAGTTACAAATTAATATCAGATGCTTTTGGAATGGTTAAAGCCATTTAGAAACACACACGGAGCATTTTATATGTTTAGTTATCAGTATCTCAGCCTGCAGCTGACCCAGTTTTTAATGTGTATATATAAATATCTAAAAATAGACTTTAACTGCTCTGAAGCTTCTTGTGTTCATATTGTATAATGGAGGTTAAATCCATTCAACTGCTTTATTGCTGATACTTCTGATACAATATTTTGTGCATTTATTTGGATGCTCGTATTAAACATGGACAAGGTTACAAATAATGAGGTCTGTGTTTGTGGAAGTAATCTCTGTGAGCTTCACAGATTACCATTGTATGGTCTTTACCTTACAATGTAAAACTCCTTGAGGTATTCAGACCGTGTTGCACATGTATCGTCCTTTGCTAAGTGGTAGAAGATCAGCATAAATCTTCCTTACAATCAATAACTGAAAATGGAAAATGGATGTAGCTTACAGGTGTGACGCCACTGCGGAAGCACTATAAGATGCAAAAGAAAATCTGTATATAAGAGAAATCACTAAATACTATCCTGGTGAATTTATGCTGGCAGTTAGAGTTAGATCATAAGTTTAAAGTCTTTAGCATATAGAATAGAATAGAATAGAATTCAACTTTATTGTCATTGCACATGCACAGGTACAGGGCAACGAAATGCAGTTTGCATCCATCCAGAAGTGCTTTAGTGATATAGATATATTACAATATATATTAGCAATAATATAGATATGTGAGTATATTACAGAAATGGGTCTATTATGGTATGTTATAATGTACACGGTATGAAGTATGTTGTGAATATTCTATAACTATAAGTATGTACAGACTGTAGTGAGTACAAGCTATGTACAGGATATGAACAGGATATAAATATGAAAAACTATACAGAATATGAAATAAATAACTTTACAGAAATCTGAGATATACAGTTATACAGAAATGGGAACTATGCAAGTTGTAAACAGTTGTAGGATTAAAGATTATCGAATGTACAGAATGATTATTTACACAGAGCTATACAGTAGTGCAGTTAAGATAAGTGAGGGTGTAGATAGTTTCTACAGAGGCTATATAAAGTGCTAGTAGTTGTGAGTGGTGGTTCAGTCCATGTTATTATTGTGTTTGAGGGTACAGTTGTCCATTGTGGGTGTGTGTATGTTCAGTCCATGAGTTTAACGTGGGTCAGATGTCAGGAGGCAGAGTTCAGGAGTCTGACAGCTGTGGGGAAGAAGCTGTTCCGGTACCTGGTGGTCTTAGTCCGGAGGCTCCTGTGGCGCCTCCCAGAGGGCAGGAGGGTGAAGAGTCCATGCGATGGGGGACTGGGGTCTTTGATGATTTTCCCAGCCCTTTTCAGACACCGCTTCCTGTAGATGTCTTTTATGGCAGGAAGTGGTGCTCCGGCGATGCGCTGGGCAGTTTTCACGACCCTCTGCAACGCCTTCCGGTCCGAGGCAGAGCAGTTCCCGTACCAGACTGTTATACAGTTGGTCAGGATGCTCTCGATGGTGCAGCGATAGAAGTTCACCAGGATGTCTGAGGACAGGTGGTTCTTCCTCAGAGTCCTCAAGAAGAAGAGGCGCTGGTGAGCCTTCTTGACCAGCTTGGAGCAGTTGGTCGTCCAGGTGAGATCCTCGGAGATGTGGACTCCCAGGAACTTGAAGCTGCTCACACGCTCCACAGCCGTCCCCTTAATGTGGATGGGTGGATGTGGGTGCAGTGTCCCTCAGTTCTGCAATGAGATTTTCCTCGTGCTAGTGTTTGATTTTTCGTACCTAAGACAACCTCAAGCCTCCAAAAAATGGGACATCAGTCCATATTTTGAGTTCAGAACTTGGAATTTCTTTCTGGTTACAGATAAGTGCTCAAAAAACAAACAAAAATATAGAGATTTAAGAAAAAAAATTCACACAGAATGTTGTTTATGATTCTGAAAGACCTCATTTAAATGCTAATTTGTATTCTAATTTTTGCCTCATAACTTTTGCACTGTCCACTTCCTGCTGTGACAAAACAAATTTCCCACGTGTGGGACTAATAAAGGTTATCTTATCTTATCTTATCTTATCTTAATTTGTGTATGCTGTTTAATCTGCAGCATCAGTCCTGCCCCCAAAACACTCATGAATCATGTTTTAATTTCTAGGGCAGACAGCGATGCGAGCATGAGCGTGATTTTTTGAATAATGTAGGAACAAAGGTATGACGTAACGTAAACAATTTCCCTCTGAGTGCTGCTAATTTATAGACATTTTAGCTGTGGCTGTGGGGGCGGGGAGGAGGGAGGCGAGGACACGGATGGAAGAGAGGAGGAGGGGTGGATGGATGCAGGCATCCAAAGACAATCAGGAAGTGAGGAATAACTGTGGAGGAGGTGGATACTGAGCCTGTTTCCATGGTAACCTGCCAGTAGAGGGTGAAGGGGATGGGGATGGCATCGATGGGGGTTTGTGTGTTGATGTATATGAATGTAACATGGTGGATCAGATGGCATTGACGGAAATAAAAAAAAAAGATCACAGCCTCCTTCTCATCCATTTTCATCCTCAAATCAATAAATTTAGCATTGATTTGTTTTAGGCAGTTTCATTTTCATGCGTGTTTTTTCTGGGCAAAGGTGAGCAATAACATTTCACTTTATTTGCTCTCACTTAATCTTATTAGTTATGAGGCCATTAGCCTTGTTAAGACAGCCAATACTAAAACGCAAACAAGTTCACCAAGAAGAACGCCGGCTCTAAAATACAAAAATGAATGGACTGTGAATCCAACAGTGTTACACCTGCTGTGAGTACAGGAGGTCTGAAGGTGCTCTTGAAGATGAAAACTGATCACAACAAAGAAAACAAATGTTCTTCAGCTACTTGTAGACATACTTTGCGCAAAAAATCTATCACATGATGGCATTAATCAATCAACATAAAGGTAGAAACAGTTAACACGTCATGTTAGGACACAAAATATTAAAATTTGCTAAAAGTTACGCCATTTTAAAAGTGCTGAAACAAAAATGAGATAAAACAGTAAAATAAAGGCAAATGAAGGTTTTAATACTGACCTTTGCTTTGCATGAAGAATAGTTTGCTCATACTGTCTAAAATGAGTGACATAATATGAGGAGGACACATAGCACTGTGAAAATCCGAGAACAGTATCTGTGGGAGAGAATCTGTAACAGCAAACAAGGTGAGAGAAATGTTTTCATCTTTTGATGGGCCATTAAAGGCTTGTGATGTCTGATGCTTTTATTGTGAAAGGAGAAAGTGATAGCAGAAGAAAAGGAGGAGGGAAGGACAAAAGGTGACAGGAAAGTAGAATCACAAGCAAAAGGTTCGTCATCATTTATTTCATCCTGTGAAAAGGATTGAATAACAATATAAGATTTCTAATAGATTTTCAATGTGAAACTGTGTCCAGCCTGTCAGATTAGCATTTTGTGACTGAGATGATGTTGTAGGCTCAAATAGATTAAATCCAACGGGTTATAATGCTATATTTCGCACTTGATTTCATCGTCCTGATTACTCTTCCTGTAAGGGTAACTTTACATCAACAATGTTTGTTTTCTAACTTCACGTTAAGCCGAATAGATTTATTCAGTTATTATCAATATAAATTCTAATTACTTTTCAGAGAAACCATGAGAGACCATGTGGCAGGTCAGCCATGATTCTTTTATTGGTCTTATGGGGTTTGCATAGCCACGGATCTTGTATTTGCACGTCAATAAGTATTTAGTGAACTATGAATTGAAGTCAGGGCATCATTCAGCTACATATACACTGTTTAATTCCCTTTGCTGTGATATAAAAAAAAACCCATAATAGCCATCACTGACATGTTTTAGTAGTTCTAGATTTTCAGCTATAAGAAATGCTGTTACAGAATTTATTAGAATCATGTAGTTTTGAATTTTGCAGCCCTGATTGCTGGTTATTACTCGAAAACTAGCACACAAGTTTCCAGGTAATCATCACACTTCTTGTCATTTGAGTCAATAGATTATTAATGTGTAATAAGCTACAATACCAATATGTTATCAATATTTTAGTATACTATGGGTAATTGGTTGTTACCTTGGTGTTTAACTGGTAATAGCTTGCTATTTTCATTTTATTAGCTTCTTGTTAACACTTTATTACCTCACTAGTACTACATTATTATCAAGTCATAAAAGAACACTTATATCTTAAATTAAAATCACATGTATTAAATGTTTCAAACCTAAATTAGATTATTGATTTGCTTAGTTATAAGTCTTCCAATGATATATAAGTGTTTATATGAATATATAATTACACAATCATGTTAGATATGATTCCGCGACACACACGCACACATGCACAGGTCTATAAATCTGAGTCTTATCAGCAGTCTGCCCTCAGTCCTCCTGCTCTTGATCTTTAATATTTAATGAAGAGAGGAGAGAGCTGCTTTATTAGGATGGTAGAAGCACATTTGGTTTAATAATTTATGCAGTTACAAGCAGATTATAACAAATGGAAACACAGAAAACAGAGAATGAGCTCTGCTGACGTTCATTTTGGAGTCCCGGTTTAGCTGTTACACCATAATGTGTTTTTGTGTAGTTTCTAAAAACGCTTCAGTTACAGTCAAATGAGCATTATTTTTGTTGACCTCGTTCTCTACTTATCTCGCCTCAGCAGTTACCAGACCTAATTTACCCGCTAATGCAGCAGAGTTCATTTTATCTCTTGTGAACTCCTTGATTTATTTTTTTTAGCTGGATGGAAGCAGCTTCACTGTTTATATCTAACCGATCAGACATCTGATCGCTGCATTGCTGCACAAAAATCCCAGCACTGAAAAGACCTGCTGGTGTGTTTTCAGACGTGGCCTTACTGTACTGAAAAGCATCATGGAGGTCAGTGAATATTGACTGAGCTGAGGCTGCCCTCTGCTGTAAGATGTCAGCAAAAACAGCTGCTTTAGCATGAAAGGACACAGCTCATTTTTACATGTAAAATACATCAGTATATCACATCAGGCTAAAATAAAATACCTGCAAAAAACCAAACAAACAAACAGTCTTCACATGAGTTAGAAAGTCCCTTTAAATTAATGGTTCTAGTGAAAACAAGTTTGATTTGACTGCAAATTTACAGTAGCACCAGCGCTCGTGTAAAATATGACTGTGAATATATAAATGATTCTCCCAAGTTTCCTTCTGTTGTATAGACCGACAAAAAGGTGACTTTTGTGGCAGGAATCTAAGTTTGTCCTCTTTTTTGCCCATCTAATGTCCAAGACCACAGGACAGAAGAGACTGTGAGACAAGTCTGTGATCTAACTTCAAATGACAATTTGAACCAAAAGACCTGCTCCAACTGATTTTTAGTCCAGTTTTTGTTTACTGTGGCATAAATCAGCCTTTTCTCCTCGCGCTCAAGTCCTTTGTCTGGCCTTTTCTGGATTTCGTTCCCTATTTCTTAAGGACAGTTGTTTTTAGAGATACTGTTTATTTGCTGTAGGTGGTTTTTAGGCTCATAACTTCTTTTTTTGTGTAACATTTCCCCAATTTCCTCTTTTTAAAGACACACTGCAAAGATTTCTGGTAAGCACTTTTAAATGATCCTGAAGACCTTCAAAGGCATTTCTGTGTATTTGATTCACTTTGTTTTGGGATATATCAATGATTGTGACTTCTTTCAGTGAACTAAACACTCCCCTGTTGCAATGCAAATATTCTGCTTTTAGACAGATCCAAAGAGAGGACTGAACTGTTGTGCAAGCCTTCAAATGTGCTGCGATCTGGATCAGGAAGATTGTTGAATGAAAATCCTCTGCCCATGTGCCCTGACCTAACTAACCTGTTTAAGCATTTTCATGCAACCATTAAATAGCACAGTTAGTCTACCTCAGTTTGATTTGTATAATATGAAAAAACATACATACACGTCACATTTAAAAACATGAGAATTTACATGTAAGCTTTAAATTTCCAGTTTATCAAACAGCATTGAGCAGTCCTTACCTTTAAATCTAACCTCTCTTCTTCCTCCACTTTAAACCCTGACTATGGACAATGTTTATTTCGCCTCTTCTATCTGTTTTACGCACCATCCCGTGGTGATTAATACACAAGCATGATCAACTTTCATGTGTTCCAGTTCAGGCTCAAATCGGTTTGGATGTTGAAAATAATAACTCCCCTCAAATGTTAAACCAAAAGTACTCAAGTCACTTTACTCAGGTAAAGTACATATACCTGAAAATTCTACTTAAGTACAGTAACTAAGTATTTGTACTTTGTTACTTCCCACCTCTGCAGAAGTTCTTTATATCTAACACATTCTCATTTATGATAGGTTTATGCTTACAAACCTGCAGGGAAACACAGATGGCAACCACCTGAAGGCCCATCGTCCACATCACCGCGTTCCTTAAAAAAAGAAGTTTAAATCTTTGTTCTTGGGTTAAAAAAAATGATGTTGCCTGTCCAAAGTGAAAAGCTAAATTCTACAGAGGATTCTGTGGCTGGGTTTTTATCTGTGGGTGTTCACATGTGTTGGGTGTTACATCAGTCACTGCAGGATAAATATAATGCTGAACAGCATTCCCCTTTTTCTTTTGCAGAATCCAGGTTTACATGATGAGGGGAAATACCTTGCATGTTCTGCAGTCCTCTGCTGGTGTGTATGTTTTCCTCCTGCTGGACTTTGCCTTTTGACTCGGCTCATGTGTCCTTTTCTGGTAGGGGGTCCCGTTCTTTTTGTTCCCCTTGGACTCTGGTTGTTGATTTGGACTTTTCTTGTGGATTTTCCAGATGTGCAACTTCATAAATGAACAAGATGTGCTTGTATGATCTCCCTTGTTTTTGGTTAAAAACACGTTAATTACAAATGAATCAAATGAACATTATTGTTGTTGTTGACTTCTTTCCCTACTTATTTTCCACAGCGGTTATCAGTTGAATTTATATGTTATATAATCACACCAGAGTGAATATTTAAAGCAACAAGCTGGAAGCAGCTTCAATGTTTATATCTAACTAATCAAACGTTTGACTGTTGCAATGGTGCAAGAAATCCCACCAGCGAAAAGACCTGCTGGTGTTGTTTTAGAGGTGACCATACTGTACTGAAAAGCTAGGAAGTTAATGACCAAACTGAGGCTGGCTCTGCTGTAAGATGCCAGTGAAACCAGCCGCCTTATCATAAAATTTCTGAACTTACTTGAAGGACACACAGCTCCTTTTGAGCTCTAAAACCGCTATATAAAATCTCTACCTAAAGTAAAATACATGCAAGAAACAAATACTCTTGCAGTCTTTGTTGGGCTATAAAGTGCTTATAAGTGAGCCGGTATTACACTTTCAATGATAGCACGTTCGATTGATGTGCAAATTTACAGCTTCACCAACATGCATGCAAAATATGACGTCGATTTGAATAAACTGTAAATGATTCACCCAAGCAGATGTTGCAGTGCTACAACACACTGTGCCTTTTGTGGCAGTAAGTCACATTATGTCTACATTTCTTTTAAAAAGTTTAAGTTTGTTCTATTTTTACTCGTCTTAAGTTACTGTGCCATTAATTGCAGAAGAGGAAACTGATTAAGACAACAGGGAGAGACAACATTGTAGTATGGGATGTACCTTTAAACTCCCCTTCATTTTCCTCAGGTGGTGTTTAGTTTCAGAAAAGAAATGTTTGGAAAAAGGTGATTGTGCAAAAACTTTGAATATCGTCAGCCTCGTCATGTCCTTAAGTACATATTTAGTACTAACATGTTGGCTCTTGACTAATAAACAAAATATTTAAAGCAACTAATTAATGTTAAATATGTTTACCTCCATATTTGTAACTGGGATTAGTTTTGTAGTTTTAGTGGATGATGTTCAATGTGTACTTGCAGATATCTGTGTGATCGAGTCAGTCTGAAAAAGGTTTAATAGATCAGTCAAGTGCAATTAGTCTTTTCTCTCTTCCCTCAAATTTGTGCTTGTTTTTCTTTTCTTTTTTTCCTTTTAAAGGATTCACTTCATATCCCTTTAATCGTTCCCTGACCCCTATCAGATTTTGCATGGACTACTTAATTTGCCTCGACCTCTACATAGGGTGCTGTTGTGGATGAATCTGTTTAAAACCCCCTGAATTTCTGGCAGCTTCAAATCAGCCTGAATCTACTGGAGAATGTTCATCCATCTGTTTGTCTCCTATATGGATCCTCTTCTTGTTTAAGTTAAGTAGAGCCTCTTCCAGCATCCACAGGGGTCCTGGACAGGACAGCAAGTGATTGTTCTGGAGCTCCATCTGCTGTTGATATCATAGAATAACATGCATCGCTTTTGTGGAAGGTTTAGAAATGAGTACTTCAGAAGGAAAGCTCAGGTTGAGCAGTTTGCACACAAAGTTAGAGAAGTAAGGTTGACATGCTCTGGACGTGTGCCGACGAGGAATGGAGGATATGCTGGACGACGACTGGTGAAGATGGACCTCCAGGCAAAAGGCATGAAGACCATAGGGCGAGATGTTGGCAGGTGATCTGCTGCAGCGACCCCTAAAGGAAGCAGCTAAAAGAACAAGACTTAAAATTGCAGTACTGAGCTTGTCTGGACTTTTACTCAACAAAAAGTAAGTAACATGCCACAATATTATGCGGCCCCTTAATGGCCCCTGAATTTTTAAACATCCTGAATTCACCCCCAGCTTTTCATGAGAAGAGACCATAGCTTTAACTGGATTTTTTTTTTATTACATCTGGGTTGGTTTCAAATTCAGTTCACATGCACAACTTTAATCAATGATACATGACACTGGTACACTCCTCCAGCGATTATTTCATCATGATTTTTCAGCTGAGAAATACATTTCTGCTCTTTTTTAGCTGCTTTCACTGCTGTGAGACCCTAGCAGAAAACTCTATCAGAGGAACATTATAGACACTAGCAGGAAATTCACATCTGAGCTCTTCAACAGGACTCAGCAGCGTCACGTTGGTCTCATTCAACCAAGTCAGGAAGCTCTTCAGATCAGCGTTGCAGTGGAATCGGTTCATCCGGAGATCGAGGAAGCTCAGAGAGCGGAAAGTGGCAGGGTTAGGCGAGGCTATGAAGTTGTTGGAAAGGTAGAGTGCTTTTAGACTTGTTGGAAATACGTCAGGCTGGATATATGTTAAGGCGTTGTACGAGAGGTCCATCTCTCTTACTGAAGTGAGGCCCTTGAAAACACCTTGAGGGAGCGACTGCAGCGCATTGAAGCTCAAATTGAGACCAGCAACATGCCCAAAATTGTCAAACAGATTGAGACATTTACCCTGAGCCCAAACAGACTGCAGGGAGCTGCTGTGAAGATCAAGAACTGTGAGATTATTCAGACTGACTCGTCTGCTGAAGGAGCAACTCCTGATTCTGTTTCCTCCATAAAAGAGATGCCTCAGCCGTTTTAAACCGGTCAAAATGGTGGAGACATCCTCCAAGTCTGTTAATCTGTTGTCCTGAAGGTCTAGATGCATGAGGTTACTGGCAAACTGAGAGATGCTTCTCACTGATGAGGGTGCCAACTTGTTGTCATTTAGTAAAAGAAAATCTAAACTTGGTAGAGGAGCAGGGAAGCCTAAATCTCTCAGAGAGTTTCCTGTTAGATATAATAATTTCAGGTTGGGAAGTCGACTAAATGACTGATAACCCAATGCACCAATGTGATTATGAGACAAATCTAATACCTGGAGGTTTGTCAGAGAAGCAAATGTGTAAGAATAGATTTCCCCAAGCAGGTTGTGTGACAGGTTGAGCACTTTTAAATGATCCTGAAGACCTTCAAAGGCATTTCTGTGTATTTGATTCACTTTGTTTTGGGATATATCAATGATTGTGACTTCTTTCAGTGAACTAAACACCCCCTGTTGCAATGCAAATATTCTGCTTTTAGACAGATCCAAAGAGAGGACTGAACTGTTGTGCAAGCCTTCAAATGTGCTGCGATCTGGATCAGGAAGATTGTTGAATGAAAATCCTCTGCCCATGTGCCCTGACATTTTCAGATGGGAGATTTTTGTCCCCTCGATGGCTTTGAAGAACTGCGTGCACTGGCCCACACCAAACCCGTTGCTTGACAAATCGAGTGTCTGAAAGGTCAGATCTCTGAAAGGATTCCCACATTTGTTCCAGTCAAACTTACCGCTGGACATCTCTCTCAGGTACACTGAGTTTAAGTTCAGAACTGTGAAGGTTTTTCCCTGAAAGGCAGCAAGATCAGACTCACAAATTTTATCAATTTTGTTCAGCTTGAGATTTAGGTCTTTCAAATGAGTCATGTTGACAAAGAAGGGAGAAGGCTGGAGTCTTTTTATGTCGTTACCAAAGAGGCTCAGAGTTTGTAGGGACAGCAGCGGTTCTAGATATTTGTCCCTAAGTATAGATTCTTTAAGTGAGCAGTAATCCAGGTTGAGAATCTGTAGACTTGCCAACCCATCAAAGGCCTGCTGCTCCAGCTGAAGCCCGACGTTAAAGTCGAGTGAAAGCCTCCTCAGATGTTTTTGTCTGCTGAAGGCGTGGTTCCTGATCACAAGCTGTGCATGCTGTCGTCCGAGGTCCAGCACTTGCAGCTCCTCGAGGCCTGACAGGGAGGTGGAGTTGATCTCACTGATGTGGTTCATCTCCAGGTACAAATGGGTGATGTCAGGAGGGAGAGGAGGAACCGAGCGGAGGTTCTGGAAACCACAGTATGCTATGGAGCCCTTTATGAGGCATGATGGGAAACAGCCCGGCACCTGGAAGTTGCACATAGAAATATAGTCGAAGCAGTCAGTCATCAGAGTGAATCAGTCAGCTTCCACAAACACAGATACAGAAGCTCTTTCATACCACACATGAGTTATCATAATACATCTCTGTGTTGCTTTGTTGTTTTTGAAATCCTTTATTTTACTTCTTCTTATTGTTTTGCTATTATTGTTATCATTGATGTTATTTTTTTTTATCACTGTAATTATTCTGGATCTATAATAGTAGGATTTCTCAAAACTTTAAGTATTTATCAAGTATTTATTCTTTTTTGTAGTTGTTAAGGACTTTATGTTTGTTTTAATGGCAAAAATTAGACTCTAAATTGTATCATTCTCCTACTGTGAGAAATTTACCGCTAATATCTGAATAATTTCAGAGTCCTCTCAAAGATTTGAACTATATCAGAATACAGTGATAACACTGAGCACCACAGACAAAAGAAATAAATCAAGTGCAAATGAAAGCTGACGAGCAGAAGCAACCCCAAAACAAACTATTCTTTTTAAAACATGTAAATCATTTTTGACCTCTCTCAGTTAGAGTAGTTTCCCTCCACACATTCAGAGCTGCTTTGTATATAATTTACATCTCACACACTATATAAAAATTCACATGTATGATAAGTTTACATTACTAACCTGCAGGAAAACACAGATGGCAACCGCCTGAAGTCCCACCGTCCACATCATCCTGTTCCTTAAAGAAATCCTCTTTGAATCTTCGGTCTTCGATGAAAAAAAAACCCCCGATGCGGCCTGTCGAAAGCAAAAATCTGAATTCTGCAGAAGACTTTACCGCAGCGTTTTTATCTGTGAGTGTTTGCGTGACATGTGCTGGGAGGTACATCGACCCCACAGCGTAACCATGACGCTGAAAGGGATTTCCTATTTTCTTCTGCAAAGTCCAGCTTTACAACATGAAGGGAAGTACCTTGTTTACGTCCTGGGGCTAGTCCAGTACACCAGGTTGCACAACTGGTCCAAAAACATATGTTGCAGGTTTTTAATTATGCAAGTTACCATCAGCCTTCATGATATTATCTAAAGGTTTATGTTTGAAGACCATGGTTCTGGTTTTGATTACACTGTTGTTTGGTGACTCTGAGTTTTTGTGATGCTGTTGGGATCTGGGATCCTGTTTTGCTTTTGTGATGTTTCCAGTCTGTGTTTACTGTGTTTGCTCCTGTCTCCATGTTTACGATTTGTCTTTTGGTCATTTCCTGCTCTTGTTTTGGATTTTCCTTCCGTTCTGCCTGAAAGCCTTTGTCATTTTTCCCAACTACACGTCCTTCAGTCCTCTTAGCTCCTTTCCTTATGTCTTATTCCTTCAGATGCCCCCGGAAGACATGAGGAAGGAGATTCAAGCATAAAGGAATCAAGGCAGCAGGCCAGAATGGGGCATCATCACTGTGAAGCGATGTCGGTTAAATATAATGCTTCATAAATTGTTTTCTCTTATTAAAAAAACGTTTTTAATGACTTCATGTGTAACAGTGGGTATGAATGTCTTACAGTTTGAATATTCCTCTTTTACACACTGAAGGTAAGAACCCTTCTGTAAAGGATACACCTGTGCATCCTAGATTATACATCCTCTGGATGTTTTCTAGGATCTGAAAATCCTACAACAAATCACAGTGAGTTTGATTTCTAGGTCACAGGCAGGAGGAAGGAGGACAAAGGAGACAAGGTAGCACAAATTAGAGAAATGGGAAAAGCCTAAAGTTGCATCTTTGTTTTGCTTTTTTTTTTTGTTGGGTTTCCTTTATGCTCATTTCTGTATTTATTCATTCTTCCTTTTGGACTTTGCTTTTTGACCTGGCTCCCATGTTCTTTTCTTTCTGGCTGGGATTTCTGTTTGCTCCCCTTGAATTCTGCTTTGGATTTTTCTCAGTGATTCTCAGGATGTGCAATCATGTTACAGCCTTTAAAAAGCTTTCAACTGTAGGCACTAATAGACATATTAGTGTCCCTGAACAGCATTGTAGATATTTTTGTAGCCAAATAGTCTGCAATTGGCATGGTTTAGCATTACAGTATATAGACAATCAATAGTTATTTGTTATTAGCTTGTTGTAGATGCATTTACCTTTAAAAGGCCTTTTTTGACAGTATCCTTTTCATATTTCATTGATTACTTTAACATGACATCATGCTGTGGCTTTGCTCTGAACTCTTAAAGCTTTTTACTGCCCGTAACCTTTTTTTTTAAATGTTTTATTCTTTTACTTTTTCTTGTTGTTATTATAATTAATGTTATTATTGACATGTTTGCTATTCAACTATTGTGACATTAAATAAATAAAAACCTTTATTTAGAGTTTATTAGTGTTCTTGTTTCTACTTCTCTTGTCCATGTTTTCAGATATCTGTATAACTTCTTATGTCTTCTGTCTGTTTTGCACATTTTGGCCTCATTTTTATTTTTTATTTTCAACTGAGCTTTTTTTTGTCCTATTGTACTCTATTTAAGCTATGCTGCTGTTAGGTGTGTTCAGTCTTTTTGCCTGCTACAACATATTTATCTCTGAACTTCTGGAATTGATCTCTCCCACCACATTTAGATTTTGATGTGATAGCTTTTTAATAGCTTTTTAATAGCTCAGTTCATCTGCAGGTGTTGATGTTAGATGTGAAGTTCTCTTATGTGCTGAACATATTTGGACACATCTGGATGTACCTGTAACAGGAAACCGTTTTAGTCACGTTTGTTCTTATTTTTTTTTCCTGTTATGCAATCAATTTGTACATTATGTCACTGAGTTACTCTCTTTCCTCTCACAGTTTCCCAACAGCACTCTTGCTCTTTCACGCATCAATCCTTTTCTGGTTTCTTTGTCACGTGTTGATTAATCCTTTTGGTACTCACCTAGGGAAGTTCGGCACAGAGGTGTACTGTATGTCTCAAAGTGATGAGTAAGCCATCTGAAACTGCTTAACAAGTCAGTTTGCACTCTAAAGTAAAGAGTCAAATAATGATTTCCAATATTTTAGCTGCATAATCAGTGAAGAGGTGTTTATAATGCAACAGCTCTCAGTGTGGGAAGGAGAGGTGTTTACTGGAGTGTGCGTAATTACTTAATCAGAAAGACAAGTAGCTGTCATAATACGATCAAATTTTAATTTTCATTGTAAGCTCATCTACTCTAATGAAACACTCCAGTGTAGATAAGTGTGTGTGTGCGTGTGTGTGGTGTGATCACACAGCGCTGTTGAATTTCACAACCTTGGGAGAGTAAAGGTTGTGTGAAAGGAAGAGACACAGAGGTGGCCCGGCATTGTGCCAGTAATGCTACAGCAGTAATTAACACACAGAAGCTGACGATGAAGGTCACAACAATCCATGATAACAATATTGTAAGGCTACAGTGCCGTGTCAGTCATTATTTTCAGTACTAAAAAGTTGCCTGGACATTTCAAGTATTCTTCCTGGACATACTGAATGTCTTTATTCCAATGGCTTTATCTAATCAGCTGTGGAAAACCAAAAAAATGAACAAATCTCAGTTAAATTTCACAGCAGATTTGGAAACTAGCAAATATTCACCTTAATTAATTGCATTTTTCCTTTTAAAAATAGACTTGTGATACTTAAGACAAAAAACAATGCTGAACGCTAAAAAACCTGAAACATGACATCATTTCCAGAAAATTAAAAACATTTTCAAATTGGAGTGTTTATCAAACAATTTGGATTTTTTTCTTTTAAGAAATTAAATAATTTTTTTATATATGTGTTTTAATTGGTATCATTTTTGCTACATATGGCATTTTTCATCAATTTATTTGGGTTTTTCTTGAAAAAAAATCCCACTAATGATGTAGAGGTCTCACAAAAAACTTATGTATCAGATACATATATTATAAATGTGATATTACATTAGCTACACTGTAATCTTTACAGTGCAGCTTTATGCAAGTAATGAGTGCAGATGGAGAGTTAAGCTTAGACTTTGTAATGCTCAAAGAACATGGTGTCACTGTTTGTGAAGAGTACTATGATACAGGTGGTAATGCATTTTGTGCCATAACTGCAGCA
Source organism: Copadichromis virginalis (assembly GCF_057382275.1). Taxonomy (NCBI): domain Eukaryota; kingdom Metazoa; phylum Chordata; class Actinopteri; order Cichliformes; family Cichlidae; genus Copadichromis; species Copadichromis virginalis. Next base: position 18,365,232 of record NC_140632.1, read on the forward strand.
CAGCTCTGGATCTTGTTCCTTGCTTGAGTCACTGGAGTTTGTAGGCTCAGCTTTAGCATCACTTTAGTACAAACATTAATTTAAAATATTCTCAAAGGTAATTTTCCTCCTTATCCTCAAATTTCATTCAAGCAGCTGCAGTGGTGTATGGTTGCAATGCAAAGCTGCTGGAGTGCAGACTCCCACTACAGAGGCTTCCAGGTAACTGCCAGGAATGGATGCATTAAGTGCTGTACCATTGTAGTGGTAGAGAATGTAAACGATGGACTACCTTCTGGGTCTGAAAAGCTAGCATGGGAGCTCCTTAAACATGCAGTTCCTTTAGTGACTCCTGTGGTTGGCAAAATGACTTCTGGCCCTCACCTTTGACCTCATCAACACTTTCCTGATGACTTCATGGGATCGTCACACATTTCAGGTCCTACCTAATAAAACATTGAGCTCATTTGGTAAATTATGGTCATTCCAAGAGTCAGCAAGGAGGGTAATCCAGGATATGCTCATTTGCTATTTGTAAATCACAAGTCGACAGCCAGTGAGTGAGCAGTTGCACACTAGGTCATCACGTCTGGTTTCAAAACGCCAAGATGGCAATAATGAAAATGCTCATTGCTTATAACATGACTGCAAAAAATAAATGGGTGGACAACCAGTAATCTGGACTTCTTTTGTTCATGTAGTTTGTTTTTTAGTTTAGCCCTGCTATAGGGAAGTTGTATTAGACAAAGAACTATTGTAGTGGAGTCAAACAGAGACTTAAAAACAATACACACTGTCCACTTGGGACATTGTGTAGGCTTCTGACCTGTCCTTTTTGATCTTTGATATTATCTTTGTGTGTCTTTCTCTGTTAAAGGAAACTCTTCAAACAATCAGCATTTAACCTACTGGCACAGGATCATTGCTGTCAGGCTACATGCTGGATGTTTCCCTTCTGTGTAGCCAAAATGACGGAATAATGGACATGAACGCAGTACACAGCACTACCATTGATATTTGGGGCTGGTTTATCCTAGTGGTCAATCACAGTATGGCAATGACACAAATGTCATGTGACCCAAAAAGCATTATCCCTGTAGACTATCATTATAAAACAACATCTGTAAAAACAGCTGCTTGCAGCCCATGAGAGTCATATTTGAAAAACTAAGTAAAAAAAAAGTGGCTTTTATTTGTGTGATGTCATCATAATATAAAGTTTATGGGCCCGGTAAGAGTGTGAATGGGCCTGGGGGAGGAAGTGCAATAATCAGCAAGCTGCACCTGGAAAGCTTCTCTGGTTCATGCACATGGATGTACTGAGGAAAAATGGAAACTGTGCACAAAGTTATTAAGGAAACTCCTCTAAATTCTTCTTTTTTTTTAAGCAAGAGAACTGTTGGCATGATGTTCTTTTCAAGAAATGCTGTTTCATAAAGTACCAGATGTAACAGGACTCAAACCTTCCAAAAAGTTCAACTGTTGTTACAGTCCACAAAATGTTTTGTTTTGTTTTGTTAGCAAATGTGAGACGAGCCTTTGTGTTCTCTTTGGTCAGCAGCGGTTTTCATCTTGGAATGCTCCCATGGATGCGATTTTTGCCCAGTATTTTTCTTATTGTTGAATCTTGAACTCTGACCTTAACTGAGGCAAGAGAGGCCTGCAGTTCTTTAGATGTTCTGGGTTGTATTTTGACCTTCTGTATGAGTCGTCGACACATTCTTGAACTCCTGGGAAGATTTACACCTGTTCCAAGTTTTCTCATTTGCGGATAATGGCTTTCACTGTAATTTGCTGGAGTAACCCTTTCCAGACTGATAGATGTCAAACACTGGTAGCACTATATAATAATGACACACTATTAAATATTGTTAAGGTATTAATTTAATTCATCGGTCATACATAGTCATCCTTAATATGGCATTTATAAATGCAAATATATTATTATGACTATGATCATATTTTTTTCTTTGCATGGTGGAACATATCTCTATTTATAAATGACATACTAAGAAGGAGTACTGATAGATAAATAAAAAAAAATTGAATTATAATTTAAAAATTACGTTTTGTAATTATTTGAATTATTTTTTTCTAATATAAAAATTGTTTGATGATCTGACACGTTTAAGCCTGAAAAATATGCAAAAATGTAGGAAATTAGGAAAGTGGCAAATACTTTCACAGCACTGTAGCACTAAGACAGTTAGTATTTTTAGTTAGAGATGGGACATGATAAGGTTCTTTTTGGGGGGGATGTGAACCCAAACGCTAACTTTGCCCTGGGCCCCCTATGGAGCTCAGTCGGCATTCCTTTTATTCTTGAAGTACATGTCCTTTTATTGAGCGAGTAAAGTCGGACGAACTGTACTACTGACTGTGAAGTGTGCTCGTTTTGTGTCAGTGGCAGCTCTGAGCCGAGGGGAGGGGGCAGGACTGACTGAGAGGAGTGACTTTCTTTCAAAAATAGTTCACTTCTTCATCACAGCAGCAACCGGTGCAGCAGCAGAGGCAGCAGCAGCGGGTATGAAACATGGCTCGTCACGGAAATAAATAACGGGACCGAGGGACGCTGTTATTTAAACCGAGGAGGACGCCAGAAAGTACCGCGAAAAAAGAAAGAAAGAAACCGAGATACATCTAAAGTCGGAGCCACACGTTTCAGTGTTGATGTTGGTGTTTGGACGCGAATACCTGCCGAAAATAATCCCGGTGAGTGCAGCTCGTCTCTCAGAGGATGTTAAAGGCTTATAACATGATGCTGGAGCAGTAGTTTCACGATTTATCCGCATTAACAACGACTTTCGGTGTGAAATGTACCAGAGTTAGTCAGTGAGAGGTCTGAGGAACACATTCATTCGGTGGAACAAGGTGAACAGGGAGTTAAAACTTTCCTGCAACATGGCCGCTCAGATGTCACTCAGCTTCCCAGAAGTAGGCAGAACTAAAAATGAGCTTTCACTCGACCCTATTTAAACGTAAATACGAGTCCAGAAAGTCTTTAATAAACCTGTTTAAAGAAAGGTTAGACTCAAACGAGAGTCCAAAGCGGTGTCCGTCCCTGTCCGGAGTGTTAGACCTAAGTCCTGCCCACTTTTTAAATCAAAACTTTAGTCCTCTCATATGGGAGGAACGTTACTCCATTCAAAAAACTGTCAATTTTACGTTTCTTGGATGATTGCCAAACACATAAACTTTCTAAAGCATAATTTAATACTTTTTTGACATTATAAAGAGTCATTATAAAATTCGGCCCACACCTGGGGTGTAATTAAAGCATACACACACACACACACACACACACACACACACACACACACATATATATATATATATATATATATATATATATATATATATATATATATATATATATATATATATTACATATGTGTGCCTATGTGCAGTTATGGTCAATACGCTGAATGCAAACAGATGTAGTTGGCTGATAATGCTTTGGTTTTTCATAATCAATCATGTGACCGGTTAGGTGAGAGGAAATGTTTTAATAACTCGAAACCACTGATAAGCCATTTCATGTGACATGTGCGGGTCAAACGAAATGATTTATGACACCACAGCCTGCCAAAAGATGCTACTGGAGATAACCAAAGCATTTAGGGGGAGTCTAGCAGAGCATGACAGCACCCAAGCCATCCATATCCAGCTCTCAAGTGTGCTCAGCTGGGTCTCCTTCTGCAGTAGCACATATTAAAGTTAAACTCAAAGTCGATTACATTCCTGCACTTCTCTTTGCTGCAGTGAGGAAAATATTACAAATTTAATTGATAAAGTCTCACATTCTACATTTAGAAGTGTGAAGTAACCCTCCGAATTGACCCTGAAATACCAAATTGCAGTCTGGCTTCATTGGGATGGTGAAACAAAAATATACTGTGAAAGGTTTATGTTTAAATCCCCTATAAATGGTATATATACAAGCATATGTCCAATCCTGCTTATAAGTGTAGTCAGCCCCTAAAAGGCCAGAATCCTAATTTTCATTCTCAGTTAATCTAATGCATTTTTCTTCAGTCCATTCAAAAAAATAAAAAATTCACTTTACTGTTATTTAGATCCCAGCGTGGCATCTTCAGCAGTTAAAATCCTCAAAAATGTTCGCGTTACTGTTACTTTTAACAAGAAGGGCGTCAAATCTGCACACCTGAGACTAGGGCTGCCACGATTTGTCGACTAGTCACGATTACGTCGACTATCAAAATCGTCGACGACTGATTTAATAGTCGACGTGTCGTTTGAAGCTTTGTAAGATCGCAAAAGACGCAGGAATAATAGCAGGATTTAAGAGTGTAATAACGGACTGAAACAGAAGATGGCAGCACTGCATGTACAAGGATTCCAGCTGCCGTTAAACCCAGAAGAAGAAGAAGTAGCTGTGTCCCAGAATTCATAGCGCGGCCCAGCTTAGTTTCCAACAATGGCGGTAGCTAGTTAGTTTTAATATTACTCTTATTATTCTTTCTGGGTCACAAAATAAACGTTTAACATATTTTCAGGCGAGAATGTAGCTGTGTAAACCTCAAATATCGGCTCAGTTTTCGGAGACGTCTGTTACCCACTAGCTCGATAGCTAGCCGGGGGCTAGGTCACTAGCGCCGTGAGAACACCGGACTCCCGGCAAATTGTTTTCAAACCCACCGCCGTCTTTCGCGACTCAGGTTAAATATATATGAGTCACTTAGATAAATTAAAAATGTTGTTGTTTGGCCTTTTTTTTTTTTTTTTTTTTTTTTTTTTTTTTAGTATTTGTTCCTGAGTAAATCGGTTTGGCTGAGATTAAAGTTATAGTTTTTACACAGCTGAATAAACGTCAAGCAGACAGCTGATTATCAGAAGTGTGAGATGCTGGAGAATATACCCCGGTGTCCTGTTATATTTTAGATAGCAAGGAGTTTATTAAACTTTACCGAAACAATCTGCAAATTTCATTAAAATTGAATAAACTATCATCTTGTCTTTATTTTTAGTTAGCACCTTAAAAGCTTAAAGCTGTAAGCTAATGATAGTTATATAAGCTGTAGTTTTACGTCCAGTGGATGATGATCTGATTAGTCGACTAATCGCAAAAATAATCGGTGACTAGTCGACTATCAAAATAATCGTTTGTGGCAGCCCTACCTGAGACACTACAACCAAATAATGTGTGTCCTTTTTACCTGAATCATGATTGAAAAAGTTAAATCAGTGTCAAAATTGATGCATATTATGATACTTAACTTTCTCAGGTATTATTTACTTGGCTGATAATGAGATTATTTCAGAGTGTCAGTGTTTCTCTGTCCTCAAACCAAACTGAATTGGCATTCAAACTTCAGGTAGAAAATAAACAGTCTTTATTTTTTTAACAATATCTAAACAGTCAGGTTCATAGCAATCAGAGTAGCTGTGACTAAACACAGGAAACTGTAGGAAAAGTAGACTTCTTCAGACTTTTCCTCCCCGTGGAGGAAGTTGAAAGGAGATGGAAGGCAGTGAAAATAGAGCGATTGCAGTAACTGATTATTTGTGTCTCACACTATCCCCCGAAGGCACATTTTCCTTGGTAGATACATATTATGCACTTTAATTGAGCAGTGGGCGATTTGTTTACACCTTTAGTGGAACATAATGAAAGGGGAAGCAAAAATTAGCCATTCCTTTTTTCCAGGCATCCAGTCAAAACCTTGCATACGATAACCAGGCATTTAAAAAGTAGCGACTGTTTTACCTGATTTACCTGCAGAGATTCTGTGTCTTTGCACCATCTCTCACTTCGTTGCGTTTCATCTCAGTCTCCTCATGGAAAGCTTTCATTGTCTTCTGATCTGCAGCAGTGTTACTGTCTCCTCTGTGGGTGGGAAGATAATAGAGGTGAGGTTGAAACCTATGATTACCCACCTCTGCTTTGTATAATTTCTCAGGAATTAAATTACAGTGAAATGGAAGCATTCTGCATTTTGCATGTTGGAGCAGCTGCTCATAGGGATTTCTGACTGTTTACTCTCAGGCATGCTTGATGCTTCTGAGTTTGATGGCTTGCAGCAGTGCAGTAAAATGCAGTGTAATGACAGGCTTGTTTTCAGTGCAGAATTACAAGTTTAGGAGTAAATTTGTATAAGAGCTTGTTTTAAATTCCTGTAATAGTTAGTCCGCGATGATTGACACTACAGTTTGCACGGTTGGAGCTGCCTGTTTGTCCCACCAACTGAACATTTTTAGTGTTACTCTGGTGTCTCTGTGCTGTCTTGAGACACAACTTTCACTTCCCATCTCTGTCACTTTGTTTTTCTCCGGCCTCGTCATCCTGTTGCTTGCAACATTTGTTTCTCACCGTTTGCTTCCTTCCGGCTTCTTGGTGGATCTCGATTTCTCAGTGTTTTTCTTCTTATCTTCAAATCTTTGTCATGTAGTCAAAAACAAAAAACAGTTTCATGTGAATTTGTCGGTCTATATTTTATGTAGGAAGATCATGAAAATCTGAGTGGCAATATATGTATACTTGCTAAAGTTAAAGGCTTGTTCTATAGTAGTTTTCAATTTGCTATTACCACATTGCAGTGTTTTGAAGTCAACTGTGGCCTGAACTAGAGTAGCAAGATTTACTACTTCAGTGATTCTCCACAGAACTTTTTAAATATTACAAATTACCAAGATTTTTTATTAGTCTGAATCCAAAAGCAGTCTGACTTTGATGACTTTATTATCAGATAATCCAGTCAAACATGTTTTTTTTTTAAATGTTTGTAAAATGTTTTTTCTAGTATCACTGAAACAAGAAAGAAGCAACAGACCAAGATTGTCTAAATAAATCAAATTTAGAACAATTTAAAATGCTTTCATGGATAAAGGAAACAGTACAGGTATGATAAACACAAACTCAGCCATTAAAACGGTATTTCTGTGAAAAATATGTTTGGGTACTCTGATAAAATATTTTGTATGAGGGTTAATTTGGCCACAGCAGAGTTGCTGCACACTTCTAAATAAAATTAGATCATCCATAAATGAGGCACTGTGTTTAAAAATGGCTGTAATTCATAATGTTTTTAACCACAGCGGTATACAGAGGCAAAATTACTAATACTTATAAACCTGACTGTACTTGTTTTGTCAGACTTACTTTACTGTCACCTGTTGCAAAGAAGTGCATTAAATACTGTCTGATATGCAGCTATTAAACAGCTCAATAACCCCTACAACAAACTTAAAAAACAAACTTTCTTTACAGTAAATCGCTTCATATCTGCAGATCAGAACATGCACCTCCTCTGTCAGTCCTCCAGACAGCCGTGGCATGCTAGCTGTATATCTTAAATGTGAAATGAGAGATGTGCTGCTTCTGTTTTTACCTGCCTGGCGACGGCCCCGGGGTTGCGCAGGGTCAGTCTGACTGTCTCTTTTTGCAGCTTAGAGATTGAAGGTCACGGGGGAGAGGCTGGAGACGCGGGGAGAGTTTTGATTTCAGTTCAGTGCAATCAAAAGTGTCCCTTAAAGAATAAAAGGCCCTAAGAAAGGGCATTAGTGGAGTCTATGTTTTGATTTGTAGTTTGTTTTTGTTTGGTTTTTTTTTTTAAATTTTCTTAGAGTTGTCAAGGTATTTAAATGACAAATGCAATCTTTTTTTGTTATTATTTTGAGGAATAAAGTAAAATATTTGGAACTTGTCAAATTAGAAATGATCAACTTCTGTTTACTGATGGGTTTGTTGATGTCATTTTTCCCCCTGTAGTGTCACATATTAGAAGAGAATTGCAAGAAGTTGTAACTACCCCACTGTGGAAAATTTAAAGTCCACCTCTTAAGCATTATACATTATTTTCTGTCACGTATATAATGCCACAGTATTTTCAGTATTTTAGTCAACTTACTTTCACTCCATACTTTGCAGATACTGGCTCTTCACGGCCCGCAGTTTGTGAAATATTGAGCTAAAAGTTGGTGGAAGAGATGTTAAAGTGGAGCCAATGAGGTTTATTTTGAACTGTGACTCTTGTAAAGCTTCTTTAGCTGAGTCACAGAATAAAAATACGGAGATGGGACTGAGCATAGTAGATCCAGGGTAATACTAAATCTAGTACAAATACAGCTACCAAGTGACAATTTATTTGGCCTCCATTAAGCTTTCGCCATTAAGCTTTCGCCATTAAGCTTCAGGACCCTTGAGACTGAGCCAAACCAGCCATTAATGCACTCAGCCACAGAAAAATTCAAGTGTCTCAGTTGTGTGAAACTTGAACTTTTAAATAATTAATTTAGAAAAATACTGCAGAGCTTTTATTTTATTTTTTTGTCTGGCCAAAAAGCCTCACCTGTTTTACAGTGACGTGTCATTTAGAGGATAAATGGAGCTCGGAGGTATTTCAGAAACGTCAGTGTCTAAAGTTGCAGCATGCACTACTGTAAGCTCATCATGTGTGACACGTCAAGGCAGTCGGTGAGAATAGTGAGCAGCTGCAAGTGGTAATGTGGTCATGTGGCATGTATAGTGTGCGTGCAGTGTTAGAAGGGTGGTAAACAACACCGTGTCTGCCTAACGCCCGTTTCTGTATCGGTGTTGTCGTGTCAAAGTTTTAGCTTTTGGATTCACGCACAGATCGCAGCGGTGAATTGCGCGTGGGTGCTGGAAGAGAGGGATTTTTGGTATTTAAACTGGTAGGTGTGTGTGTTTGTGAAAGAGAAAGTGGTGTTTGTGTGAGGGAATATCATGTGTGTTTGTTTTTTATTCAAGGACCATTTGTCATGCTCACGTGTTAAGCCTGTAAAAGTGTAACTGCTGTTTTGATGAGGTACTTAGGTGGTGTGTGTGTGTATGTGTGTGTGGGGGGGTAGCTGTTAATGAACAGGTGCACTGGCTGGGTGGTCAGCACTGGTGCAACGCCCAGTTTTCACACTATGACAACATACGTGGCACACTAAAGATGCATCGAGTGCAAAGTTCTTGGCATGTATCGCTTTTTAAAATGTTAATTCTGATGTTATATTTGTTTTGGTTATTTACTCTGCTAACATTATAAAGACACAGGCAGCCTCGTAGGCGGTACAAAAGATGGATGAAGTTACCCATTGGTTATGAAGCTCAAAGCTTTTAGCCACCAGAGTGTTTTTTGACACCAGATGTGATGAGCGAGGGGTGGATCTGTCAGTGCATGCTCATTGGCTAATATCTTGTGACTGACAAGTTGTTGGTCAGTTTCTTTCGGAGTTAGCCAGTCTTTCATCTCACGTCTCCAGCTGATTCAAAATGCTGCTGCATGTCCTTGTGAAGTTCTTGTTTTTGTTTTTTATCTTTAAATGGTCTTGCCCCAGTCTTCTTCTCTGAGCTGTTTTACTTAAACTCCTGTCCGAGCTGCTAAATCATCTGAAAAGTTATTCTTGCATATACAGAAATCTAAAGAAAGCTCAGAGAAAGCTCACTGTTGCCCCTAGATTATGGAATAAATTGCCTAGTACGTTAGACAGGCACCTACATTGTCCATTTTAAAAATTCATCTTAAAGCGCCTTTATACTTTTTGGCCTTTGACTCAGCATGAGACGATGATCCTACTTGTTTTTAATTATAATTGGTTTTTTTAAGTTGTTTTCATTGTATACATTATGTTGTGTACAGTGTTTATCCTTATCTGCTTTTGCCATTTTTCCAGTGCTTTATAAATAAAGTTGACATGGTACTCCTCCTTTATGACTCAGTAAATGACCATAATTTGCAAAATGGACTTAAAATTGATTTTTAAGTGGAAGTCTTTGCAATCATAAGACTTTGCACCATACTGTGTGATCATGAAAATTTATCTGATTGGACGAACGATAAGGACAAAAACAAATGCATGGCTCCTAACAGACAGCATGTCACTGTGATTGTTTTTTTTGTTTTTTGTTTTTATGCCTTCTGATCAGTTTGGATGCTTGCTTCTGCCATTGAAAACAAAATACTGCCATCTCAAAATTTCAGCTTAAATTTTGACTTACTGACTGTTTATCTCAAACTGAGATAACTAAGTTCAAATTTTGAGATATAACTTCGAAATTTGGACTTAAGGATGGCTATTATTATTATTATTATTATTATTATTATTATATCATTATATATGCAAGCTTCCATAGAGCGATGCAGTAGTCAGGTGGGTGGAGCGTCTGTGGGCACAGCCAGAGCTGTTTGTCTTAAATGACCATACAGTGGGGCAAAAAAGTATTTAGTCAGCCACCGATTGTGCAAGTTCCCCCACCTAAAATGATGACAGAGGTCAGTAATTTGCACCAGAGGTACACTTCAACTGTGAGAGACAGAATGTGAAAAAAAAAAAATCCATGAATCCACATGGTAGGATTTGTAAAGAATTTATTCGTAAATCAGGGTGGAAAATAAGTATTTGGTCAATAACAAAAATACAACTCAATACTTTGTAACATAACCTTTGTTGGCAATAACAGAGGTCAAACGTTTACTATAGGTCTTTACCAGGTTTGCACACACAGTAGCTGGTATTTTGGCCCATTCCTCCATGCAGATCTTCTCGAGAGCAGTGATGTTTTGGGGCTGTCGCCGAGCAACACGGACTTTCAACTCCCGCCACAGATTTTCTATGGGGTTGAGGTCTGGAGACTGGCTAGGCCACTCCAGGACTTTCAAATGCTTCTTACGGAGCCACTCCTTTGTTGCCCGGGCGGTGTGTTTTGGATCATTGTCATGTTGGAAGACCCAGCCTCGTTTCATCTTCAAAGTTCTCACTGATGGAAGGAGGTTTTGGCTCAAAATCTCACGATACATGGCCCCATTCATTCTGTCCTTAACACGGATCAGTCGTCCTGTCCCCTTGGCAGAAAAACAGCCCCATAGCATGATGTTTCCACCCCCATGCTTCACAGTAGGTATGGTGTTCTTGGGATGCAACTCAGTATTCTTCTTCCTCCAAACACGACGAGTTGAGTTTATACCAAAAAGTTCTACTTTGGTTTCATCTGACCACATGACATTCTCCCAATCCTCTGCTGTATCATCCATGTGCTCTCTGGCAAACTTCAGACGGGCCTGGACATGCACTGGCTTCAGCAGCGGAACACGTCTGGCACTGCGGGATTTGATTCCCTGCCGTTGTAGTGTGTTACTGATGGTGACCTTTGTTACTTTGGTCCCAGCTCTCTGCAGGTCATTCACCAGGTCCCCCCGTGTGGTTCTGGGATCTTTGCTCACCGTTCTCATGATCATTTTGACCCCACGGGATGAGATCTTGCGTGGAGCCCCAGATCGAGGGAGATTATCAGTGGTCTTGTATGTCTTCCATTTTCTGATGATTGCTCCCACAGTTGATTTTTTCACACCAAGCTGTTTGCCTATTGTAGATTCACTCTTCCCAGTCTGGTGCAGGTCTACAATACTTTTCCTGGTGTCCTTCGAAAGCTCTTTGGTCTTGGCCATGGCGGAGTTTGGAGTCTGTTTGCGGCTGTGGACAGGTGTCTTTTATACAGATGATGAGTTCAAACAGGTGCCATTCATACAGGTAACGAGTGGGAGACAGAAAAGCTTCTTACAGAAGACGTTACAGGTCTGTGAGAGCCAGAGATTTTCCTTGTTTGAGGTGACCAAATACTTATTTTCCACCCTAATTTACGAATAAATTCTTTACAAATCCTACCATGTGGATTCATGGATTTTTTTTTTCACATTCTGTCTCTCACAGTTGAAGTGTACCTCTGGTGCAAATTACTGACCTCTGTCATCATTTTAAGTGGGGGAACTTGCACAATCGATGGCTGACTAAATACTTTTTTGCCCCACTGTATTTGGGAAATCCACTCACATCATGCAGGAGCTGAAACTATATACAGTGAATGTTGTATAGAGTTCGTTAAGAAAGTGCTTAAAACAACCAAAATAAGCATTCAGAGTTCACATACACAACTAATAGCTGATTAGTGCTACGACTGCAGTTCAGACCATCTACATTTGTGGAGAAAGATTTAAAATCCTGTGTGAAACTTGCCTTAAACTGTTTTCCCTGCATTCTCACATATTTCTTTTAGAGTTTTATTGGACAATATTTGTGGGGCAGTGTTTATTTGTGGGAGCCAGTGGTGGGGCATGAAGGACCAGAGAAATAATATTCTTTGTTGTGGGTGGATTGCTGACTCTGCTGCTGTTGAGAGCCTGTCATTATAGTTATGTTTTGTTGGCACTTGGCAGCTGTTCGGTTTTTGCTGTCTTTTCTTATATTTGTCTATAAAACACTAGATTATCTGGTGCAGAAGCACTCAGCATGTACTGTTGCTTTTAACAAAGGAATGGAGCGCGTCAGTCAAAAATAATGATGCTTTGTTTCCAGCTCTTAGAGAATATGGAAGAGAGTATGGTATTAATTTAGTGTCGAGTCTTAGTTTTATAAATTCAGCATGCAGATCAGCAACGTGAGAAATGAAAAAGTATGGTTTAATCTATACATGGGTACAAGGAAAGGGACAAAGGAAAACTAATCAGTTCCCTAAAATTTCCCCAAATCCTGCAGCGAATGTCGTGTGCATGTGTGCACCAAAAGAGCCACACACCAACAAGTTATTAAATAGAATAATAATACTTACTGATATATACTTTGTGATTATAAATAACAGAGAAAGCATCAGCTGTCTCTTCATTAAGTTTCTAAACTTTCAAAATAAGAGCATAGAACTTGTCCAGTAGTAAATAGATCAATGAAGATGAAAACATACACTTCACAGTGGCTAAAACTTTGGCCGAGCTTTCCCTCATGCAGTGGTGCAGGTCTGTTCTGTGACAATATTAAAAGTTTGAGTTAACTGTACTGTGTAAGTAATTCGTATCCATAAATATGACCGTTTATTTGTTAATCACTTCAGTCTGTAAATGCTTATGTTTTATTCAGTCATTTTATTAAGGGCTGACTGTGCACCAGACTGACACACAAAAATTAACCTTTTCTAATGCAAAGTTCTTGGGTTTTTAGAACAAAGACCCAGAATATAATTTTATTTATATAGCACCAAATCACAACAACAGTTGCCTCAACTTGCTTTGTATTGTAAAGACCCTATAATAATATTAGAGAGAAAACCTCAACAATCAGACGTCCTCCTATGAAAAAGCATTTGGTGAAAGTGGGAAGGAAAAACTCTCTTTTAACAGGAAGAAACCTCTAGCAGAACCAGGCTCAGGTAGGGGTGGTGATCTCTGGGCTTGACAGGTAGGAAACAGGACATTGTGGAGGAGAGATGAATAATAATGAATTAACTATTTACTAAGACTTACTTTAAAACAGTCTGTCATGTGTACCAAAATCCATGTATTTCAACAAGTTTCTTTTCCGCCCTTTGCCAACGTTTTCTCAGTCTGGCCCTCTGTGAAAAGAAGAATCTGCCTACCCCTGCTCTAATCAGTGTTTCGCTCAGATTTGGGCTGTACTTGTGGTGGAAACATTGTTGTGGAGGACACTGTACCATTCAGTTATCTTAATAAGTATCTACTCTGGAACACGCTGCTAAAGTTATATGTGGACAAATTGCACTTTCCTACCCAGAGGGGAGTTTTGAGCCAGGGCTCAATCAGCTGAATGGTAGAAAAGTGACCGCACAGCAGTTATGAAACACAAGACATGAGGGGCTACAGTTGGCTCGTAAGTGGGCAATAAACTTCCAACATAAGAGCATGGAGATTGTCCACTGGTATATAAGCTGCGGAAGGTGCCGTTCATTTGGACTAAAAAAAAACAATGAAAAGCTAAGAAAAGTTTTATTACCCCACAGCTGTAAAAGGGCTGATGGGGTATTGTCATCAGCCACCCGGGTAGGCGGTGTGGATGTTTGTGAATGCGATAACTTGAGAACAAGGCGGCATAGGATTTTGAAATCCATATGTGTGTCTAGTGGGAGGCTGATGAGTAGCACTGTCAGAACTCAAATCATAAACTAAATTAACCAAAGAGTGATTGTAGATGAGTATAAACATATGTGCGGGTCTCCAACTAATGTGTAGGGATCTCGAGGTGTGGTGAGTCCTCAAAGAGTCTTTGAAAGGCTGGAAACACTCAAACTGCCTTTCTCTTGTCTCTGTCTCTCTGCTAGACGACCTTTATTGAGACTCCTCTGTCCTGTGTGACCCCCCTGACACAGAGAGGTATGACCGCGCACACACACACACACACACACACACACACACACTCATATAATGGTGATAATAGTAATGAAGTTCATCTTTATTCCACCTTTCAAAAATAAGTGCTTTAGAAGAAAGCAGGAAACAAACAGGAAAATAAACACTTAAGAGGCGATAAAAAAGGAAATAGGAATAAAATTAATTAAAATAACATAAAAAATGTAAAACAAGTGAATAAAAAGCAAATATAACATAATTAAAAGAAAAAGATTAATAAAAATTATGTAAGGATATGGAAATAATAAAAATATGTGTTTAAGAGGGATTTAAATGGCAATAGTGATGTCATGTCAAAAGAACCAATCAACTTTGGTCCTCAGTGGAATTGTCATCAGAATTTAACCAGGTCTCTGTTAGCGGGAAAACATCAGTTTTGTTGATGATAAAATCAAGGATAATAAGAGAGAGGTCTCAAGGAAACCAAAACTGATGGTGTGGTGAGAATTATGAGGTAAATTTAAAATGTTGTAAGGTTCGATGGGGTTCTGTAGGAATATTACTTGACTTCTGGGACTATTCTATGTTGTTTACTCCTATACTTTGATCTCCAACTACCAATAAAGATAACTGGCGGTGAGTCAGGGCTGAGGAGGTAGAGGCTGTCAGCAGTTTGATCCCTGCACTGAGCAAGGCTCCCTTTTGGGACTGTCTGTGCCATGTCTATGAAGCCTGACAGTAGTGAGTATTTCTTCTTTGGGTCATCGGAGAGTCCTAGCAACATACATCACCACTAGGATACAGAGTGTGTGCTCAGAGTAATGTGTTTGTTTCCATAAAGCTCAGCAAATGTTAGCGCTAATAAAACACCAGGGTGCAACACCAATGTGCATCTCCACCCACACAGAAAAGGAGCCGCTGTAAATACTCTCCAGGTCTCTTCTCTTTTAAGTTCTCGCCCCCTGTACTTTAGGAGTTCAAGTATACAAAGTAAGGTAATGAGAGCCCCTACTCTGTTAGTCAACACTTAGCTTTACAAATCAGTAATACAGGTATTTACTGTAAAGACACTTTTATTTTGCAAACAGACCACTTCAGCAGTAATCCACCATGACTTTAGCTTCTTTGTTTTTGGTACCTAGTTTTGTATATTACATTTTCCCTCATGTTCAGCCCTTTTGTGTCAAGTCTCTGTGATGTTCCACTTGTTTATTTCCTGTTTTATTTTGCCATTTTGTTTACTTCCTTTGTCTGATTTTTCTGTGATTAGCTTTAGCCGTGTTCCCCTCTTGTTTCCTCTTCCCTCATCACCTTGTGTATTTGTTGTGATCATTTCCACTCGCCCTTTTTTGAGTTGTCCCACTTAGCTGTGCTGTTCCTACTGTTTTTCCCAGTGCTTCCTAGTGCCTCTTTTTGTTTCTGGACTGACAGTTGTTCATTTTAAGCAATAGAGTCTTAACTTTATGTTCAACCTCTGCCTACCACTGCATTTGGATCCTCTATCTTCCACCACACCTCTCACAGCTGAATCTGATAGTGTTAGCCCATAAATTAGCACTTCAGTACCTTTGCATTAGTCACTGTTTAGAATAATGCTCTTGTAATAATAATATTGGCTGACAGAAAATGAAGGAAAGCATAATAGTTCCCCTTTAAACCAGAGGTGACCTGTGACCTCCATTTCATGCTATTTCTGCCTGAAGCAACGTCATAGTTTCTGTTACTGATGCTGCTACTCTCCACATGCATGCACATAGAAGGGTGGGAAGGTCCGAAAACAGAGCCATGCCATGAAATATAAATCACTGCAGGTGGAAATAGCAGTCCTGTTTTGACTAAAGGGGTCCTGACACAAATAGTGCTGGAACTGTTTCACCCACCAGCCTACTGTATTTAATTCAGCCTTTATTTTATGATGTCGGGCTTATTTAGGCAGCTGCGAGTACACGAGTTCAGTGACCTGGGTGAAAGTTTGTTTGATATCAGAGTTTCGTTTTAAATAAATCTGAGTGGATTCCCTGTGACTTAACTTTGTACTCTGAACTAGTGATTAGGAAAACAACAGCTAAGCTATTTTTATCCTTTTTTTGCATAGTTTTGGTTAATTGTGGGAAGCATAATTATATCTATGATGATTTAAAGGTTTTAGAGTTAAATTAGGAAGCACAGCTCACAGACCAAATGTTCCTCTGTGTCAGCTTTATACATGCAGACAGACAGACAGACAGACAGGGTGTAGTTATCACCAAGGCCAGGCTGGAAATAACAGTTTACTCACCAGGAGAGTCCACTGTGGTAACTGAGGAGCTGGTGAGACTTTTGGAAACAGTCACAGTTCTGTTTTTGGCTCATGCCTGTGACCAGTGAAAAAAAAAATCTGTTCAGTGAAGTCATTAAACTTTTAATTTACCCTCAACAGCCACCGATTCAGGCGCCTTGCCCTTGGATATTGGAAGCTAAAGATATTTCTGAGGTAAATTAAGAGGTTAATTAAACATATGCTACTTTGAGAGTCAATTAACAGTCATTTTACAAGCAGAGATGCTTAAAATTTAATGGTCGCACATTCTTACATGTGATTGGACACTAAATAACTTTGTAATTTCACTCTTGGTTGGACAAAATACACAGTTGGACCGCCTGGGGATTTAGTGCATTTGTCATGCAGTAGTAAACAAAATTATAAAGGTCTACCCTCTTTCTATCAAAGTAGGAACAGATGCCAAAACAAAATTGCTTACTTTGAATGGCTCCTCAGGCCCCAAATCAGGTGAAGGCATGAGTCAGCTTGTTAATGCATTTATTTGTGATTTTCCAGATTTTACTGAACACGTTTAATAGCTTCATCTGTTTGTTCTGGGACCATGTGATCTCC
Source organism: Copadichromis virginalis (assembly GCF_057382275.1). Taxonomy (NCBI): domain Eukaryota; kingdom Metazoa; phylum Chordata; class Actinopteri; order Cichliformes; family Cichlidae; genus Copadichromis; species Copadichromis virginalis. The sequence continues at coordinate 18,382,182 of NC_140632.1, forward strand.
ACAAACTACACTCTGCTGTCGCATGCATCCATTGACTTTATGAAATTTGTAAAAAGGGATGTAGCCACAGAGTCTGAAGCTAATGCGGTCCCTTAAAACCTGCATTCTTTTTAATGGCCAGCAGGGGGCGACTCCTGTGGTTGCAGAGAAAAATAGGTCTGTTTGTATAGAAGTTTACAGGGTAAAAAAAGCCTTTAGGTTCCTCACTCTCAGGCCCTCGTAAATAATTTCCTCACGACTTGTGGGCTTTGTCACTAGTTTTAGGTCGTATTAATGAAGTTGTTCCAGAGTGTAGTGGTTTACAGTATGGTGTAACAAGTGTAAGACCCATAGTTTGATCCTGGGACTCTTTGGGGTTGGGTCAGGAAATGTATCTGGCATTAAAAATCTGCCAACTCAAACATGCAGAGCTACGTGATTTGGTGACCCCTTGTGACTAAGGATGATTATCCAGGGTATGGTCATTTTGTGAGCCCATAGACATTGCACTAAAATGCTTTAAAAATTTGTCAACGCCACAAAGAGGGCCAGCCCCAGTTTTGGTGTCCAGAATTAGTAGAGATAGGAGCGAGGAACGGTTCTGCCTATTTTCATTTTTGTTCTGTTTTTTTAATCTGCTCGAGTAGCTTTGCATGACTCACAGTCTGAAAGTAATTCTTATTTATCTTACACTAGCACCTCTTTTTTTTTCTTTTTTTTTTTTTAAAGATCATCTTCCCTTTTGGAAAACTTCCTTCTGATTGGTTGCACCTTGTAAACAGAAGGTTTGATCAGCAGGTGGGTGTGGTTTCTGTGAATCTGAGATAACCCTATTAAAGGTTATGCCCTCTCACTCACCTCATACACAGCTAAGAGCAGAGAAAAGGAGGGTTTAGAGCAGCTTTTGGCTCATGGGGATTACTTGTGAAAGCTCTGACCTCATTAAGCTGAAATGTTTGGTATCACTCAAACACTATATGACAGAATGTTGTCACTTTAACAGACTTGTAAAGACGGCAGTGTCTTACAAGGGCTGCAAGTTACACATATACTTGACTAACTTATATCAGCCTGTCTGAGTCTGTGTGAGACAGAAGTAGCACTGAAACAGCAAGTTTTAACTGCTGCATAAACATGTAAATGTGTGTGAGAGACTAACTGGAAGGAGGGATCCTTCTTTTGTCTGAATGAAGCATGAAGTCTCCTGGGAAGCTTTCAAATCCTCTCTGGAATGTGTGTGTGTGTGTGTGTGTGTGTGTGTGTGTGTGTGTGTGTGTGTGTGTCACATTTGAACAGGGAATGCAAATATTTGTGTGTGATTCACTTTTGTGGTGTAGTGTAACTGTTGCCATGGTGACCCTGACCTCTGGTGATTTCTTTGTTACCTGACAACTTCTTTCTTTCTTTCACCTTATTTTATTTCCTTTTTACGTCCTCATGTCTTTTGTTCTTTTTGTTTAATTTCTTTGTTTCTTTCTTTCCCTCTCTTCCTCGCTCTTCCCTCTGTATCCTTGTTTAATCCTTGTTTAATTGTCCTTGTTCAGTGCCAGCCTACAGCTCAGGTTTCATCAGCTGCTCTCGTTATTAAGTTTATTTACCGAGCTCTCAGCTCATCCTCTGGTGGCCCTGAACTTGACTGTCTGGCTCTAGTTTTTGTTTGCAGCTGGGAGTGTCTGCATGAGTCTGCATGTGTACACAGTAAAGTTACAGTATTTCGTTATATTAAACCAGTTGTTTCCTGTAGACTTAGTTTTCTAACAGGTCTAATACAAAAAAGAACCCTGATGATGTTGTTTTGTTTAATGTTTTTCTGTGAAGACCATATATAGAAATGTGCGGAGTTCAAACCAATTCACATAAACTCAAAACGCAGAAGAAAGAACATCAATGGAAATCAGAAATAAGAGCTTTGAGAGCACTCTGATACACTGTAGCAGTTAATTTAAATTAATTTAGTTTTTAAGTCCATTAAATGTATCAACATGATCTTTTAAAAAAAAGAGATAATTGGTGTAAAGAGTGTAAAGACGCAATTTCTGATCTTTAGAAATGGTTCTTAAAAATCCGCCCATTCATGTTTTTGCAAGACACCGTGATGTCAGCATCACCTGTATATGTTAAACATGTATGTTAAACATGTACAGGTGCATTACATTGACACAGATATCTGTGTATTATTGATGGGCTATTAATAAGCTCAATAGTTGCACAAACTTCTGGGTCTTTACCATATATTAAGATATATTGTCAGATTATTTATTTGAAATGCTCCAGGGCATGAATAGCAGAAACACCTGGCCAGAAGTCCACTGAAAAGAAATATTTTCTTTGCAGTCTGTCAAAATTTCAGAATATTAAATCAGTTTTTACTCAAATTTACTTACTAAAAATTGGGCAATTAATTTGGAGTTGTCAAGTTGAAATTTTTACTTGCAGATGGCAAAATGTGTTTTTCTTTTTTCAGTAGCAGAAACAAGCCTCATTAGCTATTCATGTAGATTTTCTTTTAGCTAATTATCTCATTTTTCTTGTGAGTTACCCGATTTTGTAGCTCTTTGTTGTTTAAAACTTAAACCCTTTATAACCCTTGTTGTGTACTGAGCATTTATTGTAATGTTTTGTGTGTATTGTGCAGGATGGTGATGGAGGAGGGGGGGCAGAGAGACAGAGGGAGGAGAGCTCCAGCAACGGCGCAAGCAGAGGAGAGGCGGATTTTCCTGGAGCTCGGTGAGCGAGTTTGAGCCTTCGTTTAACTCCTAAATGTTTCTTCAACCATGTCAACGCTTCCTTAAAAATAAATATACCTTCTTAAATAGATCACACTAGTTGCACTGAGACTGAGGAGAGCTATTTACTGATGCTGTGTTTCTTCTTTTGACAGGGGAGCAGAACTTTGATGCCATTTATCTGTCAACATATCGAACAGCCTGCAAGCTCAGATTTATACAGAAGAGATGCAACTGTGAGTCAGAACTGGCCTCGTTTACAACAGAAAGATGCGTTATTAAAATACTCATGTGTCAGTTTAGGCTGATGTAAAAGGGAAAATTTTTACATTGTGACATATTATTGTAATAATAAAATGAGTGCAGAAAAATTTGATCAAAATCTTACTTTTTATTGTAAATAGTGAAGCATTGCACATCTTTCAACACCTATCAAACGATAAGATTCTTAAAGTTAAAAAGAATTTAAATACTTTGACTTCCTTCCTCTTCTTCCAGTGCATCTCATTGACATTTACAATGTGATCGAAGCGGTGCGGGATGCGGGTCTAAACGCAGTAGAGCTGAACGCTGGCATCTCTGTGACCAGACTGGAGAACCTCGTGTCCTCTCTGTTCAACCAGCTCAGCAAACGCCTGCCCACCACACACACCATCAACCCGCAGCAGAGCACCGTCCTGCTGGTCGAGTTCTTACTGGCTGCCATCGAGTGGTAATGATTAGGAAGTGGCAACAGTGAGATGTGGCCATCCACATCCTGTTGTTGCCTTTAAATGAGTGTCTTTGTCATAGTTTCACAAATGTCATCACACATGCTTTTGTTTGCGCCGTAGTGAGCCGGACAGCCGTCTGACAGTTTTCTCTGTAAAGGCGATGCTGGCCACTCTGTGTGGAGGGAAGCTGGTGGATAAACTCCGCTGTGAGTACCAGTCGATACATCACAACAGACACGAATCATTATCATAATTATTACTCCAATCTGCAGTAATAGTTTGGTGTGTTTATTGTTAGTGACTGAGGAGCACATGTGTGTTTGCTTAAACCACAGTATTTATAGTAGTGTGAACGTCACTCAGTGTGCTTGCTATTTCCTGCCACGTGCTACATATGAGTCAACTCAGTTTCTTTTGTACAGCCCATGACATGAAAACCTAGAAAACCGTGGGGGGAAGTCACTGACATATTAAAACAAGCGAACAAATAAAAATTCAAACTATACAAAAACCCTGTAAAATAGAGACTGAGGGAAAGAGAGGCAGAGCAATATGAGACGAATCAGAACACAGATGTGATATTGATGGATAAAGGGTACATCTGCTCTGCATAAACCTGATCACTTATTGTGGTTTAATCTGCCAGTTTGTACAGTGGAACTGTGTGTTTGGCCATGGTGACCCATACCATGAAGCTCCTGGTGCACAGTTCCTGTGCTGATGTTAATGACAGAGGAGGTTTGGAGCTCTGCAGAGTCGGGAGAGCCTTGGTTACTTTTATGCACCATAAACCACAAGTGGTTTGACACTTTATAACTGAGGTGCTGTGCATCTTAAACATTTTCACTTTGCAAGGATGCCACTTTGAGGAGGGATTAAAAACAGGTTTGTTACAACAGTGGCATCCTATTATAGTACCATGCTCAAATTTAATGAGCTCTTTTTTTTTTAATACACTTACAGCAGTGGGACTGAAAACACCTGAATTCAAAGATTAAAAAAAGAGGAACAGCAGAGTATATAGAGTCGATACCCATTTACTTTCTGAATGATTTGGATCGTTTTAATCTTATTTCCAGCTGCAAACTGTCATTGTAGCAAATGATGTTCACTGTGAGAGGTCGACCTGATTGCTGATTGAATTTTATCTAGGTTTTCTTCAGGCTGTGGTGCACACAGTCATGTTAAAGTTTAACACAATACTTTTTTTTTGTTTATAAATTGGAGTTTTTTATATTATGATGAAATCCTAAAACAGGGGTGGAGAAGGTTTCTTAAAATGAAAAAAACAAACAAAAAAAAAACTGCATCAGTTTGTGCCAACAAGTATTGCATGATAAGAGTGGTTGTCCAAAATGTTAATTTTATCCAACTTGGAGATCTGGATCACTGACAAAGGTGTTACCTGTGGTCTGTCACAACACATCAAAGTAAGGTGGTTAATTCATGCAGATGTTCATCTTCGTATTGTGAGTGCACAGACTGGTGATTGCACTTGTTTTTGCTAAGTGGATGGTTCACTAAACTTTCAGAAAACTTTATTAAGTTGTAAAAAGCATATCCTCGATGTGGCCTAAAGCATTTTAGTACAAGCTTTGGTACAATTTACCTGTAGTTATATTTGTTTTTTACAGGAAATCTTTTATTCTGTTTATATGTTGCATATGCGCCACCTGGTGGACGAGAAATATCAGTGCTGCTGTTTGCTTATGCTTATTTACCTTCACTTGCGTTAGGGTCAGTCAAATTTCCAAAAATGTACCTGCTAACCTAATCAAACTCAGCTGATTTGATTTTTTTTAAAGAACTTTAGTAAATTTAATGAAGCCATGACCAATTTTACCTTCACACTATGAAAATTGTCCATGTCACAAACTCGAATTACATGGAGTGGGCAATAGAAAAAAGAAAAAAAAAACCCTGAAAATATCATGTGCACCTGTACTCAAGAAGTTTTGAAGTCTCAAAAATGCTTTAAAAATTAAATTAGATTTAAGATTAAATTAAAAAGCTCCAAAGTTAAACAAAAACTCAGCTGAGAGAGTCTGGCTTTTATGACACTCACTGGTTTAATCTGCCACACTTACTGGTTAAAGTCAAGGTTAAGGGAGGCACTGGGGTTTGGACATGTAGTATTTTAAGCTGCCTTCTTCATTTTGTGTGTATTTGTGTGCACACGCGTGTGTGTGTAGATGTGTTTTCTCAGGTATCTGACTCCAACGGTGTATTGGTACTATCCAAGTTTGATCAATTTCTGAGGGAGGCTCTCAAGCTGCCCACTGCCGTATATGAAGGGCCTTCCTTTGGCTACACACAAACCTTAGCACGCTCCTGCTTCCCCCAACAGGTAAACACACACACACACACACACACACACACACACACTCATACTCATTTTAACTGGTTGAAGGATGAAACAGCCTCTGTGTTGGTTCTGTGTTCATAAACAGTCTTGCTCTTATTTTGTAGAAGAGAGTGATGCTCAACATGTTCCTGGACATCGTGGCCGACCCTCCTCAGTGTCTCATTTGGCTGCCTCTGATGCACCGCCTGGCCAATGTGGAGCATGGTACAGACACTGTCGATATAATGCAAACTTTCTAACAGCAGACCTGGTTTATTAGCAGAAATTTACTTGCAACCCTTCACCAAGGCAGTATTTACATTTAACAGAACAGTATTACATTTTACATATATTTATTTTATTTTCTGTTTTTAAACATACTTTAAGAGGTTTGTTGTGCAGTAAAAGTCAGATAATGGTGGAATGACACGTTTATTTTTATTATATATATAATATGTCGGAATAGGTAATAGATAATAGGCACTGATTTGTAAGTAACTGGAAATGAAGAACTTGAGCTTATTATACAATATTATTCTGCTGCATATTTTTAACTAACTAGGCACATTATTCTCTTTATAATACTTCCTTTAAAAACATGATTACACAATATTTTGAGGTCATTTTGAAAGAAAGACTTTTACAGAAACGCAAAAGTGAGGTCAGAGGTCATATGTGACATAATATTTAGATGCAAATGATAATGGGGTATTTTGAGTCCCCCTTAAACCAGTATATCATCTCACACATGGTGCCAATATAAATAAAGGTAGGCAACTTTTAAGCATAATTTTAAAAATACATTTTATGGAATTTGACCTTATTTGAGGTTAGAGGTCCAAAGTAACCTAATATTTAGAATCTCCATATGTCATTCCCTATATGTACTGTACTTTTACTGCACTACAAGCCTCTTAAAGTACAATATATGTTGTCAAAAAGGTTTAAATAGCTCTGTATAGCATTATTATCATTTTAACCTTTAAATCAATCGATTGACTTTGAAGAAGAGGTCAAATCTTTATATGCTACTTTCTATATGTTGACCATAAACGCTACATTTGTAAGAACCATAGTTTCTAAGCTATAAGGGTTTTTTTGTTTGGTGGTTGTAAGACGAAATCTAATGGATTCCTAACACGACTCCACTCAACTCTAGACTCAGTTTTATCAGAATTCATTCAAACCTTTTGAGTTTACATCGCGTTTCACCTTTTGCCTGACCGTGTGAACAAACTAAGATAGCTAAATACTGGAGGGGAAATAGCCAAAAATATAGAATTATGCTAAATGTGTCCCCTGTTTCACCCTCATCTCTCCTCAGATGTTTGTACAAATTAAAAATAGAATTGTGCTAAAAAGTGCTGCTACTTGCCTCAAGTGGAAACAGTATTTTTGTTTAAAAAAAGGGTAATTTTGTTAGTGCCAATCAATGTTCTGTATCCAGAAAGTTAATTAGCCACAGATTTGGCTGGTGATTCACATCAGTGCATGGGAACAGAAAAACACTGTGTTCCACTCCACTCCACTGTGCAAAGAACCCTTTGTCATCCCTTATGTTTTTATCGTGCCTTTAGACATTGTGCACTCTTTGTAAAGTCAGGTCTTGGATGTAAAATGGATTTTATTGTGGTAATAACTGATTATATGAAAATAAAAACCACTGTACAGTGTGCTCTCTCTTTCTCAATCTCATGCCTTTTTTGTTCCCCTCTCTCAGTCTATCATCCCGTCTCATGCTCTTACTGTCGGAGCAACGGCATGACGGGCTTCCGCTATCGCTGCCTCCGTTGCCGCGGTTACCAGCTCTGCCAGAACTGCTTCTGGCGTGGCAACACCAGCGGCTCGCACAGCAACAAGCATCAGATGAAGGAGCACTCTTCCTGGGTGAGTCACGGAGCGGTTACTCATCCATCACAGCAGGGGGCTCTCGCTGTGCGGAGGCGTATCTGGACTCATTTGTAGTACAACGGGGACACTTTTTTTTTTTTACCTCTTTCCATTACTGCACATAAGCTAATGAATGAAAACAAGTTATAATTCATGTGATGTTTCCTTTCCTTGCGCACTGTAAAAGTAATAATAAGTAATGCCTATAAGTACTTAATGTTTTCCACAGTTGGCTGAAAAACATTGAGCAAAAATATTTAATTTCAGTGAATAATTTCATTTATTGAGCAACAGTTAAAAAAAAACAAAAAACAGATCATTTGTAAAATAGTTGCAAATGACTACAAATACAAAATTATTGTATTTCATTATATTTATATTTTTTTCCCTCTTGAGAAATATTTAAAACAACTGTGAAATGATCAGGACCCACACAGTGTTTGAGTGTCAGTCGTAGCACCTTTATTTTGAAAAACAGTGTCTTCCACTACTTCGACACCTTGTGTTCAACTGGGAAGCCAGCTTTCCAGTGCCTTCCCACACTACACACACCACTCCTTCCCGGTTCCAGACACTAATAAGGGGGAGAGCTCATTAGTTGCAATCCCTCTCACCTGTCCCCTCCAACCTCCCGGCACCACCCTATGAGATTACCGTACCACCCCTCCACTGCAGCAGAGCCAGAGACCACACCCCTGCCACAACAACATAATAACACTGGAGGCTACAACTACATAACAATAGCATTTTAAAACATTAAAATTCACAGTGGGCACAAATGTAATTGTGGCGTCCATTAGAGCATTGGTATTCTTTGGAGCTTGAATCCATCGTGTATCATAATTGACATATCGCAATCGAGACCACTCAGTGTCCTGTCAATTATTTATTAAATATGTAAATTGTTAATAAATGGTACTACGTGAGGAAGTCGGGAGTGCCAGAGAGGGACGAGGATGATGCAGGACATGGATGAGGACAGCGAGACGGTGGTGAGACCGGAGGGACAGATGGGTTCAGGGTGGGAGTGGACTACATTGGCTATCGACTCTGAGCCCTTTGTTGTTTGCAGGCTATGATGTTTGCAGACAACATTTCGACCTGTAGTGAGAGTAGGAAGCAGGTGGAGAGGTGGAGGTATGCTTTGGAGAGAAGAGGAATGAAATATGTGTGAATGAGAGCGAGACAGGTGGAAAAGGTGAATGTGCAATTAGTAGAAATAGTGAAGGTTGATGAGTTTAAATACCTGGGGTCAAACATCTAAAGACATGGACAGTGCATAAGAGAGGTGAAGGAAAAAGTCCAGGCAGGGTAAAAACATGAGTGTCAGAGCTGATTTGTGACAGAATAATAGCAGCAAAAAGAAAAGGAAAGGTTTACAAGGTGGTAGTGAGACTTGATCCGATGTAGGGTTTGGAGATGGTGGCACTGATAAAGAAGCAGAGCTGAAGATGTTCAGGTTTTCATTTGGAGTGACCGCGATTGAAAATGAGTACAGCAGAGGGACAGCTCAGGTTGAGCAGTTTGGAGACGTAGTTAGAGGGTTAGTGGGAAAAGGAATTTGAATATGGAGTTGCCAGGCTCTAAGTTCAGTGATACAAACACAAGGATCTATTCAATTTGAAAGAAACATTCAGGTGCACACTTCACCTGCTATGAATTTCTCAAAATCAAAGATGATGCTTGTACACACGTGCAAAGAAAAATTGTTTTGTTTTTTTTAAGTTATTTGAGGTGTTAAAACTGTTCCCCTGTTCTAGCCGTACTCGCTCTACCCTCATTCTGGTATAAAACAACCTGAACCAGTCACATAGCCTCCTGGGAAATGTAATTGGTTTCAAAAATAAAAGCACACATTGTAAACACACCTTGATAATTGTGGGCAAAGGGTCAGTAGCTAAATGCAAGTGTATACATACCCAAATATTTATAGCTTCATACTCAGGCATGATGTATTTATTTGAAGTGAATCGGATAATTTAAATAAAAGTTGCTCTAGCCTGAAGGAATAAATGTTTTAATGAAGAAATTATGTATTAATAGAAGAAGATATAGTTGTTGAATTATTCATCAGTAAGTCTTTGGCATAATTTTTCTTGTTAATGTTTCAGTTTTAGGTCTAAAGCCTCTAACTAGTGCAGCTCCTGCCTGTCATCATGTAACATTATATACTCATTGTAGCTCAGGCTTTACATATATTTACATGTGATTTTCTGTAGGACTGGGCTTTGTGCTTCATTTTATTCTCAGTATATGTCCTTTTCTTTCTTTATTTTTAACAAAGACACCCAACAGCAGCAACCTGAATGTGGTTCATGGGAAAACAGATGCCTGATTTTAAGATTTGTGCTCAGGAGTTAAGTGTCAGGGCATTTTCAGGTTAAAAAATGGCGTTTGAAGGGTTAAATATGCACACGTACAGTAAAGTCCTTGAGATTCATTAAATTATCTGTCAAATAAGTTGCACAGCTGCACTGTGGTAGTCTAGAAATTGCACCAAAGTTGCGTAAGGGCTGACAGAGAAGGACCCAAAAGCAGGACACAGAGAGTCAGAATAAATGCCCATAAATCCAGATCTTTAACCCAGAAAGGCAGAGATCATAGACAGGAAATACACAAATCCTGGGAGACTACAGAAACTCAAAACCAGTACAAGGGCAATACATGAGAAGATAACAAGTGAACACAACAGATAATAACAAGAAACATGAGAAGGATCAACAACAATGGAAATCACTAGAAGCCTTAAATGGAAAGAATAGAAAGTGATCTGGCAGTGAACAAAGGGAAACTGGGAGTACATATATACAAGTGAGTGATTAGCTAAAGGGCAGCAGTCTGTTCACTACGTCTGTGCTGCAGTTTAGTTAGCAGTAATTAGCAGGTATCTCTGTTTTCGATAAGTGCTAAAGTTGATTCTTTAAAACGGGCTTCACACATCTACTGCATTCATGCAGTGTGGGTTCATAAACTGATGCTTGTGTGTTTGTTTTTGTGTGTAGAAGTCACCGGCGACAAAGATCGGTCGAGCCCTGAGCAGGACTCTGGGATGCGTGTCGTCTAGGGAGCCGCCACACCCAATTTACCCAGAAGAACCCGAGAGGACCCTTAACCTCGCCAACATAATGTACGATATGACCTCCCAGCACTCACACATTTATTACACCAAATATCAAAAAGCTAAATGTTACTGAAATTTTCAACAACTGCTTTTTAATAATGCAGGTTATTCCTGTCAGATCAGTGCGGTCTTACTCAGTGAGGCACAAAAGGATTCAGCTTCTATTCTATTCTATTCTATTCTATTCTATTATGTCCCCTTTGGTGCCAATTATCCTGTCACTCAGTTCACCTCATTAGAATGTTAATTTAACCTACAGTGATAGTTTCAAGGTATGGAGGCCTAAAACTAACAAAGTATATAAGTTTCATTACATGTGCCAACAAAAATATCAAAGTATTTAAAATAATAATAATAATAATATGCTTCTATATTTATTTGCTTTTGTATGAATTGATTCATTTACTGGCCTGTATGACAGTACTGACCTTATTATTTTAGATTAGATACACACTAAAAAGCTATATGTTAAGTAAACTTAACCTTGTTACATGCTTTACATAAATGCAGGAGAAAAAATAAATGCTGTCAGTCATACACACCACCTTTTATCAGTCTGTTTTTTTTTTTTTTAAATTAGGAACATCTTAGGAACCGCAATTGATCTTTACTTGGTGTCACTTCTCATTGGTCTCCCAAATACATGCATGCAAAAAAATTATCTCAGAAAGCGGTTTAATCTTCTGATTTTTGCACAAAGAAAAATGCACTATTCTCGTAAAACTCAGATGGCACGGGATGATATTGGAACACATCCCACTGGAGTTACCTGGTCCGAAATAAATCCCTTGATTTTTACAAAAAAGTGGAAACATTTCTGTTAATCTGACCCTTTCTGAGCTTTTAAAGATAAGGTTTTTTTTGTTTAGCTTTGTTTTTTTTGCATAAGACTTCAAACGATGGTGAAAATGGGATAATTGATTTACAGTGTTGTATGTATGGTTGACGTGTCTGTTGAAATGATGCTTGACTTCTCATGAGTATTGTTGTTGTTATTAATGCTTTTACTTTTATTAGTTTTTTGCTGTTGTTGAACAGTAAAAACAAAAAGAAAATAGAGAAATTGTTGGAAAAATGTTTATAGAAAATAAAGTTACTAAATAAAATGAAAATTTAAAACATGGGAATAAAGAAATAAAAAAATTAATACAAAATCTAGTAAATTTAGAAGCAAATTAAAAGTGTCAGTTAACCAATCTATACATGTATGTTTAACATTTTCAATTCATTTGTTTATTTTGGCGCTTTTGAGCTTCCATATTGAGAGCCCTTCACTACTAATCAATCTAATTGATGTGCCTGTATAGTTTGGTTATGATTTTGGACTGTAAGTATTGAACCTGGTGCCAGTTAAACTGTGTGATGGTAACGTTAACGACCTTTAAACTATTTCTAAAACTTATTCTAGATTTGACATAATAGGCTTACAGGAGATCTGTGTGAATAAAGCTAAAAAAATGATGACTGTATGATTAATGTTAATATTACTGGATTGCATATTATTGAATTCATGTGTATCTACCCTGTAAAATAGACCTCTGTAGTGTGTAAAATGTTCATATTGCTTAAAAAGAAGATTGTTTGATTTTTTGCATTGAATTTATTTCCAAAAAAGCCTTGATTTGCTCATTTTTTTGTGCCCAAGTTAAACGCCTGCTGGGCTGTACAGATACTATTGTCTCTTTGTGCCTCTAAAGTCACTGAAGCTATGGAGGAATATTCACTATGAGGCCTCCTCGCATTAGATGTGAGAGACAAAGAGAACAAAAAAGATTAAGCTTTCTTGTAGCCGTGATGTTAATGTTTAACAGTTAAACATTTAAACACTTTCACAATAGGAAGTGAAACATCTACAGCTTAAAAGCTAACTATTCGAACTACAAAATTTTACATTACCTAGAAAACTCAGATAACGTAAATCAAGCAAAAGTCCCGCCTCTGTATATCCAAACGCTTCGGTTGCTCCGCCCCCTGTGGCGTATCGGCATTGTTTAATTTTCCACACTGAAGCCGACCAGGTCGTTGCAGACCTGCAGGCGTTAGGCTCATACTCAGGCCAGCACACACAGGCTGAATTTAGCGCGGGTGTGAGTATGCTTTTTTTTTTTTTTTTAAATGCAGTTTCAATTTCAGACTTAAAAATGTGATTATTTATAGTCTTTTTAAAATTTTCCTCTGGATGTGCCCTCACTCCACTTCCCTCTCTTACTTTCTTTTCTCTCTCCCTCGTTTGATCTTTGGCCTGTCTGTGTTTGCTCAGACCTTTTACAGTTCACTGTTGCATGAATGCACTCAAAAGCATGTGAGAGTGTGTGACTGTGTGAATGGGAGCGTAAGAATGCGTGCTTTCTGATAGGCAGGCTTCGGCAGTTTAATGATTTAACGTCGCTATCCTTCCTCCGTGTGAACTCTGTTGATAATAAGCCTCTAACGCATGTTTGTGTTTGTCTGTTCAGACCATCGAGACCCGTTGGGAACACCAGTGAAGCCATGCTGCTGTCTTCATCAGCTCGCGAGTCCTCGAAAAGGTAAAGACTGACATTAGAGCTGATTAAAAGTGTGCAATCTTGTGGCTTCGTTTCTTTTTTCTGTTTAAACTAATATTTCTCTAATATTCAAGGCAAATAAAGACCTTAACCACTGTGTCAGGCAAGTTGGTTGGCCAGCTGCTGTTTCAATAAATCACAGCTCCGAGTTGAAGTGTGAGGCAAACTGGGTGAAGTGAAAGCTTACTAGGTTGTTCTATTAGTAATTTCACATTAAAGGAATCATGAGTTAACAGAAATAAAGAGGCTGTTTTTAGCTGCGTGGATACACAGCAGAGGGTCTATACTGGTGACACAGGGCTCGATAGCATGAGCGCTTCACTTGCACGCAGTTAAAAATAGATGTGAACTCTTCACAGCGATTTAAGGGCTCGTGGTGGGTGAATAAAAACTAATACGAGATTCAGCCCAACTCGACGCCAGTAAAACGATGCTGTCATAGGTTAGTGAGAGTAGGAAGCAGGTGGAGAGGTGAAGGAGTCTGCAGTGTCTTTGATCTGACACTGTGAAAGAGCTGTTGAATTAAGTGCAAGTTAAAAGAAAAGTTTAGTTTTCCATTACTTTTACATTTATTACATTTCTTGTGAAGTTTCCTGCAAGCCGACAGTAGCCATCTCTGACACCACCATACAGGTGTATGTCTAAAACCAAAACACGTACTCCACTACATAGCTTGTAAGATTTTAGACCATTATTATTTTGCAAGTAATGAAAAAATTGTGTATTTAAGTCTCTCGTCCTGTAAGAGTAAGAATAGGCTCTCGGCCTCGCAACAACCCTGAATTGGATAAGTGGAAAAAGATGGATGGAAAGATGATTTAATAGTTTTTAAATGCTCGTTTGCAGCTCCTTATTTCCGTTCTTTACACGAAACTGCTCCAGTCAAAAGACATTTTAATAGTACAGAAATAATTGCTTACAAAACTTATCACAAATAAGGAAGAATCGATCAAAACACAAGGGAGAGAGAACACCGTAAACTAGGGCTGAACGATTATGGAAAATAATCTAATTGCGATTTTTTGCCCCAATATTGCGATTGCGATGCGATATGCGATTATTTTTTAAGGTCTTTGTCTTCTGTATTATTAAACAAAGACAAGCAATACATCATATAGTATGGCCAATACTATATTACATTAATTTTAAACTGTTCTTTCCTGGAAGACAGACCTCTGTTATGATGACATGAGGTGATGCATGAATTGATGACTGACATTTTTATTTAACTTCTTCAATCACAACAGTATATTTGAACATACACAATAGTTCATTTTTAGCTTACAAACATCTGAGCATAAAGTGCTGACAAGGAACCCTGGTGTAAACATTAAAATGAAAGTCAGTACAATGTGCAGATTGCAGAAATATACATAAACAAAATCAGTGGCTTTACCACACTCAGTTTTTCGACATCTGTGAACTACTAGACAGTCATTCAATTAAAAAATAATATTAAATAAATAAAACTAATAAATAAAAAATACACACATCTTACTGATCTCTGCAGTCAGTAACATTACACATAAAGTGCAAACATAATAGCAATTGTATAAACACACACACAAACACGCCTTTAAAATTTAAAGGCGTGAAATTGGACGGTCTAGTTCTGATTAGCGTCACCGCTGTCTCGGTGGAGTTTAATAAACTCGGCCGTCTGCTTCTTGCTATCTAAAATATAACCAGACACTGGCGTAAATTCTCGACTGTCTCATACTTCTGTTTAATAAGTTTTCTGTTTGACGTTTAGTCAGCTGTGTGAAAACCAAGGAGGAACCCACCCGGGGGATTAATAAAGTTTTATTTTATCTAATCTAATAACTTTAATCTCAGCCAAACCGATTTACTCACGAACAAACAAAACACTGAAAAAAGCCCAACAATAACATTTTTAGGTTGTCTAAGTGACTTATATATTACGTTTAACCCGAGCAGCGAAACTCCGCGGTGATCTGAAAATGATGTGCCGGGAGTTGTGCCGTTCTCGGCCGCATCAGTAACCCTCGAGCTCCCGGCTAGCTGTCGAGCTGGTGGGTAGCAGACGCCTCTGAAAACGTCGAAGCACTTTTGCAAATATGGGATATCTTGATAAACCGAGCAGATATTTGATGTTTACACAACTACTTTCTCGCCTGAAAATATGTTAAAAGTTTATTTTGTGACCCAGAAAGATTAGTATGAGTAATTTTAAAACTTAGTAGCGGCCGCCATTGCTGGAAACTGGAGTTTGGCTGGGCCGCGCTATGACTTCTGGGATATGGTAGGCCACGAAGGACACACCCGACCCATCCTTCAAATTCGGGGAAAAGGAGGACGCATTTGTCGGCTACATTCGGAGGAGTCTACGAATTTGGACAGCCTTCGGCGCGTCGCTGTGACGTAATCGGTCTACAAATGCGGCCTCAGGAGGATGCAGCCCATGAATTTGGACATGTCCAGAGTATAATCGCAGCCTTTGCGGTTAGAAAATTGCACTTGATCATGTCGCGATATTATCGCAAATGCGATATATCGTTCAGCCCTACCGTAAACCAATCACACAGTGGACAGTGGTAACTTAAAGGATGCAAAGCTATTTAAAAAAACAGCTGAAGGGAAAAGTTGGTGCAGATTTAGGAATGCTAGCTTCTCCACCCTCTCTGGGTTTGTATACATGAAGGTGAGCCTCCACAGTGAATCAATATTTGGTATGAAAAACAGAGTTCACAGAGGTTAATAAGGTTAATCAAAGAAGCCTCTGACAGAAGCCTCTGTCAGTGCGCCCCAGGGTGGCTGTGGCTACAATGTAGCTTGCCATCACCAGTGTGTGAATGTGTGTGTGAATGGGTGGATGACTGGATATGTAAAGCGCTTTGGGGTCCTTAGGGACTAGTAAAGCGCTATATAAATACAGGCCATTTACCATTTAAGTAATAATCAGTGGAAAAATGTGCCGTTAGAGGCGTGATTCACACTTCAGACTAAGCCTTATTCAATGTTTACTGATCCAACTTTCTTCTGATTGGCTGTCCCTCACAACCAGCTTTAAAAGGCAGAGGAGACGTCCATATTAGGGCTATCCCCTCTGTGACATCGTACATCGCCAGTATAAATAAATAAATGCAAACTTTATTTGTCACATACACAGTGCAACATTGTGAACATGCAGTGAAATGCTTGTGTCCTGAACTGCGGACAGGCTGCAGACATAGCCGCGCAGCTCCAGGGCTGGTTTTTAGCATGGGGGGTCTTACGACTACGCTATCCAGCTGCTGCAGTAGTTAAAAAAACTGTGTGAAACGAAGCTTTTCAAGCTGTCTGGTGGCTGAATGTCTGGCTTGTACATACACTGACCTCATGATTATTAGTCATGTTTAATATGAGCATCCAGCACTGGATTAATATGACAGAACAAGCAAAAAAGGCTCACTTTAAACTCTGGTGCGTTGGGTTCTTCTGAACTTCTTTTAGCATTTTATGGACCAAAAATGAACTAATAAGAAACATTGCATGTTAGTGAATAATTGAAATAATAAAAGATATTCATTGCATATAAAAATCTACATGCATTTTTCAGGTGTTATGAAAATATTCTTTCTTTTTACTCATATGCACATTTATTAAGAGAGATTTTGTGTTGACTTGAAGTTAAACTGATGTAATTCCTGTAAGACAGACTGTTATCTGATGCTGGCTGATTACTCTGCGTCTGTTTTGTGTCCGTCCAGCTTGGCAGCGGCTCAGCGAATGAACGAGGAGCATGCTCTGATCGCTGCGTATGTGAATCGCCTCCAGGGCAGCCCGCGGTGAGAAGGGAGGGAGGGGTGGTTACGTAAAGGAGTCAGGGAGGCAGTAAGGAGGAGGGCACCGTGCTGCACAGTTTAGCTGAAGCCAAGTGTAATACTGTAGTTTGCTATAGTTCTTATGAAGAGAGAAATCTGCAGCTACAGAATAACCTGTTAAATTAATGTGTTACTTCTTAGCTTTTAATTCAGTTTGTTTTCCTGTAATAATGATGATTTCCATTTGCCCAGGTTTTGTAATAACTTTTCTAATCTACAATAAAATCCTGTTTTGGATTTTTTATTTATTTATTTTTTTTAATACTGCAGTACAAGAAAATTACAGTTATGACTGCCTTACATTGGAAACAACACACAGATACATTTTTAAAATATCAATACAATACAATTTTATTTATATAGCACATTTAAAACCAAAGGCAGATCAAAGTGCTTCACAATAATGCAATAAGTCATTGTTATAAAACATTAACAAAGTACAAAAACAAGCATTAGTACTAATCCTAACAGGTGAGAAGCACTAATTAAACCAGGAGTGTGGGCTAAATAAAATAGATATCGGGCCTCAGTTCAGAGATGGGGTCAATTCAAAATATAGAATATTATCTAGGAGAATCAGGAATAATGCAGAAGTGTTTAATATCGGCCTAATATTTCCGTTAAAGGACAATTAGCAGTCTTGGAAGTGTGTCTCTGGCATTATAAAATACAGACCAAATAAAATTATGAAGTAATTCATTTATTTTTTAAATTCAGAAACCAGAAGGAGCAAAAGCTTCCTTCTTCCTGTAGTCTTCTGTTTTAGCTCTGAGGATTTTTTTCAACACAAGAAAAACATTGCCTGCTTTAAAATAAATAATCTGACACACACGCACACGGCAAATGGTTAAGTGTTGAGTGCTCATTCATACATTAACCTGCTAACAGTGTTATGAAAAATATTAAATTGCTTTTACATGTTTACAAAATAAGGTGAGACACCACAGGCAGAAAAAGCTATTTTATGTACTGTTATGCAAATATATGCTTGTTTAATGATATAATGCATCAGCAAACTATAATATAAAACCTGATCTGGGAGCTATCTTAATTTAACCCAGCAGAAAGCAGTTAATTAAAAAAGGTCCGCATATGCGGACACTAGGTTTATTTTACAGTACAACCAATAAAATGCTTGTTTAACAAAGTATAAAACACTTTATAGAGCAGAATGATGTATATGGTGCTAAAAAGCCAAAATGTCCCCACATCAGGATGTACAGTCTTGGTGTAAGTAATCACCTGGGGACGTTTACTGGTGATACTTATTAGTTAAAAATTTGCCCCGTTAATTGTGCTTCCTCCAATGCTTACTGAAAAATTGGGTGTCCTCACCCTCTGAGCCATGCTTAGCTACAAACTCTGTAGTTTTTTTCCTGTCTGTGTTCAGAGCATTTCATTCTTACACAGATGGTGAAAAGAGGTGTTTTCCTAAAAGTATTTTCTGAGAGATAAAGAGATGCAGAGAGACACAGATTTTACCACATTTATGTACTTAAATGGGTTATTTCTGAAAACTTAAAAGTGATCATATTTACCTGCATTAAATTCATGCGTCATGCTCTTTGCTGGTTTAAATACAGTTTTACACTAGACTCAGTAAATTAGAGATTTCCTGTGTTTCAGTGTTGACAGCCCCAGCAGGCAAGACGACGAGCACAAACTGATCGCTCGCTACACCACACGACTGGCAGAGACCGAAGGCACAGGAGTGAGTCGAGCGCATCTCCTCTAAGCCTTTAACTTTAATAGTGCATATGCATGCATATGCTCCGACTACACGGGGATCTTGTTCTGGTTTGTACATGAAACCCATCAACCGTTTGCTTGTGTTTTAGGTGATCCCGACGCGGAGCATCAACTTTGACGCGAACAAACAGAAGAGGGAGCTCATTGCTCAGCTGGAGTCTAAAAACAGGTAGAAATATGTGAACAGGAGCGAGGTGGAGAATTTAACTTGTTGGGGGGGGAAAAACTTTCGAGGTTAAGGTCTCATAAAATATACAAATAAAAAAAGATGTAATTATTTAAAGATACAAGGTTAATATATGAGAGCGAAATCAATAAAAAGTGACAGAAAGAAGCTGAATGGTTTGTGGTCGTATATTTGATTAACCGTTACCAAGTAATTACTTTAAAGGGGGCATGATCAGTTTTTACAGTTTGTTCTTTCACAATAAAAGCACTGTTTGTGTGAACATCTGTGGTCTGGCTGTTAGCTTGTTTGTTTTTTACTCTCTAAATTAAACTTGTGCATCATTCCAAAAAAAGATTCCTCTAAAGCCTGCTGAAGTTCGCCATCTTGCCCCGCTTATTTACAGGCTGTTCATTCCTAAAATACTGTGGTATCAGGCTTCAGCTGACCCGTGTGATTTTCATTTCCCAGAGAGATCTTGGCAGAGATCAAACGTCTCCGTGCAGAGCATGACGCAGCGTGCCAGACCAGCCCGGAGAAGAGCAGCACCAACCCGACTCTGCTGGCCGAGCTCCGTCTGCTCAGGTGAACGCAGTTCCTTTGAGACCTGCTGTTTCTGTACAGAAAATATACATATAATAGTTAAAATGTACATCTTTTAACTTTGTCAGTCACACCCACAGAAAATATTTTTCACAAACAATCGCTTTTTCGCTCGCTGCGCTA
Organism: Copadichromis virginalis; assembly: GCF_057382275.1. Classification (NCBI taxonomy): domain Eukaryota; kingdom Metazoa; phylum Chordata; class Actinopteri; order Cichliformes; family Cichlidae; genus Copadichromis; species Copadichromis virginalis. The sequence continues at coordinate 18,401,966 of NC_140632.1, forward strand.
TAGTTTCTGGATTTTGCCACACCGCCGCGGTCAGAATTGGCGAGAAAACTTGCCGTGTTGCTCTGTGGCGCAGAGGGAGAGTTCTTTATGGCAGATGGTACCAACAGATGGTGGAGTTCACAAAAACACCAAAGAAGGAATCCCTTCCAACGCACTTATTGCGGTTTTCAGGAAAAACAAGTCCTTCAAGCAGAGGAGAGGAACTTGAAAGTGATGGAAACTGCCTGGCTTTGACGTAAACGATAACATTTCTGCCCTGAGAGATGTTAGTCAGGCATTTTTTCCAGCATGTTATGGAAATTTAAATATGTAATAATAATAATAATAATAATAATAATAGTAATAGATTGCATATAGATGTAGCGCTTATCGTGAACCTTACAATTCCATTATTCATTCACTCTCACATTCACACACTGGTGGAGGCAGCTACAGTTGCAGCCACAGCTGCCCTGGGGCAGACTGACAGAAGAGAGGCTGTCATATCGTGCCATCGGCCCCTCTGGCCAACACCAGTAGGCGATAGGTGAAGTGTCTTGCCCAAGGACACAACGACCGAGACAGACAGAGCAGGGGATTGAACCAGCAACCTTCCGGTTACAAGATGAGTTTCCAAACCCCCTGAACCACGGTCGAATATTTTAAAAGTGTATATTTTAAAGTGTGAAACAGAGCTGTTATATTAGATTTTTAGTTTTTATTCCAGTTTTCACGCTAACATACCTGATAAAACAGCCACATGGCGGCAGTAGAGTAAACATTTTTCAGATTCAGCACGTAAGAGCCCATCTTTTCTATTTTGTTTCTGTTTGTCTGGAGTTTTCTACTTCCTCCTGGTGGCCATGATTCCAAATGAGGTAAAATCTCTCCAAATTTAAAATGGTATGAGGTAGTCTTGCAGTGAAGTTAACATAGTGCTTTTTCTAGTGTTTCCTCTTACTGAAAACCTGCATTCTTTCTGATGGCCAATTTTTCAGAATTCTCCATCTTCTTTCGTAATCTTTTTTCCAGTTCGGGTCACAGGGAGCTGGAGGCTATTCCAGCTGTTACAGGATGAGATTAGGGTTAAAAAAAAAAGAAGAAAATGTCACCCAGTGCAAAGTGAATCTGCCAGCAATTTTCCCTCTTGCCCTTGGTCTGGTTTTATGAGTCACTAGTTTCCAGTCTTACTGAATGCACCGTGGTGATCATTCTGTAAATTATGGTATCCGTTAGTCAAAAAGGAGGGTAAGGTAGGGCACGCTTTAGACTGTCGCAGGGTCCTCCGGTTCAGTCACAACCACCCCTTGTTCATAATGACAGCGGTGAAAATGCTCTTCAGGACAGGACTTAATGAATAAATGGTTGACCACACCAGCTATGTCCAACTAGAGTTAATTTGGTACCCATCTTCATGTCTTAACAAGCCTGTAATCAGTAATATTACTGTCTTCGTAATCTCTTTCGTGTTTCCGCTACAGACTCAGAGCTAGATATTGTTACTGGAGAAAACTGCTAAGCTATATCTTAAATAATACAGATAAAGTGGCGTTTCTGAGGTTGTTGGCGAACTTGTTGGCTAGCTTGCGGGTAAAGCGTTACTCTGGGATAACAATAAAACAAAACTCTATTTACTGAATGAGTCAGACTCTTGTTTTCATTTGTTTATTTACTCATTTATCTTGCCACGTGAAGGGAAGCCAGGAAAGAAAGACGAGCTCTGTTTTCGCTTTAATGTCTCATCCAGACCGCATACTGTTTGGTGGGAAAAGATTGTGAATGTTAAACTCTATGCCTGCTGTTAAAGCTTTGTTTCCAGAAAGCCCTGCTGCTGCAGAGCATTTTATCAGTATTTTGAGTGCACTTTTGTGTATATATTCATCTTAATTTGAAGTCCTCAAACAGACTTGGTGTTTCTCTCCCTGCCATCTTACAAAACATTGAGGATTTCTGACTAAAAGTTCACGTAATCTAGCTGGTTTTTTCCCTGGAAAGGCTCTCCTACATGCTCTTCAATAACATCTCTCCTCTCTTATTCATCTATTTATTAACCTCATCACACAGCTGCTTCTGCAGATTGTTTTAGCACTTCAGGACTGTGAATCTAATCTCTTGTTTTTCTTCCATGTTGCATTTCTGATCTTCTCCACATTTTGGGACTTAAATCTATTTTTACTCCAGCTCCTGTCTTCAGAAAGCCTTTGTAATGTGTGTGTGTGTGTGTGTGTGTGTGTGTGTGTGTGTGTGTGTGTGTGTGTGTGTGTGTGTGTGTGTGTGTTCGTGTTCCAGACAGAGGAAAGACGAACTGGAGCAGAGGATGTCGTCGCTGCAGGAGAGCAGGAGGGAGCTGATGGTGCAGCTGGAAGGACTGATGAAGCTGCTCAAGGTGACACACACACACACACACACACACACACACACACACACACACACTGATTTAAATCTCCAGCAGTTTGTATTTTCTCACACTAGAGGGCAAAGCCTCCCTTGCTCCTCACACCCCCCTCTTTCTGTCCTTGCAGTAACAAGCCTCATTTTCCCCTCTGATGTTTCTTCCTCTATGACTTTTCTGGCTCTCATTGTGTCTGACCTCTTGTTTTCCATTCTTCTTTTCCGCCCTCTTTGTTTTCCGGCTGCCCATGTTGTGGTCCCTGTAGGATGAGGAACAGCGACAGGCAGTAAGTCCATACCTTTTTGTTGGAAACACTGAAGTAACTGGGATTCAGTCCTTATTAGTCACCTGAAATATCACATGCAATCAAAAAGTCAAATCAAAAACAGGCCTGTACATGATTTAAATGTGGCTGATCGCGCCTTCAGAGCGCTCTCCATGTGCATCACTGCAGTTATTTTTCTGGCGATCCCTGTCACGATGCTTCCGCCACACAAACCCAGTCTTTAAACTTTAAAGTCATTTCGGGGAAGAGGAAAAAAAATCACGGAAAGTAGGGCAGGAGGTGAGCAAAGATTGAAAACCTCTTCACGACAGAAAAGAAACCAAAACACTCCCTTTTCCTGCACACTTGCACAACAATCAGCTGACTTCAGTTCATGTGCAGGGAGGAAAATAGCTGAGCGGATGAGCGGCGATTTGGACGTTACTTTTATTTTCAGCGCATAAAAAGGCCCAGAGCGTCATGGTAAAGTGCAAACTACAATCACACCAGAAACAACAGCCGCTAAGGTGACTCATGACTCTTTGCAAGCACTTGCACAGGCAACATGCTAACACAAAGCAAGTGAACAACTCTGGAAACACAGTGACGTTAGAGTGAGTGTGTTTGTGATGACTCCAGTCAAGCAAAGCCTGGTTTTTAACCTGAACCATCCATTTCTAAGTGTGCCTGTTTTTGTAATACTCTGGTCTCGTTTTCATCCTCGTCGTTTAAGTTAATAATTAACTTCTTCTATTTTATGCCACTTATAGGCAATCTACGTCCTAACTTACGACGTACCTGGAAACTCTGTTTAATCCTATGCCATAACCTGACCTTCCCCCCCATGAGAAATTTTACTATATTTTGGGTCGACGCCACCTCATGCCATTCAAATGACTTGAATGGTGCGGAAGGTTGTGATGTAGGGTTAAAACTGGTTTCCGGTTAGAACGTAGATTTACCGCAGAAGTCTAAATCAAGCTTAAGCAGGTCACCTGGGACGTGCCTGGAGGCATCCTGTTCAGATGCCCAAGCCATGTCAGCTGGTTCTAGTAATTAATTGTTATCCAAACTAAAAGGTTAAGTTAGATAAGTCCACACACTGGACGTATATTCAAGCAAAATGCAAAAGGTGTGATCTTGTAATCTAAAACCTTCTCGAAGTAACATTAACCAGCTCTGATAACTCCTCTCATCTTGTAGGCGCAGGCAGCCGGCTCTTCTCACTCCTCTCCCTCTCGGCCGAGCCCGTCAGCCGTCCGCTCTGTAGGTGCTGTACCCTCCCAGGCACACATGTATCCTCCTCAGGACTCCCTCGCTGGGGTGGGAGGTGATGTACAAGAGGCTTTTGCTCAAGGTAGGACTCATTTCTCTCCCACATGGCAACCTTAAAAAAAAAAAAAAAAAGTGAATTGTTTCCCGTTTTATTTTGAAGGTTTATGTCTTATGTCAGTGTTTCTAGATTCACTTCCTCTGTCTTGTTAGGTAAAATTTCTCCCAGCTGTGTTCCCACCTGTTCGTCATTCCTTGATGTGTATTTATAGTGTGTGTCCTCCAGTGTTCAGCGTCGTGTCGTACCCTCAGATTTGCCTGTGTGTTTCCGGTCTCAGCTTTCATTGTTCAGTTTATGCTTTTGTTCTTTGCCAGCAAGAAAGCTGTGGTTTCTCCTCCTGCCCGCACACAGAGCCCTGACAATTTTGTCTCTAGTATTGTTTAGTTTTGGTATTTTTATTTTTTATAAGAATTAGTCTTTCCTGTTCCTCTGTTGGTGTTTGTGTTAGGATTTACATCTGTATTCTGTTACTTTGGAGGTTTGCTTTCTCTCGAGTCCTGTGTCCACTGATTGTCTTCACCTGTGTCTTGTTATCTCATTGAGGTTGTTCCTACTCAGCTCTTTGTGCATAAATAGTTCGGTCTGCCTGTTTGTCCTCGTCAAATCTTTTTTTAACCTTCTGTCTTTGTGTCCTTCCCTATAACGAGAAGGGATATGCCCCGCATATGGACGTAGAAATTACTTCCATTTGTCGGCAGATCAAACTGAAATTGGTTTGACTGATTGATCAGGCATTCTTGGTGTGTGTTCGGTGTCCTGACTGCTGCAATTCCAGCAGTGTGAAAGAGACTCGGCAGCAAGTCAGAATCCTCAATAAAGGCATTTTATACATTTTCTCATTCATCAAATAAATACACGCACTTTGCCGTCACAATGCCACACACAGTTTGCACTTTATTCACTAATTATGCAAAACTATAAGTCGGTTAATTTTCAGAAGAAATTAACTGAGCATAAGACAAATAAGGATTATTTTGAGCTGTGAATTATGCAAAGCTGTTGTAGTAGAGACTAAGAATAAAAGTGCAAAGACGAAAATGAGCTTAACAGGTTCCTCATTACCTAAAAATTGGAGGAAAAACATTTAAATCTCTTGTATTTAAGCACACCAGCATCACAAATCTCAAACTGGCCTCAAAGTGCTTTTTCACACGTCTGCTCTGCTCGCATTTCAGCCCCTTTTTATTCTTTTCCATCATCATTTAAACAGCTCTTTTCATTCACACCAGATTATATGCTGCTGCCACAGCGAGACAGAGTAACAGCACAAATAATCAGGGAACAACAAAACTGTCTAATTACTGTAAATACAAGTGCTGGATAAAATAATGATTGTTTTCTTTGCTCCAGGCCCGAGGAGAAACCTGAGAAACGACCTCCTGGTTGCAGCCGACTCCATCACCAACACCGTGTCCTCGTTGGTCAAAGAGCTTCACTCAGGTTCACACAAACAGAAACGCACTCCTTTTGTTGTAGTTTTGCGTGCAAAGCTGTTAAACATGGACAAGAAATTAGATTTTTAAAACCAAGTCTTCACATTTTTCTACAATAACGTCACTTTTTACTGTCTCCTCTGAGCAGATGACAGTCGGGAGGAGGAGGAGAGATTGCTGAATGGGAAGGAAAGAGGTACAGTATTGTTACCTACATTTTTTTTAAATTGCATTTATGCTGTTTTGAATCGCTTAATTGGCTAACAAAACCTGTATATATGTTAAGTGCAATTACTGAAGGAATCATACAGCTAAATTGACTGATTTAATTATTTCTACTTGATTCAAAATGTTCTTTTTATATTTGGTTATATTATTTTTAAAGTGTTCTCAATATCCTGAAAAGGTATGATTATAATAACAGTATTTAACCAGGGATTATTCTTGCAAAAGTTGATAAAAATGTAGGTTTTCAAGTCTTCAGAAGCTTTCCTTGTTGTTTTTGTAGCACCACGAGACCCAGGGTGGTCATTATGTTGTGGGATTTATGTGGCGTCTGTTTGTGTAGTGCTTCGGATATGCATGGCGAGTGCCTGTGGCAGTTAAACCAGCATAAAATGCTTCGGAGTTGCATGTTTCCTACAAAAAGCCAAGAACACGTAGGCCGATGTTGAGTGAGGCAGAATGCTGATTGGTTGAAAAGTTGGCTTGAATAGTAAAGTTTGGAGTTCTTATCTTTATGAAGATCTTATCACAAAGCAGTCACGCCTTGGTCCCTGTGACTGTAATGACCCGCGCCTCGATCTACTATGAAGATCTTATCTACACGAAGCTTCTTAAGTTATAAAGACTGATGGAGACTGATGTGACTTATCCGGATACATTCAAAAACAGTGTTTTTGTCTGAAAACGGTCCGCATCTACACTATCGTTTTCAGTCGTTTCAGCTCAGTTGTTCATGCACACTGGAACGACTGAAGCACTTAGGTTCCTGTATTGCGCATGCGTGAAACGTAATATTCTTCGACCTGCGTTGTTTCTGTCTGCCGTTTATTTACTTTACGACTCTTTGAAACGTCGCGGCAAAATGTAAAGGAAAGTTTTTTAAATCGACTTACAATGAGGTGGAGTTGTTGCTGTGACTATAACGACCCAAACCTTTGATTCACACCTTATCTCATGTCACCCTTAACGATTATGTTGACAGTGACCGCGAGGACAACCTCAACTAGGGGTAAACTTTTGGGACTCCTCTCTCTCTCTTTACTCCTGAGAGGTGAAACTTCTTCATGAACCAAAAAGAAATCCAGGTTCTGTAAAATGCCCGAATTTGCATAAAGTTGCAAGTTTTTCTTTTACAGTGCGGCAAATTTTGTCCATAAACTGATTTGTCTTTTAAAAATTTAGAGGCGGACACACTTTCTTAATGGCGCTCATTTTCAGACAATAACTAGATGTTGGAAGAGTACTTGCGCCACATCAGAAGCTTCTATTTTTGTAGAAGCGATTTCTGTGCCGCTTCATGCCTAAAATCAAAATTTTAGTGGCTCATGGTGCTGTTACGCCTGTACGAGCCACAGAAAGAAGAATAGAACTAGAATTACTAGAATAGAATCTAGTTTTTAAAAAATCCTTCTATAAAAATCATGATTTATACTTGCTCTACAGCTCCTTAGAGACCCATTCATTCTGTACTATCTTAAAGTTCAAACAGTGGGAGTTCCCTGCAGGGGCTGAACTTGAACAACCAACTTGAGCACATAAATCTTCGATCCACTTATTTCTGACACTGCCCCCTGGTGATTGTATACAGGCACAGCATGCAAACGCGGGCCTGCATAGCTCTCTTCCTTTGGGGCCTGTATTCATGCTGGTAACCTCACATAAATCCCAGCGGTGCTTTTACATAACTCCAATCCGAACAATTTTAACAAGCCACAAAACTGAAAACACATGCTTGTCTGGAAAAAGGCCTTTAATCTGCAGTAATGCATCGTATTTTATCATCTGCTCATATGGTTTGTATAGAAAATCAGAGTAGCTGTGTTTTACAGTTGAGTTAAGTGGAAGGAAAAGGGCGATATTTCCTTCTGAAACGTGCCTGGAAATTGGATGTAATAAAGGATTATGTGTATTTATTTGCACAACTGTTAAACGGGTGCAAACAGCTGATCTGTGCAGAGGAAAGGAAATTTTGTTGAAAAATGTTACCAAGATAATTTAATCATGATATAGTAGTGCAGCACTATTATGTCTTCTAGTGAAATACAGCCAGCATTAGCAATTCCAGATATAAGATAGTAAGCTCTGCTCTGTTTCTCGACTTTTTCTGATGATGATAGAGCCAAATCTGATTTGTGGATCGCATCGCTGTCTCTCTGCTTACACTTTAAATCCGCTCGTGCTCGCAGCTTTTCCTGTTCGCCTTCTCCTCTCCAGGTGCGCTCGCCTGCACCGTAGCAAGCTTCGTTAGCATGCCGTCTCATTAGCCATGCTTTATGGAGCCCCTCCTCTTTATGAGGGGACCGCCTGCGGAGGAGAAGTGGCGAAACTACTTCCTGGTCTCGGCCTGAGCGCTCGTTAGAGTACTAACCTGTGATAATAATCCAAACCCCCCCTCCCCTACAGACAGACGAACAGGAGGCCACAGTTAAGTCTTGGAGGATAAATAAAACTACTGCATTAGAGCTGCCTACAATAGAGTTTTTGTCTCTGGAGTTAATTTGTGTGGCACCTGCTAAGTAAGGGCTTCTTTTATGTTTCTGTGCTAGGAGCTGCTCTGCTTCTTATTACAGGTTCTGGCAGGAACCTTTAGCACTTGTTTTAGCCTCAGACTGCTCTGCTGTGCACTAATGAATTGTTCTCTCTCTCTCTTTCTCTGTGTGTTTAGCAAGTTAAAATGCTGACAGGACACAATGTTAAAAGTAAGTATTTTCATGCATTTCCTCTTATTAATTGCATGATAATCAGAACTACTCTAGAGCAGAAGAACAGGGCTGTGTAGGCAGTTTTTCAAACTCAGTCCGGCGTCCTCTAAAAAAGGAAATGTAAGGAAAGGCAAGAAAGATGCTGCGTTCATGTTTTATGGGGGAAAACGGGTTGATTTGATGACTCAATCGAGCTGTTTATGTGTTTGAACTTGTTTGCACAGGCCTCCAAATGGCTTGTTTCTGGTTCCTCGCGGTCAGCTTTGTGAGGTTTTTAATTTTGCTTCATGCAGAAGCAATCAAAGAGGCAAACACACCCCAGTGTTCGACAGGAAGGTTCCGCTTCAGAAAACAAATCAAGCAGTTCTGAGGAAAAACCTTGTGTGCGGCAAACAAAATCCTCCTACAGGAGCAGTTTTGGTTTTCAAATCTTATTTTTAGTTCATGTTCAGCTGTTAACTAAAAGAAGCGACACAAATCAAGGTTATTGCATTTGAAATTAGGTCACAGATTTTTATTTGTTTTAAACAAAATCATATATTTTTTTTATCCAATGAGATTTTTTTTGTGTGTGTCTGAATCATAAATCATCTAATTTCATAGTAACAAACAACAGCTTAAGGATATGTTTTATTCTAGGAATCCATTTTTTAAGTTTGGGGTTTAACAAATTAAAAATGGTGCCTTGGTGGCTTTTAGGCTAAATTAAGTAGAAGTTTGGTACTCTGTTCTCCTTCCAAGAGTCAAATGACAAGATTGCATTAACATAAAAAATACCTGTTGTGTATAAACTGAAAATGAACAAAACAGCTGCTCAGCTGGATATGGTTGACACTTACTGTAGGTGCCCTTCTTGTCATATTACCTGATTTTCATGCTCGACATCATGCTTGCGAGGTTTGGAGCGTGCATTTGTGAGCCATCAAAATTTACGCACACATTTGTAAACCTTTGTGAGACTAGTTACACACGATCACACACCAGGAGTTTATTCCTGACCCAAGTCTGCATGTTGACGCACACCAACGAATGGTTTAGCAGATTGTAATTGGTTGAACAGATTAAAGAGCATAAAGTGATAACGTGTGTCAGCGCTTTACCGTTCCTACATGCCTCGGTAACTTTTCATTGGTTGGCCTGTCCCTCAGGTGGAGTCATGTTTCATCACGGCCAAAGAAGACTGACTGAGTACATCTTCAGATATTCGTTTTTAGCCGACGGGGAGGGGAAGAGCTCCTCTTCCCAATCAACCAATCACGATGCTGGACACCAAACGGCCGCTGGGTCACTACTGATGTATAGATGTGATTCTGTGTGCGTCTGTTCACTGTGATTTTACTTTTGTTTTGATTATTTTTGATTTGATCACGCATAGCTAAATGAGGAATCTGAAACCTACTGATCTGTACTGTAGCATGTGTGTGCGCTCAGCATTTTTCTTTTTTTTTTCTTTTTTTAAGCCACGAGTAAGGTTCGAGTAAGTGAGAAGAAAGATGTTTGTAAAGGTGTAAAGAGCATGAAGGCTTCAGGATGAGGAAGGAGATAAAGCATGTAACATATGAGGTGGAGGAAGAGGAGAAGTCAAAGACTAGAGGCGAGCTGTAAAGTTTTAAGATTTGGCACTGTGTGCTTAGTATTTATTGCTTTAATTTGTTGAGGTTTTTGCCATTTATTCTTCCGGTTTGATTGTTTTTGTGTGTACGAGTGTCGTCGGGTCCTGCTGAGACGATAAGCTTTAATGGGATGTCTACTGCTGCGTCAAGTCCGGCAGAGTGGAGAGTTAAAGTCCTGGTGTCTAAAAACACAGGCTGTATGTAGAAGATGGGCATCGTGTCACAACTTTCTTCCATTGTACAAAATCTAGAAAATATTGTGGAAAAGTGGAAAATCTTCAGCTTATGGCTTTCTAGTTCAGCATTATTTGCGGCTGCTCTCTCTGCTCTGTCTAGATGGCTGAAAAGTTCCAACTTCACAGCAGAAATAAGCATGTTTACAGCCTCTTTTATTCTCTATAGCAACCATACCCATTTAAGACAGCTGTACATGGGGTACCATTTCAATAAAGCACCTACTTGAACTATATTGAGCCTTTCAGTTTGGTGTTAATGGGGGCATTTTTATGCACTGATAACCTTGCTTGCTGTGCTGTTAACTGTGCTAAAAGCCTGTGCAAAGAAACCTGTGCTCCAGCTTTAGCAAGTGAAGTTCTAGTATTCTAAATAGCAGGTATGAGTCTTTAAATTGCCCCCGTACAGTCTGTGGATACAGTGCACCATCTCATCTGAATATGGTGACTTCTAGCTCCAAAAAAATGAAGATGAAGATGGCTCAAATGCAAAAAAACACAAGGCTTAAGAACCGCTTCCGTGTCTCTGAACTGATTTGCTGCCTGATCTTGATCACAAATCAAATCCCTCAGAGACTGCTGCATGTTGTCCATCTTTCTATACAGTCTGTATGTGAAACCTGCCGGTAATGATAACAGCTCAGGGTGTTCAGGCCTCCCTGTGTATCCTGGTACTGCAGTGTGTGTAACTTCAACAGGGTCAATTTTACTAAAGAGTAGCAAAGTTGGAAATACTTACACCCACCAAATGAACAGTTAAACATCATATCAACAGTTTTGAGCAGTTTTGCTGGACTTTTCTGTAGCTTTTTGCTTTTCCGTGTGAAAATCTGAATACTTTCACATCATCAAGATGAAGTCTGCCTCTTATGAAGGGTTATAAGTGCTTTGATTTAAGTCAGAAAGTTTGAGAAGACATATATGCTCTGACTGAACCACACAGGAAACTGTTTTTACTTTAACTTTACTTCAAACCAAAGACATCAGAAGGGATTTATTTAAAATATTCAAAACAATCCAATCCTTTGCTACTTTTTACTGCCTTTTAGAGCTTCCTCCAAAATGCAGGGGATTTGCAGGAGTCGAACTTCTCCGCCCATCAACCCCAAAAATTATGTCTGTATTCAAATCCAAAGAGATTTTATTTTATCCGCAGCATGTTTTTAAACACCTGTACAGGTTGTTGGTTTGCTCTCTTTACTGTTTTGTACGTTTTCAGATCGGTTTCCCTCCCTTTCATCAGCCCTCCAGGTTGTTTGACTGACTTACTGCGACTGGGATTATCACTTTTCGAGTCTGCCAAATGATTGACTGACTGTGTGAGTGAGTTAATAAATACATGAGCTCACGTTTCGTTGCGTGTATGTGTGTGTGAGAAAGTAAGTAAGTGAGTGAGAGAAATTGAGTGCGACAGGTCAGGCGAGTCCTGACATGAAGCTGTAAACACCTTCAGCTCTGCGCCTGCTGGAGCTGATGGTGTGAGTGATAAGTGTGCATCTGTGTTTGATCTGCAATAAATAGTATTTAACATCAAACTAGGAGTTTCTTTGGTCTCTGTGTGCGCTGGTCTTGATCTCTGGAGGACGAGCAAGGCTCCAAAGTGTATATATAATTACCTCTTCCATGATCTCAGCCCTCGATTCCCCTTCTGGTCTTCTATGCAGCGCAGTTTGGCCAAACAAACATATCTAATGTAATAAATCTGTAAAACAAGCTGGAGACCGCAGTCCGCTGTATTCTTGGAAAGTGATCCATTTGTAAAATTCCTTGACTTCCCTCATCTGGTTTACAGCTTTTCTAAATCCTGTGGATATTGCAGCAACTCACTGAGAACCACCAGAAAAATAAACTATAGGCCAGAGAAACCTGAGAAGTGAGGTGTATGGAGAAGAGTGTTTTTAATCATTCACATGAAGTTCTGGGTCATTAGGAAAACAAAGGCATCATCTATTTTAGACTAGATGACCCAGTAACCTAAAAAATATACACACCAATTTAGGATTTCAGGGCAAAATAAAATGGAGAAGAATATTCCGATCTTTGGTTTATCCAGAAGCACTGCAAAAATTCTTTAATATAGTATTTTAATATATTTTGTGCATGCGTTGGATGAGGAGACCAGCAGACATCAATAATAATCGATATCAAGTCAGATATAGAATTAGAAAGAGACGTTTAGGTGGAGGTGGGTTAGAAAACTAGGTGTAAATTAAGCAGACTTTATTAATGCCATATTGGGGAAATGCAGACATCACAGCAGCACAAGTGTCAAAAAAACATGAATTAGAATTAAATGAGAAAAATGAATAAATAAAAAACAGTGTACAAATACAAAAACCAAAAAACCTATAAGAGTCATTTGTACTTTACAAACAGTTGCGATATACAGCCCTGTGGGGATGCTGAAGCATGTAAAATATTTACTCTAAAACTATGTTAATCTGACTCTTGCTGCATTATGCTGTTGCTATAAAAATAAAAGCTCCTTTAGCTCCCTGAAAAAAACCTTTACATTTAACTGAATACTATGAAGGCCACAGGCTGAAAGTAATAAAGCTGTTCTTTACACTACAAGTGTTGTTGGAGCATCAACCTCTTCAGATGCTTTAGATGCTGATAACATTAAAATATTCTGTTAAACAAGCCCAGTATTTGGAGTCTTACTGAAGTAAATGTGTTGCAAGTAGAAGGAACTCTTATTAAAGGGGCTTTAAAGAGTGCCATATTTATCCTGTTACTGGACTGGTTTATGTGTCAACATTTATCAGGCAATAACCCCAGATTAGATCTAAAATCAAACTAGCTTCCATTTACATTTATAGGAAAATGAGAAATCGTACACCTTCCTCTCTTGAGAACAGGAAGGCTGCGCAGAGGGTAATTAACACTGCCTGAGAAATCACTGGTTGCCCTCTGCCACCGCTGGAGGCCATCGCCAGCTCCTCCTGTCTCATGAAAACCAGGGCCATCACAGGTGACCCCTCCCACCTCGCCCACCACCTGTTTGACCTGCTGCCCTCTGGTTGTCGCCTCAGGTCAATCAGGTCCCACACCTCCAGACTCACTAACAGCTTCTTCCCCTGGGCCATTTGGACTGTCAACAAACACTACCCCTACCAAAAAAAAAAAAGAGTTTTTTGGCAATTATTTCATGGTTCAGGCTTCACAGGATTAACAGAACAATTAAATATCAACCTAACATGTGCACGCATTTAAATAATCTAGCAATTTGTCTCTATTCTTGCTTAATTTTGACATTTTGATGCCAAATTTGAATACCCAAAGAGGCAAAACATCCAGACGCTTCCCTGTGAAATGTAATGGAGTAGACGTCTGTAATAAAAGTTAATTAATATTTAAATTGAGTCAAAGCTGAGTAAAAGTTACTCTCTTACTACTTTGGCTCTCAAACGTCAGCCATTTAAAGAATGACACGAATGTGAGGGCAGCACAATAAGAGCTGCAGTCTGACCAAAAGAGTCCAACATTTCCTCCAAAAGGATCACACACACACACACACACACACACACACACACACACACACACACACACACACACACACACACACAAGGTTCTGTAAGTACACCCACTGCTTTTATGTTTAAACTCTCCCTGATTTAGTGTCCTCATCAGTAACGATCAGCAGCTCACACTTTTCCCAGGAGCTTCCCTCAGAGGTCATGACTCTGTGGAGCGTATGCAGGGGGGGTTTAAACTATAGACTGAATACAGCTCATTGAGACTGTCTGTTGTTGGTGACCTCACTGACTGCTATAAATAACCCCCCCCCCCCCCCATCCAGTAGTACACCGCCTCATACACTCACAGACACCCAGAGCTGTTGTGACCCTGTGTGGTATAAAGATCAGTTTAGCCTCTTCTTCCCAGAGGTCAAACTGGGATTAAAGTCCTGTCGGGAATCAAAATCAATTTCTTTTCATGTTTATAATAAAATAAAAGTCTCCTGCATCTGACAGTTTATCAATGAATGAGCTTACTAAATATGTAGGTCACTTATCAGGGAAAAACAATCAAATATTTGCTTATTTGAACACATTATATACGGATAAAAATGCTCTGTAGTTTAGCTATCAGAGGTCTCCCTGTTGCTTTTTTATGACAGCATATGGACTGAATAAAAAAACAGTTTAGTGTGAAGATGATGAAAATATTTGTTTATTCCAATTTAGTTTTTAAAACATGAATTTATGCTTTGATTTCAGATGTGATGAATATTGCATTTTGACATTTTTGCAAAAGTTGAAATTGTGTCAATTTAAAATATAATCTACAGCATAATCAGGTCAAAAACTGAACATTTTCATTTGATATTGTGCAGTTTTATTTATAAGTGGATCGAAAACACCTTTTTAGAAGTTAAAGATTCTCAGTGGACAGGGATGTAAAACATTCGGAATAAATTGTTTATCGTGCTTTCGCTTGTAGCTCCATTAATAAACACCTGAGATCACAACAAAAAGGTTAGACAAAAAAGTAAAACTTCCCAGTATCAGTTGTGTTAACAGCTTCATTATCTTGGGCTGGTGATCTAATATTGCTTCTTTTATTCAGAGAAAATGACGCTGCTGTGTTATTTCTAAACTGGAGTTTTGTTATCCACTTTATCAGGTTGTTCTAAAAAAACAACAAACAAACAAACAAACAAACCCTGAAATACCTTCAGCTGATCCAAAATGATGAGGCAAGAGTGCTGACAGGCATCAGATATCCTTCTTCTCACATATAAAGTCCTGATAAATCAAACCCCATCACATGTTCAAGCCTTCCTATTGTCCTAATAGAGCACTTCACTGTCAGGCTGCAGACTGGTGGTTACTAGAGTTTCTCAAAGCAGAGCTTTCAGCTATCAGGCCCCTCTTATGTCAAACCAGCTTCAGGATTTGGATTTACCCTTAAGACTAAAATTCTAAATGTTGTTTTTGATAAGTTTAGAGTTAGAGCTGGATATGGTGAGTCTGAAACACCCCTCAGTTACAATGACGTGAAAACAAAAGCTTTTCACAAAACAATCTGAAGACCCATGACAAACTAAGTACCCCCTCTTCCTTTAAGAGGGTAAATAGCTACCAGGTGCTGCTAATCAAACTCTCTTGATTAATTGCTCCTCTGCACGTCTCTAAAGGCTGACATTTGATCTGTTTTCTGGTCCAGTCAGGTTTGTGTTAACTCCACAATCCTCCCAGGATGTGGATGTCCCAGCAAATTCACAGCTACCCTCAGAGAAACTGCAAAAAACCCCAAAGAGCTACGTCTCAGACTCTATAGGCCTGAGATAGCATGTTCAATGTTAAAGATCTTGACAGTACAATTAGAAAAAGGGTTGCCAGGAGAAGTTTGCAAAGTTGCCTCTGAACAAACAGCAGGACTCCTGGAAGTTGGAGTTGCTCCAGGACATGCTGGAGAGATTGTATCTATCTGCTAGCCTGGGAATGTCAAGGTGTTCCCCCAGATAAGCTGGAGAAGCTGGCTGGGGAGAGCCAGGTCTGGGCTGCTCTGCTTAAGCTGCTGCCCTGCGACCCAGCCCTCGATAATTGGAAGATTAAGTAGTGTAGTTTAAAGCCTATGCTTTTCTATTTAGTATGTTATTTTCTTTAAATGCATTCTATTATAATTAGGAGTGTTTGTGGCTTACTGTAGTTTGGAAAACTCTAAATCATGACTAAAAGCCAATATTAAAAAGAATTACATTTGATTTAGTTATTATTGTTATTATTATTAGCAGTATTATAGTCGGCCTATTTCTTTAAAGACCTGTCATTTATTCGTACACATGGCCAGAGAGACTTATATTAGTTCCTAAAGTACGAACAAATTCAAGTAAAATTGTTCTCGATAAATCACAGATTTGGTCATCTGTGCAGCAGCTAAGGTTTGGTCCCAAGTGAGTCATGCAACAGGACAATGAACGCAAGCACAGCAGCTAATCTGCAACAGAATGGCTGAAAAAGGAAAGAATCAAGGTGTTGCAGTAGCCCAGACAAAGTCCAGACCTCAATGTGATTGAAATGCTGTGGCAGGACCTTAAGAGAGGTATGCATAAACGAATGCCTGCAAGGGCTGCATGCAGACACAACAACCTTCATCAGGAGTACAGGAAAGCTTTTATTTTGTCCAGCAGCAAAATGCAAGGACAAGAAGGTCACAAATCACTTTAGGTTCATGATAAAACCTGCAAAACGAATGTAGAATATAATATTTACTTAATCAAATCTTGTGATTCTTTTGGAGTAGGCTGATATTTTTAACAGCTGGGGCAAACTGAAAATGTTGAGGTGAGAGCGCTGAGATTATCATTTCTAAGGGAATCCTTTCACACGCTCCTCAGTCCAATCCAGCTGTTATTTTGTAAATAGGACAAAAATTACACCACCTGTCAGAGCAGGAATTCTTCCCGCTAATTCCAAACTTTTTCTCCATTTGCAGAGCACATGAGCGAGCAGGTTTCAACGTGTTGCATCAGGCTGAACTTCACCTGTTGAGAAAGCAGTGACACCAGAAGAAAGTAACATGCCAAACAAGAAACAAGTCGGTGTGGGTGCTGCAGGTGAAGATAGGCAGCCAAGAGAAAGGTACAGCAGCTCACTGTGAAGCCGTCTCACCCAAGAAAACAACATTTTTTCTCCAATATAGTTCTCCCAAATCACAAAGGGGATCAGAAGCATCATGAGGTGATTAGAGAGGTAAGAAATAAGCATTTTTTTTTTTAGATTTTTCTGCACATAGCTTTGTTTTTACATGAAGTACCGTAACACAAGTCCTCAAGCAGAAGTAACCCCTTCTACACTGCCTCCCTCCAAAACTACAAGTCCCTTCATGTTCCTGCCCCACAGCATCTCTTTGACCTCCTTAATCTCTGCTCCCCCTCCTGAAATCTTCAGTCCTTGTGTGTTTTTTGTCCTCTCCTGGCTGCAGACTTCAGGGGATCTGATGCTGCAGACCTCTAAAAAAAATCCCTCAAACC
Source organism: Copadichromis virginalis (assembly GCF_057382275.1). Classification (NCBI taxonomy): domain Eukaryota; kingdom Metazoa; phylum Chordata; class Actinopteri; order Cichliformes; family Cichlidae; genus Copadichromis; species Copadichromis virginalis. The sequence continues at coordinate 18,419,123 of NC_140632.1, forward strand.
CATAATAACTTAAATCATTGCTCAAAACACACATTTTCAGACATTTTTTACCCTCTAGCCATTCTGTTAGATTACATTAGCGTCAATCCAGCTTAATAAAAATGGTTGGTGGGTAATACTATAAGAGTACAGCAGTAAATGAACAGGGGAAAAAAGAAAAATAAGGAAATATTAAATCAACATAAAATCAATTTAATAAAAATAAAGAAAAATCCCATTGGAATTGTGCCAGGGAGGACACACAGCTCTTAAACAGTACGAAAAAAACATGTAAATGCTAGAAAAGTGGACCCACGTGTATAATGAATAGTGTGCAGTGGATACAGAGTGTATCCCATGCATCCACTATAAAAATGATAGTGAAAAAACTGCAAATTCATATTTTTACGCATTACCTAATTAAATCTTACGCTAAAGAACTCAGTCCTACATTTCAGGTTATTTTTAATGAATCCTTGCAAATACAACACGTTCCCTCTCTTTGGGAAGAAACTGTCGTGGTTCCTGTCTCTAAATCTAGTCGTCCAGAAGTTCTAAACGACTTCAGGCCTGTTGCCTGAGCTGTGATAAACGTCTTTGAAAAAACCATCAGAAGTGTGATTATGGAAGAGACTGAACAACAGCTGGATCCAATGTAATTTGCATATAGGCCCAACAGAGGAGTGGAAGATTCGCTTTTGACTTAATTAAATCTGATTCTTAAACATGTAGAGAGTAAAGGGACTTTTGCATCGATTTTTCTTTTGCTTTTAATACAATACAGCCCCATATTTTAATTAAAATACTTTTAGAACAGTTTGAAATCAGGAAAAACCTGGTGGGCTGAATTTTAAATTTTTTAACTGACAGGTCACAAAGAGTGAGAATACAGTGGGGCAAAAAAGGTCAGTAATTTGCACCAGAGGTACACTTCAACTGTGAGAGACAGAATGTGAAAAAAAAATCCATGAATTCACATGGTAGGATTTGTAAAGAATTTATTCGTAAATCAGGGTGGAAAATAAGTATTTGGTCACCTCAAACAAGGAAAATCTCTGGCTCTCACAGACCTGTAACGTCTTCTGTAAGAAGCTTTTCTGTCCCCCACTCGTTACCTGTATGAATGGCACCTGTTTGAACTCATCATCTGTATAAAAGACACCTGTCCACAGCCTCAAACAGTCAGACCCCAAACGCCGCCATGGCCAAGACCAAAGAGCTTTCGAAGGACACCAGGAAAAGTATTGTAGACCTGCACCAGACTGGGAAGAGTGAATCTACAATAGGCAAGCAGCTTGGTGTGAAAAAATCAACTGTGGGAGCAATCATCAGAAAATGGAAGACATACAAGACTCCCTCGATCTGGGGCTCCACGCAAGATCTCATCCCGTGGGGTCAAAATGATCATGAGAACGGTGAGCAAAGATCCCAGAACCACACGGGGGGACCTGGTGAATGACCTGCAGAGAGCTGGGACCAAAGTAACAAAGGTCACCATCAGTAACACACTACAACGGCAGGGAATCAAATCCCGCAGTGCCAGACGTGTTCCGCTGCTGAAGCCAGTGCATGTCCAGGCCCGTCTGAAGTTTGCCAGAGAGCACATGGATGATACAGCAGAGGATTGGGAGAATGTCATGTGGTCAGATGAAACCAAAGTAGAACTTTTTGGTGTAAACTCAACTCGTCGTGTTTGGAGGAAGAAGAATACTGAGTTGCATCCCAAGAACACCATACCTACTGTGAAGCATGGGGGTGGAAACATCATGCTATGGGGCTGTTTTTCTGCCAAGGGGACAGGACGACTGATCCGTGTTAAGGACAGAATGAATGGGGCCATGTATCGTGAGATTCTGAGCCAAAACCTCCTTCCATCAGTGAGAACTTTGAAGATGAAACGAGGCTGGGTCTTCCAACATGACAATGATCCAAAACACACCGCCCGGGCAACAAAGGAGTGGCTCCGTAAGAAGCATTTGAAAGTCCTGGAGTGGCCTAGCCAGTCTCCAGACCTCAACCCCATAGAAAATCTGTGGCGGGAGTTGAAAGTCCGTGTTGCTCGGCGACAGCCCCAAAACATCACTGCTCTCGAGAAGATCTGCATGGAGGAATGGGCCAAAATACCAGCTACTGTGTGTGCAAACCTGGTAAAGACCTATAGTAAACGTTTGACCTCTGTTATTGCCAACAAAGGTTATGTTACAAAGTATTGAGTTGTATTTTTGTTATTGACCAAATACTTATTTTCCACCCTAATTTACGAATAAATTCTTTACAAATCCTACCATGTGGATTCATGGATTTTTTTTTCACATTCTGTCTCTCACAGTTGAAGTGTACCTCTGGTGCAAATTACTGACCTCTGTCATCATTTTAGGTGGGGGAACTTGCACAATCGGTGGCTGACTAAATACTTTTTTGCCCCACTGTAAATGGGATTCTGTCTGACCCAGTGTTCTCCTCAAGGGTGTGTCTTATTGCCCTTATTACTCATTCTCTACACAAGCACGTGTCAGAGCAGATATGAAAACAGGGTCATTATTAAATATGCAGATGACTATGCTATTGTCAGCTTACTGAAAGAGGGTGAAACTAGCCACGGTCCACTGATTGATGACTTTGTTCAGTGGTGTGAGGAGTCTTATCTCCAATTGAACATATCTAAAACAAAATATTTGGTTAGTGATTGTAGTAAACAACAAAACGGGCACGGAGTCACTTTTATTAAAGGTCAGAAAATAGAGCAATCATATAAATATCTTGGGACCATAATCAATGAAAAACTGAACTTGGATGAGAATTGCAAATCGGTCTGTAAACAGGGTCATCAGCATCTTTTCTGCCTCAGGAAACTTGCTCATTTCCTGATTGACCAGAAATTTGTAACTTTGTTTTAACGTTCTTTTATTGAGTCTGTTTTATCTTTTTGTTTGGTGGCATGGTTCGGTCAGACCTTTGTCACAGAAAAAAACTCACTGAATCAGATAGTGAGATGGTCCAGTCGTATGACAGGTGAGTCACAGTCCCGTTTAGCCTCCCTGTACTCTAAATAGGTACAACAGATGGCTTTATCAATGCTTAAAAATGGTTCCCATCCTCTACGGGGTGAATTTCAGCTTCTTTCCTTAGGACGGAGGTTTCTAGTTTAAAGATGCAGGACAAAGCATTATAAAAATATAGCAAATTTACCTATGGGTATAAATAAAGTAACATTAACCTTAACCTTTTATACCAGGTATTATAAATCTGTTAAACAAACCCAGGTGATACGATGTAGTATGATACAGTAGTGTCACTTGCACACAGCAGATAGTGTGACTACACATTCTTGTTATTAGTTTCTGTAATTGTGATGCCTTTATTGTTGTGAGTATTTTTCACGGACAGGCACAAATTGCATTTTAAAGCCAAGACTGCTTCTATAAACATCGTAGCAAAAATGCACCAATTTTGATGTCTATGATGTAGAGCTACAGAAAGAACCATCTTTGCCTTATGTTGATTCTTTTTACTCGCACTTTGAAACCAGGCTCATCTTCTACATGTGATTCCTTCTGTGTTAAAACACTTTTATAACAGAAATTTTATCCCATGTTTCCTCCTGTGTATATAGAAATATGCATTTTATTAAAATTCATACTTATTAAGTTTCCTCCTGTATTGTATCACCTTTTTACAGTATTTAACTGCTTTATATTTTGACCTTTAATTATTAATATAAATTGTTCAATTTATTTCAGCTCACTGTTTTATATTAGGCTATTATATTGCACTTTATTGATTTTTTATTGGACTTTTTCCTCTTTAGTTGAGCTCCAGTCTGTTGGATAATATTTAACTTTAGTCATAATTTTTTTTTTTAGCTTGTCTACTGGAAATAATTAAACTATTTTCTTTAATTTCCCCCCTCTGTAATACAGGAATTTACCCACTTCTGAGTTAAATAAAGAAGATTTTATTTTAAATTCATCCAGCCAGCTGAATCTTAAAACACTGTAAATAACTGCACGGGTTAAAGCGGGCTCCCGAGGCAGCTCTGAACTGAAGCTCATTTTCTACACACCAACTGAAGCTCATTTTCTACACACCTGTCTCCTATATGTTTTTATGGCAAGCCATTTCGGCGTTTTGAATAATCAAACGGCGTTTTTTTACGCCATTTCTTAACCAGACGTGTTAGAAAACTCGCGATATTTGGCTGAAATGGCTTGCTTCCGCAGCCTCTGCAGTTCGAGAAAGTCAGCGGGAGGGGGGAGAGAGAGAGAGATTGAGTTGTGTGTGTGAGAGAACGCCGACGGGAGCGCGCAGCAACGGAGAGAGAAGACCCGTTTGAACGCGAGGAGAGAGAGAGAGAGAGAGAGAGTTTGAGTGCGAGTGGGTGTGAGAGAGAGAGATCGAGAGTGAACGAGAGGAGAGAGAGCGACGACCGTGAGGGTCCGGGTGCCTGAGGGACGGACGACACGGTAAATATAAACGTTACATTTTGAACGCACAGCGGCGCCCGTTACAGCCGTTAAGTTAGCTAATATTCACCTCCTAAAGTCGTCGCGCGCTCCGGAGCCAAATCGTCGGTTCCGTTTTAGCAGATGATGTGCGCGTGAAGACGGAGCGGTACACGGGGCGAGTGAACTTGGGGACTTCTTTTGTACAGTGGGAGGAAAATCACCGCCACCGGACAGCCGTTATATAACGGATGCTTATTAACCGATGTCCGGCGGAGGGTACAAGCCCTGCTCCCTCCGCCAGGCTTCTGCCCCCCGCAGCCACCAGCAGGTAACGTTAAACCGGAGCGCACCGTCCTCTTCGTTCACCAGATGCAGACAGACACATCAGCGCGCGGAGCCGGAGTCTAGGCGCGTGAACAAGCAGGCGGGGGCGCGCATGTCGGGGTTAACGGGTGCATTCGGTCTGAGACGCGCCCCCGTGTGTGTTTTTTACCTGACCCAGTAAAGCTTATCGTCGCTACACACTCAGACACGTGCCTCTCACCAGCTGCCCGCCCCGCAAACACCCCAGCCGGGATTATACACCGGTTATAAGAGGCCGTCCGGTAAAGGCCACGTGAGGTCGCTCACAATATTAATTGTTATATACTGCACGTTGTCAAGGTAGCAGGAGCAATAACCACACTTCCGGATGGGGCGTTTAAAATAAAAGTCGACACAAAGGCGTTTGTTTGACTACTTAACGGTACTTAATCACAATATGACATTATTATAATCTTTAAAATTTATCTGACGGAATTTATTTTGCTACAAAGATATCTGCAGTATTTTATTATATTTTGAATATGCTGGTTATATTTGGGCTTGTAAAATGTCAGGAAACTAAGAAAAACACGTTGTCCATGAAACCCCCAAATTATACCATCTTAAAAAATGTCACAAAAGATTGAAAAACATCAAATCTTTTATTTTAATAGTTTGAATAACTGAATTTTACACAATTTTGACATAAAAGAAAACTAAAGGAACAAGAAAGAGGTGATTTAAGTGGCCATTTTTCTAAATAAAGTTCCACATTAGATAATTTTACAAGTGGGCAATGTTTAGAAATACAATTCCCTTTGAAAAGAAAAATAATACATAAATGAGAAAGTAAATATAAATTAATATAAATTAATTTGTTATAAATCTGAAAATCTACTTCTGTTATCTTTGTCTGTCGATCTCTGTTTTCATTAACATATAATTTATTAGTTGAGAAATAGAGATTGGGGAATGATATGGATATTAATAATACGTTTAAATGCAATTTCTTTTACAAAATTCTATGCACGATCTAACTGGACATCTTTCTCCAACAACATATACGTTTGATAATGTAAATATCTCAATCTGACAACTTTAAGAACACACAAGATATTAATAATATGTTTCCCACCTTGTGTTCTTTTAACTATAAACATGGTTGTAGTACCTTAGTTTTTGCATATGGTCAAATGTTACACCAGAGGGTGAGGTGTGTTGTGAGTATTTTGTCCTCAGATGACCTGTGTATTTGCAAAATCTGTGAAAAAGTTCTGTGAGTACAGATAACTAAGTGCTACAGTTTGGGAAATGTGCATAATTGTAAACCCAATTTAGAAAAAAAGAATTGGTCAGTGTTTTCATCACTTAAAAGAAAAGTATCGTTTTGCCTTGATTTGTAAAACAACAATAATAACAGGATAAAAACATTTGCAAACAAACAAGGCAATTTATCTTTTTAATAGGATGTAATGCTTTTATTGTGAAAACTAATCACTTGTCACTTATGTTCCTGTCTTGTCGCTGCCTTATTCTCATTACCTTAACCTTCCTCTGAAGCTTTTTCTCTGCGCAACCATTTCTCCTCCCACCAATGCAGGCTTCTGCTTGGGCCTTTGACTAGGGGCTAATTTAAACCACTGCTGACATGAAGACTGGAACAATTTAAATCAGTGTATATTGACTTGCTATAGGAGGGTGAGGTGTGTGTGTGACCTAAATACTTAGGACTTGGAAGAGTTAGTTGGCTTGCAGCCTGGAGTTTGTGCAGGGTGCCCCCGGGAATGGCGGGGTGGATACTGTACAACCATTTCTGCAAAGTTTCCACTCTGTGTTTCTGCTGGTAACCCTGGCCCACCGCCTGTTGTCTTTACAGTAGGTGATGTAAGGCCTGAGCATGAGGAGTGACATACTGTACAATGCATCCTGAGTAAAGCCAGACACACTGGCTGCGCTCACACTGCGCTCGAATCCAGATCACTGCTGAAGTCTACAACACCACATTTTGAAGCTCCTTTTTGGGATGAGTTTCTGACACCTGTCTGAACAAATCACACTCACAAAAGCACAGAAACAACAGACTTCGCACCTAGCACACTAATCCAGGGGTGTTTATCTGAAACAGAGGCCATCCTGTATGGTGTAATCCCCAAAGATCAGCTTATCCCTTTAGCCACTGATTTAATCTGTGATTGAGGTTTATTAAACCAAGAGTCAGTACTGATTTAATTAGTGTTATATGTGGACACTCCAAAACCGCAGTTTCAGTCCTTCCCTCCTTTTTTCTTCAGAGGAGCTGAAAAACAAACAAAAGAAACCTGGCCACTTTATTATGATTTCCATGTCACTTGTTACCTGAACAATTTTTAGAAATTAAAGCTTCTACCAAACTAATGTGACTTGGATTTCATTGTGGAGATTAACCCTTAGGATCAGGATGCTTTCATAACAAGTAGTCCAAATCATAGACTGACATATTAGCAACCAACCTCGTGATGTGGACGCTTTCGCTTTGATGAAGTTTGATCTGTTTTCGGTCTCTTCTTCCTGCAACATGATGGCATTCCTCTGCCCATCGGAGACCCTCAACATGAACAGTTTCCCTGTGCTCATGTGTTTATATTAGTCAAGCCGTACCTTTGTGCTTTGTGGGTCAGAGTAGAGATGTAGGAAGTTTAGGCTTTGCATGCATATCTGATTTTATTACTCGCCATATATTTGTATTTTATAGCTTATTTAATCTTGTGTGTACCTGCCCGCGGGTAGCTAAATCTGTAACAGGAAAGCTTTTCTCTTGTGAACAGTTCCTGAAAAATAGAGAATAAAACTAAACTGAAGTCACTTATTTAAGCTTGCAACTCCCCAAGAACTGGTCTGTCTGAGGACAGATCTCAAGACTGGTTTATCCCCGGTTTCAAAAGTGAAGCCAGTGTATGGGCTCAAAATGTGGTCATAAATATTTTGTACTTGTAAAAAAGATTTGTATGTGTAAAAAAGATTTGTATGTGTAAAAAAGATTTGTGTGTGCGTAAAAAAGATTTGTATGTGTAAAAAGAATTTGTGTGTGCGTAAAAAAGATTTGTATGTGTAAAAAAGATTTGTATGTGTAAAAAGAATTTGTGTGTGCGTAAAAAAGATTTGTATGTGTAAAAAAGATTTGTGTGTGCGTAAAAAAGATTTGTATGTGTAAAAAAGATTTGTGTGTGCGTAAAAAAGATTTGTGTGTGCGTAAAAAAGATTTGTATGTGTAAAAAAGATTTGTGTGTGGACTTAGAAAAAAAACCCCTGCAAGTTACAAGTACGGATTTTTGACCCTATTTTTCTACCCTTCATCTGATTGGTCAATGTCATGTCAATCACACATGTAACAATCCAATCAGAGAACAGATGGGTTAGGCTGTCAGAGGGGCGCTTTTTTGAACTGCAGGTCCTTGAAGGGTGATACCGTTTGAAGCTGGAGGATCGCTATATAAATATCCGATAGCAGCTAGGTCCCCTAACTTTCAGTAGCTGTTGAAAGGAAAAAGTTGTGGTATATCAGTGGTTAGAAATAACATTATTACTTTAGGATTAGTTTAACACAAAGTCAGGGCTGACCCAGGACCATTACTGTGAGTCACAGTGCGCAGCATAAAAGTCCTTTCACATTGGATGCAGGATACGCTGCTAATGCTAACTAAAAGCAAAGGATCCAGAATTTGTTACGCTGGCTGCTGGGCTCTATGGGTTTTTGCAGCTGCTCTACCTGTACTAGATGCACCTGCTCCTTGTCTTTTCTATCTCTGACTTTATGTCCTCTACAAGAGTTTGTTTTTTTTGCTAGTTCTTCAAATGTTCAATAAAAACATGTATGCTAATTCATAACGAAGAAAGCTTTGTAATGAAGACTGTCATTTCCAAAACACTGCCCGCCCCCACCCCGCGGTCCGCAGCGCTGTTGAAAAGGCTGTGGAAGTCCCTGTATTAAACACGTAGACCTGTGACATAAAAATCACCAAACTCGGACAACCACAGACTGTTTTCCTTCGTGGTGATGAAGGAAAACGCTGGGTTGGCATGTAAAAGGGCATTTATTCCCTTCAAAGACCTGCAGTTCAAAAAAAGCGCCCCTCGACAGCCAAACCCATCTGTTCTCTGATTGGATTGTTACATTTGTGATTGACATGACATTGACCAATCAGATGAAGGGAAGAAAAATAGGGTCAAAAATCCATACTTGTAACTTGCAGGGGGTTTTTTTCTAAGTCCACACACAAATCTTTTTTACGCACACACAAATCTTTTTTACACATACAAATCTTTTTTACGCACACGCAAATTCTTTTTACACATACAAATCTTTTTTACGCACACACAAATCTTTTTTACACATACAAATCTTTTTTACGCACACGCAAATTCTTTTTACACACACAAATCTTTTTTACACATACAAATCTTTTTTACACATACAAATCTTTTTTACGCACACACAAATCTTTTTTACACATACAAATCTTTTTTACGCACACGCAAATTCTTTTTACACATACAAATCTTTTTTACGCACACACAAATCTTTTTTACACATACAAATCTTTTTTACGCACACGCAAATTCTTTTTACACACACAAATCTTTTTTACACATACAAATCTTTTTTACACATACAAATCTTTTTTACGCACACGCAAATTCTTTTTACACATACAAATCTTTTTTACGCACACACAAATCTTTTTTACACATACAAATCTTTTTTACAAGTACAAAATATTTATGACCACATTTTGAGCCCATACCAGTGTGGAAGTGTTTTAAATTTGCATTCTTTTAATGACTTGGAGCAAAAAGCCACCCAGATGTATTGAAGTCTATGGGAAAATTAACACCACTAAACACTTTCCCCATGAGTTTATGGTCTCCGTTGCTGTTTTTATTTCATATTAAATGAAAACAATTGTTGATTTTGTAAGTTATAGCTGAGTGCACTGAAGGAGAATGAAGCAGAGTTATTTTTTCTATGATCTGACAAGCATCTGCCTCACGAGCATATGACTCTTTTAAAATATAGTCTGGTTTGACCAATATCTGTACACCCAGTTAAAGTTCCTCTTGTAAGGAGAAAGTTAAGATATAAAAAAGATCCTAAAAATGGTTAATAGAACCATTAGTAGTTAATAGAATGATGAAAATTTCATCTGCTTTGGAAACACCTGACATAGCCCTAAAGCTATTAAAAAAAGCATTGTTAGAGTACTTTTGCATTAAGAGGTCATAACACTGAATAATGGTCACCGTTTGAGCATAGATTTTTGCATTTCTTACATAACTTGTGTTAGTCTTAGTATACTTAACAATATTGCCATAAAAACAAGATTAGCAAGCAGATGCTAGGACATATTCTGACATCTGATGGGAAGAGTCAGTCCTAATAAGGCTCTCTTTCAGTGTCTAAGTGTCTGTCACAGGCATGTCTGGCTTGGTTTTAAGGCATTTCATGTTAGGGCAGGGTAAAACCAGCGTCTTTCCACAAGCAAATCTTGCCACTCAGCAGCCATGAAGTGCCTCCAAATACTAGATTAGTTATTTAAACCAGGACTGACAAAGATGCATCCAAGTCAATAGTTCTTCATTTTTGTGATAACATGCATTTCCATTCCCGATGTTGGGTTTATTAGAAAAGGGTGAAAATAGATAGAAATGAATGCCATTTCTCGATCTAGAGGTTTTAAGTAAGTTTCAATAATAAAGATATTTTTGCACAGTTCTTATCTAAACCAGGTTTACACACACACAAACTCTAACCCTTATAATAATTCAGACAGCCTGCATTTTAAATTAAAATTGGCCATGTAAGACTTGAGTGCAACCTCAAGATATAATAGGAAAAAAATCAGAATAAATTAAAAATAACCTAAACATTTGAAAGTTATGAGAATAAAATGGGGGATACCTAAAACTGTCAGAGTTAAAAGAAAATCTGTAAGATTATTTCTAAATAAGTGATAAAATAGACAGCAATTTAAAAGTAGACGTAACCGTCAGCGCATTTTTTCCTAAAGATCAAAGGCTGTGCACTAAGGACAACAGTTATGGGACGTGATGGAGTGATGAAAGGCTTTAAAGGAAATAAATCACACCTAAAACAAACAAGCTGCCAGGGCAGAGTAATTTGAACTGGTGTAGGATGTTCACTCGTTTCTGCTGCACTTTGAACAATTGCAATAAGCTTACTTAGAGGAATACAAGCATGCAGGACTATGCATTTGAAGGTTTCTGTGTTTTTCCACTATGATCTGTTTGCAAATGGAATGACCATAAACTCAATGAATGTGGAAAAGCTGAGATATAATTTGTTTATTTCAAGGTATCTCAAGTTTTGTGTCATCTATTTTGCAAATCAATCAATTAATTTCAGTTTTCTGCTAAAATTTAAGGGATTGGGGTGAAGGGTTTCTTTCAGCTCGGCGTAAGGTTTCAGCTTTTTAAAATCTTGGCAGTGACCTAGGTGAATGTTTTCAAAATACTGCTTTATACTTAAATTATGCAGCGGTTTTATTAGTCCAGGTCAGTTAAGATCAAATTGTGCTGCATGTGGCGCATAAACTAAAAAGAGGTATAATAAACTTTATTTTCAACAATCACTAGGGCACAGAAACTATACTCACCAGTCAAATCTGATAAAAAGAAATCAAACAAACAAAAAAACAAACACAAAGTTTGCTGACTTTGCCCCTAGTTATACTTCTCCCTCCATCTTCCTCCCATAGATATCAGTTAGGTATTCTTTGAATGCCAGGACTCTCTCTTATAATACCTTTGCTGAAACATAGAGGGACTGAAATGTGATCGCAATCAGTGTTTTAATCTCCCAAGAAGAGCTGCGTCAATAGAGCTGTAATGCTTTCTTTGTTTGCTATCTTAAAATCTGTTTTTTTTCCTGTTTGTATCCCTTACATGCAATTTTAAACTGTGAACAGACATGCGCGCAATAGCTTGTTATTCTGCTACAGCGTGTTTTCCAATAATTGTTCGTAAATACCCCTGTAATACACCTAAGTGCCTACAATCTGCCAAAACAGCTGGTAAAAAAACCTTTAGGGCTCACATTTCAAGCCATATGTTTATTAAAAAAAACAGGATTTTATCTTAAAAACATCTTCTGCGGTTATAAAACTGTCCCTGTGCTCACTTTGCTTTGTTCCTGCTACTTGGTTTCGTCATTAATTACCTTCCATATAACAAAAAATGTTAATGACAACGATGAGATGAGAGGGTGATGAAATGAGAGCCAATATGAGTTCGAGTACTTACAAGGTCACACATGGTTGCCTCTCCACTGAACACCTTTCTCACTGCTGCCTTCCACTCAACCATTCGAGCTCAATAATGAGACACAATGTCCTAGAAAAAGGTTAATTGTTTATCAAATAAAAGCCAAAATTGAATGCTTCCCATATATGATAGAGTCTGCTTTATGTCATTGTAATATGAGTATCTGTGGGTTTTAAACTGTTAGACAAAGCAAAAAAATGTAAGATCAAATAAAACTTGTTATGGATATTTATGGAAATTTTTCTTACTTGTTTGTTGTTTTATATTTTCTTCAATTATAACCCCCCCAAAATATTATATAAACAATTATTGTCAAACATGCCTCAAAAATGCAGAAAATGTAGGACATATAGGAAAAAGAACCAAAACTAAATAAAACATGATACATCACTGAAAAATACTTCTGTATTGATAGTTGTTGGATACAGTGTGATTGGTACCACAAGTACACAGATCTTTGTCATGCTTGTGGTCAGGATTTTGATTTGGCCTTATCTGCAGTCTGAATGCAGCCACTTTGTCTAATAAAATGGGACAGTTTCATCAGGTTGCATCAATCACTCTGTGACAGCAGTGATGACAGCTACCCTGATTCCAGCAGACTACTCTGAAGACACCTGCATGTCTGTTAATATGTCAGGGCTTAGAAGCTGCTTTTATGCTTCCACCTGCCAAGCACAGTTCACAGAGCCATACCTGTAGTTTACCTGTAATGTGTGTGCAGCTGAGAAAGTAAGAAAAAGAAAGATGTCAGTCACATGCTGAGCATGATTCCTTACTCAGACCTGACAAATATGCTCCAGCTGTACGTGTACTTATGTGTGTGTGTGTTTGTGTGTGTTTGTGTGTGTTTTGTCTTTCTTCCCGCAGGAGAGGGGGAGGTCTGAGGGAGCGCGTTATTGTCTGACAGACCGAGACAGGTTGAATGAAGCTGCACCTGGTGCTTCTGAGGGCATTTCCCATGTTTTGATTTGCTCTGTTTTTTTAACTTTCTAAACTTGGTTTCACCGAGCTGTTCCCTGCCATGCCGTCCAACAGTCCTGCTACTGGTGAACCACCCCAGACGCCAGAGAACGACGCTTCTAACGATGTGGTGAGCAGGAGCTTCAATATAAATAATAATACTGTATTTACGGAAACAGTCTAACTGAATCAGAGTAGCAGTTATGTCTGTCACCGTGTGAAATTTTCACTACGAGATTATTGTAGTCAGAAGAATTCACAATAAAAATGTTATCACAATAAGAGCTACAAAAGCTAGAATGTTAAAAATTGTAGCTAAATAGATTAACTGAAAAGATCTAAGCCTGATTGCTAACTCAAATTTGTACATATATGCATGTGTAGAAGCTTTTATTTTTAAAATCTGATACCTTAAAGCTTCCTGGAATAACTAGAGCTTGTATTGAGATCATCTGACATGTTTGGGATGAACCTGATAACTTTTAACAACTATCTAAGGTCTTTAAAGTTGAAAACCTCAGAGAAAAAGCATCATGACGAAAAACTGACTACAAACTGGTAAACATAGCTAAGTCTGGGTTTTATTTTGAAAATCTGACATATTTTTAAAAGCAGTTGTCTCACTTGTTGACTATAGAGAAATTTACAAAAAGTACAAATACAATGCCGGCATATCCTAACACTTCTGGAAGAGTCCTAGAAGTACAACAAACGTAAAAATAAAAATATTGCATTTAGAAGAGACATGAGTGTGCCAAAACAATGAAAGTACCTTCACATTAAAACATGAATTATGAAACACTCTCCAAAAGCCATAAAAACTGCGACAGTGTCCAAAGTACTGTGATAAATCCATTAGGCAGTATATTGATGAATAACCCGTTAATAAAGGCTTGAGTTATTTAAATTATGAAACATTACATCAGTTTTATACTAATTGTCTTGTATGGAGTGACAACAGTAATTATGTGTTACTGTATAATGTACAATATTTACCTCTTTAAACAGTTTTGTAAAACTAAATGATTATGTATTGGAAACACTTAAGTAAAGTACCCAAACTCAGCTGTAACCCTTGTACAGTTCAGCTCCTGCTGCTTCTGTCACTTTTATCATCACTGCTTCTATTATTATACATATTGAAGGAGTACTACTACTGTTATTTTTGCTGCCACAGATATTATTACAGCCACCACCTCTTTTACTACAGCTGTCATTACCACCACTACTTTGGCTTCTTAGCTCATGGTTGAGAGCTTTTTTTAGCCAGCGCTCACAGAGAAGCTGGCAAGTCTGACTGTGTGTTTGTAATAACTAAACTTGTAGTGTTTTTTTATTTACATTCACTACAGGCCTTTCTACTTTCCACACTGTTGTTTGACCACATGTACAGTAAACGAGACGAGTGCAGGGTTTAGACTTTCAAATGGTCTTTAATTTTTTTTTTTTAATTTTGGACACAAGTAAGGAGACAGGTGAAAAATGGCTCCATTCATTTGTTTTACTGCAGCCCAGGGTGGCCCTCGTCAATCTGTGAGAAATTTGTAGTTTATTCTATAGTCGTGTTGTTATAAAAAGGCCCACCTCAGTTGCCAGCTTCCCCATTCACATGATGGCATCAGACCAAAACAAAGTTTCCCTTATAGAGCTGTTCTTTCTAACTTCCTGAGGTCTAACTCTCTCATAAAGAGTCGAGCAAAGCCAAGAGAGAAATCGGAGGAAGTCTCAGTTTGAAGACAGAGGGGAAGTGATGGCAAGGAGACACATAAAAGAGGTGTGGGAACCTGACTCATGCCAACTGTAATCTATTGAACAAGACAGGAGCCAGAGGTGCCGGCAGAATCGCTCAGAGAGTAGCTAGCAAGTGTTTTCAGAAAATTTGCCCTTTATGCAAACAGATGGCAGTCTGCTAGTGAGCAAAGCATTCACAAGGAGGTTTTTGGTGTGGCGCTGTATATAAGTTTGCAATCAGTTTCACTTAGCAACTGCTAAGTGGTTGCCAAATGGTTGGTCACCAGTCTCCTGTCTTGTACTACTGGGGCCTTATCCATTTGACCCTTAAGAGTCACATGTCCGAAAAATGTTGAATGGTTAATTTCATGTAATTGGTGGTCACTGCAAAACCTGAAATGCAGAGATTCCCAAAGTGTTGACTGTTTGTCTTTTATGTGTCCCCTAACACAAAATTATATTGTAGCTTTCATAGTAATGATAATACATTTTATTTGATTTCTCTTTTCAAAACACAGAAAACAACGTCAACTTACATCATGAAATTTACAACTAGAACAACATTAAGAGAGATTAAAATCCTAGAATGATATGAGTGCAAAACATATAAAATTTAAAAAACTTGATAGTTAAAGTTGATATACTGATGTGAACAGGCAATGTTTCGGGCTATGATTTAACTAGTCTAGCTGACAGAGTTGAAGTTGAAGATGAAGCGCAGCGCAGCTAAATACCTTTAAATCCATTGTTGTTATTAACAGCAGCTATTGCCCTTCAAATATATTTGCATCACATTAGTAAGACGATGCAGCCAAAATGCATATCAAAGTATATTAAACAGTTAAGATAGTAAAAAAATCACATCTGAAGGGCGCCACTGACAAGAGCTACTAACATGCAGAGGATAGAACAGCAAGATAAAGTAAGAAATGGATGATTCAATTAAATGCACATACAAATCGTGCTAGTTGGGAGTTTATGTAAAGTCGGCTGTGCAAATTCATTCTTGCAAGCTGAACATATGTTTATAGGTTGCATGCCATCCACAATTTTCTGCATGGTAATATACAATCACAGGCTTTCAATACTTCACCAGCAAACCTGTGAGCCCACAGATTTCTTAGGTGCTGCTCCTTTTCCCGAAATCACCAATCAGAGCTAAGGATGAGCTCTGACAAAGTAGATCATCTTTCTTCTCTAATGCCTGTGCCTGTCAGCATTTACAATACGCATATGCTTACAAAGACAGTTTGATGACTGTTAAAAGGTGTGCCCCGGGCGTAACAGCGATATGTAACATCCTAATCATGTGAAAAAAAAATGTTTTATTTCATTTCCACAGCATTTTGTTTAAAAATAAGTTATTTGTGTTTCTGACCAAGTGTGGAGTGTTTATTACCTTCTAGATGTGGGTTTAAACATCCCTTTAGCCACCTACCTGATCTCTCCTGGTGTATGCTGTGAATGCAGAACTAGTAATAACAGTACACAAATTCAGACAGTTTCTCTTTGACGGTATATACGAGGTGCAATCAAAAAGCTCCTCAACCATACCTATAAAAAGCAAAAGCTATAAAAAGCAAAAACCTTTTAGCTTCAAGGTTATCTCCATGTGGAGCTGCACCACTCCATTGTCCTTCAGAAAGCTAAGTCTTCGATTTCAGAAAGAGGATGAAGCCAAGTCTCACAAGCTGGGCTGGAGTACAGGGTTCCCCACAGATTCTTTTGAGTTTGGGGCCAGTGGTGGCGTTGTTACTTAAAAAAGTAATGCATTGCGCATTGTGCACCACTTTAAAAAAAGGAATGCGGTATTTTACCTATTTACTCCATGGAAAAGGTAAAAACCGTGGATTAACAGTGTTGTTTGCACCACACTGGCGGCACAGAACACTGCTTTTGCCTCCGTGACTACAAACACGCAAATTACCAACTCCGGAAGACAATTAAAGCAGCCAAATGTGAGTTCAGGAACAGAGCGGAACAACAATTTGACAATCCTCGGAGAATGTGGCAGGTACGAAGCGCTGACCCCCATCGTGAGCAAATGCTTTGAGAGGCTGGTTGGGGACTTCATCTGCTCTGCACTACCCAACTCATTGGACCCTCTACAATTTGCAAACCGCCACAACAGGTCCACTGATGACGATATAGCCCTGACACTACATACTGCTCTCTCGCAGGTGGAGAAAAGGGACATGTATGTGAGAATGTTTTTTGTACATTACAGCTCAGCATTCAGTACCATCGTTCCCTTGAAGCTGGACAGGAAACTGCAGGACCTAGGATTGAGTACCTCTCTCTGCAGCTGGATTCTTAACTTTTAGTCTGACAGACGCAAAGTGGTCAGACTGGGCAGCATCACCTCATCCCCCGTCATAATGAATACTGGTGCACAACAGGGGTGTGTACTGAGCCCTCTCCTGTACTCACTCTACACCTACGACTGCACGGCCACTAGCAACTCCAACATCATTGTGAAGTTTGCAGACAACACAACAGTGGTGGGTCTTATCACCAAAGGTGATGAAATGGCTTACAGGGAGGAGGTCAGCGCCCTGACACACTATTGGCGAGAGAACCGTCTCACTCTCAACATCACAAAAACAAACGAGTTGATAGTACACTTCTGGAGAAGTAGAGAAGCACACAACAACATTACCATCAACGGCGCTGCAGTGAAGCGAGTGAGCAGCTTCCGTTTCCTAGTTGTACATCTGGCAGAGGATCTCACTGTCATGGTCCTGGGCCATGTGGGCCCAGTATTCTTAGTTTTCATGTATTTTTGTATTTTGTTCCTTATTTAGGCCATGCTTCCTGGGTTGATCTGTTACGTTGTTCCTTATGTGTTTTCCCGTTGTGACTCTCACCCCCTGTGTGCCCCTCTGTGTATCTGAGCCCTCGTCTCTCCTTATGTTTTATTCCATGTTTCCCCAGCCCGTTATGTCTGTGTTTTCCCCGTGCTCTCTCTCCTCCTGTCTGAACCTCTGTGCACTTCCTGTTTACTTTGTGACTCTCACGCCTGTACATGTCATGTTCAGTTCACCCCGCCCTGTCTCGTTATGATTATCAGCGTCACCTGTGTTCCCCGTGTGTTCAAACTTTCCTCGTTTACCCTCTGTGTATTTCTGTCTGCGTCTCCCTCTGTTCGGCGTCGCGTTCTCCCTCATGCCGTGTGTGGTTCTCCCCGTGTCTTCCGGTATATGTTACTTTAGCTTTTCCCAGTTTAGTGTAGTTTTGCATTGCTTTTGTATCATCGTTATTGTTTATCACCTGTCAGCAATAAAGCTGCATTTTGAGTTTATCCCCCGTGTCTGTGAGTTTGCAATTTGGGTCCTCATCCTGCCTGCCACACGGCCGAATCATGACACTCACATGGTCTGTTCACACGAACAAAAAAGTTCACTTCACATATATGCCATTTCTTTTGCTCAATAGTCATGCTGCTGACCTCTGTCTATTTTACTTTGTATATATGTATATATATACACACACACTCACACATATATGTATATATATACACACACACTCACACATATATGTATATATATACACACACACTCACACACACACATATGTATATATATACACACACACTCACACACACACACATATATATATATATATACACACACACTCTCACACACACACACACACACACACACTGCAACTCAACACCTCAAAGACTAAGGAACTGGTTGTGGACTTCGGGAGGTCTAGAGCAGGTCCACTGCCGGTTCAGATAGAGGGGGAGGAGGTGGAGGTGGTCAACAAGTACAAGTACCTCGGGCTGTGGGTGGACAATAAACTGGACTGGTCATGCAACACAGAGCACCTGTATAAAAAAGCACAAAGCCGACTGTACTTCCTCAGGAGGCTGAGGTCTTTTAACATCTGCAGGAAGCTCCTGAGGATGTTTTACCAGTCGGTGGTTGCTGGAGTACTTTTCTATGCTGTGGTGTGCTGGGGGAGCAGCACAGCAAAGAAGGACTCATCCAGGCTGGAGAAACTGATCAGGAGGGCTAGCTCTGTGGTCGGCATGAAGCTGGACACTCTGGTGACAGTGGCAGAGAAAAGGACATTAAAGAAACTGATGGACATTATGGACAATGCCAGGCATCCTCTGCACACGGCCATTAACAACCAGAAGAGTCTGTTCAGTGACAGGTTGCTTCTCCCAAAGACAAGAACTAACAGACTTAAAAACTCCTTTGTCCCACACGCCATCAGACTGTTTAACTCCTCTCTGGAGGGGAGAGGGAGGGGAAACAGGAGGACAAAGGAGGGGGAACAACTAAGCTGTAGTGCCTCTTCACCTCACTGTGCAATACCTTTTGTGCAATACTTTTGTAAATAGTCAACGGTGCAATAGACTCAATACTTGAAATGTGCAATTCACTTGTATTTTTATTTTTATTCCTATTTATTCTATTTATCCCCTTCGTATATTTTATTTATATTGTCTCTGTATTTATATATATGTGTGTGTGTATAACTCTGTAACTTCTGTCGGTGCTGTGCTTTTTTGGAAATCGAATTTCCCAGAGGAACCCACCCGAGGGATTAATAAAGTTCTATCTTATCTTATCTTATCTTATCTTATCTTATCTTATCTTATCTTATCTTATCTTATCTTATCTTATATATGTGTGTGTGTGTGTGTGTGTGTGTGTGTGTGTGTTTGGTATATATATTTAGTAATATGCATACATTCTTATATTTGTAAATATATTTATTATAATTCTCACATTCCTGTTCTTATATTTGGTTTGTATCTTATGTTTCTTGTGTTTTGCACGCAAGAATTTCACCCACATGTGCTGTACCAGTGTACCAGCACATGTGATGTGACAAAAAAAGTGATTTGATTTGATTAAATTTTTTTGCACTGCTCACTGCATGTGGCAGCACAGTAGCAGATAGTTAGCAGTATTGTCTAAGAATAAGAAGGGCCATAGCTTGAATCCTGGTGGGAGTTTTATTCACTGAAGTGTCCTTTGGGTACTTCCGCTTCTTCCTGCAGTCCAAAGCCATTGATATGAGGTAAATAATGTGCTTGAACTGTATAGAGTAAAGTGCTGTTTGACTGTGTGGTTAAAATGTGGCTTGTAGTCTAAAGTGTTTATAGTATGCAGCAAGACTGGACAAGCACTGTATAAATGTAAGTAGATTAAATTACTCCATAGCATGGCCTGAAATACAAAGTCGGATAGTTATCAGTTAACAGTGCAAATCTTAGGCGACAGGCCCATTCACTGACACAAATTGTTTTGCCAATGTGTTTTGGACACACACACACTCTTTTAGTGTTTACTTATAAACACAAAGTTGACAACCACTTGAAAGAGTACTTCACAGTGATTACCACACGACTCTGTGTAGAGGCTAAAATGCTACAAGCCTGACAGCTCATTACTGCTGTAGTCACCTGTTGATTATCAGGCTCTGGCTGCTTGGCATACACTCAGCTTCACCATCACTCTGAGTTCTTTGTGACATTTGTGTTAGCCTGCTGTCTGTGCAGATGCTTCCTTATTGTTGTCTGTTAGCAGCACTGTATTGTTGTTACTGTCCTGGATTCAATTTGTATTTCACTCTTTTTATTTCATGCATTAAAAATAAAAATAATCTTCACCTCTCCATTCCTCAAAAGCTGTAGACCCCCAAAATATTTTCCTCCTCCCTGAAGGGTTATCTTAAATAGGTCAAGTAACCAAAAGAGAAAAGGCCTGCTTGGTGATTTTTTACTTCTATCTGCCATTTTACACATATTAAAAAAAAAACTCTATAACTGTCACAAGGGGTAGTGGAGAACTGAAAAGCAGAGCGGCACAACAGCTGGAGAGCACGAGCTTGATCTGGGACACGTTATGAATGTGCATGTTGTGCGGTAACTTGAGGCGAACAGACACGGGGTTGACAATGCCATGTATGGCAAAAGGGCCGATGAACTGGTGTGACAGTTTTTTTTGATTCAACCCACAAAGTGAGTAGACAGCCATACCTGTGGTCCCACAGCATACTCCGGGGCCAGGTGTCCGATGGCAGTCAGCAAGCGCCTTGTTCGTTCTTTAGTCCGGAGTAGGGTGGCCCGAGTCGCACGCCAGGCACGGCAGCACCTGCGGAGGTGAGCTTGCAGAGATGGAACGGAGTGCTCACCTTCGATGGCAGGAACCAAAGGTGGTTGGTATCTCAGGGATGCTTTAAAAGGAGACTTTCCAGTGGCGGCGGAGGTGTGGCTGTTATGCGCATACTCAATCCATGGAAGCTGTTCACTCCAGGTCGACTGGTTATGGGAAGAGACGCAGCGGAGGCTCAAGCTCCCGGGTAGCTTGCTCAGATTATCCATTGCTCTGTGGGTGAAAGATGATGAAGAGAGACTGACCTTTGCGCCCAGAGCAGAGCAGAACTCCTTCCACACACGTGATGTAAACTGCAGCCCTCTGTCCGAAATGATGTCCTCAGGGAACACCCACTTGTTCAAGGAGCCTGAACACGTGGGTGGTGAGGTGCCGGGCCGTCTCCAAGGCAGTGGAAAGTTTCGGAAGGGTGACGAAATAAGCTGCTTTGGAGGAACGGTCGACAATGGTTAGAATTGTAGTATTACCCGTAGAGGGCGGTAATCCAGTGATGAAATCCAAGGAGATATGCAACCATGAGTGAGCTGACGTGGGGAGAGGCTGAAGAAGGCCCGACGGAGGACGGTTGGAAAGTTTATTCTGAGCCCATGTAGAACAGGCTGACAAAAATTCCCTGGCATCTTTAGTTATAGTGGGCCACCAAAAGTAGCGTCAGAGGAAGGATATGGTGTGGAGGACCCCCGGGTGGCACTAGAAACAGGCGGTGTGAGCCCACTGGAGAACCTGGGGGCGGACAGATGTAGGAACGAAGAGGCGGCCGGGTGGGCAGGTTCCTGGATCTGGCTCAGATTCTTGTGCCTCCTGGATGAGTGGCTCGATCTCCCATGACACGGCCCCAATTACGCAGGCGGGAGAATGGGCTCGGGGTCCGATTCCTCTTCTGTGGTGGAGAACTGCCGGGAAAGGTGGTCCGGCTTCACATTCCGTGATCCTGGCCTGTAGGTGATAGTAAAATCAAAGCAGGTAAAGAACAAAGCCCACCTAGCCTGCCGGGAGTTGAGACGTCTGGCCGAACGAATTCTTATCCTTTTTGTCAATGTGTGGGTTGTGGAGCACAAGCCAGGAGTGGCCTAATACTAGCAGGGTGAGCGGTGCCTTGAATGCAAAAAACAAATTCTCTCTGTGTGATTACCCAAAAGAGAGAGAGAGAGAGAGGCTCTGAAACATGGGTAATGCCGGGTAGACGCTGACCTGACAGTGCATGAACACGGAGAGGGTTTGGCAGTGTTTCTAGCGGCGAGCGAGCTGTCAGTGAAATTCGACTCCACTCCAGAGTCGATGAGAACAGAGAGAGAATAGGGCTTTGGAGCGTGATGCCACGCCCCCTCCCGCCATGACAGTAGGCCAAACAAAGCACACGGAAGCGTCAGCTATGGTTCGTACGTGCTGTGTTGTCAGTTGCAACATTAGATCACACGATAGGGAAGGCAAGAAGCTGGAAAATGGGCTCTCTTTTCATCGTTTCCCCTCCTGGAGGCAACGGGAGGGATCTCATGTATCCGATATTACTAAACGAAGACGTCAGGCTTGGATTGCAGCGGTCAGACGAGCGGATATCGAGTTCTCTGCCATCCCCAATTTTTTGTTGGTTTGCTTGCGGCATTTTCTTTCCG
This sequence comes from Copadichromis virginalis, assembly GCF_057382275.1. Classification (NCBI taxonomy): domain Eukaryota; kingdom Metazoa; phylum Chordata; class Actinopteri; order Cichliformes; family Cichlidae; genus Copadichromis; species Copadichromis virginalis. Next base: position 18,441,611 of record NC_140632.1, read on the forward strand.
GTGAGTTCTAAATAAATTCATATCTCGCTTAATAGGCTTTTAGTGTTATTTTGAATGCGCTGAGGTCATAGATAATTAGATAAAACATCCTAATGTGTGATGCTGCAGAACCACGTCATGTTGACGGAGTAGCTTATTATTTGGCATTATTGCAGGCAAACCAGCATATGAAATATGAAACAGAAAAGAAAAGTATGTTTATTTTTTTTATTCAAGATCTGTTCACATGTACTTAGCAAGTACATACACATGAAATGCAAACTATTTACATGGCAACGCACAGCTGGCAGCCTCTGGCTGTATCTTGGTCATATGGTCAACGTACTCACAACGTGGAGGTTTAAAAACGGCCAAATCTTGTACCCAACCGTTTGTGAATTAGATGTGCGCCTCCAGGAATTTAATTTATAATTCCGAAAATGATTCGCCGTGTATGCGCTGACTCCACAGACAAGGTACACGAAGATATCGGGATAGGACAACGGTGGTAGGCTGTCTGGTTTTCCACTCCACTGCCTTTTTTCATACGGGTCCACATTACCGATGCACACTATTTTTTCCAAGTACCGTCTCTTGGCGTCTGGGCGCAATCGATCGCGATACAGCCCTTTGTCTTTTGCGCTGATTTTAAGCATAGTTCTGGCAGTCCTGCTTCCAACACAGTGTGTTTGTTTTGATTTGTGGTCTTCTGATATGGATTCAACCCAAGCGTGCATGTGAACTCCGGTGCGCACGTACTCGATCATGCACTCGATCACGAAGCATCAGTTCATTTTTGAGTCAGCGCGCGATCCTGGAGTAATTTTAGCACCATCATTAGAAAAAAACTTGTGGCTGCTGACGAAACTGGAAAGAACATTGAGTGAGGAAGCCAGCACATTTGCCAAGTTCTCCAGAAAAAGCTCTAGGTGTAGGTAGGAATCTGTCTAATAGAACAGGTGTAGGAGCTGGTGCTGTGGCACTTACGGTTGGAGCTGCTGTCTCCTGCGGGGGTGCAGTGGCGGGTGGATTTACCGCCAGAGGTGTTTGCTGGGCTACAGCCTGTGTGAGGTTTGCAAGCTCACCTCGAATATTGGTAAACATCTGCTCATTACGCTCCAGCATTGCCACCAATGTGGCGAGAGTGGGGGTCGAGGCCGCTGAATCTGCTGAGTCCATTTTGTGGCTGGATGATTCTGTCAGAAGCGGTAGCGGAGACTCAAGCGCAGAGTAACACAAGTTAACAACATAACTGATTGCGAACTGTAATGTGATTACTGAATAAAGAACTGCGTTACCTAAAAAAAATTGTGTTTGTTCAGCCAACACTAGTGAGGTCAATGGGCACTTAAGTTTTCTTTTTTTGTGATAATAAATAATGGGCAGTAATCAGCTGTCTCACTACGGGGTTAGAACGATGCCACCTTAAAATGAAACTAAAAAGAAATATTGTAACTGCAATAAATATACTGAAAAATCTTGTATTGAAAGTAAAAAAAAATTGATAGTAAAAAATGATTAATTGAAACTTTACATTTTTTGTTTTCGCTTACATTTTTTTTTTTTAGTTTCAATCCATTTTTGTCAGTCTCAATCCTTTTATTTCAGTTTCAATTTGCTGGCACTGTTTTGGCGTCCAGGGGCATGCTTGAGGGGCGGCGATTCTGACCCAAATGTATTTGTATACATTATAGTGCTGACCAATGACTGTAGAAAATAATAACGACTTAGCGGCTGCAGTCACGGACAAACTTGTATGTGTGGCTGTTCTGGAATGGCAGATGCTGAGAGGTTCAACGTTTACGTTACCGACTGTTTCAAACTGACAGCCTGATGTGTTCTTCAGTAAACTGGACTACCCAACAGAAGGACCAGATTTTCGGTAAGTTAAATGTGTTTGTAAGCTAATCTATAACTAATGTCCTTAGCTAGCTAGCTAGCTAAGATGAGCACTTGGCTGTTGGGAAAACTTGTTTTGTAAAGTTCATTTAGCTGATCTGTGCAGGTGATTTGACTAAAGAAATCAAGATTAAAGCACCCGGCTGCTCAGTCACTAACTGCCGTTACTGTATTATTATTACGAGTATTATACTGTAAGAGGATCAGGCTGGACTCTGCTTCAGCTCCTGTGCAGAGCTGATTATTAAATATGTGCAAACAGCAGCATGTTTTCTGTTTTCTTGCCACATCTGTAAGGACAGTAACACCAACTTTAAAAAAGCTGGCACTTCAGCAACCCCTCAGTAACTACGGATTAAATATCCGTCCATCCATCTATCCATCCATCGATCTTTGTCCGCTTATCCAGGGCCAGGTTGTGGGGGCAGCAGCCTAAGCACAGAAGCTCAGACCTCCCTCTCCCCAGCCACCTCCTCCAGCTTGTCCAGGGGAACACCAAGGCGTTCCCAGGCCAGCCAAGAGATATCTCTCCAGCGTGTCCTGGGTCTGCCCTGGGGCCTCCTCCCAGTGAAAAATGCCTGGAACACCTCACCCAGGAGGCGGCCATGAGTCATCCTTGTCAGATGCCTCAACAACCTCAACTGGCTCCTTTCGATGTGGAAGAGCAGTGGCTCTACTCTGAGCCCCTCCCGGATGGCTGAACTTCTCACCCTGTCTCTCAGGGAGAGTCCAGCCACCCTTCAGAGGAAGCTCATTTCCGCCGCTTGTATCCATGATCTCGTTCTTTCGGTCACCACCCACAGCTCATGACTATAGGTGAGGGAGATTAACCAGTAAATTGAGCGTTGTTTTTACACTCAGCTCTCTCTTCACCACAACGGGCTGGTACAGCGTCCACATCACTGCAGCCCCAGCACCAATCCGTCTGTCGGTCTTCGGGTCCCTTCTCCCGTCACTCGTGAACCCATATAGACACACAATACGGTAATATTATGTTGAAGCATGGAACGTATTACTCTGCGAAGCTCCTGACTATGGTAGCCGTAATGCTCCAACAATCCATCAAAACATTTTGGCAGATTTTTGAGAGCCATGTACCACATAAAATCAATTCGCGGTCAGTAAGCACAACCAGAATTCATACATAGAGCACACTTTTGAGAAAATTAAAGGATTTTAAGTGCACCTTATAGTCCGAAAAATACATTTCTAAAAAAGTTCTTGTGCTTAAAGTGCTTCACTGAGCTGAAATTTAAAATTAAAATATCTCAAGATATATAAAATAAAAAGAAAGTCAAAATTACAAGTGCCTCAAAGGCTTCGAACTTAACATCTTAGTATCTGAACATCTTACCTTGGGCATGGGCATCTGAGAGGCTACGCCCTTGACTATCTCTGATTGGTTTAGACCATAATGTGTGTCTGGGCATAATGTGTGTCTGTTGTTGACCACACAGAGACTTTCAGAGTTCGACCGGTGCGACCTAGGATTTGGCAGAACATTAGCACATTGGCGGAATGTGCAGATGTCGCTGTGCGCTATTGGATTATTATTCCCCTTTTTGCACGACCAGCTCCCGATCATCAATCTTATGGTTGCAAGAAAATCAAACCTGTTTGAAATCCTGTCACCCCTTGTGAGAGTATCAACACAACCTCTCACACTGTGCACGCGCAAACACAGAAATGGAAGTGAAAAAGTCAGAATAGCGCCGCAGTGCAGGGTGTGATCTGGGCACAAGTGATGGATGCCCAGCTTGTATAACTTTGGCAAGCTCATCCGAGGCTTTTCGATGTGACCTCATAAAATTATCACGACCACAACAACCATGAAAACAGTTGGATGGACATTGCTGCTCAATTGCAGCTGCCTGGTCAATGTTTTTACATTAGCAATTTAGCAAAGTTGATGGTGGTGTGTGTGTCTGTGCAAGTGAAAGACTGAGAGGGAGAGAGAGGGAGAGCGAGAGACAGATTTTGTGTTATCAGGTTTATGTTATGGACGCAGGTCGCATCAGAGCATTGGGCCGTATAGTGTGAGACCATGCATCATGACCTATGAACTTCTAACTCCTGCGATTCAATCGCACAGTTTGAGCAGGAGCTGAATAAAACAACTGAAAAAATCGCACACAGTATGCCCAGCTTAAGCAGTACCTTCATGATTGGTTTAGGCCATGATATGGGTATAATGTTGTCTGCTGTTGGCCACACAGAGACTTTCAGAGTTGCTAAGACTTTTTTTTTTTTTTACTCGAATGGCTGGTCACACTGATGCAACCTAGGATTTGTTTTTAGAAAATGTAAAAAAAAAAAAATGTTTAAAAACAAATGTAAGAGAAGAACTTGGGATCCTGAGTGTGTGAGAACAGAGAAGGATCAGCTTTATTTCAGATTTTAGAGATAAACTTTTTCAGTTTGTGATGATTCTGTTCTCTTTGTGATTACAGAAGCTGCCCTTAGATTGAGACCTCAGCATCACCCAGTGGCAACAGACAAATCATCCTATATCTTCATTCTTTGTAGCAACTCCAAAACTGATCAAAAGAGTACAACGGTTATAGTACCACATGATGTGCTGTCAGTAAAAGCTGCAGCTGTTTGTAGATAAAGTTAAAGACAAAAAGTCAAAAGGATTAATCACCCATGTAACTGTGTCACCATATATCATGTATGTTGAACTAAAAGCTTCTGATCTGGAATTCTTTTACTGTTTTTGCCAATAGTGTGTTATTTATCATAAAGTAATCCGGAGTCATTAATACCAGAGAGAGCATAATATATATTTAAATATTTAACTTTCTTCAGGACTGAATATAATATCTTTAGGTAAAAGTCTAGAGCCTTCTGGGATTATCTGAGTACTTCTAACAATACACAAAGCAATGGTCTCCATCACAGCGTTCATGAAATGCTTGGTTTATCCGTCTTCTGAGGCGGGCCCAAGATGGAGTTCTGAAAAATGAAAAGAAAAAATTACACATCTTTTCTATAGTAATTGCTTTGAAGCACACACAGATGTCACACAGTAGAACTTTGTATTTATCTTTTATATTGGTTTAATTTTGAATTTAGTGTTTATTTGCGAGTGTAGTTTTAATTTCATGATTTTATTCTAATGTTTGTATTGCATGGTTTTTAGTGTTTTATTTGACTTTTTTTTTTTTAATCCACTGTGGATTGGCTGACATGGAACAATTAGCTGATAGGGATCACCTGCTGAGGTATGGGTGTATCCAGAGGTGGCCTTTCAGCTGTTTAAAGACCTATTAAAAGCAGGCTAGCTGAGCACAAGAGAGAGGCTCCAGACATGCAGAGGAACACAAGAAGGCCATGACGGACTCCAGTGCAGAATGCGAGCTGGGCTGGGATGTGATGGGCTCAGGTGGGGGACAGGAGACTCCTTCTCGTCTGTCTGGGACGAGGCTGGCGTGGACCCCGCTCTGGAGAAAAAATTTCTGGCCTGCTGGTGGACCCATAATGAACATTCATCTGGGGTTGCGGGACAATTACATCAGGGGATTTTAGTGCATGTAAAAAAAAATATTTTTATGGGTTTTAGAATTGTTTTATCTAGTCTCCGTGGGAATTTTAGCATATGGAGAACATTTTATTGTATACTTTTTTCTTAGTATTTTGGTTGTTTTATTTCTACTGTCCGCCTCGGGGAATAAACTGTTGTTGATCAGACCTGCTTCATCTTTGTGCCCTTGGTGTCTGACTCGCTCGCTCCCCCCTTGTATCTAAAGAACCAATTCTGGCACGACAACTTTAGTGTCTACATTACACACAAACACACACACACACACTTTTTGGTTTAAAAAAATTGTGGAAATGACCTATATGTGAGAAACATAGATAACAGAAATGCAGATTTTTTTTTTAATTTTTAAAATTTTTACAAATCAAAATAATTAAAAGTATAATTTTCCCATGCAATTACTAACTTAGCCATCTCCTGGGGTCTGGGCTTGTCCTTCCCAGCGCTCATGAGGCTGCTTTTGCTGCACTGCGGTATGAGGTGTGCAGAACACTTTGTGCTAACCTGTTGATGGGATCTTGTGCCGCTACTACATCACTGGCCTCCAACTCCTAAAGAGACACCGGTATCCCTAAATTTAGCAGATATTAACTGCAGGCTAGCTTGCTACAACAAATAGGCTAATGTTAGCATTTTACCACAACTTCACCAGATGTAGCTAAGAAAACTAAACTTATGTCCAGTCCAGTGGAATAGCAAGGAAAGATGAAGGAAAATGATGACTTACCTGCGGTTTAGAGGCTCCACCTGAAATTGAAGCAGCCATTGAAAGAAACAAGTACTAGTGGTCTCTATGATGTATACAATGCATGCTGGTCAGAATCCCTGCCCCTCAAGCGCGCACCCAGACACCAAAACAGTGCCAGCAAATTGAAACTGAAAAAAATGGATTGAAACTAAAAAAAATAAATAAACTATAAGCAAAAACAAAAAATACAATGTACAGCTTATATGTCAGTTACAGTTGTAATTGTTTTTCACTATCATTTTTTTCCCCACTTCCAGCACAAGATTTTTCAGTACATTTATTTCAGTTACCATATTTTTTTTTTCAGTTTCATTTTAAGGGGGCTAGCTCCGTATCTCTCAGTTAGTCATTCATGCTGTGGGCTGCTTCACTGTCTTGCTCTGCAGTTGGTCCTATTCCTCTCTGAAGGATCAGCAAAGCAGCTGGTGGTGATTTAAAAACTTTGGGTTTAACCACATCTGGTTTAGTTTAATAATAATCTTGGTAATGTATTATTTTACATTGGCCACCTTTTTTGTTGTAAATTTCAGTCCATTGTGGTGTGAATTTGTGAACATCAGTGTGTCAGCAGGCAAGTGTAAATATTGATATGAATGAACTGAATGTGTAAGAATGTAATCTGCAGAAACACTGTTTGAGCGTAAGTGGATCTCTTTCTTTTGACGGCTTCATCATCCAATGAATGGGTGAGGAGCAGATTCAGAGTAAAAGAGAGGAAGTAGGCAGATGTAGAGGGAGATCTAGGAATCGAGCACAGGAATAAAAGGACAGCGAGACAGAGAGGAGGATGTGGAGATGGGGACGAAAGAAAGAGGACAAGCTGTCTGCTGCTGATGGGATCCTCCTCTGCCGCCTGTTTTGCAGTCTGGTTGCTTAGCAACTGCAGTGGCCTAAAATAACCTGCCAGGGGACAGAAATAGACCAAAGATATTTGGACAGATAGTCTACTCTGTGTGCATGTGTGTGTGTGTCGTGAAGTGTTTTTTTTTTAGCTCATTTGATTCATATATGACTTGAATCAATTGAGCAGCTTTGGGTTTGTTATGGTTAAACTACAGTGGTTTGAAGATGGACTATACTCCGGCTGTATATTTATATCTGCTGTAGTGATGTTTTAAATTAATAATAATAATAATAATAATAACTTTATTTATAAAGCGCTTTCAAACAAAGTGCTGTACAACTATTTGAAACTAAAAAGGTAAAAATTGTAAAAATATTATTATTTCATATTTTTATTTCAGCTTTTTATAGTTTTGTACAGTAATTGGCCCTTTGTTGTGGCACAGATAACTGAAAAATCTATTGGTTGTTTGTCTCAGATTTTTATTGCAATTTTCAACTTTTAATCACTGCATCTGATGTTTTGCAGTCAAGTTATGGTTAACAGCCTTAAAGTAGTAAGCATGCTGCAGAAGCCTTGAAACAGATACTTCATTCTAAATTGTCATAAAACAGTTCAGTTGAAGGAAATCACTTTATCTCCTTTTTACATAAAATTACTTAAAACACAATTCATTATATATAAATATTTTTAAAATATCTGTCAGAGATAAAGGTTGCTGTATAGGGACAATGTCTTTGTTGCTTAAAGGTTAACAAAGGGATGTATGTACCAGTCACAAATTGAAATGGAATGCCTTTTACAATGAGAATATTTGCTCACCCTTCTGCAAACTCATATTTTCTCTCCCTGCTGAAGAAATGATCCAGTTTAACCTTTGCCTTTGCTTAAGATTTCAGGTTTCAGGACCACCTTTTCATGGCAAGAGAATTAATGTTTTCTTAGAGGAGCCATTACTGTTAGGAACCTTAGGGAAATAACACATATCATCAGCTATGTAGCTGCCTAACAATCTCGCTGGTTAAACATTTTTTTAAAGCACACCACATACTTGAGTCCATTTTTGAGTGTGTGTTTCTCCGACCGTATGTCACGACAAAGGCATATGGACAACACATCAGGCACGCTGGTGCAAAGCCATTACCCAGTGCTCTAACTGGTTGCTAAGCCGATTGTCAGGGAAGTGACATCAGAATGTTTAGTCAGCACTGGAGGCAGTTGCTGAGCAGTTTCTGCACCTTAGCAACCACTCCAGTGTCCCTGTAACACTACGTCCTGCAGAGAAGAGCGAGAGGTAAAAAAACAAGCATGACAGCAGGAAGTACACGGTGCAGCAGTAAAGATGATATACATTATTGCAACAGGATGTCTATTTTTTCCTCATTGAGACAATCTACTGCCATGAAACATTAAAAAAGTCACAATACCATTAAACAAATGTGAACACTTTGAGGTATAAGAAGGATTGACATATTACAAGTATTTTTCTTCTTTATTATCCAAATTTGACATCTAGTAATACTGTCTCTTTTCGTAGTCATATAACGTTTTCTGAGTGGTAAATGTGGAACCCATAGTATATTTCATTACAAAATGTAAACAATTAACTTTGCACGAACTTTGTGGGGCTTATTGATGTTGATGATGATCAATATTTCTTTGTGAATTTTGTTTTTATTTTAATGCAGTTTAAAAAATTGTTTCACGTTCAGTTTTAAAATCCGTTTTGGAAAAGTTATTTTTACATCTAATTTAAGTTTGTAGTAACTTTAACACAGTTGGACCAAAATATTTAAACTCATGGAATTTCAAGATTCCATAAAGTCTAAAGTGGGGTTAGTTAGTAATGTAATTTTTTTTAAATTGACTTCTACATCATAATTTTGGAGTTTACAATTTTGGAGTAAAACTGAAATTAAGAAACTCTGTTATTAAAGTTTGTTTTTAAATGTGATTGATTATTGTATATATGATATTGTATCTGTTTTCCAGGAAAATATTTAAAATTTTCGAAGGAAAATTACTCAGCCCTGAACTGAATAAAGAGCTATTTATTTAGTGAGGGAAAAAAAGAACATTTAAACCCTAAGGAACTATTATCTTAACCTACTGAGAAAGCAGTGAACACATTTGTTATAATCTTAGTTTTTTCTGTCTTATCTTAAACAAGCTTTGAACAAGTTGGGCAAACCTCTGATTAAAAACGAATTTGCCCCTAACTGATACATTTAAAGCTCCTTGCTCTGCTTCAGCAGCACAAGAGACTAATGTTTCTCTGTGGTATCAGTGACATTTATTTAATTTCCGCCCGAGGCAGCGATGTGTATAAAGAGTGCTTGGATATAAATAAAAAAAAACCTGTAATGAGAATCTCTTCAGCAGGGAGATCGCAGCCTTCTAGCTAAAGTAAAACACCCTTAAACCTAAAAGCATAATTTGGATGAAACCACATTAAAGTTGGAGCAGGTGCATCTTATTTTGTTTGGCTCTCTCATATGTCTTCTTGGGTTCATTGAAAACTTTGGTGCAACCTCTGCTTCTGAGCAAGTCACACTTTGCATTGGGATCATGTAAGAAAAGAGAACGACTCCATTATTGTCCAAAAGGTTATCAAATACCTCCAAAAATGCAGGGAGGCAGGGAAGGAAGGGAATCCAAACACAACACTCCCAGCTGCCCAGGAGAGATAGAAACAGGTGAGGGTCCAATTATAATCTTTTAATGGGTGATACGAGTTTGTATAATCAATGTAAGAAAATAAGAACAAACAGGAGAACTATGGTCACAGCCAAATGTCTGATTTGGGGGATTTCTCTCTAACTATTATAGAGTCTTTACCTTACTATATAAAGCACCTTTATGAGACCATTGTTATCAATTGGCACTATATAAATAAAGTTTAACTTAAAATAAAACTAAAAGAAACTCCTAACAGAGCTATATTTAGAAACAAACTGGTTTTTAAAATAATAATAATAATAATAATTCAAACTGAATTTGAAAGTTCGCTCACTTACAAACATATGAACAGTATCTAGTTTACCTGGTAGGTTCATTTTAATGGAAAGGGATATAATATCAACAAAAAAATCCAGAAAAAACACATTTCATAAAAGTTATACATTGATTTACACTGAGTGAGTACAGGGAGTGCAGAATTATTAGGCAAGTTGCATTTTTGAGGAATAATTTTATTATTGAACAACAACCATGTTCTCAATGAACCCAAAAAACTCATTAATATCAAAGCTGAATGTTTTTGGAAGTAGCTTTTAGTTTGTTTTTAGTTTGAGCTATTTTAGGGGGATATCTGTGTGTGCAGGTGACTATTACTGTGCATAATTATTAGGCAACTTAACAAAAAACAAATATATACCCATTTCAATTATTTATTTTTACCAGTGAAACCAATATAACATCTCCACATTCACAAATATACATTTCTGACATTCAAAAACAAAACAAAAACAAATCAGCGACCAATATAGCCACCTTTCTTTGCAAGGACACTCAAAAGCCTGCCATCCATGGATTCTGTCAGTGTTTTGATCTGTTCACCATCAACATTGCGTGCAGCAGCAACCACAGCCTCCCAGACACTGTTCAGAGAGGTGTACTGTTTTCCCTCCTTGTAAATCTCACATTTGATGATGGACCACAGGTTCTCAATGGGGTTCAGATCAGGTGAACAAGGTGGCCATGTCATTAGTTTTTCTTCTTTTATACCCTTTCTTGCCAGCCACGCTGTGGAGTACTTGGACGCGTGTGATGGAGCATTGTCCTGCATGAAAATCATGTTTTTCTTGAAGGATGCAGACTTCTTCCTGTACCACTGCTTGAAGAAGGTGTCTTCCAGAAACTGGCAGTAGGACTGGGAGTTGAGCTTGACTCCATCCTCAACCCAAAAAGGCCCCACAAGCTCATCTTTGATGATACCAGCCCAAACCAGTACTCCACCTCCACCTTGCTGGCGTCTGAGTCGGACTGGAGCTCTCTGCCCTTTACCAATCCAGCCACGGGCCCATCCATCTGGCCCATCAAGACTCACTCTCATTTCATCAGTCCATAAAACCTTAGAAAAACCAGTCTTGAGATATTTCTTGGCCCAGTATTGACGTTTCAGCTTGTGTGTCTTGTTCAGTGGTGGTCGTCTTTCAGCCTTTCTTACCTTGGCCACGTCTCTGAGTATTGCACACCTTGTGCTTTTGGGCACTCCAGTGATGTTGCAGCTCTGAAATATGGCCAAACTGGTGGCAAGTGGCATCTTGGCAGCTGCACGCTTGACTTTTCTCAGTTCATGGGCAGTTATTTTGCGCCTTGGTTTTTCCACACGCTTCTTGCGACCCTGTTGACTATTTTGAATGAAACGCTTGATTGTTCGATGATCACGCTTCAGAAGCTTTGCAATTTTGAGACTGCTGCATCCCTCTGCAAGATATCTCACTATTTTTGACTTTTCTGAGCCTGTCAAGTCCTTCTTTTGACCCATTTTGCCAAAGGAAAGGACGTTGCCTAATAATTATGCACACCTGATATAGGGTGTTGATGTCACTAGACCACACCCCTTCTCATTACAGAGATGCACATCACCTAATATGCTTAATTGGTAGTAGGCTTTCGAGCCTACACAGCTTGGAGTAAGACAGCATGCATGAAGAGGATGATGTGGACAAAATACTCATTTGCCTAATAATTCTGCACTCCCTGTATTTGATACTCTACAACCCAGCCAGAATTCTGGCACGTAAATTACAGTCAATTACAGATAGTCCTAATCTGAAATTGTTATGTTTATAAAGTCCACATGCTTACAGAATCAGATTCTTCCACTCGTCCATTCTCTACTCGACCCACTGTGTTGGGAGGAAGAAAAATGACCTAAAGAACACCATCCCCAGAATCAAGCATGGATGTGGCTGTTTTTTCTGCTAAAGGTATAGGATAACTTAATCAAAGTGAGGGACCAGTGAGAAGCTCCTTCTCTCAACCAGAACGCTAAAGATAGGTCATGAATGGGTTCATTTCTTTGTGAGTAAGCACATTTACAAATTCAGCAGGGAATAAAATAATTATTTACCCCCACTGTAAGGTGCTCCACCAAAAACTTTCTTGTGATTGCTTTTCTTGCTTGCCCGCAGTTTGCATGGGTGATGTTGACTTGTCTGCAAACTTCTCACCAAGCAGTAGTGCAACTGTAAAAGAACCAACTGCCTTCAAAGTAAAATTGTTGCCTTTTGAACACTCCCAGATACATACGAGATAGAAACATGGGTGATATGTTTGAAATGTTTGCTAGAGTGGTGAGGTAGAAATTTCCCTTTGAAAGCAAACATTCTCCATCTCGGATTTGAGTTGCACTTTTCCAATTTAGTAGTTAGCTAATGTTTGCAGACAAGTCTGCATCTTCCATAGCAATCTGCTAGTAACCAAAGCAATCACAAGGTTTTTGATGCAGTGCCCTCTTTGTGACTGATTTCCCTTAGCCATGGCAAGCAGCCGCCAGCAATCAGTCCTGTAATACACATTTTTCCCTACTCTCAGAAAAATTATGGTTCTGAAATGGTTCTTCAGATGTCTGGTTCTTTAAAGAACCATTGTTTGAAAGGTTCTTTGTGGCACCAAATAAGGTTCTTCTATGGCATCAGTCTAAAGAACCACTTTTGGTTCCAGTTGGCACCTTTATTTTTCTGAGTGTAGTGGCCAGAGGTTGCAAGGGTCTTTTGGCCTGTGTGATTAAAGCCTAACCAAACCAAAACCATTTAGTTGGACCTCTCGAACATCTCTTCCTGGGCAGTTTCCCATAATGATATTTTACACAGGGAAAGACCCAAATTCAGGAAAAATGCAGAGTAGAGATAAAGACACACAGTCTGAATCTTTAATCCAGAAACAGGCAGTGAGGCAAACCGTCCAGTAGCAGCAGGCAAAGACAGACAAAGACTGTGAAGCAGTTCAAAGCATTATACACAAAAGGATCAGTAGGAAACAAAAGCTGGAAAACAGTGAGTTATACTAGAAAAATGAGGAACATGCCTTGAAAGTTTGACTGGGAAAAGCACAAGACAACTCCTCTGGCCATTGAGGAGTAAAAAAGCGGTTAAAAAAGGAGGTATATTCACTTAGGAGACTAATGGGAGACAGGTGTGGCAGACTAAACACAGGTAACACTAATGAGATAAACAAAGCTGTTATTTCCCCATCACATTCAGCATGTTTAATTTATAGAATCTGTAAATACCTGTTATAGTAATACTGTCAAACAACAGACTCCAAGCAAACGCAGTTCACTGGACCTATATCCAGTCTAAAAGAATCCAGATGTGACAATCCACATAACAGTTTCACCATGTATCTCATCATAAAATTGGCTTCTTTCACTTGTTTTACTGATTTAGTCGTGGCAAATAGCCTCATAAAGTTTAAGTGCCTCAGCAGTCCCCGATGTTGTCTCATTTATCTCGATTAACAGAAACATTACATTTGTGGTTTCCTATTTTAAAGAAACTTCACGACATTTAGAGGTTAATGTGCGCTTTATTGTGACATAATTATTTTGTAATTTCAGCGCTGAATGTGTTGCATGTCTCCATCTGTTTTTCATTTATCACAGCAGAGTTTCGCTGTCCATAGCCTGAGGTGTCTTTTTGTCCTCTCGGAGCACGCTGCATGACTGTTTCACACTTTCGTGTATCACAATTTTGAATCATTGGGATTTTTTGAAGTTGCAATTCATACCAAGTTAAATTGCATACCTAAGTCCGAGGAAAGCCACTGTTGTCACACCACTGAGCTGCCAACATTTTCACCATAAGGACATTGTAGAAGTGTTGTTTGGTGTAATATAAAAAAAGAGAAATTAATGTGGACAAATTTCATTTCAGCTCATCGTCACACAGAGCACTGTGGTGTCCTTTAACACCCAGCACACACAGGTGCAGCAAGCTATTTTTATTCCCTATATTTTTGTAAATTACACCATTGCTAGTCTACCAACAGCCTAAATTAATTGATTTTGGTTCAGATAAAGGCGCCTACACGCTTTGGGATTTTTGCATTGTTTTCTGCAAGAAACACAGTGTGAAATTGATCTAATGAACTTGTGTAGGACATCAATTTCGATGCCTGTAGACTATACAGTGACAGTATGTGCTGAACTGGGGCAAAGGTACATCACTGTTCAATGCTACGACCTCCGAGCTGGGTCATAATAACAGTTGGGGGACACATACAAACAAGGCTTCAGCTGTTGAAACCTCTTTATTGTTGAAATCACAAATATTTTGTATTTCCACCCTTGAGGATATTTGAAAGTGCATGGGATTTTTCCCAACCAGTCTACATGTGTTTTGTGGACTTTGACCACATCTCTTGGGGTGTCCTGTTTGGGAGTGGAATATCAGTCCCATTGTTACGAGGGAATAAATCTCAGTATAACTGTAGTTAGAGCTCTGTTTGAATTGCTGGGAATAAGTCAGACTCTTTCCTGTTGGGCTTTGGACTCCTCTAGAGCTGCCTTTTGTCACTGTTTCTGTTCATAATTTTTATGGACAGATATTTTAGGTGCAGCCAAGTAGTGGGGTGTGTCAGGTTTGATGGGGTCATAGTCATGTCTCTGTATCTTGCAGATGTTGTAGTCCGCCTAGCTTCATTGAGTAAAGACCTTCAGCTTACATCGGGAAGGTTTCGAGTAGGGCTGGGCGATATGACCCAAAATTCATATCTCGATATTTTTTAACTGGATGGCGATATAAGATATATATCTCGATATTTTTTAAAGCCATAAAGTAAGAACAAAAAGAGAGTTCTTAGTCAAAGCTGTGTCCCAGATGTCACACAGGCACTTTTATTAACATACAGCATAGATGTGCATGAAAAAAACTACTCAAAAATAAATTATGAGTATTTATTAAATAATAATGCTCCATAAATAAACGAAAAATATGTTGTTGTTGTCCATAACAAAAAGCTCACAATTGTGCAGTCAAAATGTAAACTAAAAGACGCTGAGCATAATAACATAGACCGATTTCACAGCTGCTCTGTTCCCAACTTCTACTGCGTGACTGACAGCCTGGAGTTTGAAATCCGCTTCAGGTGCCATTTATGGTCCTTATACACACACAATATGGTAATATTACGTTGAAGCACAGTGCGTATTACTACGCGAGGCTCCTCGGACAATCCATCAAGCGGTGCAGCTCCGTAGCTTACCAAAGTCGTACTAAAACATTTTTTGACAGATTGATGAGCGCCGTGTTCCACATAAAATCGGTTCGCGATCATCAAGCAAAACCAGAATTCATACATAAGGTGCGCTGTCAACTTTTGAGAAAATGAAAGGATTTTAGGCTGTGCATCCCCTGTGGGCTGCATGGCGTTAGCGTGGTTAGCTCGTTAGCATGGTTAGCTCGTTAACACGTTGACGCTGTCCAGCCCCACGCACGGAGCGATGTGCAGTAACTCGTTAACGGAGATTTGCCGTGTTCATATTGTCGCTGCCTGCAGGTGAAGCTATGGGGGAGGAGGGGGAGTTGTGTTCAGTGAAAGAGAGGCGAGGCCGAGTAATGTTGCGTAGAGACAAAAGTGGACGAAAGAGAGGCAAACTTATGGCTCCACAACTAATTATAACGTATATATCGATATGAAGGATATGGTCACATCTTATATCTCGTATAAAAATATATCGATATTTTTAAAAAACTCGATATATCGCCCAGCCCTAGTTTCGAGGTTTGTATTGAGTTTCTGGGCAGATAGAGAGACTGACAGGCCTGTTGTCATGTAGATGGTCTGTTGTGGTCAAAAGAGGCAGCAGCGTGTTAAAGCAAAGGTCTCAATGAACTTGTGGGTAGTAATCAAAAATTTGAGGTACAGCAGAAAAGAGCTTCCTTTAACAGATGCCTGGGCTCAGTTTTAGAGGTTTTAGGGCTTGGTCATTTTCATATTCAGGGTGCTCCTTCACATCAAAGGGAGCCAGTTGAGATGATTCAGACGTGTGAACACGACACTTACTACATGCCTCCTAGGTGTTTCTAAGATATTCATCTGGGTGGAGAGCCCAGTGCAGATTCAGGGCACGCTAGAGAGATTATGTCTCTTGCCTAGTTTGGTTTCCTCCTGAAAGAGCTCGAGGATATGCCTGGGGAGAGGGAGGTCTCGGCATCTCTGGTTAGACTGGTGCCTCTTGTGAGCTTGATAAAAAGCGGAAAGTGAATGTATAGAAGTTTTATTTCTACATTCTCCCTTTGTGGTTATTTGTTTGTTTTTTCTACCTCTTCATGGCAGTATCTCGGTGAGCAGCTCTTAAAAGAACTACACCTCTGACAGAATATCTTAAATATTTGGAAAAAGTTAACAGAATGACAAAAAATACGACTCAACACACAGTTACATATGGTAAGAATTGCTCAAAAGATTGATTAAATAGTAATGTAACTAAAATAAAGGCTCTCAAAGGGTAAATTCTGGAACAAAACACATCAAAATGCAATGTAAAAAAAAGCTAAATATATAACAATAAAGTGGCACTATAAAGAAAAGTTGTTTAATAAATTCAAAAAGCAGAATAAATAAAATTACTTACTAAATGTAGTTAAAAAACAACAAGCACAGTGAATGTTAGATGGCAATAAAGTGGCTTAGTATAACAGCCTTCTGGAGCTCTGTGTCCATGCTTAGATCAATCATGAGCAGGTCTGGTAGTACAACATCCTGTCTGCGTCACAGCTGGAGTTCATGTCTGCAACCATGTAATTTACTGGTTTTCGCTTTCACATTGGGCTCATTTATAGATATAGAACTGCTTTGTTCAATCAGGACATGGTCAAACTTTAAATTCCTTGTTTCAGTAGCGTGTTTATCTCTTTTCCTTTTTCTTTAAAGGGAAAAAAAACATAGAATCTGTGAATAGTGGCTTTTTTAAAACCAGGAAACAACTTAGTTATTAATACTGCTATGGTGCCCTGTGCTCATTACATCCTGTTTTTCAACTTCTGCCCTGAAGAGCTTCTTAGCCACATTGCCCTTAGTCAGTGTTGCTTTAATGCGGTCTTACTGCTGACATCAATTATAACTTCATACAGCCTTCGTTGAGTGTTTGATGTGGGTTCTCTGTAATTTCACAGAGTGAAGATGGTGCAGACCAGGACAGTCCAGAGGAGGGGACACCGGCGAGCCCCCGCAACAAGCGCAGAGTGGGTCGTCCCAGCAGGAAACGCAAACAGCTGCTTCCTGTGAGTACTGTACTTAAAGCCTGATGGTGTTTTGTGCTTTAAACTGCAGAAGAATGATTGATTATCTGTTCACCTATTAAAAAAACTCCCCTCTCTAATCTGCAGAGGTTTGTTAAACATGCATGCACTACTTTCCTTCTTATTCATTCATACCTGCGAGCTTCCGTGCATCAGCTGTAGTCAAATCATATCATACAGAAACACACTGATCTGGAGGCGCATTTACTGCATTAAGTGTCACATTTGAGTGTGTCTGACATAGTAGCTTGTGTGGGTTGCTTTTTTCTGCTTCAGTGTGTTACAGAGAGAGACTTCTTTCTTAATCAGCATCTTTGAAAGGGGGAGTCCCCTACACATTGACTGTTTGCAAATGTAGTCATCGCAGTCCTCCACATGTAATGGCAGTTTAATACACTCATCAATTTCTGGTCAGCATGGCTCCAGCCCCCACATTTTCCATATACCACTTAAAGTCTGGCTGGAACAGAAGTTAGATAATCTCTAGCATCAGTTGAAGTCATAAAAATATGACTTTAGGTTGGTGGATTGCTCAGAAGTGGGCATGACTTGAATGTAAGAAGCACAAACTGACTGATACTGAGCTGTAGAAAAAAGAAGTAGGAGGAGGATAAAGGACTCAACAGTTGTGAGCAAAGTTTTTGCCACCTAAAATCCAAACGCACTCCTCCACCTATGATATCTTTCCCAGCCTCTGCCAAATGCAAGCCAACAGTTATCACTAAGGTTAGTTTAATGTCCCAAATCATATTTTATTGGATCAGACTGATTTGGATTACAGCCTTTTTGATATATAATTTACAACTGCATGTTCAATTAAGTTGTATATGTGTGTGTGTGTGTGTGTGTGTGTGTGTGTGTGTGTGTGTGTGTGTGTGTGTGTGTGTGTGTGTGGTTGTTTGTGAGGCAGTTTTAGCGTTGTTCTTTCAGTTGCAGTGGTCTAAGAACAAGTGAAAGAAGCTGAAAGAATAACAAATACAAATACAAACATCAAACCACTTACCTACATTTTATATAAGACGGCAAGTAAAAGGCTTAAGTGCCCTGTTTTCACTTATAAAACAAGTTTAACCTTCTTTGCAGCCAACAGGAAAATATAGCAAGGAATAAAGTTGCTTATAAGAATTGCTGTCTCGTATTAATTTTTGTCAGAGAAAGTCAAAACTGTAAACTACCTCAAAAAGACCCCTCTTCTAACTGTGCACTTAGGACCACAGGCTTTTCCACCAATGGTAACGCCTTTTTCCACAGAACTGACTGGTCATTAAGCTGGTTTTGTACTTGCTGCTGTCTTATCTCGTGCATAACCTACTGTAGGTGTGCAGCATAAGTTGGCATGGGAATGTAGCCCCTATAAGAATTCATCTAAAAACTCGTGATTAAACTTGAAGTTATCTATTGGAGCCAACTCATCCTCTGGGCTTTACTTTTTTCTGTTAGTAATGTGAAACGTAAGCAGACATAGGAGAGCTTTTATGTATAGAAGGGGTGGGCAACTCCAGGCCTCAAGAGCCGGTGTCCTGCAGGTTTAAATATCACCCTGGGTCAACACACCTGAATCAAATGATTAGTTCATTACCAGGCCTCTGGAGAACTTCAAGAAATGTTGAGGAGGTAATTTAGCCATTTAAATCAGCTGTGATGGATCAAGGATACATCTAAAACCTGCAGGACACCGGCTCTCAAGGCCTGGAGTTGGCCACCCCTGATGTATAGGCTAGCATTTATTTGGCCGACTTGCAATGGATAAACAATGCATCATCATCAAATTGACTATTTACACACATCCCTGAAGTTTTAAATTCAAATTCAAATTTTATTTGTCACGTACACAGTCATACACAGTACGATATGTAGTGAAATGCTTGGACAACTGCTCGTGACCTAAAGAAAACAAAAAAGGAAAAGGCTATGAATAAGATAGGAAATAAATATGAAAAATTAAAAAGGGTAAATTTAACTAGGAAGGAATAAAATATAAATTAAGGTTAAAAATGAAATAACTGTACAACACAAATTAGAATGAAGAGTAAATTTAACTGGGAAGAATAAGATAAAATATATAAATTAAAGTTGAAAATAAAATAACTGTACAACAAAATACACAATACACAATATAGAACTATATAAGAATGTATGAAGAAATCTAAATCTAAATAAATATATACACAATAACAGCAGCTGTACAAGTATTAACTGGAAATGAAGAATATAGTGACCAGTGTTGTGCAAAACCAAAGTCCAGAAAGTCCAGTGTGTGTGTAAGAACTGTATGTGTGGGTCAGTACTGTGTGGTGGTGTGATTGAGAGACCGTATCGCCTGCGGGAAGAAGCTCCTCCTCAGTCTCTCTGTGTTGGTCTTCAGGGAGCGGAATCGCTTTCCTGACCTCAACAGAGAGAACAGTCTGTTGTTGGGATGGCTGAGGTCCTTCACGATCTTCCTGGCCTTGGTCCAGCACCGCCTGCTGTAGATTGAGTGCAGGTCAGGGAGCTCGGAGCGGATGGTGCGCTCAGCTGACCGCACAACCCTCTGTAGAGCTCGTCTGTCCTGCATGGTGCTGTTCCCGAACCAGGTTAAGATGTTTCCCGCCAGGATGCTCTCTATGGTGCAGGAGTAAAAGTTCCTGAGCACCTTGGAGGGCAGTTGGAAGTCTCTCAAGCGTCTGAGGTGGTAGAGACGCTGTCGGGCCTTTTTCACCACGGTGTTGATGTGACAGGACCATGACAGGTCCTGCGTGATGTGAACTCCGAGGTATTTGAAGCTGTCCACTCTCTCCACTGGGCACTCGTTGATGACGGGGGTCTGGTAGTTCCTCTCCTGCTTAGTGCTGAAGTCCACTATCAGCTCCTTTGTCTTACTGACGTTTAGAAGGAGGTTGTTCCTCTGGCACCAGTTCTCCAGATTCCTAATCTCCTTCAGGTAGGCCGTCTCGTTGTTATCAGAGATCAGGCCCACCACGACGGTGTCGTCAGCAAACTTGATGATGGTGGTGGAGCTGGTAGTGGCCACACAGTCATATGTGTACAAAGAGTACAGCAGGGGGCTCAGAACACACCCCTGGGGGGCTCCAGTGCTGAGAGTGGTGGAGGCTGAGACATGTCCGCCCATCCTTACTGCCTGTGGTCTGCCAGTTAGGAAGTTGGAGATCCACTGACACATAGATGAGCTGAGTCCCAGATGCTCCAGCTTGGTGGTGAGTGTGGAGGGAATTATGGTGTTAAATGCAGAGCTGTAGTCTATGAAGAGCATTTTAACATAATTCCCCCTTCTAGTGTCCAAGTGAGTGAGTGATGTGTGGAGGAGATGAGAGATGGCATCGTCTGTGGAACGATTTGGACGGTAAGCGAACTGTAGTGGGTCCAGTGTGTCTGGTAGTGAAGAAATGATGAAGTCTCTGACCAGGCGTTCAAAGCACTTCATCACTACTGAGGTGAGGGCTACAGGGCGATAGTCATTGAGAGAAGCAGGGTGGGGTTTCTTCGGGACAGGAACAATGATGGACTCTTTGAAGCATGTGGGGATCACCGACTGAGATAAAGAGATGTTGAATATCTCAGTGAACACAGGAGCTAGCTGGTATGCGCAGTCTCTTAGGATACGACCTGGGATGCCGTCTGGTCCTGCTGCTTTCCTGGTGTTCACTCTCTTGAAGGCTCTCCTTACTTCATGCTTTTTTACTTTATGCTCCCTGTAGTGAGACAAGTCCTCCAAGGTTGGTGTGCACTCAGGTTAAAGTCCCCACCAGGACATACAAATATGAAAAGCACAAATACACAATCACACCGTGGAGTCTGACCAGGAATTGTGTGGATCTCCAGGGTGGAGCTGTCAGTAACTATATAGAGCAGAGATGGGTCAAGAAAGCCTCAATTTCTTCTCTCTCTCTCTCCACTTGTTCTCTTCCATCAAAAGTAACCACACTCTCGCCTGTACACACATAATATTAGAGTAATGATGATGGTTTAATGGATGATTAAATTTGCCTTTGTCTTTGTTTCCTTCATCATTTCATTGCTTTGTTTTCCCGCTGGTCAGTATTTTTTTCTAAGTTAAGATAGTATTCCCCCTCCTCCTCCTATTTCCTCCCTCATTTTGATCCCATTTCTTCCTCTCTGCTTCAACCATGTGTGGAGCAGCTGGTGGGTTATTATGCATGTCTGTGTGTTACTGTAGATTAAAGTAGTTTGAAGGACAGTAGGACTACAGAGTTATATTGGAACACTTCCCAACATTTAACGTGCTTCAACGTGAAAATCCCCCTCAGTTTTTTATAAAAAATGAAACTCTCCTTGCACTATAATAACTAGATTCAATCTTAGGTTATGCTAAACTATAATGCTAAGACGTTATGCTAAACTATAATGCTAAGACGGTACGGTGTTATCCTAATAACAAACCGTGGGTAACACAGGAAGTCAAAGCTGTCCTCAACATGAAGAAGAAGGCTTTCAGGAGCAAAGTGAAGGAGGAGATGAAAGCAGCACAGCGGGAGGTGAAACGCTGCCTGAGGGAAGCAAAGGACACCTACAGGAGGAAGGTGGAGCAGAAGTTGGAGAGGAACAATATGAGGGAGGTCTGGAATGGTGTGAAAACCATCACAGGCCACAACACCAAGAAAAGCGCAGTGGGGGGGACTGTGGAGAAGGCAAACGAACTCAACAACTTCTTCAACAGGTTTGACCAGCCCACAACCCCCCCACCCTCACCCTCACCTTCACTACAGAGTCCTCCCCCCACTCTCCTGCCTCCCTCGCTTCCCCCCCTTCCTGACACCATGACACCCCCCTCCTCCAATCCCTCTCTCAGCAGCAAGACATCTCCCCCCCTCCCCTCCTCCCAAACATCTCCCAGTGTCACAGTGGATCAGGTCAGGAGGCAACTGAGGAAGCTTCGCCCCAGAAAGGCAGCAGGCCCAGACAAGGTGTGTCCTAGGATGCTAAAGGCGTGTGCTGCTGAACTTGGGGAGCCGCTACAACGAGTCTTCAACCTCAGTCTGCGACTGGGGAGAGTGCCCGCCCTATGGAAGACATCCTGCATCGTCCCGGTCCCCAAAAAGAACCGGCCCAATGAGCTGAATGACTTCCGACCGGTGGCACTGACGTCACATCTTATGAAGACTCTAGAGCGGCTCTTCCTCAACTTCCTCCGACCACAGGTACAACATGCCCAGGACCCACTACAGTTTGCATACAAGGCGGGTGTCGGAGTGGAGGATGCCATCCTGTACCTCCTACACAGAGCCCACTCACACCTGGATGGGGGAAAAGGCACGGTCAGGATACTGTTTCTTGACTTTTCCAGTGCCTTTAATACCATCCGGCCCTGTATGCTTCAGGAAAAACTGAACAGGATGGAGGTGGACCCCTGCCTGGTGGCTTGGATCTCCGACTACCTCACCGACAGACCACAGTACGTCAGGCTGAAGGACATCACGTCTGACACTGTGGTCAGCAGCACAGGAGCACCACAGGGAACTGTGCTGTCCCCTCTTCTCTTCACCCTGTACACCTCTGACTTCTGCTACAACTCTGAATTATGCCATATTCAGAAGTTTGCAGATGACACGGCCATCATGGGGTGTATCTGGGATGATCAGGAAGAGGAGTACAGAAGTCTGGTGAGGAACTTTGTCGCATGGAGTCACACAAACCACCTGCAACTCAACACCTCAAAGACTAAGGAACTGGTTGTGGACTTCGGGAGGTCCAGAGAAGGTCCACTGCCGGTTCAGATAGAGGGGGAGGAGGTGGAGGTGGTCAACAAGTACAAGTACCTCGGGCTGTGGGTGGACAATAAACTGGACTGGTCATGCAACACAGAGCACCTGTATAAAAAAGCCCAAAGCCGACTGTACTTCCTCAGGAGGCTGAGGTCTTTTAACATCTGCAGGAAGCTCCTGAGGATGTTTTACCAGTCGGTGGTTGCTGGAGTACTTTTCTATGCTGTGGTGTGCTGGGGGAGCAGCACAGCAAAGAGGGACTCATCCAGGCTGGAGAAACTGATCAGGAGGGCTAGCTCTGTGGTCGGCATGAAGCTGGACAGTGGCAGAGAAAAGGACATTAAAGAAACTGATGGACATTATGAACAATGCTGGGCATCCTCTGCACACGGCCATTAACAACCAGGAGAGTCTGTTCAGTGACAGGTTGCTTCTCCCCAAGACAAGAACTAACAGACTTAAAAACTCCTTTGTCCCACACGCCATCAAACTGTTTAACTCCTCTCTGGAGGGGAGAGGGAGGGGAGACAGGAGGACAAAGGAGGGGGGAACAACTAAGCTGTAGTGCCTCTTCACCTCACTGTACAATACCTTGTGCAATACTTTTTGTAAATAGTCAACAGTGCAATAGACTCAATACTTGAAATGTGCAATTCACTTGTATTTTTATTTTTTATTCCTATTTATTCTATTTATCCCCTTTGTATATTTTATTTATATTTGTCTCTGTATTTATATATGTGTGTGTGTGTGTGTGTGTGTGTGTGTGTGTGTGTATATATATATATATATATATATATATATATATATATATATATATATATATATATATATATATATATATATATATATATATATAACAATTCTGTAACTGTAACTTCGGTCGTTGCTGTGCTTTTTGGAAGTCGAATTTCCCAGAGGAACCCACCCGAGGGATTAATAAAGTTCTATCTTATCTCTTATCTTATCTTATCTTAATTATTTAAACTGCTTGGCTCTTAGCTCAGTCAGACTATGCATGTCAACCAGACCTTTCGATTCACTTTTGGTGCATGTGGAGTTTCGTTTGGTTTCTTTTGGTGTTTCCGTTTTGCATCCAGACCACAAAAAGGTCACAGATGGATTGCGAACAGATTGTGGTTGGCATGTCTGACAAAAAAGTATCATGACACGTGGTTGGTGGATAAAAATGACAATTTTGGTCACAACATTTAAAATAGCAAGCAAAAGATCGTGTGGTGTTGAGTTCCTATGTGCAGTCATATAAATATGATCAACTCATATAAAAGTAAAAAAATCTGCCAGAAAACACTCAAACTTTACCTGATTATAATGAGTAAGGGAAACAATGTCAGGTACAAAGTGTGGTCATTTTGTTTGTGTTCATTATACCTCTACATCTATCACAGATATCCTAAAAAGTGCCATAAATTAATGGCACTAATGCATTTTTGTGTCACCTGACTGTGAGGAAGAATTAAGAATTAAAAGAGATAAAGGACACATTTTGGGGAAATATATATTAAAAGTGAAACCTATATACAGCAGTGCAGATGTGAAAGATAATAAATAGATAAATAAATAAGTAGATAGACCAGCTTGTGAGTTGTACATGGACAGTAGTGGAAATGACCAACGGTAGCAGGTATGACAGTAATGCAAATGGTTGCAGTAAAGTGCCAAAGACGGTCAACAGCATTTAAGACGTGAATGTAACTTGTGAGAGTGTGTTACAGTACAGGGGTATGAGCTTAAATTATTGAAAAACAAAGCCTACACTTAAAAAAAAAAACAACAACCCAAGAACATGCACAGTTGTGTAAAACAATGTTTTCAGAGGATTCTTGACTTATACTTGATTAAAAAAACTATGTACGCCCCCATGATTATAGAACCACCTTTAGCAGCAACAAATTAAGTCATTATTTTCAGTATGACTTTATCAGTCTACTTTATCTGCTGTGGAGGAATTTTGGCCCGCGTGTCTTTGCTATGTTGCTTTATTTTATTGAGGTTTGCAGGCATTCGCCTATGCACAGCTCTCTTAAGATCCTGCCATAAGATTCAGCCATTCTGTGTAGATTTGCTACTTTGTTCTGTTGTATCACCCAATTGCAAACTCAGTAAATATGGTCACATTAATTTGTTTAAAGTTACTGTATAAAATGTGATTTAAGAAATTGTAGCTAGGCTTTTAAGCAGTATTACATTCTTTCCATGCAAAAGCTCTGTGTATATGCGGCTTCTGATTAGTAATTGGACACTTAATTAATTTGTTGTCAATGAAAACAGAGTATATTGACTGCTACAGATGACTTCTTAGGAGATAAGCCTTTTTTTAATGTCTTCATTTATTAATGTATATTTTAATTTTCAAATAATGAACATGCACCTGTATGAAGATTCAAATAGCGTTAATAGAGTTTTTGAATCTTTCCAACTTTACTGAAATTGCAATTCTGTGATCCATACTAGAATAATTATATATATGGTTCAACCCACATTTACTGATTCCTTTTCATTTCAATGCCTATTTTGCAGCTAATTCATTACGCATCAAACTTAAGGCTGGACAGAATTTGTTTCTAGAGCATCGTACTGAAAAAAAAAAAGCCATACAATCAATAGCTGCACTCATCTCCACTTATAGGTTGCAATGAAAACACTGCTAACATGAAAAATGATAGACATACACTTAAAACACTGAAATTTGTCTTTAGTTATGTAAAGCAGTACAGGCTTGCCTTGGGATTCCTGAGCACTGATTTCTGGGAGGTTATTTTGTTTTGCTTTTTGCACACTCAGGGTCAGATGGAGAAGGTCGTGGGGTAGTTATAGCCCTCAGGTTGTATATTCCCAGTGTGTGAGGACTCCCTTTCAATCTGGTTGCCAAGCTGTGTTGGTATTAAATGTGTATATTGACTGTATCTTATGATCTGGCAGCTAGGATAACACAAACTATGGATGTATGTATTGCAATTTTTCACAACAGGAGGGTGCGGGACTTAAAAACATAAAAATATTGGGGAAATCTGGGTGGTGTGCTTTGATGTGACTTGTGCATAGTTTTGACATTTCTCCTCTTAATTGCTCAATTTAAGCAAAAATACCTGCAGTACACATTTCCAGGGTTTTTACTGGCTCGGATTGGGCCTTTTTGTAGGGTTGGGGGATGCACATAAGCGCAACTGGTCTGCATATAACTAAGTTTAATTAGTCTTATCAGAAGTCTGTACATTTTTTTTTATTTCTGGCCATTTGATAAGCAAAATTGTACTTTCAAATCATAATGAAAAATCCTACTGTTTCTTTGGTAGATTCTATAATTTTTATATACAGGAAAAACACAGATTTCTACAAAAGGTATTTGCCTATTTTCACATCTTACACTTCAACAATACATGCAGCTACTTCGGCTGTACATCTGTAAAACATAAACACAGCTGGCATGTATTAATTTGCTGTAGTGTGATTGCTTATTCTATTATTTTGGTGCACCATTGTTTTATTGTTTGTTACATCCTGTTCTCTGCTCAGCCTATTCTTGGGTGTAATCAAACGTTTCATCCAACTAAAAGCTGCCCTTAGCTGGATTGCTGCAATGTATACACAGTCAGTTTAAAGTTTGTCAGCTGTAGAGTAAAGTCAGGTACTTTCCAGGCTGTCTGTCAGTCAAGATCAAGGCGACGATAGATTCGGAGAGAAGAGGAAGTGCAAAGAGAAGTTGTTTGAAAAGGTGAAAGTTCCACTGTGCTAAAAATAGCTTGCTTTTCGATGCATTTATGCCTGCTTGCAGCGCATTTGTGGCCTTTTTCTTCACTATAAACTATCATATAAATATCAGCACATCTTTAAAGCTGCATTAAGCAATATCCACCTATTGCTTTTCAATCAGGTCGTAGGATTGGTTCAGTGAAGCTTAACCAGTGCACCTGCTCTTGCAAAAGGAAGTGTATAACCAGCTGACTCAAGCCGGCTTTACACTTTCTGTGTAGCGCTAAATGACGGAGAGGCGAAGTAGCTGAAGAACGGCGAGCACTTATAGCAACCCAAAGACATCCAGATACTTTTCTCAAGAGTCTGTGGACCAAACCAGGGCTGAAATGAATTTGCATTCAACATGTGGCCAAAAAGATGACTGCAAACCCAGATTCCTCTGTTTCTGCTGAATGTGTAAGTAGTCAGTTGTTTGCTTAAAAGTTAGGAGCTGGTTTAGTGTTTTCTTTATTGTTTAATGCAGCTTTAATTTCATATTTGGGTTAAAATGATAAATGTTAAAGGCCACGTGCTCACATCAAGGGCACGTCATGGTTCACAGGATAGACAATGGTGTGCTAACTTTTTTTTAATTTAATTTAATTTTTTATCATTTTCAGCTTGTTTAATTCATACCACGTGTTTTGTTCACATCTTTTTAATTCATTTTAGCTAATGTATTATTAGATATCCAGTAGATATCCACAATTTTTAATATGCTTTTTATAGTAATACACAAATGTATTATTTCAAATAGCAAGTTTCACACTAAAGTCAACCACTTGGACCAAAGTGGTTGACTTTAGTGGATTGGCTTGATTTATGTAGTGTGAGTTTGATGTGTTTGTTGTAATTAATTAAGTCTATTAAACACTATATTTATGAATAGTTCTCCCTTTAGCATTTGATTTAATTTTAATAAGTGCTGACGAAGTATTATGAGTAATCTTTAAAGCATTTTTTTTTACTTTTATAACTCTAGTTTTGATTCTAACTCTGTAAACAAATATAAAGTGCTACCCTGTCACTATATGGAGTCTGGAGACCCTGCTTGATCCCACATTAAGTCTAAGAACCTGGTGGTCTATAAATGTAGATAACTCTTTACTGTTATTTTACAAAAGGGCAACAGCATACATTTAAAGCAAAATAGTACATTTTAGCTATTATGTATGCTGTAAGGCCATCAGAAATGTAACTTTGGATTACAACCTTGTTTCTGTTTGACTGCAAGTGTTAAAAGTGTGTGCTGGAGTATTTTAATGTGTCCCAAGGCCCTTTTAGTCACCTTTTTGCGTTATCTGACTTTTACAGGCCGCCTCAGCCGCTCATTACAGCTTTTGCATGCCTGTTAACGTAAGCTAGAGTTAGCGTAGCATTTGAGTTTGATATTCACCTCTGGCTCTGCACTTTTTAACCAACGATCTATAAAATCTTTTAGCAGCACACAAACACACACATATTAAAAAAAAAACCCTGCTGTGTCCCCTGGTTTAGCATTATTAAAGCTGGTCAGCTAATGGATTAGCCCCTGAACTAGAGGCAGAAGATTGTTTGAGTTCATAATTCACGAGTATTGCCATATTGATATTTTGCAGTGTAAATTCATTTTAAATTTGTGCTTAATATTAGGCATGCATCTGTAAATATATATACATTTAAACTTGTAGGAGCAGTTAGGATCATTTAGCACTGTTATTCACATCAGTACAGCCCCCCCCCCCATCGTCACCTCAAAGGTGTGTGTGTGTTTGTGTGTGTTTTAATGGTACCTGGGGGTGTTTATTACAGTGATCCTGTGCAGACGCCCTCTGTAGACTAATATGTGTGTGCAGTTTTGAAGTAGCTCTTTGACTGTGTGTTTTTAGGCATTTGTTTTATGTGTGGGTATAGAGCTTGCACGTGTGTGTGTGTGTGTGTGTGTATGATTATTATGTCTGTGGAACCCTTTGATGGGTGTAGACGAGGGCGTTCAACAGTTTTCTCATACCTAGACTGTGCACTGTGTGTTTCCCAGGAGATGGCAACCTCTGACCCCTGTGCAAACGCCCCCCCAACTCCGCCTGAGGAGCCGGCGCCTTCACCCTCCCCTCGCAAGAAGCGCGGGCGTCGGAAACAAGAGCCAGCGGAGAGGAATAAGGGTACAGCTTTAATGCTCTTTGCCCATATATGATTATTACCTTAGATTGAACAGCATTCGGAAAAGTTCTGCTAATTTTCTTTCAGTATAAAAACTTTAAACAGTTTATTTACAACAACAAATGTTATCTTTTGTGTAATTCATTTATCTAAAACTTTACCTTTCAAAGAACTTCCATGTTGCAGCTTTTAAGGGAATGGTAATTGTACATAAGTACACTGGGGCAAAGTGATGAAAACCACGTCTTTACATCCTCATTAAATCTCTCGTTAAACCTGTACAAATGAGCCATTTCCTGTAACTTTTTTTCCCCTGCAGACGAGCCAGATGACAGAAACTGCGACTCCCCCAGAGAGGTGAGAAAACAAGTGTCTGCAGCAATTTTGCATGTTTTCTACATGGTTAAATCAATCACTCTCATGGTATACGCAATATATAACAAGCTTTTTGTGTACATGCAGGGAGAGACTGGAAGGCTGCGGAGAAGGCCAGTCCCCAGAGTAACTTTTCAGGCTGGAGATCCATACTATATCAGCAGGAGACAGAGAGAAGAATGGCTCAGCCGCTGGAAGATGGAGGTGAGCAACGGAAAAGCTCGTATTTACACTGATATACGTTTATTTAGGAGCCCAGTTAGAGCAAATATGCTCCTTAAATATTTTTGATGGAACTTCTCGTCCTATATATTGTAAAAGTTTTACAGGTGGACCAAGAAGATTTATAAACTTTTGAACTGGTTTTATAGATGTGGGATGCCCTTTTAAAGCAACCAAACTACAGTGGAAATTAGCTGTGGTTCGCTTTGTGCGATGCTGAGTAATCCAGAGAAAGAGGGAAATCCCCTTTAGATATTAAATCAACCTTGACAGAACTGCGTGCTGAGTAATATTGCTCTGAGTGTTGTCACGATTTACAGTCTCACTTTATATGTTGGGGATATGAACTCCATGTGTTCTGTGTCTGTTTAACTTTTACAACCCCAATTCCCAAAAAGTTGGGATGCTGGGTAAAATGTAAATATTATGATTTTCAAATCTCATAAACCTATATTGTATTTACAGTAGAACATAGAAAACATATCAAAGTCATTTTGAATTTGATTGCAGTAACACGTCTCAAAAAAATTAAGCCAAGGCCCGTGTAGCATCCCCTCTTCTTTTAACAGCAGTCCATAAACATCTGGGACTGAAGAGACCAGCTGCTAGACTATTTGAAAGGAATGTTGTCTCATACTTGTCTCATATAGGATTCTAGCTGCTCAACAGTCCTCTGGCTTCTTTATTGTATTTTTTCATTTCATGATATGCCAGATGTCTCCAGCTGGTTAAAGGTCTGGACTACAGGCAGACAGTTCAGCACTCTTTGAGAAACTAAGCCATGCTGTTGTAGCTGCAATATGTGGTATAGCATTGTCTTGCTGAAGCATCCAAAGCCTTTCTGAAAAAAGTCTTTGGATGGGAGCATTTGTTGCTCTAAAACCTGTATATGTTTTTCTGCACTGATGCTGCCTTTCTGGATGTTCTTCTCCCATCGTATCGTATCGTATCGTACCGTACCGTATCGTATCATATCGTATCGTACCATATCGTATTGTATCGTATCGCATCGTATCGTATCATCAGAAATGCAGAATTTTGAACTGATTGCTAAAAATAAGCTGGATGCTTCCTCTCCTTTTTAGTCTGGCAGTTCCAGTGTCCATAATTACCAATAAGAATTTCAAATTTGACCACAGAACAGTTTCCCACTTCATCTCAGTATATTCTAGATGAACTTTGGCTCAGAGAAGATGCCATTGTTTCTGAATCATGTTCACACATAGCATCTTCTTCATGTGATAGAGATGTAATATGAATTTCTGGATGGCACGGTTCCTGAGCTCATGCAGTGATTTCCATGATACAATCAAACCCGTTTTAATGCAATGTGGCCTCAGGGCTCAGCTTTGTACCTCGTGCACATAGATCGCTCCAAGTTGCTGAATCTTTTGATGATCTTTTGATGATTTGATGATAAGATGCTCTTTTTTATATACAATCATATTACTGATAATTAGCCTATTTAATTCAACATGTTCCTGTAGCTGTTTCTTTTTAGTACCTCTGACTTTTCATCCTTTTTTTTTGCTCTGTTTCAGCTTTTGAGATATGTTGCAGCCATCTAATTCAAAATGAGCTAAATTCTTTTCAAAAGATAGTAGAGTGTTATAAAGTGTTTAATATTTGGTATGTTTTCTATGTTCTACTATGAATAAAATATGGGTTTATGAGAATTGCAGATCGTATGAATTCTGCCTTTATTTACATTTTGCACAGCGTTCCAATTGATTTTGGAATTGGGGCTTTATTTTACTCAAATAAAAATGAGAGAAAAGTCCAAAGATTTCCTGTGACTGTTTTTTTTTTCATTACGGCAAGGATTCCTTTAGCTGACTTCACCCACATGGCACACTCTGACATCCTTTACCTTCTCTTACACATCTTTTGCTGTTACTGATGCTGCCTACACCTGGCATCCACCTGTAGGCTCTTTCACTGCCATATGTTTCATTGAGGGGGATGTTATTAATGCTTCCTTGAGGGGAGCATCAAGGTCAGAGGTTAGATTCAAATCATAAATGTACATGTGTTATGCACCAGACGGTGAAGAATAAGAATCGGTTGGGACTTCTGGTAAAAACTGCTAGCAAAATTTCAGGGCGCTGGCAAGATGGACTTTTGGCCATTTACAATAGAAATGTGCTTAGAAAGGCTCATTCTATTATTAATTTTGTGAACCATCCACTTCACAGTGAGTTTGAGTTGTTGCCTTCCGGCCGCCATTTTAGAGTACCTCCGAGGAGGACTAAAAGACTCCAGGTCTCTTTTATCCCTACTGCGTCTTGTCTCCTTAATGGCAAATAATTGTCCTTGAATTTTCTATCATTATTATTGTTATTATTGTTTTATAGTATTGTTCTGTTTGTTCTTATCCTCCTGCTGCTAAACTAATTTCCCCTTGTGGGACAATAAAGAAATTGAATTGAATTGAATTATTTGGGTAACCTGAGATATAAAACAAGAATTCAGGGTATCTGCAGGTCTGAAAGGTCTTAAAAATGTCAATCTTCAAACACTACAAGTTTCTAGAAAGTCTTAAATTTTCTGCAGCTCCCTGTTTTTTGGTTTTTTGATTTCAGCCAAACCTTTCTTTGGACCTGAGGGCAAAAACTGCACCTAATAGTCATAGACAGCCAGATGTTAGTGGTCTAGTCCGACATTCACTCACAAAGCCAGAAATATTGATTATATTATATTAGAATAGAATAGAATAGAATAGAATAGAATAGAATAGAATAGAATTCAACTTTATTGTCATTGCACATGCACAGGTGCAGGGCAACGAAATGCAGTTTGCATCCATCCAGAAGTGCTTTAGTGATATAGATATATTACAATATAGCAATAATATAGATATGTAAGTATATTACAGAAATGGGTCTATTATGGTATGTTATAATGTACACGGTATGAAGTATGTTGTGAATATTCTATAACTATAGGTATGTACAGGCTGTAGTGAGTACAAGCTATGTACAGGATATGAACAGGATATAAATATGAAAAACTATACAGAATATGAAATAAATAACTTTACAGAAATCTGAGATATACAGTTATACAGAAATGGGAACTATTTATTATTATTGTGATAAAAGCAAATCCACATGTTTTGGGGCGTGTTTGGGGTTTCTTTGTGGCCTTTCATGATCAACACCATGTGACTGACGGTTTACTTCATTATACAATCCTTGTGATTGGACAGCACACAACAGACACTCCAAAGACACAGACTGCAATTACCTGACTTCCATTATTTCAGTAAAAACAATGCTTTTATGCCATTTCCGTTTATACTGGGGGGCCTGCTTGTTAGTACCGCCAAACCTATCACTTCTCAGACACCCAGTGTCACCATTAAAAACCTGTGGTGCAGACACATCAGAATTCAGTGGGGTAAGAAATTATCTCCAGAATCAGAAGTCATGAGTCTGACTCTTCCTTGTGGCTGGTTATTTATTCACAAATGTCATTTTCATCTCTCAAGCAAAAGTGTTTTGTTTCTATCATTTTGTTCAAATTAGTAAAATTGTAAGACAAAACCTCCTGTGTCCAAATCAAGCCACACAGGCCAAATCTGGCCTTCTGGAATTTTAATCCAGCCCACATATCACTCTAGGTTCTTGATCAATTTCAGCCTTTCTAGTTGTAGTTGCAGTCTGCACAGCAGCATGCGCCCCATCCAAACTAAACAGAGAAGTACACACCTGCAAGTAAAACTAACAAAAGGCTCAGCCTGATAGGGATCAAATGGTTTGAGATCTTCTACTTCTCCTGACTAAATGTTTTAAAGCCTAATTCATGGACTGGTTAAGTGTTACATATTGAACAAAAGGTTGTGTGCAGCATACAAGTTCAAATAGTAGCTAACTGTTCAATTAAATTGGCTACACTTGGCTTTAAAATGCACCTTGATCAGTCAGATTAGTGCCATAAGTGTAAATGTTGCGATTCAGTCACTGGTGGTCTGGGATACATTTGGCCTCACACATTTTACTGTGTAAAAGCAAAAGTTTTCCAATGTGTCCCCAGCAAAAACATAACAGGAAAATATTTTATCAATAAGGGACTTTATTTGGTCCTTTTTGCAAATTGCAAGTGTGTGTCATTCCAGTCTAAACAGTTGGAAAAGCCTTCTTGAAACGTTTTAGGGTTTTTTTGTGCCAACGCTTCCGGAACAAATCTGGTGCTTTATTGGCAACAGATGGCTGTGTGAGGCTTTCTGCCTTTCTAGAGGAGGTGAGGTAGACAGTAATGATTTCTGAACACCTTGGATGCACATGGTAGACACTGGTATCAATACCAGTGGCCCTCAGCTGTCCTCTCATGATCTGATTGGCCAAGGTGTGTGTGTGTGTATTTATATTGAAGTTTTGTGTTCTTTTAGGTTAGTTTAGTTTTGTTTGTGTTCTTTGTAGAGGTTCTTGTCCAGCTACATTAACTGAGATTACACCTGCAACTGCTAGCAAGTATGAGAAATGGATCTTTGTAAATTCACTTACCTCCAAATAATTGTTTAGTTTTTTTTTCAGCCAAAACCTTTCAGCCAGTTTGACACTTAAAATTGTATAAAAATGTCTTTAAAATCATAATGTTACACAAACCCTGCACAGTATTTAAATAATACTGTAAGAATAACAATAATTAGCTTATTACATTCAACTGAGCTTTGATTGGAACAAGTGTTGTCTGAGAGCTCTTTACTGTGATTTGCTTTTATTCTGCCTCGTTTGTCCAGTGTTAGCAATTTCTTATACTTGTTGGAACTTGTCGTAAGTGTGGGGTGGACATTTGTCTGTTTTGGGTCAAAACACTGACATCTGGAAAGATTTTTTTCTTGTCAGCATTCAGTGTGTCATTATGTTATTTAACTTGACCTCTTTGGGCTTTCTGTTCGGCCTTCATCACTTTACTGTGTTTGCAGTCACCCTGCTCTGCTCTGCAGAGTTTGTTTGTTTACACTGGAGGGGAGTGGACTTCCCCTCCACGACTTGGCTTGTGGAAGATGACCTGTTTCCTTTCAGTATTACAAGCTTTTTGCAGCAGCATTTACCCAACAGTTGACACAGTAAAAGTGAAAATAGCATCTTTTCCTTTCCCGTAGACTCACATGCACTGTTTGTCCACCAAAGATAGTTGGTTGACATTGGTCTGAAGTGTACCAGTAGTGCAATTTAGATGTAATAAACATTTGTGTGAAACAGTGTCTTTTTTTTCCTCCTGTGTAGCCTTGCAGCCCCATCACATTTTCTTTCAATGAACCCTTCCTGTAGGCTTAAAAAGTTGAAAGTGACTGGTGAGTCCATGGATATTTGTGATCTGTTGAAGTTTAAGCTTTCCATACAATCCACGTAGACATTATATTATATTATATTATATTATATTATATTATATTATATTATATTATATTATATTATAAGAGAGAAGTGTTTTCTTTAAAGATCCTGAGTACTTGTAAACAGCTGTACTCTTGATGTCCCACCCATTTGTCCTTTACTTTTAAATATACGTCTCGATTTTTCTCCTCTTTTTACAACATTATCACATCCTCTATAACTTTCCCTGAAATCTTGGGACATTTAAAACAGGAGTTTATTTTAAAAACTCAGCCTGGTGTGTGTATGACTTTAAATATCTTACTAAATTTATTTGGTACATTTTTATGTGGTGTCAAATATATTTTTATATCCAAGTCGTCATTTCTATTTATAATTAGCACTGTATAGTCAACTGCCAAAGTAGGCTTGCTGCGACAGATGGTGCATCAGCATCCAGATTTCCTGCTTATTATGGAAACAAAACAACGGTATTCAAAAACACTTTAGAAAACTTTAATTTTAGGAAGATGTTCTCAACAACATAACAATAAGTTGTTCTTAGATTGTTCTTATTCTTTGATGTGTCCTTGCACTCATTATTTAATCTGTTTCCTTCTAAAATCATCATTTTGGTTCAGTGTTGCAGCTCTCTTCTACTCGTTCGTCTTCCAGCTGCAGCTACAGCTGCTTGGAGCACAGAAACCTGCTGAAAACAGGTGCAGCTTGGTGCTTGCAAGGCAGACAGTAAGCAGGTGGACAAAGTGAGTCACTAGGAGGTGAATTTGGAGAAATATGTAGTAAAGAGAGAAACAAATGATCCCCTTTGGAACTTGTGATCAAAATAGAGCTTAAAGAGAGGGAATTTTAGACTTACCCACCAAGTACCTTCATAACTGAGACATAAGTGACCAGTTGGTAGTTTAACCTGCAGGTTTGACCCAGCATTTGTGAAATGCTTTGAGAGTAGTTGACTGAGGTCATAGTTATAGTAGTAAGCACATAGTAATTCAAGGAAAATGCTTGGCTGGTTAACTGTGCTGTAACCACGAGCAAGGCATATAGTGTGTGAAGATGACCTTAAAGTGAAAAAAGAGAATGAGTGAAAGAGACAGGAAGTGTGTATGTGTGTGGTCGTGAAAAGGAGAGAGAGAAAGTCATTAAGGCTTATTGACACACACAAGGACATGAGCGAGCGCGTGAGAAAAAAGCAACAGCGTTTGGAAGGAAGAAAGCGAGAGTGAGCAGAAACCACACGTGGTTGCATTTCCCTCGTGTTTGAACTTGTTCTGCTGTGCAGTCAGTTTTTGATGGACACAAACTTTGAAGCCTGTGAGACGTGACATGAGATCGCTTGAAAAGAGCAAAAAGAGCTTTAAATTACTTCATAAACTATAAATCAGCTCTGCACTGGTGAAAATGACGATTATGATTTCAAAAAAACCCTTTCTGCTTAACTGGAGCATATGTAAACACATACAGAGTCTAGTTGGTCTAACTGATGCCAGCTTGTCTTCAATCTGCAAACTGTTGCATGTGCATGTGACAGATGGAGAGAGAGAAAGAGAGGTAGAGTATGCCTGGCTTCCTGTCAACACTATCCTCTCACTTACTGAGTCATTAGCAGCTCTCCAAAGCTATGTTTGTATTACATGAGTCTAGTGGGACTAATAGGAAAGCTCTTTAAACTTTAATTTATCCAAAGGTGGCCTATCATGTTATCAATATCTGCTGAACTGTTGTACAGGTCACTTCTAAAGAGGTGATTTTTAATTTTAATGAGACATGGATAATTAGACGATAGCATAAAAATACTCATTTCCAGCACAGGCTCATTTTAAAGTCTCAACATTGGCATTTTGGCTATTGCTATAGTGTTTTTGTTTTGGAGCCAGAATACTTGGACCAGAGGGTCCAAATACTGTATGATTAACAAGATACATCGATAAACTGTATAAACACAATGCACAGGTACAAATAACTGCTAATTAATCCAGACTAAGAAAAATAAAAGCGTAAATGCTAAAAGCAGAAACCTGGACAGTCTTTACGACACCAAAAAATTATTATTGACATAATTTTTTTTCATTAAAAAGGGACAGAAATGCTGAAAGACTCTTAACTAGTGGAGCTGAAGCTGACTGACTGACACCTGTCAATCAAAGCACACATGCCACTAACTGTAAGCCTTAGTAGTCTCCTAATCAGTGAATAATTAAAAATTAACTATTCACAGAGACAAAAACTTCTTTGTATCAGTCTGTAAACATACTTCTTAGTGCTTTAAATTTATGCATTTTAACATTGGAGTCTATGGGGATTGACTTAAAAACAAAATGCCTAAAACTGATCATTTAGAGCATAGATGTCAAACTCTGGCCCGCGGGCCAAATCTGGCCCGCAGCCTAATTACATTTGGCCCGCGAAGCCATACCAAATTACTATTGGAGCAGGCCTACTGGTATTATACAGCTAATATATATATTGTTTAGTATTAAGCTTTGCTTGTTCCATATTCAGTTTTTCAGCAAAACTTGTTTGAGTCCATAAGAAAAGATTCATTCTTATATTTAAAGGAAGATTTGTTTTTTCAATAAATATTAACGTTAGCCCGCGACTTTGTTCCAGTTTTGAATTTTGGCCCACTGTGTATTTGAGTTTGACACCCCTGATTTAGAGCATCTGAAGCTGAGTTTTTAGCTCACATGGATTACTGGTATATATACTGACCTCATTATATTAACCTTTCATGTCATGTTTTATGTGACCATCCACCATGGTAACAGTACAAATATATATGTTACAAAAAAATATGCAAGTGTCTACATTAAAACAAAAAAGACAAATGAAAGAAAGGAGGCAAAGTTAAAAGTAAATGGAAAGAAAAAAGCAGAGGGAAAACAGAAATGAAGGAAGAAGGGCAAAGGTCAGATCCCTTTTTTCCTTTAAAGAAAATGGACAAAATTTGTCTTAAAAGAATACTTCAGGGAAAGTACCAAAGTGTTCTAAAAGAGGCTATTAAGTCAAATATTAAATTGACAATAGTGATAGACTGATATGTCAGCAGCAGTTTATTGTTGTACCTGCTGATGTGCAATTAGCACTTCATACACCACTGGCAGTTTAGTCCAGCGGTTCTCAACTGATGGGGCTGTTGAAAACATCACGACATGATGGTAATGCTCCACACATTTCTCTAATTATTGAGTCAAGTAATTATTATCAGATAAGGAAATATGAGAAGCAATTCTAAGCTACAGCTCACATGAATCTGCAACAATATTTAGTTCCAACTTTAGTGCGCAATGTTTATAATGTAGACTGGAAACGTGTGAGTCAAAGTGTAATAATGATAAACAGAATACGAAAATGCCTGAAAAGGTAAAACGGGAATGCTACAGAATGAAAAAACAAGTTGTCGAAGGAAAAAAAAGAGAATTGGCAGGAAAATGAATCCTGTAAAGAGTTTTAACTGAGATGTAAAGCAGAGAAAGATGGATATGGAGTGAAAGAAGGGAAAGAAAAGCAGTGAAAGTGTACGTGTGTGTGTATATTTGACAGAAGGGGAGAGGGGGTGAAATCAGTGCTGGAGACAGAGGTTAACCAGTTCCAGGTTCCTGTATGCACGTGTGTGTGAATTTGCTCTGTCAGTCATTTGAACTGCAGCCAGCTGTTAACACCCTCATCAATATCCCATTTCGCTGTTGTCTGGAGGAAAGCCTTTAACTCTGCAGAGTCGCTTTCTTTTCTTGGACCAATAAAATTACAGTGGCATCTTTTCATTTATTATGCATCGTTTTCCCATCTTTAACAATCTACACCTTCAATCGCAGCCTTGTTTTAGCCTCCCACCTTTATTTGTAGTGTGCAGCACTTTCCTGAACAAGATATGATCAATCGTCACAAACAAGTCACACACTACAATCCACAGCATTTTAAAAACATCATTTTCTTCAGCTAGCAGTTACTTGACCTCCACCATCAAGATTTATACAGCTTGCAGTGATTTTTTTTGGCCTTACTGATTCATATGCCAATGCTAAATCAATACCTATTTAGTCTGTGACTTTATTATTTCCCAGTGCCCAACACGGACTCATCTAAATGCTCAATTTGTTTGAACAACAGAAACTTAACAGAAGCATAAAATCTAACATTGTGGCTGATGGCATTTCCTTCAATTTTGCTAGAAAAAGTAATAAAACAAAAAATATTAGTTTAAATTTCTTTTTCTATCAATATACCCCTCAATTGCTGCACCAGATGTTTGCATTACAGCTTGCATTCAGCATATTTTAGACTCCCTATGTGTAAACGCTTTTTGAGTATATTCACAGCTGTGTAAATTTTCCGTGACGTGGGGGGGCAAGGTCACATTCCACAACTTACATGATAAACAGTACACATATACAGTAGTGTGGAGGATTGATAAAAACAACAAGAAGTGAATCAATTAATCACTTAATCCTCGTCCAAGATTTGTCTGTCACTTCTCACTTTATCGCTTAACCATTGGTAACTAACTCATGGACATTCCAGGCAAGTTACCCCTGAATTTACCACCCCTGTATGTCAGCTAAAAAGCAATCTTTGCTGTCAATGGCAGTCAGTTCACTGACTTTGTGTTGCTAACTATTATTTCACATATCATTGCTACCTTAAACTTGTAGTCTTTCTAATGGCCTGTAGGGGGAGACTCCTGTGGTTGCCGAAAAACACAAATTGTCTAGGTCAGAGATGTTAAATTGATTTTACATCAAGGGCCACATACCGCACAGATCTGTTAAGTAATTTGGTGTAGTATAAATAACCATGGAGTCTTTATCAATAGGAAAAGCTCTATAACTTATTAAAACAAGGTTAAAAGTCCAAAAATATATGGCCTTCTTTACATTTTCCAAAGCCATCTAGCGGGCCAGATTGGAGTCTCTGCTGTGCCGATTCTGGTCCCCAGGCCTTATGTTTGACATCCTGGGTCTAGGTTATGAGAAAACATATACCTGATGAGTTTGTGGTTGCAGTTAGTAGTTTTGATGGTTAGTCAATATAATGTGACATTAATGTTTTTTGTCCTGTCTTCCTCCCCGCACCCCCATCCGGTCATGCCAGATAACTGCCTCTTCCTGAGCCTGGTTCTATTTGAGGTTTCTTCCTGTTAAAGGGGAGTTTTTCCTTCCCACTGTCGCCAAAGTGTCTGCTTATAGAGGGTCATCTGATTATTGCCATTTTCTCAAGTTTTTTACCTTAAAATATAAAGTGCCTTGAGGCAACTGTAAATTATGGCTGTTGTCCATCTCCAGAAGGGGGATAAAAGATTGTAGGCTTTACAGTTGCATCCACACCTCTCTTGCCACTTTAGGTTTCAAAACACCAAGATGACAATGATGCAAATGTTTAGCTCAAGGCATCATTTTGTGACATCACCAACCATCACAGTGACATCGCGGTGGCTATGTCCATCTTTTATGTCTTTGGCCTTAGCTCTGTAGAGTAGTGTATGCAAACATATGAGGTCCCACGAATTCCCAGAATTCATTTTATAGAAGTTATGTTAGCTTTGCTTTATTTACCTTCGTCTAACTCCCTCTGTGTCAATGTATGGCTGCATTAATGTGTACATTTGTGTGTGCATATGCGAGGTGCTGACCCTAACACATCCCACAGCCTTGTCAGCTCTGCGGCTTACCTAACCTTTGACCTTAGCCTGCGTACACACACACACACACACACACACACACACACACACACACACACACACACACACACACACACACACACTAAGCTGAGTGTGTGTGTGTGTGTCTGTGTGTCATTATCTCACTTATAGCCCTGGGGCCGCCAGACATAACTCCACACCACCAATCTGTGTGTGTGTGTTGTTCACCTAAACATCTGTTAGGTGAAGGAGCCAGTAAATCACACACTTCACTGGCAGCCAATCAGAGGGAGATGGTAAAGAAGGCTTGAGGGTGAGTGTAGCCCAGGAGACACACAGAAGAGAAAGAGGAGGAGGTAGAGAAGGTTAGAGAGAAGGAGAGACAGACGAAGAAAATGACAGAGAGGAAGAGAGCCAGGGAGGAAGGGTTGCAGTTGCAGAGCTACCATACCTGGCCTGTAAGTGATTTAATTTTTTTCTCTTTCTTGTGTGCACGTGTTGCAAGTGTGTGAAGATATGTGACCCTAAGTTCAAGCTTTTCTTTCTTTTAAAACAAAATGTGAGACAAACTATCGCCAAGTTATTTCAACACGACTTTGCTTGGCAGGCTAAAGTAAAATGATGTTTAACTTAGCTTTTTTCATGCTTTCTGCTGGATTTAGACCAAGTGGAGGGAGTAGAACATCTCACAGACTGTTTGAACTGACTTAGTGGGGGTCATTTTTGTTTACTTGTTGGTTTTGGAGGGAAAGAGCTTTAGAGCTTCTCAGTCCCTTCTACTGAATTAACCCTTCAGTTCCCACTTCTTGTTTGGTCTGCTTAAAGCAACATGCACATAATATTTTAAGACTTATCATTGAGTCATACATATACTGCTTTCATTTGGCTTGTGATAAAACAGCCTTTCCTTTCCATGCAAGAGGAAAAACAAAAATACTTTGCTTTTTCCCTCTTGAGACCTTTCCAATTTTCTCGTGTGCCACCTATGTAATTATCTAAAGTTTGGAAGCCATTAATGCAAAGAGGACTAAGGTACACAAGTTAAATTCAAACAATTATTTTTCTTTTTTTTTAGAAAAATCTTCTTTGACAATCTTGCCTCTGCTTGACAACCTCCTATGCCAACCTTTCTTGGTTATTGTTTGGACATCAACTGTCATCGCAGAAAACTTCATTTCTGCTTCAGAGATTTTGAAAACGACCACAAAGCTTGGACTCCTTTTCATAATGCTAGCTCTTTGTAGAGGTCTTGTACAACTGTAGTTCCCTGAGGGTGGAACAGTGTGTGATACTTTGGAAACGAACACCAAAATATGACGCTGTAAAGTTTGGTGTATTTAGGTTGTGTCCAAAAAACAGCCAGATACTAATTTTGTTTTCTGTTTATTTGTGTCCTTGTATTTTGAAAAGTTTGAAAAGTTTAATCCAGTACTCTATTGGGAACACCACCAAATCATCAAAGTATTGTATGATATAATTAACATAATTTAGGTTGGAGTTTGATCGTATTCACTCAATGACATTAAGAAGACTATGTGAATGTTTCTAAGAAGAAAGAACTGGATTTAGGTGTTACACTCAAATTCTTATGTTTTTGAACAATAATAAAATTTTGCCTCAATTATTTCCTGTTTAGAAATTATATACTCCCCCATTTTCACAGGCTCAAACTGACAGAAAAGCAGTTTCATAGTCAGGTGAGATCTGCCAGGTAACAGTATCTCATCAATGGAGAGGATTGTATGGCTGTAAGCCTTTCCTGCTTTTCTTGTTGCTGGAACGACACTCAAATTAGGTTGAAATATGAAGCTCTTCATTCACAGCACACTAAAGGCTACCCAATCCAGAGGGGTTTTTTTTGGTAGAAGATTAACATTCCCAGTCACAAGGTCATTTGTCCATTAGTTCACATATTACCAAATATGTAAACAAATGGAAAATGTCAGCAAGTTACCAGGATTACCATCAGGCTTGGGTGTATTTTTAAACAGTTACCTTTTGTTGCTCGGTCATTTTCCAGTGGCCAAATGTCTACTTAATATTGGAAAACTATACCAGATCACCAAATTATTATACTACAGTCAGTCCGAACACTTTGTTATTGTCCTTAAACAGCAATCAGACACATGTTGTTTAGTCCATGTCATTAGGATTTCTCAGGAGAGCTTCCTGGAAAAAACACTGATTGCCTTTCTTTAACATGTCCCTCGGCCGCGATCAATGCTAATGAAAGAGCAGTGCTGCCTATTGACAACGTGGGAGGAGGGGTCTTAACTGCTCTTTTAATTGCACTGTGTGTGCATGCAGTGTTGAGCAATGTAAGGTTCGTCTGCAGGTCAGGGTCAGTCACGCTCTTAAAGTGGGTGTGGTTTAAGTAACGGCTCATTGGTTAGGTCATAGGGTGAGAGGTCAGAGGTTGAGGGGGTGGCACTGAGAGTGAAAACGTTGACCAGGCCAAGGGGTTTGTGAAAGTTCAAAGTCGTAACTTACGACATTAAAACCGCTGTCCTTGTGTCTTTCTGCCATCTCCTGCTGTTATTTGTCCTTCACATGACAATACACACATATCATTTTCTCGTGAAGATGTCTAGCAGACAGATATATACAAATATATATATATTTATAGCGTTTCAAACCAAAGGTATTACAGAATTTTCTTTAGTTTCAAGTAGATTCAGTCATTTCAGGTTATTTTCCTCCTTTAACAATGAAACAAAGAAACAAAGAAACGTTTCTTTGTTTTAAAACAAATTTTAACTTGTTATCATGATACCTTCTGGTTGAATCTGAGAAGTTCCTCTTTGACAGAAAGATTCACAGGAGTTGTTGATGTAAAAAAAAAAAAGTACACAGATTTGTGACCAAACATGCGGGTGAACCCAGAAAATCTTCTGCAGCCTAACATA
Source organism: Copadichromis virginalis (assembly GCF_057382275.1). NCBI lineage: Eukaryota > Metazoa > Chordata > Actinopteri > Cichliformes > Cichlidae > Copadichromis > Copadichromis virginalis. The sequence goes on from NC_140632.1 coordinate 18,484,964, forward strand.
GAGTAGAGGCTTGAATGAGCCCCAGCAAAGTGAAAGCAGCTTAAATGCTGCCAACTGGCCTAATTACTGTGTGTTTTATAGGTTGGAAGGTCATTTCAAACCTCACAGTCATCACACTTTTATTGATTGCAGCATAAATTACTTGATGTTATATGTAGTAAAACAATATGTGAGAACTTAAACTTGCCCTCAGTCGTAATGTTGAGTCAGATTATTAAAAGAGCATTTGCTGCCTTTGAGTGAGCTGGCAGCTGTGTGGGCAGAAAACAAAAGACCTGTCCTTATGTGGCACCTGATTGTAATTGCTCCAGGTGATGTGAAGTATTTAAAGGCTGATGGGAAGCTCCATAGACAGAGTCTGTTGTTTCATGTATTTTCAAAGATTTCAGTGCATACGTTTCATTTAACTGGCCTTACTCCATTTAAACTGGTTCACAAACCAGGTTCCTCTCCTGCATAATATAGAAAAAAAATAGTCATACTACAATGCATAAAAACAATCTATATAACAGCAAAAGAAATGCAGCAATGCAGTAAAAACAACATAAATGAAAAGAATTGGACTGCATATAATTTGAGTCCGTAGGTGGAACGTGTCCTTCAAAACATGTTTATATCCAACAAAGTCTCAAAGGAGTTCCTGAAATAATCATAACCTCCGTTCTATTGATCCATGTCTCTAGACACACATTTTAAATTTTTCCTGCACCCAATTTGTGTCCATTTACATAATGTTTTAAATTTTTAAAGGGGGGAAATTTTCTTACCAGACTGGCAGCAGCACTTTCTCCAACACCAGATACAGAAATTCTTACCTCATAACACAATATCTGCATTTATTTATTATATTTGTATTCCTAATATTAATATTTCTATTCAATACTCCTCCTTGATTTAAGTTTCTTCTTTTAGATTTTTACAAAAAATAAGGGATCTGTGCAAGAAAGCAGATAACAGGCATGTTAACCGGCACCATTGTATAGTACTTGTTGACAGAGTAAACTAACATATAAACTTTTGTGGCCACACTAAGCACAACTGTTTGTTGGCTTGTAGGAAGTAAGGCCTACTGGTTATCGTTGATTATTGTTAAAGATGATTTGGTTTACATATTTTAGAAACAGATGATGGTTTGGGTTAAAATACAACGGTTACCATTTGTTTTAAAGCTCTGTTTTCTTCGTTGCCATCATGATTTGAAGAGACAAAGCATGTGTTCTTTAAAATACATTTACTTCAAAGTCTTGCTAGCTAACACTAAAGAATGTGATAAATTGTGTCATATACATATGTTTAAACTGTGAAAAATGCTGTTGCTCTAATGATCTTAATTCAGTTTTTAGTGCATGCCCTATACTGCAAGTGTATTCTGTCCTATAAAGCCCACAAACAGCTGTGCTTACTCATAATTCATTGCTTAGTTAACATCTGTCTACGTATGTTTCTTTATTTGTAGCAGTCCTAGCTGTAAGACAAAGTAAAATATAAACATATATATACATATAATATAAATAAGGTAATATAGTAAAAAATAAATATCTAAGTATACAAGTATATGTGCACTATATTGGAATATATTTCAATGTATTGCTTATTGCGAAACTTAGTGTTGGCCATATGGAGTACACCAAATAACGGTCCAAATAGTAGTTTGTGCTGAAATAACTGCATGTAAAACCTTTTTGTGCTATAAATTCTCTGTAAAGCTACCAGTAATATTATCAGATTAATAATAATTTTTTGCCTTCACTGCATCCACAGTTTGAATAAAGGTGACAAATCCCTTTGTGTTTTTTTATGTAGTGCTGGTTGCATGAAGCTGACCCTGCAGGTTATTTCAGCCCAGAGCCCTGCGCTCACAGAAACCCAAGCAGGTGATGAATGCATATCTGCCTGTCACCAGTGAGTCATCCTCATCCATGAAAAAAACTTCCTGGTGGAGTGTTCAATCAGCTAAGGTTGCCAGGCAACAAACACAGTTTCATCCAGTAAGCAGGACTGGCTTTGGCCGAGTTCACTCAGCAGCACGAGCCAGCTCCAAGTCCTCTAATGAGATGATCCGGTCCAGATGCTACACGTAATGATTGAGTTTCTTTCACAGCAACAGCAAAAAGTTTAGATGAGCCCAGGTTGAGATCAAATTACAATTTAGAATTTAGAGAAGAAACAGGATGAACATTTTATATCACAGTTACAGTGCGCATGGCTGTCACAATCGTAAGGTGGTAATATTAAGAGGTTATCACCTCATAGTCAAAACTGCTCCTGTAAACAACACAGAAAACCTCCATTGAGATTCTGATACGCATGATGTAGAAGCTGGAGATTGCATTGGATTGTAATGTTTTGCTGTGCTGTGTCGTTAGTGATGATGAAATGTTTGTGATGATTTCTCTGAATATTTATTCTTAGCTTTAAGGTATAAATTCCATGAGAATGAACTGCAGCAAAACCCAGAGTTTCAGGACCTCTTTTCCTGAACTTTGGGTGGATGTCTTCCGTACAATCCTCAAACTCTGGACTATTACTGCTTCACAATGGGCATCTCCATGGTGAGGTTCACCAGGTGTCCTTCTGGTTCTGCAGAGCATCTCCACCCTCACTATAAGAGTTGCCCCTCTTAGAGGCAGCACTGAGCTTAATTTTCTGCCCCTGTCATGTGTGTGATTAGAATGAAGGATCGTTGGGATCCAGTCTTGGTTGTTCTTTATCTTGGAGTCTAGGATGATGTGAACAGTTCAGATTTTCAGTGTCTTACCTTTGTTTCTAAAAAAGTGTGGAATTGATACATGATCAGTCCTACCCCCTTACAGTCTTTTCTTCTTTGTGTTTTAAGATAAACTTCATTTATACCAAACCTTTAAACACAACATATAACAACAAAGCATAAAATAAGTAGAATAGCTCAATTAAAATGGTACAGTGTGGTAAAAACTACAGAACAGAAGGAGCTCACTTAATCAGAAAATAGGAAAAAGTAAATGAGCTCAATGACTAGAAAGCAAAATATAACAATATGGAGCTTACAATGATGTCCTGAGAATTTTAACTATAACATAATCATGACACTTCGGTTTAACATTTAACTAAAGTAACTTAACCTTGTAATTCTTTAGGAGCCTGCACAAATATTGTCGCATAATAAAACAGAAATTAAAGCAATATTTTCCACCTGGGATGTCGAGCTTTTTAGCCAGTCGCTTAAAGCCCTCCTGTACCACCACATAACCGCATGAGTAATAACCATCCAGCATTTGCTCTTCCTGCCACATAGAGTGCAACTAACAAATACTCCAGCGATGTTTGATTGAGTCATTTATTTACTTTTGTGTTACACGTCACCAGCTGTTAGTATCGCCTCTTTTGTAGACTTGGTGAAACAAGTTTGTTGTTTCCACCTTTAATGGTAACAGCTTTTAAGCATGTTTTTCCAATAATTTTGCTTAGAGGATAGAGGTGGTTGTCCTTTTTTAGGTACTCAGTGGTCATCAGCACGCTGCTCCTGCTCTTAGACATGTTTGGGCTTGTGTCGTTGTTGCTAGGCAACTTAAGCATTATTGTATAATTTATATCTCGACATGGCACTGTTCTATCATGTAAAACATTATACCCTTGTTATCACAGACAGTACAATATGACACAGCCCTATTCTACACCATATTTAAATCACAGCTATCCACACACAGTCCTCACACATTTCTTCTTATCGCTCAGATTAACCGAAAAGTCCTGAAGACAAGTACAGTCAGAGTGTGTGTATTCACGTGAGTGTGGCAACGTCTCTATGAAGCACATCAAACTACAGTCCCAGTGTTCCCTCTGGACCTTAATCAGCCCACCAATCTTATTGTCTAAATATTTCATGTTCAGTTCACTTATACCTCAGATATTTTTATATATAAACCTACGTTCTTCACGCAAAGCAATAACTTAGAGTAGATTTTATCTCAGCAGCTTAATCTTCAGCTGTGGGTTTAACAAACTCTCATTTGAGGTTAAAAACATGACAGCAGGTCATGACATGAAGTGAAGAACTAATTATTTAACACATTATCTGTGGCGCTTGTCAGTTATGTCGGTTGTTTTCATGAACAGTCTGATAGAGCGTGGCTGTGGATTACAGCATATTGTTTTCTTCTATACTTCCGTGAATGATGGTCCAGTGTATCCTCTGCCAAATGAGGTTATAAATGACGACCTGAAGCAGCTTTTTTTAAAGTATTTAGAGCTCTTATTATGCCTGACAAGCAGATACTTCAGGGTCTCTTCAATGACTTGGGAATCTTTCTAAACTAAGATATTAGACTGGAGCCCAGCTTTGTTTTTCCTGCCCTCTAGACTTGCTGCTTTTCTTTTTAACACTTTGGTTCTTCTGTACAGCACTTCGTGGCCTACTTCACTACTTTAAAACCAGCTCATTTAGCCACTTATTCACAATCACTTTCTGCGGGACACATAAAAGGGCCAAAATTCAAGACTGGTATATTTGCATATTTAATGTTGTAGAACAAAACAAAATTTCTACAGCTGGTGTTAACAGCTGACCTTTTTTCAGGCATCAAGCCTAAAAACTTTTGAATTCCAAACCCGTAATTGGACTAATTCCTGCTGTATCTGCATAACATTTTAAGGTCTGACCCTGAAGGTCATTGTTACTGTGGCAAAATATTGTGGTGAATTACATTGCTAGGGTAAAATGACAAGAATGCCTAAACAAAGATGGAAGGAATGTAAATAAGGGCGACATGTGTGTATGTTAAAAATGTCAAACTACGGTTCATCCAGCATGCACACATACAGACTGCAGAAGGTATAGGAACTTATTTTATGGTCACAAAATACCAGCAGGGAGGCATCTGATCGGCTCCAGATTCGTTCTGCAGCCTGACAACGACACCAAACTCACAGCCAGAGTCATAAAGATCTATCTTCAGCCACACGAAGAACAACTCATCCTGCAACAGATGGTGTGGCCGCCACAGTCCAGCCACTCTGGTCTGGGATTACATCAGTGGATCTCAAACTGTGGGGCAGAAAACCAGGTGAAAATTATGGCAAGAAACTAGATCTAATATTTTTGTTAGGGAAAATAACCAAACAAGAATTAATTGATGAAAATTGTGTGAACTTGGCTTCTGAAGTGTGGCCTGTCTGAAGACATTAAGAGAACAAATCCATGAAACAACATCTGCCCATCAGAAAGTTCCCATATATAAGCAAAATCCTTGGAGTAAAGATTTGGAATCTGAAATCTAAGCAAAGGACTGTCAGCTTGTCCAGACTAACACAGTAATAACTGGTTAATGTGTACATATGTAATCTGTGCACCATTACACTGTTAAATAAAAATACACCAGACATTTGTGCAGTTTATCCAGAGGATTTTCTCAGTTTGTTCTGTGTTCGACAGAAAGATTAGAACACTTTCAAGAAAAGATCAGAGTGATGTGAGAAAATTATCACAAGGCTGAAACCTGTTTCTTCTTGGTTCTATAATTCTCGTAAAAATGACAAAACACAAAGAACATCAGGCTTTTAAATGCCAAAGGGCTCAATTCATATGAAATCAGTCGGTCTGCACTGGATACTACAGCCTAGATTATTTCCTTAGACAAAAATTTATATATATTGATGAAAGGGCCTGGGAAGCCTTTTTCTGAGATTGTAAAGAATTTGGATTATTATAGGAGGGTCAGTATGAACAGCTGTTTAATGTAAACCACAAAGTATTTAGTTAGTTATAGCTTCTAAACTCATAACAAAGCCAGCTGTGTTCACACCAAATATCCACTTGATTTAGTATTTTCAAGAGAGGTCAACTGCAAAATAAGTGTATTTTTTGTGTGTGCTTGCTTTACTTTTAGTGCACAAAACATTTGCACTAATAAAAAAATAAAAATAGCTGCCATTTAGCTGCAGGAAGGAAAAAAACAGTTTTTTTATTTAAGTCTCCCAGATGTTTTAGGGACCAGTGAAGACATATGGAGATTTCCTCACTTTCTTTGTGTATGTGAGTGAGCGAGTGTGTGTGTGGTTTGTCTATGATCCATGTAACAGGCTGATTAGGATTTTATGAGGTCAGAGGCCAACAGGAGTGAGAAAAAGTGACCTTCTCACCTCGGGGTCATACTCGGGAGAACACCGTCACAAACTGTCTCCTCCACGTGAATTTATGCCATCAGTAGCCCTCACCATTTTTCTCCTTTTCTTTTTTCTATTTAGCAGAATGCAGCAGGTTTCTACATCAGCTCCAGTAACAAACAAATGGTTCTCTTTAGTGTTAGAAAGATTTTAGGTCAATAGGACCTCACCTGTAGGAGTGAGCACATGGTTAGTTTTTTTTGGGTTTTTTTGTTTTTTAAGCTGAGAGCTCAACTCAGGGCCACATTACTGTGTCATCTTTCAGCACCGAAGTTTGATTTTCTGCAGGTAGCTATTACTGATAATCACAGGTGGGCACTATGCTTACTCAAATCCCATCCTTATGTACAATTATGAGTTTTAGGTTGTAATGTTATGAAATGTGCAATATTACCAGTTTCCATGAAATTTGAGGAGAGGTATAAAAAAAAGAACCTTTACTATTTTGGTGCCGACCTGGATTACTTTATTTAAAAATGGCCTTGGTGGAGGTCTGCGCTTTCTAAGTGCCCTTCTGATATTTACTTATTCTTACTTTTCACTAAAATTTGGAGGCCAGTGTGCTCCTGTTCAAACTTTTAAATAACAATGTCAGTATCTGTTCATGTAATCCAAAAGTTCAGGCATCAGACTGCTATAAACATTGAGTTTGTACTTTTTTTTTTAGTTCTTGGCTATATATGACATCAGAAATAGACAATAATGAACTGAGGGGCTTCCTTAAGGTTCAGTTGGAAAAATAAAACTGGATTACGTTGTTTTATGAATCATGCAAAGCTACTTAAGTGGAGTACAAGAATAAAAATATGTAGCTATGTCCACTTTAAAATGTCTCCTTGCTGTATCTCTTTCCATCTCTTTGCTTTTATTTCACATGTTTGTCCTCTGGGGTCTCCATTTTCTAATATCTAACCCTTTAATCTCTAAGGGGAGTGGAGATAAAAACATCTTGCATTGGAGGATGACATGACGGGCAACATCAAGGCCCAGTAGACGATGAATAAAGAACTTGATGATGCAAAGCTAGTCCAGTCTAAGCGTGGAGTGTTTAGAAATTATAAAGATGATTGTAGCCACTGTGACGTCAAACTTTTCCTGTTAAGTCCAGAGATGAGTATGTCAGCCACCACAAAATGCTTTGAAAAAGGAAGGGATGGATTGAACTAGAAATCGAGCAACGCTCCACTCTCATACAGTAGCAAATTGTCAATCAAAGGGTAAACCAGACCCTGATTTATCTTTCTTTTAAACTCTAATGGGTGCTGTTTACAAAATTAAAATCAGGTTTTATTCAGTAACACAGGAAACTAGTGACTGAGACCATAAAGTCATCAGGAAAGGTTTTATTAAGGTCATAAATAAAGGGAGCTGAGGGCTGATTTGACATAGACCTCAAGTCTTTTTGCAACCACAGGCATTGATCGGAGCCTAAAGGCCAGTCTGAGTGAATTCAAATGTTTGTTTTTTCCAAGGATTTTATACACAAAGCTGATCATTGACTTCTAAAATATTAAAGTACAGCTCAAACTCCTTAACCCACTCTCTATTAAACTAATAATGAAACTCATTCACATTTGGTGGGGTTGGTGTACTTTTGTACTTTAGGGAAAGTATGAATACAAGACTTGTAATTTTAATCGTGTATTTTTATAGTATGATGTTGTAATTGGTCACAACTGCTGTACAATGAAGTCAACTCTAAGTTGAAAATCTGAGCTCTGTGTCTTCCTGACTTCCACTCAAAGAGCTGCGCATTCTGTCTGTGCTGTATTCTCCAGTTTTATGATATAATCCTATTTACTCTCTCGCTCTTTGTTTTCTCTTCCTCTCTTTCTCTCTCTCCTTCCTAAGTTGAACCCACTGAACTCCCTCCCCACCGCACCCTCTTTCCCCACTCACTTCCTGTTTAGAGGAACAATTAAAGGATTGTTCCTGCAGCTCGAGGCAGCAGGGCCCTGATCTAGAGCAGCCGCCACTTTAGCTAGAAAGAACCACAAAAAGCATCAGTTATGAGACTTCCTCGAAGGACAGTGTTTGGCTACGGACCAGCAGAAATAAAACAAAGTTTATCATAGATGGGGAAACACACATGAGGAGGAGACGATGTCCTCGACAGGCGCGGGCATGCCAGACATGATCAATGACAGTAATATGCAGGGAAGATTTTAACGTACATAATAGCTGATGAAGTTGCCAGTCAGCTGTCATCTTTTTAACTATCTTCAAAAGTTTCTAGAGTCACTTTTTTCTTTTGAGTTTGGGTGTTATTGTTTAAATTCTTAAACCTGTGCTATTCATGTCACAGTGTAGCTGTGTGGAGAGTTGAATAGGAACAAAAAAAACCCCTCACCAATCAACAGTTAACCAAACTGAATGAACACAGGATACGAGGAAAAGGGCACCAGGACACAAGGAGGAAGTAAACTGATAGTTTCATATACTCTAAGCAGACAACATGACAGAAGACAGAACAGAGTAAGCACTATATATACACACTGAGGACTGATAGGGAACTGAATCCTGACACTGCTGGATGTAATTGACAAAGGCGAGAGAAAAGCAGGAAGAAAAGTTAGAGTAAGACACTGCAGAAGACTAGCCTTCACAGTAAAACATGACATGACCAAATGACACATGCTAAACATGAAGACAGAGACAGAGGAAAAGGTGGACAACAAGCAAATACAAGAACCATAAAATACAAACTTAAATATAGTCAATGAAAATCCCAACCCTGGGATGATGACAATCAGAGCAACACTGTTGTTGTTGTCCAAATTAAAAAAAAAAAATAGTAAAAAATAAATACAGGTAATAATAGTCAGTCATTTCTTTTATTCTGAATTGTATGTGTACAATAATTAAATAATATTTTGAGTTTAGCTCGTATTAGTTATCTATAGTTATCTTGATTGGAATCTCTTATTCACTATATCAGAACTCAAAGCTACATAGGTCTATATCTATTTATGTGTGTTTATTATTTACCTACTTTTACAATGTTTAAAATTTCAAATAACCTGACATTATTCACATCATTCATATTCATTTTTCACTCAGGACAAATAGAGTAAAAAAGAAGACTGATGCTTCCACCTGCCTAATTTATGGCCCTCTTGTGAGACCCAGGTGGGTTCCAATGTGGCTTGCAGCTGTGCGAAAATTGTAGGCAGGTTAAAGCAACTTAAAAAGTTAAATTTACCACACCAGTATGTGGAGGGACATTTGCTGAGCCCCTGGCTGATTTGGCCCAGCTCTGAGATCTGCTGACTTCTTGATTTGTGGTAGAAAGTTGAAATAGCAAAACATTTGTTTAAATGCTGCTTCAGTATTCAGTAGTACATTTTTTGCTTGTTCACTTGCCAAAGAAACCATTGAGCCAGGGACCTTTTGTTTGCATTTTTTTCTCATTCTTCTCATATTTCTACTCGCAGTAAAATAGCAAGAGCAAAATGGCAAACCCACACAACCTATTGTAAACGTGAAGTCTTATTTGATGAAACATTTGAATGAGTAATCTATTATCTAATGATATCAGTACTGGTGGAGGAGGATATGCGTACATGTGGGAGGTTTGCCCAAAGGAAAATCTGATAAAAAGTCGGACATAAATCGTGAGTCTGGTGTTGGAAATTTTGACATGGAGCAGAAATTAGTAATAGGAATTTTAATTTGTTCTTACACTCACATAAGGTCAAAAATTGGAACATTTTTACAGTTATTTTTCCAGGGCCTAATAAATATTAACTTGAGCTGAAAAACAATTTGTTGTCAATGTGTCCACTTGTTAATTTCTAATGTTTTTAACTTGATTAAAACTTCCAATTACTTCAAATACAACATTTTATACATTTTCCTTCTTGTAAGATAATGCTGACATTACCTCATAGCTTTGCCAAACCATCCTTTGACAAAGAGCCTTGGTGAGGTAGAAAATTAAAAGATTTTGGGCATAGATTTAGTTTGAATATGAGGTGACACCTTTAACACCAGACCGGATCTCCTAGCCAGGAAATTTTGAGCATCAGAGACTTTAATGACTTTTAGCGCACCAGTTTCTGCATTAGTTTTTAGTAGAAAAGTCAAAAGCAGGCTCCACAGTTTGACGTGTACTGGAATATAACACACTAAAGCCTTCAGTCAGTCTGTATCACTTCCAAATGTTAATTAACCTCAGATTTTCAAGACAAGTATAGATATGATTTAATCTACTGTTCTCCTCCGTGTGAGTCAGAGTGGGACAAGTCAGTTCAGTTCCCTCTGACTGATATCAGGCTACTTTGTTTAAAACTTTCCACACAATTATAAAAAAAACCCTCATATATTCATCTTTTCGTGATGTTTAGGAACCATGCATATAAGTGACTAGGCAACTTTTCTGAAGAGTATCTAGAAAATTAGCATTTCAAAACTAAAATAAATTGCTTGTTTTTGCAACAGTTGGAGAAAAAAACATATTATCTGACCACCTTCTCTTGTTTCAATCATGTTTATCAACCTGCCAGCATGTACTCGCATCTACCAGAGGAGAAATCTGTGTTTTTATTATCTCATAATTGATATTTTGGGAACATGCTTCTTTTGTGTTTTTATTAAAGCATTAAAGGCATTTGTGTTTAATTCTTGTGGGAAGGACTTTTCCCCTGTGTCATCCTGTGAACTCAACACCTGTGCATCAAACAACGTTGATGGAATAAAAGTATCCTTCCTCTCTCGCAGGCAGAGCGACGGGCCTACCGAGAGGCAGAGATAAACATGATGGATGACCTCTCAGAAGCTGACTTTCAGAAAGAGGAGGAGCCCGCCAGCCCTGCCCCTCCCCCTTCACAACAACACACAGACCCTGCCTCTCCGACGGTCGCTGTGACACCCGAGCCGGTCGCCAGGGGAGAACAGGCCACGCCCAGTGAGATTGAATACCAGGTGAGAGATTCTGGCTGTCATTTTTGGTCCAACCCCATACATCCTCCGGGCTCGAGGCTCAGATTCACGCTCGCTGAACCAACTTGTATTTCTTACTTCAGACTTCACCAGATGCACTGCAGTGTATTTTAGAAAAGCCCAAAAGGTGGATCTAATAATACTCTGTTGCAGACCAGACACCACTAGTGTGTCACTCCTTTTATGCTTCTTTGAGGTCCAGATGAAGGGTGCATGCAGAGTTGGTCCATTGTAATAAAAAGCCTTGTGCTTGTTTGATGACAGTGAACACTAGCAGCCTTTTGGGCATAAAACTATAACATGCTTATTACTGAGCACTTAAAGAACCTTTACTACATTCAACCATGTACTAAAGATGCTTTCACCCAGTCACACTCATTCCTACAGCTTTTTTTCTATGACTTAAACCTCTTTTTCCCTCCATACAACAAGCCTGGCCCCACCTTCACACTCTGTGAATTTCTGACGCCTTTTTTTGGAGGGCTTTAAAATTGAGTTAAACTTCAGACAGTAGGTCTGAAAATCACATATGATATGTGTTACAAATGTATATTTAAATGCTGTAGTGAGATTTTTTTCAATTACAGAGCATAGTAACACTAAAGTGTCAGTGTTCTTCCTTTGTTTTAGAGGCAGAGATAATTAGGGGTATAATTCTGTGGCAGTGACACATGCATGTATCAACAGCTGTCTGCATCTGTTCACTGATTAGTTCACTGTGTAGTGAATAATTTACAGTGGGTAGTAAGTGATTGAGTGGTCAGTTTAAAACATCTGAGTTTGTTCTTCAATTTAAGAGCCGGAGCTCACAGAATAAATCTCACCAAAACTTTAATTTCAAACTTTAATTTTATTCTCTCACCTTTTAAACCAGCATGATCGGAATTACTTAAAATGATAAAACAGTATTGAACATCTCCATTTTCATGAAAACTTGGGATGCTAAATTCATTTAGGACGACCATGTACAATATGTGATGTTGATATAGTTGAAAGCTCCGGGAGTGTCACTGTGACTCATCTCCGGTCTGGCTGGGAACATTTGTTGCTTCTCCTCCTCCCTCTCTGTCATTTTCTGTCATCAGTTTACTGGTGATGTGAAATAATAGTGTTTATTTTGAATGGCTCTGCTTCAGAGTATCCATTCTCTGAAAGCCACAATTTAAACAGTGTTAATTATATCAAAGCACATATATTTTATATTAAATGTTGTCAATCATCAGGTTCTTTCGATTGGATGAAAAGTCAAGCTGAGAACTGGTTTTCTCAGTTGTTGAAAACAAAGTGTGGCTTATGGATGATATCTGGTGGTGTTAACAAAGGTGTGCCACAGGGTTTTATTCTAGGACCACTTTTATTCACATTTAACAATTAGCTTAGGAGTAAAGGTCAGAAACAGTAAAATTCACCTGTACACGGTCAATGCTATTTTACACACAACAGCGCCCTCTGATGACAGGCACGCCATAACATGCATGTTAGTTTAAATGTGTACATGTATATGCATATGTATATCTATATCTATATAAGATAAGATAAGATAAGATAAGATAAGATAGAACTTTATTAATCCCTCGGGTGGGTTCCTCTGGGAAATTCGATTTCCAAAAAGCACAGCACCGACAGAAGTTACAGTTACAGAATATTATATATATATATATATATATACACACACACACACATACACACACATATATAAATACAGAGACAAATATAAATAAAATATACGAAGGGGATAAATAGAATAAATAGGAATAAAAATAAAAATACAAGTGAATTGCACATTTCAAGTATTGAGGTCTATTGCACCATTGACTATTTACAAAAAGTATTGCACAAGGTATTGTACAGTGAGGTGAAGAGGCACTACAGCTTAGTTGTTCCCCCCTCCTTTGTCCTCCTGTCTCCCCTCCCTCTCCCCTCCAGAGAGGAGTTAAAAAGTTTGATGGCGTGTGGGACAAAGGAGTTTTTAAGTCTGTTAGTTCTTGTCTTGGGGAGAAGCAACCTGTCACTGAACAGACTCTCCTGGTTGTTAATGGCCGTGTGCAGAGGATGCCCAGCATTGTTCATAATGTCCAGCAGCTTTTTTAGTGTCCTTTTCTCTGCCACTGTCACCAGAGTGTCCAGCTTCATGCCGACCACAGAGCTAGCCTTCCTGATCAGCTGTGCAAAGAAGGACTCCTGCATATGTATATGACTCATACATATGTATGTATATATATATATATATATATATATATATATATATATATATATATACATATATATATATATATATATATATATATATATTAGGGGTGCAACGATACACAAAATTCACGGTTCGGTTCGGTTCGATACTTTGGTGTCACGGTTCGATATTTTTTCGATACAAAAAAATGTTCATGCCTTTTTAATTTGTCATTTATTAAAATTATAAATATATATTTTAACTCAAAAGTACAGTTTTTAAATTTAACCCTAACCCTTGTGTGTGTTTTTTATTTTGACAGCGAATGCGCGCCTGCGGACCACTTATGTGCAGCCCTGGTTATATAGCTCATCATATTGCAGCCACAGAAATTCTTTTGTCCATGAAACCATAAAGCTGCACTTTCTTTTTGCCTTATAGTCTGAGTTGTCATAACTTTTCCGTTTTGTGTTAAGCTTTTCTTTGGCTGTCACTTCTTCACCCTGACCTGTCTTATTTGGCTCAGCAGAACTGAAATATATATCCTGCTGCTTTTACACACGCAGAGGAATTGGTGCGCAAATTATCATCACTCACAGATCAGTGCTGTCGCTCTCTATACACAGTTCGCGCGATTGCAAAGTGAAAGCAAAAAACAAGCGCAAATTCAAACGCGATTTCAATATGTCACATATTGACAGTGGCTCACCGATGCCAATGACATAATTACCCAGCTACATTTCCGAAAGAATGCAAAAGCATTGACATATATTTTTCCTTCCTACGATAGCCCGACGGGCAGGGAAGAAATAGATTTTGGTAGCCCGACTGGAAAAATCGCTAGCCCCGGGACGTCGGGCTAGCGATATTGCGAGCCCTGTATCTGATTGAGGAATCACTCATCTTTGGAAAAGAGAGTTTATTACAGAGAAATGGCTCTTTCCAAAATAAAAGCTATACTATACGCTTCTTCTGGGCTATATTCTCAGCAGCATATTAAACATATCAGGTCCCCATAAGGAGAATCATGTGCTAACGGCTGTCTAAATGACTCGGGTAAAGTTTGTAGCATGCGTGCTTGTTGTTTTTGTCTGCTTCCACTTGTCTTTGCACTAGGATGATGTCGGCGTAAATGTGCAGTCATATTCGTTGTGTTCCCACTAGTGCTGTTAGCGTTAATCTCGTTGAAATGACGTTAACGCCACAACACGGCAAATCTCCGTTAACGAGTTACCCCTGATCGCCCCGTGCATGGGGCTGGACGGCCAACGCGTTAACGAGCTAACTGCGCTAACACACTAGTTCCCACCCATGTAATTGAGCATTGCGTGGCACATCCAACATACTGTTTTACTTTAGTCCATGACTCGCTTACCTTCAGGGTCATACGTCACATGAAAACCAAAATAATTCCAAACGCCAGATCTGAATGAGGGTGGGGGAGGTTCAATTTGCCATGTTGCAAGGAGAGCTTAACTTCTGTCTCGCTAGCTTGCCCTGCGCTCTTCCTTCTGACTATGCTGTCTGTGTTGAGCGCTCAGTGGATCTGCGCTCGACAGTGCAGCCTAGGCGGAGTAGTCGAACGCAGATTCACTGAGCGCTCAACACAGACAGCATCGTCAGAAGGAAAGTTGATAAAATAAATTACCAATTTTGTATTGTTCGATACATATGCGTACCGAACCGAAAGCACTGTATCGAACGGTTCAATATCGATACGAATATCGTTGCACCCCTAATATATATAGTGATGACCAACTGAATATTTCTATTTGCACACCAATTTAAAGAGTGACAACTAAATACATATGTGCACACACATTTCTGGCTTGATGTAAGACTATGGTTCAAAAACCAATGTCATGAACTAAGTCTTATTTTATAGAAAGAATCCCAGTCAAGAAAACTGTCCAGTGAGTATTTTAGCTGTTACTAATTTAGACACATTCTTCTGCTTCTATTTTTAAACTCTATTGATGCAGTATAATATTTTTATTTCAGGTTCCTAACTGGGCATGGCTTTAAAACACAACTTCAAGATCAATATGAGGAAGTTTGGTGACAGTGAGAAGAGAAAAGTGTTTTATTTAAGTAGTTCTTGGCAAGCTTCCTGGGAATCTTACATTTCTTTGTTTAACTGTAGATCAATTTTACACTAGGCTCTATTTGGTCCTTGAAGATAATATTCTGCTAATACTGCAATCTGGAAACTGGCTTTTATGTACTGTGCTCTACAGAAGTGGAACAATCTGCAGAAGCTTGAAAAATTAGATACTAAGCTAATTCCTTTTAATCAATTCAAATCCGTTTTGACTGACAGAGACAAGTGTGGGTTGAGCATTGTTTTCTTTGAGTTGATGTTGATGTCCTTGACCTGTTTAGTTTCAATGTACTTGATAACTGTCTCTTGTTATTTATATACTGTTGTACATGAAATGATCCCATTTATGTTAAAACAATGAATACTGATTTTTTTAAACATCTTGAATAAATTCTATTTACTTCTGTAGACAGTTTTAGCAAGAACTAGCTAGTCATTTTTTAATAGGTTATAATCCAACAGCCAATCTTGTTGGTCTTATATGGATCCAATGAATGCAAAATCGGGCCACACTTTATACACAGAGGCCAAGTTGTAGTCATTTTGTGGCTATTTTATCAGTCATTGCTACACTGAAAAAAAGACTACAGAAGAAGCATGATTCAGTGCTTCAAGTTTTCTCAGCTTGTGATTGTTTTTGCTGACTTTACTCAGAGATAAGAGTTCAACAGCTTGAAGGTTCTTGTTCACCTAATTACAATATTACTGTAAAATTGCTTCAGTGGAATGTGTTTCTATATTTAAAAAAAAACACAGAAATTCTTGTTGAGAAATGAAATAAATTTTAGTGCCAGCGACATAAAACTTTGCCTATACAACATTCAGCTGCTCTTTTATTTCCTGCCGGAGATTGATCCACATATTTCATTTGACTGAGATTTTTACACCAGAAGAAACCTACCATTTCTCAGGCCTGCGACCAGCATTAATTGCACACTAGATTGTAACACTGCTGAATGAGGTTAGGGTTATGATCCCTCCCAGTCGCAAACCAGGGACCGCTCAGTTGTTAGATTAATGCACTAACCCCTAGACTCTTGATTCCTTAGATAAAATCACAGCAACTTAAATATACTTGAAAGTGTAGTATATAAAGAAAGTTTAGAACATGACAACTACCGTAAGCTCAGAACAAATGGAAGCTCAGTGACAGCTGCAGGTAATGTTTGAAGCACTAAAGGATTACAGTGATGACACATCTTCATCTGGCCCTGTGATCAATATTAAGAAGCACACTTTTCACAGAGTGCAGGTATTCTCTTTGTTTTCACATTTGGTGAGGCCAAGATGAGTTGGTCACTTGCATACTTGCGAGAGACTCCATCTCTGAGCGTGGACAAGTAAAAGACACCCCCCGCCCCCCATTTTCCAGAGGACTTGTGATTAGATGTTTTTATGGGTGGGAGGATGGGGGGGGGGGGGGGGGGGGGGGGTTGTTTTTTGAGGTTGTTTTCCATCTCTGTAGGATATTTTTGCCCTTTTTTGTAGTTAGTTAGTTGAACTCTAAGACTTTGAAAAAGGAACAGAAAACAATTTCCCTCGTGGGATCAATACAGTATATCTTTCCATTAATATTAACACAACATCACACAGAAGCTCTTACCCAGGGGCCCAAGGAGTCAGGAAGCCCTGTTTAGTAATCTATATATGGCTGCAGCTCATGTTCTGTGAAACACTGATAAAATTGTTTGTATGTTGTAATTCTTTCCGCACCCCCCCCCACCCCAAAAAAAAAATTATATTCTGTTTGATATTAAAAGGGTTTTAAAAAGCCTTTAATTTGATGAGTCTGTTGCTAAGATACTCATCATTCTTTTAAAACTAGAGGAAAGTTTACATTTTTAGTCCCTAAAGCAAAATGCTCTCTAAAAGAGCCCCTTGTAGATGCCTCATAGAAAGGAAACACGATTAAGTGCAATTTTCCTCCATTATATCTATTTTTCAGACTCTAATATTCAGTTTAGCAGCTATTTAATCAGTTAGAAATCAGTTGTTTTCTCTGTGTGTGCCAACAGGATGGTCGGGGCTTTGGCATCGGGACTCTGGTGTTTGGAAAGCTGCGAGGTTTCTCCTGGTGGCCCGGCCGGATTGTTTCCTGGTGGATGAGCGGCCGGAGTCGAGCTGCAGACGGCACTCGCTGGGTAATGTGGTTTGGTGATGGCAAATTCTCTGTGGTGAGTATCATTAGTGCTACGGCTAGACAGATCTGATGATGTAGTGCTGATGCTGATGTAGTGGTGGCTAAAAATAAAATGCACTCAAGAGAAAATGTACTAGAATTACAATTAAATTAAACTGTTGGTTAAATATAATATTATTTAAGAGCAACAGTTTTAAGGGAAATATCTATATATTAACTGGATCAGCTCTTCATCCTCTCAAGGATACTTGAAGGTGCATGGGAGTTTGCCCAACTAGTCTACATGTGTTTTCTGGGCTTGGAGAAGGCATTCGACCGTTTCCCTTGGGGTGTCCTGTGGGAGGTGCTCCGGGAGTATGGGGTGTCTGGCCCATCGCTACGGGCCATTCAGTCCTTATACGACCGTTGCAAGAGCTTGGTCTGCATAGCCGGCAATAAGTCGGACTCGTTCCAGGGCTGCCCTTTGTCACAGGTTCTGTTCATAATTTTATGGACAGGATTTCTAGGCGCAGCCAAGTGGCGGAAGGCTTTCAATTCGGAGGTCTCAGGATCTCATCTCTGCTTTTCACAGATGATGTGGGTCTGTTGGCTTCATCGGGTTATTGCCTCCAGCTCGCCTTGGAACGGTTCGCAGCTGAGTGTGAAACGGTGGGAATGAGAATTAGCACCTCCAAATCTGAGGCCATGGTCCTCAGCCGGAAAAGGGTAGAGTGCCCACTCCGGTTCAGGGACGAGTTCCTGCCCCAAGTGGAGGAGTTTAAGTATCTCGGGGTCTTGCTCGCGAGTGACGGGAGAAGTTGGGAGCGGGAGATCGACAGACGGATTGGTGTTCCGCCGTGGTGAAGAGAGAGCTGAGTGTAAAAGCGAAGCTCTCAATTTACTGGTTGATCTACGTCCCTACCCTCACCTATGGCCACGAGCTGTGGGTAGTGACCCAAAGAACGAGATCGCAGATACAAGCAGTAGAAATGGGCTTCCTCCAAAGGGTGGCTGGCCTCTACCTTAGAGATAGGGTGAGAAGTTTGGCCATTCGGGAAGTGCTCAGAGTAGAGCCGCTGCTCCTTCACATCGAAAGGAGCCAGTTGAGGTGGTTCGGGCATCTGACAAGGATGCCTCCTGGGCGCCTCCTCCCTGGGGCAGACCCAGGACACACTGGAGAGATTATATCTCTCGGCTGGCCTGGGAATGCCTTGGTGTTCCCCCAGACAAGCTGGAGGAGGTGGCTGGGGAGAGGGAGGTCTGGGCCCAAGCAGAGAAGCCCAGACAAGCCCAGGCAAACAGCAGAAATAAAGTAATTCCTGAAGAATCCAGGGTTAAACCTGAAGTTACTGCATTGAGCCTCAAGTCCTGGTTCACCTTATCGGCCTCTGAAGGGGGGAGAAAGAGATGTGCAGCAAATGTAAACAAATAAAATTACAGATGATAACATATGGAGATATTGTCAGTCAATTAAAACTTTTGAAATATGATACTCAGCTATCGTCTGTGGTAGACTGCGTTGAAGCTACAGTTCCTTGGCTGAAATCTTTATGAATTTTTTCACAATTATTTGATAAAATTTGACATTTGGGAAAATATAATAATTTATTTTTTTGTGAATTTTGAACATTGAGAATTTAGTAAGCTAAGACCAAGTTTTTATGTCTAAAAGTCTAAAATCTTCTCTAAAAGAATAGAGATTTCAAGGTATCTTCTTTTCTGATGATGATTTGTGGCTCTCCTCCTTCACTGTGTAGGTCTGTGTGGAGAAGTTGATGCCCCTGAGCGCTTTCTCATCTGCCTTCCACCAGCCAACCTACAACAAACAGTCCATGTACCGGAAAGCCATCTTCGAGGCTCTGCGGGTAACAAACCCACTATTTAATCTCTGCTCTGAGTGTGTAGATGGTTGATGTTGATGTTAATAGGCTTGGAAACTATAAATCTCTCAGGATGAAATCAAACACCAAAAAAGCCAAAAAATATGAATGTGCTGGTCTAAGAGTCATTCCTCTCTTGTGCGCTCAGCCTGGTTGGCTATTTTGTATTTGTGGAGGTGGTGTTCTCATCTTGATCTGCCCACAATTTAAAAGTGGTAACATGTGGGTAACAGCAGTCCAATCTATAATTTTGTGTGGGGTTCGTTTTTGGTGAAAAAGTGAGAGAGAGAGAAGCTTCAGTGGCACCCACTGTGTCTCGTATGCTACAACCACATTAGTGTTTTAACTTGCCATAGGAGCCACATGAAAAACTGTTTTCCATCACTGCCATCACTTCTATTTCCAATTAATGATACGGAAACTTTGGTATATACATAAGTTCGACTGCTTGTGTATGTTATGTTTAGGTGGCCAGCGTCCGGGCGGGGAGGCCAGTTCCTTCCTGTGATGGCAGTGATGATGCAGAGGGGGTGGATCTTCAGACCAGAGAGATGATAGAGTGGGCCATGACCGGCTTCCTGCCCGCTGGTCCACAATCATTGGACCCTCCAGAGGGTATGTCATCTTCTCTCACACAAACACCACCTCCATCATTGTTAACTGGGCACATCAATTTACCTGTTTACAACTGTAGGAGGCACACTATGTGCTGTGTACTGTAAATGCACAGTACACAGCACATGTAAATGCAATTTAGAAATTACTCTTGCCTGAAAATCCCCAGAAGACAACTAAACATCTAACTGAATAAGAACACTCTGAGAGAGGTAGGCGTATCATTGTCAGTCTACAGTAAAGCGACACCTTGATGAATGGAGATACATGGGATTTACAAAAAAGCACAGGCCACTGGTTACACCCAGGAACAAGAAGAATAGATTAGACTTTGTAGAAACATTAAAATACAAGTATCTCGACAAATGAAACCAAGGTTAAATTGCACCAGAATGACTGGGAAGAGAAAAGTATGGAGAAGGACAGAAACGGCTCATGAGCCGAAGCATAACATATCACCTGTCAAACATGGTAGAGGCAGTGTTACAGTATGGGTGGCCAGTTGAACCAGGTCATGTTTATAGATCCCAGTATCTATACCAGAGACATTAAACTCATTTTAATTCAGTTAACTCAGTTTGAGCTTAATTTGATCTTCTTGCTTTAATAAATGTAAATGAGTGTACTCTGAAAACGTTCACATTCGGGGTCTGCTGTCATTCAGTGAATATTACAGTTTAATCGTGAGGGTGGAGAAAAGCACAAAACCTTGCGATGTAGAGTTATTGTAAGCAAAATAATAATAATAGTATTGTAATATTAATAGTATTATTTTAGCTCTGTGCCCATTTTGTAAGGCTGTAAAGCTGGCATCAAAATAAAGGAAATAGCAAGATATTTTATTGAAAAAAGTGGAGAAATGACAGATTTCAGGGCCATTTTTACTCATGTTTCACATCTTTGGTATAACGTTTTTTATTTTGCAGTCTTGACCATGACATTCACAGCACTGCACATGTAAAGCATTTAGCTACAAGGATATCAAAGACAGCTGTATAAGTTGTTGGCTGTGATAAGCAACTGTACACTGCTGGAGCTTCCACACACGGATTTAGCCTTGGATAAGAAAACAATTAGTGAAAAAAGTGTCTGGATCCATGTATGCCTCTGACTATAGTCCAAAGCTGAGTTTGTGTTCAGCCACAGTGTAAAATAAAAATCAGCAGTTTTCCAGAGGGTCACACACTGGATAACTGAATCAAAATAAGGTTAAAAGTTCTAAAGAAAGTCCACTTTAATTCTATATAAACATTTAAATTAGCGTTCATCTTGCACCACAGTTGTGTGATACGCACCGCTGCATTGATTAGTAATACAACACACTGGAGTTCAATAGCAGTAAAGACCTAGTGCAGTGATTAACCTTGATATTGGTCAGCATAATGCCGCACAGTCGTTTTTTTTCTTTCGTAGGATGCTACAGGCAACCATTTTTTTCCATCTGTGTGATAGAGAAACTATCTAACCAAAAATGTGGTTTATTTACATGCTACTCTGCTTATATGCAGCTGCTGATAACTTGAGGTTCACTGTAATAAAAGTGTCTGAAATTGGAATCTTTGCAGTTTTAATTTACCTGCCTGGCTGATTCTGTCTCTTTAGTTTATGTGTATGATAAAGATATCATTATCATCAGTTTACTCCAATTATGACATATTCATTCAGTCCCTTCTGTCTGTTTAACAACCAAAGTGAAAGTCATCTTTTATATGTTATATGGATCTCTCCAGCTCTCTTCCACTTGTTAGATTTCAGTCGCTGCACCACTGGCAGAAAAACAAGACAAATGAGCTCATTATTAATGTATTAATTATTCTGTTAAGGAGGGTTTTCTCCAGCTCTTATGGGGTTTCCTATCCACGTAAGGCATATTGGTTTGGCAGGGTGTCTGTCTTATCTGATTCCACAGATGTTTATATCTTTTTCTGCTGTTTTTTTTTTTCTTTGTGGGGGGGGCATTTGGGTAACCAAATGTGTTTTTGCTTTAGTAAATGAAGTCTTACTTAAAGAATCAGGTGAAACTGTTAAACTTCTGTTTTTGTTTTACAGCCTTTGTGATTTTCCTTTGGGAAAAGTTACAAATTATTTGTATGTAGAAAAGACCCGTATCCTAAAAAGAATATTTACTGCAACAATTTCTATCTAAACCATAGAAATTGTCATTACTGACAGGAAAAGTGGGGCTGAAAGCAAAAACATTTATCAGTTATCAAAAGTACGCTCCATAAAGCTGTATGGATCTCTCTCAGTACAAACATTGCCCTGCTTTAGTTCATTTAATGTGTCCATGTGTTAACTTCATGCCCCTATCTCTACAGAGGAACAAAATCCATATAAGGAAGTGTACCCAGAGATGTGGGGGGAGCCTGAGGCTGCGTACACACCTCCACCTGCAAAGAAACCACGCAAAAACACGCAAGAAAAAGCAAAGATCAGAGAGGTGATCGACGAAGGGACCAGAGGTAAAAATGCAAAAAAAAAAAATTGAAATAAATAAAAAAAAACCTTTCTTTTTATTTTGTCCATTTAGCATGTAAAACGAAAACACAGATTGTTGTTTAATATTCTGCTTTCTTTTAAACCCACACTAGGCTGATAATATCATACCTTCTATTAAACTTGTATTGTTGTTATCGTTTATATGTATTTGAACTAACTTGTGTTTTGTTTTCCAGAGAGACTTATATTTGAGATCAAAAAGAAGACCAGGAATATAGAAGGTAAAAGCATCTCCAGTTGTTTAACCGTCATTCATATTTAAACCAAAGAAGGGATACTTTATTTTCTTTCTAGTATTTCTTTTGTCTTAGCTTTGGTTAACCTTGGATCCAGAAGATTCAAAGTTGAGTAATAACATGACACAAAATATTAATAAAGGATTAAAAAAGATTGACACAATCCTTTAAAAATGCTTTATCTCCTTAAACCGGCATTTGGTTCGTAGTTGTCTCTCAAATTCATCTAATAAAAAAGAATAAAGGACTATTATTAAGCTTTCGCTTGTTAAGCATAAGCTGTAAAATAAATCAGTTTTACTAGATCTGTATAACCTGCCTTCAATTGGACCAGCCAACGACTGCATATCACTCCTACTTTTTCTGCTCTTTCCTGTAAAATTTAGAGTTCATTTTATTTATTAATTTTAATCACACAAACCCTATACGGCCCCAGATTGTCTTAGCATAGCAGATGTACTGAGACCTTATTCCAGCAGTCTGTCTCGTTATCTGATTCAGGCCTTTTAACTGTCCCTACATTTTAGACAAATAGCTGATGTGTTTACTGTCTACAAAATGTCAAAGTACATATAAACAGACACTTAAACAAACTAACAAATGCTGTAGATTTAGTTTGTCTGTATTTTCTCTCTGTTTTTGTTCAGATATCTGCATCTCCTGTGGAAGCCTCAATGTCTCCCTGGAGCATCCTCTGTTTGTAGGAGCAATGTGCCAGGGCTGCAAGGTGAGAATCCCTCTTTTTATTATTTATTATTTATTATATATTATTTTCTTAATTGCTTATCCAGCCTAAGGTCACAGAGGGGCTGTAGTCTATCCAAACTGTACAGGCGCCGTGCACTCAGACAACCGTTCGCACCCACATGTACAGCCAATTTAGAATCACCAATTAACCTAACAAGCATGTCTCTGGACTGTGAGCGGAGGCCAAAGCACAGGTTGGTCATGAAAGGTTAAACATGAAAGGTTTCTCAGTGTGGTCAAATCTGACTGTCCCATAGGTGGATGAAGGAGTTAGTTTGTGAAATTAGTTTGACTATATTCATACATTTTTCAGCATCACAAGTTTTCCCAATAATGCTACGTACAATTGCACTGCTGTAGCTTTTACTGCAGAGCTTTATTCAGTGGTGTTGAGCTACAGCTTTAAAGGTCTCATATATAAAACATAATGCTTTAACTCTATATAACACTTATAAAACAAACAAACTATGAATATTTGGCACTTCCATGTGATTTTAAACTGAACTTACTACTGAGTTCAAGTAATCAGGTAGCATGTGATTGGTCAAAAGAACTCACACGATGTGAGCATAAACAGACCCCAGACAGCCCCAGAATACCCCAAATCTCAGCTGTTATGCTCAGATTCTGCATGTTCAACATGAAGGTTCCTGTGTGTACAGTTCTCCAAGGCTGCAACTAATCACTCTTATTATTATTAACTGAGTATTTTTGCCTGTCAACATGCAAAAGTGAATGAAAAAACAATCCAGACCACAAAGATATTAAGAACAATACTAAATAATACAAAGAGTCTCAAATTCTCACATTTGGGAAGCTGGAACCAGAAAATGTTTTTCCATGATAAATTTCTTCCAGCAACAAATATCTCACCCAGTATGTGTGGAAGCTGCATTTCCCCAGGGGAAAAATCCAAGCAGCTAGCTGTTTTGGAAGCAGTGACAATATTATTGGAACATCGGTTACATATTGGTAATCTGTTGTAGTTCACAGGCATGTAAAAATAAACTCAATGAACAGAAGGAGAAACAAAAAAAAACTTGTGTTTGCTCCTCGGCAGAACTCGTTCCTGGAGTGCGCCTACCAGTATGACGATGATGGCTACCAGTCCTACTGCACCATCTGCTGTGGAGGCAGGGAAGTGCTCATGTGTGGCAACAACAACTGCTGTAGGTCAGTATCAGGGGTTTGCAAACAGCAGCTTCTTTCAACACATTCAGGTCCTGCTAAGGTTTTCAATTTCACATGTACAGGAACAGTTTACACCTAAATGTCCAAACGTGATAAATCACTTTCTTTATTGGCACAAAGCTCATGTGGATTTGTTTATTTCAAAAGAGAGTACACAGTTGATTTTGGCATCTCGGCTCTAATCCTTTCACTGCAAACAGAGCAGAGATCAGACATGAAAATAATGAGCTTCAGTCCAAAGTGGTTTTTTCAAAGAACTCTCTGCAGTCCTGTAAAAAGCCAGGTACACCTCAACACCTTCAGTAGTTTGTAGGTTCACCTTAAGTAGCAACAACTTGAAGTATTTGTTTTCTGTATGACTTAATGAGATCCTCATATCCTAGTAAAGGAATTTTGGTTCACTGTTCCTTACAATGTTATTCACGTTCACTGAAGTTTCAGCCATTCTGTTGTAGAGCTGCAAGAATAGGCAAGGATTTCAGTCTCTAGATGTGCAAAGCTGGTAGAGACATACCCTAAAAGACTGGCAGCTATAATTGCAGCAGGTTTGGGGTGTTTATGCTGATATGCTAAATTGAGTGTTGTGCATTATGGCCAGTTATCTCCACTTTGGTCTTGAATGTCCAAAGGACTTTGTTCCAGAAGTCTGTTGTTTCTTCAGATTTAATTTGTAAACCTAAGCCATGCTGCCATGTTCTTTTTAGAGAAAAGAGGCTTTTTCCCAGCAACCCTTACAAACAGGTCATACTTTTTCAGTCTTCTTCTAATTGCACTGTCAGTAGAGTTCGAGACGAAGCCTACGAGTCTTTTTTATTTTTGGAATTTCTCTGAGACTTGCACTGTTCAAAGGCTGAACTTTATTTGTTACTTGACAAAGACATGTTAGTGAGTGGATAAATAGACATGAGACATGATGAATTGCTGTGTGTGCGTTTAGGTGTTTTTGTGTGGAGTGCGTGGATCTCCTGGTCGGGGCTGGCTCGGCAGCGGCAGCCATCAAAGAAGACCCCTGGAACTGCTACATGTGTGGACCCCGCAACACCTACGGCCTACTGCGACGGCGGGATGACTGGCCCTGCAGACTACAGCATTTCTTTGCCAACAACCACGAGCAGGAATTTGTAAGTTTGAATGCTCTCTTCCTACAAAACAATTTCCCTTACTCGTTGGGCTTGAATTGCCTTGTTGGTTGTTAAGAGTGTCAGAGGTGATAAATTAGTAATCTTTTATTATCACATGTTGTAATTGATTTGTGTGGATTGTTAAAGAGCAAAAAATTTTGTCCAGATCTGTTTTTAACACTGTTTTCATAATGTAGGAGAGTCCTTCTAGAAAAAAGTGGCGCCATATTTGATGAATGAAGAGAGATCCATATAGATATAATACATGCATACAGACAGTCAAACACATGGGTCTTTCACTCCTGCATACACACTCCTATACAGACATATCAGAAGAACAAAAGGCCAAAAATAATGGGTGAAAGATTAAGCAAAAGCTAACCTAGAGAACTTAGCTTTTAGTGATTGTTTAAAACAAACCAGTGATTTGGCTTACCTGATAGGCCGAGGAAGGCTGTTCTAACATTTGGTAGCTACAACCTCAAAAGCATGATTGCCTCTTTTTTTTAAAATAAAAGTGTGGAACAGTTAGGAGATGCTCGTGCTTCTTGTAGCTCGCTGCAGATTCTCAAATCTGCTTTGGATCACAGACCTGTTGTAGAAGCCAGATTTATTTCTGTTTCACTTTACTGACCGGCTGCCAGACATCTGTTTCGAGAATTCCTGACACTTGGTGCTACACAGCTTCAAGTCCAAAAATTTTCCTCCAAATCAGCTCTATCCTGTCCAGATGCTGCTCTTCATATGATGTCATATCATATCACATGATACGCCATTCATATGCGATGCCTATAGTTTCTTCCAGATCTCGAGTGTCAAAGTTCCCTTTAACTGCCATCTGTCACAAGGTGGAAACACCAGGCAGGAAGCACTTTGATATCTTGCTTTTGTTCTGCGTTACCATGAAGGCTGAAGGACCAGAGAATTTATCAACTGTGAAAGTCTTAATGAAGATTAAAGACCTCCATCATAACATCTAACACGTTAATGAAGTCCTGGTTGTTTCAGAAGTAAGGGGATTCCCAGATATTTACACATGCCAGTGTGAGAAACCAAAAGCAGACATATTTTCTTACTTTCACTTTACTTTACTTGTAGATAATATGACTGTAGATATACCTTCTTATGTGCTGTGATTACAATTTGCAAGTTTAATAATTAGCCACATCACGACCGAGGATCAACAGGTAGGAAAGAATTACCACACATAACTAATGCAGCGAGTTCATCAGTTATAAGCCACGAGCAAGTAAAACAATAAATAAAGCAACCAAAGTTCCAGCGAACCGAATGACCCGGTGGAAGAGAGAGGCTGCGAGCTCGAGCCCTCATTTATAGACGAGCAATAAATCTGTTCCCATATCCAAACAACAACACGAAGAGGGCGTCTGTGATTCCCGCCAGTTAACAGATGTTTAAACATTTACAGGTGTCTCACCTCATTACCATCCGCCCAGATCATTACCAGGTAAAGCACATTAAAGCCTCCTCCAGGCTAAGGGGTAGAGGGGGTGCCTCAGAATTCCTGTCAGGATTCATTAACCTGCAGTTCAACAGCAATTTATGGATCAACGCTAGCCATCATAACCACAATACTAATGAAAAACTAATTAAGGCTGCATAAATACAGAGTCTGGAGAATAATACTCGTTTTCAAATGTTTGTAGCTCAAGTTTCATTCTTTCAGTCCCTACCATAGCCCATTTTTAAAACTGCAGTTTGAGAATAGCTGTTATGAAGCATGGGGGGGCTATGACACCGAAGTGTCACTGTGTAAGTGGTAACATCAAATTCAGATGGCTCATTAAGCTGCTTTTATATTGTATTAATAAACATCCTGCTCTTCGGTACTGTATTACTTCTTACAGCAGCCTGTGAATATCAGACATCTTATTTAAGCTCACATTGCATGCTGTAAGTCAATGGATTGTGCTAAATTTAATGTATCTGCCACTTTACATCTTATCTCTTGTCATAACCTTTATAGAACTTTGAAGTGTGAATCATTACAGTTAGCTGGAAACATAATTATCTGGAGATCAGTGTGGGTTACGCTCCAGGGCTCGTCAGCTCTCAATTATCCACGAAGGTTAATGCACATCAAAACAGATCATGTTCACCTTTACTATTGATATTCTCTCCTTCTTCTTCTTCTTGACTTTTTTCTTTAGTAAAGAGCAGATCATTATCAGGAGAAGCTCTCTGCCTTTGCGTACTGTAGAGTTTGATATCTCATTTGATCTCCTCTTCCTCTTAACCCTCTCTCAGGAGCCGGCCAAGTTGTATCCCCCAGTTGCAGCAGAGAAGAGGCAACCAATCAGAGTCCTCTCTTTATTCGATGGCATTGCCACAGGTGTGTAAGTGCTGAGCGGCAATTAACCACTATTCTCATCATCAATAAATTATTGATTAACAGGTTAATATGATCCTTTATCCTTACGACTTGTGCCATCATAATCGGGGTGTGTTGCTTTAAATAAGAAACAAAAAGAAATATAAAGATATCCTGTCACTTCCTTATTCTACGCAGTTTAAGTCGCATAAAAAAAGTTTGGTGCAGCTCACGATATTCTCAGATTAAAATCTCTTCTTCATTGAAGAGCTTGCCATTGAAAATGAAATAAAAAATAATACAGATACACATAAAACAAAAATAAAGCAAGTGAATTTAATGGTAAATGAGAAAAGTGGTTAAGTGGAAGTATAAAACAGAAATGTGAAGACAAAGTAAGATTTACTTCATCCATCCCAAAGTTGTCAAAGCAGTTAAAAATGAACACGACAAACATGAACAGCTGGTATTGGCTCAGCCTGGCGTTCTGACTGTGCGGGTTTAAGTATTTGTTATAAATGCTGTATGTTATAAATGTTGTTTCACCACATTCTGTTAGAAGCTTTGAGTATTTTGGAAGGATTTATATCTATTTTAAAAGATAAACATTTATAATAAGATTCAAGATTGTTTATTTTTCACATGCATAGTTATACAAGTACAAGACGCAGTGAAATGTGACCTGATGCGCTCCATGACTGTGCAAAGAGAGAGAACATTATATACAGTGAGTGAATATATACAAAGAGGACATTATGTGCATGCAGTAAGTGAGTGAGTTATATAAATTATATAAATAAATTAAATAAATAAATCTGAGAACGTACATTGTGTGAGTGGGGTGTTAAAGTGTCTTGTGCCGTAGTGAAGCCAGAAGGATCAGGAATGATATGCGAATGTGGTAACAATGACTCCTGTGTCACTTGCTTCTCTTGAGCCTCTCTGTTTTTGCTCGGATGGCGCAGAGCCTTCTGCCTGATTGCAGAAGTCGGAACAGTTTGTTGCTGGGATGGGACGGGTCCTTCAATATCTGAGCTGCTCTGGACCAGCATCTCCTGTTGTAAATGTCCTGAAGGGAGGCGAGAGCAGCCCTGCAGCAGCGTTCTGCTGTACGGATCACTCTCTGAAGACCTTTTTGGTCCTTAACAAAGCTCTTCCCATACCAGGATGCAATGTTCTGTGTGAGGATGCTCTCCACAGCACCTATATGGAAAGTCCTGACTTGAAAGTCCTCAGTTGTAAGGCAGTAGTTATGCATTAGGTAACAAAGCAATAAATAAATAAACAACTAAAAAGGTGCATAGTCTGCGCGGAGCAGTCAGGAAGGTGCCTGGACGTGGCCGCGCCATCTTAAAACCTAAACCCTTAAAGAGTTTTTAGCATGATGTTTGTGTGTCTGTCAGGTCTTCTGGTGCTGAAAGATTTGGGCATCCAGGTCGAAAAGTATGTTGCATCAGAAGTGTGTGAAGACTCCATCACTGTCGGCATGGTTCGACACGAGGGACGCATCATGTACGTGGGAGACGTACGCACCGTAACTCGCAAACATGTAAGAGAAATCATTATTGCTCCTCAAAACCACAACGTAACCAGAAAAATTTCCTCACATTATGTTAAAGGCAGTAATCTTTAACGTGCTGTGTTTCCACCGACAGATTGATAAATGGGGACCATTTGACCTGGTGATAGGAGGAAGCCCCTGCAACGACCTTTCCATAGTCAACCCTGCAAGGAAAGGACTTTATGGTAGGAAGCACTCGTATAATCATTTACTTGTTGCTCGTTGTGCTAAATGAAATAAGGAGGCTGAACTTTCCCTGTCTTCCTTCAGAGGGGACCGGCCGGTTGTTTTTTGAGTTTTACCGTCTGCTGCATGAGGCGCGGCCAAAACCCGGCGACGAGAGGCCGTTCTTCTGGCTGTTTGAGAACGTGGTCGCTATGGGAGTCAGTGACAAACGGGACATCTCCCGCTTTCTAGAGGTACGGCAAACAAACCCACAGCAGTTATTCTGTAAGTGAAATTTAAAAAAAGCCCCCCAACTACATCCCCACAGGACATTCTCAGTTGTGGTACAGAAGGTTGTTAGGATCCATTTATCCATCCATCCATTAGTTAGGTCAAAAGTAAGTCTTCAGGGCCGTGGTGCAGTATGACATAACATTCATATTCCTCTTCAGTGCAACCCAGTGATGATCGACGCCAAGGAGGTTTCTGCTGCCCACCGCGCTCGCTATTTCTGGGGAAACCTGCCCGGCATGTCCAGGTGATACAAACACACAAACACCACAGGTTTGTTCACTTTATTTCAGTAAGGAGAGATCATTTGGAAGAACTGAACATGATTTATTGAGATACAGAATTCAATACAGTTGTCTGGCGATTAGTCTCCGATGACCCATCGTAGCAGAACAAAATCTCAGTAGTAGCAGGAATTAGAGGACAGGACCCCCCAGAGTCTAGACACTGGTGGTGGTGAAGATGGAGGCTTGCACGGAGCTCTGAGTCACCAGGATGAGGCGGAGATGGGGAGGAGGTGGGTTGCACTAATGTGCATCTGAGAGGCAAAAAGACAGAAGTGTAGTGTGAAGGGTGATTGACTTGGAGAAGGTGTACAAGAAGATGATTGGATTAGAGCAATGATGTCAGTATTGAGTTTGAAAGCATAAGAAAACGAAAGCAATTAAAGAACAGACAGCAGCCGGACACCTGGGAAAGTCAGCTGCAGGGTGATTACGAGTTTTCCTTACTGAATTGAAAATGCAACTCTTCTTTAGGTTGTGCTTTTCTAAATACCGCAGGCCACTGACACCGATGGCAAACGACAAGCTGGACCTACAGGAGTGCCTGGAGCATGGCCGCACAGCCAAGGTATCCACTTGTGTGTATGTGTGTGTGTTTGTGTGAGAGAGTGTGTATTTGTGTGTCTGAATCACAGAAAGCTGCTGTTGAAAATGAGAGTAGGCTGTAGGATTAAAAGGGATGCGTGTGTTGGTTTGTTTGTTTGTGTCTGTCTGTGCGTGTTTGGTTCTGGATGCTAATTCCAGTTTGAGAAGTTGCGTACGATAACGACACGCTCCAACTCTGTGAAGCAGGGGAAAGACGAGCATTTCCCCGTCTACATGGACAACAAGGAGGACATACTGTGGTGCACCGAGATGGAAAGGTAGAGGAGCCGCGTGTTTGTGTGTGTGTGTGTGGTTTTTTATTACCTCTTAACATCCAGCAGGTGACTGCAGACCTCTAAGGGTAACGGTTAGATTTCATTTTGACCATATGGGTCTTCTGTATTTACATTTAGGCTTACCTTAAAAAAATGAAAAATCCATATATACATACCTGTACAGGTGGATGTTAAGAGGTTAATTGTTTTAAGCATGTTCTTGCATGAAAGTGAACTTGTTTGAATTATTAAAAGAAGCTATATCCTGTCAAATGGTCACATGGTGACATAGTAGGGTTGAGATTGTAATTCAAGCATGTTAGACCTGAGATCATGTACGTGTCTCGCCTCACCCTCAAACGGTCGCATCAAATGGCCGGCCCTCCCTGAGCTTAGTTCTGCTGGAGGTTTCTTCCTGTTAAAAGGGAGTTTTTCCTTCCCACTGTTGCCAAGTGCTTGCTTATAGGAAGTCATTTGATTGGTGGGGTTTTCTTTCTCTTATTGTAGCATCTTTGTCTTACAATACAAAGCTCAATATGAGATTAATTGGGCTAAAAACTTATGATGTAGTTGTGCCACGTGTTTAACTAACAAGATTTCCCATTTCATGAAATGAAATTGTGTCTCTGCTTTACTATTTGGTAATGAGGGAGAATTTCAATATATGTAAATTGTAAAATGAGAAGTGGGGTTCATATAAAAAGAGGGGTGATTACTAAATGAGACACAGGTGGAAGCAGTCAAATTCAAGGTAAATGAATAATTTGACCGTGTTTCAATGGAGGGAAAGAAACAAAAGCAGGAAGTAAAACATTAAAACAAAAAATAATCAAAGCAAATGAAAAGCAAACATTTAAGACACATAAACACTCACATGCACACACTGTAAAGGACTACTTCCTGAGATCCCTTTTAGACCACTGGCTGACCTTAGTCAAGACCACAACCATCATCCCTCTTCCCAAGAAAAGCCAAACCACCTGCCAAAATGACTATAGACCAGTTGCAATCCAATCATTGCAAAGTGCTTCAAGAGAGTGGTGCTGGCCTACATTCAGAGCAACATCACAGACACTCTGGATCCCCTGCAGTATGCCTACTGGCCCAATAGGTCCACATCAGACGCCATCGCTGCTGCCATTCACTATTTCCTCTCCCATCTGGGAAACAAATACTCATACATCAGGGTACTTTTTGTTGATTACAGCTCCTCCTTCAATACAGTCCCACACAAACTCACTCACAAGCTGGCAACACTCGGCCTGCGCCCCACCCTATATGACTAGCTACTGGACGTTTTGACTGGTAGGGCCCAGTCCGACGACACTGCAGTGATCGGTCGCATCACTGGAGGGGATGAAGCGGCTTACAGGAGAGAGGTGGCCGGTCTTGTGTCATGGTGTGAGGACAACAACCTCACCCTCAACACTGAAAAGACAAAATAGATGATAGTAGACACGAGGAAGAAGGGGAGGCATCACCAGCCGCAGTTTATCCGGGGCCTTGAAGTGGAGAGGGTGAGCAGCTTTAGATACCTGGGCGTCTACATCTCTGAGGACCTCACCTGGACACTGAAAACCTCACAGCTGGTTAAGAAGGCGCAGCAGCAGCTGTATTTCCTGAGGAGGCTGAGGAAATTTGGTATGTCGGCCAAGATCCTCAGCAAGTTCTACAGCTGCATTGTGGAGAGCACACTGACCAGCTGCATCACTGCAGCAAACGCCTGCAGAGAGTAATAACAGCTGCTGAGAAGATCATCAGGACTCTGCTGCCCTCTCTGCAGAGCATCTACCATCACAGAGTCCAGAGGAGAGCTGCCTCCATCCTCAAAGACCCCACACACCCCCAACATGGACTGTTCACACTTCTGCCGTCGGGACAAAGGTTTAGAAGTGTGAAATCCAGAACATCCCGACTCAACAACTCCTTCTTCCCCACTGCTGTCAGACTCTTGAACAGCTGAACTATTTTAACAGTAATAATTTTGCACATCAGGTCATCTTACATATTAAACCAGCATTAAGCTCAAAGCTCTTTTGCACACCAATCTATTTAACACTTCAGTTTTTGTCTCCATTTATTTATTTATACTATTTGCATTTTATCTGTTCCAATTTTATTTGCACATATTAACCAGCATCTGTGTGTGGACAGCAGAGAAAGAATTTCATTGCACAGAGAAATGCTTTTCTTTGTCCTCATGACAATAAACTTTTTGAATCTTTGAAAGACAAAAACTAACAAATATAACAAATTCAAATGAAAAAAAGAATCTTCTTTTAAGTTTAGGATCCTAAGTGATTTGAAATATTTCTTGGCTTTGCTTCACAGACCTTTTTCTATTTAAAGTCTGAAGTAATGATCTGTGTGGTCTGTTTCAGGGTGTTTGGTTTCCCCGTCCACTACACCGACGTGTCCAACATGAGTCGTCTGGCCAGACAAAGGCTTCTGGGGCGTTCGTGGAGCGTCCCTGTCATCAGGCACCTTTTTGCTCCTCTGAAGGAGTATTTTGCCTGCAACTAGTCACACACACCAACTCCCTCCCACGTACAGACACACACATATAAACAGAAACAGACACTGATAACCATACACAGTGTACAGTCAGTACATGAAGGTTGGCTGACGCAAAATGAAACAGATGACCGGACATAGACACACAAACACTCACATACACACTCTGTAAAGGACTGCTTCCTGAGATCCCTTGTAGACCACTGGCTGACCTTAGTCCCCTGGTGCTACCGTGCTACCACACACACATACACACACACACACAGGTACAGTTTTCTGTCATACACAAACTTCCTGTCCAACCTTGAAACTGATGTCTTCTGGCTTTACTGTGTCGTATCAGCTGGAGTTCAAACCTCCAGGGGGCGCCAAACTAACACAGATGCCCTGCCTTTTTTCTGTCTTTAAGATCTCTATGAATACGTACAAACAGACCAATGAGTCCCGCAACACTTTACTGTATTCATGTGTTGTGAAAACAGAAAGACACACAAACACACGTAACATTCGTGGTGCTGGTCAGGCAGTGATACAATCGAAATGGTGCCACTTTAATACAACACTTTTACAGATTTTGGTGCTCTTGGAGACTGAATGGTCTCTGCTTGTTTCAGTCGCTGCAGTTTTGAGTTCAAATAGACGAGCAGGTGGAGGCAACAGCAGGCAAAACAGGTAGCTGTGAGGTTTAAGGATTGAATGAGGGTGCAGGAGAGTGTCCAAAAGGAAGATAACGCAGCTTAGATTTCTTGATGCATGCTCCAGGTAAGGAAATCCCAAAAAGTTGATTCTGGACATAGCGCTTTCAATGGGAGGAACGTTTCGCTCGAGTGAACAGCGGAAGTGGAAGAACATTGTACCAAAAAGGCTTCAGTAAAGCTGGGAAGACACCTAAAGGAAGCTCCAGGCAATCCTGGAAAGAAGGACAACTGCTACCTAAGCAAAAATGTTTATTGATCTTTTTTTTTTCAGGAGTAATAGAACAGCTGAGACGTATTTTCTGTAAACACCACGTCTCGGTAGCTTTCAAACCCTAAAACACCCAGCGCCAAAAATTGCTCCCCCCAAAGGATCAGGTCCCCCAGCACAAACAGAGTAATATAGTTCACGCTGTTAAGTGCCAGAAGGATTGCCACGATTCATACATTGGGGAAATCAAACAACCTCTGGCTAAGCGGATGGCATCTCTGAATTGAGGAGGACGCCTAAGAGTTCATCTTTTCACTTTCATGCTGTGATTGCAGTCATTCCCCAACTCTCTGTGAATGGTATGGCAATTTGCATGTTTATGATCATGAAACTGACCTCACAGTCCATTGTTACTCACTGGTGCTAGTTTTAGTCATTATGCAAAGGTACTGTTTATAAGGTTGGGGAAACCTGCAGTCAGGTGAGACTGAGGAAGTCACTGAAAATGCTACGTCCAGATGAACAGAATCAACTTTTTGGGACCAGCTCAGATTAATATATAGATCGTTTTTCTTAGTGTGACTACAGCTTAATAAGACTATAACCTTTAAATGTTTCTTAAAGGAGGAGGATGCTCTTGTGCTACAAATAATCCTTGCAGATGAATTTATACCTCAGTGCAAAGAAAAGAAAGAAAAAGAGATCCACTTTTATCTAAAGCAAAATGAAATAATAAAATAAAACAGAATTTTATTGGGATGCAGCTGTGGTTTGAGGAGTTTATTTTACTTGTTAATGTTTGATTTTTGTATTTTTCAGTAGTTTCTTGTGTCTCCAGGGTGGACTTACTATTATCACTTTAGTTTCAGTGTTAGTTTTACTTCTCCTTATTATGAAATGTATGGTAGTTTTTATCATGATGGAATAATACAATACAACAAAACAAACACAGAGATGAAGACATCCTGGTGTCCTCAACCTGGTTGACAAATTGACTAAAACCGAAGACAGTTGCTGTATAGTTTAATATTTTATATAGTTTTGTAAGTGTTTTGGTTAGTTTTCGTTTTATTTCAGTGAACTAATTTGTGGTTTAGTTTCAGTTAACTTTAACAGCCTTATTATAAGATCAAAATGCTGACATATATAAAAGCAAAAAACCTTCTGAATGTAAACAAAAGTTATGAAATTTAAAACTAGTACAGTAGAAACATCCTTGCTGCTGTCTGCATCCTCAGTGTTTAGAGTGCCCTCTAGTGGGAGACAACCATACTTCATACTGCAAATGTACTCTATACACCGTATATAAAACACAAGCTACTTCTACTTTCCTCACAACAAGCAAACCATCTCTGTACTGTACTGATTACTTCCTGGTGGTTTTCAGACACTAGGTTCACGAATGCTTTTAATAATGAAAATATTTCCTCGTGTTTCACTTACGCTGGGATGACAACTGTTAAATGACTTTGGTGCTCATTTTCAATGTAATATTACTCTGATGTCACTCAGCTGATGATCATCAGGAACAAGTAGATGTCATCATATTATACCAAAGTTTGCCTCGTTAACATTATTGAAGGCAGAAGACGACGTTCATTGGATGTTAGGTTGATAGATTTGAAGTTAAATTCAAGTAATCTCAAATTTAACTTGATTATCTTTTGACTTCCTCTATTTCTTCAAGGTATTGTTTAGGGCTAATGGGAAATTTCTGTAAAATGTTATGCTAACAACTCTCCAGCATCATAAATTCCAAACATTAAGTAATGTGCAAAATAATTTAGTGTTTGAGTGGATTTGAGATCATGAAATGCAAATATATTTATTGTTTAGGACGTGGCACAGTGTCCTCCAAATGTGTACTAACTGCACTAACTCCAATGCTTTTGTTGTCTGTTTTTGAACTGGCATTTGAACATAAGATCCAAATACTGCCAAGATACCAAAGTAGAAACTGGATTTAGCTTTTGTTTCATTCTATTCATATTTTATTTTTTATATGTACAGTGAACTCAAATGTATACTAACAGTATTCCGAGTTTCATATGAAAATCTCACCTCAAAATAGAAGTGAACAGTTTTAATCAAACTTTTTTTTTTCCTTTAAATTCACATCAACTTAGCAGAAGAAGGTCTTTTGACAATTCCTTAAATGTGTTAGAGAGAAATCAGCCGTTGGTGAAGTAGGACCGTGTAATACCACTTTGTACCACAAGATAGCACATCAGGTTTATGTATTATTACTTAGGCTGGCAGTCTGGCAAATGAAAGGAGTAAATGAATGAAAGGCCTCTTGAGGAATAAAAGCAAATATCAGAGGGTAAAACCATATCAACAGAGCCACATGGAAAACACTGCCCCCTGATGGTGAAGGATTTAGTTAAAAGCTGCAAACAGCTGCAAAAAGCTCCTTTAAAGAGAAAGCCCCTCGAGGCATTTATTTGGACAGTTTTGAAATACTATCTAAATTAGCTTTAATTTCAAAGGTCACTGGGACATAAGAAACAGAAATAAGAAAAAGAAAGAAGGTATTTTTCCCCTGGAAGTTAAACTTCTATCAACATAGCAAAATTCCCAGGATCTCAGTTCAGGATGTCTGTGTCTCTGTTTATGTGCTTTCAATCTCCAACTCCAACCATAGGGAATATAAAGGACAGGATTTTATCCATCAACTTAAAATAACCAGTAGTCTTTTCTTGCATTGCCCCCTGCTGGTCATTCAAAAAAAAAAATCCAGGTTTAAGGCACTTCTGTCTTTTACAGAATGAGGTTAAACTCATTCTGCAGGATTATTTCTGCCTGCAGAGCACCATCGCCTCCGAGAAGCATTAACCTAAAACATTGGTGGTTAGAAGTAGAAGACATTCAGCATCCTCTTCTCAGCAGCATTTTACGCTCCCTCCTCTTACAATGCAGCTTCTTTCTGTGCCTCAGCTCCACTGTCAGTTAAGTGACTAGTCTGCCATCCCCCTGGCACTCGTTCTCCCCCTGTGCTTCACAGGGATCCAAAACGTCCTACAGTCACCGTTCTGCGTCGGCTGAAAGCAGAGGCCGACTTTACTCTGTGGACAATATGCTGGCTTTCTACTTCCTGTGACTGAAACAGATAGCCCTGTATAAATAAAAAGAAGCTTCCTTATGTAACACAGGTTCAGCTGTGTGAGCCTTCTTGGGTGTTTCATCTGCCTTTCACCCAATGCATGCTGGGATGAACTCAGCTGCTCTGTGAAGAGGAAATGTCATCCAGTGTGGTGGCTGTATTTATTACACACACACTCACACACACACACACATGAGAAACAAGTTCATATGTATGTTTTATTTAGACAGGGCTGCCTTTAGAGAAAACACTTCAGTCTGGTGCTTTTGGTCCTCGGACGACCATCTTTTCCAGGAAGCCTTCCGATCCTCAGACCTTCCTCAGATACCAGCTAACAACTGGACACATGCAGTCTATGCCGTCTCACACACACAAACACACACACAGACCTTCACACAAACATGCACAACCTCTCATAGCCACAGTAAGCCAGCAGGTTCAAAGATTTTGTTCCATCGTGTTTACTCTCCGTTTCTACAACCAACCTTCAGGTGCTTTTTAAACTCTGCTCTTTTTTACAGTGCTCTTCCTGCAGGTCTCACACACACTCACACTCTCATTTGCTGGAAACAACCTTCACGCTTCTCCTTTCGCTACAGAACACCCAACACCGCTACACTCACACATGCATACACACTGTGTTCTTGCCGGCCGCCTGTCCGCCATCAGGCTTTCCGCAGCGCTGCTGGCTGTGACATCATCATGGCCCACGACGCTTGGTGCTCCCAAATCCTGCCCACCCTTACCCTAATCTCTCCCTCACTCCAATAACCCCACCTCGCCCTGCCCTGCCCCTCCCCAGGTGCTGCATGTCAGTCAGTCAGTGTAATCTCCGATTCCATGTTAGATTAGGGAGTAACGATAATAATAATATGGTAATAATAATTACAGTAATAATCTGTTATTGTGTGTGTGTACTGTTCCAGGTTGGTGCTCAGTTCAGTTCAGTCTCAGCCTAGAGTGGAGAGAGAGAGGCTAGAGAAAGCAT